>NC_071506.1:273597053-276003303 GCF_027887155.1 Malaclemys terrapin pileata
CGCACCTCTCCACCAGCCGCCTTGCTAGCCACTTGCTGCACCTCTCCACCAGCTGCTCACTCACCACGATGTCATCAGCTCCCCCCCCCACACACACACACTTAACTCAGCTCTCAGTGATTTCAGTTGTTAGTGGGGGAGCCTCACTGCTGGTGCACATTGGGCAGTCTCTTGCAATAGAGACACTGTCCCAAAGTTGGGCTAATACTTAGGCCTAGGTATCAGTGATTTCAGCTCTGCAGCATGTAACAAGACTCTCAATTGAGTCTAAATTAACTCTTTTCTTATACCATGGAGAGAGGAAGGGTCAAATGGTGTCTAGGACCCTTAAACAGGGCCCACACCACGAAGTACAAGTACCTGTCCCCACCCTCTCTCACCCCATTAGGCTTTGGAACCCATGTCCCCTGCCTAGCAAGTGCTGCTATGTTGAGAGTGAGTCCCTCCATTGGGGTATGCCAGGTACAGTTCTGCTGCCCTCGGTTCACACAAGAAGGATAACAACCCTTTATTATTCCTGCCCCAATAACAAGGAGACTGGGAATCCAGCACCAGCCATAAGTGATCATTTGGGCAAGCAGTCCCATCATGTTGAGCACCTAGGCAGGGTGGGTGTGTCCATGCAAACCAGATCAGCTTCTGAAGTCTTTTTCCACAGCTCATCACTAGATGTCAGGGGAGAGCTCATCCAGACTCTGCTTATACACATATTTTATGGCTTTTTGCTTAATTGGGTTATGTGAGCAAAGAATCAATCGATCTACTATACACAGAAGGAATTTTTTTGACAGTACCTAAGTGATTTAGGAGCCTAATTCCCAGGGTTTTTTCCAAAAGGGGCTTAGGCACCTAGGAACCTAATTGCCATTGACTTTAAATGATTCTTGGGCTCCTAAATATCTAAATTATATCTGAAAATGGGACTTAGGTGCTTTCAAAAATTTTACCCACAATGACTGCACATATTTTAAGCTCAGAGAAGTATAGAAATATTTGGAGGAATGTGATTCAAGACATATGAAATGTATGAAATGGACAGAAGGGAGTTTTGTACTCCTACAGTTTACTGTATCTCCAGACTGGTCAACATGTTAATGAGGGAGAAAGGTAGTTTTCTTACCTGCTTATTACTTTTCTTAACCCTTGCTGTAGGCTTGCATTCTGGCTCACAGGAATATGGGAACAATTAAAAAGAGCTTTTACTCAGAAGACATGACAAAACATATTGTAGCAAAATGAGAAGTAGTCAAGACTTGCCACTTGCCTTACTGTTATTAAGTGTAAGGTGGCAATATTCACCAAGACACTCCTCATGGTGTTGCCAGATTGCTTTGGTGAAGAAACTTCAGAGGCTAGGAGGGCGGAATGCAGAATAGTGCTCATGGTCATTCTTAACTTCCCATTTCTTCTTTTCAATGTCTTTGAATTTTGACTGAGTTATGCTCTAAAACTGGAGCCAGTAACACCAGGCTAGGAAGAGGAGACTGCTCAGAGTGAGTCACAATACCAAAAACAAAACAAAACAAAAAAAAGGCAAAAATAATGAATTCTGGGAAGTAAAATTTGTTTGGTAGTTGATATAGCTTTTTACTAGTAGAAAGGGATGTGTTTTGTGCTTTTGACCCCAGGTTAGGAAAACACTTGAGTACATGCTTCAATACATCCCTATTCTGGAAAACATGTCCTTCTGTGCTTTCCTGAATCAGGGCCACTATATCTTCGCAATATTTCATTCTTTGCAACTTTATATTGCATATATGTGATTTTGAAATCAGTGCAGCTCAAAATATTGTAGTGCAATTAAAATGAAACCTGCTCTAATGTATTAAAGTCCAAACAAATATTTGTTTTTTGTTGTTTGGAATCATTCAGATGTTGTGGTATTGATAATGAGAGCTGTGAATGATGGATGAAATGATACCATTTCTGTGCAGTGCACAGAGGGAATACAATAATTGCTTTGCTGTGCTATCTGCCAAATGTTACACGGGTGCTCATCAGCAAAAATGCTTCAGTAAAAGTCTACCAGCCTCAAAAACTCAAGATATTAAAATAATCATTTAAAACGCTTCCTACCCTGACCTCACCATTCATGTTGTTTTCTTGAAGACTTTGTTACAGATTTCTCTCTTCTCCTGCATCAAAAAAAATCCTTCAAAATATAAAATTTCTTCAAATTTAAATGAAATGTTCCTTGTTTATTCAAAACTCTTCAATAATATCCCATGAAGTCATTTATGTTACCTAAAAGGTGCACTCGTGATTATTTTTGCATTTGTATCCAATCAAGGCTAGATTTAGCAATGTCATCCTCTCCTGAGGATTATTAGTAGCCAGTGCCAAAGTTACTCTAATATATAGGCAGGAACTGGGGTGGAGCCTGGCTGGCCCAAATTTGGCGGCAGGGTACACAAGTCACTCTAGAATCCCTTCTGATGGTGACTTTACCAAGCACTCCTTGGCCAGAGCTGGGATTCAGAGCCAGAGTGTGTTTTCTGGTCCAAATATTTGTGCAAATGTCTTGACCAGTGGACAATGGTTAGGTGTTACACAGGAAATAAAGGCTTGATCCTGCTGTCACAGATGTCAATGGCAAAATTCCCATTGACTTAAATGGAACAGAAGTATTTCTAAAATACACTTCAACCACAGAGAGTTGTGAGGTACCTAAACTTTTGCTAATTAAAGTTTATCGTTATATAACATATAGGATTAAAAAAATGTTCCTTGTTTATTCAGAAATCTTCAATAGTATCCTATGAAGTCATTTATGTTACCTAAAAAGTGCACTTGTGGTTATTTTTGAATTTGTATTGGATCAAGGCTAGATTTAGCAATTTGACCATCAGTGGATTAAATTGTTAATCCAAGGCCATTAAGAGAGTCCCCCCGCCCGATGTTATGGAGGCAACAACAGCACATAGAAAATATTATGGCCTTTCATGGAATACTTTGGGGGTATTTAAAATGAAGAGTTTTCTTGTTGGAGACAGTTTCAAGTCCTGAACGCTCAAGCTGAGATCAAGAGTCAAAATAATGAGCAAACAACCAAATATATGATTGATGAGCTGAGATTTTAGCTTTTTGGTATACTTTTTGTAAATTATTACCTATCAAATGATTACCCAAATGTGTACTTAAACTATTACAGTAAAGGTGTTTTCCTTCCAATTTTTCTTTTTCAGGGATGTTACTTCTGATGTATAAACTAAATTATTGTAGAAGAGATTTTCTCTCTCTTTTTCTTGTAGTGACTATGGTCTGAATTCTGTCTGACATTGAATCAGTGGAAGTACATCTGTTTAATAGAGGTCAGAACTGTGGTTTGAGACCCATTAGGCTGATTCCGGGGTGAGGAAGAGGGACAGGGTAGATAATTAGTGTTAGTGACCAATTTTGTCACTAGTAAATTACATTTCTTAATTCTTGGGTAATTTTCTCCTGACCCTTTTCAACTTTTCTTCTGATCAGTTAAGGACTTTTGTATAATACGTTCATATGTTATATTGTAAGTAACTGGAATTAAATGTTGTTTAAAGATTTGAAGTGAAAATCCTAGCCCCACTGAAGTCCATTTTAGTTTTATCACTGACTTCAATGGGGCCAGGATTTCACTCTTGTTTTCTCCTAGACATATTGATTTTATCCAGCCCATGGAGAAAACCAACTGCAAAGGTGGCTGCTCTAAGTTGCATTGGCTGCCTAGGCCCCAAGGGGCCATTCTAGCAGCCAGGATAGCTGGGGATCACCCTAGTCATGCCCTTTGCTCTAGCTTCAGGAGAGTCACTATGGTAGGTCTAAGCCATCTGACAGGAATTTTTTTGGACCTGGGTAAGACAGCATTGGGGCTGGTAGAACAGTTCAAAGCTGCTGCAGATCAGGCCTTTTGTTTTATCAAATGTGTTGTTATATTCCATGAACTCTGATCATTTTAAATGAACATATCAAACAGACATTATGATATTGGTGAATTTTAAAAAGACATATTTTGTACTCCCATTTCTTAAAAAATGAAAGTTTAATACAAAAACATTTTATAATCATTTGAAAGGTATAAAGTAAGATGAAAAAACAAAGAAACTAAGAGTTGAAAATATCATACTCACCTCATTTTCCCTATTTGTAGCAGTTTACAAGAAGCTTGCTTCTGATCTTATTTGCACTAAAGTATAAATCCAGTGTAACTCTATTGTATTCTCTATGGATTTACTCTGGATTTACACTAGTGTGCTTTTTGTGTGTGAAAAATTTCTCACGGTCCTTAGCCCTGATGCTACTCTGTGCAAAGGGAGGTACCCATTGCATATTGGCTTAATATCAGGAAAGTGAAAAGGTGGTTTAAAGCCACCTTTGCATCACCATCCCATCACCATCATGATAATTAGAGGATTGGGACAAAAGAAATCTGATGAGGTTCAACAAGGACAAGTGCAGAGTCCTGCACTTAGGATGGAAGAATCCCATGCACTGCTACAGACTAGGGACCGAATGGCTAGGCAGCAATTCTGCAGAAAAGGACCTACAGGTTACAGTGGACGAGAAGCTGGATATGAGTCAACAGTGTGTCCTTGTTGCCAAGAAGGTTAACAGCATTTTGGGCTGTATAAGTAGGGGCATTGTCAGCAGATTGAGGGACGTGATAATTCCCCTCTATTCGGCATTGGTGAGGCCTCATCTGGAGTACCGTGTCCAGTTTTGGGCCCCACACTACAAGAAGGATGTGGAATAATTGGAAAGAGTCCAGTGGAGGGCAACAAAAATTATTAGGGGACTGGAGCACATGACTTATGAGGAGAGGCTGAGGGAACTGGGGTTATTTAGTCTGCAGAAGAGAAGAATGAGGGGGGATTTGATAGCTGCTTTCAACTACCTGAAAGGAGGTTCCAAAGAGGATGGATCTAGACTGTTCTCAGTGGTAGCAGATGACAGAACAAGGAGTAATGGTCTCAAGTTGCAGTGGGGGAGGTTTAGGTTGGATATTAGGAAAAACTTTTTCACTAGGAGGGTGGTGAAGCACTGGAATGGGTTACCTAGGGAGGTGGTGGAATCTCCTTCCTTAGAGGTTTTTAAGGACAGGTTTGACAAAGCCCTGGCTGGGATGATTTAGTTGGGAATTGGTCCTGCTTTGAGCAGGGGGTTGGACTAGATGACCTCCTGAGGTCCCTTCCAACCCTGATATTCTAGGATTCTATGATTCCCCTTCTGAGCTGAGCTCTGCCAAGCACTCCTTGGATGTTCAGAATCTTTCAGATATAACCACTTGAAGTGACACCACAGTGGTTCAAAGAATATTCCATTGAAGGCACTGGAGGAGTAAGAGGGTTGGGAATAGTATTTGGAACATTTTGGATCTAGCAAAGCAGTTTTAATACAGTCCTGGTTAGTAGTGACTAAAAGTTATTACCACCTGATGGTTGTTCAGTGCCTTATTTGAAATTCATTGGTGGTCTGAGTCCAATTCCAAGTGGACTGCTGCCTAAATCACAAAGACACCATCGCAACTGGGACCACTGTTGATGGTCTTAGCAGAGAGACTAAGGACTAAATGTGTATGGAAGCAAATTACACTCTTGCTACTAGCTGTGCTCCCTTTGAGACAGGTTTCAAGAACACTGGCAGGTTGGTATGAGGATGCTTAAACCTCCAATGCCTCAATGCCTATGCTGTAATTTTAAGGAGGACAGGACTTCAGTCTCTGGCACTCTCAATTATTTATCACACAATTATTATTTTTCATTGTTTAAGATACACAAATCCTTTGGACAAGACAAAGTGGTTAAAATCATAAATTGCAGAAGACAGTGAGGAGCAATCTTTGCAATATTAAAGGCCACACTGGCAAATGACCAGAAACTTTAGGGATGCAGTAAATTTGCATATGCATTTATTTACTTTAATTTTGTTTCAGTCTGAACAAAATAGGATAAATATTATCAAGCTAAAATGTAACCATCTTTCTAGCTTAATTAGAAAATCACAAACTGCTCCTAAGATTTTTCCTAAAAATTCTGATTCAATTTATAAGCAGTATATTTAGACAGAATAGTGTATTTAAAATTATAACTAAGATAAATATGAATGTATGTATGTTTCTAGCCCAAAAATTAGCAACATTTTAAATTAGAAGCTGGTTATATTTCTACTGTCTATTTAGAAGTTTTGGTTAAAACTAATAAAACTGGATAAAAATCCCACTGAAACAAAAATTTAAGATGAGTTTTTTTTTAATAAGATACATACTGAAAATACCACAAATTTGTCACTTTTGAAATGCAGAAAGTTGCTTGCAGATGGTATCTTCCTACATAGAAAAGGAGTTCACACCCAGAGTACAATGTTTAGGAGTAACAAACTTTATGTATAATTTAAAGGAAAACATTTTTCTCACTGCCAACAAAATCTTAATTGTTATTTCTAAAAATGATTCATACATTTCTTAGGATAAATGTAAAAAGTAAAAACCTCAATAAAACATGAGAAAATTTTAAGCATATAGGAGTTCAATGCCTTGGTCTCAAATAAATAATCTTAGCATTAACTTTCGACACTTATCAAAGGATTATTGAAAATCATCCAAAGGCTGAAAATTTTGACCTCCAAATCTAAAAAAAAAAAATCACAACTTGTATCAAATTCTAGCCTAAAAGTATTTAGTCACAGAAAGAAGCTAAAATTCAGGCCTGGTCTACATGGGGGGAGGAGGGGATCGATCTAAGATACGCAACTTCAGCTACAAGAATAGCATAGCTGAAGTCAACGTATCTTAGATCAACTTAGAATCACTTACTTCGGGTTCTCGCGGCGCGGGATCGACGGCCGCCGCTCCCCCGTCTACTTTGTTTCTGCCTCTCGCTGAGCTGGAGTTCAGCAGTCGACGGGAGAGCAATCGGGGATCGATTTATCGCGTCTACTACACGTGATAAACTGATCTCCGATAGAGCGATCGCTACCTGCCGATACTGCGGGTAGTGTAAACGTACCCTCATATGTGCAGAATGCAGCTCTGAAGGTCCCATTTTGCATTAAAGTAATCTGAAAAGGCTATCTAGACAATAAAAGTTCCCAGTTTGCCATAATCTGCATCTTCACCTGCCCTGTTTATCCTAGCAAGAAGCCAAGATAAAAAAAAATAAGCATTTTAACTCATAAAATAGTTTCTGTTCAAATCCTACAATTTCAAAAGAAAATTCAACAGTACTAAACACTTAAACCTACAAAACAAGCTACTGGAATACATACCAGGACCATGGACTGAGCTTCAAAAACGCTCAGAGCTGGGTACATCTACAGATTTACTTGTGAGGGTTGACAAAGTCTCT
Organism: Malaclemys terrapin pileata; assembly: GCF_027887155.1. Lineage (NCBI taxonomy): Eukaryota > Metazoa > Chordata > Testudines > Emydidae > Malaclemys > Malaclemys terrapin. The sequence goes on from NC_071506.1 coordinate 273,604,373, forward strand.
GTATGGCTTCTATTTCATTTTATACCATCTTTCCAGAGATTTACCCCAAATGCAATCTTTAGGACCTTTCACCGTCCTAACTGGTCAAAACAAACAGACCTCTGACTGCCATTTAGGTGTCTTTAAAAAGTTTATCTTCATTTCCCCCAGCCAAATGCCCATCAAATATTTAATCTCAGACACTTTTCCACTGGCTACATCATTCTTTAATTTATTTTCCCACCAACTCTCTCTCATTGGAGTCATTGCCCTGGTCTTGATAAAACCATGATCACCAAATATCATCTTCCAAGTTTCCTACTGAATTATTTTGGTTTCAAATACAAAACAGAGACCTGATTAAGCCTCTGATTTAAAAAAAAAACACTTTAAAAGAAGATCTATTGTTTTCTTGTTTTCAGAATATAAAGGTTAATCACAGTCAGCATGTGGCGTTCTTAAATAAAATAAACATTTTCACTTTCTGATAAAATAATGAGGTATTAAACTTTACTTTATTGAAATAATTCCAGATTCTAGGGGACTTTTTGGTTTTGAAGAAAAAAATTATAACTAAACAATCTTATCTCTGGCATCTCAACATCAAAGCAGATCAAATTTTACTGAACCATATACTCTGTCTTTTAAATGTTATTTGACCCTATCTGAAATCATAGGGATAGAATATACTAAAATTGGAGTGAGAGAAACTCCATTTCACTTCTCAGAGAAATAAACATTCACATTTTCTTTAACTCCTGCCCAATTTTAATGTTCTGTTCAAACCACTCACCTAGACGAAAGGGTTTGCTTAGCTTCTTGAATGTCTTTTAAGCAGGTAATACGTCACTGAAGCAAGTAAAAGTTCCCAACAATATTCCTATTCCCAAGAAGAAAAAGAATGTATTAAGTACATAAAACTTACATTTTTTCCCACTCCTTCTAAAGAAAGGCTCCAGAATTCATTTCATTAATTCAAAGAGAAACAAGTTTCAGGCCCGTTATCTCCCAAGGGTTAGAAAATTCTCCTCCATGTATCACCATCTGTATCTCCCCCTTAAGCAATTCCTCTCCACCCTGGCTAGGCTCTTACGCCAGAGACAGTGTTATTTGTATGTGGGGTGTGTATATGGAGGGAAGGGAGGGAATGAAGGAGGAGTGTGTGTTTGTTTAGATGTGAAAGTAACTAATGTGATTTTATAAGATCTCATGGGAAAGGCTGTAACTCGAGTAAACAAAGAATGGGGGAGGCTCCTAGCTGAGTATTCCTTTACAATTTTATTCTATTGCTGCAGAAATAAGAGTATCTTTGACAAAAAAACATTGTTTGCACTGAATCTGAACAAAGCAGATAGGAAATACAAAGGCAAAATCTGTTTTACAACCTCTTCTCTTCATGTAGTGGATTCTCCTCCCTGTCTGTATTGCAAAAACTTTCACCGTAAATACTTTCGTATTATTTGAATATTTTTCCATCTCCTTCCACTAGCAAAATAGTGCAAAATATATATGGTGCTGAGTCTGAGAACTATATTGAAAGGATAAGGTTAAAATTAGAGAGGAAGAAAAGAAAGAAAGGATGTTAATGGAAAAATAGGTATAGCTTTTGCAGTCGTGAAAGATTGCAATCCACCTTCACTAATATGTTTTTGATATTCAGGTTTTTGATCCCAAAAATTGTTAACAAATTCTAATTTTGAGGGCAAAACTTTGTAGCAAATTCAGAATGAATGTTAGAAAGCACAGATTAATCAGCTGAAACCATAAAGTGTGTATGGCAGTGGTGGAGGGCTTCTCCTGCTCATGAAGTCTTGCCAGTTCTCCAGTGACTGAATACAGCTGTTGAATAAGACTGGAGAAAGAATTGATCTTGTGGGGCTCTACAAGTAAGGGAGTCTGGTGGGGGAGGTATTGTTTCCTATAACTACCCTGTGGAAATGTCCTTCCAGGAAGTATTTAAGCTATTTTAGTGCATTCCTTTGGGCTTCAACATTCCCCTCTCCTGTAATCAGCCAGGATGAATGCTGTGTAGAAGTTCAGGAGTATGAGACTGGAGATCTGACCTCTATCCATCATCATCAAAGGACTGTCCTGTTGTGTCTTGGCCTGAATTTGGTTTGTGCCGGGTTTAGGATATTGGCTTTAGCTAAATAAGCTTGTTGCTACTTTTGGCCAGTTTCTCAATAAGCTCGATCATCAATGGAAGGTTTGATAGTGGACAATAGTTAGCCAGGTCCAGTGCATCCAGAATAGCTTATTTCAGCATTGGTTACTCCGTGATATGTTTTAAGGGGGAAGGAAGATTCCTTCTCCAAATGAAGCATTTTCTGTCTAAATCAGAAGAGGCCCCAGTTGCTCATGACTCTCTTGTACCAAAAATGACAGGAAGGGGGCTGATTCACAGGTTTTGGGTTGTGTCTCCTCCAGGGCATCTGATAATATTTCCTCTGGTTAGGAAAGGCTGACCTCAAGGGATGAAAGCAATCTGGTAATTGGATACCATCATAAGGGATTGTATCTGCAGATCCCGAGAAGCTTTTCCAAATGTGAGCAATATTTTTAACTACAGAGGATGATAGCTCTTTGCAATGCTTGCTGCTAAGTTCTACTGTGGACTACATGCAGTCAGGGCTAATGACACAATTTACCAGAATTTATAGTTCCTTAGAGTGTATTTTGGCAGCTTCTGTGGAAGTGGAGAAGAAAGCTCTCAGGGCTTCTAATATAGCTTTGCAATAGGCTGGGAGAAATTCTGTTTCAATTCCTATTTAAGCCTTAGTTTTCTGTCACTGATGCTCTGTCCTTCTTTCTTAGCCCTGGTCTACACTACGAGTTTAGGTCGAATTTAGCAGCGTCAGATGGATTTAACTCTGCACCCGTCCACACGACAAAGCCATTTTTGTCGACTTAAAGGGCTCTTAAAATCAATTTCTGTACTCCTCCCCGATGAGGGGATTAGCGCTGAAATTGACCCTGCTGGGTCGAATTTGGCGTAGTGTGGACGCAATTCAACGGTATTGGCCTCCTGGAGCTATCCCAGAGTGCTCCATTGTGACCGTTCTGGACAACACTCTCAACTCAGATACACTGGCCAGGTAGACAGCAAAAGCCCCGTGAACGTTTGAATTTCATTTCCTGTTTGACCAGCGTGGCAAGCCCAGAGGTGACCATGCAGATCTCATCAGCATAGGTGACCATGGAGTCCCAGAATCGCAAAAGAGCTCCAGCATGGACCGAACGGGAGGTACTGGATCTGATCGCTGTATGGGGAGATGAATCCGTACTAGCCGAACTCCGTTCCAAAAGACGAAATGCCAAAACATTTGAAAAAAATCTCCCAAGGGCATGAAGGACAGAGGCTATAACAGGGACCCACAGCAGTGCCGCGTGAAACTTAAGGAGCTCAGGCAAGCCTACCAAAGAGCCAGAGGGGCAAACGGCTGCTCCTGGTCAGAGCCCCAGACATGCCGCTTCTATGAAGAACTGCATGCCATTCTAAGGGGTGCCCCTACAACTACCCCAGCCCTGTGTGTGGACTCCATCAATGGATTTGCACGCAACAGGGATGCGGATTTTGGGGACGAGGAGGATGAGGAAGAGGAGGAGGTTAAAGATAGCGCACAACAAGCAAGCGGAGAAACCATTTTCCCCGACAGCCAGGAACTGTTTTTCACCCTGGATCTAGTACCCTCCCAACCCACCGAAGGCTGGCTCCCGGACCTAGAAGGTGGAGAAGGGACCTCTGGTAAGTATGCCTTTGTAAATATAATCCATGGTTTAAAAGCAAGCGTGTTTAATGATTAATTTGCCCTGAAGACTTGGGATGCATTCGTGACCAGTACAGCTACTGGAAAAGTCTGTTAACGTGTCTGGGGATGGAGCGGAAAGACTTCAGGGACATCTCAATGAAGCTCTCCTGGATGTACTCCCAAAACTTAGCCATGTGGTGGGGGGAGGGGTGAAGCGATCATCCCAGAGAATTGGGTGTGTGGGGGGGAGGGGTTTAGTTGGGTTTGTGCTGCACATTAACCCGAAAACCACAGCCCCTCCTTTTTAAATGGCCAACCCAATGGGTGCTTGGTATGTGAAATAAAGGCACTGCTGTTTGAAACCATCCCCGCATGTTATGAAGGTTAAAGAAGCCAAAGACTGTGGCTTACCATGGCTGCCTGCAAGCTGAATTCTGTTGCCCACCGGCCCTGCATGTGTGATCTCTCACACCAAAGCGGCAGGCCCTCAATATAAGAGGCAAAATGCGACCTTGTAAAGAAAGCACACATGCTATGTAATGTTAACAGCTTGGTTCACTGTGAAAGAGTCTACCCACTGTTCTCTAAAATGTATCTTTTTAAAGACAACTCTCCCTTTTTTTTCCTCCCACAGCTGCAAATGTTTCAATGCTCCCCTTATCATCTCTGTCCCAGATGCTAGTGAAGATTAGAAGGCAAAAAAAATGCACTCGTGATGAAATGTTCTCTGAGCTCATGCAGTCCTCCCGCACCGAAAGAGCCCAGCAGAATGCATGGAGGCAGACACTGTCACAGTGCAGGAAAGCACAAAATGAATGTGAGGACATGTGGCGGGATCAAGATGATAGGTGGCATCAGAGTGATGAGAGGAGGCAGGGTACAATGCTGACGCTACTAGGAGATCAAACTGATATTCTCCGATGTATTGTTGAGGTGCAGGAAATGCAGCAGTAGCACAGACCGCCACTGAAGCCCCTGTGTAACCAATCGCCCTCCTCCCCAAGTTCCATAGCTTCCTCACCCAAACGCCCAAGAATGTGGGGGGGGAGCCTCCAGGGACCCAACCCCTCCACCCCAGAGGACTGCCCAAGCAACAGAAAGCTGGCATTCAATAAATAAGTTTTGAAGTGCAGTGTGGCCTTGTCCTTCCCTCCTCTCCCACCCCTACCGGGCTACCTTTGCAGCTATTCCCCCATTTGTGTGATGAATTAATAAAGAATGCATGAATCTGAAACAACAATGACTTTATTGCCTCTGCAAGCAGTGATCAAAGGGGGGGAGGGATGGGGAGAGCGGTTGGCTTACAGGGAAGTAGAGTGAACCAAGGGGGTGGGTTTTCATCAAGATGAAACAAACAGAACTTTCACACCGTAGCCTGGCCAGTCATGAAACTGGTTTTCAAAGCTTCTCTGATGCGCAGCGCGCCCTGCTGTGCTTTTCTAACCACGCTGGTGTCTGGCTGTGCGTAATCAGCGGCCAGGCGATTTGCCCCAACCTCCCACCCCGCCATAAACATCTCCCCCTTACTCTCACAGATATTGTGGAGCACACAGCAAGCAGTAATAACGATGGGAATATTGGTTTTGCTGAGGTCTGTCGGAGAAAAACTGAGTTCTCACTATTTTTGTTTAGGTGCAGCAAGTCAGAGGCTTTATTATTAACTCTCACATGTGCAGAGGAGAGAGCAAGTAGGTCTCTCCCTGGTAACTAATTACAGCAAGCATTTATACCTTTCATTACAGAAATAATCAGGGACAGCTGTATTTTGTTTATACATAGGCCATCTTGATATCTCATTTCCTCACTTGTTTTGACTCTTGCCAACATACAATTAGTTTCTATACCTTATCTACACAAGGTCTTCTACACCTTATCTATACTGAGGTCACAATGACTTCTTACACAGCTCTTTCTCACCCGTCTCACACAATCCTCACACAATCCTCACACAATCCTCGCTTCTACAAATCTCGCGTTATCAGGGTTATCAGGGTCACAGCTAGCTTGACTCTTGCTAACAAAGACTGTCTCTTGCTAACGAAGCCTGACTCTTGCTAACAACCATCATGCATTGCAGTTCCCTTCTGTCAGTTCTTTTCTCTGCTTCCACAACCCCCCCCTTTTGTACTTCTAGTACAACAAACATTCTCAAATCTCTATTTGCATCAAGTCCTGGACTTCAGATTCTAAATCAGATGCTTCAACCTTTGGGGTTTTGATTGGATGCAATGATAATGCATGATTAGCATGAACATGAAAGGTATTACTATTATTACGTCTTTTACAACAACAATAACATAATCCTAAGCTAACTAATAACAATACAAGCAATAACATTCCCATAGCAATACTATAATGGGGTTGTTGTACAGCCTTTGTCATAAAGCACAATACATCATATTTAGTACATAAGGTAGATACTCTATAAGCAGTGTGAAAGGCATACTTTTCTACTTGATATACATTTTGAAGCATGTGAATTTGCCCTTGTACTTCAGAGATTTTCTGAATCTCAGGTAACAATGAAAGCAAATTTTGAAATCTATCAGATAGTAAGCTAGTCCAATTAAAGGGTATCTGGAACCTAAGGGCTACTTGAAAAACTCTATCTGCAGGCCAGTAAATGATATGATTGCCTGCAGTGGTAGTGAGATTAAAATGTATGTCTTGTGATATGGTGTCATTAACATACACACAGCTATCATTAGCTTGGAAGAGTAAGTGTCCTGTCAGGGTAGTTCCTTGTCCCCTACCCTCCCAGCAAACGTAGTCATAGACAGTGACAACTTCTCCTGGCTTCAGTTTACGTGTACACTGAAGCTGTGGGGGTTCTAATGGCCAGAATGTCCACAGGTTACCTAACCCGATCCAAATGTCAGGTGTAATCCTAGGAGCACTAACTAAGAATCGATTGGGCATACCAGGTGGTCTAATTTCCCAGATGTCTCGATGAATTACCCAATCCCATATGCATCCTCCCCATGGACCTGGCAGGATACGGTATGTGGGAGCCCACACCCCCTGTACCGGTCCATATGCTTGGAAGGAGCACTGAGAACGTCCACACTTCCACCCAGAAAGTTTCCAAGTATGTCTCCATGGCCACAGGTCAGATGGCACTCCTGACGTGTCTGTAAGGGCAGTGGGCCAAGCCTGGTGCTCTAGATCATTCCGAATGGCCATTAGCTGGTCATTCAAGAAATCCTGAATCTCTGAGCATGCTAGATCCCACTGCAATGCCTTCCCAGCCTCAGTGATATTCAATACCATCTCTGTCAGTAACTTCTGGGTCATAGAACTAAGGGCGGAGATAACATGTAACTCACCAACTCCAGCCTGTACCTGGGTTAGTTGTGCTCCAGAAACAAGGCCTATGGCCTTCTCTAGTTGGCCCAATTTCTCATCATGTTCCTGATTCTTAAAAATATTCCAAACTGCTGCTGCACTATTGGCCCCATCCCACAGGGATCCGGTCAAGTCTCTTCTCTTTCTAGAAGAAATAACCCAAGCCCTCTGTTGTGCTAATCTAATGGCAGCCCCTTGTGAACAGTTCGGGTATGTAGAGGTAATCTGGAAACTGGATAAGGGCAATGAAAATTTAACAGTTCCCAGTGTGGTGTTAATCACAGTCCATCGATATCCTACTACATCTCTCTTTGGTGTAGTACTATACCACATCTGTTGGTCAAACACCTTTATGTATTTCCGGGAGGCATTAACATTAATGGTATAAGATGGAGTGTATTGCAGTAAGGTACAAGTCACATTATCAGTCACTGGAATCATTTCTATGCAGGTAAAATTTCCAGTGGCAGAACAAACTCTTTGAGTGCTTGTTCGATTGTTCACTAATTGGGTGATCAAATAACAATAAGGGCCTCTTTCATTTAACACAGTACAAATTCCAGGAACAATCATCATATCTACTTCACTATAGAACCCATCAATTGCAGTTATTAATTCTTGGGGGTTCACTAGTAGTGATATCATGTATTTTTATCTCTACTGATCCATTTGTTCTCCATTCAATTGTTTGCTCATATACATTGTCTTGAACTTTAAAGAATAATTTCTCTGAGCAAAATTTCAGTAAATCACTGAGATGTGAATGTCTTGGCCAATGAGTTTCATTGGAATGTGTAGTACTGTTTGTATCTGGATAAGTTACAGTGGTGGTGGCAAGGGTCAAGGGACTAGTGGTAGGTGTAGTCTTTGTAGTGGCAAGGCGTTTTTGATATTTATCATCTGAAAGCCAATTAGGGAGGGCAGTGCATCCTGAAGGTACCTGTCCATAAGCACAAAGCCCTGATCCTGGAAAGAATCCACCCCGCCACTGGACCCCACATTCCCAGGAACGTTCCCCACAGTTCCCTCCTTGCCAATAAACAATGCTTCGTTTCTTCCACCAGGGCCAGTTCTTAATGTCCTTTGTAGTTAGAAGGTTCTGGACTTTGGTGGTTTCAGCAGAGCGAGTGTTTCTTCTTTTCTTCTTCAAAAACAGTTGTGATTCACCACAGTGCAGGGGAGAGGTTACTAGCACTTCACCCTGTACTGGTGTGGTTCCTGTAAAAGAATTCAAAGGCACAGTAGATCTGTCAGTGGACAAGGGAGAGGTTACTAGCACTTCACCTTGTCCTCTTTCCCTGCTGTCCAGGAGGCACAGCAGAGTTAGCAGGAGAAATAGGCTGATCAGCAGCTGGAGAATCCTCTCCAGGCGGAGGGGTCTTTTTGCAGTGCGAAGCATGGGTCCAGGTGGGCAGTCCTTGGCACTTCACAGCAGTGTTGGTAGTTAACAGGACTTGGAAAGGGCCTTTCCAGCATGGAGCCAAGGCAGTCTTTCGCTGATGGACCTTTATGTAGACCCAGTCTCCTGGTTCCAGCGAGTGGCAGGGCTGCACAGGATCCTTGGGTAGTGCTTCTTTCACCTGTGTATAGAAAGACTTAACACATTTCATTAGTGTCTGACAATACTTAAGCATTGTGTCATCCATTAAATGAATGTCCATCTGAGCTAGGGTCAGTGGGGGCGCAGTTGGTAGTCTCATCGGGCGCCCTGTCAGACTCTCATGAGGGCTGAGTCCAGTCTTTCGATTGGGAGTGGCCCTCATACTCATTAGTGCCAGAGGAAGGGCATCTGGCCACTTCAAGTTTGTTTCAGCACAAATCTTGGCCAGTTTATTTTTCAGAATTCCATTCTGGCGTTCCACTGTCCCAGCAGACTGCGGATGGTGGGGACAGTGAAGGTTGTGTTGAGTCTGCAAAGCTGCACATAACTCCTTTACAATCTGTCCAGTAAAATGAGTTCCACGGTCACTGTTGATACTCACAGGGATGCCAAATCGTGGTACAAAATCTTTAAGCAGAAGTTTCACAACAGTCCTGGCATCTGCTTTCCTGCAGGGAAAAGCTTCAACCCAATTTGAAAATACATCCACCAAAACCAATACATATTCATAGCCACAACATTTAGACAGTTGAATAAAATCAATCTGAATATTTACAAAAGGTCCCCAAGGGGGAGGGTGAGCTGCCTGCCTAACTTTAACAGCTTTACCAATGTTATGCTGCTGACAAATCACACATTGTTGACAGTAGTGATGTGCAATGACTGGGAACCCGAATGCACACCAATCTCAGTTAACCGCAGCAACCATCCCCCCTTTGCTCACGTGAGCCATTCCGTGGTATACACGAGCAAGATAGGGCATTAGCATCTTCGGTGCAACCAGGCGACCAGCTGGGGCACGCCAAAGATGATCAGGGTGTAGAATACAGCCATTAGCACTCCATAAACGTTTCTCAGCTGCCGGTGCTGCTTCCTGGATCTTGGCCAGATCCTCAAGGGAGGCTAGTGGAGGCTGTTCAATCAAAGCACAAGTATATTCAGCCTGAGGTGCAGAAAGGGCCGCTGCTTTGGCTGCAGAGTCTGCCAAAGCATTTCCACGGGTAACTTCATCATGAGGGGTCTGGTGAGCTGTACATTTCACGACAGCTATAGCTTTGGGCAATAAAAGAGCATCTAAAAGAGCAGAGACATACAGACTGTTCTTAATAGGAGAACCAGTGGATGTAAGAAAACCTCTATACTTCCAGAGCAACCCATAATCATGTACCACTCCAAAAGCATAACGAGAGTCTGTATAGATTGTAACTGCTTGATCCTGAGCGAGAATGCAGGCTCGAGTTAAAGCCACAAGTTCGGCCACTTGAGCAGAAAACACAGAAGGAAGGAAAGCACTTTCAATAACAGCATGTGCAGAACACACAGCATAACCAGCAACCAATTTGCCCTTAGAATCTCGCAAGCACGAACCATCTACAAAGTAAATAAGATCAGGATTTTGCAAAGGCACATCTAGTAAATCATCTCTTGGACGAGAGAGAACCGATGTCACAGACACACAGTCATGTGGGTCTCCGTCTTTGGGCCCAGGCAACAAGGAGGCAGGATTTAGAACAGGGCAACGAGCCAAAGTAATATGAGATGAAGACAACAAGACAAGCTCATATTTTGTAAGACGAGAAGTGGATAGATGCTGTGTCTTAGATTTTAACAAGAGAGCAGCCACAGCATGAGGAACAGTAACAATCAAAGGAGATCCTAAGACAATAGATTCAGATACCTGAACAGCAAGAGCTGCTGCAGCTACAGCATGCAGGCAAGGGGGAAATCCAGCTGCCACAGCGTCTAGGGCAGTACTGTAATAAGCAATGGGACGGTGTTTGTCTCCGTGCCTTTGCGTTAATACAGCCAAAGCAAACCCATTACGCTCATGACAGAAAAGAGTGAATGGTTTAGCATAATCAGGAAGTCCCAGGGCTGGTGCACTGGACAGACTTTGCTTGACAGCAACAAAAGCTTGTTCAGCCTCTGGAGACCAAGGAAGAGGCTCAGGGGTACCTGACTTAGTCAGATCCTGTAAGGGTTTAATCATTGTTGCATAGCCTAAAATCCATTGTCTACAGTACCCAGTCATGCCAAGAAAAGTACGCATTTGAGAAATAGTTCCAGGCCTCTTAAAGGAACCTGGAGTGCATGTGCCACACTTCTAGTAAGATAACGGGTACTTTCCTCAGAGGGATTAGAATCAGGGGAGCTACTGGGAGGCTCAGAATCACCTCTTTGTGGTGAAGAGGAGGCTTCTCTCCCAGGGGAAGAGAGAACAATGTGTGCAGCTGATACATGCAGTGGTGAAACTGGCACTGCTGGGTGAGATTCGTTAGCAGACCCAGGCTGTGCAGGGGGAGGAGGCAGCACGGGCTGCTGCTGCTGCTGAATGTTACTGAAGAAATCTAAAATATCCTCAGCAGTTTCCTCCTCACTGTCAGACCTAACTAATTGGGGATAAAGGGGAGCAGAAGGAATTGCTTGAACGGGATTAGGATACACAGGAGCAGAAGGAATCGCTTTAGGGGTTAAACAGCTGGATGCCTTGCATTTAAGCTGTAAATGTTGCACTTGGGCTTTTAACTTTTCCTGGGAGTCCTTTAGACTCCGCACTCGAGACTCGTGGAGTCTCTTTGTTGCTTCCTCCCACCAACAAATTGCTCCCACTGTGTATCAGAGGCTTTTGGTGAAGCCAGAGTTTCTTTAAGGTATTTAAGTTTGTCTAAATCAAAGGTACCTTCTAGTGGACATTGTCTAGATGGATTTGCACGCGTGTAAAGATTCCAATTATCTAAATACCTGCAGGTTTTCGGGCCATAATGTACGTACATGAAATAAGCTGGGGTACCCTTAGGGGGTGAAAGGGAAGACTTAGACTGTCCCCCACCCATTTTCCAATCACACACTCAAAAGGGGAAGGATGCCCTGTCCGCGCTAGCGGCTCATAAACTAAGGATCTCTCCCTACAGGGTATTCACACAGGAGTGACTAACAAGGATAGCCATGACCCCCTACACCTCCCTTCAGCAAAGAGCGTCGGCTAATCTCAGAGAGAAAGCGCCGCTTACTCTGTTGCATCCAGTGAGATGGTCAGACTGTCAGTGGCTCACACGGAGAGGAAAAGGGGAGGAAAGATGGGTGCACACACTCCTAGACCCAGGTAGCCTCCTCGCCGGACGATGCCAGGCCGAGTCAACCTACATGGGTCGGATCTCCTAAAGATCCTCTAGTTACCGGGCTTGCGTTAGAGTAGTTCTGGTCACGAGCCAAAAGACTTCGCAGAGTACTCTGGGCGTCTTCCGGTAACACTCAATTCACACTGTGTACACACACACACACACACACCGACTACACACACCAACATACCAAGGCCTTCTACCAGGTACTACTCCTGAGTACCTCCAGGTACTATTCCCAAGTACCTTGATGCATCACTTGAGGCGGTAAAAACCCCTCTTGAGGCAGTAACAACTCCTCAATACAGGTGCAAACCCTATGCACCTAGCATATGCTTACAGGGGGCGGCAAACAATTCCCCTATTACGCCGCTCAGCATCTGACCTTGCTGCACAGTCAATAAGTTCGGATGGCGTGAGCCCAACAGGGGCAGACGGCCCCACGGACAGTCCTCCTCCGACACCCCAATAGAGATTTCAAAAGGTCTCTTACCTCTATTGTGGCGCCATGGGGTTCGAAGGGGAACGATCCGTAGCAGCTGCCGTTGCCTCAGTGGGCGTTGCCATCCCGGACGAGCCCCCAAATTGTCGGAGAAAAACTGAGTTCTCACTATTTTTGTTTAGGTGCAGCAAGTCAGAGGCTTTATTATTAACTCTCACATGTGCAGAGGAGAGAGCAAGTAGGTCTCTCCCTGGTAACTAATTACAGCAAGCATTTATACCTTTCATTACAGAAATAATCAGGGACAGCTGTATTTTGTTTATACATAGGCCATCTTGATATCTCATTTCCTCACTTGTTTTGACTCTTGCCAACATACAATTAGTTTCTATACCTTATCTACACAAGGTCTTCTACACCTTATCTATACTGAGGTCACAATGACTTCTTACACAGCTCTTTCTCACCCGTCTCACACAATCCTCACACAATCCTCACACAATCCTCGCTTCTACAAATCTCGCGTTATCAGGGTTATCAGGGTCACAGCTAGCTTGACTCTTGCTAACAAAGACTGTCTCTTGCTAACGAAGCCTGACTCTTGCTAACAACCATCATGCATTGCAGTTCCCTTCTGTCAGTTCTTTTCTCTGCTTCCACAGGTCTAATCGAGTCAGTAAACTGCACCAGTGTGCTTTTAAACATCCAAAGGCACATTCTACCATCATTCTGCACTTGCTCAGCCTATAGTTGAACAGCTCCCAACTACTGTCCAGGGTGCCTGTGTATGGCTTCATGAGCCATGGCATCAAGGGGTAGGCTGGGTCCCAAAGCATAACTATAGGCATTTCAACATTCCCAACGCTTATTTTCTAGTCTCGAAAGTAAGTCCCTTTCTCCAGCTGTTCAAACGGACCAGAGTTCCTGAAGATGCGAGCATCATGTACCTTTCCCGGCCATCCCACGTTGATGTTGGTGAAACGTCCCTTGTGATCCACCAGTGCTTGCAGCACCACTGAAAAGTACCCCTTTCAGTTTATGTTCTAGCTGCCTTGGTGCTCCGGTCCCAAGATAGGGATATGCGTTCCGTCTATCGCCCCACCACAGTTAGAGAATCCCATTGCAGCAAAGCCATCCCGCTATGACCTGCACATTTCCCAGAGTCACTACCCTTGATAGCAGCAGCTCAGTGATCGCATTGGCTACATGGATCACAGCAGCCCCCACAGTAGTTTTGCCCACTCCAAATTGATTCCTGACTGACGGGTAGCTATCTGGCATTGCAAGCTTCCAGAGGGCTATTGCCACTCACTTGAGAGCAGCCCTCACAGTTCACATCTTGGTATTCTTGTCCTTCAGGGCAGGGGAAAGCAAGTCACAAATTTCCATGAAAGTGCCCTTACGCATGCAAAAGTTTCGCAGCCACTAGGAATCATCCCAGAACCTGCAACACCAGTCTGTGCTTGTTTCCTGGGCCCAGAATCAGTGTTCCACAGCATGAACCTTCCCCATTACCACCAATTGCCAGGGCCCGTGCTTTGCGATAAGTCTGTGTCCATGTCCTCATCAATCTCATCACCACGCTGCCGTCGCCTCCTCCCCTGCTTTTGCAGGTTCTGGTGCTGCATATACTGCAGGATAATGCGCATGGTGTTTACAATGCTCATAACTGCCACAGTGATCTGAGCGGGCTCCATGCTTGCCATGGTATGGTGTCTGCGCGGAAAAAAGGCGCGAAACGATTGTCTGCCGTTGCTCTCACAGAGGGAGGGGCGACTCACAACATGGCTTAGGGTTGGCTTACAGAGAATTAAAGTCAACAAAGGGTAAACTCATTAATTGTCCACTCTCTATAGCACTGATAGAGAGATATGCACAGCTATTTGCTCTCCCAGGTAGTAATTACTTACTCTGGGTTCAATAATAAACAAAAGTGATTTTATTAAGTATAAAAAGTAGGATTTAAGTGGTTCCAAGTAATAACAGACAGAACAAAGTAAGTTACCAAGCAAAATAAAACAGAAGACACAAGTCTAATCCTAATACATTAAGAAACTGATTACAGATGAAATCTCACCCCCAGAGATATTCCAAAAAGCTTATTTCACAGACTGGACTCCTTCCTAGTCTGGGTCCAGCAATCACTCACACCCCCATAGTTACTGTCCTTTGTTCCAGTTTCTTCCAGGCATCTCTTTGGGGTGGAGAGGTCATCTCTTGGGCCAGCTGAAGACAAAATGGAGAGGTTTCCAGGGCCTTTTATATTCTCTCTCTTGTGGGTGGAAAACCCTTTGTTCTTCTGTGCAAAGTCACAGCAACAAGATGGAATTTGTAGCCACCTGGGCAAGTCACATGTCCATGAATGATTCAGCTTTTTGCAGACTGATGCCATTGTTTACATGTTAGTTTGAATGTTCCCAGGAAAGCTCAGATGTGGATTGGCGTCTCCCAAAGTCCATTGTCAGTTAAGTGTTTCTTGATTGGGCACTTACTGAGAATAGTCCTTTCTCAAGAAGGTGACCAAATGCTTCAAAGAGGCTATTTAGCATCAAACACATTGAGATACAAGCACATAGCCAATATTTGTAACTTCAAATACAAAAATGATAAACACATACAGACAGCATAATCATAACCAGCAAACTACAGCCTTTCCATAGACACCCTACTTGACCTCCTCGTATAAGACCTGGTGCAGCCATAGGACCCTGGTTGCAATAATGATCTATATGGTCACAGTTCATGTCAATAACGTCACACTGGGTTTGGTTGGCTAGAACTCAAAGAAAAGGATGTTATATTAACTATTTAGTTCCATGGGCAAAACATATACTTCTAAAATAGGTCAATGTGGAAATCCAGGAACAGTTAAAGGAAGTCTCATGGTGCTGCTGAACTAGCCACATACACTGCATTTAGAGAGAAACAGCCAAAAGATTTATCCATCCATTTGGTTTCACTTCTTTCATTATTATTTTCAATTAACAGCATAAAGTAGGAGCAGGTTGCACAGATCAATCAAACAAATCTCAGAATTCATAATATAAACTCAAAATTATATTATATTTGTTCCTTTCAATGTCTTATGCTATCGATTTACCTTTGTCCTTACATGGCCCTCATCATCATAGTATCTGACATATCTATTTACTGAAGTAAATAGAGCTAGATTGTAATTTGGATTAGATGCCCATGTAGGAGAGTAAAAACCACCTTTTCCTCCCTGCATAGGCTATCTGGACCTTGGGTCCAGACACACAGGCGTAAAAAAGCATTGAAGGACAGATTTTAAAGGTATTTAGTTTTCTAATCATGCAGATAGGTGCCTAGTGTGATTTTCAAAAGTGCACAACTCCCATTGAAATAAATAGCATTTAGGCCATGTGCTGGGGTGTTTACCCCACAGTTGCCCTGAAAGGGATAATGAAGACAAAGAAGACCCAACAGGCCACATCTGAGAGGAATCAGATGACTAAGTAATCTCCTGACTGAGTGAGGGAGCCCAGCTGAAGAGGAATGAAAAGCAGGATATTGGCAGCAGAAAGGTCAATAGAAAATTCTGCAGTCACTCCTGGGAGAAGTTAGGTGCCTGTGGGTTGGCAAACACAGGGAAGGGGGAAGCCAGGAAGGTAGGACAAGGCTCAGGGAAAGGCAGTAAAGGCTAGAAGGGAACAGACATTGACTGGTGACTAGTGTGTTCCTGAGCTGGAACTCGGAATAGAGGGCAGGCCCAGGTTCCCCTGCCAGCCACTGAGGAAGTGACACCATGGGACAGTGAATGCTGAAGGAAGACTTTGATACCCCAAAAGGGGATAATGCAGATACAGTAGTGACCTGGCTGGACGGCTGAGTCACAAAGAGGTGGCAACAGCAGTTTTTGGTGCTAGAGAGGGGCTGCAGACCCAGAGAGAGAGGCAGAGAAATGGCGTGCAACCATGGGAAAGGGTGTTTACCTGATGAGCTATTCCCCAGAGTGACCAGGAGAAGGCACCATCCTAGTGCTGAGTGGAGCACCCCATCACAGACCACTAGAAACCTTTGAAAATCCCACTAGGCATCCTTCTGCATCTTTAGTTGCCTACATACCTTTAAACACCTGTCCCTCTGTGCCTACTCCCATCCCCTTATGGGTGAGGATTGGACTGCAGAATAAGAAGTTACTTCCTGTGTACAGTAACTGAAGTTCTTCAAGATCTGTTGTCCATATGCACATTCCATTAAAGGTGTGCATGCAACTCATGTGCCAGAAATTGGAGTCTTTTTGGCCAACAGTACCCATAGGGAACACATGCGTTTGTCTGTCCTCATGCTCCACACTGAGAGCACATATGGGTGAAGTGTGCCAGCTGCCATTTGGTTCCTTCTCACTGCAGAATCTGGTGCTGAGGTAAAGAAGATGGAAGCGCAAGTTGTGGCTGTGCATATGAAAAACACATCACAAAGAACTCCAGTACTGTACACTGTGATAACTTCTCATTCTCAAGTCCACACCATTGGAGCCTTCAAAGGCAAAGACCCCTCCCCTATGCTTTTGGACTCTGAATGTTCTCACACAGCAGGGTCTAGCAAGCCCCATCTGAAGCAGGTCTCATGGACGTGGTCATCAGAAAGACCCGAAGCCAGGCCTCCCTGTCCTTCCTCTTGTGAGAGCTGAAAGCCTTACAAATTGCACTATTGCTGGGAATGTGTGAGTCTCCCAGACAATTGAGGCACTTTGAGTGCAAATCTGAGGCTGGGAAAGCTCCCTGACATGAGGGGCAGAGTTTGAATCTGGGAGAACCAGACAAAGCCATTCTGAAGGTGAGTCAGAAACTCTCTGAAGAACCAAGGGCTGCAAGAGGCAACCAAATAACTATAACTACTAACTAAACTATCAATAAAAGCTAACAACTATATAGTAAAGAAAGGGCTGGCAGTCTCTAGGACAGTCAGAACTATGTCCCTAAGCCAGGAGGCAATGAGCAGAACTGGGTGGCAGCTGGTGTGCTTTGCCATTATATGGCCTTGCTATGGAGCATGAGGACTGAAGACTGTATGCTGTATGGATACTGCTGGCTCAAAAAGGCTCCAATCTCTGGTACATGAACCAGATACATATCCATTAATGGAATGTGCCTATGGAGAAGCACTCAAAAGAGAATGCTGGCTTTGGCTCCACCCCATACCCCCTCACAGGTCAGTGCTGGTGAAGGGGTGTTGGAATTTGTTGCTGGTATAGACTATATTTACTACCACTTCAGTGCAAGTTGGGGAGGACTAGCAAATTGGAGGTCCACGTCTGAATCACACTGCCTCCCCAAGCTACTCTTGGGGTGACGCAAGTTACTCACCATCTCTTGCTCAGGGCTGTGCCTAAAGACACAACCTAACTCTTGATAATTAAAAGTTTAAAAAAAAATTTAAAAACATATTCTTTATCATGTTCCACTCAATCTGTATTTCATTACTCGTGTATAGTTTGAAGGAAATAAATAGGTGCTGAAATATCCATCCCTAGAAACTATCCATGAGAAAGGGACAAGTAAACTACTTCAAGATCTCTGTAAGTTTCACCTCAAAGAATAATCGCCATATCATCCTCTCAAAGAGGAAAATGTTTAAAGTCGTGTGGAAAGAACAGGGCCTGTGGACCACAATCTCCCATTGAACCTCAGGATCAATGTGAAAAGCAGACCAACAAGCTAAACAATCCTGGTCCATCTCAAGGCAAACGTTTCTCTTCTGCAATATTCTTTGGCCTTTCCCGAACACTTGGTAGCATTGCTCCCTCAAGAACTATAATCCCATTTGCTCTCCCCACTACACCTGTGCCCCATCTCCCTCTGTCTCACCCATCTCCGAAGGGATTAGAAGTGTGGAGAAAGAGTTAATGCTACTTGGTGCAGAATTAATTCCAGTGCATTTCCCTATTGAAAATCCACCATGTTTAGAGGAGGACATAATTTAGACAGCAACTGCTACTTGACTCAACCCTTTCCCATCTCCACTTGTTTCACCCAACCTCTCCTTTTGAATCCCCAACCATGGTGTGAGAGGCATTTATCTGTTTATTTCTATGCTCCCCGCTCTACTTCCACCTTGTTTCTCTCCACTCCAGTCTAAAGAAGAGAAGAACCTCAAACGAATAAGGTAATTGTGATAGTAAATGAAGGGAAGAAATGTGGACCACCGAAACAAAACTGGAGGAAATTTATGCTTGGCAGTGGCGTAGCCAGGTTCTAAGAGCAGGGGAAGCAAACATATAAAAAAAGGCGCCACCTGCTGCAAAGCAGTGAAGAAAAAAAAGAAAACCCCAAGTCTTGCCGCTGAAGACTGAAGAACCTTCCGCCGAATTACCCACCGCTGAATTGCTGCTGAAGACCCGGAGCAACTGAAGCACCCGCCGCTGAATTGCCGCCGAAGACCCGGAGCGACTGAAGAAACCCGCCGCCGAAGTGAGTGCCTGAGTGCCGCCGAAGACCCGGACGTGCTGGGAAGCGCCCCCAAGTGAGTGCTCAGGGGAGCGGCTGTTCCCCCTGCTCCCCCCCAGCTACGCTACTGATGCTTGGGTGAAAGACATCTGGAAAGGGGAAAGTGTAAATGCTGCTTTCATAAACTGTAGTCTTTATGAAAACAAGAAGTGGCAAACAAAATTCCACAATGGCAAGAAACCATGTGGATATGTTTTACAAAATAATGAATGCAGAGTGCAAATGCATAAAGGTGATCCAGAGGCGCTAAAAGGCTAAGCAATACACCTGAGAATGGATATAGTGTAGAAAATGGCTTAATCTAAATGGACAAAGTAAATATTGGATGGATCTTAATGGATATTTGAATCTAAGATAAATTAATACTTAAAGACAAGAGAAACATTTCAGTATATATATATTTACTATCTGAAAAGAACAGCACTCATTAAATGTCAAGTAACATGACTTACAAGAAAGTTACATGTTTGGTTGAAATTACTGGATTCAACAGCCTCCTAATTATTGCCCTCCCTAGAGTAGCAAGAACCTTGGAATACTAAACTGAGATTTTAAAAAGTATTTATTCCAGTATCAGGAAATTTCAGTTCCTAGTTTTCTTTAAACTGACAGCTTAATTACTTGTGTTTGCTGATGATTGTATATACAGTTTATCTGTTGTATTATATTATTTTACAGAAATGTAGACACTTTGCAGTATGGATAGAAAGTCACAGTCCCTGCTATGAAGAATTTACAATTTAGAAGTAACAAGGAGTGGAAATAACAAGACAAGAAGAATTGTACGTATATTGCAGCTCCATGCACTATCTATCTAGGTTCTTATATGGCTGTCATCACTGTAGTAGCCATGTCTAACTGGTCATTTTCTCATGAAATTACCACATTTGTGAATGCAATTGTGCTAATTGTGAGAGCAAATTAGATATGCATCTCACTGAACATCTGTGCATGCAGTTCTGAAAAGCTGGCATCATCAAAAATATTAAAGATAAACATTTGGTCCTTCCACATAGTCTAGACCAGCGGTTCTCAAACTGTGGGTCGGGACCCCAAAGTGGGTTGAGACCCCATTTTAATGGGGTTGCCAGGGCTGGCACAGACTTGCTGGAGTCCGGGACCGAAGCTGAAGCCCGAGCCCCACCACCCAGGACTGAAGCCAAAGCCCAGGGGCTTCAGTCCTAGGTGGTGAAGCTCAGGTTACAGGCCCCCTGCCTGGGGCTGAAGACCTTGGGCTTGGGTTTTGGTTTTGTGCTTCCCCTCCCCAACCTGGGATGGTGGAGCTTGGGCTTTGGCACTGCCACCTGGGCTCAGACTTCGGACCCCCTCCTGGAGTCATGTAATAATTTTTGTTGTCAGAAAGGGGTTGTGGTGCAATGAAGTTTGAGAACCCCTCGTCTAGACGTTAGCCAGAAACATCATAGTAAATTCCATTCCCAATTCAATACAATCTGTTTTTAATGATATACAGTGGGGTTGGTAACACAAACTGTATCTGGAAAGATGTGAACTTTTTGATCATGAAATAAAAATACCAAACCACAGTTATGTCATGTTCTTTGTCTCACAAAAATGCAACGGTCATAATTTGTGAAATTAGAAATTGTGAGGGAGGGGATGTTGTAACGTTTGAGAAATGAGATATAGACAGAAAGTTTTAGTAATATGCAAGGTAGGGTTGAATTTCTATAGTAACATGCACTCAGAAATGGGAGATTTTCAATATGATGTTCTTTCTCTTCCACTGTTAAGTCAAACATTTCAACTTACAATTCTCTGACAGATTTCAAGCTTTCAATGTGGAACTGTATAAATCCTTAATCAAAAAAACCCTTGCATGCTGTAATGGGTTAAACTTAAAATAAAAATGAAGAGCTTCTTAACTGCAAACAATAGAATTTCTAATTACAAAGAGATATAACCTGCAAAAATAGGATTTTGCAACTTCTGTAGACATATATAGGACAGTAGTTGAAATGAACTAGAAAGTACTTCAAACAGAGTTTAATTCACATTTAAAGCAAAGCAAATAAAGGACCAAACTTTCCCCCATGTGGGTTATCCCTTTGTAGGAAAAAGAGAACTCAGTGAGTTTAGTACCAGAGAGGTTCTACCTTATTGTTCTATGCAGTGGTTCTCAAACTTTTGTACTGGCCACACCTTTCACATAGCAAGCCTCTGAGTGCGACCCCCCTCCCTTATCAATTAGAAACACGTTTTTATATATTTAACACCATTATAAATGCTGGAGGCAAAGCGGGATTTGAGGTGGAGGGTGACAGCTCGTGACCTCCACCCCATGTAATAACCTTGCAACCCCCTGAGGGATCCCAACCCCCAATTTGAGAACGCCTGTTCTATTGAATGTTGTTGCAGGATTTGCTTTTATTCCCATAGAAACAGATGGGGATTGCCCCTGAAACACAGTTCTCACATTGCAGGGTAGGGTCTATCCATACATAGATCCAATGACTCCACATAACTTCTAGCTTCTTCAGTGGCCTCTGCTGACAATCCAACCCCATGGGGAGAGAGGGCTGCTGTACAGTGCGGAAACTCAAATCAAAGCTGATGCAGTGAACATTAACTTACATGGAGATTCCTCACCCAGTGTAAAGGCTGGGGAATGATCTGAAGTAGTATTTAGTGATTTGCAGTGCTTTGTAATAACAGATTAGAATAGCTCTTAACGTTCTATTATATTCTGCTTTCCTTTATGAGGAAAACCTAAGCCATTTTCTAGTCTACATAATAGTGGAGTCTAATTGTACAAAGTAGTTAATTGGCATCTTTGTCAAAATAAAGAGCTAGTATAAAGGATTCCCATTTCCTTCTATCAGAGAATGAAATAAGAAATGACACTGATCTAAAATCCAAACTCTTTTAAATGGATAATTGGTATTACAGAATAAGAGCAAATGACTTTCATTTTAAGAACATATTGAAACCATTCTGTTGCATACAGAAATTTTCAGCTTTCTAAATGGTCTAATGCACATTTCAAACAGCACGAAAATTTATTTAATTACTTAAGTAGAGTACTCTGCATTGCTCCATTTTTCTCCTCTGGGTGGTCTAACTGCACAATATTAAGAGCTACGGTATTGAGTCAAAGTCAAGTTAAAAAGTGAGCATCGCTAGTCTACTTATACCAACCAAGAATAGGTATATCTAGGGGCTTGCCCTGACAATACCAAGCACTTTACCACTCAACACACATACAGTAACAAGAAATCAGTTTAATATACCCTCAGAAAACACATATAACCAAACAGTAGAAACATTTTATTATTAATCTCCTTGAAGAAGCAAAACACAAAAGAAACCTGATCCTTTTCTCACATGCATGGAAATCAGGAGTAACTTCAATTAAGTCAAGGGTCTTATATGCCTCTATGATCTTTGTGAGAAGAGAACTGGCTCACAGTATATAATACACCTCTACCCCGATATAACGCGACCTGATATAACATGAATTCGGATATAACGCAGTAAAGCAGTGCTGGGGGGGAGAGGGGGCTGCGCACTCCGGCGGAGCAAAGCAAATTTGATATAACTTGGTTTCAACTATAACGCGGTAAGATTTTTTGGCTCTCGAGGACAGCGTTATATTGGGGTAGAGGTGTATATGACTTTCATAAAAATGTGTGTGGACTTTGATCTTTCTATGAAGTGAGGAGAAGGTGAGAAGAGGAAACACTGTTTGAACTTCACAGCCTGTGGAACTGTTTCACTACTGTGTTACTACAGTTTTCCACCAATGTAATTTATTTAGATAAAATTGACATAAACCTGAAGTAAATAGTGATGAGGTAAGTGCTGTATATTTAAATTACATGATTTATTCATTCACTATTGCATACATGAGGGAAGAATGGGTCCTCCACTTAACAAAATAATGGACTTGATTCGCTTCTCAATTTCACCCCTTTGCAAACATTGTGTGGTTGTAACCACCTGCCCAAGCATTGAAGCACTTATGCAGGTATGCAAAGGCACAAATCCAGAGAGTGTCTTGATGGATGATATACAAAATGGAGCCACAGCTGAAAATAACTTAGGTGAAATTTGGCATGAGAATCGTGTACATGCATGAGGCCATGTGCCTGAGAAGCTGAAGTCAGGAATATAGTGTTTTGACTGGACTGGACTTTGTAGTTTCAGCCAGAGATAGTACAGCTTGAAACCTGTCCATTGGTAGATAGGAGCAGTCCTTGTTGCCACAGCCTATTAATGTTATGTGCGGTGTCAGCTGTAACTTTGACTTGCCCAAATTCAGTTTCAGGCTAAGACAAGTGAACAGCTGTCTGATAACGACAATGTTGTGCTGTACTTTGGGTTTATCTACATTACCCATAGAATCGACGGGCAGCGATCGATCCAGCGGGGGTTGATTCATTGTTTCTAGTCTAGATGCGATAAATTGACCGCCAAGCACTCTCCCATCAAATCTGGCACTCCACCGGCGAGAGAGGCGCAGGCGGAGTCGATGGGATAGCGTCGGCTGTCGACTCACCGCAGTGAAGACATCGCGGTGAGTAGATCTAAGTATGTCGACTTCAGCTACATTATTCACGTAGCTGAAGTTGCGTAACTTAGATTGATCCCCTGCCTCCCCCCCCAGTATAGACCAGGCCTTGGACACTTGAAGCCCTGCATGCCAGCCAATCATCCAGGTAAGGGAAAATTTGGATGCTGAGGTGGCACAAATGAGCCATTGCTAGCACCATGCACTTTGTGAAGACCATTGGGGCCAATGACAGGCCAAAGAGAAGCAGTGTATATTGGTAATTGGTGCCTCCTGCTATGAAATGAAGGAATTTCCTGTGGGAGGGATGTATTGCTACTTGATAGTATGTGCAAAAAGAAGAACAGGAGTACTTGTGGCACCTTAGAGACTAACAAATTTATTAGAGCATAAGCTTTCGTGGACTACAGCCCACTTCTTCGGATGCATATAGAATGGAACATATAATGAGGAGATATATATACACACATACAGAGAGCATAAACAGGTGGGAGTTGTCTTACTAACTCTGAGAGGCCAATTAATTAAGAGAAAAAAAAAAAAAAAACTTTTGAAGTGATAATCAAGCTAGCCGAGTACAGACAGTGTGATAAGAAGTGTGAGAGTACTTACAAGGGGAGATAGTCAACGTTTGTAATGGCTCAGCCATTCCCAGTCCTTATTCAAACCGGAGTTGATTGTGTCTAGTTTGCATATCAATTCTAGCTCTGCAGTCTCTCTTTGGAGTCTGTTTTTGAAGTTTTTCTGTTGTAATATAGCCACCCGCAGGTCTGTCACTGAATGACCAGACAGGTTAAAGTGTTCTCCCACTGGTTTTTGAGTATTTTGATTCCTGATGTCAGATTTGTGTCCATTAATTCTTTTGCGTAGAGACTGTCCGGTTTGGCCAATGTACATGGCAGAGGGGCATTGCTGGCACATGATGGCATAGATCACATTGGTAGATGTGCAGGTGAACGAGCCCCTGATGGTATGGCTGATGTGATTAGGTCCTATGATGATGTCACTTGAATAGATATGTGGACAGAGTTGGCATCGGGGTTTGTTACAAGGATAGGTTCCTGGGTTAGTGGTTTTGTTCAGTGATGTGTGGTTGCTGGTGAGTATTTGCTTTAGGTTGGGGGGTTGTCTGTAAGCGAGGACAGGTCTGTCTCCCAAGATCTGTGAGAGTAAAGGATCATCTTTCAGGATAGGTTGTAGATCTCTGATGATGCGCTGGAGAGGTTTTAGTTGGGGGCTGAAGGTGACAGCTAGTGGTGTTCTGTTATTTTCTTTGTTGGGCCTGGCCTTTATCCTCTGATCCCACTGAGGATTACCTAAAGAAACTACACCATCTGCTAAAAAAACTCCCTGACAAAGCACAGGAACAAATCCGTACAGACACATGCCTAGAACCCCGACCAGGGGTATTCTATTTGCTACCCAAGATCCATAAACCTGGATATCCTGGACGCCCCATCATCTCAGGCATTGGCACCCTAACATCAGGCTTGTCTGGTTATGTAGACTCTGTCCTAAGACCCTACGCTACCAGCACTCCCAGCTATCTTCGAGACACCACTGACTTCCTGAGGAAACTACAATCCATCGGTGATCTTCCAGAAAACACCATCCTGGCCACTATGGACGTAGAAGCCCTCTACACCAATATTCCACACAAAGATGGACTACAAGCTATCAGGAACAGTATCCCTGATAATGTCACAGCTAACCTGGTGGCTGAACTTTGTGATTTTGTCCTCACCCACAACTATTTCACATTTGGGGACAATATATACCTTCAAGTCAGCGGCACTGCTATGGGTACCCGCATGGCCCCACAATATGCCAACATTTTTATGGCTGACTTAGAACAACGCTTCCTTAGCTCTCGTCCCCTAACGCCCCTACTCTACTTGCGCTACATTGATGACATCTTCATCATCTGGACCCATGGAAAAGAAGCCCTTGAGGAATTTCACCATGATTTCAATAATTTCCATCCCACCATCAACCTCAGCCTAGATCAATCCACACAAGCGGTCCATTTCCTGGACACTACTGTGCTAATAAGCGATGGTCACATCAATACCACCCTATACCGGAAACCTACTGACCGCTACACTTACCTACATGCCTCCAGCTTCCATCCAGGACACACCACACGATCCATTGTCTACAGCCAAGCTCTAAGATATAACCGCATTTGCTCCAATCCCTCGGATAGAGACAAGCACCTACAAGATCTCTATCAAGCATTCTTAAAACTACAATACCCACCTGCTGAAGTGAAAAAACAGATTGACAGAGCCAGACGAGTACCCAGAAGTCACCTCCTACAAGACAGGCCCAACAAAGAAAATAACAGAACACCACTAGCTGTCACCTTCAGCCCCCAACTAAAACCTCTCCAGCGCATCATCAGAGATCTACAACCTATCCTGAAAGATGATCCTTTACTCTCACAGATCTTGGGAGACAGACCTGTCCTCGCTTACAGACAACCCCCCAACCTAAAGCAAATACTCACCAGCAACCACACATCACTGAACAAAACCACTAACCCAGGAACCTATCCTTGTAACAAACCCCGATGCCAACTCTGTCCACATATCTATTCAAGTGACATCATCATAGGACCTAATCACATCAGCCATACCATCAGGGGCTCGTTCACCTGCACATCTACCAATGTGATCTATGCCATCATGTGCCAGCAATGCCCCTCTGCCATGTACATTGGCCAAACCGGACAGTCTCTACGCAAAAGAATTAATGGACACAAATCTGACATCAGGAATCAAAATACTCAAAAACCAGTGGGAGAACACTTTAACCTGTCTGGTCATTCAGTGACAGACCTGCGGGTGGCTATATTACAACAGAAAAACTTCAAAAACAGACTCCAAAGAGAGACTGCAGAGCTAGAATTGATATGCAAACTAGACACAATCAACTCCGGTTTGAATAAGGACTGGGAATGGCTGAGCCATTACAAACGTTGACTATCTCCCCTTGTAAGTACTCTCACACTTCTTATCACACTGTCTGTACTCGGCTAGCTTGATTATCACTTCAAAAGTTTTTTTTTTTTTTTTTTCTCTTAATTAATTGGCCTCTCAGAGTTAGTAAGACAACTCCCACCTGTTTATGCTCTCTGTATGTGTGTATATATATCTCCTCATTATATGTTCCATTCTATATGCATCCGAAGAAGTGGGCTGTAGTCCACGAAAGCTTATGCTCTAATAAATTTGTTAGTCTCTAAGGTGCCACAAGTACTCCTGTTCTTCTTTTTGCGGATACAGACTAACACGGCTGTTACTCTGAAACTTGATAG
Source organism: Malaclemys terrapin pileata (assembly GCF_027887155.1). NCBI lineage: Eukaryota > Metazoa > Chordata > Testudines > Emydidae > Malaclemys > Malaclemys terrapin. The sequence goes on from NC_071506.1 coordinate 273,630,924, forward strand.
TATGTGTCCTGCCAGTCGAGGGCAGCATACCAAAGATCTTGTAACCCTCTGGGGGAGGAGAGGCAGACTAAGGCAGACTGCCTCATCTGGAGATATAGCAATGATATATGTGGAGGGACATCTATGGAAATCTGCAGAAAAATGGGGGAGCCAAGAAATCTGTGGGGAACACATATCCCTTCCACGGCAGCCTGGAGGCGTCTGCTGGGAGCAGCCGGCAGCAGACAGCGGAGTAGAGGGAGGCTGAGCGTGCATGCTTGCATCCAAGGAGAGACGTTAAGGTGGTGGGGCTGGGTGCTTGCCCGCATGAGAATGAATGAGACATTCATTCTGATCCTCTCGTCACTGCTGCTGCATCCTGGGCTTGGACGTGTAGGGCTGTGTGAAACAGGCTCTGCCCCTGAGGCAGAGCAGAAATGTAACAACTGAACAGACAGGCTGCTCATTCCCACTGTTAGTTAATTGATGCCATCCGTAGTCAATTAAGGCTCCTTTACCTTGCCAGAGTGGTGTAAATGACAGTAACGGAATCATCAGCTAGGAAGATCTCTGTGCTCTCTTGCTTTTTTTCCTGTGCCAAAGAGGCACATTGGGGTTAGATTACAGCTCAGGATCTATTTTACTCATCCATTTAAAAAAAATGCAGGACAATGATTAGCAAACCCGGATGACTTTCTTGTGTGAAACTCTGAGCAATTTAAAGCGACATTCTACTTTATAGAACACCAAACACCAAAATAAAAGTAATGTAATTTAAATGAAAATCCAGGATTATAACTGGAATACCGGGTCTTGGTTACCAGTACAGTATTTGTAACTCAATGTTCATGTAAAAAGAACAGGAGTACTTGTGGCACCTTAGAGACTAAGAATTTTTTTGAGCATAAGCTTTCGTGGGCTACAGCCCACTTCGCTTATGCTCAAATAAATTTGTTAGTCTCTAAGGTGCCACAAGTACTCCTGTTCTTTTTGTGGATACAGACTAACACGGCTGCCTCTCTGAAACCTTAATTTTCATGTGTTTAGGAAATGCTGAACAGTTACTGTGATTTTTTTTCTGTATGGAAGTTTAAATAAATTACCAAAATAAGTGAAACTGGTGTGATTATATTGCATTATTTTGACAAATAAAATATGCAGAATTTATTTTTTGGTGCAGAATTCCTTCAGGAGTAGCTCTTTAATGCGTCTCCTGCAGCTCTTTGCAGCACATGATATTAACGTTATTAAGCAACCAGGATACTTTTACTATATTATTAACCAAGTAAGTTATCAACTTTCACTAAGTTATTAACTTAGTTGCTATGAGAAAATATATAAGTATTTTCCCTGTCATACTGTTTAAATATGACTAGTACTGTAGTAAATGAAACAATGAATTCACACTGTTTTTCGGTAATGTTGATTGCCAATTTGGCTCCTGAACCACTGAGGTCTGCATATCACTGCCTTAGAAGTCATATTCATCCTGTCCTTTTCTCAAAGCAGGATTGTTCTAACATTCAAATAAAGAAAGATTTTTTTTCTGGTAAATAAGGAACTAAATCCATTATGAGAAAGCTACCCAGAATGTTAATAAATTAAGAGAAAAACAAAATCCTTCAAATCACTAATTGTATTTACTGTTATTAATTACAGTTAATTACTTTGCCAAATATAAGAGAATGTTTCCTTTATCAAATGATTTTTTACAGTTACAGTCCTATAAAAACTCAGATCTTTTTAATAAAAGGTAATAAGAACTTTATGGAGTAACAGGAAATGACTAGTATAAGTACACATTGAAACCATTTGATTACACAAAGGAATTTTCATCTCTTTAATGGACTAATGCATGCTGAAATGTAATGGGATAATTTGCTCAACACCTACTTAAGCGGAAAACTCTGTGATGCCTGAATCTTCCCTTCTCTGCGGTCTGACGAAGCAATATATTGCATACATGAAAGCATCTGTGACACTTTGATAGATACTGTTAGGCTGAAGCCAATGCATAATTGGTCTCTGCTAAAAGAAATGTCTCCAACTGCCTCTTGGAAAACATACCTAAATATTACATTAAAACAAAAAAAAATGGAAAATAACTACAATTTGTTCATCTTACCCTTGTTTTTTATAATACCCAGAACTTTACTTCCTTCTTTGACTGGTTGCATACGTGTGCATGTGCCCAGAATGTTAAAGCTGGAGAGTTTTCTGTAGCAATACTTGTTGGGGTGACCCCTCATTGTGGCCCCTGCTAAGGCAATATAAGGGTGGGGCAGCCCGGTCTCCGATCATTTCCTTCTCATCACCTGTGGCCCAAGTTTGAGCTCCCTGTTCAGTTTACCTCACATACATTTTCCTCTGTGCAATCTGTGAGTTTAGCTTTCTACTTACCTGTAGATAGTTAGCAGCTAGTACCCGTTAGTGAGGGTTTTTATTATATTTTAAGTTATTTTAATAGTTTTTGGTGTAGTCACCAGTAGCATGCAGCATTCATTGGGCTTTAAGCACTGTTTGTCATGTGGGGTTCTATCCTGAGTAGTGACCCCCATGTGCACTGCCTTTGTGCCTCAGCAAGGGACACATGCAGGAGAGGTGTAGTAGCTGATTCTTTCAAGAAAAGGATGCAGATTTCCAGAGACTTGTGGCCTCAAACACCATCACAGGGAGCAGGCAAAAAGGCCTCAACTGAGCACCCTGCCACCACAGACTGTGACTATACCTGTGATGGTCTTTGACAGACCCCTGGACTTGGATTCTTCTCCATGAAGAAAGAGGGAACTTTCTTCCCCTTCAGGGCCCCCCTGAAAGAGGACTCAGAAGACAGACTGGAGACTCTTGAAGTCGAAAGAAGAGCTCCTCTTCTTCCTTAAAAAAATACTTGAAACATCATTGGGATTCTTCAGGTACTTAGTAGAGCTGGGACATCTACCCATGTCTCCCGGATATCATGGCAGGAGGATATTAGTTCCATGCCATTGACCCTGGTACTGTCAGCAGAACAGCTGTTGAGTCTGGTAACAATGGACACTGTTTCAGCACTAATGTTATGGTACTAACAACTCCACAAGCTTATAAAGCAGCAAACGACTCATTTTGCCTCTCTGTTCCAGACTTTATTGTGGTGCATAAGTCCACTGCATTGGTGGTGCATCCTCCTTTAGGGGCCTGTCGGTCTCAGCTCAGCTGCAGAGACTGTTAGCTATATTAGTGTCGGCACCAGCTACAAAATATGGCAAGGACTCAGTGCCCTCTTTGGCACCAGCACACACAGTGTCATCATAGATTGGACCATCGGTGTTCGTACTAGCCTGTTTCCCTGTCTCAGTACCAACAACCTCAGTACCGGAACAGTCGTCAGTCGGTGCTACAGTGCAAAATGTAGTCAGGACCCACTCTAAGAAAGACATGCCTTCAGTGTCTCTGTGCACCACTGTAATACCAACTACCATATCTACCTAGGTACCAATGTTAGTATCTTCACAGAGGGCTATAGATACAACAGATCACCTAGTGTCCCCATCAGGCTTTGCACCCCTGATGCCCATGGACTACTCAGATGATTCTTCTCAGTCGAGCTCAGAATCTTATAGTATCTCACCATCCTCTCCTAGATGCAGTCACTCTAGCTAATCATCTAGGCTGCCCCCAGGAGAACATCAGTACCGGGGGCAGGGCCAATCATTCAGCAGGAACAAGTCATCAGGGCCTAATACTTTTTGGCTGCCCATGCCTTATGGTCTCCCTCCATGGAATTATTGGAACCCTTTGGTGTTTCCTGGTCCCCCACGTCTCAATCACTGGCCCAATCTAGAGGAAGGTTGCCACTGCCTTTGGCAAAACAGCTTCCAGAGCCACCTAAATTGGAAGCACACAGAGATTCTATTCACCCTTGAGCTCCAGGCTTGACAAAGCCCTGGCTGGAATGATTTAGTTGGGGATTGGTCCTGCTTTGAGCAGGGGGTTGGACAAGATGACCTCCTGAGGTCCCTTCCAACCCTGATATTCTATGATTCTATGTACTGCAGGAGGAGCCACTGCTGATGAACCAGTTCTATCACATAAGCATCCATTGGCTCCTGTTATCCCTTCCTCCTTCTCACCCGATGACTCCATGATCCTGGACTCTTCTTCTCTGGTTGCAGAGGATTTTAAGTCTCATCAGGCACTGCTAACAAGAATGGCTGGGGCTTTGAGCATAGAAGCTGAGCTTGTGAAAGAGAATACTTACATGCCAGCTGCCCTCCAAAATAATGAGGTTTTTCTAGAACTGACAAAGACCTTGTGGAATACACGAGTCTCCTTAGCTCCTAGAACTAAGCGCACAGATAAATATCTTATTTCCATCCTGCCTCACTAGTAGTTACATCCACCAATGAGAGATCACATCAGGGGAGATTTAAATCAACTCCCACAGAAAAAAGAGCCCAAAATACTTGATCTATTTGGGAGAAAAAAATCATTCCATTTCCTCTTTCCAGGCGCATATAGTGAAACAGAAGACAGTGTTAGCTAAATGAGACTTTGTAAACTGCAATGCAATGTCCAAGTTTTTGACAAACTACCAAAAAAATGCAAGGGAGGAAATTAAAGCTTTTCTGGCAGAAGGCTCCATGGTGGCCAAGGTGTTGCTTCACTCCATGCTTGATGTGGCTGATGTTACTTCTATGGCAATAGCCTCTGCACTAACAGTGAGGAGACCCTCATGATTACAGAACTTGGGCTTAGCTTCTGATATCCAGCAAACTACAAAGGTCATCCTGTTTGACGATTAACTTTTATTTTCAGATAAAACCAGTGAAACTTTACATTATTTAAAGACTCTCACGCTACCCTTTGTTTGTTAGAAATCGATACCCCAGCCATCTGCCATCATTACAGATCCAACAACAACATCAACATCAGTATAACAGACAGCCTGTATACCCACCAAGATAGTAAAAATTGTTGAAGAGAAAGCACAAATCACAGAGAAAGAGGCCCTCTAACTTCAGCTCGACAACATCCTCAGTTGTTAAGAAGCAGTCCATTTGATTTCTTCGAAGACAGCAATATAGTCAGTCATCAGTGATCTTCCAGCCATCTCTCCTCTAGGGACAGATTGTCCTGTTTCCTCACTGCTTGGGACTCTATACCTACAGACAAATGGCTCCTAAGCACTGTGAGACTGGGATATTCTATCCTATTTCTCTCCATCTCCCATTCCCACCCACCTGCCCCATCGCTATTCGGGGACCAATCTCACTGGTCAATGCTCCTTCAAGAAGTTCAGACACTGTTCACTCTAGGGGCCCTAGAGGAAGTTCCCCTTCAACATCAGGGAAAGGAGTTTCACTGACAATACTTTCTGATCCATCAAGTACCAGGTGTGGGGGAGATCTGAGACCCAGGGTGGACCTTTGAAATCACAGCAAGTTCATCAAGTATGTAAGACTTTGTGTGGTTTCCCTAGCATCAATCATTCTTTCCCTAGACTGCAATGACTGGTTTGATGCCCTCCATCTGCAGGATGCCTACCTCCATGTGACAATACTGCCAACTCACAGGAAGTTTCTAAGATTTCTAATAGCAGCCCAACACTATCAATACTTCCCTTCGGCCTGTTGTCAACCCCATGTCTTTTCACCAAGTATGTGATGGTCTACTTGAGGAGAAAGGGAATATTCATCTCCCCTGACCTGGATGTATGGTTAATGCAGGGCAGATCCAAACATCAGATTCTCCATCATATCCAGTTCATCGTTCATCTCTTCAACCATCTGAGACTCATGCTGAACAGGGGAAAATCCACATGAGTCCTGCCATGGAAAACCAAGTTCAGTGGAGCCCTACTCAACTCTATGAATTCAAGGCTTTTCTCCCTCTGGAGAGATTTCAGACCATTCATCAACTATGCCTCCCTCTCAAGTCAGACACCACCATCACAGTCTTGATGTGTCTAAAGCTATTTGGCAACACAGCCTTATGTACTTACATGACCCACAATGTCAGGCTTTGCCTGCGTATCCTTCAAAGGTCACTGAAGTCAGTCTGTTGACCAGTCATCCTATAGACAAGTTGGTCTGGGTTCATCTTGCAGTCCTACAATCTCAACAGTGGTGGACTGATCAGAACAACATTTGCAGGGGTGCACCCTTTTCTCACCCACTTCCATCCAGGAGAATCATTACTGATGCCTCTGTGAAAGGGTGGGGTCCTAGAGAACCTGAAAACACAAGCATTATGAATGGAGCACAAAGCAACTCTTCATATCAACATCCTTTAACTCCAGGTACTTCATGGGGCATGCTATGCTTTGATCCCTTGCATCAGAGGCTTGTCGGTCCAAACACTGACAGACAATACAACTGCGATGTACTACCTAAACAGACAGGGAGGGGCAAAGTCCAATCAGCTTTGTCAAGAAGAAATGAAGTGGTGGAACTTTTGTATCAAAGAAGACATTACTCCCATTGCCACGTATTTACCAAGTTCCCAGAATCAGTTGGCCGATCACCTCAGAAGGAGATTTTCCCAAAATCATGAGCAGTCCCTGAAGAAGTGTGTGCTCAGAAACATTTTTCAGGTCTGGTGCAGTCCATCAGTCAATACATTTGTGACAAAGGATAACAGAAAATGTCAAGTCTGTTCCCAAGTGTGTCATAGTCCAGCCTCACTAACCACAGCCTTTTCCTATGGTGGGGACCAAGTCTCATGTATGCATCTCCCTTCCATTCCTCTCATCCTGAAGGTTGTCAGATTGAAATGACAATACCAAGATAATTATTATAGCATAGTTGAGACAATGCTAGTTCTTGGATTTTCACAGTCTCTTGATTCCACCTCTATGGCCTCTGCCTCCTCTCCCAGACCTGCTATCTCAGCAGCATGGGTGAATATTGCACCTGGATCCAAACAGTCTGCACCTCATGACATGGTGGTTGAGTGGTTAGATAAAGCTGAGAAAGACTGTTCAGTGGCAGTTCAGGAAATATTACTTAATAGTAGAAAACAGTCCACTAAAGCCACTTATTGAGCTAAGTGGAAGTGTTTCACCAATTGGTCCATTCTCCAGGGAATATAGGCAACAGAAGCTAAGATTCAAGACATTTGAGTACTTGTTACATCTCAAATCCTCGGGCCTTTCTCTAAGCTCCCTAAGGGTTCACTTAGCAATGATCTCAGCTATCCATCCTCCCATTCAAGGGAGACTGGTCTTTTCCAAACCCATGTTCTCTAGATTGTTAAAAGATTATTCAGCTTTTTCCTCCTGTTATAGATACAGTACCACTTTAAAATCTTAACATTGTATTATCTGCCTTGATGGGTCCTCCATGCAAGCCTATTGCCACCTGTTCTTGGCCTCACCTGTATCAGAAAGTATCTTTTCTCATTGCCATCATATCAGCCAGAAGGATAAGTAAGTTGCTGGTTCTCATGGCAGGACCTCCACACATGTGATTTTTCAAAGATAAAGTAACTTTGAGGCTACATCCAACATTTTTAACTAAAGTGGTATTGGCTTTTCATTTAAACCAGACAATATACTTACATGTTTTCTCCCCCAAAGCCACACTCAAATAGGGATGAGGAGTGTCTACATACTTTGGATGTGAGGTGAGCTTTAGCCTTCCATCTTGACAGAACTAAGCCTTTCAGGCTGTCCCCTCAGCTCTTCATTTTGTATGCAAGACAGAATAAGAGGGCAAGCACTTTCAGCACAGACAGTTTCCAGATGGATTACTTCCTGTATCACAATAGCTTAGGGGGTAGGCCTCCAGAAAACCATGTCAGATGCTAGCGGACTGCTAGTCACGCCAGAAGACTGACAATGCTCTTCATCCCTGTTCATGTTTATCAGCTAAATTTTAATTAAGTATTAAAAATTGTAGTATTCAGGTGAATATCAAACAGTGCTCAGCTGAAGAGGAGTTAAAAACTGAACAATGGAAAAAGCAATAAGTAATAAAATTGTATCTATTATTTTATCCTTTACTGCAGCAGCATGTTAATAATCAAATCCAATGACCAACATAGTATAACAGAATATACGAGTTAGATATTACTTTCCCCATTACATTTTATTAATAGAATGTTATAAAACATTATGAAAAAAGCATTGCAATTAGAACATCTGCTTCTGTATAGACAGGTATAAGTACTGAACCCATCATCATAAATTAAAGGTTATTTTCACTGTCATGGTGGCTAAATGTCTTTTGAAAAATAACCTTTTCTTTCACAAAAGGATTTTTCCCCCATCATTGAAAAGTTAAAGACCTTACTCTGAATGCTCCTTTTCTTATACCTTTGACTTAGAGGTATGTTGTTTGTTTATACTAATGACACAGATGTAAGTACATCTGCATGATGAGGTTCACTTTTTCCTTACTTAAGCAAACTTAATTGATACTGGCAGAATCAGGGCCAGCCCACAACATTTTGGCACCTGAGACGGGGAGCTCAAATGACGCCCTCATACCCCCTCGCTTGGGCCAAAACTTTGAAAAATCTCAATACTGCCTTCTTCCTGTTCTACTCCTCTCATGGTACTGCTCTGCTACCTATCCCAATAAAGGAGAACTAACAACTTAAAATGCCTTGTTCAAAAATTTTAAGTAACACTTAACTTTCAAATGCCTGAACAGCAAATGTAACTTTTCTTGTCTGCATAGTAAACACTGGCATTTTTATCTGTTTGAATCATCAAAGTGGTGCTTTCCGTGCCTTCTTGATTGCAAAGATTTGAACTGCTTCCTGAAGGTCCACAGTCTGGGTCAGCTCATGCTCTATTGAGATGGTTGCAAGGCCGACCAGCCTCTCCTGTGTCACTGTGGAGTGTAGATGTGTTTTTATTAACTTCAGCTTGGAGAAGCTGTGTTCTCCACTGGCAACTGTTACAGGAAGTGTTGTAAGTATGCGCAGAGCAACAAAAGCATTTGGAAAGAAGGTGGTCATCTTATTTGTGTGTATATAAAAAGTCTATTCATTCCAGAACAGCTTTTGGAGTTGATCCTGCTGAAACGTATCTTGAAAGGGCTTTTAATTCATCACCTAAATCACGTGCATCAATATCGCACGCCATCATGTGTCAACACGGTCTCTAGTGCCTGCATTGCTGGTATAGGCCTTCTTCAGGTATAGTGAGGAGTTTTGGAATATCATACAACATCCCAAATATACTGCTGTGTTCCTTGAGCTGCATGAAACATTCTTCAACTGACTGTACAGCACAATCTAGCACCCAGTTAAAGAATTCAACTTTGAATTGTTGTTTGGGGTCTCTTATGGGATTATCCTGTGCCTCGTAATCAAAATGTCATCTTCTTCGGTGACTCTTCTATTCTTGAATGGGTGGGAAAATAGCTTCAGCGTGAAGTTCCTCTGCCAACTTCTGTGCACTCTTCAGAACGTTTTGAAATCCCTCATCTGACCGGTAAGACTGTGGGTTTGACTTTGCTTTGTCCAGTTGTTCCATTGCTCCAGATATATCAAGGTCAACACCTTGGAGTCTCTTGCTTACAACATTTATTTCACACAGTATGTCATGCCACAACACTAAGCCACACAGAAATTTGAAGTTATATATGTTTCTGGTGATTCCATTTCCCTCTGCCACTGTTCTCCCACGAACAGTTCCTGTCATAGCATTATCCTCCATAATGGCAACTATAGCATCATCTATCTTCCCAATTTGGTGTTTGATAGGCTTTATCGTCTCCACTCGACTTTCCCATCGTGTGGCAGTGGTTTCAGTGTCAGAGAGGATGTTCCCAGATGTTGCTTCAAAATTTGCCAAAAGTTGATGCAGAGAAAAATACATAGATGCTTTGAATTACATTAAAAAATTCAGCAGCCTCACTAGAAGCTGATGCTGCATCACTGACCACCAAGTTCAATTAATGAGAACTGCATGGGACAAAATAAACTCGAGGGTTTAACTCTCGGATCCGTGTCTGCACTCCTCTGTTCTTTCCTCTCATGTTGGCACCATTATCGTAGCCCTGACCTCTCATGTCAGCTATCACAATTCCTGTATCTTCCAGCTTTTTAAGAAGCACATTTGTCATACCAGCTCCTGTAGTATCATCAATGTCAATAAATTCTATAAAATGCTCTCTGACAGTCACCATTGCAGGGACATTTTCACTAGGTTCTGTTGTTGTTACAAAACGCACCATTAAAGTCATTTGTTCCGTAAGACTGATGTCAAGCGTGCAGTCCAGAATAGCAGAGTAATATCTTCTGACTTCAGATCTGCCACAATCTTCTGTTTGACTTTTGTTACCAGTAACTGTATGATCTCATTTTAAATGGTTTTTCCAAGGTAGTGGTGTGTGTACATTTCATGGGTAGTGACTCTTCTTAGATACTCCTGGAGTACAGCATCAAACTCAGCTATCAGCTCCACAATTTTAAGGAAGTTTCCATTGTTTGGCACATACAGTTGATCTGAAGTGCCACGCAGTGCTAGGTTTTGGGTAGCAAGCATTCTCACAATGGCAATGAGCCTTTTCAGAACATTTTGCCAGTAAAGAGACTCTGATGTAATCTTCTCTTGATGCTGATCATCTATTGTGACCTTTACCCTTAGTCTCATCTCAAGCTCTTTCCACCTATGGAATGCTCTCTGGTGATTTGCTGCCTTCTCATGGCATGCCAGATTTCTAGTCAGATTTTTCCAGTCCTTTGTTCCTGTAGAACCCAATGTGGCTGGAACATTAGACTGGAAGAGTTTGCAACAAAAACAGTTTGCAACAAAAACAGTATGCAGCATTCTGCGTTATTGAGTATGTAAGCCATGGCCTCTCCACTTTGTCACTATTGAGGATTTCACGCCAGTAATGTGTTGGATGGAAACTTCTATTTTCATTGTCTTTGGGGAACATGAAGTATTTCACTTGCTGTGGCCTATGCAATACAAGGAAGTCCCTCAGGCTACTGCTCAAGTGGGTCCACAGTCCTGGATCATCTAGACTTAAGGAACTAAACTCAGCAGCAGCTGTTTCTTGCGCCTCCACCGCACTCTTCTCTGATCTACACTTTTCTTCAGAAATGTGCATGGTTACATCCATTTGAGATGGAGATATGGATGCTGCAGTAGCTGCCAGATCACCTGCACTCTGACTAACTGGAAGATCAGGCATCTCCTCACCACTCACATACTCACTGGGGCCAGAAGGTTCACCGTGAACATTTGTGTCTATGTATCTCAGGAGAGTGCCTTCCTGCTTAGATAGAAAAGCTTCCTTTGCTTTCGTTCTTTTTCTGAATCCTGCCCCAGAGGGGCGTTTTCTTCTTTCACTCATGACTGCTGTTCTGTGCCAGCTATAGTGGCTCTCAACACTCAATTGAAAGGGACAAATAAGCAGGTTGGGAGCAGGGCCTGAGTGAGGGAAGATATCAGCGTCTTAAGGGCCTAACTGGCTCCTACTATTTCAGTTGACTGCCTGTTCTCCTCAAGTGGGTTCAGGGAAGCAGCAGGAAACAGGAAGCTCCCTGAGAAGCTGGTGTTAATCAGTCCAGGCTCCTGGGTGTTAGCGAGATACATAAAAGGCTCCTCCTCCTCTCTCCCTGCAGCTCCTGCTGTTTTCTGTTATTCCCTCTCACTTTTCTCCTCCCTGCCTGTTATGTCTCTTGTGCCCTCCTTCCTCCAGCACAGCACTCCACCATCTCTGTGCATCTAGAGCAGAGATGATATATATGCACCAGCAGCAGACACAATTTTCTACACTCTGGATCCTAGTGGCACCCCCACACAGTCTGGCACCTGAGGTGGCCACCTCAGTTCACCTCATGGTAAGGCCAGCCCTGGGCAGAATGACACACTAATAGCTAAAGTTAGTTACAGGTGGGGAATGGGTAGGAAAGGAACAACAGTAAGATTGTCTTATATAAACTGGTCATAAAAGAAGATTCATCTGGCGTTACATGGAGAGGCCAGAGAGAGAGAGAGGCTCCTGTCTCTGGATTACCGTAAACCACCATCAGAACTGGCATTCAGAAAAAAAGAGGAGAAGCACATGAGCTTACCAGGCCACAAATATCATGGGAAGGGAACTGTGCCTCCTAACTATTCAGCTTTGAACAGATACAGGAGATGCCATTTAAAAATGCACTCTAGATGACTATCACAGTATTTGTGGTATTTCCCATTCTAAGTATGGAAAATACTATATGTACTGTAGTAAAAGTAAATAACATTATGATACATTTTCTTTCTTAAAATGATTTCCATTATATTAAAAAATATTCAGCAAAGGAAGAATATTAGAGATTTAGCATCTGAATACTTATATGAAGCCTGAATTTTTGAACATTAGTTAATAATAACATCTTATAAAACTGTAAACTTGGTGTCTTTTGGTGATGATTTTGGACCAACACGGTAACCAGGGGATATTGACAGAGAATTTGGGCCTTTTTTTTTAAATATACGGACAGTGAGACCAAAGTTCATTGCTACTATATTAAAATGTGTAGCCATTTCTTGGTGTAGCTCCTGTTTAGAAAGGACAAAAAGACCAGCAGCAGAAGGCAGATTTTGGAGACAGTCAGTGATTTTAGGTTTTGCTTCCTTGTATGACAGATTGAAAGTTCTATCTTCTTCAAGATGAATGCAGATTCCTGGCTGCAGATTGTAACAAACTTCATCAATAACAGCAAAAAAAACATACTGAATCAAACCCAGTAGAAATATGTATCCCTGCTTCACACCTGTCTTGATCAGATTGGGATCAGGAAGGACCAGGGCCGGTGCTACCATTTAGGCAAACTAGGTGGTTGCCTAGGGGGCCAAGATTTGGGGGTGCCAAAAAGCGGGGCCCACAATTTTTTTTTTTTTTTTATAAATAGCATTCCTGGGCTGGGCTGCCACGAGGTCGCTGCTCCACTTCTCCCGCCTCCCAGGCTTGTGGCACCAATCAGCTGTTTGGCGCCGCAAGCCTGGGAGGGGAGGAGAATTAGAGCGGGGGCAGCGTGCTCAGGGAGGAGGCGGAGCAGAGGTGAACTGGGGTTGGGAGCTGCTGCCCGGCTCCCGGGGAAGGAGCTGCCAGGGGGAGGGAAGCTGCCAGGGGCGGTGCCTCAGGGCAGGGGAGGGCGGGGAGCTACCACAGGGCTGGGGCGGGGTGCGCAAGGTGGAAGGACATTATTGCAATAACTGATTCTTCTAGGCATAGCCTCATGAAATAAACAGCTGATTGCAACTGACTTGCCCAGGAAGCCATTTTTTTCCTGAGGAGTTGCCTAAATATCTTTTTAATACTTTCAAAGGCCCTCTGTAGATTGATAAAAGCCACTTATTATGGTTAATATTCTTCACTTATCTTCTCTGGTGCTGGCAAAGAATAAAGATCATACCACTGGTACCACATCATACTCTGAAACCACTTGATGACTCTGTCCAAGCATTTATAATGCATTCATCACTGAGGTATCCAAGTGCCTCTCAGAAAGAAATCTGACACAGTGTTGTAGAAGCTGATTGAGGACTCTTGCCAGTGCTTTACCAGGAATAGATAGATGGGAGACCCCTTGGTAATTTCCACACTCTACTCCGTCACCAGTTCTATTATATAGGGGAAACAGAATTATATCTTTTATATCACTTGCAATGGACTCAAATTTCCAATTGGATACAAACAACTGTTGAAGACTGTCAATAAGTGTTGTTTAATCATAATAATTATTAAAGAATTTATTATATGCCTATTGTTATGCATTAGGTGATTATGGTAGGGTGAAGAAGGAAATCAGATTATTTGGGTCCAATTATATCAGCCCTCCTGCTGGAGGATGTTCAGCCATTGTTTTTTTATCAAAGTTTGCAACTCTGGGGTCTGGTTAGATTTCCAATTATTTCTAGTTAACCAAATAACAGCAATGGCCAGACCTGTTTCCCTCCCCCCACCATTTACACCTGGCAAGGAGGTTGATGGCTACTGTTATTTTTGCTTTTGTTACTTTTGGTTAAGATAGAATTTAGCATCCTGTTGGTTGATTGGAGTATCTCACTCTGAGCGTATGATGATAATGTTCTGTAACAGTCTGTTTAAAAAAAAAAAAAAAAAAAAAAAAAGGTGGAGCGGGGATGGGACTGATCCAGTGCCCATTGCAGGCAATGGAGTCCAAAACAAAATTGACAATTTCCTCCTCCTCCTTTCATTGTTGTCCCTATTTCCATCCTCTTCACCTTCACTACTGTTTCCAACCTTTTGCTACCTGCATCCAACCATCAGCTTTTCCTATCCCTAGCCTTTTCCTAACTCTTATTATCTCATTTAAAGTCTTTCCTTCTTTTGCTAGGAATTCATGAAGCTTCTGAATTAACATAGAGAAGGAGGAGTCACACAGCTTCGCCAAAGGTCATCAGAGTCCATGGTGCCTGTTTAGGGAAATTCTTTGGCAGTGGTGGAATACATTGCAGGTCACTAACTCAGAAGTCTCAAACAAAGCAGTCACACAGTTCTGGGCAAAGTGGAATGATTTTTCCATTGACATCACACTTTGTAGGACTTTTACACTTCTGACTACTTCTTCCACTCAGGTCACATCAGCTGATTTGAAGATCCCTCTCACCAGGCTTGTTTTGGTGGAACCTATTCTTCTCTATTTCCCATTTGTCAGGAAAGTTGAATCCATCTTGTTTAGAGGTTCAGAGATCAGAGTTTGTGCCTGTTCCCCAACACTGTTCTCACTCAGTAAAGCCTTCTGAAGACACTAAACAGATCCCAGCAGTGTATCCAATATGTAATCTCTATACTACAAAGTGGCACTAGACATTGTGCATTAGTAGGCTGAGTTTGTGAGGTAGAATAGCGTTGACTTGGTTTATGGCATCATCTGCTTAACAGCAATTAGATGTTCAAAGACATAGCCATTACAAGTACGGCACAAGAAAACACACTCCCTGCCCCAAAGGGCTTACACTTTGAAAGACAGACATTATTACTAATTATTATATGCTTTGAAAAGTTTGCAGACATGACAAAAATGTAAGCAAACCACCACTAGTTTGTGAATACTGACTGAACTTGAATCAAATTTAATTTTCTGTACATTAGTTTTGAGTCAAATACTCCACACAACGCTGCTTCCCCAGGACTCTGCTTATCTGCCTCCAATGCTGCTTTAGAATCTTATTTAAGATTTACATTACACCATTAGTTTACACAGCTGTAGGCATGCATGTCCATCCCTCATGGTCAATCTCTGAGGGCAGCCACTCCTCTGCTGTCATGCACAGCAGTCTGTACAAGGGGGAATTAGCTGTCTCTAGGGCTCAAATCCTGAGGCAGCGTAGAGCATTGAACAGTTGAGGGGCCCAGGCTCTTAGGAAGAGCAGGGCACCAAGCAGTCTAGAAGTGCAGCCCTCAAGCAAGGTAGAGCAGGTAAGAGTCTAGGAACTTGGCCTTCAGGCTGTGTGAGCACCAAACTCCATGTAGGGCTCAGGCAGTAGACTGACACAGGACTCCTGGCCTATGGTGGGGAGGCTGCCACAACAGGAGTGGGGTGGCAGAGGGTAGGGGGACGTGGGCCCACCAGACTCCACTGAGTCCCAGGCCAGGGCGCCGACAGTGGTGGAGTGGTCCGCCAGTGGGGATCCGCCCGCAAGACACCTTGTATCAGGCCAGAACTCAACCAGATGGCTGTCTAATTTCCCTGCACTACTTCCTACTCTCCTCAGGTTTGGAACCTAGGTGTGGGGAGTCTGGTGTCTTCTCAGGGTATACCACCAATGGCAACCCCAGCAGCTCCACAGCATTGGTTGGGTCTGGCAGCTCTGGGTCACTGTAAGCTGGTGGACTCACCCCTGCAGCACCTCCTGCTGGTTGTCCCCGGGAATTAGCTCTCCAGCTTCCAGAGTGCCCTCTGCAGGCCAGTGATTTGCCTTTCTGCTGGCCCCTGTGTCCCTCCCAGGACCCGGTGCCTCTAACTGGGTGCTGCCCCCCCTCCCCCTGCAGTAACCCCTCACAGTTCTGGGTCTCCCCCAGGGGAACCCCCACCCACTATCCCCACTTCACCTCAGTCTTGGCTACTGCCCAGTCTCCATCTAGCCACCGTTCACTGGGGCAGACTGCAGTATCAGCCACTCATCACAGGCGAAGGGGTTTGGACCTGCTGCCTCTTGCAACCCAAGTGCCCCTTGAGCCTTCCACTAGGCCTGCAGCCTGGTGCTTTCCTAGGCCAGAGCTCCCTGGCCTCTCCCCAGCCCTGCTCCACTCTAGGCACTTGGCTAAGCTCCCTGCAGCCAGGCCCATCCCTCTCTGAATGCCTTTATAGGGCCAGCTGGGCCCTGATTGGGGCATGGCCCCAGCTGCAGCCACTTCTGCCAATCAGTGGGGTTTTGCTCCCTCCCCCAGCCTCAGTCCTCTGCAGGGCTTTTCCAACCCCATCAGGGCTGGAGCGGGTGCTCATCCTGCTACAATCACTAAAGTCTTCTGTGGGTTCCTGCATCAGCAGTGGGGAGAACACATCCGTTTCCTTTGGCAGCTGGTGCTAAACTGAGCTACAGGGCACACTTTTTATACTTCCTGTTCCTGTCCCACCCCTCTGCTTCCGGCATGGTAAGTGTGGACTTCCTGGTTCTGCCAACCAAGGGGCATCTGGCCGTCCCTCCCTGTCAATCTCTGAGGGTGGCCATGTCTCTTTACTACAACAGCAATTTACAAAACAGACTAAGATACCATCCCTGACCAGAAGAACTTACACTATAGCAGAACAAGCAAACCCCATCAAAAAATAGGAAACAGAAGCAAAGGATGATAAATTCTAATTTGAGCTAAAATTTATTTATTCTATTTATTTCTATTTATTTACATAAATTTATTTTATTATTTTATATTTAATTTCTTTATTTATCTAGTTATTTATTTATTTTTAAGCAACTTGGACTTTAATAAAAGAAACTCCATACATTTTAAAAGTTGCATCAGGAGGTGAAACTCACTCTTTAACTACATCACTTCTCTCCCTTCTAGCATTTTTCAAACACTTTGTGTTTTTTTTCGCTCTTGTATTTAATTTAGTGTCCTGTCACAATCTTCTGAACAGTCTCTTTCCGATAGAACCTCTCTTCAACTGCATCATATCCAAATGTCACTGCTAACATTAGTCCCTTCTGGTCCTGACTGGGACATCAACTGTCATTTCATCAATCTAGGTATTTGGGGTCCCAGCTTCTCTTCTGACACTTCAAGAGCTTTTCCCAATACAACAGATAAAGCTGTTGGTGAATTAGATGCTATTAATTTTCTTTACAAAATAATTACTCTCTGAACCTTCTGGCAGACCTAATGGCCAGATTCTTTCGTCTGGCTAAGCTGTGCTTAGCACAGTACCACAAAGCTGAGGGAGAGAAAGGTGAGTTCCTACCACTGTTGCAGCTATCCAGTCATGGGGCCACTTCAGCCACTGGTGGAACTTAGAGCAGCCTTAAGACTGTTATCAATTGTGCCTGGCTGCCTATGACTCTTCAAGGCTAATGTGAGCACCTGGGGAAAACTGAAGTGCAGAAATACTGCAGCCATGGTCTTTCTTCCCCGGTCATACCACCTTCACAAGGGGCTAGGAAAGGGGAGTAACATAAAGCCACTAAAATGGATCTATATGACCCAAAAATTCTTCTTATGCAGGATTGGTCTGTCTCCCAAGATCTGTGAGAGTAAGGGATCATCTTTCAGGATAGGTTATAGATCTTTGATGATTTGCTGGAGAGGTTTTAGTTGGGGGCTGAAGGTGACGGCTAGTGGCGTTCTGTTATTTAACTTGTTGGGCCTGTCCTGTAGTAGGTGACTTCTGGGTACTCTTCTGGCTCTGTCAATCTGTTTTTTCAGATTTTTTTCAGAAAGATGATCCCTCACTCTCACAGATCTTGGGAGACAGACCAGTCCTCGCTTACAGACAGCCCCCCAACCTGAAACAAATACTCACCAGCAACCACACACCACACAACAAAAACACTAACCCAGGAACCTATCCTTGCAACAAAGCCCAATGCCAACTCTGTCTACATATCTATTCAAGTGGCACCATCATAGGACCTAATCACATCAGCCATGCTATTAGGGGCTTGTTCACCTGCACATCTACCAATGTGATATATGCCATCATGTGCCAGCAATGCCCCTCTGCCATGTACATTGGCCAAACCGGACAGACTCTACGCAAAAGAAAAAATGGACACAAATCTGACATCAGGAATCATAACATTCAAAAGCCAGTAGGAGAACACTTCAACCTCTCTGGTCACTCAGTAACAGACTTAAAGGTGGCAATTTTGCAACAGAAAAGCTTCAAAAACAGACTCCAAAGAGGTTATTCACCCACGAAAGCTCATGCTCCAATACATCTGTTAATCTATAAGGTGCCACAGGACTCTTTGCTGCTTTTACAGATCCAGACTAACACGGCTACCCCTTCGATACTAGACTCCAAAGAGAAACTGCTGAACTTGAATTAATATGCAAACTAGATACCATTAATTTAGGCTTGAATAGAGACTGGGAATGGCTGAGTCATTACACAGATTGAATCAGTTTCCCCATGTTAAGTATCCTCACACCTCTTGTCAGCTGTCTGAAATGGGCCATCTTGATTATCACTACAAAAGTTTTTTTTCTCCTGCTGATTATAACTCATCTTAATTAATTAGATGTTCGTACGGCTACTCCCACCTTTTCATGTTTTGTATGTGTGTATATATATATATATTCTTACTATATGTTCCATTCTATGCATCTGATGACGTGGGCTGTAGCCCAGAAAGCTTATGCTCAAATAAACTTGTTAGTCTCTAAGGTGCCACAAGTACTCCTGTTCTTTTTGCGGATACAGACTAACACGGCTGCTACTCTGAAACCTGTCATTAACCACAATATCATCTTTCCTCTGATGCTGGGACATAATTCAATGTGGACCAAAGCCACTTTAATACTGACATGAGAAGGAGGAGGAGAATATGCAAATAGGTCAGACTTTTAAGCACACTCTATGGAATTTCTCATTGAGATTATTTTCTGTTATTAGAGTTACAGAATGTAATTTTGTCCAAAGCCATTGAATTGGCAGCCTCTACTAAATGAAAAAGTATTTACCTCTCATGTATTTCTACTTCAACACCAGCAGATATCAGCCTCTGCTAGTTTAAAGTGTAGTGGTACTCAATAAACTCACTGTGCCAGGTTCCCCCCAGGGTGCCACCTGGAACTGGGGTATCACTGAGCCCTCTGACCCACCAGCCTGGGCTCCCTCTCCCACTGTGCTGCTGTGACAAGCTGCAAAACCCTCCAGCCTGCACTTTCACCAGCATTCACACAGTAGGGACCCACCCAGCTGCAGTTACATGCATGCTCTCTAACCACCAGCCTCCCACCTAGGAACCCAAAGCAGTACTGTCCTGCCTTGCCGTGGTCAAATCTGACCAGTATATGGGTTTAATACACGGTCTACCTGTCCCTCAATGTGAAGAGAACAATGCACACTTCTGGTAACCAACCAGAGATTTTCCCCAGCACTCCAGCCAAAGATCACTGGTTTGGATTAAAACATAAAATATATTTTAACAACAAAAGATAGATTTTAAGTGATAGCAAACAGATCAAAGCAGATTACCTTGTAAATAAACAAAACATAAACTAAGTCTAAGATACTAGAAAGATAGGATATGAACTAGCAGATTCTCATCCTGAGAAATTATACAAGCAGGCTGCAGATTCTTAAGGGACAAGCTGCACTTGCTTTACAGCTTGGAATCTCTAGGTCTTTCATACACAGGCTAGAAATCCCTTTAGCTTGGGTCTAGCACTTCCCCCAGTTCAGTCTTTGTTCCTCAGGTGTTTCCAGGTGTCTGCTTGTGTGGGGAATGAAGAACCACAGATGATGTCACTCCCTGCCTTATATAGCTTTAGCAGCTGGCAGGAACCCTTTGTTTCAAAACCTGGTTCTGT
The DNA here is from genome assembly GCF_027887155.1 of Malaclemys terrapin pileata. Taxonomy (NCBI): domain Eukaryota; kingdom Metazoa; phylum Chordata; order Testudines; family Emydidae; genus Malaclemys; species Malaclemys terrapin. The sequence continues at coordinate 273,650,834 of NC_071506.1, forward strand.
CAAGGCAGAAGGAAGGGAAACAGTAAAAGGCAGCACTGGTGGCTGAAGAAATAAGATCTGTTGCATACAAAAGATATACCAAATTGAGGGGACAAGCACTGCAAAGATTTGCAGCTGGTTTGGGAGCATGTGTGGGAGGAGAGAGACTCATTAGCAAGACTCATACCAATCATGAGTTTATTCTCATATTTATTAGGCAAATAATTTTAATACCTCCAAAAGGAAGATATACAACAAGTTTTGCATTTTTTTCAATATAGATTAACCACATTTTAAACATGGTAGATGCTGCCATCTAATGGTGTTCAGATGTTGAACAAGAGCTGGAGTAATCATGGAAACACCGATTAAATAAAACAACTTCACATAAAAAGTATTAGTTGTTCTTTTTTCCACTTAAAGAAGAAATATAAAGTTGACATTTTGGGATACAAATAGCTTAATGTGTCCTGCAGTGTCTGTGGGGTTAATCAACCAGTGGAACAATTTACCAGTGGAACAAGGAATGTGTTGGATTCTCTATCACTTGAAGTCTTTAAATCAAGACTGGATGTCTTTCTAACATATATCCTCCAGCTCAATCAGAAGTTATGGGCTTGATTCAGGAATTACTGAATGAATTCTATACCTATAATATTCAGAATGTGAGACTAGACAATCACAAGTGTCCTTTCTATCCCTAAAATCTATGGATCTATGAATCCAGTGATCTTTTCTTGCTGTTTGTTATTTTTAATTCTTTATTCTGTTACCTTTAATAAATCAATCACGAGATAACAGCAGCATCTATCATGCTTTCAGGCTGGCATTTTCAAAGGATTGTAAAAGAGATACATACCCAAGTCTCTTTGAATTTCAATGTAATTTGGGCACCTAGCACCCCTAATGCTCTTTACAAAATCCACCATTAGGTAGTAAGTAAGTAAGTAAATATTTTAAAAAAGGAGGCAAAGTCTTCAATTGGAGGGAGGGCTGCAAGGGATGTACTTCAGGGCAAAATTTAGCTTAATATCAGTGTACTTGGAGGTTACACCACTGATATATTGTTATAAGTATTTCCTTTAATAAAGAGTTGCATAAAAAGTTACCTGAGGTTCTATGGAAGTTCCAAATATATTACAAATGTAACATCTATATTTCAGTTCTCAAGTTAAAAAAATTAAAAAGATAAAAGCCAACTGTACAAAGGTTTTGACACTAATTTTGCAATTTTAGAGAGTTTTGAATGTGTTTAGTTAAGACCTACTTCAGACTCACTTTAGTAGGATATTTGAATAAAATGCAATATAGTTTTTAATTACAATTGGTTTCATAGTGTTGGGGTCCACTAGGTATAGCTACCAGGTAACTCGGGAGAGCAGAAGGCCAAAAGTGTCGATGAAACTCTTTTGCTCTGGGCCTACCTGAACCACAGTGACTCCATCTTGGGAACTCTCACCTACTTCTATGCTAACTGCTTACATGCTCTGAAGTAGGCTGAAGCAGAAATGTAATGTCAGCTTTTTAGCAGATGGCTGCAGTTTCATTCACACTAGCAGAAATAATAGAGAAAAGAAGCGAGGGAAAGGAGGGGTAGTTAGTTTGCAGGCATCTAATCCCAGGTTGCAAAGACTGAGAAAGTTTTCTCACAAGCTTATGTAGAGTTTATTGTAACAGTTGTCTGGAAGGGAGGGGTAAGAGGGAGTAACAGAACAAAGGCTTGCACAGAAACAGCTTGGAATATAAAAAGAGAAAATTTGTTTGTATTTGTTGCACTGGATTTGAGACATGCTGGTCTCCTAGTGCCATTTCAGAGCTCTGAAATAAACTTGGCTTGCTTTCTCCCCTCGGTGTCTTTATTGGTGCCAAGCACACCGGGCGACGAACCCCCTGTTTGCCATCTCGGGCCCAGTTCTGGGCAGGCAACAATAGGGTCTTGCAAAAATAAAATAAATTATGTTTAATCGTGAAGCATTTGGCAGAAAACTATTCTGTATTATCATCAATGGTCACCTAATCTTTTTAGGATATCACTCTATTACATAAAAAGAACAGGAGTACTTGTGGCACCTTAGAGACTAACAAATTTATTAGAGCATAAGCTTTCGTGGACTGCAGCCCACTTCTTCGGATGCCTACAGAGTGGAACATATATTGAGGATATATATATACACACATACAGAGAGCATGAAGAGGTGGGAGTTGTCTTACCAACTCTGAGAGGCCAATTAAGTAAGAGAGAAAAAAAATAGATAGCCCCTGATGGTATGGCTGATGTGATTAGAAGTGCTCGTTCACCTGCACATCTACCAATGTGATATATGCCATCATGTGCCAGCAATGCCCCTCTGCCATGTACATTGGCCAAACCGGACAGTCTCTACGCAAAAGAATTAATGGACACAAATCTGACATCAGGAATCATAACATTCAAAAACCAGTGGGAGAACACTTTAACCTGTCTGGTCATTCAATGTCAGACCTGCGGGTGGCTATCTTACAACAGAAAAATTTCAAAAACAGACTCCAACGAGAGACTGCTGAGCTGGAATTGATATGCAAACTAGACACAATCAGCTCAGGATTGAATAAGGACTGGGAATGGCTGAGCCATTACAAACATTGAATCTATCTCCCCTTGTAAGTATTCTCACACTTCTTATCAAACTGTCTGTACTGGGCTAGCTTGATTATCACTTCAAAAGTTTTTTTTCTCTTACTTAATTGGCCTCTCAGAGTTGGTAAGACAACTCCCACCTGTTTATGCTCTCTGTATGTGTGTATATATATCTCCTCAATATTTATTCCACTCTGTATGCATCCGAAGAAGTGGGCTGTAGTCCACGAAAGCTTATGCTCTAATAAATTTGTTAGTCTCTAAGATGCCACAAGTACTCCTGTTCTTTTTGCGGATACAGACTAACACGGCTGCTACTCTAGAACTATACAAGTTGCAAATTGCCCAGAAAGGCTAAACACTGGGCTCTGGGAAAGTCTCAGTTAACTAAGAAGCCCTGCCTGAGCTGAGTGCATCTCAGTTTCAGTGAACTGCAGACGGGTGTGGCCCAACCTCTGTGTTTGTGCTGAAGCTGACTGGAGTGTCTAACTTAGCAAGACAGGAGTGGAGGGGTGCCTGTTCTGGCAGGAGGGGTTCTCTGTGGTATCCCAGCTCATCGAGTGATGGTCTCAAGGGAAGGCAAATGGAAATTGATGTACAATTTGCTCAGGAAAAGGCTTCCCTGGAAAAAGAAAAGGCTGCCCACCAGCCTGGACTTAAGAGACAAAGCAATTAAGACCCAGAAGCATGAACTGGCTGTAATGGAGTGGAAGAGATGCACAGAGACATGTATCCTGGGGCTGGAAGTTGGGGTCCTGGTGACTGCTGCGGTGGGAACAAACCCCAAGGACTCTAGCTGGAAGCAAACCCAACCCGAGTGAAAGGGGGAGGGGGATTTTGCTGGCCAGTGAAAGGTCTGTCATAGCTGGTAGCTGTGAGCCTATAGCTGGATCAGGGTCTCTTTCCCTTTTGGGGGACACAGGAGTGTCTGCCCCATAGGAGAGCCCAAAAACAAATTTTAGGTATACTGCCTCCACCATGGTCAGTGTCCAAGTCTCTGGCAGTAAGTTCAGAAGGAGGGTGTGATGTTGCAGTCTATATAATTTTATAAAAATATGCTAATGAGTGAATATAATGTAACTGGAATATGCTTCATGCAAAAGGTCTCTTGTAAGGTATCATTACAAAGCTTATAATCTACTGAGTGAGATCATCCAATTTGTATAAATGTATCATTCTTGTATCTGAAACTAGAAATATGAAATATAACTCTGAGGGCCTATTGTAATTATGCAAAGTGTGGGCCATTAATGGTGGTTTGGAATCTTGATGACTCCCATTAACCAGGACAATTGTCTGCAGATGGGTGTGTTTTACCTGTAAGTCTTCCTGTATACGTGTGTGCTGACAAGAGGGCAATGAAATCTTGGAGTGACATGTGATCTTGTCACCTGAATTGGAATCCATCTTTAACTTGCTGTCTTTCCATTAAGAAGGAGGGGCTGGAAACCCTGAGGGGGACAAAGGATTCTCGCCTTATGCAAAAGATATATATATATAAAGGGGTGGAACAGAACAAAGGGAGAGAGGAGCCATCATGAAGAATCCCCTAGCTACCACCTGAGCTGGAACAAGAGCTGTACCAGGGGAAAGAATTGTGCCCAGGCCTGGAACGGGTCCAGTCTGAGGAAAAAACTTACTGAAGCATCTCTGAGGGTGAGATTATGTGTATTCAGTTTGATTAGACATAATTTGCACATTTTATTTTATTTTGCTTGGTGACTTACTTTGTTCTGTCTGTTACTACTTGGAACCACTTAAATCCTACTTTCTGTATTTAATAAAATCACTTTTTACTTATTAATTGACCCAGAGTATGTATTAATACCTGGGGGAGCAAACAACTGTGCATATCTCTCTATCAGTGTTGTAGAGGGCGAACAATTTATGAGTTTACCCTGTATAAGCTTTATATAGGGTAAAACGGATTTATTTGGGTTTAGACCCCACGGGGAGTTGGGCATCTGAGTGTTAAAGACAAGCACACTTCTGTTAGCTGCTTTCAGGTAAATCTGTAGCTTTGGGGCAAGTAATTCAGACCCTGGGTCTGCGTTGGAGCAGACGGGAGTGTCTGGCTCAGCAAGACAGGGTGCTGGAGTCCTGAGCTGGCAGGGAAAGCAGGGGCAGAAGTAGTCTTGGCACATCAGGTGGCAGCTCCCAAGAGGGTTTCTGTGATCCAACCCGTCACACTTATCTCACAGCCAGTAGGGAAAAACAGCTACTCCCAAAATCTTCTGTCTAGATACAAATTCAAGGTATGTGTATCAGATTACCAGGTAATATTTTCTGTGACAGGTTAGTTGCAGTATGATGATGAAAAATTGTATATATCACTTTTTATTTCCAAAGCACTTTAAAAACTTCAATTAATTCACACAACATCCTATAGCCTTCTCCCCCTCACACGTTCTCCCCCCCACCCCACCCCACACACACACCTTTTCTAACAAATTGGGATACAGATGGGTTAAGGGCAAATTTTCAAATGTAGATGCCTAAAGTGAGGCACCTCAATAAATACAGTCTGATCTTCAAAATGTTCTGAGCACCAATAAGTCTCTCTGAAGTGAGTGGAAGATGCATGTGCTCTGCAATCTGAAAACCAGGCCACTTTTACTTAGGTGCCTAAATATAAAAATTAGGCAATACCATTCCCAACATATACAGTAAATGTTGCCTTTTTACTACAATAAACCATGTTTTTTAAACAAACACAAGGTCATATAATGCTATAAACAAACATACTTATATTACTCAAAATAAATTTATACAGCCAGGCTTTACCTGTGAATAGATATAACCATATTTATTGTTTTACAGTCTAGTATGTTTATATACAACCACTGATATAACTGGTATGATCTTGTACAGATTCCTTCTGTGAATAAGCACCAAGCAATGCTAAAATACTAAGTTGAAAACTTTACTTCAGTAGCTAAAGATAAAATTGCCATTGTTTGAGTTGCAACTCATATTTAGGACTCAGTTGTGTAACTCCTACTCATGTTGGGGAGAACTCGCAAAGCTAAACATTCATCATTGTAAGGGTTATGCCATCATTAACTCTTAATAAAGACTACTATAATTATTCTTAAGTTATAGTATTATATTCTGGAATCAAAAGGTTATTTCCATCTAAGTTAATTGGCTTTGCCTGAGTCTGTAATTGTCACCTGCAAGTTATCGTTAGTGGCCCCAGTGACACTATCATAAGATGGAGGGAAAGAAATGGAAGATGCAGTTTGTGATCTATCTAACTGGCTACCTTCCTTCTCAGATACATCTTCTTCTGAGATGCTACTGTCACAGGTTCTGTGTTGGTATGAACAAGAACCCTGTTTCATAGAACATTGAATCAAATGGGACCGGAAGGCCCTTTGGATAATAATGGCAGAAAGCTCCTCTTGTCTTCTTCTAAGGGTAGTTGTGATTGGTTTATAAGCAAACTTGGATGGAATGGCAATCTTAAGCTTATTCTCCATCATTAGTTTGTCCATCTCCCCAGATTCTCCTAACACTCTTTTGATAAAAGCAAGCAAAATATCCCAGTAGTAGATCCTATCTCCACTAAACAGAGGAAGATCCATTGCTATCAGCTGAATTTTGTTGGGTTTTGATACACGTAAGGGTTTTTCCAAAGCATCTGCAAAGTCTGAAAGTGCCGAATACTCAATAAACTGAGTCATCTCAGAATCAAACTTCCCCCATATTTCATAAAACATATCAAAGTCATCTTCACATAAAGGCTCTGTACTTTCCTCAGTAGCAACATTCAAGTTCTCTAAAATAACAGCTATATACATGTTTACAACAATAAGAAATGATATAATGACATAACTTACAAAATATATCATTGCTACAGAGCTATTTACACAAGAAGTATTGTCGCTAGGTTGTATAATTAAATTTGGAGCACAAGAGTCAGATCTTGTCCCTAAGAAAGGGTTAAGAAGGCCATCCCAGCCGGCTGATGTTGTGATCTGGAAGAGGCAGAGCATGCTGCCACCGAAGGTTTGGAAGTTGAAAATGTTATCAATCCCACCATCCCAATTAGCACAGGCAAAGTGAGCCATGCCCAAAATAGCATAAATATACATGATCAGAAAAAGCAGGAGACCAATATTGAACAGAGCAGGAAGGGACATCAATAATGTAAAAAGGAGAGTTCTAATTCCTTGGGCTTGCCGTATTAGTCTCAGGCAGTCTTTCAAGCCTCCTCCCTGACACAAAGTTCTTGCAAAAAAAGCATGTATGACACTTTTTCTATCATCACCAAACAATTAGGAAGATTTTGTCCCATTTTTGCTGCCACTGACCTGGTCATAAGAATACCTCCCCAACCGGATTATAGCAATGCAATTTACTTGGGCTCAAAAACATAAGCCTTGAAAAAACTGTAGTGGGTGCAGAATGCAACAGCATGCCTCATTGAGGGCACAGATTACCACCAATACAGTATCCTGGTGCTTCGCTCTCCTCACTGGCTTCTCATAGAGTATCACATTAAGTTTACGGACTTGGTCCTTATTTCACAGTACTACATGACCTGATCCCAGGATAATGAGAGGATGTATGGTTGTAATGAGTGCTAGTCTGAAACTTGGGAGATGAGAGTTCAATTCCCTGCTCTGACACAGGAAGCCTGTGTGACCAGGGGAAAGTAACTTGGTATCTTTGTGCCTATCTTTAAAATGGGGATAATAGCACTTTCCTATCTCTCAGAGATGTTGTGACAATAAATACATTAACAGTTGTAAGATGCTACAGTAATGAGCAACATGTAAGTACTCAAGATAGATGGATACCTAAAAGATTGCCTTACTATCACAAGTCCCCCTATGTTTCAATGCAAAGCATGCTTCAATATTTTCTTCCCTAAGAACAGTACATAGCATATTAATTTACCATTTCTAACCCACTCAAATAAAAAAAAATTTCCTCTGTGACATTACCCAGGATACAATCTGGACTGCTGAACAGCTGTATCCTCTCAAGTCTTCAACCTGGGTGCCTTTTACACTGCTTCACTGTGGGAGCAACCATTCCTGTTCAGCTCACACACCGCCTCCAGCATGTAAGTTACTCCCAGCTATGCTGTATGAGTGCTATAACCAGCCACTCTTGAATTACACTGCAGAGCAACGCCAGCAAACTTCCAGTCCTAGACTTTCCTCCAGAAATGTATATCTTATACTGCCCAGTCCTCTCCTGGACAATATAAGCTCATATAAAGTCCATAATTTTATTAACAGAAAATGACATGCACAAAAATTGTTCTCAAATAGAGTTTCCCAAAAACATCAATCCAATAAAACAAGTTTATTAACTACAGAAAGATAGATTTTAAGTGATTAAAGTCAGAATTGGTTACAAGAAAATAAAAGGTAACACACAATATCTAACTTAGCAAGCTAAATGCTTTCAAAGCAAAGGCCTTTCTCGCCACATGCTTCAGCAGTCTTATTGGCTGGGTTCCGTTCAGCCTGGACCCCTCCACAGTTCAGTGTTACTTTCCTTGTCCTTCAGGTGTTGTTGATGCTGCAGGCAGAGAGAAAGGGAGGAATACTTTGAGGCATCTGTTCCCCTTTCTTACAGTTCTCTTTTCCCTTTCAAGATCATCGTCAGCTGGGGTTCAGGAGACAGAGCGTCTATGGGGATGGGAACCTCCAGCTCTTTCTTTGCCAAGATGTACATTTCTCGCTCACACACTTTTTCCTGCCAAAGAATGGCTGCTTAACCAGGTGATGGTCTGTTTGATTTTGTTGACACCCGGTTCAGGCATCAGTTTGCCTTTTGTCTCTGAGGAACTAGTTTATGACTGTTTTTCAGACCTTGGAAGAGGTCTCAGTAATATCATACAGTAGAACCTTATAACTTTACGTACAACGTTGTCACATATTTTACCAGGACAATAGTGATTGGAAATTGATGAGTTTTCAAATGATACCTCTCAAGGTATATGTAATGGGGAGCACTAACCTCTCGCAAGAGCCTCCCGGATCTTTCTTTTGAGGCATCTGGGCTTGGGTGGATGATGTGGTGGCTGCCTGGCTCCCTGCCAAGCCTGAGACTGGTAATCCTGGAGTTGCTGCTGTTGAAGCCCCTCCTGGGTTTCGCTGGGCTGTTGCTGGGTGGCTTGATGGAGGGAGTTTTGCAGCTCCCGCAGCCTGCTGCTGCTGGCCTAGAGCTATCAGATCTTCCATGGGCCCCTTGTTTGCAGGGGCTGAGCCAAATATCCCCACTTCTGGTACCATATGTAATGGGGTGCACTCACCTCTTGCGAGTGCCCCCTACCTCAGTGTGTGTGCCTGTATTCTCTCTCTCTCACTTTGTGGTAGGTCTTTGGTGATTCAGCCTGTATGTGAAATAAAAACAGAGCAGACCCCTTCTGGGGTACAATAGGGGCCTCTCTCAGTGCCCTCTGTCAAGCTGTCCCTGCTCCAATATAGAGCAGTGTCCCAGGGCTCCCTCCCAGGAGGCAATGTTTTCGCCCTCTCAAGCTGCAGCTCTCCAGCTGGGCTACTACAGTTCAGTCCCCCTTTCTGGGGTGTCTCAAAGTCCAGGCCACTTTCCCAGTGGCTGGTGGAGGGGACCCAGGCCCATCCTCTACTCCAGGTCCCAGCCCAGGGACCCTATAAGATAGCAGTCATCTGCCATGTCCCTTTTAAATAAACTGTGTTGGTGCTACAATTCCCTGGGACACTCCCCCATGGCTTCAGAACATTTTTCACCCTTACTTTAGCGCCTTGTCCTGGTGGCATTCCATCAGCCACCCCATAGCACCATCCATTCTCCTTCAGCTTTAGCAAGGAACTGAACTCACTCTGGCCCTGCAGCTCTTCTTATACTAGCCTGCTGGATACTGATTGGCTGCTTCCCACACAACCGCTCTAGGCAGCTTGGAGGACCTCTCAACTGCCCTTTTCTGGGGCGGAGTGTGGTAGGGCCATAAGGGTGAACATAAGGGTACAGATTGGCACACTCTCTCATTCAATTTCCCTCCAATGAGAGTGGAATGGAAAGGAACCACATTTGATAGACAATCTTTTATTTAATCGCCTTACTCTGGAAAGTGCACAGATGTCACAAAGGTGGACAGTGTCAAAGGATCTAAGTAGAACAGAACAGAATAGAATTTCTTTTTTTCAAGAAGCAACTGTAGGAGTAAACTTCAATATTGATTCAAAAATAGTGATTGATTAAAATATTATACAATTTATTCAACTCCTCGCCAAAATCCATGATATGCATGGCTTTTTTAATGCAGTTAAAACCATTTATGTCCTGTGCATCTGGAGGCCAACCTCCCCTGAGAGGAGTTGATCAAAGAAATGGAAGCTGTCAACGCACACTGGAAGGAACATTTCAAAGATCTTCTCAATCGGGACTCTGCTGTTGATGACAGTATCTTCACCTTCATCCCACAACACCCGATCAGAGATGAACTCGGAATACCTCCAACCATGGAAGATGTCTGTACAGCTGTTAAACAGATGAAGAACAACAAGGCATCTGGAGTCAATGGAATTACTGCAGAAATCTATAAGCAGTGGGGAGAGGATCTCACCTTACAGCTATACACTCTTATTTTGAAAATCTGGAACCATGATAAAATCCCAGATGAACTTAGAGATGCTATGTTTGCGATGATCTTTAAGAAAGGAGATAAATCTGACTGTGGAAATTATAGAGGAATCTCTCTGCTGGCAATTTCAGCAAAAGTCCTTGCTAGATTTCTCATGAACTGTCTTCTTCCTCTTGCCAAAGACATTCTTCCTGAATCTCAGTGTGGGTTTAGACCATCTAGAGGCACTACTGACATGATCTTTACTGCTAGCCAGCGGCAGGAAAAATGTAGAGAACACAGACATATCTGGCATTCATTGACCTGACAAACACCTTTGACTCTATAAACAGGGTAGCACTGTGGGAAATCCTTCTGAAGTATGGATGTCCACCAAAATTTGTCATTATTCTTCATCTCCTTCATGATGACAAGTAAGCAGTGATCCTTTGTAATGAATCTACTACAGCTCCTTTTAAGGTGAAGACAGGCATTAAGCAGGGCTGTGTCACTGCCCTGAGACTCTTCTCCATCTTCCTCGCTGTGATGCTCTATTTCAGCAATTCTCAAACTGTGGGTCATGACCCCATTTTAATGGGGTTGCCAGGGCTGGCTCAGACTTGCTGGGGCCTGGAACCAAAGTGAAAGCCTGAACCCCACCACCCAGGGCTGAAGCCAAAGCCAAGGGCTTCAGCCCTGGGTAGTGAGGCTCAGGTTACAGGCCCCCTGCCTGGGTCTGAAGACCTTGGCCTTTGGCTTTCCCCCCTCACTCCCCCCCACCCGGGATGGTGGGGCTTGGGCTTTGGCCCTGCCGCCCGGGGCAGCTGGGCTCAGGCTTCGGTCTCCCCCTCCGGGGATTGTGTAATAATTTGTGTTGTCAGAAAGGGGTGACAGTGCAATGAAGTTGGAGAACACCTGCTCTATTTGGCCACTGACAAGATCCCAGCAGCAGTGCAGCTAATTTATCGAATGGATGGTAAGTTGTTCAACCTAGGCCGCTTCCGATTCATAACCAAAACGTCACCGACCTTAGTCGTTGAGCGTCAGTACGCTGATAACGCTGTAGTGTGTGCTCACTCAGAAACAGATCTTCAGACGACCATCATCTTTGCTGATGCATACCAGAAAATGGGGATGACACTCAACATCCAGAAGACAAAGGTCCTCTGTCAGCAAGCTCCTAGTGCACAACTCCCAGCACCAGCAACACAGATCCACGATAGCCTTCTAGAGAACACTGTGCATTTCCCATATCTTGGAAGCCACCTCTCACAGACAGCTGGCATTGACAAAGAAATCCAGTACCAGCTTAAATGTGCTAGCCGAGCTTTTGGTCATCTCAGAGAAAGGGTGTTTGAAGATTGTGACATCAGGGTGTGCCATGGCTTGAACCAACATCCCACATTAACCCACCCTGCTCAGAAATATATGTTTGCAATGTGACTGCAAAATATATGTTTGCAGAGTCTGTGGCTCTAGAATAGGCCTCAACAGTCACCAGCAGACTCGCAGATAACTTGAAATGGACAATTCATGAAATACAATCATCTTCAACTTCAAGGGATTGCCAATGATGATACAATTTATTCTTAGACTGTTAGGCTATTGCAAACTTGCCTTTGGCAAATTTTATAAGATACCACTATTTTCACGCCCTGGAATACAGCTTTATAAGTTCCATTTTGCTTTAACATTCTACACTACTTTCTTTTATACTATATTATGAAAGATGTATGTACATGTTAGTTATTGTGGTTTGCGCTATGTATAGAATAATAGATAGAAAATTTTAATTGTATTAAATTAAAATGATAAAAAGCACAAGTTATAAATGTTATTATTAATGGCAGACTGTCAATCTAGGAACTGTTTGGTCAAAAAGGCAAGCAACCACAAGCTTGATTTATTCTTCAGGACATCCCCTTACTTAAGACAAAGTCTGGTATAGAAATTATCTCTATCTAAAAAAAGTCCCAAACAGATTTTGTAAGATATAGTATAAAAGAATGCAAAAGTGCTCTGTGTTCAGGATCAAAGAGAAGTGATGTTTAGAGATGTGTTATTCAGAGCCACAAACTAAGTTATAAATGGGGCTTCTTTCATCTGTCCTCTCTTCATAGAAAACAATAAATTGTTACTCACTTTCTCATACAATAATTTTTTTTTAAATTAATGGAGATATCCTATCTCCTAGAACTGGAAGGGACCTTGAAAGGTCATTTAGTCCAGCCCCCTGCCTTCACTAGCAGGATCAAGTACTGATTTTTGCCCCAGATTCCTAAGTGGCCCCCTCAAGGATTGAACTCACAACTGTAGGTTTAGCAGACCAATGCTCAAACTACTGAGCTATCCCTCCCACCCATGGTCACTCTTTGAGATGTGTTGCACATGTCCTTTGCATGTCTCATGCACCAGTGCCAGAGAGTTTTCCTTAGGTACCTGACGGGGTGGCTATGCATGCCCCCTTGCTACCCTCGTGGTCCAAGCCAAGGGTGTAAAGAGTGGAGCCATCCTGCCCATCCTTCAGTTCCTTTGCACCAGAGTTTGAATGATTGACTCTCGTGCTGGGGAAGGAATGTGGGTCATGTAAGGGACATATGCAACACATCTCAAAGAACAACTGTTATGAAAAGATGAGTAACCGTTTCTTCTTTGAGTGATTGCAAAGTGGTACTGGTGGGTACACATATAGCAGATCCTTGTCCCATGAATGCATCCAAGATGGACCTGGGGCTGTGACCCATTCTCAAACAGAATTAGGGACATTTTCTACTCTGGTGAGTTGCAAACAAGTCTACTGTAGGAACCCCACATATTGAAACACTGATCTTGGCACACCTGTGTTGAGAGATCACTCGTGATCCAGATTGAACGACCTGCTCAAGCAATCTCCTAGGCCATTCTAAACTCCCAGCAGGTGGTGAGAGGCTTTAAGAGTTAACAAATTCCATATGCAGAAATGGCACCGCCTGACTGTCTCCTGGCACATGCTGCCTGATCTGGCATTCCCTCCTTTTTCACATAAAATACTGTTGTGGTGCTGTTGGAGAGCACCTGGATGGTCCTGCCCTGTGCATGTGGCAGAAACTGCTGATGTTCTGAATAGAGTAGATTTGTGAGTAGATCACAATCCCCAAGCCTATAGATCACCCAAATGCACTCCCCACCCCATGGTGGAAGTGTCTGTCACCAAGGCCAAAATGGGGAGAGTAGATGAGAACAGGACTCCACTGCAATATTGTCTTGGTTGATCCACCAAACCAGAGATGACAAGTCTTTGTTTGGGATAAACACTAGCTTATCTACATGGTGTGCCTGAGGGCAGTACACTGACCTGAGCCATGCTTGCAAGCCTCCAAAATGCAAAATGGCAGAGGGGGGGTGTCACATAAGTGAATGGTGCCATATCTCCCAGGAGCCTGAGGCAGTTCCTTACTGTGGTCCAGGGTTGGCCCTTGAATGGCGCACAGAAATCTCATATAGCTAGAAACTGGATTGGGGCAGAAAAGCTGTGCCAAGGGTTGAGTCCAGGACCACCCCAATAAACTAGTCTCTGTAGATGTGGAGGTGTTCACTTCCAGGCCTAGGCATTGGAACAGAGCATCTGATGAATATGGCTCTCCACCTACTGACAGGAATGACCCCACACCAACTAATCACCTAAGTACAGAGACATTTGGATGTCCCAATGTGGGAGACAGGCTGCCATCACAGCCATGCATTTGGCAAAAGTGTGGACAATAGGCCAAAGCGCAGAACTGGAAGTGATCACCTACTACTATGAGTCTTAGGACTCTTGTGTGGCCAGGATGGATCGCCACACAGAAATATGCATCTCACAAGTTGAGGGCAGCATACCAATTACCAAGATCTAAGAAAGAAATAATAGTTGTAAGGGAAACCAAACAGGACCGTGCCATTTTGATGTATTTGTTCAAGTGCTGAAGATCTAGAATTAACCTGAAACTCCCTTTTCCTTTGGGTATTATGAAGTAGCAGGAATAGAACCTTCTTCCCCAGTACTGAGGAGCACTTCCTCTATAGAGTCCAAAGAAATTAGAGTCTGCAGTTCTTCTTGTCTTATAACAGACCCATGAGATGGGTCTCTGAAAAGGGCTGGGCTGGCAGGTAGGGAGGTGGGGTGGGACAGAAGGATAGAAAGAAACTGCATGGTATATTTCCATTCCACTGTGCTTAGAACCCACTTGTCTAAGGTGATGAACTGCCAGGCATTTCGGAAACAGGATAACCTTTTCCCAAAGAGGGGGGAAAACTCAGTGAGGTCCAATCTGGTAGGAATACCATCATCAACAAAAGAGTCAAACAGGTTGCTCTGAGGACTGCGGCTACCTGAAAACATGACCATGGAGGCAAATAGTGGAGGCTTCCTTCTCTGTTGTCTCTGTTTGCATCTGGACTGATCCAGCTGTCTAGGCAGGTAATACTGCTATCTCAGCTGAAATTGACACCAAAACCTTGTTCTTTTGGGGGCTGGTATATAAAGTCACTGAGACTTTAACACTGCCCTGAGTCTTTTAGTGTAGAGTGCCTTATCAGTCTAAGAGGAAAATAAAGCACTGTCCCCAAAGGAAAAGTCTTCAGTAGTCTGTACTTCTATAGGAATCCATGCCTGAAGCCACGATAAACTACACATGGCTACCATTGTGACAAAGACCCTGGAAGCTGATTCTGCAGCGTCCAGGGAAGCTGACCAGGATACTAAATGACCCTCCATCAGAAGGGACTGAAACTTGTCCCGAAGTCCTCGGGCTGCTTGTTGAAGTACTTAGTCATAGCATCCTAATTTGAATAGTTGTATTGGGCCAAGAGAGCCAGATGGTTGTCTATGGTGCTGTAATTCTGCAGCTGAATAAGCCTTATTACCAAGAAGGTCCAAATCTTTGCATCCTTTTCTTTTGGGGTAGCTTTCGCTCTACTGTGGCGATGTCTTTCATGTACCTTTGCCACTATCAGAGAGCTCAGCATGGGGTATTGATAGAAGTGTTTGAACCCCTAGGATGTCACCTGGTATTTACTTCCAGTGCACTTTGCAAAAGGTGTGATGGACAATAGGGACTTGATAGGAGGCATAATCACCTCATTTATATGAAGAGTAAGTTTCCCTGAAGTAGCTGGATGTAAAATGTCTATGAACTTGCAAGGGTTCTCCTCCACAAGCTCCATCTGGATACCAAGAAAAGTAGCCCTCCTTTTCAGGAGCTTTTGGTAGACCTTAAATTCATCCAGTACCATGGAAGATGCTGCTGCTACCAGCGTCTCATCTGGTGATGAGGATGAGGTATTCAGAGAAGGCAAGACAGAAACCTCCTAATGCTGATCTTGTACTGCTGATGAAGATGGTAGGTCTGAGGCAGGTTGTGAAAGGTTCCAGCAGCTGCTCAGTACCGACCATGAGCAACCTCTCTGTAGTGTGTGGGAAACTTTATCTTCTCAGCAATCTACTTCAGTAGGTTAGCAGCAAAGTGGATCTCGATGTTGGAGGCATACCCGAGGGATCGAGTGTGGCAAGTGGTGGGGCTGGTATGGTACTGAAGGCCAGTTATGCCTAGACCAGGCACTCCAGTCTGTAGATCTGCTCTTGTCAAAGTGTTGTGTGTGAGAGCAGGAATAAATCCTGGAGGACACCCTGGATATTCTGAAGTGGGTGACATAACAACCCACTTCACACTCTGATGAGGAATAGGAGTCCTTTGAAGGCCCAGGTGGTGTGGTACCGAGCCACATCATCAGAATCATAGAATCACAGAAGTTGGTACTGTAACAGACCCCACCATCGGTGCCAAAGTCTGCACTGCATAGGGTTGGAAGAGACCTCAGGAGGTCATCTAGCCCAACCCCAACTAAATCATCCCAGCCAGGGCTTTGTCAAGCCAGGCCTTAAAAACCTCTAAGGATGGAGATTCCACCACCTCCCTAGGTAACCCATTCCAGTGCTTCACCACCCTCCTAGTGAAATAGTTTCTCCTAATATCCAACCTAGACCTACCCCATTGCAACTTGAGACCACTGCTCCTTGTTCTGTCATGTGCCACCACTGAGAACAGTCTAGCTCCATCCTCTTTGGAACCCCCCTTCAGCAATCAGAGGCCAGGATTGTGGGCTGGTCTACACTACAGTAGGGACCGACGCTCTGAGATCAATCCACCAGTGGTCGATTTAGCGGGCCTAGTAAAGACCCGCCAAATCAACTGCAGATCACTCTCCAGTCAACCCCTGTATTCTACCCCCGAAGAGAAGAGTAAGATAAGTCAACGGGAGATTTTCTCCCGTCGACCCCCCGTGGTGTAGACACTGCGGTAACTCGACCTAAGGTACGTCAACTCCAGCTACTTTATTCACGTAGCTGGAGTTGCGTAGCATAGGTCGACTTACTGCAGTAGTGTAGACATAGCCTGTGTTCTACATCGAGACTGCAGTACTGGTGGTAGCAACAGGGGCTTTCTACCTATTTGTACTGTGAACTGCGGTGGAACAAGGATCTGGAAATCCAGGTGCCAGCATTGAGGAAGCTGAGGAAGATGCTACTAGATCTGAAGTCGTAGGTACTGTAACAGACCCCAATATCAGTGCCAAAGTCTGTACTGCATGTGATGGCCCCAGTAGGGCACTGTCAGCCTTAATGATTGGTGAAGGCAGTTCCAAGCGGCACAACAGATCCTTTGCGGCTGCGTAGGACTCTGGTGTTGTCTGCACCAATAAGATCCCTTGCCCTGCAGAAATCAGGGGTGATGGATCCTCTGTTGCCACTGATGAAATAGCCAGTCTCAGCAAACCTGGGATGGGTACCAGAGTCAATGGTTCTGTCCTAGGAAAGGCCCTATGTGGTGGTTCTGGGGAGCAGTGAGCCAAAAGGTGTGCTCTGCTTTTGGTACTGGAGTGACTAACGTCTGCGGCAGAGGTGTCCCACATCAAGGACTCTGAGAAAATCAAAACTGTCTTTGATCTCTGTCCTCAAGCAATGCCAGGGAACAACTTCTTCAAGGAATATTCAAGGAACTCCCGCTTTCTGACCAAGCAGGCTTCCATGCTAGGTGAAGAGTGGTTTCCCTGCGGATGTATATAAGTCACTCTTCTCTCTGCTGCTTTGTTCTAGTTTTGAAGCCTCAGAAAACTGGACACCTGTCTCTGACGTAAACCTCACTCAAACACTTCAAGAGCAAGAGTGATGATCATTTATGGGCATCAGCTTATGATATCTGGAGCTAGGAATGAAACCAGGTGTCCTTGGCATAGGCTCCCCCAGTACACAGCAAAGTTTAGAGAGCACAATTAGGTATGATCATAAAATACAATAAAATAAAGGAAAGAAGGGGTACCAAAGGACCAAAGCTGAGTATTACTAACTATAACTAGATAGCTACAGACACAAATAAGTTCACACAGCAACAAGGGCTGAAAAGCACAGTATGCTCTGACCACCCACAGACAATAAGAAGGAACTAAAGGGATGGACGGGGTGACTCCTCCCTTTATCCCCTCAGCTTGGAGGATGAGGGACACCAGTGTGCAGGTATGGCCGCCCCGACAGGTACTGCTAGGTAAAACACTCTGGCACCAGTGCAGAGACATGCACACATCAGCAGTGTAATGGACATATTCAATCTCTCAAAGAAGAACCTCAGTGTAAAACCACACAAAGGATTCTAGGAATAGTCTTATGGAAAATTATTTATGTCATTCGCACTCTAAAATAGTCATTCATTTAACTTTAAGGAGAATGCATATAGCTAGGAATTTTTTTGGTTACATCTAACCTTATGTTTCCACTTCAAGGTGAAAACCTTTGTTCACTACTTGAATGCTTGAGGTGGTATAAATTCCTTTTGTAATGTTCATTTGCAAACGTTTTGTGTTTAAAGGCAGTTATCTAAGGTAATAACTCTCTGATGTCATTGCTATTTGAATAGTGAGATATTTTATGAACCAACATGAAAAAATTTAGTGCTATAACTGGATTACTATTGTGAGAAGCCATTTGAGTATAAAGATATTGTTCTTAACAAGTTATATGGCAATGCTGAAGCAGCGCCTTACTGAATTCAGGCAAGAGTCCCTCTCCAAGGACGGGTAAGAAGAAAGGACAATAATTTACTTGATGACTATTCAAATGTAAAGACTTCATAATTTCTATTTAAAAAGATTATTTTAAGAGCTGAAACCCCTTTCTATCGGGAATAGTGGTGTTTAGACTAATTTGAAACAAAATTTTAAATCCTATTAATTCCTGAGCTGAAGACAATGACCAGAACAACTCCAGGAGGGTGTTGAGCCAATGAGAGGGTGAAAGTGGCTGATATTTGAATCTAGTCACACTTCTAAAAGAGGTGTGTTTTCCTCCTTCAATGAGATTATAAATAGAATATTATAAATCTCTCTGAATTGAGCAAGAAAGCAGCAACACTTGATCCCATCTCTCAATTTCAACAGCAACACACTTTACAGCACCCTTATCTAAACTCAGCAGCTCATCTTAGCTCTCTAAGAAAACTGCAGTAGTAACCAGATAGCTAAGAAGAACAGAGAACTAAATAAACAAAATGCAGCATAAAAAAGAGGCAACTTTCCAGTCCAGCATTGATTTTGCAACATATACTGATGAGACAGAGTTTGCAAAAGCACTGCCAAGGGATTAGATTAAATTTTCCTTGTAATTATTTTAATGGGATATTGAAATGCTATTGCAATGTAAGGTATTAACTTCTTGTCCTGGTATACCAGGTCATTTGGACTATGTATTCCTAGAGAAGACACATCAGCTAACCTTGATAAAGTGAGAAAAATAATGGGATTTTATTCAAGTTTAAGATTCTTAATATTTATTAATTTTCTTTTCTCAAGACAGCTCTTTGAATAGCTTCTTTTAAGTAACTGACTTTAAATATTGGTTTCATGAGACATAGGGCTTGTCTACACTTGAAATGCTACAGAGGCACAGCTGCACTATCTCCCCAAAAGGCGGTAACTAGGTCCACGGAAGAATTCTTTCATCAACCTAGGGCTGTCCACACCAGTTGACAGCACTTAGACTTAGGTTGACTTAACTACAGTACTTAGGGGTGTACCGTAGACCAGCCTTAGTTAAGAGTACTCAACTTTATAAACTATGTTATCTGTGATAAACTAAACAAGATTCACCTACCCTTAATCGAAATTCTTTTGCGCCTCTGTAAACTGTGTTAGTTACCTATGCTACATTGAGTCAACACTTGATTGGGGAAGAGGGCTAGCTCAGTGGTTTGAGCATTAGCATGCTAAACCTAGGGTTATAAATTCAATCCTTGAGGGGGCCACTTAAGGATCTGGGGCAAAATCAGTACTTGGTCCTGCTGGTGAAGGCAGGGGGCTGGACTCATATGACTTTTCAAGGTCCCTTCCAGTTCTAGGAGATAGGATATCTCCATTAATTTATTATAATACTGATATTGGGAACCACATACTTTGGTTTATGTTTACCTAAAGAAGAGCATCCCCACTCGGGGAAGCTCAACTCTCAAAGGTGTAATCTCTGTTGTAAATTCTCCCCAGAGAGGCATTAAGAAGAGATTGTAACTGAAGTAACCATTATCTGTGGCTTGTTTATGATTTGTTTTTCTTTCTTTAATAATCGTAGTTAATAATTATGATTACTTTACTTGTCTTTAATTGTGATGTACTCTCAGGCATGGAAAGAACCCTGTGTAACTGAAATACTGGGAGTCGTGTCCCTGAATTGACAGTGAGAGAGACAATTATCAAGATTTGGCGTACCATTTCTTGTGTCTCTGTTTAGACTACAACATTTTAATAATTTTGGAGATAAAATTAATTGGCGCTCAACCACTTAAAACACCCACTTTCTGCCCCACAGGACTCCTGTGCAGGAAGTCTGGCCATATGGCTTGCACCTCACTTTCAATATTTTATCTGAAAATGTGGCCCATGACTCCTTCGCCACGCCCACCTAGATGCTAACTGAGGGACATCCATTAATTTCTGGTATAGCTGGTAATTCCTGGTGGAATTAGCAAGCAGTAAAAATAAAAATAAAAAAAGAGCAGCAGATTAACCCTTTCATTGCTAATCCCCCACCATAAATGATTATGCTTCTATCACTCACTGAATTTAAAATGAAATTAATGGCATATTAGGATTTAGAGTAACTGGTACGTTCAGCAACTCAGCAGGGGTATAAATGCCAGATGTCATGTAGCTACCCATCAAAGAACTAGACATTTTTCTGAGGTTTGTGGAATAGCTTAGTGTGCTATGCAGAAACAAGGGAGGAAGTTGAGAGCAAGTTTTTTGTCTGTCAGTTCTGGTGAATGCTCTATTATACAATCTGTGACTGGGCAGAAAGCATACACAAACCAGAGGATTGGTGAGGAAACCAGAGACAGGGAGGAAGTGGAAGCAACACAGATAAAAGCAGAAAGGATAGGCCCAGCAGAAGGGGAAGATTGTAGTACTTCACAAGAAGTTGTGGGAGATTTAAAAAGGTGGGTGGTTCACTGTTGTGGAAAGAGAAAGGGATGGTTTAAGCAACTAGAAACATGGTGGGAATTCTCTTTAGACGGGACAGACAAGGAAGAACTGAAAATAAGTATATCCACCTTCAGTTCTCTAACAGTAATTATCTACTTTCACCTAGTAATACTATATTTTACTGTCACCCAGTTTTATTTGAAAAGACCAGGTACAATTATATTCTCAACATTCACAAATAACGGGCCAAATCCAGAGAGCTGCTGAGCAACTCTAACTCTTGTGAACTTCATGGTTCAGTACCTCTCAGGGTGTAGCTTGATTTTTAAAAAAAAAAAATTCAATAAATATCTGAATTTTCTTATAAAATTCACACAGTGGCCATCATTAATATCTTTACATATGTATCTTTTTGCCTAACTGGTATTACTGTGATATTTCTTATACTTCGTACTGGGAAAAATGCAGTACAATTAATTATTTGCTAGCTGAGAAAGTAAAGATTTTTAAGGGCAGCCTCTGTTTTACTATATTATTTACTCAATAAAAACCAAACTTGTTCTTTTCCCAAAAAGCATTTATGGGTAGATTGAAAACTATGCCCGTCAGTATATCTCTGCTCTTTTCCAAGGACACTAGTGAAAGCAATGTGGTTTTTTGTTTTTTTTTGTTTTTTTTGGGGGGGGGGGGGGGGGGAAAGAATTATCCGCTTTTTTGTTTGCTTGCTTTGTTCATTTGGAATGAATTGCCTACACCTGGGATAGAACAACTCCAATGGAACCAGAATTTCTCTATGTGATTTACATGAACATTTACTACTGGTCAAACAAATCTCCATTTTAACCTTTTGATTGCTTGGGGCTGGCAAAACAAAATTCTTGGCCTCACAGCAAATTTTACTTACTAACTAATGAAAGGATCACAACAAGTAAATCAAATATATTCCAGCCATTGGTGAAGAAGTAGTATCTTAGAGCCAGTATTTTCATGATGCACTCTCCAGTAAATATGGCAACAAAGACCTTGTTGATGATCTCAAGAATATTCTTGCTTTTTTCATCTTGGTCTTCACTGACCCACATCATAATGATCATGTTAAGGCAGATGAGAGTCACAATGGTAATCTCAAAAGCTTTGCTTGATACAATGTCAAAAAAAAATCCTTGGTATTTGTTCTGAGAACAAGAAAATGGTCATTAGTGCTAGTTATAAGAATCAAGCAACACAAAAATGGTAATATAATTAAATCTCTACCTCCAGGAAAGTAACTCAAAGGAAAATAAATATCACAATAATGGTCCTGAAACATTTTTTTAGGTGACAGCATAGACATCCAAGATTGAAAGCTGCACCTAATATTTCCACATATCACACAATCACGGTTCTTTAGTGGAAATTACACAGCAGAGAATTTCCAGAGTATATTATAACTTATATTTATAAACACTGTTTTAACAAACATGTTTAGTGTAAACGGTTCTTATTAGAGCTAGTAAAACAGCAAAAACCTGATTCACTAATTAATTTATGAAACCAAGCTCCAAGGTCAATTTGCTACTACTTGTGGGTATTATTTGTTATGTACAAGTATTCAGACAACCATTCATTCATGAAAATGTTAATGAATCCTGAAATTTTCAAAAATTTGAACATAGAAGAATTATTTGCCTGTATGATAACTGGAATTCTTTAAGATGTGCTGTCCATATACAAATACCACTCTTGGTAGTGCGCATGTACTTTGTGACCTTGAGATTAGTGTCTTTTGTTCAGCAGTGCCTGTTGGTCCACATATGCACCCTGAATGCTCTTGTACTCATGTTCTGAGGACCTAAAGGGCAGTGTGGGATCAACCACCACTCAGTTCCTGCTCCACAACAAAAATCCAATTTACTATAGGATTCTGTAATAGTGGGGAAGGACTGTGGAATGTGTGTGTATACACACACACACACACACCCCTCAAAAAATCCCAGCTATTGCACAGGTAAGTAACTTTTATTTCTTCTTTGAGTGCTTGTCCCTATATGTGACTCCCAAACAGTGGCCTGAAGTAAGGTGGTGGTGGCTCAGAGTCTCATCTGAAGATAGATTGTAAAACAGCTCTGCCAAAAGAAGTGTCCACTCTAGAAGCTTCCACTAATGCACAGTGCTTAGTAAACATCTGTATGGAGGCCTATGTGGTTACTTTGCAGATGTCAATAATGTGGATGTTTCCCAAACAAGCAGCAGAGGCTGCTTGTTCCCTAGTGGCATGGGCTCTAATGCTATCTGGGGATCTAATCTATATAGTCCATAACAAAGTCTGATGCACCCTGAAACCCATTTAAATAACCTTTGGATGGAAATAGGACGGCCGTTCATCCTCTTGGCAAAGGACAAGAAAAGTCTTTAGGAAGCTCTGAAGGGTTTTATTTGCTGCAGGTAAAGGGCTGGGGCCCTATGAATATTGAGGATATGTAGATTAGAGGCTCCATGACTAGAATGAAGCTTAGGAAAAAATGTAGATAGCTGGATTGTCTGATTTAAATGGAAGTCTGATATTACTTTTGGCAAGAACTTAGAGGGTGGTCTAAAAGACATCTTATCAGAGTAGAAAGTAGGTGCTCTCATGGCAGATTCCTCTTACACTATCTCCTCTATCTTTCTAGCTAATGTGATTGCTATTAGGAAATAAATTTTCATGAATAAGTATAGTTGAGAACGTGATGCCATGGGCTCAAATGGGGGACCCAGGAAGCCTGCCAGCATAACATTAAGGTCCCATGGGGAATGGCTCCAATATTGGTGGAAAACCCCTTATAAGGAATCTGGACATCCAGATGGGGTGGGAACAGGGGGGTGGGAACAGACTGTACATCCCATGAGAGGTGGACAGTAAATGTTAGTAGCTGCTAGGTGCACCTTCACAGAACTAATTAAAAGTCGAGAGATCTCTAGAGAGAGTAGATAGCTAAAATAGTATGTGACATTTGTGTCTCAAGAGGCTGTAAGACATACCATTTCAAAAATCTTCTCCACTTAGCCACATAAGTGTGTCTGGTAGAGTCTTTCCTATTATTTGCTAAAATATTCTGCACGTCTGATGAACAAGGCCTCTTTACTTCTGACATACATCCAGAAATCATATTGTCAGATGCAGGGTGGATGAGTTTGGATGGAGGATGGTTCCTTCATTTTGGGCCTCAGACCTGGCTTGGCCAGGTGGGAGCTATCAGGATAACCCTGGATGCATCTTGTCTGATCTTCCTGAGTTCCTTTGGGAACAATGGCATTGGTGGATAAGCATATATCAGTGCATGGGACCGTGAAATGAGGAACCCACCTGAAAACTCTGGAAAACAAAATTGACACTTCTTGTTCCTGTCTATCACAAATTGGCCTATTGGCAGACTACCCCATTCCTTGGAAACTGCCTGAACTACCGAATCATGGATTATCCCACTTGTGATCTGATGAAAATTATCAGCTCAGTGTGTCCATCAGAGTGTTGTGCAGACCCAGAAGGTAAGTAGATCTGAGAGATATATGATTCTGAATGCAACAATTCCATAGCTGAACTGCCTTCTGGAACAGTTGAGATGAGCATGCCCCTCCCTGCCTGTTTATATAATACATAGTGGTCATGTGTTTTGTCCTGATGTGAATGGACAGTCCTTGAATCAGAGCTAAGAACTCCATAGATGCTGTGGGTGGGAGTTTTGTGTAGAGAAGAACTATGTTACAGGGATTCCCACTTCAGAATGGAATTGTGTTGAAGGGATTATGGCCTCATCCAGAGACAAAGATGAGGCAGTCATTGATCCGTATCATGCCCTCTTGAAGTGCCTATGGTACCTGAATCAGGCTGTGGAGTGTCTTTAGATGAGGAATGAAGAGAAGAGGCAATTGTGACCTATATTTTGCAGAAGCTGTATGAGGAGGTCTGCTTCTGATTTTAGAGGAATACAAAACATAAGAATGGCTATACTGGGTCACACCAATGTTCCATCTAGCCCAGTATCCTGTGTTCTGACAGTGGCCAATGCAAGACGCTTCAGAGGGAGTGAACAGAACAGGAAAATTATTGAATGATCCATGCCGTCATCTAGTCCCAGCTTCCTGCAGTCAGATGTTTAAGAACACCTGGAACATGAGGTTCCATCCCTAACCATCCTAACTAGTAGCCACTTATGGACATTTCCTCCATGAACGTATCTAATTCTTTCTTTGAACCCAGTTATAGATATAGTTATACTTCACTACATGATCTGGCAATGAGTTCCACAGGTTGGCTGTGCATTGTGTGAAGAAATACTTCCTTATGGTAGTTTTAAACCTGCTGCCTATTAATTTCATTGAGTGACTCCTGGTTCTTGTGTTATGTAAAGAGATAAATATCTAGGGCTGTCAAGCGATTAAAAAAATTAATCGTGATTAATCACACTGTTAAACAATAATAAAATACCATTTATTTAAATATTTTTGGATGTTTTCTACATTTTCAAATATATTGATTTCAATTACAACACAGAATACAAAGTGTACAGTGCTCACTTTATATTTATTTTTCATTACAAGTATTTGAACTGTAAAAAAACAACAAAAATAGTATTTTTCAATTCACCTAATACAAGTACTGTAGTGCAATCTCTTTATCATGAAAGTTGAACTTACAAATGTAGAATTACGTACAAAAAACCTGCATTCAAAAAAAATTGCAACATTTTAGAGCCTGCAAGTTCACTCAGTCCTACTTCTTGTTAAGCCAATCGCTCAAACAAGTTTGTTTACATTTGCAGGAGATAATACTGCCCAGTTCTTGTTTACAATGTCACCTGAAAGTGAGAACAGGAATTCTCATGGCACTGGTGTAACCAGTATTAGAAGATATTTATGTGCCAGATGCACTAAAGATTCATATATCCCTTCATGCTTCAACCACCATTTCAGGAGATATGCGTCCATGCTGATGACGGGTTCTGCTCGATAACAATCCAAAGCAATGTGGACCAACGCATGTTCATTTTCATTATCTGAGTCAGATGCCATCAGCACAAGGTTGATTTTCTTTTTTGGGAGTTCGGGCTCTGTATTTTCCACATTGGAGTGTTGCTCTTTTAAGACTTCTGAAAGCATGCTCTACACCTCATCCGTCCCAGATTTTGGAAGGCACTTCAGATTCTTAAACCTTGGATCGAGTGCTGTAACTATCTTTAGAAATCTCACACTGAAATCTGCAGTGAAAGTGTTCTTAAAATGAACATCATGTGCTGGGTCATCATCTGAGACTGATATAACATGAAATATATGGCAGAATGCAAGTAAAACAGAACAGGGGACATACAATTCTCCCCCAAAGAGTTCAGTCACAAATTTAATTAACGCATTTTTTTTTAACGAGCATCATCAGCATGGAAGCATGTCCTCTGGAATGATGACTGAAGCATGAAGGGGCATATCTGGCATGTAAATACCTTGCAATGCTGGCTACAAAAGTGCCATGCAAATGCCTGTTGTCACTTTCTGGTTACATTGTAAATAAGAAGAGTACATTATTATCTCCTATAAATGTAAACAAACTTGTTTGTCTTAGTGATTGGCTGAACAAGAAGTAGGAATGTGTTTACTCGTAGGCTCTGAAGTTTTACATTGTTTTGTTTTTGAGTGCAGTTATGTAACAAAAAAAATCTACATTTGTAAGTTGCACTTTCATGACAAAGGGATTGCACGACAGTACTTGTATGAGGTGAATTGAAAAATACTATTTCTTTTGTTTATCATTTTAACAATGCAAATATTTGTAATAAAAAATTATATACACTTTGATTTCAATTACAACACAGAATACAATATATATGAAAATGTAGAAAAACATCTAAAATATTTAATAAATTTCAATTGGTATTAACAGTGCAATTAAAACTGAGATTAATCACGATTAATTTTTTAATTGTGATTATTTTTTTTGAGTTAATCACGAGTTAACTGCAATTAATCGACAGCCCTATAAATAATGCTTCCTTATTCACTTTCTCCACACCATTCATGATTTTATAGACCTCTATCATATCCCCTCTTAGTTGTCTCTTTTGCAAGCTGAACATGCCCAGTCTTTTTAATTTCTCCCCATATGGAAGTTGTTCCATATCCATATTCATTTTTGTTGCTCTTCTCTGTATTTTTTCAAATTCTAATATATCTTTTTGAGATGGGGTGACCAGAGCTGCATGCAGTATTCAAGGTGTTGGCATACCATGAGTTTATATAGTGACATTATGATATTTTCTGTCTTATCAGCTATCCCTTTCCAAATAATTCCTAATGGTCTGTTGGCTTTTTTGACTGCTGCTGCACACTGAGCTGGTGTTTTCAGAGAACTCCTTCCCTTCAAAATCTTTTTAGCCGATGTGATGAACAAAGGCCTATCTTGACAGGTTTCAGAGTAGCAGCCGTGTTAGTCTGTATCCGCAAAAAAAACCAGGAGTACTTGTGGCACCTTAGAGACTAACAAATTTATTTGAGCATAAGCTTTCATGGGTTACATCCCACTTCTTCGGATGCATAGAATGGAACATAAATTGAGGAGATATGTATACACACATACAGAGAGCATGAACAGGTGGGAGTTGTCTTACCAACTCTGAGAGGCCAATTAAGTAAGAGGAAAAAAACCTTTTGAAGTGATAATCAAGATAGCCCTGTATAGACAGGTTGATTAGAAGTGTGAGAGTACTTACATGGGGAGATAGATTCATTGTTTGTAATGGCTTATCCATTCCCAGTCTTTATTCAAACCTAAATTGATTGTGTCTAATTTGCATATCAATTCGAGTTCTGCAGTTTCTCGCTGGAGTCTGTTTTTGAAACTTTTCTGTTGTAAAATAGCCACCCGCAGGTCTGTCATTGAATGACCAGACAGGTTAAAGTGTTCTCCCACTGGTTTTTGAGTATTATGATTCCTGATGTCAGATTTGTGTCCATTAATTCTTTTGCGTAGAGACTGTCCGGTTTGGCCAATGTACATGGCAGAGGGGCATGGCTGGCACATGATGGCATATATCACATTGGTAGACGTGCATGGACTACAAGCTATCAGGAACAGTATCTCTGATAACGTCACAGCTAACCTGGTGGCTGAACTTTGTCCTCACCCACAACTATTTCACATTTGGGGACAATATATACCTTCAAGTCAGCGGCACTGCTATGGGTACCCACATGGCCCCAAAGTATGCCAACATTTTTATGGCTGACTTAGAACAACACTTCCTTAGCTCTCGTCCCCTAACGCCTCTACTTATGCTCAAATAAATTTGTTAGTCTCCAAGATACCACAAGTACTCCTGTTCTTTTAACGTTATGAATGTTAACTGAATGTTTGAGTCAGCCTTGAAAGCATGAAAACCTCAAAGACCATTATATTGAGGTGGGCCAGATGATATAAGACCACAGAATATTCATAGCCCTTTGTATCAATATATGTTATATGTATGTGTGTGTTATTGGTTTACTAGCAGGTGATTAATGCCAAATCCCAACGCTGGTTATGTAGATATGACTGTGCATTGTGTGAAGAATTAAATTTAAATTAAATTAAATTAATGGAGATATCCTGTCTCCTAGAACTGGAAGGGACCTTGAAAGGTCATTAAGTCCAGCCCCCTGCCTTCGCTAGCAGGACCAAGTACTGATTTTGCCCCAGAAGAAGTACTTCCTTATGTTAGTCTTAAACCTGCTGCCTATTAATTTTAAGGCTTGACCTCCTGGGGAGAAGGGAAGAGATTGGTGGTACCTGTTTTCAGTAGGCTAGGAGACAAAGCAAGAGTTTTGGTATAAAAGGCTGAGTTTATCCAGAAAGAGAAGCTTTCTTTTTAATTCAACAAATGGATGTGATCCGTTGCTTAAAGAGGGGATAGGTTAGAAGGACCTGAACCTGTGATCAGACTGATGAGTGACTTCTGGAAAATTTAGTGTGTGTTTAGACCTTTTTATTATTTTATATGTTTTCTCCGTATGCTTTTGTCTTTAAATAAATGTACTATGCTTTGGAAGAGCTGTTCGGTTCCTGATAAATTACTGTCATTGTCCTTCAGAGAGAAAGCAAAGAGGAGGGGCCGGGTGTTAGTCAGACCTTATTGGGATAATCACAGTGGATTGCAGGTGATCTGCAGCTCTCTGGTTAAGAGGAAGTGGAACGCGGGTCCCTGCCTAGAGAGAGGTGATGGCTAGAGGCCTGAGATGACATTCCTTAAGCAAACCACAGAAGGCGGATTAAAGGAGCAGTTACCCAGAATTTACCCAGTCTTCTTAGGACAGTCCCACTAGAATCCCTGCAAGTCTGTGGCTTAGTCAGTGGAACCCTGGAGCTAACTGAAGCTGAGCTCACAGGGGATCTCTGGACACAACAGGCATGTGTGTGTCAATCAGTCAGTATGACCTGGGTCTGAGGCAGGCTGTATAGTGTGGTCAAGCAGAAACAATTTAAGCTTCATCTCTCTGGCTTTTAAAGTTCTTTTTGAAAAGGGCTTGTACACAGGATATGGGTCTTTTACTCAGGATATGGGTCTTCCCCAAACCAAAAAGGGACCTATTGTGCTCATCATTAATAGAAAGTACAGCTCACAAAGGGGGCAATATTTAAATCCAGGAGACTTTGAATGTGACATCCTCATGCCCTGGTGCTGGCAAGATCCTGGTCAAGAAATATTTACAAGGGAAGGTACAAGTACTAAAACCTTCCGCCCAAAAAATGAAATCTTTTAAAAAAGAGGTGTCAACAGGCAACTAAGTATATTAACTGTATTTTTTATCAAAAAGAAACAGTGTGGTACATGGATACTGGAATTCTGTCTCAAAGCTATAGGTTGTGAGAAGGAACAGAGTAGTGGTTAGTCCTTCATGGCCTCTCAGTACCTAACCACAAGTGGGCACAGGGTGTATGCAAGCCCTATCAGACACTGCTGGCCAAAAGACCTCAATGTCGAGTACATGTGCACCCCCCAAAAACGGACTATATATATGGACAAGCAGTAAAGGGAGAATAAATATTCATTTGAAATTTAATACTAGGCATAAGTTATTTGTTAATCACTATTCACTTGTTTTAAAAGTTGCAGTAACTTAATCAGGGAGTGCAAATCATATTTGTGATTAGGATATGTCTTAGCGGGAGCTAGAATTTCTAGCTCAGGCAGATATACCCAGCTAAAAAGAAGAGCGTAGCTGCAGCAGTGCAGGTGGCAGGATGGGCTAACTCCCACAAGTTTGTAGCTAGGGTTCAAAACAGGATTGCACTTGGGGTGGCTACACTACTATTTTTAACACACTAGCTCAGTCAGAGTTAGTGCAGGTGTGTCTACCCAAGCTGGAAATTACATCTCCAGCTCCAATGTAGACATACCTTTAGGTGACCATCATCATACTGTGAGCAGTAAATAGTCAACACAGACCATTCACAAACACCTGATATGATGCCAATATTTTCCCTATGTATTTGGTGATTACTTACAAATAAAAATGTTAGAAGAAATTAGGATCAGTTTGCAACTGAGTCACAAATAGAAATAGGTCTGAATTAGTGAAAAATATTAATCACAATGCATAATTTCATCAGATCTCATTTTGAATGTGTGTTTCCAGCTGATAGATTGGTCTAAAAATAGTCACTGATTATGCATATTTGTTTCAAAGTGATTCAGGATGGACTTACCAATGGCCTTGGGATGGATTTTTGGGGTTTCTTGGATCCAAGTTTCTTCAGGGCATTATAATACTTTTTCTGTTCCTTTGTCAAAAAGATATGATCTCCGCCTAAGTACAGGAAAATCACACTGCTATTCATTTTAATTGAAGACAGTTAACTGGGGGGAAAAATGCATTTTTGCAAGAAAATGTTTACCTAGCATTGTTATAAGTAGTACCTAAGAGAGATTGAGAAAAATATGTTTTTCTTGCCTATTTTTTCAGTTGGTTACATTTTGCTTTGGACAGTTTATTGTCAGAATAGTCAGCCAGGGCTTGATGTTAAAACCCTTACCCATTTGAGTTGTCCTTACTTACATAAGCAAGGGTTTGCAAGCTCAAGCCCTTAGTCAGTTTCCCTTGCTGTTTGTGAGAGTCTTTTTTGAAAAAAAATGATGGAAGCAGGGTCTGAATGAGTTCTCTCCTGACATCTAGTGAGACATATGCTGGGAGAAAAGACTTCAGGTGCAGACTGCGTTTGCATAAACATGCCTGCTCTGCGTAGGTGCGCAGCAAATGGAGCTGCTTTGCCAAACTGATCAGTTTGGGCTGGTTTGGGTTACAATCAGGGGTGAAAGTGAGCCAGTACAGGCCGGTACAGTGTACTGCTAAGAAGCTGGTACCGGCCCGTACGCAGCCCACATTAAAGTGCTGCTCCTTTTGCTTCCCCCGTCGGCGGCCCTGCCAGTATGGTCCGTACCGGCAGGGCCGCCGACAGGGTGGTGGGGGTGGAGAAGGGGCAGCAACGTTAAAGCACTCCCATGGCAAAGGACCATCCTTAAAGCACTGCCGCGGCAGCTCTTTAACGTCGTTCCCCTTTTCCCCCTCTCGGACGCCGACGGGAGGGGCAAAGGGAGCAGCTGCCCCAGGGCCGGCGATTTAAAAGGGCCCAGGCCTCCAGCCGCCACTGCCGCCCTTTAAATTGCTGCTGACGGGCTAGCTGGGGGATGCTCACCCCCAGCCCCGCCCCTTCTGCCCAAGACCCCGCCCTTCTGGGGGCCGGAGCCGGCCCCTGTACTGGTAAGTCTTTGGAGTTATTTTCACCCCTGGTTACAATCACTCTAGTATTTGAATGCAGAGGTAATTAAATGTTGTTTTCCTTACTGTACGAGCAAAGAGCAGCAGAACTGTGCTTAGCATGCCCTGATTGAGGGGATCACCCTAACTTGAACCTCACTTGCTAAGCAGGGGGTAGGAATGCCAAATCCCAGTGGAGAAGGGAGTGAGTGAGCATAGGTGTTTCTACCTGGTGGTGTGGCCTCTGCCTACAGAGAACTAGATACCATTTGAGCTGCCCCTCTCCAGCGTTTAATGACAAAGCTGATTGGACTCATTTAAGAGTTCTGGTTGGTGATTCCTAGAGCTGTTCTCACTGCTAAGCAAGTCTAAGGGCTACATTTTAGACCTTGTGTGGGAACAGTGAAAGGCAACAAAGAAACTGCACTGACATTGAGGTTTCCCACTGCCTGCTGAAATCACAGAGAGTTGGGTTAAGTGGTGGAACCTCGGAATATGACACTGCAGTAGCACCTGGTGGTGGTGGTAGAGAGTGGCAGCAGAAGCTGCGAGCTATTTGCAGAGGCAGCAGTAGCAGAGGCATTGCTCAACATGCCCCCCTCTTGGGGTGGGAGATGAGCCCCCTCCCTATGAATGCAGCTCTGAACTCTGGGTCTTCACTGACCAAGGACTGCCAACTGTGGGTGTGGTGCCATGAAGGGAAAGGAGAGTGGTGTATTAAGGGACATTAGTTTGTTGGACTTTCACACCACAAGGTGAGAAACTGCAGCAAAGGACACTCTCCACCGCACTGTGGGTAGATGTTTGCCTATTGTCACATCCATTCGCATTGTGGTTGTGATGTTTTCCCAAATTAATGGCTTACTCAAGATGTGCTTGCAAAACATATTGTCCCAGGTAGCCCGGACAAGCCCCCCAAAATGTAACCCTTCTGCCAGGTGGAGTCAGCAGCAACAAGGGCTGCGTAAGATGTTCCCCTAAACAACAGAAAATAGAACCGGCTCAAGCTCCCACCCAGTAATCTGGGAAAACTAAGCACAACTCCTGGGCACCTCTAAGGGTATGTCTATACTGTAATTAAAAGCCCGCCACTGGCCCATGCCAGCTGACTCAGGCTCATGGGGTCGGGCTAAGGGGCTATTTAATTGCAGTGTAGATGTTTGGATATGGGCTGGAGCCAGGGATCTAAGACCCTGCAAGGTGGGAGGATGAGTGTGTGTGTGGGGGGGAGGAACGGTAGAGATGGGGGGAACAGGAACCTGGAGGTTGTGTGGGAGGGGGAACCAGGAACCTAAATGAAAGTGGGGGGTGGTAGTGGTGATGAAGGAAGCAGGGATCCGGAAGGGGTGGGGAATGGAGATGTGGGGAGAAAGCGGGGACCCAGATTGGGGGAAGGGGCTGTTTATAACAAAATGCTAGGTTTCTCAGCTCAGCCTTTGCAAATATTGACCCTGGAAGGTGTTAGTAAATAAAGTAAACAAACATAACCCTTTGATTCTTTGTAGATGAGCCAAAGTCCCACCATGCCTTGTGTTTATAATTCAACAGTATTCAACAGACACAGGGTTGAACGGCTTATTCAGGGCTTTGAAACACAGTTGATATGCAATACTTATCTTTTTCCTTTGTTGGTTAAAATTTTTGATAACAACTCCAATGAAGAGATTCATCATGAAAAAAGATCCAATCATGATAAAACACACAAAATACAAATACATGAATAAACGGTGTTCACATATTGGCTGCTGGTCTACCTATAACAATAAATAAATAAACAGAAAAAACAGTCAGAAAAATTGCTCTCATTTCAACTTTGTAATAATTGATCCTTTTATCATCAGGAAGGCCCGATTGTTTAAAAGCATTTATACACTTACATTTGCATGCACAAGTATAACAGATCTGCACAAATGAAGACGTAGACAGATACAGATATAACATAAAATCCTGGATCTAAATAACAAAATATTAATGCTGACCTGAAGTTAGGCTTTTGTTACACTCAATCCAAGTATGTTATCTGCTGGGAACCCAATAACAATGTTTGTCTCTCAATACTTGTTCCATTATTTTGCTAGGAATAAAAAACTAATCTTAAATGACAAGAGTTGCCAAGACCACTCTTCTTTCCTTTTTGAAGGTTAGCACTACATTTGTAATTTTCTATTCTTCTGGTACCTAAACAGTTTTCCATTATTTTTCAAAAATAATTGACAGTAAATACATTAGTCAGTTCCTATAGTAGCCTAGGATGCATATCATCAGGGCTGATAGATACTACGTGTTCAAATAAATGCACGGAAGTTCAATACTATCTTCCTAGTATTTCCTTAATACCCAACATCCCAACCAGCCAATATAGGACACAATGTAGGAAGAAATGCCACAGGAGGAGATTTTAAAGGCACAAATGCAGCTAGGCATTCATATCCAATGAAAGTCAACGGGAGTTATGCATCAAAATGATATTTGTGCCTTTGAAAATCTCATTCTCCATGTCAATTTTTTCAAAGGTGTATAAAATGACTGTTTCATGAAAGATAATTCATATTTTAATTGAATTAATGAAATAGTTTTATCATCTTACACCTGGTTTTGGCTCATTTTTGTTCCTTTTCTCCTTATATATTTTCTCTAACACATTTTAAAAATATCCTTAAGTTGTTGTTCATTATTGTCTAACTACATGCCACCCATCTCTGTCCAGTTATTGACTGTTTTCGTCTGTGATCCTGGTTTCGCTTGAGTTTTTTTTAATCTACTTCTTGCTCCTTAGCCGCTTCTTTTCATTAAGCAATTTTACTTCAGTTTATTATTATGTATCTTCTTATTTTTCTTCTTTTCCTCTTCCCTTCCTCTTCTTGCTCTCCTACTCCTTCCTTTCCTTTCACCCACCCATATTAGGTTCTAAAAAGTGGAAGTTAAATTAAAAAGTGGAAGTTCAATTCTAGTGAGGAAAATAAAAAGGAGCATAAACACTGGCAAATGACGTGTAAAACTACAATTAGGAAGGCCAATAAAGAATTTGAGGAACAGTTAGCCAAAGACTCAAAAAGTAATAGCAACATTTTTTAAGTACATCAGAAGCAGGAAGCCTGCTAAACAACCAGTGGGGCCACTGGATGATCCAGGTGCTAAAGGAGCACTCAAGGACGATAAGGCCATTGTGGAGAAACTAAGTGAATTCTTTGCATCCTCTTCACGGCTGAGGATGTAAGAGAGATTTCCAAACCTGAGCCATTCTTTTTAGGTGACAGATCTGAGGAACTGTCCCAGATTGAGGTATCATTAGAGGAGGTTTGGGGAAAAATTGATAAATTAAACAGCAATAAGTCACCTGGACCAGATGGTATTCACCCAAGAGTTCTGAAGGAACTCAGATGTGAAATTGCAGAACTACTAACTGTAGTCTGTAACCTATCATTTAAATCAGCTTCTGTACCAAATGACTGGAGGATAGCTAATGTGACGCCAATTTTTAAAAAGAGCTCCAGAGGTGATCCCGGCAATTACAGGCCTGCAATCTTGACTTCAGTACCAGGCAAACTGGTTGAAACTATAATAAAGAACAATATTGTCAGACATATTTGTTGAGGAAGAGTCAACTTGGTTTTAGTAAAGAGAAATCATGCCTCACCAATCTACTAGAATTCTTTGAGGGGGTCAACAAGCATGTGGACCAAGAGGATCCAGTGGATATGGTGTACTTAGATTTTCAGAAAGCCTTTGACAAGGTCCCTCACCAAAGGCTCTTACACAAAGTAAGCTGCCACGGGATAAGAGGGAAGGTGCTCTCATGGATTGGTAACTGGTTAAAAGATGGGAAACAAAGGGTAGGTATAAATGGTCAGTTTTCAGGATGGAGAGAGGTAAATAGTGGTGTCCCACAAGGGTCTGTTCTCGGACCAGTCCTATTCAACATATTCATAAATGATCTGGAAAAAAGGGGTAAACAGTGAGGTGGCAAAATTTGCAGATGATACAAAATTAGCTGTTACCACTCAAGAAAAAGATCTTGGAGTCACTGTGGATAGTTCTCTGAAAACATCCACTCAGTGTGCAGCGGCAGTCAAAAAAGCAAACAGAATGCTGGGAATAATTAAGAAGGGGATAGATAACAGGACAGAAAATATCATGTTGCCTCCATATAAATCCATGGTATGCCCACAGCTTGAATACTGTGTGCAGATGTGGTCGCCCCATTTCAAAAAAGATATATTGGAATTGGAAAAGGTTCAGAAAAGGGCAACAAAAATGATTAGGGGCATGGAACGGCTTCCGTATGATGAGAGCTTAATAAGACTGGGACTTTTCAGCTTGGAAAAGAGACAGTTAAGGGGAGATATGATTGAAGTCTATAAAATCATGACTGGTGTAGAGAAAGTAGATAAGGAAGTGTTGTTTACTACTTCTCATAACACAAGAACCAGGGATCACCAAACGAAGTTAATAGGCAGCAGGTTTAAAACAAATAAAAGTAAGTATTTCTTTGCCAGAGGATGTTGTGAATGCCAAGATTATAACAGGGCTCAAAAAAGAACTAGATAAATTCATGGAGGATAGGTCCATCAATGGCTATTAGCCAGGATGGGCAGGAATGGTGTCCCTAGACTCTGTTTGCCAGAAGCTGGGAATGAGCAACAGGGGATGGATCACTTGATGATTACCTGTTCTGTTCATTCCCTCTGGGGCACCTGGCACTGACCACTGTCTGAAGACAGGATACTGGGCTAGGTGGACCTTTGGACTGACCCAGTAGGGCCATTCTTATGTTCTTATAACAGTCTGGTATTGATTTCCTGAAACATCCCACCCTGCTATCAGGTACTGGTCCTGCTGAGATTAAGTGGGTTTTGCAGACTCATTGAGGCAAGTTACTAAAGAAAGGATATAGGGCATTGAGACAAGCAGTGCTGAGGGAAGAACTAAAGGAAGCAACCAAGGCTGGGGAGAAGGTTTGGGTTATTCTTTGTTCTCTTTTTTAATAAAATCAAATCCCAGGAAGGGGAAGAGTTTGGACTTTCTTAAACTGTTCTACAAACACAGTGCACATGTAAAGGCACGTGCTGACAAGGCCCCTATTTCAGTACATTTCTCCACCCTTCCTATTCTCCTCCTGCTCTTCCCACTCCTCAACTTTCCCTCTCTTTCCTAGGCCCCAGTTATACCCTTTGTCACCTCTACCAGCTCCACATTTGACCCCTTTTCTCTTTGCCCAACCAATTCCTGGGTCAGCTCCCTCTCCTCAGATAAATTTCTGTTAGCAACTTCTGTCCTCATTCATCACTAATGGGTAATGCTTGAATCTGTGGAATTTGGAGGTGCTCCAATCTTGTAGAATTCAGGACTACGCCCTGGCTTTCAGCTCAGGCCACCAGAAGCTTTTTAAAAGTTTTAGAAACACTTCAGCAAGTGATTATTAGCATTAAGACAATACCTTGATATAAAATATTAATTTACCTTAATGACATTTATATGTCTAAGTCTCCCCTTAGAGAAAAAAATCCATTAGTTACAGATTGTATTCCAGTCATTTATCAAACTACCAGGGTGAGTTGAATAAGGAGAGACTCTGCTAACCAAAAGAAAATTATTAAGTAAGATATTTCTCATTCTGCTGCACAGCTTCTCTGCTCATTCATCACTAATGGGAAATGGCGAGGAATGAATCACAGCAGTAATGTGGAAAAGTTAAGCAGAGTTTTAATTATTATTGGAGTAGAATAATAGACAGAAGTAGAATTCTCCCCATATAAACTAACAGTTTGGGGATTTAATAAATTATGTATCATAAATTAATAGCACCTTCCTATCAGTGGATGCCTCAGTGAAGGAATGGAAACCTACTTTGCAAACATTTCCTCAGATAAGGATCATATACATTTTTTTCCCCACAGTACCACTAGGGACCTATATATGGAGACTTGACTCCTTTTTTGTAAATAGTTACCCAGATGCCTAGCATGCCAAGTAGTGCAGAATTTTAACATTTTGCCTATAGTAAGAGACCTTAAAGCCCTGGAATTATGGATAGAATGAGATTGGCATGTGGAGTCAGGCACCCAGCCTCCCTGTGAAAGGCTCCACTAAGGAGAATGAGCCAACCCAGATCCACCTGGTTGTTTGGTTAATTGGATAAGTAGCAGGGGGTGGGATGCTTAATTAGTTAAGGAAGTGTTATGAGGGCTCAGGCTGGAGCCCAGGACACAGAAAGGAAGCTTTTGGGGAGAAAGCCCCTCAAGGGAAAGTGGGTAGGAAGCCACTCCCAGTAGTGTCTCCCTGAAGAACAGAAGCTCTCAAAACAGAGAGAGTCAGGTTGCTGGAAGTAGAGGAATAGCCTTTTCCTCCTAAGAGTAGTGTAGATTCTTTATGAATAGGGGAACTAATTCCAAACCCCGTCTACGGATGTAATGGCAACAATAAAGTCCAGCCCAGGCTTCTCTCATCTATCATTCTGATTAATTTTGACACCTGAGGATACTCAGATGTAGTGTCTGATGTGCCTACCTAAAGAATGCTACTAGGGCTGTTTGTTTCTCATTGTTTTATGGTACTTAGTTGTAGGACTCCAATCAACCATCCTGGAGAAATTGTAGTGTAGCTGAGATCACCAAAGCGCTGTGGTCAGGTTATTATTATTATTTTTTTTAACAGAGTAGCATTTAGAGGTCAGAGTTCCATTGTGCTGGGCACTTTACAAAGAGATAAATCCCTACCCCAGACAGCTTTCTGTTTCCCCTCATATCAGAAACTTAATTTGACCAGATCAATGAATGAAATTTTCTGGTTGAGTTCTGTCTGGATACTTAAAAGTATCAATAAGGCTAATGGAGAATCCCTGCTGAAGCACACTTCTCTTCCAATGCCTGGGGTGTTAACTGTAGGTGTTCCAGGTCCAGATGATGATGTCCCTGCTTCAAAAAGATTTGGTCTTTTCTAGAGGTGCAACAGAAGTTCCTTGGCTATTAAGTCCCAAATGCCTTCTTGGCCAGTGGAGGACTAGAAAGGAGACTTTAAATCTCATTTATCCTTTTTTCTGTATCCTTTCTGTGAACTGTCTTAAAAGGGAGCAGATTCTTCTCTGGCCAGGACATTATTTTCATTGTCACAGAGAAGCTTTGACCTTTTGTTTTGGAGGAGATATAAACACTCATGCTTCAGTCATAAGCCAATCTCTCATTGGGTGGTAGGAGGAAACTTCCCCTGTGAGCACCATAATTGCCTAATATGTGGTTCTCTGCACCTTCTTCTGGAGCAGCTCGTACTGTCATAGACTGGATACTGGATTCAATGGACCATTGATCCAATCCCATTTGGCTATGTTGATGATTGTGTTCAGATACGCCACTGATAGAGCTGACAAAGTTAACTAAAATCAGATTTTGGAAATCTATCTTCCAGGTATGCTCCCCACCCTGCAAGGCCTGCTTCCATAATGAGTATGCAGTGACAATTGGGTTGGTTTTCAGCATGTTGTTTGTACTTATCTCACCACAAAAGTAAATTTGGACGTCATCCAGGAACAACATCTAATTTTGCATTGCCTCAGGTGATTATTTCCATGTCCTCACAAGTAAGTTCTGGAGGTACATTTTAAGAAATCTCACTCAGGATGAAAAGGATTCCAGGCACCAGCAATCCTAACCACTGGGGATAACTGGCTATGGATTGGCAACTGCCAGAAAATGGCTGATGCAATGAAGTTTTGGATCTTTGCATATTTTTACCAGGGTGTTAAAATTATGGCCAGAGCCATGCCTCCTTTGATCTCTGGGTGAGCAATTCTCCATATTGAGTTTAAAAAGTTCTTGATTTTGAGTATGAATCTTTTCCAGCAGCTGGACAGTTATGTATAGATCTGTTTCTCTAGACAGGGCACTGATTGGCCTGTTGTCCATGAATGAGTATAGATGCATGACTTTCAATCTGAGCCTTGCTGTGACTCTACCAGCTGTTTCATAAGATTCTGGGTGTAAAGGATAGATCAGAAGGAAGAGTCTTGCATAGAAATTGTAAGCCCTCAAACAGAAATGCTCATTTTCTCTTTGTCACGCTGAGAATTTTGTTGATCTGTAAAGAAAATTTATCTAGGTTTCCGTGGAAGCTACTGCTCCAAATTTTTTCCTTTGCTAAGGCATCAATCCTTTCTTGAATGCCCTCAGTAATGGTAGTGGCCAGCAGACTGCTATGCTGGCTTTAATAGTAAGGGTTGAGATCTCTCTATTTCAGCTACTGATTTCTCTAATGTTTCCCCAAACAGCTCCTCACCTGTACATTTGGATGCACAAAATATCTGTTTGGGATGACTGATTGCTTTTCATAGGTGTAGCAGGGCTTCCTAGTCACCACTTTAGAAGCCATAGCTCATCACAAATCACATCAAGGATTTTACCGGGACAAAAGCCCAGGGATGGAGCATGCTCAGTCACTCTCTGGACTTGGCAAATGCACAGTCTGGTCTGTCAGCATTGGAGTAGAGACGTCCAGGGCTGTTGGCTTCTTGAGGAGGAGAAGGAGAGTGTGGAGGTAGAGTAGTGTGGTGCACGAGCTATTTTTTTTACAGTGAGCAGTACAGGAGCCAGAAGTTTTCATGCTCAGAGTGAATGGCTACTTGTGAGAGGGAGTGAGACTGGGAGAGTCTTTATGCTTGTCTAGACTAAGAATATAAATTGTGTTTAAAAACATTTTTAGTGTAGACAGGGTTTAACACCTTTAAAAATGTATTGGCTCCTGTAGGGTTGACCACAAACAGCTAAAATGTTTTTAAATACTATCTATTTTGCTAGACAGGGCTTGGGTGAATGAAAGAGGGGAAGTAAATGAGAGTCAAAAAGAAGAGTGTGAATGAGGTCAGCTGGACTGAATTTAAGTCAGAGAGTGGGGAAACAACATATGAGAATAAGGAATAAAAAGGAAGTATATGAATGTAGGTGGTGACGAGCTGCAACCATATGTATTAAACATGTACCCAGTAATCTTCTTATTGTACACATACAAAAGAAAGAGAGAGAAGGAACTTGGTGCAATGCCTCCAGGAGCTTTCCCTGGAGGGGCTGGGCTCTGTTACTACCACAGGATTGTATATAAATTTACACAACCTGGCCCTTAAAATTCTCTTAACGCAGAAGGGGTTTTGTATGACTACTCAAATTTGACAATGTTGTCCCTAAATCTATCCTCTGAGTCTTTACTCTTCCCATATCTATTAATTCCTTATATTTTTTAGAGTGTCCACATACTGGCATTTTCATCTTGATACTGCTAACTAGACTGAAAAGTGCAACACACAGCTAAAAAGGGGACAATGGCTACAATACAGAATATTTTCATTTTGATTATATACCTCACGTGAATCCACTGCAGCATACATAATGTCCATCCAACCTTTAAAAGTTGCCTAGAAAAAACAACAAGTACATGATTATGAAAAATATATTACACTCATTCTCATTAAAGTCAAAAGTAAAGTGTTTTAAAATTAAATCATGGTTCAAGTGAGTTTAAATGAGCAGAAAGAATTCTACAATGCTAAGGTGAAACGTTATTCACATACAAAGAGTTCAGGTTGGAAGTATGTTTCAGTGGAGTTCGCGAACACCTAAAATCAATATTATCTGTAATAAAAAATGCTGCACATTTAAAAAACCCCAAACATTAGAATATCTGGAAATAAACACTTATGGAAGCCCATAAAACAAGCTTTCAACCTTAAATCTTTTAAAACTAAGTTATTTATTTGCAAATTTCCCATTTTCTGAATGAGCACTAAAAATGTAAGGCAGGTTAGTGTATAAAAGAGGGGAGAACAGCTCCGATAGAGATAATGAGGCCAACAGATCAAAGAATGGCGCTCCCCTCCTGAAGACTATAGCAACTCTGTAAGCACTCTGGAAGGGTTGTGGGGGCAGGAGTGAGTTACACCTGGGTGAGATATAGGGGTAGTGAACACTGAAGGGCATAGAGGGGGAGAATACTTAAAATGGTTTCAATTTTAGATCTAAGGATTTTCTAAAAATTTAAAGGGATAAGAATCTCTTTTACTAGTTACTAGTACCACTAATGTCTTTTACTGGAATACTGGATAATAATGGCACACTGGGAGGATGGATAATCTTGTGACTAAGGCTTCGGCTTGGGACTCAAGAAACTTGGATTCAGTTCTCAGCTCTGACATTGACTTCTTTTGTGACCCTGGGCAGGTCACTAAATCTTTATGCTTCAGTTCCTCATCTGTACAATGATGATGATGATTGCCAACATCACCAGGGTACTGGGAGGATAAATTCATTCATGTCTGTGAAGTGTTCAGATGCTACAGTAGTCAGAACCATATTAATGCAACTAGGTAGAATACATAGACTATGCTACATTTTTTCTGATCTGTGACTAAATTTAACATTAGAATACAGAAAATAAAAGTGGTTTCAGACCCACTAAAATACAAACTGTCTCAGGTTTAGCATTCCTGTTAGAGGATTAAAACACATTTGATAAAATATGTCCCTGGGAATGCCTACACTCAACACAAAACATGCAGTTACAATGCAGGTCTTTAAAATGGTTTGAGTGGCTCAAATATACATCATGTTCACAGTTAAACATTCTGACTTTAGGTTATGAGGATAAATAAAAGTGCAACTATGACTGGGACGTCTGCCCAACACATCTCCCTGCAAAAGAAAGTGTTTGTAATAGAATTTACCACCTGTAGAAGAGCCAAGTACCCCATTCCAACATGATCAAAGGTGACTTTAGCATTCTCCCATTTTAAGTGACTATGGATTTCACAGTCA
Organism: Malaclemys terrapin pileata; assembly: GCF_027887155.1. Taxonomy (NCBI): domain Eukaryota; kingdom Metazoa; phylum Chordata; order Testudines; family Emydidae; genus Malaclemys; species Malaclemys terrapin. The sequence goes on from NC_071506.1 coordinate 273,693,009, forward strand.
TTTCTGCTTTTAATTTGATCAATCAAATCACTTGATATGTTAGTGCATTTCCAAAACCTTCCACGAAATTCTTTCACTCCTATGATGTTAAATGGGAGCCAGACAACAAGGCAGACAAGCATGACGTTCATGATGGAAGGGATAGCTCCTACTAGGGCATACACAACTATCTGAAATAAATTAAATGAATGGAGAGGAAAAGAAATATAGTTATAAGCAGTCACCAAAACAAGTTCCCAAAAAAACTATTTTTGAGAACTTGTTTTCATCTTTGCATCTATCAACTTCTCACTCATTCATAAATTAGGTCCTTATAGTGGCTGGCGTCTTTAAAGCCAATTTGGATCTGATAAATGTTCCTTTAAAAATAATTTATATATATAATTTAAATAGGACTCATTTTTTTAATTCTATTTTGTTTTAGAAAAGAAGAATCAACTACATTTTCTGTAAAGAAAGTTTGACTGTGATCAGCATGAAAGACATAAACACTCCAAAGGCACATAGTGTGCAGGGGACTGGACTAGATGACCTCTCGAGGTCCCTTCCAGTCCTATGATTCTTTGAAAATAGTTATCTATACCTTTATCCCTTCCAATCTGGATAAGGCTCGGAGGGGCCTCAATGCCCTCAGGGTTCTGAAAGACTTCACGTTTTGGCTGGCACAAAACTCTGCTTTTTTCAATACTTCCTGGTTGCTAAAACTTGTAAATGAAACCTGTGTAGATTGAATTGAAATTAAGATTAGTAATCACATCAGAAATGGTAAATGGAATAAAGGGGTTTACTGAATAGATGATAGTAGATATTCATGGCCTGAATGTTATATTTTTTTCTTAGGGAATGAAATGGAGTATACGTGCCTGTTCTTTCTGTACCATAATTACTCTCTAACCCGGGTGGGCAAATTTTGGAATACTCTGGGCATGGAAATTGTATGGTGGGCAATGAATGCTCACAAAATTGAGGGTTGGGGTGCGGGAGGGGGTGAGGGCTCTGACTGGGGGTGTGGGATCTGGGGTGGGGCCAGAAATTAGGAGTTCAGGGTGTGGGAGGGGGCTCTGGGCTGGAGCAGGGGTGTGCGTGTGAGGGCTCTGGCCAGGGGTGCGGGCTCTGGGGTGCAGGAGGGTGGGACCAAGGGGTTTGGAGGGCGGGAGGGGGATCAGGGCTGGGGCAGGGGGTTGGGGTGCTGGAGGGGGTCAGGGGTGCAGGCTCTGGGTGGCACTTACCTCAAGCAGCTCCCGGAAGCAGCGGCATGTCCCCCCTCCGGCTCCTACGTAGAGGCAAGGCCAGGCGGCTCTGCACTCTGCTCCTACAGGGTGCCACCCCTGCAGCTCCCATTGGCCAGGGTTGCCAGCCAATGGGAGCTGCGGGGGCAGCGCTTGGAGCGGGGGCAGCGTGCAGAACCCCCTGGCTGCCCCTACGACTAGGAGCTGGAGGGGGACATGCTGCTGCTTCCGGGAGCCGTGCGGAGCCACGGCACACGTGGAGCGGGGCAGACCACACTCCATGGCAGGAGCTTGAGGGCTGGATTAAAACATCTGAAGGGTCAGATGTGGCCCCTGGGCCATAGTTTGCCCACCCCTGCTCTAACCCTTTCTCATATTCGTCTACAAATAATAATCCTGAACTGTAGGATAAATTTAAAATTAGAGAATTAAATTAGCTTAAATTTGGTTAAAGAAATCTGTGTTGCAAAGAAAGGCCCTAACTAGCAAGTAAAAGAAAGGCCTTGGAAATGAATTATAAGGCCAAAAGTAAAATGTTCTTAAACAACTCCCAATTATTGTTCACAATTTTCTATTCAAATTTTTCCTCACAGTCACTTTTGCTCAGAATTAGTTTCAGCTTTGGGAAATTGGCCCTCACACTTGTATGTGTGCCTAATCTCATTTTACAGTGGCTTTCTATGTGGCTACATAATTCAGCACACTGAACAAAACAGGTTAAAAGTAATACTTACACATACAATAAAGAAATCAAGCAAACACCAGAAATTTGTGAAATACTCCTGGAAACCGTAAGCCACCCATTTCAGAAACATCTCCAGTAAAAAGATGTAAGCAAATATTATATCGGCAAGTTTCAGAAGGTTTTGAATGGTTGCATATTCCTTAAGGTAAATATCTTCAAATGCCTGGAATTTGAGAATTTAAAAGTAAAACAGTTCTGTAGTTTTATAATGGATTATTTTAAAATTCTGCTAAGATATAGTACTCGTTGTTTGACTTATTAATGTGCCACAAGAATGAGCAACAATCTACATTTTGTTTAAAGTCTACATTTTAAAAAGTGCTTTCTATTTTTTGTACCTGAGATATTGGGGGCCTATCTTAAGGCAGCTATGGCCTGATTTTCAGAAATGTTGAAAATCAGATATGTTGAGTGCCTGCAGCTCGCACTGAGTCCAGCTGCTGTTGTGGAAATCAGGTCCCACGGTTTTCCATGTTGGTCTCCCAAAAACTGGGACACCCAAAGTTGTCTTGGAGTTAGTGAGTAGAGCTGTCAGGAATTTTCTGATGAAACAGGGTTTCACTGGAAAATGCTGATTTGTCAAACACAAATGTTTGCAGAAGCATTTCTTGTTCTGTGAACTCCCAGCAGAACCCAGCCTTTAGCTCCCCTGGCTGGCAGCTGGGGAGCCGAAGCTTCTAGAATTTGTAGCTCTAGGACAGTTCCGCTATGCAGGCTGCCTCAGATTTGGGGACCCCTGGGCACTACATACACCCCTCAAGTCAAATCTTATAAGAGAGTAAGTTAAATTTACCAGAGTTGCACTGCTCAGGAGAATTATGAATATGATAAAAGTTTCAAACCAGCTATGCTGAACAATTCGGTAGCAGGTTTTCCTAAATCGCCACCAAGTACTTCCTGGAAACTTTGGGATATCCACTGCACAGCATAAGGAGCATTGAACACAGCCTGAAAAGAAAAAGCACAGGATAGCCTGTATCCATTCTCAATCTATTTTCTGCATCCTCAGAAAGGGGCAAGAATAGCAGCAGGAGCCCTTACTGAACACAACAAGCCGCTACTGCTTCAAACATCAGCAGCTCAAAGTAGGAGAACGGAACACAGGGCAAGAAAGAAAAGGACAGAGGCAGTAACACAGAAAAAAATGCACCAAGATATACAGTTGAACGAGAGAAAAAGTGAGGGAAGGGAGAACAAAAGGCAAGAGAGATATACAGGTTGGTTTTTCATGGTTTAATACATAGCTAAATGTCATGATGTTATAATTATTATGTTTATTCTACTATACAATACATATCCCTACACTCAAAGACACAATAAAGGATCTAGTGAATTGAGGGAAGGAGTCCTATTTTTGTATAATTGTATGCATCATTCAGAAGATATCGACTGGGAAGTTTGGATTCAATGGGTTCTGGGGACGACAGGGATAGGATGTAGAAGTGTTTGTTGGCAGGGAGAAATGCCTTTCTTAGGTGAAGGAGGGGAATCCCTGTAGTACTTCTGAGAAGAGGCCCGAGAGCACCATTTAATGTTGGAGGTATCAGCAGAACCAAAGAAGTTCAGGTGAGGTCAGCATTACACAGAGGGCTATGGAAAGAAGAGGGATTGATGTCAACTAGGAAGGCTTCTGGATTTGAAGAGAATAGATGGAAGTCTGAAGGCGGCCAAGAAACTACAGCCCTCCTAGGTTATTCTTGCACTACCTCTGAAAAAGCCCTGGGTCCATCACAACATTTACATGTTATCTGATAAACAGGTCCAAGAGTTCCGTCCCAATCTCGAAGCCTTTTTACATCTTGGCAAAACAGAAAAATCAATTAAGCAGGTCAAGAAATAGCTTGTTAATGTAAGCAATAGAGTGCAGAAGGCTATCAAGGTAATAGCAGTGCAGTGGTTTAGCGAGTGCTTCTTAGTTTGACAACAGGCAACAATTCACCAAGTCACGTTAACAAGTGTCTTCTGCGTTTTACATGTGTTCTGAGAATTATCTGTATAAAGAAGTGACTCAGAGAAACACAAACACGGGTCGTCAGAATGCCTCATAGCTAATATGAAAACATTTTCTAAAGCAATGCCTCTGGAATATTAGTCACACTTCATATCACTATGAAGCAAGCAGATTCTTACCTTCTGTAAAACAGTCCTTAGGTGCATCTAACTTTTCAGTCGATTGGATGATCCCCGCCAATTCCTGCACAACAGTAGAACAAATGAGGAAGGCAATTTATGAATTTTCCCTTAAAGCAGCTGCATTATCCTAAAATAAACTGGACATAACAGAAGAAAATATCAAGAAAACAAGTGATTTATCCAGCTATTTCAAAGGCCCCTATCACAGTGATACTGAACTGCCAAGACATAATTAAGAATGACATAACAATAGAACAAGGAAACACTCTTTTGTATTCTTTGGTTCAGCGGCTATTACTTAAGGTATGTTTAAAAATAGATGTCCTTCTCTTGCTTGTTTTTCCTCTTCCTTGTCACCTGCCCAACCCTTGTAATTGAGGGGAAGGCTTAGAAGATAAGCTGGGTATTATATTATGCGCTAGGTAAAATCATTAGATTTCCTTTAGAATGGACTTCCACAGTCAAGAGTCCTTTGCTGAGAATGCCCTGCCCCCCACTTCCACCACTTCCACAATGGGCTGAGTGTTCACAAGGTTCTGACTGAGCATAGTTGCCTTCCTGTGAATAGAGATGTGAGTTTTCTAAGATAGCCAAGCCCTTATATAGCAGAACCGGGTTCTTTAATTTGGATGATGAGACAGTGGAACGCATAGTACTCTGGTATGATGCTTCTCATCTGCCTTTGTTTCTTAGATAGTGGACCGCTGCGTGGTCTACAAGCTGTAGTTTCCTTCCTTTTGTAAGGGGACTGTTATCCCCATACTAACATTCAGTGGGGGTGTTTTGGTTGCTAGCTCCCAGTACCAAAAGGGGAAGGGTTGATGGGAAATCAGGACCTGCGATGGACAGTCCCCCAGGGGCAATGGGGAGAGGCCAATGCTCCAGATCAGCCTGATTGACAGGATGGGCAGGCTAATCAAGGAGTCAGGAGGCCAGGGGTCCCGTCCTCCGTCCTCAGTGTGAGCTGGAATTGCCTAGGTCAGACAGAGTGGGGCCGAGCTAATGAGAGAGCAGGGGCCCAAGCTAAGCTGCTGGGAGCAGAGCTGCAGCCCAAATGCCAGAGCACAGCCCAGAGAGAGAAGACCTGCCCTGGGAGGAGAGCTGCAGCAACCAGAGCCAGAGGGGCCAGACAAGCAGCCCAGGGAGCAGGTCAGAGCTGGGAGATGAGTCACAGAAGCAGCCTGCGGAGCAGACCTGCCCTGGGAGCAGAGCTGCAGCAACCAGAGACAGAGGGGCCAGAGAAGCAGCCCAGGGAGCTGGAGGCAGAGCAGCAGCAGCAGCCGGGCTGAGGCAGAACAGAGCAGTCCATATGGTGAACAGCTGGGGAGAGCGAGGGGGACCCTGGGCAGTGGGCCCAGTACAGGGAGACGCCTCAGCCAAGAGGTCCTGCAGGCCAGACTTGGAGGGGGATTGTAACCCTGATAGGGCGGGGGCAGCGGGGGACGCTGGGAAGAAGGGTCCTGCCACCTAGAGCCTGAGAGCATGTGGCCACCGCCACAGCAAGTGTCTGACCCACAGCAGCCCTGCAGCACAGCCAGGGCCTGAGGAGGAGGCCTGGGACCTACAAGGGACAGACTGTGACCTGCCCTGATGTTCCAGAGACACTGGTTGTGATGTTCCCTGCCACAGAGCAGGGTGATGTGTTTCCTTTAACCTTTCCCATTTTTCCTTATTCCTTTTTAAACTAATTGTTAATTAAATAAACTGTATTTGCTTTAAATCGTATGTAATGATCAGTGGGTCAGGAAAGCATCCAGTGCAGAGAGAGTACTCCAAAGTGGGGACACCCTAGCCCCTGACCTACGTGACCACAGCAAGGCTGGGGGTCGAGCCCCCTCCCCCCCCCAGGAATCTTGGGCCCTGCCTTGTTGGGGTTACGAGGACTCTGCTAGACAGGAGAGTGCAAGGGGAGTCCTCGAGGGCAGGGAGGCCTCTGGGTAAAGGAAGTGGGAGTGAGGACTCGGGAGGGAGGGATAACTCAGTGGTTTGAGCATTGGCTTGCTAAACCCAGGGTTGTGAGCTCAGTCCTTGAAGGGGCCACTTAGGGATCTGGGGCAAAAATCAATACTTGGTCCTGCTGGTGAAGGCAGGGGGCTGGACTCGATGACCTTTCAAGGTCCCTTCCAGCTGTAGGAGATAGAATATCTCTATTAATAAAAATAAAAAAATCCTTCCACTAGCCCATTTCACCAGGATAGTGCAGAAGTCAGGAAAGTTCCCCACAATAGCGGTACCATTCCCCTGCTTACACTTTCCTTACTCTCCAGGAAGTGTGTGTTTTATTTATTTCTCCATATCTGTCTCAACAGCTTGTTCAGAAATGCTTGTGGGTGGTTAGTATTTCACCTTCCCTAAGATGGAGTGTGATGATCTGTCAGTAGTGGGTCACATGCTCATCACTGGCCTCTTGCAATCAAGAGGGAAAGAGTCTTCTTTCACATAAAGGAACTTGGATATCCTTTAGAGCTCCTAAACTGTATTTGTGTTAGTGGGCTAAACTCCAACAGGAAAGGTAGAATAATCCTCTCTCTTTGCTCCATCTTAATTTACATGGTCCTGGTGAAATCGTCATGGATTTGAACAATCTCATTGTTTAAGTAGGTTGAGAGCTCTTAAGAGGTTGGGTGAAGGCAATCTGAGTTAGGTTAATCAGCTCACTGTTCAAAAAAGTTCCACTGGCTGTGATTTCAGAGATACTATGGAAGAGGGTAAAGAAGGGTCACATGGCTTCATTTACAACTGGGGCATAAGACTGTCAATAGTCATTAACTTCACCACCCCAGTGGTTTATAACTACAAACAAAATCATTCTTATTTGAGAGCCATTGCCTAAAGATTTTACCAATGCATTAAACAATGTTCTTTTTTTCTAAATAGAAAATAGATATTTAGGATTTCTGTGACTTTACATATTTCAATTAGGGCAGATGTCCTTCCCCTGACTCATATAAGGAAATGTTACCACCATAGGAAATAATCTCTCTCAGGTCTAACAGGTCTTAAAGACCACCTCAAAATCGTGACTTCTTTTACACTAGGATATGTGTGACATGTTGTTTGAAGATTAATTAGTCAGGACAAGCAAGGATAAGTTGGTCTGGGTGATCATACCGAGAGAGCTTATTTTTCAATATCAGGACTTCAAGTAACTATCCTTGCAGAGTGGTTTCAAAAATACTATTGTTAGAGCTATTTGCACTTTTGAAGGTAGGGAGTCCATAGACCTATCTGAACTTCCATTTGATTTTCTATATTGCCTAGAATGGAGACATACTTCTTGACAGTCATGGATGGAATCAACTGCAATTTAGAAATTACAGGTACAGGGTTTGAGGATCCACAACTAAACATGCCAATAATTTTGCACAAAACTGAATATCAGATACAGGATACCTTTTTAAAAATAGCCCTTAAAATTTGGCATTGATCCTAGATTATTTCCTTTGCATTTATTTGGTATAGTACTGTATGTTGTTATATATTAATAACCTTAGCTGTTTATTGGAAATACAAAATGTCTTTTCCTTTTGGACAGCAATCTCCACATTCTGAAAGAACTATTATGTCTGTTTTATCATTAGAGAACTGCATTGTTTCTTGCATTGCATAAACTTATTACCGCTAGGAAACCACTTCATTCCTCAGCACAGTAATAATGGGACAATTGTTATATCTAGAGCCTTTATAATAGATAATAAAGTTATTACCATTACCTCTGTTTGTTTTTCCTTCTGTGTACCGGTGGAAAACATATTTATGGTATCAGAAGTTCCAGAGGCCTGACTTAAGACCCCTGAGCTTTTCCGTTTCTCTCTCCTGTGCTTTAGTTGGTTTTCCATCTGGAAATAATCCAAGATGGGATTATTTTCTTTATTTTTATTTGGTGGCATACTTATTTCTAAAGCAGAATTTTCTTGACAGAACAAAACGCACTGAGATACTCATAAATATTTTTCTAGAGATAAGGAAATTCAGCTTCCTCTACTAACCCCCAAAACAAGTTGAGGAACTCATAGTTTAGAAAAATAATCATGTCAAGTATCTTATGTTAGAAATACGTAATCAAGCAATTAAGAGCAGTACTCAAATGACTGATACTTTTTATTTTTCCCTAAAGTAGGTAACCATGTAGAATCCCATATTATTTTACAAATTTTTACTACTCATTGGAAATAAAAGAAAAAATTGAAAACACGAGGGTAAAGAACCACAGATAAAAAAAGAAAGAAAAAGAAGGAAAATAAAAGGTGCAAGAGACATGCAGAGGAACAGGAAATGTTGGTAAAATGCAGAGAAGACATAAGGTAACAAGATCAGGGGACATACTAAAGGCCTGGGGGGTGCTCAGAAAATCCCAAAATGAGAGATGGGTACCCAAAAAACATCCCAGAAGTTGAGCTAGAGAAGGAAATGTTAGAAATAAATTGCTTAATTTTCATGGTGTAGATTTTATTTGAGTTTTCTTTGGCTATCAATCCAATGAACTATCACTATTAACTGAATAGCTGAGAGAAATTCAAATAAAGCCTCCCTCAGAAAATTGTGAATCCCACCTATTTGTAAGAACAGAGGAGGAGGTAGCAAGAAAGTAATTTCTGTCTTGGTCAAATTTCATTTAAGGTGATTGGCTTTCATCCAGGAGTAAATGGAGACAAAACAGATAGAAACATAACTAGGGATAGCAAGGGAAAAATGGAATACAACTCAGTATCAACAGCATCTTCCCCCTGAAGCCACTGGAAGAACAAGGAAGCAGGAAGCTGGTTGTGTCTGCTTGTATTATTGCAGGGCCACCAAGAAGGCAAATAGCCACATGACTAACCCCTTTTTCACATGGACAGAAAATGCACGTCTTCAAACACCTACCGGAATGGATATATCACAGGCATTGTGAAATGTACCACACCGAAGTCCTGCTGTACAAACTAAATCCTGCCAACTTTCCATTTTCAGATAGAATCTTTCCTCACCCTTATAAAATATTCAGAAGCCTATTGTTCACTCTAGCAAGACTAGGACTCAGAATAATGGAGGTCCATGGGTGGAATTCATAGATTCATAGATTCATAGATTATAGGACTGGAAGGGACCTCGAGAGGTCATCGAGTCCAGTCCCCTGCCCGCATGGCAGGACCAAATACTGTCTAGACCATCCCTGATAGACATTTATCTAACCTACTCTTAAATATCTCCAGAGACGGAGATTCCACAACCTCCCTAGGCAATTTGTTCCAGTGTTTAACCACCCTGACAGTTAGGAACTTTTTCCTAATGTCCAACCTAGACCTCCCTTGCTGCAGTTTAAACCCATTGTTTCTGGTTCTATCCTTAGAGGCTAAGGTGAACAAGTTCTCTCCCTCCTCCTTATGACACCCTATTAGATACCTGAAAACTGCTATCATGTCCCCTCTCAGTCTTCTCTTTTCCAAACTAAACAAACCCAGTTCTTTCAGCCTTCCTTCATAGGTCATGTTCTCAAGACCTTTAATCATTCTTGTTGCTCTTCTTTGGACCCTTTCCAATTTCTCCACATCTTTTTTAAAATGCGGCGCCCAGAACTGGACACAATACTCCAGCTGAGGCCTAACCAGAGCAGAGTAGAGCGGAAGAAGGACTTCTCGTGTCTTGCTCACAACACACCTGTTAATGCATCCCAGAATCGTGTTTGCTTTTTTTGCAACAGCATCACACTGTTGACTCATATTTAGCTTGTGGTCCACTATAACCCCTAGATCCCTTTCTGCCGTACTCCTTCCTAGACAGTCTTTTCCCATTCTGTATGTGTGAAATTGATTTTTCCTTCCTAAGTGGAGCACTTTGCATTTGTCTTTGTTAAACTTCATCCTGTTTACCTCAGCCCATTTCTCCAATTTGTCCAGATCATTTTGAATTATGACCCTGTCCTCCAAAGCAGTTGCAATCCCTCCCAGTTTGGTATCATCCGCAAACTTAATAAGCGTACTTTCTATGCCAATATCTAAGTCGTTGATGAAGATATTGAACAGAGCCGGTCCCAAAACAGACCCCTGCGGAACCCCACTCGTTACGCCTTTCCAGCAGGATTGGGAACCATTAATAACAACTCTCTGAGTACGGTTATCCAGCCAGTTATGCACCCACCTTATAGTAGCCCCATCTAATTTGTATTTGCCTAGTTTATCGATAAGAATATCATGCGAGACCGTATCAAATGCCTTACTAAAGTCTAGGTATACCACATCCACCGCTTCACCCTTATCCACAAGGCTCGTTATCCTATCAAAGAAAGCTATCAGATTGGTTTGACATGATTTGTTCTTCACAAATCCATGCTGGCTGTTCCCTATCACCTTACCACCTTCCAAGTGTTTGCAGATGATTTCCTTAATTACTTGCTCCATTATCTTCCCTGGCACAGAAGTTAAACTAACTGGTCTGTAGTTACCTGGGTTGTTTTTATTTCCCTTTTTATAGATGGGCACTATATTTGCCCTTTTCCAGTCTTCTGGAATCTCTCCTGTCTCCCATGACTTTCCAAAGATAATAGCTAGAGGCTCAGATACCTCCTCTATTAGCTCCTTGAGTATTCTAGGATGCATTTCATCAGGCCCGGGTGACTTGCAGGCATCTAACTTTTCTAAGTGATTTTTAACTTGTTCTTTTTTTATTTTATCCGCTAAACCTACCCCCTTCCCATTAGCATTCACTATGTTAGGCATTCCTTCAGACTTCTCGGTGAAGACCGAAACAAAGAAGTCATTAAGCATCTCTGCCATTTCCAAGTTTCCTGTTACTGTTTCTCCCTCTTCACTAAGCAGTGGGCCTACCCTGTCTTTGGTCTTCCTCTTGCTTCTAATGTATTGATAAAAAGTCTTCTTGTTTCCTTTTATTCCCGTAGCTAGTTTGAGCTCATTTTGTGCCTTTGCCTTTCTAATCTTGCCCCTGCATTCCTGTGTTGTTTGCCTATATTCATCCTTTGTAATCTGTCCTAGTTTCCATTTTTTATATGACTCCTTTTTATTTTTTAGATCGTGCAAGATCTCGTGGTTAAGCCAAGGTGGTCTTTTGCCACATTTTCTATCTTTCCTAACCAGCGGAATAGCTTGCTTTTGGGCCCTTAATAGTGTCCCTTTGAAAAACTGCCAACTCTCCTCAGTTGTTTTTCCCCTCAGTCTTGATTCCCATGGGACCTTACCCATCAGCTTTCTGAGCTTCCCAAAATCTGCCTTCCTGAAATCCATTGTCTCTATTTTGCTGTTCTCCCTTCTACCCTTCCTTAGAATTGCAAACTCTATGATTTCATGATCACTTTCACCCAGGCTGCCTTCTACTTTCACATTGTCAACGAGTTCCTCCCTATTTGTTAAAATCAAGTCTAGAACAGCTTCCCCCCAGTAGCTTTTTCAACCTTCTGAAATAAAAAGTTGTCTCCAATGCAGTCCAAGAATTTGTTGGATAGTCTGTGCCCGGTTGTGTTATTTTCCCAACATATATCCGGATAGTTGAAGTCCCCCATCACCACCAAATCTTGGGCTTTGGATGATTTTGTTAGTTGCTTGAAAAAAGCCTCATCCACCTCTTCCACCTGGTTAGGTGGCCTGTAGTAGACTCCTAGCATGACATCTCCCTTGTTTTTTGCCCCTTTAAGCCTAACCCAGAGACTCTCAACACTTCCGTCTCCTATGTCCATCTCTACCTGAGTCCAAGTGTGTACATTTTTAATATATAAGGCAACACCTCCTCCCTTTTCCCCTGTCTATCCTTCCTGAGCAAGCTGTACCCATCCACACCAACATTCCAATCATGTGTATTATCCCACCAAGTTTCAGTGATGCCAACAATGTCATAGTTGTATTTATTTATTAGCACTTCCAGTTCTTCCTGCTTATTCCCCATACTTCTCGCATTTGTATATAGGCATCTAAGATACTGGTTTGATCTTTCCTCCCAGTTTTGTCCTGACTCTCCTTTCTCTCTGCCAATATAGCCCACACTCCCTCTCGTTTCCGACCCATCTCCCCGGTCTCCATGTTCCCCACTTACCTGTGGGCTTTGCTCACCTGTCCCCGTCGAACCTAGTTTAAAGCCCTCCTCACTAGGTTAGCCAGTCTGTGTCCGAATAGGGTCTTTCCTCTCCTCGAAAGGTGAACGCCATCTCTGCCTAGCAGTCCTTCCTCGAATAGCATCCCGTGGTCTAGGAAGCCAAAGCCCTCCTGGCGACACCATCTTCGCAGCCAGGCATTCACCTCCATGATGCATCTATCTCTGCCTGGGCCCCTACCTTTGACAGGAAGAATTGAAGAGAATACCACCTGCGCTCCAAACTCCTTCACCCGTACTCCCAGAGCCCTGTAGTCACTCTTGATCCGCTCAATGTCACACCGCGCAGTATCATTTGTGCCCACATGGATGAGTAGCATGGGGTAGTAGTCAGAGGGCTGGATAATCCTCAACAATGCCTCTGTAACGTCTCGGATACGGGCCCCCGGCAGGCAGCATACCTCCCAAGATGAGATGTCAGGGCGACAGATGGGCGCCTCCGTCCCCCTCAGCAGAGAGTCTCCGACCACCACTACCCTACGTTTCCTATTCGCAGTGGTGGCAGCAGACTTTCCAGCCTTAGGGGTACGAGGCTTCTCCTCCTTTACTGTAGGGAGTGATTCCTTCTTTCCTGTGTCAAGAACAGCATAACGGTTACCTATAACCACGGCAGGAGGGTTCGGAGCAAGGGTGGAGCACTGCCCGCTGCCAGAAGTAACCAGCTGCCAGTGTCCACCCTGAGCCATCTCCTCCTCCACCAGTGGTGTATCAGCAGTCCTGCGTACTGGGACAGCTACCTCAGCTGTCTCCACATGGACACTGTCGAGGAATTGCTCATGGATACAGATGCTCCTCAACCTAGCCACCTCCTCCTGTAGCTCTCCCACCTGCTGCCTGAGAGATTCCACCAGCAGGCACCTCTCACATTGGATGGTCCCCCCAGCCTGGATATCAGTAAGTGGAAATTGCAAGTTACAGTCTTTGCAAAACCACACCAGGATCTGGGTAGAGGCATCCATGCTTAGGCACTCTGTCTGGCTACAGGCACAGGTGGAGGAGACAGTAGCAGTGCTGGCACAGGTGTTGCGGGTCTTCCTAACCATCGTAAGGCTCCCTCTGTCAAACTCCCGTCTGCAGCCCCCTGTCAGCTGAAAGGGTTGTTTAAGCGAAAAGTTATGAATGTAGTTGCTTTATAGGTATTAAGGGGAATCAAGGGAAAACAGATGGAACCGGCAAGGGACCCTCGCCCCCTTCCTGCTCCCCTTCCAAACTCCCTTGCGAAACTCCCTGTTTGCAAAGCTCCCTGGTCGCTTGTGCGCTGCTTTATAAAGCCCTGGCCTGTATGAATGCCCCGCCCACTGATAAAGGCTCAGCCACTTACCAGAGACTTCTAGCTTTCAAACCTTCCAACTGCCAGCCACAGCACACGGTCCTTCAAACAACCAAAACAAACAAACAGACTGACAAACACAAGCTCAGCTCACAGCAAGTAACCCTCAAACACAAACACACACTACAGACAGTCACTTACCCCAAAAGGGTGCTGTATTGCTCCTCCTTCACCTGGAGAACTCCCTTGCGAAACTCCCTGTTCGCAAAGCTCCCTGGTCGCTTGTGCGCTGCTTTATAAAGCCCTGGCCTGTATGAATGCCCCGCCCACTGATAAAGGCTCAGCCACTTACCCGAGACTTCTAGCTTTCAAACCTTCCAACTGCCAGCCACAGCACACGGTCCTTCAAACAACCAAAACAAACAAACAGACTGACAAACACAAGCTCAGCTCACAGCAAGTAACCCTCAAACACAAACAAACACACACTACAGACAGTCACTTACCCCAAAAGGGTGCTGTATTGCTCCTCCTTCGCCTGGAGAACTCCCTTGCGAAACTCCCTGTTAGCAGCCCCTGGTCGCTTGTGCGCTGCTTTATAAAGCCCTGGCCTGTATGAATGCCCCGCCCACTGATAAAGGCTCAGCCACTTACCAGAGACTTCTAGCTTTCAAACCTTCCAACTGCCAGCCACAGCACACGGTCCTTCAAACAACCAAAACAAACAAACAGACTGACAAACACAAGCTCAGCTCACAGCAAGTAACCCTCAAACACAAACAAACACACACTACAGACAGTCACTTACCCCAAAAGGGTGCTGTATTGCTCCTCCTTCACCTGGAGAACTCCCTTGCGAAACTCCCTGTTAGCAGCCCCTGTTCGCAAAAGAATGGAAACGAAGTCCATCTTGAACGTTAATTAATTAGATATATGGAAACCACAGAAGGGAAAATGGGTTAAAGTTATAATTTACTGTTGAGTCCAAGACACTGTTTCTTAGAAGTAGAAGTATAAAGAGATATCAAAACATTTAGGCATCTTACCATTGCTATATATTCCATTTTGGTATATGTGCTATTCTCATCATCATAATCCTCACTGTAACACTCTGTCTCAGCAAAGGGAACACAAACAAATGTGTTAGAATTGGTCATAAAATCCTCATACTCCTTTGCCATTGGGGATTCCTCTTTGTTTTGGTAAATCCCATTATCAGTGTAATTTTCCCCCATATCTATAGCGGCATGGTAATTCCCACCAACATTCTGTGCGGTAACTTTCACCATAATCTTCCTGCTGGTCATTGTTTTCAGCCCTTGTCTGAGTATTTTGCAACACAAATCCCCTGTTATGTGTATCACAAACTGCAGACCCCTGTGAATCCGAGAAAAGGCAAACTGAAGCTTGGTCCTCTTTTCAGCTTCATCTGGTGTTGCTGGATCATCAATATTGCAGGAATTCAGCAGCAAGGCAATGAACAGGTTAAGCACCTGAAAACAATTGAAGTGAAAAGTAAGCTGATGACACTATTTTTTAATTGAAAAAGCAGTCTTGGAAATCCTTTTTTAAATCCCTCCCACCCCCCAAATATTATTTCCTTATTATAACAACACGGTAACAAGAAAACATTTTCTACTACACTATCTTATTTAGTGAATACCTTGCTAATGCATGAGCTGAGCATGGATGGATTCCCAAAAGGTGAAACTTAACGATACATCATAAAGACAAAAAACATATGTAAAAGTTAGAGAGAAAGTATGCAACATGAGGTACAGAAGGGACAGGATGTAAGTTATATGATAGATCAGTTGTGGTGAAAAATAAGTATATCAGAAACACTTGGCAGTGTAACCTGCTAAAAGATGCAAGAGCTGACAGTAATTAATTGTAAGACTCACTGAAGAGTATGTTAACCTTGCCATAGCAAAAGAAGAGAGGGAGAAGGGAGCCATGGGCATAAATACTGAAGGCAAAGCTTCTGTGATATAATGTTTACAGTAAAATACTGAACTATCCAAATGGTTTGACCAGCAGTACCCTCTCAAGTCAGGAAGACACCCAAAAAATGGCATATCCACTAATAAGCGAAAAATAAAAAATAAGCAAATAAACGTGGGGCATGCGTTCAAAAAAGAGCACATCTGCCTCATGGAAAGTTCACACTTTCTAGAAAAAATGGCGGGGTAGTATATTTGCATATGAATAGGGCCCTACCAATTTCACAGCCATGAAAATCGAGTCACGGACCATGAAATCAGTCCTTCCCTGTGAAATCTGATCTTCCCCATGCTGCTGGGAGCCTGGGACTCCGAGCTGCTAGTCCAGCCAGGCTGGGGAGGGACAAGAGTTGTCCTTCCCCTGCACACCACGCTTGGTGGGGAGATCAGACCCACCTCCAGAGGCAGAACAGAAATTAGGGTGGTACAACCTCACTTCTGTGCTGCAGCAGCCCGGGAGCTGGGCTCCGGACTTCCACTTCCCCCAGCCTGCAGCTCCTGCTGGGAATCCAGGAGCAGACCTTGGAGTTTTCTTCCCCAGTGGCTCCTGTGGGGACTGAGGACTTCTGCTCCCAGTGGCTGCAGCTGGGGCTTCCACCCCATGCTTCTCCAGGGGCTCCAGGAACCTCCTCTAGCCCAGCCCTGGGCAGCACAGAAGTGAGGGTGACAATCTTGGGACCTCCTCACAACAACTCTGAACCACCACCCCCCAATCCCATTTTGGGTCAGGACCCCCATGGTTACAATACAGTGAAATTTCAGATGTAAACATTGGAAATCATGAAATAGACCAATTAAAAAACCCTCTGGCCGTGAAATTGACCAGATAGGGCCGTGAATTTGGTAGGTCCCTACATATGAGCAATACAAACAGAACAATATTTGGAAACTCACCACTAGGTTTCCTACCACCAGGACCAGCAAGAAAAAAGGAAGACACAGCTCTTTCCCAGCTACTTCCATGCAGCCCCACAAGGTTTCAATCCATTCTCCACATAGAATTCGGAATATGATAAGGAATGAATGGAAGAAATCAATCATATGCCAGCGTAAATTGCAGTCTGTGCTTATTTTAGTGCTGTTGGAGTAATAGTTTCCAAAAACCTGCATTCCTACTACAGCAAAAATAAATACAGTGATACCCAAAACCAGTTCGAGACTACCAAAGGCACCAACTGACTGACACATGATTTTCACAAGTTTATTTAAGGCTTGCCATGACTTTGACAATTTGAAGATCCGCAGCTGTAAGACAAAACAAAATAGAACAACGTCAAATAGCAAAAAAATTAAATAATGTATTTCTAACACTCACTTATAAAAAAGTGAGCCCATAATTTTGATATATTTGTTATACTCAGAAATGCATATTTTCTTGTAGTTTTTTTCTGTCTTATCAGAAACACACAAATTACAATCTGGTAAAAAGTAGAACTATTTGTTCTCAATAATATTTGTTCTCAATGTAGTCCTTTTGCTTGTTAGAGGATGATTTGCAAACTAATTCTGATTACATTATTTGTGTACTTAAAATATTCTTTATTCGCAACTATCCGCCAAATAGTTTGGATGAATAATTTTCAAACTATTGGCTGTTCATGAACAGTTTGAGTTTGCTTATCACTATTTCTTATTTGTGTTGTGCGGCCGCATCATCTAAGTCCCATGGTGTTGTTATTGTTCCCTGACTGGCTGATAGAAACTTATTAATTAACAGAATAATCCATTTCTGAAAATTCATTATGAAGGAGTCATTCATGCTAAAATTCAGGCTTCATGATCATTTTCTTTAATACACAGCAGTTGTCCAAATAAAAATATAACATCATGAATCAAAGCAAATCATACTTGGTGCTTTTATTTTGGACCATAATTGCAAATATATTGTATGTATTATTTGCACCATTAGACCAGCTCAAGAAACAAGTATTCCTATATTATTAGAAATGGTCAAATAATTAAAAACTAATTATGATTTGTAAATATTTTTGTGAATAAAAATGCTCTGTTTACACTCTGATTCGTGGAGTTCTATTATTATTCATTAATATTCTAAGTATGGCTATATCAACTATAACTGACTAATAAGTCCCCCCTGAACTGATGAGCTCCTTTGCTTCAAGTTGTATAGAAACTTACAGGACTGCGTCCTATTACATTACCATGGACCCAAGCTTTTAGGGCCTGATCAAGAATTGATTGAGTTCCATGAAATGGAAACCAATGCAAATTACCTGAAAACCAAGCTCTTCCCCACGCCCCCAATCTCGTGCATCATCACCAGTAATAAGGGTTTTGCATGCCAAATTAGGACTTTAGTGACCCCCTTTTTACCCTTTTAGGTCTTTAGTGGCTCCCCATTGTCTTCAGATGTAACTGATTATCACAGTAACCAATCTTGGCTATGACAGACAAGAAGAAATAGAATTCAAATGACTCCACCTTAGCTGTGAAAGCTAATAGGAATAAACAGCAGTAAGCACTTATTTTAGTCACAAAATCAGCAGATATGACTCTGAATAAATACAAAGAGGGAACAGATGTGCTGAATAAGAGTGACATTTTAATATAGGGTTACCAGAGCCTATTTTTCCTTGCTCTAAACTAGGAGCAATCTTATGAGGAGGCTCCTGGACCATCTTTCCTTTCTCAGCTCTAAGTATTTCTGGTGAGGAAACCTCACCCATAACCTCCCATAAATATCCCAAGAATATTCTTGGGGAGCGAGAGGGGGAAGGCCCTCCAAATCCCCACCTCCACCAAAAGAAAAGGTCTGGAATGACAGACTGATCCTAATCCTTGCAAAGAAATGATAAGGGGTGGAGAGCCAAAGCAGCAGAGCCCTCTGGAGCCAGGATACTCAAGAGAGACAGCTTCAGAGGTTTTGTAGTATCCAGTATGGACCATTTGGTAAACATTTAAATGTGTTTTTTGATTATGCGACTTATAGTTCTTGTTGGTTTATTATATACTAACACACAGTATCAAGTTTACAAATTCATCAAACAATTTAGATATTAATTGGTCACTTGGATGCAGTCTAGAATTTTCATTGTAGATATTCACTATCTAAAAATAAAATTATTTGGGGGAATGTGGGCCCCTGAAATCATGCAAAGTGTTTATTGTTTTGTCAAATAGATAAAAAAAGAGGAATCATTACCAATCTGAAAAATGGCAGGTTTATTTCCAAAAATGTTTTTATTGGGCCTATCATAACAATTATGCTGTCAAAAATATTCCAGCCCTGCTGAAAATAGTAGTAGGGATCTAGAGCGATGATTTTGAAGATCATTTCTGCTGTAAAAATTCCAGTGAAGACCTGTGAACGGTAAAGCAAAACTTAGGTCAGCATAAAGGTACGAGGAGCTTGGCTCCTGGCAGGGCTGCCTTCTTATAAATATAAGGCTAAAATATTATTAATGTTATTATATTATTATTAATATATTAGCCCACACTAATCCACCCATGCAGGCACCCAAGGGCAGAGGAGGTACAAAACAAATTCTCCATTACCCGCAAGCTGATAATTTATCCCTTCCTTCACCCTCAGGGAAAAACACATGTGAACAAATGAGCAATGAGCCTTGCAACCTGACCTGAAGAACAACAGTTTCACACACTGGTGAACTAGGTGGGAAACAATTCTCTAGCTGAAGTGCATACCATAAGAATATCCTGCTCCCTGCCCCTTTGCAGTTAAACTGGGGAGCGTTAGCTCAGGGGACTGATTGTCTCAGTTATTCACAGTATCATATGAAGAGAAAGGTGATCTTAAAAGTAACAGGACTCAATCCATTTAAAGTTAAAAGTTGCATCTCCAAACAAATCAGCAGTCAATGCAGATTGTGTAGCATACATATAACATGCTGTCTCAGAGAAGCACCCCCTAAATGGTATTCTGCTCCAGTGGATATTTCCAAAATGGTCAGTAGCCCCATGTAAGGCACATTACACTGATTCCATATGGCAAGCTGTCAATCACTCTAGTTCAACAACCTGGCCAAGAATTTATGATGAAAGGCCCTCTGCTGCGACCTAGGCATCCAGAAAAATTCTCAGGTTTCAAACCTGAGTAAGGAACACTGGGCAAACCCCCCAAACTGAGGAAAAAGCTATTTTCTCCAATTCCTCCAGCTGGTTCCCTCCGCATAACCTTAGTCTTATCTAGACTGAGACACGACCTGCTTACCCTCATCCAAGCCCCATTCTTGGCATAACACTGGGTAAGACTGCGGGACTAGCTGAACTTTTATTAAATACCACAAATCTGATTTCTGTTTAATAAAGGATCTATTTTGTCTTCTTTCCTACTGCCCATCTTGACAGGAAGTGAAAGACAAAACCCACAAAACTAAACCTCATTGCTCAACTGTCTCAGCCACTCTAAGGCAGTCATCTAAAGAGTACAGTTGAGTTCCAGGTAAGTTCCCTCAGGACTATGTCAAAGTCATCTGTGGCAACCAGTAGTCCCAACACAAAAACCCCACCCATTGCAATCAAATCTATCCACACTCTTTTCTTCACCCTCTCACTGATTAGAGTTTCTCATCCCCAAGTGGGACATTCTACCTTCCTTCCTCCTCCCAATTCCAGACTTAATAGGCTAAAACTAATTATTCCTTGAACGGCATCCAGAAACAAGTTGCAAACCAGTGCAGTCCTCAGCCTGTCCCTGGCAGCCGGGCTCGTTCAGCTGTTTTGTTGACTGGGGGCTCCCCTGCCAGGATTCCCCTGTTTCATTTCCCCCAAACGTGGAGTTCCCCCCCAACTCCCTCTCCACAACATGGCTGCCCCACCCCTTCTGAAACACCCTTAACTCTTCATACACCTTTGGTCAGACAACACTCTCCATAACAGCAACATCTGCTTAGGAGCAACATAGCAACAGGGCACCTACATGTTGCTACAAATGAATGACTACTGTATTAGGGCTACCCATGGTGTCCCGGCATTGCATCCTGGGTATATAATGTTAGTAGCCCCATTGAAGGGTGAGGAAAACACAAAGATGAGTGGGTAGGTGGTTCACTAAACATATATTCTGTAGTCAAAGCCTCATGTGCTCCATGCTAAGCTTGAACCTAAACTCTGTGGCAATGCCCCCTGGATTTTTGCCTCAGGATTTATTTCCATGTTTTTTTCTGTGTTTGGCTAGAATGTTATAGTATTTTATTTTTAATGTGACACTTGTCTAGTTATTTATGCCTTTTTCACTTCCACGCTAGATTATTGCAATGTACCCTATACCTAAAGACCACTTGGAAACTTCAGCTAGTACAGAATGCAATATCTCACCTACTTATGGTGCTTCTCACAGGAAGCATATTGCTCCACCTTGGTGAGGGATGGGGAGGGTGTGGTGGCTTCTAGCACGGACAGTGGAGATGGGAGGGAGGAAGGGGAAAGGTCAGTGCCCTGGGGTGGGGGATCCCTGTCCCCGCCACTGCAAAATAGCAACTCCTACCCCCACCACCTGCAAGCCAGAAACCCAGCTGGGTCTCTGCTGCTTCCCTGGCCCCAGCTTCCCCACCCTCTGCAAAAAAATCCCTCGCTTCCAGACTTTCCCCCAAAACATGCTCTTCACAAAGACTCTGTCAGGCAGGGCAAGTGGATGGGGCTGTGTGCCCTGGAGCTGCGCTGAAGGGCCAGGATTGGGGTGGGGAGTGGAAAGATGCAGTTGGGGGTGGGGGGCAACTTACTTTTTACAGTAACTGGAGTTCTTCAAGATGCTCCACTTCCAGATGTGCTCACAACCATGTATTTGTGAATGAAGATATTCATCAGCAATGCCCTCCAGCCTGTACCAGTGCTCTACACATCCTTGTGCTCCAGTGTGAGGCTGAACAGGGGGAGGCAAACCCGTCGCCACTCCAGGTCTTTCTCAACCATGAAGTCCAGAAAGAAAGATTCCAAGGCAGAGAGGAAGGGCTGGTAAGGGAGCAACCATCGGAAAAAACATCTAGAAGAAGTCCAGTTACTGTACAAGTTAAGTAACCTCTTCTTCTTCTTCTTCTACATGAGCATGTACTGTTGGGAAAAAGTGTAGCAGGTGGCGTCTTTGCAGATGTCTGAGATAGGTTTGTTTTTCAGTAGGGCCACAGAGGTAGACTGAGTCTGGGTAGAATAACCAATCACCACAGGATGGAGATACACCCTTAAAGCTTCATAACAGGTTAAGACGCATCTCATACTCATTTACACAATCTATGTGTGGAGATCAGGTGCTCTTTCATTTGTTCTGTGATTGAGGCAAAAAGTCTAGGTGAAGCCTTAAAGGGCTTAATCCAGCTGAGGTAAAAGACAAGAACTCTTCTTACATCTAATGTCTGTAGGCTCGCTTCTTCTCTTAAAGAGTGAACCTTGGGGTAAATCACTGGTAGATACATGTCTTGATTAATGTGAAACGCTGAAGAAACCTTACGCAGAATACGAGGGTGGAGACGTAATATCACCTGGTCGCGATAGAACTCCATGGATAGTGGGTCAGCCATAAATGCTCCTCGCTCCTCTTCCCTTGTGGCTTAGGTGATGGCTATGACGAAAAGCTGTTGAAGAACAGATGAAGGAGGGAACAACTCCCCATAGGTTCAAATGGAGGTTTCCTCAGCACATTAAGCATTAGGTTGAGGTCCCATGGTACAGCACCATCCTTGACAGGGGGAAAACAGTCAAACAGGCCCTTAATAAACATCTAGGTGGTTGGATGAACAAGGACTAAAAATCCCTCAATGGGGGTGCATATGTGAAAGGCTGTAATGGCAGCCAAGACAACTTTAACGGAGCTCAACAACAAAAATGTAGTTGTTAAATTCAGTAGATAATCAAGACTGTGCATAAGTTGAGAATCAAAAAGAGGCACCATACTTGAAAAAGTTTCTACTTCTGCAGGTAAATTTTTCTCACAGTGGGTTTCCTACTATTGAGCAGTAGTGATAGTACCTCTGGGGAGCAGTCAGGTTCTGTGTCAGAGAGCCATCTAGTAGACAGGACACAAGGTGAAGCAATGAGTGGCTGGGGAGGTTATGGTTCCCAATTCTTGAGTGAAGAGAGCCACTGTCAGAGGAGGGGAGAGAGATGGTTGAGAGACATGCAAGCCAGTTCTAGGAAACATACCTGCCTCAGCCACGTTAGTGTTATGAGGATGGCTATTAATTTCTCCTGTTTCAACTTGTTGAGGAACTTGAACAGTAATGGCATTGGGGGATGAGCGTGTGCCGGTATGCAAGGCCAAGAGATAGTGAGGGCATCTCGCATTGAGTTGCAACTGTGCCCCTGCAACCATCACCCCCACCCCCAAACAGAACTATCTACACTTCACATTGGATGAAGTCATGAAGAGATCTATCTCTGGATAATCCCAGATAAGACACATCCTTTGGAATACTGCATCTTTCAACTTCCACTCATGATTGAGGTGGAAATGTGTGCTAAGGGAGTTGGCCACTATATTCTGCATGCCTCATAGATAAACCACTGAGATCTGTATGTGGTGAGATATGCATCAGTTCCATAGTTTTATGGATTCTGCACATAAGACTGGGATCTTACTTCTCATTGTTGACTGATATAAGACATTGCTGCTCTGTTGCCCAGCATTATCAGACTGAGCGGCCCTTGATATGGGGTAGAAAGCGATGGCAAGTGTAATGGACTGTACAGTATCTTGATTGGGAAGGTCGCCTCCTGCTGGGTCCATTTGCTCTGAGCTGTGAAGTCCTGAAAGTATGCACCCCAGCCCCACAAGGGATCTTTGTGGGTGGGGGTTGCAAGAATGGAACTGCCACAGAGACCTTTTGGAGATCTTTCCACCAATTGAGAGAGTCAAGGACCCTCTGAGGTACAAACACCTGTTTGGGTAGATTGTGTTTGTTGGGGGTGTAGATGGTCCTCAGCCAGGTTGGAAGACACTAGGAGTGTAGTCTACTAAGGGTGTTACAAATGTACAGGCTGCCATATGGCCCAGAAGTTGAAGATAAGATCTTTCTGTAATTGTGGGTTCTGCTGTATTGTAGAAATGAAGCTGGACTTCGTGGTGAACTGTCTGTGGGCAAATATGCTCTGACAGTTGTGGAGTCCCGAGTAGCCCTGATTAAATCTATTCGCTGTGTGGATGTGAGTGTAGACTTTTCCATATTGAGGCATAGGTCCAAGAAGCAAAATAGGCAGGGCCTTGCTGGTTTCGGTTTGCACCATGAGAAATTAAAAACCCTTTAGGAGCCAATCATCCAGGTAGGGAAAGATGATTATTCCTATCTGGTGGAGATGGGCTGTGATGGCTGAGAGGTCTTTAGTAAAGACTCTTGATATGGTGAAGATGCCAAAGAGTAGGAAACAGTATTGGCAGTGGTCCCTGCCAACGATGTAATGTAGGAAATATCTGTGAGGGGGTGAACAGCTATATGAAAATATGCATCCTGAAGGTCAAGGGAGACAAACCAATCTGGAGTGCACTTCTCATTGAAGCTGCAGCACTTGGTACCAAGCCAGCATTGCCTTCATCAACAGCTGTTTCAGTCTAGCCTCCTTATCCTTCTTCATTCTAGGCTTGAGCTCCCTGCAAATCTGGCACTGGTCTTTTATGTGTGCTTCACCCAAGCACTTCTGGCAGCTATTGTGCAGGTCGCTCACAGGCATAGGCCTCCAGCAAAAAGCCCACAGCTTGAAGCCTGGTGACTGGGGCATACCTTGGTACTGCAAGCAGAAACACCCCAAAACTGGAAAAACAAATCTGAAAAAAATATTTTTAAACACAATTAAAACTTACTAACTATACTGTGACCCCTAGGTCCTTTTCTGCAGAACTGCTACCTAGCCATTCGGTCCCTAGTCTGTAGCAGTGCATGGGATTCTTCCGTCCTAAGTGCATGGGATTCTTCCATCCTAAGTGCAGGACTCTGCACTTGTCCTTGTTGTCACCGACGAGGCCCAGAAAAAGATCATCCTCGTCGACGTCACGGTCTCCTTTGAGAACAGGATCCCGGCACAAAAGCTGAGAAAGAGAACTGTTCTGATATTGAACAGGGTTCCAACAACCATCACGGGTATTAAAAAGGAATTGAAGGGGGCTAGGGGTAGCTCTGATCTTTATACCTGCACAGTGGTGTGTGGCAGCAGACCTCTGCCACCTGAAATAAGGTAGTAATTGATAGTAGCAGTATGTTGTTTTTCTCTAAGTGGACCAGTTCTAGAGGGGCAGCCCAGAGAGGGGACTCTCTGACAACAGATTTCATAAATCAAGGGGCGCTGTCTGAGCAACAATACAGACTGCCTGCCCAACTCTGCTCCAGATCCTGCTTGTGAAAGACCCTAGACTTTCACTTATGACCCTGCTTTGTTCTCAACTTTACTATTCGATTGCTGTCTGTAATCTGATGCCTGACCCTGCCTGTCTCCTGGCACCTGACTCTTGGATCACCCTCTGGCCCTTCTCAAACTCTGACCTCCTGTTTTGGCCCAACTCCTGCTCTGACCACTAGATCTGATTGCCCTCATCCCAGTCCCCTCAGACCATCTTCACCCACCCCCCAAATCCATCCAACTCATCCACAGATGACTCAGAGGGTGGGCCACCCTCCAACCAGCAGCTCCCCAAGGGCCTGTGACCCAGAGGACCAAGTCACCATCTGCAGATACACTACAGATCCATGCTATGCAGTGGGCACTTGAAGGACACCTTGTGCGAGCAACTACCCTGGTTACAAGCTCAAGTGGAACAGCTCAGTGTTGAGAGAGAAGCAGTGACACTACGTGCCTGAAGAGATAATATATCATCAGACTCAGGCCCCATGGTGCCGCTGCCCAAAGAGTTTGATGGGGATTGTTGGAAATACCAGGCTTACCTGAACCAATGCAGGCTTCCTTTCCTGCTCCACCCCTGAGCATACCCCCCACACCAGACTATGCTGGGGCTAGTAGTCAGCCTGTTCTCCAGCGAAGCACTTGATTGGGCCTCCCCAGCGTTGTAGAGGAACAACCCTTTGCTCTCTGACTGTGATGCCTACCCACAAACTTTCGCGACCATCTCTGATTATTTGCATTGCATCCACTCTGCAGAGGCTGCCCTCCGAAGCTTTGCCAGGGACATGGGCCAGCCACCTCCTGCGCTGCCCATTTCCAATGGCTTGTGGCTGGTGTTGAATGGAAAGAGGCAGCCCAACTTTATTATTTCCGGTAGAGGCTCAATGATGAGGTAAAAGACTAACTAGCCTGCATGAAAAACGCCACCTGCCTAGGCACCTTTATTGACCCCGCCTATATACTGATTCTCGGTTGCATGGAGGAAAGAAGGGGTAGCCCGACACCTCCATGCCTGCTCTCCATACTGAGGCCTGTAGAACTGAGTCCTAAACCCAGGCATGGCAACCTGGGTCACCGACATCTGACCCCAGAGAAGAGAGAGTGTCAACAATAGCTGAACCACTCTTTTTACTGCAGGAGACCAGGACATTCTCTTACCTCCTGCCTAGCTTGGAAGAACTCAGGAAATGGACCAGTCTAGGCCCAGTATGGGGGTACAGCCTGGGCACCAGCAGAGCTCCATGCTCTGGAACCACTTGCCTCCTAGCCCACCCTCAAGTAGAACCTAGCCTGAGAACTATGGTGCCTCCCTGCACTTCTAGTTGCTACTCTGGTTGCAGGTCTTGGAACAGGCACAGCAGATCTCCCCACAACTACCCATGACAAACTCCAGGGCTGCTGCTAACTTTATAGATGCTGGGGAAGACAAACCCCTCCAGATCCCACTCCAGCTGAAACCCACACTGGACCTTGTGGAGAAGATGGATGGGTGGTCCCTATCATAGGGACCAGTGACTCAAGAGACCGTCCCTTTAGAGGCTGTAGTGGAAGGGCACTGCGAAACAATATGCTTAGATATGATCCACTTCCCATTAATACTTGGCATTCCTTAGTTGGCATGGTATGACCCTTGTATTTCCTGGTGGTGGAGGAGCATTAGCTTCTCCTCCGAATACTGTCAGAAAGTGTGCCTCCAAGGAACAACCAACCCCCAAGTGACCCACATCTGGGGTCCCTGAATGAGAGGAGATCTTCGGAAGCAGAATCTCAGATGGCGGGGGCTAGCCATATGAGAACAGATTCAGCCCAGAATCTCAGCCTCACTGACAAGTACTACAAGTACCTGGATGTGTTCAAACAGAAAAATGCAGACTCACTGCTCCCACACAGAGACGACACTGCCTAATAGACCTACAGCCTGTGGCAAAGGTGCCCTATATATGGATATATTCCATGTTTGAACTAAAGCAGGAGATGCTCCATGGATATATCCAGTAAAACATTGCCAAGGGCTTCATTTGACTATCTACCTCTCCATCGGGTGCACCAGTCCTCTTTGTGAAGAAGGATGGGTCACTGTCTCTGTGTAGACTATCGTGCTCTCTGACTGGGAATCCAAGTGACTATTCGTAACCGGTACCCCTTGCCCCTAATTCTGAAATTGCTTGACTGCCTGAGAACTGCCAGGATCTTCATGAAACTAGATCTTCAGGGAGCATACAACTGATTGCACATAAGGCCTGGGGATGAATGGATGATTGCTTTTCGTAGCCAGTATGGGTATTTTGAATGCTTGGTGATGCTGTTTGGCTTAACCAATGCCCCTGCAACATTTCAACATTTCATGAACGATGTGTTCAGGGATATCCTGGATCAGTATGTGATTATGTACCTCGACGATATTCTGGTATTTTCCAAGAATCTGGAGCAGCACTACTACCATATCCAGTCTGTCCCAGGGAGACTACAGAAGCATGGGTTGTACACCAAATTGGAAAAGTGCACCTTTGAACAGGCCACCATTTAATTTTTTGAGTACATCATCTCCCCGGAGGGAATCCAGATGGATCAGCAAAAGGTGGAAACCACTTGCAACTGGACAGCACCCTGAGCCCTCTGGGAACTGAAGTGCTTCCTGGGCTTTGCAAATTTTATAGGAGATTCATCACTAACTTCTCCCAATTAATAACTCCCTTGACTTCCCTCCTCCGCAAAGCTGTGCAATTTGTTTGGTTGCCCGAAGGCCAACTCACTTTTACCCAGCTAAAGGCTGTCTTTACCATGGCCACAGTCCTGGCACACACAACTTGTCCATTTATAGCGGAAGCAAATGCATCCAATGTGGCCCTAACAGCGGTACTATCACAGTGACTTGGACCCCTGTCAGTTCTGAACCCTTATGCATTTTATTCTCAAAATCTTACCCTCACAAAGATGAACTATGAAATACTGGATAGAGCTGCTCACCATAAAAACTGCATTTGAAGAATGGCATCCCCACATTGAGGGAGATTGGCACCCAGTACAGGTCTTCACTGACCATAAGAACCTCAAGTACCTCTGCAAGGCATATTGAACCAGAGGCAGTTAAGGTGGGCCTTGTTCTTTTCTTGGTTTGAGTTTACAATTACCTACTGCCTGGGAAAGTGAAATGGGAAGCCAGTGTTCTATTGCAGAAGTAGGTATGCTACCAGTTAAGTGAAGAACTGACTTCCAAGCTTTCCTACCTCCTCAAGCCCAGTAACTTTGCCAATGTCACAATTCAGTGAGACCTACTCTTCCTCATCTGATCTGCCTCCAAAGAAGACCCACTTGCCAAAGGGACGCAGATCATGCCACTGGGGGCTAAGATGTACCGTTCCCTGCAGAATGGAATAATATACTTTGATGAGCACATATATTTGCCCTCAAGGCAACCCTGACTGGAGGTGCTATGGCTGTGCCATGCTGCTCCAATGGTGGGTCACTCTGGCTACTGGAAGACTCCCACACGGTTGCCCATTTTTTCTGTTGGCCCCACATGTGGGCTAAGGGTTCAAGCATACACGGACTCCTATGAGTGGTCTGCAGGTACCAAGATGCCCCAAACTAGAACCATTGGCATCTTAGTAACCCTGGAGACTCCTGGTTTGCCATCAGCCTAGTCTTCATTGTGGAACCCCCAGTGTCTGATGGCCACACTATAGTCATAATGGTTGTGGACTGCCTCACCAAAATGGCCCACTTCACCCCTGCAACCATCTGCCCTCTGCTGAGGCTACTGCCCAACTCCTACTGCACAATAGGACTCTCTGGATTCCTAGACCACATAGTTTCTGACCGAGACCCACAGTTCACCTCTCGCTTCTGGCATGAAGTATTCAGGCTCCTGAACATCCACATATCCATCTTCACTGCATACCACCCCTAAACAGATGGATAAACTGAACAGGTGAACCAAGGACCGGAGCAATACTTGAGGTGCTTTGTAAATTATCATCTAGCTAAATGGTCCACATTCCTGCCATAGGCAACATTTTCTTACAATGCTGACCATGCCTCTGCGGGTTGGAGTCCCTTCTTCATTAATTATGGATTCCATCTCCGTTTCCACCCAGTATTACCAATAGCTTCCCTGAACCCTGCCACACCAACTGGGTCCAACAAATCCATCTTATTCAGGAAGTACTCAAGAACCACCTAGACAAGGTGAAGAAGGCCTAAAAAATGCATGTGGACCATCAGCGGCAAAAAGTTCCAGTATTTATGGTAGGCCAGAAGGTGTGGCTTGTCGCCAATCACCTCCAGACCAAACGACTTTCCCGCAAATTGGACCATCAGTTCTGAGGATCCTTCCCAATATGTTCAGCAGATTAACCCAGTTACCTTCAAACTCCATCTTCCCCAATCTCTCAAAATACACCCAGTTTTCCATGTATCAGAGGGGTAGCCGTGTTAGTCTGAATCTGTAAAAAGCAACAGAGGGTCCTGTGGCACCTTTAAGACTAACAGAAGTATTGGAGCATAAGCTTTCGTGGGTGAATGCCCACTTCATCAGACCACTGGTTTGATGAAGTGGGCATTCACCCACAAAAGCTTATGCTCCAATACTTCTGTTAGTCTTAAAGGTGCCACAGGACCCTCTGTTGCTTTTTACAGTTTTCCATGTTTCCCTTCTGAAGCCCTACACCGAGAACCCGTTCCCTGACCGAAACCTCCACCAGTCAAAATCCAGAGTCACGAGGAATATGAAGTGCATGCCATCCTCAATTCCCAACGGACGTACAGCTGTCTGCACTATCTGGTGAAATGGCAAGTTTACAACCGCCAAAAATACACTTGGGAGCTTGCTTCCCATGTCCAGGCCCTTGATCTGATGGAGGAATTTACCAGTCTGAGCTGGCACTGTCTCTGACCTCCCAGTACCTGATTCTGCCTGACTCCCAACTCCTGCTCCAACCACTAGGTCTGACTGCCCTTGTCCCCGTCATGACATCCTGGGTTAGAGAGAGCATGTTCAGATATTCTGTGGGGAAAATGCATGCACACTCTGGTCAGCATTAGGAACTGTGCGAGACTGGAGCATGCTTAGTTAGGACAGAATTTTCTTTAGCAGGTAAACTCTAGCAAGTGTCTATTCAGCATCTGCAAACTGCAATTTTCCAAAGGCTTATAACATGGCCAAATTTGGGCTGATCTTCACAAAGCTGGCAAAAGGCAAATCCCTGACAAAAAGGCTACCAGCCTGCCAAATTTCAAGTCCTCGCTCCAAAGCTTGCCAGTGCTACAGTTTTCCAAAGGAAGGGTCACAAGAACATTTTTTAACATTGAGAAACATTTTTCCTTAGCCTCCTGGCCTCCTTCTCAGAAACATCTGAACAATTTTTGCTTAAAAAACAAAAACGAAAAAACCTTCAGCCTGAGACAGGCACTCAACATGAAAAATTTTCAGTCTAAACAGCTAATTTGGCAAAGTTATAAGCAACTAAAAACAGGGTCTTATATGGGAAGTGTCAGACAATAATAGGCAGTTACTAGCCCTGTCTATAATGAGCATAAGATTTCACTTACGTTGTCGACTGTAATAATCATGTTGCTAAGACTTTCTGTCATATTATCGTGCTCTAGTGCCATGAAGATGGTATTCACCACAATGCAAACAGTGATAGTGAGGTCAGTAAATGGATCCATTACTATAAGCTTCACTTTCTCCTTGAGTTGTATCCACAGTGGGCAACAGTCCCAAATGAGATATTTTTGGGCAAAGCGATTCCAGCATGAAGGACATTTCCGTTTTGACTCTTCCAGTTTAAGTGGGAAGGAGGACAAAGGGACAGTTAAGTAATTTATGCTGAATTATATGGCAAGAAAAGAATTTCAATCAACCATCGCACAGATAATTTATTTTAATCCCTCCACATATGACCAGGAACGTATGGTCTCTAATCAAATCACTCACTCATTCTACACAAGCCACTAATTCAGTCACTTTAAAAGGTCAAGATCTATGGATACAGGTGAAGTCACCCACCTCTTCATATCTGTGTTAAATTTTCTGAGGATGCTACAGTATCTGTATTAAGGGGAGACTTTTCAGGTGCATCGTTAGAAAAATAAAGATTAATTACTGATAAGTACTGTTTTTCATGAGTCATATCTCTGTACTTATACCTCTACAGTTTGGGCCCTGGGCATTGTGCTCTACCAAAGTTGTGTCTCTTGGGGTTGTATGAGTGCCCCTTGGTGATGTCAGTGTTTAACGACTATGTGCACAGGAGGCAGTGCAGCCTCCAACCACCTCAGTTCCGTCTTTTGAACAATAGTGTTGCATAGTGTGATAAGAATTCCAAGGTAGAGGGGAAGAGGAAGAGTGCTATCTTATAATCAGTGCTAGCATCGACTCCTCAGGCATTCTGAGGTAAAATTTCCTCTCTTATTTCCAAATTAAACTAACTGAATTAAGAAACTACAAGTAAAAAATGGGTAAAGATATTTGCAAAGACTGAACTGTAGAAGTGAGAGAGGTTCCTAATGTTCTTTCCCATAGAGGAGAAGGAACTGAGGTGGCTGGGGACTGCACTCCCTCTTCAGTACACTCAGGGTATGTCTACACTAAAGTGGGAAGTGTAATTTTCAACTTGAGTAGACATGCATATGCCATCTTGTGTGGCCAAGGAAGCAGGGGTGGTGGCTTAGGGTATATGCCTGAGTACATAATTAGGACCTCAGACAGATTGTACTCCGACAACCAGCTTAAACTGCTGCCTGTGCTACCATGGCCACACAGCTATTTTTAGCATATTAATTTGATTAAAGCTCCCTCTGGCCGAAGACGTCCTTCTGGAATCCCAATGTGGTTTAAGATCGTCTTGGGGCACCACCAACATGATTTTTGTTGCATGACAGATCCAAGAGAAGCGTAGAGAACAACACCAGCCACTGTTTATGGTATTTATTAACCTAACTAAGGCCTTTGATTCCATCATTTGTGAAGCATTATGGAAGGTGCTGTCTAGGTTCAGTTGTCCATTGAAGTTCATTTGTGTTCTCAGGCTACTTCATGATGGGATGACTGCCTCGTCCTCTCTAATGGGTTGGAGATGGACCTGTTCACCATCCATACTGGTGCTAAGCAGGGCTGTGTTATTGCCCCCAGCCCTTTTTTCCATCTATCTTGCTGTAATCTTGATTCTTAATCAGACTGCCTTTCTTCAGGAATTAGGATTATTGAATTGCATGGATGGCCAACTCTTCAATCTGCAGCGTCTTCATTCTAAAACTAAAGTCACTAGGACTGTTATTACTGACCTTCGGTATGCTGACAACTGTGCTGTTCTCGCGCACACTGAGGCTGACTTGCAGTCCACCCTAGATCTTTTCTCAGGTGCCTATCATAGCCTGGGAATTTCCCTCAACATTGGGAAGACTAAGGTGCTCCACCAACTTGCCCCAGCACAAGTTGCCCCCCTTCTCCCACAAATTATCATTGATGGTGAACCCCTGGAAAATGTTGAGCACTTTCCTTACCTTGGTAGCCACCTCTCCCAGACAGCCAAACTTGGTTTAAAGATCAAACACAGGATCCGTTGTGCCAGCGTATCCTACAGAAAGTTGTTTCATCATGTCTTTATTGACAGAGATCTGCAGATGGAAACTAAGATCCTTGTCTACAATGCAGTAGTCATCTCCACTCTTCTTTATGGGTGCAATACATAGGTGACATATCAAAGCCATCTTAAGTGTCTAGAATGGTACCAACAGTGCTGCCTTAGGAAGATTATCTGTATCAGATGGGAAGATCATCGCACCAATACCAGTGTTCTCTCTGCAGCTAACATCACCAATGCTGAGACAAAGATTGTGAAACATCAACTTTTCTGGGCTGATCGTTGTGTGTGGATGGCTGATACTCATCTTCCGAAGCAAGTCCTCTTTTCTCAACTTAGTCATGATAAGAGTACCCAGGGGGGACAGAGGAAATGCTACACAGGCACCCTGAAAGTATATCTTAAGAAGGGAGGCATTGAACCCACAAATTGGGAAGAGCTGGCTGGTAATAGACTACAATGATGTCACATCATACATCAAGCCTCAGCACGTTTTGAAGAGAATCGCATTGCTCAAGAGTCTGAGAAACGGCAAAGGAGGAAGGAAAGGGTATAGCGTCCCGGCCAGCAGTTGTGCTCTCTCCAAGCAACCACCTGTCACATATGTGGAAAAACCTGTACAGCATGAATTGGACTCCTCAGCCATCTTAAGTCTCATCAATGACTTTTCCCCTGGCAGACATCATCCTTGTATCGAGGGATAGCAGCCAACAATTACTAATTTGATTAGAGCTAGCATGTATATGTCTATCCAAGCAGTGTTGCCATACCCTCAGATGTTGAATGCTGATGTCGCTGGAGGGCATGTGTGCAGCCCCAAACGATATAGCTCTGATAGAGGTTCTGTGAGCTTGATGCTGGGGTCACCAAGCATCCAAGTGAAGGTGGAGGCATAGGTTTATTATTTGTGATGATTTAAAATTATTAATAATGGCTAGCAAACTGGGTTTTGAAGATCTGAAGTCAGAGGAATGTCATATGTTTATAACCAAATCTAATTTTAATTCCAAGCAACCCAGAGTCTGATTTTCATTGCCAAGAATTCAAGAATAAAGTTGTCCTGGGTTTTCCCCTTTCTGGCTTTTTTTCAAGTCAGCTACAGTAGTTCAGTGCCATGTACAAGTAAAGTGGAACTGTGGGGTATATGTTCTCCATATTATTTTTTGCCACTTTCATTGACAAGGAGTTTTTCTTCTCACACCTCTAGTTTTGATGGCTATGTAATAGTACAAGAATCCTACCTCTCAACTATACCTTATTTTGAGGGATGTCACTCATTTTATTCCCTACATCCAATTCAAATTTGATGTTACATCACTTATTGAAAATTATTAACGTTAGAAATAATCATGAAACTGAGGTTAGATAATGAATTATTTACACTACTGGAATAAATCCCTTAGCATTTTTGGGTCTCTGTCACACAATGTCCCACATTTAGGCCTTGACAGGAAGGTGACATATGACAATAGTTGTTTTACTAAAACTTATCTTTATTTACAGCATAACATCCATATATGCTGTCATAACTATAAAGGGAAGGGTAATAGCTGTCCTGTGTACAGTACTATAAAACCCCTCCTGGCCAGAGACTCCAAAATCCTTTTCCCTGTAAAGGGTTAAGAAGCTCAGGTAACCTGGCTGGCATCTGACCTAAAGGACCAATAAGGGGACAAGATACTTTCAAATCTTGGGGGGGGAAGGTTGTTGTTTGTGTTCTTTGTTTGGGAGTGTGTTCGTTCTCGGGACTGAGAGGGACCAGACATCAATCCAGGTTCTCCACATCTTTCTAAACAAGCCTCTCCTATTTCAAACTTGTAAGTAAATAGCCAGGCAAGGCGTGTTAGTTTTCCTTTGTTTTCTCAACTTGTAAATGTACCTTTTACTAGAGTGTTTATCTTTGTTTGCTGTACTTTGAACCTGAGACTAGAGGGGAGTCCTCTGAGCTCTTTAAGTTTGATTACCCTGTAAGGTTAATTTCCATACTGATTTTACAGAGATGATTTTTACCTTTTTCTTTAATTAAAAACCTTCTTTTTTAAGAACCTGATTGATTTTTCCTTGTTCAAGATCCAAGGGGTTTGGATCTTGATTCACCAGGAGTTGGTGGGAGGAAGGAGGGGAATGGTTAATTTCTCCTTGTTTTAGATCCAAGGGGTTTGGATCTTGATTCACCAGGAGTTGGTGGGAGGAAGGAGGGGGAATGGTTAATTTCTCCTTGTTTTAAGATCCAAGGGGTTTGGATTTGTTTTCACCAGGGATTTGGTGAAGGTTTTTCAAGGTTTCCCAGGAAGGGAATCCATTGAAATGGTGGCAGCCGAACCAGAGCTAAGCTGGTAGTTAAGCTTAGAAGTTTTCATGCAGGCCCCTACATTTGTACCCTAAAGTTCAAAGTGGGGATCCAGCCTTGACATATGCTCTAGTAATTTTTAAACTTACATTGATTATTTATTTGTAACAATTTAATTTTTCAGATCAACTTATACTAAGTTTGCATTAAAGAACACTGAAGAATGACTTACTTTTGGCATTGGTAATAATATTGGTTGCACTCATTATCCTTTGTCTTCTAACTGGATTGTTTACAGAGTCTGCTGATATCTGCTCCTTTGGTTAGGAAAATAATATAAAATAAGAGGCAGATGTGGTTAACTGTTGTTTAATATACAAATATAATGCAGCATAAGGTAAATGGATCCTATTAAATAAGGATTCCAACGCAACCTTGCATTATTGTATGGATGTAAAAACACTAGCGATAACAAAAGGTCATATGAAGTCAAAGGGCATTTCTGAAATAAAACCTACTATGATTCAGAAAACACCTTCCTTGTGAAATCATTCATTTAACAACAATAATTTTTTCATTATTCTGGAAGTGTGAAAACTTAAATTTGATTGGAAACCAATTCTTTGCTAGACAGTAGCCTGAACTATTTCATGACTATACTGTAAAAATGTCAACATATCAAATAACTTTAGACTAGGAATGGAATTAATCATTCCTCCCCCCCCCCCAGTATTTGTTGAATACTGAACAGTTAGAATTTAGTATTTGGAGAACACTGAATATAAATCCCCATCCTGCTTGAAGAAATGGGAGGAGCAGGTAGATAAACTGCAACATCATATGGGACATATTCAAATACTTACCAAGATTCATCACATACCATGATATCACATGCAAGTATATTTTATAAACTGAAAGATTAATGGATAGAGCGGTTGCAGGGAAGAAGGTAGACACCTGGAACACAGGAGTAATGCCGGTGTTGGGGAAGAGAAACAGGAGCTGGGACTACAGAATTAGAGATGGGGTAATAAGAGGAAGCCAGTTAAGTAGGAGAGAACTGTTGATTGGCTACAGCATAACCTATGGTAATGAGGAGGCAGCTATTTTAGACAGTCAGTGTTTGTGGCGGTTAAGGAGTTTTTTGATGGGGGAAAGGAGGGAGTATTTGAATCTAATCAAAGATTCATCCCATCCCTACTTGAGACAATTTATTTACAAAAATGTGAATGTCATAAAAACTGAGCATTTTCCTCACATTTTTATTCAGAAAGTGGCGCTATCATTGAAATTAAAGTGATGTAAGATGTTAGTAGATTTGCATTCTGATACTATACAGTTTATTTTTGTCTATCAAATATTCTGATGACTTTAAGTACTAAGGAAAACTTGGTTGATATGTTAAGACTAAGTCCCTTGTTTTCATCAGTGGTCAAGAAATTTTATTAAATTGCTATAAGGCATAATAAATCCACTTACAATGTAGTGCCGTGTAGGAGCCCTGCTTCCTTCCCCAGGGAGCTGGGGCCCCACTTTAGAATGTGAATGGTTGGAGGTATGGGGGAACTCTGTATCCTTTCAGGGTTTCCCGCCCCCCTCCAGCCCTGGTCTTTTGCAAGACTTACCCCTGAGCTGTCCAGATAGTTTCCTTCTCATCCTTGGACTCTCTCCCCCAAAGCTCAGAAGTTCCTGATTACACTTTTCTGTGTTGGAGTCACATCTCCTTGGGGCTGGGTGGAGATTGAACATGATGATCTGACCCTCAGCCCAGTACCCTGGCAGAGCAGAGGTCAGCTGACTGGAGACAGGTGGAGCGTAATTCAACCTCTGTAGAGCCTGTAAGTGCTGCCTCACATAGGGAACACTACTTAGATTTAAGCCAGGTGTTTGTAGGACAGCTCTGCCGTGGCTGAGTTGGGGCAGAGGAGTCTGGCAGGGAGGCACTGCAGTGGCAGAGCCATATGGTTAAAACCACCGTGCTGCTATTTAACCAATCCAGAGGAGGAGGAAGAGGAAGATTATAAATCTTAAGAGCACAAAATGAATAAAAATAAAGGTTTTAAAACAAAATGATTAGAAGAAACTAAACCACTAGTTTGTTCCACCACCAAGGCAAAGAGAATCTGGTGACTGAACTCAAGGGAGGAACTTAGTCCTGGGGCCTCTAGCAACAACACTGGACCACTTCCAAATTCCACTGATAGGAGGCATTAGACCGTGAGAAATGAATAAAGAGAGAAGCAACAGAATGTATGTACCCAGAAAGATAATGGAGCAAATAATTAAGAAATCAATTTGCAAACACCTAGAAGACAATAAGGTTATAAGTAACAGTCAGTATGGATTTGTCAAGAATAAATCATGTCAAAACAACACAATCACTTTCTTTGACAGGGTAGCAAGCCTTGTGGATGGAGGGAAGTGGTAGATGTGGTATATCTTGGTTTTAGTAAGGCTTTTGATATTGTCTTGCATGACCTCATAAACAAATAAGGGAAATATAACCTAGATGGAACTATTATAAGGTGGGTGCATAACTAGCTGGAAAACTGTTCCCAGAGAGTAGTTATCAGTGATTCACAATTAAGCTGGAAGGGCATATATAGTGGGGTCCCGCAGGGATCAATTCTGGGTCCAGTTCTGTTCAATATCTTCATCGATGGTTTAATAAATGGCATAGAGAGTACATTTATAAAGTTTGCTGATGATACCAAGTAGAGAGGGGTTGCAAGTGCTTTGGAGGATAGGATTAAAATTCAAAATGATCTGGACAAACTGGAGAAATGGTCTGAAATAAATAGGATGAAATTCAATAAGGACAAATGCAAAGTACTCCACTTAGGAAGAAATAATGAGTTGCACACATACAAAATGGGAAATGACTACCTAGGAAGGAGTACTGCAGAAAGGGATCTGGGGGCCATAGTGGACCACAAGCTAAATATGAGTCAACAGTGTAACACTTTGAAAAAAAAGCAAACATCATTCTGGGATGTTAGCAAGAGTGTTGTAAACAAGACACGAGAAGTATTTCTTCCGCTTTACTCTGCGCTGATTAAGCCTCAGCTGGAGTATTGTGTCCAGTTCTGGGCACCACATTTCAGGAAAGAAGTGGACAAATTGAAGAAAGACTAGAGAAGAGCAACAGAAAAGATAAAAAGTCCAGAAAACATGACCTATGAAGAGAGACTGAAAAAAACTGAGTTTGTTCAGTCTGGAGAAGACTGAGGGAGGACGTGATAACACTTTTCAAGTACATAAAGGGTTGTTACAAGGAGGAGGGAGAAAAATTGTTCTCCTTAACCTCTGTGGATAGGACAAGAAGCAATGGGCCTAACTTGCAACAAGGATGGTTTAGGTTGGACATTAGGAAAACCTGTCAGGGGTGGTTAACCACTGGAACAAATTGCCTAGGGAGGTTGTGGAATCTCTGTCATTGGAGATTTTTGAAAGAGGTTGGACAAGCACCGGTCAGGGATGGTCTAGATCAGGGATCGGCAACCTTTGGCACATGGCCCATCAGGGAAATCCGCTGGCGGGCCGGTTTGTTTACCTGCAGCATCTGCAGTTCAGCTGATCGCAGCTCCTTCTGGCTGCGGTTCACCGTTCCAGGTCAATGGGGGCTGCGGGAAACAGTGGCCAGCACATCCATTGGCCCACGCTGCTTCCCGCAGCCCCCATTGGCCTGGAATGGCAAACTGTGGCCAGTGGGAGCTGCGATCAGCCGAACCTGCAGACACTGCAGGTAAACAAAGCGGCCTGGCCCACCAGCGGATTTCCCCGACGGGCCACATGCCAAAGGTTGCCGATCCCTGGTCTAGATAATACTTAGTCCTGACTTGAGTGCATGGGACTGGACTAGAAGATCTCTTGAGGTCCCTTCCAGTCCTACAATTCTATGATTCTATGAACACACCAACATATCTGCAATCCATTACTGTCTGATAAAATATCAGGTCTACTGGATCTGAAAGTGTTTCTTTAATTTAAAAAGATTTAACTATAGTTTGGACTGATGTTCCATGCTTCTATCACACCAATGCGTATGTTGTTGTGTGAGAAATTACCACCATTGTTCTTGAAAACAAACAAAAAAATTATGACTAAGATATGAGCTGTATTTGTTTTAATCAATGACTGTATTCCATAATAAAAGGGAAAGAAAAGGAGTTTTATGTGATGTGTATTCTGTACTGTACATAATAAAGTACAAAGTACAGACCTGCTCTTTCCTTAGTAGTTCCTCAGCTTCCTGACACAATTTCTTCTTTGCCTGTGTTTCAGCAAGAGTGGCATTGTTTTGCTCTTCATATGCCATGGTTACTACGGCCAGGATCAAGTTGAAGAGATAGAATGAGCACAGGAAGATGACCACCACAAAAAAGATCATGTAGGTCTTTCCAGAAGTTCGGATGATCTATGGGCACAAAATAAATGTTGTGACACGTATTTTAAAACAAACATAGTTAATTACAGTCTCCATATTGTGAAGTAAGTCAACATATAGTACTGTTTTCTTAAAACAAACTTTCAGCAACTTGTCTCCTGGCCTGTGTTATACAGGAGGTCAAACTAGATGATCTAGGGATCCCTTTTGTCCCTCAAGTCAAAGACTATAAATCTATGACTGTCAAGCTGTCTGGAGTAGCTCATGAGCATGACTGCCAACCTCAGGGCAGACTCTTACAAATCAGGGCACAAACTCCAAATTGTGTTCCATAATTAGACTTCACCAACCAAGTATCAAATGTGAACTCCTCAAGCTTTAACATGGAGTCATAGCCAGTCCTCTTGGGCACTCCGGTCTATCTTGCCACCCAGACAAGCCTGCCTTTGTGATAGATGATCCTGTACACCAAAAATCACAACAATATTCAGGCTACTCCCAGTCCCAAAGGACCAATCACTTACCCCAGGTCAATTATACCTTAGATCTCTCACTAGACATAACACTTGTAGCCAATCCTGTAATAAACTAACTAAAGTTTTATTAACTAGGAAAAAGAAATAAGGAAGTTATTTACTTGGTTAAAGCACGTAAAGCATATGCAAACAAATGAGCTACAGTCTTAGGTTCCAAAAGGTAATAGAAACTGCCGCAATATACAAGCTTTCTATGTCCTCTAGAACTAACTGAAGCCAAGCAGCACAGTGATTACACTTGCTTACACTTAGAAATATTGCTCTCTACAAATTCCCAGCAGCACAGTGATACAGTTCCTTCTGGTCAGGGTTTTTTATTTCCTTCCCTCAGAGTTCAAACTGACAGGACAAGTGTTGGCACCTGTCTCCTTTTCATGGGAGGGGAACGAATCAACAAAGTCTTTGTCCTTTGATGTTTCTCAATGGCTCATTTGGTTTCAATGGGCCTTCTTGTGTGCAGGACCAGCATTTTACATTAATTAATTCTTCTTTCATGTTTGGTGAGTTACATGGTTACATAGTTTACAATGCAAGCACTCAACATAACTTTATACCATGGGATACAGATGTTATAATTAAGATCAATACACGCAGCCTCCTACAAGCATTTAATCAAGTCTAAACACTAAACACATTCTTATAAGCTTAACATTTGTTTTAACAATACACACAGGTGAACCAGACTGTTTTCCAGCTATGCATTTGTCAGTGAGGCTTAGGGACCTTTGCATGAGCAGGCACTTGGTCTGCCAACATAAATATTCCTTTGTGCTCATGCAACAATTTCCCCCTCACATAGTCTAGTGCATATCATTCATAATGGTAGCACATGCAATTGAAGAGAATAGACTAAAACATTTTAAGTAAATATAATTAAATGAGATATCTCCCAAAAAATAAAGCCAAACAAGCATCAGAGTTTAATTGTATAGAAGACAACTTTATGATCCATTCTAAAAGACACTATAATTAAAGGACAAGAAACTACAATTTCTTTGACAAAGAAGAATGCAAGAAATAAGAGGTCAACATGGCATCAAAAGGGACTGCTCAGAATTAACGTCTGAGATTTAAACAAACCAAATACGTAACCTGGAAATGGACAAGGGGGGATAAAACCAGCAAGAAAACTCAGCCAATTAAGGCTAGCAGGAAAAAGATAAGGGGTGGGATTTTATCCTTTGCTGTGGCCCACATACACAGCTGGGGTAGCACACAGGAGCTATAAAAGCTTGAGAGTCAGCCAAAGGAGAATTACCACTCCCTGCAGGCATGGCAAGGACAGCCACACACTGCTCAATGAAACCCTTTCCCACACATAATGCTATTGGCATTCTTAGCAGTACTATTCCTGAATAGGGCAGCCTGAAGAGGTTGCTGTAATAGAGGTTATGTCTACACTAGGAATTGTACAAACCTCCATGTGTGTTGTTAAGAACATAAGAACAGCCATGCTGGGTCAGACTATTGGTCCATCTAGACAGTATCCTGTCTTCCGACAGTGGCCAGTGCCAGGTGCTTCAGAGGGAATGAACAGAACAGGTAATCATCAAGTGATCCATCCTGTTGCCCATTCCCAGCTTCTGGCAAACAGAGGCTAGGGACACTTCAGAGCATGGTTTTGCATCCCTGCCCATTCTGGCTAATAGCCATTGATGGACCTATCCTCCATGAACTTATCTAGTTTTTATTTGAACCCTGTTACAGTCTTGGCCTCCAGAACATCCTCTGGCAAAGAGTTCCACAGGTTGACTTTGCATTGTGTGAAGAAATACTTCCTTTTGTTTGTTTTAAACCTGCTGCCTATTATTTTCATTGAGTGATCCCTGATTCTTGTGTTATGAGAAGGAGTAAATAACACTTCCTTATTTACTTTCTTCACACTAGTCATGATTTTATAGACCTCTATCATATCCCCTCTTAGTCATCTTTTTTTCAACCTGAAAAGTCCCAGTCTTATTAATTTCTCCTTATATGGAAGCTGCTCCATACCCCTCAACATTTTTATTGCCCTTTTCTGTACCTTTTCCAATTTCAATATATCTTTTTTGAGATGGGGCGACCACATCTGCACACAGTATTCAAGATGTGGGCGTACCATAAATGTATAGAGAGGCAATACGATATTTTTTGTCTTATTATTTATCCCTCTCCTAATGATTCCCAACATTCTGGTTTGCTTTTTTGATTGACACTGCACATTGAGTAGATGTTTTCAGAGAACTATCCACAATGACTCCAAGATCTTTCTTGAGTGGTAACAGCTAATTTAGAGCCCATCATTTTATATGTATAGTTGGGATTATGTTTTCCAGTGTGCATTACTTTGCATTTATCAACACTGAAATTCATCTTCATTTTATTGCCCAGCCACCCAGTATAAGATCCCTTTATAACTCTTTGCAGTCAGCTTTGGACTTAACCATCTTGAGTAATGTTATATTGTCTGCAAACTTTGCCATCTCACTGCTTACCCCTTTTTCCAAATCATATATTAATATACTGAACAGTACTGGTCCCAGTGTAGACCCATGGGGGAAACCGCTATTTACCTCTCTCCATTCTGAAAACTGACCATTTATTCCTATCCTTTTTTCCCTATCTCCATGAAAGGGCCTTTCCTCTTATCCCATGACAGCTTACTTTGCTTAAGAGCCTTTGGTGAGGGACTTTGTCACAGGCTTTCTGAAAATCTAAGTACATTATATCCACTGGATCCCCTGGTCCACATACTTATTGATCCACCTCAAAGAATTCTAGTAGATTGGTGAGGCATGATTTCCCTTTACAAAAAACATGTTGACTCTTCCCCAACAATCGTATTCATCTGTGTATCTGATAATTCTGTTCTTTACTATAGTTTCAAACAATTTTCCATGTACTGGCGTTAGGCTTGCTGGCCTATAAGTGCCAGGATCACCCCTGAAGCCTTTTTAAAAAATCTATCCTCCAGTCATCTGGAGTTGTTGTGCCATAACCCCCACTCCCCGATTGTCCACATCTTAACCCCTGAAGCACATGTCCGAAGGAGAGTACAGTGAACGAAAGCTAGCACTCATGAGGGGTTTGGGTATGCACAAGCCTCTAATGTGGCTTAGCCCCATACAAGTGCTACAGTGTAGTGTGGATGGGGACAAGAGGCATGTACCAAGCCCCAAGTTTCAGTTGCCCATTCTCACAGTGCACTGAACCCTTTTTAGCCTGATCCTTACCCATTGTATAAAGGTCCCTGGCCCCCTGTTGCCAGAGGTAGTAGCGAGCTGCACTGACCACTTTATAAGAGTTTTCCAGTGCACTCTTGATCAGTACAGGTGAACATTGATCATGTTCCAAAAGCAGCCACTTGGTCTGCCAGGCATACAAGGGTGCTGATCAACGTGTGGTCAGAATACACTATCCTCCATGACTGGACCTGGAGTGGCA
The DNA here is from genome assembly GCF_027887155.1 of Malaclemys terrapin pileata. Taxonomy (NCBI): domain Eukaryota; kingdom Metazoa; phylum Chordata; order Testudines; family Emydidae; genus Malaclemys; species Malaclemys terrapin. Next base: position 273,735,990 of record NC_071506.1, read on the forward strand.
GGAACATTCATGGGTACCAGAAGATTCCATGGAGGTGGAGGAGGCAGGCATTCACCAGACTCTGGACAAGTGATGGGAACGTATGAAGCACCCGAGGCTCCTGTACTGAAAGGTAAAGGACTTGAACAGCCACTTAGGTAAGGACTGTCCTATGAGCCCGTGCTGCAATGAGCTGGACTAGGTGCTCTCCAGACCTCCCAGTACAGAGCATGAAGTGGCTCATGACAACCTCCTCAAACCTGCTGGCCTTGTCAGACGGCAGTACACTGGATAAGGGGCAGGCTGAGGAGGCAGCTGGGACTGTGAAGGAAGCTCTGGGAGACATGGAGGAATAGGAGCATATGATTCTGCACTTCTGTCTGGAGGAGCTAGTTGAGCAAGCCACAGTGAGGAACCTGGGGAGGACCCAGAGCCGGGGCAGAAACCAGAGGCTCGTAAGTTTTACAATGGACTCCCCCACACTCTTCCCACCAATATCCCCTTTTGCTCTGGTGCCCCATTACTGACACCCTGCCCCTGCTCCACGCCACCTCAAACAAGAGACACCTACAATTTTATTGAACTCCCATGAACCACTGTTGCACATCTAGTGGAAGATATAACAAAATTATTAATGCACTGTCATTGTGCCCCGTGCGTGCATATTTCTCAGCCAGCACACTGGCAACAATAGTTACAGGGTCATGCAGACCAGGGGAGAGGGAGGGAGGGAGGTGGATTTCAAGAGGGACTGGTTGGGGATAGGACAGCTGTAGAAAGCACAATTGTTCAAAGTTCCATCCCCCTTACTCCCATCCCACTCCCTTGTTTTCCAATTCGCCTATGAACAGGAGCCACATGGAAGTCGGGGGTGGTGGTGGTGGAAGGGTTAGGTGCAGGTCCGCTTATATCTGGGAAGAAAAAGATGATCCAAGGAACATTCCCGCAGTCCTTTCTCCCTGTGAAAATTAAAAATATTATGTACTATTCCCACTCCCTGGTGTCTGTCCTCTCCCCACTCCAAGCCACTCTGCAAAAGCTGGGGAAAGTGGGAGCAGGTGAAGGGTCCACTCTGGTGGTTGTACAGACACAATGTCAGGTCCCTTAGCAGTGGAGAGGTGAGTGGCTTGTGGTGTTCATTGGAAAGTTCAGGGAACAAAATAAAAATGTGGTGTAACTCTTTCTTTTCCCTGTCCTTATCACTGCTGTTCACTGCACACAGGAGCTGGATTTTCTGGTGATGCAGGGGGTGGTTAGAGGTCATTTTTCCTCGTGGTGAAGGCTGTGGCAGAACCCCACGGAGAGACAGCCAGCCGGCCTGGGATCACGAAAGGTGCCCCTTAACACCCTGCGTGCCCCCCCCTTTTACTCTGGGGCTGCACTGACCAGGGACAGAGACTTTGGGGTCTGTTGGACTTTTAGGACTTTGGGTGGTTGCTGGACCCAAGAGACTTGGGGGTGTTGGACTTTGGGGACTCTGGGTGATTTTGGGGTTGCTGGATTCAAGAACCAAAGGGAAAGGACACAGCCCAATTTGCTGGGGTGGGTCTTGTGCTCATGGTTTGTGTTATGAATCCTGTTTGTGGTGTTTTTCCAATTTAATGCTGATGTCGTTTACCTCATGTTATTAAACATTTTCTGTTACACTCAGACTCTGTGCTTGCGAGAGGGGAAGTATTGCCTCTTAGAGGCACCCAGGGGGTGGTATGTAATTGTCTCAGGTCACTGGGTGGGGGCTCGAGCCGGTTTTGCATTGCGTTATTGAAATGGAACCCCGAGATACAGAACCCGGCCCTTGTTGCTGTCAACTTAGATGGGCAGAAGGGTTACGTTTTTGGGGGCCGTCTCTCCGTGGGGTTCTGCCACAGCCTTCACCACGAGCCAGTCCACTTCCTGCCGTCCCACAAACTGCTCCGCTCTACAAGCTGCTCCGCTCCGCTCACCGACCTGTGAGCCGCTTCAGCCGTCCCCGCAAACAGCTCCGCTCGCCATTCCTTGGGCCGCTCCAACCGGCCCCGCAAGGCTCCGCGCCACTTGCTGCTCCTCCAGTCATCCCCACAAATCGCTCCACCAGCTGCTTAGCAATATAGCTTCAGGCTCCCCCACTAATTAACAGCACTCAGTGATGTCAGCTCTTAGTAACTTTAGCTCTTTTGTGATTTCAGCTCTTAGCAATTTCAGCTCATAGTAGGGGAGCCCCAGTGCTAATGCACCATTGGCCCAGAGTGAATTCAGCTCAGTAGCCTGTAACTAGACTCCTAATGGAATCAAAGTTAGCTCTGACATTCAACCATGGAGAGAGGAGGTAGTGCAACTGGTGTTTCAAACCCTCAGAGGGGGCTCATACCATCATGTACAAATACCTGTCCCCATCCTCTCTCCATTCACTGGGTTTTGTAACCCATGACCCTTGTCAAGCAAGTGCTACTTACGTAATGGTGAAGGACTCACTCAGTCATTCTGTCATACAATAGTTTCACTGGCCTTGATTCACAGAATCAGGGTAACAAAACTTTATTCTTCCTGTCCCAATAACAGAAAAAACTGGGGATCCCACACCAGCCAAAGTAACCACTTTGAGTTGCTTTTGTTTCATGCCAGGCGAGTGGGTGTGCCTATGCAAACAAGATCAGTCCCTGGAGTTCTTTTCCACACTCGCCATAATTCACCACCAGATGTCAGGGTAGAGCTCATCCTGACTCTGCTTACACAAACAATGTAATCCCACCACACCATGCTGGTTCTGACCAGAAGGAGCAGTCCATCCATGGGCATACCATGGCAATACTGGCAGTCACAACATCTATTCCATGGGACTACAATGGATTGTCACTCACTCTCTTGGTCAGCCATCTTTCGTGTGTCAAAAAGTTCTGGCCCAATTCTGTCCACTAGCTTGTGGATTGAGTACTTCCCCACATGAACAGTTGTTTTGCAAGAAGTAGCTGAAGCAGAATCACATCATCTTGGACTTGCTTCAGGTCTTCCACCCAATTTGACAGAAAGGATTTGTGAAGCAGGAGGTGCCATCACCAAATGCTTGAAGGCAGCGGATAGTACCAGCAACACACAGTAAGGCAGTTCCTGGAGTGTCTCCTGTGATGCACATAACTCAAAGACACCATTCCTGAAATGGCAGTATGAATGTCGGGTACGTGGACAATGTATATGGATTCTTGGCGCAGGTACGGGGTACATGCACTAGCAATACACAGACAACTACCTGAGGAGGTGTGCAAGTCTAGACAAAGGCTTAGAGCATTGCCCTGGGCTGAACCAGTTCTGATAATGTTTTGGTCTGCACTTCCCTAGTACTTAAAATGTTGTTTAAAATAAATGTGACTACACACATGTTAAAAAATAAAATAGTGTATAACAACATTTTTAGCATAGACATCATCCTAGACTGAATAACTGGCTTGCTTAATTATCATTTTAACAACTGAAGTACCTACTTGTCAATATAGATGCTCCCAGTTATCTTGTGTCATCAGACGGAAAACAGAGAGGAAGGCCCAGCCAAAATGATCAAAGCTTGTGTAGCCAAAATCAGGATTGTCCCCAATTTTCTGGCAGGAATAGTTCTCTGGACATTCCTTACTAATAACAGAAGAGACATTATATTATACATGATTTCCATGTAGAACTGGTTTCCTTACATATCAGATTGCTTATGTTGCTCCTGAAAGTGCCAAGTACACAGTCTCAAATACAGACTCCTTTAGTTCATCTGAAAGTTCACATCCTCAAATATATTTCTACCATCAGGGGTCATTCAAGTCTCGGATTCCCTGGTAAGTCATGTGGTGGACCACCCACTACAAGATCCAAGACTTAATATGTGGTCCAGTGGTTTTCAACCTGTCGTCCACAGACTATGTCTAAGATTTCAAAAGGGGTCCACACCTCCATTTGACATTTTTAGGGGTTCACAAATGAAAAAATATTGAAATCCACTGATGTAGTTTGATTCCACACCTCTCTTCCAATATACACATACCCACACCTTCCCCAAACTCAAATGCCAGCTGGGACAGATGTTTACAAGCCCAGGAGAAGCAAGGAATATGAAAGTTCTAGGCATGAGTATTTGTGGAAGGAGTTGGAAAGATGATGGAATGAAGATTAGATCTTAAATAGTTGGATGGAGGGGGGAAGGAAAGAGCCTGCAATGTGCCCAAACCAGGGCTGTACTGAAAAGAGAAACAACCTAATTCTTCAAGCTGCTCAAGTTATCACCACCACAGAGCCACATGTGTAAGCAGGGTCTGAATGAGCTCTCCCCTGACATCTAGTGATCAGCTGGAAGAAAAGACTTCAGGTGCAGACTGTGTTTACATAAACATGCCTGCTCTGCCTAGGTGTGCAGTAAATGGCGCTGCTTTGCCAAAATGATCAATTTTGGCTGATTTGGGGTTATGAATCACTCTAGTATTCAAATGCAGGGGTAACAAAATGTTGTTATCCTTATTGTATGGGTAAAGGGCAGCAGAACTGTGCTCACCATGCTCTTATTGAGGGGTATCATAGACAGACAGTTACGGGTTAATTCCTCTTTTACCTCTAAAGGGTTAAGAAGCTCACATAGCCTAGCTGACACCTGACCAGAGGAACCAATGAGAAGATCAGATATTTTAAAAGAGGGAGGAGGGAAATCAGTCTTTGTCTGTTCAGAAAAGTTTGTGCCGGAATGAAGGATCCAGGAATCAGCCATCTAACATTTCTTAAAAGTAGTAAGTGTTTAGAGAAGGAATGTATTAGATTATGTTTATTTTCTTTTGTGACTTCTTTTTGCATAGAGAGAGAATCAAATTGGGTTTCTTTGTGTAACTAAGGTTTTGCCCAGAGGGACATCCTCTGTGTTTTGAATCTGTTGTCTGTGAGAGTAGCTTGCATGCTAATCTCACAGAGGTATTCCTTTCACCCTTTTTCTTTAATTAAAAGTCTTCTTTTAAGAACCTGTTGATTTTTCCTTGTTTTAAGATCCAAGACTTTTTTGGATCTGGGCTCACCAGGAATTGGTGGGAGGTAAATCAGTCCCAATCCTGCCAGAAAAACGGGGATAAAGACTGGGGAGATATTTTGGGGGAAAAGGAACTCCAAATGGTCCTTTCCCTGTTTATTGTTTAAATCATTTGGTGGTGGCAGCTTAGACCTAAGCTGGTAAACAAACTTAGGGGGTTATCTCATGCAGGTCCCCACATCTGTACCCTAAAGTTCAGAGTGGGGGAGGCACCATGACATGGTAGGCAGTGAGATGGGATTCCACTGAACCAAAAGCCAGTAGATTTTTCCCCTTCTCTTCTCCGAGCTGCAAGGAGAAACAGATCTTTATAGCTCTTTGCCTGAAGGCAAAGGTGTTAAGTTTTCTAACAAGGGCTCTTGTTAGAGGAAAGTTTCCAGCTGTGAACAGCTGGCGAGTAATTAACATTTTGCAAAAAAAAAGTCACAAAACCAGTTTTCCTTGTTTCTTTCTTACTTTGAGGGGTCAAGTTACAGTAACAAAGGAATTTACAAGCTGTTTTTTTCCTACCTCTCGGGGATAGCTAGGGTAAACCAGAAAGGCTGAATGCTGTGAAAGTCTCTGTTAACTAAGCAGCCCTGAGCTGAGGCATCCCAGTTTCAGTGAACTGCAGAGGGGGTGTGACCCAGCACAACAAAGCAGGAAAATGAGTACCAGTGATGCCGCTAATAAACTAGAGCTGGCCAGACTTCCTGCAGAAGAAAATGAAAAGAATCATAAGAGACTGCTCGAATTAAAATAACTCGAGAAAGCAGCTACTGAAAGAGAAGAGAAAGCCAAAGAGGATGCCCACAAGAGAGCTATGAAGGAGAAAGAAAAAGAGATGGAGATCCAGAGGGAGGTCCAAAAGCATGCACTGGAGTTAGCAAAGATTCAGCCGAATCCACCAAATAATCCTAACAATCCTCTACCCAAAATCCACAGATGGGAGCGACTATCCACGGTATAATGAATCCAGTGATATTGCTGAATATTTCCTCACCTTTGAGAGACTGTGCACTCGCCATGCCATTCCTGAAGATCAAAAGATGACCACATTGGTAGCAAAATTGACAGGAAGAGCGCTGGACGTATTCAACAAGATGCCTATTGGGGAGGCTTCTGACTATGGTAAATTTAAGGATTTGGTTTTGAAATAATTTCAAGTTACACCTGACACTTACAGAGTCAAATTTAGAGCCCTTCAGAGAGGGCCTGGACTAAGTAATGTGGCTTATGTACACCAGATAATGGATCTGTTAGAGAAATGGGCCAACGACAGGGGTGTAGCTACCTTTGAAGGAATGGTTGATTTGATGACTCAGGAACAATTCCTGAATTCGACCAAGGATAATATAAAACAGTGGTTATGGGATAAGAAAATAGACTCAGCCGAAAGTCTTACACTGATCAATACGAGCAGTCCCAGGCCGCTAGAGAGGCGGGGAAAATCGACACAAAATGGGTAGAGGCAGCAGGTCCCCACATCTGTACCCTAAAGTTCAGAGTGGGGGAGGCACAATTCCTAGTGAACCCCAAATTCATCAACCCAGAGGCTCCGGTGACAATTCAACCCTTTACGTCAAACTCTTTAAACTTGCTTACAGCCAAGTTGCCTGTCCAGTACAAGGGCTGGTCAGGAATGTGGACTTTTGCAGTCTATGATAATTATCCCATCCCCATGCTGCTGGGGGAAGACTTGGCCAACCATGTGAAGCTAGCAAAAAGGGTGGGAATGGTCACCCACAGCCAGACTAAGCAAGCTTTCACACCTATCCCTGTTCCTGAGCCTTCCACCAGGGCCCCTTCTGTCTTACCAGAGACCCAGAAAGAGGTGGTGGAACCGGATCCCCTGCCTAAAGTTCAGAATGGGGAAGGCACCTGGACAAGGGGTCACTCTAAATTGAACCTCATTTGCTAAACAGGGGATAGGGATGCCCAATCCCAGTGAAGATGAGAGTGGGTGGGGACAGATGTTCCTACCTGGGGGTGTGGACTTTGCCTAAAGAGTCCTAGGCACCATTTCACCTGTCCCTCTCCAGTGTTTAATGACAGAGATGATAAGATTCAACTGAAAGTCCTTGTTTCTGGCTGGTGATTCCTAGAGCTGTCCTGACTGCAGAGCAAGTCTAGGGTCCTAAGTCTTAGGCCTTGTATGGAGAAAGTGAAAGACAACACAGAGACAACACTGGCTGTGAGGTTCCCCACTGCCTGCTGAAATCACTGAGCTGCAATCAGTAAGAGCTGAGTTAAGTGGCAGGACCTCAGAATGTGACATCATGGAGGCAGCAGCAGGGAGGCAGTAGCCAGTGGTGGTAAAGAAACAGCAGTGGCAGCTGTGAGACAGTTGCAGACGCAGCTGCAGAGACTTTGGTCAATGCCCCCTCCCCGAGGGACGGGAGGTGAACCCCTGTGAATGCATCTCTGAACTTTGAGTCTTTGCTAACTTAGGACAGCCAGCTGTGAATGGGGTGTATCAGAGGGAGAGGAGAGTGATGTGTTAAAGAGACATTCATTCATCGGACTTTCCCACTGCAAGGTGGGAAACTGAGGCAAAGAATACTGCCCAAACCACTGTGGCTGGTGTTAAGTTTTCCCAGATAACTTTGTGGGAGCTCAAGCTGGTTCTCTTTTGTTCGAACCTTTAGATATTGAACCTGGCCCTTGTTGCTGCCAACTCCACCTGGCAGAAGGGGTACATGTGTCAATGGACAGCAGCTTGTATTTCACACCACATGGCATGGGAACGAGAATAGCGATCATCACATCAACATTTCAGCTTAGTGTTTGTGAGGTGAACACCCACCCACCCTCATGACCACGGTGTTCCCTGAAGCTGCAAGTCTGGCAGCACTGTGTAAATCAGGTCTGTAAAGCCCTAAAAGTACATATAAGAGAGTCTTCATGACTATTCATTCCCTCCGAAGTCAGATATTTTATAATAAGTGTGTAACATGTCAGTCAAGCCACATAGAGCAGCAGCAAAATAAGTGTAATTTATCAAGGTGGTTCCCCCCCCCATCCCCAAGTCTATTATCCATGCAAAAGATACCTATTTCTGGATCCAAATTTGATAATTCTGATAATACATAAAACCTCCAGTCTTTCGGTGTGATTGTACAGTACCTAGCACAATGGGGCGCCAATCCTGAATGGAACCTTTGGGGACTACTGCAATTAAAATAATAAACAGTGTATGGTGCCTTGCTAGAGGCCTCTGCACTGAGCTGAATTCCTCCTCGAGTGAATAAAATGTAAATATATAAATAAAACAGTGTCCGGGGCTCACCACCTGACAAAGGGGTTTTGAAGAGGGGAAAGGATAGACTCAGCTATGCCATCCTTGATATGGACTGAGAAAATAACTTAAGACACAGAGTGGTCTTTGGAAAGAATAAAGGTCTTTTGTTTTTCTATATAAGAGGAAGGCTCTTCTTGGAAGGGGAGTCAAGACTCTGGAGTGAACTATCAAGGGAGGAATTCAGTGCTAGGAACTGACTACAAATGAGTAACAAACTTTGCACTTTAAATTTCCAGGCCCTTGACCAGCTTTATCACTATTTTTTTACCTCCATCTCCCACTCTCTCAGACCACTTATTTTCACTACATCACCAATGTTTAGCAATAGATTACAAGATCATTTCCTTAAATGGGATTTTTCATTCTCCTTATTGCGTAGCCTCACTCTTTCCCCAAAGTGAAAGGAAATCGCAGCTTCCAGGAAGCTTACACTGTAGTTTGTCTACAGCCAAATACAAAACAACAAAAATAGCAAAGAAAAAAAAAGAACTAAAAATGGGTGTTAGCTATACTTACTCAGGTTCCAAGCTGAATCCGCACAGTAATACATCCTGAGAATTATTCATTCTGTAGCAGATATCTATTGTTAAAATGAAAGGGTCATAAAATGACAAGTTACTTTCTCATAAGTACCTTCCGAGGTTAATTGGATTGGTCACAAATATCAAGTGAACAGTCTATACACGGTACATATAATAATCTATGTATTAATGGATTTTTAAAAAAATTAAAGAAGAAATATATATGTCTTTGATGTATGTGCACATATGCCTGAGAATCTCCTTTGTAAAAATTTACTATCTATAGTTACATTTCTCTGACAATCTGTGGGTACTACCGTTTGTTTTGAAAATTCACTAGTAGCTGATCAATAAACAGCATATGTCTCTGTCTGTCCTCATATAGGCACAGAAATGTCAGTCTTATGCTCCTTCCAGCTGTTCCTCAAAAATCTGCATGCCTGAGGGGAGACCTATATCCTTCTATCTGAATGACTGCAAGATTCTAATTAATCTCAGATAAGGAGAGGAATCTTCTTCTTTCACATGCGTCAAAAGCCGGTATATAGATTGTTCAGCCTAGACGACTGGAATGAGATATCTAGATTGTAAAGTCTAGATGACAGGAGTGGGATGTGGTAGCTTAAAAGGCAAAAGTGCAACCACCTAGAATTATTATCTATTGATCTATAAATGACATGTAATTATGGTTGGAAAGGTGGTTGGAAAGGTGACCAGGCAAAAAGTGCACCTTCTACTTGGCTTTTCTCTAAAATTACATTTCTGTTAATGATGGGCTGAAGAGTAGCCTGGCAGCTCACTTCCCAAATGAAAAACCTACTTCAGTGCTGCTCCCTTTAAGAGTGTTGAGGAGATATAGCTCATCAACTCAACTCCATTGTGAGCGGATTGTTGCCTGGAATAATGTCACAGGATATCCCATAGCTAACAAGAGATGGAGGTTTACAAAAAGGCAAAATAGTAGAGGAGTATGTCTTTTTCTACTTAAGTCGAGCTAAGTGTGCACCATACATTTCTGAAGACTGTGAATGCCTAGTGCATTTACTTGGACAAATTAGATTTCTTCAAGCCACTAGGGCCTGATGAAATGAATCCTAGAATACTCAAGGAGCTGACGGAGGAGATATCTGAGCCATTAGCAATTATCTTTGAAAGAAGACTGGAAAAGGGCAATATAGTGCCCATCTATAAAAAGGGAAATAAGGACAACCCAGGGAATTACAAACCAGTCAGCTTAACTTCTGTACCCAAAAAGATAATGGAGCAAATAATTAAGCAATCTATTTGCAAACATCTAGAAGATAATAAAGTGATAAGTAACAGTCAGCATGGATTTGTCAAGAACAAATCATGTCAAACCAACCTGATCGCTATCTTTGACAGGGTAACAAGCCTTGTGGATGGAGGAAAGCAGTAGATGTGGTATATCTTGTCTTCAGTAAAGTTTTAGATACTGTCTCACATGACCTTATAAACAAACTAGGGAAATGCAACCTAGATGGAGCTATTATAAGGTGGTGCAAAACTGGTTGGAAAACCGTTCTCAGAGAGTAGTTTTCAGTGGATGTTGGTACAGCATGATGAGTGGGGTCCTGCAGGGATCAGTTCTGGGTCTGATTTAGATAATGGCATACAGAGTACACTCATACATTTTTCAGATGATACCAAGCTGGGAGGGGTTGCAAGGGGTTTGGAGGATAGGATTAAAATTCAAAATGATTTGGACAAACTGGAGAAATGATCTGAAATAAATAGAATGAAATTCTATAAGGACAAATGCAAAGTACTCCACTTAGCAAGGAACAATCAGTTGCACACATACAAAATGGGAAATGACTGCCTAGGAAGGAGTACTGTGGAAAGGGTTCTGGGGGTGATAGTGGATCACAAGCTAAATATTAGTGAACAGTGTAATGCTGTTGCAAAAAAAGCAAACATCATTCTCAGATGTATTAGCAGGAGTATTGTAAGCAAGACACAAAAAGTAATTCTTCGGCTCTACCCTGTGCTGATTAGGCCTCAACTGGAGTACTGTGTCCAGTTCTGGGAGCCATATTTCAGGAAGGATGTGGAAAAATTGGAGAGAGACCAGAGAAGAGCGACAAAAATGATTAAAGGTCTAGAAAACATGACCCATGAGGGAAGATTCATAGAATCATAGACTTTAAGGTCAGAAGGGACCATTATGATCATCTAGTCTGACCTCCTGCAAACGCAGACCACAGAATCTCACCCACCCACTCCTGTAACAAACCCTTAACCTATGTCTGAGCTACTGAAGTCCTCAAATCATGGTTTAAAGACTTCAAGGTGCAGAGAATCCTCCAGCAAGTGACCAGTACCCCACACTGCAGAGGAAGGCGAACCCCCACCCCACCCCCAGGGCCTCTGCCAATCTGGAGGAAAATTCCTTTCCGACCCCAAATATGGCGATCAGCTAAACCCTGACCATGTGGGCAAGACTCACCAGCCAGACACCCAGGAAAGAATTCTCTGTAGTAATTCAGATCCCACCCCATCTAACATCCTATCACAGGCCATTGGGAATATTTACCACTAATAATCAAAGATCAATTAATTGCCAGAATTAGGCTATCCCATCATACCCTCGCCACCATAAACTTATCAAGCTTAGTCTTGAAGCCAGATATGTCTTTTGCCCCCCCTGCTCCCATTGGAAGGCTGTTCCAGAACTTCACTCCTCTGATGGTCAGAAACCTTCGTCTAATTTCAAGTCTAAACTTCCTGATGGCCAGTTTGTTTAGTCTGGAAAAGAGAAGACTGAGAGGGGACATGAGAACAGTTTTCAAGTATGTAAAAGGTTGTCACAAGGAGGAGGGAGAAAAAATGTTTTTCTTAACTTCTGGGGATAGGACAAGAAGCAATGGGCTTAAAATTGCAGCAAGGGAGGTTTAGATTGGACATTAGGAAAAACTTCCTAACTGTCAGAATGGTTAACCACTGAAATAAATTGCCTAGGGTGGTTGTGGAGTCTCCATCATTGGAGATTTTTAAAAGCAGGTTAGACAAACTCCTGTCAGGAATGGGCTAGATAATACTCAGTCCTGCCACGAGTGCAGGGGACTGGACTATATGACCTCTCGAGGTCCCTTCCAGTTCTATGATTCTATGAATGGCAATGCCCATAACCCAGTTGCTTTATACATACCCATGCTTGGGCATACATATGTTTTGTAGTGTAGGTATCCCCTTTGAATATTCTATAGGCACCTATCTCCCTGGCCTTTCAGTATGTTGAAGAATATGCCATGTTGGGAGAATTTTTATTCAACCATATTTTCAGCATTAACTATTATATGTATATTTAAACAAACATATACACCTAAGGGTATATCTATACCGCAGTTACAGGGCGTGACTGCATCTTAAGTAAATACACCCATGCTAGCTTTAATGTAGTTAGCTCTAGTCCCAGAGCACTGCAATGAAGCTGAGAGAGCAAGCGCTTCAACATGGGCTGTACAAGCCTGCTGAGAACCCTGGGTAATTACTTGCGGGGCTAACCTATGCTGAAGCGCACATTGCCATGGCTTCTCTGCTGTGAGACCCAAGCTAAGTAGATTAAAGCTATCTCCGGATGTCTACTTGAGCTGAAATCCCACATTGTGATTGCATTATAGACTCTTATTTAAAGGAAAAAAGAACAAAAGTTTACCTGATTCCTTTACATCACTTATCTTGGCATCATCACATAATTTCTGATCAAATGTAGTATTGTTACGGACACATTTCTTTTTCAAGTTACCCATAAAGACCTGGACGCCTACAAGGGCAAAGACACTCAAGCAGAAAACGGTCAGGATCATCACATCAACAAGTTTCTTAATAGACTGGATAAGTGCATCTACGATGACCTTTAGTTCTAGAAAAATAAAATTGAACAAAATGTAGCCTGAGAAGAGAAAATAATATGTAGGCCCATTTGATTATGTACCACAGCTTCAATTATGTAAACAGGGCCCACATGCACTGCACATATTTTTACAACTCTATACCATAAAATGAGGTACAGTAAAACACGGGACTGGGAATAATTTAGTTTTACTGTAATTTTCTCACCAACCTTGGTTTTTTACTTCCCTCTGAGGCTGATCCTCACTCCCCAAGGTCCTGATTTGGAAAAGTATGCAAGCACATTCTTAGGAGTTTTGCTGAATAAGGATAGACTTTTACATGTGCTTAAACTTAAGCAAGTACTTTGTGTTTTGTTGATTTGACTTTTAAATCAAGGTAAAGTTCTTATAGACTTCAAGGAGTTTTGTCTGAGAAGACAGTGCATGACAGGGCCCACTATTTTAAAAAGATAACCTATTTCAGACAAAGGAGTGAAAAAGTTGCTAATTATAAATTACAGGCACATAGTGAGGCACGAAGTAATCAAATCAATGGGCAGTAGTAACAGAATTTTTAATGGCTTTTCTATCTGGAATTCAGAATGCATATTGAAAATAAGAGTTAGATATACAATTTTAAGACATTTGTCACCTATTTATGAAAAGTGTGTTAGGATATTGTTTACTATACATAGACTTTATGAAGGAGTTAGGGCTGTGAGTGTAAACACTGGGATTTGGAGTTGTTTTTAATGATTTTTTGCAAGTGAATTTAGCATTCATGAAACAGGTAATGAGTGCATAAACTTGGAGACTGTAGTGATCTATTTTCCATATGCAATCAGCAGTCCCATCCTTAAATACAGTACTTCTAGAAGTGTTAGAGAAGATCTGTGCAAAAACAGTCTCACCATCTGCAAAACTAATGGCAAACTACACTGAGGATTTGTAAAACCAAAACCTTATTACTATTCTTGTGAATTTTTTGTGGAAACAGCAGTTTCCACCACAAAAACGAGAGTTAATTTTAATCTTTGTACTCAGTGTGGTGAAGGCAGGAAAACCAGTCTCAGATTTTTTTTAAAGTACTTATTAAGCACTTACCTCTGTTGTAGCATACATTTACAACAGAATTAAAAGCTTTATAAGTAACAATTCTGACGTGACAGAGATAGTCAACGCTACTTCCAGGTGCAGTGAGACTTATAATAAAAAAATCAAGATTTTCAAATATGAATTTCTAAAGTTAGGTTTCTAAATACATATTTAGGCATCTAAATAAGTGGTCTGATTTTCAAACATGCTGAATGTCCAGAAATCATACTGAAGCACATAGATATGATAGAGAATCTGTCTGCCATATTAGAGATATGGATTCCATTAATTGTAAATATGTCAGATGTGACCTTGTGCAGTTACTTTTTCTGTAAAATGGGTAGATGATCAGAAACTAGCACTTGCCTGTCTCCTGGTGTGAGGGTATAAGGGCTTGCTCAATATTAAGGGGTCATGAAGGGCATGGAGTTATTAACATCAGTGTGTAGAAAAGAGGAGATTTGAACTCATAATCTCCTATCCTCCTTCACTGAAGCCAAAGTTTGGGGGTAGCAGGAGGAAAAAGATCCATTTTCTCTGCATCCTGTTCAGAGGTTTAAATTGGTGTGGCTGCTTTAGCAGGCTCAATGAGGATGGGGAGTATGGAACACATGGAATGTTCAGAGAATTTAGGCATAAGGCTAACAATTCCTACAGCATATGTGCAAATGGTAATTTTCCTGACACTTATAATTTAGCCAAATGCGCACAAATTTTCATGCAGACAGCAAGAGCTCTCCATAAACATGGCTGGAAAATCTTATTAATATTGTCCAGATTGCCTATTTTTCACAAATCTTGCTCTTGAAAACAGCAGCACAACTTTAACCTATATTTTGAAAAAAAAAAAAAAAAAATCAACATGAGACAGAAGCCAAAGAGTGGAAAACATCTGCCTGAACAATTACACTTTGGCAAAGTTAGAAGCAATTGAAAACAGGGGGTTAAACAACAGTGTTAATCAACTTTAATATAGTGATTGCTACCAGGCCCCAATACGATACAGGGTGCTTCCTAGTTTTAGAAGTATTGGGAAATATTCTCTTGTGCTCAGTGTTGTAAAATATATTTTATTGATATATTGCCTTCACTCACCTGTTCTCAGTGTGTGTATATTGTAGTAAATTATTTCTATTTATAGTGTTTGCTAAAAGAAATGGTATGTAAATTTCGACTGCAGATTTGGGTATAACCGTGAAGTCCTTACTCATGCGAAACTCTTATTAGCTTTTGTTTTGGACCAAGTAACAACTTCAACACTGGACCCTTAGTGCTTAACCTCATTTTCACCCAAAATTGTTTTCAATACTTGACATATTCTGAATACTTTTAAGACTCTTGCTTGCATATTTATACCTGCTTCTGGAAACTTCCACTACATGCATCCGAAGAAGTGGGTATTCACCCACGAAAGCTCATGCTCCAATACATCTGTTAGTCTATAAGGTGCCACAGGACTCTTTGCTGCTTTTACAGATCCAAACTAACACGGTTACCCCTTTGATATTTTAAGACTAAGGATTTTGCTTACACAAAAAGTGACAGAATGATTGAAAACAACAGTGAAGGAATAAGAGAGAAAACATTTGCGGCTGAGAGCCAGACAGCAAGAACTGTTGCTTCTTACCTGGGATTGCTGATATATCTTTTAAAGATCCGAATAGCCTGAAAATCCGAAGAAATGAAACCTTATTTCGGGGTGAACATAGGCTCAGATACCTGTAAAATCAAACCACCGTTATTTAAATTACATGAAAGAACATACTACTGAACGGAATGAACCGGGCAACCATTTTGTAAGGCTGTTTCAGATATCAGCCTTTCAGAGCATATCCTCATGCAAAATATTTTAAGAGACAAACACGCCATATAGTCAAGGATTAGATCAAATATTTTCAAAGCTATCTGTCTGAAGTCAAGCACCTAAATACATATTTTGGGATTGATATAAAAGGATGGGACCTTGTCCAGCACTTCTGAAAGACAAAAAGAAGAGCAGGAAATTTTTATTTTGGTGCCTAAATATAAATTTGGCCGTCTAACTTTAGGCACCCACATTTGAAAAATTTGGCCTTAATATATACATTCTTTGTATTTGCATTCCTTTCCTGATTGCTTGAGACAAGGCTAGCTCGTAGTGTCATCGGTTATTGACTGCGTGTGTGTATTCTCTCAGCGTGCTGCACTGGCTCTGGCCAGATAGCCTGTACAGCAGGCTCTGATCAAACTGCCCAAGAAAACCACAGACTCCATTCAGTAACGAAGGCCAGGTTTATTGTTAACGAAACATGGTCCAAGCTCTCTGGATCAATGTCTACAGTTACATGGACAGATATGCCCATTACAAATGGACTCAGCTCTGTGAATGGCAGGACTTTCCATTCCCCCCTCGGCTGGACGACTCCCCCTCTGAGACCCCTCTTTATATACTGATACAAACAAGTTATGTATTGCCCCTCTAATGTGGTTAGTTACCACCCTTTACCTTGTACCTGTTGGTTCGATCAAAATATCTCTATCCATCACGCTGTCATCCTGATCTTATCTTTAGGGTGGGTCAGTGTGTCTCTGTTATCTTCGGGGAGTGTGTTTATGCCATACTTGGTATCAGGGTGTTCTGGTACTACCCTTCTGGAATGTGTTTACATGAGTGTCCTATGCCTACTACTTCTTAGGAATGTTTAAGTTTTTGCAATACCAGCCCTGTTTCTGCCAGGTTCTGTGAACTTGCAAATAGACATGTTTTATAACAGGCCTGACTTTTGCTTATAGCTTTACTCTTGCTAACTTTGCTTTAAATCAGCAGGGCCTGACTTAGGCCTTACACTAGACCCCCTGTCCCATTTCTACTACATGAAGAATCATAGAAATGTAGGGCTAGAAGGGACCTCAGGAGGTCATCTACTCCAGCACCCTGCAGTGAGGCAGGACCAAGCATACCTAGACTATCCCTGACAGGTGTTTGTTTAACCTGTTGTCAAAAACCTCCGATTATGGAGGTTCAACAACCTCCCCTGGAAGCTTATTCCAGTGCTTAACTATCTTTATAGTTAGAAACTTTTTCCTAATATCTATCCTAAATCTCCCTTGCTGCAGATTAAGCCCACTACTACTTGTCCTGCCTTCAGTGGATATGGAGAACAATTGATCAAAGTCCTCTTTATAACAGCCCTTAACATATTTGAAGACTGTTATCAGGTCCCCTCTCAGTCTTCTTTCCTCAAGACTAACATAGCCAGTTTTTTAACCTTTTCTCATAGGTCAGGTTTTCTAAATCTTTCATCATTTTTGTTGCTCTCCTCTCCCCAGTTAATCCACATCTTTATTAAAGTGTGGCGCCCAGAAATCTACTCAGGAGTGCAGCTAAGCCCTCATCAGTGCTGAGTAGAGCAGATAAACTTCCCGTGCTTTACATACAACATTCCTGTTAACACACCCCAGAATTATATCAACCTTTTTTGCAACTGGATCACACTATTGACTCATTCAATTTGTGATCCACTATTACCTCTAGATCTTTTTCTGCAGCCCTACTCCATAGACAGGTATTCCCCATTTTGTAGCTATGCATTTGATTTTTCCTTCCTAAGTGTAGTACTTTACACTTGTGTTTATTGAATTTCATCTTGTTGATTCTGGACCAATTCTCCAATTTGTCAAGGTCATTTTAAATTATAAAAGCACTCAGAATTATATGCTGTCAACATCCTCTCATTGTTCAGTTGAAACCATTACCTTTCTGTTTAAACACATATACACATACACACACACCCTTGTACCTGGGTGTATACTTCACACAGGTAAGGAATGTGTTAATGTGGGCCTGAGAGGTCAATTAACATACCAGGCTGCACTTGGAGAGTGGCGCAGACTCTGGTGGTGTCCGTGAAAGAAAGAGAGGAACTGGACTTCTGTAGACAGAGCCCTGGGAGGCATTTAACCGGGGAATAGAGCAGGGGTAACTAGAGAGCGACGAAGGGTCAAGCTAAAGGAGGCCCAAGTTTACATTTGTTGGTTTGGGATTTTGTTGGGAATTCCAGTGGAGGGCTCTGAGGGCTTTAATTGTCTATACTGCAATTAAACACCCACGGGTCGCCTGTGCCAGCTGACTTGGGTTCTTGGGGCTCAGGCTACTGGGCTGTTTAATTGCAGTTTAGATGTTTGGGCTCGGGATGGAGACCAGGCTCTGGGACCCTGCAAGGGGGGAGTGTCCCAGAGTTTAGGCTCCAGCCCAATCCTGAATGTCTACATTGCAACTAAACAGCCCCGTAGCCTGAGCCCCACAAGCCCGAGTCAGCTGGCACAGGCCCACTGTGGGTTTTTAATTGCAATGTAGATACCCCGAGTTTCCAGGCCTTAGACATGGGGTGAACCTAGAGAGGTTGTGGGGGAGAAGGCCAAAGGAAGGCTAGGTAGGAAGAAGTCCAGCGAGGTGGCAGGAAGTAATCTGGTGCAGGGAACCTTAACTGCCTGTCCTAGGTTCCCCAGACTGGAAGTGGGAGGGCCTGGGTTTTCTTATGATTCACTGTAAGGTGGCATGAAGCCCCAAGAAGGGGACAAGAATGACAGAGCCCTGAGAGAAGAGTGTGAGGACCACAGGGACCAGAGTCAGGATCAAAGACCTTTTTGTAACAACTTTGGATTTTTATTTGTGGGACTCTGTTACTCTGAAAGGGATGGGACTAAACCATGACCCGGCTAGAGGGCCAAGTCGCAAGAATAGGCTGGTTACTAGTGGACTGATGTGACTGTCAGTAGTCGGTGCTAAACAGGAAAGAACTACTATGCCTCGCCCACAAGGAGGAGCTCTAGCAGGGAGTTGGCCCTTTTACAAACCTGTTAACTGGTTTTCAGGGTCTCAGTTCAGTACTGATACTTTAGTCCTCCAAGTTGTGGGCAACTGGCAATAGTCAGTTAGCAAACAGAAAAAAATCTTAGCAGCAATTACTGGTTTCTTCCATCATACTCTATTCTCACTATTTCAAACTTCTAGACAACCTCTATTGTGACAGACCTTCCTCTCCGCCTCGATGGGTCCCACACTTCCGTTTAACGGCGGGCTGGGATATTCCTCTTTCCCCTCAGAATTTTCCCCACACCCCTGGGTTTACTGTCCACACCCTGCCGGAGCAGTGTTCCTCCTGGCCTCCCTGATGGGGGAAGGGGGAGCCTCTCAGTCTCTGGCTGCTCCTCCAGACGTGGTGGCAACAGACCAGACACACGGTTCAGTCTCTCCCCTCTGGCAAGATCTCTTCCCTCAGAACTTCGGGGCCCAGAAGGGCCGTCTGCTCTGCTGGGCAGGATTCTCGCGCCCTTCACCTCTGTACTTGCATGGCTTCTCTCCTAATGCTTGTCAGCGTCTGCACTGCCCAGCTCGCCAGTAGCTCGCCTTCCTCCCTCAGCTTCTATCATGCACCCCTATCTGGCTGGAGGGGAGGCTTTTAACAGGTTCTGGCAGGCTCTGGGTTGGCCCCAGGTATCCTAATTAACTTAAAGTAACCCAAGTTCAGCTACCAAGGGAAAAGGGACCTGCTTATCCTGGGGCTAATATACCTGCCTTCCAGCACTCTCCTGTAGCCATCTGGCCTGACCCCATCACACTATGGAAGCATGGATTATCATCTGTCATTTGTGGCATCTCTTTGTATAAGGTCAAAATTGTTAATTGGATGCCTTAAAATAAAAAATTACAAGATTTTGTAATTGTAGGTAGTTTGGAATCAGTTTAAAGTGTTGTCATTATTTATTTGTACTTCGCTAGCACTGAAAAGTCCCAAATAAGATCAGGACCCCACTGTGGCAAGTGGTGTACAAACAAATAGACACAATCCCTCCCGCAAAATTAGAGCATGACAACAAAAGAAAGGAAGAAGGGGTCGGAAGATGAAGGTAATGAAGATAAGATAAGGACACTCACATAAGTTAGCCATCACACAACTTGATGGTTCCTGATGAATTCCACTTTGTTAGGTTTTGTTTAGTGTAACCCTTCTATTTTGAGTGGTCACCCATAAAAAAATCATTTTAGACTGAAATTCTGCATAGAGCAAAATTCTGCTCTGGAGCAAAAAGAGAGGATATGATATTTTACAACTTGTTTCAAGTTACACAAAAGAGTTATAAAATGAAATATACACAACAGACAAAGAGAAAATGCCTTCTACTTTCCACAGGAACCCAATGTAAAGTCCACACAGTTCCTTGTGGATTGTTCTTACTCTGTTTATTTTAATCTGTTTAAACTATTAACTAAATGAATCAGTACTAAACACAAAATTGGCTTCAAAACACGTATATCAATACCTTAGATGTTTTGTTAGAAAGAAAAGTCCTGAAAGGCTCTAGTGACATAAACGCAAGAGAGGATGCTCTCCTGTCAGTCCCAGAGATGCCACCAAAGTTTCTATCAAAAATGTGTTTATAGAATCCTCATTCTTACTCTTTTTTTCTCTGTTTGAAAACATCATGGACAATACTTCTAAATAAAGATCCACAGTATATTTGTGTATAGGAACACAGACACACACACAAAGACAGAAAACGGCTTAGAAGTATGCCAGATGGCTCAGCAGTCTCTAGAATAACAGTGAGAAATTTGAGGACGGGACAAAAGCTGACTACCTCTTGCCATGAGGGTTGTTGGTACGGTGGATGGGACTGGAGAAATTTCAGCCATTACTCTGTCTTTTATTCCCTTTTAAATGTAATACAGAAACACCCCACTAAGAGTCACTGAAATAAATATTTCATCTAAAATGATGCAAACCTAACTCTGAGCAAATGGTTATACCCCAGGACACTTCCCCTTCAGTGTGTCACCCTGGACATTGATACTATTTAAACATGTTTTTTACATGGGAAATCTGGCCCTCTTTAGTGCTAGTCACACATTTTATAAATATTCACTTTTATCAATTCAAATTGCATGGTCATTAGAAAATAACTTCAAACTATTTTAAAAATAATATTGATAATGAGCATTTTGAAACCTTTCTCCTATTTATCTCTATTTAAACTGTGGTGTCTATGTTCAGTCTTGAAGGTGGAAGTATTTAAGTTAATCATTCAAATTATTTGCTAGACATACTTATTACTAGCAGCAATACTTCAAAGATAGATTAAAAGCTATGTACTTACTCTCCTGTCACCATGGCACTAGCCCACATTTTAAATATTTTAAAATAGAACCAACAACAAAAACCTTCCTTCCTAGCCTGTAGGAGAAATAGCTTTATTAGTTCACAGTTTTTGATTTGTGTGAGGTGTGAGTCAGTGGGTCTGTGTGAGCACATATGTGAAGAACTTAGTTGCATGAAAGCTAAGTCAAAGAGATGAGCTTTGGATTTAGTCCCATCCTGGAAGATGATGACCTAAACTCAGTTAATCATGCTTTAATCACCTTTCAGATGGACTATAGCAATAGGATATAATCTGGTCATGAAGCCTTAGGAATGTAGGAAACGCCAACTGATACAGAACACTGCAGCACATCTCCTCAGCAATACAAGCTATGTCATAGACCAGGGGTGCGCAGTCATGCCTAGTGGTCAGAGCTGGAACCAGGGCCAAGGGTCAGAGCTAGGGTCATGAAGGATGAATCAGAGTCAAGAGTCCAAACTGAAGTCAGAAACCAGGAGTCAGGGGACCAGGGCTGGAATGGACTGGAGAAAAGATGGGAACAGGGCTGGGCACAAGGCAGGAGCAGGACTGGAGCAAGGCTGGGAACAAAGAGGTACAGCAGCAATCACAGCTGTGGGCATGAGCATTGAGCAGCTATTGGCCTAATGCTGCTGTTGGGCTTAAGAGTATGTCTATTGGTTCCTCCAGCCAGCTGGGCAATCAGGCCAATCAGGTGATTCTGCTGAAAGTGACACCTGATTTCATAACTGGAGTAAATCAGGCGTTGCTGGGTGGAGGCACGAGTGGAATTATTGTAAGTGAATACTATGTATGGTGATCATCCTGGTGGTAATTTAAGAAGAAGTGGAGATATAGCTCCAAGATCTGGTTAACCTGTTCCATCTCCCCACTGGTCTGAGAGTTCTCCATGTCAAGGAACTTGAAGAATCTGAGCCAAAAACGGGATTTTTGGACCTCGGTCTGACATGATATCAGTGAGCAAACTATGAAATCATAAAACATTTTCCAAGTAGAGACAAGCAGTTTCTTGGGCAGTCAGGGTTGCATGGAAAGGAATTAAATGTGCCATGTTGGTTAGAAGATCAGCTGAAATTCTGAGCTGGACAGGGACTCAGTGGTATTTAAGGTCTGACACAGCTGGGTGGCAAATGCATCCTGAGGCAATATAGATTGGATGGATGAAGGACATCAGGCTACTGTCCACCAGGCTATTAACAACATTAAACTATTTAAGGACCGTGGAAGAGAGTTCTGTGTCAGTTTCAAGGTATTCATCCTTGTGAGGATAGGTGATCCACCTTCCCATTTCTTACCTCAGGGCAGTACATCACCATGAAGTTGAACCTGGAAAAAAATAGGGACCAATGAATCTGGTGTTGGTTAAGGTGCCTGGCCATGCAGAGGAATTCTAAGTTCTTGTGGTCCATAAGAACCTGCACTGGGAACTGGGATCCTTCCAGTGGGTGGCACCATTCCTTGAAGGCCATCTCTATTGCTAGTAGTTCCTTATCCCAGAAATTGTAATTCCTTCTTGCCAGGGTTAGTTTACAGTAGTAGAAAGTGTAGTGGTAAAGTTGTCCTTGGGGGTCCCTTTGCTGGGATAGTATGGCTCCAGCTGTTACATTCAAACTAGTAGACAGAGGTCGGGTACTTGAGCTGGCCTACAGTATCTATCACCTGTGGAGTAGAGATGTCAGTTCCTCTCACCTCGTGCGGCAATTCCCCAGAATTACCTTCCAGTAACCTCAAAGGGTCACTAGTCCCAATTGCCAGTTGCTTTGGGAAGGGTGTCAGCAACCTTAGCCATCCGACGGCCCGATGTCTGCCCACAAGTCAGGCCCACCAAAACTATTTGAGCTGGCGTCTGCTTAATCACAGAGATATCCCCAACTCCCGATCTCCCCTCTGTAGAATTCCCTCCCCGAGTCGCTGGACCGATTGCAACCACAATGCAAAATAAAAGGGTAAACTAAATAAAATCACTAGGTCAGGACTGACAAAGGTTAGCTACTCCTCTGCCAGTCCTGCCACGGTAACCAATACCTGTCACATTCAAACTAGTAGACAGAGGTGGAGTACAGATGTCAGTTCCTCCCACTGCCCTCTTAGCTTTAATAAAGAAGAGAGAGGTATTTTTTGAAAACACAAAGAAGATTTATTAAGGAAGGGAAAAGGGGAATAGCAATTTAGATAAAAGTGAGAAATTGCAATTGTGGTTGCCCCAGAAAGGTAGGCGTGAAGCCAGGTCCCTCACAACTCCTTTGGCAATAACTTCCAACAGAATAAACCCTAAACAAAAACACCCCAAAACTATACTGTGTCATGACAGATGACCTTGGTCTGGATTAGGTAGCTAATGGTGATATCTGTCCTTGCAGCTCAGGTTCATCGGATCCTGGACTTACGACTGATCGCGCAGCACGATTATGGCTGAGGGCAGGAGGAACAGTGGACCATCCATGTAAAGGAAACAACAACACTGGAACCAGGATCAGGTAGGTTGTCTCAGGTGTTAGATGACATTGACTCAGGTATAAGATGCTGTTCAGATCGATGGGATAGCTCTTGATCCGTAGAGGTGATCCTTGAAGCCTGCACAAAAAAGTCTGATACCGGCTGCCTCTCAGATGAACAGCCCATCGGTTAGGGCGTGCAGTCCTTTTATATATTCTATGGCGCGAACATTCCAGGTTTGAACTGATCTGAACTGGAACCCTGGTGGCCACTGCTCCTTCCTACCACAAGTGACAAGAAGAAATGCGACAAATATGGAGTTGGAGTTGTTAATTGTCCAGACTTCATTTTGAATCACAGGGTCCGTTAGCCACATTACCTTAATTAACACAGTTCCTTATAACTATATATTAAAAATACATTACTTTTAGAATAGACATCAACATGAACCTAACTGAGCATTTATACAGGGAAACTTTCCTACACAGTGGAGAAGATGGATGCATCAGCTTTTACTGTACATGACAGGGTGAGGTCAGGGCACTGAGGTAAAAGCCCTCTTCAAGTGGTCAAAGGCAAGTTGGGCCTCCGGGGACCAGACGAACAGTTTCCTTCTAGGGGAGTGCAATCAGCAGAGCTACCAGATGGAAAAAGTCTCAAATAATCCACCAGTAAAAGCTGGAAAAGCTCAGGAGCCATTGCACCCTTCATGTGTCCATCAGGGCTGTCCAGTTAGAGATGGTGGCAACCTTGCAGGGATCCACAGTTAGTGCCCCAGGGGAAATAATATAACCTAGGAACTTCGTTGTATTCTGATCAAATTGGCTTCTCCAGGATGCAGTGCACATGTTGATTATGAAGAGTCTGGTCTTCAGAAAAGATGAGGTTATCATCAAGGTATATCACAACAAACTGATCCAGCATATCCCTAAAGATATTGTTGATAAAATGTTGGAAGGTCACTGGGGCATTACATAGTTCAAAGGACTTCATCAGATATTTGGTATGGAAGGAAGCCTTCCACTCATCCCCTTCCCACATCCACATGCGGATGATATGAAGGTGGGAGGAGTTGCAAACTCGGAGGAGGATAGGGATACTCTGCAGGGAGACTTGAATGAGCTTGTGAATTGGAGTATCAGAAATAGGATGAAATTTAATAGTAAAAAGTGTAAGGTGATGCACTTGGGGACGAATAATAACAATTTTAGTTACAAGATGGGGACGCATTGGTTAGAAGTAACGGAAGAGGAGAAGGACCTAGGGGTCCTTGTGGACCGCAGGATGACTATGAGTCGGCAATGTGACGTGGCGGTGAAAAAAGCCAATGCGGTCTTGGGATGTATTAGGCGAGGTATATCTAGTAGAGATAGGGAGGTCCTGCTTCCGTTGTATAAGGCGCTGGTGAGACCTCATTTGGAGTACTGTGTGCAGTTCTGGTCTCCCATGTTTAAAAAAGATGAACTCAAACTGGAACGGGTGCAGAGAAGGGCGACTAAGATGATCAGAGGAATGGAAAACCTGTCGTATGAAAAGAGATTAGAGGAGCTTGGGTTGTTTAGTCTGACAAAGCGAAGGCTGAGGGGGGATATGATTGCTATGTTTAAATATATCAGAGGGGTTAATACAAGGGAGGGAGAGGAATTATTCCAGTTTAGTACTAATGTGGACACGAGAACGAATGGATACAAACTGGCCGGGGGGAAGTTTAGGCTTGAAATTAGACGAAGGTTTCTGACCATCAGAGGGGTGAAATATTGGAACGGCCTTCCGAGGGAAACGGTGGGGGCGACGGACCTGTCTGGTTTTAAGATTAAGTTGGATGAGTTTATGGAGGGAATGGTTTAATGATAAAACATAGTAGCCAAGGAAAACCAAGCAATGGTACATGAACAGCATAATGGCCAACAAGGGTCAGGCTAGAGACTCTTGCCTATATGCTCGGGGTATTACTGATCGCCATATTTGGGGTCGGGAAGGAATTTTCCTCCAGGGTAGATTGGCTGAGCCTCTGGAGGTTTTTCGCCTTCCTCCGCAGCATGGGGCAGGGATCACTAGCAGGAGGGTCTCAGCCGATTGAAGTCACTAAAACACAGGATTGGGGACTTCAACGGTAGAGTCCAGGGAAGGGTCTTGCGGCCTGCAGCATGCAGGGGGTCAGACCAGATGATCATAATGGTCCCTTCTGACCTTAATGTCTATGAGTCTATGAGTCTATCCAAGCCAAGTAATTGGCTCCATGGAGATCTAATCTGGTAAACACCCTAGTGGAGTGAAGTATCTCAAAAAGTTCGTTGATATACAGCAGGGGTACTGATTCTGGGTGGTTATTTTATTCAATGCCTGGTAGTCCACACAAGAACAGAGAGCCATCTTTCTTGGCTATAAAAAAGTTCTGGGCCCCAGCCGGTGATGTGGAAGGGCAGATGAACCCCTTTTCTGAGTTCTGAGTTCCTATAGTTCCAGTCCAGTTCAAACCTGAACCTCAGCTCCAGGTCTATAGGACAATCATAGTGCCGATGAAGGGGCAGAATGTCAGCCTTCTTCTTGTCGAAATATCTGCAAACTCAAGGTGTTTGGCTAGCATCCCAAAGGCTGCTAGGGAGACTTTTGGGACCTACAGGGACCCCTTCAAGATGGGTCCCCCTGTTCCTAAATCTGGCCAATCAGGTGATTCTGCTACATGTCAGCTACGATTCAGCTACGAGTCCCCTGTTGCTCATTAGGCAGGTGGAGCTGCAAGCCCTAATTCCGGATATGCTATCGTAAATGCACCACGCCCTCTCCTCTGCTCCCTTCTCCGGTTCCCATAGAATTATGATTCACGTTTAAGATCTCAATCCTTATCTACAAAGATATCTAAAATACTACCTACATTATAGAATGAAAACCATGGTCAACAACGTCGCTCCTCAGGCACAATGAAACCCTCTACCATAAGGTAAATGCTCATCTGTACGAGACAGAACTTTCTCAGTGTTTGGTTCAAGCCTGTAAAATGAATTCCCCAGGAACCAAGGACCCTCACAAACCTTACCATCTTACGGTCCATGCCAAGGAACATTTCTTTAACCTTGTCTTCTCTAACATAATAAATAGCAACAGGTATATTTAGAAAAAAATCCCTGCCAAAACAGGACATTCCACTGCACGCACTTCTCCCCTGGTGAGAGAATAAATAATATGTGACAGATGTTGGTCATGTTGCAGCTGATAGGAATATACATAGCTAATGCACGGATTATTGCACTGTGGGGGAGGGAGTAAAATTAAGTCCAGTCAGGACCACCTTGACCCCCCACCCCAGCATCCCTCTGTATACATAAATGTGCAGAAGAGACTCCAAACACACTTTGAGGTCACTAGGACCCACCTAGTGCCACCCCTAAGTACATCCTGTGGCAATTGGGGACAACTGCAAGAACAGCCTGTCAGAGACTCTAACCAATAGGAACAGGTGCAGCGAAAGCAGGGATCCCTGGACATTCCAATCAAAACTGCAGAATGTTCTGACTTTCTCTGTCTTGTGTGGATTGGCTATTTGTTCCAGCTCAATCCACCTGCCTCCATCAGTCTCTTCACCTCAGCTTCAGTCCACACCTGCTCTTCCTTTTCTGCCCCACTTCCCTCTTTTTCCAGTTAGCTGATCCTCTCCTAAATAAACCCATGCGAAAAATCATAGCACTAACACGATGTTTACCATCCATCACATTGATCACTCTGCTTGAATTTTTACCTCTTCCCCCACCCAGTGTCTTGTCTATTTAGACAATATTGTCTCATCATTTCCTTGTACTCCTTCATCTGTCCATATCCATCTGTTTTAATTTGCCTTATATTTGGATTGCAAGCTCTTTGAGGCAGAGACTGTCTTTTGTTCTGTGTTTGTAAAGCACCTAATACAATGGGGTCCTGGTCCATGTCTGGGCTCATACGCAGTACAGTAGTACAAATAATTAATAACAATAAATAGGTAATGAGTGCAGTGTAAGAACATACAGAGACTAGAAAGTGAGCTCCACAACAGACATGAGATACAAGATAGCAGTTCAGCCACAATCAAAGTCAAAAGCATGTGGGATATCCAATACTCTAGAGAACTTCAACACAAGCAAAATATAGTTTAACTGAATGTTAGCCCCTTGGGGAAGATAAAACAAAAACAGAGTGTTACTTACATTATAACAATAACAATTAAATCCACAATGTTCCATGGATCGCGAAGGAAGGTGAATTGAGTCCAAACAAATCCACTTGCTAATACTTTTATCAATATTTCACAAGTGTAAATACCAGCAAAAGTGAACCTGAGAAGCAAAGTGTTCAAGAAAGAATATATTTTAGTATTTAAATCAGAAGGGTTTCAGGGACACCATGTTTTCTTATGTTGTGAGCTATTCCCTCTGTGGATGTAGGGAATTTATGAGAAATGGGACAATACATATGCAGGCTACTGCCAGCACTGTAATGTGTTCAAGTTTGAATATGGCATTCCCTTCCTGAATTCGTAGCCTGACTTGCATGCAGTTGTGGAAACGGTATGCACAAATTTGTGCATATTTCTGTACTGTACTTCAAGCCTATTTACAAACATAAAAATTAACAATACAGATTTATTTATCTTGAACAGTCTAAAAGGATTGTTCCTCTTTTAAATATACACTCAAAAAAACAAAAATAAACCAAAGGACCCAACCTCCCACCAGCACCAAACTAAGTCATATATATATATGGTAACCCCAAAATGCTAGAGGTGAAATCCAGGCCCACTGCAGTCAATGGCAAAACTTCCATTGACTTCAGTGGGGTCAAGATTTCGCCCCGAAAAACTAACTATGTTACTTTGGATGTAGTGCACAGTTACAAAATGTAACAAGACACTATAATAATCTTTGCTTTATAATATTATGGGCTAAATTGAGGCTGTACTCACCACAGGTGCACAAAGCAGCAGGGATGGTGCAAGGAACTTTCCCTTCTTTATAGCCCCCATATAAGGGCTGACGATAACTGCAGCTCTGAGCTCCCCAAAGTATAAGGTATGCTGAGGGTTAGAACTCCCATGTGGAACTGCTTCTCCAAACGGGGTGAGGAAGAAGTGGACATCTTGCATCAGCCAGCAAAGTTAGGTGGCAGAGAAGCTGTGCTCTCAAGGAGCTCCCAAGCTGTAGTGACTCCCAAATCCCCAGAGGCCAGGAAGGAAGACTCCACACACCACATCCTACCCTCATTTAATCTATTAGTTCAGTTCTTTATTCTCCCTTCTTTGGAGCAGGAGAAAGAGTAAATAAATAGCAGTAGTAGTATGATGAGATAACTGGCTCTATGATGAGATAACTGGCTCTTATGATGAGATAACTGGCTCTGTGGATGAGGGGAAAGCAGTGGATGTGTTATTCCTTGACTTTAGCAAAGCTTTTGATACGGTCTCCCACAGTATTCTTGCCGCCAAGTTAAAGAAGTATGGGCTGGATGAATGGACTGTAAGGTGGATAGAAAGCTGGCTAGATCGTCGGGCTCAACGGGTAGTGATCAATGGCTCCATGTCTAGTTGGCAGCCGGTTTCAAGCGGAGTGCCCCAAGGGTCGGTCCTGGGGCCGGTTTTGTTTAATATCTTTATTAATGATCTGGAGGATGGTGTGGACTGCACTCTCAGCAAGTTTGCAGATGACACTAAACTAGGAGGCGTGGTAGATACACTAGAGGGTAGGGATCGGATACAGAGGGACCTAGACAAATTAGAGGATTGGGCCGAAAAAAACCTGATGAGGTTCAACAAGGACAAGTGCAGAGTCCTGTACTTAGGACGGAAGAATCCCATGCACTGCTACAGACTAGGGACCGAATGGCTAGGTAGCAGTTCTGCAGAAAAGGACCTAGGGGTCACAGTGGACGAGAAGCTGGATATGAGTCAACAGTGTGCTCTTGTTGCCAAGAAGGCTAACGGCATTTTGGCCTGTATAAGTAGGGGCATTGCCAGCAGATCGAGGAACGTGATCATTCCCCTTTATTCGACATTGGTGAGGCCTCATCTGGAATACTGTGTCCAGTTTTGGGCCCCACACTACAAGAAGGATGTGGAAAAATTGGAAAGAGTCCAGCGGAGGGCAACAAAAATGATTAGGGGTCTGGAGCACATGACTTATGAGGAGAGGCTGAGGGAACTGGGATTGTTTAGTCTCCAGAAGAGAAGAATGAGGGGGGATTTGATAGCAGCCTTCAACTACCTGAAGGGGGGGGTTCCAAAGAGGATGGAGCTCGGCTGTTCTCAGTGGTGGCAGATGACAGAACAAGGAGCAATGGTCTCAAGTTGCAGTGGGGGAGGTCCAGGTTGGATATCAGGAAAAACTATTTCACTAGGAGGGTGGTGAAACACTGGAATGCATTACCTAGGGAGGTGGTGGAGTCTCCTTCCTTGGAGGTTTTTAAGGCCCGGCTTGACAAAGCCCTGGCTGGGATGATTTAGCTGGGAATTGGTCCTGCTTTGAGCAGGGGGTTGGACTAGATGACCTCTTGAGGTCCCTTCCAACTCTGATACTATGAGTACTTACTCAATGTTTATGTTTATCTTTGCAATGTCAGCTGGAATCATCATTGCACAATTCAGTAGAACGGTGAATATAATAAACACAGTAAACCATGTAAATAATGAGTTAAGGAAAGAATATTATATTTTAAAATAATAGACGTTCGTTACAAACTCAGTTTTCACTGTATTTAAGAAATTTTCAGGTATAAAGTTTTCCATTCCTGAGAACTTCATGTCCAACAGTCTTTACATTGAGTTGTCCCTCCTTCCATAGCACTTGGAGGCATGTCAGGTCTTTGCTGAGATGGGGCTAATTTAATGAGAAAAAACAACAACAAATTATCCACATTTGTAACAAAGCCTTTCAATCAAAAAAGAAAAAAAAATCTTCCTCGAGTCCTACCGGATGTTGTTCATGTCCAACGGGTTGACCCACAGGAACATGAGCATGTTGCTTTGATTCTGAAAGTTCCTTTCCCAGACCTGAAGAAGAGTTCTGTGTAGCTCAAAAGTTGTCTCTCTCACCAACAGACGTTGGTCCAATAAAATATATTATCTCACCCACCTTATCTCAATTGAAGACAGATGGCAGTTTTTCAGAGAGACATTATCAAGGGCACAAGAGCAAACTATCCCACTGCATAGGAAAGATAGGAAGTATGGCAACAGACCTCCTTGGCTTAACCAGGAGATCTTCAATGATCTAAAACTCAAAAAAGAGTCCTACAAAAAGTGGAAACTCGGTCAAATTACAAAGGATGAATATAAACAAACAACACAAATATGTAGGGACAAAATTAGAAAGCCCAAAGGCACAAAATGAGACCAAACTAGCTAGGAACATAAAGGGTAACAAGAAAACACTCTACAAATACATTAGAAGCAAGAGGAAGACCAAGGACAGAGTAGGCCTGTTACCCAATGAGGGGGGGGGGAGACAATAACAGAAAATGTGGAAATGGCAGAGGTACTTAATGACTTCTTTGTTTCAGTCTTCACCGAGAAGGTGAGTGGTGTTTGGATGTGTAACATAGAGAATGCCAGTGAAAATGAGGTTGGATCAGATCTAAAATAGGGAAAGAACAAGTCAAAAATTACTTAGACAAGTTAGATGTCTTCCAATCACCAAGGCCTGATGAAATGCATCCTAGAATACTCAAGGAGCTGACTGAGCAGATATCTGAGCCATTAACAATTATCTTTGAAAAGTCAGGGAAGACGGGAGACCTTCCAGAAGACTGGAAAAGGACAAACATAGTGCCTATCTATAAAAAGGGAAATAAGGACAACCCAGGGAATTACAGACCAGTCAGTGTAACTGACCTGTACCTGGAAAGATAATGAAGCAAATAATTAAGAAATCAATTTGCAAACACTAGAAGATAATGAAGTGATAAGTAACAGTCAGCATGGATTTTTCAAGAACAAATCGTGTCAAACCAACCTGATAGCTTTCTTGGACGGGTAACAGGCCTTGGGGATAGGGGGGAAGCGGAAGATGTGGTATATCTTGACTTTAGAAAGGCTTTTGATACTGTCTCGCATTACCTTCTCATAAACAAACTAGGGAAATACAACCTAGATGGAGCTACTATAAGGTGCATGCATAACTGCTTGGAAAATCATTCCCAGAGTAGTTATCAGTGGTTCACAATCATTCTGGAAGGGCATAATGAGTGGGGTCCCACGGGGACCGGTTCTGGGTCCGGTTCTGTTCAATATCTTCATCAATTATTTAGATAATGGCATAGAAAGTACACTTATAAAGTTTGTGGACAATAGCAAGCTGGGAGGGGTTGCAAGTGCTTTGAAGGATAGGATTAAAATTCAAAATGATTTGGACAAACTGGAGAAATGGTCTGAAGTAAATAGGATGAAATTCAATAAGGACAAATGCAAAGTACTCCACTTAGGAAGGAACGATCAGTTGCACACGTACAAAATTGGAAATGACTGCCTAGGAAGGAGTACTGTGGAAAGGGATCTGGGGGGTCATAGTGGATCACAAGCTAAATATGAGTCAACAGTGTAACACTGTTGCAAAAAACCAAACATCATTCTGGGATGTGTTAGCAGGAGTATTGCAAACACTGATTAGGCCTCAACTCGAGTATTGTGTTCGGTTCTGGGAGCCACATTTCAGGAAAGATGTGAACAAATTGGAGAAAGTCCAGAGAAGAGAAACAAAAAGGATTAAAGGTCTAGAAAAGGTGACCTATGAGGGAAGATTGAAAAAATTGGGTTTGTTTAGTCTGGAGAAGAGAAGACTGAGAGAGAACATAATAACAGTTTTCAAGTACATAAAAGGTTGTTACAAGGAGAGGGAAATAAATTGTTCTTCTTAACCACTGAGGATAGGACAAGAAGCAATGGGTTTAAATTGCAGCAGGGGTGGTTTAGGTTGGACATTAGGAAAAACTTCCTAACTGTCAAAGTGGTTAAGCACTGAAATAAATTGCCTAGGGAGGTTGTGGAATCTCCATCATTGGGGATTTTTAAGAGCAGGCTGGACAAACACCTGTCAGGGATGGTCTAGATAACACTTAGTCCTGCCATGAGTTCAGGGGACTGGACTAGATGACCTCTCGAGGTCCCTTCCAGTTCTATGATTCTATGAACAACTCAAGAAAGGAAAGACTCAGGTGAGAAATTTTCTTTGAGGGCAAGTCTTCAACTCGGATGTTAAAAGTAGTACAGCATCCCAGAAAGGAGGATCAAATATGGTATGTACATATAGCCACAACCTGTGACTGAGACACATGAGGAGAGGTTACTGAAACATTACTTGCTGTAGCACTCTCGTACCAAATAATGTGTTCATCAACAAGTGGATATCTAACCTCCATCTCAAAAAGGGGAAGACAATCCTCTACAGATCTCTTCATGAGGTGCATGAATTGTTTCTGCCCAGGGCACAGCTGTTTCCCCTTCGGAAGTAAGCAGTAATCGCTCTGGGGAGAGCTAGTTTCTTTACCTTATAAGCCTCTCCAATATAACCTTGATCTATCTGCTGCCTCACTTGCAAATCCTATATCATTCTGTAGATTTTCTTCTTGGAATCTAAACCGCATCTCACAAGATCTAAACAAGACCCAGCTCAAACCACTAACAACAGCATCCCTATATATTTTGTCTATAAAAGTGTCTTTCCTGGTCATGATCATCTACACCATAAGTACCTCTGAACTAGGAGTGCTTTCTAGACAGTGAACATACTGGACTAGAAAAGCTAGCCTTATATGCTGACTCAATTTTTGGAATAAAAACAAACATTCCATTCCCTAGATCCTAAGAAATTATCCTACTCTCTTTCTGCTCTATTCCTAAACACCCCCAGTGAATTTGAGTGGCACACTGTGGGTATCAGAAGTGCTATCTGAATAGAACAGAAAGTTATAGAAAGTCTATGCCTTCTTTGTCATTTTTCATTCAGAAGTGAAGGGCAAGAAAAAGCCCCTTCTCTGGCAAGTCAGTTCCAACTAATTTCTACAGTAGGTGTCTCTTTGTTGGCATTGTCCAGAATTTTGGACCCTGAAAGAAGGTCTGTAACAAAAGGAACAATGATAACCTCTTCGCTGAAATTCTGAGGAAGGCCGGGGCTTCGTTTTTGGCAGCTGCCACAATTGCTTCATCTAGAGGCTCCTCAAAGAATTTACCTCCAGTGTACTTAGACACTCATTACATTGTTTGGCCTGCATGCCCATCTTCCAGAGGCAGAACCAAAAGGTGTCTGCAGCTTACAGCACTCAAGGCCATAGACAGAGCAGCAAATCTAACAGAACCCAAGGAAGTGTCTAAGTGAATGAAGCCATCACAATATCTTCTAGCAAACTAATTTCATTTTTTTATTCTTACAGGGAACTGCATCTCAGTGTTCAATTGCCTATGCTATAACACCACCACTGAAGAGCTGAAGCTAAGGTCTCATCGTTTTGTCTGAGAGACAATTCTGTTCTCCTAGCCTTTGGTTCTTGGGCAGAAATATCCCTTCCAAAGGAACCAGTATATCCTTATGCAAACTTTGGAAGCTGCCTGTTACGTGTATGCCTCACTCAGGCACTCCCATTCCTCTCTGATAACATCTTCAAGGGAGGTATACAGAAGAATGCAAATCTCCTTCTTGGATTGGGAAGGAAAGTACATATTGGTGAAGTGGGTGTCCCTATTACCCTGATCCGTGCTTCTGCCAGGGACAATTGAATCCCAAGCATAAATAGGTCCTTTCACAGTATAGCCTCAAACTCCTGAGGAGGAAAATGTCTGTCTTGGATTTCTTCCTGATCAGATGCAGACAAGCTATCTTTCCTCCTCTGAGAACACCCGAGGATTACTAAAACTAGACCCTTTTCTTTGGGCTTGTGACTACGAGAGTGATGATCTGAGTAAGATCTTTTCCCTGACTGCTTGCTTCTGTTAGAACAAAAGCTTTAGAACCCAACAGTTGCTACTCAGGGGAGAGGAGAAGTGGGAGGGAAAGGCAGGCTCACACCTGTCTGAACACAGATCAACTTAAACTCTTCTGGAACGGCTAGAACTGGGGGTCTTGGTCTTTGGAGTTATAGGGGTCAACAGATGTGCAAACTTTGATTGCAGGCATTTTCCTCTTTAAACAAAAAATGTTTGGCCCCTGAATTAGTCAGTTTTGCCTTTGAAGGCTGCAGGCCCTTATTGGAAATCAGAGGTACCTGGAAGGTTTCAGCCTCCCCTCAGGAATGATCAGGTGGCTCAATTATTATTTTTGGGGGGCTCACTGCAAGGGAGCAGGATGACTGAATGGAAATGGAAAAGCCTCAAAAGGGAAGGAAAGTGAGGCGTGGTAAGGGACTGTTTGACTGATAACCTAGGGGCACACCGTATGTATGCTTCCCAGAGGAAAACAGTACCGGTGTCATTTATTCAATGCGCACAACCTCTCCCTCTTGTGGTTTATGATTGCTTGTGCTTTAAATTTACAGGGGAACTCCGTTTATCCAAGCTAATTGGGGCTGGGCTGTCAGCCCCGGGCTACTGGTGGTTCAGTTACTACAGAGAGAGGGATAATGGAGTTTCAGATACATAGGGCTCTAGTGTGTGTATATATATATATATATATATAGTGGCTAGGGAAACTAAAGTTCAGCATTTCATTTTAGTCGCAGAAAAACATGGATTTATATGGGGCTTTTTAAAATCAGATAATTTTGGGGTTTTATCACAGAAAACTAGGATCCCTGAAGATTACCAAGGTGAAGACAAGAGATTTTTCTGGTAGGAGAGGAGTTTAGAGGCAATAATACTTTACACTTACACAGTCTCAAAACATGTTTAAAAAATGGGTAAACACCCAATGAAGTACTGGGTGATGAAGTAACTTGTTGGTTGTCACAAGACAGAAACAATGACAGAATTAGAAATAGATTTCAGGTCTCCTGACCCACAACCTCATGTTCAGATCATAGCATCTTTCTTGTTAGAGAGGGAGAAGCAATAGGATCTGGTGTGAGTTTGGATCTGTGAAAAGAAGCCAAGAGAGCAGTGACATATAAAAAGTGAGGTTACAAGCCTGTTGAGTGGGAAGAACACTGGAGTGTTAAACAGAGATGGAGAAGTGATGGTTTGGAGGCAGTTTTGGAAGAAAGATAAGAAATTCAGTGTGATGTTATATGATTAAAATATGACCACGTAGATCATTGTTGCTACCACTGTTGTACAAATGAAACAAGGCTTGTACAAAGTATGTCATGTACGGTGTCAATAGAAAAGTTATGGTTTGCTAAATATGATTATCCTATTTGTATTCATGTATCATTTTTGTAGCTAAAGTTATGCATATTGACTATGTACCTGCATTTCAAATGTGTTTGCTCCTGTGGTAACACCCATAAAGCAGTTTACATCCAGTTTAGCCAGCACATTGTGAATGGTGTATTAGAGCTGATGGCCCATCAACAAACACAATTGGCCATGGAAAAAGCCATGAATTTTCCTGTGGACACTTCAGCCAGACTATGGGTAATGGCTGCCATGACTCATCGAATCATGCAATGGCATGTGACCACCTCATGTGAAACTAAACTCCATCTTGTGCCTATACTTTTCCACAAACTGTGATGAGGGCTTTGCTTGGAACAATGAGTTTCCCTCCACATGTCAGAAGCTATGAAAGGCCTTGGAAACATCTCCATTTTGTCTCTTTCCTGCTCTGATCGCTGGACTATGGACTTACACTAATGGGAGCATTCTAACCAAAGGACTGAGGATCTTCCAATCATTTGGAAACAACCAGAGACTTAACTAGCCAGCAAGTTTATTTCGTCACTGCTTCAAGTGTGATCTAAAAACTTGCAATTATTGTATGTATTTGATTCCTTTAATCAATTTAAACTCTGACCTCTTTCTTTTCTCTTATAAATAAACCTTTAGATATTAGATACTAAAGGATTGGCAACAGCATGATTCTTGGGTAAGACCTGAGTTATATATTCACCTGGGTATGTTGCTGGTCCTTTGGGATCAGAAGAACCCTTTGGTTGATGAAATTAGTTTTAAATAACCACTCATCATTAAGTCTAGTGTCTGGGTGTTGAAACAAAGACTGGAATATCTAAGGAGGATGCATTTCTGACTTCTTGTTAGCCAGTGTGGTGAGACAGAAGTATACTTTTGTTGCTGAATAACCACCAGTTATGGGGTGTGTCTGCCCTATTTCTCAGCAGTTTGTCCTGAATTTGGTATTCTCAGTTCTGACCCATTGAGGCATGGTGACATTCAGGTTTTCCCTTTTTCAGGATGGAGCAGTGGTAGGACAGTCAGGTGGAGATAAAAATATTAGACTGAACAGAAGGAGATAGGATCGAAGTTCATTAGTCAAACTGGGAGTCCTTTGCAAACACATGATAGTTGAAACCATGGAAACACGAGTTTGCCCTGGCACAGAACACAGCAACAGCAGCAGAAGAAGAAAGGGGAGGAGCCATGAACAGAACCCCAGTGGTTCGCAATGTATCCACCTAAACTATATGAAAACCAGCCTTTTATTAAACATCACTCTCCACCTAATAACGGCTCATTTTTAATAAACAATACATCCAATTTAAGATTAATTCTGTGTGAACCAGAACAGAAAATAGTATATGCCACATACAATCTCACAGTAACTACTAACAGCATTCAAACCGAATACTCATTTAAAGGCCAATCGGAAATCTTTTCCACCTTAGGACATATTCTTTCGACTTAATGATCATGAAAGATATCGGATAACTAGGATGAAAATGGAGTACACAACTTGGTGGTCTCCATTTCTGCACCTGCAAATTGTGGGTGCAAATAATAGCAGGTGCTATTTTTTTAGCCACCCTTTAGGTTAGACAGACTCAGACTTCAAGGTGTTTTAAATGTCACCCATAGTTTTTCAGGCACAAAAAATGGAGGCCTTCAAATATATTCCATCTCTAACTTCAATAATCTTTCCTTAGAACAACACCAGATGCACTCACCAAAGCACTACTGCAATTCACATTCTAGAAGTTCTCAGTGTTTATCAGTTGTCTTCGAATTTGAAATTTCTGTGTCCACCACAATACAGGTGCAAGTTGTGCAGAAGCCTCTAAAACAGCATAGGGTGATCTGTACATGTAATTTAACCCTAAATCTCTGACAATAATATTTTAACTCTCAATCTACGAATCATCAGAAATGTGATTCGTCAAATCTAATCAGTTCTGCACACTTCCAATTATGTGAGATAGATACATGTGAATATTATTATTTTTGTAAAGTTAGATCCAATATATACTACTAACAATTACACAATATTATATCCACATTATCTTGTACCTAACCCCCTATAAACAGACAGTCAGAATGAGGGAAACTTGTCTAGTATTTCAAAGTAGTGTTAGAATGAGAGAAAACAACAGGAAGGATATGGATGGACAGAAACTTTAATAGCAGCTCTTCTGATAGGATGGAAAGAGCTAAGTATACATAAGACACGTGTAGCAGTAAATCGGAAGATTCTCTTCTTTTTATTTAGTACCATAAAAGTCTGCAAGACAAAAGAGACTCATAACATTAGAAATATGCCAACCAAACAATGTTTTTCCAGAAACTAAACATCTAGGCTTTTAAAATTTATGCCCAGAACTGTAGCTAATCCTGGGTAAAAGTGTGATTTTGCTGTATACTTACTTGGAGCTCAGGCTTACTAATACTATTTGCTATCATGCCAATACATTACTGTAAGATCATTCTTATTTCGTCCTGCTGCCTCTTCCTCCGAGGAAATAACTATTATAGGAAACAAACCCCCACACTCACTTTGCCAAAGTAATTAAAGGCTATTATTTATGGGCCAAATTCTGCTACCCTTACTCATGCTCAGTAACACCTTACTCTTCCCGGAGTCCCGCTGATTTCAGTGGGCTATTCACAACCCTATGGAACTACTCAGTGTAAGACTGCCAGAACCTGGCCCCATGAAAATAGGAGTTCTAGCACAAAAATCCCTAAATTTTTGTGCAACTCTGTCAGCTCTCACTATGAAATACCCTGCTCCAAAAATAACCAACGTTCTTGTCAGATACAGACAAAAAATTAAACAAATACCCAGGGGTAAAAGTAATTTACAGGACTTACCGGTACTGCCGGAGCCCTGAGGGGGACATGGCCTCATCTGGAAGAGACGGGGCCTCAACCGGAAGAGGTGGGGCCTCTCAAGATTTAAAGGCCCTGGGGCACCGGTTGTGGTTGGGAGCCTCAGGGCCTTTAAAACAACCCGGGGCTCGCAGCTGCAGAGGTGGCTAGGAGCCCCCGGGGCTCAGGGGCAAATTAAAGGGCCCAGGGCTCCGGCCGCCGTGGAGCTCCGGGCCCTTAAAATCCCCCCCGCAGCACTGGTTGCCGGAGCTGTGGGGGGGATTTAAAGGGCTCGGGGCTCCCCGCAGCTGCAGGAGCTCCGGGCTTTTTGAATCCCCGCCCAAGCCCAGCAGGGCCCGGAATTTAAAGGGCTCGGGGCTCCCGCGGCTGTGGGGAGCCCCGAGCCCTTTAAATTCCAGCCCCAGCCCAGCAGCTGGGCTCGGGCATGGATTTAAAGGGCCCGGAGCTCCCGCGGCTGCGGGGAGCCCCGAGCCTTGCTGGGCTGGCGCTGGGATTTAAAGGGCCAGGAGCTCTGGGCCCTTTAAATCCCAGCCCCAGCCTGGCCACCAGAGCTGCGGGCGGGATTTAAAAGGCTCTGGGTTCCCCACAGCGGCCGGAGCACCAGGCCCTTTAAATCCCCGCCGCGGAAGCCGGTGCGGTCCGGCACAGCATGCTAGTTCTTGCACGTATGCCGTACCGTACCAACTTACTTTCACCTCTGCAAATACCCTAAATTCAAGATAATGCTTATGTTAACATTCCTGTAACATCTTCAAATGAATTAGACTCCTCTTCTCTACTCTAAGAATCCCAGCCTGTAACAGCACTTGAAGACAAAGTGAATCTATTTACACATTACAAAATTGTCCTGGGAGTTTTATGATGAAATGACTTGTACATGATTAAGTGTCAGTTGCCTCTATGAATATGATGTCCTTTCTCATGTATAATGTAGCCTACAAGCTGATTCAGTACAATTCCTCCTTCAACATATCAAATATACACATATGTTTTTCAATACTACACTCCTATATCCAAATTATATTGCTTCTTCTTGGGAATACTGTATTTACATAACCACGTATCATTGCAGGTTGAAAATAAATTCTGATCTGTTTTAGCTAAAAATCTACTGCCCTCTTGGATTTGAGTTTGTTTTTTTTTTCTCTATACAAAGCTGTAATGCACGCTAATAAAAATGCTCTCATTACAGCAGAAAAATTATTATTTATAAGGAAAAATATTCAATAAGAAGGAATTGAAAGATTTTGATGGGGTGGACTAGGAGCTGAGGCCCCCTGCTTGGAGGCCTCGTGGCCCTGCCACACCCCGCCCCAGAAAAGGGCAGTAGAGAGGTCCTCCAATATGCCTAAAGCGGGTAGTGGGAAGCAGCCAATCAGGGCCCGGCAGGTTAGTATAAAAAGAGCTGCAGGGCTAGAGTAAGTTCTGTTCCTAAAGGGTGGAGGAGAGGGGGTGGTGCTCCAGGCTAACTGCTGGGACTGCACCAGGACAAGGTGCTGAGGTAAGTGTGAAGAATGTGCTGGAGCCATGGGGAAGTGGTCCAGGGAATTGTAGCAGCAATGCAGTGTATTTAAAGGGACATGTCTGATGGCTGCTATCTATAGGGTCCCTGGGTTGGGACCCGGAGTAGAGGGTGGAAAAGTGGCCTGGACTTTCATACACCCCAGAAGGGGAACAAACCCCTTTTAGTGGCCCAGCTGAAGAGCTGGGGCCAGAAAGGCCCAGAGAGGTGAAGAGTCTCCAGGGAGGGAACCCTGAGGGACATGGCCCCACACCAGGACTGGGACTGCTTAAAGGGCAGGTAGAATTTGAGGGAGGCCAGAAGGGGCTGAGAGACAGTTTGGTCTAGGGTACTTGATAGGCCTTGCTGGACTGATTGAAGATAGGGCTGCAGATTGAAGGATCTTACAGAGGGTGCACATAGGCCCCCGGTTGGACTTATTTTTTATTTTTTTAATACTCTGGAAGGGGTTTGCTTTGCTTTTATCACACAGACCGACTGTGTGAGACTCGGCCTGAGGACTGAGTCACCGAAGACCCACCACAAAAGAGAGAGAAAGTGCAGGCACATGCACTCAGCCAGGGGGCGCTCACGAGAGGCGAGTCCAACCCAGTTACAAAGATATGTAAAGCATTTAGTTGTGTTGTGCTATTTTCTCATTCCTCTTGGAATGCAGGAAAACTAACTGCAGTAGGCCATCAAATATGGAGTGATCAATAGCTGTCAGAGAAGCTATTTGAGTTACTGTGATGTCAGGCCAACTAACCTGCACTGGTCACATAATCCATTACATAATACAATGTCATTTGCCTAATAAAATATTTTCTGTTCAAGAAGTAGTAGTATATTTTCATAATCAATATAATTTGCTCACTGGGTTTTAAAATTAAGCTTTCGTTATAATGAGTTACTGTTTAACATGGCA
Organism: Malaclemys terrapin pileata; assembly: GCF_027887155.1. Classification (NCBI taxonomy): domain Eukaryota; kingdom Metazoa; phylum Chordata; order Testudines; family Emydidae; genus Malaclemys; species Malaclemys terrapin. The sequence continues at coordinate 273,776,928 of NC_071506.1, forward strand.
TTAGGTAACCCCTAAAGTAAACCAACAAACACTATTAATGTAATGACAGCTGGTAAAGGAAGGACCAAAAGAAGAATCCACTGGCTAAAGTATTTCTCATCTTTTAACATACAGACAAAATAAAATCAGTAACACATGATGACTTTAACCTTGTGATCATTGTAGTACGGATCAAGATCTTCCAAGGGTTCCCCGATGAGCTCCAGAGGAGGATTCCCAAAGACAGCAGGCAGCTTTTTGCAAGCTCTCAGATAAGGTCGGGGCTGACGTTTTCCTACTTCAGCCTGTTGATCTTTATTTTCCAGCTTAGCCTTGGCTTGCTCTGTTTTTTTCTCAGCAATTCGCTTCTCAATTGTGGCCAATGATTCACATGTGAAAAGATGGAAACCAATATCATCTGATGATAAACTGAAATGATCCATCTTTTCATTCTATTTCTTCCACTTCCAATATTGGGAATAACTAAAAAGAAGGTACAAGTAAAGGGATATAAGTAAAAGGAAGCTAACAGAAACAACAATATCATTAGGCTTAACAACTGTAAGATAACTATTTCTGCATTCACTTCTGACTGTCGAACCACTAGGTAAAAATAAAACAAAACCAACTGGAACCATATTCTCATAGGAAGAAAAATAATATTTGTGGTTTCAGTTTTAAATTAAATGAAAATGATTCTGGGAAGTGATAGAATCACATCTGTGTCAGAGCTCTGACAAGCATCTTATTTTTATCCTGTGTAACACCCCCACCATATTAGAGACCTTGCACCCCAGCCACCATTCTTTCTGCAAAGGATAATTAGTTAAATATCTAGCAACTCTCTCCTACTTTGTCCAAAGTGGTAACTATATAATTCTGCAGTGTAGTCACTTCTTGCAGTAGGAATAACAGGGTCTCTTCTTACAGATCTTGAGCCATCAATGCTCCCTCCAAGGACCACCCCCTCCACAACAGCACAAGCAGAATGGTTATTTTCCATACCCTTTTCTGCCTCTGTGAAAACTGAATTTGCCCAGAATATATAAAATTACACATAAAAACTATATTATAAGAATATTATTAAGCTTATGAAGTCAAGCACTCATAAGTTGGAAAATGGAAGAATTAAGGTTGTGATGGGTTGGGTCACAGAAACTCCCTCAAGACTGTCACTAGATGTGCTGGGATATCACTGAGAACAAACCCCCCTGCCAGAAAAGGCTTCCTCCACTCCCATCTTGCTGAGCTAGACACACCAGTCAGCTCCAGGACAGACAACGAGGTTGGGCCACACACCCCTGGAGTTCACAGAAATTAAGATTCACTTAGCCCAGGGGCTTCTCAGTTAACAGAGCCTTTCCCAGCACCCAGTATTCAGTCTTTCTGGGAGCCTAAACCCTGAATAAAACCATTTTACTCTGTATAAAGCTTATACAGGGTAAACTCATAAATTGTCCGCCTTCTATAACACTGATAGAGAGATATGCACAGTTGTTTGCTACCCCAGGTATTAATCACTTACTCTGGGTTAATTAATAAACAAAAGTGAGCTTATTAAGTATAAAAAATAGGATTTAAGTGGTTTCAAGTAATAACAGACAAAGTAAGTTACCAAGCAAAATAAAACAAAACACGCAAGTCTAAGCCTAATGCATTAAGAAACTGATTACAGATGAAATCACACCCTTCGAGTTGTTCCAATAAGCTTTTTTCACAGACTGGTGGTGATAAGCCCTTATTGAGAACCTCTTCCATTTAGTCACGTTTCTATTCCTAGTAGAATCTTTCCTACAAAGAATGAGACTGCTCTGTACGGTCAACGAACAAGCTCTCCCTGATTAAGTTAGCCATTCAATATCTATGTTGTGAGGTGAAAAATGCATGCATGGCTCAGGGTGTCAGACTTGACTGTGACTCTGAGACAGTATGTCCAGTGCAACAGTAAGGTTATGGAAAGTTGAATGGACAAGAATTGGAGAACCAAGAATTAAAACTGCCTTGAGCATGCCTGGACTATTAATAACAGTTTGGCTGCTTGCTGCTGTGAGTTTTCTGAAAAAATCGATTGAATCAATGTGATCAGAGGAAACACATTAAAGGTAAATCTACACTGCACACTCCCTTTGGTAGCATGTAGAGTAAATACACTACTTGTATAAATAGCACTGTAGACAATGAGCTACTGCTTAGGCAAGCGGGTAAGGACATGCCTGAACCCTGTGGGAAAAGTACACCATTTGCCCAAGAACTGCCTTCCCTGCCTACACTGCTATTTTTAGGTTGCAGGTAAAGGCTCCCGCAGTGGGGAAAGGCTCTGGCAGCTCCTCCCTGCCAGAGCCTTTCACTGACATGTGTAGCTACACCCCAAAAGCAGGACCCAGCCTGCTTTTCACTTCTGCATGTAGCTACGCATACGCTACATCCTGCCACCAGTGGCATGCAGTGTAGATGCAGTCATAAAAGATCTGTGACCCAAGAAATCAGAAATGTATCAGCGATTGATCCTGGGCTCTCACCCCTTTTGGAGCAGAAGCAATAAGATTTTCTGTTTTCTCTGGTCACACACAGGTCTACCATGGGGAACACCCACTTGTTGAAAAAAAAAACTGCTTGAATCACCTTGTCCTTTCTTGTCCATTTGTGGTTGCCAACAAATTATCTGCTGAGGTGATCTGCTGGAACATTCTGCAGCTGCCTTGAATGTGATCCTATAATGTATGCAAATATGTATCACCTCCTGACACAGGGGTATGGATCTTGCCCCACTCTGCTTATTCAGGTAAAACATGGCAGTCATATTATCTGTTATGACCTGTATCGTAAGACCCTGGATGGTTGGTAGAAAGTCTCACGAGCTCAATCAATGGTTCTTAGATACAGGCTACTTATGTGAAGAGTGGATTCCTAAGCTGTCCATAACCACTATATTCAAACGCTGCCCATGTGAGCTCTCCAGCCCAGTGTGGATGCATCTGTCACCAGATATGCTTCCGAAGAAGTGGGCTGTAGTCCACGAAAGCTTATGCTCTAATAAATTTGTTAGTCTCTAAGGTGCCACAAGTACTCCTGTTCTTCTTTTTGCGGATACAGACTAACACGGCTGCTACTCTGAAATCTGTCACCAGAGTTTTTGACAGAAGCTGAGGAGAAAAGGGAATCCCTTTGCCAATGTTAACTAAATCCAACCACCACCTTGACAATGACAGGACTCGAGGAAGAACATAAACCAGAATGTCCAAGTGATGCTTGTTTGTTTGATACATAGACTTCAACTAGCCCTGTATACAACACAGGTGAAGGCTGGCATGCTGAGTCATGAAGATACAGGATGCCATATGGCTTAGTGATTTGAGACATGATCTCACAGTTGTTCTTTGGTATATCTGTGGATTGTTGCAGAGGTTGTGCACAACTTGAAATCTTTCTGGAGGTTGATAAGTCATTGCTATCATCAAGTCTAGAATGGTCCTGATGAATTCTATCAACAGACTATTCATTAAATCACAAATATAAATACAGAGGAATGTGTAAATTGACAGAATTCCTCAGCAAAAAAAGTCAGAGTCAGGAAGGTCTTTTCTTCTTGTTTATAACAAGAAAGTAAAATAAGTTAAAAATAAGAAAAATACCAGTTTGAGGTTTAACTCAGACCTAACCATGAGTGCAGATTCTGACCTTCCCAAATGTGTTCACTCTCCTCTGTGTTCACCAGCAGACACTCTAACAAACTTTCCTATGAGCACCTGTGCAAGGGGAAAGGAAGAGGGAGTTTTGTGTATCAGGATCACAGGGTGCTTCTGCACCCTGTCATAAGGGAATAAAGAACAAAACTTCTGTTTATGTCAATGACATTCTGATATACATCACAAAATCAAATGCCGCTGAAGATTATTGAAATAGAGAAATCCAGCTCTAATGTTTTTTTAAAGTCTATGACAGAAGCCACTATAATTAGTCCAATTCTATTCATTTGGTATCTCAAGTCCTATAAATGGAGTAAAGGAGACTTCTGAAACCTGGAATAATAATACACTTGAACATAAACAGTAGAAAACTACCTCAAAATGAATAAATAAAAAAAAATTAAGCACTTGGCTAACTTTACCATTAGCCCTAGTTGGTAGAGTAGGACTCAAATAAAATATCCTACCAACATTTCTATTCCTGTTTATATATTTACACTATTAATAAAGCATCAGGAAACATATCACCACACAGTAGCCAGTTTGAGAAAACCCTATAGATACAATGAGCTAGACTGTGCAGCGCTTATCGCACAAGGAGTCCTATTTTGTAAGTGTTCACCAATATTTGTAATAGTATGGTTGCAAGTTCTAGTCCAATATTACCAAACAAATTACAGATCAAATTAGATAGTGCTAAAATCAGTTTGAGGAGTACTGGGCACTAGCCAATGAGCTACATGTAACACATGAAATAACAGAACAAACAACAGCCTTAAGTTAACAGTAGAAAGATGTCAACATTTAGAAAGATGTCACTCTGTCACATATAATCTGAATAAATAGCTGCATATTTACTGAAATACAACAATTCTGTACCATTTACGAATCTATGTTTTTACCTCTATATAATACCATGCCTGAGAGCTGTCTTTCTGCAGGCATATGCTTCATGCACATTTACGTGTGAATTTACTAGAAATTTTTTCTGTAAAAGACAAGCAGTTTTTAAAATTAACAGATCCCAGTATTACAAGATTTTCATATTGGAAACAAAAAGACTTACATTTTTCCCTTCTAAACAAAAGCCTGTAGATTCATTTCATCATATCCAAAGTGTCTAGTTAATATCTCCTAAAAAGTAAAAAATCCTTCTTACTTTGTTACCCTCTCTATTGTCTTCTTGAGAAAGTCCTCTCAATCATAGCTAGCTACTGACTCAGAAAGTGTGGTGTCTGTATGGGCTGGATGGGATGGGGGAGAAGTGGGAGGAGTATGTTGTTATCTTGAAAGTAGTTAATGTGATTTTATACTCATTAGAAACACTGCAACCTGAGGAACTAAGTGCGGATAATAATCATTTAAATATTGCTGAATTATTTTATCCCTGCAGAAATGTTAATGTTGCTGATAAAACACAAAAGGCTCATTGTTCAATGTAAACCAAACACACACACAAAAAAACAAAAGCAGAATCTGTCTTCAATCTCTTACTTGTATACAATGGACTTTCAGTAAAGATACTTTTGTATTAATATTTATTTTCAGTGTTTCCTTCACTTTCCTACAACACTTCAGCACATACAGGATGCATAATCTACAATTGCTACTTGAAGGATACAGTACCATAAAAATTAGAAAAAGACACAATATTAATTGGGGCAAAAATAAGTGTGTGTAGTACATGCATGAATACAATTCCTATCCAAAAGCTTTTAATACAGGAAAAAGGTGTGTGTCAAATGTTTAACACATGTAGAAAAGATCAACTAGTTGAAACTAGTAAAAAAAGTTTGTGTTGATGAGAGAGGTAAAAGAAATTGAATTTACTTGTTGACCCTCTATTCTCGCCATTACCTGAAGATTTACTATTGCCTTGGGCTTTATAAACTAATCCAAAACATACTACAGAGTTATCCGATACATACAAAACCAGAACCTGAAGTACATTCACAATTATGTATTTTCACAGCCACTTTATGAAATGCATGCCTCGTTTAATTTAAGGTACCAAATTACAAGGTTTTTACCATATTTGAGAACATGACAGCACTTTTAAAAATAAAAATTAGTTGAGAAACTTCCCCTTGAAATAAGTGTAAAGATATTAAAGTAGTATTACTTACCACATTTGTTCCAACAGCTCCCACTTCTGTCCAAATATGACTTTGCTCTTTATCAGATAGATTCTAAACCTTTTCTGCTTGATGAAAACATGGTTATGTGAAATGTTTTTGCTGGAAGAATTATGTGGAAAAGTACTCTGCCTCTAAAAGTAAGGTCAGTCCTAATGGAAGAAAACAGAAAAAAAAAAAACAATTGTGATCCAACATTTTGCCTTACAGACACCCTCAGCTACGTAAACAATGATTTTTTAAAAATAAATATTGAGTATTTTGCAAGACAACAAACAGCAATAAGCCATTTTCACGCCAAACATAAACTAGATGCTTCAAATGAGTAATAGTATATGCAAAAGATTACTTCAATTAATAAAACAGAATCTCAATAATTTCTGTAAAGCACCATTCTATTGTGGCATTATATCTACTGCTTTCAAACCGAGTCATATTTATGTGAAATACTATATCAGTAAACAACACTGAACATGGAATTTATCCTTACCTGAAAACTGATTTTCTGCAGCTGCCACTACATCATTTTCCATTTGTATGGTTACATTTCATTGCCAGCAGAAGGAGACAGAAACAAAACTGAAGTTACGGACTGTAGAATCACAAAAAATGAATGGGGGAAAGAAGGGAGGAAAAAGACCACTATAGCTGTTAATAAAAATCTCCATGCCTTTTATCAGCAGCAAATCATAAAGAAAAAGGTAACTTTCCTTGCGATAATATGCAGAATTTTCTCTTACCTAATATAAAGGTGGGTTCTCAGACTAGTGCAGAAAACCAATTGTATAGCAGGACTGGAGATTCTTAACTAGATGGTTCTTTGTTATTCCTTAAAACAAGGAAAGAAAAATAAACTAAAATTTAGGGAGAAAACACTCTTTGCAAAACATTTCTTTACAAATCCTACAGTCTCTCTGCCTTCTTCCATAACTTCAGGATCCATCCCTCATTTTTTCTCTTCTTTATTACCCCAAGACAGGGCATTTAGTTTTCCTGAGGTAGCATCAGAAGGTTGCTATGGATCTAATGGCCAAGAATACATAGTTGCCATCATTTGAAAACCCGAATGCACAATTTTTCAAATATACTGGGGGAAGTGGGGATTTGGGCACTTGAGCATTGTAGGCAATTTCTGATTTAAATTACTTTTACAATAAATATTTATGGCCTCAAGATGCTTGGAAGTTTATCCAAACTTCAAAATTCCTCTTTACACCCCGATGATCCTTCAATCCCACCAAACCCGTCTCCAGTATCAGGTTCTCCCTACCTGTGATAGTTTTTTGGAGTAGGCCCAGTAGCCTGTTTTCCCATTACTTGACATTCAGGTGGCAGAAAACCCATTCCTGCCCTCCCCTTCTACCTTCCTGGGAGGCGGGTTGGTGCAGGACTTCCCCTTCATCACCTTAGAGAGGCAGAGGCTTCTCCTACTGGGGATCTCAACTGGCCATGATATGCCGATTTCTTTTTTTCACTGACATTCTCCCATTGTTATGTTTCCTTTTCCAGCACTGCCACCCAGTTGACTGGGACTTATCTTCAGTTGCCTGCTTGAGGGCTCACCAGTACATGCACAGTTCTGAGACCAAGAACTTAGAAAAAACAAGTCACTTTCTCTCACACCACCCAAGTTTTAAAATAGGCTGTCCTATTGTATGTTTGTAATGTCTAGAAGGGATGTCAATCATCCAAGCAGCCCATAAAAAAATCAGATGGTTGGATAATCCACTTTCTGGACATTGTCAAATGTGACCATTTTGGGTTGAGGAACAAAATGGTGGGGACCACATGTTACCCCACAATTTGGACCAAAGGCACTCAAATACTGGCTACATAAACTAATTGTCAATTTGTTCCACCCAAATGGGAAAAAAGGAGTGGCTTGCCATAGAGGAATTGCCGGGGTTTTACCATGGGGTTGGTCTCTGACCCACAGAGGACTCCACAGAGCAAGCTAATCTTGCTAACCCATGGGAGGACGCGGATACAGCCCTCCACTCATAGGATTGACATTCAAGCAGTAATTCTTCAAAAACAAAGTATCATTTATTTAAAGGAAATAATCAGTTACAATACATTCAATAAAGGAAGAAAGAATACACTATAATCTATAAGGCATCACAGAACACAATTATCTTTCATTGAGAATTATACAGTAAAATAGAATACACAGACTATATAGTGGTTAAAATGTAATACCTAAGGCACATGGAGGCCCTTCATACATATGTATAAAGTATTAATATAATGCCACGATACTATACTAAACCTGCTATAACGTACCATGCAAAACTTCTAAACATATGTATAAGAGAACATTATAACATTTATACATCACTGAAGCATCTACTATTTAACACTGACATCCTCTGAGCACTGGCCAAATCGTCACAGAATGGGTGGGTGGGGGAGTCGCACTTAAACGCAGGCATCCAGCTTTATTTACAGGCACACCCAGACATTCTAAAAAAAAAAAAAACACCCAGAAAATCAGACTTATACTCTGTCTTCTTGAGTCCCTCTGAACTGTTTACGTCCTTCTGGTCTGTCTACTGCTCTCTGACCTTCTCCATTTGCTTCTGCTGCTGTTCTACTCTCTCCGTTCTGTTGTCTTCTCGCTCTGTTGTCTTCCTTCGTTGCTATCTTCTCTGCTCCCTCACACAAGCCTGCTAGCTGTCAGCCTTATATTCAGTTTCTGGCCTTCTCTGATTGGTTGCTTTCTCAAGTTCACTAATTAGCATGGAACCTCAGTGGGTGGGTGGCAACTGCTCAGCCAATCAATCTTGCCTGTCACTTAAGCTGAACCTCCTCTGAACTGAGTCATACCTGCTGAACTTTATTTCACTACTATTTCTTATCTGTTATTGGTTGATTTGCTCTGAGTCCTCCATTTTGGATTTTCAGTAGGGCTGTCAATTAATTGCAGTTAACTCACACTATTAACTCAATAAAATTAATCACAATTAAAAAAAATGAATTGTGTTTAATTGCAGTTTTAATTGCACTGTTAAACAATAGAATACCAATTGAAGTTTATTAAATATTTTGGGTGTTTTTCTACATTTTCAAATATATTGATTTCAATTACAACACAGAATACAAAGTGTACAGTGTTCACTTTATATTATTATTTTTATTACAAATATTTGCACTATACAAATGATAAAATAAATAGTATTTTTCAATTCACCTCATACAAGAACCATAATGCAATCTCTTTATCATGAAAGTGCAACTTACAAATGTAGATTTTTTTTTTGTTACATAACTGCACTCAAAAGCAAAACAATGTAAAACTTTAGAGCCTATAAGCACAAAGGGACATATGAATCTTTAGTGCCTCTGGCACGTAAATATCTTGCAACACCAGCTACAACAATGCCATGCAAACGCCTGTTCTCGCTTTCAGGTAACATTGTAAACTAGAAGCGGGCAGCATGATCTCCTGCAAATGTAAACAAACTTGCTTGTCCGTGTGACTTGTTGAACAAGAAGTAGGACTGAGTGGACTTGTCGGCTCTAAAGTTTTACATTGGTTTTTTTTGGAACGCAATTATTTTTGTACATAATTTTGTACATTTGTAAGTTGCACTTTCACGATAAAGAGATTGCATTAAAGTACTTGTATGAAGTGAACTGAAAAATACTATTTTTTACAGCACAAATATTTGTAACTAAAAATAAATATAAAGTGAGCACTGTACTCTGTGTTCTGTGTTGTAATTGAAATCAATATATTTGAAAATGTAGAAAACATCTGAAAATATTTACATAAATGGCATTCTATTTTTGTTTAAGTGCGATGAATCTTGCGAATGATTGTGATTAATTTTTTTAATCGCTTGACAGCCCTAATTTTCAGCTCTAAACTATCATTATTTATTCCTTATCGAAAGCCTTAATTCCTAAAACTAAGCCCTGTTTTATGCTAGCTAAAGCATTATGATACTGTCACCACCTTTATTATGTTAATTAGGGGAGATAAGTTTTTCACTGATGTTTCTCTCCCTCTCCAGCTGCCTGTCAGCAGCTGTATGCATGTCTCTGTCCTGGGTGCTGCAAATTTTTACACTGATCAGAGCAGATTTAAAAAAAACAAAAACAAAAAAAAAAACCTCTTGTATCACGCAGGCCCTCGAATAAGCATGTTAAATTGAAGAAAGTATGGCTTCATTGCAATGGCTTTCAAGATTCCTTTGGACCCTATAACTGTGTGGGTGGCCCAATTTCTATAAGCCATTAAACAGGAACATTGGTAAACTTTCGCAGCATATATGTTACAGGTGCATATGTTGTTAAAACTATTTCCTAGTTGATGTTCCATGGTTTCCTAATACCTTTTGCCTATGCCGACTCACAAATACCATACTTGTTTGAAAAGCCAGCCACTGGCTAAAACTGGTGGATGCAACTCCTTTTTAATGGCAAACTGCCCTTAAAAGAGTCTTGGCATCCAACTTTAATATTTAAAGCTTGCTGTTACTTAATAAGTAAAGTAAGACCATTGTGTCTTTATTGTTGTATTTTCAACATTTTGTGAGATATTAAATTATATATCTTTCAGACTTCAAAATGGTGCCTCTTGTTTTTGGTATCAGATAACTGCAAGTACTTTGACAGCTGATGAAATGCCAACATTTCTTCAGAACTTTCAGAAATGGTCAGGATATAAAAGAGTACTTTATACCAGAAAATCCTAGGCTCCAAAGCGTTAGGCCTGAATTTCAGATTCAAATGGAGTTCGGAATGCTTGGCACTTCTGAAAATGAGGCCTTAATTCTATACAATGGCATATTTTTAAACAGTGGTATATGTACTAATTTTTCAGGACATGCAACTATATGTAAAGTTTCAAGTACCAAAAGCTAGTCATTTTAGAGCTAGAAAGACCAAGAAAACCATCCCCCAGTCAGGATTCCAAATGAAAGGGCCTATTACTGGGTATTTTTAGAGTTTGAGATAAAGGAACTTTAATCAAAGCTGGAGAAAAGTACTACTGTGGCTAGAAAAGAAGTAGTCCTGTTTTTAGGCAAATGGAACATGCACAACAAAGTTATACAACACATAACTAGATTGTGGAATTCATTGACACAGGATGCCATTGAACCAAGAACATAGCAAGAATCAAAGAGGGATTTGAGATATATATATAATACACACTCAATAATTAATGTTGAAATAGTATTTAAAGGGATATAAAAACCCTGTGCTTCAGGATTCAAACCAATCTCTAACTAGTAGGGATTAGAATGAGATCCTCACAGGGATCAAATTATTCCATGTATGCCAAATGTGGAGTTTCTTGAACCTTCCTCTGAAGCATATAGTACTAGCCACGGTCTGTGACAGGATACTGGACTAGAAGGACCGAGTCTGATCCAGTATGGTGATTCTATGTTTCTTTGTCAGAACGGACAAAGCTAAAGATTCTGGATGACTGTACCCTCCTCATTTCTTTTGCACACATAAAAGCAGGTGAAACACTTTGAGTGAGTGTGGTATAGCCCAACTGCCACCAACAGTCAGTTATTTTTTTGAGTGAAAGGTTGAGGCACTAACCTCGCCACCCAACTTCTCCAGTTAGGATAAACACAAAAAAACAAATAATATATGTATAACCACAAAACATCTCACCATAGGCAGAACCGCAAACTCTGAGGGGAGTGAGAATCCTGAGAGATTATATCGTCAAAGGAGCAGAATTACACATAACTGTCCCTTCTCTGAAGACTCTATCATCACAGGAATTTTACTCTTGGAGTGTAAATAGCTTGAGGGATGTCCCATAGGATTATCATAAATATAAACACAAACCATTGTCATTATGAGTAAGGCCAATGTTGACAAGAAACAAGATTATTTTTTGGTTTATTTACTGATCTCATGTGAAAAGAAAGCCTCCCAAGGTTAAAAACAAATGGCCTGAGAATGCCTTCAGAAAACAAAACTTTATAAAATTTGACCAACTAACATAAGGGAAATCCTAACAGACAAAAAAATCTAGGTAGGCAAGAGTAGCTCCCCTGCTTCAGAATCTGATTTTGCCAGAGTGTGAGACCATTCACACTGGAATTCAAAGTGGAATTCTGCCCTAGAAGCTCAGTCCAAACAACAGTACTTTATTAATTTATGTGGCAAGGACCACAAGACTGCTTTGCATATGTTTGTAACAGAATCATCAGTGAAGATGACCAGGGAAAGCTGCTCTTTCTTGGGTTGAATGATTCTTGACATGACGTTCTTGGTTGAGGCCTACCTACCACATCATAGCAATGTGAAATGCACTGAGAGAATCACTTAGACATGGTCTCTTAACAATGGCATTGCTAAAGGAATTGATTTCAAATTAAACAAAAGTTGAATAAACTGTCTTAAGGCTTTTAGCTCTCTCCATATGTAAATCCAAAGACTCTATTATCAAGTATATGGAAAAAGGCCTCACTGGGAAAGGTGTGTGTGCAAGAAGAATGTTGGCAGAATGACACGTTCAGCCACTTTCGTGACATATGTCAGTCCTTATCCTTGTAAAACTTGGCATAGATTAGATCAGTCAAAAAAATCAGTTATGGTCTCCATGGTAATTGTCACTCAATCACTTTGCACTAAAGGGAAGGTTAAGGGTGACTTGATCACAGTCTGCAAGTACCTACCCAGGGAACAGAAAATTGACAATGTGGGCTCTTCAGTCTAGCAGACAAAGATATAACAAAATCTAATGGCTGGAAATTGAAGCCACACAAATTCAGACAAGAAATAAGGTGCAATTTTTTAAGTGAGGGTAATTAACCATTGGAACAACCTACAGTGTTGTGGTGAATTCTCCATCACTGGAAATTTTTAAATCAAGATAGAATATTTTCTTGAAAGATATGCTTTAGTTAGAACAGGAATTAATCCAGGAAAGTCTTATAGCCTGCATTATGCAGAAGGTCAAACTACATGATAACAATGGTCTTTTCTAGCCTTATAATCTATGAACAAAGCAGAAACTGCTAATATTACTTTCCTATGTCTTACAGCAGTTTCTCAAATTTCAAAAGATAAGCCTCCCTTCAGAAAAATTAAACCAACTGCAAACCCACTGTGCATTGTTAAAAGCCTACACATCTTAATTAATTTATCTTCTGCACCCCCTGACTAGTCCTTCATGCTTCCGCCTCCCTCCCCATATACACACTTGGGGAACTGCTGGTATAGATCATCATATGATAAACACTTCCTCTCCTTTCTTATGTGCTTTGAGCAGTGTAATAGTTAATGATAGTGACATTTAAAGTATCGTGACACCTGAATTAGGACACATTGACATGAATGAGGCTATTGCTCCAGGGTCTTTGCAAACTCAGGTGGACATCTCTACACTGGTCACATTTGCCTGATGCTTTAAAGTTCTTCTTTGCAATCATAGCAGGTAGAGACTTCTTATTTAAAAAATAACTAAAGTTGATACTCTGGAGAGCAACTGAATGTTCATTTGTGCTCCTTCCCTTCCCACCAGCTAGTCCTTTTGGCCCCTGGGAAGGCCTGACTCACAGTTTGAGAAACAGTCTTATAGACCACTGCCATACCACATTACAGGATATCACAAGACACTGCACATAAGCTCAGTATAATGCATGCCACCAGTGTATACTGTAGGCTGAGTAATTTTTACTGCTGACTGGGAGTTCCAGGTTCCTTTTATGCTTCAAGTCCGTAGGCTCATTATAGATGCTGTGGGTCTCCCATGGAACAAGATAATATGAAAGGAAAGTTTTAAAAAAAGGCTAGTATATTTTTCCTTCCCATACTTAAAATGTCAGAAGAATAAATATTAGGTGCAAAATTCAACCAAAGAACACACACACACATACAAAATCACACTATGGAAAATATGGAACTAAATTCAACATAATTGGCCCAATCCTGCATCTGTTACGAGGGTAAACATCCACTGAAGTTTTGTCTGAGGAAGGACTGCAGGACTGGGGCCAAGATAGCTAATTGCAAAAATTTCTGAGATAAACAAAAGGTATTCTCTAATCCATAATATAGAAGGATCTAATATAAAGTAGTTAATTGATATCTTTGTCAAGATGAAGGGCAAATTTAAAGGAATTCCATTTCCTTTCATCATACTGTACAACGAAATAAGAAATCACACTGATTGTGAAATTTCAAATCTTTTAAATGGATAATTGTTTTTACAGAATAACAGGAAATAGCTTTTATGATAAGTACACAAAGTAGTTTTCTGCCCTAATAATCTAGCATACACTGAATTAGCTCAGTACCTGAAGTCTGAGTTCCTCCATATCTCTCTTTTTTAGTATTCCAATAAAACAACAGTCAGAGTAGCACTGTGCAATCCTCAGATGTAAGATGCTTTAGGAGAGCAAAATATCACGGTTACTATCTAGGTAGCAACAAACATGATGTGGAGAATCTGGGGATTTGACTTGCCAATACCTAACATTGGAACTTCAGCCCTGATGAAATTCTGCATGCCCTTGTCCTGCAGTAAGATGTGCATAGTCACACTCCCTCACGTGTGGAGCCTCAATGAAGTCTGTGGGATTTTGGGCAGGTACAAGGGTGTACATGCATGTATCTTACTACAGGTTTGGGGTTTTAATCCTTCTAAAAACAATGCAAAATATAAATTTAATAAGTGTCTTGTTCATGGAGAAATTGCAGGAAAAATCATATATTCATACATTTCAAAGGCAGAAGAGACCATTCTGATCATCTAATCCAGTGGTCCCCAAACTGTGGGGCATACCTCCCTGGGGGGCGAGTGGAAACATTCGGGGGGGGCACGCGTCAGGGCCTGGGCCAGTCCCCATGGTGGGCGGGGAGGAAGTGCCCCCCAGCTGCAGCTCTACTCCACCCCCAGCCCAACTTCGACACCATTCCTCATTCCCAGGCCCAGGCCTCATTCCCAGGCCAGCTCTGCCTCTAACTCCAGCTCCTACTCCATCCCCAGTTCTGTCCCCAGCTCCACCTTCAGCCCAAGCTCCTCTGTTGAGCCAACAGAGCTGTAATGGAGGGAGGACGTGGACAGATTCCATTACTGATGGGGGGGGGGCGCAATAGGAAAAGTTTGGGCACCATTGATTTAATCTGACCTCCCGTATAACACAAGCCAAGTAATTTCACCCAGCAATTCCTGCATCAAGACCATAACTTGTGAATGAACTAGAGTACATATTTAAGAAAGACATCCAATCTTGATTTGAAGACTTCCACAAGTCTTTTGGTAAGTTCATCCAGTTGTTAATTAAATAAAATGTGTACCTTATCTCTAGTCTGAATTTATCTAGCCTCATCTTCCAACCTTTGAATCTTGTTATGCCTTTCTCTGATGAAAAAGGCAGAGGAAGGAACAGAATTCAGGGTGGCATTCAATTGCCTTAACTATGAAACCATTCTTTCTCTTCCTGAAATCCCCTGCCTCATTCACTACACACATTCCAGCTTCTGTTACAAATGAGATATAGGTCCTACAGATAAGAGGCTAATTAGCTACCTAACCCTGATTCATCCCAGAACAGATCCACCTTATCTGCTGAAGGAGGCAGGGGTCCTGGGGAAAAAACAGTATGTGATCATGCAATTAAAGTCTATCATAATGATTAGCACAGGTTAACTTAATTCTGGTATATCCTAACTTTTGAGTGCTTGACTTTGCAACCTTAATGTACTTTTTATGTAGATTTTATATGCAATTTCCTAAGTTTACAAAAAGCAAACTGAAAAAAAAGAAATTCCATCATGTGGAGCCATATTGACTTCCCACTTGTCTCATCACAGCACGCAGACTCTGCCACTTGGACTAACACAGTAATTGACAGCAGTAATAGGCTGTCATCCTCTCTATGGACCAGAACTAGAAGGAGATGCTCCACATTTTGCCAGTGGGTTTAACAATAATTTGCTAATAGCAGAGGAATGGTGAAATTTAGGAATCCTGTGTCCTATTTCAGATTCCGAGGGCAATGTACTCTTACTAGTTACAGGTGCTTTTGCCTGTCTCTCCAAGTCTTGCCACTTCTATACCAGTTTCTTTCATCTGTCCTTATCCCAGTCCATTATCCTCCCTCAGCTCCTCATCCCAGTCCCTTCTCCTGAGTCCCGCCCCTCTTTGCTTCACAGCCCAGTCCCAGACCCAACCTCCCACAGAGTGTTTTCAGAGGCTCACAACTTGGCCCAATTAAGGCAGATTTTCATGAGGATAGCAGAAAGACATATCCCTGATGCCAGCCTATATGTTCCACCCTCTCACCAAATTTCAATTCTCTATTCCTACACTTGGAAGCACTACAGCCTCTCAACCAAATGGTTGTACAAAATTGAACCATTTTCACTGAAATTTTCCCATGAAATACATCCTGAGGGAGACAGCATGCATGGAAAATTGAAGTCTAAATGGTTAAAGTTTGTCAAAGTTATAAGCAATTGAATATAGGTTCTTATAATGGAAAGTGTTGGGCTGACTTAACTAGAGGCATTGCTACATGTACCATTTATAATTCTAGTTTAATTTGTTTTTTAAGTCATTCTCTATTTTATTCACTGAAAAGTATAGCACTTCAAAAGTTGCAACACCACATCTAAATTAAAAAAATCATGTTATCTAGTACAGTGTCTACATTCTGGATCAAAGATGATGGATGAGATTCATCCCTAGTTGTTCCACTTATGTAACATAATTAAAGTCAGTGATGAATTTGGCTCACTGAGTTCAAATCCTCACACAGCTGTAATTTCATAGAATCATAGAATACCAGGGTTGGAAGGGACTTCAGGAGGTCATCTAGTCCAACCCCCTGCTCAAAGCAGGACCAATCCCCAACTAAATCATCCCAGCCAGGGCTTTGTCAAGCCTGACCTTAAAAACCTCTAAGGAAGGAGATTCCACCACCTCCCTAGGTAACCCATTCCAGTCAGGGCCGGCTCCAGGCACCAGCCGAGCAAGCTGGTGCTTGGGGCGGCAGCTTGTAAGAGGCGGCATTCCGCCCAATCCTAGGGCGGATTTTTTTTTTGGTGGTGTTCCGCTCTGGCCACCCTGTAGGGGGCGGCGGCGCGGAGGACAGGAGCGCCCTGCAGCAAGCCTGGCAGGGCAGCCCGCATCCTTCCCTCTAAGCCGACCAGAGCAGTGCAGAGCCCTCCCGGCAGGGGGCATGGTGGGAGGGACCGCGTGGCAGCGCCCCGCTGAAGCCCTGGCCGCCCCCCTTCTCTCTCTCCCCCCGCTCCCTCCCCCGTCCCCCACTAGCCGGGGCACATCTGCAGCGCAGGGAGTCCCCCTGCACCCTGGCTCCGGCTGCACTGCAGGGTTTTTTGTTTTTTTTTCCTCTGTCATTCTGGCCGCCCCGTTTTTTTTTTTTTTTTTTTGGTTTGGTTTGGTTTTTTTTGCTTGGGGCGGCCAAAAAGCCAGAGCCGGCCCTGATTCCAGTGCTTCACCAGCCTCCTAGTGAAAAAGTTTTTCCGAATATCCAACCTAAACCTTCCCCACTGCAACCTGAGACCATTACTCCTTGTTCTGTGATCAGGTACCACTGAGAACAGTCTAGATCCATCCTCTTTAGAACCCCCTTTCAGGTAGTTGAAAGCAGTTATCAAATCCCGCCTCATTCTTCTCTTCTGCAGACTAAACAATCCCAGTTCCCTCAGCCTCTCCTCATAAGTCATGTGCTCCAGCCCCCTAATCATTTTTGTTGCCCTCTGCTGGACTCTTTCCAATTTTTCCACATCCTTTTTGTAGTGTGGGGCCCAAAACTGGACACAGTACTCCAGATGAGGCCTCACCAATGTCGAATAGAGGGGAATGATCATGTCCCTCGATTTGCTGGCAATGCCCCTACGTATACAGCCCAAAATGCCATTAGCCTTCTTGGCAACAAGGGCACACGGTCGACTCATATCCAGCTTCTCATCCACTGTAACCCCGAGGTCCTTTTCTGCAGAACTGCTGCCTAGCCATTCGGTCCCTAGTCTGTAGCAGTGCATGGGATTCTTCCATCCTAAGTGCAGGACTCTGCACTTGTCCTTGTTGAACCTCATCAGATTTCTTTTGGCCCAAACCTCTAATTTGTCTAGGTCCCTCTGTATGCTATCCCTACGCTCCAGCGTTTCTACCACTCCTCCCAGTTTAGTGTCATCTGCAAACTTGCTGAGGGTGCAGTCCACACCAACCTCCAGATCATTAATGAAGATATTGAACAAAACCGGCCCCAGTTACCATTTTTATTAACTTTTCAAATTAATGAAGTTATAGATTAAATAATTTCAAAAATCAAAAAGACAACAGATCTAAAATATGTCACATAATAAAAACTGGGCTAGAAAAATAAATGTTTAGCCAAAAAGATATTTTAAAACTGTATCTTAGAAAATGGTTATCCTTTTGATAGACATATAAGTCAAAAGGCAATTAATTAACTTATTAACCAATTAACTTGTTAATTCAGCATTTCTTAATCAAGATCTGATCCTGCCCTCATTGAATACAGAGAATTTGGAACTAGGCAGGACTGCAAGACTGGTCTCTCCCTATTCAATTAAGAGCTACTACTTGTCAAACTAAATGAACCCTCTGAAAAATTATTTAATGATTTGAGATGGGCTAATTTCCTGAAAAATGTGACAAGATAAATAATGCCTTTGAATATGAGGAAATGGAAATTCACTTTTTTTCCTACAGCGAAGTAATGTTTAATTACCACATATGTTATTAAGATACATTTCAATGCTATTCCTCTTATAACATTGTGTAATTAAGTTGAACTCTGAGAATTTTTGACTTTATTATTAAAATCTTTAAAAGGACATTTACATTAAAAAGAAATTTTTATAAAAATAAATATGAACAGAAATGGTTTTTGTTTTTTAATTGTGCTTTAATTTATTTAAGATTAAAATAATTCACTTCTTCTGTGGGGACAGGTTGATTGATATTCCTCTCTTATGCCACTGTTTCTCAACAAATGGGCATTGAGAGACAAGAGAGGTGTCAAGAGGCACTGAACATTTTATCACCTGAAGCAAAGAAAATCTCATTCCCTCACAACCCTTCAAGATCAAGAATTCTCTGTCAAACTCTCAAAATACACCCACAAATAAATTATATAGGTTTATCATTGATACACCTTTACTATTATTTGTAACGGGATCATGAATTTTTTTGTCTTTAGATAAGGAGTTGCCAACCTAAAAGAATTGAGAACACTGTAAAATACAACAGAACGGCCTTGGAGCAACAGCAATGGCTATCTATGAAGAATCTACATAATCCCCTGACATATAAAGAAAATTAAGAGGAAAATTAATAACAAAACCCATGGAATGATGGAAGCTGGAGATGTTCTACGTTATATCCTCAAGAAATAGCAAAGTTCTTATAGTAAATAAATACTTTCATTGTAAGAAAAAGTGTAAAAACTTCCAGGAAAATATGAAGATTGTCCTTCCAGACATAGAATGTTAGGAACCATTAAGAAAGAGATAATAAAATAGAAAAATATCATAATGACACTATATAAATCAATGGCATACCCATACTTTGAGTACTTGAGTTCTGTTCACCCTATCTAAAAAGAGATATTAGAAATAGAAAAGGTACAGAGAAAGGCAACAAAAATGATTAGGGTATGGAACAGCTTTCATGAGGCGAGAGTAAAAAGAATGGGACTGTTCATCTTAAAAAAGAAAAAAACTAAGGGGAGGGGGAGATGATAGAGGTCTAAAACAAATCATGAATGGTGTGGAGAAAGTGAATAAGGAAGTGTTATTTATCCAGTCACATAACTAAAACCAGGGATCATCCAATGAAATAACAGGAAGCAAGTTTATAACAAATATAAAGAAGTACTTCTTCACACAAAATGCACAGTTAACCTGTGGAACTCATTGCCAGAGAATTTTGTGAAGGCCAAAAGTATAACTGGGTTAAAAAAAATAATTAGATAAGTTCATGAAGGTCCCTCAATGGCTATTAGCCAAGATGGTGAGGGGCACAACCCCATGCTCCAGGTGTCCCTAAACCTCTGACTCCCAGAAACTGGGCCTGGACAACAGGATGGATCACTCAATACCGGTAATTGCCCTGTACTGTTCATTCTCTCTAAAGCTTCTGGAACCAGTCACTGTCAGAAGACAGGACATTGGGCTAGATGGATCACTGGTCTGACCCAGTCTGGCCATTCTTATGTGAAGGAGTTTAATTTAATTAATAAAAGAATCATTGGTGACCAGGGATGGTATAAAGGATTACTTCATTTTATCAGAGGATACAACAAAAATTTACACCCACATAAACATTTCAATGTTTTTTAAAAACACAGGATAACGGGAAATGACTTATAAGAACAGAGTGAACCCATTATGTTACAAAAAGGAATCTTCAACTTGTTAATGGACTAATCCATGCTGAAATGTAATGAGACAATTTGCTCAATACCTACTTAAGTAGAAGACTCTGAGGTACCTGATTCTTTCCTACTCTGAGGTTTGATAAAAACGTATTGCATGGGTGAAAGCATCTGTGATACTTTGATCGCTACAGTAGATGCTCATTAATAGCAATATATTGGTGCTCTCTTGCTATGTTGCTCCTAAGCAGCTGTTGCTGTTATGGGAAGTATTGACAATTCGCAGTAGGGAAAGTGTTCCCAGGGGAAATGTTGCTCGTAAGTTGCAGATGCTCTTACAAGGTGTTGCTGCAAACAAACGTCTACTATACTGTTAGGTTGGAGTCAATATATAATTGGACTCTGATAAAGGCAATGTCTTAATTTATTTCTTGGAAAACATCAAATACATTACACAAAATGAAAATGCTGAATATTTGTTTAATCAATTACCTTTAAAGTCATGTGCTTCCCTCTGCTAACACAGGGTGAGCAGAGCCAAACCTGTTTAAAGCTAGTTGAGGTTACAGAGTTATGGAATGGGTTGGAAGGAGATTTGATCAGGGAGGTTCTCTCTGAAGAAGCATGACTTGTCCTCTAACTGTAATAAAAGCATAACACACTCAGGAATGCTAGAAACAGACTGATTTTTATTTACTGGGCCCAGTCACATGATCTAGGTCAGACTTTCTAAAGGATATAACCTTGTCACATGGTAGTGGTAAGTACCCACCCTATCCCGTCATTCACTCTCCCCCACTCCATTCACGAACTCTCATTCACTCTCTAAAACATTTTTTCTTACCCTCACTCCACTACCATCACCCTTCTCTCTCTGCCCTTTTATCTCTTTGCAGTTTCCTCTTCCAAATAAGGGAGTGTCTGACTGAAGTTTCAATAAGCATGCCTTATTAAAAAATTCTGTGTGAATAAGAGAAAAGTTTTAAAAATTTATCTTTCACTTTCTGTTGTGGCTGTAAATCCAATAATACATCTGTCTGTTTTATCTGTAGCTTCTGCTGTTGTGGCCTTTGGGGATGTCCCTCTACACCAGCAGAACACCTGAACCTGAGGAGGAGGAGAAAATATAGGACTAGGGAGGGTATGTTTAGCGAGATCCTGCAAGCCAGTTTTGCACTGGACTGTGAACAAACTGCCTGGCTGGCCAAAAAGGCAGATGGCCTGGAGAGGGACAGAGACGACACCAAAAAATTAAGACCCAGGAATCCCACAGGAAAAGAAACGGGAGTTGCACCAGGACATAATGGGGCTTTTTAGACAGCAAACACTAATACTGAAGAGTCTAGTTGACCTACAGGTACAACAATCATGGACTTATCACCCTTTACAGTCCCTGGAGAACTCCATGATTGCAGCCCCCTGAACCCCCTCAACATTCCATGTGGTATCATGGATCACACTCCCTACTTCTCCACGCCTGAGAATACTAAGGACAACCACAGCTTCACATACTCCAACCATGCCTCTCACAGGCCAGTGTAAGTGTAGCCAAAATGGACTCCATTTGTGCACTGGAATGGACAAAAATGTTTGCTGCCTCTTTAATTTTAAAGTTCCATTCTGTTAATTTATGTTAGAAACTTCTATTGTATTATTCTTTTTTATTTGTACATTGTTGTTTTTCCACTCCTTTTATCACCAAATAACATTTTAATTTTTGAAAATAAATCAATCTTTATTAGTTCACCACAAATATTGCAAAAAGTATAGAAGTACTAAAAGCACCCAGTACTTGTAAGTGTACAGCATCACAGAACACATAGGTTCAAGAAAACACCTACTCACGTGCAAAAGTTCAGCAAGCACTGCATAATTCATAGGTTCGGTGACAGACTTGATATAATAATTATAAATGTACAGCAAGCACCAAATAATTCATAGGTTTATTAAAAGACAGAGTATTCTATGTATAAATGTACAAGCACTACACAATTCCTACCAGCCCACAACCTTCAGGTCCACAGCACAGTCAAGCATAGTACATTAGTGCAGCTGACCATTAAAGGGCTCTTTCAAAGCCTCCCACAACTGACTCTTGTAAAGGCCCTTGTGTCTGGCGCTTCAAACTCAGCAGACAGCCACTCCACCGCTGCCTTTCAGTCCAGCAGCAACTTTTCTCATTTTCCCTTACAGATATTATGCATGACACAACAGGCAGCTATAACTACTGAGATATTTTTTCTCACTGAGAGCCAATCTTTTGAGTAAACACCACCAGCATCCCTTCAATCTACATATCTATTGTGAACCTCTTGAGCCAGTAGCTGAATCTTTTCTTGGTGCTGTCAAGGTGGCCAGTGCATGGCTTCATGACCCTAGGAAGCAAGAGGCAGGGTGGGTCCCCTAGGATCACTATTGACATTTCAATATTTACTCCCGGGGGAATTCTGCACCACTGCGCACGCATAACTCATATGCCACACATATTTTTCTTTCCACAGAAAATAACTTCTGTCAAAAGTTGCTGCAGTTCTGCTTTTTGCCCACCAGATGACGCTGTGGTGATGGAACAAAGCAGCTGCTCCCCACCAGCCCCAGTTACCATAGGGAAGAGAAAGAACCTGCAGTACCTTCATCACAAAGCCTGTCGAGCCAGGTCAGAAGACAGGGGACATGGGGCTGCAGGGGGGTCACAGATTGGGGTTCATAAGGGCTAGTGAAGGACAGACTGGGGCAGGGGCGGAATGGGAGTGGAGGTGCAGGGCCACAGTGGGGAGGGAAGTGCAGGCTACATGGCAACAGGGGAGGAGGTGCAGGGACACCTGGAGATGAGGGGAGAGGTCTGGCTGAGAGGGTGCAGGGCTACATAGGGACGGGGTGCAGGGCCACATGGGGAAAAGGGGATGGCTGAGTGGGGGCACAGAGACACATGGGGACAGGGGGAGGGATGAAGGGACACAAGGGGATGGGTGTCTGAATCAGGGTGGGAGAAGGTAGGGGTCAGCCAGCATCTGCATGGGGGAAACTCCCTAACAATCCCTCCCCAACCCACTCAAAAAAACTGTTCCATACTTTTCCCACCCATACCCAACAACCCTCCAAGCTCACACCTAGACTCCTTCCCAGCAATTACTTCCCTCTCTTTCAGCTCCTCTGTTACCCTTAACTCCCCCACACCTTCGCGGTGGTTTTGAGATGTACAGAAAATACAGTTCTGTATTGTAGTTTAAATGAATTATTACTCAGAGTTCTGTATTAATATACCTAGTAAGGAATCTATTTGCCAAAAAAACATTTCTTTAATCTTTTTTGTTGTCTGTATTGTTACAGACATACTTGCTGACAGGTATTTTGAAATAAATTACCAAAATAATTGAAACTGGTGTGATTATATTGTGTTATTTTGACAAATAAAATATGCAAAATGTAATAGTGTGCAGAATTTTCAACTTTTAGGTGCAGAATTCCCCCAGGAGTAAATATTGCCAATGGTAATCTGCAGTCAGGAAAGAATGTCACTGCTTAATGCTTTCTGAACAGTCCTGTTGTCTTAAAGATGTAAGTGTTATGCACTTTCCCTGATCAGTCCACACTGATATTGGTGAAACATCCCTGGTGATCCACCAATGCTTTCATAACCATAGAAAAGCAGCCCTTTCTGTTGATGTATTCTGTGGCCAGGTAGTCTGGTGCCAAAATAGGGATATACATGCTGTCTATCCCCCCACTGCAGGTTAGGGAAATCCATTAATGCAATTCCATCCACCAGGTCCTGCACACTGCTGAGAGACACTTATCATACAGGAAGATCTGGATGACCATGTAAGCTGGAGTTTTAGTAATAGGATGAAATTGAATAGTGAAAAGTGCAAGGTCTTGCATTTAGGGATTAATAACAAAAAATGTTGTTATAAGCTGGAGATGCATCAGTTGGAAGTAACAGAGGAGAAGGACTTCGGAGTATTGGTTGATCACAGGATGACTATGAGCCTCCAATGTGATATAGCCGTGAAAAAAGCTAATGCGGTCTTGGGATGCATCAGGCGAGGTATTTCCAGTAGAGATAAGGAGGTGTTAGTACCGTTATACAAGGCACTGGTGAGACCTCATCTGGAATACTGTGTGAAGTTCTGGTATCCCATGTTTAAGAAGGATGAATTCAAACTGGAACAGGTACAAAGAAGGGCTACTAGGATGATCCGAGGAATGGAAAACCTTTCTTATGAAAGGAGACTCAAAGAGCTTGGCTTGTTTAGCCTAACCAAAAGAAGGCCGAGGGGAGATATGATTGCTATCTATAAATATATCAGAGGAATAAATACCAGGGAGGGAAAGGAATTATTTAAGCTCAGTACCAATGTGAGCACAAGAACAAATGGATATAAACTGGCCATCAGGAAGTTTAGACTTGAAATTAGACGAAGGTTTCTAACCATCAGAGGAGTGAAATTCTGGAACAACCTTCCAAGGGGAGTAGTGGGGACAAAAACCTATCTGG
The DNA here is from genome assembly GCF_027887155.1 of Malaclemys terrapin pileata. Taxonomy (NCBI): domain Eukaryota; kingdom Metazoa; phylum Chordata; order Testudines; family Emydidae; genus Malaclemys; species Malaclemys terrapin. Next base: position 273,801,574 of record NC_071506.1, read on the forward strand.
CTTCAAGACTAAGCTTGATAAGTTTATGGAGGGGATGGTATGATGGGATAGCCTAATTCTGGCAATTAATTGATCTTTGACTATTAGCGGCAAATATGCTCAATGGCCTGTGATGGGATGTTAGAGGCAATGGGATCTGAGTTACTACAGAGAATTCTTTCCTGGGTGTCTGGCTGGTGAGTCTTGCCCACATGCTCAGGGTTTAGCTGACTGCCATATTTGGAGTCGGGAAGGAATTTTCCTCCAGGGCAGATTGGCAGAGGCCCTGGGGGTTCTGCAGCGTGGGGCCCGGTCACTTGCTGGAGGATTCTCTGCAACTTGGAAGTCTTTAAACCACGATTTGAGGATTGCAATAGCTGAGACATAGGTTAGGGGTTTGATACAGGAGTGGGTGGGTGAGATTCTGTGGCCTGCATTGTGCAGGAGGTCAGACTAGACGATCAGAATGGTCCCTTCTGACCTTAAAGTCTATGATTCTATGACACCGTCCTGTGCAACAAGACTCTTATTAATGGCCCTACACACTTACATGACAATGACCCCCACTGTGGATTTGCCAACTGCAAAATGCTTTCCCTCTGATCAGTAGCATTCCAGCACTGCAAGCTTCTAGAGTGCAATTGCCACTCACTTCTCAACTCAGTGCAGCTCTCATGCTGCTGTCCCTGCACCAGAGGGCAAGAGCGAGCTCGGAACACAGATGCAGAAATGTGACCTTTCACATCTGAAAATTCTGCAGCCCCTACTCATCATCCCAAACCTGTTGTGATCCAACCAGTCAGTGCTCATTTCTCCAGCCCAATAGCAATGCTCCCACCATCTCCAGCCGCTCTGTGAATACCACCAACAACCTTGAATTGTTTTTCACTGTTTCAACAATCTATCCTTGTCCCCCATTCTTGCCGTTCTTCTTGCAGGTCTGCAAATACAGAATTTTTCACCTTTTATTTGCAACATTCACGTAATTAGTGGGCTCCATGCTTCTGGCAGAGATGAGATGGTGGCCTCAGGGCACTGGGAGTGGGTGGGAGGGGACTTGGCTTAATGGCACTGTGACAAGGCTGAGAAGGGGAGGTGATGCAGCCTCAGGGCACTGGGGCAGGACAGGAGGCAAGGCACAAGGCCTCGGGGAAGGAGGCAGGGCACGGTGCTTCAGAGCACCAGAGCAGGAGGCAGGGCATGGTGCCTTGGAGCATGAGGGCAGGAGGCAGGGCATGGTGCCTTGGGGTGGGAGGCAGGGCATGAAGCCTCGGAGCACCGGGGCATAAGACAGGGCACGGGACATGGCCTCAGGGCACTGTAATGGGCTGGGTTGCGGTGGGGGAAGGCACGAGGCCCCAAGGCACCGTGGCAGATCACGAGGCACGCGGCCTCAGGGCACCGTGACCGGGTGGGTTGGGGCGGGGGAAGGCACGAGATCTCCGGGCACAGCGACGGGGCGAGTATCTCCTCAGCCCCGTGATTAGGAGCCGGGCGGGACAGCCTTACGCCCCCGTCTGCTAGACGGAGACTTCTACCCGCGGAGTGCGCAGGCAGCTAGCGGCGGAGTCTCGCCCACCCGCTGATCTCCCTTAGCAACCCAGCGGCCCCGCGCGGATCTAGCGGCCAGAGGGCGGGACTTCCGGGCCGGGTCGACCTCTTCGGAAATGACGTTAGAGTGTCAACATGCAAGATGGCGGCGCATCACCGACAGAACGCGGCCGGGCGCCGGAAAGTGCAGGTGAGCGGTTGGCCGGGTTTCCCGCCGGAGCGGGGTTGTGGGTTGACTGAGGGGTCTGCGGAAGAGGGAGCGCGCGAGCGCCTGGGAGGGGCGGGGAGCCGTTGGGGAAGGCGCAGGGCAGGGGGCGCCGGAGGCGGTTTGATGATTGGGGCGGCGGGGAGCCGTTGGAGAAGGCGCAGGGCTGCGGGCAATGGAGGCCGCTCGGGGGTTGGGGCGGCTGGGCTGTTGGCGAAGGAACAGGGCTGCGGACCCCAGAGGCGGTTTGGGGGGGTTGGGGCGGTGTGTGTGGGAGGAGCAGAGGGGGGTGGGGCGGGGAGAGGAAGCGGTGGGTCTGTGCCGATTGCGGGGGCTCCCCTCTCCCGCTGGGTGTCTCCTGGGGCAGCTGCTGTTGTACCTGGGGAGGGCCGGGGCGAGCAAGGCGGCCTCTCCTGCTGCTGAGAGGAGGGAGAGAGAAGCTGGTAGAGACCCTCCCCAGCCTCGCCTACGGCCGCTCGGTCCCCGTCAGTGTGAGGCATGAAATAAAATGGAGTTAAAATATATCGCAGGCACTTGTCAGCCGACGGTCTGCCCTTTGCTCTCACCGTCTCCCACTGGGATCTGGGGAGCTGACGCGAGGGGGTGTTTCCTTAGGGGAAGCGTGTGTCTGGCTTAGCTGTGTCAGACGCTCCATGTTGAAGAGGCAGAAGTACTTGTTCAGCTTTAATTGCCGTCTTTTCATATTGTTTTTAAAGTGAGAATATGCCTCAGCCGTCCCATTGGGTCTACGCTTTGTTTCAACCTGGTGTGTTTTGGGCATCCAGGGTCTCGTTCAGAGAAGGAGGTGGGGGGGGGGGGGGTTGTTTTGATTATCTTCCTACGGATTGGATCCTCTTACTGAAATACATGCAAAAGCAAATACTCTTAAACAGGGAAAGTGGAACACTATGGTTAATTATGCTTCTCCATTTTGTTTGCTCTAGTATAAACATTCTTAATTTCATTTTAATTAGAAGTGTCCATACAGAGGAGACTGGATGGTTTAGGGGATTGTTGATCTAGAGAGCTGCCTATAATAGGTGGTCAGTTCAAATCTGGTCTGGGTCTATCCACAGTGACCAAAAGTTACCACTGGATGGTATTGGAAGTGTCAGCTCAGTTCCTACTGGACAGGTGTTCATCTTACAGAAACCACCATGACAATTGTAGACAGTCTATGGAAATAGAACTACTCTCATCCTCCTATGAAGTGGGTTATTTTTCCAGGTCAGGGCATAATTAGCATGGCCAGTTCCAACAGCTCAAAAATCATGAGTGAGGTCCAAAAAATCATGATCAGAGATAAAAAGACCACTATATATACACACACTAATAAATTTGCTAAACTTTTTTTTAACAACTAAGAGGACTAAAAACTTCACTTTAAATTTTCTAAAAGTATGATTCCTCCCCCTACCCTCCCCCCCCTGCAACTCCATGATTCTAGGAACTGCAGCTTTCAGAAAAACAACAAATATTGTGAGACTCACAATAAAATCATGAGTTGATAACATTTTGTAAGCACACAGCTGAGGAAGTAACAAAGAGTCCTGTGGCACCTTATAGACTTACAGATAGTGGAGGTGAGGAAGTGTTACTAGGGAAGTTTGCAATGCTATTACTTCAGTTGTACCTATTCTGTAGATACAGAGATCCTTCCAGGGCTGTCAATTGGTGACATTTACATGAGCTTAAATTCAAAGCTAAGGGCTTGTCTATAGTAGGAGAGTTTTGAAGGTATAATTGTACCAGAATAACTGAATCAGTAAAACCCTCCTAATTTGGATGCAGTTACACCAGTGTAGCTTATATCTGTTTTTCAAACTTGCAAAGTTATAGTGGTATACACACAGTTATATTGATATAACTATGTACACAATAGGGGTTAGTCTACACTCCAAAGGCTTGCTTGGGATAGCTGTACCAGCAGTGCCCATTCGTGGAGACAGTGTTTACCAACAAAAGAATTGTTTTGCTATTATAGTTAAACCACCTCCCTGAATGACAAAAATGACTCTCTTCCCTGTACAGTACAGTCCCAGAGTCACGAACACCTGGGGAATGGAGTTTGTTCGTAACTCTGAACAAAACATCATGGTGGTTCTTTCAAAGGTTTACAACTGAACATTGACTTAATACAACTTTGAAGCTTTACGACGCAGAAGAAAAATGCTGCTTTCCTCTTTTTTTTAGTAGTTTACGTTTAACACAGTACTGTACTGCATTTGCTTTTTTGTCATCTCTGCTGCTGCCTGATTGCATACTTCTGGTTCAAAATGAGGTGTGTGATTGACTGGTCAGTTCGTAACTCTGGTGTTCATAATTCCGAGGTTCTGCTGTATAAGCTGCATCAACACAGGGTTCGGGATGGATAGCTATGTTGTCTAGGTGAGTGATCTGGGTTTTGCTGGCAAAACTTTTTATTGTACAGCTTGTCTAGGGCTTATACTGAAATAGGTACGTTGGTTTTAAAACCAAACAAACAAAAAAAAGGCCCTCATCCTTAACAAATAGCTATATCAGTATTACCTTTTAAGTGTAGACCAGGCATAAAATAAAAATGTCCAAATCAAGGCTCTTTGTTTCTCTTAAGCCGCAGCAGAAAGGCTGCTTGAATAGGGATGATGTAATGTGGAAGCTATTTGAAATTAGTGGAATATATTAAAACATTTACATTTAGAAAATATTTTCAGCTAATGATTGCTATGAAAAAGATAAATAAAACGAAGTTTGCTTTTAATAAGTGAAGATTTAGTAAAGGTTGGCAAATAGGACGTAATTCTTGTGATACCTCGTGGCTTGTCTACACTAGAGGTGTTTTTACATCCAGTTAACTGATTGCCAATTAACTCAAGGTAGCTAATATATTTGTAAAAGCTAGTACAGAAACTCAGGAATGTTTGTTCTGGTGTCCATGGTTAAATTGGCAGTTGATAACTCATGGTAAAAATTCTGGTGTAGACATACCCTTAGTGAAGAAACCCTATTAAGGAAAAAATCATTCTGGTATACCCATTAACTGCTAGGGAAAGAATGTTCTTTCCTGATGAACAGGCAGTCTGTCCGGTTGAGTAATTCCCTTCCCCAAGTTAATATAATTTACTGTTGACAAAATTCCTAGTTGCTAAATGTCATGAAATCCTCCAGTGACTGTGAAAGTTAGTAATTTTTAAATCATCCACACTAGCATTTGGACTCAAGTGTTTTCTTTGCTTTTTCAGGAACAAAGAATGCCTCGTATCAGAGTTTTGATCTCCACCTTCTCCTCCTCTACCATAGCCTTGTACTTGAATTGTCACTCAAAGTTACACGGTGGGAGCTCCACTCATCCATTAGAAAAATATCTGCATTAAGCCGTGTTTTGCAACATGCTCTAAAGGTGGCAAAACTCTTTCTCAATTGAACTTGAGAAGAATCAGTTTCCACAGCCACAGGCCCCCCTACAAAGAACTCTCTGTGCGACTGCATAAAAATCTTTTCTGGGCTTTGTCAGTCAAAATACTCCTGGTAAATATAGCTTTAGAGCTAAGGGACACAGGTGGCCACTGAGATAGCTAGGCTCTGTCCATTTAGGACACTGAAGAATACCGTATAAGTCCTTTAGGACAGAGATTATCTTTTACTGTTATGTTATGTGTTGTCACAGTGCCTAACCCAGTGGAGTCCTGGTCTGTGAGTGTGGCTCCTGAGCGGTACTGCAGTACTAATGACAAAAGATCCTTGTTATTATATTGTTTTTCAGACGTGGAATTGAATAAGCAAACCAGTGCAAAGCATGAAGCATTGATGTGCTATTAGTCTTTCCTGCTTGGCAGATGGGCCATGGCATGGTATACCATATGTAGCTTCCAGGTGATCTTCATGGTCAGCCCCAAATATAGGACACTGCAGAAATCTAGCCAAGAGGTGGGAAAGGCATAAATCACTGTGATTGTGTTAAAAGGACTAACTGTGGTGGTAAATTTTTAAACCGCAAAGTACAGTCTATTACATGAACGTTACATAGCACGGCATATTCAATGGCATTCCAACCAGAAAAATACTTTCAACACTTCTTTTTATTTACCAGAATTAGGGGTACAGCAAAGTGATGTTTGTGTTACTAACAGCCATCTTCTGGTTGTGTTATAAAAGGTTTAAATGCATTTGTATACTGTTCCCTTATCTTACTACACAAACATTGTCATTTCTTTTTATGTATGTCACTGGGATTTTTTTTCTATTGATCCACTTCGAGTTCTCCAATTTGAGCCTTTTTTTGTTACACATGGGTGTCTCGAACACCCGTTGGATCTTCTTCTCCAGTATAGATTCAGACAAGCCACTCTTCTGTGTTGTCACTCTTTGGCATGAGAATGTGTAATTCATGTATTAAAAAAATCTCTGGATGCTTCTTGCTTACAGTCCCCATGTGATGTCCAGAAAATAGGTTTTGATGCAAATGTCTTGTGGGGTCACTAATTTTTCTCTAGCAAAATCTTCTGCATGTGTCTTGACATGTTGCTTTCTTGTGTCATACATGTTAGTCCTTTCCTTAGTGTTTCCCAACCTGTCCTCTGTGGAGCACTTTCTTGTGATCTGCAGGAGCTGGCTTGTCTCATGACACTGGTTCTTTGCATTGAAAGAAGTTAGAAATGCATGAATTATTTTTCATGTAAGCAGTTGATGTAGCTGCCGAAGGGGTGTTATTAGGTCATAGTTGTGAATGAAAAAAGAAGTGTCTGACATTTTCTCCATTGAGAAGTGGTTCATGCTGTTTGTGAATTCCTGCCTTACCTAGTTGTCCTAATAATAGGAGCACCGTTCGCCTGAAATATTTCTAAAGTTAGAGGATACCTAGTAAACCTATCCAAAACACAAACATTTTCTTTTTCTCCCCCTCTTCCCCCCCCACCCCCCCCTGTCACCCCCATCCTCTTAACAAGGTCTCTTCAAAAGTGATCACTTAATACAAGCAGCATTTGCTTTATCTCCAGGAATATTATTATTGTAATTTAAAATGGATTATGACAGTTTCTTTTTATGAGAGGCAGAAAGTTTTTGCTACACGTCATTCTTCAGAGGATAACTTTATTATCTTTCTTACTCCATTTGTCTTAAGCTTAAAATATACTTGACAGGAATAGCTTTCTTTTTAAAGAGGGGAAAACTTACTACAGAGGTATTGTAAAAGTTGAAAAGATTTCTTAGGTGAGACAGGAATGTCTGTTTGAAATTCTACCTTCTGATGGTATCTGAAGAGCATGTGACCTATAATAAGCTCTCTTGAGTCTTGTCAACAGTAGCAAAATTACCTCTTGCTGACAGTGGGCTTCAGCAACATGTATCTTTGCTGTTGCTGACAAGACTTTGCTGGCTGTCTCTATTTTAAAAAAAAATTCAGATAGTTCTTGCTCTGAAAACATTCCATTTACCTGTTAAGTTCACATGACACTACAGTCCCTTTTTTCCACTTTGACACTTGTGGGAGGAAAGTAATCTTGTGATTAAGCCCTGAAGTGGTAGTCAGGTGATGAAAATTCTGTTCCTAGGTCTTCTGGATTTTCTATGTGAGCACAAACAAGTGAGTTATCCTCTTTACCTCTGTTTCACCCTCTGGAAAATGAGGATAATACCCCTCCTTCCTCCTCTCCCCCCCTTCCCCCCCCCCCCCCCCCGTTTCCCCAGGTATAACTATATTAGCAAACCTCTTCTAGTATAGACCTGTCTTAAGTATCCTACGTTCATGTCCTAAGAATGGCCACACTGTGTTAGACCAATGGTCTATCTAGCCCAGTATCCTGTGCTCTGGCAATGGCTTGTGCCAGATGCTGCAGAGGGAATGAACATATCCGAGCAATTATCAAGCGATCCATTCTCTGTCATCCAGTCCCAGGATCTGGCAGTCAGAGACTTTGCCGTCTTGGCTAATAGCCATTGATGTATCTATTCTCCATGAACGTATCTAATTATTTTTTTCTTTTTTGAGTCCAGTTATAGTTTTGGCCTTCATAGCATCCCCTGGCAATGAATTTCACAGGTTGACTGTGCTGTTGTGTGAAGAAATACTTCCTTTTGTTTGTTTTAAATCTGCTGCCTGTTAATTTAATTGGGTGACCGCTGATTCTTGTGTTATTTGAAGGGGTAAATAATACTTCCTTATTCACTTTCTGCACCCATTCATGATTTTCTAGATGGCTATCATATCTCCCCTTAATCATCTCTTTTCCAAGCTGAACAGTCCCAGTCTTTTAAATCTCTCCTCATATGGAAGCTGTTCCATACCTCCATCATTTTTGTTGCACTTCTGTACCTTTTCCAATTTTAATATATCTTTTTGAGATGGTGTAACCAGAATTGCCTGCAGTATTTAAGATGTGGGTGTACCACACATTTATGTAATGGCATTATGATATTTTATGTCTTCTTATCTATCCCTTTCCTAATGGTACCTAGCAGTCCATTAGCGTTTTTTGATAGCCACCGCACATTGAGCAGATGTTTTCCGAGAACTATCCAAAAAGACAGCATTCAAGAGATTGTGGAAACAGCTAATTTAGATCCTATCATTTTGTACGTATGCTTGGGATTAGGTTTTCCAGTGTGCATTACTTTACATTTATCAACAGTGAATTTTGTCTTCCATTTTGCACTTTGTTTGTCCAGTGGCCCAACTGATTGTTTGGCAGCCTTCCTGCTTCTGATGTACTTAAAAATTGCTGTTAGTTTTGGTGTTTTGCTAGTTGAGCTTCCAGTTATACTTTTACACATGACTTGCCAGAGTTTGTTCCTTTCTATTTTACTCATTAGGATTTGACTTCCAATTTTTAAAATATGTCTTTTTTTTCTCTAACTGCCTCTATTACTCTGTTTAGCTATGGTGGCATTGGGGGGTGGGGGGCTCCTCTTACTGTTTTTGTTTTTTATTTGGGGTATACGTATAGTTTGAGCCTCTATTGTGGTGTTTTTTAAAAGTTTCCATGCAGCTTGAAGGCATTTCACTATTATGACTGTTCCTTTTAATTTCCATTTAACTAGCCTCCTCACTTTTGTGTAATTCCCCATTTTGAAGTTAAAGGCTACTGTGGTGGTGGTGGTGGGGGGGGGGTTGGTATTTTTCTCCCTACAAGGATGTTACATTTAATTACATTATTGTTGCTATTACCGAGTGGTTCCGCTGTATTCACCTCTTAAACCAGATCTGTGTGCCACTTAAGACTAAATCAAGAATTGCCTCTTCCCTTGTGGGTTCCAGGACTACAGCTCCAAGAAGTAGTTATTAATGGTGTCTAAAATTTTTATCTCTGCCTCCCATCCTGAGGTGACAAGTATCCAGTCAATATGAGGAAAGTTGAAATCACCCATTATTATTGAGTTTTCTGTTTTTATAGCCTCTCTAATCTCCCTGAGTATTTCAAAATCACTATCCTTTTGAGGTGGTAGATAGTATATTTCTACTCTATACTCTTATTATTCATGCATGGAATTTCTGGCCATAAAGATGCTATGTCTTTATTTTCTTTGGTGGTTGTCTTGATTGCTTTAATTGTTGACTTATTCAGGTATTTGTACGATTGCACAATCTACTGAAAAAGAGGCAATTCTATGCTGTATTAGTCTGCAGTGGCTTCTTAATAGTATCATGCCTTGGTTTGCCTGAGTTCCCCTGTATTTTCACTTAGAATTTAGATCAATATGTTTTCAGGTCTCATGGCTGAAAGGAACTTAAGAGACCCTTATTTAAATCTTTTGATATGGCTGCTATTTTATGAAACCAGGAAACAAGTACAGTGTCTTCCTGATGAGCATTCTAGAGACAAAAGTTAACTGTCCTTAACAGTTCTCAGTTGTTCAAATGCACACCTGATTAGGGAACAATGTGAAAAGCAACTGCTTAGCCAACAACTAATATTTCAAGGACCTCTAGAGCAGAATAATTTAATTGCCGTGCCTGATCAGTCACAGAATAAAACAGAAATGACTATCTTATTATCTCCTATCTGTATGAGATGATTTCATTACCATAGTTTGTCTGTGCCAATAGTATACAAGAATTGTATGTTGGTTGGTGGGGAAACCTAGCATGAGAAGAGATAAGCAGCTATAAGATTAAGTTTTGCAGGTTTGCTTGTGCGGGTTTGATCAAGAAATATATGAATCTTTTCTTCACTTAATCCCATAAAAGTCTCACTCACATGCAAAAGTAACCAGTTATCCTCCCACCCCAAACACTCTTCACAAATGGTACTACTGGAAGGGGCTATCGTTTATTTTTAATTTTAATGTTTAATAAAATTACAGGTGCCCATCCACTGCTCTGGGTGCCTGTCACATAAATTTAAAAATTACAACATGAACGTAAACAAAGGACTTCCCATAAACATGTCCACGTCAGCCCATACCCTTCAAAACATACTTAGTGAAGTGGGAGGTGAGGAAATGATAGGCTTTGCAGTGTGTCCAGAAGGTTGGTTAATCTAGGCTCTGAAAGACCCCGGAGGAGGAGCAAGTTCCAAAATCGAGGATGACTTATAGTGGACACCTTGCCAGCATCTCCCTCTCACATTGAGGTGCTGTAACTTGAGTGCCTCTGCTGATCTCAACTATAGCTCTATGTCATAAGGAGAAAGGCTGTTTCTTCCTGATGAGCGTGATCCTCTAGTTTGAGCTGCCAATACCCAGCATCTTGTAGCTAACACAGTGTGAATTGTTTCTACTCTGTTTTTTCAGGAAAGTTGCCTATCTTCATGGACTGAATAAGAATAATCGGAAAACTATCTATTTGCTGGCTAGAGCTTTGTCTTGTTATACAGACCTGGCTTTTATTTAATACTATGTTCTCTTGTTCACCCAGTCAAGCAAGGACTCTTAACAGTGTAGAGGCAGTGTGTTCAGGTTTTGCTAAGGAATAGAGGAGTAGCACACTATACAGCCTCCACCTATGCTACAAAAACAACTACATAAATGAAACATCATTATACCCATCTGTGTTTATCACAAGGCTTTCAGATGCTGTAGACAGAAACCCCACACTTTCTTCCCTTTTACTTGTTCTCTTATTCCAAGCCATACACTTTTGTCCATGTCATCTTTGAAGATAACAAGACGTGTCTCCAGATTGACAGCATCTCTCTTCTTAAGATGCTGATTTAGAGCTGTAAGAGAATCATAAATACATACTAGATGGCAGCACATAACTGACAGAACATGGCAGTGTTACCTGCACAAAATTCTCTGTTGTTCGCACACTCTATGGCACTCACCTTTTGCCCAGTTCCTAGGGCTCAGGGCATAACGTTATGCTCTAGGGCGGGATGGGGAACCTTTTTTCTATCAGGGACCATTGACCCACAGAAAAAAATCAGTCACGGGCCACATACAGCCCCGCGGGGAGGCACATAGGCTCGGTGCTTCCCCTAGGGTCCGGGGTGGGGCCAAAAATGAAGGGTTCAGGGTGCGGGGGAGGGTGTTGTATTATGGATACTGTGGGGGCTCCGGGCTGGGGCAGGGGGTGGGGGTACGGGAGGGAGTGAGGACTCTGGCTGGGGGTGCGGGTTCTGGGGGGTCGGCTTATGAACAGGTATAGAGAGGGAGAGATGGGACACAGCCCCTCTCCCCAACAGAGGGGGCAAGGAGAGGCAGCAGAGCCAGAAGGGAAGAGGCGGGGCCAGAGTCTCTCCGTTTCTGTCCATGCTGCTCTCCCTCCAGCCTCCGAAGCAGCTGCAGCTCTAGGGCTGGCACGCTGCAGCGGCCCGGCCCGCCGGAGCATGCTGCGGCCCCGCCACCCAGCCCGCCGGAGCAGCTCTGGCCAGGCCACAGACATCCTTCCCTGGCACGCCCCAGCTAAGGTGGGAAGGGATGGGATGGGGTGGGGAGAGTGTGAGGGTGGTCACAAGGGTTACTTCTGTGACCCCCAGCTTCTCCCCTTTCCCCCACCCCTCCAAATTTCCCCACCAGTTGCTGTCCCTGCCCGTCAGGGTAAGCAACTGGAGGCCTGGGACACTTAGGTTTACCTCCGTGCCTGCAGACGCTCGAGGTAAACAAACCGTCTTGGCCCGCCAGCGACTTACCCTGATGGCCCGAGAGCCAAAGTTTGCCAACCCCTGAATTATAGGGTAACCTTATGAATGGGTCATAAGTATTTCCCATTTTTACTTATCCATCTTGGGGAGGGGGGAGGTCAGCTTATAAACGAACTGGCTTATGATCACGTATATACGGTAATAATGCAGGGACCAAATATTTACTTCTTGTAAAAAGTTTACAGGTGTCGGAAACACTGGTGTATGCACGTGTTTCTTGCTGTGGCAGGATGTATAACAACAGACCTTAAAATCATGTTATTTCAATTACATCTTGTAGAGATTGTGGAAGACCAAACATGTAAGTTTCCTCCATTGCTATTCATGAGTGATGTCATCATAGTGCATAAGACAGACATACAGCTGATCATCAGCAAAATAGTTTAATGAACAATATGCACAGTGCTGTCAAATGCAAAAGTAAATAAACTGGAAAAATAACTATTTTTCATGTATAGTAATCTTATGAGTTCAATGTAACAGTAGACTTTTTCAGAAGGAAATAATTTTCAAGATTGTGTCCCTTTTAAAGCACAGAACTATGAGTAAGGAGAGATGTGTTCTTTCAGTCTTAGATATTATAGCCCCCGTTGCCTGAGCACCTCATAATCTTTAATGTGTTTATCCTCACAAAAATGTTGCGAGGTAAAGAGATACTGTTATCCCCACTTTACAACTGGGGAGCCAAGGCACAGACGAAGTGACTTACCCGGGGACATATACTATGTCTGTCGCAAAACAGGGAATTAAACCCATGTCTCCTAATGCCTAGGCTAGCACTTTAACCACTGAACTGTCTGTCCTTTTGGTTTTGTTCCAGTCAGCTTTGTGACTTGGAACAAATCTCTTAACCTCTCTGTGCCTTAGTTATTCTATTTGTAAATTGGGAATAATGGTTGTCCGTCTCACAGAGGGTGTTGAGACTGGGTTATTTAATGTTTGTAAAGTTCTTTGAGATTTTTGAATGGAAGGTGAAATGGCTATAGAGTCACTTCTTTCATGTAGACTAAATATCTGAATACCATAATCAGATTTGTATACATATATTTTAGGTCTCCTATGTGATTAGAGATGAGGTAGAGAAGTATAATCGAAATGGTGTAAATGCACTCCAGCTGGATCCAGCATTAAACAGACTCTTCACGGCGGGTCGCGACTCTATAATAAGGATATGGAGTGTCAATCAGCACAAGGTAAGCAAAGAGACTTAGTCTTTTATTAATTTAAAAAGTCACTTTTTACATTAGCAGACTGTCAGATTGACTAATTTAAACCAGATTACTACAATGTTGACATCTTGCTAAGGGTTTGTAGCTATCCTTATAATATTAAAACTGCATGGCATTTTACAGACAAATAAGATGTGATTCATAACCCAAATTGCTTACTTTCTATGTTAAGAGAATACAACAAAAGTAGATAATAAAGGGTATATAGTTGGGGGGGAAATTACATCAAGTAAGATTATGGAGTTGCTTTGCTTATTAATGTACTTATTTTGAAGGATCTCGACTTTTTTCATAGGTTACTGCTATTTAGGTTGATCATATATTTTGTGTGTATCCTAAGGAGACCCCTTTTTCCGCTTTTCCCACTCTCCTTTATTTTATCAGGATCTGTCTCCATTCTTCTCCCCTGGCATGTTACGTTGTTTTACTAACCTGTTGTCTGCCTTAATTAGGGTCAGATCTTGCAAGGTGGTGAGGGTCCTTAGCTCAGCACTTTTACCGGATTTTAAGTTGTGAGCTCCTTTGCTTAGGAAAATTGTCTTAAGTTTACCTGGTGTCTTGCATAGCTGTCATACTGTACAAAAATAAGAATTATAAAATGGTATGAGATTAAACTTTAATATAACATCTATTCCGCATATAAAGTATTTTAAAATATGAGTTCTACTAAAGACCAAATTGTGACCCGCTTACTCATATTGCTGGCTAGTTATCATCACAAGTAGCCCCATTGACCTCAGTGGGACTATTTGAAGTAACTGCTAATCAGCATGAGAGGTAGAAGGGGATATCACAACTGAATCCAAAAACCAGTTTAGACTTTTCCAATGTTGAAGGGACCTCATACAATTTATTTTTTAATTCCAGCAAGACCCTTATATAGCATCTATGGAACATCACACTGATTGGGTAAACGATATTGTACTTTGTTGCAATGGTAAAACATGTAAGTATCTATTTACTTTGTACAGTATTTAATAGTATAAAATGGGAAAATATGGCATTCAAAATTTATTAAGTATATGACTGTTACCTACTGTTTCGCTTGCTACAACTTGGGTAACTTTTTGCATACTTTCTTAGTATATAAAATAAGTTTCGGTAAAGTGTATTGTATGAACAACAAAGATATACAATTCCTCTAATTTTTAAAGAGCTTCACATGCTTTGATGAAATAATCTGTTAAAATATACTAATCTTTTCCATTTAGTGATATCTGCTTCTTCAGATACTACTGTTAAAGTGTGGAATGCACATAAGGGATTTTGCATGTCAACACTAAGGACACATAAGGTAAAAGGCATGAATTATAATTGCATAAATAATCATTACTGTTCTAAAAAATATAGTGCACATATTTAGATGCAGACTTCATCTAAAGGTTATTTGCTGAAGGTTATTTGCTGGTTCTGTATTGTCATGTTACTGTACCCATTTTATTGTAGGATTACGTGAAAGCCTTAGCATATGCAAAAGATAAAGAACTGGTAGCATCTGCCGGGCTGGACAGACAGATATTCCTCTGGGATGTAAATACTCTAACAGCACTGACTGCCTCAAACAACACTGTCACAAGTAGGTACATGGGAAAAGCTAAAATATAACGCATCTATTAACATTTTCCACTAGTTCCGTTTAGGACAGTAAGCTTGAGTTTTTGTGTGTATTGTTACATGTTTGAATTTAATAATTTGAAATTATCAAATAACAGGTTCAAGTGGAATTATTTAATCAAAGATTATTAATTGGAGATTAGTACAGCACTATACAGAAAGAATAGATACATTACCACAGTGGTTCTCAACCAGGGATATATGTACCCCTGGGGTACTCCGAGGTCTTCCAGAGGGTACATCAACTCATCAAGATATTTGCCTAATTTTATAATAGTCTACATAAAAAGCGCTAGCGAAGTCAGTACAAACTAAAATTTCATATAGACAATTACTTGTTTATACTGCTGTATATATTATACACTAAAATGTAAGTTCAGTATTTTTATTTGATTTATTTTATAATGATATGGTAAAAATGAGAAAGTAAGCAAGTTTTCAGTAAGTGTGCAGTGACTCTCTTGTATTTTTATATCTCATTTTGTAAGCAAGTAGTTTTCAAGTGAAACTTGGGGGTATGCAAGACAAATCAGACTCCTGAAAGGGGTTCAGTAGTCGGGAAAGGTTGAGAGCCACTGCATTACCACACTTGGTGTAAGGCAAAGAGATGACCTTTGTCTTTCTCTTCTCTGTATCTGGTAAGATGCCAAGGATTTTGCATCCTCTACCTAATTCCCAGTACCTCTGTCTTTTTATAGGGTATGAGACAAAGAAACCCCTTTTGTGGATGGAAAAATATTTTCCCATGATCAATTTCTCTATATCTTATGTTTTAATGGTTTTGTTTCTTATGGAATTTCCTTTATGGTATCTTTAGGTTACATGATTGATAAGCAAAAAGGGAATTCTAATCTGGCCATTATCCCTAATGGCTAGGACAACCGACATTTCCCAAAACATCTTTTAATGGATTCCCATTTCATCATTGCAGAAAGCTTCTATAAAAACAATTGTTCCTGATCAATCCTGCTTATATCTCTGTAGACTCTTTTGGTAGTTTGAGGAGGACTTTGTCCTGGACATCTGTTTTCTCACAGACGAAGAGGTATCAACAATGATGGATTATAATCTAATAATCATAAGAGATTCCTGAATATAAGTTATTCGCAGGTTATGGATCAACACTCTAGCCTTACTATTCAAATACACTCTTTGCTAATACCTTAAAGATTTTGGGGGAGTAGTTAATATGTAAATGAATTTAATATACTAAAAGCATTGTTATTTGCTTACAGGTACTAATAGTATATATAAAATATTCAGGTAATTCTCATCATTAAAATAAAAAAGTAATCAATCTCAGTTCATTGCAATACATAATCTTAGCTGAAAAACTAGAGCAGCTGATAATTACAGAATCTAGAATACAGGGAAAATCTCTTTGAACATAATATAATGAGCCTGTATTTCATCTAAACTGAATAGAGCTTTAGCTTCAAAAGCTCTTAGCTTCTCAATTAATAAATTGTAGTATTTTTCCCATAGGATATTAGTTTAGTGCTTTTTCTGCATATTGTACTTCCCATCTTCTGTATTTAGGCCGAAGCAGAAATGAATACAATTAATCTTTTAAAGAAGAGCTTGATAAACATACCTAATGCCTACTAATGGAAGGACTAAAGCTTTATAGTCTACAGCTATAGGCAGTTATAGATACAAAAGGAGAGGGCGGGGTAAGGTGGGAGTGAAACTAAGGAGGTCTAGGAGCAATGCCCTGGTGAATCCCAGTTAACCCCAGCTACTGGGAAAAGCACTGTCAACAGATCCTTTTATTTATCAGAGGAGTAGCCGTGTGAGTCTGTATCCACAAAAACAACAAAGAGTCCGGTAAAGATTAACAGATTTATTTGGGCATAAGCTTTCATGGGTAAAAATCCCACTTCTTCAGATGCATGGAGTGAAAATTACAGGTGCAGGCATAAATATACTGACACATGAAGAGAAAGGAGGTTACCTTACAAGTGGAGAACCAGTGTTGACAGGGCCAATTCAATCAGTGTGGATGTGGTCCATTCCCTGTGATGAGGAGGTGTCCATACCAAGAGAGGGAAAATTGCTTTTGTAGTGAGCCAGCCACTCCCAATCCCTATTCAAGCCCAAATAATGGTGTTCAATTTGCAAATGAATTGTAGCTCTGCAGTTTCTCTTTGAAGTTTTTTTTGTTGAAGTATGTCTACTTTTAAACCTGTTATTGAATGTCCAGGGAGATAGAAGTGTTCTCCTACTGGCTTTTGTATGTTACCATTCCTGATGTCTGATTTGTGTCCATTTATTCTTTTACATAGAGACTGTCTGGTTTGGCCAATGTACATGGCAGAGGGGCATTGCGGGCACATGATGGCATCTATCACATATACTAATGTGATAGAGGCCAGCCAATGCCCCCCTGGACAGGATTGGTCCTGCTTTGAGCAGAGGGTTGGACTAGATGACCTCCTGAGGTCCCTTCCGACCCTGATATTCTATGATTCTATTATTCGTGTGTCAATATATTTATGCCTGCAGCTGTAATTTTCACTCCATGCATCTGAAGAAGTGGGCTTTTTACCCACAAAAGCTTATGCCCAAATAAATCCATTAGTCTTTAAGGTGCCACAGGACTCCTCGTTTTTGTAGATCGTCTTTTTGTGAATCGGTCTTTAATATCAGCTTCTGTTTAGCAGATGTCTTACATGAAGCACTACAAAGCATTACCCCCTGCACTAAAAAATAAAGCGGTTAAGAGAGAAACTTTCTCTTTTTCCTTCCTCTAGTCTAGAGCATTCTGGCTACTGAGAAGATGAGTGGGTCTCTCCTACATTGTTGCCATAGGGTTCTGAATAACAGCAATGAAAATGACCTGTTTTGTTAAGTTTACTCCTGCACTGTTTGATAAAGCTGTGAGCAATAGCAGAGACACTGAAGTTTTGTGTGTGTGTGTGTAATCAGGAAGAATGTCGTTTTGGTTTACATTCACACTGAAAGATTAGGTTACCATGAGGGGTAGAAACACTTTTTTTTTTTTTTTAAATGAAAGCAAATATTCTGCAGAAATTTATGGCTGAGGCTCTGCTAAAGAAGAGTATCTCACTGATCACTGGTGGGTGGATTTTTTTCAAGCCCTGTTTTAAAGATTGTGTGCTTGGAATGAATGTAATGTAACAGAACATATAAACAGTTTGCAGGAACATCGAGTTTTTTAAAGACAGAGAATGTATACAGTTCTTGGTGTTGTGGCAGATGGATATTTTATCTTGTTCTCTTGCTTTTGTTTTTGATGGTTTACTCCAGTAATTTTTCCTGAAACCTGGTTATTGTTGAAGTAGTTGGGAGTTTCTATTTCCAAGTAATCTTTGCTGACAACTGTGGATAGGTCATCTTCTAGCCTAATGGGTGTGGATGCAAGAGTAGCTTAGAGATTTACTAGCTGTCTCATAGGAAAACATTGTAAGGCTGTTGTAGATCAAGTGAAGATAGGCTTATTAGAAACTCCTATAGTGAAATTGGGCCAAGTTGAAGCAAATGAACATTCCTATAAATAATTCAAAGGCCATTTTTTGACCCGAGATCAAAGAAGGTAGAGAGAATGCTTCAAAGGCAGTAGAAACAAATGTGTGTCAGTGGAGTTCAGTCACTAAAGATTCCCAAAAGAAAAAATGCTCTAGTTTTATCACTCTTCGTAAGCACCTGATTGTTCAGTAAACAGTGTTCCTAATGGGCTAGAGAAAAACATACCCTATATGCCCCAGACGCCCTTTGAAACATGGGCCAGATGTAGAGCTAAATTCTACCCTCTCTTCCTGCCTAACTCTACAGACTTCACTAGGTTTTATAAATGTAGATGTGGGCAGAATTTGACCCTAAATTTCTTACCAGACTGAAAGGAAACGGTATAAGGAACCTGATAGTAGACAAACCCTTGTTAAAAGGGTGTATCCATCAGTCTTTCTAGATGTAGGCACTCTAATTCAGATGGAAAAGTGTTTACTTCTGAAGAAGGCCACCTTCAAGAGGGAAGGTGTGAAATTTCTGTTTCTGGCAAAATTTGTACTTTTGGATGCTTTACAATGAAGAGACACGATATCTATTCTCCTTTGTCCACTTGTGTATGTAATCGAATGCTGCATATTATGAAACTGGAAGAATAATTTTTTTTGACTGGTAATATCCTACCACAATATGATTATGGCTGCTGAGCAAACAGAACAGTAATTTTCTAATATCATATAATATAAATATATGTATGCAAAGTTCATTGAAATCAGGCATGTTGTTTTTCTATACATATGTGGCATATCTACTCAGTGTTTCTCAAATGTGATCACCAGGGTCTTTTCTTGCTGCCACAGCCTCATGGGCAATGACTGGAGGTAGGAAGGGGTGAAAGCAGTGGTCCCCCTCCCCCAGAGCCACCAGCAGGGGTTGGGCCCTGCTCTCCTCTGGAGCCACAAAGGTCAGAGAAGCAGGCAGCCAGTGAATTCCCCACCTTCCTGGGTGCGGTGAGGCTCTGGCTTCAGCCCTGGAGGGACGGGCAGCAGGCTCCAGTCATGGGGCTTCAGGCTCCAGCTGTGGATGCCGGCCCTCGGCTTACCACCCCCCGTATCATCCCTGGCCTCTGCTGTCTTCCTGGCCCCCCATTCACCTCCTTGGCCCCTTCTGTCTCCCTACCCGCCTCCCCATCCAGGGCTTAATTTGTCTCCTGGCTTGACAGGGCTGAGTAAGTCTGCTGTGACAATTGATATTTGTATGTATGTTAATATCACTTTTCACAGCCTCCCAGCTAGCTAGTAAGTCTGCTGTGAAAAGTGATATTAACAAACATACAAATATTGCTTTTCGCAACAGCAGACTTACTAGCTTAGCAAGTTTTTTTTAAAGTAACCTAAAAAGCAAAAGAAGCAACAACAAAAAAAGACAAGAATGTGCACAGCACCTTATTTGTGTTTCTGTTCTGTTTAAGTCCAGTAAAGAAGAGAAACAACTGTACATTATTTTTATCATTGAGTCTGCAAAAAAAAGCTCTACATAAATAAATTAGAATGATTTGGAGATGTATATGTGCATATTTATCTGTTTTTCCTAAAGTTAATTGAGTATTTTAGGGGAAATTGTCAGTTGGCACTCTGAGGCCACCAAAAATATTGTTGTGAGAACCCCTGATCTATATTATGGATTACATACAAAGCTGGGAGCACATGGGTTTTTAATATTGAAGAGAAAAATATCTGCTCCGTATCTATAGACTAGACTTACAGAGTAAGACCAGTTTTCATCTAATATAAACTTTGAAATGACTGAGTTGACAAATCTCATCTTGAGGGGTTTGGTCCAGTTTGTTGATCTTCCATTGGTTCTGCAATAAGAGTCTGAGCCAAAGCATCTTGATTATAAATGACAAAAAAGGCTTTGCATGAAAGGTTACACTTAAAATAACAATACCAGATGATTAAGAGGATACTGAAATGAAGCCACAAGTTTTTCAAGTAGACAGAATCTTTATGCTGCTGCATGGTGAGCCATATATTA
Source organism: Malaclemys terrapin pileata (assembly GCF_027887155.1). NCBI lineage: Eukaryota > Metazoa > Chordata > Testudines > Emydidae > Malaclemys > Malaclemys terrapin. The sequence continues at coordinate 273,821,718 of NC_071506.1, forward strand.
AAAACCTGGTGGAGAATTCATGTACTGTACAGAAATACTTACAATACCTTTTGTTGCAATAAACACTATAATTGCTGTCAAGTGCCATTACCACCATTCTAGTCGTGCCTATGCCTTAGCTCAGGGGTAGGCAACCTATGGCACATGTGCCGAAGGTGGCACACGAGCTGATTTTCAGTGGCACTCGCACTGCCCGGGTCCTGGCCTCCGGTCTGGGGGGCTCTGTGTTTTAATTTAATTTTAAATGAAGTTTCTTAAACATTTTAAAAACCTTATTTACTTTACATACAACAATAGTTTAGTTATATATTATAGATTTATAGAAAGAGATCTTCTAACAACGTTAATGTATCACTGGCACGCGAAACCTTAAATTAGAGTGAATAAATGAAGACTCGGCACATCACTTCTGAAAGGTTGCCGACCCCTGCCTTAGCTATTGAATTTCTTTCTGAAACTGAGGAAGTTTGAGGGATGGTTGACTCCGAACTCCTCTGATGTTTTTGTGTCCCTACTCCTCCAGTATTGGGGAATGGAACGCCTGCACTCCTCCACTGATGGATCCTTACAGCCTTCTACACACACCCCTACATTTTGGAGAAACAGCAAGTTCTTTGACACACACATCCCCACCCCACACTACAACTTCCGCGATGCACGCATCCCTAACCTAAAAGTGCTATGTCTGCTCCACAGGACTAAGGAAAAGGTTCCTTAATCTATAAAATACAATTTTAGAAGTGGTGGGATTGAATTTCCAGATGCAAAATTTTAGTCTGCGTGGAGTTAACATAGAGGGTCAGAGAAGAAACTGCAGACAGCACTCTAATGATTCTAATGCCAATAAGTGGTGGTGCAGTGGTATCATGATTATAGTGATTCTTTTACAGAATTGCAAATCAGGAATTGAGAAGGCTTTTTCTAGCAATATGTTATCCATATTCTTTTCTATTAAAAGTAATTCTAGATAGTTGGGTGGGGACATTGCTGTCTTTTCACATAGGACCATCATACTGACTCAAAACCTGCAGTTGACTCTTGAGTGTAGCATTTTCAAGTGTATGGTAAGTGTTTGTTTTTTGACAAATGGAGAAAGCAAAGCATTAATACTGTTATCTTATTTTGCAATAGCTTCTTCCCTGAGTGGGAACAAAGATTCCATTTACAGCCTTGCAATGAATCAAATGGGAACAGTAATTGTATCAGGGTCCACTGAAAAGGTAAGCAGGACCTGGTAGAACTCTTTCAACCTTAGTAAAATGATTGCTAATATTATTAGACACTGAGTTCTAATCTAATTCTGAATTGACTCTGCAATAAATATCCTCTTGTTTAACTTGTCATGATTTGAAGTAAATTGGTCTTGTTGTAAAAACGTAAAAAAATCCCTGCTGCAAATACTCCTGATAGCAGATAACATGTTAGGTGTTTGTGAGTTTAATAAAGTATAGGTATCTTGCAAAAGCATCAATTTTTTTTTAAACTTTTGGAATAATCACTTATTTGAAGAAATGGGAGTTACTTCAAAGATCTCTTCATATGTAGGCAATGCCTGTGTGAAAAGAACGACATATGTAATTATCTTATCTACTTTGACAGGTTTTAAGGGTATGGGATCCAAGGACTTGTGCAAAGCTGATGAAACTTAAAGGGCACACGGATAACGTAAAAGCTTTGTTGTTGAACAGAGATGGCACACAGGTATGTGTTGTCATTTGAAGCACAAATATCTTTCACTAAGGTTTTTCTTTAAAGCTCTATAAAAAAGTTACACTTTTTCAGTACAGAACAGTTTTTTATGTAGAATATAGAAATATTTTAAATAAATATTTAAATAAATAAATATTATTAAAAAATAATATTAAATATTTTAAATAAAACTTAAAATAAGTTGGTCTAAAAGTGAGTGCTCTAATCTAAATATTTTAAACTAAATTAATAATCTGTAACTTTTCGCTTTACTTTTGAAGCATAGTTGTGACCTGTAGCTAAGAGAATTGCCATAAGTAAATTGTTAAAGAAATGAGTTTGTGATTTCACATCTTTATATTTTATCCTTTATTTTACTTGTAAACTAATATAGGTTAGTTCGTGTTTGGGGGAGGGAGACTTGTGGGAGGGAATAAAACAATTAATATTATTTTGTCTCCGTCTCTCTTGTTGACATAATGTACAATATATGCATCAGGTAAAGAAAAATGTGACCAGAATTTTTAATTTGCAATTCTCAGTTTAACACAGTCTTAATAGAAAAATATGAATGTAAGATTTCTAGAGCCTCCATATAAGAACTGTTTTTTGGTTTTTTTTTTTTTTTTTTAATAGTCACTTTTTTCCAGGTAGTTACTGATATAGTTTAAGTTTTAAATACAATGTTTGTTGCTCAGTGTCTTTCAGGCAGCTCTGATGGAACTATTCGTCTATGGTCCCTTGGCCAGCAGAGATGTATAGCCACATATCGAGTCCACGATGAAGGTGTTTGGGCTCTGCAGGTCAATGAACCCTTCACTCATGTTTATTCAGGAGGAAGAGACAGAAAGATTTATTGCACAGATTTACGAAATCCTGATATCCGTGTGCTCATCTGTGAAGAAAAGGCACCAGTTCTTAAGGTAATTGATTTACTTAAAAGATTGCTACAAGTTTGATCTTCCATAAGAGCTTTTGGTAGCTCCTAAAATGCAAGATGGTAAATAGAATGACCTTGATGTTTAAGGTACACCGTCTTATAACGTAACAAAGCTGGAAACCCTTTGGACCATTGCATTTGTTCTTAGGACCAGTAAAATTTTCTAATTACTAGTCCTGAAGAGAGAATTTTGATCCCTGGTAAAATTTTGACTCTAATGACGATTTGCAGATTTTCATTCTCTGAAAAGGACTTTTTAGAGCCTTGCATTAGAGAGTGAGTTGCTCTGAGAATTATTTCCATTAAGAATTATGGAAAGAGAGTTAGATTTAGTGGTTAAGTACTCATGTGTTTGGAAACCAGCTTGGCTCTCCCCCTTGGTGTGTATGTATTTCAACATCCTTTAGTTACAGTGTTGGTTACATCCTATTTCTCAAATATGCTAATTGGAGGCTTTTTCCCTACAATATCAGATGTGGGTAACAACTGGTAGTTTTGTATGCTGCTCAGTATTCTAGAACAGTGGTTCTCAAACTTTTTTTTTCGCGGACCACTTGAAAATTGCTGAGGGTCTCAGCAGGACACGTAATGATCTTTCCAAATGTTGTTTGTACCGTTAGTTAACGATTGTAATGCGCTTTGGATAAAAGTGCTAAATAAAAAAAAATTAAATGTTTTTTGGTTCTACAGATAAAAGCACACAACTCATATTTTAATATCAATAGTCTTACCTTTCTAATGCAATGGATGGGCCCTCTCTCCCCTGCTGCAGCAGCCCCCGAGCTTGGGCTGGGAAGGAGTGGGGGCGGGTCTCTCCTCTGCCCTAGCAGCCACAGTTCTGAGGCTGGGAAGGAGAGCCGTCTCTCCGCAGCAGCCGCAGCCCTGGAGCTGGGGAAAGTTGCCTCTTTCTCTGGCTACCACAGCCCTGCATGTCCCAAATTCCCCCCGCCCCCTCTTCTCACCCCACTGCACCTTCCGAGCTACCCCCTATTCCCTTCAAGGCCACCACCTCACCTTACATGTGCGTCTTCTCCAAGGTCCAGGCACCTAATTAGTGGCGCCATGCCTGCCCGGCTCCACTAGTAAAGTGGGTGGCCCTTCATTTTCTCTTATGCGGCTTCTCAGGTGCGCACTTTAGAGGGAACCATCACGGACCACCTGAATGGAGCTCGCGGACCACAGTTTGAGAACCTCTGTTCTAGACAATCTATAACTCATTCATATGAAAAGTGTACACTGTAAAACATAGTTATACTTAATGTGTGGTCTGTTATGTAACAGAACAGCTGCAAATGTAACTGTATGTAAGAATATATGTAAAACGACCAATGTTCACTAAATTAAATTCTTATTTGAATGTATGTCTGTGGATCCCACTATAGGTGTGTGTGTGTGTGTGTGTGTGTGTGTGTGTGTGTGTGTCATGGACACAAGCTCGGAATTGTTTGAATAGTAGTGTCCTTGGGTGCTGTGCATGCACCTTGTTCCTCCTTGTGCTTCCATCCAAGGGCATAAAGGGCAGAGCAGTGGCAATCCTGCCTCAGTTCCCTCTTACTGCCCGTGGCAGCAAGACAGAACTTGGACAGTGCCCAACCCACTGTAGTTTTTAGAGCTTCAGTCTCAACCCTCTTGTGAAGAAATTCTTCTTCACCCTCATTATTTTCTTATTTCTCATTGGATGTTCCAAAGAAAAAGGGATAGGGAGACCCTCTATACCCTGCTTCACAGCAAGGTGAAGTAGTTCATACCAACCACCAGTATGGCAGATTGTAAAGCCACAGGATATAAATTTAGCCCACCGTGTGATGATCCTATCTTTTTAATCATTGGGCACAATAGATGTCTTTTCTGACTCAGAGAACACCCCCCAGACAAGTGCTCCCTCTGCAACTGCTTCTCGCTCCACACCTTAAAATTGAGAGAGATGGGACTCAAAGCAATCCATAAAGGTCATGTCTAATCCTGGAGAAGAGACATCCTCCAAGCTGGAGTTGAGGAAGTTAGCTATGGCAAGTGCCCCTGGGCACTGTGCCTCTGATGCCAGCAGGGAGAAGAAGCCCTAAAAGGGTGTCAAGACCATTAGTGCTAGTGCTGACCCTTCTGGCACCATCAGCACAGACTGCCTTAGTGCCAAGTGCATTGGCATCAACCCCAGGGCAAAGAGACTTGGCTCTTATACCATCCACTTCAGACACCAAGTAACGTACCCACGCTGAGCACAAGCACAGCTCAGTGCACAGTGGGCACATCCCATAAGGAAGACTCAGAGCATTCCTCCAAAGACAAGTCTTCCAAATCCTTTTCAACATGAAGGGTTGGAAGCAAGCCATCAGCCACAGAGAAGGTTTGGGAGACAGTTTGGCCAATAAGTGTACAATTTACCATTGGGGCCTTACTGGTGCTATTGGGGCCCACAGGTCCCAGAGTAGAGCTCCATCTGTGTGCCAGAAAAGAGGAGGTCTCAGTCACCATGTGCATTAGTAGCCAGGAATTCCACACTAGAACCAGAAGAACCTCCCTGTGATGGAGCAGATGTGGCTTAGGACACTTTCTTATTGCCTCTCCCATCTAACAAATCCTTCTGTTCCCCAAATGAGGCTGTCACCTCAGCCCTGACTCTGGTCATCAATAACTTTAGGGCTGCTCAGGATCTGTTTTGGAGGATAGCTGAAACTTTGGATGTTGAGACAATGGTGATTCAAAAGAACAAGCACAGACCTGTTCAATTACCTCATTTCCTTGGTGCTGACAAGAATTGTCCTTCCAAACAATGAGAATATATTGGACTCAGCAAAGGGTCTGTTGCATGCTGCAGTCTCCCTTTCTCCTACTTCAAAGTGAATAGAAAAGCTCTATCGAGTCCTGTTTGAGGGCTTCAAACATTTTATGTGCAACCAACATAAGGGTCTCTTGTGTTATCTGCAGGTCCAAGGGGAAAAAAACAGGTCCACCAAGGGGATTCTAAAAGATCAGTGCTCCAAGAAATGAATTCTGTGGCCAAAAGGCCTAGTTATCAACCTCTCTCCTATTCAATAGTGTGAACTACCAAGCCCTGTTTGTGAAATGCAGTTTTCTGATTGATGAGGGAGAGGGTGATCCCCTTCCTAGCTAGGCTTCCTCAGGACTTGGGGACGATGCAAGATACTCCATCAAGGAGGTTCACATGGTAACGAAAACCATGCTACTATTGGCAATGGATGAGTCGGTGGCCTCTTGAACCATGACTACAGCAGTTTCAATGTACCACATTTCCTAGTTACAGGGTTCTGGGATTCTGAAAAGTCCTGGTGACTGTAGAGGATGTACCCTTTAAGGGCATGAAGCTCTTCAGCAAGCAGATATATGATGTGCTCCATTCCCTCAAGGATTTGAGGATGCCCTGAGTACAGGGGAAGAGGCATCTACTCCCAATATTTCATTATTCTGAACAAGGGGATCTTCATCTAGGCCTACAATTGAGGAGTTTGAACAAAATGTATACACTGCCTCATATTTGGGATGATAACACTTGCTCCATCATTCTACCGCTTCAGATTTAGGACTGGTTTATAACTTTTGACATTAAGGTTGTGTACTTTCATCCTGCCATTCACCTGGCCCATAAGAAGTACTTGAGATTTATGCTGGGGTCAAATCATTGCCAGTACAAGATACTGACCTTGGACTCTCCACAGCATCCAGAGTCTCTGTCAGATGCCTCACCATAGTGGCAGCACACCCAAGGAAAAGGTGCATCTATGTATATTTGTATATAGATGACTGGCTGATCAAAGACAGAATCACATCAAGGAATGCTGACACGACTCAACTACATTCTCTCTACGTTCACATAGCTGGGCCTTTTGGTGAGCTGCAAGAAATTATCATTTTATTTTATCCTGTCTCAAACAATAGAGTAAATTGTGACCAGGATAGAGTCCACAACTGCAAGGGCTTACTTGCCAGAAGACCGATTCCCCTCCCTTTTAGTGATTACTGAACAATGTGAAATCGCAGTCAGCTATGACGGTACAGACTTGTCTCTCATTATTAAGCTATATATCTGCCTATACATATGTGAAGCCACTTACCAGACTTGAGAGGAGATTGCTACATCATTGGCTCAGATGAGCCTACTCCCCTGCACAGCATCCAATTAGCAAGAAAGTCCTAATTCCACTCATGTCCTTGAGCTACTGAACTATTAGCTGTATCCTGATAATATGCAAAAAGAGATACAGTTCATGAGCTTGTAACCTTCCAGGGCATTAGTCATAGACACATCTGGGATGAGGGAATCCTCCTGGACCCATCCACAGGTACAAGGGATGTGGGGTTTTTTTTGTGTTTTGCTTGCTGAATGCCTTCCCCCTGCAAACTCCCCTCCTTCCCCCAGCTTCCTGCACCTGTCGCTCCTCAGCTTCAGTGGAAGGGATCACTGTACAGGGAGCTGCTCCCCCATACCCAGACCCTCCCGCCAAGCCTCGACCCCTCCCCTCCCCCCCCACACACTCAGAAACACACAGTCCCCCATGAGCCCCAGTTCCCGTGCATCTGGACCACCCTGATGAGCCACCCGCACCCAGATCCCCGCCACACCAAGCCCCAACCAACCACACCTGGATCCTCACCCCACTGAGCCCCACTCCCCCAGCATCTGGACCCCGCCAAACTCCCCACACCCAGACCCACCTCTGAACTCTATCCCTCCACACACACTCAGATCCCCCTCCCTCACCCCCCGCTGAGCCCCAACCACCTTCACCTGGACCCTCTCTGCAGACTCCCATTACTGTTGCATCCAGAACCCCTTCCCCCCGCCCCCTCCAGCAAGCCCCTGTGCATCCAGATCCCGCCCCCTCCCCCTGCACCCGGATCCCCCACTGAACCGCCTGCACCCAGATTGACCCACACAGAACCCTCTCAACCCAGACCTGGATCCCCCCACAGTAGGCCCCTTTACACTTGGATTCTGCTTGTCCACACCTGATGCACCAGGCACTGAAGTGCAAGGCCCTGGGGTGTTTCTGGATCGGGCCCGGTCCTTGTGCTATGTCAGGGTTGCGTGCAGCCTCACCGCTGAGTCTGTGTCCCGGGGGGAACTGCACAATGATCTCCCACTTCTGTACAGCCAGTGGCCTGTGCTCCCCAGTGCAATGCTGGAGCCTCCACATGTATTTGACAAAATTTGCAGTTTTAAAATATTGTATGCAGAATTTTTATTTTTTTGGTGCAGAATTCCCTCAGGAGTAGATAATCTTAACTTACCTGTGTTTTTCCCTAAATGCTTTCCACACACAAAAAGCTTGCACTTTGGATGTATCCATGTACCTGGTAATGTATGTATTCAAGGGGAGGGGGGATTACAAAAATTTTCAGCAGTGTTTCTAAGTCTGAAGAAAAAAATATATATTGTATTTGAGAAATAGTATATGATCATGTAACTAGACTGTACTGTGATGCATACTCACAAAGGAGAGCAGAGTTAAGGTTGTATAGGGCTTTGGCACAACTAATTTTGCAACAGTAACATTCTCTTAATTTAGGAAATTGAATACAAAAATCTAAGGTCTTATTTTTTAAAAACAAGGAAAAAAGATGAGGGAAGGAGAATGTCATAGCCGATCACTATTTGGCTATGTACCATTGGAACAGCTGGGACCCGAGGAGGTGTATATTCTAATGCACAGCTAAAATGCATGAGCAGTCTGGTCTTCCTTAGCTGCATGCTTTACTGGCTTAGCAAAAGAAACATATTCAAAATGTACTGTGCATATCTAAAGTTTAGTTTTTAAAGGGGTCAAAACCTGGAAAATCTCAACTGAAAATGAAATTTAAAAAATTGTGATCACACATAGGGCTAGAATAGAAATGTTCTATAATCCTTAACGAGGATGGATCACTACTGCTATAGTAAACCAGCAAGTGAATCTAATTTTCTGAAATTCTACATATTTAGTAGTACTGAGCTTTAAGTGTATCTTTTAAAAATGATCATCCTGTCAAATATTAAAATCTTGTAGTTTCGAAACATTTTAAACCACAGCTGATTAGCTAAAAACAACTTAAACATATTCAATATTTATTTAAACTACACAATTTCTAGTCACATCTAAAATGTTTTTAGAGATTTAAAATAGTTTTTATTGTTTGTAATGAAATTTAAAATCACTGATAAAGTTAAAAATTACAATTAGCTGTTTATTGTATTGAAACTTGTATCTCTTCAGTAAGCTTGAAGGTAGTACTGTTTCTGGAGCACATCTGGCAATGACTGGAGGTCACTCGAAAGCAAAACATTCTTGAAAAGAAAAAAGTTAAACTTGGGGTATTTAAAAGTGTTCTGTGGTTTAATTATTCAGATGGAACTTGATAGATCAGCTGATCCTCCTCCAGCTCTTTGGGTTGCAACAACTAAATCTTCTGTCAATAAGTGGGTGAGTGGTTTTCTTTTGTCCATTATATGGCTAAAATTTAAGTTCAGTATGAGTTTAGTATAGGGCTGTCAAATTTTTTTTAAAAAAATCACAATCTCACGATTTAAAAAAAAAATCGCAATTAATCTCGGTTTTAATCTCATAGTTAAATAATAATGGAATACCAATTAAAATTTATTATAAATACTTTGGATGTTTTCTCTACATTTTTAAATATATAGATTTCAGTTACAACACAGCATACAAAGTGTACAGTGCTCACTTTATATTATTATTTTTATTACAGATATTTGCACTGTAAAAATAAAAGAAATAGTATTTTTCAATTCACCTCATACAAGTGTAGTGCACTCTCTATCGTGAAAGTGCAAATTACAGATGTAGAATTTATTTTTACATAACTGCTGTCCTGGAGTCATCGGGGCGATGCTCTGGAACTACACCATATGAAGCCAGTCAGGACTCTGGAGGAACATGCCTCCTCTCTCTGAACATACTCCAGGGCAAGAAGCTTACACAGCTTTGAGCTTCCTGGGTCTGACCTCACGCATTCAGCATCCCCTTCCACATCGTGCACTTCCCACAGCGAGTCCGCCCGGGCGGGGTTCCTGGGGAAGCCAAAGGGCCCTGCACCCCAACTCTGCAGTCAGACGTGACTCTCAGCCAGCCGATAAAACAGAAGGTTTATTAGTCGACAGGAACACAGCGTAGAGCAGAACTTGCTAGCACAGAAATCAGTGACTTTCATCCAAGTCCATCTTGGGGGGGAGGGGAGGCCAGAGCCTGCGCTCTGGTCCTCCCCCTGTGCCCCAAGCCAGCTGAGACTGACTCACTTCCAGCTGCCTTGCCCCTGCCCTGCCCATTGCTCCTCCTCTGCCTTTGTCTCGCTTCCCGGGCCAAGAGTCACCTGGTCGCATCCCCCGCCTGGGTCTCAGGTTACGAAGGGGCGGCCAGAGCATCCATTCAGGCAGCTGGAGTAGCCCCGCAAAAAAGTCACACACCCTTATTCCCACCACCTAGACATTGGTGCAATACACAGGGAAACTGAGGCACACACCGCATTCATGCAAAACAGTAAGACTCACATAGACTCACATATAACATAATAAGGGGAAAATCCCCACTACGTCACATCTGCATTCAAAAACAAAACAATATAAAACTTTAAAGCCTACAAGTTGAAGCATGAACAGGCATATGAATGTTTAGCATATCTGGCACATAAATACCTTGCAACACTGGCTACAACAGTGCCATGTGAACGCCTGTTCTGGCTTTTAGGTGACATTATAAAGAAGAAGCAGGCAGTATTCTCTCCTGTAAATGTAAACAAACTTGTTTGTCTTAGAGATTGGCTGAATAAGAAGTAGGATTGAGTGGACCTGTATGAGGTGAGAGACAGGCTTTTGGGTTAGCACAAAAGCTTGTCTCTTTCACTGACAGAAGTTGATCCAATAAAAGATATTACCTCACTCACCTTGGCTAGCCGTGTTCATAGGTTTTAATGATCTCTGCAAATTATGACTGTCATGCTTTTGTCTCTTCTTTTAGACTTTGAAGGGAATTCATAATTTTAGAGCTTCTGGGGACTATGACAATGACTGTACTAATCCTATAACACCTCTTTGTACACAGCCTGACCAAGTTATCAAAGGTAAACGGATCTTTGAGAACATCTCAAAAAATAATATTGCTAGCAAAAATGGCAGGTGAAGAGGGTAGCGTGACAAATACGGGACCTGTTCCAAAGCACATAACATTCTTTTGGAGCCTTTCCATTGTCTTCATGGGGCCCTGGATCAGGCCCATATTTATCTGAAAATGCAATATAAAAATTTTGCAATATAAAAATTTAGTATGGTATGTGAACATTAAGTGGAAGAACAACAGAAATTTCCACTAAAAGCATTTAAACTGTTCTCTTATAAACTTAGTGGGGCGGGAATGTGTTGGAATGGGAGGGGTTTGGGAGATGGCTCTTCTAGATATCACCCATTCAACCCGGTTGCTCATTCTAACTTGGTCTATCAGAGCTGATGGTCAAGGCCTTTGAGAAAATAAGGGACCAGTCCCATGGGTTGGGTGCTAGCCAGGAATGCTGGAGACTTGGGTACAATTCCCTTCTCCATCACAGTCTTCCTGTGAGATCTTGGGCAGTTCTCTTAAGATATGTCTCCACTGCAGAAAAAAAGTGTGGTTTTTGGGTTCACTAACTCAAGTTCCCTAATGCTGTTTAAAAAGCAATGAAGACGTGGCAACCTGGCTTTTAACTTGGGTTAGCAGCTCAAGATAAAGTCTATAAGGAAACCTGGGGTTGAACTTGAGCTGCTGACCTGAGTTAAAAGCAGAGTTGCTGTGTCTTCACTGCTACTGTAACCTGAGTTAGCTAACCTCAGTTAAAAACACAGCTTTTCCTGAAGTGTAGATATACCCTTAGTCTCTATAAAATGGGCATAATACTACTTCCTTACATTACCTCACAGGGGTATTGAGGATAAATATATTAAAGATTGAGTGCCTTATATGCATTTAAGTACCTTAGATAAACGATATGACCAAACCACATGTGAAGATGGATAAATATACATGTCAATCATAACCAGGGCAATTTAGCTAAAAAAATACTTTTTAGATGCTAAAAATTTTAACTTTTTATATTCAGAGAAGACATTTTAATAAAGTTATAATAAATTAAGTGCATGAATGCCTTGGTATTTTGTCTCTGCTATAACCTGAACTACAGAAAATAGCATGTTTTGTATAATAGTATCCTACAACTGTGTGTGTCAGGCATATTTTTAGCTTGTGAGGTGAACAATATAATTAAAAAAAAAATTCACTAACCCTTCTCAGCCTTTGATTTTAGGGTTATTGTATTGGTACTTTGTTAACTATGACCATAATGTAAGATCTGTGAGTGATTAAGAGTTGGAAATGTGATTAGTTATTTCAGATAAATATCAAATACTGCTCCCTGTTAAGTATAATTTCAAAATCATTGTCATAGTTAAAGCTTATAAATGACATAAGACCTGCTCTAAAGCCCACTGAAGTCAATATGGACGTTTCCATTGATTTCAAGGGGCTTTGGATCAAGCTCATATTATAGTCTCTGTATAGAACCTTTTTCCTGTATTATATTATCACTGCTGTATAGCAGCGGTTCTCAAACTGTGGGTTGGGACCCCAAAGTGAGTCACGACCCCATTTTAGTAGGGTCACCAGGGCCGGTGTTAGACTTGCCGAAGCCTAAGCCCAAACCCCATCTCCCGGGACCAAAGCCTGGGCAGCAGGGCTCAGGTTACAGGCTCCCCACTTGGGGCTGAAGTCCTTGGGCTTCAGCTTTGCCCCCCCGCCCAGGTCAGCAGGGTTTGGGCTTTGGCCCCTCTCCACCTGGGATGGTGGGGCTCAGGCTTCAGTCTCCCTTCCTGGGGTCACGTAGCAATTTTTGTTGTCCGAAGGGGGTCGCAGTGCAATGAAGTTTGAGAGCCCCTGCTATATAGCAATAAACTTGACTGAAATTGGTTATTTTATCTTTTGAGTATATTTCATAACAACCCAAAGTGGGTTAAGCAATTGACTATACAATATATCAACATCATTGTTCAAACAGATGTAGATATGCATATATGCCATATATTCATTATGTGCTGAAATAGCTTCATGCCACATTGGTGGAGCTGAGGAATAGCCCCTACTTTTGTAGCAGTCTAACGTTGTTGGTTTTTTTTTAATTAAATGAAAAGGCATTGCTGACTTTATGTCTTCTTTATAACTGCTAGGGGGTGCTAGTATTATTCAGTGCCACATTCTTAATGACAAGAGACGTATATTAACCAAAGATACAAATAATAATGTGGCATACTGGGATGTATTGAAGGTAAGTGTAAAATTTTGGATTAGACATGTATTAATGGATTTCTGGTCTTCTGTTTCCTTTGCTATTTGTCTGCATGTGAGGTGATGATTGGAGAAAATAGGGTCCTCATTGTGCCACAAAACATAGTACAAGTATTTTTTAAAGACTCTCATTGATAAGGGATGATATTTGTCTCTTCTGCTGCATTACTGTTCATTCTTACATGAATGTGTTTAAAATTCTGTCTTTAAAATAAAACACTGAACACAATAACAGTGCATGGGGGGAGGGAAACAGATGGACATCAGTTAAAACATTATCATTAAGGCTATGATTTTTTCACGGCGGTCGCAGAAGTCATGGAATCCATGACTTCCAGTGACCTCTGTGACTTCAGCCCACGGTGGCCAGGAGCTGTGTGGGGCCTCCACAGCTCCCAGCCTTTGCGGACGGTGGGGGCTCCCCGTGGCTCCCGGCTGCTGCGGGGGCCCTCCTAGGCAGCAGGGGCCCACGGAGCTCCAAGTGGGCCCCTGCAGCTGCCTAGCCACTGTGGGTGATGTGGTGGCCCCACAGCTGAGCTCCCCATTTTGTCATGGACATTTTTAGTAAAAGTCACGGACAGGCCATGGGCTTCCATGAATCTTTCTTTATTGCCCGTGACCTGTCTGTGACTTTTACTAAAAATATCCATGACCAAATCTTATCCTTAATTATCATCAATAAACAGCACAAATCAGAAAATGCCAGTTCAGGTTGCATATTTTTGCATATACCTTCTAAAAAACCTGACTGTTGTGGGATCTGCTTGGATCTTTGGTAACACTTTCAAAAATGCCTGAATTCCATTTACAAAAGTGACCGGCACTTAGGCTCCTAATTCTCTCCAAAAGTCAGTGGGATATGGGCTTTTAAGGCGTGTAAGTGCTTTTGAGAAATTGGCGTTTTCTCTTGATACATGGAATGCTCCAGACAAGGTTCTATAACAAAGTGCGGTACCCTACAGTGCCTTAGAATCCATTATAGACTGAAGAAACAGGGATGGAGGTTGAAGAGTGTATTTGTAATAACAGTCTGCTTGAAGAATTCCAGAGAGAGGTGAGTAACTTTTCTTTCTCCCTTTGTAGACTGTCAGTACAAATTGGGGAGATTCACTAGCAGTAGGAAATTGATGAGGAGGCTATCTAATCGCGCAACTATAGAAAACTGCATTAGATCTCTTGGCCAAGTCCAGAGATCAGTGTTGCGTAAAGGATGAACTGAGCACCTGATAGCATCTTTACATATTTCTCTATTGGAACATTCCAAAGGCATGCCCTAAACATAGTTGAATGCACCTTGCCTTCAGGGACTGGGATACCCACTAGCTCACAAGAAGTTTCTCTATAGATTCAGTCCACTTTAAAACTGGGGATCTGTACTGAGTATATTTAAAGCAAAGAGAGAAGAGTTACTCACTTTTGACTCCACCCTCCATCCCTACTGCCTGGAACCTACATTCGATTCTGAGAGAGTGTAAGGAACTGAGAGTAAATGATGGTTTTGGTGGGGGGAGGGTCATGTCTTATACCAGAGTTTTCCATGACTCAAGAGAGTATCTTAGAGCCATAGCACTGCTCAGACCTTACTAGAGGTTCCAAACTTAGCGTGCAGGTGCACTCCAGTAGTGGGGGGAGGAGAGGAGGGTGTCTTTACTGACAAGTCTAAGAACAGGTAAGTAATTCTTTCAGATTAAAAAGGAAGTTAAAAATAAAGAGAGCATTTCAAAATCCATTTTTGTATTAATTTGTCAATAGATCAATAAATACCACTATCAGAGTATCATTTTTATAGAACTAGTAGATGCTGAACTTGTAATGAATAGTATTAATATTCATTCTGTTCCTTTTTTCTTTGATTCAGTCAAAGTTTTTATTTTTTTTAAATGAACTACAGTTCAAGGCAAGGCAACGTTCAACACTGGGGAAGAAGTTTGTTGTTTTGAAGTAGTGCTTCCATACTTCTCTGTTTTAGTGTTTGGAGGGCAGTGGCATCAAGCTATCAAGAAAAATAAAAAGCTTACTTAGCATACAATTTCTGATATGCAAATTAAAGGTTTTAACAGTGGATATGACTGCATACTCAGTATTAAGAAACTTCCACATTTTTTTAATATTCTGGTGTACAGGCATGTAAAGTTGAAGACCTTGGGAAAGTAGATTTTGAAGAAGAAATTAAGAAGAGATTTAAAATGGTGTATGTGCCAAACTGGTTCTCAGTAGACTTAAAAACTGGGGTAAGACACAACTTAAATTCTTTCCTAATTTGGGCGTTTGTCATTTCATATGACCATTCATGAAAGCATTCACATATACACTTTATTAAGCAACCCTTCTGTGAGCCATATAAAGCTTTGACTCTAAAATTTAATTTAATGTGTCTGTGGCATAAACTATATTTTGATTATCTGATGTATAATTTATCTTTCAATCAACATGTCAGTGAATGCTTCTTGGATCTTGATAACTTGAAAAGTAGTTAATTACAGAATTCTTTGTAAGGAGATAATGTTGGTTTAAACTAATCTTGTACATTGCAATTACTAAGGTAATAAAATTTGACCAATGGAGTGTTTGTAGACAATCTGTGTATAATCAAACACTGCCATATTTCGTAGTTGCAGTTTAGTGTGTCTTCGGTGTATATATAAAAGAAACCTGCAGGATTCTTAATACAATATTCATATTGTATTCCTCCCAATGGTCTTCTTTTGACAGATGTTGACAATTACTTTAGATGAGAGTGACTGCTTTGCAGCTTGGGTCTCAGCAAAAGATGCTGGGTTTAGCAGTCCAGATGGATCTGATCCAAAATGTGAGTTTTAATTGAAATTAACATTTCATTCAAACAATACAAAACCCCGTTACATAAATTAGTACATTTCTGGTAGATGGTAATTTTGTGCTTGCTTGGACTTCCCCACTTTTCTTGAGACTAAATCTTCCAAATGACTCTCCAATGAAAATGCACTGAGATGCTTTATAATGGCAATCTTGTGTTCACTTTGTCTATTTCATTTGTCCATTTCATTTTCCTTCAAAAAGCAAAATGAAAAATGCTAGACTGGAATTATTACATGAAAGATCTGAACTAGAGAATAATATTGTAATAAACTCGTATCTTAAAATAATTGTTAAAAACAATTCAAGCTGATGGGCATTATAGCAAAATTAGCTTTTTCTGTAAGACTAAAGACTTAAGGTCCAAATCCACAAAACAACTTAGGCATTGCAACACAGAGCACGGGAGCACCTAACCTCTAGGGTGCTCCCAGTGGAATCCACAAACCAGAGTTGGACACAGGACTCCCTGCTTAGTGCATGGAGAGAGTTAGGCACCTAGGAATGGGATCCACAAAAGCCATAGTGCTAGGTGAGGAGCTGCCTAAGCTAGCCAGTAGCAGATGCCAAGGAAAAAGGTGTATCCTAAGCCCTGTCCGTCAAAGGGAATTAGGTGCCTATCTCCATTTAGGATTCCTAGCTGTAGATCCCTTCTTGGAGTCAGGCATCTAAGCTGTTTCTTACAAGAAGAATGGCAGCACACACCTAAGTCCATGCAAAAGCCCGAGGGGGGGTGTGTGAGTGGGGAGGGTATCGGAAGTGGCAGCCACCCGTATAACCTTTAGTCCAGTGGTTAGTGAAATCACCCAGGAAATGAGGGACTCCGGTTCAATTCCCCCCTGTGCCTTGAGAGAAGACAAGATTTGAACAGGGTTCTCTCATGTCTCAGGTGAGCATCCTAGCCCACTGGTTCCCAAATGTTTTACCAAAGGCAACCCACCAACAGCTTTGTTTTTCTTTTGTGACCCATCATTTACGTATATGCACTCTCTGCCCTGTTACCACAACCCTAATCCTGGCCCAGCATAGAGGGGAGACCTAGATGGGTGGGGCTGGGGTTGAAGGGCAAGCTCTCCTGCCCTGTGCAACCTGATGCTCGAGGTCTCAGCACCACTCAGTCTCTCATGAGGGGGCACTGGCCAAGCCAAACCTGAGTGGTTGCTGCAGCCTCGTGTGCCAGGTCGCAACAACCAGAGTGGGGAACTGGGCCCAGCCCCACTGTGGGATGAGGTCAAGGCAGGCTTGCTCACCAGTCTCCTCCTCTTCTCTCCACCCCAACTGAAGCTTTCTGCCAGGCCAAGTGTATGTTTGCCTAGGTCAGGGTCAAGTGACAAGTTCATCTGGCCCTGGATGTGGCAACCATCTAAAACTTTCCCATAACGCACAGGTGGATTGGGATCAACTATTTGGGAAACACTGCCCTAACCACTGAACCTAAAGGTTAGGGAGGTTGCTGCAGGTGCCTCTTCCTCCTTTCCCCCTCGCAGTTTTGTTTGGAATTAATGTGCTCAGAGCATGTCCACCAGATTGGGCCCAGCCATCAAGTTAGGCAAAGGAATGCCTAGTTTCACATGGTTCAAAGATCCTTCTGGGGCTTAGGCATGAGATAGGTATTCAAGCTCTTCGAGTGAGGCAGCAGTGCACGTACCCAGAAGCAGAAACTTAGGTGTCATAAAGACTTTATTGGAAATTTAGGTGCCAAAGGATTTTAGGCACCTTCAGGTTAGTAGCCAGGGTTTTGAGGATTACAGTGGGAGTTAGACACCTAACTCCATTTGTGGATCTGGGCCTAAGCCCCTGACCTTGAGATGAACTCCACATCAGTGGACCTCAGTGCCAGCATGGAGTTCATTGCAGAATTGGGACCTAACATTTTTTTAAAATGTTTAATTTCTCTTGCATTAACTTCTTAAGCTTTGATAAGAAATACAAACAATTGGCTTATATTAACCAGCTGTGAATTAAAAACATGGAGAGTTGTCTTTTTTTTCTAAACTGGCTGTATGTGTCAGTGATTTTACATAATTGTATTCTGTGTTTTTAATCATGTGTTATAGTGAATCTTGGAGGGCTTCTACTACAAGCTCTTCTAGAGTATTGGCCTAGAACACACATCAATCCAATGGATGAAGAGGAAAATGAAATAAATCATGGTTAGTGTTCACCTGTACGATATAGGAATCTTTCAGTCCTTTTGTCTCTATCGTTCATAGCTGTTTTGTTTTATGTGAGTTTTTACAGTTGTCTCTACACGTACAATAGCTTTAATATAACATTGCTTTGGAATGTTTCAAGTAGCACTCCACTGACAATAGTGCTGTTTAAAAGCCTTTGGAACTCCACAATAAAGAGGAAACAATTGAAAAGCTGATTCTGCATTGAGGGCGAATTTACAGAAATGCTATTAGTTGGCAGTGGGAAAAAAAATTCTGGTAAAATTAAGAGGCTGGGCTTTTAAGGGAGAGAATAAATTCCTTAAGTTCTAGACAGGGCAGAGGAATGGAAGTAATTCAGTTATGCTTTTCTGGGTAAGCGTCCAGGGCACATTGTCTAATTTGCTTCTAGACATTACTGGTTAGTGTAAACTAATAAATAGCAGTCATGTTTGTTGGAATGTGTTATACTGAATGGGTGTTGAAAATAGAATTGTGTACTGACCCAGGAGGCTACCTTCTGGAGTAATCTACAAAGGAAAGGTGAGGTTAACAACAGGGTTATGTAAATGGCAAACAAGATAGGTGGGTGGATTTGGCAGAAAATAAGAGAAACTGTAGCTCAAAGGCTTGGAAGCTGATTGGTAGAGCCTTTCACTGGGACACAAGTTCACATCCAGCCAGGGCCAAAGCAATTCAAAAGTTTTCGGTGTCCATTGGCTATTTAATGGTCATCATAAAATGAGGTGGTTTAAAGTCAGATGTCTTACAGATGTTTACCTTACAAAACTATTAGTTTTGGTAATCTCTTGGCTCTTTTATCAGATTGGCCTTCAGCTGAAATCCTTATCATGTGTTGGAATAAATTTAATGTGGAAATTGGAAAAAGTTTTCTAACGATTGGAGGAGTGAAATTCTGGAACAACCTTCCAATAGGAATAGTTAGGACAATCTAACTAGGTTTAAGCTGCAGTTTGATAAAATTATGAATGGAATTATATGATGAAATTGCTTGTTATAGCAAGTGACTGGACTTGGTGACCTAGGAGGTCCCTTCCAGTCCTATGTTCCTATGGATTATGTGGGTTTAGCTACTATTTCACTCACAGTGTGGTCTCAGAATGGGATTGAGGCACTCTGTTAGGCTATTTTTGGGGCTCTTGCATTGTTACTTCCTGTGCTGTGTATTTAGAAGGCTTAAGGGCTTGTCTTCACTACCGTGCTAAATTGGCGCGACTGCGATTGATGCAGCCGTGTCAACTTAGCGCATCTGGTGAAGACATGCTACGTCAACAGGAGCATGTTCTCCCACCAGTATAGTGTGGTGTAGACACCATGTTAAATCAATGTAAGTTACATTGCTCAGGGAGGTGGTTTTTTCACACCCCTCAGCGACATAACTTGCATCAACTTAAGCAGTAATGTAGACAAGCCCTTAGTCTTGAGGTGGGAAGAATAAGGAGTGGCAATTTACAAACTTTCCAAGTATTAGAGACATGATTCTCCTATAGACTCATGAATAGTACTGTACTTTAGTAGGACTAGTCAGGTAAATAAGTATTGTAAAACCAGGTTCTAAATTTGCTCTTAAAATATTAAAATTTAACAATACAAAGCAAATACTTACTAGTGGCTTGGGAAATCAAAAGTGCACTGAGGGTCTCTTGGATCAGTGATATTGTTAATAGAGAGCTGAGGGACCACACACAGACTGTGGATAGGCAAGCTGAATACTAACTATTTTAGTAATAAAATACTTCATTAATTTTGTAGTCTGGGGAAAAAACTCAGGGAGAAAAGTGTTCATAGTTTCCCTGGAGTCAGCATTATGGAAAATAAGTTGGAGGACACAGGTTTGAAATCTGCTTATTAACAAAAAGGGATGTCTCTTGGCATCTAGATTGTGTTTATGAAGCATTTAAGAACAGGGTCCTGATGCATGCTGAGGTAGCACCGTTCCCTACCTTACTTCCAGTGGGATTTTTTTTTTAAGCTGAAATTTCCACTGCTTCCAAAAAAGAGTTTGATTTTTTAAAAGTAATTCAGGGGGGTAACACCAAATTATTTTAAAGAAATTTCTAAAACCCCCAAATTTCTCCCTTCTAATTTCTAGAATGATTTTATTTTGTTTCTGATGAGCTCCGGGCATGGGAATATACAATAGTCTTATCTCTAGACTCTACTCTTGGCTATGAATTCTGATCCTCCATTTATTTTATGCTTTGCTCATAAATGAGCTAAGCAGTCTTTTTGGAACTCATATGATCCACAGGAACCCATATTATTCAATTTTCTGGTACTGTATGTTGTAGCGTTCAACAGAACATTACAATTTGGTAATTGGTGGATTTCAGATACCACATAGTAAGTCTGGGTTCTTTTCTGACTGAAAAGGATTGCATCCAAACAGTTTTTGCCCACATTTTTCAGAGAACTTTACATTGCACTGCAAAATAATTATTATTTATCAAATAATTTCATTTTGAAAGCTGTAGTCAGTCTGTAACAAGTGAATCACCAATACTGCTCTTTTAATCTGACCCTCTGCATTTGAAATGTCATTGGTCACTTCTAGTTGTATAGTCCATAGACGTGAACCTGATCAATAATTAATGGAATGTACAGTGCAGTGAAATCAAGATGTCTCTGTCAAGTTCTCCTGGTCCTCTGTTTCAGAGTGGTAGTTAGGTGGGAAAGCAAAGACAATGCTTGTTAAGACGTTGCTTTGGATGTGAAATAATTGCCTTTGCAGAATGATTCTTTTTCTTGCTCACCTCTAAAGTAAGGGTCATTCAATTCCCCCAGATACTTACACCTCTGTATTGCTCAGAAACTGGGGAAAACTGATAGTAAATCAATGTCCCACTCATGGCCCCTATTGTCTTGTACATCAGACATTTGAGATCTGCCTCCTACAAAGTTATAATGTAGTAATTGTGCTTTGGTATTTCTCATGAAATATTTAAGTGTTGGAAATTCTGGTTTATGAGAAATCAACACTTCATCTTTGCATGGGTTTTGTTTATTTCCTTTTTTTAATTCATCACTGTATTGAAAAAAGACAATAACTTGTGTTAGTCTGTATACTTGGCTCTAAAACTAGGTATATAGTCTTGGTGTATATTTTTCCATAGTGAATGGTGAGCAGGAGAACAGAGTACAGAAAGGAAATGGATACTTTCAGGTACCACCGCATACACCAGTTATCTTTGGTGAAGCTGGAGGACGCACTTTGTTCAGGTACAGAAATTCAGAGAATGCAGTGTGGCTAAAGCAATAGAATTATTTTTTTGGACAATTTCAGAAATTAATCAATGTCCAGGAAATAGAAGCTTGACCATACAAAGTTGGTTTGTGGCTGATAATATCATTCCATAGTCAGACTAGGAACATCTAGATTCCAAATCATCAAGACATGGTGCATTACAAGGTCATGAATTGTACAGTAACTCTTACAAGGATTTGTTGATTTATAGCTCAGAGCACTTCCTGTACACCATCCTTCCTATAGACCAGTTAATGGCAACCAAAAGCTGATTCATTTTCCTCCTAAAACTATTAATGTACCCCTTTAAGTTCTAGCAGGGCTTAATGTATAATTGTCTTTTATTATGGTGCTGCAGTGTTAGTCTGCAGGGGTGAGATTTTTTTTTTTCTTCTGATCCACTGGTCTGGGGATCTTCTCCTAAAAGTGTATTTGCTGGTCTATCAGAGTGCTCTTAGGTCTGACCAGTCAAGTAATATGAGATCTTATCATGCCACTCTGATTACCATCCATCTTGTCTTTTACACCACTTTGATTCCAGCATGACTTTAGCACCTAATATATCATGATTAATATCCTGGGATGCCAGGCTTTTGAATGTCATAAAGCATTCATGTTTATCCCTGGTAACCAAATATATCTGTTCTTAAATTAAGACTAGTTTTCAGTCTAGATTTCTTCGTTTTCCAGAACTGAATATAGCACATCCCAAGCATGGGAGCAGTGTAACTTTCAGATCACAGGTCATTCAAGTAAAATGAGCATACATTTTCAATTTAAAATGAACCCCATTCCCGCAGCTCTTAATCCTTTTGAATTGTAACTAAGGATTCCAACCCTTCAGTTTGATCTGCACTGGCAGATGCTTATGTCTACAGAAAGTTCCATTCAATCAGTGGGGCTCTACACAAGGGCAAGGGTACACCCACACACATCAAACTTGAAGGATTGGAGCCAAAAACTGCTAGAATGTATATACTTGTTTGTTTATTTTAAACAATTTATTTTGAATTTAAAGTGCATTTAAACAAAATCCCTAAAACACTAATGTTGCTTAACTGGTGGTTATGGAACCATTATTTTTTTCATCTGATTAACAGATTGATTATTTTACTAATATCTGTATTTGCCTATCACTGTTTGTGCACACTTTTTTGATCTTTGCATTTAGGTTCTGTAATTTATGTGCTGTACAGCAATTTTCTTCTCAATGCTGAAATGTATTATTTATTAAACTCATTTCTGTATATTTTAGATTATTATGTCGGGATTCAGGTGGTGAAACTGAATCTATGCTGCTTAATGAAACTGTGCCCCAATGGGTAATTGACATCACTGTGGATGTAAGTGTCATTAGGTATAGACTTTCCCCTTCTTTTAAAGGTGAACTGCAAAGGAATTTAATAGACTCCAGCATCTCAAGTAATGTATATTGAATATCTTCAGTAATCAGACCTAATGGGGTATTCAAGGCATTACTAGCTCAAAACACTCTTCTCATATACCATTGAAATTCAGCCTCACTACAGGTTGCAGGCACCTGCCCATTGTAAATCCCTACTTCCCAGCATGCACTGCGCTTATGTTCCATAAACCAATAGGAACCAGAGTGATGCGTCAGATAGAGGTCTCCTTCAACCTAATTTTAAAGCCTGGCCTTGACTCAAACCCAATCCAGGAGTGTCAATTTGTCATTTTCAGAACCAGCCCAAACCCAACACTCCCTACCCCCAAACCTATGTCAGCAGTATAACATGGGACTTGGCCTAGTGGGGGTTTGCCAGTCCCCATGTCTGTCTTCTATCTCCAGCTGCTTTCCGCCTGTGGGCTTGGCATGGTAGAAGCTGTGTGCCCCACTTCTGCTGGCTGCTGCCACTGTGCAATGAAGTAAGCATGCTGACAAATCACAACCTCCAGGTGCTGGTTGACGGTGCTGACAGGTTTGGGGGGGAAAGTGTTGGGTTCAGGTTGCATCAGTTCTGAAAATGACTCAGCATTGTCAGTTTGGGTCTGGGTCAGGTTTTAAAATTAGGCCTGTGAAGATCTCTATCTTAAACACCACCTTGGCTTCCTGTCAAACGAGCCAGCTTCATGGGGTCTCCTGGTTGACGGGGAAATGATCAACATAGTGTCTACTGGGGTGTCGCTTGTTGGCATATTGAAATAAGATGAATTTGGGGGAGTCCAAGAGAAAAAAAGGTACATTTTTTGAGTTAGAACCATACTAAATATCCCTCGTAGCCTGGTTGGGGTGAAGTGTTCTTCACATGTGTCTGGAATTTGATTCAATTTCTTAACAAATCACCTTCTAAGACACCTGATTTCTGATGCTGTATTCCAGATATTCAGTCTTTCTTCTTTAAAACTTAGTCATTTTTTAAACAAAATATTTAGCGTTTTGACTTTTTATCGTATAGAAGTGCTGTACACTTTACACCCACCTGCTTCTGCTGAAATGAGCTCCAACTTATATAAAAGCTAGGCAAACAAAGGACTTGCATCAGATAGATCTGAGCACCTCAGAAGCTTAAGCAATTCAAAGAAAAGTTGTCCTCAATGGTTGTGCTAGAGAAAAATCTCATTTTTATTTGATATAATAATACACATTAGGTAAACACATTTTCCAATTGGAAATAATGAAGTGAATATAATTTCTGTGATGCCAATTGGTACTAAATGTAACATTTTGTTTCCTTTTAGAAAAATATGCCCAAATTCAATAAGATTCCCTTCTACCTTCAACCTCATTCGTCTTCAGGGGCAAAAACTTTAAAAAAGTACGTATATATTTTTGACTCTTAATATTTCAGAGATACTGATATTAGCAGACTCGTAAAAGGGTATGCCAAAGAGAATAACAGTACCCTTGGCTAATCCAGAGAACAACATTGGACGTGCTGTCTCAATTCTTGGGAGAGAAGGTATTTAGTGTTACAGGACAATATCCTGCTATACTGGATGATATAAAAATATTTTAAAGATCTAGGAGATATTGTAGTTGTAAATGGCAGTAGCTTAAATTAATTGTACTTTAGAAGGTTTTACCTTAGTATTAATAACGAGGTTTGAGTTAGTACCATAACATTTTTGGCTGGATCAAACCCAATGTCTTATCTAATCCTGTATCCTATCTCAAACAGATGCTTTAATCAGAGAAAGGTGTAAGAAACACCAGAGTAGGCAGGCTTGGGAGAACCTGCCCCTCACATTAGAAGTCATCCTGGTTTCTAATAGTTAGAGATTGGCTTGAGCCCTGAAACATGAGTTTTTTAAAATGTTTGCTGTCTTTTAATTATGACAACTGTGTGTATTCTTGATATTCATATAACCATCCAGTCCCTCTTTGAATCTGGATAAGTTCTTGGCCTCAACGACTTCCTGTGGCATGAGTTCCACAGTTTAATTACATGTTGCCCACAAAAGTATTTCCTTTTATCAGTTTGAATTTCCTACCTCTTTAAGTTTTATTGAATGTCCCTTGTGTTATAAGATAGGGAAAACAGAAATTCCTGACCTCCCTTCTGTTTACATGTCATTATTTTATATACTTTTATCATCTCCCCTATTATGCATCTCCTTTCTAAGGTAAACATTCCAAGTCTTTTCAGTCTCTCTTCATCTCAGTTTTGCAGTGCAAGATCTTGATCATTCTTCTTGCTCTTCTCTGAACAACCTTTAGTTCTGCAATATCCTTTTCAGATAAGGTGCCTGGTACTGCACACAGTATTCCAGATGGTGATGAGTCTTCACCATTGATTTATATAAAGGCATTATTATAAAGATATTATTTTAGATTATAAACAATATATAATACAAACAAATAACTGCTATAGCACACATCATTGCACATGATACTGTGAAGATAAGTGTTTGAAAGGCTAAATCTGGTGTTTCACAACTTTTAATTACCTTGTACAGAGATCGATTGTCAGCTAGTGACATGCTGCAGGTCAGAAAAGTGATGGAGCATGTTTATGAGAAAATCATAAACCTGGATAATGAATCTCAGACAACTAGCTCCTCCAATAATGAAAAAGCTGGAGAACAAGAGAAAGAGGAGGACATTGCTGTGTTAGCAGAAGAAAAGATTGAACTCTTGTGCCAGGACCAGGTAAGTTGACATAAGCACTCATTTAGGCCTTCTTGCAAAAATATGATGATCAGTAGTAAATCATTTGTGAACCTCTACGTACTGTTCTTAAAATGTGCTACAGGTAAATTATTTTAAAACAGATGCCTTTGAAACTAAATTTTATGTTATGAACTCAAATGTTAACTGATAGTACTATTTTGCTTTTTGTATATAAAGCATGGGTGGTGTGACAAAGTTTCTCCTATACCTTGGTGAGACCTGCGCTTATTAGCGGATTTGCTCGCCTCAGAGATTCATGGCAGCCCTCAGTTTGGCCACTTTTGTCGCTCAAATCTGCTGTTTTACTCCGATAACCTCATCACCGGCTAGCATGGGGAAAAGGAAGGAGAACAATCCCCGCAGTCTCTGCTGATCCACCATGTGGGTCGGGGAACAGCCCAGAGACCTTCCCCTCTGGCGGAGCCCACAGTCCAGGTCAACTCCTCCTGTGTCTGATCAGGAGTTGGGAGGTTTGGGGGGAACCCAGGCCTGCCCTCTACTCTGGGTGCCAGCCCAGGGCCTTGTGAACTGTAGCTGTCAAGAGTGCCTCCTGGAACCGCTGTGCAACAGCTACAACTCCCTGGGCTACTTCCCCATGGCCTCCTCCCAACACCTTCTTTATCCTCACCACAGGACCTTTCTCCTGGTGTCTGATAATGCTTGTACTCCTCAGTCCTCCAGCAGTACACCTTCTCACTCTCAGCTCCTAGTGCCTCTTGCTCCCAGCTCCTCGCATGCACACCACAAACTGAAGTGAGGCCCTTTTTAAACGGAGGTGCCCTGATTAGCCAGCCTGTCCTAATTGATTCTAGCAGTTTCTTCTTAATTGGCTCCAGGTGTCCTAATTAGCCTGCCTGCCTTAATTGGTTCCAGCAAGTTCCTGCTTGTTCTGGAACTGCCCCTGTTACCTTACCCAGGGAAAAGGGATATACTTCATCTGGGACTAATATATCTGCCTTCTAACACCCTTGGGCTCCTTCATGGGGCTGTGAGCATGGGCATGTACTTGGCGCGGTTTACCACTGTCCCTGAAGCCTGTCCCTTCTGTGGCATGAGGGAGATCCTGGCGCACGCGTACCTTCAGTGCGCCAGGCTGTAGCCCCTCTTCCGGCTCCTCCAGAACCTCTTATTGAGGTTCTGGCTGCACTTTTCCCCGCACTTATTTCTTTATGCACTCCTGATCCGAGGCCTCACGAAGTCGCGGGACCACCTCGTCAACCTCCTCCTAGCCATAGCCAAGGTGGCCATTCGTAACACCAGGGAGAGGAGGTTGGCGGAGGGGGGCCTGCGACTGTGGGGCCAGTTTTCATTCTTTTATCCATTCACGTATCCGGGCAGAGTTCCTCTGGGTAGCGGCTGCTGGCTCTCTCTGTTTTCGAGGAGCAGTGGGTGCTGTCTGGGGTTCTCTGCTCGGTGTCCCCTTCTGGTTCCTTAGTTTTGGTCCTTTAACCCCCACGCCTGTTCCTGTTGTTGCCTTTGTCGTCTCCTGCACTCAGTTGGGCTCTGGGTTTAGTAGCCCCTCCTTAGGCTGGAGGAGGGACTTTCAGCAGTGGACTAGCGCTCGCCCACATCCCAGTACTCAAAAAGGAACACTCCTGCTCCTTCATGGGGCCGTGAGCACAGGCATGTACTTGGCACGGTTTACCCCCGTCCCGGACACCTGCCCCTTCTGCGGTGTGAAGGAGAGACACCCTGGCGCACGTTTACTTGGAGTGCGCCAGGTTGGAGCCCCTATTCTGGCTCCTCACAAATATTTTGTTACGCTTCGGGCTCCACTTTTCCCCTGACTTCCTTATCTGTACTCCCCATCCATGGCCCCACAAAGCCACAGGACCTCCTGGTCAACCTCCTCCTGGCCCTGGCTAAAACGGCCATCTATAAAACCAGGGAGAGGAGGTTGGCCGATGAGGTCTCCTGTGACTGTGGGGCCTATTTCCGATCCTCCATCCGCTCACGCATCTGGGCAGAGTTCCTCTGGGTGGCGTCCGCTGGCTCTCTCTATGTTTTTGAGGAGCAGTGGGCCCTGTCCGGGGTTCTCTGCTTGGTGTCCCTGTCAGGTTCCCTTTGTTTGACCCTTTGACCTCACTCCCATCCCTGTTATCTCATTAGTTGTCCCCTGGAATCATTTGGTTTCCAGGCCCTGTGAATCCTCCCTTTAGGCTGTGGGGGAGGTCCTTAAGCAGTGGGCAGGCGGCCTGGTTCCCAACAGGAACACTCTCCTGTAGCCATCTGGCCTGACCCTGTCACAGTGGATAAATTGCATTACCAAATGTCTAGATCACAGAATTTTGGTTGTTGAACTGTGTTCTCTTTTGCAGCCTAATACTCCAAACTCTTGCTCATGCTAATAATCATATTAACCATATACTAGCTATATTGATATGAATAGTAAACACAGATGACAGTATTTTGTTATTCTCGGAGATCACAGGCTTTAAAGAAGAGCTCCATTGAGGAGGGTCTTAAGCTACTCATGTTTGTTGGATGCCAGTGTTTAGAGTGTTGTGTAGCGTATACCTCTCTTCCAGACAAAATTATTTAGAAAGCTGTAAAACCAGACTAGGAACAAATTAGTTTTAAAAATCATTTCACATTTTCATCTATTGTATGCCTCCTAGAATTTGATATCAATCAGAATGCTCATCTGCAATAAATTGTAATCGCACTTCTGTATAACATCATTAAGATTAACTAAGCAAATAAACTATGGGGTTTAGAATATTGTTACATTTCTAGTCCTGTTCAAAATCTGTCTAACTTCAGAGCATATTTTTATATTGCCTGTTAGGTTTAGTAGTAAAATTATTTAGTGGCAATATGTGCAGTAGCACAGCAAGAGGCATTGCTACTTTGGAAGCAGGTTTCAAACTTCCTTGGATCACAAGTGAAAGGAGTGTAATAGTCTCAGTAATGGGGGGAAGACAGTAGATGTTCAAATTCAATAAGTTAAAGTCACGTAAATGGCACCCCTGTTCCAACTCCACAATACCCGTATTACAGTAGATTTTATAGACAGTAAAGTGGGACTCAAGCAGCAGCATTTTTCTTATTTGCCTATCTATACATTTTGATGTTTACTGACATTTACTGATGATCATTCCAAGCCTATATATGCTGCTGGTGGTGCTCTCTAATGTATGTTAGTCCATTGGCACCAGTCCTCATTAGTATGGTGTACCACTTGTCAGCCTAGAATATGCTTGTCTGAAAATCAAAACTTCCAGCATCCAAAGATTTAACATATCTACCAGTCTTCTTCAATAAAATATAAATTCTCTTACACTGCAGGTTTTGGATCCAAATATGGACCTTCGAACTGTTAAGCACTTCATATGGAAGAGTGGTGGTGATCTGACACTTCACTACCGACAGAAATCAACGTGAAAGGAATGATGGACTCAAATGGTTGTTCATTTACTTGACCTTACTGTACTGGTTCCAAGAGTAGTACTATAGAAGCCCACTGAACCCTAAGGTAGATGAGACTTCTAATGACTCAGTATGGACCAGAGAGTATACATTTAATAACTGAAGTGACTAATAGATCTGTAATATAGAGGAAAAAAATCTATATGACTTAAACTAAAGTCTGTCCTAGTTAAGGCACACCAAGTGAAATGAGAAGTCCCTAGTGGTTCATGTTATGTGAGGTGTACAGAGAACAGATGATGATCCAGTGCAGACTTTTGCTTCCTTCTTGTTTGTTTTTTTCCAGAGCATTAAATTTTCATCTGCTCGGGCTTGATATGAAACACTGTTTTGGCCATATTAGTCACTATGTTCATAATGCATGCATTGTATTTTTTTTAATACATTCCATTCGTACATTACCTACAATGATTTTTCACAGGTTATTCATAAAAATAATTTTTACCACTTAGAGAAATCTCAAAAAACACCAAAAGCTATTGCACACTTGAAAGTAGTAGCCCATTTAATTGTAAGTCAAAAGTTAATATAATTAGAATTGTTTTAATACTGCAGTTCAAACGTTCTTATAGAGAGCTATTGACATTCAGATTAAGAATACTAGAGAAATATTATAGCAGGGTCAGTCCAGTGATGCTGTGCATCATAATAGAATAAACATGTTTTGCAAAATTTAATAGATTTTTTTAAA
Organism: Malaclemys terrapin pileata; assembly: GCF_027887155.1. Lineage (NCBI taxonomy): Eukaryota > Metazoa > Chordata > Testudines > Emydidae > Malaclemys > Malaclemys terrapin. The sequence goes on from NC_071506.1 coordinate 273,851,168, forward strand.
AAAATATAATTCTTCCTGCATTGTGTCCTTGTTTTAAAGACACGCTAGTTGGAATTCCAAGCAACTGTGCTCTATACTTATGTGGCATTTTGTTAAAAAAAATTAAGACCGTTCTGAAAATTTTAACTTTATTTGTTGATGTCAGCAGCAAATTTCATATCCATGATATAAAAGCATTTGTGTTCTTTTTTTCCCCAAGTTTTATATGCAGATTTTGTTGTTATAGTTGTACACATCTTCTTTTCATGTTCTGTCTAAAAATCTAAGGCTTTCATATATTCATAGTAGCCTAGTATAAAGTTTAGCTTACTGGGGCGGGAAGCATTTCAGCTTTTGGCAATGTAAATTTGGGACTGTCCCAAAAGACTATTTGTAGCCAAAACAAATTAAAAATCCTCACCACAAAATTGTGTAAAATATTATTCTTGTCTGAAATAGAAGCACAAGTGCCTTCAGAGGGCAGTATATTTATTCAAGTTTCTTCAGGAGACATGTGCTCTTGCCCTTCCTGTGTTTTGCTATCAGGATTTAGGCTGGGGCCTACAGAAAGTCCCAGATACATTAGTTTACTGGGATTTTATAGTGATCAAATGACAAAAAAAAAAAAAATTCCACTGTCATATGTTGTTTGAAAAATATCCAAATACATTATGTCCTGGACAAAGTCACCACTTAAACAAGAGGGTATGGTTAAGAATTAAGCTAGCATGTCTTTTTCCCTTCCTTGAAAGAAAGTCAAATTTAATTTTTAAGCCCCATTTCTGTGCATACTCCATTTGACACAATTGTGCTGTATTGCACATTTTTAGTGATATTTGTGAATTAAAATGTTTAGCAGAACTGTGTAACTTTTATTACTAAATTGTCCTGAATTGTATTTATTAATAGCAGAGGTCTATGCTTTGTTCTAACAGACAGTGATTCTTTCTGGTTGTCTTGCTGTCCCTTTGTATACATTGTAACTGCTCCCAGTTCGTTCGTTCATTCGTTCTTTTTTTTTTTTTTTTTTTTTGTCTGAAATCAGCCAAGGTTACACTTCCAACCATCCCAATAATGCAGTTTCAGGAAAGATTGAAGGGAGTCTGCAATGCCAAAAGGGTAAATGATCTGTGTTTCACAGTTGTACAGAATAAAAGGCTTTAGTTAAAATATTTAAAAGTTGTTTTGATCATTCGTTGGTTCACTTATGCAACCCTGGGGTTGTCATTTTTTTCACCCTTTTCCCAAAGGACATATAAATCCTTTTCTAATTTTTAAAGAAGTTGCTCAGTCAGGTTCCCAGTAGCTTAAAAATAATTGCAGTGAAATGCACACAGTAATTTATGCAGATTTTGTAATGCAGCATAAGATGGTTGAATGTGACTACAGAAAAAAATATATGCTGTCTCTCAAGGGATAATGCTTGCAACAAGAGAACAAAATAAGGGAACGTAAGCAGGAAAAAGTGGAAAAGACTCCTTAGCATGTGGTTCATCCCAGGCTTACTGACCCTGGGAGCAGAGCTCTGTTTTCCCAAAGACATTGTCCCAACTCTGCCAAAGTAGCCCTTTACCCCGAGCATCTGTACAATGGGAGGAGGCAGCAGAGCTGAGTTTAAACTCTCCTTTACCCAAGAATACGTTTACAAACAAGTTCACTTGCTATAGACCCTGATGGAGGGTTGGGGCCCTAGGGTGGTACTGTATTGTAATTAATCACAAGTGTTTACCTTCATTAAAACATGAGGTGTAGCTCATTAAATGAGCAATTCACAATCTTTTTGCTGTCAGCATTCATATTTTCACAAACTAAAGTTTACAGACGAGTGGTTTGTTTTAATTTCCTAGACAGAAGTTCCCAAACCCTGTTCTTTGGACCTCTGGTGAACCAGCAGAGCAGACTTGGTCACATGTTCCCATTTTCAGCTCCTAAATTCCACTGAGACATCTACAAATACACTAAGGTCTTCACCTTTTTCATGTAAGCAATGGCTATAGTTGCTGCTTGTCGTGACTACAAAAAGACTTCTACTTACCTTATAGCAACTGTACTTCAAGACGTGCTGTCTAAATGTATTCCACTCTTGGTGCCCAACACACTTGAGTAAGGAATCTTTTGTTAGAATTGTCTTTTGGCTACCACTGAGTCCTGAATGCCCTCATGTCCCCAAGAGCATAAAGAGCAGAGCGAGGCCAACTGTCTCACAGTGCCTTTACAAGTACAAAATCCAGGTGTTGTCAGATTCCGTACTAGTGGGAAAAGATCATGGGTCATGGAATATATATGGCAACACATCTCAGACCTTGCAGTAATTGTAGTTAAGTAATTGGTTTTTATTCACGTGATTGTCCATAGGTATTCAACTCTTGGTGACTTGCGAGCAATAACCTAATGTACAGAAGGTGCATGCTCAGAATCTAAATAACTAAGATGGCTCTGCCAAAACAGGCATCCAACCTAAATGCCTGTACAAGGAAATAGGGTCTTGTACAGGTATGTGTTGATCCCAGGTAGCTGCCCTACACATTTCACAGATTGGAACACCTCTTCGAGAAGCCACAGATGCTGCCTGCACTCTAGCTGAATGAGCTCTGACCTGACTTTGATGGAGAGGTCTAAACTAGCTAGATAATATAGTTTATTGCAATTGGAGACCCATTTTGAAAGTCTTTGGGATAATATAGCCTGACCGTTAACCCTATCTGCAAAAGTAGTAAACAGTCTAGGTGAGACCCTGAATGTTTGGGTTCTATCAAGGCAAAAGGATAGAGCCCAGAGTACTTCTGAAGTATGCAGCCTAGCCCCTCCCATTGATTGCCATCTGGCTTAGGGAAGAAAACAAGTAGATTATCTGGTTCAGATGGAAGTAGATCTCAAGATACAGGAGGATGGGTGTTAAGGGTAACTTTGTGGAAGACAGTGTATGATGGCCTTGCTGTAAGTGCCTCATCTCCCCTATGCTTTGGGATGATGTGATTGCCACTAAAAAGGCTGTCTTCATTGAAAGATGCTGTAGCCAGCATGATGCCAAGGGCTCAAAGAGGGGGGAGAAAGGGAACCTATCTAGTTAAAAATCACATTAACGTCCCAGAAAAGAGGGAGTCTTAGACTGAAGGAAATACATGAACTAGGCCTTTGAGGAACCTAGCTACTGGTGGATGTGAGAATATCATGTGACCTTGACTTGGAGGATGGTGGGCTGATATTGCTACCAGGTACACTGTGATAGAATTAATAGATCAGAGTTAAGACAGTATAGTCCAAAACAAAGGGGGTCTGAGTCTCCATGGGAGAAAGGTGATACTGCTCTGCCCAAGTAGGGAAACTTTTCCATTTAACTGTATGTCAGTCATGTGGAGTCTTTTCTGCTTTGAGTTAAAATGTGTTGAACATGAGCATCTTTCCACCTCTGTTAGCCAGCACCCATGCTGTGAGATGCAATGAAATTGGGTCAGGATGAGGGATCTGTCTATTCTGGGAGATTATAATCTGAAGCAGTGTTACCGTTGGATGGATGGTCTTTTTAGATCCGGACATCAAAATAGTCTGGGCCAACGTGGTGCTATCAGGATCATTACCACTATGTGGTGCCTGAGTTTTTTGTTTTTTGTTTTTTTTCCCCAACACCTTCAGTAGTAAAGAAATTTGCAAACATGCTTATATTGTCCCAGCATGCAGGGAATGAGGAAAGTATCTGAGCCAGGGCTTGCATGACTCTGGAGCAGAAGTTCTGACACCTCTGGCAAAAGGTTTCCGATCTTGAGCATGTGGACTGTGTGCACACCAAGAATGGAATATGTATGAACAGTCATTTAAAATGAGTTCAAACATGATTCTTAACAATCAGGTTAGAAGATATGATGCTGACCACATCTGACTACTCATAGTCAAGCACAAGTTGTTAGTAAACTTTGATCAGCATTTACCAATGAGCAGCTGACATGATGCTGAACTTGTTCTTGTCTACACAGCTAGTCAGTCATGATCAGCATGCTGCTTACCTAGACTGTTAAATGTAAGTACTTAAATGAAATTTCCCAGCGAAGATAAACCCTAACATGTTATTACATCCTGAAGAGGGAGGTGCTCATGATGCAGACTCAAACTATGATCCACTGTATGGGAAAAGTTTGAGTATCTCTGTCCTAGCTGAATTTGGGAAGTTAAGGGAGAGCAGTGAATTATATTCGAAGGGAGCATAAACTCTGTGTGTGTGCATTAGAAATCCCTATTTTGTTCCCCTTCGTGCCCCAGGAAAATATTACTGAACTGTTCTGAGGTAACGGAGGGAAAGACGTATTGCAAAGACACGGGCTTTACTTTTATGCTCCAATGTAGCAAGATTCAAGCACATCCTGATCTCTGGTGAAGTAAGTTCTATAGTCTGTTACCTTCCATTGTAAATTCCTAGCCTGCAAGAGCTTCGGCCTGGTCTCTGTCAAGTGAAAATCACAAGTCATCTCAGTTGCTGCCTTAGACTGAGAAAGAAGTGGGATCTAAGATAACCAGGCACAGACCATCAAGGTGAAATCATCAATTGGTGTAAGCCAGCATAGCTCCAGGACAGTGTAGTACATCACTCTACTGTTCTTCCAGCATTCTGCCCTTTCACTGGGTCTCACCAGCATAGCAGAGTATATTTAGCAAGGCAACTCTGGAAGACCTAGTATACTCACAGGGTTAACATTAGCTTCTTGCAACCCTGCAAAACTCTGCTTGCCTGGGGGGAGGGGAATAATTTTGATAGGCAAGTTAATGCTGTTATTTTTACTCATTATCTATTGGTGTAGGTGGCTAAACCTTGCCTGGGCTGCTGAACTTTAATAAGTTTTGCAAGGCTGACTTAACTAGGTATGATTCCCTAGGAATTTTTGCCTATCACTGTATCTTGTAATATCCATTCTTACCAGAATCAGTTCAATCTGGGTTAAATTTGAGTCTCCTTTTCTTTGTTGCCATATCTTAGGCCTCAAAGGGGCCACTTGGTATGAGACAAGCCCCAATTTTGTATCACTAGTTGAAGGGATTTGATAAACACTCATAGTAAAGGTAGCAAACATAACTTACAAAAGGGCTCAAGCAATCTAGAAAGAGTAATGGCTGGAAGTTGAATTCACACTGGGACTAAGATACATATTTTTAAGTGAGGGTAACTAACCATTGGAATTTACCAAGGGATGTGGTGGATTCTCCAGCACTTAATTTTTAAATCAAGATTGTGCATCTGTCTAGAAAATACTCTAGTTTAGCCAGCAGTAATAGGCTTGATGCAAGAATTACTGGGTGAAGTTCTATGGCCTGTGTTAAGCATATCCAGAAGGCCAGAAAGGACTATAATTGACAAGCAAAAAATTAAATGCTGCTCTGAGAGGGAACTAGTCAATGTCTGCACCAACACTTTCTGCAATATTTGCATTGTTTTTCTGATTTTGTAAGAAGTGACATCTGATAGGGAACACCATCTAGAGGCCTGTACCAGGCAAAGGGGGAAGAGCTTGTGCTACCTGTAATTTCTAATGGGGGACTGTGACATACCAGGAGTGCAATTCAGAGTAGTGGGGGATTGTCCCCCCTGCCTTGCAACCTTGGGTGTCTCACATTGCTCTGCTGTTGTAGCTCTCCATCTGGGCTGCTCAGAAACAGCATGCAGGTCACACGCTCACTGTCTGTGTATAACTGCAGCCTGCCAGCTACACGCGGCTCTCAACAGCCTTGGTTATACTACAGGGTGACCCCAACACACACCCAATCCCAGATCTTCCCCCAGAAATATGTCCTGTACTTCCCAGCTCCTGCTGGACAGTACAAATATATTAAATCCTTTTCTTTAGGGGAATAATATGCCACTTTATCTTAAAGAGCTACCCAGACACTTCAAATTAAACTCACTGAATTAGATAAAACAAAACAAGTTTATTAACTACGAAGAGATTCAGTGCATATAAGTAATGAGGCATAAAAGAAAGAAAAATAAACACTTTAAGAAACTAACTTAAGTGTAAAGCAAACTTTCTCACCCCATTTCGAGCAAGGTTACTGATCAAACTCTTCAGGTCAGGACCCTGCCCCTAGAGTCCAACAGCTGTTTCCTTTTGTCTTCTCAGGTGCAGAGAATGAGGTGGGCAGGGAGAGAGGCATTTGTCTCTCCTTTTTATAGTTTGTCCCCCTCTTGAAAAACATTGCCAGGGGCTTGTCTACATTACCCACTGGATCGATGGGCAGCGATCAATCCAGTGGGGGGCGATTTATCGTGTTTAGACTAGACACAATAAATCGACCACCGAGCGCTCTCCCGTCAACTCCGGTACTCCACCAGGGCGAAAGGCACAGGCAGAGTCCACGGGAGAGCGTCAGCTGTTGACTTACCGCAGTGAAGACACTGTGATAAGAAGATCTAAGTATGTTGACTTCAGCAATGTTATTCATGTAGCTGAAGTTGTGTAACTTAGATCTATTTCTCTCCCCCACCCCCCAGTGTAGACTAGGCCCAGCTGTGAGAACTAGAAGACAAAGAGTGGAGGTGGAAGGGTATTCCCTGCTGAGTTTTATTTAACCTATTTGAACTTCCTTTGTTTTCCCTTCCTGCTTGATGACTGTTTACTGCTTAAATGCAAATGGAGGCAAGTACACATTCCTTTGTTTAGCACAGACCTGTTTGCCAATGTCTGCTTGGGCAGGGCTGTGGGGTTTGGAAGATGTGTTATTATTCAGAGGAATCTTATAACTTAAAATGTGTATGGCAACACTGTATGTGACCAGGACAATACTGACCAGCACATTGAGTTTTCAAATGATAGTACAAGGTATGCGTTGTAAGGTAAGATTATTACAGTAGAATGCGAATACAGAGGTGTGTTCCATCACAGGGACAAAAGCCTTTTCTGTTGGTCATTAAAAACTTAACATTTCCACAACATTTACCACAGCCAGGCTTATTTTTAAAGCATGATTCTTCAGGCTAAGGTCTATCTCCAGAATGAAACTGACAGAAGGAATTACAGCAGATGTGTCTCTGAGAGTACCATGGTTTAAGACAGGGGTGGCCAACCTGCACCTGAGAAGGAGCCAGAATTTATCAATGTGCATTGCCAAAGAGCCACAGTAACATGTATCAGGGGGTAGCCGTGTTAGTCTGTATCTACAAAAACAACAAGGAGTCTGGTGGCACCTTAAAGACTAACAGATTTATTTGGGCATAAGCTTTCGTGAGTAAAAAGAAGTGAGGTTTTTACTCACAAAAGCTTATGCCCAAATAAATCTGTTAGTCTTTAAGGTGCCACCAGACTCCTTGTTGTTTTTCCACAGTAACATGTCAGCCATCCCCTGTCAGCTCCTCCCACCCCTACCTCCAGTGTTTCCCACCCGCCAGCAGCACCGCCAATCACCCTCCATCTGTGCGCCTCCCACTCACTGCGATCAGCTGTTTTGTGGTGTGCAGAAGGCTCAGGAGGGGAGGAGGAGGAGCAAGGGTGCAGTAGACTCAGGGGAAGGGGCGGGGACCTTGGGGTAGGAGTGGAGTGGGGCCGGGGCAGAACCAAGGGTTGAGTAGTGAGCACTGTGTAGCACAGTGGAAAGTTGGCGCCTGTAGCTCCAGCCCTGGAGCTGCATCTATGCAAGGAGCCACATATTAACCTCTGAAGAGCCGCATATGGCTCCGGGGCCACAGGTTGACTACCCCGGTGTAAGACAACAGCAGAGCTGGAGAATATTTAAGGATTAGTGGCAATATCAAAGGTAGTCAGACTTACATCCATTGCATGTTACCTTTTATTTGGTGAGTGGCAGGAGGGTTGAAGCTGTATAAGGGAGGGAAGGCACAGCAAAGCAGACCACCACTGCTTGCTGTAGCAGACAAAAAACCACTGCTAACTCTAACTTCAAATCCAAGGAAGAAATTTGTTGTAGCATAGGTACAGAATGCCAACCCCCACTGATCAATTGAGGGTGATAGGCCAATGGAGTGGTTACATGTACACAAACAACATTAAGTCTCAGTACAATGTTTTTATACCCAAGATAACCCCCTACTTATATAATGAATCGGGGGGGAGTGATAAAATAAATTATGACCAAATATGAAAATCCACATTGAATGTTATATAATCACTAGCAATAATAAGCTATTAATCTTATTATCTGACAGGGACTTCCCTTGTTTATCCCCCTGGCAGGTCACAGTAACTTCATCCTTGTCCTGTACCCAAATCAGGGACATTCTAAAAACCGAACAGCAGCGTAGCTAGTAAACCCAAAAGGTTTTGTTTGCACTCCTTTCCCCCAAACAGTTATTCAAAGATTTTATTAACCACACTAAAAACTAGGCCAACAATTATATTGCTTATGTATTATTAGCTAATATGTGATATACATAATCCACTAAATACACTAAGTCTTTACTATCTTACATGAGGTAAGTTCATCTAATCACTGTTTCACTTCCTTACACACACCTCCCTATCATCAGCACAAAATTACTTGAGTGTCTACAAATTAAATATACAGAGCAGATGTGGGGAGGGAAGGAAGATGCTTCTCTCCACTGAAGTAGACCTTTATCTTTGCTTCTACAAGCAGAGATTATTAAGATTGGATTCCCCCACTCCCAGTTCTCATGCACTGGGACTGCACAACAATGTGTTCCAAGGTATTGCAGCAGATTAACTGAGTATATGGTTCAGAAGTTTAAATTTATACAACTTAAAACACTGGACCAAATTCACTTGAATGTCTTCCCCTATCCCCTGTATATAATATAAAAAGCTGGTTTTGGATTCTTCAGGCTTAGGACACAGAATTATACTTTGAAATCATTACTTATTGTAACAACAACTTCTGCCTTCATAATGAGTTTTCAAACAGATCACTTGCCCCTAAGTACTGTGAATTTGAAAATGCATTCCAAGCAAATGATCAAAACTGCAGCCCCACCCTCTCTACAGTCTTCCTAGATTGGCTTCATTTCACACATCCTCCTTAAACACTGCAATGCAGAAAGAGTTACCCACGCTAATTTAGCAACACAAGGCATTTGAATAAATCAGTGACATGAAACTTAGATATTTATAAAGGTTTTACAAGAACATGGAAAAAAGTCATTAACCAAAACAGGAGAAAAATAAGTGAATATTTTAGACTGTTTAAAATGTGCATTATAGCAAGTTTAAGCCACCAACCACTTCAGGTGTCATACTTCTATTTTTAGCATCCATATGAAAGCAGTTCCCCATTAGTGCTTCTATACACTTAAAAAAAAAATCAGAAGCATTAAAACACTCAATTGTTCTTTGAACCAACCAACGAAGTAGGGGAATATACTCATGAATATGTGTGGTGTTTGCTTATCCATGTAATTCAATATCTGGAAGGAACTGCTGTTGTCCTTAAGTTAGTTGCTGTTGGAGCAGGTGTGCCTGAGGTTTCCCTAAAGTCTGATTCCACTGCAGCGCCTCATGTACTTCTCCATCTTAAGAGTCCTGCTGCTGCTGCAAATGGCCATGGAAACTCACAACAGCTAAACAGGAACTAAGGTGTTGGGAGAGGGAATTCTGAGTGTGAGAGGTGGCGAATACTAGGAGTAGGAGACATTGGTGCTTGTATAATGTCTGAGGATGGACCAGAGTGCTGAACAATGTATAATACAGTGGGAGGAGAAATAGGTTTAGCCCTGCTGTTTGAAGTGTCTGAAGGAAAGAGACATGTAGTCCAAGCAAATAGTAATGGAGTACAATAAAAGAGGCATTTTAGTTACTTCTCTCACACTATATATTTGAATTCTGTGGTTTCCCCAGACATTTCACAAACGTGCATACATAATTGGTTAAACAACTGCACACAGAGTAGCTATTAATGGAATGACATCAAATTGGAAAGGGGTCTCTCTACAGGGGTCTGTTCTGGGTCTGGTGTTATTTAACTCTTTATTAATGACCTGGATGTAGGAATAGAGAGCATACTGATCAAATTTGCAGATGACACAAAGCTGGGGGTGGGGGGTGTTTTCAAACACTTTGGAGGCTAGAACTAAAATTCAAAGAGCTTGATAAATTGGAGAACTGGGCTATAGACAGCAAAATGAAATTCAACAAAGACAAATGTAAGGTGTTAAACGTAGGGAGGAAAAACCAAATGCACAAATACAGAATGGGGGATAACTGGCTTGGCAGCAGTGCTGCTGCAAAGGAGCTGGGAGTTGTGGTGCATCACAGCCGCAACATGAGTCAACTATGCGATGCTATTTAAAAAAAAGCAAATGCTATTTTGGGTTGCGTTAACAGAGGTAGAGCACGCAATAGTACTGCTCTACTTGGCGCTGGTTAGGCTTCAGCCGGAGTACTGTGTCCAATTTGGTCACCACTATATACGAAGGATGTAGAGATGAAAGACAAGATCATCAAAGGGATGGAATGCGAGCCATATGAACAAAGGCTGAAGGAACTGGATATGTTTAGTTTGAAAAAGAGGAGGTTAAGGAGGGGGACATATCGGTCTTCAAATACTTGAAAGGCTGCCATAAGAAGATGGAGAAAAAAATGTTCTCTTTTGCCACAGAGGGCAGGACAAGATGCAATAGCAGATTTAGGAAGTTTTTCCTGAGATTTAATCTAACTGTAAGAGCAGTAGGACAATGGAACAGACTGCCTAGGGAGGTTATGGAAGCTCCTTCACTGGAGGTTTTCAAAAAGAGGCTGGATAGCCAGCTGTCTTGGAAGGCTTAGACATAACAAATCCTGCATCTTGGCAGGGGTTAGACTAGACAACCCTCGTGGTCCCTTCTAACCCTATGATTCTATGTCAAGTCCTTTCCAGGTGTTTTCCAGCATGGTAATCCTGCCATGCAGGGCAGTGGGATGAGTAAATGTTTGGCAAGGAACTTTTCTGCTGTTACAGAAAAGAGCACTAGAGACACCCCTAGCTAGCACATCCTACTAGCTCCAGCATTTGTATTAGCCAGGTGGACACCTTCTATCTGACAGACCATGCACCCTTGGGACTTGATAGAGCAACAATTAAGTATTTTTCAAACTTGATACTTAGACATGAATTCATCTATGCTGGAAGAGTTAAAATTTTGAAGTCATATTCACAAAAATATCAATTTATCTTTCATTAATGTTAGCAGTGCAAAGGGTGTTCAGTTGTTCTCAAGAACATAATTCACAGCTTACCTGTTATAAGGAAATCACAAAAACAAGACTTCACATCTTTAGAGATCTTTCAGCATAAGTGCTTTACAAATGGTGAATTTAGTTTCAACCCACAAATTTTTACAGATGAAGTGCCTGAGGCAGAGGCTAAGATAATTAGTCGTTCAGAATGCTAGGGGCTACAGTCATCTACAGTCAAAAGTTTGGAGTAGGTCGGACATTTTCAAAATTCACATTTTAGATAATTTTTCATCAAGAATGAGATCTTTGTAATTATCACAAAAAAGTTCAAATTCTGTTTTTCAACCAGTCCTAGGTTAGCTAATGTTAAATGCTGTGAACACCCAAAACACCATATAAGTAGCTAAGCTATTTATTACTCTTACATTTGAAATTTAAGATTAGGGTTGATATTTCCTGTTCTGTTTTGGAATTCCTAAAAAGGGACCTCTTGCTGTATCTAGGGTGCCAAGCAGTAGCTCTAGGTTTGTGAAGGACCTAAAATCCCCACCACTCCTTTAGCTGAACTGCCATTAGCTTAAAAAAACCACAACCATAACTCCACTCCACACCTGTTAATGAGAACATGTTGCTTGTCTACCTAGATCCTCCTTTACATAAGGGTGCCTAGTTCTTTCACCACGCTCTGAAAACAGAAGGACTGGACAAGAAAAATAAATTGACCAGTAGCTTAAGTTGTATGATTTTTACTTTATAAACGTTGAATATTCACTCATGTGGGCTTTCATTTTGCAAATTCAGTATTCTGCTAATATAATGGAGTGAGAAGCAAATTATGCAATGCATATCAAACTATAACTGCAAATATTTTAATTGCAAATCCCCTGTACTTAATGCTTGATATGTTCTTCTCTATAAAGGGTAAAAATATGTTGGCCATCCTGTTTATACAGATACCAGATGTCCTGTCAAACTAGAGTTTAATAAGAAATTGCACAGTGATCTAAGGAACCTTGCAGAGGACCCTCAGCTGATGCAAGCTGTCATAGCTCCACTGTGGCTATGACAGCCTACACCAGCTCAGGATCTGCCTCCCTGTGTTGTGGCTTCATCTACAACCCTCTTCTAATTCCTGATTACTACATGTGAGGACAACAGACAAAGCCATCTGACCAAGACAGCCTGGCTCAAAGACATTATCCTAAACATACTGAAGTCGATGAAATACACAATATCTTATGTAGGATGGTGGAAAAATGCCCGTTAACATTTTCCATTGCTACAAACTTTTCCAACTAGGATGCATTTTAGACCTCACTGGGCCTCATTCTCTTCATTTATATTGGATTTACATCAGCATAAATGACCACAGTGAAGTTATTCCCGATCAACACCTGTTGAGAAGAGGATTAGAAGCACTCCATTGTACTTAATGTCAAAGAAGTTGCCACCTAAGTAATGAGAAGGATCCCCTGGCGGTAGCTTGACAATTGGCTGAACAGTAATAGCAAATATTCATAAAGTAAAATAAGTGTTTAAAAGTATAGGAAGTGTTTGAAAACAAAACAAAATCTATAAAAGCGGTACACATTATTACACAACATGTTCTATTCCAGTGTTTTACACATAGATTTATATCAAAAATAATTAAGAAATGGGAAAATACACAATAGATTAATAAAAATCAGTACCAAGACTATTCACTGTCAACCCATTACCTCTAACAGAATATTCATGTCCATTTAAAATAAATTTTAGTCATCCCAGAAGCAAACCATGTGTTTCATCTTAAAACCATAGTCTTATTAAACAGAAATCAACTTAGTTAATTTTTAACTCCACAAAAACAACTTCTTCATTTAAAAAAAGTTCTTTGTAAAAGACCACCATCTAGACCAATGAACAATCTATTGAATGCCAATCACAGCCACTTGCAGTTCTGTGTCACCCAGTATATGTTGCACTTTCTAACGTATACTATTTCCTGCAAAAATAACTTTATGGCAACCAGTAAATTCACTCCCATTGACTCCCTAAACGAAAGGCAGTGGAACACTTAGTCAGTTCCAAAACAAGTTAAATAAAGTTTGCACTACTTTCATGTTAATTAAGAAGTCTGTATAAAACAAAGTTTCTTTTGAAACTATATGATCTAAAAATGTGATGTGTGTGTTCAGGAAAATTGGGTCAAGATGTAAAAATTGTTTTCCGGAAAGTCAAAATTATGACTAGCATTTTTCTTAAATGCTGTAAAAGATACCAGGGAAATATAGTCATTAAAATGTAGCTTATTCTTTACATAAAGGCAATTATGCCTTTGGATCAACAAATTAAAAACAATTGGAATAATGCTTGTTAATAGAGGAAAAATTAGTGAGTTTTTCTAATCTCCAGCAGATTATTCCATTTTTAAAAACTGATATTTTTGAAAGGACAAATAGATGCATGATCAATAGACTAATCCGAGTTTGCATAACATTTAAATAAAAGTTCCATCTAGCAAACAATGCCAAGAAGAGATAATAAGAGAACAAGTGCTGCGTATGGGACCTGTATACTCTTACAGCGTTGCCTATGCTAACAAAATAGAATAGCTGTAGTTATCTCTAGAGATCAAAAAGTCAACATTCGAGATGTAGCATGACAGCATATGGCAGACTGCAGATTGACGACATAAGGAAGTGTCCTTTTTAGGGCTAGTCTTGTATAGCTTCTTTCAGTTCCTGTGTCTTTTCATCGCTGTCCAGTTTCAGTGGGTTAGTGGATGGTGAGCCCTCAAGTAGTTCAGTTTCTTGAGCATCAGAATCTGTTCTTAGTGTTGCCTTTGAAGAAATATCATTAGGAAGAGCAAAGGATGGCAAAGGGGACAGTGAAGGCATTAAATGGTCCAACTGTGACTGTGTAACTGAGCCCTCAGCGTATGTGGTTAGATCTGCAGGGACTGAAGCCATGGCATGCTCTGAGAAAATAAAAGAGTACGTTAAACAAACAAACCAAAACTTGCTAGACACCTACCAGAGACTAATTTTGTGGCTGTATTTCTATAGCATAAGCTTGGATGCAATGCAGCTGATGGACTACTTTAATACACAGCAATACAGTGGGTTCCTGATCTATGACTAGAACTCCTTGGCACTAAGGTAATAGAAAAATCATTAAGTAATCCTTGTGTAACGCTTTATCATCATCCTTCAGAAATGAACAGCCTTTTGTGTTCAGATGCTGAGCACCCACAACTCCCATTAAAGACAAGTGAGCTGTGAATGCTCAGTACTTCTAAAATTCAGATTCCCAGAAGAACAGCCGTGTTAGTCTGTATCCGCAAAAAGAAGAACAGGAGTACTTGTGGCACCTTAGAGACTAACAAATTTATTAGAGCATAAGCTTTCGTGGACTACAGCCCACTTGTAAACAAGTCTCTCCTATTTCAAACTTGTAAGTAAATAGCCAGGCAAGGCGTGTTAGTTTTCCTTTGTTTTCTCAACTTGTAAATGTACCTTTTACCAGAGTGTTTATCTTTGTTTGCTGTACTTTGAACCTGAGACTAGAGGGGAGTCCTCTGAGCTCTTTAAGTTTGATTACCCTGTAAGGTTAATTTCCATACTGATTTTACAGAGATGATTTTTACCTTTTTCTTTAATTAAAAACCTTCTTTTTAAGAACCTGATTGATTTTTCCTTGTTTTAGATCCAAAGGGGTTTGGATCTTGATTCACCAGGAGTTGGTGGGAGGAAGGAGGGGGGATGGTTAATTTCTCCCTGTTGTAGATCCCAGGGGGGTTGGAACTGATTCACCAGGAGTTGGTGGGAGGAAGGAGGGGAATGGTTAATTTCCCCTTGTTTTAAGATCCAAGGGGGTTGGATTTGTTTTCACCAGGGATTTGGTGAAGGTTTTTCAAGGTTTCCCAGGAAGGGAATCCCTTGAAATGGTGGCAGCCGAACCAGAGCTAAGCTGGTAGTTAAGCTTAGAAGTTTTCATGCAGGCCCCTACATTTGTACCCTAAAGTTCAAAGTGGGGATCCAGCCTTGACATGGTGGCAGAGGTGGGATCCGAAGAAGTGGGCTGTAGTCCACGAAAGCTTATGCTCTAATAAATTTGTTAGTCTCTAAGGTGCCACAAGTACTCCTGTTCTTCTTTTTGCAGATCCCCAGAAGGTACATCTCAATATTTTAAGATTAGAAGACATGCTAAATTAAACATTTTAGTTTACTTTTTTGACATTTCAGCCTCACTACAAAGGGCCCAAATTTGTTTTTATAAGCTAAAATCTTGTCTTTATTCTTGGAATGTTCCCCCACCCCTTAAAAAAGGGAACAGTGTCTTCCTACAAAGAAATTTTCCTTTAAAATAAAAAGTGAAATACTCTTGAATATTTTTAGTTACATTTTCATTCATTATAAATAGACAGCAGCCTTGCTAAAACAACAGTTTTCCAGCTCTGTGAAAATTGGGCTGCTTCGTATGAAAATCTCCTTGCAGCAAAGATTTACAAGATCTGTATGTTAATTCTCGCATTGGGAGGACCTAAGCGCTTGAATGGGGATCCTCACATTTACCACACTCTGAAAATAAATGTCTCAAAGAGCAAACTATATTCCTGATATAAAAAAAAAAACAAAAACAAAAAATAAAAAAAACCTATGACATTGGCCTTATCAAATTTGGAATCCACTGGCTTTAGCTAACCCATTCATGCTTGGCTACCATTTTCCTTGTTTTTTATATCCTAATTCTATCTCCCTCTCATTTTAGCTGTGCTTTCTGTATAATTTTTCAGCTAGAAGGAGGTTTTCCTAAGAATAATATATAAGACATCCCCAAAAGCTTGACTCTGTAGTTCAGTCATGAATTCCACAGTCTCCTGAGTGGTCACCAATATCAAGCCAACAGGCTGACAATTTTAAACAAACTCACCAAAATAAGTAGTTGTTCCATCGTTAGGTATTAAACTTTCAGTCCCTGCCAAAGATTCTGCAGCTGACATGTTGAAGGGGGCAGAGGAAGGTAAGTTAGGCATTTTCGTTAAGTCAACAATTTCAGGAAATGAAACACCAGACTCATCTAGAAAACCTGAAGGAGGAATCAACAATGTTCCTTTAAACACAGTATGAAACTCTAGACCATCAAGAAAAATGACACCCAGATTCCTGGAATCAGTGGATTTTCCCCCTCCTGTACACAGCCTCCCCCCTCTTCCCCCCTGAATAATTGCAAGCAATAGAGCTATTAAAGCACCAAGAAAGAATTCACAGAAGGTACCATTCTGATATAAGGCTTGCTCCAAAGTCCACTGAAGTCAATGTAGAAACTCCCATTGATTTCAGTGGATTTTGGATCAGGCCCATAATCAACACCTGAGTGTTAAAGTTCTGCCAGATTTCTAGTAAGAACATCAAAGGCCACGCTTATTCTATATTTAAATAAAAAATGGTGGACTGGAGGCTAGGGGAAGTGAGAATTAAACTGCAATTACAAATTTAACTGTATGTACTGAAGAGGAATAACTGAAGTGCTTACCTGGATCCATAACCCTCTGGACAGGAGGAGGAGGAGGAGGGAGAAGTGCGTTTTCCATTGAATACATATTCATTTCTTGACCCGTGGATTCATCCAAGTTCATAACTTCTTCAGAGCTGTCCCTTTGGGAATTAGGTGCCAACAATGGAGCCTAAAATAACAGAGAAGTTTCCGGTTCATATCATCTCTGGTCAATCTGACAAAGGCCTGTCACTGTGCATGCTCTGCCCCACTGTTCCCAAAAACAAATTCAGGGGGTGTCAGCTTGAGCATCCCAGCAGCTCTAACTGCTGAGTGATAAAAGAGGAGAGAGATGGGTTCCAACATGCCCCAAAACCATAAAGGGCATTAAATAATCATGATCAGCACCTTGGATTGAGTTTAGAAACCAACTGGAAGCCAGTGTATTCTCTGGAGAACAGGTATAATATGTAGCACACAAGATGCATTGCTAAGTGGGCTGAAACTTCTGACAGAATGGTCTTCAGGGGTAGACCCATGTGAAGCACATTAGCCTCAGTTAGATCGATAACTGGTTATGTTTATACACATAAAGAAAGCTCGCAATCTCTTCACCAACTGCAGATGAAACATGAAGTATTCATAGTACGGTGAATCTAAGAGGATCTCAGCTTGCAATCTTGAGTGATAAAAGGCACAGCTCGATGGAATCTCCTCTGTTGTCATATCCCCCATTCTAGTAGTATCACCTCTCATTTGGCTTGGCTTCACCAAGCCTACTTTTACTCAAGCCTTTAGCTCATGGAACCTCACCTGTTACACATTCATAAAACCCCCAGAATAAACTCAGAAGGTACCCTGCAGATATGAACAAATTTCTTATGTACCTCTATGTAGCCATTTGTAGATGGCATAGGGGATCTGTCTTCCGATGGCAAAGGTGAAGGTGGTTTGATTTCTTCTTGCTTCTTCTTTGGCATAACAGGCTGTGTTGGAATTCTGTGCAAATAGCCATATCCAATACCACATCCTAAACTGCATGAGAAAAGCAAAGTAAAAGAAACCTGATAGACTACAGTGTGCTTTTCTACAGCTGACTTTGTAAGTGTTTTAAGTTAGGAATCTCTAAGCAGAAGCCTGGTAGAGATTTAATTTTCTTAACCTATGGGAAGAAATATGGCATTGCAGGAATTGTAGTCATGACTAAGGCCAGATCCACATTACAAATTTACATCAATGCAGCTCCACTGCTGTAGCACATCTGGTGAAGACACTCTAAGCAGACGGGAGAGAGCTCTCCTGTCAGCTTAATAACTCCACCTCCGCGAGAGGCAGTAGCTATGTATGCTCTCCCGCCGACATAGCACTGTCTACACGGGGGGGTGGGGTGGGGGGTGGTTAAGGTTGGTATAACTACATCCCTCAGGATGTGGATTTTTCACACAACTGTTATACCCAAATAAGTATGTCGTGTAGACCAAACCTAACTGTTGCAATACTGAGGCCACGAAGTACTTTGCAGTTCAGCTTTAGCCTTGTGTGACTCAAAAACCTCAAGAGCTTCATTTCCACCATCCTTACAAAATACAGGAGCTGAGAGCAGGAAAAACCCCAAATTAATTCCAAATGAGACACTATTGCAGGGCATAAAGGGTCCACTCCTGCAACTATTGAAATCAATGGAAATTTTATCATTGGCTTCAACAGGAGCAGGATCAGACCCACGTTATGCCAAATTCACATTCCACAGCTGCTCTCCATTATTTAAAACCTCAGAGCAGAGAAATTTTATGTGAGAATGTTGAGGAAAATAAGACAACTGAAAAGTGGAAAGCTATAACAACTGGTGATGTTATTTTACAGAGGAATTTATTTACAAAACAAACCCTATAATCAGGCAAAGACTAATCACAAATCAATACCTTCCTTCTCCACCCCAGGCTCCATTGGGAGTTACGAATAGCTCTCGGCAGGAATCGGTTTCCGTGTTATACACCATCAGCTTCAATGGCTTCCCCTCATGGGATTCAATCAGTGAGAAGAAATCCTCTGACTGATCACAAAAAGATAGCGTGTTAGCTCTTAAAACAGGTTATTTTATCCCCAGCTCCCCACTTTGCAGATATAAGCGGTTATCAATGAAGAGAAAGATCACACTCACTACTCCAAAGGATTAAAGAAGACGACTAAATTGCTGGTGACATTTGATCTTGAAAGGCAGCTAATTTCATTGTCTGGTATAAAGAAGTAATGACTAAGTTGGTCATAAAGAGGCGGCTATCATTGCCTCCTCCCAGAGCTACGTAAATTTGAGGGATGTATAACCAATTAAAGCAGTTGCAATTCACACTTCACAGCATACGCACAAAGAACTGCAATAGTTAGATCAAAAAAAAGGAAAACTATGCTCTACCTCCTGAAGTATCTGATCTGATCCAACAATGTAGTCTGTGTGGGGCTGCAGACCAGCTAGAGCTGCAGGAGAAGTGGGTTCTACGTCCTGTAAAAGAATGATACAGGTCACCTGCACTCACAGCTAGATAAACTGTCCAACAATTAGAGTGAAAAATTTAACTCAGGAAAAAATGCAAGGTAAAATGATTTGTGTTTAGATTAGAAAAATATCTGAGAATGCTGCATTTAAGTACAATTCTTTGTACTCTTGAGTACTCAAGATTCATAAATAAAGACCAAACTTAACTTTCATCAGTTCACCACCCAATCCTTGTTTTAATCCAAGTGCAATCTCTCGCTAACCCTCAACAGACATCTCAACAAGAGAAGTCAAAGATTACAAGATGAAACTAACTTTTGCTGGAGACCCTTCCCAGACTCTTTTGGCCTACTCCCTAAACCAATATTGACATTTACTTTAAAAATAAAGCTTTTCTGTCCTTTTCTATCTCCATATTATTTTGATGAAGATCAGTCAAGCTAAAGAGACCAATCCAATTGGAATGCATTTACTTAGCCAGGAATTCTTTACCTGCCAATAAAGTGACAAACAAGAAAAAAAAATATTCAGCTCCAGAAAGAGGATCTTGGGCTAAGACATTAATAACTGCCTACATTCGTGTTTCCTAGCTCAAAAGAAGTCTCTCTCACTGAAAAATTGCTGAAAAATTATATTTGCTTAGGCAAATACTTAGGACAGTTCCTGTTCTTCTCTTAGCTGACTTCAATGGTGTTAGTGCTTTGGCATGCAAAAATGAACGGAAAATTAAATGTTCCATGTATCGGGAGCACTAAGCTACTAAGTGGATTCTCCAGAGTCTCGATGCTTCACTCTCCTAACGATAGTCCTATGGTCGTGAGCATATTTTACCACATCTTTCAGGTTGACAACGACACTCACATTCCCATCCAGAGAATGCTCGTGAAGAAGCTGCTAGCATTTATCAGAACAAGCATTCACTACGCCCCTAGAAATCAAAGTGGCACATTTTATCTGAAAGTAAATGAGAAATGATATCACTGCTTTAAAGCAATGTCAGGGATTTGCCTTCAGGAAATTTACTCCATCGATGATAACTCTGTGAGAAGGGAAACTGACTATGTCAATGTCCTGCAGAAAGCTTTAAGGCAAAGGTTCTTTAAACTGTGGTACATGTAGGAACTGATAGACTGCCTTCTTACAGTGTGTCTCCTTTAGGGGGTTGTGGGACCTAGAGCTGACCAATCTGTGTTCTATAGCATGGCCCCTTTAAGGAAACAGGAATTCAATGGAGCAGTAGGTTACCTGGTGTTAATCAGGTAGCTACCTCCTTAAAAGAATAAAACCCAGCTGATAGGTGACTCCCAGGAAAAAAGACAGACTGGAGAGGGAATTACAGGGGAGTATCAAGTCAGGAGAGATGTTCCCTGGGGTGTAAACTAGAACAGAGACTGGTGGGCTAGGGAAGCCAGCCTGAATTACAGCCCAGCCCCAGGAAGGAGGGCTGAGGAGCCCTGGAACCAAGGAGAAGAAGTGTGTGAGTCCAAGGATCAAGGGAGGCTCCATGGAATCAGAACATAAGAATTGCTATACTGGGTCAGACCAATGGTCCACCTAGCCCAGTATCCTGCATTCTGACAGTAGCCAGTACCAGAATTTCAGGGAGAGTGTACAGAACAGGGCAGTTAGAGTGATCCACCCTGTCTTCCCCTCCTGTCTTCTAGCAGACAGATTTAGGGTCACCTGGGGTTGCATCCCTGACCATCCTAATAGCTATTAATGGACCTGTCCTCCATAAAATTATCTAGTACTTTTTGAACCCAGCTATACTTTTGTCCATCACAACATCTCATGGCAATGAGTTCCACAGGTTAATTGTGCATTGTGTGAAAGAGAATGGAGCAAGAACTTGGATTCTGGTGGCCTGGGCTGGCGAAACCTGCTTGAATCACAGCACAGACCCATGAAAGGTCTGAGGAATCCCTTAATCAAGAGAAAAGAATTGTGAGTCCAGGGGCTGAGGCAGGAGAAGTCCTGTGGGAAAGACTCTCCAGAGGCCAGGGGATGCAGTGGGAGTGGCAGAACTCCCTGGCTCAGAGGAAACAGGAAGGACACTGGCAACAAGGGTGAGTTGGTCCTGCTTTGAGCAGAGGGTTGGACTAGATGACCTCCTGAGGTATCTTCCAATCCTAATCTTCTATGATTCTATGAATTGAAGCTGCCTGGTTACACAACCTCCCTCCCCACCGACCCATGCAGGAAATGTTTTTTCTGTCTCATGAAACTTCTGCATCAGGACAAAATGGAGACATAAATTTTTTCACCTGGGGAAAAGAAGCGTGTGCTTGTGTGTGTATGTGTGTTTTCGTTCTGAAGCAGGCACAGCAAGGACTTGAATCCATGTCTCTTAAAGCTGGCATGTTCCAGTTTCAGTTGAAAAATTCCCACCCTGCTTTAAACATCATGTCCTCTAACCTTCCCACCTAGATTTTCCCAACCAGACTCCCTTCTCTTCTAACCCCCCAGGCAGAACTCCACCAGCCAAATTCAAAACTTATTTTACTCTGAGTCCATAAATATTTAAGTTAAGCCTATTAAAGCCTAAAATAAATATGCACAAAAAGGAGAAATATGCATGAGGTACTTTAAACATTAAGAACATTTGGGAACTGCTGCATTAAGGCACCAAGTTTATATGCTGAATTGTTTTCATAAAGTAAGTTGTTCTTCAAATGAGTGCACATATCCATTCCACTTCAAGCATGTGTGTGCCCAGTGAACCTGGGCTGGCCTACACTGGTGCACTGGATGTGCGCACACCTGGAGTGGAAAGGACATGCACAACACATCTCGAAGAACAAGTGACAGAACAGGCCAGTAGCCATTTTTACTAAGCTAAAGCACACAGCCTGAGTACACAGATGTTTCTCTTGCTCACCAGAACATGCCACACGTGTTCATGGGCTCCTTGGAAAGTGCAGAACCTCACACTGGCTCCGAGAAGCCCTTGCCCGCCCCACATGTTGCTAGGGATCACCTCCACCTCGCGCACTTTCATCGATTTGATGTTGTACACCTCCAGCTTCACTGCCTTCTCAGCATTTGCCTTCAGCAGATCTTTCAACATGGTGTTTTCTTTATTCTGTGAAACACAGGAAAGGAAAGATTTGTTTCTGACAGTGTCTAGCTGGATCTGGAATGCAAAAACATTAATGAAGAGGCAGAATTTCAATATCTAGAACAAACTAAGGTGGGGACCTAACTTCTACCCTCCATAACAACCCCACCAGCACTACTTCCTTTGGATGCATGAACTAGTGTAACTGATTTTAATCCTGGGTAAGGTTATTCACTACTCGCATCCATCAGTGTTACTCCCGCAACCCCCTTCTTTTGTAATGCTGTTATAACAATTTTGGTCAATTATACTAGTTCTGAACTGTGTCTACATTACAATAAATAGCAATATTTTATATAGTGACCTTGATCTTTTTCCTTACCTCACTAATGCAACAATTTTGGAAGTCTTGAAGTAGAATTCTTAAAAGAAATTAGTAGTGACTAGTTATAACAGCTAAATGTTTACTATAGAACAGGGGTAGGCAACCTGTGGCATGCGTGCTGAAGGCGGCACGCACGCTGATTTTTAGTGGCACTCACACTGCCTGGGTCCTGGCCACCGGTCCGGGGGGCTCTGCATTTTAATTTAATTTTAAATGAAGCTTCTTAAACATTTTTAAAACCTTATTTACTTTACATACAACAATAGTTTAGTTATATATTATAGACTTATAGAAAGAGACCTTCTAAAAATGTTAAAATGTATTACTGGCACATGAAACCTTAAATTAGAGTGAATAAATGAAGACACGGCACACCACTTCTGAAAGGTTGCCAACCCCTGCTATAGAAGAACAGATGGGATTTTTAAGAACAGTTTTTAGAAATATCTACCAGAATGTCACTATTTCCACATGGTTAATGCAGTGCTTGGCCCCTCACTGGAAGGAGCCATTGTACTGACTGTTTCCAATAGACGATCCAGTCTGATGTAGGTAAGACAGACCTAAAAAAACTCAGCTCCTGTCTGAATACAAGACAGCAAAGGATCTTCAAAATTGCGAGGGATTTATTTAAACTTATTTGTTGATTTTAATGGTAAAATTCATTTTAAAAATAGAATTCTCCCCACAACAGCTTTGAAAGTCTCCTCTTTCCTCAGGCATTCAAACAGGAACTGCATTCCCTGCATGAGACTGGCCACATGGCAGCTTCCCACTTGTTAATGATTCATTTTCATGTTCATATTTAACCAAGTGTTTACATTTGTTTAAACAAGTGTCGAGTTCTAACAACCTAAAAACTGGGACTTTCGTCTGGTGCCAGAAAAACAGCCAGAGGAAATGCCAGAGGATATTCTACCAGTCTTCAGGGAGTTAAGAGGCATAGAAGATGGGCAACACAGGATCCAAGGGGACAGCTAGAATGTCGCATGGGGAAGATTTTTAAATGTTATTTTAACTTTTATGTAGGCTCAGGTTTACAATGCAGTGACTTTGTTAAACAGTTTACTACAGAGGCAGATAGTAGTAGCGACTTATGGAGCTTATAGTACAATGAACTACAACTCCATCTCATAAAGACCCCTGGGTGGAAGGACCAAATAAGCACACCATGGAGTCCGAGTCCTATAAAACAGGGAAGGGAAACGAGTAGGAGGCTCTCCTGAGAAGTTATTTTTCTTCATTGTTTTAGAAATATCTGATAGCCTGATCCAAGTTCCATTAAAGTCAAAGGAAAGGCTTCCCTGATTTCAGAAGTTCGATCAGGCCTTGACTAAGGCCTGGGTTTGCCTCATGTCGTTCTTCTGACAGTCACTAGAAAAAACAGGTTTCTATAAAAAACAGCGTAACAAAATAATTCAGGCAAAACTACCCAGTTTCTCTCCTGTTCACAAATCTAGCAAAAATACACAAACATTTTCACTGGTTTCTCTTCTGCTCAAGTGAGGATTGCTCAGTCGAGGAACAGTGATCACTCCTCCAGCATCAGCACATCCATTTACTTCCCAGGGCAAGAAAGATTTCACACCTGTCACTACACTGCACCTGGAAACAACTCTGTCAGAAAAAGCAACAGAGATCTGTTCTTTCGAAACAGGAGTATCTAGGTTCTATCCCTATTGCTGACATCAGGTTTCAAGCAGCCATAAAATATGTAGCCTGGCGGGAAGTGGGAAGTCCAAGGTGATCATAGATTTCTTACAATATTTTTACCCTGCATTTCAGGCTGTAAGAGATGTTCACACCAGCGCTACAGTGTTTGATTAGATTTGCTAGTCAAGAAGAGACTAATGAATTCAGAAGAAATGGGGTTGATGGTCTCAATCTAGCTTCCCGTGGACTTGTGTCCACATTGTGAAAAGCAAACACATTTGCATCAGTTGGCACTCTCAGCATGAAGGCCAAGGATGGAATGAGCCTTCAGACCAAACAATAACTTCACCCACAGCTGATCCCTCTGGGTCAGGGTTTCGACACAGTGGCAAGAAAGTGTAGGGAAGCTTGCGTGGCTGCCATTCTGACTAAAGACAGCATCAATCTTCCAGAGTCAAGTAGGCCAGCACTGCTTAAGAGCACAAAATTAAAATAAAACAATGAATTACTTCATTGAAAATGACTTGTCTTAAGCCACTTACTAGCCTGGTGTGTCCTATTGTGATGATAAAGTCAAAGAAAGGTTCCAACCCGGCCTGCTGAGCTGGAGAGTTTTCTTGAACCTGCAAAATTACACATTTTAAATTACAGTAAGAAAAATCTGTAATAAATATCACCACGTGACAGTGTTGTAAATACCGGATTCAAGAATACAGTACATTCAGGATTGAACCAAATGTCCCAATTAAGAGACCTTGGAAGGGTTCTCAGATATTTGAATTCCCTTTCCTCAATTGTCTGAGCCATGAAATCCATATGTGCCACCCGTGGAACAGTCCTACTAGACAGCAGGTGTCAATTAAACCTCAGCAGGTGAAAACTGAGACATTGTATTTTCTACAAGTTTAATGGAACTGTAGCTGACAAAGCGCAGGTATATTCTGGCCAGCATTCTTCTACGGTGCACTCTTTAAACTGAGGGAATGAGAAGATACACCAGGTACTTTCCAGCACTGGATAATGTTTCCTGAATGTACCTGGTACTATCTGCTGTTTGCAGTGAAACGGTTAACGAAGTGCTGAATACAGTGCTGTACACACTACTAAATGAATCCAGTTCTTTGGCCTGTGTTGAGCAGGTCAGACAAGATGATCTACATTCCTTTTGGTCTTAACATCTATGAATGAAATAACCTTTTTGTAGTATTGATATCGCCACTCACTCAGTGCTTAGGACAATGACATGTTAAGAACTGCAGAACCGACATCAATATGTTTAAGTACCGTTAGCGGTGTGTGGTGCTTTACAATTGGGTAACATGCCATACAAAGGACAGAAACCGGGCTCTAAGAAACTTACAAACTAAGGCCCTGATTCTGCAACTGGATCCCTGTATCCATGCAGGGACCCACTGAAGGCAAGGGAGTTCTCAACAGGGGTTTATCTGCATGGAGCAGGTTGCAGGATCAGCACCTAAGGGCCACTCCTCCAGCCACTAAAGATACAGTAACTCCTTACTTAAAGTCATCCCGGTTAACGTTGTTTCGTTGTTACATTGCTGATCAATTAGGGAACATGCTCGTTTAAAGTTGTGCAATGCTCCCTTCCAATGTCGTTTGGCAGCCGCCTGTTTTGTCCACTGCTTGCAGTAAGAGCAGCCCATTGCAGCTAGCTGGTGGGGGCTTGGAATCAGGGTGGACAGGCAGCCCCCCTATCAATCAGCTCCCCGCTTCCCTAAATTCCCTGTGCAGCAGCTGCCCAGCAGGCTAGCAATTGCAGCTGTCCCTCCCCCCACTGCCATGTGCTGCTCCTGCCCTCTGCCTTGGAGCTGCTCCCCGAGACTCCTGCTTGCTGTGCGGGGGGAGAGGGGAGGAAAAGGGGGCTAATGTCAGGGTGTCCCCCTCCCCCTGCTCCTGTGCCCTACTTACCCCCATCTTCCATAGAGCAGGGGGGGACACAAGACAGGGCTCAGGACGGAGGGAGCTTGCTGGCAGCAGCTGATGTCTCAGCAAGCGGATCTAATTAACAAGGCAGTGTACTTAAAGGGGAAATGCGCATCTCTCTCTCTCTCTCTCTCTCACACACACACACACACGGTGTGTGTCTCTGTCTGGGATGCTGTCTCCCCTCCCTCCATTCCTGCTGCCTTGTAGAACGTGAATGTTAACCCTTGAGGGCTCAGTCAATTGCTAGTTCATCATTTAGCAGTAAGGCATTCCCTGGGAAATATCCCACCCTCTGACTCCTCCACCTCAACCAAGTTTCACAATCATCATCACTGTGTACCAGTATTAAATTGTTTGTTTAAAACTTATAGTGTGTGTGTGTATATATATAACATAGTCTTTTGTCTGGTAAAAAAAAAATTCCCTGGAATCTAACCCCCTCATTTACATTAATTCTTATGGGGAAACTGGATTCACTTAACATTGTTTTGCTTAAAGTCGCATTTTTCAGGAACATAACTACAATGTTAAGTGAAGAGTTACTGTACCAAGAGCAGGCCCTTAAGGGATAACAGTACAGTATACAGAAGCGTTGCAAAGGGGAGCGAGTGGTACATAGTCACTGAACACTTCACAGAATAGGTTGATGTTCAGTAGGGTTTTTTTGCAATTAATAGCTTGTGTGAATTAAAAAGTAAAAAAAAGTCCTTGCCATGTTCATTCAGATTTAGATTAGAAACATGGATAAAGAGATGATCATGGACACATAAGTGCTCATCAGTTCTGACCCAAAGAAGTTAATGAATCGCTGTAAGCTATATTAAAGCATAAAAGAAGTCACAGGGTGTTGATTTTCAACATCTGTACATGCGAGAGAACAAAACAGATTTATAATATAAAACCAAAGCTCTATAGAATATTTATTAAAATGCAGTTCAGACAAGGATACAAAAGCACAAATTGACATTAAACCCAGCATCAAAACCTAGAATATATAGGTACATCGGACTGAAAAAATGTTTCCACTTAGATGTATGATTAGTTTAAGGTAAAAACGCAGTGTCATATCAAGGTTGCCATGGCAACATTGCTTATAAGTGAACAGAAAAGTAAACAGACAAGTCACATGTGCCCCGTTGATTGTGAGGTCACAATTCCTCTGGAACAAAAATAACTGCCACCCTCCTTACTTTACATTACATCTAAGGCCTGTGAAACCATGATAGCTCTATTTCCTCCCTAAAACAAACGCACCAGGCTGCTTACAGTAAAACTTAGCTCTAGTCCAGAGGTTCTCAAACTGTGGTCCGTGGACCACGAGAGGTCCATGAGCTTAGGGTGACCAGATGTCCCAATTTTATAGGGACGGTCCCAATTTTTGGATCTTTTTCTTATATAGGCGCCTATTACCCCCTACCCCGGTCCCGATTTTTCACACTTGCTGTCTGGTCATCCTACGCAAGCTCCATTCAGGTGGTCCACAGACAGTTCCCTGTAAGGTGCACGCCTGGGCGGCCACACGCAAGAGAATGAAGGGCCACCAACCTAATTAGTGGAGCCGCACAGGTGTGGCTCCACTAATTAGGTGCCTGGACCATGGAGAAGATGCACATGTAAGGTGAGGCCTTGGGGGGAATAGGACGTAGGTGGGAGGGGGTAGCGGGGTGAGAAGAGGGGGTGGGGGGAATTTGGAATGTGCAGGGCTGCGGCGGCCAGAGAAAGAGGCGACTTTCCCCAGCTCCAGGGCTGCGTTGGAGACATGGTCCTCCTTCCCAGCCTCAGCTCTGTGGCTGCTGTGGTGGGGGAGAGACCCCCCCTCCTTCCCAGCCTCAGCTCTGTGGCTGCTGTGGTGGGGGAGAGACCCCTCCTCCTTCCCAGCCCCAGCTCGGGGGCTGCCACGGCAGGGGAGAGAGGGCACATCCATCGCATTAGAAAGGTAAGACAACTGATATTAAAATATGAGTTGTGTGCTTTTATTTGTAGAACAAAAAAGTTTATTATTATTAAGGTTTTTTTTATTTAGCACTTTTATCCAAAGCGCGTTACAATAGTTAGCTAACGGTACAAACAACATTTGGAAAGATCATTAAGTGGCCCGCCGAGACCCTCAGCAATTTTCAAGTGGTCCGCAAAAAAAAAGTTTGAGAACCACTGCTCTAATCTACACTTAAAAGTTTTGCAGCTTTAATTATGCTAGCATAGTAGATGCAGTGATACCACTACAGAAGTGCTTATACAGGTAAAGCTTATTCCGGTTCAGTATAACAAAATAAGCTGTGCTGATATAAAAGCTCCTTATGTAACTTGGATACGTGAGTCTACACCAGGGCTTTTACTGGCATAAATGTCACTAAAAAAAGCAAGCCATAAGAAACATATATTTTGAATTGATGGCACGTTTGTTGGCAGATAGACAACTCAGGGTTGTGTCCCCTAGCCTCTGTGGATCAGCTCTCTCATGCCTCTGAGAACACCCACATGAACCAAAAGATCCTTCAGTTACAACAGGATATGTTGTGGTCACAGGCAGTTTAAATTACATTTTTACAGTTGGGGCTCCCAATCCTGCTTCTGAGGAGCTCAAGAACAAACAGCTGCCATCTGGTAATGGATCGCCATCTTTAACATCTTGATGGTGGATGGATACGCTTGATGTTTCCGGCTGATGCTGCCATAGTAGAGTGGCTACATCATTTACCTGACATCTAATTCATTGCTCGTGCTGTCAGTACCCATATACCAGAAGAAGCAGCAACACAATTATGCCAGTAAAACTTTTTTAAGTGTAGTTCCCGGCCTTACAAATATGCAATAATTAGCCAAGGTATGTCACTTTTAGCCATCATGACAGCAAAGCAACTAGCAGCCTTCACAATAATGTCAGGGTTTGTGTACTGCTGAAGTGGGCAAGGCTCTTTACCATGAGGGGTTTAAGTTCTAAATACAGTATAAGGAGTCTTTCTATTAAGGCCCATTCAGCTGGTGTCATATGCTAGCTATTTAACAGTACAGTAAACGCCAAGATGCACACAGAAGTGAGTAAATGGAAATGTACACATTTCAAGATGCACTGTTCAGCCTGTCACTTAATGACAAAACTACAATATTTATGGGTCAAAAAGGTGCCATTGTAAAATACGTGCCTGTCTTTTTGCTAAAGTTCTGTATGTCCAGCTAGTAGCAGTCACATCAGTACACAGACCAGTGGAGGCTGGTGAACTTTGGGGTCAGGGGGGTGATTTATCAGATCAGCAGGGAGGAGCTGGGGGGATAATAGAAGGAGCTGGGAGGAAGATCTAGGCAGTGGAGGAGCTGGGGGATGCCCAGAAGAGCAGGGGCCACCCCACAGAGCCCATCCTGTTCCCATCTCCTCCTCCCTGTGGGGGTCCCCCACTACCTGGCTTCAGCTCCACACCAGGCTTCCAGCAGCTTCGACCCCCACATTCCCCTTCCTAGTCCAGGTTCCCTCTGCACTGACCCTCTGCTGAGTGCCCCCTGCCCAGGCCCACCACGAGGGACTGGGGGGAGTTCTCAGTCAGCCCGAGCCTCTCCAGTGGAAGGGGAGAGGAGGGGAGGGTGAAGTCCCATCTGGGTCCTTTCCCATCAGAAAGACCAGGATTGGATGACGCCTCCACCCCACCTCCATGCCTGCTATGGCCAAGGAGGGGGCCTGCCTCACTCCCTTTGTTGTACCACTAGATCCACCTGTACCATGAAGTCTGTGCTGGTGACTGGACTGTGTACATTTACTCCTGAGGGGATTCTGCACCAAAAAAATAAAAATTCTGCACACAATATTTTAAAATTCTGCAAATTTTATTTGTCAATAAATAAATGTGGAGGCTCTAGCATGGCAGGTAGCACAGGCCACTGGTTGCACTGAGGTGGGAGATCACCCTGCACCCCCGGGACGTGGAATCGGCAGTGAAGCTGTACCCAATCCTGACACAGTGCAAGGCCAGGCCTGCCTCAGAAACTCCCCAGGGCCCTATCCCTCTGCGCCAGGAACACCAGGTGTGAGCTGGCAGGCTCAGCCCAGCAGGATCCAAGTGTAGAGGGGCTTAGTGTGGGGAGACCTACATGTGGGGTGAGAGGGTTCTGTGTGGGGCAATCTGGATGTGAGCAGTTCAGTGGGGGGTTCCAGGTGCACGGGCAATGGGACTCTGCGGGGGAGGGGGTGTCAACGTGAAGGTGACTGGAGCTCAGCAGGAGGGGGTCTGGGTGTGGGGGGATTGGGCTCTGCAGGGGATCTGGGTGCTGGGAAAGTGGGGCTTGGTGGGGGGGGTCTGAGTGCAGCTGGTTGGAGCTCATCAAGGGGTGGTCTGGGTACAGGGGGGCCTGGTGCAGGGTGGTAGAGCTCGAAATGGGGGGCCTGGAGGTGTGAGGAGGAGCTTGGCAGGGGGGCTGTATTTAGGAATGGGGGGTCCGGATGCACAGGGGTTGGGCAGACAGGGGAGCAGCTTCCCATACAGTGACCTCTCCCTCCTGTGCCCGAGGAGTGATGGGGCAAGAAGGGGGAGGGGGGGTGCGGAGCCAGGGGAGGTTTCTGAGGAGTGGTCTGACCCAAACCCGGCCCCTCCATGCAGAGGAAGTGCACTCCTTCACCACCCCCAGCCCAGCCAGGACTAGCAGCTGAGTCCGGTGCAGGATAGAAACCACTGGCCTAAACATCCCCAGCCCTGTGTGTGGGACACTTTACCATGTGCTACATTCACCACAGCCTGCAGCTCGGGGTGATGAATTCTGCCTGTGCCACAAGAACATCCTGCTGTTAAATATAAATCGCAGCATATTTAGTCTCGCGCTCAGTGGTTTGAGCATTGGCCTGCTAAACCCAGGGTTGTGAGTTCAATCCTTGAGGGGGCCACTTAGAGATCTGGGGCAAAATCAGTACTTGGTCTTGCTAGTGAAGGCAGAGGGCTGGACTCGATGACCTTTCGGGGTCCCTTCCAGCTCTATGAGATAGGTATATCGCCATATATTATTTTGTTATTGTACACATTTTATCTATAGAGTATGTGTATGTCACTAAATATGCTGTGATTCACATGTACACACACACATCCGTATATATCCAAATTAAAAAATATAAAGTGTGCACTTGCCTACTTTGTTGGGGGCATTGCCATAACACACTCTATACACCAGTCACCACTGACACAGACTATTGACAATAAGGAGCCCTCCTCTTTACCTACTCTAGATGGTAAAACAACATTGAAAGTTCTGCTCTATTTGTTTCTTGGAGGTAGGGACTGCTTTTGTCTCCTCTACGGGGGAGAGCACTTTGTTAATGATTAATAAATGATAATCACGTTCGAGATCAGGAGGCTAAGAATCATGTTATTCCTGATATAAGGAGGAGTTGAATAAATATACATTTGTTTTCATTCCATCCAGAAATGTGCTTCAGGAGCCAAGGCCCCTCCAGACTCCATAAACACAGCAGAGGACAAAGGCAAAGCAGATTACATACAGATAGTTGATGCACTGGCCTAAAACTGTACTCTATTCTTGTGGATTGTGTACAGCTTCTTTACTGAAACACGTGAACAGCTGATTAACTGTAGAGAAGCATGTAGCAATAATATGTGAACTCTTATATTGTGAGGTTGCCATATACCAAGAGTTAAAAGACAGGTGCAGTGTTATGCAAATTAGCCTATCAACAACATCTTTGCCTGACATTTATGCTCCAAGACACACATTCAAAACAACACATGTGCTGGCATCATGCCATACAAAATAATTGTTAAGGACTGCCGGGAGAAACCGATTTCCTCAAATGTATTATCTTATGGTCTAAGCAGAGATTATTTCCTGTCTAGAATGGTGCATCTTTGTAATGTTAAAAAGAATTAATGCCACTTAATGACTGATTCTGAACACCATGACAAGAGGAATGAAGAGGATATTAAATGACTAGACAGAAGTCAAAGCTCATATCAAGGTAATTTTTAAGATTACCTGTAACTCAGGAACCATTTGAAGAAAATTCATCAAAATTTACGTAAATATTCTCCTTCACTTTCAGTGTAAATCCAACAAATTTCAGGCCAAGCCTGTTTTCCAATCCATAGTTATAGGAAAGCAAAACTAGGTTTTTATAATTAAAGTTGATTGCAAGGATAATGGGGAGACGTTACTGCCCCTCGGTGTGTGTGTGTGTGTGTATATATATATATATATATTGTGCCTCATAAAACAATTAGGATGTTCTAATTTTGCCTGGAGAGTTAAATAGGAAGATCAGGCCAAACCCCTCCTTTAACTCCAATAAATTTAAGATGTACAAACATCCAGCTGATGCCTTAAAATTGAGTTAAATGATTGCCATGCTGTTCTTCCAGAGGAAGAAGGGAACAGGTGGAGGCTCGGAAGGGGGGAGACACCAGCACAAGCCAGTATGGCAAATATTTAACATGTCTGCGAAGTCTGACAACATTTAATGCCCAGTAGCATTTTGGGGTGGAACTTGCCTGGGGTATTTCCATTGTCCATTTCCCACCCCACCCCCCCAGTCCTGTATAACATAAGAAAGGCCGTACCGGGTCAGACCAAAGGTCCATCTAGCCCAGTATCCTGTCTACCGACAGTGGCCAATGCCAGGTGCCCCAGAGGGAGTGAACCTAACAGGCAATGATCAAGTGATCTCTCTCCTGCCATCCATCTCCACCCTCTGACAGATAGAGGCTAGGGACACCATTCCTTACCCGTCCTGGCTAATAGCCATTAATGGACTTAACCACCATGAATTTATCCAGTTCTCTTTTAAACTCTGTTATAGTCCTAGCCTTCACAACCTCCTCAGGTAAGGAGTTCCACAAGTTGACTGTGTGCTGCGTGAAGAAGAACTTCCTTTTATTTGTTTTAAACCTGCTGCCTATTAATTTCATTTGGTGACCCCTAGTTCTTGTATTATGGGAATAAGTAAATAACTTTTCCTTATCCACTTTCTCCACATCACTCATGATTTTATATACCTCTATCATATCCCCCCTTAGTCTCCTCTTTTCCAAGCTGAAGAGTCCTAGCATCTTTAATCTCTCCTCATATGGGACCCGTTCCAAACCCTTAATCATTTTAGTTGCCGTTTTCTGAACCTTTTCTAGTGCCAGTATAATGTGGGCCACAGGGGCAGGCTTATTCTCCATGAACCCTTAATGTGGGGCTGAGCCTTCCTGATACAGAATGTATGTCCAAAAGGGCACTGCATGGCCAGGCAGTCGGACCCTGAAGCCTGGGGGGCGGTGATGCGGGGATATTTCCCAAAGATACCCATCATCGAAGCCAGGGAGAGTCCTCATCTCTTTCACCCCTGCCCCGAGGGCTGCACAATAGGAGGGACGTATCACAGCACGGATCTCCATCCCCTCGATGGGGCTGTGTCGGGGCTGTTCCCTAGGACGGAACCCATGCTCCTCGGGGTCTTACCCCCCATCCCCTTGGGATAAGTCCCGTCCCAGTCCCCCCTAACTTCTCCCCGGTGCCAGATCCCGGCCCGGGTCCCCCCCCCCCCGGTCCAGATCCCGGTGTGTCCCCCCAGCCCTTCCCTGGCGCCAGATCCCGGGTCCCCCCCCAGCTCCTCCCCGGGACCAGATCCCGGTCCCCCGCCCCACTCCCAGCCCTTCCCTGGCGCCAGATTCCGGGTCCCCGGGGCCAGATCACGAGTCCCCCCCATCCCCTCTCCGGGGCCAGATCCCGGGTCTCCCCAGCGCCAGATCCCGGGTCCCCTTTAGTCCCTTCCCGGGGCCAGATCCCGGTCACCCCGAGCCCCTCCCCGGGGCCAGATCCGGTCCCCTCCCAGGACCCCGGGGCAGATCCCCCGCTCCTTACCCCGTGCACATGAAAGCCCTCAGCGCCCCCGTCGGGGATCTCAGAGCTAGAGCCCAGCCCCATCGCCGCACTCCGGGAGCGGGGGCCGCCACCTCCGCCCTGCCAGCACCACAGACCCGAGCAAGCGAGTGCCGAAGCGACCGCTCTGAGCGGCTGCTCACGCCTGGGTGGAGGGTGGGGCTATACTCTGGTCGCAGATAGGCTACGACCTTGTCACGTGACAAGAGACGCGCTTAGTAACGGGGCGGGGCTACTGGTAACTCAGGACGCGGCCGGTGGTGGTTGGAGCC
This sequence comes from Malaclemys terrapin pileata, assembly GCF_027887155.1. Lineage (NCBI taxonomy): Eukaryota > Metazoa > Chordata > Testudines > Emydidae > Malaclemys > Malaclemys terrapin. Next base: position 273,885,393 of record NC_071506.1, read on the forward strand.
GTTTAGTTACAGTTGGTCTCACGAGCCCCCCCGCCCCGCTCGGCTGCCTCAGCTGGGAGCCCGAGCCGCCGCCATGACCGAGCGCGACCCCCAGCCCATGGTACAGGCCGCGCCCCGGGCCGCGAGCGATGGGGTCGGGGGCCGGCAGCTGGGGGGAGGGGAGCGCTTGCTCCGGGGCACGAACGGGGCGCGGCTGAGCACGAGAGACGGGCAGGGGCGCGGGTGATGCCGAGCCCCGTGGCCGGGCGCTCCGCCGAGGGAAGCGGGAGACGAGGGCGGGTGTGGTACGTGGGGGATCGGGTGGGGGCTCATAGGCATCGATCTCCGGGCTCTTCCTCCCGCCCCCATCCGAGCTTCTTCCTCCCCCAGTCTCGCCTGGCCTGACCGGCCCTGCCGGTGTGTGCTCCGCACCCGTGTCACTCCGGCCTTGAATCGCCTCCCTGGCAAATTCCCCAGCAAATTCATGTTCCTCAGCCCCACCTATAAACTTACATGACGCTGCGTTCCGTCCCCCTGCCCAGCCCAGCCCCACTCCTCTACTCCACCCTGACTCCACAGGGCTCTTCTCTTCCCTCCCCCGGCCCGCCCGCAGCTGCAGGCTTCCTACCCTGCCTGCTGCCCCCACGGCCGGGGAGAGTGGCTCTGTTCCTGCCGGCCAGGTGCTGTCTTCTCTTCCAAATCCCTTCCTAGTGTGCATTTCAGGCCTGATTCTTCTCCTCTTAGCCGGGTGTATGTAATCATAGAATCATAAAATTGTAGGACTGGAAGGGACTTCAAGAGGTCATCTAGTCCAATCCCCTGCAATCAAGGCAGGACTATGTCATAACAGACCATCCCTGGCAGGTGTCCAACCAGTTCTTGAAAAATTTCCAGTGATGGAGATTCCACAACCTTCTTAGGTAATTTGTTCCAGGGCTTTACTACCCTGACAGTTTTGAAGTTTTTCCTAATGTCCCACCTAAACTTCCCTTGTTTCAATTCAAACCCATTGCTTCTTGTCCTAGCCTCAGAGGTTAAGGAGAACAATTTTGCACCCTTCTCTCAACAACCTTTTACATACTTGAAAACTGTTGTCATATAAGAATGTAAGAATGGCCATACTGGGTCAGACCAAAGGTCTATCAAGCCCAGTATTCTGTCCTCAGACAGTGGCCAATGGCAGGTGCCCCAAAGGGAATTAACAGAACAGGTAATCATCAAGTGATCCATGCCCTGTCACCCAATCCCAGCTTCTGGCAAACAGAGGGTAGGGACCACCCGGTCATGCATTCCTGCCCATCCTGGCTAATAGCCAGTGATGGACCTATCTTCCATGAATCTATCTAGCTCCCTTTTGAACCCCGTTATAGTATTGGCCTTCACAACACGCTCTGGTAAGGAGTTCCACAGGTTGACAGTGCGTTGCGTGAAAAAATACTTTCTTGTGTTTGTTTTAAACCTGCTACCTATTAATTTCATTTGGTGGCCCCTTCTTTTTGTATTATGAGAAGGAGTAAATAACACTTTCTTATTTACTTTCTCTGTACCACTCATGATTCTATAGACCTCTATCATATCCCTCCTTAGTCACGTCTTTTCCAAGCTGAAAAGTCCCAGTTTTATTAATCTCTCCTCATACGGAATCCGTTTTATACCCCTAATCATTTTTGTTGCCCCTTTCTGAACCTTTTCCAATTCCAATATATCTTTTTTAGATGGGGCAACCACATCTGCACGCAGTATTCAAGGTGTGGACGTACCAGGGACTTATATAGAGGCAATATGATATTTTCTGTCTTATTATCTATCCCTTTCTTGATGATTCCCAACATTCAGTTCGCTTTTTTGATTGCCGCTGCACATTGAGTGGATGATTTCAGAGAACTATCCACAATGACTCCAAGATCTCTTTCTTGAGTGGTAACAGCTAATTTAGACCCCATCATTGTATATGTATAATTAGGATTATGTTTTCCAATGTGCATTACTTTGCATTTATCGACATTAAATTTCATCTGCCATTTTGTTGCCCAGTGACCCAGTTTTGTGAGATCCTTTTGAAGCTCTTCACAGTCTGCCTGGGACTTAACTATCTTGAGTAGTTTTGTATCATCTGCAAATTTTGCCACCTCACTGTTTACCCCTTTTTCCAGATAGTTTATGAATATGTTAAATAGGACTGGGCCCAATACAAATCCCTGGAGGACACCACTATTTCCCTCTCTCCATTCTGAAAACTGACCATTTATTCCTACCCTTTGTTTCCTATCTTTTAACCAGTTACCAATCCATGAGCGAACCTTCCCTCTTATCCCATGACTGCTTATTTTGCTTAAGAGTCTTTGGTGAGGGACCTTGTCAAAGGCTTTCTGAAAATCTAAATACATTATATCCACTGGATCTCCTTTGTCCGTGTGCTTGTTGGCCCCCTCAAAGAATTCTAGTAGATTGGTGAGGCATGATTTCCCTTTACAAAAACCATGTTGACTATTTCCGAACAAATTATGTTCATCTATGTGTCTGACAATTTTGTTCTTTACAATAGATTCAACCAGTTTGCCCGGTACTGAAGTGAGGCTTACTAGCCTGTAGTTGCCAGGGTCACCTCTGGAGCCCTTTTAAAAAATTGGCGTCATATTAGCTATCCTCCGGTCATTTGGTACAGAAGCTGATTTAAATGATAGGTTACAGATGACAGTTAGTAGTCCTGCAGTTTCACATTTGATTGAGTTCCTTCAGAACTCTTGGGTGAATACCATCAGGTCCTGGAGACTTATTACTGTTTAGTTTATCAATTTGTTCCAAAACCTCCTCTAATGACACCTCAATTTGGGACAGTTCCTCAGATCTGTCACTCAAAAAGAATGGCTCAGGTTTGGGAATCTCCCTCGCATCCTCAACAGAGAAGACCGATGCAAAGAATTCATTTAGTTTCTCCCTTATCGTCTTTGAGTGCTCCTTTAGCATCTCATCCAGTGGCCCCACTGGTTGGTTAGCAGGCTTTCTGCTTCTGACGTATTTAAAAAAAATTACTATTACTTTTGGAGTCTGTGGCTAGCTATTCTTCAGATTCTTTTTTTTGGTCTTTCTAATTTTATTTTTACACTTCATTTGCCAGAGTTTATGCTCTTTTCAATTTTCCTCATTAGGATTTATCTTCCACTTTTTAAAGGATGCCTTTTTGCCTCTCACTGCTTCTTTTACTTTGTTGTTTAACAACGGTGGCTCTTTTTTGGTTCTCTTACTATGTTTTTTAATTTGGGGTATACATTTAAGTTGCACCTCTATTATGGTGTTTTTAAAAAGTTTCCACGCAGCTTGCAGGGATTTTACTTTTGGTACTGTACCTTTTAATTTCTGTTTCACTAACCTCCTCATTTTTGTGTAGTTCCCCTTTCTGAAATTAAATGCTACAGTGTTGGGCAGCTGTGGAGTTTTCCCCACCACAGGGATGTTAAATTTAATTATATTATGGTCACTATTACCAAGCGGTCTAGTGTCAAGAAACTTTATCTCAGCATCCCTTCTTGAGGTGATATGTACCCAGTCAATATGGGGATAGTTGCAATCCTCCATTATTATTATTTATTGAGTTTTTTATTTTAATAGCCTCTCTAATCTCCCAGAACATTTCAGAGTCACTAACACCATCCTGGTCAGGTGGTCTGTAATATAGCCCTACTGCTATATTCTTATTTTTCAAGCATAAAATTACGATCCATAGGGATTCTATAGCACAATTTAGTTCATTTAAGATTTTTACTTCATTTGATTCTATGCTTGCTTTCACATATAGTGCCATTCCCGCACCAGCATGACCTGTTCTGTCCTTCCGATATATTTTGTACCCTGGTATTACTGTGTCCCATTGATTATCCTCATTCCACCAGGTTTCTGTGATGCCTATTATATCAATATCCTCATTTAATACTAGGCACTCTAGTTCACCCATCTTATTATTTAGACTTCTAGCATTGGTATATAAACTTGTCATTTTTTGGCTGTCTCCTATTGCATGATGTAATTGAATGGAACTTTTTTTAATTTGACTGTTTCTCATGAGATCCTCCCTGTATTTTATCATTTTCCATCCTCTCCTCCTTATTAGGACATAGGGAATCTCCATTTATAGATCCTTCCCTAAGGGATGTCCGAACCACATGCTCCTCCGCACCTGTCGGCTTTCCCCCAGACCTTAGTTTAAAAACTGTTCTACAACCTTTTTAATTTTAAGTGCCAGCAATCTTGTTCCATTTTGGTTTAGGTGGAACCCATCCTTCCTGTATAGGCTCCCCCTCTCCCAAAATCTTCCCCAGTTCCTAATAAAGCTAAACCCCTACTCCCTACACCATCGTCTCATCCACGCATTGAGACCTTGCAGTTCTGCCTGCCTAACTGGCCCTGTGCATGGAACTGGAAGCATTTCAGAGAGTGCTACCATGGAGGTCCTGGACTTCAATTTCTTACCTAGCAGCCTAAATTTGGCCTCCAGGACCTCTCTCCTATCCTTCCCCATGTTGTTGGACCTACATGTACCCCCACCACCGACTCCTCCCCAGCACTACACATAAGCCTATCCAGATGTCTCGAGAGATCCGCAACCTTCGCAACATGCAGGCAGGTCACCATGCGGTTCTCCCGATCATTGCAAACGCAGCTATCTATATTTCTAATGATCGAATCGCCCATTACTAATGCCCGTCTCTTCATAATAACTGGAGTTCCCTCCCCTGGAGAAGTATCCTCAGTGCAAGAGGATACCACAATATCATCTGGGAGGAGGGTCCCAACTATGGGATCGTTTCCCTCTGCTCCAGTTGGATGTTCTCCTTCCCTGAGGCTTTCATCCTCCTCAAGCCTTCCCTGAGGCTGTCAGACTGGGGGTGGGACCGTTCTACTGTGTCCCGGAAAGTCTCATCTGTGTACCTCTCTGCTCCCTTAGCTCCTCCAGCTCAGACACCCTGGTCTCCAGAGTCCATACACGGTCTCTGAGGGCCAGGAGCTCCTTGCACCGAATGCATACATATGCCACCAGTCCATAGGGCAGGTAATCATACATGCTGCATTGGGGGCAATAAACTGGGTAGCTCCCACTCTGTTGCTGGACTTCTGCCTGCATTCTCTTTTTACTCCTGAAGCTTGTTCCCTTGTTGGTGCTTTGTTTTTATTAAGCGGTGTTTTGACCTTTAAGTGCAAAGAATATTAGGTGTATCTAGCCCCTGCTCACACTCTCCCTGTGAACTCCCTCGCCAAACTCCCCTATTAGCCACTCCTGTTCGCTAGCTCCTCTGGTCACTTAGGAGTGGCTTTTTAGTCTTCTTGTCTCCAGTCAGTCTTCTTGTCTCCAGACTAAACAAACCCAGTTTTTTCAATCTCTCCTCATAGGTCATGTTTTCTAGACCTTCAATCATTTTGTTCCTCTTCTCTGGACTTTCTCCAATTTGTCCACATCTTTCCTGAAACATGGTGCCCAGAACTGGACACACTACTCCAGTTGTGGATTTATCAGTGTGCAGTAGAGTGGAAAAATTAATGAGTAATTCCATTTACACACTGAGAGCTGATTAGCTAGCCAACAGAGGAAACTGATGACTTCAGTAGAAATAAATTTAGTGATTTCTGTCTGGCTTCCAACTGACAGGCATCATGAAAACCAACACATTTACACTGTTAGGCTCCTTTTTTGCTAGACTGACCAGAAACATCAAGGATTAAATGGGCCTGAAACTCAAATCTATCCTCATCCTAGAGAGGGTTTACAATCTGAGAGCCTGATCTAGCATCCATTAAAGTAGATGGAAGGACTCATGTTGGCTTCAGCAGTGCTGGATCAGGCTTTAAGCCCACAAACTGATATAATACAAACTGGTGGGGGGGAAAAACAGCACAGAGCAATAAGTGTCTTTTAGGTTAGCATTTAGCCTTTCTTGTGTTAACAAATTATGTAAAGTATGACTTTTACAAATATTCTGTGCCTTTTGTAGCCATCTCTCTGCTGTCATGCTGATACCTTAATATCTGGTTTTCAGTTTATGAATTAAGGATCATAATATGATAAATAATCAGCAGCAACTACCTTTCTTTAGTGAAAGAATTTCCTCATTTCAGATATTTTTCAAATTAAAAAGAATACAATTACTTAAATAAAAAATAATTTTCCTGCTCTCTTCCTCCCTCCAGGCTTATATTATATATTATGCGCAAGAAAAATATTTCAACCATGTAAGGCAATTTGCAAATTTAGAACTGGACAAATACATCAATGATCCAGTGTTTCAGTTTTTCAAGGCATATGGAACCTTACATTTAGGTAAATACAAAGAAGAGGTGATTGTTATATTGGTAAGGAAAAGCAACAATTGAACTTACTTTACTTTCCACCTGTGGTTTTTTTTTTTTTTTATTCTCTTGTTTAAAACGGATTATTTTACTTTTCAATAACAGAAATGTTTAGGAAGAGATAGATGGCCCACTAGGTTTAGTTTAAACCACTTCCAAAGTGATAAACTAAACTAGAAAAAGGTACTGTTTATACCGTAATAAGAATGTCCACGCAGGGAGTTATATAGGTATAACTATAGTGGCTTAAATACACACATTGCCTTATCTGGAATATACTGCCTTCCTGTGTAGCCAATCCCTAAATCTCAAATTCTGTTTCCAGCACAGTTCCAAGCTGGTATAACTGGGCTGGGCATGTCAGTGGGGTAAGGAGAGAGAACATCTTCTCCCAAGACAGCCAGTCTGCAGTTGCATCTTCAGCTTCACGGCTGAACGAGGCTCTGTGGTTTCATATATGCATGGTTTGAATACCAGCTCATCCATATGGCTCCTACTGCTTCATACTGGTACCTAATAAAGAGCAGATAGAGAAGAGAGATACTATCCCCAATCAATATTAAACATTTATGTTACTGTATCAGACTAAGTTTCTTAACAGTTTATTAGCTGTTTACACTCTTAAGTCATTTCTGTAACTAGCCTTACCGCATACAGAGTTCCGGGTGTTATTAAAGGACCCAGGAGCCTTTTATAATACCCTTCCCAATATTATCTCTGGGACAAGCTTGCAGGTCTTCACATATATATCCAAGTTATTGCTCAATGTAATATAAGGCACCAGAATACAACAAAACAGTTCTATGAGCCAGCAAAAGACAAAACTATGCTAATATTCAATCATATGCATACCACACTCAGACCAAGTTTCCTGCTACATGTACTGCATCATTTCTCCAAGAATCAATCAGATAATTATATTGTATCTTAATTTCCACCCTTACAAAGAAAAAAAAATGAAGGTGTGTGAGTAGGAAGTAGGGAACTGCTCAACTTGGAGCAATTCTTTTTTTCCAGAGCCTCTTGTATAACAGCTACTCTTGGGGGCATTCTGCACCAAAAAAGTAAAAATTCTGTGCACAATATTTTAAAATTCTGCAAACTTTATTTGTCAAAATAACAGTACATAATCACTCCAGTTTCAATTATTTGGGTAATTTATTTCAACATACCTGTCAGCAAGTATGTCTGTAACAACACAGACACACACGAAAATTTCCCCAGGAGTAGAGAGTTAAGAAACCCCTATGACAACCCAGTTCCTATTTCTCTGTCCCCTTCCCCCCTACCCCAGAGCCCAGCTGGGGGTCCAGACACCCACAACCCCTCCCCCCCAGTCAAAACACCCAAACCCATTCCTCCCCAGAGCCCACCCAGGCCAGATACCCACACCCCATCCCTCCCAGAACCCAGCTACGTGGTCTTCCCAGCCTAAATACCTGAACCTCTACCCCCGGAGAGCCCAACTGTGGGCCCCCCACCCCTTGTCCAGACACCCATCCCCCTTCCCGCCCAGAGAAACATCCTGATGCTGGGTCCCAGGCTTTCACAGAGTTTCCTGCATGCTGCTCTCGCCTTCCCTCAGGGCATGCTGGGAACTGCAGCTGCCAGGAACCCTCTAACTCCCTCTCCCTCCCCCCAGCAGTGTCGTCTATGTGCAAACTGGGTGGGCTCTGCCAAGTCCAGTGGCCCATAGTGGTGGTTAGCAGCACTGCAGCCCATTTCTGTGAGGGAAAGGAAATTCAGCGTGTACAATGTCAATCTCTGCAAACTCTGCATTGCACAGTGGCGCAGAATTCCCTCAGGAGTAAACAGCAAATCAGGCCAGTAATGAGAGACCTGAACCTGGATCACATAATGTACCCCCATAGTACATTATTCCTCAATGTTCCAATGATCCCAAAGCTAGCATGCAATCTAAATATACATATATGAACAAGGTAGCTCCAGTGCCAAGGACATGTAATTAAAATGTACTGCTCAGTTAGCCTGAGTCTCTGAGCTGGGTATACAGCGAATTCTTTGAGTGATCGTTAAAACGTGAAAATTAGTGAATCTGCTATCTGCATTGTCTTTTCAGGCCAAATACAAGATGCTATCTTACAGCTAGAGAATGCCAGGAAATGCCACTCTGATGTTTCATTATGCTGCCTTTTAGCACTCATTTATGCACACAAAATATGTGAAAATGTTGGTGAGTTTTTCTTATCTGTTAAATGTCATTCATCACAAACTTACAAAAATCAGAAAGTTGACCAAATCAGTAGTCTTGTGCTGCATTCACATATTTAGGTCAAATGAAGACCATAGGGGAAAAGTAGCCTGAAAGTATTTTTATGGAAATATATGTGCCCTAACTGATGTCTTTTAAAAGGATTCTAACTGATTGTTAAAAGGAATAGCACCAAAAAGAAATATTGCTGCATTAATTGCTAAACTGACTGATGCATAGGCGCCAGAGCACCACGGGGAAAAAAATTGATGGGTGCTGAGCACCCCGTGGCCCCGCCCCGCCGCCCTGCTCCAACTCACCTCTGCCTCCGCCACGAGCGCAGTGCCGCGTCCTGCTTCTCCTCCCTCCCAGCCCTTGCGCCACGACACAGCTGATTCGCGGGGCAGGGAGGGAGGAGGAGGGGGAATGCTGTGCGCTGGGGGAAGAGGCGGGGCCAGAGCGGGGATTAGAGGAAGGGATCCAATGGGGCAGAGTTAGGGCAGGGACTTTGGGGATGGGATTGGAATGGGGGCAGGGCCAGGGGCGGGGATGGGGTGAAGTCAGGGCGGTAAAAGGGGCAGGGGGGTGTGGGCACCCACCGGCGCTGGAGAAAGTTGGTGCCGCTGCTGACAAGGGCAACCTGCCCCCAACCACTCATTTATCTGCCTGCCAGGCTGTTTTGAGAATTAATTAGTTTGTACAGCACTTTGAACTTGTAAAGCGTTATATATGTGCTAGGTATTAGAGAACTTGCGGATTTCACGAGGGAACAAGATGTGTCTTTTATGAAATAACTATCTCATTATAAAATCCTCATGAAGACAAGGCAAACAGTAGTTTTACCATGATGTAGCTAGCTGACATATACCCTGGACAAACCTCCTATGGTATGCCTTGACCAGTTACATTGAAGTAAAACAGTTACTTGCCTTGAATTAGCTTTCTTATTGTGAACAACACATCTTTTTTTACTATTGAAAACAACAGCCTTCAGGACTGGTCTGAGTTCAGGGTGGTCTGGTTGTTTAAGCATTAGGTTGGAAATAATTAGACTCTCCTAGAACCAGGAAACACCTAGAAGTTCCCTACATTAAATCCTGCCTGGTTTGACTATACCCTTCACCCTTGTAAATTAGGTGAGTGAGTTACTTGCAGTTTGCGGTGTATGGATCTTTTAGATGAGATCTTAAAACCTATATTCTGTCTGCTCTTGTGGACATTACCAGTCCCATAGTACTTTTGCAAGAGTGGGTAGTTGCCTTGGTTTCATTGGCCAGAATAATCCCTCCCTTCTCGCCACACACACATCCCAACTTCTGTGCAGCATATTGTGCACTCATTTTCTGACTAGTAGTTGTCCTCTGACCTTAGAAAAAGGCTATATAATTGCCACATGAATGTAGTTAATAAAGCACTTTGGGATCCTTGGGGATAAAATGTGCTATATCAGTTTTATAGTAGAACCTCACTAATTCTCAGTTTATTAATATGCAAAAATAATCAGGGTGGATTTGACTTAAATCGTGATTTAAATCACTAGTCAGGAAGACTTGATTTAATCATGGATTTCTACATAAAAGTGCATTCTTGTTGGTTGTTATAACCTTAATACATATTATTCACAATTCAGAGATAGATGTAGGTTTCATTTTTAGAAGGTACACACTATACATTTTTTAAGTGATTTATTTTGAAAACTTTTCAGATTAGTTTTACAGCTATATCAGAAAATGAATGATTGGTTATTTCAAGGGAATTGAAGTCATTGGGAGGTGAACTATCTCCAATTCAATAGGTTAATCATTAATATTTGGAGGATTTTCTTGCCATGCTGCATTAGGAGGAGAACATCACCAAACAGACATTTAAATTGTTTTATTTAACTAAAACAACAACATTATGTATTCTGGATTATTTTCTTCAACAGCAAACATATAATATTTTAACAAAACAAGCATGTGACTTTTTTTATTTAGTTAAACATTCAAGTGTTTTAAAATCAGGTTTAGTTAAAGGAAATATTTAAAAACACAAAACAAAAATTAAATCGACTGTGTCAGCCAGGTCAACATGAGAAACTTAAAATATTGGCTTCTGCAGCTAACTCAGTTGTCTTCACCTTCATTTTCCTGTTTGTTCATAATCTGGAAAAGAAAAACAAGCTTTCCTGCTTTTTCAGGTCCCAAACGATTTCTCAATTTGGAATGAATTAGTCCAAAGGGGAAGAAAATATTCTTTCTACACAGGCAGAAGAAGCTACTGCTGTTAAAAGTGAGATTATCACTTCAACAGTCTCTGAATCCGAGTGCTTAAATGACTTCCACCAGTTCACTGGTGTGACTTACTTTAAAACATCATCAGCAAACATATATTTCTTGAATGGTTCACCTTTAGCTCTGAAGTTTATTATAGTTGGCATTATGGAGGGATGATTGCAGGATGTCTATGTCATAGCCAACGCCTCTTCTTCAGCAGTTAAGGTTTGACCCTGGTACCGATTATTGAGAATATTTGCAAGAAAATGAGCTGGAGATAGTGCTTGTCCCATTCGTTTTTTTAATGCTTGTAATTTAATTCTGTCATTGCATATTTCTCTTTTTAAGATCTCACTCGGTTCCTTCCAAATTTCAACAGCATCAGCAATAAAACAGCTATTTCCCTGCATTTTGTTCAAGGCTATAGAAATAGGCTTCAGGGTACTCAGCATGTGTTCAAATTTCTCTTAAGCCCAATGTTGAGAACTTTGGCTGTGACCGTGCCAGCTATTTTTTCACAATTTTGTTCACAAACTGTCATTAGATTAGGCCAGTTCTTGATATAGTGCTCAAAACAGTCCACTACTGAGTTCCATCGCACGTCTTGTGGGAGAGTTAGCTTGGTTCCTCCCACTTTTTTCAGAGCAGCTGCTGCAAAGTGGTTGTTACAGAAGTATTTTGCAATTTCAACCACATTAGCTTTTATTTCTGGAACACTGAAGTCTTTGGCTAGGAGGTGCATCAAATGAGCACTGCAACCGTATGTTATTAGCTTGGGACTCTCTTCTAAATTTCTTCTCATCTTGGATACATTTGTAGCATTGTCTGTGACCAAGCTGCTTACTAGACATTTGAATTTTTTTTTAACCGTTTGTTATAGCTTTTACTGCTACTTCTTATAAGTATTCTGCTGTGTGTGCATATCCTGATGTATCAGTTGTTTCTCTCAAAAAGACATTCCCTTCTTCTGCTGTCACACAAGCACGTACAACAGGATCATTGTGGACATTGCTCCACCCATCAAGACTCAGGTTAACAATTTTACTCTCTAGACCTTTTGCACACTGCTCAATTTCTCTTTCATACACTTTATCCAGCAATTTGCCTGTGACATCTGCTCTGTTGGATGGACTGTATCCTGCTCTTAATGACTGAGCCATGTTAATGAAGTGTGGGTTCTCAATCATATGGAAAGGAAAGTTCGTTGCATAAACAAACTGGGCCATTTTTTCATATATATATATATGGAGATATACCTAGCTCATAGAGCTGGAAGGGACCCTGAAAGGTCATCGAGTCTAGCCCCCTGCCTTCACTAGCAGGACCAAGTACTGATTTTTGCCCCAGATCCCTAAGTGGCCCCCTCAAGGATTGAACTCACAACCCTGGGTTTAGTAGGCCAATGCTCAAACCACTGAGCTATCCCTCCCCCTTTTATCTCTTTTTGTAATCTGCTGATTGTTTCTGGATGATAGAGAGATTTTTTTTTTCTTTTTGCTACAGGTGATATACTGTGGCTATGTGACATACATGATGTGACTGAAACACTAGAATTGGCAGATAACTCTGAAACTATCGAAAATGATGGTGATCTTGAAGGTGGATAGTTTTCAGAATCCTGTATGTTGAGGATGGATTCTCCTAAACAAAATAAGTCAATGCAGTTATTTAATTATTATTACCATACGGCTCATTTAGTATTATTCATTGCATTCACTGACACTCAGTACTACTTTAAAGGTGAAATTGTAATAGGAAGATCTGCCTATTTCAGCTACTTATTTTTTTATCACAACTGCATCTAAAATGGTAGTACTGGAGAGTAACAACTATAGTTTTTGCTCAAACATGAGAATTCAAGAATAGTCCAGCAGGAAGACAGGTAGTTCTTAAGAAAGAAGTATGAAATAAAAAAGTTTACCAACCTGAAGATCCTGCATGTTCAGACATGTTCCTTTCGTCATCTTCAATGCAGCTTCCTCCTGAGGAGGAACACTTCTCATGATGTTGTTTCATTCGGAAAACCATGCCTTTCATTTCTTTGTTGCACTGTTTGCATTTTGCAGCATGCCTGTCTTACCCACAGGTAAAGGAACTTCATTAAAATATTCCCAAACCGGGTCTCTTTTATGGCCTGCTGCCATTATAGGTTTTCCCTTCTAGTGAGAGAATGGTATGGTAGATCTCAAATCAATGGAGGCTGCACTCAGAAAGACCTCAAGACCTGGAATATTCTGCTCAGTTTCACTTTTGTTTCTACTGCCTGTCCCTCGCTTCTCACATTTATCTCCAAACTTCTTCTTCTTGTCCAGATCTATTCCGCCCCCAACAATCTTCTATTCATTGAACTTTTTGAAACTTTGCACTTTTAGAGAGAGGTAAGGGATTGACTCTGTGTATACAAATTTGCAGAGGAACAATAGGGTTGAGGTCTGTTATTTCTCACCTCTATGCATTATTTATTTAAAAAACATTTTTGCTGTTAACAAGCATGTTATCTCTGGAGACACAAATCCACAGTCTGAGAACTGCAAAATTAAACATCTCTGATGGTATCTTCTAGACTGAGCATTGGGTCCCATTGGGTAGATAGAAAGATTAACCTAAATAATCTATACAGAAGACCCTGGAACCCCATAAAATTAGGTCCCTAATCCATTAACTATTGGAACTCATTTACAAAACTTTTCTTAAACATTACATGAATATATTATCTCATCATGGAATAGGGATTATAAATTCTAATTCTATAGTATGAGACATCTTTGAGCTATAATGTATCATAATTAAAACTATCTTTAGATAGGTTTTTTCCTCAAAAGCATTTTATCAAAAAAATCCAATTTAAACAAAAAATAAACAGATTTTTTTTTTTTTTTTAAATCATTGATTTTTATCCACCCTGAAAATAATAATTATCACCCAAATTATCATTTTCATCTGACATCTCAGCAGAGATTTCATAGCAGAATGCAGTAAGGTGACCTCATATTACATAGCTATTATTACTGCAGCTACATTACTTTACAAAGCACATTGTTGAATATTTTAATATTACTATTGATTATTTGCATTATTGCAATGCCTGGGAGTCCCAGTCATGGACCAAGACCCCATTGCTCTAGGTGCTGTACAAACACAGAACAAAATACAGTCCCTACCCCTAAGAGCTTACTTTCAAAATGTAAGATAAGAAACAACAGATGGACATACAGACAGGGGAGCCCAAAGAAACAATGAGACAATATTGGTCAGCATCATGGGCAGTGGTTTTAGCACACCAGCAACCTAACCATTGTCAAGTTTTTATAGGTCTCACAGGAAAGGAGAGGAGGGGTTTGAATGAGTTAGCTTTGTAGATGTTTATGGGGAGCTTCCCCCTAGCATGAGCAACAGCATGGGAGAAAGCAGAAAGGTATTTGTTTGAAAGTGTAGCAAGTGGGTGATGGAGGCTGACATTAGGGGCTGATCAGAGGCGGGAGTCGCTCTTTGGATACTGAATGAGAGATGATAGGTAGGGTGGAGAATAGGTCGTGAAGGGCCTTGAAAAGGAAGACAGATTAGCTTATGTTTGATACGATAGAGAAGAGGGGGCCAGTGGTGGGATACAAAGAGACGGGTGACATGGTCAAATCAACAGGATAAGAAAAAGATGTTTGCATCAACATTCTGAACGTATATCTGTGGACAAGACTGCATTTATCAAGGCCAGAGAAAAGGGTGTTGTAGTAATTGAGACGTGAAGTGATGAGAGCCTGGGTAAGAGTTGTAGCTGTGTGGATGGATACAAAGGGCCATGTCTTAGAAATGCTATGCAAAAAGAATCATCAGTATTTTGACATAGCTTGGATGTGAGGACCTAGAAGGAGGTCCAAGTGGAACATGACGTCCAGGTTATGGGCTTCAGTGACAGGTAGAATGGTGGTATTGTCCACAGTAATCAAGGTAGGAGGTAGCGAGGAGTGCTTTGGGTGGGGGGAGATTAAGAGCTCTGTTTTAGCTATGCTGAGCTAGACATCCACAAGGAGATGTCAGAGAGACAGGCTGAGATTTTTATTTGGATGGAAGCAGACAGGTCTGGAGTAGAGAGGTAGATCTGTTAATAGTCTGCATAGAGATGGTAGTTGAATGTGTGTTTGCAGATGAGATTACCCAGAGAAAAGATGTAGAGAGAGAGAAGGATGGGTCGAAGAACAGAAATTGCAGAACGCCCCCAGGAAAGCTGAAAGGTGGGGGATGAGGAGGGTCCTCCAAAGGACAAACTGTGAAGTAGGAGACAACCAGGAGAGGGTGGAGTCATGGAAGCTGAGGGAGGACAAGATTTCATGAAGAAGAATAGGGTCAACTGCATCAAAGGCAGCTGACAGGTCAAGGAACATGAGGCTAGAGTACTGATTCTGAGATTTGGCTAAGAGAAAGACATTAGCGATTTTGGCAAGAGTGGTTTCAGTTGAGTGCAAGGAATGGAAGCTCTATTGGAGATGGTCTAAGATGCAACTCTGGACAGCTGTTGTAAAGAGTGTGTTCAGTTAACTTGGAGGTGAAAAGAAGAAAGGAGATGGGACAGTAATGGAGAGGCAAGTAGAGTCAAGAGTGATTTTTTTTAAGATGAGATAGACTAAGCATGTTTGTATTGTGAGGGGAAGGAGCCAGAGGAGAGTGAGGGAGATTAAGGAGAAAAGCAATGTAGGGCAGGGGTTCTTAATCTTTTTCTCTCGGAGGCCCCCCTCAACATGCTATAAAAAACTCCAGGGCACAGTGGGGGCGGGGAGGACTTGGGGCTCCGGTCCAGCGAGGTGGGCCTTCACAGGCATAATTTGACTTTTATTTTGAGGGGGCAAGGGCCGGCAGGGCTCAGGCCAGCTCGTCACAACGCGGTCCATCTCCACTCCCTGACTCACCTCAGCAGGCCACCCAGGGGGGACACAAACAAAAAATATAACACAGAGGGGGGACTCAGTTCAAAAAGTTTGAAAACCACTCAGGGTGCAGGGAAAGGGGTAGCTAGGGGCTCTGTGCAGGCAGGGGGTAGCTCAGAGTGCAGGGATGGGGGTAGCTAGGGGCCGCGTCTGGGCGGGGTGGGGGGTCGCTAGAGTCTGTGTGCTGGGAGGGCTCCCTCTGCCGTGGTTCCTCCCCGAGGGCTCTGCCGCCCCAGAGCCGGGTCCCCCTGCCCAGGCAGCTGTTATGGGATGCATGACCAGTCAAAGGGGGCTGGGAGCAGCCACAACCCTGGGCACCAGCAGTAAATGTGGGAATGCCACAGCTGTCTGCTCCATGGCACTACCAGCCAGAGAAGCAGCTGCCCTGCACTGCCTGGCTCTGGCTTCCCATCTACAGCTGAGGGATGGCTTAGTGGTTTGAGCATTGGCCTGCTAAACCCAGGATTATGAGTTCAATCCTTGAGGGGCCCACTTAGGTATCTGGGGCAAAAATCAGTACTTGGTCCTGCTAGTGAAGGCAGGGGGCTAGACTCAATGACCTTTCAGGGTCTCTTCTAGTTCTATGAGATAGGTATATCTCCATATATTATATTATTAACCTGGCCAAGTGGTGGGGCCTGAGGGGAATTGCGGGAGATGAGGAGGGAGAGAAGGAGCTGGAGCTGTCCCCCGGACTACCCCACTCTGGGTACGGCACTGCAGTTTGGATCAGGGAGGCAACACCCTTGTGCCCCCCAACTCTGCCCAGGGGCTCAGGGCTTCTGCCCACGGGGAGTGCCGGGGGTCAGAGCACTGGATTTCAGTTGGGGCACCTGTGGCCCCCCTGAAAGGTCTCACAGACCTCTGGTTGAGAACCGCTGATGTAGGATATGGGAATGTATGCAAGGGAAGTCAGGAGTTGGGGCAAGTGGAGGGGTTATAGGAGGAGAGCAGATGAGAAACTTCTGAATCTGTGACGAGGGAGGAGGAGGAGAGAGTTGTAGGGGGAATAGAGGAAAGAAAGACAAGCCTAGGGAAGAGGCATATTTTGTCAGTTTTCTCTTGAAAGAAATCAGCCTGTGCAGAGGGAGAAGTGGAAGCAGGAAGAGGGAAAGGTTTAAGGAGTGATTAAAGGTCCTGAAATAGCAGCTGGTATTGCTGGTGTGAGATTCAGTGAAGTAGAGTTGATTAGCCTGGAAGATGGTAGAACTGAAAGAGGAGAGAACAAATCTGTAATGGAGGAAGTGGGCCTGGTCACAGCATTTTTGCCAGAGACTCTCCACAGCAGGGAAGCAGGAGTGTAGGAAGTGGTTGTTGGAGGTGAGCCAGGGCTGGGGGCTGGCGAGGTGGACCTTTCAATGGGAGAGGAGGGGCAAAAGAGTCAAGGGTGGAGGAGAGTGAGGAGTGGAGTGAATCAGCAATGATATCGATGGGGGAAAAATACTGTACTATGAAGATTACCAGGGCTTTGGAGCTGTGCTCCGGCTCCGCTCCAACTCCAGGCAAAAACCTGCAGCTCCACTGCTCCGGAGCTGCTCCGTGCTCCAGCTCCGTGCTCCGCTCCAAAGCCCTGGATTAAACTACACAAATTAAAATAAATGGGTAAATTTTATTTTATTATGCTGTAGCCTTGATTTTATTAAAATTGATTGCTCTCTTATTTGCTCATTTATAAAATTCTGTAATTCACAATGGGTAGCCCAGTTATTAGTACACATTAGCAAGGTTCTATTCTGTTACTGTTAACATCAAACACAAAAATGAGTTGGAGCATTTCACAATGTTAGTGCATCATTCAGAGCACTATTTGTTGTTAATTGTTAGCATATTTACATAATGGTTAAAGAACAAGAACACAAAGTAGATGGAACAAATAGAAGGAGAGGAGTAGGGAAAGAAAGAAAATATGGTGAGGGAAAGAGGTGTGTTTATAGAAAGATAAGAGGAGACAGTACAGTGGCATGAGAAAACAGAAGGAAAATAGGCTTAGATTATAAAATGATTTCACTAATTGTTTGGACAGTTCCAGGAGTCATTAATCTGTTTTATTGTATTTGGTATCTCCCAAGCAACATGCAAGATTATTTCATAATACCAGGGAGAAAAAGGCAGGGAGCTAAGAATAAAACTAATTGGGGTTATATGAAGAAAGATATTGAGCACCTTCTATTCATGTTAAAGTGAATGGGAGTGTAGGATGCTAGGTACCTCTCAGAATTGGGCTCAAATCCCACACATGTTATGGGGAGAATAGATCCTACAGTAATAGAGAATGATGTGCTACTTTTTTCAGTTTGTCTGTATGCAAAAAATAACTCCAGTTAAAATATACCAGTTCTAAAAGGAAAAGTGCCTGCTATTTTATGCCCTGAATCTGCAAACCCTTACTTGCATGAGTAGCTTTGAGTTCAATGGAACTACCCACATGAAAAGTTATCCACGTGTGTAAGTGTTTGCAGGATTGGGGCCTTTGGTTCATTTGGCTACCAAATACCATATTTTGGCATTACATAAGTTCTATATATGTTTTAAACATTTTTGGTTGGGATATTTGCTTTCAGATCGTGATGCTGTTTTGGAACTGGAAAACAAATTAAAGGAAACCCGGAAGACTGCAGGAATTAATGCATTATATTATGCAGGAATGTTTCTGTGGCTGATGGGTAAAAATGATAAAGCAAATGAATACATTGACAGAATGCTGAAAATATCTAATGGGTCTAGAGAGGTAATGTATATAAAGGTTTTTCACCCATAAGACAACTGTCTGGCTGAAGTTCTCAATATTTAAAATTAAATGTGATCACAGTTTTAATTAGATGGTAAAAAATAAACTGGCAAAACATAGTAGATAATGTTTTCACCCCTCAGCTCACAGAGAGCTGAGAAAATTTAGATTTACCTAGATGTAAATATCTTGTTTCATACACAAGCTGAGAGGAGAGCTGTTTGATGCTGTTTTTAAAACAGTTTGAAGTGAATGTCTCCACCTCAATCCAAATCAATATTTTTTTGCAAAGGAAAATAACTACATGCTGAGTTTCTACCATGAAAAATGGGAATGGCATTAATCATTGTGTGCAAATACATTTGTGTACAAAAACATTACTACTGTATACAAATATAGTACTTGTAAAATCTGATGAAGCAATTTTCACAGTACACAGTTGATCAAAACACTAGTGTGTGTGATGTTAATGACTTGAAATGAATGAAGCAAATTATTTCATCGCGGTGCAGTGAAGTAGGACAACTATCACACAAGTATGTCATGATAGGCCAGCTTCTACTGTAAATGTGAGGTAACTCTACCGACATCAGTGGAGTTACTCGATGTAACTGGGCACAGATCCAGTCCATAATTACACAGCCTTTATGCAGATTACCTTGGAATCTGTGCAATTTCTGGGAAGGCCCAACAGCCTGTGCTATAGAGAGGCAAACCCCACACTCTGATGAACAATTTTTTGGAGGAATTCAACCAGGGAGGACTCAAGATTTTTCTTTCTCTTGAATTCCCTCCCATGGATTTCATTACAGAAGAAAGCAGTCTGGCCACAGAAGCAATATTGAAAATGCAAAAAATTAGACAGGCTGGTCACATCTGTCACATGTAAACCCAGGCCACAAGGTGTGGATATTAATATACTGAAGTTTTGACTGATACACAACAGGTGGATGACAAATCTAGCCAAATTTCTCAATAACTATACTCCTTGAGTTTTTTTTTTTGTTTTCTGAAAATTCTTATCCATCTGTTGATGTGTTGCACACTGAGAATTTGATACTTTTGACTCCTAATTAAATGGATAAGACAAGAATTTTGGGTTTGTTTTTTTTTCTGGTTTCATCCATATACATTGCCAACGGAGAATGATCCTTTTAACAAAGATTGGTTTCAGAGTAGTAGCCGTGTTAGTCTGTATCCGCAAAAAGAACAGGAGTACTTGTGGCACCTTAGAGACTAACGAATTTATTAGAGCATAAGCTTTCGTGGACTACAGCCCACTTCTTCGGATGCATATAGAGTGGAATAAATATTCCCTCCTCAATATTTATTCCACTCTATATGCATCCGAAGAAGTGGGCAGTAGCCCACGAAAGCTTATGCTCTAATAAATTTGTTAGTCTCTAAGGTGCCGCAAGTACTCCTGTTCTTTTAACAAAGATTGTGTGCAATGGCTAATTCAAATATTTGCCAGAATACTGACTTTGAAAATGTTTGAATCTTGGTCTGTCATTTCTCTTCTGTCAATAATAACGAAAATCCATTTTATAATCAAGGTAAGACATGAAGGGTGTGCTTAAATGGCACCTCTTGGTTGGCTGGACACTTGGCCGTAATGCTCATTGAATTTTAGTGAGGAGGATGCTTTTATGCTTAAGGTGTAATTTTAAAGACAGGTATATTGTTATTAGGCTGCATCAGTTATTGCTATGTGTGGCTAAAGGTGACGCTGCTTTCTGATATTATATCTTTTGTGGCTTTAAATAATTTTCCAAGGTGCTTAGCGATTGTGAAAGGCATCTTTTTATTATTTTTATGCATTTAAATATTTAAACAAAAATAAATGTACTTGAGACAAGAAATTAAGACTTTTCACTGCATATTATGATTTGCCTATTGTGTAACTTAAAATATATGGATTTTTTTTTTTACCTTTACAGGGTCTTATGCTTAAAGGATGGGTGTACTGTACATCTGACAAACAGCATGCTATTAAGAAATCTATCAAATATTTAGACGAAGGGATCCAAGACACCACCGATATATTTGGGATGATGGGAAAGGTATAGTTAATTCTTGGGGTTTTTTTAACTCTATTTTATACTTTCCTTCTTACTTCACTCATTGTCATTGGACTTCATTTTTGACAGAGAGAACACAGGACAACTTCCTTTTCCTGTGCCCACTCATACCATTGTTGACTCCTAGGTTGCTTTCCAGAAATATATAGCCTGTTTTCAAAGGGATTTAGGCACCTAAAGATGCAAATAGGAGCCTTGTAAGATTTTCAAAAGTGCCTAAGCAGGTTTGGTGCCTAACTCCCATTAACTTCCAGCTCCTCCCTTGCTAGTCCTGACCATGAAAGTAAGAAGGGAATGGGAAGGGAATGGGAGATGCTGGGGTCCAGTTCTCTAAAACTGGTGAGTCTTGTGATGACTATGTAGGGAGGGCTGGGAGGCCCTGAATTTAATCCCCCTTCTTGTTGGCTCCAGTTGCCACAAAAATAAGTGATCTGGATCTTTTGCTGGTTCAGATAATGAAGCAGATGATAATTAGCTACCAATTTAATGATATTCCATTAGCATATTAGTACAATCTGCCACTTTTCTGAATCAATGAGATTGTTTGTTTGTTTTTCTTTTTTTTTTTTCCCTCCATAGGCAAGATATTTCATGATGCAACAGAACTATTCAGGTGCTCTGGAAGTAGTTAACCAAATAATAGTCAATTTTTCTGGTTTCATACCTGCATTTATCCTCAAGATGAGGCTATTTTTAGCTCAGCAAGACTGGGAGCAAACTTTAGAAACTGCACTAAGGTAGGGATGATAAAAACCAAACAAATCCAGAACAGACTAAGATATGTAATTTTGTTTCTAAATTCTACTACATGCCTCTATAAAGTTGTTACACATATATTTGTAAAGTTAAGAGTATATTTCTTCTTCAGATTCATTTCCTCAAAATACATTTAACGACTTAAAATATTTTAAGCAATTGTCTTCCATGAGGTCCCAGAATAATTTTTCCTGATATTAAGCACAGTTTCATAGTAACTGAAATGTGTGTCCCTGGGACAGTATTTGTTACTCATATCAGAGTGTAAATTCTCAGATTATGTCTACATAGCAAAAAACCCTACCTGTCAGTGTCTCAGAGCTCAGGTCAACTGTCTTAGGCTTGTAGGGCTTGTGATATGGGGCTGAAAATAGCCATGTAGACATTCATGCTCAGGATGCAGCCGTGGGCTCTAAGCTCTTCCTCTCTTGACAGATCTCAGAGCCTGGACTCCAGCCTGAGACCGAATGTCTACTCAGATATTTTTAGCCCTGTGAGCCCAAGTCAATTTGATCTGGGCTCTGAAACTCACTGTCTGAAACTTTGCTGTGTAGATGTACCTTTGGATACTTTAGAGCCACAGTTTTTCCTACCCCTACTTTCCCTTTTTACCACAATTAGAAATGTAGAAATGTATCATTTATGAAGCTTTCACTCAATGACTAGATTATCTTTCAACATCAGAGAACACGCTGAATCTATTAAAAAATAACTGTATGTACTGTATTCTGTTTTGCTTTGTAAAACTTGTATGCGACTTACATATAATAATTATTGTTTAAGAATCCTGAGCAAAGATGAGACCAATATAGATGGACTTCAAGCTAGTATTGTAAATGAGCTTTCAAGAACTGGAAACTTGAATGCAGTGAGTATTCTATATTTACTAGTATTTGAAGTATAAAGCTGAGGCCTTGATTTTTTTGTGATCCTTAAAGACCTCATGGTACTTTTTCAAGAGAAGTGGTATGAAGAGGTTCTAATCCTAGAAGACATCCCAACACTCCATGACTCCCAAACCATCCTCTGTCACCATCAGAGCATAGCCCTATATCTCCAATATCAATATTATGCTTTCATTCACACTTGATGCTGGAATGTAGTCTTCAAAGCTCACCTGCATCAATCCTATCTTTAGACTCCTTCCAGATTTCTGAAGTGCAAGGGATGGACTAGATTGCCTTCTAGAGGTGCATTTTAGCTCAAGTGGTTCTGTGATTCTATGAGCAATAAGAGGAAATGTAGTTGGTGGAAAGGCACGTGAGCCAGTTTATTGTTAGTATCCTAAACTGTTATAAATGTACTCTGTAAATCACAGTGCTAATTTACTTAGCCAAGTAATGTCTGCAGTTAGAATAGAATTCATCCAGCAGCACAATAGTGATGGAAGGCTGCAACAGAACATTCGTAATTCTCCTGTAGAACAGAAGTACAGGGAGAGTTCACATCATTTTCATGTGACGTAGCTGGTGTAGGCTATGGAGCAGGGGTTGGAGTAGGCTGATGAAGAGGCAGAGGAGAGGTCAATGGGTTCATGATTATGAAGCCCATGGGCTTGAGTAGCAGTCACTGAGCCCTGTATCTTGCCTGCTGTCTTGATAAAGGATTCTATACTCCATCCCAACACAGTCCCCTACACAAAGCCAGTCTACTCAGACTTTGTTTGGGTCATGAATTTTACCCTGTGTACCATTCAAAGGACTCTTGTGTAAAGAATGGTAGTATTATCTGAATTATTCTCTCTAATTTTGAAATAAATTCATTAGTTCATTAAATATTTTTTTCTGCAGGCATCATTTCAACTTAGAGATTTTATTCATTCTTTGGAGACTAAAGAACCTCATAATGCAGACTTACATCTTCGAAAAATCCTTGTGGTCAGTAGATTGGTAAGCATGTTTGTTTGTTTAAAAACTGATAGTAATTATGCATCTGTGGAAGCAACTACATAATTGCAGGTGTGACTAGTTTTCCATTATAAACTTACAAACTTAAGGGTACCGTCTGACTTTTCTGCAGAGTTCATAAAATCTACAGTGCTAAGAAGTTTGCAGGCATCAATTTGAAGAAATGTCTCAAGCGGAAAACTGAGATTCATTAGTTAGCATAGTGTTATCTGGCATAGCTGTTATCTAGACTATGTCATTCACATACTCAGAGAATTTCACAGGAAATAGTTACACATAACAGAAAAACCAGCATTTTTCCTTGACAACTTCTACCCATACCTAGAACTCAATTATTCTGGCTTTGTTATAGGTGAAGTGGATTCACCCTTGATATTGGAGACAAGCTCTATGAATGATACATATTATGTTTGGCCACCCATTGGATATTCCTCAGAAATGAAATCCCAGCCCCGTTGACTTCAATGGAGCCATGATTTCACTCCAAATATTCTATTTACTGCTTGGTATTCCAAGACAGTGGGTCTATTTTATATTTAACTATTTTGTAGATTTGCTATATTTAAGTACTTATTTCCCCCCGTTTTATCTTGACTGAATTGGAATTTTTTGTAAAATGTCTGTTTCTTTATATTCTGAACATTGTTCAGTAGTCCATGTGAATTTTGTTACTTTCAGTGTGGGAAGAACCAACAAATCTTGCAGCTAATATATGGATTTATTGAACGCTCTTATACAAAATTAAAGTCTTCAGATGCATGTTTTGCTAACGAGCTGGGATATCAACTAATTCTTCAGGGGAAGTGGAAAGATGCTTCTGTGTGGTATAGAAGAGCAATGGAGCTCGATGAAAGCAGTGTAGATGCTCTAACAGGTAGGGTTGGGTTGGTTATTTTAAGAGAACTGTGATAATTTTAAGGTCTTTGGGGCAGAGAATCTGCCTTTCTTTGTGTTTGGAAAGTGTTAGCACATTGTGGATACTATTGGAAACAAATACCAATAATATTTCAACACACCAGCTAGTTCAGCTTCTTTTTTTTATTAACAGATGTAATATCTGAATGCAACTGGGTTTGATCTATGTTTTTGGTTTTCCTTTTTTGCATTAACATTTGTATTTTTACATACACTCAAATATATGGAGTATGTGGGCCAGATCCTTGGGCTGGGCTTAGTCCCTTTTGCACTGCTTCAATGGCACAAAAGGGATTTATAACTGCCCTAAAAGGGCAGGTGCGGGATTCTTCTACCAAAGTGGAAAATTTGATATTACAAGCCCATAAGGTCTTTTGTATGTTTGCATAGATACACATGTCATCCACACCACAAAAATCTGAAAACAAGTCATCCCTATCTACTGACTGCAATAAAGTTTTCAAATGTGCAGGAGTTTTATGAACTTATAGCCTATGAAGGCCTTTACTCATCACTTCAATCACAGCTTGTGTTCACATCCACTGAATCTCCTCATAAAGTCTCTGTTTAAGTGCAACCTTTTCAGTTCCAACTGTTGGTGCCATTGTCGCTCATGCATTCTTGCATCTGGGCACTACCTTCCATACTCCTGGACCTGAGAGCTTTTCTGGTTTTGGCCTTGTGGCATCTTCCTCAAGGCAGCCAGAGCTGTTAGCCACTGTGTTCCCCAGGGCCTCAGCAAATAAGAGCTTTGCTGCTGCTAAGCTGTGTGTCAGCCTCCTGACTCTGCCTTGCAAGCAAACTCTTCAAGACTTGCCAGTCTATGTCAGTCAGCCTCCTGACTATGCCTTGCACTTTCCTGTCCCTGAGTTCCCTAGCAATGTTCCCCTACAGTATCCAGTTCCGCTCAAAGGGGGGACTGAAACTATAAAAGCTGGGGAAAACACCCCAAGACATTCCTCTCTCTCTGCCTGCCCATTGCATTCACTGTACTTGAAGAGACAAAGGAAGCAGCCTTTGGACTCTGGGGGAGGGGTGCTGACTTAAAGAGTTTGGTCAGCAAGACTGCTGTTAAAACATGTGGTGAGAAAAATTTGCTTTGAATCTAATGACAGGTTTCAGAGTAGCAGCCGTGTTAGTCTGTATCCGCAAAAAGAAGAACAGGAGTACTTGTGGCACCTTAGAGACTAACAAATTTATTAGAGCATAAGCTTTCGTGGACTACAGCCCACTTCTTTGGATGCATATAGAATGGAACATATATTGAGGAGATATATATACACACATACTGAGAGCATAAACAGGTGGGAGTTGTCTTACCAACTCTGAGAGGCCAATTAATTAAAAAAACGTTTGAAGTGATAATCAAGCTAGCCCAGTACAGACAGTTTGATAAGAAGTGTGAGAATACTTACAAGGGGAGATAGATTCTATGTTTGTAATGGCTCAGCCATTCCCAGTCCTTATTCAAACCGGAGTTGATTGTGTCTAGTTTGCATATCAATTCTAGCTCAGCAGTCTCGTTGGAGTCTGTTTTTGAAGTTTTTCTGTTGTAATGTAGCCACCCGCAGGTCTGTCACTGAATGACCAGACAGGTTAAAGTGTTCTCCCACTGGTTTTTGAGTATTTTGATTCCTGATGTCAGATTTGTGTCCATTAATTCTTTTGCGTAGAGACTGTCCGGTTTGGCCAATGTACATGGCAGAGGGGCATTGCTGGCACATGATGGCATATAACACATATATCACATTGAATCTATCTCCCCTTGTAAGTATTCTCACACTTCTTATCAAACTGTCTGTACTGGGCTAGCTTGATTATCACTTCAAAAGTTTTTTTAATTAATTGGCCTCTCAGAGTTGGTAAGACAACTCCCACCTGTTTATGCTCTCTGTATGTGTGTATATATATCTCCTCAATATATGTTCCATTCTATATGCATCTGAAGAAGTGGGCTGTAGTCCATGAAAACTTATGCTCTAATAAATTTGTTAGTCTCTAAGGTGCCACAAGTACTCCTGTTCTTCTTTTTGAATCTAATGTAGTTTGTTAAGTTTGGCACCAGTAAGTGTTTTATCTTTATTTTTCTTATAACCACTTCTAACTTTTATGCCTCATAACATGTACTCACTTAAAATCTATCTCTTTGTAGTTAATAAACTTGTAGATATAATCCAGTGTGTTGAAAGTTGAAGAGTCTGAGTAACTCCTTTTGGGGTAACAAGTTGTGTGCATATTATTCCCTTAAAGGAATAACGGACGTGACGTATTTGAACTGTCCAGCAGAGGGCTGAGCAGTATAGGATGTACATTTCTGGGGGAAGATCTGGGACTGGGAGTGTGTTGGGTCACTCTGCAGCATAACCAAGGCTGGTAAAAGCCAAGGGGTGGCTGACTGGCTGCAGCACACACACAGACACAGCTGAGAGTGATTTACATGCTGGAGGCTGTTTGCGAGCAGTCCAGGTTGGAGGCTACAGCAGCGAGGCATTGTAAAGGGCACCCCAGGTTACAAGGCAGGGGAGCCCCGATACTCATTAGTCTGGATTGTACCTTGGTGTGTCACACATGCCCAGTGCAGATGGAATCTTTGGGAATTTAGCTGCAAAGTTCTAGTAAGTCATTAATGTACGGGTGCGAACTACAATTTTTCAAAGGCTTATAACTTAACCAAAATTGGGCAGATTTTAACAGGAACAGCAAAAGGCACATCCCTGACACAAAGGCCTGCCCCTTGCCAGATTTCAAGTCCCTGTTCCAGAGCACAAGCAAGAGCTTCTCAAAGAAAAGGTTGCTAGGATTTTTTAACATTGAGAAAACAACACATTTTTCCTAGTTTTCATCTTAGAAATTGTTGAAATGTAAATTTTGAAAAAAATTCAACTTGAGGCAAACACCCAGAGTGGAAAATTTCAGCCCAAGTAGTTAAATTTGGCAAAGTTATAAGCAACTGAAAACAAGTGTTAAATTGGGAAGTGTCGGACAGCCTTAATAATGGGCAGAGCTAGCAGTCCCACTTATAATGCTCTTTTGTTAGAGTTGCAGTCTTGTAAGTGCTGCAAATCTCAAAAAAAAAAAAAAACAAGCATGCCTACGGCCCAATCTTGCAATGTACGAATAGCTCCTTTATCACTGAAATCAACGTCAGTTGAGGGCACATAACACTTAGTACCTTGCAAGATTGGGCACTTCATAGGCCTCAGTTCAGCAAAGCACTTAAACATTTATTTAACTTTAAACACATTTAAAAATTCCACTGAAGCTAAGATTCAAGCAAATGCCTGAAGTTAAGGACATGCTAAAGTGTTTTTGATGATTAGTGATAGATTGTTCAGTTTGGATAATAATGGGGAGTATAGATCAATTTAACATTTTTTTTATCAATTTAGAAAGAACTTCTTTGGGTATTTGCCCACGTGGACCGTGCTATAGGTGCCCCATGCACACAAGATCAGATTTGTTCAGCAGTGGCCTCTAGGTCTGCACTTGTGCCCTGCATGTCCTCAAGCTCCTCACCCAAGGGCATAAAGGATGGAGAGGGCCCATCTGCCACTCAGTTCCTTCTTACGACCTGTGGCAGCGAGATGGAACTTCCTTAGTGTCCTGTGCTACCCCATAGCTGTATCTTTCTTATTCTTCTGACCATTAGTGTTAGTTCTTATAGCTATTAATACCTAGTTAGGCCATTGGCTCTTTTAACAAAGGTGGGGGAAATTTTAGTTCCTCAGGTTATCTTGGTACTATACGTAGGTACCATCCCTGTGGTGGAAGCTATGTCTCCAAATTTTAAAATCTTTCTAGCCGGTGTGGCAGCCATCCCCTTAAATGAGCGTATGTTAAGTGTGTTTCTGGCCTTGGTGAGGGATGCGTCCCTGAAAAATATTTGATCTGTAGATTTTTTTCAAATGTCACCTAATAGGCTGGAGACACCTGATTGAAATGATTTTTGTTAAAACGCTAAATAAAAGGTGTGCCTGGTTCTGAGACCCCTTTGTAAAAAGAACCTCCTGTTGCTTCAAAACTATTTAGCCAGTGGTCCTGGATCCTGAGTCTCCTTGGACTCGAAGAGACCTGGCACCTCAACGGAGTCTACTGACATCATCACACAGATCCCCTTGGGTCAGTCAATTGCTCCTCCTGCCCATGGTAGGAAAGAGAACTGTTCTACGACTGTGTCCTGGCACCAATCACCATCGCCAGTTTATAGATATGCTTCTTGATTCAAAGTCAGCAAGGGTTTGTCTCCCTCAAGTGTGGTTTGACACCATGAGTCATCTTATATCAGATCTTAAGATTCAGCCAAGGACATCACTAAAAAAGTCTGTCTCAGACTTCTGGGTCATGTAACCTCTTGCACATACATGATACTGCCATGTTGTGTCTGTCCACTCCAACAATTACTAAAGTTAGTCTATCAGCCAAACAGATGGCGTGAATCTGCAAGTAGTCATTACTGAGAATATCCTGTCATCACTACTCTGGTGGAAGGATCCACTAAATGTCTACTAGGTGTGATGCCTGTGTCTCCAACTCCCAAAATGCTTCTCTGATGGACACCTCCAAATAGGGCCAGGGGGACACATCTGGCTCATCTACAGACACAAGGACTGTGGTCCCTGGCAGAATCTCAACTACATATAATCATACTAGAACTCAGGGCAATTTGTCTAGCTCACAAGGCATATCTACCTCTTATGCAGGTATGGCATGTAAATTGACATATCACAGAACCAACATGTGATTCTACACCTGAAAGCATCATCTTTGTATCTGACAGCTTGAACATTAGCTGGCTAATATTAGAAGATGAATACCGCTCTACAGCAGTTATGATTTTCTCATTCAGAGCAGAAAGCCTTCAACAAGGCTTATTACTGTGGTCACGTGGAAGAGGTTTTCAGTATTGGCTGCTTGCCATAACCTTCTCCCCGTAGAGATCTCTATACCAATCATCTTGATAATTTATCTTTGAAACACTCAGGTCTCTCTGTTAAAGTTCACTTAGCAGCCATATCTGCCTGCCATCCTCCCATAAAGGGCCACAGAGTTTTTCTCCATTCTATGGTAACCACATTTTTGAAAAGGTTAACACATGTTCCTACCTGTTGAAGGTTTTTCCCTGAGACTTAGATGTAGTTTGACTGTCTTTGCTGACGCCTCCATTTGAATCTGTCATCTTGTTCTTTGTATCATTTGTCTATTGACATGGAATTCTTGGTAATCATTACCTCTGCTCTCAGGACGAGGCAGATCCCAGCACTGATCACAGGACCACTGTATAGCACCTTCCATAAGGATAGCTAGTCTTTCTCCACACCCCAAATTTCTACCTGAAGCATCTTGTATTTCCATTAAATCAGTTTATTCACCTACCAGTGTTCTTTCCAAGACATCACTTGTCTTCTGCAAAAACTAAACTTCACATTCTATATGTTTTAAGAACTCTCTCCTTACTGTCTGAATAAGAAAAAAAAGAACCACAAATGATCAAGATACTTTGTTTCTTTTGGTGACAGATCCAGAAGCCAACACAGAGACTCTCAAAATAGGTGTCAGACTATATTAACTTTTTCAGTTAATAGGAAATCCTAACTTCACCATCTCACATCAAAGCACATTCTTCTAGAGCTCAGGCAGCCTCCTTGCCAGTAGGGATCTCTATACTTGAAGTCTGTATAGCGTCTACTTGAAGTTCAGTACATATCTTTACAAGATATTATTTTCTCATGTCGGCCTTTAGATCTGATGCCCAATTTGGCAAGGGAGTTTTACAGTCCTTGTTTAGATAGGACTCTGCGTGCCAATCAGAGTGAGATCTGTATGGAAAAAATACCTGAAGAAGAAAAAACGGTTACTTACCTTAGAGTAATTGTAGTTCTTCCAGATGTTTTGTCCACCTGGATCCCATAACCCGTCCTCCTCCTTGTTAATACAGAGTCCTTTAAACTTGGGATTCTGTATTGGTGAAGGAACTGAGTGGAAGTTGGGGCTGCCCTGCCCTTTGTGCCCTTGAATGAAGGGCTCATGGATATGTAAGGTGCATGAACAGCCCAACGAACATTGCTAGTCCAAAGAATCCAATCTCATGCACACAGGGTGCTTGTGTACCAAGAGTGGGATCCATGTGGACAGAACATCTCAAAGAACCAAATTACTGTAAGGCAAGTAACTTTTTTATTGTTGTGGTTAAAATTCCTTTTTATTGTATTTCTAAGCACATGACATGTTATTGTATTAACGTTGTTGCATTACAGGTATTATTTGGTGTCAGGTGCTGGAAGGGAAGCTGGATGAAGCAGAGCATCAGCTGGAATTCTTAAAGGAAGTTCAGCAGTCCATTGGAAAATCTGCGGTTAGATATAGAAATACAATTGTTTACTGTATTTTTGTTCTTCATTTCTACACATGTTCCGGGCACATTGCACACCTTCAAAATTCTGCGCAGTTATGCTGGTGTAAATCCAGGGTAACTTCATTGACTGACAGAATCTGTCCCACAAACATTAACAAAATATATTAACTCAATCTTCAGAACTAGACTGTCTAAAAACTTTCCCAACTCCATTTCCCCACACAATTCATCCTCGGGAAAAGCAGGAAGGGACTGCTAGGTCTTGAAGGATGTTCTGAAGACTACCAAATGTTCCAGAATCAAGGAACCCTCACAGAAAACACTACTGCCAGCCTCCTTTCATTTAATCAGGGTTGTTAGCTCTAGCACAATGATTGCAATTGCTTTTGTATCACATGGGGAAAGACAGTCTTTTAAACAGATAGTCCCTGCCATTTAGGAGTTTATAGGTCAAAATCAATATCAATCTTCATCTGGAAATTGATTAGCAGCCAGTGCAGACCCTGGAACACAAGTGTAACATGCACCCAGTGGGGGATGCTTCTTAACAAGTGGACCACATTCTGCTCTAGCTGTAGTTTCTGAACGCTTTTAAGGTGCAACACCATCTGTGCTTCAGTCATGCAAGATGCTGAGCACTCCAGCCCCAGTCTAGCAAAGCACTTAAAGCACATGCTTATCTTATGACTTAGTAGTGTTTTAAACTAATTTGATACTTACTTGCATGGATGTAAATGACTATACAAAGCCCTAAAGGTCCAACGTTTAGACAAGGGATGGGATAGTTCCCAAAATAAAACACACAATTTGATGTAAACAGATGTAAGTAGACTAAAACTACCTTCAGATGATCACTCTGTCTTTGCACTGAAATCCACTGGAGCTATGTGCACTTATCCAAAGACAGCATTTGTCCTAATGTAGTAAAATGTGGAATTTTCCTTTTTACAGGTTCTAGTTTATCTTCAGGCAGTTATTGCTTCAAAGAAAAACAAGAATGAACCAGTTGCAACTGCCCTTTTGAATGAAGCTGCAGAACTTCATTTTTCTGCTTTGCACGGCCTTCCTCTGAGCATGGAATACTATGAAAAACTAAACCCCATGTTCCTGATTGAAATTGTGAAGGAATATTTAGTCTTCTGTCCCAAACAGGTGAGAAATATTTTAGATAAAATATTTAGTATTCATTTATTATCTGTTTATATTTAACTTTGATATTGTAATTTAGAAATCTAGATGTTTAATTTCTCCAGAATACATGTCCATAACTTTCGTTGAACTTATGAGATGATATATGTAGAAATGGAGGAGACACTAGACACCAATATGTTTTCCTTTTGAAAGGGTTCTCTGTATACTATACTTCTGGAAAATATGTAGTAAGGCCAATCTAATTCTTAATTTTTCTTAGCCTAGGTCACCTGGTCAAATTGTATCTCCTTTTCTTAAACAAGCAGCTATAATTTTGAATCCAGTGGTTAAAGCTGCTCCTGGTATGCTGGAGCCTCTTTATCTAATGGCACAAGTCAAATATTTATCAGGTAAGACTAGACCATGTCATTAAATCCAAAGAAAAAGAAAAATGTACATGCTAAGAAATGATTAGGCTTAAGACTCATTGACAGCTAGAACACATTCTGAAAATTTGGATTAAACTGAGTTAGTACCTTTTGATATCAAGGGGTAGCCGTGTTAGTCTGTATCTACAAAAACAACAAGGAGTCTGGTGGCACCTTAAAGACTAACAGATTTATTTGGGCATAAGCTTTCATGCATGTACATGCCTCTCTGCCATGTACATTGGCCAAACCGGACAATCCCTCCGCAAAAGAATAAATGGACACAAATCGGACATTAGGAATGGTAACATACAAAAGCCAGTAAGTGAACACTTCAATCTCCCTGGTCATTCTATTACAGATTTAAAAGTCACTATCATTGAACAAAAAAACTTCAGAAACAGACTTCAAAGAGAAACAGCAGAACTAAAATTCATTTGCAAATTTAACACCATTAATCTGGGCTTGAATAGGGACTGGGAGTGGCTGGCTCATTACAGAAGCAGCTTTTCCTCTCCTGGAATTGACACCTCCTCAACTATTACTGGGAGTGGACTACATCCACCCTGATTGAATTGGCCCTGTCAACACTGGTTCTCCACTTGCGAAGTAACTCCCTGCTCTCCATGTGTCAGTGTATATAATGCCTGCATCTGTAACTTTCACTCTATGCATCTGAAGAAGTGAGGTTTTTATCCACGAAAGCTTATGCCCAAATAAATCTGTTAGTCTTTAAGGTGCCGCCAGACTCCTTGTTACCTTTTGATGTATGCAGTGTTGTTGTAGCCATGTTGGTCCCAGGATATTAGAGAGAAAAGATGGGTGAGGCTATATCTTTTATTAGCCCAACTTCTGTTGGAGAGAGAGACAAGCTTTTGAACTTACATAGCAGTCTTCTTCAGGTCTGGGACAATCCCACCAACAGAAGTTGGTTCAATAAAAGATATTACCTCACCCACCTTGTCTCTTAGTACCTTTTGACGTATTCTGTTTCTTTGTGTCCCTCAGTTTGTCCAATAAAATTACATTACACCACAAAATTTGAAACATAGGTGGATTTTGACACTGGCTCATGCAAGTGGCAGTTTTCAAGGGTAGGAGTAGTAAAATGTTTAGGAAATTGTCATTATTTGGTTTATGATAATGAAACTGAGAGAGAAGAAAATATGATCATTAGGAATATGTTCATTATTGGGATTAAACCAGCCATTACTATTTCTCAAAAGTGGGGAAAAAATGCTAGGATCTGATGAAAATACTACTCCTGTTGCATTTCCAACTAAATATTCCCTTGGCCTTATGGGCACAGATCCAGTCTCCAGAGGTTGTAATGAAAGAGCAGAAAATGTAAATGACTGCCAATGGCTATATAAGACATTTGTGGCATTGAGTGTCTGCATTGAATAAGGTGATCTCTGTGGGAGCCATTACTAGCCTGGCCGGAACTACATCATCCTTTAATTAAATTATCTGGTAAAATGCCCCTTTATTTAAAGTTATTCGAAAGCAGTACTGGAGAACAGAACTGTAGAGCTACTTCATTGTTGAAATCAAAGTTGTGACACCACCATATAATCCCGGTGGGATATCTTTATTTCACACTGTAAAGCTGAAATGAGATTTTGCACCTATATGTTGTCACTGAGACTCAACATACTTGTATTTTCCTCCAAAGAATGGGGCTTATATTTGTGTTAGCAATAGTTAGAGAGTTCCCCTGTCAAGGGATTTATCATTTCTAAATTGATTTAATTGATGCCAAGACACTACACTGATGAATGTTTTAAAGTAAAAATAATAATAATGTAAAAGCATAAGGCAAACGTCATAACAATGTCAAGACATCATACCAGAACTATTTTGTGGTTCTCTCCTACTCCTTAAACATTGTATTTCCAATCTTCTCATCTGGAGGAAAAAACAGAAGGTTGTTTCTTCTCTCCTTTAGCGTCTCTCCCATTCTGGTTGCTGGGAGAGAAGTACAGTAATATTCTGGTGATTCTTACTCCGGGAGTCAGAATGCTATTTCCCTGCATCACACAGCTGGGCTTCTCTGGTTGATGCTCCTTTAACTGCCAGAGACCCAAGCAGAGCAAGTGAATTTTCATCAGATCTGCAAAGTCAGTAAGAACTACATGTAAGACCATGAAGAATACCATGAAGCTATAGAATATATTTGACAAACTGGCACTTTGGACGTGCTCTGTACATCATGTTTTATTTATTTTATGCTCTCATCCTTAAGGAGGAATTATATGCTTCATAGGTTAAAGGCTCTGGCTCTTTTCTCATATGAGATACTGACAGCATCATGACACATATCAGACATTACATTTGCAGAATATTCATGTTGCTCATTTCAGACAGTTCGTAAGAAAAGCAGGTCAAAACAAAAGAAAATGGTCAGTTGTTTTTTAGGTGAGTTGGAAAATGCACAGGGTACTCTGCAACGTTGTCTAGATTTGGACCCTACATCAGCAGATGTCCATCTTCTCATGGCCCAGATCTATCTGTCTCAAGGAAATTTCAGAGAGTGTTCTCATTCATTGGAGTTGGGGGTCAGTCATAATTTTCAGGTAAGAGCTAGTACTGACTACAAAAAATCTTTTTATTGGAAGTATTTTGTTCACAATATACAATACACTGTGTGAGTTAATCCCTTATATGTTGTACTAAACATTTTTCTCTTAGGAAATACCCTTAAGTAACTTACACAGAAATGAGAAATGCAGATATACTGATACCAGTATACCAACTCCATACCCCATTTGTTCACTTTTGTATGTTAGTGCTTTCAGAAGAGTCAGTACTCCCCATCTAGTGATATTTCGTGGCTGTCTCCTTATCACCATATCAAATGTATGGGAGGAGCTACAGTAAAGGGTGTGGTCTAATGTCCTGAGAGTGGTCACTTTTCTTCTCCCTATCTGTAGTAACAGATGCCTTCCTAACAAAAAGGGTTACAACATTTATGATCTTGAGATATTTTCTTAGTTTTATTTTCGAGTGAACATTCTTGAGTTGAGAGCAATTTATCTATATCAGAAGGACATCTATTTAGTGTTCCAAGTCAAAGTGGTTTCAGTGCACTTGACAATTCCACAGTAATGGTTTCATGACAACCAGCAATTGAGAATAGACTTTGAGTACTTGCATAAGTAATCGTTGCAGGATCAGGCTCTGGTTGCAAAGTAACTGAATTTTTATCATGATCATACAGCATATACTTACTACTTTTGTCAGGTTCGTGATTATCCACTGTATCACTTCATCAAGGCCAGAGCACTGAATAAAGTAGGAGATTATCCAGAAGCCATAAAAATTTTAAAAATGATTATCAGTTTACCTTATATGAAGAAAGGTGAAAGTAAAAAAATCCTTGGTACCAGTATAACAACCAGTGAACGGGTGTCCATATATCTGGAACTTGCAGAAGCTCTTCGACTCAATGGGGAACTGGTAAGAAATTGAATATAAACTACATTTTCAGTAAGGAGAATGTTATAAATAAATTTTTAATTAAAAAGTCAGGAGCCGTTCTGATTAGGCAAATCTAGAGTAATGAAACTCGGTAAGGAAAACTAAACTGGCCATACATTAATAGAGCACAACAAGAATGATGTTTGTAATCTAGATTAGTTGCTAAAATATCTCTTGAAAGATGTTGTGAAATTCATTAGGCAGATATGATATTTTATGATTGTAAATTGACCCAGAGGAGGCCTTTTTGCGTCCAGTCTGTGTCTGACCTTGTAGGAAAAGGAGATATCTAGAATAAGGTACAGAATCAGTCTTCTTGGACCTCCCTAAGCAGTTTTGAGGGGCAGTCACACCGGAACTATACTTTTCTTACATAGTAAAAGAGTCTTAATTTTTCAAACTATAGGGATTTTGAACCCAACAGCACAGTTGTAAATACTCTTCAAAGAAGAAGTCCTTTTGGTATACAGTCCATTTATTATAGCAAGCTCCTCATATATTTTATATGATGTATACTTTGTAAATTTTAGGAACTGTAGAGTTAGTCC
The DNA here is from genome assembly GCF_027887155.1 of Malaclemys terrapin pileata. NCBI lineage: Eukaryota > Metazoa > Chordata > Testudines > Emydidae > Malaclemys > Malaclemys terrapin. The sequence continues at coordinate 273,921,423 of NC_071506.1, forward strand.
AAGTGTCTCATTAGGCTCATAACTTCATTAGGCTATGAAAATTGCCCTGTTCCTTAGCAATACAATGAAGATGATTCCAAATGTCACTGAGGGGATAGTTGATATTCACGTTATCAGTTATCCACTATATATTATGTTATTATTGTATGTAATAATATTGTCCTCTATACTACCTGTGAGCTACTTGATGGCAATTAATCTGAAAGCATGTGTTTATACAGAATATGCCAACATTGTAGTGGTTTCCCCTAACATACTGGGTGAAATTAATTGGAGTTTTGCCTTTGACTGCAATGGAGCCAGGATGTCACCCATATTGAGTGTAGTGTATCATACATACTAAGTACTTCACTACATAGAACAGACAGTATAAAATAACAAGGGTTTTTATATATATGCAAACAAGTTTTATATATGGATCTGTAACAGGTCCTCTGCCAGCCCCTCTTCCTGGGGCCCACTGGCTGCCCCAATAAAGTACAGAGAGGCTTCTCCTTCTGCAGCACCCGTGGCTTTATTTACAGATTTCTCCCACCACCAGTGATATACTATATACAGTTTGCAGACCTTACAATCTCTACTTCCACCCAGAGCCTGCCCTCAGCCCAGAGACTGACCTTCCCCTGGCCATCCTCCTTCCTTCTGGCTGCCAGCCAGCCTTTCTAGCCCTTGAACCCTCAGGCCGACAGGTGCAGCCAGTTCTAAAGGCCAGGCACCAGACTTCTCCCTAGCCCCAATCTATTTCCCCTGATTGGGGCTGGCTGAGCAGGGGCTAATTAGGTGCCTCTGCACCAGCACCCTGCTACAGGATCCTACAACTAATAGCTGAGAAGTTGTGTGACTAAAACTTTCCATCTCACGCTCAAAAGGCTATTTAAATATTCCTACAATAAGTAGTCATTCAAAAAAGGCCATTTGTAGTTCTAACTAGAAACAAAAATTGCACGGTACATTTTAATTCATACTTTCAAATTTAAAATACCTATACTAACTGGAAACAGTAGTATATCTGTCATCTTATGTATTATATGTGTATACATTGTCCTCAGCTTAGTCTAGAGCCTGATCCTGAGACGTGCCTTTCACTTTAGTGTGAGCTATAGGCACTCAGAATTTCTTGGAATCAAGTGATTAGAATGTGCACTCCTTTGGGCATAGTCCATAGTGTCCTCTGTAGTGCTTATTAAATTATGTGTAATAAAACTTGTCATCAGTTATTTAACTGAGATATGTGGCAACTGCAATAAATCCAAAATGAAGCACATTCTGACACACTTAAAAAAAGCAGAAGAATAGACAATGAAGAAAGTCTCATGATTTGTTGGTGCCTTTTTCCTTGGGTAATAATAGCATCGACAGCTTCCAGTGTCATTCTTGTCTCCTCATGGAGAATTAGTCTATGCAGTTCTGAAGTGCTGAACATTCCATCTCTTGCCAATTCAAATATATATTGCTCACGAGACAGTTTGCCATTAGAGTTGGGACAAATTGGTTAATTGAAATAAAGCGTCTCCAAACAAAAGGGAATTAGGTTGAATATTTTCCCTAAATAACCTACTTTCAAATCGGTGTCTGCTATTCAAAGGTAGATAGCACATGTTGTCTGAAATATTTACATAATTTACAAAGGAGATAACTATTGCTTATATATAGTAAATTTAAAAAATAGATTATATCACAAACCTTCAAGTTACTCAGTTATAGATTAGCTGAATAAAGCCTAAACTTTTTCAATAGTTCTCTTGTTTGCTTAAGGAAACACTTTTATTCAATGCCAGATATAACATTGCATGCTGTCAGACTTAGAGCATCACACTATTCTTTATTTGTATTGCAGTAGTGCCTAGAGACACCAGTCAGAGACCAGAATCCCACTGTAGTAAGCACTGTACAAACACAACCAAAAGACAGTACATGCCCTGAGGAGCTTACAATCTAAGTATAAGACTGAACATATGGATACAACAAACAGACAGGGGAAACAAAAGGGAACTGTGAAGGTAACAGTGAGACAAGACTGGTTAGCATGAAAAGAAAAGCAGTGGTCACATTGTTTGCAATATTAGGGTTTTGGATTCAATTGAACCTCCAGTTTAATATGAAATGAAAATGGGTTTGGCAAGCCCAACTGCTTTAAAATGAAATACATTTTGCACCAGCTAACCCTTTGATGGTAATAGAGTAATTTAGTTACAATTTTACTTATTTTTTAATATTCCAGCATGAAGCAACTAAAATTATGCAGGATGCCATTAATGAATTTAGTGGAACTCCAGAGGAAATCCGCATCACTGTTGCTAATGTAGATTTGGCTCTCAGTAAAGGGGAAGTGGAAATAGCGCTAAGCATGCTGAGAAATATCACCCCAAGCCAGCCATATTATACTGAGGTTAAAGAAAAGATGGCTCAGATATACCTTCAGATACGGAAGGATAAGAGACTATACATTGGATGTTATTGGTAATATTGTTTAAGATTAATTCTGTTAAAAATGTTTACATTTTCAAATATTTTATTTTAAAAAGATGATGGCTTTATATACAGAAAAAATGCTGACAATATAGAGCAAAACCAATTTCAGAACCTTTTGGAAGCATAGTCTAGGAGTTAAAGTACAGAGCTGTGAATCCAGAAAACAGGGTCCATTTCCACAAGTCACTTTTTTATTTCAGTGTTTGTCATAATCATTCATATTTTTGTTAAGATAACAAGACCTCTAAGTATTTTGGAGGAAAGAGAAAAAAATAGAAACAGTTGAGACTCTTAAGGAAATACATTAATATTTAAAAATACCACAATAAACATTGTTATGACATAAAATATTATGCTAAACAGTTGGGGTCAGATTGTGCCACCTTTTTTCATCCTGAGTACTGCCTTACTCCGCAGGTATACTACTGAAAACAAAAATCAATTTTTTGAAGTAAGTTAGTACTCAGTGTGAGTACGGATGGCAGAATTTGCCACTTAATCACTAGCCAACAGTAAATATTTCCCCCAACATTCGCATTAAGGGTCAGATATTTCTATTTCAGAACTAGCATTTTCTTTATTGAAAGAGGCTTTCATCTTCAGCTAAAGAAGACAAAAAAGTTTTTCTGTCATCAGAAACATAAAATACTTACTGATTTTGACTATTGGATAACATCGGTTTTATGGGGAAAAGAACTGAAGTGGGGAAGACTAAAAGCCAGATTCTGTCACTCTCACACGGAGTATGGCCTTCCTCCAAAATTAGACCGCTCAAGCAATAGGACTGCTCGCAGAGAGCTCAATTATGTCTTTGCCATTAGCCCTGTGTTATGGGCAGTGCTTTGCTGTGTTGCCCCAGGAGCAGCTTGAGCAGGAAACAGTGATTCGCAGAGAGAGCATTCGGTATGGAGGCTGTACCCGATGCAGCATACGCTCCCTGACTCATCAAGCACACCCACGGTGTTTGGCATGTTGGGAGAGCAGAGCTAAGGCTCTGACCTCTCTCTGCTCCCTCTGGCTCACCTGCATGGTTAGCCTGCATCACCTCCCATGCTAATAACGATGACTAAGGTAAATGGCAACAGGAGCACGAGGGAGCATCGTGCACTCCCTCATGCCACCCCATTGCCTGGGTCACAGTTTGGCTCAGAGTAAGATACTACTCAAAATGAGAAAAGGGGGCAGAATCTGAACCTACAAAAATAAAAGTAAGACATCATGATTCTATGATTAAATGATTATATATCCCGAGTGATAGATAAATCATTCATTTAACAGCTTTCTATTGTCACACAAACAGCAAAATCCTCAGTCCAGCACCTCTATAACTGAAAGAGATTTTACATAATCATTGTTATGAATTTCCATATACATTAGAAGTATTAGAGAAATGCACTAAATGATCAGAATATTATTTTTTTCTATATTGAGAACTGAATGTTGGCATGTGGTTCTCACTGATAATGTGAGTAATCCATGTAAACAGGCCACATAATATGTTTGCCCAGATGCACTTGCATTTTCCAAGTTATAACTCTTTTTGTTATTTCTTGCTCATATTCCAAATATGCTGGAATTCTGGTAGTATTTTTTGGGCTTATCTATATGAACAGTTGGTGCGGGTCAAGCTGGGATATAAAACTGCTTCGCTCTAGATTGCTGCTCATTCAACTGTCCATGTGGACCCTGCTGCTGTGGACTAACAGTTCAGTAGTGCACTTCGATATACTCCTGTTTCAAAGTGGGATAGATCAGTGTGCACTAGGGAATCTTTAGTGTGTGGCAGTGAGGTCCACACCGTTAGTGTACAGCAGGCTGGTGTGGAGTAGATTTACACCCCAGCTTACTGCACCATAACTGTTTGTACAGAAAAGCCCTTAGGCAGCAAGACAAGCGGATAGTTGGGATTACTACTCTTGACTTGCTAAAACTTGTGCTCTTCCTTTATTTTTATTTTCTCTCTCCACTCCCCTCAATCTAACCTACTTGTTTGTGTCATCCACCTGTCATGTCTGTCTTTTGAATCGTAAGCTCTGTGGAGCATGGAATATCATTTTCTATATTTGTACAGTACCTAACCCAATGGGGTCCCAACCTGCTTGGCTAATAGGCACTATAGCAATATGCATATTATTAAGTGATAATTTCTCACTGGTATTTACAATACCTCCAAGTTTGGTGCCATTTACATTTTTTCCCTCTTCCAGATCCCCATCAGGATATTAAATAGGATGGAACCTAATTAAATTCCTGTGCAGTACCTTCCTAGGCACCTCCCCCACCATTACATATTTGATATATTGCTTTTTATCATTTTCCTTTGTTTATGGCCCTTTGGCTATTTTTCAGTGTGCAACAATGTTCAGACAAGCAGAACTGAAATTACTTTTGTGTGTAAGATTTCCTACACGAAAAAGAGTGGGGAGAATTCTTTTGTTTGGTAATAATATCTCCTTTGTTTTGAGGAGCTCAAACTTCTCTAGGGCTTGGGCCTGCATCATTAGGGGTAATGGAAGTTTTCCCATTTACTTGAATGCAAACAGGATCAAGTCCTTAAAAGCATAGAAATTTTATGTCTATTTTATACCGCGGCACAGAGAAGTTAAGTGATTTCACCCAAGGTTACACTGCAAGTTTATGATACAGTGAGAATGAGAACCCAGACCTCCCCACTCCCAGTCCCTTGCTAAGTCACAGTGTCTCCTAATATTTGATGTAGATGTCTGCTCTGGTGAGGGAAAAGAATATAAGATCATAGAACTTAGAGGAGAAAGAACTGTTAGATCAAGTCCACCCCCCTTCAAGTGCATGATATTGTTCTGCCTCTAAAGGACAATATCCAATATTAAACTCATATAACACACTTGATCCTAGCCAGAAGGTCAACATACCTGATAAAGAGCCATTATGTACAGCTATAGTATGCTTTATTCATATCCTCCTTGGAATATCACCAATATTTTCAGCTCCCCCAAAAGACTTTTGTGTCTATCAGAGATTGTCAAGTCAGCAAATCCCTATCTAGGGCAAAATGAAAAACAGAGATTTCCCCTCCATTTACCCCTTTCACTTTTTTCCTACCTTGCTTTGCTCTTTTGCACTGAGTTTATATAATTTTCTCAACTAGATATAATAAAGAGACTGTCCTCCACAGTAGCGTGGTTCAGCCTGAGGAAGAATTATTCTGGAATAGCTATTTCAGTATATTTCCAAGTGTAGGCAAGCCCTTAGATTAATCTCAGGGGGATAAACTGCTTGAATTTACCCACTCTGAAGTTTTGTCAAATTCTCCCATTACTGCACTATAGTACCAGTGCAGCTTCACCAGTGCTATGAATGGTGGGAGCACTAATGTAGTCTGAGCACAGGTGGGTTTTTTTACTACCGTGTGGTCTAGATTTGTTCTGTTTAGGACTAGGTGACTTAGTAACAAAAACACCCACATCTGGTGCATACTATGCGCCCATCCTTGCTAACACCTGTGGACCTGCCCCAGTGGTAGTCCAATGATGAGAGAATTTGACAAAAACCTCATTGTAGATATAGCTGGGGAGAGGTTGCCTTTTTCTACTAGTTACTTTTGTGTGTGTGTGTGAAGAGGGGCTAGAATCAGACTGTGGTTGTGGAAACTTGTTAAAAATTATATTTTTTAATTCAAAACATGCAAACATCTTCTAACTATTCTATGTAACCATGAGTTCCTATCACTGTTATCTTCAATTTTCCATTCCAATTCTCTCAATTTGTTTGCTGCACCAGTGTATTGCATCTTGTCTTCATTCAGATTGTGCAAGCATTTTGGAACAGTGGCTGTTAAAGTCATTGGAGCTACTCTGACTTAAGTTCTAGCTCTGTTTTTTTAAATGACAGAACTGACTTTATTTTCTTGAGGGTTCATATATTTTCTTACATTTCATGCATTAGATTTCAAAATTTATCTCTTATTGTTTCTTGATTCTAAATGTTGTTGTTGCTTTTTTTTATAGCGAACTGTGTGAACAATTGCCAAGTCCTCATACTAGCCTTCTCTTGGGAGATGCCTACATGAATATTCAAGAGGTTAGTATAAATTTGTTTAATAAACCTGTAGTAATTCAAACAAAAATACATTTAACTGAAAAGCTGGATTTAAATAATAATAATAAATTAATAACTAGCACTTATATAACATACAATAAATGTTGCTGAATCATTGGCAAAAATATTCCTAACTGCTAATGTTACACATAAAAATAACTCTCACTTCTGTCCCTTACTTTTAGCCAGAGAAAGCTGTGGAAGTATACGAAGCAGCTCAAAGAAAGAATCCTTTAGATGCAACACTGGCCAGAAAAATTGGACAAGCATATGTGAAAACTCATCAATATAGCAAGGTCTTAAAAACAAAGGATTTCTTTTATTCGTTGAACATTTAAATCATAAGAACAAAGAAACAAAGAGAAATTATAAAATTGAATAGACGACAGAAGTTATAAATGAATGTTTCATTTTGACCTACTGTAATTCTGTATTTGGGATATTATATTGACATTTTAAAATTTCCTTGTAGGCTGTTAATTATTATGAAGCAGCTCTAAAGATGAGTGAGCAGGACTTCTTGTGCCATGATCTTGCTGAACTCCTCCTCAAACTCAAGAAGTTTAACAAGGCAGAAAGCGTTCTGAATCAAGCTATGGAGCATGACTCTGGTAGCATTATTCATCCTTTCTATTAAGTTTGCTCTGTGGAGTATCGAAGCCTGTGGATCATTTACAATATATAACATTAATTTCTTCATAAATAAGTATTCTAGTTAATTATATTTCTAGACTGAGTACACTTACACAAGCTTTCAATAAATATTTAAATTGCCTTGCATGAGGGCACGCTCCCAGGCCTTGGTTTACACATTTGTGGGTGGCACAAAAATACTTCATTTTGTACTCCAAATATCAATTCTTGTTTCTGATATCCAGAAAAATGTCAGACTCAAGAGGTAACATATTACCATTTTTAATCTTTCAGTTAATGACTTGCCTTCCATGATGAAGGATGTCAAGAGCCTGCTTTTACTAGCAGAGGTTTACAAAAACAATAAAAAAGAAGAAGTGATGGGAACTTTGAACAAGGTAATTCATGAGGTTATACAAGCCATATACAATGCTAGAGATCTTCCCTAATCATTTATCAGTAGAAATAGCTTACGTTCTTCTTTGAGTAGATGCAGCTGTGTATCCCACTTAGGGTGCTGAAGCCAGGCCACTGGCTGCATTGAGGTGGGAGATCACCCTGAAGTCCCCACTTCCCCAAGTACAGGGACTCGGCCATGAGGCTGCACCTGACCCTGACACAGTGCAAGGGCTGAGCCTGCCCCAGAAACACCCTGGGGCCCTGCCTCTCTGCACCAGGTGCAGGTAGGCAGGCTCAGCCCAGCAGGATCCAAGTGTGGAGGGGCTTAGTGTGGGATGAGAGGTTTCTGGGTGGGGCAATCTTGGTGCGGGCAGCTCGGGGAAATCTTGATCCACAGGAGTTGGTTGCAGGGTTCCAGGTGTGGGGGCCGTGGGACTCTTCAGGGGATCCAGGTGAAAGTGGTTGGCGATCAGTGGGGTGGGGGTCCAGGTGTGGGGAGATGGGGATCAATGGGGGGGGTCTGGGTGTGGGGGGCTCAATGGAGTAGGAGTCCAGTGCAGCTGCTTGGGGATCAGTGGGGTGGGGGTCTGGGTGTGGAAGTCTCATCAGAGGGGTCCAGGTGTAGGCAGGTAGGGCTTGTCAGAGTGAGGGTGCGATGGGCCTGCTTAACAGGGAGCCCCAGCTGACGAGGGGACACTGCATGCCAGGCTCCCGCTCTCGCCCCCGCCCCCCCTGATTCCTCTATCCCCTTTTCTTCTCCATCCCCCTCTAACTCCCACATTCCCCTCCCCCTGCCCTATTCCACCCCCGTTCCTTCCCCACTGCCTCTTCCCCTCACCCCCTTCCCTCATTTTCCCCACCCCCTCTTACCCAGCCCCACTGCGGGCACTCACTGTTGCACAGAAAAAAGGAAGGCTCCCAGCACATAGAAGAGGAGCACTACTGGCACTAAGACCCAGGAGGCAGCGTCCTTCAGCTGGGCAGCTCTGCAGTTGAAGAAATGGGGGAGGGCAGTGGCATGTAACCCTGTGTACTCCCCATGCCTCACCTCTGTTTGGGTGGGCAATTCCCCCCCCCCCCAAAATGTGCCCACCATTTGGCCTTCCCCCCACATGGCTGCCCTACCATTTTCTGCAGGGAAGCACAGGAATTCTGTGGGGGCGGGAACGGGTGGGGGGGGGGAGAGAGAAGGTGCGGTTGTCATGTGCGCAGTCACACACAATCCCCCCAGGAGTAAACTACAGCTTGAGGGTGCCTAAGGCTTTTGGGTCACATGGCTGCTTGCATGAAGGTAGTCCAATTTGCCAAGTTACATCTTCACCCGTGCCAAATGTGGCTGAGGACAGTTTATCATCCACCCATCATCCCTTGGACAGTTTGGTCCAGCTCCCTGTGCCGATCCTGGACTCCTTACAGTGGTGGACAGTTCAATGCAATTAATGCCAGGGCATTCCCTTTGTTTGGTCCCCACTAGGACCCAGGAGGCAGCGTTCAGCTGCAGAGTCAGCGGAGCCGAGATGCAGCCTCCTTCAGCTGGGCAGCTCTGCAGTTGCAGAAATGAGGAGGCCTCAGTCTGGGCTCCCTGACTGACTCCTTTCACCCGAGTTGGGAATCAGCACTCCTGGATGCTTTCCCTCTGATTCCAATCATCTTGCAAGTAATCCTCAAGCTGAACCACGCCAAGGTCATCCTCATTGCTCCAGCGTGGCTGAAAAAATGTCGATTCTCCAACCTTCTGGTATTATCAGTTCGGCCTCCCACATCTCTTCCTCTTCATCCAGATCTCCCTACTCAGCGTCATGGTCAGATCTTGCATTCTGCCTTCGGTTCTCCTGCTTTGTGGATGCTCCATGATTAAATGCGGTGGAGGAACAACATTTTGGAGGCTGTTCGATGAGTTTTACTTTACAATAGGAAACCCGCTACCACATTGACCCATTTGGCGAAATAGGAATGTTTTCAGTGTGCTCATTGTCTGGCAGGGTTCAACCTGCCAGACAATGTTAGGAATCAAACAGGATGTTAGGAATAATTAAAAAGGGGATAAAGAATAAGACTGAGAATATATTATTGCCCTTATATAAATCGATGGTACGCCCTCATCTCAAATACTGCGTACAGATGTGGTCTTCTCATCTCAAAAAAGATATACTGGCACTAGAAAAGGTTCAGAAAAGGGCAACTAAAATGATTAAGGGTTTGGAACGGGTCCCATATGAGGAGAGATTAAAGAGGCTAGGACTCTTCAGCTTGGAAAAGAGGAGACTAAGGGGGGATATGATAGAGGTATATAAAATCATGAGTGATGTGGAGAAAGTGGATAAGGAAAAGTTATTTACTTATTCCCATAATACAAGAACTAGGGGTCATCAAATGAAATTAATAGGCAGCAGATTTAAAACAAATAAAAGGAAGTTCTTCTTCACGCAGCGCACAGTCAACCTGTGGAACTCCTTGCCTGAGGAGGTTGTGAAGGCTAGGACTATAACAGGGTTTAAAAGAGAACTGGATAAATTCATGGTGGTTAAGTCCATTAATGGCTATTAGTCAGGACAGTTAAGGAATGGTGTCCCTAGCCTCTGTCTGTCAGAGGGTAGAGATGGATGGCAGGAGAGAGATCACTTGATCATTACCTGTTAAGTTCACTCCCTCTGGGGCACCTGGCATTGGCCACTGTCGGTAGACAGGATACTGGGCTAGATGGACCTTTGGTCTGACCCGGTACAGCCTCTCTTATGTTCAATGTTAACTGGTATTCAGGACATCTTGGGGTACTTGTTGCACCTTCAGGTCTTGCACTCAGTTTGTTGAAGGTCCACCTGGCTAAGATTTTGGCATTTCATCTGCTCATCCAGGGGAGGTTGATATTTTTGAACGCCATGGTAGCAAAGTTCTTGAAAGGAGTCTTTGTCTCCACACACCAGTGAGAGAACTGGTTGCTTTGTGGGATCTCAATATGATTTTAGCAGCTCTGATGGGACCTCCATTCGAGTCTTTGGCATTTTTTTCTTTTCCTCTTCTATATAAAAAGACTGTCTTCCTGCTGGCTTTGACATACCATTGCAGGCTTTGATGGCAGAGCCTCCTTATATGCAATTCTCTAAAGACAACATGACCTTGTAGCCACACCCTAAGTTTTTATCTAAAGTGATGTCTTAATTACACCACAACCAGGCAGTGTATCTAGCGGAGTTCTGTCCTAAGTTGCATTCAACCCTGAAGGAGGAACGTCTTCATTCGCTGGATGTCTGGCGCTGCCTCACCTTTTACCTGGACAGGACTAAACCATTTCGTACTTCACCTCTTCTGTCTGTGTTGTATGCAAACCAGATGAAGGGACAGACAATCTCTTTCCAGACGGTCTCCAGGTGGATAACTTCCTGCATCAAGACTGCATATGAAATAGCATGAGCAATGCCCCTCAAAGGGTACAAGCTCACTCTACAAGGACACAGGCTACATTGATGGTATTTTTAAGTGATGTGTCAGTATTGGACATTTGAAGAGCCACCACTTAGTCATCTGTGCATACGTTTACCAAGCATTATGTCATTACTGCAGCATCCAGAGCAGATGTGAACTTTGGTAAAGCAGTTCTGCAGTCCTTGTTTAAGTAGACTCTGGGCCCCATCTCCTTCAGGTACTGCTTGTGAGTCGCCTAAGTGGAATACATGACAAATTACTCAAAGAAAAAAACAATTACTTACTGTAACTGTGGTTCTTTAACATGTGATGCAAATGTGTATTTAGCGTGACCAGATGTCCCGATTTTATAGGGACAGTCCCGATTTGGGGGTCTTTCTTATATAGGCTCCTATTACCCCCCCACCCCCGTCCCGATTTTTCACACTTGCTGTCTGGTTACCCTACGTGTATTCCACAATCCAATCCATCTGAATCAGGGTCTATACTCTTGAAATCCGGTGCAAAGGAATTGAGGGGGCTGGGACTTGCCACCTCATATAGCCAGGGGAAGGGTTATGGCCACAAGGCACAAGCACTGCCTTCCTACAGGTACTGCCAGGCAAAATTCTCTGGTTCCAGTGTGCTAGGCAAATGCACACCTAAGTGGAATACATGTCTGCATCACATCTCAAAGAACCACAGTTACAGCAACTAACCATTTCTTCCAAGGTTTTATTTTTTTTCCCCCCACAGACATGTTGAACATTTGCAACTTCCATTGACTGTACCCAGAGTTGTAGTGCTCAGTTCTTCTGAAAACCAGGCCCTCATTGTGTAGCTCAAATTATTCACTATACACTTCAGTAAATATGGAATTTTGCTATGGGCCTTGGATATATTCATTAGCTCCTTTTTTGAGCCTTGTCCTAATTAGTATTTATGTTCTAATACCTCCCAGTTCTTAAGGATTCTACCACTACATTTTAGGTAGGCAGGTAATTGTAATTTTATTATCACAGGCTATAAGGGATGGAATACATTGCCCCTTCCCTACTCTGCCATCTCTTAAACATAGGATAATAGGGAAAATTCTTTGCTGGTATAACACAGAGAATTTGGCCCAATATTTTCCCCCATTATCAGCCCCATATTGAAAATCTTTTCCCATAACCTTATTTCTATATATGATTCCCTCTATTTGTCTGTTTTCTTTAGGTGGCTTTATTATATTGTTGTGTACTTATAATATTTTAAAAAGTTATTGTGAGTTATTAGGCAGTGCCCTGAGCACCTTGGCATGATCAGTGGGTCTAAAATTAATGGGGGATCTCCACTTATTCAGTGAATCCACCATAAAGAATCATTATCTCAATTATCATTAAATGGTGTTCTTATGATATATTATGTTGAAGAAAAATGTGTTCATCAAACCTACAGCTAGAATCATTTGGTACTACAAGTATAGGCCGTTGGTAAAATTCACCCCTGTGCTGAGGGACAGCACAGGCCTATCCCCCACTTAGATCCCACTGATTTTGTGCTGCCTTTCTAAACATGGATGAATTTCATCCCTTAAGAATATTCACCTGTTACATGGTAAAAGAGAAGATGCACGAAGCCATTGCCTACAGTAGTTAATTGTATGCACCAGAAAATGAAAAGTCTAAGAAACAGGTGTAATTTAACCAACTAACATAAACTCCAATATTGCAAAATATTAAGATGACCTAATTACCTTAAAAAAAAAAGTAGCTTCAGAGAATGAAATGGAAATTGGATTTACAATATAACAAAAACCTTTTTGAAACATCTTAAGTAATTTAGCATGTATAAATTTTAGACCTCCGTCTGCCCAACAAAATTATGAAAAACTTTTAAAATAGTGACTCCATTACTGTTTGAGTTATAATTTCTCTTCGTATATTTGTTTATTCCATAAGGCCTGTGACATACAGTTGAGAATACTGAAGCGTATCCCTCTGGAACAACCTGAATTGATCCCTTCTCAGAAGCAGTTGACATCATTGATCTGTGTACAGTTTGCAGAGCAATACCTAATTGAGAAAGAGTATTTACAAGCTGTTAAATGGTATAAAGATGCACTATGTTATACTCAGACAGATAGTAAAGTAAGTATTGTCTTAAATCCAAGTCAGTATCTGTTCAACAATACTTTAAGTGCACATTAAGCTGGAAAAATAGTTATGTTAGCCACTTTGTTATTTAAGGGGTATGATGAAAATATGTTTAAATATTTAGAATATAAAAAGTACTGAGAGTGAATTCTTAAACTTGCATTTCAGCAGAACAGCAACCAGAAAAAAATAAATACATGCAAGAAGGAAATATTAGTCCAGGCTTTTATTAGTACTTTTTCATTTATTTATTTTATAAAATTCATCCAGTTACCAAAAAACATGGAGCATATGTACAATAAAACAACAACAAAAAAAACATTGTTTAAGAGAAATTAAATGACAACTGCTACCTCCAGAAAAAAAAGCCTTTTCCTATTATACATTTTCTTAAACTTCTGAAGCACGTTTCTATTCACAACAAAGAAAGGGCCCAGCCCTATAAGATTTACATATGCAAAAGGGCTTTAAACTAGGTTCGACGGGGACAGGTGAGCAAAGCCCACAGGTAAGTGGGGAACATGGAGACCGGGGAGATGGGTCGGAAACGAGAGGGAGTGTGGGCTATATTGGCAGAGAGAAAGGAGAGTCGGGACAAAACTGGGAGGAAAGATCAAACCAGTATCTTAGATGCCTATATACAAATGCGAGAAGTATGGGGAATAAGCAGGAAGAACTGGAAGTGCTAATAAATAAATACAACTATGACATTGTTGGCATCACTGAAACTTGGTGGGATAATACACATGATTGGAATGTTGGTGTGGATGGGTACAGCTTGCTCAGGAAGGATAGACAGGGGAAAAAGGGAGGAGGTGTTGCCTTATATATTAAAAATGTACACACTTGGACTGAGGTAGAGATGGACATAGGAGACGGAAGTGTTGAGAGTCTCTGGGTTAGGCTAAAAGGGGCAAAAAACAAGGGAGATGTCATGCTAGGCGTCTACTACAGGCCACCTAACCAGGTGGAAGAGGTGGATGAGGCTTTTTTCAAGCAACTAACAAAATCATCCAAAGCCCAAGATTTGGTGGTGATGGGGGACTTCAACTATCCGGATATATGTTGGGAAAATAACACAGCGGGGCACAGACTATCCAACAAATTCTTGGACTGCATTGGAGACAACTTTTTATTTCAGAAGGTTGAAAAAGCTACTGGGGGGAAGCTGTTCTAGACTTGATTTTAACAAATAGGGAGGAACTCGTTGAGAATGTGAAAGTAGAAGGCAGCCTGCGTGAAAGTGATCATGAAATCATAGAGTTTGCAATTCTAAGGAAGGGTAGAAGGGAGAACAGCAAAATAGAGACAATAGATTTCAGGAAGGCAGATTTTGGGAAGCTCAGAGAGCTGATAGGTAAGGTCCCATGGGAATCAAGACTGAGGGGAAAAACAACTGAGGAGAGTTGGCAGTTTTTCAAAGGGACACTATTAAGGGCCCAAAAGCAAGCTATTCCGCTGGTTAGGAAAGATAGAAAATGTGGCAAAAGACCACCTTGGCTTAACCACGAGATCTTGCACGATCTAAAAAATAAAAAGGAGTCATATAAAAAATGGAAACTAGGACAGATTACAAAGGATGAATATAGGCAAACAACACAGGAATGCAGGGGCAAGATTAGAAAGGCAAAGGCACAAAATGAGCTCAAACTAGCTACGGGAATAAAAGGAAACAAGAAGACTTTTTATCAATACATTAGAAGCAAGAGGAAGACCAAAGACAGGGTAGGCCCATTGCTTAGTGAAGAGGGAGAAACAGTAACAGGAAACTTGGAAATGGCAGAGATGCTTAATGACTTCTTTGTTTCGGTCTTCACCGAGAAGTCTGAAGGAATGCCTAACATAGTGAATACTAATGGGAAGGGGGTAGGTTTAGCGGATAAAATAAAAAAACGAACAAGTTAAAAATCACTTAGAAAAGTTAGATGCCTGCAAGTCACCCGGGCCTGATGAAATGCATCCTAGAATACTCAAGGAGCTAATAGAGGAGGTATCTGAGCCTCTAGCTATTATCTTTGGAAAGTCATGGGAGACGGGAGAGATTCCAGAAGACTGGAAAAGGGCAAATATAGTGCCCATCTATAAAAAGGGAAATAAAAACAACCCAGGAAACTACAGACCAGTTAGTTTAACTTCTGTGCCAGGGAAGATAATGGAGCAAGTAATTAAGGAAATCATCTGCAAACACTTGGAAGGTGGTAAGGTGATAGGGAACAGCCAGCATGGATTTGTGAAGAACAGATCATGTCAAACCAATCTGATAGCTTTCTTTGATAGGATAACGAGCCTTGTGGATAAGGGTGAAGCGATGGATGTGGTATACCTAGACTTTAGTAAGGCATTTGATACGGTCTTGCATGATATTCTTATCGATAAACTAGGCAAATACAAATTAGATGGGGCTTCTATAAGGTGGGTGCATAACTGGCTGGATAACCGTACTCAGAGAGTTGTTATTAATGGTTCCCAATCCTGCTGGAAAGGCGTAACGAGTGGGGTACCGCAGGGGTCTGTTTTGGGACCGGCTTTGTTCAATATCTTCATCAACGACTTAGATATTGGCATAGAAAGTACGCTTATTAAGTTTGTGGTGATACCAAACTGGGAGGGATTGCAACTACTTTGGAGGACAGGGTCATAATTCAAAATGATCTGGACAAATTGGAGAAATGGTCTGAGTTAAACAGGATGAAGTTTAACAAAGACAAATGCAAAGTGCTCCACTTAGGAAGGAAAAATCAATTTCACACATACAGAATGGGAAAAGACTGTCTAGGAAGGAGTACGGCAGAAAGGGATCTAGGGGTTATAGTGGACCACAAGCTAAATATGAGTCAACAGTGTGATGCTGTTGCAAAAAAAGCAAACATGATTCTGGGATGCATTAACAGGTGTGTTGTGAGCAAGACACGAGAAGTCATTCTTCCGCTCTACTCTGCTCTGGTTAGGCCTCAGCTGGAGTATTGTGTCCAGTTCTGGGCGCCGCATTTTAAAAAAGATGTGGAGAAATTGGAAAGGGTCCAAAGAAGAGCAACAAGAATGATTAAAGGTCTTGAGAACATGACCTATGAAGGAAGGCTGAAAGAATTGGGTTTGTTTAGTTTGGAAAAGAGAAGACTGAGAGGGGACATGATAGCAGTTTTCAGGTATCTAAAAGGGTGTCATAAGGAGGAGGGAGAGAACTTGTTCACCTTAGCCTCTAAGGATAGAACCAGAAACAATGGGTTTAAACTGCAGCAAGGGAGGTCTAGGTTGGACATTAGGAAAAAGTTCCTAACTGTCAGGGTGGTTAAACACTGGAACAAATTGCCTAGGGAGGTTGTGGAATCTCCGTCTCTGGAGATATTTAAGAGTAGGTTAGATAAATGTCTATCAGGGATGGTCTAGACAGTATTTGGTCCTGCCATGCGGGCAGGGGACTGGACTCGATGACCTCTCGAGGTCCCTTCCAGTCCTAGAATCTATGAAAAACTCCCACTACAATTTTGGGGGTTAGATTCTCAGGTCCACTAAGCAGTACAACATGGCCTTGAATATGATGGAGATATCCTATCTCCTAGAACTGGAAGGGACCTTGAAATGTCATTGAGTCCAGCCCCTTGCCTTCACTAGCAGGACCAAGTACTGATTTTGCCCCAGATCCCTAAGTGGCCTCCTCAAGGATTGAACTCACAACTCTGGGTTTAGCAGGCCAATGCTCAAACCACTGAACTATCCCTCCCACCTGTGCATGCAGAACCTCAATTGAAGTCCATGTGAATTTTGCCAAGTTAGATGCTAATGTTCCCTTTCTGCAAGAAGTGTGCAGTGATGAGCACAACTTTGGGATGCTGTACACTCTCAACTTCATAGTTTCATAGATTTCGGGGCCAGAAAGGACCACTGTTGTCATCTAGTCTGACCTCCTGTATAATACAGACCATAGAACTTCCCTTCAATAATTCCTAGAGCAGATCTCTTAGGAAAAACATCCAATCTTGTTTAAAAATTGCCAGTGAGAGAATCTACCATGACCCTTGGTAAATTATTCCAATGATTAACTACTCTCATTGTTAAAAATGTGTACCTTATTTCCAGTCTGAATTTGCCTAGCTTCAGCTTCCAACTGTTGGATCATGTTAGACCTTTCTCTGCTACATTGAAAAGACAATTATCAAATATTTGTTCCCCAGTTAGGTTCTTATAGACTGTAATCAAGTCACCTCTTAGCCTTCTTCTCTTTGTCACCCCTTCAACTGACTTCACTGGGACCTGATGGCACTCAGGCATGTCACAAGATCAAGCATCTGCAACTTCCATTTAAATGAGAACATGCATGTTTTCCTGGCGTAAATCACACATTTCCAAAGATTACATGGCATGTACTGTGACTTTTCTGTAACTGTTTTGCCCCGGATCAACTGGAGCTGTTTATTTCTAAGAGAAATAATGCTATACCCATAATTTGGGACAATTAAAACTAGACAAGACAAAAGCACTGAAGAGCATACTGGTCTTTGGAGCATTCTGCTTTGTCAGGAGGATGGCATAAATGTTGTTATGGGACAAATTTATCCCTGAGATCACTTTGCTGAAAATTTTTTCCATCTCTAACCTCTGAGATAGGATTCTGAATCAAGAAAGAAAAAAAAATATGACTCAATATCAATTACACTGATCACTGAAATATTTCCCTTCTTTAATTACTTGTTCTTATTCTCCCAGGTACTAGTGCAGTTGGCTCGTCTTTATTTGACGCAAGGAGATATCGTGTCATGTGAACATCATTGTGCTCTGCTTCTTCAAGATGACAATTGCAATGAAATTGCAACAATGGTATAAATGGGTAATATTTAATCATCTATAGACCAGATTAGAATAGCCTAAAAATTGAAAATAATTCTTTAAAGACATTCCTCTGTGTATTGGCATAATATGTCTTATGTCCAAGAAGCTACACGGCAATAGATAGCAAAATAGGTTGCACCTACTAAAGAAACGTTTTCCATGAAGAATCAGAGGAAAGGGAGGTAAGGGGAAAGTGAAAGGCAAATGTATACCTCCCAATCTCCATAAGCGCAGAAAAAACATTAAGCATATACTTACCTATGAGTAATGGAAAAGTGTTTGCTTTTTTGAGGGTAATCTTATACTTCTATCAATTTAGCCCAGGGCAAAGTTTCTCTGATTTGCAGTTCAGTCCATGTTTCACATGGCACCAAATGTCATGTCAGTGTTTATTGCATATAAGTGAGATACATGGCTTGTTTACATTGAGGATGAATGTGCTATAGCAGTTGTGATTTCTAAAGGGCACTAATGTGTTGCACATGAAGTGGTCCGTGTATACCCTGCTGGTGCACACTAAAGGTTCCCTAGTGTGCTTTAATGCAGTACTGTTTCAAACAGCACTACGTTACTATGCACCAGCAGGGTCTACACCGATCGATTCATGTGAGCACTTTAGTGTGGCCGAGATACCACACCCCTGTAGAGCCCATTGCCCCACCAGGTAGACAAGCCCCGAGTCAGTAGATGAAATGGGACACCTGAAAATGAGTTTGGATCCCCTCCAACAGTGCAGTTTACTACATGATAAGTCTGTACGGTTATTACTTGTTTCGTTATGCCTTTTAATTTGTAATGTTGAAAGATACCCTTTGATATTATTCAAAATAACAGTTCAAGAAAAACAAAGCCAGCAGCAAACAGTCAGGTAAATATTCACCCTTCTTCTACCCTTTTTCTTTCTACCTTTCCCTATCCCATTCATTTTCAGCCTTCTTCAACTCTGCCAGCTTTATAGGTTTTCTCTGAAACTCAAAACACTTGAATGTGGGATTCAATCTAGAATAGCAAGTGTGACAAAGTTCCTCCTCTATCTTGGTGGGTCCTGCGTGTATTGGCAGATTTTCTTGCCTCACAGATTCACCATGTGGGTTGGGGAACAGCCCAGAGACCTTCCCCTCTGGGAGAACCCACAGTCCAGGTCAATTGGGAGGTTTGGGGGGAACCTGTAGAGCCCGCCCTCTACTCCGGGTTCCAGCCCAGGGCCCTGTGGACTGCAGCTGTCTATAGTGCCTCCTGTAACAGCTGCATGACAGCTACAACTCCCTGGGCTACTTCCCCATGGCCTCCTCTAAACACCTTCCTTATTCTCACCACAGGACCTTCCTCCTGGTGTCTGATAACGCTTGTGCACCTCAATCCTCCAGCAGCACACCCTCTCACTCTCAGCTCCTTACACCTCTTGCTCCCAGCTCCTCACACTCCCACCACAAACTGAAGTGAGCTCCTTTTTAAAACCCAGGTGCCCTGATTAGCCTGCCTTAATTGATTCTAGAAGCTTCTTCTTAATTGGCTCCTGGTGTCCTAATTAGCCTGCCTGCCTTAACTGGTTCTAGCAGGTTCCTGATTACTCTAGTGCAGCCCCTGCTTTGGTCACTCAGGGAACAGAAAACTACTCATCCAGTGACCAGTATATTTGCCCTCTACCAGACTCCTGTACCCCACTGGTCTGGGTCTGTCACACAGGGTATACCTTATTACTGAAGTGTATGTTTTAGCCATGTGACGGATCAATCAGTGCAGTAACTTGTACCAGGAATAACTCGCTTGAAGAATTCAGTCCCAACACAGGCACTGATCCCCTAAACACATACACATGTGAGTTACCTTAATGGAAGTTTTCTTTGAATTAAGTATAACAATGAATAATACAGTAGTAAAGTAGCCATTGTGTTATTTATTTCAATGTTAAATTCAGGAGTTTTGTATTGGCTCCCATTACATTTATTACACTTCATTTAGTATGCTGAAGATTTTCATTGTGGTAATACCAAACTGCATGGTGGAAGCTGTCTCTGATGAAGCTGGAGATTTTGGCAGCTTGGGAGGGGACAGCTGGGCATTTGGGCTCCTGGAGAGGCAGCTTGGGGCAGGGGGATAAGAACATAAGAACAGCCATACTGAGTCAGACCAATGGTCCATCTAGCCCGGTATCCTGTCTTCTGACAATGGCTAGTGCTAGGAGCTTCAGAGAGAATAAAGAGAACAGGACAATTTCAAGTGATCCATCCCCAGTCAGCCAGTCCCAGCTCGTGGAAGTCATTAGGGACACCCGGAGCATGGGGTTATGTCCCTAATAGCCATTGATGGACCTATCCTCAATGAATTTATCTAATTATTTTTGGTATCCAGTTATATTTTTGGCCTTCACAACATCTCATTGCACAAGTTCCACAGGATGAATGTGCATTGTGTGAAGAAGTAATTCCTTTTATTTGTTTTAAACCTGCTACTTATTAATTTCATTGGGTGACCCCTGGTTCTTGTGTTATATGAAGTGGTAAATAACACTTCTCCATTCACTTTCTCTGCACCATTCATGATTTTATAGACCTCTGTCGTATCTCCCCTTAGTTGTCTCTTTTCTAAACTGAACAGTTTCAGTCGTTTTAATCTCTCCTCATATGGAAGTTGTTCCATACCCCTAATAATTTCTGTTGCCCCTCTCTGTACCTTTTCCAATTCTAATACATCTTTTTAAAGATGGGGCAACCAGAACTGCATTCAGAATACAAGTTTGGGCATGCCATGGATTTATATAGTGGCATTATATTTTCTGTGTTATCTATTCCTTTCCTAATGGTTCCTAACATTCTGTTATTTGTTATTGGTTTTTTTTTGACTGCCACTGCATATTGAACAGATGTTTTCAGAGAACTATCCATGATGACTCCAATATGTCTTTCTTGAGTGGTAACAGCTAATTTAGACCCCATCATTTTGTATGTTTAGTAGGGATTTTTTCCCCATGTGCATTACTTTGCACTTATCAACATTGAATTTCATCTGCCAATTTATTGCCCAGCCACCCAGTTTAATGAGCTCCCTCTGTAGCTCTTCACATTTAGTTTTGGACTTAACTATCTTGAGTAATTTTGTATCATCTGCAAATTTTGCCACCTCACTGTTCACCCCCTTTTCCAGATAATTTATGAATATGTTGAACAGTACAGGTCCCAGGACAGATCCTTGGGAGACCCTGCTCTAATGATCTTTGGGTTCATTAAATAACAAACCAGTCAATGAAAAAGGAATTAAACTTTAATAAAACAATCTGGAGAGCATCTCTGGTGAACTGCTGCACACATCCATGCGATATTCCCAACCCCCGCCTTCAGGGCACATCTCTAAATTACGGAGCATTTCTAAATTATTATCTTCTACAAACATATCTCTACGCCTATTATTTACCTCTCTCCACTGTGAAAACCGACCATTTATTCCTACCCTTTCTTTTAACCAGCTGCTGATCCATGAGAGGGTCTTTGCTCTTAACTATGACTGCTTAGTTTTCTTAAGCACCATCGGTGAGGGACCTTGTCAAAGGCTTTCTGAATGTCCAAGTAGACTATCTCAACTGTATCACCTTTGTTCACATGCTTGTACTAGATTGGTGATGCATGGTTTGCATTTACAAAAGCTGCGTTGACTCTTCTCCAATATATTGTGTTCAACTATGTGTCTGATCATTTTGTTCTTTATTGTAGTTTCAACCAGTTTGCCTGGTACTTAAGTTAGGCTCACCGACCTGTAATTGCTAGGATCGCCTCTCGAGCCTTTTTTTAAAAATCAGCATTACATTATCTCTCTTTCAATCATCTTGTACAGAGGCTGATTTAAGCAGTAGGTTACACACCACAGTTAGCAGATCTGAAATTTCATATTGGATAAGCATGTCAGGACATATTTCTGCTAAAATGACCAGCAGCAAAATAGCTAACAGCCTTGACAATGAAATGATCTTATTTATATTTCAGAGTTAACACAACCTATTTAAATGAAGGGGGCTGTTCACATCTCTCAAAACTAATGTCTCATGCTTGTCTGCAACTCAGAAAGGTAGCATTATATAAGTTTACACTTGGTTTGTTTTCTAAATTATTTCAGCAACCATAATTATTAGAAATATTTTTTTTAACGGAAAGCTTTGATTTTGGAGCATAATTCTTTAGTAAGGGATGAATTCTATGGCAAATTGCACAGCTGCAGAATCACAGAATTCACAGGGCCCTTGAAGTACAAATGAGAGAATTGGGCCCAAATCCAACAAGAGGCAACATCTGGTCTTTACATTCGAGTGTCCATCTGAATAGTGCATAGTTATTTTATTGCATATTTCATATTTTCATTTGGAACATTGTTTAATGCTAGTTCATGCTCAGCTATTTCTTAAACATTTCCTTTTTTGGTTGTCAGGAATATTCTCAGAAGGGTAAAATAACTTTTACATTTCTGGTTCTTTTCAAGGAATTCAACTCACTTTTAATGTAGTTTTTTTTCTGCTCTGTTAGATGATGGCAGACCTCATGTTCAGAAAACAGAAGTATGAACAAGCTATAAATCTTTACCAAAATGTTCTGGATAAAGCACCAGGTATCTTCTATTAAATAAGCTGGAGTTTTTTCAGATTTACCCTATTTTTAAAAGACTAATTAATGAAAATATGTGACAACTCTGTTGTCTTAATTTCATCTTCAAGACTTCCAAGTAGCATGTTCTATTTATTACAAGGAGCTTCTATAGTCCCACAACACTGAAAGGAACAAGATGAATGGGTCTGAAGCTTTGGGATGGAGACTTTGCCTTGGCACTTCAAAAGAACAGGAAAAGTTGGTGGGGACTGGGTTCTCTTGTGTCTTTGGAGCTCTGCCATTTTCCCTTTTGAAAGCCTTAGTCTCTTCCCAGCTTTGAATCCTCTAGGCAGCATTGCAATACCCGACTGATAACTGCCTACAGCAAAACATGGCCTTTTTTCACATTTTAAATTAAAATGTAAGCTTAACATGAATTCAGATAGACTGAGTTTTTTCAATACAAAGATAAAGTTTACTTTCTTACGTTGTTACATTGTTATGTCATTTTAGATAACTTCTCGGTAATGGAAAGGTTAATAGATTTGCTAAGAAGAAGTGGTAAGCTTGATAAAGCTACATATTTCTTTGAAATGGCTAAGAAAAAGTCAACTCGAGTACTCTTGGAGCCTGGTTATAACTACTGCAAAGGACTTTACTGCTGGTAATTTATACTGAGTAGTTTTTAGCAATGTTATAGATACCTTGATGAGTAAGGCTATGCAACCCCTGTATAGCTTACGTGTCCTGTTTCAGGTTCATTTTGGGAACTGAGCCTTGCAATTTGGTTTGCAAGACCTGGAAATAAACCAGCGTCTCAGGTTTGCTGGGAAGTTAAAGTTCTAATACAAATTCAATTTTCTACTGGGCTCAAGGCTTTTTGTGGGAGAGGGCAATGTTGTTAATAGAAAAAAGAAACTCAGGTGAATATAGGAAAGTAATGGGTGGTGTGTAAGAACCTGAATAGAACAGAACAAACTCAGTTGACTTGAATATATCAAACTCCATACAAGAGAGTTGAAGTTTGATTGTAAATATTTCACCTGGCTCTAAAATCAAGGAGTGAAATCTGGCCCCTTTGAAGTGAATGACAGAAGTCCTGTAGACTTCAGTGAGGCCAGGATTTAATCCAAGATATTTGGATGTAATATGTTAAACTTCATGTTATGAGGGTCAAATAATGAAGAATAGTTTCTGCTTTATATAACACCTTTTTTTTTGGGAATCTCAAAGCACTTTCCAAACATATGAGCCCCACAAAGCACCTCAGGTAGATATTTTACCTGTTTCACAGATT
This sequence comes from Malaclemys terrapin pileata, assembly GCF_027887155.1. NCBI lineage: Eukaryota > Metazoa > Chordata > Testudines > Emydidae > Malaclemys > Malaclemys terrapin. The sequence continues at coordinate 273,945,239 of NC_071506.1, forward strand.
GATAAATCAAAGCTGCAGTTAGCCTACCTTAATGAAGCCTTGAAGTCTGTCTCTGCTTGAAAATGTGACTCTAAAAATGGCATTGCTGGGTTCCATATATACTATGTTTCAGTGATTCAAGTATCAAACTAGGACAAGTCAAAAGATGTTTTTCTACTAACTGTTAGCCCTGCAGACTTAATCTGGGATCTGACCGATCAAGCTGGGTTCTTTCCTTCTCATGAATAATAAAGGTTCCATAGGCCAAAATGTTCCTTGTTCTCATTTGTGAAAATGTACTGTATTCAAATTATACCCTTAGTAATATGTGTGCATCCTGATTATCAGAAGGGGGTTCCACAGGTGTAATTGATTGGAACTTAACAAATGAGTTTGTTGATGATGCACAAGTTGGAATACAATGCACAACTCACTTACTCTTAGCTGTGATGGCTTTGCGGTGCTAAAAGGAAAAAAGGAATAAAAATATTTATTCTGTAGATATCGTCTGTGCAGGATTTTCAGTTCCTGGGTCTTGGCTTCTTAACATGATTGTGGTGGAACTTACCTACCTCTCAAGATTTTTTGACCATCATGGACAGCAGTAACAGGATAGGGCATGAGCCAGGGCCCCTACTAACTGTTGTGCACTACTCCCTCCCAAGTATAAACGCTGCCCACGAGTTATTCCAGTCAGCAGTCAGCAAAGGAGGTTCTATTCTTTATTCTGTATAGATTCATATTGCACACTCATCATGGTAGTATCTGACCACCTTCCAGTAGTGCATAAATAAGGCTAAAATTTTGTCACAAGTATTTTTAGAAAAGTCATGGACAGGTCACAGGCAACAAAGAAAAATTCACGGAAGCCTGTGACCTGTCTGTGACTTTTACTAAAAATATCGATGACAAAATGGGGAGCTCAGCTGTGGGGTCCCCACCCCAGCCCACAGTGGCTAGGCAGCTGCAGGGGCCTGCTTGGATCTTCAAGGCCCCCACCACCTGTGAGGGCTTGGAGCTCCAGAGTCCCCCACCGCCTGAGGCAGTCAGGGTAACCCTGCGGTGGCCGGGAGCTCTGGGGTCCTCCCACTGTGGACAGTTGGGGGACCCTGCAGCTCCCATCCACTGGGGTCTGAGGTCACGGAGGTCACTGGAAGTCACAAATTTTGTGACTTCTGTGACCTCCGTGAAAAAATCATGAAACAATTGACCAACATCTGTAACGTATGGTTCATTCTCTCCCTAGGGGGAGAATTGTGTGCTCAGTGGAGTGTTTTCTTTTGTTAGGTTTTTGTTTCTGGTTTGTTCATTTTTAAGTGTACATAGTCTATGCTGCTTTCCAAGATTCCAGCAATGCTCACTGAGGCCCCAATTCAAGTATGCACCTCTATTCAGGAAAGCATTTAAATGCATGCTTAAGTCCCACTGAAGTCAATGAGATATATGCTTAAAGTTAAGCATATACTTAAGTGGTTTCCTGAAAATGAATGCATTTAAGCACATTCTTAAGTACTTTCTTGAACTGGGGCTTGAGTATCTTTTAACTTCACTTTCCTTCACTTTCCTTTTCCTTCATGTTAGGTCTGGTACAGTTGCTATATAATTGAGGCCTTTGCTAGACTCTGATAATATTAGCAAAGGAACAAAACCACAACCACATTTAAATAATGTATTCATATAACACAGGGGTCTCAAACTCAATTTACCTTAGGGCCAGTTCCAGTCCTCAAATCCTCCCAGCGGACCAATAATGTTGCTCATGCCGTCCAGAACCCGCCCCCCAAAACTCCACCCCGCCAAAAACTCTGCCCCCCACCTGCCTAAGGCTCTGGGAGGGAGTTTGAGTGAGGGAAGAGGTCTGGGGTAGGGGATTCGGGTGCAGGCTCTGGGATTCGGGTGCAGGCTCTGGGAGGGAGTTTGGGTGCAGAAGGGGTGAGAGGTTGGGCTCTGGGAGGGAGTTTGGGTGGGGGAAGGGGTCTGGGGTCCAGGCTCTGGGATGGAGTCTGGGTGCTGGGTGCAGGCTCTGGGCTGGGGCAGGGGGTGGGGGTGGGGGTGCAGGAGGAGGGGGTGAGGTTTCAGGCTCTGAGAGGGAGGAGGGATGCAGCCTCTGGGAGGGAGTTTGGGGGTATGAGGGGGTGCATGGCAAGGGGGAGGGGGAGAAGGTTCTGGAAGGGGGTCGGAGGGTGCAGCGCTTACCTGGGGCTCCAAGGCGGGGTGGGCAGGGGGAGGTCTCCATGCGCTGCTGCCCCCAGGCACCGCCCCCGCAGCTTCCCATTGGCTGCAGGGGCACTCGGGGCAGGGGCAGTGCACAGAGGCACATCCCTGCCCTGGGGCTGCAGGGAGGGGCCAGCAAACACATGGAGCGAGCAGACAGACGCCATTGTAAATCGCCTTGGGGGAGGGAGCGCCCGGGGCGGCAGGTGGGGCCAAGGGAGAGAGCCGGCCCCAAAACGGCTGGAGCCCCGCGGGCCACATTGGGGATGTTTGTGGGCCGCAGATGGCCCGCAGGCCAGGAAATTGAGACCCCGATATAACATTTTCTATTTATGTGGCTTTCTGTACAGTTAATTTGATTTTACATTAATATATCAAAAAAAGACAAACAGATACAGGAAAACAGGATCATCATCCATAGAACAATAAGTAATAAGAATTAGTATACAGTACAGTAAAAGAATCCATACACACAAGAAGATCAGTACAATATAAAGTAAACTAAACAAGCATCTGGTGCAGATTATGCACTTTTTTATTCCTATTTTTCATAGAATCCATATGTACAAATGTTCTATACTTATAACAAATATTCCAAGATTTTTCCACGCTGACAAAGGCCTTTTTCATTAGTGCTTTATGTATATAAATATGGAAATGTTATTGTTAAGATTGATGATCACCCTACACGCCTGCAACTGCATATTACATATTCTCTCCAAACAGGCACATGGGAAAGCCCAATCAGGCACTGAAGTATTTCAACAAAGCTCGAAAGGATAGTGACTGGGGCCAGAGAGCCATCAACAATATGATTCAGATCTGCCTAAATCCTGATCATGAGATAATAGGAGGAGAAGTGTTTGAAAGCCTCAATGAAGAGGACAGGTAAAAGAGAAACCCAACACTTATGGAAACAATTTGAAATAGAGAAACATAATGGAATATCAAATTCATTTTCCATTATAAGTCTCAGACTAACATAAAGCTCTGGTCATTTCTTTCCCCGCTACATGTGTAAAGAGAGGCTAAACACAGCATTTCAGTTCAGCTGTGCCCTCTACACTATATTCACTAACAGAAAATAGAGACGTTTGCCATATTTGTGGGTTTAAAAGAAAGGAGGCGAATTTAATGCTTGTGGAAAGTACTGGACTGAGAGACCTGGAGGCTGAAGGCCTGTATTTAGACACAGAATAGATACATGGGGAATGGCAGTTTAAGGTGCTTCCGCTCTGGTCTGGAAGGGACAATGGTCTGTAATCTAATATGTGTGAGTTATGATGTATTAGAAGAAGAAATGCAAATCTCCTCTGTTAAATATGGTGCTATTAGAATTAAAAGATATTGCTTTATCATTAGACAGGATTTGACACACTAGGAATCATCATGTATGATGTTTAATGATAATTTTAACAGTAACTTAAAAGAGAAGAGAGACTCTGAGCAACATGGGATACACACAGCTGAGAAACTACTTAAAGAGTTTTATCCTCACTCACAAGAGGGACAAAATCAGATGAAGATGTTAAAGAACTGCTGTCTGATGGCCACAAAAGACAAAATTAATGTGGAGAAAGCCCTCAGTGTATTTGTAGAAATGGCCCAAAATGAGGTAAGAAAATTCTTCAATTCATCTTAGGGTTCCTTTCTGTTGTAAAATGCTAATAGATAACATTTTGGTTTTTACTAGGAGTATTTTCAATGGAGTGGCCACACATTTTCTCCTTAATTTTAAGATAACAGCTTTGAAATTAATTTAACAGGCATTATAAGGTGTTACTGTTTCAATGTGTGTTTTGTTATTTCCTTGTTAGATGATCAGTAAAAGAGAGAAAACTGCACGCTGCAACATCAGCAGGATAGAGATAAAGCTGTAGAATGTCTGATTAGCTTTCTTTTTGTTGTCATTCTGCCAGCATCACTGTACTCTGATCTCAGGATGAACCTTTTCTACAAAGTCAGTGGTTGAAATCCTAGCCTCATTGAAGTAACAGAGTTTTTCCCATTGACCGCAATAGAGGCAGGATTTTACCCAGAGTTTTGAAAACTTAATGGACTAAATTTTCAAAAGGAGATGTTTTATTTGCAAATTGTGAGAAAATAGCTAGTCCCTCTTAATAGATGTACAATTGTACAGGCTTTCAACAACTGGTACTCAGTAGCAAAGCTGCTACTGCCAGAATGGAAATAAGTGGGAGTAGGATATATATTGTACTTTCAACATAGTCTGGAGATCAGTCAGATCAAGTTATTCTTAATATTATGAAAAGAAAATAGGTAAGATTTTTTCATTTTCATTGATGAATGCTTTAATTATATGAAGTGCATGATTTAAGTTTGGATTATTGAGGTTTTGGTTAATTAAGGGAATTTTCATTGTAATCAACTAAATGTTGGGGAACAGGAGTTTGATCCTACAAGTTGCTGAGCACTTTGGTCTTAATCAAGTGAAGTACACCTCCACCCCGATATAATGCTGTCCTTGGGAGCCAAAAAATCTTACCACGTTATAGGTGAAACCACATTATATCGAACTTGCTTTGATCCGCCGGAGTGCGCAGCCCCGCCTCCCCCAGAGCACTGCTTTACCGCGTCATATCCGAATTCATGTTATATCGGGCCGCGTTATATCAGGGTAGAGGTGTATTTATGACATGCTTAATTGTAAACAAATGCGTACTCTTACTGACTTCAGGAGGACTACATGAACGCTTAAAGATAAGCACAGGCATAAATGATTTGCTAACTAGGAGGTAAAATGCTCAGCACTAGACAGAATTGAGCCCCAGACCCTGGTTTGGTTAACAGAGTGCTTTGGCTAGTCGAGGATTGGATAGTCCCAGTTGTGCTGTACTGCATTGCACAACTGTGCTAGCACACTCCGACAACACCCAGTTCCAAGGGACTGTATCATTGCAGTTGTGTGTTTGCTACCATGGCCTCCTGGGATATGGAATATTTTCCCCCTTGGTATTTTCTATACTCACTTTTAAGAAAAAACTGAAAACTCTTCTTTTTCAAAGGTTGTTTTTATTGTGACCACTGTTGGCCTTTATATGTAGAACATTTTCCTTTTACCTTCCTAGCTGTCTGTTTTTGTGTTTACCATTCTGTTTGTTTTTCATTATATTAGTGGGGGGAGAGGGGTTGTTCTATACAGTGCTTTATGATTGTACACACCCATCCTAGGTGCTTTCATGGGGACAGAGAGAGGACATTCTTTATAAACATATTAGAATGTCATAGTTAAATTTGAGGTCGTTTGTTCTTAACATTTACCTTGTCACCCCAAATACCAATACATCTAGGACCTCAGTTTTACAATAGGATCCACACGTGGATCTTGGGTGTGCTTGGAGTCCCATTGGCTTCTCATTCTTAATCATCATAATAATAAAATACATAACTCTCATGTAATGCTTTCATCTGTAGATCCATCTACACGGTGTGATCATAATGGTCTGTCTGAATGGATTCAGTTGCAAGATGGGGGCATTAGATTGTCATCTCTAATTGTTTATGACAGACTAGATAGCATAAGGAAAATAGTAAAGTTTATTTAACAATCTGTTGACCACCATGTTGTTTTTAATAATCCAAGTGAAATTTGGTTCAATAATGAAAGTTGTTAACTTTTAAAGTAAGAAAATAAAACCAATAATGTTTCTAGACCATGGAAAGAGCTTAAAGTTTAAACAATAGTATTTATGCTTTTATTTCTTAGAGGGAAAGCGTTCCAGCTATTTTGGCAATGGCCCAAGCCTATATGATTCTGAAACAGACTCCCAAGGCCAGAACCCAGCTAAAGCGGTTAGCCAAAGCTAACTGGACTTTATCTGATGCTGAAGAATTAGAAAAAAGTTGGATGTTATTGTCTGACATATACTGCAAAAGCGGAAAGTACGATCTTGCAACTGAACAACTGAAACGCTGCTTACAATACAATAAGGTGAGAGGAAAAGGAGGTGTTTACAAGGAGATCTTGAAAGGTCAGAAAACATTGTGACCAGTTAGGAACACAAATAGAGTTTTTCATTAATAGCCATTTACAATAACCCCAAAAGTAACAGCTATAAGGAGCAGCTATAATTTAGAACCTGATTTACAATAAAATTAGGTAGTGGATAATAATAATTCAGTTAATGATAGTTAATGGCAAAATCTTCATCACATTGAAATTGGTGAGAGTTTCATTATTGATTTTACTATTGTGACCCTAAACACACACACACACACACACACACACACGCACACACAATTAATGCAACGTTAAGGTTGCACATTTTAAATTACAAAAAGCCAGGAAATGCAAAAGTTAAGCTCACAACGGTAATGTTAACTTGGTCCTGTTGCGCATTCTGTGTCTTAGTACACATCTTATTATTATCTTGAGAATAAAACATCAAGCTATACATTTAATAAGAAAACCAGACAGAGGAAACAGTGAATTTTACATTTATATTTAATTGGAAAATAGAATTTGAGTTCCTGTATTTACAATCTTGATCACAATTTAAATTCACTAAGATATGAAAGATCAATGCTGTTATGACATTTGGGTTTGCTAAGTATTCTCAATAATGATGTAACATTTTGTGGTTTTGTTTTTTTAGTCTTGTTCAAAAGCTTATGAATATATGGGTTTTATCATGGAGAAAGAACAGGCCTATAAGGATGCTGCAACTAATTATGAATTAGCTTGGAAATACAGTAATCAAGCAAACCCTGCTGTCGGTGAGTTGAGAAAGTACTGTTCGAGCTCAAGTTCCACTGAATATCATCCAGCACGTTTATTCCTGAAAGTGTAACAAATTGTGATGATGTAATAGATGCTTCTGCCCCCAGTTACACCTATGCAACCAATCTAAAGATCGTGCTGTTACAGAGGTGTAACTAAGGGCAGTATTTGGTCCAGAATGCTGCTAAGAGTTTATTGACAGCTAATTTTAATATTGCATAATAGTGTAAGAAAAGTGAAAATTTGCAGAAGGGCCAAGTACAAAATAGTTGCATGTAGAGGAGTGCAGAAGAGATCTCTGTAGAGATGGAGGTATTAGCATATTTGGAAAAGATTTCTTATAAGCTGAAAGACTGAAAGGAAGAATCCGTCTTGGTTTCCAGACCTACTGCATATGACTAATGAATGTTATACACTTTGGGCCAGATCCTGGACTGCTCTTGGATCTGGCAGTAGCCCCCCTGTGGCTTCTGCCCAACCACCCGGACCTTCTCTCGCAAGATCACGGTCACCTCCTGCACCCCAACCTCGCCTCCCTCCACCTCATGGCGTGGATGCTGCATGGTTGAACCCAGAGGAACAAGCTTGCTCCAAGGAGGTGCGGCAGTAGAAAGTAGAAAACCCTCCACTAGAGTGACTTACCTGGCGAAGTGAACAAGGTTCTCCCTCTCTGCATCTGAGCATAGTGTCTCCCCAACGCGCTCTTCTCTGCAGTCCATTTTGGAATATCTGCTCCTTCTGAAGAATCAGGGTGTGGCCTCTCTTCTATCAAAGTTCATCTAGCTGCCATCTCAGCTTTTCAGCCGCCAATCCTGGGTAAATCAGTGTTCCCGCACGAGATGTCAGTCAGGTTCCTGAAGGGCCTTGAAAGGCTCTTCCCTCTCGTTAGGGATCCTGTCCCACAATGGGACCTCAGTCTGGTTCTCTCTAGACTCACGGGTCCGTCCTTTGAACCCTTGAGCTCTTGTTCCATTTCCCACCTTTCGTGGAAAGTTGCCTTCCTTGTGGCAGTGACATCGGCTAGACGAGTGTCGGAGATTAAAGCCTTGACCTCGGAACCGTCATGTATAGTCTTCTGTACAGTTGAGACCCCATCCAGCCTTCCTGCTGAAGGTGGTGTCTTCCTTCCATGTCAACCAGGACTTCTTCCTCCTGATGTTCTGTCCTAAGCTGCACAAGATCAGAGAGGAGAGGTGGTTGCATGCCTTGGACATCCGACGTGCCTTGGCATTTTACCTGGAGTGCACTAAGCCCTTTTGTAGGTCGATGCAGCTCTTCATCGTGACAGGAGACAGGATGAAGGGCCTTCCGATGTCTTCTCAGAGGATCGCCAACTGGATCACCTCCTGCATCCGGATCTGTTATGAGTTGGCGCAGGTCCATCTGCCGCCTCTGGTGAAGGCCCACTCGAAGAGAGCACAAGCATCCTCGGCAGCCTTCCTGGCACATGTTCCCATCCGGGACATTTGCAGAGCCGCAATGTGGTCTTTGGTTCACATGTTCACGGCGCACTACGCCATCACCCAGCAAGCCAGAGATGATGCTGGGTTCAGCAGAGCTGTGTTACAAGCTACACGTCTATGAACTCCTACCCACCTCCATTGGTATTGCTTGGGAGTCACCTAACATAGAATGGATGTGAGCAAGCACTCGAAGAAAAAAAGCCTGTTACCTTTTCCCTAATGGTGTTCTTCGAGATGTGTTGCTCATGTCCATTCCATAACCCTCCCCCCTTCCCCGCTGTTGGAGTTCCGACAAGAAGGAGCTGAGTTGTGGGGAGCCGGCGGTGCCCTTATACCGCAGCATGTGAGTGCCACTCCAGAGGGCTCCAGAGCTGGTCCCCTATGGATACCACTGAGGAAAAAGCTTCCAGCACCGGTGCATGTGGTGAGCACACATACCTAACATGGAATGGACATGAGGAACACATCTCGAAGAACACCAGTTACGGAAAAGGTAACTGTCTTTTACTGCATGCTGAGTTAGGTTCAAAGGGTGCATAAACCCTGTCTACTTATCAGGGATTTTTCTTTTAAGGACTTCTGACTTTTCATTTTGCTAACATCACACATAAATTAATCCAATTAAAATGCCCTTGTAGAAAATATTTGCACCACAAGTTACAAGTAAATTCTTTTGATGCAGTTCTATCATATTTTAACATGAGTTCATCAGAGTTATTTGCCTGAAGTGCTATTTAATAACTGTTAAGCCTTAAGACTACATGTACTTTTGTGTTCAAGTCCAATGAAATCACATCTTTTCCATCCCTTCTGCAGGTTTCAAACTTGCTTTCAATTACCTGAAAGATAAGAAATATGTGGAGGCAATAGAAGTTTGTCATGATGTAAGTTCTACCGAAAACTTTTAATTAGATTATGAAATAGTTTGTGCCTAATTTATTGACTGTCCATCTTTTCTTTTTCACTAGGTTTTGAAGATATGCCCAAGTTACCCAAAAATTAGAGACGAGATTTTGGAAAAGGCTCAAGCAGCTCTCAAACCCTAAAAAATAAAAGTCTGGATAATATGAAATGCTTTGATATCAGAAATACGTCAGTGAGCACTAGAAATAAAAACATATTTAAAGTAAAGATTATTAGGCATTTTAGATGTTCTAATTCTAAACTCAGCCTTGCCTCTTTGCAGAGAGTACGCTACTGAAAACATGTGGAAATAAACAACTATTAAGACTCAGGCCTGGCCATTAAACTGTGTATGTGGACTGACAAAGGGGAATTGTAAATTCAGCAGAAGAGCGTATCCTCTTTATCTTATCTACATTATTTACAGGATTCAGTTTAAAAGAAAACCGAGTGGGCCTGATTCTCATTTTTAATAAGGCCCCTTTCTATCATTCTGTTAGAGTGAAGGAGTCTTAAAGTGAGAGTTAAACTATGTTTACATGCACTTTAAGTCCCCTTTACCCTACCAGAGTGGTGTAAGGAGGATTTACTGTAAATGGGACTCAGGCTCAATATATTTAATTTACAATATATCAAAGTACTGTAAAAATATTTTAAGTACAGGGTTTAGGAAAGTTTGGAAGGTTCCCTTTATGGCATGCCTGTGGGACTCACTTGCCTAGTGAATGTAATATTTAAAGTTCTTTTCAAAGAAGTGTGTATTTCTGTATGTATTAACTCTATAGTGTTTAACCAATGACCGGTTATTCAGATCAGACACCACTTTAGTGTCTTATCAACAAATATGGTTTAGACATTTATATTTAATAAGACTAAGTCATCCTTTTGAAAAAAAATCTATTCATCTATGCTTTAAAAAAATTAATGAACTAGTACTGTCCCAAGGCGTTATATGGTTTTTATTTTGAACTTTATTTTTAAAGCTTCTTCATTCATTTATTTGATTTTACTTTCTTTTAGTCACTTGCTGAGAATTCATTTCAAAATATATATTTAGATATAACAGAATTTTTCTCCACAACTTATGTTAATTCAGGAGGAGCATTAGCTGACAGAGAGAGAAATGTCATTTTTATTCGCAGCTTCTTCAAATAATCAAACAATTCAGAGCAGTTATATTGAAATAAATAATTCATTCTCCAATAACAAAAGCAGAAGGCAGGGCAAGGAAAAGTAATTTGTCCCTTTTCCTTTGTTTATTGATGATTGAGACCAATATATAAAGTAAATGAAACTGATTAAAGTTTTGTTTGTTTTCATTATTATGTATCAACAAACTCTTTTTGCTTATGTAGTTATGGGGTTCTGTTAGAGGTGGACATACTCATCTTGCCTAATTTTGAGCCAACTTTAATATTGACTTTGAAAGTTCAAATCAAGCTTGAGTGATGGTGAGTTTGCATTCCACTTAGATGAGACTGTGCGAAGAGGGTGCAGAGAAAGAAACTCGAATGAAAAATGAAATGCCAAATGTAGGTTACTTACGTAAGTCTAGCTTTTGGCAGGGATCTTCTCTCACTAATACATAATTCTGGATCTGATTTAGGAAAGCACTTAAGCATGTGTTTAAGTTCATCCCTATCAGGACAACATTTAAGCACATGTTTAATTTTAGCACATGGTTAAAGGTAAGTATGTGTTTTAAGTGCTATCTTGAATAGCGATGCTTTACTGAGCTGGGGCCATAAAGGAGAGGAAACAAAGCTTTTACTGCAACATAGAGAAGAGTCTGAACTGCAAAGTTCAAATTCAGACTTTTTGTTCTGTTCATTTTATATTGAGAGGTTTTCTGTGATTATTGGAGTTGGATGTGAGATTTCCCAAGATCTGGGAGTATTTTTGGATTCAAGGTTTTGGTCTGAACTTCTCTCTAATTATAGATTAAGTACCAATACACTATATCTACTAAGAAATTCATGTAATTGACAAAAAATGGTTCATAATGTTGGTAAACTTCAACTAAGAATTATGTGTTGAATTATACACAGTAACTACAATGAAGTTATTTTTGATGCACATTGTAACTTACTGTAAATATAGTTTAGTAAATGAATAGGACTTTGTGGCACATACAAATATCAAAACTACAGTGTAGTTATCATGAAATCATTCATCTTATATACTGTAGATATATTAAACTTCAACTTTGGTTTTCTGAATCTTTGTAAACAAATTGTTCAAGACTTACAAAATCTCAAACTCTATTGTGTTCACCCCAGGCTAGTATTTACAGTATTGCATAAGTCATGGTCTATATTTTGATGAGTAGAATTTGACAGCATGGAACTTGTGATGCCCTGGAAATATCTTCTCAATATTCCTGGCCATGAATTTGGCAGTAGTGAAGTAGAGACATTCCCCAGAAAATCAATTCCAGGTTTTATTGGAGCCTTAGTGTGTGATGGAAGAGAAGACTGAGATTGCTTAGCTCTCTGTAGATGTCTAGAAAAGCTACTAGTTCTTCAACTTAATTCTTCAATGAATAATCCTCTTCCTTAGCCTACATCTTATAGCTCATAATGGCTAGGCAGGTGGCGAGCTAAGTCTATTGCTTCCTATGCAAAATGTTTTTGTTTTACTTCTCTTTTCCAGCCACAATTATCCTATTTTGAGTTTCACCCACTTGCTGCATCTAGATTGTGAACTCTTGGGGGCCAGGATTGGGTTCTTACTACTTGTTTTTACAACAATTAGTCCTGTGGGGCTCTGGTCTCTGTTTGGAGCCCGTAGGCTTGACTACAATACAATACAAATAAACAATCTTTCACATTCCCCTTCAGCCCCTACATTCTGCCAGTGACACCAGTCTCCAGGCTTTTTTTCCTTCTCCCATTATTGACTTTATAACTTCTTCCATGCAACCCTGTGACCGGGGTCCTAGTGGGGAGCCAGCTGTGGTGACTCAATTAAGGTGAACTGCAAAGAATGGGGCAGCCAAACCCAAAAAGCTGGTGAATATTTCAATACTTAGATTTACCAAGCCAGCATAAAGCAGCTTCTTTATTACCTCACTGGTTACTCAGAAGTCCAAACAACATAGTTCCCTTAAAGTGATCCAGCCACGTCAAATATGATGAAAATTTCTGTAAATCTTATTTCATCATATAAAAGAAAAGGTTCTACCAATCCCAAAGGACCAGACACATTACCTCCCAGGTTAATGAATGTTTCAGATCTTACCCAAATACATGCTTCAGCCAATTCTTATTAACTAAACTAAAATGTATTAAAAAACAAAAGGGAGAGAGTATGGTTAAAAGATCAACATACATACAGACATGAGTTCAATTCATTGAGGTTCAGATTCACAGCAGAGATGGTGAGCTTTGTAGTTGCAAAGAGTTCCTTTAGAATTCAGTTCATAGGTCATAGTCCAATGTCCAAATGTCATATTCAGGGCATACCAGCTTAACTGGGACTTCAGTGTTGTGACTCAAACTTCCCCTGATGAAGTCTAAGCAGACCTGAGATGACAGAATCAGGACCAAAGGATCTTTTATATAATTTCATGTCTTTTGACAAGTTGGAATGCCTCAGGGAACAAAAGGTCATTAGGATGACTTTGAAGGAGATCCATCACCGGTACTTAGCAATACAAAGTAACATATGGCAATTTGCTTGTTCCTCCACCATTCCCAGTACATTTCAAAGAGAGATGAATACTGAGATATCCCATGTTTACAATTCATTTACATGCTAGGATGTTCTTTTGACCTCTGAATTATCAGAATACAGCATAGCCAGGGACTGTTGATTACATTGTCCATCCTACTCATACGTATGTAAATACACAGAAACACAAACACTATCTCCCCACATGTCTTTGGAGGGTTATTTATTTTGCCGGATGTTTAAGCCACGTGTCACAAACCGCCTGTGCATAGAGCAAATTTCCTAGTGCATTAGCTCCACCTCCTCTCTTTATTCAGATGCTTCCTCAAGATTCATTTTTTTCACAAGGCCAGTAAGTATAGCACAGAACAGAAATCAGACAGTCCTTCAAGAGCTCTACCCTAAAACAGCTAAAGCAGAGGAATGCTGCACACAGCTGTAGTTCATCATCGGTGTAATTTATTTCTCCTTTGGTATTACAACATGACATTACATCAAAGCAATCCAGCTGCAAAATGAATCTGATACCCTGTGTATTACTGTAAAGTACAGATTATGGACAAACAAGCTAAATGGCATGCTGTTCCAAAGCAAAATATACAAACAACAGTATTTTTCAACCCTGGGAACAAGCAATAGCCTTTGGAATAGCAAATTAGCAACAGAAACTAAGTGAGCTTGCCAGGCCTAACAAAAATGATGAATTCATTCATAGGCGCTGACTCTGTGGGTGCTCCAGGGCTCAAGCACCCATGGGGGGGGAGGAATAGTGTGTGCTCAACACCCAGGAGCCAGAGTTTGAGTGTGGTATGTGATGAGTTCTGTGCTGCTAACAACTTCTGCCCTTGGGGCAGGGAGTTTCTTTATAAACAGAGGCAGGGGGATTAAGATAACAAAAGGCTTGTCATTAAACTAAATTGAGAATCGTTAGATGATCCTGAAAGCTTTCCCTGGCAGTCCAGTTAAAAGAATAAATGGTCCATTTTCAGAATGGAGAGAAGTAAATAGTGGTGTCCCCTGAGGGGCTTGTACTGGTCTGGGAGCAGAGCTTGTTCAACATATTCATAAATGATCTGCAAAAAGGGGTAAGCAGTGAAGTGGCAAAGGTAGCAGATGATACAAAACTACAACACAGAACACAAAGTGTACAGTGCTCACTTTATGTTTGATTACAAGTATTTGCACTGTAAAGAAAAAAAAGAAATACAATTTTTCAATTCATCCAATACAAATACTGTTGTGCAATCTCTTTATCATGAAAGTTGAATTTACAAATGTAGAATTATGTACAAAAAACATGCATTCAAAAATAAAATAATGCACGTTATTTTGTTTTTGAGTGCAGTTATGTAACAAAAAATATATACATTTGTAAGTACATTTGTAAGTTGCACTTTCACAACAAAGAGACTGCACTACAGTACTTGAATGAGGTGAATTGAAAAATACTATTTCTTTTGTTTATAATTTTATAGTGCAAATATTTGTAATAAAAATAATATACACTTTGATTTCAGTTACAACACAATACAATATATATGAAAATGTAGAAAAACATCCAAAATATTTAATAAGTTTCAATTGGTATTCTATTGTTTAACAGTGTGATTAAAACCACAATTAATCACAATTATTTTTTAACCATGATTAATTTTTTAATTAATCACGTGAGTTAACTGTGATTAATTGACAGCCCTAGTAATTATGTACTTCATAACAATTGAATCATTATTGAAATAGGAAAGACACCAATGATAGACACATTCAATAACTAGAATATGAAAGACGTGTATAAATATGTTGAAAATAGCCTCCCCACAAAACTGGCACAGTGACACCTCGGCCCCCCAAACACGCACACACACCTCTTCAAAAGCACCTACGGGCAAAAAAAAAAAAGTCAGCGCCTATGAATTAAGTGGAAGTTTGTGAAGAGACTATTTTGGCCAGAAGGTCCCTTTCTGACTGAGAAAGAGAGAGAAGCTAAAAATGAACTGTGCTATAGGGGAAGAAAACAAACATATTTTTCAACAATTTAAAGACACTTCCACTGCTGAAGTGTAATGTGAAATCTTCAAAGGCTTCTTCTAAAGTAGCTGGTGTATGGCCAGTGCTGGTGACAGGATATAGACAAGACGAATCAGTGGATTCTACTTATACGGCAATAGGTATGTTCCAGCATTTGTTTCATTAACACTTCCTTATGGGCTAGATTGTGCCGTTAGGGCCTGATCCAGAGATCAGTGAAGTCAATGGAAAGACTCCTATTTACTGCAGATTTCAGAGTAGCAGCCGTGTTAGTCTGTATCCGCAAAAAGAACAGGAGTCCTTGTGGCACCTTAGAGACTAACACATTTATTTGAGCATAAGCTTTCGTGGAACTGGCTCTTAAGGGACAGACCTCAATAGAGAGGGGTGTGGAGTTGCAGCGCCCAAGAGGTAACACTCCAAGCTCTTCTGTGTGCCTAGGGAATGTGTTGGCTGCTACTCAGTGTCTGAGGCTTTGTCTACACTATGCACCTTTTAGCAACATGGCTGTGCCGCTACAGCCGTGCCGCTAAATAGCGCACAGTGTAGCTGCTGTTTGTCGGCAAGAGAGAGCTCTCCCACGGACAAAAAACAACCACCCCCAATGAGCGGTGGTAGCTTTGTCGGCAGGAGAGTGCTCCAGCTGACAAAGCTCTGTTCACACTGGCACTTTTTGTCAACAAAACTTTTGTCTTTTGGGGATGTGTTTTTTTAACAACTCTGAATGACAAAAGTTTTGTCGTTCAGTTGCCAGTGCAGACAAAGCCTGAGTCTCTCTCTCTGTGGGCCAGTGCAGTACGATAAAGGCTGCCCTTGCCTCGTTTCCTTTGAGGCTAGGTGTACCCTATAGGGTACATCATCGGATGAGTCCCAGCATTTCCCCCACGCCAAGTACAGGGACTGCCATTTTCCCTTCCATGAGCATGCAATGTGGGAGGCAGGTTCCTTGCTCTGTCCCCCACTACACACTTCTGCAAGGGCTAGGCCCTAGTTCACATTTAACTAATGTCTTATACTATTACTCTGACTAGACTCTCAAATACTGTCAAGATGGATCCTTTATAAATGCCAGAAAATTAGATGGATTCATCTTTACTGTTAGAAGAATATATGGCAAGGTGTAATCAAGGAGATGTTTAGAATGGCTTTCAAATGCACGGCTGTGTCAGGACCGGGGTTCAAATCGTAGGCGTGCGCAGCCCATTTCATTAGGGTGTGCACCCAGGGAGCCCCACCCTGCCCTAGCCCAACCCCCATCCACTCCCTCCTACTTCCCGCCCCCCGACTGCCCCCTTCAGAACTCCCAACCCCCCCTGCTCCTTGTCCCCTGACTACCACCTCCTGGGACCTCTGCCCTTAACTGCCCCCCAGAACCCCTCCCCCATCTAAGCCTCCCTGCGCCTTGTCCCCTGACTGCCCCCCTTGGACCCTACCCCCTACCTGTCCCCTGACTGCCCTGACCCGTATCCACATCCCTGCCCTTAGACAGACCCCCAGGACTGCCACGCCTATCCAACCGCTCCCCACCCCCTGACAGGCCCCCCCCAGAACTCCTGACCCCTACAACCCCCTCTGCTCCCTGCCTCCCCTAACCCCTCTCCAACCTCTGCCTCCTGACAGCCCCCCCAGAACTCCTGATGCATCCAACCCCCCCAGCTCCTTGTCCCCTGACCACTGCCTCCAAAGACCCCCCTCCCAATTGTCCCCCCAGGACCTTCCTTGCTCCCTGTCCCCTGACTGCCCTGACCCCTATCCACCGTCTGTCAGGGGGACTCCCATGCCCCATCCACCGTCTGTCAGGGGGACTCCCATGCCCCATCCAACCCCCCCTGCTCCCTGACTGCCCCGTCCAGAGACCCCCTGCCCCTAACCACCCTCCCCCCGGGATTCCACCCCCTATCCAACCCACCCTGCTCCCTGTCCCCTGATTGCCCCCACCCCTTATCCAACCCCCCTGGCCCTGGACCCCTTACCATGAGATGAGGGTCCTAGCCTCCCCGCGGAGCCAAACACTGCCCCGCAGAAGCACGCAGCCCCAACTCCACAGGTGGGATGGGAGACAGAGGGGCTCAGGCCAGCTCCACACAGAGTGGGGTCAGGGCTTCAGCCCTGCAACTTTTGCCACTAGGGTGGCTGGGGCTCCCGAGACGGGGACTTCAACCTCACATCTTCTGCCAGGGTCCAGGGCTTCTCCTCCCTGCCCCAGTGTGGCTCCTCCACCCCCCCGCCCAGTGCAGCTTCTGCCGGGGTCCGGGCTTCTCCCCCAAGTGCAGCTCCTGCCGGGGTCCGGGCTTCTCCTCCACCCCCACTCCCTCCAGCCACGTGGCTCCAGCCCCGTCTGGGGCTTCTCTTCCACCACCTCCGCATGGCTCCTGCTGGTATCTGAAGCTTCTCCCACTGCACCCAGCCCTAGCCTAGCTGGGCTCCCTTGGGTCACCTGCTGCCTGCTGTGGCCAGAGTGGAGCCTGGCTGGCAGGGAGCAGCCATACACGTGGACGCCATGGCCACCAGCCCAAGAGGTGCGGGGCAGCCCTAGGCAAGCAGGGGCTGTGCTGCTGCTGATAGCCCCGCACTCCCACCCACACCTAACCCTAAGGCTTTGTGTGTGTGTGTGTGTGTGTGTGTGAGACTCACTCAGCCCCTGCCGGAGCAGGGAGGCAGGAAGCAGTTGATTTGAGCCTGCCCGGCAAACAGCTGGGGGGGGGGGGAGCAGCCTTCCCAGGCGGAGCTCAGGGCATTAGGGTGTGCCGGGGCACACATGGCACACCCCATGCGCATGCCTATGGTGCAAATGTGCTGCCACCAAAACCTAACAAACTGGTCCAAAATGGCAGACTTATTATAAGGCCAAATGGTCTTGCACGATTTCTACCATCCTGGTTGGTGGAAATCCTCTGAGAAGCTAACTTGAGTTAAAATCCTGTGAGAATGGCTGCTCACAAGAGATTTCAGCTACATTTAAAATGGAACTGAAAAAATAGGTTCATAGATCTATTAATTCAAATCTGAGTGACCTTGGCATTCAAGACTGTTTGGATAGACTTTACTTTTGAACCCTCTTTATTTACAACACAGGCCAGGTGATTCCATTCCACCTTTTTAACTCCCCACTGCAGTTTCTAATGGAAATTGTATTCTTCTATGATAACATCCACAGCTACATTCCATGGGGTAAAATCATTTCTAAGGGATATAAACCCTCATGCTTCAAGGCCCCAAACAACCACTCACTGATTGGGATTAGAAAGAAACTTTCCTGTGAGCAGGTTATTCTATTATGGGGTTTCTTGCCCCTTCCTTTGAAACATTTTCTGCTGGCCACTGTCAGAGATAAGTTATGAGACTATACGGACCTCTGGTGTGATCCTGGATGGCAATTCCTATGTTCTTCACTTCCTGTACTAAACTGTTGTATTTATGCATGCTGTTATACAATTGTTAAGATTCATCCTATTGGCGACTGCATCTCAATAGTGGATGAAGCGCCATTAACAGTGAAAGAGCCAAGTTCTCTCATTTACATGAATGCAAACCCATTGGTTTAATTGATGTTGCACAGGTGTAGGTGGGAGAAGAATTTGACTGCTAATTTCCAAAGAATTTTGGGATTAAATGCAATATGTACAGGTAAGGTATTAATATTTAATATTATGCCATGCTGGCATAATTTTTCCCTGGGCTCATAACTTGAGTATCCACTAAATATATCATTGATTTTTCAAGTCCATGGGAATTTTGCAGGTGTGGAAGTGTTTATGTAACCTTGTGCTGTGTCATTAAATGGTTATCATTCCCCCCCTCTATACATAGACCATTTCTGGTCAGCCTAGTGGCTTATCATGAGACAGTGCAGATAAATGATATTAATTACTAGTTCAAACAGAGCTGCTTATCAAATGGTTCAGTATAAAATGTATTGCATTGGGAAGGTGTTGTCATTGCATTTTAAAAAATGATTCACTATTTGATCCTCCTTAGTTGCCTGGGTAAGTTATAATTAGAGGATTTGAGCTGGGAGAGGGAGGGTGGTTGGATTTGCTGAACAACTGCTGGAACCTTCGAGCATTTTGTTTGTTCTTCATAATTTACAACTGTCCTATCAGTGCCACATTTTAACTGAGCTGGGCTAGACAAGGATCCCCCCAGAATCTGTCAGACTGGTTACCTACCAGAAAATCTGTCTTTAAGCAAAGGGAGTCTTGCATCCTAAGGGATGAGCGTGTTGCTACTTCAGCACTATGCTTCAGAGGTGTGTGGGGGGGAGAGAGACTGGGAATCGAACCAGGTCTCTTGTACAGGATGTTTATATGATAGAATTGAATTCAAGTGGGATGTATCACACTAAGACACTTTCACTGTGTGAGAAATCTCATGATATTTGTTCACATTCATACTCCAGCATAGCTCATTGATAATAGGTGAGTTCGTGTGGAAGAACGTAGAATTTGGTTTTACGCTGTGCAAGTTATTTCAGGAAGTGTTTTTTAAAATACCGAGGGAAGCTTCAGCATTGTAATGATCATGCAGCTAGCTGAACAGCTCAAGAGCTTACATGCAGATATTCAGGATCTGTTTTTCTTGAAGGAAGGATTATTCAGGACACCAAAAACATGCCCTGCTCATTCCAGAAAGTGCAATGGGATATCCAGCAGCCACTGGTAAAAAAGAGATTGTTTAACATTGCATGAAGAGGTCGGGCCTCTAAAGCTGTTTAAACTAGGATTGTTTTCCTAAAATTTTCCATCATGCAAAGTTCAAGAGAGACGCTAGACAGGGCTCCAGCATTTTAATGAAGGTAATCCCAAATTCATGGAATAGGCCTTGAACCTACCACCAGCTAGCCCAGACATTTCCTTTAAAAGGATACAAAAATAAAACCATTTACTAGTGTTAATTCCTGCATGTGTTTCGGTGTTTTGAGGAGCTGGTCTGGAAAGCTCTGTACCATGCAGTAATATAGCTTCCTTTTTTAAAGTCACCATTTTAAAATCAATATGAACCTGAAAGAGAAACAAAGAACAGAACCGCCTGCTATCACAGTCCACTGTGTTTTAACCAGTTTCTTTCATAACTGAAAAAGTTACCTGAGCTTTCAGTCTTGCTTACTTGATTGCAGTGTGCAGCACAGGTTTGTAGCTGACATTAAACCAAACTGAGCCTGGTTAAGGATCCACATGATGAACTGCATTCATTTCTTTGTGGTTAGGGGCAATTTCTGGAAGCCCTCTGGGCCAGCCGGTTCACAATGATATGCTAATAGAGCGAGTAATTGGAGGACACGAGGCCGCGCGAAACAGCTGGAAGTGGCAGGTAAAATTTTTATTTTAAATCTTTTGCTTAGTAAAAAAAAAAAAAAAGGTTTGAGAACATGACAGCAAAGCAGAAATATGGGATATCAGATATGGATGAATTTTCTCTAGTGCTAGTCAACTTTCTTTAAATCTGTCAGACCAGCACATTAATAAGAAACAGAAGCTGTGGTCAAGGCCGGTTCCGCCCCAAGCAGCAAAAATAAATAAACAAATGCCGCAATCGCGGCTCTACCGCCGCCGCTTCAGTCTTCGGCGGCAATTCGGCGGCTGGTCCTTCGCTCCGAGAGGGACCGAGGGACCCACCGCCGAATTGCCGCCGAAGATCCGGACGGGCCGCCCCCTCCGTTGGCTGCCCCCTCCGTTGGCTGCCCCAAGCACCTGCTTGCTGGGCTGGTTCTTGGAACCAGCCCTGGCTGTGGTTCACAAACTATCCCTTGACCACATCAGCAGGGAGCTTCTTTGCTTGTGGTAGTTTGGTACCAAGAATTTAGAAAAACAGTCTCTCCAAAATCCATAATATAAAACTAAAATAATGGAACTTTGCTTTGACTAGGGTGCATTTTCCTAGAAGGGGATTTTTTTCCTGTTGTTGTTCTTTTAAAAAAAAATATGATTCTGATTAGAAGAGTGAGTAGATGAAAATGGCATCTCCCTACTGACATGTCTGCTTCTTGTATAGCTCCAAAATAATTTTTGCTTGCTTCACTGACAAAAATACTTTTTTGCTAAGTTTTTTTATTCCAGTGAGCACCAGAGAATTAATAAAGATATGGTAAAGTGGATTAAGAAAGATTCTGGATTTATGTGCCATCAGAATTGTTAGCTAAGTTCCAATATCTTTTATTACTCTCAGGCTTTGTCTCCACTTGGGAAAAGGTGTATTTTTAACTCATGTTAGCTAACGTGTTAAAATTCAAGAATAGAAAAGGCAAGTTGTAGTCGGTGTTAGCTGGTGGAGCCTAAACCCTAGGCTCCACTAATTTACCTCAATCAACTAACACATATTAAACTATTACTGTCTTGTCTATACTAGGATTCTAACACATGTAAAAAGGCACCTTTTTTCCCTAGTGCGGACATAACTGCGATTCAAGAAAGATGTTGCTAAATTTGGCGAGGATTCAGAGAGGAGCTACAAGAATGATTAAAGGATTAGAAAACAGTCTTTCCCATGATAGACTCAAAGAGCTCTATATATTTAGCTTAACAAAGAGACAGTTAAGGGGTGACTTGATTACAGTCTATAAGTATCTACACGGGGAATAAATATTTAATAATGGACTCAAGGCGACTCGTGGGAGGGGCACGAAGGGTCAAGTGCCCCTTCTCTAGCACGGTCAAGTGCCTCTCCAGCAGCCAGCCTGCATGGGGAGAGGAAGGGGTGGGGCCAGAGCTAGAAGGGAAGAGGCGGGGCCAGAGCCTCCTCCAGCCACAGTGCCTGGGACACTGCCTGGTGCAGCGCAGCGGCTGACTGGGAGAGCGCCTGGCTGTGGCAGCAGCAGGCTGCCCCCCGCCTAGGCTCAGCTTCTGGGGACAGTGGCCAAGCGAGCTGGAGCCCCCACGCTCCTCCGGGATGCTCAGAGTCGGCTCCTGTCCCCAGAAGTCGAGCTTGGTAATGTGGGGTGGGGAGGAGACAGGGAGAATGCAGGCTGGGACGGGGCAGGGAGGAGTCACATGGGGAGGTTACATGGGGAGGCACCAGTATTGGGCTATTTCGTACACGTTCTACATAATATCTTTTAATATTTTTGTACTCTGGACCTTAGTTATTTGACCTGTAGTATAACAAAAACAGCTTGCAAGTTTGATATTAGTTAATATAAAATCTAATCCGACTGAAATTATTTAAAGGGTTACTGTTGATGTTTAAATTTTGTATTTTAAACCCCTCCTGGAAAACCACAATTCTTGGTAATCCATCTTTGTGAATAGCCCAGTTGACCATCTTTGGTTTAAAGGTTATTGTGATGGGGTGTGCAGGCCTCTGTAGTGGCTCTGAAAACTCTATCCTGCCCAGTGGCATGAGCTAGCCAACAATCTGGGGTTTCATGGGCTAACTTGCAGCCAGGTTTCAGAGCAAGCTCAGAAAGACACTGCTACCTAGGAGCTAATTAAGTAGAGCTAAGCCTATTTAGACACAACATCTTTAGATTAAGGGTGTCTATATCTAGGTGATATCCTTATTTTATTGCTGGACAAAATGAGACACTGGTCTACACTGGTGGGGGGAGGGGGGAGAATTGACCTAAAATATGCAACTTCAGTTACGAGAATAGCGTAGCTGAAGTCGACGTATCTTAGGTCGACTTACCTTGTGTCCTCACAGCGTGGGGTCGACTGCCGCCGCTCCTCTGTCGACTCCGCTTCCATCTCTCGCTGAGGTGGAGTACAGGAGTTGACAGCAGAGCGATTGGGGATCAATTTATCGTGTCTACACTAGACAAATCGATCCCCAATAGATTGAGCACCACCCACCAATCTGGCGGGTAGTGTAGACGTACCCACACAAAGAGGTTAAAGTCATGGATGGTTCTCTGCCAACCCATGTGAGGGATTCCCATTCCAATCCCCACGTGGAAGCTGTTGTCCTCCCATATGTCATTTTTCTTTGAACTTTCATCCTAAATAATGTTTTTTCCAATCCCATAAAGTTTATTCACACCTGTTAATTATACTGAAGCACATGGATTCTGCATACATTAATGATAAAGATGTTCCACATCCCGACATTTCACCTGCACACTAATCCTGAAGGAGTGGCTTTCTGTAGCATACTAGTGTCAAGTGTTCAGATGCTAAAGAGTTAAGTGTTGTGTTGCTCTCAATCAGGCCTTGCTTCCACTAGGTAAAGTGTTTCTTTCAATCAAGTTAGCTCCTATAGGTGTTAAACTTGGTCTACATTGGTGGTAAGTAAACAATTGAGTTAAGCCATCTTGATTGATCTAACTCAATTCAAAAAAGTACCTTTTCTTCCTAGTTTAGACAAGGCCTTGGAGAAGACTTACTTCTTACCACTAGACTAAGGGCAGCAGACAATTAAGCAGACACAGAAAGCAAGTTCCAGTGAGGGCATGGGTGGATTGCAGGGTATGTCAAAATAGCACTTGTAAACTGCTGCAGAGTCCAGAATGGAATGCTGAGGTTAAATATTTTGCCATTTGATACAGGTGTCCCTCCAAATAGCTGATGCATATTATCCTGAATATTTTTCTCATATCTGTGGTGGCACCCTTATTAGTCCCCACTGGGTCATGACTGCTGCCCACTGCATCCAAATGTAAGTAAAATAATGAGTCTTCTAACTCTTGCTACAAATCCCAGTTCTGCTTCTCACCCTGGACTGCTACCGGGCCATTCAAATACTCACAGCCTTCAACATGTTCATTCTCTGAGACAAGCAAGTATGACTAACCACAGTTAATTTGTGACCTATGGTAAATATTATAAGACTGATCCATATTTCCCCATTTCTGCCAACTTCCTGGAAGCAAAAAACAGCTGATTGCAAATTTACATAAATGCATACAAATTTGCATACACGTAACTATTGAAAATAAATTTAAATATGCATAAACCTGCACAAAGGCAGAGTGAGGAAGGAAACCCTGCCTACCCCCTCTGCATGCCATGTCTGCTTATATGATCCACAAAGCTCCTCACACATTTTTGACACCATATAAACAATACTTTATAATAGTAAGAAGAAATATATCTTTAGCTACAGATGCCCTTAGCAAATGTATCCTTAAATAAAGTATCCATAATAAACACATCCTTAACATTCCATATATATATTCCATAATTTTATATATAAAACTTTAAGTATAGATGGAACAGGAACAATTCCAGATTCTGGTTTGAAAACGTTTTGAGCAGTTGAACAAGGAGGTCAGAAACAAGAGCTGCAGTTTCCCAAATAGTAAAATGCGGATAGTTCTTCCCTAGCTCACAGGTATATCTGTTAAAGCACTTTGAAGGTCCTCAGATGAAAGGTGCTGTAGAAATGACTATAACAGGAGAAAGATCTTACTGCTGCAGAAGCTATCATACAAAGGCACCAATGTGGAGCAAAGGGGATGCTTTATGGTAATTCTTTTTCAATTCATTTTCAGGCCAATACAAGCAAATTACCAAGTGGCTCTGGGCGAGCACAATCTCTTTGAATTGGATGGCACTGAATATTCTGTTGGTGTGGACAAAATATTTATTCATGAAGACTGGAATCCCAGGGATATTGGGAATGGGTAATTTGTTTTTGAATATGACTTTGGCATGGGAATGAATACTGATGTCCTTACTTAGGGGCCAATCCTGCAAATGTTTATGTACATATTCTATCCATCATCCACTGAGGTTAAGGATGGCCTTGTAGAAAATACTGGACTGGGACTCAGGACATATGCGTTCAGTTTCTGGTCTGTAGACCTCCCATATGACTTGAGCAAATCATTTAATCCCTCTGTGCCTTCAATTCCCCATCTGTAAAATGGGGTTAATAACACTTCCCTACCTCATAGGGGCATTTTAAGGGTACATTATTAATGTTTGTGAGGTCTCAGATACTATGGCAGTGGAGGCTATATAAGTGCCTAAATAGATAAGTAAAAAGTGAGCAAGAGTGTTCGGGATCTGGTCATGACTAACTCAAGAATTTTGCCTTGTGGCATCCGAAGGGCTAATATCTGTGTCCTATTTCAGAAATGACATTGCCCTGCTGCATCTCTCTGTACCTGCCTATGGTAATGGCTTTGTTGAAGTAGGAATGCTTCCATCTGAAGGAGACATTTTGCCTAATAATTATCCATGTTATATTACTGGATGGGGACTGGCTAGTGGTAAGTGGAAAAAAGTTGCTCCTCATTCCAGAAAGACTGACCCAGATCAGAGACCCAGCACAACTCTTTTTGTAAATAAAACCTGTTGCTATGCAACATCTTTGACCTCTTAAGTAGGATGTAAGTGGTGCATGGGTCTTCTAATGGCTCTCAGCAGGGGGGTGAATGCCGTGATAAGCTCTTGTCATCACATGATGCATTTTTCCAGAATAAACATTTGTTAAATAGCATGATGTTTGGCACCATTTAGCACTCAGTGTGGACAAGCACTGTCGTGTTTAACATGTCAGTGATAGTGGTTCATCCTGGGATGCAACCTAGGGTTGACCATGACCAGCTATCATGGTTTAAGTGGTAAAAACTTATTTTAATCACTAAACTCAGCAGATATGACTGACTAGACACAGGGAGAAGATCCCATGAGTCAGCAGGGGACATATTACCCTCGTCCTGGGCCCAATCCCACTATGGTTTCATTGAGTTGTACTTTACTCAGTGAGTAGTACTGCTGATCCTGATGTAACTAGTCATGCATAGTACGGTACTACTCAATGTGAATAAGGGGGGCAGAGGTGGGCCTTTATTTTTAATTATAGTGTCTCTTTGAGCAGAATATTGTCCTTTCTCTTTTAGTCGGTGGCAGCGCTCCTGCTAGACTTCAAGAAGCAATGCTCCCTGTGGTTGACCATGCCATCTGCTCTCAGAGTAACTGGTGGGGGTCTCAAGCAAAGGAGAGCATGGTGTGTGCTGGTGGAGATGGTGTGAGGTCCGGGTGCAGTGTAAGTGCTATATTTTCTCTTTTCCCCCTTAACTCTTTCTTTCCTATACAACCCTGTTCCTACAGGAATTGTGAATTACTTACAACACGCTCCCCAAATGCTTGCAACATCTCAGGAGTTCAGGCCTTCCCGACAAACCAACTACTTCTTCTTGAGCACCATTCTCTTAATTATTATTGTTCCTACTTACCCCCTCCCACAAGAGAACCCATGGGAAGGGGGTAAAGGAGAGGAAAGTTCCAAAGTTCTTCTTCAAGTGCTGTCCTTGTGGGTGCTCCACTTCAGATGTTAGTGCGTCCTGGTGCCGTCGATCGGAGATTTTCAGTAGCAGTGTCTGTCAGGGCCCGCGTGCGCAGTAGTTGTCTCACAGCACCGTTGGCACCTTGACTAGTGTGTGCATGACCTGAACCCCCCAGTTCTTCTTCGAGTGCTGTCCCTGTGGGTGCTCCACTTTAGGTGTCGATGCGCCCCTGCGCTTGTAGCCGGAGATCTATGGTACCAGTACCAGGTTGGGTCGCACATGCGTGGTCCCCGTCTCGTGCTGCTTCAGTTGGTTAACTGGCGCTGTGCAACCAACCCCCCCTCAGTTCCTTCTCTACCGCCGTTGGCTCGAGTCAAAGCACTCAGCAGTGCCTCACAGCTTAGGAATACCCTTTCTTCCATTAGTCTTAGTTTATAGTTTTTAGTTAGAATAGATTAGAATACTTAACCTTCCTACTTATCCCCGTTCCTTTAAAAAAAATTATTTTAATTCTCCTCATAGGACTGTAAGTTTCCGTTCTGCTCTATCGCAGCAGCACGACAGCTGTACCTCTCTCCATCTTACAGAGAGAGTACGCTCGCTAAGGACCATGCCTGGCTCCCCAGGGTTCAAACGCTGCACTATCTTCAAGCTGTCAATACCCCTTTCAGACGGGCACTCTCAGTGTGTCCGCTGTCTTGGTGAGGCACATATACCTCAGAAGTGCTTGCACTGTCAGAACTTGAAAGCCCGCACCAGAAAGGCAAGAGATCTCCAGCTAAAACTTCTCCTCATGGAGAAATCTCTTTGCCCAACATCTGAGCCTGAGGTATGCACTCCTCCCGGCCAGTAATCACCGACTGCAGCCTCAGACAAGGACCCCTCTTCCATGGAAAGGGCTCCTGACCAACCTGCCAAGAAGGCAGCAAAAAAATGTGGTACCACGTCCCCAACTCCGGAGTCAACCCAGAAAAGGTGCTCCGATACAGGTCAAACTCTTCTGGTACCGACCGCACCGGCAATGTCAACAGCTGACAAAACAGGTCCCTCTGGCACCATCAGTACCAAGAAACGGAAAGCTTCTAAGCAGTCACGCTCCACCACAGGCACCAAGGGGAAAGTGAAACCCCATGCCGTGGTACCATCAACTGTGATCAAGCAATTGGTACCGAGTATACCGGCACTTCTGCCACTAATGCTGCCACCTAGTGCTGGCATTATGCACTCCAGCCACACACTGTCACCAATGAGCACTCTCCTGCACATGGAACAGTTTCCTACCACCCTAACGGTACCGATACCGGGCACATCACAACAATTCATAGGTACTGGAGTCTTCTCTCCTCGGCACCGACGGTACATCAGCACCCACGGTAATCAGCCAACCCAGCTCCCCATGTCTCTCAGCACCACAGTTGTCTAGTGAAGAGGAAGATGGAGAGGAGGATGTTGGACACGCACCACAACATTCCTCTCCTGTGGCTACTCCCACCACACATGCCCTTCCAGGCACGGGCTTCCCTGCAAACCTTCTGAACCAGCCCTGGTACAGGCAACCTTGGATGCCCACGGTGCCCTTCCAACCAAAATGGCCATTCTGGCATCCATGGACTACATACCCCCAACAGCAGCAACAGGGTGCACCTACCAGTCTGCCATAACTGGCACACACCAACCACCTATATTAACATCTCAGGCATCGTCTGGCACCTCTGAACACGGGGCTGAAGAACACGAGGAATTCTCGGACCCAGAGGATCCAACTGATTTTCATTTCTCATCATTCTCACCAGTTGACACAATTATGCCCCCACCTCCCACCACAGCTGATGATTTAAAACAATTTCAAGATCTCTACTGGTGGTGTCTCGCCTGCTGTCACCTCTGTTCCTGGTCCCACATCACTCCTAGGACCACAACGTCCTCTTCAGTGACACTGCCCTCTGGCTGTGCCACACTCTATGTTCCCTGCCATCTGGGGGGATCTGCAGTCCACTGTCTAGCCACTTCCTTCAGTGACAAACCACAGTCCACTTCCTTCCGTGACAAACTGCAGTCCACTTCCTTCAGTGGTTCCAACACCCTCTTTGCCCTTGCATCAGGGCGTCAGTCTGCAGATCCCTGCAGCCTGATAGGAGCTGCCTTTAGCCTCTGAGTCTCTGCCTACAACACTGCTCGGTCCAGGGTGCTTGCTGCCCTCTGCCAGCAAGGCAGCCAGTCCTCCTCCCTTCTCAAGCTCCAGGGAGTGACTCCCACTGTTCTGTTCTGCAGCACTTCTTATATGGGCCAGCCCGGCCCTGATTGGCTGCTCCTATAAGCCCTTCTGTGATTGGCTGCCTCCTGCACAGTCTCCCTAGGGCTGCTTTTAACCCCTTTTTTGCCAGTGTGGAGCAGATGCCCCATCACACTTCACCTGAAGGCCTGGCTCCTCCATGGCGCCACAATGACAAGTTAACCTGCTCGGAACAAGTAAAACAGATGTCAGTAAGCAGCAGAAAACCAACCACATGTACCACTTACCTCCAAAAATGGAAAAGATTCTCCTTATGGTGCCAGAACAAGCACGTATCTGTGTTCAAGGCACCACTACCATTGATCTTGGAATACATATTAGAACTAAAGGACTCAGGACTTTCCACAAGCTCGTCTAGAGTACACTTAGCAGCCATTACTGCCTTTCACCATAAGGTCAATGGCGTATCGATATTTGCGCACCCGATGACAAAACCTTTTCTCATGGGCATACAAAATATGTACCCAGAAATACACAAACCCACCCCACCATGGGAATTAAACCTGGTGCTCAAAAGCCTTTCTGGAGCCCCATTTGAGCCACTAGCCACCTGCTCCCTACTTCAATGTAGGTGGCGTTCCTGATCTCAATTACATCCGCATGATGAGTAAACGAAATAGGTGCTCTCATGGCTCATCCCCCGTACACCATATTCTTCTAGGGCAAAGTCACATTGAGACTATATCCAACATTTATACCAAAAATATCATCCTCTTTCCACCTGAATCAATTGATTCACCTGCCTACATTTTACCCCAAACCTCATGTGAATACACAAGAGACTGCCCTACATAGGTTAGACATCCGACGTGCAGTAGCATTCTACCTGGACAGAACAACACCTTTCCGAAAATCCACAAGGCGTTTTATTTCAATGACGGAGCATTCCAAGGGGTCTGTAATATCCACACAGAGACTATCGAAATGGATCTCCAATTGTATCCAGATGTGTTATGAACAACTCAAAACAGAATCCCCATCAGGGATCAGGGCCCATTCAACAACATCAGTATCTACCTCAATAGCCTTCTTAAATAATGTACCAATAATAGACATATGCAGACCTGCCACCAGGGCCTCTGAACACATATTTACAAACCATTATGCAATTACTCAAGGTTTGAGCTCACACAAAATGCTAGGTCTAACAGTGCTAACCTCCACTATGAACGCAACTCCGAAGTCCCTTCCATCCGCACAAGGGCACTGCTCTACAATTATCTAAAGTGGAGCAAGCACCCACAGAGATAGCACTCAAGGAAGAGAAGGTTACTCACTTTGTGCAGTAACTGAAGTTCTTTGAGATGTGTGTCCCTGGGCGTGCTCCACTACCCACCCTCCTCCCCTCTACTCCAGTTTGCAGTAAGGACTCTATGGTAGAGAAGGAACTGATGGGGTCGGGTTCTGTGCATGCTGGTCAAAGCGGCAATTGTGCACACATGACCTGCGCGGACATTGCTACCAAAAAATCTCAGATCAACAGTGCCAGGACACCAACACCTGAAGTGGAGCACCCACAGGGACACACATCTCGAAGAACCTCAATTACTGCACATCATTGCACATATTTCTCCCCAGCTGTTCGAAGGGGAGGGGGAGGGGGCAAGGTTTGCCGTCCCACCAGCACACCTCATTGATCAGATCCTGGGCATTAGTGCTAGACCAGGGACCCAGAACTCCATTGCAGCTGTGCAGTCAAGTCAAGGAAATGGTGCAAAACCCTAAAAACAAGGGGCAACACATTTGGTTTTGACTACATTTCCAGTATTAATTCATTATAAAGGAACCTGAAAAAACCCAGGGCTTTAAGACCCAGCAGGAGCCAATAGTTTCTTTGTCTTTCTCTTCTGTTGTTTTAGTTATAGCCTCTCTTGTGCTGCTATCTCTTTAAATCCTGGGCTGTAGCTTTCAGCGATTCTTTGACTTTGTCTCTGCTTGGGAAGAATTGGAACATTCCTGGTTGAATATGGGAGCTACTAGAGGCTGAAGCTTCCTGCAGGGTCCAAATACCTGAAGAGTGTTCTGATTCATTTAGAGCCTCATCTTTGAATTGAACTCAGTAGGAGTCTTTTGATAGACTTCAATAGGCAGTAGATAAGTGCCTTAAACATCAATTATATTGAATGGGAGCGGGCAGAAAGAGTTATTTTGCTGTGTGTGTGTGTGTGTTCAGTACTCCTGACAGAATGGGTGCAGAATTCATACGGTCCACATATTTCTGTGCCCCCTGCACAGAAAAACACAAAAAGAAATCTGCAGGGGGACGCATCTCTTCCCCAGCAGCCCAGGCAGCGCTTTGTTTCCGGCATGCCTGGAACAGCCTCAGAGACGCAGATCACTGCAGGAGGAGGGAGGCTGGGCGTTTGTGCCTGTGGGGGAGACGTTGATCACCGTCAGGGGGCGCGGCTGGCCAATGAGCGAGAGAGACGCTATCCCTCTTGCTTGATACTGTGGCTCGAGGGGCGTGGAGCAGGGTAGGTCTTTTTGTTATGCAGGAGGAAGGCTCTGTCCCCGAGGCAGAAATGTAGCAGCCTGCCTGCCTAGTAAAATGTCGGTAACTTCTTGAGAATTGTAAAAAACACGTAATTAAATATTAGTGTCATGTTACTGAAAATTGTTTGTTTTTAAGTTAAAGAAAATAGCTTTTGTAAAAAAAAATACATTTTTTAATGTTGCTGTTGCTGGTTAATTGATCTAATTCTCTGAGGCAGAAATGTAGCAGCCTGTCTGCATAGTACCATTGTTAATGATCTTATTGTTAGTTAACTGTTCCCATTCTCAGTCAGTTTTCATTTTTTGTGTGCAGAATTTTTAGTTTTTTGGCACATAATTTTAATTTTTTTGGTACAGAATCCCCCCAGGAATAGTTCGGAGAACAAATAGTTATGGGCCTGTTTCTGCAATGTGTCACATACCTTCTGGGAGGTGCTGAGCACTCTTTGCTCCCATTGATTTCAATAGGCATTGGGAGTACTCAGCATGTCTCAAAAGGTCCTCAGCATGTCACAGTATTGGGCCCATTGATTGGAATGTTCATGAATTAATCAGCTGTCACCACTTTTTCCAGCCCATTTTCTAAACTGCTAGGAAAATTTGGGTGCAACTAACTGTCTGTCACTTCTCCCCGCTCTGATTGCAGGGTGATTCAGGGGGCCCATTGCAGTGTTACAGGGATGGTCGCTGGCAAATTCATGGGATTGTTAGTTATGGGATTGTCCCCTACTGCAACACCTATCAGAAGCCTACAGTCTTCACACGGGTATCTGCTTACATCAACTGGCTCTACAATGTAAGTTCCTCCAAAGTTAATGGTTTAAATTCATGTTGGATGTACTCCCATGCAATTAATGGAGTAATATCAGAGATAAGTTTGACCCACTACATTCATTTATTACATTAAGAACAGAATTAAGAAACTTTGAAAGTTTAAAATCCAAAATCCATTGGCCTTATTTTTGGCACATTCAAATAAATTTAATGAAGGAGAATGAATGCAGTCACTGTCCGGAAATACTAGGATTGAAATACAGTAACTCCTCACTTAAAGTCATCACAGTTAATGTTGTTACATTGCTGATCAATTAGAGAACATGCTCGTTTAAAGTTGCGCAATGCTTGCTGTGCAAGGGGCAGGGAAGAGGGGTGCTAATGGCAGTGTGACCCCCTCCCCCCGCTCCTGCCTCCGGCTCCTGTACCCCATTTCCACAGCATGGGGTGGGGACACAACAGGGCTCAGGATGGAGGGAGCTTGCTGGCAGCAGTTGCTGTCTCAACTGCTGATCTATTTAAAAAGGCAATGTACTTAGAGTGGGGTCGGCATATTAAAGGGGCAATGCACACCTCTCTCTCTCTCATGCACACTATGTGTGAATCTCTCTCTCTGACATGCTGTCTCCCCTCCCTCCATTCCTGCTGCCTTGTAGAGTGTGAGCCTACATTAACAACAATGTGTTAACCTTGAGGGCTCAGCCGAGTGCTAGTTCATCATTTAGCAGTAAGGCATTCCCTGGGAAATATCCCACCCTCTTCCACCCTCTGACTTCACCACCTCAACCAAGCTTCACAATCATCATTGCTGTGTACAGTATTAAATTGTTTGTTTAAAACTTACACTGTGTATATGTGTGTGTGTATATATAGTCTTTTGTCTGGCAAAAAAAATTTCCCTGGAACCTCCCCTCCCCTCCCCCCCCCCCCCCATTTACATTAATTCTTATGGGGAAATTGGATTCGCTTAACATCGTTTCGCTTAAAGTCGCATTTTTCCTGAACATAACTACAACGTTAAGTGGGGAGTTACTGTACAACACTTAAGGCTGGCAAATCCTGCTTGGTATGAAATCTGATCAGTTAGGCTTTACCCACACAAGGCAAAAAGACACTGCAACAAACCATTGGTGTAATTCTATGGCCTGTGTCATGCAGGAGGTTAGATTAGCTGATCATACTGGTCCTTTTTTGCCTGAAGATTCATGAATTACCTGGTATATTTTGAGACTGACACCTGTACAACGCTTTGTGCACACATACAGCAGCCATCCCAGGTGATTATGACAAGCATGGTTGTACCAGTTGGTTATAATATCTGGGATGAGGTCTTTAACTAGTGTTCCTCAGGAATCCATGCAGTCTCCTATTGTATCTCTGAATCCAATCTGGGGCAATAGAGTTGTAGACTGCATCTACAAATGCACAAGTGCTGTAACTACCCCAGTTCAGCTGATTCCCACAATGCAGTCAATGCCTGGGGTTTGCAAATGTCCAAAGATCCCTTGCTCCCAGCAACATTGTGTACCACAATGGGGCATCTGCTTCAGGGGTCACAGGAAAATGCCGTAGTACAATCATGTTTGTAAGATGTGCTGTGCACCAGACTTCCATAGAAACAAGATGGATGTTCTAAACCATTATGAATAAAAACAGGACAACCATTTATTCCATGAGATGGCTGTCTCTGCAATGCATCCCTCACCTAGTAAAAATAGGCCCTGGGGAGCCAACTTTCAAAGGGTTTAATGGAGTCTTATCTGCACTCCACCAATTACAGTCAACAGGAGATAGGACAAAACCCAATAGATTCATCTGAAGTAACTTACCCTTTAGTTGGAAAGTGCCCGTGACTGACCTGAACTCTGTATATTTGGAAAGTTGTTGTCTTCTTATCGGATTTTTAGCCCCACTTCAGCTGCAGTTGGAAGCCTGGTGGATCCAGTCTGCTGGGAATTCCCCTAATATGGGAGAACCCCTTGCTGGTATAAAGCTAGCATAGCTAGCCATCTTCTGGCCTCCCTCAACCCTCTGGCACAGGGGACATGCCAAAGACATGACTGTGGTGAAGAGGGCCTGGCTCAAGTGCTGCTGTACAGAGGCAATTCCTGGCAGGTGGAACAGCCCTAAAACTGCTCTAATTTGCACCAGGAGTTGAACCAGCCCCACCAGCTCCATATGGGAGAGCCCAGGGATGGAACATAGTCTCATTTTGTCCCGTTCCCCCCCCCCCCCGCCCACGCTCCTGAGCTGTGCAGAATGGAGGTCTGGCACAGCTGAGGAATGGCCTATTCAGTCATTTAAAAATAATGTAAGAAGAAAACTGAATATATTCTGTACTGAATCCATTTCTCTGTTGTTTTTCAGACTATGGAGAATAATGGTGGATATTAAGGAAGGATCAGTTTGTACATGAACGTGAACTACTGTTTGAATGAAAAGATATGCCGGTTAATTAAATTTCTCTCTCTCTTATGGTCACATAATAGTATGGGTTGGCTGCAATAATAATAAAGCAACAATGAATTAAAAACCTGTAGGACTGTGCATTCCATATTCAATGTTGATAAATGCAAAGTAATGCACATTGGAAAACATAATCCCAACTATATATATAAAATTAGCTGTTACCACTCAAGAAAGGGATCTTGGAGTCATTGTGGGTAGTTCTCTGAAAACATCCACTCAATGTGCAGCGGGAGTCAAAAAAGCGAACAGAATGTTGGGAATCATTAAGAAAGGGATAGATAATAAGACAGAAAATATCATATTGCCTCTATATAAATCCATGGTACGTCCACATCTTGAATACTGCATGCAGAAGTGGTCACCCCATCTCAAAAAAGAATTGGAATTGGAAAAGGTTCAGAAAAGGGCAACAAAAATGATTAGGGGTATGGAACAGCAGCCGTATGAGGAGAGATTAATAAAACTGGGGCTTTTCATCTTGGAAAAGAGACGACTAAGGGGGGATAGGATAGAGGTCTATAAAATCATGACTGGTCTGGAGAAAGAAAATAAGGAAGTGTTATTTACTCCTTCTCATAACACAAGAACTAGGAGCCAACAAATGAAATTAATAGGGAGCAGGTTTAAAACAAACGAAAGGAAGTATTTTTTCACACAATGCACAACCTGTGGAACTCCTTGCCAGAGGATGTTGTGAAGACCAAGACTATAACAGGGTTCAAAAAGAACTAGATAAATTAATAGAGGATAGGTCCATCAATGGCTATTAGCCAGGATGAGCAGGAATGGTGTCCCTGTTTGCCAGAAGCTGGGAATGGGTGACAGGGGCTGGATCACTTGATGATTACCTGTTCTGTTAATTCCTTCTGGGGCACGTGGCATTGGCCACTTTCGGAAGACAGGATACTGGGCTAGATGGACCTTTGCTCTGACGCAGTATGGCTGTTCTTATGTTATTATGCTCTTATGTTCTTATATATAGTGAAACCCAACATAGTGCATATGGGATGGGATATGGTAGCTGTTGTACTTGTCACATGGATGTCACATAACTAGAGCATACATACCAGTGCTTTATTAGGAATACTCATAGCTTAGAGACACTGGATAGTTCCTGGGACAGTCGGAGTAAGGAGGATACAGAGTTTTCCATCACTAGTTCAAATCCAGGCCAGGTCAGTAGTAAATGAGAGCTTGCTAGTCTCTTTGTACGTCTATGAGAACTGAGTTTGGCCTCAGCCCAGTTCCTAGTGAATGTGTCCATTACCACGTTTGGCCCCAAATGAGCACTCATATTGGCAGTCTTAGTAGAGAGGCCAAAGACTGAATGAGCTGTGGAGACTTAACTGTCCTCTCAGCCCTGAGCTGGAGACTCAACATCTAGGCCCTGTCTACACTAAGGAAACTAACTCCCTGGCCGGGGAGCTAGGGTTGCCAGGCATCTGGTTTTTGACTGGAACGTCCAGTCAAAAAGAGACCCTGGCAACTCTGATCGGCACCACCGACCGGGCTGTTAAAAATCTGGCCAGCAGCGCAGCGAGGGCCTGGGGCTAAGGCAGGCTCCGTGCCTGCCCTAGCTCCGTGCAGCTCCCAGAAGTGGCTGCCAGATCCTTGCGACCCCTAAGCGCGTGGGCGGCCAGGGTTGCTCCACACACTGCCCCTGCCCTGAGTGCCGGCTCCGCAGCTCCCATTGGCTGGGAACAGCGACCAATGGGAGCTGCAGGGGCTGCGCCTGTGGACGGAAGGGTGTGTATATTTACATGTGCTGCAATCACACCTCCAATGGCGGAAGGCCATGGGGCCGCAAGCACCTGGTGGCCGCTTCCGGGTGCACGGTAAGCACCGCCGAGACTCAGCACCCCTCAATATACTCAAGCTAGCTAGGTACCAATAGCACTGAAGCCACGGCAGCATGGACTTTGGCCCAGGCTAGCCAATCAAGTAGGGTTACCACCTGGCTGGTATTTGCTCGGCCTGGCTGGTGTTTTTATGGCTTTGCCAGCTGCCAGAAAAATAATTTAATCTGCTGGGTTTTTTTGTGTGGGTGTAAAGATTTGCATTATTATCACAATACACTGGGATATCCAATGTTAAAAGTTTCTGTGTCCAGCTAAAGATGCTGCAGTGTTTCCACTTCCGCAATTTAAGCGATAACAGATCAAAACTGTTGAAAGTGCAGCATCTGTCTGCCCACCAACAGGCAAGCGCACCGTGCGTGTGTGTGAGAGAGGGTTTGAGTCACACGAGAGTGAGGAGACATGCCATATTATGAATCTGTTCTATAGGTGTTACCTCTACTATAGGAGTGGCTGTTGAAGGGGGGTGGGTTGCGGAGGTGCCTTGTGGTCAGGGTTGTGGTGGGCTTGCCTTGTGGGGGAAGGGGGCCCCCCTTTTTGCATTTCAAAGGTGGTAGCCCTACAGCCAAGTATCCAGCCTCCTGGGCAGACTTACAGAGTCCATGCTGCAGCCCACGCTGCTGTGGTTTGGTTGCTATTGGTGCCTGAGCTCATTAGATTAACTCTAGCTCCGGTAAGTGTATGTGTGTTGCAGTCACACACACACACTCTGACTGAACTGCAGACATACCTTAAGGGTGAGTCACGTTGCCAAAACAGTGTTGGGAAGCGTAAGGTGCTGCTGAATGAATTGTGAATAGAGGACTTCAGGGCAGTCAACTTGGCACCTTTTACAACACAAAATACCTTACGGAAAATTGAAAGGACAGAATGTGATGAGTTGGGGGCTCTGTCTGTACATGTTATGAAATTGTATCATGAAATTACTGTCAGGGAAGGCCTATATGCATGAGGATCCACCAATGCTGACAGCACTGCAGCAAGTACATTCCAGACTGGGGACAATGGGGAGGTATTTAACTTTTAACAACCATACTTTGACCACAATGGTTCTGCTAAGTGGTTTGCTCAGTGGCAAGAAGACACTTATTCCTCTGGCTGGGGAAGGTAGAGATTATGGAAACAAGGAGCACCACACAGACAGAGGAAGCACTGGGGAGGAGAAAGGAAGGTCATGGAAACTGGGGGAAAAGTCTTCCTGATGGAGAAGTATTCCACCATGTAGGGTGACCAGGTGTCCGGTTTTCACCCGGTCGAAAAGGGATCCTGGTGGCTCTGGTCAGCACTGCTGACCGGGCCATTGACTGACCGTTTGGTGGTGGTGCGCAGCGGGGCTGGCAGGATTCCTGCTAGCCTTTGTGCTGCACAGCTCCAGGGAAGCAGCCGGCATGTCTCCCCTCTGGCTCCTACGTGTAGGAGCAACCAGGGGGCTCCGCATGCTGCCCCCGCCCCAAGCACTGCCCTCGCAGCTCCCATTGGCCAGGAACCATGGCCAATGGGAGCTGCGGGGGCAGCGCCTGCGGACGGAGCAGAGTGCAGAACTGCCTGGCCGCGCCTCCACGTAGGAGCCGGAGGGAGAATATGCCACTGCTTCTGGGAGCTGCTTGAGGTAAGCACCACCCGGAGCCTGCACCCCTGAGCCCCATGTCTCAACCCCTTGCCCCATCCCTGATCCCCCTCCCACCCTCTGAACCCCTCGGTCCCAGCCCAGAGCACCCTCCTACACCCCAAACCCCTAATCCCCAGCCCCACCCCAGAGTCTGCACCCCACAGCCAGAGCCCTCACACCCCCCACATCCCAACCCCCTGCCTCAGCCCAGAGCCCCCTGCTGCACTCCAAACCCCTCAGCCTCAGCCCAGAGCCCCCTCCCACACTCTGAACCCCTCATTTCTGGCCCCACCTCAGAACCCGCACCCCCAGCCCAGATCCCATACCTCCTCCCACACCCCAACCTCCTGCCTCAGCCCAGAGTCCCCTCCCATACTCCAAACCCCTCGGCTCCACCCCCACAGCCCAGAGCCCCCTCCT
The DNA here is from genome assembly GCF_027887155.1 of Malaclemys terrapin pileata. Lineage (NCBI taxonomy): Eukaryota > Metazoa > Chordata > Testudines > Emydidae > Malaclemys > Malaclemys terrapin. Next base: position 273,983,320 of record NC_071506.1, read on the forward strand.
GCACTCCAAACCCCTCATTCCTGTCCCCACCCCAGAGCCTGCACCCCCAGCTGGAGTCCTCACCCCCTTTTGCATCCCAACCCACTGCCTCAGCCTGGAACCCCCTCCCGCACTCTGAACTCCTCATTTCTGGCCCCACCCTGGAGCCTCCATCCTCAGCTGGAGCCCTCACCCCCTCCCACACCCCAGCCCCCTAAGCCAGCCCAGTGAAAATGAGTGAGTGAGTGAGGGTGGGGAGAGTGCACGACAGAGGGAGGGGGGCTGAGTGAGCGGCGGCGGGGCCTTGGAGAAGGGGCGGGGCATGGGCAGGGCCTCCGAGAAGGGCCAGGGCCGGGGACATGGCAAAGGTGTTCGGTTTTGTGCAAGTAGAAAGTTGGCAACCCTACCACCATGTAGCAGCCTCATGAGGCAGAGGAACCTGCCTGCTTTCCTGAACACAGATGGACCCTCCAAGGATTCCCAAGGGGAGGGTGAGCTAGTGAGGGGCATTGCAGTTAGAATGCTTGTTGTTTTTTAAATCATCTATACTCTCTTGTGCTTTATATGATTAAGTAAAGGAGAAAATGTGTTAGACTTCTGTGCAAAGAATCTGTTCTATTCTATGTAGGCTTTTCTTACCATGCTCATCACCATAGTATCTGAGCATCTTCCAGTACTGCATTAAGCAATGTGGCTATACATCTGTCACATGTTGTTTGTTCTTTCTACCTCTCCCCAGAGGGAGAAGCATGTGGAGTGGAGTGTCCCACTTTGGTAGGGTTTTGAGGGGTAGTTTTTTGTGTGTATTAAATATACCAGTTACAGATGGCACGGTCAAAGAAATGAGCCTTGCACTAGGGGCAGAAAATGCTGAAGTTTGTGATGGTTCTTAGTTCCCAGTGGAGTTCATTCCACATTCTCAGATCGTCCCCCAAAGAAGGTTCTGTCGCCCATATGTACAAGCTTTACTCTTGTTATTGAGTTCCATTGTGCCAGCGAAGTGAAGTTGTTGACCACAGTCTTCGTCCCAGAGCTTGAGGTGATCTTCTAGATACCCTGAGCTGAGGCCATTGAGTGCGTTGAAGATAAGGGCCGAGACCGTAAACTTGATTTGACATTCTGTGGGAAGCCAGAGCATGGCGGACAGGTTTGATGTGTTCATAGTAGCCAGTGTTGCTGAGGAGATGCATTGCAGTGTTTTGAACTAAATGGAGTTTCCTAAGTGCTGAAGGCTTCATTCCCAGGTATATCGCATTGCTGTAGTCCAGCCGAGAGATGGTGAAGGTGTGGCCAAGTCATCACCTGCCAGGATGGGATGGAGTCCCAGAGATAGTAGAAGACATTACTCCTGGCCATCACGATGTGAGAGCTCAGTGTCAGACAGCTGACTGAACTGACCAGTCGTGGATGTGAAGCTTCCATCAAAGGAGATTGCATTGTGGTTGCACTGTGGCTATATGTGTGTTATATACCTCACATCTACTAAGTGCCTCCTGAGAGAGTTAAACTCTAACACAGAATGCATGCACCTTTCGGTTACATTCTGGGGGAGGGTGTGTTTAGCCACTGGGGTATCTTGGGGGTCAGCACTGGGCCTAAGGCATGTGGACTGTAGGGCTCCATTTCTGTGAAGAAGTAGACTGAGAATTGGTGCCTAGGAAATGTACCAGTGACCAAGGGAGAGAACAGTGCTGCAGCTTGCTGAGACCAAAGGAGGCTTAACCTACCCAGGGATCCAGGGGCTTGGATTCCCCTCACAGCAGTTTAGTGAGTGACCACAAGGGGGCACTCAACAAGGATCTGTGACAGAAACAAATTACCATTTTGGAGTATTTTCCCTGAGCTTCCAGTTGATCCTTTCTTTGTGATCATTGAGATTCAGTAAAACATGTGCATGTAGGTAGGAAAAAACTTCACGTGACACTTTACTCTCGGACGCTGCATAAAACTGCCACTGGTGTTAGAGAACATTCTGCTCACAGAATGGGGGAAGAAAATAGTTCCCTTTATGTATTCCCACAGACAAAAATCTTCATGAAGGTAAAGTTAAAATTGACATGACATGACATGAAGATAAAAATCCTTACAAGAACACTGGCTAGTAAAACAAACAAACACCATTAAAAAGCCAGGAAGTTCAGAGTTAAAGCTCTCTGTCTTGGGTACTTCTATAACCCCCATTACTGGAGTAACTGAGCACCTGAAAAATCTCGAGTTCATTTATCCTCACAAGACCCTGGTCAGGTAGGGCAGTGCTATTAGCCTGAGGCTCAAAATAACAAAGTGATTTGCCCAAGATCACACTGTGGTGAAGCAGGGCATTGAACCTGGGTCTCCCAAATCCCAGGCTAGGGCCCTGACCACTTACAACTACTGTACACTTAGCTAAATGTGCAAGAAACCCAAACACTTGAGAGAAGCCCTGTCTTTGGAGAAAATCTGAAATTCAGACCATTTTACCCACCTCCTCGACAGCTGTAGGACTTTTCAGTGTCATCGCTGAGGTTCTATCCATCAAAGAGACACCTTGAGAACAGCATGGTATCAATGCCAGCTGCCATCCTAATGGAACCAGTAACAGCAGATGCAGGCAAGCTACCAGAAAGCACACCTGTGCGCGGGCTATGCACAGCTGTTCACATGCTGCTTCTGCTGTTGATGCGCTGGCACAACACAACTCATGCCAGTCCGGTGTGTTAACTTAAATCAAGACTTCATGTCTTCCTAAAAAAATAGTCTATAGCTCAAATGGTAGTTATGGGCTTGATGCAGAAATCACTGAGTGAAGTCCGATGGCCTGTGTTAGGCAGGAGGTCAGACTAGATGATCAGGATGGTCCCTTCTGGCCTTCAACTCTCTGAAAGTTAGGCCTTGTCTACACTACGGGGGGAGATTGATCTAAATTACGCAACTTCAGCTACGTGAATAACGTAGCTGAAGTCGATGTACTTAGATCTACTTACCAAGGGGTCCACACTATGCTATGTCGGTGGGAGACACTCTCCGATCAACTCCCCTTGTGCTTTTCGTTCACGTGGAGTCCAGGAGTCGATGGGGGAGCGATCTGCTGTTGATTTAGCCAGTCTTCACTAGACCCGCTAAATCGACAGCTGATGCATCTGTGACAGATTTATGTTACCAATCTGCCTGGGGCTTCAGGTGATCAGGCTGAGGTTGCAGGATCTTTAGGGGAGGAGATGAAGGAGCACACCAAGTGACTAAGTTTAAAGCTTTATTAACCAAATAACAGCAGTTAGTGCTGGGCGCGCCCCACGTCACTCAGAGGGAGGAAGAAAGCATTAGTGCCCGAGCCCTAACCCATTTTCATACTTACACATGCACAACCCAAGGCTGGCCAAGCCTGGGTGTAACGTAAGAAGAAGAGGGGGAAGGGTAGACTAGAGTTCTGCCCTGTGCACAAGTTGTCTAGGGTCTGCTTTAAATCTCCAACTTGCTTCAGCTCTCAGGAGGCTTTTAAGCCCTGGGTTCTTCCGGGGGCATTTTCATCCAGGGACCCTCGTCCCCTGTGCTCTCTGTACCAGTCCAAACCGGCCTTCCACGGTTCCCTTAGTTTCCCCAAAACACATCGGTTTCAGGGTCGTGAGACTGTTGTTTTTCAACTCACTGACCTTTGCAATTTTGCTAGTTTTGCAACCCCTTCAGTTCTGTCTGGCTCAATTCTCCTTTCTCACGGCTGGCCAAGGTTGAGATACAGGCTTCTGGCTGTTTGGCAGCAGAGAGCTTGTTTGTGTGCGCTGGCCTTGGGCTGCAGTTTCGTTCCTTATCTTCGGGCCTAGCTGGATCGTCAAGTTAACCCGTTCCTTTCTCCCTTCCTCCCCTTTCAGCCTCTTGTAACCTGCAAAGGAATCTTCCACTCCACACTCACACCTTCAAAATACTTTCCAATGCATATAACGGCATGAGCAATATACAATGCTGGTGCTTACCCAGGGGACCCCATGGGGGTGGGGGGCATTTTATTGTGACACATCGATCACTGCACATCAATCCCCTGGTAAGTGTAGACAAGTCCTTGGTTGGGATAGGGATCATTTAGAGGGGAGAAAGTGATCCCTTTCTCTCCCTTTATCTCATGCACTCATGTTTCTCCGTGGATAGGAAGTGATTCCCTTTGTACTCAAACTTCTGAAACAATAAAAAATGCAGATGAGAAAAACTTTGTGTAGCCTCGGCCAGCCGTTTGTGCCTGATTTCATGCAATTTATAGACGAGATGTTTTCATCACCAATTTCTATTGCCTTTGCAGCAAGCCCCGCCCCCAGGAATCAAGCCGCGCTCCGGCCGGGTTCGCCGGGCTTGGGTCCGGCCCAGAGCTGCTCGGCGGCTGGAGCCGAGCAGAGTCGCGGGGGCCAGGCTGCGCCACGGGGGCCGGGCCGGGCCAGACCCAAACCGCACCGCAGGGGCCGGGCCGGACCCGAGCTGCACCATGGGGGCCGGGCTGGACCCAAGCCGAGCCGTGCCGTGGGGGCCGGGATGGAGCCATGCTGGGCCGGAGCTGCTGGGGCCAGCGCGCTCGGTCAGAACTGGAGCTGGACTGGGCTGCGCCTCCCGCGAGCCTTTCTCGCGCCACCCGCCACCCCAGCTTACCTGGTGCTGCCTTCCTGCTCCTGCTTCTTTTCAGACTTCCCGCAAACCTCTGATTCGCAGGAAGCAGGGGAGGGGGAGGAGCAGGGGGCGGAACGTTCAGGGGAAGGGAGGAGGGGGAAGTGAGCTGGGGGCGGGGTGGAGAGCTGCGGCGCGGGGCCCTCTTAGCGCGGGGCCCAATTCAGCCGAATCAGCTGAATCGGCCTAAAGCCGGCCCTGAACCCAGGGTTGTAAGTTCAATCCTTGAGGGGACCATTTAGGGATCGGGGCAAAAATCACTACTTGGTCCTGCTAGTGAAGGCAGTGGGCTGGACTCCATGACCTTTCCTTCTAGTTCTATGGGAGAGGACTGGGCCTTAAAAGGCAGGCACAGAAAAATAACTTGGCATTGGGAAATCCAGAGGAAAGAGCTAGCTTGGATTTAAAAAAAAATTATTATTAAATCACTTGTTGTGGAAATGGCGAAAGAGGTCAAATTGTAGACGGCATTTGAATGAGAAGGTGGTGGCCTGAGCCTGCGCCATTGCATTCAGTGAGAGCTTTGTCATTGATGTCAGCAGGATCAGGCCCTTGCTGAACTGGAATGGAGAGGGAGTTCCATGCGGGACGAGAGTGACAGAGGGAGATCAATGGCTTCTAGGCTGGAATCGCTGGTGGAGTGGCGAGAGCAGGCCTGGAGCAAAGGCTGCAAGAGAAGCTCTTGTTTCAGCCCTGTGATGATGCACACTGAGGTGTTGGGATGTCCAAATTCACCATCCCAGATAATCGGAGCTTAGTAACAATGTGTATTCTTACCAGACACAATACTTCTGTGAACTGCTTAAAGGATGATTCAGAACCATTCAGGGGTGATATTGAGTTTATGAAACTAGCAGAAAAAAGCACTCAACCCCTGTTACTGGAGTTGGAGGTAACAGATTCATTTTCTGGTTGATTACAATATGAGCAGTGGAGCTTGTAGGAGTATGTGGGGAAGCTACACACCCACCGGTAGCCAAATCCCTTTCAGCTGTATAGGAGGAAAACATTTTAAAACTGCAGAATTGCTGTTTAATTTACCAATACTTCCATTCCAGCTCATTAACTTCTTTGTGCACTTCTCTGTTCTGTCCTCAATCTCATAGCTGCTTGCAGAGCCCAAGGGCATGATATGGCCCTTTGTGCATTCCACCCAATATCTGCATTAATCATCTGGAACTGTATAACAGCATTTATACTTGTAATTAACCAAAATAGCCACTGAAGGGCACCATTACATCAAAGACATTTTTTATTTTTTATTTTTTTTTGCTCAACTATACAAAGGCCAAATCTTGACGAAAATACTTTGGATCTAAATGATGAAAGAAGGCATACATATCCTGGCACACTAACATTTAATTCACTCACAGATCTATAAGGGAGCTGCTTTTTAGATACAGTTATTATCAATGAGATATCATTTCTGATCTTCAAATAGATAAATCTTGTATATTATGGCAAGTACAAATGAAGATGAAGCAGTGAAGAATTTTTGCAAGATCTGTAAGAGCAGTGGAGAGCATCTGTACTGATAGATTTTAATTTTAAAATCACTAAGTTATTTGATTGCACTTGACAATATTTTCTAGGTTCTCCCATATATTAACTAAAAGCCCTTTCCTGAGAGTGGAACAAATATTCTGTTTTACTTTTATGACCTTTAATATTACATAACGGTTCTTGTGCCTTTTAAGATAAAGTGAAGGCTCTTTTCTGTAGCATCAAATACAAAATATTTAGCATATGACAAAAGGAACTAGATTTTTTAAAAAGTCATCCAAGTGGGGGAGTGGTATCTTTAAAAAGTTAAGTTGATCAACATTTGATCAAGGTGAAGTTATAGTTAACTAGCCCACTGTTGGTTTATTTTGATTTAAATAATAACTAAAAAAAACACCTATCAGGGTCTCAGGATCAGATTTTAAAGAGAGTTAGGTGTCCAGGCACCATTGTAAATTACATTAAGTAATTATTTGCATCTTTAGTTATCTAAATACCTTTACACATCTGAGCAGAAGAAGAGCTCTGTGTAAGCTCGAAAACTCATCTCTCTCACCAACAAAAGTTGGTCCAAGAAAAGATATTGTCTCATCCATGTTGTCTCTCTAATATTGTGGCACCAGCACAGCTACAACACCACTGCATCTCTCGCTCTCTCTTCAATAATGCCATGGTTTAAAAAACACCAGTCGCCCACCCCACAAGTCCCTCACCAGGCATCACTAGTCTCCCCCACCAACACCCACAAGCACCAGCTGACAACACCAGTCTCCCCCACCCCACAGGTGCCCTACCTGGCAACACCACCACCCCACCCAGAAGAACCAATCCTTCACCCCAAAATCCCACCCACAGCAACACCAGCCGTCCACCATATAAGCACCCTCATCCAACAGCATAAGCTCCCACACCACATGCTCCTCAACCAGCAGCCCCACCCCAAAATGGCTCAAAAAATCCTCCCGTTACCCAAATCCCCCAATCCTTTGCAGCTCCTGAGTCATAGGGTGATTTTTTTGTCTCATTCCCCACACAAACACACCAAAAAAAGGTTGAGAACCCAGTGTTAAAACATTTTCTCAGTCATAAGATGTGTCCCACGTTGTGCTTGGCCAGAACCAAAAAATGAGCGATGGTATGATGTTATTTCACTGGGCAAAGGGGATACTTCATGTTAATTGTTTGTATTCATTTGTAGCCCAGAAGGATTCATTTCCTAGGTAGCTCATAGCAAGCATGATCTCTGAGCTGGATGGCAATAGGGTATTTCATCACTGGAGACACTGTTTACGAGTGGTGGCCAGACCCTATTTAAAACAACAATCATTCTTGTCCTTCACGTTCATATCATTGCATTTTAAATTATCCCTTTTGGTTTTGGTTCCAGAGCTTAACTCGTATTTCAGTCTATTGGTTTAGTTAAAATGCAGCGAGAGAAAAGTACAGTAAGGTTAAGGCACCTGTCTATAATACATTGACCATGTTGTGCCCCCTGAAATTTCAGGGGATCTGATGATTGCAAACATGCTGACTCTGAGACTTAAAATGAGTGGGCATAGCTATGTCAGCGAGGCATGCGAAAAAACCACACCTACTAGTGGGCGTAGCCACGGCAGCAAAGCCCCCATCGTAGGCGCAACCATGCTGACACAGAAGAATGCTTCTGTCAGCTTAGCGAAAGTAGTTCAGGGAGGTGGTGTAGCGATGCTATCAAAGGAATTCCTTTTCTCAGCTTACGCTGCGTCTCCACTAGACGTCTCTCCTGCCATAGCTCTACCGGTTTAGCTAGGCTGTGAAAGTGAAGTGTAGACAAACCCTAGGGTACATACAGTTCCAAGCTGACTGAAAGGATCTTAAAGACACCATATTCTCTGCTCTCTGCTAACTCCTACGCTTATCACAAAAGGGACCTATGTTTACAATACTGTTATGCTGGAAGGTTTTAATAGCCACCAACAATCATGTCTTTCATGTAAGCAATCACAGACCTGGTTAAAGCTGATGGCCATGCTAGTCACCCTTCATTCAGGCTACATGGTAGAAGCAATTAAGCTCCTTTCTGGAGTAAGATAGCTGAAACAATAGAAGCCACCTCCCAAGACACTGCACCATGTAAGAAAGCCTGAGTAAGAACTAACTCAGGGAAAGTAAGAGAGGGTTCCCTGAGGACTGGAAATGCAGGGGCTGAGGAACTGATTGGTTGCAGCTGTGTTTTGTCTGTGAAGGCAGAAAGCAGTCGGAAAGGGAGGTGAAAGCCAGCAGAAAGCCAGAGAAGCAGTTGTGTGCGTGGCCCTGAGTGGGAGCTCAGACAGAGCACCTCGGGGTACAGAAATGGCTGGAAAGGCAGGCTTGAAAATTGTACTTCCTGCTGTGTTCTGGGAAGCAGGACTCTGTGTACATTTTTTGTAAATAAACAGCATTGCACCAAAGAAATATCTGACTCCATCACCAATTTCTCCTCCTAATGGAAACAACCTGGCAAGACCCTAAATATTGGCCAGCTGCTCAGGTCAAGGGGCAACAATATGCATTGGCTTACAATGGTCCCTTGATAATGCCAGCCCCTTGTAACGTCAAGGGAAATGATTGTTATAGTGAAGAGAGAGGAAGAGTGGGAAGATGTTCAGGGTGAGCACAGTGAGTTTCCAGAAGACCATTTCCATGTGTTCAAACACAGGCCTACTTTTCATGTGGCCCTACAGGTGCAAATCTTGGATTTGTGTGGGCACATTAGCTAGACAGTTGCCTGGCTAGCCATCCATGTACACACAGGGCCAGCTCCAGGCACCAGCGAAGGAAGCAGGTACCTGGGGCAGCCAATAGAAAGGGGCGGCACAGCCGGATCTGCAGCGGCAATTCGGCGGCGGGTCCTTCACTCCCTCTCTTCCTCTTCGGCGGCAGCTCAAACGTTTTTTTTTTTTCTTCGCTGCTTGAGGCGGCAAAAAAGCTGGAGCCGGCCCTGTGTACACAGAGCAGGGAACTGCATGCACAGGTCTGCTTGTGCATGTGGAAAGTCTGTCTGAATGTGCATACATGCAACTGTGGAGCTACAGTGAATGCAAGTCATGCCCCCTGAGCAAGACAGGGCATGTAATAGCAAGGGCTGGAAAGACAAAGAGCTGCAGCGTCTGTGTCGGGGTTGTAGACACCAATTCCACAGTGCCACGGATGAGTCCGTGTGATGTGCTGACGTGACAACGCTGGAGACCTCTATCTCCATAAGTATCTGACTGCTTGGAAAGTCAGTAATCATGCTACATTTCTGTTGTGTGAGGTCATTCAAGGTTACGTCCTGCCATCTGACATGATGCCATCTCTCCAACTGCGATGCTGTGGAATGCAGATCTGGTTTTCTCCATCTGTTCTTTCCCTTCAGATTGTGGCAGCCTTCTTGCTAAATTGCAGAAAACTATTTTCCCTGGTAGTTGACCAAGCCATCTGTTCTCAGCCTGACTGGTGGAGCTGTTATGCCCAGGACAATGTGGTGGATAATGGGAAAGGTAGTCTGAAGCCTGGGCGCCGTGGAAGAGCTGCATTTACTGGACTTTCTTAACCCTTGGCTATCGTTCTTGTCCCATATCCATTCCACTTTGTCAGTCACTACTACTGATGAGCTGACGAGGAGACTTGGGCATCTCTAAAGCAAACTTTTCCTGTGTCCACGTGGGACCAAGTTACACAGGCAGCAGCTATAAGAGCATCCCCAATGCACGGCAATAGCAGGGCCACAGTGATTCTCCAGTTGGGCCATGTCTCAGGTCAGCCAGGACAGTTTAAGCCAGTCTATCCCTTTAAGGGCACCTCTCCCCTCCCACTGCTGGTAGTTCCAGAGATCAGACCAGGAGCTGACACATTAGCATGACTCCTGCCCAGCCCGGCTATTCCCTTCCCACCAGCCAAGCAAGTTCTGGGAGGGAGAGCATCCCTGTAAGAGCAACCTTACTGCCCTGGGTAGCAGCAGCCTAGGGCACCAAAGTAGCCAGCATGAGTCCTAAGAAACCTCACTGGAAAACAAGCCAACCATGAGGCAGTCAAGGACAGACCATGCAAGTCAATAGAATTCTCTCCCTCTGCCCCTGTTTATTGCTTGAGGCAGAGCTCCTGCTGTCCATTAAGCATCACATTAGCACGCAGTACTGTGAAGGGGCAGCAGACCTGGTGTCATCATGGACTCTCTGCATCGGTGCTAGCACGCTTTTCCCCTCACCTGCTGGGGTGGGATAGCCTACACAGGTGACAGCTAATATGGTGAGTGCATTCACCACATCCCTAATTATGGTTGTAGATCATATGTTCCTTTCACGAAGACCAACAGAGCTGCTGGAAGACAAGCTGCTAGACCTAGAGGCTGCCCATGGTAAGGGCATACATTTCCACGTGCTGTCTGATGCAACACAATCCTGGGTGCACCATTTTCTTGTCGCATACACTAAAAAAGATGATCTGCAAGGATAAACCTGTGGATTGCCACGGGCACGCAGGGGCGAAAGAAAATGCAGACCTGTTATTTACCAGGCTGCACGTGGCAATAGACTATATTGGTAAGGGATGCAAGGAGAGTATGGGTCACGATGCAAACTGCAGACACACACACACACCTAAAATTAATCAATTTAAAGTTTTATTGGGGATAATTACAAGGGGTAAGGGAGCAGCGTTTGATTAGCTAATAGAGTTAATGAAACTTAAAACACACAATGACTAAAATATCTACTAACAATATTTATAAACAAAGATGCAGCATTTAGTAATAATTGATACTTACAAATACCAACCAACGCATAACGACCGGCAAACGTAGACACTCTGTTTGAAACACGTGAGCTGAGAGAGAGGCTTCGAGGTGATCAGGCTCGGTTACGGGTGTACACAGGATACACAGGATTCGTTTTTCTTTCTCCTCTCCCTGCCTGCACATGGCAGGCAGCCCATAAAGTACCAACTATGACATCATAGAAGTGTCATAGGGGACGGGGCCCAAAACCTGTTTGTGTTCGTTTCTGATTGGCACAAGCAAAGTTTACACCAAGTAGGGGAGCAGGTGCCTCAAAGTCTGGCTTCGCCCCCAAAAGGTGTGGAAATGCATATTGTTTTAGAATGTGTGCAACACTGAATGACAAAAGAAGAGGCCAGGGCAATACCGGTATGGGCAAGTTTTACAGGATGCAGACAGGAACTCATCTCAACAAAACCCAGATCAACGAGGGATACGCTGGTGAAAGCTGATATACACATGCCAGAAATCCAACCCATCCCCTCGAAACTGGCCCTCAGTACTTGGTATGGGACAACATTCATTAAAAAGGGCTGCAAAGCTAATTGCTCAAATCTCTGCAACATCCCATTGACTGCAGAGAGCCCCTTGTTATATCACATCCATAATGTGTCAACCTCAGCTCTGCTCACACCCTGGTGCAACAGGCAGGCTGGGGCTTTGCACAACTCCTGCTACGCTTAGGATTACAGGGTTCGTCTGACAAATGATCCCTGAATACCAGAGGTGGGATGTTCATGGCACAGCAGTAACATGACACCACTTGACGGTTAAAGCTATATTTAAAAAAATGGGCTTGACTTACTAAATAATTCAATCTGGGGGTAAGTAAGGTACAGAGCGTTAGCCCTGGAGCCTGACTTTGGGCCCTATTGCATGGGCCAAGCTGCTTCGCCTCTCTATGTGGCATACACAAAGCCTGTCCTATATAGAAAGAAAATCAGATGCCGCTGATGAGGAAGCTATCCCAGTGGCCTACAGCAAGGGCTTACAGCTCCCGGGAGCCATTCCTTTCTTAAAGAATGGTACAGGCTGGAACTCCAGCGTTGAAGCTGTTATGGCTTACATGAGCCCTGGACGCTGTGCATTTGTTCAACGTCAGGGACACGCGAGCATGTTATTCTGCTGCTGTGCTAGCTGCTTGTTTATTTAGTTTGCTCTTAAAGTGCTGACAGACAGCTCAGTGGTGTAGCGATGTGACGCATTACCTCGGCGCCTGCCTAAACCTGAGTGAGTTACCTCTGAGCTCAAGCTTGGTTAAACCCCACGAGTCATCCCTGAGCCAAAGAGTGGGATGAGTCATTAGAGGCAATTACCTGCAAGTCTTGCCAGAGGCCGTTCAACCAGGGTTCAACAAAGCCACAGGCGAAGATCCACCCAGGCGATCCACATTTAGAGGCTGCTAAGGGAAGGAGTCTCTCCGGTATGCTCAACATCGCTACCTGGCCAGGAACGCTCTCCTGGCCAGTACTTTCAATAGACTGCTCCTGCTGTAGCCCACGGCCGTGTCCACACTAGCCAGCCCCTGTGCCAGCCTGCATCTGCTCCTGCCTCAGCTGCTCGCCCAGCAACTCTGACAATGGAAAACAGAGACAGGCCCTGCCCTGAGGAACTTACAAGCTTAAAAATAAGACTTGTTCTGGACAAAGCATTGACTGAGAGTCACTAGGTTCCTGGTCTCCAAGGGTATGTATGTCTACACAGTCCGCAGCAGTGAGCCTCCTAGCCCCGGGCGATAGACTTGGAGTAGTGGGGCGCGTCCTAGCACTCTAAACCTAGCTGTGTAGACAGGGCTTTGAAGGTGCAGCTCGGGTCGGGGTTTGTGTTCTGAAGCCCACCCAGGCTTCCGAGCCTGACCGCCAGTCCAAACTGCAACTTCAAAGCACTGACTACAGAGCTATTTTTAAGTGCCAGTGTGAGCCCCAATCCCCCAAGTCTGTCGAGCCACTAGCTCCATAGACGTACCCCAAGTGCTCCAGTGACCTGCCCTACAAAGGTTTGCAAAACCGATGCCACTTGGAATCCTTAAAGGAATGAGTTCATTCCTGTCTCCTTCCCTTTGGTCGCGCAGGCCCAGATTCAATGGTGTTTAGGCACCTAACTCCCATTGATTTCAATGGAAATTAGGAGCCTAAATACCTTTGAGGATCTGGACCTTAGTGGCTAGATACACTGGTGGAAGATGAAGGCTGATAGAGAGAGGATGAAACATAATGAATTCCTCCAAGCCCATGCTGAGGCAATATTACAGGCCCAGAGAACCTTCCCCTCAGCCTCCATTGAAACTGCCAAATCCTGTCCAAAGGAGCTAATCAGGATGGTGAACTGTTCCATCAATGCGGAGTGCCTATAACCTCAAGTGAACGGAACAGTTACATTGGCACAGTTACATCTATCTGGGGGGGTGACAAATCCACATCCCTGAGAGGCGTAGCTATGCTCACCTAACCACCAGTGTAGACAGTACTAGGCTGACGGAAGAATTCTTCTGTCGATCTATGTGCTGCCTCTTGGGAAGGTGGATTAACTACAGCAATGGGAGACTGTAGTTAGGGTGACCAGACAGCAAGGGTGTAAAATCAGGATAGTGGGTGGGGGGTAATAGGCTTCTATATAAGAAAAAGCCTCAAATATTGGGACTGTCCCTATAAAATCAGGACATCTGGTCACCCTATTGTAGTGAGTGTCTATGCTGAAGTGCTACAGTGGTGTAGCTGCACCTGTGTCACCACAGCATTTTATGTGTAGACATAGCCTAAAAAGTTCACAGATATTTAGCCAGGCTTCCCAAACAACCTGGATCCACCCTGCCTACTTCCACCAACCAATAGTCTGCCTGCATTCCCAGAATTCAGTACATTCACTTATCAAGAAGTTCTGAACACCCTAAACTAGCCTCAGTCCAAGATTTATGAACCCAAATTGGCCCCTTCCTGGCTTGTGAAAGAGAATCATGAGTAACTGGTGAAAACTCCTGACCAAAATAGCCAACGCATCATTCAGGGAAAGAATCTTCCATTCTTCCTTCAAACAATTGGCCAATAGACACTGAAGAAAATTACCTAAGATGCATCGGTTCTAGCTAGCTACCGCCCAATGTCAAACCTCCCATCCCCGAACACACTCATAGAGAAACTAGCAAAAGGGTGACTACAAGCTCATCTAATTGACGCCAACACTCTAAAACCAGCACGATCTGGATTCAAGCCACAATATGGAACTGCAACCACTTTACAGGCACTGATGGAAGATCTCCTCCTGTCAATGGACAGAGGGCAGACATCCATGCTGATCCTCCTGACAATGCTGCAGAAAGCACCAGTGCTTTCTTGCTTAAAAAGGTAGCAAGAGTGCAGGGTAATGATCTAAAATGGTTTGAGTCCTTCTGGGAAGGATGCACCCAGTGAGTGGTGATGGGAAACAGCACTTTCCTTAGACTCCTCACTTGAGTCCCACAAAGATCAACTCTCTCTCCCGTCCTTTTCAACAGCTACATGCAGCTACTAGGTGAACTGGTCAGATGACATGGACTCAAATGCCAGCAATACGCAGAAGATACACAGCTCTAACTATCCTTCACCACATTCGACCACATTACTACCACCAAGATGGCCCAGTGCTTGGACGAGATGAAGCTGAACCTGAGCAAGACTGAGGTGATGCTGGTGGGCAGAGGAAAGCACTTTGAAGAGCCATGTTGCAGTCTCCTTTGGTTGAAGGTTCACACCCATGACTAGCCAATTCAGTTGGTAGTTAGGAGTGCTCCTCGATTCCTTGCTGACACAGAACTCACGTAACAGCAGCTGCGAGCAATGCGCTCTAGGAGACTTTGTCCCATCCTAACAGGTGATGACCTGGCCTCAGTTACTGATACCTACATGACCTCTCGGCTGGACTACAGCAATGAGATATACCTGGCCATGAAACCTTCAGCACTTAGAAAACTCCAACTAGTTCAGAACGCTGCAGTGAATCTCCTCAGCAACACGGGCTATTGCGAGCACATCAGACCTCATCCTTATTTTCACAGTGCTCAATGACCTAGGCTCAGGGTATCTAAAAGATCCCCTAAGGCTCCAGGATTCAGGCTGTGGTCGACAATTAGACTCCTCTGGCACAATGGAACTCTCTACAATAAGGGTAAAGCTCATCTGTGCCAAGACTGAACTTTGTTGGGGAGCCGGTCTGAGATTGTGGCATGAACTCCCTCAGGAGCTAAGGACCATCCCAAACCTCTCTACCTTCCACTCAAAGTGCAAGGCGCATTTCTGGACCTTCCTGGTCTAATATAAACATATAGCAACACATGCACGTGTGTGTGTGTGTGTATATATATAATAACAAAACAAGTCACTCCCCTGCACACACTTCTCCCCTGGGGAGAGGATGACAGAACAAACACATGATAGATGTTAGTCATGTCACTTGACATACTACTGAAACGCTCTCAGGTACTACAGTAAGTCTTGTGTTCACAGAATCAGCCTAAGCCTGGTCACACACTTTGTGTCCACCCCTAACAGTCTATACTTCTATCGGCTCTTGTTACTAGTTAGAGTGGAGCAAATGGCCTTAAGACCTTTAACACTTAACCAGGTAACTTTAAACGGTTCAAGAGCCCATGTTGACGTTACCAATGGGATTATAGGAGTCTGACCTCTCGCTGCTCAGTTCCCCTGGATGCTCTGGAGTTATCTCACAAGCCCTGCAAAACCCAGTAGCCATTGGTGTTGAGAGCTGCTCCAGGAGCTTTGGGGGACTACCTGAAGGGCAGTGTGTGACGGGTTGGATCACAGAAACCCCCTTGGGAGCTGCCACCCGATGTGCAAAGACTACCCCTGCTTCTGTTTTTCCTGCCAGCTCAGGACTCCAGCACCCTGTCTTGCTGAGCCAGACACTCCCGTCTGGCTCCAGACACAGACCCAGGGTCTGAATCACTTGTCCCAAAGCTGCAAGTTTACCTGAAAACAGCTCGCAGTAGCGTGCTTGTCTTTAGCACTCAGATGCCCAACTCCCAATGGGGTCTAAACCCAGATAAATCCGTTTTACCCTGCATAAAGTTTATGCAGGGCAAATTCATAAATTGTTCGCCCTCTATAACACTGATAGAGAGATATGCACAGTTGTTTGCTCCCACAGGTATTAATACATACTCTGAGTGAATTACTAAATAGAAAGTGATTTTATTAAATACAGACAGTAGGATTTAAGTGGTTCAAAGTAGTAACAGACAGAACAAAGTAAGTCACAAGCAAAATAAAATAAAATGCGCAAATCTATGCCTAATCAAACTGAAGACAGATAATCTCACCCCCAGAGATGCTTCAGTAAGTTTTTCTCAGACTGGACACCTTCCAGGCCTGGGCACAATTCTTTCCCCTGGTGCAGCTCTTGTTGCAGCTCAGGTGGTAGCTAGGGGATTCTTCATGATGGCTTCTCTCCCTCTCTGTTCTCTTCCCCCCTTTATATATCTTTTGCATAAGGCGGGAACTCTTTGTCTCTCTGGGTTTCCACCCCCCCTCACTGGAAAAGCACCAGGTTAAAGATGGATTCCAGTTCAGGTGACATGATCACATGTCACTGCAAGACTTCATTACTCACTTGCCAGCACACACATATACAGGAAGACTCACAGGTAAATACAGTCATCTGCAGACAATGGGAGTCATCAAGATTCAAACCATCATTAATGGTCCACACTTTACACAATTACAATAGGCCCTCAGAGTTACATTTTATATTTCTAGTTTTAGATACAAGAGTGGTACATTTATACAAATCAGATGATCACACTCAGTAGATTATAAGCTTTGTAATGATACCTTACAAGAGACCTTTTGCATGAGGCATATCCCAGTTACTTACATTCACTTATTACCGTATTTTCTCTAAAACTATCTCAGTTACATTATATTGACTTATTATCAAGTTTTTTATAAAACCATATAGACTGCACAACGTCACACAGTGCAACTGATTCACTGTAGTGCAGTGCAGGCGAGGATGTGACGCAGAAGTGCAAACCTTCTTAAAATGAAAGAACCTGGCTAGGCTGGCTTAAGGCATAACGTCTATGCCTAGGCCCCTGCTCCTGAGCCATGTGATTACCTCAGAATCTCAGCATTCATTCGAACAAAATTAGGTTTGTAGCGCTTGTGGTTGTGAACAAATGTGACTCCAGTGTAACCAATGCAGGGACATCTGCCTGGGTGCAGAAAGTCTGAAACAATAGTTCTGAGAAGTGTGACCTACCCTGTGCACCACAATGGGGGATTATCTCCAAGACTCACACCTCTGGGGGCGGGAGTTAGGGGGCTGAGAACATCACCCCAGCAGAGGATTCTGTGTGGCTGAAAGAGCAGATAGGCGGTAACCTTGGTGTACCCACCCAAGCAATGGCTCCTGAGGTAAATACTGGTGCCCACCTCCGCTGCCCGTTCTGCTGCTCCTGGCAGATGAGGGGTCCCCCCACTGCTACTGTAGGTAATGGCATGGAGATGGGATTGTGTGGGTGGAGCCCTGGGGCATCCTGTGTTTCGGTGTGCCTGAGGCGCCAGGTTTCCTTAATCCAGCTCTCAGCCTGGGTACTGTGAACGTATCTGTTCAGTTAGATTGTGAATGGTTCAGGTTGGTTGGTGTAGACACCCCTTGGTTCTCACATTTTTTTCAGTTCCCCTGTTCTGAGGTGTCAGTGGTTCTGTCCAGTCTAACCTGGTCAGTCTATCTGCCTATCACTGTGGTACATAGGTGCTGGCCAAAACTATGATGCACAAAAGCCCAGAACAAAATGATCCTTCCCTGTCCCTCTGGGGCTGAGGAGCACAGATTTGTGTGTGGAATATTTAGCACCTTGCTGACTCTGGAGGAAGCCTTTCCTGAGACAGGATTTTAGGCCTTTCATGGACTTTAAAGCCAGGAGGGACCATTGTAACATCCTGCGTCACACAGGCCATAGAATTTACCCAGTGAAAGCATCTAGCCCTCACCTGAACTGTGTGAGGCCCCATGCGGCTCAGGCTGTCTCTTCTGATGAAGGACCCTATGTGCAGGCCCCAGGGCCAAGACTGCTGTGTTCCGAGTGCCTGACAGACTGCGCCTATCCTGGCCTGAATAAATTAACGGAAGACTTGAACCAAAACCTTGGATTGGAACCCAGTGAACTCTGGACCTTTCAGATTTGGGGATCTGAATGGTGCACCGTGAGCCTCTCTCTGATATTAGCCTCTCATGACTCCTAACAACCTCTGTCATCAGCTAGAAATAAGGGTGCCCAGGGCCAGCTCTCCCCTAGAGATAGTGACTGTGATCGGTTTGCTTAGGGCAATAGCCCTGACTGTGCCATTTTAAACCTGTTATCACAAGTTGCTTTGGATGTTGAGCAAGATGTTGCTTCTTTAACCCCAAAGGTCAGATTCTAATCTCAGTCACGCCCAGTGTCAGTGATTGAAGGCAGTGGAATTATTCCAGACTGACTGAGATCAGAATCAGTCTCTGGAACAGCCAGGAGCAAGTAGCACAGTGCACGTTTCATGGCAGAAGAACCAAATGTTGTGAGAAAGTAAACCCTAATTCAGGGTCATTATCTTGTCATCATTACAAAGAGGATTGTTGCTTCTCAGGCTCCTGTGACAGGAACATCTTGTGCTACTTTGCCATAGTTTATTACATAGGATAAGAAGAACCATTAGCTAAAATTGCAGCCTTGCAGCAACTTTGTAAGATGCGCATTATTCTTCATGTTATACTCTTCATATGTCTCTCAACACTGAAGAGTCTTGTTGGAGCTACAAACCTCTCACCTTTCTACAAGCCCCAATCACAAACCTGTAATCATGTTACTCCCATAATCACAGTTAAGAAAGGCTGTCGAAAAAGCACATCTAAAGTGACCCTTCTAATCATACTGTGTGATGATACTATGATGGTGGTAATAAAGGTGGCAAGCAGTGGGTTGAGATAAAACAGGGGATCCCACTAGATTTTGGAAAGTCTGCCCTCCCATCTTGGAGGGATGTTGCAAGACAATGGCTGGCTTTAAAGAGATGGATCTCCAAGGGTTTGATCTGGCCAGATACTGGACATGCCTGCGAGGAGCTGAACACCCTCAATTCCTGTTGATGTTATTTGGAGCTGACGGCACTCCGCACTTCAAAGGGGTTCTCAGCACCTCCCAGCGTGAACCCCCTAACTATGCAGCACTGTAGAAAGAACAATGCCCAGCTGCACTGGCTGTAGGGTGACCAGATGTCCCGATTTTATAGGGACAGTCCCGATTTTTGGGTCTTTTTCTTATATAGGCTCCTATTACTCCCCACCCCCTGTCCTGATTTTTCACACATGCTGTCTGGTCATCCTAACTGGCTGAAAGTGTGGGAGGAATATCCTATACTGCCCTGGCTCTGGTCACTTCTGTCTCTGCAGTGTTGTGTCTGATTGAATAGCCTTCTTCATAGAGAGTGGTCTCCAAAGTCTCTAACAAAGTTTGACTCTTCCTCTTCACCCATCAACCACTGACCAGCAGGCAAAAATGATGGGCATTAGGAGGAATGAAAATAATGAACTCTGTTGTCCCATGACAGCAATTCAGTCTTCATTACTGGAAAGCACTTTGGGATACTTTGAGTATGACAGTTAATAGTTTGCAATGCATTGCAGCCTATTGGACCAGACCTATCTATAATCTAGGCCTGTCTACATTATTCATCATCATTGTTATGTTCAGGGCATACACACAGGGAAATTAGATAAAAACACAAGTACTCTTGCTGGAAGCTTGGAATGCAACACTACTTTATTTCTTTGAATTCAGAATGATAACTTACACAAGGAGCCAAAAACAGAGAGAGACAAAACAGGCTGCTCTCTAAAAACATTGAGGCACAACTCACTCAACCTTACTGCACAGTGGCTGACTGCAGACTGCCTGCTACTAGGCCCAGATTGTATGGAATTCCCTACCCAGCAAACAGCACCAGAAAAAGCCTTGAAATGTAAAGTGATAGCTTACAATTTTAACAGTTTTCAGTACATCACAATCACTGTTTTACTTTGTAATGCTTTAGGTCCTGCTCCTGCTTTCATTGAAGTTATTGGCATATGCTTATTGACTCGTGGTGCAGGATCAGGTGCTCAGGCCAGGTCTATACTAAACGGTTCAAAGAGCCCTCTCTAGCCCAGCTGAATCGGTTTCAGGTCCTCCCTGCATCCAGATTAGTTGCAATGCCTTGTGAGCATCTACTCCACAATTCCTGGCTCAGCTCCTATTCGAGGAGGTTTTTTCATTGGCCCACTGGTAAGCTGTGGGATGGTAACAGGGAGGATGAGTTGAACTATTTCAGCTAGTCTGCATCCATCCTGGCACTGAACTGGTTGAGCCTTTACCCATTATTAAATCTGCTGACAGGAGGGCTGTTCTAGACCATTTGGGGCCCTTATGTATGTAGACAGAATGTTCTTACAAACATTGCACAGGCTGGAATCTCTGTAGCATAGAGCAGGCACCAGGGCTTGTGAAAGGTGACATATCAACTCCTATTGCCAGGTAGCCCACAGAACCACAGCAGCAGTAGAGTGCTTTCCACCCGTCTCCCCCAACAGGGACACCCTCTACCTCAGAAGAATGCAGTTAAATCTCTATGTCTCTTCAGTCCCTTGCCTGTTGTTTGAGACTGCCAACAAGGATACCAATTAATGCAGTTCTGGGGTAGGTCCTGTGCTATGACTAATTGCCCACCAAGAACTGGACTCAGACCACTGACCTCATGTCATACAGTTCCCCAAACAGCCATCAGCTTCTGACAGCTGCTGACTACCAATAGCCACAGCTGGATTTGAACTGTGACCTCAAAGGCAACAGCTCTGTACCCCAATTACCAATGCCCTGAGCCTTCATGAGATGATCACGATGGTCCCTTCTGATCTTAAAGGCTCGGAGTCTAATTACTAATGCCCTGCTCCTCCAGTACACCCAGCACCATTGCATGTCCTACCACAGGGTGTGGTAGAGCCCTTCACAGATATCCAGCTTAGGTGGCAATGGGAAATCGCTCACTTAGGAGAGGAGTATTGTCTGGGTTGTTTGGTAGGGGGTGATGTTGCTCTCCATTTAGCTGCAGTCTTCATATCTATACTTGAGATATAAAATAGATCCGTTCAAAAATGTTTTAACATATATAGAGGCATCCTTGTTAAAAAGGTTATCTGAAGAGTCGCTATCTATGAAGGAAACAAGTTAACCCTTCCTATTAAGCATTTAAATTGTGATTTCTTCCTTTATCCTACACTCTGGTAGGTGTGTGATTTTTATCATCTGTTGCAGGGAAAACTCTAAGGCCAAAATGCTCCATCTTGGGAACCTGAATTTCTTCACCCAAATATATATTTAGGGTCCTAAATTTTCTGAGGTGCTGAGCACCCACAGCTTCAGTTGACACGCATGGGAGCAGTGGGTGCTACGCACAATTGAAAATCAGGCTGATTTTATTTAGGTGCCTAATTTTAGACACTCAAATTAGGAAAAAAAATGTCTTAAAGGTTTGATCCTGTCTCCCGTTGAAATTAAGGGAAAAATCTCAAGGATTTCAGTGAGAGGAGAATAATCCTGAACGTAAGTCTCCAGAAGTAAGAAAAGAATTTTTGCTTTAAAATTACACCTGGGTCTAAGTCCCCTTTGTGCCTCCAGTCCTTAGTGCTTATCTTGCACTACCTTGAAGTAAAGCTGTGCTCTTTCCTGGAGCGCTTTCCTTCTGATCTTTCTCATTTTGTTTCTTTCTTACCAGAAGATAAAGTCCGCGGCCCCTGGCAGGGGATGGCAGATCCCAGCCATAACAGTTCTGAAATATTTGTGCTGTTCGCTTCACTGTGCCGTTCCAGGCCTGTAATCCATGAAAGTGGAATGCTCACTACTCACATTTAACTTAATTGGTAAAATATACCTTGAAATTGATACAGAATAAATTACCAGCATCGCGTTCAGGCTGATGGGCCGTCAGGAGCAGGCAAAGACAGACCTGGATATTCATATGTGTGAAGATAATTTAGGCCCCAATCCTGCAGTGAGTTTTGTGTGTGTGCAGACCACTGGACGCCTGCAGGATCAAGCCCTTAGATCATTAGCTCTTTGGAGTAGGGACAGTGTCTTTATATATTTATATACAGTGTCCACCGCAATAGGGCCTTGATCTTGATTGTGGCCCATAAGTCCGACTGTAATACTAATAACAATGCAGAATGAGAGGAGCTAAAATTGCACATTTTTCATCTCTGCTTTAAGTGCAGACATTAACTAATTCCTGCTGTAGCTTCTGTTTCCACACAGAGCAAATCTCTGTTCACCTGGAAGTTATGCTGAACTATGGCCTGGTCAGAGCAGAATGAACTGGAGTGGAACATTTAACTACTGCCTTCCAAGTGAACCGGTGGATTTTTCAGGTGCCTTTCTGGGACCATGACAGGTGCCAGCGTGTCGGTGAGAGGTGGTCGATGGGGCTAACTATGATGGCTAGGGGTCTACTTAAATGGCAGAGAAATCACACAATTTTTGCGGGTTGATCATGGCATAAATAGCAAGTTTTGTGGATGTGCAACACATTTGTGAAATTTGCTATTTATGCCATGCCCAACCCATGAAAAATGTGAGATTTCTCTGCAGCGTTTCTCAAAGTAGGGGCCTGGACCTAAAATGGGGTCACAAGTCTATTAGGGGGTCATGGTATATTGCCACCCTTACTTCTGTGCTGCTGCTGACGGCGGCGCTGCCTGAAGTTGGGTGGCAGGAGAGCAGCAGCTGCTGCCTGGGTGCCCAGCTCTGAAGGCAGCGCCACTGCCAGCAGCAACACAGAAGGGTGACAATACTGTACCCTGCCACTCTTACTTCTCTGCAGCTGCAGGCTGTGGCGCTGATTTCAGAGCTGGGCACCTGGCCAGCAGCAACCGCACTCCGATTTGCCTTTAGATCTGGGCAGCTGGAAAGTGGTGGCTGCTGCCCGGCCACCCAGCTCTGAAGGCAGCACCAGTGCAGCACAGAAGTAAGGGTGGCTATACCCTGCTACCCTTACTTCTGTGTTACTGCTGGTGGTGATGCTACCTTCAGAGCTGAGCAGCCAAAGACCATATTTCACAGGGGAGACCATATTTTATGAGGTAGACCAGATTTCATGGTCTGTGATACGATTTTCATGGCTGCGAATTTGGTAGACCCCTAATAATGGTTTATGCTCTAATACATTTGTTAGTCTCTAAGGTGCCACAAGTACTCCTGTGCTTTTTGCGGATACAGACTAACACGGCTGCTACTCTGAAACCTAATAATGGCTGCCTTTCTGCAGGGGGGAGGGGCCACAGAGAAGAAAGAAAACAAAGGTGAAGGGATTGGAGGTGATGTCAGTTGTGTAATAAACATCTGACAGTGGCTAGTGGCTGATGTTTCAGGGGCGTATATCAATAGCCACTTGCCCAGCTATGCAGTACTGTCCATGATGATGGTGATAGTGAAATTTCTTCCTGAGATGATCCTTTGGCACTCGGACTCATGAAGCTGGTCAGCACTCGATATGCCGGTTTACGTACTAGTATGGGGCCACACTGGGTACGTCTACACAGCAAAGAAATACCCGTGGCGCTGGCCCACGCCAGCCAACTCAGGCTCACGAGGACAGGCTGCGGGGCTGTTTCATTGCTGTGTAGACTTCTGGGCTTGGGTTGGAGCCCAAGCTTTGGGACCCTCCCACCCCAGTGGGTACTAGAGCCTGGGCTCCAGCCCGAGCCCGGACGTCCATACAGCAATAAAATGGCCCCGCAGCCCGAGCCCCATGAGCCCGAGTTGGCTGGCACAGGGCAGCTGCAGGTGTGTAGATGCACTCATTCTCATCTGGTGCAAACTGGCACTGCTCCATTGCAGTGAGTGGCGCTCCTATGATTTATGGCATCGAGGATCTAGCCTATTTATTAGCAGAGATGTGTCCAAACCAGAGGCATCGATCCAAACATCCTTGGATCTGAACTTGGCGTCTCTGGCCCATGTGTAGTTATTAATGGGCATAAAATGACACCGCCCCTTTTGAAATCCTGCTCTGTGACCTAGAGTAGAAAAGCTCTATAGCCCGGTTGCTAAATGTGCTGTTTAACTCTTGTTTTATAGGCCAGCACAAACTGAATATGAAGAAAGGAGGTGAGCAATCCCATACCTCTGAGTACACCTCTACCCCGATATAACACGCCCCGATATAACAAAAATTTGGATATAACGCGGTAAAGCAGTGCTCCAGGGAGGTGGGGCTGCGCACGCCGGTGGATCAAAGCAAGTTCGATATAATGCAGTTTCACCTATAACGCGGTAAGAATTTTTGGCTCCCGAGGACAATGTTATATCGAGGTAGAGGTGTATTAAAAGAAAAACTCACGTGATGGCCATGCATAGAAAAAGGAAAGCGCTAAAAGCCCTGAGCAAGAAATGGCTAGCCAAGGGAGCTTGCAAAATAGAATGGAGCAGAACAAGAAAGGAGCAAATGCCAGGGATCAAAGCACAGCTCTTTCTCCCCAGAAGTGACAGCGAAGGCAGAAATGCATTCATTTAACACCCCATCACAAATTTCAACCAACATGAAGATGAACCTCCTGTTGTCAAATGATGCATAAATTGTGTCTGTAGTGGGCTTAGGTGATGTGTGAGTTGGTGTGTGTAAACTGTCATTGGTTCCCATTCTGTTCTCCCTTACACCAGATTAAATCAGGAAGAGCACCAGTGATTTCCATGGCACTTCTTTCCATTTATACCAAAGTAACTGACCTCAGAACCTGGTCTAATGTGTATCAAGCACATGTAACAGGTAATCTAGCATTAATGGCATGGCAGAGTTTGCAATGGCTCTAATTGACAGTGAGAGACAAGCACCGCAGGATATTTCCACTACGATAAAAGACAGAAGGTTGATTCTTTTATTTCAAAGCAGGCGAAATAAAAAAAATAAAATAAAACAGGCAGATTTGTGGCCTTTTAAAAGTCAGTCTTATAAAAATTAAGAGTCTGTCACTTTAAAGTTACAGCCTTGCAGAGACATGATACTGAATCCCTGAAGGAAATTCCTCCAGGGCCTTCTCTTGCATGCTGTTCAAATCAAACATAAACTTCTCTTGGCACAAAGCGGCTATTATGAAGTCTGCTGTTATTCTATATGCTGCCAACTTCTGCTGCCACGGCCTTGGAAGAGTCAGAGAAAGAAGGGGCGGGAGGGATGAGGTCCTGAGAGCATATTTATCATATCGCATGCCCAAGCCACCCCAGTGGCTGACCTTAGGTGGAGCCTGAAGGCCTACAGCCACTGAACAAAATGGCAGTTCTCCCATTAAGTGCAAAGGGAGCAAGATGAGGCCCAGCAAACTCTACCACACTGTAAATGAAACTGTAGCTTTGGTCACCTGAAAAGACAAGCAGCAGAAGCTGAAATTAGAAGACTGCCTGTGCCCCATACTTCTGTGTGATGCCTTTTCACTAGGAGCCAGCTGCAAAGCCCACTGAAGTCAACAAGAGCCTTTCCACAGACTTCAATGGGCTTTGGAGCCAGCCTTGGGTCTCAGATACCATGGTGATGGGCATGGCATAAGAACATGAATAGAACAGAATTCTCTCTCAGCTTCAATGTACACACCGCACTGCACAAACCCATCATTACAGTTCTCCCATCCCTTTGGGATTTAAACCCATTACTCACAGTTCATATGGCTGATGGAGCAATACAAGGGGGTCTATTCTTCTCGCAGTGGGAGCACAATTAACCTAACAGGAAATTATACGTATAGACTCCATCAATTAAAATGATGACTAAACAGATCCTGATGCATAGAAGAAATACATGCCATCCGCTCAGCTAACTGTGCATGACATCATAGCTAATGGGGTGGGGTTAATTATTCTTGCTTAAACAGCTGAGGAAATAATTCATAACAAATAGTTTATTCAATGAATTTAGCCTCTTCCTCTGTTCTGGAAACTGATCATGTTTGAAATTACGCTATGGAATTTTTCGTGAATTTCATTTAGTCTCTGGCTTGCTATTGGATGGTCAATTTATTATTGTTTATTTGTATTGCTAAAGTCCTTAGAGGCACCAAATGAGGACCAAGGCCCCTTGTGCTAGGCACTGTATAGACACACAGTAAAGATAGGGTGACATCTTTACTCCTGCTCCAGACCGGCCAGATAAAAGGACTGAATCAGTGGAAAGGGGCCCTAAAATGTAGATTTTTTTTTCATATTTAAAGCCAAATCAGCTTTTATTTAATCTAAAAGGTTAAGTGGTGAGGGTGAGGGTGAGGGTGAGGGTGGTGGTGGTGGTGGGGGGGGGAATGGAATAGATTTTGCAATGGCTCTGATTTCTTGCTGGAATGAGCTGATGTGCATTGTCAGTTACATCTTCAGTATATGTTCCACCCTGCTGTTTTGTTCAGGGATTTGGACAAAATAGAAGCCAGGACATGCTACATTGTACTACCTGCTGTAATGGCTGGAAGTTAAAGGGTTAAGGGAGTGCTGTGCATGAAGGAGATCTGCTGTGTGTGATGGGCGGGGGGGGGGGAGGGACGGGACAGAAATTGGAGCCATTGATTTCGGTGGAATCCTTCATGATTTACACTAGTCGGACACCTTGTACTGGAAATTACACATCCATTAATACAGGAACGGGTTACTACATTTACATTTCTGCTTGAAGGAACAAATGAAAACATTTATGAAAGAAAATGATTTACTGGTTCAGAGTTCAAATCTGTGCTTTGTAGCTTGGGTCTAGCTGCATGCTGGCCTGGTTGTTGGCTTGGTGGGTGTAAACTCTTGATTTCCTTGTCTTTGTCAAGTTAGAACCTAATGTTACTTCACTGTAGTCAGACAGGGACATCTCTGTATCCAACCCCGTCTCCAAAACAAGGACATTTTTATTCAGCCTGAGTGAAATTTACTGCAGTGCAGAGACCTGGCACAAGGCCTATGTGCCACTAAAGTCCCACTTAGGGCCTCAGATGCGGAAAAAGACAGAACCGATGCCTTTGATGTTTTCTGAGCTAATCCTATAGGTAGGCTTGCTACCGGCCGCTTATTCCCCAAGAGTGCTACTTTTCACTTGGTGGCGTCAAGTCATGCCTCTCCGTAGCAGAAGTTTGTGTAACACCTGCTCTGCACCATGCCACCTCATACTTTGGCACATCTGTCATTCTCTTTGCTCAAGAGCGAGCCAGGTTTGGTTGTTGGAGGCCATGTTCGGGTGAACACCATCAGGCATGTTGTTGTTGTTATTATTTGTATTACAGTAGCACCTCGAGGCCCCAACCAACCTTGAGTTAGGTGCTGTACACGCCATTACTGAGAGACAATGTCCCTCCTCAAAGAAGTCACTCTCTAAAAAGACAAGACAAACAAAGGAAGGAAGAAGAAACTGAAGTGAAGTGACCTGCCAGTAGATCAGTAGCAGAGCTGAGAATACAAACCAGGGTGAACCACTGGCCCTGCTGAAATCAATGGCAAAACTCCCATTGTGTTAAGTGAGGTCAGAATTTTATCCTAGGTCTTCTGAGTCCCAGTCTAGTGCCTCACATACTGGGCCTACAATGCCTCTCTGGACAAGTTTCCCCAAGCCTGTCCACACATGTCCCAGTTCTAACTCGTGTCATCCGTCCCACACCTCCAGCATGCTTGTTGTCTCCTCCCAGACAAATAATAAATGCCTACACCAAAGGCTGGCTCTCTTAGGCTACTATAGTACGGTCCACATTCAGAGAAACAGCCTTCAATTTCCCTGCACTAGATGGTGACCCTAACCCAGACAAATAACACCAAAGGAAAATATTTGATATAGTGTGGAGCTCGCTGCATTTCTGCTTTTCACCAGCAGAGGCTACTGACTTCCTGCACTTGTCACTGAATTCTCCTCAATCAGCAGTATGTTTCAGAGCGAGTGCGTTTGTGCATGTTCCTTTAACCTGCTGCTGGGTCAGACAAGTTTCAACGTGCTGTTCTGTTCCTAACCATGCTTTCGGAGAGAAAGCAGCGCCGTGTGCAGCACATCTGTTAGTGGTTAGTGGATTTCTTCACAGGACATCGTTTAAAAAAAAAAATCTTTAATGATCCTCACAACAGAAGGTTGGGCGTGTCTTAAAGTTCAGCTGGGATTCATCCAGCTCTTTACCAGGGTAACGATATCAGCAAATAGAGCTTGTTTCTATGGTTACTAAACCGAATAAATGTTTACATAATAGACACAGGAAAGGGTTAAGCCTTGTGTTTGCCAGCATGTACAACTACCTGGGCTGTGTATTGTTCATTATCACACCTTAGCTAGGTAGAATGACAAACATATTTGTAAAGCAAATGCATTTACCTCACCTCCACTACAACTCCTGTGGTAGATTTAATCTGTTAAATTAATTTTTTGAATCAGGTGAAGAATGAGCATCATGTGCACATAACAAGAACTACCTCCAATTGTTCTCTAGCCCCATTGCTCACCCCAGACAGACAAATAACCCACTGATCAGACTGTATTGTGTCCCATTCTGTATCCAATCCACAGCAGGAGATGACTTTGAGGCTCTTAGCTACAGAGGTAGTTCTCTAGCTTGGGCTACAGACATCTGGGGTTTCAGTCCTGGAGCTCCCTGGTTCAGTTCCCCAGTCATGGTCAAGATGGTGAACATCATACAATCCTCTTCCTTCACCCTTTTCCATCCCTTGTGGAATTTAGCTTGTAAACGCCACAGAGAAGGAATCTAGCATTTTATTGGTTCATAACGCCATGCCCCCACCCCGCATCTTGCTTGAGAAGTAAGTAAAAGTTGGAGCTCAGATACTAAGGTCATGAAACACCTCGCCTACATGGGGAAATTGAACTGAGTAGCTATTCTGGAACAACTCCCCTCTATAATGGGGCTTTGCAGAAGTAAAAAGCATTAAAAACTTGTTTTTGTCAGTAATTCAACAGATCTGATGCCGAACACAGATACAGAACCGATTGCTTGCATAAGACGATGACATTTTCATAGTTACTTTTCTGACCAAGCCTTAATGTTACTGTGCTCTGGAGAAAGATGGAACATTTTGCCAACGTGTTTTCTGTCTTCTCCCGCATCAGCACTTGGTTCAGAGGGATTTCTCAACATCAAGCTGAAGATAACATTTCCGCAAAATGGAGGCATTTCTGAAAAGACCTTCTGATCCATGTAAACTCTTCTTATTTGTATGCACTTATTTTTCTAGGATGCTGTTTTCCTTTGGACTGTCACACTCCAGAGCACAACTCTCAAACTCAAATGCTCACACCCACCTGCTGCCTTCTGCACTGGCACTGTATATTGGTTCACTTCAAACTCAGGCAATTTGGCAACCTTTAGGCCTAATTCTGCCCTCTCTGACACTGATGCAAATCCTGAGTAAGTCCATTGGGCCGGATTGTCTTTTTGCTTACACCAATGTAAATCAGAAGCAACTCTGTTGAAGTCAGTGGAGTCATACCAGTGTGGATATGGGTGTGAAAAAGAGATTCAGGCCCACTGACTTCAGTTTACACTGGTGTAACATCAAACAGGATTTTGAACCTTACACTTGTCTGCATGAGAAAGTTGCACTGATTTAACTTCAGCTGCAGTCTGAAACATTTGTTTCATTAAGCTAGTGGAAAAGGCTGTGTGGACAGTCTTATTTCCATATAGCTTAAGTCAATTAGGAATCAGTTTCAGCTAACCCCAAATAAGGCATATAAGTGACCACCCAGCAATTTGCACCAATTTCACTATGTTTAAAATCACACCCGAGTCTCCCTTTTTGCTGTCTCCTTCACTTTGAATGGCGTGTCATTAGATCAGCATTCCTGTGTGCTACACACACACAAACATGTACAAGTGTGCAGCAATTTAGTTACAGTCTGATTTCACACACTCTCCTCCCAGCCAGCTATTTTGCATTGGGAGGCTGCTAAACATTAACCTTCGAAACGCACAAGCATCATTTCTGTGATGTATCTTAGGGGAACAGTGAACTTTCCTTAGCACTATATTCTGCTGACCGCCCTAGTGTTGCTGTATGTCATTAATCTGTAGCGACCTGAATGCCACATTCTGCGAATTGTCAGAAGGCGCCAGGAAGTTCATACATAAAAAGCTTTGTTAACAGTAATGCTTGTTCTCTGGGACTGGCCACCCAGAAATAATTATAGCAACTGGCTTGCTTTCAAGAAGCTGCCGTCTTGTCTGAATGAAATATGGAGGAAACAGGAGGAGCTTAAACAGGTCCCAAATTCTTCCTTGTTAGGCAAAACCAAAACCTCAGGGGGGTAGCCTGAAGCCTCAGCTTTGATTTTTCTCTGCAAAAATCCCACTGAAGACTATACTGAAAAACAAACATTTCATGGCGCTGGCCTCCACACCAATTGAACTATTTTTCTTGGGCCGTCACATAGCGGCCTGGTTGCCCCCTAACCTGGCTTTCCCCGTCCAGGAAGCCAACATCTAAATCTTTAGGTTTTCCAAAGCACGGCTCATTCTAGTGCACTGCGCCTTCTAGGACAATGCTGCAGCCTACGGCAGAACAAACCAAAAAACATTCCGTAGGACAGGCTCACCAGGATTGTGTTGGACTTGGACTTCTGGCTGTTGGTATCTGCGTGGTCCTTCACCTATCCAAAGTTGCTAAGCTTATGCAGTTTACAACGTGCTGATCTTTCAGATGGGATGGTTGACTCGATGCCCTTTCAACAGAGCAGGTGTTTGGCCTGATGAATTTGGATCTGTACCCCAGTTGTGTGGAATTCTGCCCTTTGCACCAGTGGCCCCGTGGAAGTCACTCACCTGGGTAACGTCTACATTAAGATGAGCACTGCGGAGCTCATTGCCCCAGTGAAAGGAGTGAAGATGGCTTTAAGTCACCTTTGCACTCTCCTGAGCCTGAGTTGTTCTGTGGATCCCATACGTCTTAGAGCACTCTGGGGGCCCAGGTAAGTTATCGCAGCTTTCCTGGGCTGCTCTATTGGCCACAGCAGTGGTTCCCAGAATCTCTGGGGCACGTCACTTCATCATGCCCCTTCTGCACCCAAAACTAGGGCTTGCGAAGGGTCCTCTGACGGCAGCCTTATAATGTGGCTGTGCTGAGCCAATCCTCCCTGGGTGCGAGGCTTTTAGAGACCCTTTACACTGCTCCAGTTTACAGGGGCCAGCGCGGGGGTGAGGATCTTACTCTATATGTCTTGCAAACTCTCTTTCACCTAAGGGGCCCTTTACGCCCAAGTGCTTATCAGGCACTGAAGTTAAACAGGCATTAACCACTAAGAACAGTGACTTACTTTACAGTAAACACGATTCATCAAGATGTTTTCTCTGTGTAGATCTCATTCAGGACATCATCCCCTCTCCCCCGCTTGCATGAGGGATTGGAATCATTGACTAGTAGTATCTGTTGCAGCCAGGCCTGTACCCAGCATTTCATATGGGGCAGAGCAGCGCAGGCTGCCGCCCATTTCCTTACTAAGTCAGAATCCAGTAAAGAGGGTCTCCAAAGGAGCAGGGGTGGAGGGCAGCTTGTGGGATCCAGGTGGTTAAAATATCTCGAAGAACCACAGTTACTGCAAGGTGGGAGGCATGGATCTGCGTTCATGTCATGCTCCCCATTAGTACCCGGGAAGCCACTGATCCAACCAGCAGCCAAAATTCAGTGATGAATCCTGGTCACGTGCCGCCTGAGGCACATGGCATTTATGCTAAGACGCAAGGTAAGTAACTGTTCTTCCATCTTCAGGTCTTTGGATTCCATTTATGGTGACTTGTTCGCTACCGCTCACCTGAATTTGACATCTGAGCTAGTTGCCAAATCAGGGCATAATGCTGAGGAAAGGTTTGGGCTGGGCACCAACAGGCTGCCTTGCAGCATGTTGACAGGAATATTTCTTAGTCTGGCTGAAGAAGTCACCTGGGATCTCACTGAGGGGGCCCTGAGGGAAGGGGCATATCTGCTTGTTGGTTATAGCTTGTAATGCACTGAGTGATCCACTTGGCTGAACTCTGGGAAGAGGTGGCCTGACCTTTCACAGCCTTCCCCAAAGCCAAAAATAAATGGGGTGATTGCCGGACTGGCTCTGTCCTGGCTCAAGAAGAAAGAAGGGCTCTGAAAGCATCTGCAGTGTGATGCTTGGGCTCTCCTGGATTTGAGTGCGGTTTGGTGAAGAAAACAGGGACGTTGCTGGTTTGGGTCAAGTGAAACAAGACTCCACCAGGGTGGCACTTAAGGTCTCAGCCCCAGGAAAGCAGTTTTGAACGTGAGGTGACGAGAACACTTGGATGAGTGTTCAAAAGGCTCGTCAGACCTACATTAACATCCCTGAATGCGGGAGGGCCCCCTGCTGAAGGGAGTGTGTGCATGAACCAGTCTTTGAGAGACTTTGGGAAAGTGAGCTGAGAGAACACTCAGATATGGGGTTGAACAGGAGGGTGACGCAGCGAAATGGAACCTGAGAGTACAGCTACGCAGCTGAAGACCTCCAGTAGTGCCTCTCAAAGCCCAGGGTCAACTGCCTTTAGCTTGTGGGGCTCGGGCTATGGGGCTAAAAATGGCAGTGTAGACATTCGGGCTTGGGCTGGAGCCCAGGCTTGGAAATTCAGCAAAACAGGGAGGGTCTCAGAGCCCAAACGTCTACACTGGTATTTTAGCCATGCTGGGCAAGCCCGAGTCAGTTGACCTGGGCTCTGAGACTCACTGCCGTAGGTTGTTTTGGTTTGTAGCCCCCCCCCCGAGAGAGCTGATGGTGATGCCCCATGACCTGAGCGAGAGGACGTAAGCCAGACTCTTGGGAATAGGGGCTTGCACTGGAGCGAGACCATGTGACGCCCAGACGGAAAAGCTCTTCCACGCTGAGCTGGTGGAGGGTTTCCTGCTCCGTATCAGGAGCTGCTGGACAGCCGTGGAGCAATCCTAGGCTGTGATGCTCAGCCAGTCAATGTCTGATCAGTCACTTGTAGCTCCATGGGCTCTGGGTGGAGAGTTCGTCCTCAGTTCTGGGAGTGTAAAGCTGGTAGAGTGGGGAGAGACGTTAGTGGCTGTGTGGACAAAGGCCATTAGCTTTGTGAGCCAATGCTATCCGGGCCAATAAGGAGCTATCAGAATCGCAGTGACTGCAATCTGCCTGATCTTCCTTATCACCCCTTGGGTAGCAGAGAGGTGGGTGGAAAAGCATGCAGACTTTGGCCCATAGCCTAACGGTACCATTAAGGCACCAATGATTTTCGAAGTTACCGCTCAGTTGCTGCCTGACCCCCATAGGTGCCTTAGTTTCCGTGGGTCAGCATTGACAAAGCTGCCTAAGCCCTGCCCTGCCCCGGCTGCTAAGGAGCAGCTCCGAGTACTCACTCAAACTGATGTCCAGGATATGTCTACATTGTAATCAAACTCCCACAGCCAGGCAGTGTCAGACGACTCGGATTCGGGCTGTGGGGCTATACAATTGTGGTGTAGATGTTCATGCTCGGGCCGGACCCCGAGCTCTGGCACCCCACATGGGGGGGAAGAGGGAGGGATGGGGAGGGTCTCGGAGCTTGGGCTCCAGCCTGAACATCTACACTGCAATTTTACAGCCCCACAGCCTGTGCCTGAATCAGCTGATATGGGCCAGCTGCGGGTGTTTGATGGTGGCACAGACCTGGCCTCAAAGCAGGATTCCCACTTCCTCATGCACTGTCTGGGGAGCCTGGGTACCTAACGCAGGGGTGTGAATTCCACTGGGGGGCAGGGCACCTGGGGGTTAGGTGTTGCACTGCTGAGTGGTGCAATGCCTAAGCACCTGTGGCCTTGCGAACAGCATAGGAAAGACCCTGGGCTAGGAGCTGCTCTGGAGCAGAAGCAAGGGCATTTGCGGTTGGCAAACAGCTCTAAGGAGAGAAGCCCCCATCTGCGGAATATAGGCTTGAGAGTGTCCATCAGGGACCATTCGTAGGAGAGAGGCATCGTCTGGGCCTTCCTCCTGAGTCTCTGCCTCCTAATGTTCTCGCTCTCACTGCCTTAGGAGGTATAAGAAACAGCCGCAGCTCGGGCCTGGGCCAGGGGCCCCCAATGGCAGGGCTGGAGCTAAAGGGATAGGCTAGAGAAGGTGCTGAGGCTCAAGGAGAGATCTCACATGGATATTGGGGGTCCTAAGGCATTCTGGAAGTGATCTTAAGGAGGATCCCTAAAGTCTGCTGGAGGGGATCAAGGGTGTGATCTGAGTTGCTCTCTCTGGGGGATCCCTTGGAGAAGGATGGGGATGGATGTCTGGAGGAGAGTCCCTGCTAGATTCTGGAAAGAAAGTGTTGTGGGCAAAGAAGAGGAGGAGAAGTCTGTTCTAGAGGTGATGCTGACAGTCTCCTGCTACTGATGCCAGAGAGATTGGTGCAGGTGGCATTGGAACCAAGGCTGGTGTGCTGGTATGATTCTGGTACCCCTACAAAGAGTGTGGGTGCTGGTGAGAAGTCTTTGCCAGCACTGGGCTTCAGTGGGGTGGACTTAGTTCTGCTAAGAGTAGGGCGACAAATAATTGGCCCTGCTAGTTTGGCCCAGGCTGCTCAGGTCTCAGGGGAAGTTTAGAAGTCAGAAGGCCCATGACTCAATTTCTTTGGTCTCTACTGTTCAAAGGAAGAGGATCAGCACCATGAGTTTCTCTTAGACTAGTGCTCAGCTCTGCCCTGCCTCCGTGTAGCTTCAGTGGGAAGCTCCCAGATGGTGCCAAATTTGCAGTAAAGGACCAAGTATGTCTGACTGAAAGGGGTTGCAGCCCCTTTCTTGATACCAGCAGTGAACTTTTACCTTCCAGTCCCTTTTTACCACTACAGAACATTGTGGTTTACCCTGGAACCAATGTTTGGAAAATTTCTAGAGTAGCCTTCATAAATGCCAACTAGCTCGAGCTAGTTAACATAATCAATTAGCTAGAGGTAAAAACTATCATGGACATACCTATAGGCCTTGTCTTCACTAGAAAAAGCAAAGTGAGTTTTTAGTTAACACATGGTTTTAGCTAACAGGTGGTAACTAACACCAGGTTAAGGCAAAGTAGCTTGTAATTTTAACATGTAATTTTAGCAGGCCAAGGTAAACCTGGCTCCCCCACAGTCTTTTACATCAACCTATTCCATGTTCTAACTACAAACTGCCTGGTCTCCACTAGCATTTTGCCTTGTGTTACCACATTTGTGAACATCAGTTAATGCACCTTTTTTCCTAGTGAGGTTGTACTCGTATTAACACAAGGGTGTTATGAAGGCTAGTTAATATTTATACACTCTTCAAAGGAACTGCCATTATCTGCAAAGGCTTATCTAATTCTGGACTGTTTTAAGAAAGGTAAGAGATACTGTTGGCCCGGGATTGGTAGCTTTTGCTCACAAACCTTTTGACTGGAATGAGTTAACACATTTCAGCCAACACTTGTACTGAACTAGCCAGGAAAAAAGGCAGGGGCACTACCATATTCAAACAAAATTGTTTTATTGAGAGTGTAAATGGAAATGTCTTCATATTGCTTTGATGAAATGACAGACAGCAGCTGTAGACAAATATGCTTTTTTTTAAACAAATGAAAATGGATAAGGTAAAAATAAAGCTTTTTTTTTTTTACTTGTACCTTTAAGCAACATAATCACAATATATACACAAAGAAAGCTAAAATAAAGCTATGTTGAAACCAGAGCGTTTCAATCAATACATTAGATAATTACAGATTGTGTCAATAAATACCCAGTTTTTAAACTGTTTAACAGGCAACTTTTTACACAGATACGGAGAGGGAAAAATATATATATTTACAGTTCAGTGCCCTGAAGAAGGAAAAAAAAAAAGAAAATCTTTTTTTTTTTTTTTTTGGCACCAACACAAATAAAATGAATAAATTATAGAAAAAAAATCCACGAAGGCAGGAATCTTTATCCCCATCGTTCACTTTTAAAATGATAGATATGCAGAGAAACCTAGGAATGTTCTAAAACAATCTTACATTAGTGCCAATAAATACAGAATGGTACCGGACACTTTTTGTCAGTATTTTTGATGCCGTCTGAAGAATAGAAACGACCACCAATTAGATAATCGAATGGGATTTTCAGAACAACAAAGAAAAATTCTTGAAATCCTCCATCTGCCAGTAGTTCACCTACAATGGCCCTCCTGCATGGCAGCCAAGTCCCATCCGGCAGCTGTTGCTAGGTAAGACTTGTATGCAAGTGTACCATTGCTCTGCACAGCACAGTGCAGGGTCCTCAGTGAGGGTTCCAGTGTGGAAGGAATGCTGGGGGCTCAGTCAGGATAGCTGGGGCTCCAGGAGCAAAGATGCAGGGTGTCCCAGAGAGCCCAGTGGAGTCTGATGAAGTTAAATCAGACCGCACCAATGGACTCCTGAGCAATGCAACCTGCAGCTATACAGAAACCCAGCTATTAGTCACAGCTGCAAAGGGTCACAGTTCAATTTGCGTTGTTCTAATATGGCCATTTAAAAGTTGACCAGCTCAGTACAAGAGAAGATCTACAATGGACAAAATAGCTCTCCTGGTATGTGAGAATTTCCTAATTGCTGGTAGCTGTGAACAGCTTGCCATGCCAATTAGAATACCAAATAATCATTTATTAACTAGCAGGTACAAACCATTGTAATCTCTATAGTTGGATATATTTATAGTTCAGCCAATGGAAGTGTTTTGCCTCAGCTTTTTATAAGGGTTTTTGTTTTAGCCTAAAAACAGTCAAACTGACACCATCTTTTCTTGCTCGGGAGTCTGCATAGGCTAGCCTATTCAGCAAAGCAGACACCACGGGGTTACATTCAGAATATGGGGTCGCTGCATGCACAACTTTTGTTTAAAATAGCTAGAGCTGGACATTTAATTCAATGTACACCAGGCTTTAAAAAGAAAAAATGTATTCCCTAGCCCCCATTTGGCTATTGCTCAAGTACAGGTATCACTGCATCACATACAAGAATTGAAACTTTTAAACCTATTTTTAAAGCTGGTAGATTTATACCATGATATCGGGATATACAAACTAGACCAACACACATTAGTACTGTTGGCATAGGCACTTAGTGTACTGCTAAAATACAGATTATGTCCAATTCTATGTAATGGCCAGTGATCTGTTTTCAGACGGATTTAAACATACAGGCCTAAGAAGGCCTCTGATACTATTCGATTTCTTATTTATTGTTTAAAAAGATGCTCCAAATTATTCAGCTTTACTTTTTGATTTTAGGTTTTTCTAAAACGTATAAAAGCAATAAATAATCCAATACCTTCATTTTCATCTAATTGACTTGTATCATTTTATCTATAAAATGCATATAAATAGTCTGGCCCACTATGATTTATAATGGTTAGACCCTTTACACGTCAGTGTACTAAGGAGCACTTAAATCGGGAGCGTGAGCAGTGTTGCTATAGTTTGCTTTGCTCTCCAAGTTCTACAGGCTGGAAAGGTCCTCTCCTCATTACATCTGCTGCCACCAATGGTTCCTCTGCATATTCAGGCACCATAATAGATCACTGAAGATCTCATGGCCAAATCCTTAGGCAATTAAATAAAATTATAAAATAATTTAAGAAAAAGGTTTTTTTAAATATAGTTAGTTCATATTATTTCTTGACTAGTTTAGGGGGGTTGTTTTCCATAGCAGAATTATGGACCTCACACAACATTGTATAATCCCATACATGAAAGGATTTTTAGCTACCAAGAGGATGTTTTTAATTATGAAAAAAAAACCCAAACCCCCCCTTCCCTCACAAACTTCACCTAGCTTAGGCTCTTTTAGAAATGTTATACAAAGACGGAAAAGGTATCTGACAATCTCTAAAGTTAACACCTTTCCACCTCTTTTAAAAAACAGTGTTGTCGTCTTTAGGATCTGTGCTGCTAAAGACTTCTATTGCACTTCCAGGTCATTAATAAACCACAGTGCTATTCATGTACTAAAAGGTAAAAAATAAATAAATACAGATATATTATGTAAAAAATATGATTGTACACATAATACATCTGAGGTATTACCAATTTAAATAAGGTTTCATGCTAGTTCAAGCTTCGGTGGCTATTTAAATTCTGGAATTTGCAATAAATAGGTGAAAACGATTATGATCTAGTGTATGGATCTTTTCTGTAAACCTCTTCAGATTTAAACG
Source organism: Malaclemys terrapin pileata (assembly GCF_027887155.1). Taxonomy (NCBI): domain Eukaryota; kingdom Metazoa; phylum Chordata; order Testudines; family Emydidae; genus Malaclemys; species Malaclemys terrapin. The sequence goes on from NC_071506.1 coordinate 274,021,364, forward strand.
TAAGAGCATGGCAGGCTCACTCTTATGCAAATCATTTTTCACAATAAATATGGATTCAAAAGTTGTTTTAAAAAGTTTCTGCAACACTGAATAGTTTCTAGAAGGGGCTGTTGTGTATGACTGGCAATGTTAACAAGGAGTATTTTAATAGGTCTTCTTATACAAAACACAGGTAAATTCGTACTTGAAAGTCTTCTCTTTTTTCCAAATTATGAAAGTTTATAAATTTTGCACAAACAGCAAGGGAACTGATTGTAGCTGCAGTATTTCAAAGTGTCCATGTTCTATAAAGACAAAAAATAATTTGTCGTCTTAGAAAGCTTTTTGTAGTATTTTCTCCTTCAGTGAAAGTTTGCTCAGTACTTCAGTTTTAATTTCAGTTTTCCTTCTTTTTTTTAAACTTTCACTGTTTCCATTAGTGATGACTTAATGGCATCTTCTAAAAGCTGATTGTCTGTGAAAGGGACGGGGGTTTCTGGGACAGATTCAGACAAGCCAATTAGAGACTCCAGGAAACAGGTGCTCTGGTCTCCTGCCTGGGGAAAGCCAGGAAAATTAGGCAATTGAAACTGCAATGCTGAAAAGTTATCAAGGTTCTCATATTCCTTTAACGAGTTATAAAGAGGTCCCAAGTTGTAGTCGGAAAATGACTGAAAAAGATCCAAGGAGTCAGAGGAAAGGCTGAGATCTGTGTAGCTCTTTGAGCACTGCTCTGCAGAGGATGACATGCAGCAAGAAAGCCCATCACAGTGTGTATCAACAGTTTCGTCTAGAAAACAACCGGCATCCTGATTGGCATTTTCATCCAGGCATTCGGAGATGTTTGACAAATGGCTTGAGTAGTTTCCAGTGCTGAGTTTTTCAGCAGTTGTACCACACTGGTCTTCAATGTTAGCACTAAAGAAGTCAGCAGGATGGAAACAGCTCAAGTTGTCTTGGCAATTATTACTGTTGTCTTCGATGTCAGAATCATTGAAGTGGAGTATTCTTGCCAGGCCGTCATCATCAATATCGGACTGAGACTTATCTGACGGGACACTCTCGTACTGTTCTTCTGAATCCTCGCTCTGAATGGATGAAATCGAAGAGTCTGTCATATCACTACTACAGCTATTCTCCCCAACAGTCTCCAGGTCCATGTTGAACTGAAATGCTGGAGTCAGTGGGACAGCTCTTTCCTCAAACACGTTTTTCCCTGCCGAACAGCCAAATTGATGGAGTCTGTCCCGGAATGATGATTCGGGTTCTACATTCCTTTCACTGCTCTGCTGATTCTTTTCCAGTTCCAATTTCATGATGGTGTGGATAAAGTGAGTTTGCACTCTAGCCTGGTTGAATTCTATTCTCCCTTCCGTATTTCCACAGCCATCTTTCGTGCAGCCACAAGGAAATGAAGTGTGATCCATCTGCCATGAAGCAAAGAAGACAACAGTGTTAGACCTATGAGATTCTGCCTCTACCTAAAGCACGGGGCCCATAAACCCCAGCATAACGTGAAAGAAAGTGACTGCAAGCTATGAGGAAACCCCAAAACTACAGCATAGCAAAATCTACATAGCAGAAATGGCCTCTACTGAGTGATTCTGAGAAACCATCTTCATAACAGAGCATACCAGCTAGCAGGTAAAAACAAACCCTCTTTAGAAGAAGGATAGGTCTCAATACAACTAAGACCAAAGGAGCTGAAAAGATCTAATGGGTAAAGCATATACCCTTTCAAAGGAAGTGTGAGTGGAAAATGTTGGACAAATAATATAAATAGCTATGTATTGATATCATATGCACATGTAACAAGAGCTATTGTGATAGTCACTGGGGACTGATCCCAGGACCCAGGCTGGTAATAAGCAGAGCTTCTACCGTCTGAAGTAAAGGAGTAACAGCCGTAACTGGAACCTGCGGTCGATTCGCCCTCTGAGGACCAGTCACTAGAGGGTGATGTGTAAAACGCGCTGTACAGTAGGTTGCGCACACTCCACACACTTCTATCCCCACAGCCATGACACATAATGAATTAACATTTCAAAATCCATGGACTGCATCTTGAAGAACATATTTCAAGAGGCAAGCATCTCCAAGGAAAAACTGAACATGAATTCCTAAACGGAATTGCACCGAGAGGGTGATACAGGCCAGCTCAGTCTGAAGTTACCTACAGGCAGAAACTTGAGGTTGGCACGCCAAACTCATCTCTTGGGGGTGCTTAAAAACGGAGGAGGACTCTGAAGATTGGGTGAAGCTACGCACGACATCACATGCTGTAGACTGGTAGCCCGGCTTGACCTCACTTCAAAATTGGGATATAAACTAAGAAAATCCAGGAAATCCAAAGGGACACGATCAAGCCCTAACATGAGACCTGAACGCGTTGTTTAAGTTTGTGGGCATGTGCCTCTGATGCAGCCCTCTGCTCTACCTGCCTGCTCGGTTTTGGCAAGCCAGTGGAACATTAAATATGCATCAGTCCTGCTTTAAGTGATCAGTGTGGGAGTACAGATTTCCACACGTGGTGGATTTGCAGAAACATGCAGAAGAGAAGGACATCGAGACATGCACATGACTGCAAAGAAATGCAGCGCCCACTAGGCATCCCAAGGTGGGGGCTGTCCAGCAGAGATCTTGGAACTTTATCTATACTGCTACCCTCATTTTATCTTGTGCTCTTGAGAGGAGTAAGAAGGGCCTAATTTTCTATGCTCTGAAATACAGGTCACAAAGATATGTACACATATACCATTTTTAAGACAGGTAGCCAGAGCTCAGCCTGTCAATTTCAACAGTGTCCCTTTGACAGTTACCGTTTTTTAAATGCAAGTTAGAATTAGTGCATTTTACAATCTGCCTTTGCCAGCAGGAGAACCTACTCCATACTGCGCTTGCTAGCTAACCTTCCCCGCCTGCTTTTCTTTCTGCTTGCGTCAAGTCTGCAGACGCTGCCAAAAAGCCTGGCCGTGGACATAGTTCCAATCTGTGCAAGGACCCTTCTGATATTAAGTTTCACCCTCGTCTCAGTCCCAGCCTCGCTCGCATACGTCCCTAATGGATGCAAGGCACGACGCACAGCCTGGGTGGCACAGCGAGCGGCACGTACCTGACATTTAATGCCTGCTAAGCTACAGCTGCAGGTCTCTGGATCGCAGAACTCCTGGCAGTCACAGCCGCAGTCTTCACGGGACAGGCGGATGCTGTGCAGCTCCCGTTTTTCCTCTCTGTCGATCTTCTTCACCCCCATGGTTTTGAGCAGAACACGTCTCTTTTTGGCAGGGTAGGGCTGTAGGAAGAAGCCGTCGTCCAGCTCCACATTGCTCACATCCACGTCATCGTCGGATATGTCCTCAGTAGTGAGCTGGCCGGCCTCCTCAGACTCCGCCGTGCCGTTCACCGTCAGCTGTGCCCAAAGAACAAGACGACAGAGTCAGGGCACCACATACACTCAAGAAACACATCTCAACCTAGCCAACAGGCAGCTGTACCGGCAAACGCACACTTAGAACTAAGCCACAACAACAAATACGCCCCCCACCCTCCCATTACTGCACCGTGGCCTTTCCAAAATGGGTGTCTGCCATGTGCCTGGGGTAGGGGTGAAGAGACGGCTGTGGGAAGAATCAGAGAATAGTGACCTAAAACTGGTGACCATTAAGACCCAGAGGGGCAGAAACTAAAGGGAGGGAGGGGACAGGTCTAGTCCTGCTTCTGAAATGCAGCAGCTTCTTGGGTGGCGAGGCAGACACCTGGTAAACTGCTCAAGTAGGAAGAGGAACATTTTGGCCAAGAACACCAGGGCAAATCTTTACTCTGCTCAAGAGAGACGTGAGATGGCCACTGAGCGCATAGGAACAAGGTCTCCTCTAATTATTAAATTCAAGGAATTCAGTTTCTTTACTTTTGGAGAACAGAAGAGCTGAGCTACTCATATCTGCATTTGAACACATGCTTCTGGAGAATCTGGATATCTCAAAACTGATACTTAGACCTCTGAGATGCCCCTAATGGTGAAGTGGCCATAAACTAATCATAAATAAGGCTGCAATTTAGTCATGGAGGTCACCAATTCTGTGACTTCCAAAGACCTCTGTGACTTCAGCCAGCCCTGGCAGGGAGCTGCAGGGTCCCCTGCTACCAGCGGTGGCAGGTGGACCTCCCGCAGCTCCCGGCCACCTCAGGTGAAAGGGGGGACGCCCGCTGCTCTTTGCAGCCCCAGGTGACCCAGAGACCACTGCAGCTCTCCGCTTGGGGGGGGGGGGGCAGGAGGGACCCCCAGAGCTCCCGAGTTCGGAGCCCCCAGCGGAGGGGAACCCTGGAGCTCCCAGCCCACCCGCAGCTGCTCAGGCTCCTCATTTTATCATGGATATTTTTAGTAACAGTCAGGGACAGGTCACAGCTTCCGTGAATTTTTCATTATTGCCTGTGACCCGTCCCTGACGGTTACTAAAAATATCCGTGACAAAATCTTTGCCTTAATCATAAGGACTTGCACCAGCTAATGATAAAGGATACCACATGTTATCACTCACCTTCCATTTCAATGCCTCCAGTTTCTCCTCTTTTAACCGCTCCTTGAGCTTCTCCCGCCGAACGTTCTCCTGTTCCTTTGAAAATTCTGCCAGTGTAAACTCCCTGGATGAACTGTGCTTGCTCATCATCCCCAGGGTGCAGCCACCCCGGCTAGGCACGCTGGTGAACCCCTGGCAGCGTGGAAAGTAAAACACAGTCACCTGGTCGAACTCCACATTGTTCTTCTTTAACCGCTTGGTTTTCTTCAGGATGGATGTAGCTAGAAAGACAGAAATGAAAAAAAGGCACATGACATTCCTCTCCTAGGAACAGATGGACATGAATTTTAACAGCTGCAAAACAGTGTAAGACTTCCACTTAGTCTACAGCAATCAACAAGTTAGTATTAGGCCAGTACCTCAGCAGACAGATCCTAAAGTGCAGTATGCAAACTCATTTCAAGGCAGGTGACGGTGCTGCAAGAAATCACAGCCAATGTATTTCTGCTAGCAAAGAACATTGCTCAGTCTTGCTAAGAAGCAACTGCTTTTCTCCTCCTCACATTGATTTCCTCAAGGACGTTTACATTTACTTATTCTTCAAGTATAGCAGAGCATAACAAAATGGTGTGTGTGTGTGTGTGTGTGTTCGTTCAGATTCTCTTTTGCACACTCCCAAATAATTTGCTTACTGCAGTTACATGGGAGAGCTCACAATTACTAATAGCTGCTTTTATAGTACTTCCTTTTGCAGCCACTGGGAGGAACTACGAATCTGTACTTTATTCTCAGGAGACTAATTTGAGAGCAGCTGCAAAGATGTTAATCTTTATACAGGTGATCCCAATATAAACATTGGCAACACAACACTGTGGTTTATCTTAAACTGCTATAACATGCTTTATGCATTTAGAAAGTTCAAAATACAATCTCTCCAGAGATACCTAGTTTTACATTGTCTCGTGTGAATATAAATATAGAACAGATCAGATTTGCTAGTCTACAGGAGTAATTCCAGAATCACTCCGTTGCCCTGCACCTATCAGGACATGTAAAATGGAATGCAAAACTGTGGCAATATTGGTTTAAGGAACTACTTTCCCTGCAACACGAACATGTTAGGAAGAAGAGGCAGCAAAAGACAAAATGAGCTTGTTTGCCCACGATCTCTGCTAGATTCTCAGAGAGGGTGGATGAAATCTTAGTCGGCACAAAGATAATCAAATTTTAGAGCCCAAACCATTGAGAATTATATAAACAGACCTCACATGGCAGGCGGAAAGTCTCCAGTTACTGGGGGGGACATTTCTTCCCAATGACAATGGCCTCCCAGCTCACCCTCTCAGCTAAAACAGCAATTTAAAAACTTGCCTTGACTGTATATGAAAAGTTGCGCCAGAATTTATTCTACATCTTTCTAGCTATGCCCTAGTGCAGACACACTTAAACTGGGGTAACCCTTGTTTACACTGGTTTAGCTTAAATCAGTAGTTTACCAAACCCTACTGTGCTAGGAACTATATGCACACCGAGTAAGACAGTAAATGTCCTGAAGGAGCTTAGAATCTAACTACACGAGACAGAAGAATAATTATCATCCCCATTTTACAGATGGGAAACTGAGGCTGCAAAAAGATCCAGTGACTTGATCTTGCAAAGGGAATCACTGGCAGACTGTTCTGAACTCAAATCTCTGGATCCCAAAACTAGGCCTGAACCATCTCATTCCTCCGCTGACCAGAACTATTATGTATATGGAATTGTAATGACCAGCTATAAACTCAAAGGGTCTTTGCAGAGGTGGGGTGGGATCAGATACCCCTGAAGCTTAGAGAAATTCAGAACTGGAGTTAGTCATGCCCACTTTTAACAGTAAGCCTTATTTACCAACATATAAACAAACACTTCTTAGTTTAGTCTAAAGGAGCATTGGTGTAGCTATGTTAGCAGCTTCTACTAAACATATCAACAAAGCTTTTGAGCTTTCACACTGGTCATTGTCATTTTAATGACCTCTTCTCACTGGGCACAGCATTTTTGTGTAGTCTTGGCTTAACCATTTAAAAATATTTATTCTTTACCAGAACACCCCACCCACAAAAAAATAAAATTAATATAATTATACTTTGCTCCCCCCCACCCCCGCACAAAAAATTGTATTCTCATTCCTGACACTTTTTAAACGAGCCAGTGCATACAGAAAGTCCATTGTTATTTCACAAAACCCAGAGGACAAAAAAGAATGAGACTCTTTATTATTACAAGACTTCTAATGCCTTTTCAGACCAGTGGATGTTTGTGTATGTCTGCTAAGTGGACCTTAACTGCAAGATATTTGCAGGGCTCAAGTATAATTTACTTGGTAAAGCTATTTCCCTTAGCTGAAGATTGTGCGCATTGTAATTTTTGGATGACAAGTGAGGGAAGTTCATATGTGTTTCCCCAAAGCAACCCAAACTGGTAGTAGCTGCTAGGAAAACAAAATTGCATTTGTCTGCACCAGCAGCAGTGTTAGATGTGTCGCATTATTTGGCAAGTCATCCGGTTTGCTTATGAAACCATTCTGAAGTGGTTTGTATTAACTAAGTAAGCCATTGGCTAATCACTTGTACCCTACTTTTTTAAAAATATGGGCACCTATAACTAACATTTAGGCCCCTAGTTGCCCATTTAGACACCTGAAGGTAGGATTTAGGTACTTAACTTCAGGCTCCTATCTTTGCAAATTAGGGCCTCTATGCAAATTCATAGAGGCCCTAATTGTTATAAAATACAGGAGTAAACAGTTGAAGAAAACTATCCTTAAAATGCAGGCTGAGTAAATGGACCATATTTATAAAATTATATGCACTAGACTTCATAGACTCATTCCATAGTTTACAATGAATAAATAAGTGTCTGCCAAGATCTTGGGAGTGACTGTAATAACTATCCACAGTGATAGTGCCATGTTTTAAAAATCTGTTTGCAAAGTCTTTGCACATATGTGGACTCCATGAGAATACAGCCCCACCATCTGGATATAACAACATATACTGTCATGGGATACTTACGAGTGAAACTGGAGGGCAAGGCAGTGCTGGGCTTGCTGTCTCCTCGGGAGTTTTCCTCGTCTGTTTCCCAACCTGATGAGGCCGAAGAAGAGGAGAAAGGGGAGCAGGAGGAAGAGGAGCAGTAGGTGGCATCATCCTCCAGTTCATCATACTTCCTTTTCAATACTCCACTCATGGTTATTCGGTATTTTTCATATAACTGAAAAATAAGGGAGAAAAGAAAAATAAAGCATGGGCAACAATGGATGTTCTTCACAAGGGGTGAAATTCGCTCCTGCACAGGGAACCAACACAAATACCAAATACCACTTAAGCCTTATTTTGAGGGCTTCATTGGCATTTCGGTGGCTTCCGTGTCAGCTCTCTGCACGTGGTTAAGATTTACCCCTATGCACCTAAAGATCAGAGGGAAAGATGTTTAGGCCACCTACCTATAAGTCACACATTTGCTACCCTCACATTTGCAGGGCTGTTCCCTCACAACCTTGATAGGTGGTGGAGCACATCATGATTTCAGTTTCTACATCAACTAATTCCCATCCATGAAAGCTGTCCCCCTGATTTCCACCATAATACGAATGGTTACTGCTTAAACTGCTATGTTTTTTGAACACATCCAAGCCTCTCCCCTACTTTTGAGGTTCACCTTTTTACCTAAAAAGAACAGGAGTACTTGTGGCACCTTAGAGACTAACAAATTTATTAGAGCATAAGCTTTCGTGGACTACAGCCCACTTCTTCGGATGCATATAGAGTGGAATAAATATTGAGGAGATATATATATCAGAGAGCTCTCTGTATGTGTGTATATATATCTCCTCAATATTTATTCCACTCTATATGCATCCAAAGAAGTGGGCTGTAGTCCACGAAAGCTTATGCTCTAATAAATTTGTTAGTCTCTAAGGTGCCACAAGTACTCCTGTTCTTTTTGCAGATACAGACTAACACGGCTGCTACTCTGAAACCATTTTTACCTAATTCACCCTACCTTCAAACCTTATTTCTGGCAACTCAACTGAATGTCCATGCAACATTCCACTCATATTAAGTACAAAAAAAGTGGCTGTAGGTTACTACACACACACACACACACACGATCTTCCACACACTCATTCATTCCATCAACAGAAATGTTAACAAACAATAAGTATTACATTTTGTGCACTAAATCTTTTATGTTAACTCCTTACCCAAATCACTTACTAGGGAAGTTACAGCTCTAGCTTCTTGCTAATTACAAAAAGAAGCCAGTTTGTTGAGAACAATCCCTTGCCATGATTTACTTGCTTCAGTCCCCTGGGGGCTTATTAAATGAAGCACTGAAATACAAATATATCAAATGCAAGAAACAACCCTTCCTCTCAGTTTCTTTCAGATTCAGCCCACTGTTCACTAAACCGTGTGTTTATTTTGTGTTATATATCACACACAGTACCAATTAAAAGCAATAGAGCTAATTAAAAACAAAGTCATTCTGTACTTGTCTGGATTTCTAAATTTTGTTCATTTCTTTTTCCAACTTTCAACCCACCAAACAACTTCACATTTAATCCTTTAGCGTCTTTGGAATAAGAATTTCCTACAACAAAAAGACACTACACTTTGCATATAATATACCAACTGAATCATATCACTTACTCTACAGCTCAAAATGTAGTTAGTCAGAACACTCTTGGGGAGAATTCTGTTTGGACCAAAGACCTTTTCTCCCTAGAAAGCCCTAGATACAACAACCTGGATGCCTCTCTATTTTGATAGAAATCACCACTGGTCTATTTAGGTTTGAAGTGGGTGAGCACGTAACCAGACGTCACGACAAGATTATTACTGGAAGAATGACTCACTATGATTCAAACCAGTGCATTTGTATATTTATCAGCAACAAACATGTGAGGCTACAATTCATGACATCCCAGAGCTAGAGTTCAGAAACTTCCTTTGGCAAGGAAATAGGTGCAGTTTATGAGAATCACCCACTCGTACTGAGGGAGGGATGATACAGTGGCTCCAGTCACTTGGCATGACACGAGAACGGCTGCTCCTTAGTAAGCAGTTTTAGCAACCTATGAAACGAAGAGGATATTATCAGAAAGTGTCGCTGAATGATAAGAACAGAACTCGATCCAAAGTCCACACAGCCAAACACAGCTGACATGGGGGAAGCAAGACAAGCAGAAGGATGCTGCCTCCTTCTCTTTTCCAGATGCCTTACAAAAAAGGTCGACAATTAAAATATAAAAAGTCACAGTTTAAGAATCTTAGAAAACATCGAGTGAATGAAGCCTGGCCACGGACACTAACAGTTACCAAGCTGCCTATTACCAAGTTACACAGAACTTCTTGAACTGCATGGAATCCAGAGATCTCACGGGATTGTTCCACTGAACATCCTTAATTCTAAAAAAACCAAAGGCATCCTTTAACGTGACACTAACTCAGAACACAAGGATGTGTCAGATACGTATTAAAAACAGGCTTGCAATCTTATAAAGCCCAGTGTTATACTTGACTGCCAGAAACTCTCCTCCCCAATCAAGGTTAGACTTTTCTATTAGCACAAATGTGTTTGTGACCATAATTGTATTACTACCTATTTCCTTTGCATGTCTAGTCTGTTAAATCTTCTTTAAAAGCTCCTGCCAAGTGTGGGCACACAGCAAAAAATGCATATTTCAAAACCTTTTAATGAGGGGATTTTAACATTTCAATAGCATTGCATAAGAATACTTAGCGCATCTATATAGCTCTTTATATCTTCAAAGCTCTATACAAACACTAATTAATTACATTGACAAACAGCTTTCCATAAGACAATAGTCTCTAACAGGTTAAAAATTGCAGGCTGTAATGGCCCTTTGGTTATAAGAAAGTTAATCATTTGCAGCATGGCTGTATTGGGGCTTCAAAGGCACTAGGCAATGCAACTTTCTAATCTGAAGTTGGGCTCAATAAAGAGCATTTTTTATACAATATTTTCATACTAGGGGAAAAGTAACTGTTTCCCCAGCCTCTTTTTACACCCGTTGTTGACAGCTCTAACATGACAAGGAGACAGAACTAACATTGCAGGTGGTTTTGCCACAGTTGTTTTTTTGGCCTTAATCCAAAACAGATGGGGAGGTGGTGGATTTGGATATCTTCCATCAGTTAACACCACATGTACTACCTGACACCTGGCTTAACCCCTTTGCTACTTTCCATTGAGCTCACCTTCGGCAAGAACTCCCCAGTGACCACAAGGAAGCTCAGCTGTTAGTATAAATTCTCACTGTACTTATGTGCTTTCTCCCCCATTTTACAAAATGAACACGAACTCGGTAGCTTAAAAAACAACAACCATCTTCTCAGTGTGGGGTTTGAAACAAGCTCTGTGCAGAAGTCTGAGGTTTTATTCAGCTCCATTTTACAAGTCTGTTCCAACGATAAAGTTGGAAAATCAGGAGTGACTGAGCTAGTACTCAACTATTCCTTACTTTATTGTTTGTTTCATTTCCCCCCTCCTATTTCAGAGCACTGGGGTGGAGGGGGAAGTAATTTAAAGCAGCCCCAGTCGTGTTAAGGAGTAATCACTCTTCACTCTCTCATGCCTCTATGCTTGTGGACAGCTCATTTGTAAAGCATACATGTGTATGGGGTCTGGCAGCTGCTCTTTACATCCCAGTCACCTTCCACCCCAACGTTCAGACTTTTGCGCTACATCATCATTTGCAAGGGATCCCCCATTTTAAACAAACAGGGATGAAAGTAACCCTCCCTTTGCTTGTGCCATCTGAGCCGGCCCAATGGCTACTATGACAGATGTCAAGCAGCAAACACAGGAAACTTGTGGAACAGTCAAGGGCGCACTACAAAAAAGATAAATAATAGGGAAATAACACAGATCATGTCAAGCTCACTTGAAGCAAAGCTTCCCCCCCCTCCCCCCCCGAACAATGTAAACTACTACTTTGGAAGAGTGTTACCTTTGGAATTTGTGCTCACAGACCACCTACGCTGAAATCAGCCACAACCATCTTCCAACCCAGCCTAACCAACAGCCAAATTCTGGCCTCTCTTCCATCTCCCTGATTGCTCAGTCACTAATCTGTGCCTCAAGAGCTATATTTGGCAGTTGGGTGGTACAAATAGGCTACCACTGGGCATAAAAGAGAACCAAGACCACAACAGTTTCACTTGCAGGGAAAAAGGCACGTTAGAAATACTGAAAGCAAAGGCTACAACAACAACATACCTGATGGCTTACAAGTTACATTTGTTTTTATTTTGTTTAAGTGGCCTGTACATGCACTTCCAAGATGACACTCAAAGTTGGCTGGCCTAAATGGCTGTTGACAGTGGTCTCATTATAAAGTGGGAAAGTGTCAATGTGAAAATCAGCACTGAACAGAGAAGCACATGAATAAGGCACACACTGGTCTGTTTGTAAAGACACAGCAAATCATGCTACAGATAAACAGATGGTCTTAATGATTGTTGGACTGATGCACAAAACCATGGTCAAGGTAGGTTATAATCTAGGATTATTGCATTAGGTAAAGTCCAGTATAAAAGTGCTCACCATGCATAAGGTATTTTCCCCAAGAGTGGGAAGAAGGAAAAAATGTATCACTTCTCTTCATAAGAATGAAGTGAGCTAAACATTTAGGGAAAAAAATACCCCACTACAGTATGACAAAGTTATTTCAAATATTTTATTGCATTGCCAATGCATAAGTAGAGATCATGCAAACACAGTTCTCGATTAATGGGGAAAAGCTTTTACTGAAACTGCTCCCCCTCTTACCCAAAGCATTTTTCCCTTTTCTGTTTTTGATTTTAAGATGGAACATTTCCTCAGGTAGAGTTTTAAAAACCTTTTCACGAACTATACAGATATAGTGAAGCTGCATCCTCAGTGTCTGGTTGCACCCACCCAAAAAGGAAATCCTACAGAATAGAGTTAAACATTTGAGGTAAAGCCAATCACTTTTCCGTGAGAGCAGAATTCGGCCCAGGAATCTGAACACTGCCTTGAAACTCTGATGTCTCTTAGCCTGTTGAATGATCAGCCAATAAAACCTGAATGCCAATTTATACCCAGTGAGGATATTTTAATTGCAGTAATTCCACAATTAAAATGTCTGTATCGGACATAAATATGGTTTTAAGAATAAGCCACCAAAACTACACAGCAGCTTGAAAAAGGGTCCTATTCTTGCACTCTCAAGTCTGCAAGTACCATATACAAGAGAAGGTTTTTTTCCCACTTTTTTTTTTATATAACCTGAAATAAAATAATCCCATCTCCCTTTTGGTTGCCAAAAAAGACATTCTGTTCTTGGCTAAGACTCCTTACTCATCTATTTTACTCAAAACAGCTTTTTGAACAAGTACATAATGCGATGGATCAAACCCGCAGGAATTCCACTAGCACCGCAACTCCCACTATCTTGGGAATACTTTCTAACAAATATTTAGCTCAGATGTGCATTCCTCTCTCTCTCTCTCTCTCTCTTTTTTTTGAACATCAAACTTGGGGCAGAGGGGGGATGTCTGGTGGGGGAAGGGGAATTGAAATGGCTAAATCCTTTTTCTGGCTCTCAGCAAGTCGCAAGGCAAAGCCCTAGTACACTGGAATGCAAGGAATTAATGTTTTAACTACCCTACTCTTGGACTACATATAAACAGTAAATATTTCAAGTAATTTAGATTTAAGAAGATTTGGCATTTATTTAGTCAACCAGAGGAAAAGCAACCAAAAACAATAGTGTTCCTTTAGTCTATTTATAACTAACCCCACAAGACATTATGTTTTTGTATGCAAGTTGCTGGTCGTTTTACTGCAGAATATAAACTATTTGCATTTTTACTTCATAGCTGTTATACGCAATTGTACAATTGAAAAGCTGCAGGGTAATCAACCGAGTCAAACTACAGAAACTTCTTATACTAGATCCAGTTGCTGTAGGTTCTGCATTCACTAATACCAGGCTGGACATCCATGCTTATAAAGAGCATCAGAAAGGACATCAGTCTGCAGTGACATTTTAAAGTTTGGTTTCATGTCTGAGGAGTCAATGCATGAAGGAATTCAAGATTTGTGCAAAAGTAATTTAAAGTGCAGCTCTACTCTGAAAAGCAACTTTGTAAAAATGTTGTCATGGACTTAAATTTTTTTCCCCCCCGTAACTTTCAGATCAAATCTGTTCCATTTACAAGTAAAAAGATGCCAGCTCGGCAAGCAACCTGAAATCCGAAAGTCAAGGTGGGTTCTTTCTGGCTCATGGATCAACAACAACAAAGAGTCTGCAACTGGAAATTAGTTAGCAATTCTGTTGCTCCATGAGTCACATTAGAATCCAGCTCCGTCCCCCAGGGCTATGGTGGGTCTGCACGTCTGACAAGAGCAAATATTAGTTTAAAAACACCACCATGTATTTTAGTCAGGAAGGACACTGAATACACTCACAGAGCAAGTCTTGGAGTAAGACAGTGCAATTTTTACAGTCTCTCTTCAGACTAGGTGGCACTCATTTATTTACATGCCTCTGTTGACTGCAGGTCAGATGACCTTGGTATCTAGCATTAACAAAAATTGGCGTAGAGCAGAGCTTTTAATTTAACCATCTGAATATCAGATAACTAAAAACAGAGGTGCTTTCACTGAAGCTTCTAGATTACTTAATAATCAGTACTCTACTGGCATTGATTCATTGAGCATCCATTCATTTAACTATTTTAATTCTCTGGATATTTGAGTGGTTTCCAAAGCACAGTGTTACAATATCACCTAGCCTTACAATATCACCAGGTTTGATGTAGGCATTTTGAAGAAGCTACCATAAATAGAACCAGCCTAGAAAGGAAAGTGCAAGAAAAAAAGTCTCCCTCCCAGTTTCCTGCTCAAGCATGGAGTGAAAAGCAAGGGATAGCCAGTCTCACAGACAGTATTCCAAGAAATACAAGCCGTGCTTTCCAGTTCAAACTAGATCATTTTAACCCAGCTGGGTACGGTTTCATAACCTTACTCTGGGTAAAAATAGACTCTGCCTACCATGCAACAGCAAAAACTGAACTAGTCAGTTCCACAGAATAAAAGCATGAATCAGTTTATAGTGCAAGTTTATTCCTATGCCAAAATATTTTTCATAGGAAGAATTTAAGTAGTGCTTTCTCTAACACTTTTCAAAAAGCCAAGCCTGTACTTTCCCCACCATGCCATTATTTCTTGTTGACAACTGGAAAGGTGAATAAAAAACAGCAAAATACATAGGAGCTTATTTGATTTGGCTGCTAAGAAATTAAGCTTCCAGGTCTACTTGCAAGGGATCTTACTATAATAAATATGAAAATACAGTGTGCACTTTGTCTAGGAAAATCCTCTATTTGATTACCCCTTATGAATAATTCACAACAGGTTTCCATATTTGTCCTCGAGTAGGTACACACTGTACATTACCTTTTCTCCTATGTGTGCACACTTTTCCTGCACTAAATTATTAAAAGGCTTGCCAGCAGCTGTATGGTCTATTAGAGTGAAACACACATCTACCAGATCCTAAAACAAACCTCCTGATCTTGATGGCTTCACTTAAAATTGCTTAGCAAAAACTCCAGTTGTAAAATGTTAGATGACTCGATAGTTCAATGCAACAAATAACTACACACTTACATTTGTAGATGGCTATAAACATTTTCTGTTGATTCCAACTATTTTTTTTTAATTGGATATTTTAGTAGGACATCATTACTTCAGAACAAAGTTTTCATGCATATCAACCTTCTCCTAAGACTAGATTGTATAATGTGTGTGTGACACACAATCTAAAGAAAACCTGTTTGGTTTGAGGAAAAAATACACATTCATGAAACTTTACCATTTTAATCCAGGTATAAACTTGAAGAAAAGTCAGATTGTTTACTTAATAAATTAAGACAAGAGCCACTGCTCTGGGAAGAGGAAACTAATTTGCATACAGTACACAGAAAAAGTCACAGGCTGTGGGGGTAAAAGCACCTTCCTGCCTGGTGTTTGGGCAGCAGGACAATGCAGCTGATCAATTTGTCTCTAAACCAGTAGGTGTTGCTGTGGCAATGGAAAAATACTGTCAGTTTTGCAAATTTGGGCGATATAACTATCAAGTGCCCCCATTTCTTCAAATATCAACAGAAAATTCAAACTGCAGCCTTTAAACATGGAGAGCTTAGGCTCTTTTTCGCAAGACAAAACTGAGTGTCACCACCAAAATAAAAAGTTATTCTCTGCATTTACATTTATAGTACGAAACCAGTTTTGATGCATGAGCAGCGTTAATATATCCTTAAGGAATGCCATATACTAAATGCTCTGGCTGTTTTTCTCCTGTTGCCACTGATGTGAGAATACTGAAGCTATTTCAGGCAACACCTGGGCATCTAGAAAAGAACCTGATTTTAATCGTGAGTCATGGGCAAAAAACTACATCCAAAGGCATCTCCACTAGCTTGCCTACTGGGAAGGGATCTCATGCAGCAGTCTATATGACAGAATGGAAAACCCTCAGTGGATGAAACAATGTTAGTGTCTTCCCTGCACGCCTGGGACCACGGAAGGAAGAAAAGCAGGCATCAAATTCCTTACAAGCAAAAGAAGTCCCCTGCCTTGTTAATTTGCCCAGAGGGAATGTGCATTCCCTTCAGAGGAGATAGCCCAGCATGGAGCCAGAGATCATTATCTCTTCGGGCTGGGGGACCTGGGCTCCTTAATTAACTTCTTTTGAACTGTTTTGGTGCACATCACTCCAGGACATGGGGAGGGGACGGCTCTCAATGCAGCCACTGTGAGCGAGACTCAGCAGCGAGAGGAACAACTTTGACCAGCTAAACGTTACTGACCACGGCCCTGGAGACACCAGCGCCCTGTACAATCAGGGGCTGGGATTATTGGGCAGGCAGCGCGCTCCGCAGTCATGTACGGGGGGCAAGGGCCGGGGGGAGCCGGACAGTGCGAGTCACCCCCCCCCCCCGGGGGCAGCCGGTAGCGCCGGGCCCCATGACACCCCCCACAGTCCCCCGCCGCCATCTCGCGCTGTGCTCCCCACCCCGACTGGGAGGGGGCGCTACCCCCCAATGCATTTCCTCTCCCGCCCCCATGCCAGCCCCCGGCACTGTCCTGTGCCCCCCCCCTTTCCCATGCGAGGTCCCGAGCCGCCACCGGGCGCCCCACTGAGCCGGCGCCCGCTTTACCCCCCTCCTCCCCGCTGCCAGATCCCACGTCCCGGCAGCGCCCCCGTCCCGCGACTCAGCTCCCCCCGCCGTGCGCCCAGCTCCTGGGGCGCCCCCGCTCCGCTCTCGGGTGCCTGCCCTCCCCCTCCAGGCTATCTGCGCCCCCCCGTCCCCTCCAATCCGGGGCGTCTCTGCTGCGCCCCCTCCAGTCCGGGGCGTCTTTGCTGCGCCCCCCTCCCCGGCTCCCCGCCCCCTCCAGTCCGGGGCGTCTCTGCTGCGCCCCCTCCAGTCCGGGGCGTCTTTGCTGCGCCCCCCTCCCCGGCTCCCCGCCCCCTCCAGTCCGGGGCGTCTTTGCTGCGCCCCCCTCCCCGGCTCCCCGCCCCCTCCAGTCCGGGGCGTCTCTGCTGCGCCCCCCTCCCCGGCTCCCCGCCCCCTCCAGTCCGGGGCGACTCGGCTGCCTCCCCCGCCCCCTCCAGTCCGGGACGACTCGGTTGCGCCCCCCTCCAGTCCGGGACATCTCTGCTGCGCCCCCCCCACCCCGCCCCCTCCAGTCCGGGGCGACTCGGCTGCGCCCCCCTCCCCGGCTCCTCCCGCGCCGCCCCCTCTAGCCCTGGGTGCCCCCCTCCCGCTCCGGCGCCTCTGCTGCCCCCCTTTCCTCTCCCCAAGAGCTGCAGCTGCGCTGGAGCCAGCCCGAGCCCCGCTCACTGCCCGAGCTCCGGAGACCTTCCCCCTCCCCAAAGTCACCCCGACCCCCAGCCCCTCCGGGGCCAGGCACCGGCCGCCCCGAGAGAGCAGCAGCCGGAGACACCTACCTGCGCCTGGGTTCCGGCGGGGGCGGCGAGCGATGGAGACGGAGGGGCGCCGAGCCGAGCAGGCGCCAGCAGCCCCGGCAGATCGGCTCCGGGCTCCGCAGCTCGCAGGACGGAGCCTTCGCTCAGCTTCGCATCGTCTAGACGAGCGGCTGCTGCTGTGTCTGGAGCTGCGGAAGGACTGGCTGTGCCTGGCTCGGCTCTGCGCCTCCCTCCTCCTCCGGGCGCAGCAGCGCTGCCCTTTTTCGTCAGTGGAAAACTCCTGGGCGCTGACGCAGGCGGTGACAAGGGAGCCGGAGCCCTGCCTGCCTCCAGCCCACACTCCGCTTCCTGCCCCCTCCCTCGGCGCAGCCCGGGAGCAGAGCGAGTCCTACCTCCCCTCCAGGAGAGAAATTACAAGGAGCAGGGAAAGGGGAGAGAATGAGTCAGTGTCTGGCTGCTGGGAGAGGCCCCGACTGACATCAAGGGCTCCTGTGTTCAGAGGGACAACATGGTACACACCTAACAACAATGGGGGGAGGCAGGGCGTCAGACTCAGGACTCCTGGGTTCTAGCTCAGATGCCCTTCGTGATTAACTGAGTGACCTTTGACGTCATGTCACCTAACAGAGCCTTATGCCCATATGTGGAGAATTGGCTATCCAGATGCTAGGTTCCCTTCTCTGTTGGTCCTTTGATCCCGGGCAGTTCATGTCGGCTCCGTGCCTCAGTTTCCCAGTCTGTCATGGGGAGGACAATTATACCTGCCCAGCTTTGTAATAAAGGGTTCCAAGATCTATGTGGCTGAAAAATGCTAAGTGTTACATCAAGGAGACCAGTATCTATTGCAGAGTGCTTTGGGTGTAGTGTGACCAGAAGTCCCGATTTTATAGTGACAGTCCCGATATTCAGGGCTTTTTCTTATATAGGCGCCTATTACCCCCACCCCCATCCCATCCCGATTTTTCACACTTACTATCTGGTCACCCTATTTGGGCGCCACAGGCAAAAGGTGCTATATGGTATTTTACAAGCAATAGATGTACAATATCTATGAAAGGCAGCCACTTGAGGGGTGGAAAGCAGCAGATAACTGGTAGATAAAAGGAAGGAGGACACCTTTAGCCAAGGACGCATAGGCAAGAGAAACAGCACTGCTTATAGAGAATGCACTGGAATCTTTACTGTCCTGGTGGCACAACCGGGACATTGGTTTTGAAGGCCTCTTCTGAACCCCCCCGCCATATGTAGTTCCCTTTATGAAGAGCTGAGTTAAAGTAGTCCAGAATTGAACTTTTGGTACCAGGGTGTTCATTGCTTTGAAATACCACTGAGCTAAAGGAAGGTTTGTTAGAGGATGACACATTGGGGTTTCACTGTATGTTTCCCCCAAAGGAGGGGGAAGGGTATCACCTTTTTTGTGAAGGTGCTTTCTGCTTGAGATGCATTATTTAGAGGATTCCTAAAGACAAATGAACAAAGGGGATTGTTCCACTTCAAAGAGAAAAGACCCTGATAAAAATCATGTGGGCTGGAGTGGAGCTACATTTGCCTATGCCAGACTACCTTTGTGGGGTAGCATTTAAATGTAAAGTGCTAGATGAGGGTATGAATGCAATTACCATAGATAACCTGTGAGTTTCGGGGGCTTCCGAATTTTAATAGCGAATTTGGTGTTAATGCATATTGCCAGATTGACGCTGCTATGAGTACCTGCTCTTGTTGGGGCCTTTCAGTTGGGTTTGATGGGATAGAGACCCCCAACTAACATCTGTTTATCAACAGACCAGATATGAGGATTGGCTGCGCAAACTTGCCCTCCAGCATTGTTGGCTTTGCCATTAGGCCCAACACTTAACCCAGTGGGACAACTTCTGAGGTTAGAATTAAAATTTTTAGTAAAGTTAATGTTTAAAATTAAAGGTACACAAGTTAAGAGGGAAGGTACTGTACATCTGGGGTCTGGCTCAAGTGATGCGGGATTACAGGTATCAGTTACAAGGATCACGGGATACATACATATTACATAACCAGCATAGACCCAGATTCGGGTGCGGGGTTTTTTAAAGCATCAGTGGATAAGTGGGCTCGGGTACACCACCCATGGAATGTATAAAGAGTCCTCCAATTCAGTATCAGTCTAGGGAATAAATACATGGGTGGGGTGCATCCCTTGGTTTGTCAGGGAAGGAAGTGGGTTATTTCCCTGGTTGGTGGTTTTGATTACTCAACGTGGTATTGACGGTGTCCCATGATGTGTTCCGTATAGATATCTCTGGACCACCTGATGGTGTCAGACACCATGAGCTGTCTCATGAGCCGGGCGTAGCGTTGCCTGACTCTACACGCTCTCAGTACCGGCTCGTTGTGGGGGTCCCACGAGCCCAGGGCTCCCATGATCAGGGCATGTATCCGGACCTACTTCACTCCTTTCAGTAGACAGTGTGATGAAGGAAAATTGCTACTTAGCACCAGATCCATTTACTGGGACACCCAATGGCCGTCTTGGCCTGTATCCAATCCAATTGAAACAAGACCAAGTACTCATAGCAATCCTGGTTCTGCAGTCCCATGGTGGATCCCAGTACTATTGGGCGGAGGTCTTGCTGACTTATCTTGGGATCCAAACTGTGTGGTTCTTTGTGCCCCCCTTCCCAGCCCAGGGGCTGCATCCCCAAAACTATTGTTTCTACCTTAATTCAACACTGTATTCACCTGTCACCTCTAAATGAGATGGAGAAGAGTCTCACTGGAGCACATCTTAATTTGATTATCCAGCTTTCTTGCATGCAGGAATCATCTGTGAAATACTCAGTGTTGAGAAGCTGCCTTTGCTGTGAATGGGGAAGTTCACACCTCTCCCCAGAGCTATTGTTTCAGATGTAAACACATCAAGGAATTATGTATATGGTGGCTTTTGACTTTGAAGGTTTTCTTTACAACCAGCAAAGAGTCCTGTGGCACCTTATAGACCAGGGGTCGGCAACCTTTCAGAAGTGGTGTGCCGAGTCTTCATTTATTCACTCTAATTTAAGGTTTCATGTGCCAGTAATACATTTTAACGTTTTTAGAAGGTCTCTTTCTATAAGTCTAGAATATAGAACTAAACTATTGTTGTATGTAAAGTAAATAAGGTTTTTAAAATGTTTAAGAAGCTTCATTTAAAATTAAATTAAAATGCAGAGTCCCCCCAGACCGGTGGCCAGGCCCCGGGCAGTGAGAGTGCCACTGAAAATCAGCTCGTGTGCCGCCTTCGGCACGCGTGCCATAGGTTGCCTACCCCGTTATAGACTAACAGATGTATTGGAGCATGAGCTTTCGTGGGTGAATACCCACCCATATAGAGTGGAGAATTGCACTGAGAACTTCAAAGCAGTATAGCCTTCTAGAGACTAGACTGTTTTGAAAATGTTGTGCTTAATTCTTTTCAAAATGAAATCTTAATTTTGGAGCTAAAATGTCAGTCATCTGGGGAAAGTATCTGATCTGGCCTAGTCCAATGTTGATGACCGCAACCATTTCAATTCACATAGTCAATTAAAGAGCCACGAGGTGTGATTGACACTCATCCGCTCCCGTCCCAGGTCAGATTTAGAAGTTAATATTTCTGCATTCTGTTACCTTGAGCCGCACAGCTCAGCACATCCATTGGATCCAGAGCTGGGATCCAGGACATCCAGTATCCTGATCCCAGCTCTGCTCACTATGTAATCTTGGGCAAATAATGAAGGTAAACATTTTCAAAAATGTCCACTAATTTTGGATGCCTACCCTGACATTCTTGATTTTTCAGAAGTGCTGAGAACCTACAGGTCCATTGATTTTGAAAATCAGGTTGGAGACCCGAACATGGAGGCACTCAAAATCAAAGTCTACTTCAGAAAACCTAGACCTTGCTTTCTGTTCCTCAGTTCTCTCCATGCCCTGAGCCGCTGTTTGTAAAATGAAAATGACAGTTACCTACCTCACCGGAGTCTAATGAGGGTTAGTGAACAGCTTGTATAGCATTTAGAAGGTGCAAAGGCAATATTTATAGATTCTGAGTTCAGAAGGGACCGTTGTGATCATCTAGTCCAGCGGTTCTCAAACTGTAGGTCAGGACCCCAAAGTGGGTCAGGACCCCGTTTTAATTGTGTCACCAGGGCTGGCGTTTAGACTTGCTGGGGTTTGGGGCCAAAGCCCAAGTCCTGCTGCCCGGGGCTGAAGCTGAAGCCTGAGCCACACCGCTCGGGACCAAAGCCCAAAGGCTTCAGCCCAGGGGAGTGGGGCTCAGGCGTCAGCTCTGCGCGGCAAGGTTCAGGTTACAGGCCCCCAGCCCGGGGCTGAAGCCCTTGGGCTTGGGCTATCTGCACTCCCTGCCAGGGGCGGCGGGGTTTGGGCTCAAGCTTCCCCCCACCTCCTGGGGTCATGTAGTCATTTTTGTTATCAGAAGGGGGTCGCGGTGCAATGAAGTTTGAGAATCACTGATCTAGTCTGACCTCCTGCATAACACAGGCCAGAGAACTTTCCCAAAATAATTCCTGGAGTAGATCTTTTAGAAAACCCACCCAATCTTGGTTTAAAAATTGTCAGTGATGGATAATCAACCACAGCCCTTGGTAAACTGTTCCAATGGTTATTTACTCTCACTGTTATAAATGTACACCTTGTCTCCAGTCTGAATTTGTCTACAAAAACAACAAGGCGTCCGGTGGCACCTTAAAGACTAACAGATTTATTTGGGCATAAGCTTTCGTGGGTAAAAAATGAATTCTTCAGATGAATTTGTCTAGTTTCCACTTCCAGCCATTGGATCATATTATACCTTTCTCTCCTAGAGAGCACATTATGAAATATTTGTTCCCTCTGTAGGTACTTATAGACTATAATAACCCTCTCTACCCCTACTCAAGATTCCCCTGTTCATGCATCTCAGGATCGCATTAGTTCTTTTGGCCTCTGCATCATACTGGGAGCTTGTGTTTAGCTGATTAACCATCATGACCCCCAAATATTTTTCAGTTGTTGCTTCCCAGGATAGAGCCCCCCATCCAGTAAATATGGCCTACTGTGTTTGTCCCAGATGTATACATTTACATTCAGCCATATTAAAGTGCATATTGTTTGCTTGCGCCCAGTCTACCACGTGGCCTGAATCTGTGACCTGTCCTGACAAGGTGGGTGAGGTCACGGCCGGTGTTACCACTAGGCGAACTAGGCGGCCACCTAAGGCGCCAAGATTTGGGGGCACCAAAAAGCGGTGTCCGGCATCACGGGAGTCAGCTGAGCGGGGCAGGGCGGGGAGCAAGGCCTCCATAACAAACCTGCCCCCGCAGTGAGGGGCGCCACACAGGACGGTCAGTGGGAGCCTGCGGCGGAGCAAGGAGGAGACAGCCGGCCAGGCACGGCTACCAGCGTGGCCGAGGGACGGACCGTTGGGGGAGGCAGGACGCAGTCCTGAGCTCAGGTGAGCTTCGCCCTCCAACGCGCTGTGCCTGGGGCCGGGCGCAGCCGCCTCCTGGGACGAGGGAAAGTGAAACTAAACCCCACAGCGCAACGGAGGGGAAAGGGCTGGCACAGGTGCCGCTTCCAAACACCGACCCTCCCCGGTGGCACTGTGCCAATGTGGGGAGCCGGCCCTGATCCCTAGGGAGATCCTCACCTGCTCCCTGGGAGAGCCCGGCTCTCCCCTCCTTGCTCCTGGGTTCCCCCCGGAGGGCGAAGTACTCAGAGCCTGGGAACCTTTAGAGACCCTGCAAGCTGGGGGCATTCTCAGCCTCTTCCTTGCTCATAGGTTCCCCCGGGCCAGAAGGAACCGTTGTGATCATCTCCTCTGACCCCCTTGTATTAATTCTAATGAATAATGCCACATTATTATTCATTTTTGAAAGTTTATAATAAGCGATGCTCCAGCGGGAAGGGAGTGTGTGTGTGGCGGGGGGGTGGGGGGGGCACAAGGTGGAAGTTTCGCCTAGGGCGCAAAATATCCTTGCACTGGCCCTGGGTGAGGCGATATCTTTTAGTTCACTGGATGAGTGCCTGACTAACCTAATTGCATTCTATGAGGAGATAACTGGCTCTGTGGATGAGGGGAAAGCAGTGGATGTGTTATTCCATGACTTTAGCAAAGCTTTTGATACAGACTCCCACAGTATTCTTGCCAGCAAGTTAAAGAAGTATGGGCTGGATGAATGGACTATAAGGTGGATAGAAAGTTGGCTAGATTGTCGGGCTCAACGGGTAGTGATCAACGGCTCCATGTCTAGTTGGCAGCCGGTTTCAAGAGGAGTGCCCCAAGGGTCGGTCCTGGGGCCGGTTTTGTTCAATATCTTCATTAATGATCTGGAGGATGGCGTGGACTGCACTCTCAGCAAGTTTGCCGATGACACTAAACTGGGAGGTGTGGTAGATACGCTGGAGGGTAGGGATAGCATACAGAGGGACCTAGACAAATTAGAGGATTGGGCCAAAAGAACCTGATGAGGTTCAACAAGGACAAGTGCAGAGTCCTGCACTTAGGATGGAAGAATCCCATGCACTGTTACAGACTAGGGACCGAATGGCTAGGCAGCAGTTCTGCAGAAAAGGACGCAGGGGTCACAGTGGACGAGAAGCTGGATATGAGTCAACAGTGTGCCCTTGTTGCCAAGAAGCCTAACAGCATTTTGGGGCTGTATAAGTAGGGGCATTGCCAGCAGATCGAGGGATGTGATCATTCCCCTCTATTCGACATTGGTGAGGCCTCATCTGGAGTACTGTGTCCAGTTTTGGGCCCCACACTACAAGAAGGATGTGGAAAAATTGGAAAGAGTCCAATGGTGGGCAACAAAAATTATAAAAATATAAATTGGAAAGAGTCCAATGGTGGCAATATAAAAATTATCCAGGGGGCTGGAGCACATGACTTATGAGGAGAGGCTGAGGGAACTGGGATTGTTTAGTCTGCAGAAGAGAAGAATGAGGGGGGATTTGATAGCTGCTTTCAACTACCTGAAAGGGGGTTCCAAAGAGGATGGATCTAAATAAATCAATTTAATTAATGGAGATATCCCATCTCCTAGAACTGGAAGGGACCTTGAAAGGTCATCGAGTCCAGCCCCCTGCCTTCACTAGCAGGACCAAGTACTGGTTTTGCCCCAGATCCCAAAGTGGCCCCCTCAAGGATTGAACTCACAACCCTGGGTTTAGCAGGCCAATGCTCAAACCACTGAGTTATCCCTCCCTCTCCCATTTAAAAAATTAATGGAGATATCCCATCAAAAGATTGCAGTCTAGACTGTTCTCAGTGGTACCTGATGACAGAACAAGGAGTAATGGTCTCAAGTTGCAGCGGGGGAGGTTTAGGTTGGATATTAGGAAAAACTATTTCACTAGGAGGGTGGTGAAGCACTGGAATGGGTTACCTAGGGAGGTGGTGGAATCTCCTTCCTTAGAGGTTTTTAAGGTCAGGCTTGACAAAGCCCTGGCTGGGATGATTTAGTTGGGGATTGGTCCTGCTTTGAGCAGGGGGTTGGACTAGATGACCTCCGGAGGTGCCTTCCATCCCTGATATTCTATGATTCTATGAGATATACCACATGCTGTGATGGGTATGGGTAGGACCCATGGATTTTGAAATATGTGTTATGGGGAAAGGGGGGGAGGGAATTGATTATCATAGCAGTAGAGTTATGGCTCCAGGTTGCATCTGTTGTTCTGGCAGGGTCTGGTGCTGCTTTGAGTTGGTGTGTCCTGGTCTGTGGGAAGCTTGCGTCTGATGATGAGCTTCACAAGGGTGAAGGCCAGAAGAAGGAATTTGGGAAAGATTTCTTTCAGGATGTGGTTCCCATGAAGGTTCCCATGGGTTGTAATTGTTGGCTGTAACCCCTAGGGGTTCCAGTGTGGCATAGTAGGTGACAACTAGGGGTTCACCAAATAACCATCTTCACCTAACAAAGACACCCCACCAGACACCCCACCAGAGAAGTAGATCACACATGGAATGGGCCACCCTAATTCCCCGAGAGAACCAGCTTCAGTACAGAAAAAAACAAACCACTGACCGCACACCCCCATTGTCATTTTGAATGGTTTCTTGCACTATGTATTAACAATCTGTTCCACTTCATATGTAGCTGTGACAAGTACTTTTCCCAGACCTGAAGAGGAGCTCTGTATCAGGTTGAAAGCTTGTCTCTTTTACCAACACAAGTTGGTCCAATAAAATACACCCCTCCAACCCTTTGTCTTTCTCATACAGGCAATATGTATTTATATAGCTAAATGGATAGTATGCAAATTACAGTTCGTTCTTATCAGTAATGTACGTGAGTCTTCCTGAATATGACGGCTTGCAGCACTTGATCTTCAAAGGAACGATTTCCTTGAAGTTTAGTTTACCATGTTTGGACACAGCTTGGATTAATATTTCCTAACAGGAAAACGTCATGAGTGTAGGCTTTCCTATGCAGGGCTTGGGTCGAGGGCTAGCGAGGCTGGGTTGTACACTGGTTCCTCACTTCCTCCTGCCTTGAGACCCACCCCAGACATCTGGCTGCCTCCCTATCTACTCTGCAGCTTCTGAGGCTCCGATGATACCACGTGCAGAGGGAGGTTCCCCCTACATCAGTGTCTGTGGGTCTGTGTTACTGACATGCCAGGTCCATTCCAATCTCCCCACTCAAAGGGGAAGCTCAACGTTAGGAGAGTTTAATGTAATGACACCAGGACAAGGAAAGGTGCAGGTAAACTGAGAAGACATGTTCATGAAATTAAAGATACAGGGCCTAATTTATCATTGCAGCCAGATTGAGTTTGGCACTGGATTTGGGGTGGGAGGAAGGGACACCCTGGATTCAGGCAAAATTAGAACTGCTCAGGAACTGTTATTTAACTCAGCAATGGCAGGAGCACAGTAGCTCTCCACAGCCAAGCTCATTTTCTCCCAGGATTCAACATCCTTCCCATGAGGGTTCCTGGGAGAGCTGGCCCAAAGCTAGCTATGTTGGCTCTATGCCATGCTTGTATTCCTCCCATGCCAGGGGGATGCCCTGTTGACCAGTTATGGCAAATTGAAGGGACTTGGAACAAAGCGGTAATCACAGATCTGGCCCAGCGGAGAAGGGTGCCAAAATCAGGAAACTAGTTAGGGGAGATAACGGGTATGAATGATTTGGGTCCAGAAGCACAGTTCCAAGTTGCTACTATTCATATTCCTGCAGACTCCATTCTAATCAATGCAGAGCAATCTTTTTCCAAATATAAAAGTTCTCGAAGTACTTTCAGAATTAACAAGTTAGGAGAATTTGGTTCTACTTTGTAACATTTTTATGTGCATAGCACTAAACCAGATTTTAAATGTTAAAAGCCTTATCAGCCCTTTTTATCTCCTTTTATCTTATCACCCATGTGCTACTGGACAGTGGAGTTACTGATTTCCAAATGAAGATACAGGAGAAAAAGAAACCCTTGGTCAATCACATGTTTAGCAAAGCTGCCAGCTGGCATCCTTGCTCAAACCAGTCGCTTTTCACATTCAGACAAAACGAGTACATAGCCACTGTGTAACATGGACAAATTGTGCTGCTTCTGCCCATGTGCTTGTACCCCTTCCTCACCTATCATATCTGAAACAAAACTAGAACAGAGCCTCAAGTTGGGGCTTTCCTTATGAAATGTATGTTTAAATGTGTAGTTTGCATTCTAGTGCGGTCTGTTACATTATTTTCTTAAACCAAGATTTTCATGGGGAGTGGGTCCTGAAGTTGCCAGGATGGTGGGAGAAATGTGTGCAAACAAGGCCATGTCTACCCTACAGAGTTCGGTTGACACAAGTGATATAGTTGTTTGCAGTGTTGTAGCATGTTGGTCCCAGCATATGACAGAGACGAGGTAGGTGACGTAATATCTTTTATTGGACCATGCGTACAGTTGGCAGCTTTCTGTATATCCCTCAGAGGCATGCACATCTGGCTGCTTGTGTTGGTGCAGTGCGTATTCACCATGAGTGGTTGCGTTGATATAAACTGGTGCACCACAGGTAGGCATCCCAATAACCCCTTGCGGCTGTCTGGCCCAGAACCTTATGGGACATTTTTGTGGTGCTTTGTGGAATACAGGAATTCACCCCGGGATTTCTGGGAACTAGGGATCAGGTCCCCTCAATGCCATTTTCTCCATCCCACAATGATTTTCCCACCCTGTATTTTTTGTGGTGTTTTTAAAACTCCCACAGTCCTGTGGACTACTTTTCGGCCTCTGCCATTGCTCTGACAGCTGCGTGGACCCTGCAGAGCTCAGCACGATTCTAATGACCATTGCTTACATGGGAAGTATGATTTTCCTGTATTTGCAGAACTTGAACAGCTCAGGGAGGCCTTAAAAGACCATTTTAACAGTCAGCCACAGTAGTGTTTTGTGCTGATTTTATGAACTAGTGAATCTTCATGTATATGGCGCCATAGGCATTGACTTTCCCTCTTTCCCGTGTGTGCTTGCCCCCCACTCTGCCCCTGGCCCCGCCTCCACTCCACCCCTTCCATGAGGCCCCGCCCCTGCCTCGCCTCTTCCCACCTCTGCCCTGCCCCTATTCCAACCCCTTCTCCAAAGTCCGCCCCCTCCCTGCCCCTATTCCAACTCCTTCCCCAAATCCCCACCCCGGCACCGCCTCCTCCCCTGAGCGTGCCACGTTCCCGCTACTCCCTCTCCCTCCCAGAGCTTGCTAACGCTGCCAAACAGCTGTTTGGCGGCAGCTGGGCAGGAAACGCTGGGAGGTAGGCGGAGGAGTGGGGACACGGCGCGCTATGGGGAGGAGGAGGTGGGGTGGGGGGTGAGGGGAGCTTGGCTGCCAGTGGGTACAGAGCACCCACTAATTTTTCCCCATGGGTGCTCCAGCCCCGGAGCACCCACGAAGTTGGCACCTATGTATGGAGCTTAAATATGGATGGGGTATTGACTCCCATTATGAATTCTGTAATGCAGCAATTATGCTTGGTGTAAACTACAGTAATAAACTAACTCTGAGTTTCCAAAAATAGAACTTTATTGTATGCAAAGAAACAGGAAATAAAGTTAAAGAAAAATATACAGGTTAAAACTATTTTAGCAGCACTGTAAAAGGGTGAGCCGTACTGGAAAAACACAAGGAAACAATACATGCTTATGTTTATGTATTAAAAAGCATGACAGTGTTTCAGCCCTGGTACAAAACATGTAGTTCATTGTGGTTGTTCCTGTGGTTTTGCAGGTCTGTGTATGTATAGCTACAGCTCTCCTTGCTTTCCACCCCCTGCATGGAGTGATTGGGGTAGGGGGTTTGTACCATGCTGCCCCCTGTCATGTGGAGGGAGCATGACCATGGAGTTTTTCATGGATTGGAAAGACTGCTGTGTCTCTGGGTAGGTGGGTCGATAAATGTTGCCTAGCACTGAGATTGTTGCCTGAGTGAACCCATGATGTCCTGATGAACTTCCTGATGTACCTTTCAGTCCTCTCTTCTAGCAACCACTCTCTCCATTTTCAGTCCTTCTCCCTGGTCACGGTCATATAGCCCCTCCAAGCCCTGTGTTCCCAGTCAGTGGCTGTAAAAGACTGGAGGATAGCGCAGAACGTATCCTCCCTAGTTTGCTTCTTTCTCCTCTTGATCGGGGGCAAACGTTCAGCAGGCATGGAGGGGGCACCTCTCCAGGCCACCACGCCAGGCTACTGATTAAAACAGACAGATCCACCATTAGATTTACAGTCCCTACGGAAAGGGAAGGAGAAGCCTCAGAACCCCCTTACGTTATAAACACCTGTAATAAGAAATATTAAGTGTCACTTTAGTTTTGGAGTCCTTGTTACAGCACTGCTCTGCAGCTCAAACCATGGTGGGTCTGGCCTAGCCTGGTGGGGAGGAGGTGGGGTGTTCTGTGGCATAGAAAGTTTTAGACGCTTGGGCACCAATGGACACGAGTATCGGGAAAGTGGAGTGAATACTGCCAGTATATTCCCAGGTAGTGGTTACTCTGTCTGAGCTCTTGCTCCTGAGGGTGACAGGCGGAGGCACAGAGAACCCAGCTGCGACTGGCATCCCAAAGCCGCCTGGGCCCATATGCTGCTAGCCTGTTTACTGCAATGGTGCCAGTGGAACTCATCGCGGAGTGGCATGGGAAAGTCTCCTATTGCAGGGGAAGAAACCAGGCTGCCATCCCTAGAAATGTTTGGGAGGGGATTGCAGAGTATCTCCAGGAAAGTTTTATTGGGATCACTCAATAACTATCCCTATTCAGATAAACAAAACACTGTGCATGGCCCCCCACCTTCCAAAGAATGGAAGAGCGGATGCTGCCTCTACCTATTTCTTCTACTTCTATCTGAGTAGAGATCACTGATCTGGTGTGGACTGTGTAATGCGGACTGCCATGCCATGCTATTTTTAAAATGGATTTTCTCATGTTTTATGAGTGACGTGAGCATTGAGAAGCCAATGCCTTTGTTCTGTAAATGTGCGGATGGGATGAGTGCCATTTTTAAATGGGGAAAAAGAGGCGCTCCTTCCCCCCCCACCCCGGTTGTGTACTGCAGGGGTCTTCATCTCAGACTCCCGTGAAGTGTCCACATTCGAATGTGGGGTGCTTGTGGGGTCCACACCAAGTATAACATGCTGGTCATTGTAGGAGAGGAAGGTCTTCCAAAAAGCTGGTAGAACATTATTAGTGCCAGTGGAGCTAACTAACAGTAGATTGAACTCCAGCCTTCGCCAAAGGTAGCGACAATAAACGATCTATAAGCAGACACCTAGGGCACTTACAATTTGTCATGCTCCTGGATTCTTAGCAGGCCCTGAAGAAAGTGGAAGCCACAATGTGGCTTCTTCATTAACAGGGTGGTTGAAATATGGTAGTTTTTCAGCATTAAAACCTGTCTCCTGCTCCAGGTTTGTAATTGGTGTTGTTGGCAGCGAGCCAGGCACTGCGAGCAGTTCTGTCTCGAAAGGACAAAACCTCCATTACTTTATGCTCTCTAATTCTCACAAGGTGTGCTGGTGTCTATCAATAGAGTCGCCATGAGGTAATAGAAATTACAAGCCTCCCCAGACTTATTTGTCTGAAAGCATTTCTTGTAAAAATAATTATGCGAGTCTCCAGAACTGTGATACATGAGAATAGCAGAAGAGAATTTTCGCAAATTAAAATGCAACATAAGGTTCTTTATCATAAGCTGAGAGAGAGAGAGAGAGAGGCTTCCATTCTACTGCATGGCAGTAGCTTATGCACAAAAAAAAAAAAAAAAAAAAGCAAACCCTACTACCTCTTTCCCTTTGCAGCAGAACTGGCATAGACCTGATGCCCAAGTGAGGGTATGATTAAGGAGAGAGATGGTTTTATGGTGAAGGTAATGGCTTGAGATGCAAAAGAACTGGGTCCAATTCCTGCCTTGGCCACAGATTCCCTGTGTAATCTGAGGCAAGTCACTGCCCATTTCTGGGCCTCAATTCAGGGGCCTGTGAAATGGGTATAATGCTTTCTGCCTTGTCTATTTAGATTGCAGGCTTTTCAGCTCAGGGCCTTTGGTGTTGTCCTACACACTAAATAGCACTGGTTTAGTTAACTTGCGGCAAACCTCTTTGGGGTAAGAGTGATTTACTGCGGTTTAGTTTAAACCTGTTCCCAATCAATTGAAGCTAAACTGAAATAAAGGATGTAACTAAATTGCTTTAAGTTAAACCAGTGCAACTGTTTCCTGTAGAGAAGGCCTTACTCAGGCTGGGTGCTGAGGATCAGATGTCTCCAGAGCTGAACAGTTGTCATGACACTTGGCTTGTAGCAAGACAGCAGCGTTTTTATTATAATTATTATAACCCGATTGCATTAATCCATGGCAAAATGTGCAGTGAAAGCCCTGGTCCTGTGTCACTCACAGATCAAGCATCTTGTGGTGTACATCACTGCACAGTGCCACACACCGCAGCTTAACTCAGAGCTACTCAATGTTAATGTATCTAAGTGTCCGCAGATAAAACCTACTTAAACAAGGAAAGCAAATAAAACTGCAGCAAATCTCCATTGGTAGATTGGTTTTAACTGTGTGCCGATTATCTTAACTCTATTCTTCTGCTGCTCACATGGTGTCTGCCCAGTGTCATTCAGTTTCAGCATCATATGCTGACAGTGCAGAGGATTTGCTTCAATCAGAGCTCTTAGCAAGGATAAGTGAAAGGCCAGAGCATGGAATGAGGTACAGGAAGTTAATTATTATTTATACATATGGGCTACATTCACATCAGGACTTAGGGAGCCTAGCTGCCCCTTTAGGAACCTAAGTCCCAGACTCAGGGATTCACAAAGCCCCTGCTCGGCTGCCACCGAACGCTGTCGATAGCTAAACTCGCTCGGCGTCTGCATTTTTGCAGTAGAAGGTCCCTAGGCACCTATGCTTCTGCCACTGAGTGGGCTCACACCGCAGCCCTACACCAGGTGTCTGGATGGGCGAGCCCCAGAGTGATTCATGAAGAAGGTGGGAGACCCAGGGTTCAGTCCCCCTGCTCCAATGATTTTTTTTTTAATAAGCCACAGTGGAACAGCTTCAAGAGGCGAGAGTGAGGGAGCCCCACCTCCGACTACTCCATAACCCGATGGGTAGGGTACTCCGTAACGCCACTGAGAGGTGGCAGATCCCAGTTCAACTCCTTTCTTGCACTCAGGTGGAGGGGGGGGGATTTAAACCAGGGTCTCCCCCATCCTTTACCACCCCCCACAGTTCTTTTGTGTAAGCTCCTCTGTAGGGGCCTGATCCAGCAGGCGAGCTCTGAGCATGCTTACTTGATTGGGCCCTGCTAGGGTTGCCAACCCTCCCAGATTGTCCTGGAGTCTCCAGGAATTAAAGATTAATCTTTAATTAAAGATTATGTCATGTGAGGAAATCTCCAGGAATTTGTCCAACCAATATTGGCTCTCTAGACCCCACCCATGAGTTAGGTGGAGGAGTGCCTACCTTTGCCCGGCTTGTGAATTGCTCTGGGGCTTAGGCATCTGGACGCTGGCCTGGGGCTGCTGTGTGCCTACTCAGAGGCTGGACCATAGGTGCCTAGGGAACTTTTACTGCAAAAATGCAGGCGCCGAGCAAGTTTAGGCACCTACAGGGATTGGGGGTAGCTGAACAGGAGCTTTGTGAATCCCAGTGGGGCCTGATTTTGGCATTTAGGTGTCTGAAGTGGCAGTTAGCCGCCTTTTGTGAGTCTACCCCAGAGAGGCTGTGACTTGCCCAAGGTGGAGCAGGAAACTGAACCAAAGTGTCCCAAGTGCTAGGCTAGTGCTCTAACCACTGGACCATACTTCCTCTCTGCTGTCTGGCGACTCTTATGGAGCTGTGCCTCCGTCCACCAGGTCTGAATTTTAACCATCCTAACCTTCTGCTTGCCTTGGAAAGAAGGAGCGGCCTGCATTTGCACCAGGGTTGCTGATGTTGCAAGGCATGACTGAAATGCCCTTGGAATTTTTGAGGGGAGGGGAGCTCTCTAAAGAGGGCTCCTAATGAGATATTTCAATTTGAAGGTAATGCACATAAAGTACCAGACTCTTTTAATGTCTCTAGGACATTCCCCAGTGCTTGTACACACAACACTTTTCCGGGACTAACAGTAAAACAAAGGGCTCAACTCTGTCTCGAGATCAGCCTCTGAGTGGCTCTCTCAAAAGTGGGATGCACACAGAGAAACTAGCACTCCAGGAATCTGGGCTAAATTAGCAATCTCAAAAAATGAGCAGAATCTGCCAATGACTTGCCCATGGTCACACAATGAGTTAGTGCAGGGAGGCCGATCTCCCAGCTCCATACTCAATATAGACGACAGGAGTCAGTGGGTGTTAAACGTGCTGGATTAGGAGGACGCAGAAGAGCTGGGCTCTAGTCACAGTTCTGCCATCGACATTGTGAGTGCTCTCAGGCAAGCTGTGCCCTTCAACTCCCTGCCTGTAAAATGGGGACAAAGTTACTTCTTTTCACCCTGCTTTTGTCTTGTCTATTTGGGTCATTAGCTCTCTGGGGCAGGGATGGAGCCTTATCATAGAATCATAGAATATTAGGGTTGGAAGGGACCTCAGGAGGTCATCTAGTCCAACCCCCTGCTCAAAGCAGGGCCAATCCCCAACTAAATCATCCCAGCCAGGGCTTTGTCAAGCCTAACCTTAAAAACCTCTAAGGAAGGAGATTCCACCACCTCGCCTTCCTTTCAGTTTGTACAATATGTAAGCTGGATCTCTGCGGGGTTTTCAGGTGCCACTGCAATATGCCTGAAAATGACACAGCCCTTCAGGACAATGAGATTGCAACACTGACACTCCCGGTAGGAATTTGGGTCTGGAAAGCAGCGAGTGATTTCACGAGTTGTAAATGTAGCCTGTTGTGTTTGTGACGGATGTTCTGGATAATCCGATTTGCATATTTTACTGATGTAAGAACACAAAATAGAAATTGAGTCTAGGAAATGTGAGCAGGCGTTGCATCATTCTGTGGCATGTGTCATGCTTTCCAGTGGCAGTCCACAGCCAAAATGCTAGTAGTGACGTGCCTTTTGACATGGCTGGAGCCCTGCCATGAAATGTAGCACGGCCCTACTGTAAAACAATGCTATGCAAGTATAATCTCACCAAGGAAATGGATTGCTGGGCTATATAAAAATTAAATACTTGCCATTCTGTGGTGTGTGCCATGTATGGATCTCAAAGCATGTTATATATTATTTGTAGTACGGGAGCAGCTATAGGACCCAGCCAGGATCAGGCTGCATGGTACCAGGCCTGACACATGCGCATAGGGCAGGAGTCCTTGGCCCAAACATTTTCAGTCTAAATACACCAGCCCAGCAGCGCAAGGGCTGGAAGGGGAAATTAGAGACACGGCAAGGTGAAATGACTTCCCTGTGGGTCACTAGGCATGTCAGTGGCAGAGGCAGGAACAGAAACCGGGTGTGATGATTTGGGAGTGCTTAATGTGACAATTTGGGGGTCTGGCTGTATCACTTCTGATTTGTGGATGATTTTATGAAAGGATACCATAGGAAATTACTGTCCCCCCCCATGAATTAACCGGGTTGTGTCATGTCTCACCAGACCAGAGACAATGATCAGCGCTCAACAATTATCTATGCAAAGTGAAACACCTGGAGGCAATGGGTTTACTCTAGCTGGGAGAAGACACTTCCTCGCCTGTGTTTGAAGGTGTGGGGTTGAGAGGAATGCAAAGTTACTCTAGAAGGAGAAGCAGGTGACCCCAGCAGGAGTCTCTAAAGGTCCTCACAGGGCGGAACTGGGGGTGGGCGGGCGGGGAAGACCCGTTTTGCACCAGATTAAGATGAGGGTGGCTGCTGCATTAGCCCAGTGGGACGGGGGCAGAGGACCCTGCCTTACGGAACACAGCAAGTCCCCCAAGGCCTCCCAAGGGAAGGGTGAGCTAGTGAGGGACATTGCATTTGGGATAGTCTATTGTTGTGTATGATCTGTACACACCTGTGCTTTATCTGTTAAGTAAAGAACATCAAAGTGTTAGACTATGCAAAGTGTGTGTGTGTGTTGTCTGCTTCCCAGCTGCTGCATTGTGCCCCTGCCAAAGTTCAACTGTAACCAGGGGCTGCGTACCTACGGGGCGGAGTTCTGAGGAGGGGATGAGTTTAAATACTGGGGAGTCTGAAGGGACAGTGCTGCTCCGCGGCTAGACAGCAAGTTCCAACACTCGCAGGAGGGTGCTAGCTAGAAGGGCTGAGCCCTGAGTGTACACCAAGAGACCCTGAGCATGTGGCAATGGCTGGACTCCATCCAGCTTCCAGGAGCTTGAAACTCCCCAGGGATCAGAGTGGCAGAGGCTTGGATTCTCCTCACAGCAGTCCTAGTGGGTGGCTAGGAAGTGGCGCTTGCTAGGATCTGTGATCCCAGGTCTCCTGAATCGCAGTTCACTGGACCACAGCACTTCCCCAGCATTAGTGTAAAGGAAGCATCACAACATCCCCAGGAGGCAGTTGTTACACCTGTTTTACGGACCAGAAAATTTATGTGCAGAGAATGTGTGACTTGGTCAAAGTCACATGACAAATTTATTGTCGAGGCAAGAATAGAACCCAGGTCTTCCAATTCCCAGTCTTGTCTCTTGCCTACGTCTTTCTCCAAATAAAGTAATGTAGAAAAAAGATGAGACGTGTATACATATATACCGTGCTCAGCTTCTTTGTGGTCATTCAAGGAGAAAGAGGCCTGTCCGAGTACATGACAAGAATCACAAACTCTTGAGTCTAATCTAAGCCCAGCTCTGACTCATTCCCTGACAGGCCCCACGCCCTCTGCCTCCGTTTCCCCAGCTATAAAATGGGGATGCTAATACTTACCTCCAGGGATTTGTGGGGATTAGGTTGTTTGCAAAGCAGTTTAAGAAGATGAAAAGCGCCACAGAGAAGTGCTAAATGCTGCTATTGCGGATGGTGCATAAACTGTTTGGACACTGCAATGTCAGTTTCCTCACATGCTGATAGTCACGGTTACTATGATTTATGTTGTGTGGTGTAGAAGTGACTAGGAAGGCAGCTCTAGATTGATCACACTGAATGAGGCAAATGCTAGATACAAAGCAGCGCAGCCCATATATAGGCAAAGGGTATCGGAAGTGCAGATACGGAAACCCGCCTAACCACAGCCAAATCCACTCCCACCTCTCCCAGGAGAGAAGCAAGCATCAAGAGTCCAGCTGCTCTTGTAGCACAGATACTGCAGAACTTCCTCCTGGCGGGAACAGAGCCAACCGCTATGCTCAGAACCTTTCACACAGCAACGTCTGAGGGCACCAGGAAGGGAGAACGGGAAAATGGGACTTTTGTTTGACAAATTATTAGCCAGTCTATGGTAGTTGTCAGTATTAAGGATGCAATACAGTACATGCCTGGTGGTGGCTGACATCTGTGGGTGTGAAAGACTGGTGTAAGGAAATGACTGACCACAAGATAAACACTTAAGGCTACCCACTTAACTAGAGGCAGATAGGGAGGGAAGGCGAATGAGTGTTTCTTAACAAGCAGCACAACTCTGCCATCCTTACTCAGTTCAAAACACTCACTGAAGTCACAGATGACTAAACCCAGCATGACCAGGCCCAAGTTAAGCATTACTGTGCAGATGGGTGCAGTGTTACCAATCCCAAACATTCAAAAATCACGAGCCAGGCCCACCCTTAACATCATGCTATTGGTTGAAAAACCAAGAGATTAAAACAAATCTATCAATCTAGGTTCTTTTAAATTGCCTTCTGGGTTTGGCGTCTTTTAAGGGTTCACATTTTCAAGCTTTTCCCTTCAGCCATCAGGGTGACACTTACTTTTTGATTTTCAACGAAAGCACAGATTTTCGGGTAATCATTTGACTCCAGGAGCTGAGGCTGTAAGAAAACAAAAATATCTGTGACACTTGCAATATAATTGTGTCTGCCTGTGTCATCAGTGCACATATGGAAACTGGAACCAAACTTTGACTTTATCACACCAATAATTTATGTACATTTCATGCCTTCACTCATCCTTTGATTGCATAACAAAGCCATTAATATTTTTATGTAACTTTGCGTGGTTGATTAGCTCATCTTCCTATGTGTTTATGACTAAATCAGAAACCTACAGAAATGGAATCCCAGTTGTGTTTTAGAGATCTAAAGCTAAATTACAGTGTAATATGCAAGTTATTTCACTAGCTGATTGTATTTATAAACACTTTCCCTAGGTAGGATCCTCTTTCTTGGTGGTTATGAAGTTTTCAGTTGTATCCCTTAGTTATCAGACCATTTGTTATCCTACTTCAATGGGAAGTTTGAAGGAGCAGTGAGATAGGACTGTACCAATGACTTTTATTTTGTCCAACTCTGTAAAAAGTAGCACTATTTATTTTTCCAGTAAAACTAAGACCCTGCTTGTAGCCTATGTCATACTCTCACACCGTGTTGTAGCACCATAGTTATAATAACTCAACATAAAAATGCTGCAGGGGAGAAACAGTTCTTAGAGTCGAGCATTATAATTTACTAATCGATGTGTTAAAATCGTAAAAACTAAAAGTTCATTTTACGCAGTTGTGCTTTTGCTGCTGTCTAATGCTGGAAAAGCTCCGCAAATGAGTCATTTGCACTCACTTTCTATAACACCCTTTTACTATAAACTTGAATGTGTGTTTGCTTCATGGACCCGTAATTCCATGCACCAACCAAATTCTGAGGCTTTTTGCTATACTAGCTTAAGCATTTCAGTGTGGTTACACTGCATATTCAGGACCTTACATGCTTATAAACAAGTGAACCAGTTGCTTTAAGTAAGCATCCAGTAGTCCTCCTGCGTCACTGTTTATGAAGAGGGTTTCAGTATACTTATTAGGACTTTGTTATATGTTAACCACATTGTGGAGTATTTAGCGTATGCAAAGTATTGGACAAACTACTGTTTTATAGGGACAGGATCAAGCAGTGAACTCCGTTGACCTTCATTGTTTCTCAGGAGCGTTGTGCACCAAAGAACACATCTTGGAAAAGACAATCGGGGCTACGAATGATGTAAATATTTTATATATGTACAGCATTTAAATGGGACTTCAGGCCGTAGAATTCTTCCACTTGGCCATCTCTAAGGGAAAAGGGTCACTGTTTCCAAAGTCTCATGCCAGTCGAGAGGAGCAACCAGATCAAAAGCATTGAGGGGGCACTACGTGCAAAGACGCATCAATCCTGAAGCTGCGCTCAGGGGGAAATCGATGAGATAGTAATAAAGGTCTGTGCTTATGCTCCAGCCCTTTCATGCCTCACCTCCTGCACTCCAAGTGACATTCCCCCAAATCCTTCCAGTCAGAGAGCCGCACCATTGCTTTCCTTAGCCCCTACACATTCAACCCCTCACCCTTACAGGCCCATTCGTGCAGCAAGTGTTCTCTGGCTGCCGAGGGCTGAATGCATCTTCCTCCAGTGCTCAGTGATGCTCTTAACCCAGCCAGAGGGACTGCTAGCGGGAAAAGCGAGGATGCTTCCATTTGTCCCACCATGCTGTCTCTGCATGTGCACACCAGACAGTCATTAGGCCACCGTTGTGGCATTTTGCCCAAAGCTCAAGGGTGGAATATTGCTCCGAATTAGAGCTGTGTGAATAACGGATTGTCATTTTCAGTTCAATTGCTGAACCGAAAAAGAAAAATCAGGTTGGGTCGAACAAAACATTTTGTTCAACTCCAAACTACATGTTTTGTTTAGTTTGGGGTGTGTTTTTTTAAACCTTCAAAACTAAAATGGAATACTGGACTGGCACTCAGGGGTGTGAAAAATCCACCCTCCTGAGCCATGTAGTTATACTGCCTTCACCCCCTGTGTAAACAGCGCTATGTTGGCGGGAGAGCTTCTTCATTAAAGCATCTTCATTAAATGCTACAGTGGTGCAGCTGAGCCGATGCAACAGAAGTGTAGACTTGCGCTTCGGCCTTGTCTACACTACGGGGGTAAGTCAACCTAAGTTTCGCAACTCCAGCTACGTTATTCGTGTAGCTGGAGTCAACGTAGGTTAGGTCGACTTACTGCAGTGTCTACACTGGGCTGGGTTGACCGGAGACACTCTTCCATCGACTTACCTTATGCTTCTCGTTCTGGGTGGAGTACCGGAGTCGACGGGAGAGCGATCTGCAGTCGATTTAGTGAGTCTTCACTAGACCCGCTAAATCAACCCCCCGGTAAGTGTAGACATGCCCTGAGTCTCATTATCTGTAAAATGGGAATAACAAAGCAGCACTCTATAAAGCACTTTGAGATCTGATGGAAACTGCTATAGAAGAGGTAGGTGTTGTCACTGTTCCTTCTTTGTGGGTGAGGTTTTGAAAATGTGGGTGGAGTACTGAAAGTGTGCCCCACAGACCTCTGGGCTTTAGAGTTTTTCATACATAAAGTGTCTGATACTAAAGCCTGGTACATGCATTAGTGTAACTAAAGGTATGATTTAAACTGATTTAGTTAAACTTGTGCACCTTATGTGTGAACATCCTTACAATGGAATAAATCTGATTTGTAAGCCTGTTTAAGGCCTTTGCACCTGTTTAAACTGGGTTGTAAGATGATTTAAAGTAAAACAGTGCAGCTTGAGTGCAGATAAGCCCTGGGTGTGATGATGCTTTGTCAACACAGTAACCTTTGCATTTTCACGTGTTATAATGTCATGATCTGGACCTAAGGGGTTTGCCTATGGAGACACAATAGCTCTGGGGCAACAATGGGATTATAATGGAAACAGCTGCAACCTTGACAAAGGAGTGACTATCACTACTCCTTAATTAGATCGAACC
Source organism: Malaclemys terrapin pileata (assembly GCF_027887155.1). Taxonomy (NCBI): domain Eukaryota; kingdom Metazoa; phylum Chordata; order Testudines; family Emydidae; genus Malaclemys; species Malaclemys terrapin. The sequence goes on from NC_071506.1 coordinate 274,061,161, forward strand.
AATGATTAACCTCAGCATACAAAATAGCTAAGTAAAGCCAAGTCCCTCGAGCACAAAAAAAAAAAATAGCAGAACAAATATCAGAAAGAATCATCAGTGAGTCTTTGTTACAGTTAAAATGATTTAATCGTGTTTTCCATTTAATCACAAAAGAGTAACATTAAAGATGATTCTGTTTAGATTCAAGTATTTTATATTTCCAACCCTGTCACATCCGCATGTTCCTTGATAGCTGTGTGAAATAAACAGCTCTTTGTTATAGCCCTACTAGTCCACTTCACCTTTACAGATTAATAGGTCATAATCCTCTTGTAGCGAAATCATAAGCATTCCTCCAACTAACAGATTCAGATTTCGCAAGCAGGAGGATTATGACCTCGTAGTCTGCGCAAGGAGAATGAGATGGATGGTCAGGACAAGAGCACTTGTTAAGAAGAAAATCATTGTGAAGCAGTTAGGGGAAAAACCACCACCACAAACACATTAAAAATGGACTTTCACAATCCAATTTTGCACAAGCCTCAAAGGAAATGTCATCATAATCAACTGTTTTGTTTTTGGTTTTGACCAATAGAAAATACAGCCCAGTTGGCTGCTGCTACTATAAGTAGTATACTTACATTGTAAATAACATGGTTTTCGGTATTAAAGGTTTTGCTAATAGTTACCCCAATTTTCTCCTGTATTTAGAATAGAAAAAGGAACTAATAGCCGCTGGCTAATCTGGAGATTTTAACCACTGCATATGCTATCTATAAGGCTACGATTTAGTCACGGGTATTTTTAGTAAAAGTCATGGACAGGTCATGGGCAATAAACAAAAATTCACCGCCTGTGACCTGTCCATGACGTATACCATAAATACCCCTGACTAAATCTTAGTGGGGGGGTACTGCTGGAGGGGGGAGCAGGGGCCGCTGCTGGGGGGAGTCCCCAGGGGCCCGCTGTTAGAGCGCGGGCTGCGGGCCAGCGGCACTAGCTGCTGGAGGCCGCCGAGCAGCAGCTGCTCCATCAGCCCCTGAGGTCACCTCCTCACCGCTGCTCTAGCCGCCCTGGGACCGCTGCCGCGGGCGGCCGAACAGTGGCTGCTCCAGCCACTCCCAGGACCGCTACTCTGGCAGTCCGTGGGGCCAGCAGTACCGGCTGCTGCTCAGGGGTCCCTAGGGCCACCTGCCTGGGGCTGCCTGTGCAGCGGCCGGTGCACCTGGCCCCAGGGCCGCTCCAGCAGTGGCCGGTGTGGGTATCCCCAGGGTCACTTGAGCAGTTGGCCCCGGAGACAGCTGCTTGGGTGGCCCTGGGGTCAGCCACACCGGCTGCTGCAGAAGTCATGGAAGTCATGGCCCCAGCTATCGCGGATCCAGTTCGATGGGATTGTGATGCTGCCTGCAGTGACTCAAAGGCCTGAGTACCGATCTCAGGGCAGAGGGTTCGGAAACCAAACTGGTTGTGAGTCGCATTTCTCTGTTATCATGGTATGCTCTGCTAGGGGCAGGCCATGACCCTGGATTTCCAGTGGAATGCACTATTTTGTAAGTGAAGTCTGGCAGGTTGGAAAATACCTCCCTGTGGTATTCCAAAAGGGCCAACATCTCCTGTTTTTGGGTTGGGTCCAAACCCTCGCAAATCCAAGAGCTCTCTAGAAGAGTCTGTTCCTTACTCTCCCTGACCAAAGCAATTAAAGGGGCAGTAACTGTTCCCTCTTCAGCACAAGCAAATTCAGCACCACCTCTCTTTCGTGGTAAGCTTTCAATCTATTGCCGTGTACTGGTTGCAGAGCTCCCCTACCATGGGGTTTCATTCATAAATGACCGAATCCACTCTCTCTATCACCTCAAACGGTCCCTCCCAACAATCTTGTATCTTGGTCTTCCCCACTGGAATCAACACTAACACCAAGTCACCTATGTCACGAGATCTTGCTCCAGCATGCCTGTCATACCAAGCTCTCTCAGACACCTGTCTCATTTCAAGGTTCTGAAACAAAGTCCATCATTTTGAAAATGTGGGTGGAGTACTGAATCATTAAATTTCTGCTTAAAACGAGCGACATATTCCCCTTCAGACTGTTCTTGCTCTTTTGTAGTAACTTCCTATGATCCTGAAATTAAATCTAAGGCCTGGTCTACATTGGGGGGGGAGGGGGGATCGATCTAAGATACGCAACTTCAGCTACGAGAATAGTGTAGCTGAAGTCGATGTATCTTAGATCGACTTAGAATTACTTACTTTGCTTCCTCGCGGCGCGGGATCAACAGCTGCGGCTCCCCCATCGACTTTGCTTCTGCCTCTCGCCGAGCTGGAGTTCAGCAGTCGATGGGAGAGCAATCAGGGATCGATTTATCGCGTCTACACTACACGTGATAAATCGATCTCTGATAGATCGATCGCTACCCACTGACCCGGCGGGTAGTGTAGATGTACCCTAGGAGTCCCCTCACCTGCCCCCCCAGAGGAGATCAAAGGGGGTGAACCCCACAGGCTCTTGGGGTACACTCTTGTAAGCAAATAACAAATAAGGGAGTAAAAGATCCCAGTCATTCTCTCGTCTGGTAACATACAGCCTCAGCACGTACCTCAATGTCTTGCTGAATCTCTCTACCAGACTGCTGGTTTCTGGAGATCAGGATGGCCCTTATAAGCCTCACTCCACACAACGCCCATCACTTTTTGAAAACTACAGACGTGAAATTTGCACCACGGTCTGACAAGATTTCCCTACTTTGCTAAGAAATGGTAATTAGGGCAACAGCCAAAGTTTCAGCTTCTATATTAGATAGAGCGGTGGCTTCAGGGTACCTAGTGGCAGAATCCACCAAAACCAGTAGATATTTCTTTCCATTTCTGGAAGGTTTGGGTAGGGGGTCCAACAATGTCTATAGACACTCGGGCAAACACCAACTTAATGATGGGCATCAGCTGCAGAGGTGCCTTGCAGGGTCCCTTTAACCCAGTGTTTCTCAAACTGGGGTCGCCACTTTTGTAGGGAAAGCCCCTGGTGGGCCGGGCCGGTTTGTTTACCTGCCCCGTCCGCAGGTCTGGCCGATCGTGGCTCCCACTGGTCGTGGTTCACCGCTGCAGGCCAATGGGGGCTGTTGGAAGCGGCGGCCAGTAAGTCCCTCGGCCTGCACCGCTTCCAGCAGCCCCCATTGGCCTGGAGTGGTGAACCACAGCCAGTGGGAGCCGCGATTGGCTGGACCTGCGGACGGGGCAGGTAAACAAACTGGCCCGGCCTGCCAGGAGCTTTTCCTACACAAGCGGCGACCCCAGTTTGAGAAACACTGCTTTAATCGCTTATGCTTCTGACAGAAGACACAACTTGTATAGTAATTTTTTACTGTCTCAAACATGTGAGGCCAATAAAATTCTGTTTGAGTCTTTCACAGGTTCACTTCACTCTTACATGTCCAGCGAAGGGACAATCATGAGCAACCTGCAGCAACTCTGTCTTGTGCTTATCAGGCATTGCATCTTTGCATTAAGGAGCAGTCTCTGGTAAAGCAATGGAATCTCCAAACTCTTCCACTTGGGAAAAATTGTTACTTTCAGCTGACAAAGGACTGAGTATTTTTCCCTCCACCTTGCAGCCCTTTCCGGTGCCCACAGATAAGCTAGGCGTGGCAGGGTCATACTCTATGGCTATGAGTTATGATATTAACCTGCTTAGACATGGCTAAAATATTGTTACCAATTCAAACATCAGCGGGAAGTAAATTCCTGCTGCCCACAACAATATCTCCTTTAACGTTCTCGCACTCAAGATAGACCTTTACCACAGGTACAATTACAGGGGATTTGGCCAAAGCTAATGTATTCAAGCTTTTCCAGGAGGACTGTCTCCCTCCTGTACCAAACTTTCCTTGACCAAAATGACACGGGGATGCTGTGTCCCTCCAGCCCTTACAAACAATGCCATTTACCTTAGCATTTTTAATAAATTCTTCACTCTGAAGATTCAGTCCTAATATAGGTCACTAGGATTCCCCCTGCTCTACCACAGGGTCTGGGCAATGGTAGTGACACTCACTGTGGGAGGTGGGGGTGTGGATTGTAGGGTTACCTTACATTTTGGGTAATTTGGTTTTATATGTCCGGGAGCCGCACAGTGATGGCAGATTACTTGCCTTCCTTTTTGGTAGGGGGCTTTAAAACCTGGACTCCCTTGGGTTTTTTTTATCCAAATTGGGGTTAGGTTTATATCCAATCCTCTCTTCCCTCTTAACCTGGATGACACGGGATTTGCCCGTCTGCTGGGGTTTGCTTTTCCTATGGGCCCTTGATTCAACATATTCATCTGCAATTTCTGCAGCCTCTAAAACGGTGGAAGGTTTTTTGTCATAGATGGCTGCCTTTACTTCATCTGTAACTACTCATAACAATTGCTCCTGGGACATCAAATCAAACACAATCACTTTCAGCCCTCCCACCCCCATTACCCATTATCTCATAGATGTACACATTTTATGTACCTATTCAAGAGGGGCGACATTGTCAAACATTCTGAGGTTTCTATAATTCAATCGACAGGCCTCAGGGGTGAACTTCAATCTTTTCAATACATTTTCTTTAAATTCCTTGTACACCTTAACAGCCCCCTCCTCCATATCATTAAAAACTTGTCTCGCTTTCCCAGTTAATCTGCTTACGAGGGTAGTCAGCTGCTTATCCTCTGGAATATTGTGCATCCCACATAGTCTCTCAAAGGTGGTCAGGAACTTTTTTATACAGTCAGTCTCTATAAATTGGCAGCTTTCTCCCACTCCCTTATATAGTGTGTGTGTGGATGGGGAAGCCTCTTTTGCTGCTCCACTATTCTGAGCTTCATTGCCTGAGCTTCCATCAGCTTCCTGTGTGCCCTGTCCTCAACTTCTTCATTGGCTTTGACTGCTGCTATTGGTTCCACATGTGTCTTGTGGAGCTCTCTCCTCAGCTGCTTCAATCTCTCTGATCTGCAGTTCTGCTGTCAGTCTCTTCCTTGGCTCTCGGGTACTGCAGTCAGGCCAGTTCCCCTGTGATGGTCACCTCTGCGGGGTCTGGGACAGGAGACAACCCTCTGGATTGGACTCCATCTCATCTTCTTTTTTTGCACCCGATCAAAATTATGAGCAAAGCTCTCCACTCCTGACCTGAGGTTTTCATTTTAAAGGATATTCCCCACTACAAACATAAACTTTCAAGGTCTTTTCTCTCAAGACCATCATATGACTGTGGTTCACTCATGTCTATTCTTTAGCCTTTAAAACTCTCAATGTTAAGTGTGAATTTTAACAGCGCTGGAGTTATGATCTATACGCTTACTTGACCTGTGGCATGTGACTCCTTCCATGACTATGCCAGTGTAACACTGCCTGCAGTGACTCAAGAACGTGAGGACCTTGCCATGAGCTGGAACCTGGTCTGCCAGCATCACAGGGACTATTCTGATAACTCAGCTCTGTGTCCCAGCTCCTCAAAGGTATTTAGGCACCTACCTCCCATTAATGTCATCATCTTGAGGTTGAGATTCTGGACTGGGTTGGAGGAGATCTGGGTTCAAGTTTTGGCTCAGCCCCCAGACAACGTAGGTGGCCCTGGGCAAGTGATTTAATCTCAGTTCCTCATATGTAAACTGGGGACGGTAATACTTTATCTTCTCTAGTTTGATTGTAAAATCATCTAAGCAGGGAACTGTCTCTTATTGTGGGTCTATACAGCACTTAACACAATGGAGTCCCAATCTTGGTGGGGGCATCTAGGTGTTATGGTGATACTATATTTGGAAGGCAACACATAACGCACAAGTTGTTTTGCCCATATTTGTAACATAATCACATTGATGTAAATTTCAGAGCATGCATTAAGGTATTTCCATACCAGTGACACTGAACATCTTACACGTGCTCAGAAATCAGATACACCGAACAAACCACCTCCACCAGCCCTCTAGTTAGCCTTCTACTGCTCAATTTAAAAAAAAAAAGTATATTTCCTCTGTTATGCAGGTCATTAAACTAGGTTTCTCACATCTGTAAAATTCACCACATCTTTTCTGGGATTTCTCTGTCAGCAGGTTGTTATGAATCCCAGATGTTAAAATATGGATCTGCTCATAGCTAGCGGATTACAATGGCACACTCAGAAAAAGGGCACCATTTTTATTTAAGGAAGTGACTGGTTGTTGTTGTTTTTTTGCTAAAGTGCATTGAGTTGACTTTGCCCATTCCAGTGTAAGTTAATTAGCACAGGTTTCAGATTGTTGTGAATTAGCTCACAGTCTGCAACAAAATGTCAAGTTTGAGGACTGAGTAGAGGTTCTACCCTTCTGAACAGCAAGTGTCACTGCAAAGAGCCCAGGAGCAGGTTAGGGGAAGAGAGGCATGGATGGAACTAAGGGTATGTCTACACTACCCACTGGATCCAGTGGGGATCGATTTATCGCGTCTAGTCTAGACGCGATAAATCAACCCCCGAGTGCTCTCCCATCGACTGGCAAAGCAGGTGATTGAGCAGGTGAGTTCTGGACGCCCATGAAACTTGGAACTGGAGGTGTTCAGTATCTATTGCTGCCCCTTAGGAAATGGTCTGGTCAATAAAAAACAGCGTTTCACAGCTGGTGACCATTACCCAAACATGGTGTTGGATACACTGCAGAGCTCTTCGGCCAGAAGGTGGAAATGTTTGTGAAAACCAGTTATAAAGCATTCATCCTATTAACACATGTTGTCGTCCCCTCCACCTCATCCTGTCCCTTATCTTCCAAGTCACTAAAATAACACAGTGAGCAGGAAGGTTTTTATTTCCCCCTATAGGGCCAATGCTCCTCCCTGCACAGATGCTTTAGGGTGGGGTTACCATATTTTGTGCCTCCCAAAGGAGGACACTCCACGGGGCCCCGGCCCCGCCCCCAGCCCCGCCCCCTCCCCAACTCCGCCCCCTCCCCAAAGTCTCCGCCCCCTCCCCTGCTTCCCGCGAACATTTGAGTCGCGGGAAGCCTGAAGCAGGTAAGGGGGAGTGTGGGGGGAGGAGGCGCGGCCCAGGCTGGCCCCGGCCCTGCCGGCCCTGGGCCCGGCCCACCACCCCCGGCCCCCGGCACCGCACCGCCGGTCCCCAGCCCGGCCCCCGGCACCGCCGGCCTGTCCCCCGAGCCCCCGGCCCAGCCTGGCACCGCCGGCCCGGCCCCCGAGTCCCCGGCCCGGCCCCGCCGGCGCCCCCGAGCCCCCGGCCCCACCGGCCCGCCCCCGGCCAAGCCCCCGAGCCCCCGGCCGAGCCCCCGAGCCCCCGGCCCGGCCCCGCCGGAGCCCCCGAGCCCCCGGCCCGGCCCTGGAGCCCCCAGCCAGGCACTGCACCGCCGGCCCGGCCCTGGAGCCCCCAGCCAGGCACTGCACCGCCGGCCCGGCCCCAGAGCCCCCGGCCCGGCCCGGCCCCCAAGCCCCCGGCCCGACCCCCGAGCCCCCGGCCCGGCCCCCGAGCACCCGCACGGCCGGCCCGGCATGTCCCGATTTTCCCGGACATGTCCGGCTTTTTGGGCTTTCCCCCCCGGACGGGGATTTGGAGCCCAAAAAGCCAGACATGTCCGGGAAAATCCGGACGTATGGTAACCCTACTTTAGGGAGAGGGAGGGCGGAAAGGTTCCTTCAGGCTGCAGAGCAGTATTATTCTTTAGATTGCAGTAACATCTAGACGTCCCAGCTGAGATCAGGGCCCTATTGTGCTAAGCGCAGTTCACACATGCGGTGAGAGACAATCGCTACCCCAAATACCTTACAATCTAAATAGGCAAGACAAGCAAAGGGTAGCTGAACGGAATTATGAATCGTCCCATTTTGCAGATGAGGCACAGACAGGTTAAGTGACCTGTTTAAGGTCACCCAAGTAAATTATGTCAGAGCATGGAAACCTGAGTTCAGTTCCTGTGTCCCAGCCCACTCAGGGCACTCTCTGGCTGCTATTGCAGGACCCTCTTTAGATGTTGCTTCCCCTTCCATAGAGGCTGGTGGAATTACAAACATGGAGGCACCATTGGTGCTCATGGCTCTCCTCTCCCATAGCACTTTAACTGGGTTACCATCCGCTTGTGGGAGGGAGAGGGGTTTGTTCTTCAGACTTTAGGGTTTATGAGGCAGGTTTCTGCGCCTCCTTTCCAAAAACACTATTCAAGGGTAAGCAGCAGTTCTCCAGCTGAAAAGTTCTGCTTTTAAATGGAATAAAGCATTCTTATCAACTGGAAGGGGTTGTGATTAGGCCCTGAGCTTTGTGGTGTGGGAAACCTGGATCCCACTTCCACAGCTCAGCCTTACTTCTGAGTGAGCTGGTGCGACAAAAGCCAGGAAACTCAGAGTTAAGGTTGACACTACACTTATCTCGTGCAGCACTGGGAAAAGGGACACAGAGTGTGACTGGCAAGAAACAGCCTGGGCGTGGAATGTCCTGGCTGTTGGCAGGCAATCAGCAAGGGGCCAGATCCTCAGCTGGTGTAAATCGGTGTAGCGACTTTGTGTTTCAAAAGGAAAATCTTTGGTGGGTGTTTCTGAGGCATTTACTAGCTTGTAAATATTCCCTGGCATATCAATTTGTGTTTTGAGATTTTTAAAACCCTCATCATTCTAATATTTACCATCCCACCGGGGAATTGCAATACTCTAATCCAGGTAACCTATGGCACGCATGCCGAAAGCGGCATGTGAGCTGATTTTCAGTGGCACTCACAGTGCCTGGGTCCTGGCCATCGGTCCGGAGGGCTCTGCATTTTAATTACATTTTAAATGAAGCTTCTTAAACATTTTAAAAACCTTATTTACTTCACATACAACAATAGTTTAGTTATATATATTATAGATTTATAGAAAGAGACCTTCTGAAAATGTTAACATGTATTACTGGCACGAGAAACCTTAAATTAGAGTGAATAAATGAAGACCCGGAACACCACTTCTGAAAGATTGCCAACCCCTGTTCTAATCTGAATATAAAACACACACAACATTTGTCACTAGCTTGTGTTACTGTAACAAAGCTTGTTAAATGCCTTGCCTAACTACAATATCTTGTATTTGTCCAAACCACATACCTATCTATTACAAGGTCTTTCTGATACAGCTCTAGACAGACTTCAGGTCATGAGATCCTGACCTTGGTGTGTTTTTACTCCCTTCCTCTCATGAATTAACTTCTGAACTATTGACTCTCCCCTGAATGGATAGCAGAGTTCAGCCACATTTTGCATGCAGGCTTTTACATCCTGTATCTCAACCATTGTGAACCCCAAGGACGAGTAAATACTTCAGCCTCAACCATAAAACTGACATGTTGCAAAATGAACAAAATGACTTTAGTAACTTACAAGCAAGATAACATCAAGTCTGTAATGAGCTGGAACTGAAAGTCAGCCCGTCCCTTCTCTCTGCTTGCTGTAGATGGAACAGTGGGGGCAGATCACCCCTTTCCATCTAGATTGCTTCATTTCCCTTTAAACTGAGTTCCTTTATGTCTTACCTTCATTTTTTCTGTTTGGATTATGATGGAATCCATTGTAAGTATTGACAACCCCAAGCATTTGGAAGTCCTGAGTCAGGTCCCAAAAATCATAAGGTTGGCTTAGAAAAATAAACAAATTTTATGGGTTTTGGGGTTTTTTTTTGCCTTTTGATTTTTGAACCTTTAGCATTACACTCCAGTCACATTTTCTCCATTATCACGAAGGCTAGAAACAATTTAAAAAAAAGGTGAAAGCTGAGATTCTCACAGATTAACAAGATTCCAGGACCTGGGGCTTTCAGAAAAAATACCAAATATCACAAGACATACAATCACCAGAGATGGTGACACTGAGGCACTCTAAGGATTCTCTATAGCGTCTATAGGACCAGATCCTCAGCTGGTATCAATCAGGATTAATGAAATTCAGTAAAGACAAGTGCAAAGTACTACAATTAGGAAGGAAAAATCAAATACACTCATACAAAATGGGCAATAACTGGTGACGCAGCAGTACTGCAAAAAAAGGTCTGTGGGAACCTGAAGATGAGCCACCCATGTGATGGAGTTGCCAAAAAAGACTAATATCATTCTGGGGTATATTAGCAGGAGTTTCGTATATTGTACTTGAACGGGAGGTAATTGTCCCTCTCTGCTTGGCAGTGGTGAGGCCTGAGCTGGGGTATTCTGTTCAATTTGGGGTGCCACACTTTAAGAAAATTGTGAACAAATTGGAGAGAATCCAGAGGAGAGCAACAAAAATGATACAGGGTTTAGAAAATCTGGCCTATAAGGAAAGATTTTTAAAAATCTGTATGTTTAGTCTGGAGAAAAGACGACTGGGGGGAGGACCTGATAAAAGGAGCACAGTGATCAATTGTTTTCTGTGTCCACTGAAGGTAGGACAAGAAGTAATCAGCTTAATTTGCAGTAAGGGAGATTTAGGTTAGATATTAGGAAAAACTTTCTAACTATCAGGGTAATTAAGCTCTGGAATAAGCTTCCAAGGGAGGCTGTAGAATCCCCATCACTGGAGGTTTTTCAGGTTAGACCAGTGGTTTCCAAACTTTAACAACCTGTGAACCCCTTTCACTAAAATGTCAAGTCTTGTGAACGCCCCCCTAAAAATGAATATTTCCAGGGATTTTCTCCTTTACCCGAGTATAAATTATAAAAGCAGTGCTCTTGGAAATATAAAATTTGTTTTTATGACAATCTTATTACACACTATTTATTATTAATTATTATTTATCATGACAGTATTTTTATTACATTATGAAAATGGCAACACTTTTCCAAGATCTCACTTTCGTAGCTTGTATCACTTTGAATAAGCCTGTTATAAGACAAGTCTCCTACGTTGCATCAAGGAATATCAGATGTGAAACAGCATGAAGGTATTTTAGAAGACAACTCAAAGAGTTCCTCCTACACAAGCATTCACGTCTTGAGCAGTCCAGGCAAACAACGCACGTTACAACAAAGCTTAAACTTGTTCTTCATAATGATTTTAAAAAACAATACTAGCTGCCTATTTAATTTTAAAAACAGCAAAAAATATCCACCTCCCTTTCCATTTCTTATAAGGAGTCTTGAAGTTTAAATCTCCTCAGTGTGATAGATAGGCTTGCTTTGGTCTGCTTAGTTCTTGGAAGTCCAGGGGCTCCGTGCTGCTGGCCCTGTGCTGCCCGGGGTCCCTAGGGACAGCTCTGTCCACCATTAGGGAATTTTTTCCCGAGAACCCCCTGTAACATTTTGTGAACCCCCGGGGGTTCATGAACCCCAGTTTGGGAACCACTGGGTTAGACAAACAGCCGTCAGGGTTGGTCTAGGTATACTTGGTCCTGCCTCAGCATAGGGGACTGGACTAGATGACCTCTTGAAATCCCTTCCAGTCCTACATTTCTGTGACCCACTGAAGTCAGTAAAGCTATGCCAAGAGACATCAGCTGAGGATTATGGCCAATGTTTTGTAAACAAAACAAAAGCAAAGCCCTAAAAAAGCTCCTGCTATTCAAGGCATTGAAAGCTGTTTTTGCTTTGAAAGTCCCATTGAGCAGAGTCCTTAAGAAACTGGAGCCTGACCAACTACACAACAAGGAGATAATTTCTTTTAGAAGCAGAGGTCAAGTGGAAAGTCTAGTTTAAGGTCCGGTGAAGACATTTCCTTTAATGTGTGACGGTTCCCTGGCTGAGGCATCAACTTACTTCACATATCCCTGAGGTGCCCTAGCCTTGCCAACAGATGCTCCTTTAGCATGAGAGATCACAACTTTGGGTGAGCAGGGATAGCAAAATCCGGCTCTCTGTAGTCAGTCCAATGAACTTTTTTGCACTTAATTCCCTGCAAAAGGGATCTAGAAAAGAGAGAAAAGTTAATGGACACACATCAGCAAAGACATGATGCACGTTGAGCCCTGATTATCATGTAACCAGACAATTCTGAAGTCCTCTAGTTACTACTAACCTGCTATTGACTAGTCTGAGTATCTACTATGAACATTTGTACTATACAGAGAGAGGCTGTGCTGTAAAACTCCTACTGAGCCGGTTAACAGTTGCACATGCATAGTAGAAGCCTTTCAGAGCATAAAGCATCTCCTAGATTCCAAAGGCAGATCAAAGAATCCTCCCCACGTAAAAGGATGGCTCCATAGTACGGGAAACCGCAGCACTTCCCTAATCCTTCTAGAAGGTGCTTATCAAGTCTTGATTTGAAGGTTTCATCTGACTTTGATTCCATCACCTGCCTTGGAAGCGCATCCTGGTGCTCAGTTGCTAAAGCTCTTCCAACCAGTTAATCTAAACCGTCCTCCATTCCGCTTAAATCCCTTGCCTTAGATTTCACACAAAGCAGTTCCTCTTTTTCTCTTTTGCAGCCCATTACGGTCTAATCACATCCAGAATTGCCCTCTCTTCAAACCCAAGCTGCTGCGTTAGCCTCAACCCTGGCCCTGGGATACTGGGCTTTTCATTACTACTGCATAGATTCCATCCAAATCCCGCCTGACTAGTAAGTGACACAGTGGCTGCTATTCAAAACCTGGCTAGTGTCCTAGGTGAAGCGACTTGGAGGGCTCTCCACAATGGCTTGTATTTAGCACCCTTGCTGTCAGCCTCAGCAGAGAGGGGCCAAACCCTCGCTGGGATTGGACAACTAACCTCACTCCTAAAGTTGGCCCTTCCATGCCAGACCAGTGCAGTGGTGACTGAAGTTTTATGTAGCCACAGCACTGTCATGAACACCAGGCACTCCCCAGAGCAATTTGTTAAAGTTAACTTGCTCTTCCAATGGCTCCTGTCTCCCCGTTGGATTGTTTGCGTGCTTCGGGGGTGGATTGTTCTAGAAATATTGTGCCGGGCCCTCAGCTGGTATAAGTTGGTGTAACGCCATTGATTTTGGTAGAGCTAGCCCTGTTGACACCAGCTGAGGATCTAGCCCATCATCTATATGGATGTGACGATATCTCCTTCTTGCGCTACAACAACAAGGCCGAATTGCCAGCATGTGCTCATTCATGTCCGCTGGAAGAGGCGCTCCAGAGCCATTATTCTGCAGGCTAAAGGTCAGTGTGCAGTTAATACAATTTTTAGGAATGAGTTTTTAAATAGTTGGGGAAAGGGGATGAAACACTGGAAATGCTGTAACGATTGCTTTACGCTCTGCTATAAACTGAATGTTTCAATACTAACATATAGACACCTGCTAGCCCACCTATCTGTTAGTATATAAGCCTTCAGTGTAGCTTATGTTATGCTGCGGAGTTGGTGCTTTCAGGAATCAGAGCAAAACGTGCTGGCTCAGACTATGGGTGGATCCCAGTAGCATAACATGGAGTGAGGCAAGGGGGAGATAAAGGCAAAGGTACTCAACTCCCAGTGGTTTTCATTTGTGCTTTTGAAAATCTCCCCTCTACACAGTATTTTTGCCTGCCAAGGAAAATTGGCACAGATTTCTCTGTCTGAAAAGAGTCTTGTCAAACTGGTGTATTCCAAAAGAAAAAAAGGGGCCAAATTTTATTCTCATTTGCACCACTATAACAGCAGGATCTGGATCCAGGCGATTTCGAGATAGCATTTGTAGATAAATGTTTTTGTGTTTGATTGGAAAATTATCATTTCCTGGTTCTTATTAAAGTCATATGCCCCATAAAAGGCTCTTTCATTTGCAGATAATTTGCAAGAAATTATATATACTATTTTAAAATGCTGTTTATCACAGCCCCTCCCTGCCCCCAACACAGAACTTAATTGGCTAAATGTAGTAAGGGTATTTGGTGGATTTTTTTATGGGGTTTTTACTTTGATTTTTATCCCATATCCACTTCCAATTCCCAGTTACTGCTTCAAACATTAATCACATACCAAGCTAAGTGGAAGAACAAAGATTTGTAAGTTGTTAAGAAACAGAACTGTGGCTATGAGAATAAAGTAACCAACCAGATTTAAGAAACACCTTTACAGATAACAAGATACAGGAAGAATAGGACAACTCAGTAATAAATCACTTTGCTTATTGCCTTTACTAGAGTTCTATATTATGAGACCCCAGCCTCTGGTTAGGATTAGGGGTCTGCTAGGAGTCATAGCCTTTGCCTCCTAGTACTCTGTAGGTTAGGGCAACTGGTTATTCTGCCTTTAGATCCAGATATTCATCCATCAGCCCAAAAGTCTCTGCCACCCACCTTCACCCCAGGCAAATTCTAGGCCCAGACTGGCTTTACCAGTTGAGAATGCCAAACAAGAAACACATTATTTGAAGAGAGACCATGTGGGCTAATAAAGAGGCCAACTCACTTCTATTTTAAACTCTGCAACTGATTCACCAAATGGCTTTGAGCAAATTTTCCTACTTGGGTGTCTAACTTTAGCCACACAAACATTAATATTTTGACTTTTAACTTTCTGTGCCTCACCCTGCACATACAAGATGACCACAATGGAGCTACCCTGCATTCGTACATTCAAAAGCCAAAAGGAACCACTGAGATACTCAAATGAGAAATTCAGCTGAGGACAGTCATCTCAGGATTTGAAACCCATGAATTATAAAGAACGATTAGTCAGAATTGTCCTGCATGGCTTGCAAAGAAAGAAAGAAACCAGAGGCTAACAGGGTCCTAAAGGGAAAAGATTGGATCGAGGTCAAAAAGCAGTTTGAGAACATAATTAATTCTAGAACAAGAAATAAGGAGTGAAGTGGAGCAGATGACCAAGTCTGATTAGGATTTTAAAATCCATTAGGCTAGCTAGAATATGGAATGAACTGCCAGTGTCTAGTGGTCAGAATATAGGACCCCACCTAAATATTCCAGCATTCCTGATACAGTCTTATCTTCACTTTAATCTTTGCAATGAGCAGCTCCAGACGATGGCACTCCTGGGATTTATGCCAGACAGCATCATCCAGTTATTTCTGGAAGGAATGACAAAACACAAAGTGGCAGGAGTGCTCACTAGTGGAGGGGGGTAAAGACTGGTAGGCAAAATAGCTGACACATCTGTGAACCTTAGATAGCCTAAGTTAAAGGTGCTTACTCTGGTCTCTGCCCATTTATCCCCATTCTAGTAGACAGCACATATTGTTTTGTAGCCTTTCGTATCTTCAAAGTGCTGTACAAATACTAAGTTCCTAGATTCATAGATTCTAAGGCCAGAATGTGATAACCAAGTGTGATCTGCATAACACAGACCATAGGAGTTCCCTGAATCAATTCCTGTTTGAACTACAGCAGATCTTTTAGAAAAACATCCAGCCTTAATTTAAAAATCACCAGTGATGGAGAATCCACCCTCACCCTGGGTAAATTGTTCCAATGGTCATTTACCCTCACTGTTAAAAAAAAAAGTGCTTTATTTCTAGTCTGAATTTATCTAGCTTGAACTTCCAGCCATTGGATCTTGTTATACCTTTGTTTGCTAGACCAAAGACCCCGCTATTATGAAATTTGTGTTCCCCATGTAGGTACTTATGGACTGTAATCAAGTCACCCCGTAACCTTCTCTTTCCTAAGCTAAATCAATTGAGCTCCTTGAGTCTCTCATATATTTTCTGATCCTTTAATCTTTGACTCTGAACCGTCTCCAGTTTATCAGCATCCTTCTTGAATTAGGGACACCAGAATTGGAAACAGTAGTCCAGCAGCAGTCACCTCAGTGCCAAATATAGAGGTACTCAGTTTTTTTACCAGTCCCCCAGTCTATATCATTTGCAAACTTTATCAATGATGATTTGATGTTTGCTTCCAAGTCATTGATAAAAATATTAAACAGCATAGGGCCAAGAACTAATCCCTGTAGGACCCCACTAGAAACACACCTGCTTAATAATGATTCCCCCTTTTCAATTATATTGAGACCTATCAGTTAGCCAGTTTTTAATCCATTTAATGTGTGCTTTGTTGATTTTTTGTCCTTCTAGTTTCTTAATCAAAATGTCATCTGGTATCAAGTCAAATGCCTTACAGAAGTCTAAGTGTATTATATCAGCACTGTTACCAACCAAACCTGTAATCTAATGAAAAAAGATATCAAATTAGTTTGACAAAATCTATTTTCCATAAACCCATGATGAATGTTGTTTGGCATTAATTGTATTACCCTCCTTTAAGTCTTGATAAATTGAGTCCCATATCAACCATTCCTTTATTTTGCCCCAGATCTATGTCAGGCTGACAGGTCTATAATTATCCAGGTTGTCCTTATTCTTTTTAAATATTGGCACAACATTAGCTTTCTTCTAGTCCTCTGGAACTATCCCAGTATTCCAAAATTTATTAAAAACTTAGCATTAACAGTTCAGAGAGCTCCTTGGCTAGTTTTTAAAGCTCTAAGATGCAAGTTATCTAGGCCTCCTAAGTTAAAAATATCTAACTTTAATAGCTGCTGTTTACCATCCTCCTTAGTTACTGTTGGAATGGAAAGTATTTCATCATCATCATTTGATAAGACTGCATCACCTGACTTTTTCACAAATACAGAACAGAAATATTTATTGAACTTTTCTGTATTATTATTGAAAATTCCATTTCTATCTGCTAATGGATCAATACCATTGTGAGGATTCCTTTTGTTCTTAAAATACTTTAAAAAACCCTCCTATCTTCCTTTTGCTTGCTGTTTAGATTTCTTTCTTTCTTTCTTTTTTTTGGGGGGGTCCTTTTGCTTCCCTTATCAATTTTCTCCAGTTCCTAATAGATAGATAGATAGATATGAATTCACTTCCCTTCTAAGCCAGGCTGTATTTTTTTTTAACCAGTCTGCCCTTCTTTCTTGATTGTGTTTTTTTGGACTTCTAGTTTAAATGTTCTTGAAGACCTCCCAATTATCATTCGCATTTTTCTGTTTAAATTCTCTACCCCCATAATTGTTTTCAGCTTTGGCTCTTTTAAATCGCTGAGTACATATCATTCTGGTTTGGTAATTGGATATATTACTGGTAAATGAAAGGGAACCAGAGGTGTTTTTGGAAGACAAGAGAACAGGGCTATAGGTGCTGGAAAGCCATGAACCCATATGAAGGAACTATAGTAAAGCCTCTCTTAACAGCAGCCATCCAGAACTACACTGCCTGCAGCTGCTCTCTCTCTCAGCTTGTGGGGAGAGCTTTTGCTCAGATGACTTGGCGATGACTTTTAGATTCTGATGAGGAACTTCAGGATGGGACCAGGACAACTATGGGACAAGGGCAGAAGAGTTTGGGTGCATTGGCTTGGTTCTGGGTATGGGAATAAAAGAAGGAAGGAAAAATGCAACACACTGAAAAGTAGCATAAGAGGGTAACCTTCCTTAAGAAGAGTTTAGGGGCGCCTTTCACTTAAGCTCCTCTCAGAAGGATGTGAGTTTTCTAGTTACAGTGTCCTGAGGCAACCAGATGCCTTGCTCAGAACCTTAACTTAGGACATCATCAAACTTCTATTAAAGCCACTCCAGAGAGTACCTCCAACTCTTCAGCTTCTCCAATGGCATTTTCAATAGCGTTCTTCTCTACATGGAAATTGGGCCCCTGTCAGAACAGATTCCATAGCGGTGCAGTGACCTTTAGGATGACCTCAAGATAAACTTTCTTTACCACAGAGCACAAGTGATTATCCTATCAATGCTGTCTCATAATCCTCCTGGCAGAAGACAAACTCTGGCACAAATATAGGTACTAAATCCTTTAAAAGCTCTATAAAAAAGAACTAGCAATAAGTAAAACTACTTTGCTTTTACCAAGCCACCCTAGAAACAGGGAAAAGCAGTACTCTAGAACTCAATAGCAAGAGGAAGGATTTGCTTGTGTCAGAGGCACTGGAGTGGGATCCAGGAGATCTGGGTTTAGTTCCCAGCTGTTCCACAGACTCTCTGTGTGACTTTGAGCAAATCACTTCATCTCTTTGGGCCTCAGTTCCCGTTTATAAAATGGAGATAATAATACTTCCTTTTCCCCAGTCTTAGCTGATTAGATTGTAAGGTCTTTGGGGCTCTTACCACGTGGGGGTAAGGTGCTTTGCACAACAAGGCCCTACTTTTGATTGGATCCTCTAGCTGCTACTGCAATACAAATAAATAAGATGGATTGTGAACCTTTGCTTTGAATAGGTCACCACTCTCATTGGATCACTTTGCTGGAGGCCTATTGTGCTTCTGAACTTCTTGACCTTCCCTTCAAGGATCTGCATCATGCAAACTCATTTTATGTTTCCAACATTCCACCCCATTTCCAACGCTGTCAATGGCACCTTTCTCCTAATGACTCTCCTTTCCTCTCATGAACATTCTCCATTCCTTCATATGCCGTTGCTCTTGGAATGCCTTCCCAAGCATATTGGCTAAGTGACCTCTGTCACCTCAGACAAATCCTTCTTAAACACGTCTGCCATCTCACCCCTCAGAAGGGATCTCATTGTCACTTTTGGCCTCTCCCCTTCCCACCCCTTTCACTTGTTTATGACCCTCACATTTGTCATGCTGAATCAAGATTTTTACAGTTGTCATAATCCAGAACTAGATCTCATTAATTTCAGTCACAGTTGAATCAGGCCTTAGGTCTGTGTTGGTTTCATTTTGAGGCAGGTAAGTAAGTTCTGCTTCATTTTTGCCAACTATTATGCCTTGAACAGATTTGAGCATCAAGATTTGATGTAACATGTGGAGATACCCTCATTCTACGATACCCCCTCACAGAAGTATGCTCTGCACTAGGCTGTTATGATGCAAGTCATGTCTCGTTTAGAGGGGTCAGCAAACTTTGCAGGCCAAGCTCAAACCGCTTTGTGATTGCTCATTATGGACTAATAGTTCCCGTGTTATTAAGGCAGTAATATCTTGACCTGTATGTCGAACATTTGTAAAGGTTTGGCGCGAGGAACCTTTCCCTGGCTCCTTCTCTTCCAATTTTTCTTTTCCAGCCACACAGAGACAATGTTTGAATTTGCAGAGCTTTCTTGTCTTGCTATAGATCTGAATTATGTCCAATACCTGTGTCAAAATAAGCCAGGGAGCTTGAAGCTACTTTTTCATCTGGCATCACTTTCCCTTCTAAGTTGTGTTCACAAGTGGAGACAGTGCATCTGAGGTAAGGACATTACCTCAAACATCCTCCCTATAAATAGGCCTGGCTGACTTTCTGAGGTTGTTCATACTGCTGTCAGAGCATGGCTAAAAGACTAATTCCAGCATGTGCCTGATGTAGAGATCACCGCTGCCACCCCAAACAAAGAGAAATTCATTTTTCTAGGACTGTCAATTAATTGCACTTAACTCAAGCGATTAACTCAAAAGAAATTAACTCGATTAAAAAAATTAATCATGATTAATCACAGTTTTAATCGCACTGTTAAACAATAATTAATACCAATTTCTAGTTATTATAAATATTTTTGGATGCTTTTTTACATTTTCAAATGTATTGACTTCAGTTACAACACAGAATACGAAGTGTACAGTGCTCACTTTATATCATTTTTTATTACAAATATTTGCACTGTGAAAAAGAAATAGTATTTTTCAATTCACCTAATATAAGCACTGTAGTGCAATCTCTTTATCATGAAAGTGCAACTTACAAATGCAGAATATGTTTTTGTACATAACTGTACTCAAAACCAAAACAGTGTAAAACTTTAGAACCTACAAGTCCCCGCTCAGTCCTACTTCTTGTTCAGACAATCGCTAAGACAAACAAGTTTGTTTACATTTACGGGAGATAATGCTTCCCACTTCTTATTTACAATGTCATCTAAAAGTGAGAACAGGCATTTGCATGCACTGTTGTAACCAGCATTGCAAAGTATTTACGTGCCCGATATGCTAAACAATTCATATGCCCCATCATGCTTCGACTTGCAGATTGTAGTCTCTTTTGTTTATCTTTTTTACAGTGCAAGTAATTGTAATAAAAAATAATAATATAAAGAGAGCACTGTATACTTTGTATTCTGTGTTGCAATTGAAATCCATATATCTGAAAATGTAGAAAAAAATCCAAAAATATTTATAATAAATTTAAATTGGTATTCTATTATTGTTTAAAAGTACTATTAAAACAATAATGAATCACAATTAATTTTTTTTAATCTCGTGATTAATCACGATTAATTTATTTAATCACTTGACAACCCTTCGTTTTTTGCAACACATTTTCCTGCTTTCAAACACTGCAAATGTTAATACCTCCTAGTTTATTAGGCAGAGTGGAAGAATCCTGTTTCTCAAATTGGTGTAAGTATGTCCTGGTGCTACTCATGTGCTTCCATGCTTACCTGTATTGAAAAACCACCGTGGGCCATCTCTGATTAAAAAAAAAGAAAAGAAAAGGATATAATGCACCCACTTCAAAACTAAATTAAATTAAGACCCCTGAATATCTGCAGGAAATACTTGGTGTCACAGAAGTCATAAGTGCAGAAGAACAGGAAGTATACACAAAATGAAAGTGAATTTAAATACATAATGAAAGTGATTTTAAACAAGACCTAGTTAGCATGACTTGATACAAGAGAATGAAATTTCATGGGTAAAAGAGATTACAAAGTGATTTATGAAATATTCCTAAACTGCCAATTTTCTCATCCTAAATTTATTATAACTGAACCAAATGGACATTTATAGTAATAATAATACTTAGCTCTTATTTCACTTTTCATTGGAGGATCTCAGTGCTTTGCAAAGGAGATATCATTATACCCTTTTACAGAAGGGGAAACTGAGGCACAAAGAGGTTGAGTGAAATGTTAAGTGAAGTGACATTGCCCAATATCACACAGCAAGTCAGTGGCAGAGCTTGGAACAGATCTCAGATCTTCTGACCCCCAGACCAGTGCCCTATCTATTAGACATGAGGTACCTAAACATAAAGTGAGTCTGAAATAGGCACTCTGGTGCTAAACCAGTCCAGTCCATGCTGGGCTTCCTTTGATTCTCTCAACTGCCAATAGCACAGGGCTGTATATTTGGGGTCAAACATGACTAACCCCAGAAATAACTTTCCCTGTGAGTTCTGAAAGAGTGACTATGTGGCCTGATTCATTCATTTACGGTTGACCAACCACTCACTCTGCTCCAGTGTCTCTGGGAAATACCAGGAACCCACAAGGCAGCTGGCCACCATGGGTCTGGAACAGGGCCGGCTCCAGCTTTTTTGCCGCCCCAAGTGGCGAAGAAAAAAAAAAGAAGAAGAACCCGATTGAGCTGCCGCCGAAGTGCCGCCGAACTGGAAGAGAAGGACTGAAGGACCTGCCACCGAAGTGCCGCCAAACTGGAAGAGAAGGACTGAAGGACCTGCCACCGAATTGCCGCCGAAGACCTGGACGTGCCACCCCAATAACAAACAGAGTGCCACCCCTTTCTATTGGCTGCCCAGGCACCTGCTTCCTTCGCTGGTGCCTGGAGCCGGCCCTGGTCTGGAAACAGCAAGGCGGATGGCACGTTGAAGGTGGTGGGAGAGGGCAGTCCCACATGCAAGCCTTGCTTTGGTAGGCATAAGTGATCTGAGGGTGGCCCAGTAGTTATATCCATTTATAAATTATGCCCCACAAAATCCTAAACAGGCCTGACTATTACCTTAGTGCACAGATCTAGATTCTGTGTCCACTGACGTCTGAACCTCTTTGGTGGCTCTGTGCTTCACCTTACAGCTACTAAAGGTCCTTACAGCCACTCTGGGTCTCTGTGCTTCTCAGTTCCCCCTCTGAGCCTTGCTGTGCTCAATTCCCTTTGCGTTTCTCCAGACTGCTGCCTTTGGCTCATCTAGGCCCCTTTCAGCAACCCAGAGCCCTCTGTAATCTGCCAAATCACCCACTGCTTCACCTGCAGTAGTGTGCCTTCTTTCTTGGTCTCTCCCAGGGCTGGCTCTACCATTTTTGCTGCCCCCAAGCAAAAAAAAAAAAAAAAAAAGCCGCCCGAACTGCTGAAGCAAAAAAAAAAAGGCGCCCAGACTGTGTCGCCCTTTAGCATGTGCCGCCCGAGGCACGTGCTTCCTCTGCTGGTGCCGGCCCTGGTCTCTCCATAGCTTCACTCACCTGCGATTTCCTGCAGGACTCATGTCAAATATTACCAGAGAAGTCTCTCCACATGCCACACCACCACCACTAAGGACTGTTTATCCAGCAGTCGAGAGACAGGACTGTTGATTAAAGTGCTAACAGTACAAGGCTGGATTTTAGCCGTCTCTACACCAAAAGCAAGTCAGATACAGTAGCAGTTGATTCAGCATTAGCCTTGCAGGACCTCAAACAAGGGCAAAGGCTGTATTCAAGCCCTTTAAAAGATAAGGCACACAAAAAGCTCTCAGTCATTTTAGGAAGGTGAAGGTATTCAAGACAAAAAAACCCCTCATCACTGAGACGCCACTGAAATGATCCAGTTAATGCTATCTTTGTGACTTGGCCTGGGATGTTCTGATATGCCCATTCCCCCCTCCCTGCTGTGGCTGTATTGGTCCCTCATATTAGCCACATTACATGACAGGGAAACCTCAGCTCATGTCTGAGTCTACAACGTTGGTTGCCTTAATACTGCATGCATTTCCCAGTGACAACGACAGGCTTCCTCGATTTCCTAGCTCTGAGGGAGTTTTGTTTTGGAGGTTTTATAAAGCCCAGAGTGCAGCTGGACCAGGGGGCAGAGCTCTAGTCTCAGAGATATTGCAACTATCCTAGGTGAAAGAACGCTAAGCAATTCTTTCAAGTGAATAAACAAAGCGAAGGAAGTCATTTGCCACTTGTCTGGCACTAATGCAGGCATCGTTAGCTAACAATTTTCACTGGAGATCTGTGCACATTAATGGGACACTGTTAGGTTAAAAGTAATTACAAATCTGCCATGTTTAATAATTTGCAGTGATTATAACATGCATACGGGGATTTTTAAAGCTCAATTGACTTTTTCACAATTTATGCTGTTTGCTGACTCTTTGCCTGTCCCCTCACTGTACAGTTTCACTTTCAGCATCTCATGCACTAAAATCCAGTGTTTGGATTGCTAACGCTGGAGGAGACTGTTTATTTAAAGAACTTGTGGGAAGATTTCTATTGGTCTTAGGTACTCTATATGCTTTCTTCTCCTCCCAGTACGCAACATTTCAATTCAAGTCTACCTTTAACACTACAACTCCAGGAGTGGACATTTTCCCAAGACAGTAAGCGCTGCAGTAAAGGACCACTTATCAGAGCTCACTCTACACTATGGACTAGGGGTGTGATTGCTCCTGCTCTTAGAGACATACTCCTGCTAGCTCTCAGTAAGGCCTGGTCTACACTGAGGGGGGGATCGATCTAAGTTACGCAACTTCCGCTATGTGAATAACGTAGCTGAAGTCGACGTACTTAGATCTACTTACCACAGTATCTTCACTGCGGTAAGTCGACTGCTGACGCTCCCCCGTTGACTCCGCCTGTGCCTCTCACTAGCCGCAATAAATCGACCCCAGAGGTAAGTGTAGACATGCCCTAAGCTAGTGGGAGTATAAAGAGCAGTGTAGCCAGAGAGGCACAGCTGAATCCTGCTGAGTACAACCCTGCCTGAAATCGGTGAGTAATACTTGGCATGTCTCAGCAATGCCTCCGCTACCTCTACCCAGGCCGCCGTGGCTACACTGCTATTGATACTCGCCCTAGCTTGCTGAGAGCTAGCACAAGCATGCGTGCACAAGCACAGCAATCACACCCTTCGCTTGTAGTGTAGACACAGGACAAGTCTACACGACATACTTCGGTATGTCACTCAGGGCTGTGAAAAATCCACCCCGCTGAGCAAGTAGTTAAACTAACCTTAACCCTCCGTGTAGGCAGTGCTACCTTGGTGGGAGAGCTTCTCCTGCCGACATAGCTACCGCCTCTCGCGGAGGTGGAGTTATTAAGCCGACGGGAGAGCTCTCTCCTGTCAGCTTAGAGCATCTTCACCAGACGCACTACAGCGGCATAGCTGAATTTTATAGTGTAGAGCTGCCTGTAGCCAAAGATGGAATGTCAGCGCTTCAAAGCAATGGACCGGGCATATACGGCAGCACACAGACAGATCTGCTTATTCACTAGTGTGACTGAGCACTCAAGCAGTTACTCCTACATAGGAGTCACCTGCCCCCCTAACATATCCCAGCTCCAGCGTCTCTCCTTGCGTCTTAAAATCTCTTAAAACAAAAGGGTTTTAAAATATAATTTACTGTTTCGTTTGTAGACGTATTTCTAAATCGGTTCAATATGTCTTGAACCACTAAGCTAAAGTATTTGACTCGCTTCCAAATTGAAGTGTTCATAAAAAAAAGAAAAAGAAAAGTGCTTTGCTAGTTTAAATCATTCAGCCCTGCACGATGATTTAAAACCAGTGGAGCACTTCAAGTGTTCATAAGCACTTAGATTTGGAAGTGATCTGAGGCCTGGACACGTGCATTTGTAGAATAATTTACCATTATTATTAGAGAGTTTGAATAGTGCTCGAGTTCTTTTCTTCCCTGTTTCCCTTTTAATAAGCACTTTAGATCACCTATGATCAGTGGAGCAGGTTTCAAGCTTATGTACAGACTGAGTTATTATTTTAAAGTGTGCCAGGGCCTGCCCGTATCTTGAAAGATCTGAGATTTTTCCAAATTCAATACCCCTTCAGCTCATTTGACTGGAAACTAATTACCAGAGTCACCCCCGATTCAGTTTACAATATGTGGTACCGGGAAGGAACGTGCAACTAGAGC
Source organism: Malaclemys terrapin pileata (assembly GCF_027887155.1). Classification (NCBI taxonomy): domain Eukaryota; kingdom Metazoa; phylum Chordata; order Testudines; family Emydidae; genus Malaclemys; species Malaclemys terrapin. The sequence goes on from NC_071506.1 coordinate 274,085,780, forward strand.
AGATGATCCTCTACTGGATGGGACCTATTCTAATTATTTATTATTTGTATTGTGGTAATGTGTCACAGCGCCAGTCATAGACCGAGAACCTATTGTGCTAGGCACTGTGCCCTACACAACTGGAAGGGAGAGATGAGCAAACATATTGTACCATTTTAGTAATCCAAGGCCAAATTCTTACACTGACTTTTAGGGTATGTCTACACGTTGAACTAGAGCTTTAAATTCCAGCACAAGGATCCGATGAAGTAGGCTGTAGCCCATGAAAGCTTATGCTCAAATAAATTTGTTAGTCTCTAAGGTGCCACAAGTACTCCTGTTCTTTTAGTACAAGGAGACATACCCACACCAGCTTTGACCGAGCTAGTGCACTAAAAATAGAGGGGAGCCAGGGCATTGCAAGAGAAAGGAGGGGCTAGTTGCCCTGAGCATGTACTTAGAGTCTTGGATGGGTATGTACTTGGGGTGGCTAGTCCCTCCCACCACTTGCACCAACACTGCTACACTATATTTAGTGCGCTAACTCAGTCAGAGCTAGTGTGGGTATGTCTCCTTGAGCTGGAATTTACACCATTCCCCGGTGCGCCAGGGAAAGTTTCTAACTATCAAAAACTATGCAATGTAGCCTATATTTCCAGTGACCAAATCCTTGCATGAAATGACAGTAGCAGAGGTTGTGATTTCTATGGTGCAGTCTGCCTCCCTTTATGGAAACACCCACAACTCTACTATCTAAGACCATTGTGCTTGAATTAGGAAGGATGGCAAAAGTTTGAACTTTAGAGAAGGTCCCTAAATTCTTCCATGTGGAAAATCAGAACAATCTGCTGGCAAAGAGGTCAAATTGGAGGCAAGAAGAAAGATAATCCCTCCCGCTCCCTCTTCCCAGCCAGCCAGCCAGCCAATGGTCTACAAAGATTTGTCAGACTCCAAGGCTCCCCCAACCTGCTTCATGACATCATGAGCTGGCTTGTAAAAAAAGGGAGCGAGAGAGACAGAGAGGAGGAAGGGAGGGAGGGAGTTTTCTCTTGAAAACAAATCAGGGAAGTGTGATGCACGCTCCCTCTGTCTCCGGGAACTCAGTGTCACTGAGCAGAGAGTGCTGAAGTAACAGTGCTGAAACAGAAAGGCTCCTAATGACATGGCAGGGAGGCTGCTTTCTTGGAACGTGCAGTTCCAATGCAAGTTTCAGAGTGTCCCACAGGCCCAGCGCAGGCCCAGAAGCATGAAACAGAGCTGGAAGAACTCCTACCAGTATACAGCAACGACACGGAGTCCCTGCACTGTTCCAAAGAGATGGTTTAGTTTGAGAGCCAACTAATGCAAGAGGAGAATGTTAGAACACCCCTCTGTGTCCCCAAAATGCCCAGAACTTAAAAGGAAACGTAGCATTCAGAAGTGTTAACATTTGTACTGCACTTTTATCTTTAGCATTTATCACCGGCATTTCTGTGGGTATGTCCTTATTTGGAGCTGGGGGCATGACCCCCGGATGAAGGAGCCATACTCTTGCTACTTCCCTGAAAATGGAACGTAGCAGCCCGCGTGGCAGGACAGGCTAGCTGCCCCCAGTACATGCCAGTCAGAAACCCTGCCTATACTGTCAGCAGAGACCAAGTGGGTGAAGTAATATCTTCTATTGGACCAACTTCTGTTGGTGAGAGAGACAAGCTTTTGAGCTTACCCAGAGCTCTTCTTCAAGTCTAGGAAACTTGCTCAGAGTTTCACAGCTAAATACAAGGTAGAACCAGGGCTGGCTCCAGGCACCAGCGCAGCAACCAGGTGCCTGGGGCGGCCAACAGAAAGGGGCGGCACATCCGGCTCTTTGGTGGCAATTCGGTGGCAGGTCCCTCAGTCTCTCTTGGAGGGAAGGACCTGCCGCCGAATTGCCGCCGAAGAATGAAGCGGCGGCGGTAGAGCTGCCGCCAAAGTGCTGCCGATCGTGACTTTTTTCTTTTTTTTTTTTTGCCGTGTGGGGCGGCAAAAACGCTGGAGCCGGCCCTGGGTGGAACAGATTGTTTAGAATAAGTGCTTAGCACATATTTCAAGGGACCATTCAAGGGACCGTTTATGACAAATTCTGAATTAATTTCCCAGACCTGAAGAAGAACTCTGTGTAGCTCAAAAGCTTCTCTCTCTCCCCAACAGAAGTTGGTCCAGTAAAAGATATTGCCTCACCCACCTTGTCTCTCTAATATCTAGCAGCTACCTCTGGGGTGGAATCAGCCAGCTACAGCTATACCATAATATGGAATGAAATGGAATATGGACTATACTATATTCATCTGAAACTCCGCAGCGAATCTGAGGCACAAAGTCATTGACTGACTATGGCCATGACATGGTGGGGTTAATATCTTAACTATTACTTAATCGCCATGGCATCATTTAATTACAATAATCACATCTGTTTTATTTCAAGAAAATAGATCCTCTCTTTCTAAAGTTCATTTTCATTTTTTATCACAACCCCGCCTCCCTTTCCCTGTATGTCTAGCAGCCTGGAAGGTGAAAGTAATTCCAATTATTAAGCTTTTATTTGTTTGAAACCATAGCTCATCAGGTTCTCAAGATTGTCAAAAAAGAAGGTGAGATTCCTTAAACCCTTCCTTCTTTACAGAAACCAGATGATCATCAATGTTTTGAGGTGTCTGACAGGGCCTCTTTGTCTGAAATAGCTTAAATGACCAACTTTAACCAGCTATGTACCATATTTAACATAGCTTCTGTGCCTATCCTTGGAAAACTTGTCTTCTGGGATTTCCTACCTGCCTCCCTCAAAAGACCCTGCATCAAGCAGAGCTGTCATTACCTCTGACAAAGGCTGGATAAAGCTCCAACCTTCTCCTCGGGTTCCTGGAGGAGGTCCCACAAGATCTGCCGTGCTCCTTTCCATGGGCCTGTGTGCATAGGTTGCCTCAGTGTTCTCAGCCCGAAGGAGCAAGAGAATGAGCTAGGAACCTGCACTGCGCAGAACTGGCCCAATCATTGTTTAACTATTGACACGACCCGAGGAGTCTCCCTTCTTCTTTTTAACCTTTCCATTAACATAATGCAGATGGGCAAAGTGGTTCAGCTGAAATAAGAACTCGCCAGAGTCCTTGACTTTCCATTAAATCAAATCCCAGGTTTAATTTTGAGCTAGTTTTCCCATCATTTCTCATACGCAAGCACCTCCGCACTTCCATGCAGAGATACCAAGATACCACCAAGAAGGCTGCTGTTCATGGAAATTCCCAGCTTAAAAAGTGATTGAGAAACCTGCAAACTTGTCATTGCAAAACAAACCTTTTCAGTGTCCCTCTTCATGGCTCTCAGTTCAGATTAATCTGATCCCTTAGCCTTTATGAAAGCATAACGCCCACTACCATCAGGGGGACCTTTGCAAGGGTCAGGGCCTTAGCTGCTTTATTCATTTATTTTTTCCGCCCTCCACAATGTTTATTTCACCTGTCCTGAAAACAGGAGCTGAAAGGTTTTCAACAAGTGGATTGAATGTTGGTTGTTTTAGCTAGAACTAGTCAGAAATGGGAAGAAAAAATCTCTAGGGGTTTTTTGGAGGGGAGGAGGGGGAGGAAGAAGAAATTTCAAATTCGTTTTTGTTTTGAAAATGGATCAATATAAAAAAACTGGTTATGAAAACCTGGCTTTCTGAAAATGAGAAATTTCTATAAAGTTTAACAAAAACCTTGATAAAAATTGTCACAAAAGTATCCCAGGAAGTAGAGAATTTCAGTAGGGTCCACAATATTTTGTGAAACTTTTCATTTTAGGAAACAAAGGTAATTTTTTGACCCAAAAGACTGTTTGTTTGACACAAAGTTTACCTTCTGCTGCAATGTCATTGTGTAAACTGAGTTAAAGCTATATTCCCTAAACCACAACAGAGATCTCTGTGGTCTTTGTAACATCTGTATCCTGTCCCCAGCCATGAAACACTGGCATAACTCCCCCTCCCCCCGCCGCCTTCTCTGTTGATAGCCACATGTCGAAAGAAAGTACCTGACGAGACATTTGTTTACAAGGCACTATCCTGTAAAACCAAATTTCCCTGAGAAAAAACAAAAAAACCTTGCTTGTTGCTCTTTTTCTTCATAAAACCACACCGTTTTAAGTTTCCCAGCTGATGAGTCATACTCTGTGGCCTCTGTCAAGTTTTGTGCATCACATCCTGTCTCTAGTACTGAGAATTCAGCATGAAGACTGATGAGCCAGTGCATAAGCGAAATAATTTGAAGAGGTGTTTAAGACAGAAATTGTCATTTCCAAGAAAAGAATAATCCATTAAGGTTCTTCGGTGACCCTCCTGTCACCATAGTACCAGAACACCTCCAAAGGCAGGGAAATGCTATTATCCCCATTTTACAGATGGAGAAGTGAGGCACAGATCTGCAAAGTGAGGCACAAATCTGAGCCAGAGAGACTGAGGGTATGTTTATATACCACGGCACAGCTACGGCGCTGCCTTGCCGGGAGATGCTGCTTACCTTGACGGAAATGGGTTTTCTGCCTATAGTTAATACACCTCTCCGAGAGGTGGTAACTATATCAATGGAAGAATCCTCCCATCGACCCATCGAGTCACATCTACACCAGGAGTTAGGTCAACCTAACTTCAGCACTCAGGACGTGAAATTTTTCACAGCCCTGAGCAATATAGTCAGGTCAAGCTAATTTTTAAGTGTAGTCCAGCCCTAAGTGATTTGCCTAAGGTCACACAGGAAGTCTGTGTCTGAGCAGGGAATTGAACCTGGCTCCCCCATGTCCCACGCTAGTGCCCTAACCACTCGATCATCTTTCCCCTATGTAATAAACCTGCATTATCTGATTTTTTTTCTAAAGCAATAATTAAACAGTGCAATTAAAGAGGATCTGGAAGTGGATATACCCTGTACTAGAAATTCAGCCTTCAGAAACAAAGAACTATTTCTATTTCAATAGGACATTTAGATTTTTTTTAAAATTAATGGGACACAGGTTAAAAATCCTGACGTCCTTGACCTAAATTCTCACAGTGACTAGTAATTTTGCATGCCTCAAGTTTTGGGTGCCCAGATAGGCATATGCCTTCTGAAAATTAGGTCCCTGTAAGTAGGATTGCCAGGTATATGGTTTTCAGCACTGCTGACCTGGCCGTTAAAAGTCCGGTCAGCTGGGTGAAGGCGGGTAGGGGGAGCCAGGGGGCTCCGCAGGCTGCCCCTGCCCCCAAGTACCAGTTCTGCAGCTCCAATTGGCCGGGAACCATGGCCAATGGGAGCTCTGGGGGCTGTGCCTGGCCACACCTCCACGTAGAAACCGAAGGGGGGGCATGCCGCTGCTTCTGGGAGCTGCCTGAGGTAAGTGCCGCCTGGAGACTACACCCCTGACCCCCTCCCATGCCCCAACCCATTGCCCCAGCCCTGATCTCCCTCCCACCCTCCAAACCCCTCGGCCCCAGCCTGGACCCCTTCCTGCACCCCAAATCCTTTATCCCTGACCCCATCCCAGAGCCTGCATCCCCCGCCGGAGTCCTCACCCCTCTCCCATACCCCAACCATCTGCCCCAGCCTGGAGCCCTCTCTCACACTCTGAACCCGCAGCCCAGAGCCCTCTCCTGCACCCCAAATCCCTCATTTCTGGCCTCACCCCACAGTCCGCACCCCCAGCCAGAGCCCTCATTCCCTTCCACACCCCAGCTCCCTGAGCCCGCCCAGTGAGTGAGGGTGGGGAGAGTGAGTGACAGAGGCGGGGGGATGGAGTGAGTGGGGGGCAAGGCCTGGGAAGGGGAGGGGCAGGGCCTTGAGGGAGGGGCAGGGCAAGGGGTGGGGCAAGGGTGTTTGGTTTAGTGTGAGTAGAAAGTTGGCAACCCTACCTGTAAGGCAGTGTTCCTAATGTGTGAGGCTCACTGCACCCAGGGACGAGGCCTCAACTGTCCTCTATAGTCACTGTTTTCATCTTAAAATTAATTGTCCCCAAACTTCATTAATGCAGAGTTAATGCTGCCCAAGGCTGCCTCCTGCCCTTTCAGAATGTGCAGAGAGGCTGAACTTAAACCTCTGAAAACCAGGAAATGCAAACTACAATATCCACCACCCCTGCAACATAACCTTAATGTGCCCCCTTTGAGCGATGCCCCAGCATGCCAACCACTCACACTAGCACTCTGCCCTTAGAGATACTGTAACCAGTAAGGCCTGGTGTACACTTAAAATGTAAATTGACCTAGTTGTGTCACTCAGGGGCGTGAGTTTTCATGCACTAGCACACCACAGCACTGGCTGAGTTGAAAACAGTGTTGGGAAATACTGAATCCAAACACTGCTCACTGATTTAATATATATAAGATCATAGAAATGTAGGACTGGAAGGGACCTTGAGAGGTTGCCTAGTACAGCCCCTTGCACTAAGGCAGGACTAAATAAACCAAGACCATCCCTGACAGTGTTTGTCCACCCTTTTCTTAAAAACCTCCAATGACTCCCTTTGAAGCCTATTCCAGAATTTAACTATCCTTATGATTAGAAAGTTTTTCCTAATATCTAATCTAAATCTTCCTTGCTGCAAATTATGCCCATTACTTCTTGTCCTACCTTCAATGGACATGGGAAACAAGTTATCACCGTCATCCTCATAACAACCCTTAACATATTTGAAGACTGTGTTCAGGTCTTCCCTCACTCTTCTTTCCTCAAGACTCAACTTGCCCAGTTTGTTTTAACGCTTCTGCATAGGTGAGGTCTAAACCTTTGATCATTTTTGTTGCTCTCCTCTGGACTCCAATTTACCCACATCTTTCCTGAAGTGAGGTAACAAGAAATGGACACAGAACTCTAGCTGAGGTCTCACCAGTGCTGAACAGCAAGACAATTATCTACCCTTTCTTACATCCGACACGCCTGTTAATACACCTCAGAATAACGTTAGCCTTTTTGAAACTTGCATCACATTGTTGACTCATTCAATTTGTGATCCATTATAACCCCCGGATCTTTTTCAGCAATACTGCTGCCTAGCCAGTCATCCCCCATTTGGTAGTTGTGCATTTGATTTTTCATTCCTGAGTGAAGTACTTTGCACTTGTCTTTATTTAATTTCATCTTGTTGATTTCAGACCAATTCTCTAATTTGGCAAAGTAATTTTGAATTCTAATCCTGTCCTCCAAATTGCTTGTAACCCCTCCCATCATTGTGTCATCCACACATTTTATAAGATATTCTCCACTCCATCATCCAACGCATTAATGAAAATATAAAATAGTACTGGACCCAGGACAGACCCCTGCGGGACACCACTAACTGTGCCCTCTTGGTTTGACAGCGAACCATTCAACCAGTTGTACACCCACCTTATAGTAATTTCATCTAGACCACACTTCCCTAGTTTGCTTGTGAGAATGTCATGTGGGATTGTGTCCAAAGCCTTACTAAAACCAAGATATATCACGTCTACTGCTTCACCACTAACCGCTAGGCCAATAGCCCTGTCAAAGAAGGAAATTAGGTTGGTTTGGCATGATTTGTTCTTGACAAATCCATGCTGGTTATTCCTTACAACGCTATTATCCTCTAGATACTTACATATTGATTGATTAATAATTTGTTCCAGTATTTTTCCAGGTATCAAAAATTAGGCTGACTGGTGTATAATTCCCTGGGCCCTCTTTATTCCCCTTTTTAAAGATAGGTACTATGTTTGCCCTTGTCCAGTCCTGTGGGACCTCATATGTCCTCCATGAGTAATAGAATATAAATGCTAATGGTTCTGATATCGCTTCAGCTAGTTCCTTAAGTACCCTAGGGTGAATTTTGTCAGGCCCTGCTGACTTGAATACATCTAACTTACCTAAATATTCTATAATCTGTTCGTTCCCCCTTGTTGTTAATATTAATTGTGTTGAGTATCTGATCACCATTAACCTTTTTAAGTGAAGACTGAAGCAAAATAGGCATTAAATACCTCTAGCCTTCTTGAATCATCAGTTATTAGCTCGCCTTCCCTGTTAAGGACATGACCTGCACTTTCCTTCATCTTCCTCTTGCACCTAATGTATTTAAAGAACATCTTCTTATTGCCTTTTATGTCCCTTGCTAGGTGTTACTCATTTTGTGTCTTAGGGCATGTCTACACTACAGCCACTGCCACAGCACAGCTATGGTACTGCAGCTGTAGTACTGTAGTATAGACGCTTCCTACATCAACAGAAGGGGTTTTTCCATCAGTCAGTGTACTTAATCCATTTCTCTGCTGGGCCAGGTTGCTAGTGTTGATGGGAGAATTCCTCACAGCCCTCAGCAATAGAGCTAGGTCAGTGGTTCCCAAACTTTAACAACCTGTGAACCCCTTTCACGAAAATGTCAAGTCTCGCAAACCCCCTCCTAAAAAATAATATTTCCAGGGATTTTCTCCTTTACCTGAATATAAATTATAAAAGCAGTGCCCTTGGAAATACGCGATTTGTTTTTATGACATGCTTATTACACACTATTTATTATTAATTATTATTTATCATGACAGTATTTTTATTACATTATGAAAACAGCAACGCTCTTCCAAGATCTCACTTTCGTAGCTTGTATCACTTTGAATAAGCCTGTTATAAGACGAGGTTACTATGTTTCATCAAGGAGTATCAGATGTGAAACAGAATGAAGGTATTTAAGAAGTCAACTCAAAGAGTTCCTCCTACACAAACATTCAGGTCTTGAGCAGTCCGGGCAAACAACGCACGTTACAACAAAGCTTAAACTTGTTCTTCATAATAATTTTAAAAACAACACTAGCTGCCTATTTCATTTTAAAAACAGCACAAAATATCCACCTCCATTTCTTATAAGGAGTCTTGAAGTTTAAATCTCCTCAGTGTGATAGATATACTTGCTTTGATCTGCTTAGCTCTTGGAAGTCCAGGGGCTTCGGGCTGCTGGTCCCATGCTGCCCGGGATCCCTAGGGACAGCTCTGTCCACCATTAGGTATTTTTTTTCCTGAGAACCCCCTGTAACATTTCGCGAACCCCAGTTTGGGAACCACTGAGCTAGGTCAATCTAATTTTAAGGGCAGACCAGGTGTTTGTCTTTCTGAGTTTGTTCCTACATGCTTGTGCTATTCATTCGTACTCCCCCTTAGCAACTTGTCCATGTTTCCATGTTTTGTAGGATTCCTTTTTGATTTTGTGGTCATTAAAGAGGTCCTGATGGAGCCAGGACTATTCTTCCTGTCTTTCCTTCTCATCAAGATGGTTTGCAGCTTTACCTTTAATATTGTCTCCTTAAGAAACCACCAGCTCTCCTGAACTCCTTTTTCCCTTAGATTTTCTTCCCAGGAGACTGGACCCATTTGTTCTGAGTTTGTGAAAGTCTGCATTTTTGAATGATGTAATTGCATGAAAACATTCCCTTAGTAGATTTTGTTTGTTTGTTTTAAGATTAAAACTCTTAATTCTTCTTGAAGGGGCTGGATTGACAGCCCTGTGCAATGGTGTGTCACTTTAAAACAGGCACCAGAAAATGCCAGCAGTGCTGGGGGAATTCAGCAGAAGTACACTAGCCCTTTGAGTATGAGCAGGCTGAGGGAGATCTGCCAGCAAACTAGCACTGGGCCTATTCCCATGGTACTCGACAGTACACCCTAGAGAACTAAGTTCAGAATAGACGGGACACAGATGGTAGCAGTGTGAGCTCTCTCCCAGCACTGCCTGCACCAATGCACCCCGAGGTGGGAACACCTTTAGGGTGAGAGGGGTGGCCCATTCTGTTCTTTGCCTCTGCTTTGCGTGCCAAGTGTCAGCTGTGGTTGGGATTTACAGTGAATGCCTCTGCACCAGGTCACCCAGAAGCCATCTGATAGTGGCATTTGGTCACCACTGACCTGGTCCTAATTTCCCAAGTCCTTGGACCTGCAGGATCTGAGAGCATTGTAGAGGCAGTACAAGCAACCTGAGGTGCGGGAGGGAGAAGGTCATTCTTCCCTTGAGCAAGACACTTCCCCCACAACCAACAGACCTGGCTGACCCAGCATCTGCAGAGGCCAGCTACAAAAAGATTTGGGTCCAGCCCAGGCAGCCAGCACTTTGCTTGCTAAGAGAGAATAAGGGGGGAGTGGGAGGGAGGGAGGGATGGCTATGGGTTGATGGGATCCTCCAGATTCCTCTTCCAAATATTCCCCTAGGAAATCAATTCATGCAGCTCAAGCCTGTGCCTGAGAACAGGGCTCTTACGGCCCAGGGGATGAAGCATTCCCCAGACAGACACTTACTCAACAGTCCACTTTAATTACATGTTATTGATTTAACATACTTTAAATAAACCAGAGTGACCCAGCTCCCCGCTGCCTGGCACTTTGTGCAGCTATTCACACCATGACTGCAGCATGGATGTCAAACCTACCAGATGAGAATGGCAGCATTTTACACCTTCTTTGCAGAGGTGAGCAGCAGAGGAGAATTGGGCCGCAGCTTTTTAGCATCTTCTACCCCTCTCCCTGCTCTACTCCAAGCATGTTCACATTGGTGTTCCTAACAGAAGAGATGAAGCTGGAGATTTCCCTGATGCTTTCATGCCTTGACTCCTGGGCTGGTCTGCACAAATAAATCTAATCAATCACACACACATACAGAGCAGATAATGAACAAGTAACTGGTGTAGGACACAGAGTCCTTCCCTCTGCAGATACACAGTCCTTTTCTTATGTGGGTGTCAAATGCTGAGGTCTTTAACTGAGCAAAATTCATATGTAAGTGAATTGCTTGATTAAGGGCTGCAGAACTTGGTCCATTGATCTGAAGAGGATACTTCACTTGATATAAGGCAAAAGGGCCAAAGAAGATCTACACGCCGATTTTAAATTTTATAAATTAATTCACAGTGTCAAACGTCAGCTGATTAAAATAAACACAGGGTCCCTATCTTCAGCCTGCAAAGAAGAGTGACTTGTAAAGTAAGAGGTTGAGGCATTCCAAAAGATGGACTGTCCTTTAAATTCACGGCACAGTGAAATTTGTGACTAATGACCGACTCAAATTGCATAAAGCCTTGAACTAGTAGAGGTCACCTTAATTTCCTCCACCTAAACTAGGGTGTCTGTGATAAGCAGCATGGGTATTGGAAGAAGGAGAGTGAGCCAAAATGTAACATTCCTCATCTGAATGCGTTCTGCATGGGAGGGGGACCTCAGAAACGAATATGCCCATAGTACCTTTTCCAGAGTGACTCCTGCTCAGACAAGCATAACATTTGCAATTTCCTTTTAACATTTTTCATTTGGGTCAGTCTTAACGAGAATAACTGCTAACCTATTCAGAACACAAGGCTGAGTCTAAATCAGATTTTGGATAGTCCGATGCTAGATGTATTTCAGACTCATTTATAATCAACACTATACCGTTTTAGAGGACATGAGTAGGGCCCTACCACATTCGTGGTCCATTTTGGTCAATTTCACGGTCATATGATTTTAAAAATAGTAAATTTCATGATTTCAGCTATTTAAATCTGAAATTTCACAGTGTTGTCATTGTGGACCTGACCCAAGAAGGAGTTGTGGGGTGGCCACAAGGTTATTGTAGGGAGGGTTGCAGAACTGCTACTCTTACTTCAGCGCTACTGCTGCCAGCGGCGCTACCTTCAGAGCTGGGCAGCTGGAGAGCGGCGGCTGCAGGCCGGGAGCCCAGCTCTGAAGACTGCACCGCCACCAGCAGCAGCGCAGAAGTAAGGATGGCAGCCGCCACTCTCCAGCCACCCACCTCTGAAGGCAGCAGTGCAGAAGTAAGGGTGGCAATACCATACTGTGCCACCCTTACTTCTGCACTGCTGCTGGCAGGGCGCTGCCTTCAGAGCTGGGCACCTGGCCAACAGCCGCCACTCTCCAGCCGCCCAGCTCTGAAGGCAACGCAGAAGTAAGGGTGGTAATACTGCAACCCCCCTGCCCCTAAAATAACCTTGCGACCCCCCTGCAACTCCCTTTTCGGTCAGGACCACCAGTTTGAGAAACTCTAGTCTCCTCCGTGAAATCGGTATAGTACAGGGTAAAAGCACACAAAAGAACAGATTTCACGGCGGGGGGGAGACCAGATTTCATGGTCCATGTCGTGTTTTTCATGGCCATGAATTTGGTAGAGTCCTAGACAGGAGCAATAGAGGAGATCATTACATGCAATGTCTTAACTTTATTGCACAGCATAGGACCAAAGACCTCACAGCCTGAGATATAGTTCTTTAGAGGATCATGATGTTACAAAAATCATTTTTAAAATTTGATATTAAAATAGTATATTGATGGGTATTGGATTTTCCAGTGGAAAACTCCATGTGTGTTAAGAGTCCTAAGGGCACTGGGTGGTAGTTACCAGAATTCATCATTTTACTTCCAGGCAAGTCAGATCATTCCACCCCCCTACATTCCAAGGAGTCTGTCTCAGCCAAAAGTGCCATTTCCCTGCTGTGAGAATGGAATGTCAGACACTGGTAGGTAATGGAATTCAGTCATTAATTCCTCAATCAATGCTTTGGGAGGTCTGACCAGGGTACTTGTTTGAATAAGTCCCATGAATGTTAATCGGAGGTATACGTAAATTGGGATCTTAACATATTATGGATGTAAATCCCCATTAAATCCCCATCTAGCTCACTATTGACACTGTGTAAACACTATATTAATACATCGCCAACAATACATAATGCCCTCCAAGATCAACTAAGACAGTAGTTCTCAAAGCCGGTCCGCCGCTTGTTCAGGGAAAGCCCCTGGCGGGCCGGGCCGGTTTGTTTACCTGCTGCATCCGCAGGTTCGGCCGATCGCGGCTCCCACTGGCGAACCGCGGCCAGTGGGAGCCGCGATCAGCCGAACCTGCGGACGCGGCAGGTAAACAAACCGGCCCAGCCTGCCCTGAACAAGCGGCGGACCGGCTTTGAGAACGACTGAACTAAGATACTCTGATATTTTGGCCTTGTCTTCAGTGGGAACAAAGGACGTGTTCTTAAATTGAGTTAGTCAATCTTTAACTCGACCTGCTAACTTGTATAAAAACTACAAACTGCCTTGTCTTTGCTACAATTTTACCTCCGGTTAGCTAAGGCCATGTCTACACTACCACTTACGCCAGCAAAACTTTTGTCACAGACGGGTGTGAAAAAAACACCCCCCCGAGTGACATAAGTTTTGCTGGCATAAGCGCTCATGTGCACAGCGTTCTGTCGGCGGGACACACGCTCCCACTGACATAGCTACCTCTGCTTGTTGAACTGGTTTTATTATCTCAGTGGGAGAGCTCTCTCCCGTCGGCAAAATGCGGCTACATGAGCACTCTTTGAGCGGCACAGCTGTATCAGTACAGTTGTGCTGCTGTAAGTGTATAAGTGTAGACATGGCCTAACTCAAGAACACATCATTTCTCATAGAGACGACAAGGCCTCAAACTCTGAGGCTGGTAGCAGGGGGTTTCATCGAGGGTTCTCAGCTCTGGAACCATATTCTGTTAACTTCACAGCATGATACAAGGCCTGTTGAAAGCCAAGACCTGTTGAACAGGGCTTTTCGCAGTTGCTGGCATTTAACTGGGGGATGGTTTGTTTGCTGCCCAATTTGCTCCTTTAAGTATTAATACAGGATGTTAAAGTCATAAATGCAACCAGAGGCTGTGCAATGAGAATGTATTTTTTCCAACACAGAATTATGCAAATATATACAATTATCTTCACAATGATGAGAGAATAGATATTTTTACACTCCCCTGGACCCTGATATATTCTAATATAATAGTGGTGTATGGTCTGATATTGGCCTCTTACCAAATTAACTCATTTGGTTATCCTAGATGTTTCTAAAGGCACCTGTCACTATAATATTTAAGTGCATGGTCTTGTTTAAGCTAGAGCTGGAAATTCCATTTCATGAAGGATTTTAAGATTTTGAAATCTGGTTAATTCCGATTTGGAACAAAACCCCCACATTTAGAAATTCCTCCTGAAAGGAAAATACCATTCTGCATCAGGGCAAGGCAGCCTGCTAGGTGGATTCCTGGATCCCCATCAAAACTGTTTTAGTTTCTGATATTTTGATGAAAATTTGGTATTTGCTGCAGAACATTTTGACTCCCCCCACTCATTTTTGTAAAAAACGTCTGACCAACTCTATTGTAACTCAGTCCTATACCCGCCTCCCCCAAAAAGGAAGAAAATGAACCTTGTAGAAATGGTTGGATAACTACAGGGAAAAAATTAACCTTCGGCATGACCACCTCAATGAACACTAGTATTCCATGCTGGCATGCCAGCTCTCTGCCCATTGCCATCCTGTCCTTCCCCTCTCAACAAGGGTGGAAGTGGCATTGTGAAAATACAGGAGACCAAGAACACCATTAAGCTTCTAGGGATCCATTGTGTGAGCACTGAGTAGTCATGCTATTATATTACTGCACTGTGTAATCACAAAGTTTAGTTTAGATGATAAGACACATTAGCACGGAACTCCTCCTGATTAGCAAAAGCATAAATGCTAGAGCTGAGCAACATTTTTTCAAGCAAAACTTTTTTTTTTTTTTTTTGGTCAAAACATGGCTTTTCCTCCCTTCCCCCAAAACAAACAAAAATCACACACAAAATATTTCTTTCCTAAAATTCAGTTATCCCCAAATAATAAAAAAAATCCGTTTTCATTTTTCCCTCCCTATACTGTTTATTCAGTGAAAAGAGAGAGAAAAGGGCACGTGCGGGAAAAAAAAGAAAAATTTCAAACAAAAAATTGTTCCTGTTTGAAACGTGAGGAATGAAAAGGGTTTTGAAAATGTGTGTGAAAAATCTTTACTTTTTTATAAATCAGCTCTCCATAATAGCTCGTAACTAGAAATTGCCATTACAATATAGTCTGCTCGCCCAGTTAGAACAGGCCACATCATTTATGGCATGAGAGTACGAGTGTAGTTATTCTGGCCCAGCCCACATCAGGATGAGTCCTAGTTAGGTAAGCACAGGGTTCTTCTAGCATGTTCCCCCAAGCCGCCCCCCACCGCCCCTCCCGCAAGGTCTCAGAGCTCGAGCTCCAGCCCAAGACCAAACTGTGACGGGTTGGATCACAGAAACCCCCTTGGGAACTGCCAAGTGATGTGCCAAGACTACTTCTGCCCCTGCTTTCCCTGCCAGCTCCGGACTCCAACACCCTGTCTTGTTGAGCCAGACACGCCCGTCTGCTCCAACACAGACCCAGGGTCTGAATTACTCGCCCCAAAGCTGCAGACTTAACTGAAAACAACTTACAGAAGTGTTCCTGCCTTTAACACTCAGATGCCCAACTCCCAATGGGGTCTAAACCCAAATAAATCCATTTTACCCTGTATAAAGCCAACAGTTGATCTGGTGCCAAGCCACAGACCTGCTGCTTTTACAAAGAGCTGCATGCAATACTTGGCAGAGACCCCACCACCACCCTCAAGAGCACTGTGGGTACTTCCGAGGAACCTGAGTCACAGGCCCCTGCCATAAACAGTGAGGAGGAGGAGTTGGATGAGGAAGAGAAAGATTAGTATGGGGGACAGGCAAGCAGGGTGTCCAGTTGAGCTGCCAGTTGAGGCCTGTTTTAGACTCCACCGCAGTCTAGCCAGGCCCAGCAATCAAGAACAGGTGAGCCTGATGTAGGCGAAGGAACCTTGGGAAAGTATGTAAATAAATTTCCTATTACAGGTATGACTCCCCCAACTTAACAGGACACAGCTATTGACTTTTCATTAACTTACTCATACTAGAACAGGTGGCGGTACAACCAAAAGAGGTAGAGTTCCTATCTGCTTTCCATTCATCTCTAGAGTTAGGCGGGGATGGGGACCGTGCAGAGCAGATTGTCTATGTACATAAGGATGTCCCTTGTATCCTCCTGAGCGATCTCAATGAAACGTCCATGGAGGTACACTGCAATCCTCTCCCAAAGATTTCTAGGAATGGCAGCCTTATTTCTTCCTCCGCAGTAGGACACTTTCCCATGCCAGTCAGCAATAACTTTGGCAGGTGCCATTGCAGTAAACAGGCTAGTGGCATATGGGCCTGGGCGACTTCCGGACGCCAGCATCAGCTGTGCTCTCTCTGCCTCTCTCAGGAGAGAGAGAGCAGATAAAATCACCACTCCCTGTGGAAAATAGTGCCAGCATTCAGAGCCAATGCCCTATACTCATAGTTTCATGCAACCAAGTAATACCCTAATTGTTTCCCTTACCACTGGCAGGCCATACTCCCCATGACTTGAGTTGAGAGTGGCACGGGGCACAAGCAGGCCAAAGCAGAAGTGTTAATAAGCACGTCTTCCTTAATACTTCAGGGGCGCAAGGGAAGGTGCGTGTTCTGAATCTGAAGTTTTGCTTTCCATTTCTACTATACTGACAATGGTACCTCAGTGTGTTTTAGCCACGGCTGCAGGCTGTTGTGGCCTGAGGGCCACCCCCTCCACACCAGAGGAACGACTGACCCAGATAAGGAGGTGAGAAAAAGAGGATGAGGGAGGACGTGTTCTGTAAGAACCTGCAAGCCAACGCTGCAACGGACTGTGAGCTGAGGGCCTGTAGGGTGAATATGGCAGACTGAATGGAGAAGGAAAAAGCAGACAGGTGAAAGGCCCAGAGTTCCAGCAGGAAAAAGAGAGGGAGATGCACTAGGACATAATGGGGTTTCTCCGGCAGCAAACGTAGATGCTGCAGACTCTGGTGGACCTACAGGTTGAACAATCCTGTGCTCAATTCCCATTCTCCCTGTGGAGAATGACACTATAGTGCCTCTCTATACTCCGCTCCTCCTCCAGCATTCCACATATCCTCAGGGCTCGCATGCCTACCCCTACCACTCCACACCAGGGGAAAGCCTGGACAACCAGAGCTTCCCATACACTGACCTGTCAGAGCCCTGGTTTATGTCTATGTAGCTACAATGGGCATCAATGTTCCTTCCTCTTGTTTATTTATTAATTTATCCTACATTACACTTGTTACATTTATTATTTATTTATTTATCCTACATTTTTTTAAGTTACAATGTATTTACTTTTAACTTCTTCAGATCGTTTTGGTTTTTTTAGCTGTTTTTGTAAGTAATGAAAGTCTTTTGTTGTGAAAGTGATTCATCTCGATCAGTTTACAAACCATGGTGGATAATGCCTGCTGGCAGCGAAAGCAGTGCTCTTGTACACTCACAACCGATAGGATCAGTGCCAAACAGGGCAGTCATCAAAAATGTAGAACAAGCAATACAACATGAACAGGTGCACTGTCTGTGATATATGCACAGATGCGCAGCAAGCACCACACAATTCCTAACAGCGCCAGGTTGAGCACAGTACAACACAGCACATTACTGTGGCTTTCTGTTAAAGTGCTCTTTCAAAGCCTCCTGAAGCTGTGTAGCTCCTTGCTTAGCTCACCAGATAGACCTTGTGTCTGGCTGTTCAAACTCAGGAGACAGCCACTCCACCTCCACCCCTGCAACAAGTTTTCCCTTTTGCTTCACTAATATTATGCGGGAGACACCAGGCAGCTATAACCATTGGGATATTTTTTGCACTGAGATCCAATCTGGTGAGTTAACACCGCCAGCGCCCTCCAATCTACCAGAAGCACATCCAGCTGTCATTCTGCACTTGCTGAGCTGGTAGCTGAAGCTTTTCTTGGTGCTGTCGAGGTGGCCGGTGTACGACTTCCAGAACCAGGTAGTAAGGATCATTATTGGCATTTAAACATTGCCAGTGGTAATCGACTGGCTGGGAAAGAAGGTTCCTGCATGTAGCTTTCTGAATAGTCCTGTGGACTTAAAGATGAGAATGTCAGGCACCTTCCCTAATCAGCCAACACGGATGACAGTGACGTTTCCCCAGTGATCCACCTGTGCTTGCATAACCATGGACAAGTAACCCTTTCTGCTGATGTACTCTGTGGCAAGGGGCTCTGTAGCCAAAATAGGGATGTGTGACACATCTATTGCTCAACCACAGTTTGGGAACCGCATCACTGCAAATCCATCCACTATGTCCTGCACGGTGCTGAGAGTCACAGTCCTGTGTCGCAGGAGACAGGGAACGGCCCTGCACACTTGCATGACAGTGGCCAGCACAATGAATTTTCCGCCTCCAAAATGACTTCTCACTGACTGGTAGCAATCCGGCGTTGCAAGTTTCCTCAGGTTTTCTCCAGTCACTTCTCCACTGTCAGTGTAGCTCTCAGTTTGGTATCCTGGCATTGGATGGGTAGGGCGAACTCAGCACACAGAGCCAGGAATGTGGCCTTGTGCATCTGAAAGTTCTGCAGCCACTGCTCATCATCCCAAACCTGCATTACAATATGATCCCACCAGTCAGTGCTCGTTTCTCAGGTCCAGAAGTGGCACTCCACCATCTGCAGGTGCGCAAACAACCTTGAATTGGTTTTCGCTATGTCCCACAACAATCTGTCCTCCAAGAATCGGTTCTTCTTGCAGCTCTGCAAATACCAGAGGATAGCGTGTCCTGTGCTTCCAAAGCTCATGACAATAGTGCAGAGCTGCACAGGCTGCGTGCTTCTGTCTGAGATGGCAGACAGTGACAAGTCCTGTAGTGGTTCATGGGAAATTGAAAATAGGCCCAAAAATTAGGGATAGAGATGATATAAGAAGATGGAGAGCATTGCATTATGGGAAGTTGACCCTTTGCTCCCAGTCACCTCTGCATGAGTCATTTCTGTCCCACCATGCATTGCCAAAACTACACAAATATTTACCTATGGTGCACTGCACTGTGCATTGACACAACCACTCCTGGTAGTACACACAGCGTCGATGCAAGGAGCCAAGTATGCATGCACACAAGCGATAGACTAACTGTGGCGGCTGTATGCTGACGTAACTTGTGTCAGCAAAACTTTGTAGTGTAGAAAGTAAGGTCTTCAGGGCAGGGACTGACCCATACTATACGTCCGTACAGCACCTAGAACAAGGGAGGCCACCATTTTGGTTGGGGCTGTCGGTTCTACCGTGGTACAAATAATACCTAAAGGTAGGGTGACCAGATCACTGATGGGAAATATTGGGACGCGGGGGGGGGGGGGGGAGAAGGGGGGAAATTGGGACGCGCGGGGGGGGGGAGCAAAAAAAAAAAAGCTGTTTTGCAGGTGCCGGCCGTGCCATGGCTGCTGTCCCCCCCCCAGGGCACATGCGGCACGTCCCGCCGCCCCACGGGGAAGGAGCCGCTGGAGCGAGAGGCGCGGGGCTCCGGACCCCTGCAGTGGCGGGGCAGAGCGGCTCAGGGCCACGCACATTGGTCGGGACGCGGGACAAACAAGCAAATATCGGGATAGTCCCGATAAAATCGGGACGTCTGGTCACCCCTACCTGAGGGTTGGAGGCCTAGGTAAATTAACCAACACTGCTCAAATTTCAAACACATGCACGTGGTGAACTGCTGGTGCACACAAGCTGCAAGATTTATTTCCCCAACATCATTTACTGAATCATTTGAAATATGAACAAATTTTGGGAAGTGTCGAGATGGTTTGTGAATTAAAAAAAATAAAATAAAAGGTAAAATTGATCATATTAGTTGTGCAGCTCTACAAATTAATCAGTGTACAAAACTGAAGAGGATTTTCCTGCTCAGTATATGTTTGTTACAAGGTTCTTGCTGGTCATGCAAAAAAATCTGGCACATGGGTCATTTGTTCATTCTGTTCTTTGTGAATCAGAAATAGAATGAGCAGGGTCTTTGTAGGGAAATGCGGTTTTCATTCACACATGCGTATTGCCCTTTTTGTTAGTGAGACCAATATTTGTCCAGGAGAGAATTCTTCCTTTGCGTAATGAATATGTTTTTGCTATTTGTTATTTACAGCACCAAAGTTTCGGAATGTGGAAGAAAAAAACCCAACAACCCTGGCAGCACAAATTGCTACGTTGCTTTGCAGCCCTCAAAAGAAACAGCACAGCATAGAGTGTACATTCCATTCACAAGCGAAATGGATCATCAGGCAGGAATGACTTCAAAGGAATGTATGCATCATGCCTCTGACATTTCGTTGCAATTCAAACAGGGAGGGAGGGAAAGCTCAGAATTATGGATAAGCGGTTCGCCTGGATCGTACATTTGTTCTTAACTATCAGATATGGAGGAAGATTTCCACTTGGCATCAGTGTCGGAATCTCAGCTAGTCCCTTTCCAAGCCACACATCTGAGAAGCCTCAGAGAGCTTACATTAGGGAGAAACAGAAGGCAAAGGAAATTGTAATGTTCAGTGAGATGTTACAGTGCAGGTTAGAGGCTGGGGGTGGACTAAGAAACGTGAAATGTTATCGCTAAAATCTGGCTCCTTCCAAAAACACACAACATTGTGGAAGCCTTGAGTTTTGTCTGCTAGTTTCAGACATTCCAGCATATGCTTCTGATTTTGTTTTTAATACCTACAGTCCATCCGGAGACAATTCATGGCAACTGTGGCCATTGTAACACTATATAAAACACAGGGTTTGATGACAAGTGATATGAAGTGTGATTGGAAAAAAATAATGCCTCCTGGTAATAATAATATTTCCTGCTCAGATTGGTCTCACAATAATAAGCCTGCTCCTGTGGTGTTCGCAGAGTCATAGACAGGACTGTGGTATTACATTACAGCTGCGGCCTGGTTAGATATTCACAGGAATGAAGAGTAGATGCAGACACACCGGAAAGGTCTGAATGATAATTCATTGCTCGTCACTGAGTACAGCCTCTTCCACTGAGACCGGACTGAGTCAGGAAACACCCCAGCTCAATTAAAAAAAAAAAAGTAATCTTTCCAGGATGCTAGGTGGCAGAAGTGGTGCTGCCCCACCCTGACCCACCCCACGCTGGCTTGGTTTTATGAGCTTGGCAGCCTGATTCCAGGAGGTCAGAAATAGATTGGAGCAGGAAGTGCCTCAGAGAGCTTTCCATTGAAAAGGGCGGGTGGAAGAAGAATGAGGGTGGGAGGAGGAGCAGCAGCAGCTCACACTTACTGAAGTGGGGGAAAAACCCTGCCCTGATGGAGTGGGTTGCAGATAGGTCACTTCATCCTGTTCCAAGAGGAAACACATTTGAATTCTTTGTTATAACTCAGTTAGCTATTCTGTTCACTGGCTCAGTGAGTTTATTCTTAAGTAGGAGCAGAGGCTTGGCTGGCTTGAGAAGCCTCCTTCAATACAAGAGTGTTTATCTGGGGCTTCCCCATCTTATCCTTCTAACTCCACAGCACCTAATTATGGCAGTGCCATCAGAATTACGCAGGGTGTGACATGTCTATTAGCAAGCTGGATTTTGGGGGTTTAAAAACGTCACAATTTCAAAATAATTCCAGGCTTTTTTTGAGGGGAGTTGGAAGGGAGGAGAGAAAAATGGAGAATCAGCTTCCGAGTCCAGCAATGGTTTCATTTACATTCACAAAAACAAAGCCTCAGAGGTGATGCATTCCATTGGATAGAGGACACGGGCCTGGTAATCAGGAGAGGTGGTCTAGTCCCAGCTTGGTACCACTGACTCTCATGATTAAAGGCCTTATTCAGACCTGGTAGGCAGATGTAACTACATCGAGTCCCCATGTCTGAATCTGGCCCTGTGTATTGTGCTTTATTTTACTTGTACAGCATTAAGGTCGGCTGTAAGGCTGCAGGATAGCCATCTCCGCAAGACCCTCATAAAAAGCCAGCCATGTTTCTCCGGCAGCTACCCCACTGAGCCAGAGTGCTAAATTGAATAGTTGAAGCTAATTTGCTCAGGCTAAGTTTGAGCCCTGAAAGAGATGGTTGGTAAAAGACGGAACTGAGTCCCTCAGATGCCATGTTCAGGATTGTTTGCTATGTATTAATATCAGTGGAAACATCAAAGCAGCCAGGGGAGACAAGGAACAGCAACGTCCCAAAGAAATGTCTTTGCAGGCTGAGCAATATCACCCAGAGGCTGCAATAAGACTGGTGTCCGCCCTCCATTGACATTCCGTACAAGAGGAAGTTACACAACTGTGAAGAGTTTACAAACATGAGTAAAGCCACGTGGAATCTGGGTGTCCTACAATATGACTAAAGTCATGCCTTTCGGACGAAACCAACTAAGGTCCTTGTCATGGTCATGACAGAGCCTAGGGATTTTTTATTTTTTTGCCAAATTCTGGTGGCCTAGTCTGAATTAGGATTTGTGTTCTGCCTAATTTACAGTCCTACTGCAGTTTCAGATCAAGTGAGTTATTCTTCACTATCCGCCTTGTGCAACTGTCCGCTCCTCCTCCTGCCAAATTGGTGCAGAGGTGCTGCTGCAGAAAGGTTGCCCATTCTCACTTCAGAAACACCTGTATTTCAATGGTCACTGTATGGTGTATATAGCGGTGTAACCTACAGGACAGGACATTCTATTTTCTGTGTATTGCACCTTTAAATGTGGCCTCCCCCATTTACTGCAGGGGTAGCTCTGATGCATCCGCCATTTTGTATTCCAGTTCAGATGCAGAACGTTACAGAGGGAATGGCTGTGTTCTCTTCATCACGGAGACTCTACATTTGTTCGGTGCTGTTTTTCTGTAATAATCTAGTCTGAAAATACCCGGTTTGCTCTTTGTTCCTGGGAAAGTAACAGAGTAAACAATGCCTCTTACCAGTGCAGAGCTAGATTCTCAGCTGGTGTATAGTTGTGCAGGTCCATCAACTCCAATGGAGTGATGCAGATTTATACCAGCTGAGGATCTGGCCCGAAGTCCTATCTTGAGATTCTTCAGGTGAAAACATGAACTATAAGTGTAAGTTACTGAACAGAGAGAGTCAAGAGGTTCCTGTTTCACTCCGGACTTCCCCTTTGCCCTTGTTGAACCACTGCTACTGTCAGGGAAAATCCAGTACTGGCAGAGGAATGGACTAGGTAGATGACCAGTAGTAAATCTCCTCTGTAGCTAGATATTATTTGACACTTAACTTCACTAGTTCTTTCACATCACTTCATGCTCCTCTCAATCAATGTAATACTAACCCCTCCCCTTTCTGAAAATCTAGTTGTTCCGCGATGCATGCCAAGGAATGGCCACTCTGTATTTACCGTGCCCTAAGGTTAAGTCCTCTGGGGTAGAAACCTGGTTACTCACTTAAGGACCTGATCCAAAGCCCATTGAAGCGGATGGAAACACTACGCCTGGATTTCAACAGGCTTTGGAACTGGCCCTTAGTCACAGCACACTCATTCTATAACACCGGGTACATTTATGTTGATAGATAAACAATAAGAGTAATCAAGAGGGAGCCTTGAGAAGAGCTGCCTCTGGAGCTGTGGCAGCGTGCCCGACCAGTGCAGTGCAGCAGGCAGAAAAGAACTGGGAGACAGACTTGCTTGCCACTGGTGGAAACATGCAGCAGCAGAGAACAGAAATTCCAGGAGCTCCTGGAGGCAGAGGTCCAAGTATCTGATCTCCTGTGCTCTCCATCTTGTTTAATCACACAACATGCGACTCAATAAAGCAGAGCGTCCCTGCTGCAGACAAAACTCCTTATCCCACAAGTGTTTCATGTGGTCCACACCCAGATAGCCTCATGGATCTTTTTCTTCTAATTGCCCACAGTTGGGTGCAGCGCCACCGGTGATAGCAACTATGGGAGCACTAGTACAGCAAGGCACCAGCATTGTCACCGCTGGATCATCTGGCCATGATCAGAACAGATCTAGATGACCCGGTGGTAAAAATGCCAGTGCCTTGTCTACCCTAGAGCTCCCGCCGTTCTACTGCTAGTGACATTGCCCAGGTGAGAAGTATTAAGAAACAGCTCAGAGGAGACAAGACCGCAGGGGCCAGGGCTGCTGTTACATCCACTCACAATGGTTTCAGGGAGACCATTATGCAATCCAATGCTGCAAATGAGGAGAACAGAGATACCTCCAGCCACGCCATGTGCAACTCCTGTGCTGAGGACAAGCTGGCAGATGACACTTCTGAGGACATGTTTACACTGCAGCTGGGAGCGAGCATGGTAGCCTGGGTAGACAGGCTTGCGCTTAGCGCCACTCGAGCTAGAGCGCTAAAGACAATAGCAGCGTGGATGTTGCAGCATGTACGGCGGCTCAGGCTAGCTACCCGAACTTGGGCTCAGGCAGGCTTGGACTTGGATGGCTAGCCCCAGTTGCCACCCATGCTGCTATTTTTAGAGTGCTAGCTGGAGCAAAGCCGTATACCCAGGCTGGAAGGCCACAGTGTGTTTAAGCCACAGCCACGGAGGGCTAAAACAACCCAATTGCGGGTATTAGTGAGTCTGTAGCTAATACAAAATCACAGAAAAGAACATACTTTTGGTAACTTGTGTGATTTCCTTGTCTATCTATCTCACCTTCCTCTCGTGACCTCTGTTGTGAGGAAAAATGAGTCAATTAGAGCCACGTCAGGGAAAATCTTACACGGCAGCTAGTGAACAAATGTTTTCATGGCCTTGTAAGCAAGCAAAATGTGTTGCTCCTCAGGGCCAGATTATAATCTTAATTATATTGGCATAAACCCGGAGGAATTCCACTTAAATTACTTTGTATTTACACCAGCGTAAATTAGATCATAATCTCGCACCTTGTCGTTTTACGTTTGTAAGACACTGGGCACACCTATGGCATTAAATCATGTTCTCTAGTTTTGTCTCACATTTTCTGTGAACAAAGTCAGGGGTCACCAAGTGGAAAACTCGGTCTCTCACCACTGCAAGCAATTCGCTGTGAAAGTTGGGGTTATCAGCTCACAATGCATGATTGTGCTCAGTGACAAAAATCTGACTACTCTTATCACAAAAATCAGAGTTTATACTGGCGTAATCTAGCCATGTTTCAAATTGGCCAATAGCCAAATAGTTTTGATTTTTCACAATACCCAGATTGGTACCAAGCGAGCGATGCGAGGGAGTTTGATCTCCAGTTGACTGGTAGGAGTCGGATGTCAATCAAGGAGCATTGACCTGGGGCTGCAAAACCAACTCAAAATTAGCAAGCAGGGACTGGCTGCTCAGCCCAGCCGGTAACCTGGTCACTGGGAGTATTCAGCCTACGTGTGCTAAGATCCAAATGGAGAGATGTGGGAAATCTAATACTAGGCTAGGATTTTAGCTGCTGCACCCAGAGAAGATATTTAAAGAGAACATTTTAAAATTAAATGCAGCTAAAATAGCCTCTGCGACCACAGCAAAAGGTTAGCGGTCCTATTAATGGCAGGGCTTGGAGATATGAAGCCATTTTCATTGAAGCCAGCCTGATGCATGCTGGGTGGGATTCATCCCATGGGAGTCCAGGCGGTGTTGCAACCATCATCCTCTGCTGGAGTTTTCTACCAGCTTCAGTGCCTGATCCAAATCCCTTCAGTGTCTATCAAGAGACTCGCATTGACTTCAAGTGGCTTTGGTTCAGGTCCTTAGGCCTGGTCTACACTACAAAGTTAGGTCAATATAACCCATCTTGCGTCAACATTGGGTACGTGTCTACACTTAAATTTGTCTCCCACCGATGTAAGTGTCCCATTAAAGCAATGCAATAACACCAACTCCCTAAACTTTCTTGCGCTACAGGCGATGGTATTTCCAGTAGAGGGGGAGTGTTATTACATTATACAAGGCACTGGTGAGACCTTGTCAGGAATACTGTGTGCAATTCTCCCATGTTTAAGAAAGATGAATTCAAACTGGAACCAGGTCCAGAGAAGGGCTGCTAGGATGATCAGAGGAATGGAGCACCTGCCTTTTGAGAGGAGACTCAAAGAGCTTGGCTTGTTTAGCTTCACCGAACAAAGGCTGAGGGGGAGCTAGGATTGTTCTCTATAAATACATCAGAGGGATAAACACCAGGGAGGGAGAGGACTTATTTAAGTGCCAATTCTGACACAAGAACAAATGGATATAAACGGACCATCAACAAGTGTAGGCTTGAAATTAGACAAATATTTCTAACCATCAGAGGAGTGAAGTTCTGGAACAGCC
The DNA here is from genome assembly GCF_027887155.1 of Malaclemys terrapin pileata. NCBI lineage: Eukaryota > Metazoa > Chordata > Testudines > Emydidae > Malaclemys > Malaclemys terrapin. Next base: position 274,111,680 of record NC_071506.1, read on the forward strand.
TTCTAAGCATGAGCGGAGATTGGGGGGCAGCATGTAGGGGCATTGCCTCCCCCCAAACTATATACCAGAGTTTTTCAAACTGGGGGGGTGCCTCCCTAGGGGGGCACAAAGGAATGTTTGGGGGGTGGTAGAATGGTGATGCCAGATGGCTTGGGTCAGCCCCATGTGATGGGAATCTGGGAGAGAGTGCCACCTCCACCCTGACTCACTCATTAAGTACACTGTAATGTGAGTACCACTAACAATTGGTAAATCCGGAAGTTAGACCTATACTTATTATTAAGAGTATTAAGCCCCATGCCCGCTCCCCCAAATATAGAAATCAAACTACACCTATGCTTCCAAGGGGAGCAGTGGGGGCAAAAAAAAGCCTAACTGGCTTCAAGACTGAGCTTGATAAGTTTCTGGAGGGGCTGGTATGATGGGACTGCCAATAATGGCATCTGGCCCAACTGCAAATATCCCCAACGGCCAATGATGAGACACTAGATGGGGAGAGCTCCGAGTTACTACAGAGAATTCCTTCCCAAGTGTCTGGCTGGTGGGTCTTGTGGACATGCTCAGAGTCCAACTGATCAGGAAGGAATTTTTCCCCAGGTCAGACTGGCAGAGCCCCTGGTGAGTTTTTTTTTTTTTTTGTCCTCCTCTGCAGCCTGGGGCATGGGTTACTTGCAGGTTTAAATTAGAATAAATGGTCAATTCTCTGTAACTTGAAGTCTTTAAATCATGATTTGAGGACATCAGTAACTCAACCAGAGGTTCTGGGTCTGTTACAGGAGTGGTCGGGTGATGTTCTGTGGCCTGCCATGTGCAGGAGGTCAGACTAGATGATGACGATGGTCTGTTCTAGCCTTAAAGTCTGTGCGTCTATGTACTGAAGTTGATGCAGAGTGAATGTAGATACTATGTTACTTATGTTGATCCTAGCAGTCCTCCAGCTGGTGACCCACAATGCCCGACACTGACCGCTCTGGTCACAATTGTAAGCTCTGCTGCCCACGGTTCACAGACACCAGAAGGCCCTCCCCCTTTAAAGCCTCACGAATTTTTGAAAGTCCTTTTCCTGATTGTCCAGCTTGGCAAGCACACCTACAAGCTCTCCTTTGTTGTGCACAACTGTCCAGCTGACCATTCCAATCTGCAAGCTCCAGACACGAGCTGGCTTGGAGCAGACAAGCTTGGAGTAGATATTGGATCTCCTGGGCCTATAGTGAAAAGAGGCTGTGCAAGCACAGCTGTACACCAGCCATAGAATATGGACAGCTACAGGCAGATTGCATGAGGGTATGGAGCATGACAGGGACCAGCAGCAGTGCCGTGTGAAAGCCAAGGAACTGCGTCAGGCATATCAGAAGGTCGATTCGGTGCTGAGCTGCAAACTTGCTGCTTTTACAAAAAGCTGCATGCCGTGTTTGGTGGAGACTCCCGCCACCACCACCCTGCATGCAATTGCAGATACTTCCGAGGAGTCACAGATTCCTGGCATCAACCATGAGGATGAGGAGGAGGCTGGGAGACACGAGACTGGGGACTTCAGCTATGCCGTGATTCAGGCCATGTTCAAGACTCCACTGCAGTCCAGTCAGTCTTGCCAGCTGAGCCGGGGTGAGCCCAATGAAGAGCAAGGAACCTTGGGTAAGTGTGTAATTGTATTTCCCCATTACAATGATGCACTGATGGTACAACCCAGCTTACCAGGGCACAACTATTGACTTTTCTTTAATTTACTCACACTAGAAGAGGTAGCGGTATAACAGAGGAGTAAGTTGTTAAATGCTTTTCATTCCCTGGTAGTTAGGCAGGGGGACCAAGTCGGCGCCTGTGCCTACAGCAATCTGTCCTCCAAGAAATCATCATGTTCCCCCTGATTCAGTTCTTCTTATGGCTCTGCAAACAAGGGAGGCTCGTGTGTCCTGTGCTTGCAAAGCTCATGACAATAGTGCAGAGCGGTGCAGGCTCCATGCTCGTGTCAGAGATGGTGGACAGCAAGGAAGGCTGCACAAGTTTGTGGGATTTTGAAAGAAGATGTGGAAATTATGAGATCTAGATAACATTATGGGTTGGAGACAGAACCTGCCACCATGCGGCCGGAGCTCCTGCTGCCTGCCACCCCAGGGCTGAAGCCAGAAGCCTGAGCCCCATCGCCCCCAGGAAGGTGGGAAACTTACACCAGCTGGCTCCAGAAGAGGGAGCGCCCAACCCTTGCTGGTGTCCCCAGGGGAGAGGCCGCTGCTTTCCCCCCATCACCGCCCAGGAGGTTGTGGCCGCAAGAAAAGCCCCTAGTAGCTGCATGTGACCATGGTGGCCGCATTTGAGAAATGCTGAAACTAGACACATAAAAGATACTGTTTAGCTGCTACCTTTCTGTTAAAGATGGGGAACAACCTTTATATGAGTGGTACCTGAACATGGTGGGTTTTTTCTTTTGTTTTTTGTTGCTGGGTTTTGTTTTGTTTTGAGTCTACTTTTGCCAGATTTACAGAGGTGATTTGATCCAGTTTATTTTAGCTGGAATTCACCTCTTGCCATTTCATTAGTAGTCTTGTGATATTTGGGTTTACTTAAAGCTCCTGGGGAAAAGTAATTGTGAGAGAATCTCGGTGCTCGTTTTTTTGTTTGTTTGTTTGTTTTATTAAAGAAAAGTTTCTAGCCTCACGGTTGTGGAGAAAAGCTTGACAATGTGACCTGAGTGCACCCTGAAGGCTCCAAAGTTAGAAGACAAATAAAAATGGATTAAAAAAAAGTCAAACATTATTACTCTTAAGTCAATCTTGTGATTTTGGGGGGCTGAACATCTGGGGTTGCAATAGTGAGTTTTAGTGCTTCACACCTAGGAAAGTCAGGGCCTTGGTGTTTCAAGAGGGGCTGCCAAAATTGAAACGTCCCCAAATGAAAGGCCACGTTTGAAAATTCAGCCCTTTAAGGGCCTGGTCCATAGTCCACAGGGCCGGCTCTAGGCACCAGCAAAACAAGCTGGTGCTTGGGGCGGCACATTTTTAGGGGCGGCATGGCCGGCGCCAGAATGCCACCCCTAAAAATGTGCCCCGGCCGCCCTAGCTCACCTCCGCTGCTGCTGTCACGGCGCGCGAAACAGCTGATTCGCGCGCCGCTGCTCCCCCTCCCTCCCAGGCTCTCAAACCTGGGAGGGAGGGGGAGCAGCGGCGCACGAATCAGCTGTTTCACGCGCCGCGGCAGCTCAGGGTCTCCCCCTCCCTCCCAGGCTTTCAAACCTGGGAGGGAGGGGGAGATCCCGAGCGGCCGTTTCGCGCGCTGCTGCTCCCCCTCCGTCCCAGGCTTGAGAGCCTGGGGGGAGGAGGCAGGGCTGGGGATTTGGGGAAGGGGCGGAGTTGAGGCGGGGCCGGGGGTGGGGTAATTAAAGAACGGGGAGGGGGGGGCCAAAATTGTTTTTGCTTTGGGCAGCAAAAATCCTAGAGCCGGCCCTGATAGTCCAGTCAGTCCCTTTGACTGAATACCCCTACTGACTTCTATGGGCTTTGGATCCAGCCTTACAACCCTCTACTGCCTCGGTTTACCAATCTGTAAAAAGGATCTACTTACCTAACTGCATGCTCAGAGGTTCTGTGAGGCTGAATGTTTGCTTAAAGCATGGCAGGAAAAGATTTATACTCATCTCCGAACAGCTGATCAAATGAGAGGGCTGAAGCAGGGAAGACGCTGTGAAACACATTTAATGTGGAAAGAGCACCCACTTCTTTCTGCATAAATAACTGCATAGAAGAAATAATTAATTCGGTGCCTTTTTTGTGCATCATTCAATGCACTTATTGGGAGTATTCCATGTTAGGCAGCTTCTGCCTCATGCATGCATCACATCAAATAACACTTAATACAGCCATAGTTAAAACATTGACTTGCAGAATGGCAATGTGCCCACTGGAGCAAGGACCTGAAATAAAATACCTTCACTCTATCTCACATGGATTATTTCTTTCTGTAACTATGATATCATTCTGGAAAGCATTGGGATGCATGTGTAGGAAAGATGCTATTTATAGAGTTTATTATTAATTTATCAGTATCATTGCATTATGCCAGTACAAGAAGACAGCACTTATAATAAAATATTGCATGCATACTTATACAAGGTGGCCAAGAGTGCCATAGGGATGTGTGTTGAGAGAGATCTATTAGTCGATTTTAAGCCAGAAGAGATCATTCTGACACCTAGTCTTATTTCCTACATAACAAAGGCCAGAGAATTCCACCTAGTGAGTCTAACATCAAGCCCATAACTTCTAAGTGAGAATTTCCATTTCCACCTCCAGGGTTTCCTCTGGCCAGGGACCTTTCGCCAGCCATGAATGACACATTATACATTAAGCTGCTTTGTATACAGAGATGGACAGGAACTAAAACCCTGGATCCAAAACCAGCTGAACTTTGGTGAAGCTCATATCTGAATTTATGGCTTGGGTCCCATCTCCAGCTGAACTGCATATTGCCCATTACTCTTCTCCGAAAGGCATATATAGGAATAGTAGCCAAGTCCCGATGTCCATTCCATACATGTCTCTTCTCAGCTGTTCATCCGATCCTTCAAAGTCAATTTGCCCACAATGGGATACTGGATGACTCAGAGAACTGGCAATGGAATACAATACCTGTTGCCTCTAGCTCACCTGTTTGAATCCAGCCCAGGTATAGAACCGGTGAGGAAGTTTTCAACTGAACTGTTTGGTTGGAAAATGCCATCTTGTCGGAACTGAGACTTCATGGGAACAGACAATCCCCCAACGTGAAGCAAATACTCACCAGCCACTACACACCACACCACAGAAACACCAACCCAGGAACCTATCCCTGTAGCAAACCTCGTTGCCTACTCTGTCCCCATATCTACTCTGGCAACAGCATCAGAGGACCCAACCACATCAGCCACACCATCAAGGGCTCATTCACCTGCACATCTACTAATGTTATATATGCCATCATGTGCCAGCAATGCCCCTCTGCCATGTACATTGGCCAAACCGGTCAGTCCCTCCGCAAAAGAATAAATGGACACAAATCAGACATCAGGAATGGTAACGTACACAAGCCAGTAAGTGAACACTTCAATCTCCCTGGTCATTCTATCACAGATTTAAAAGTCACTGTCATTGAACAAAAAAACTTCAGAAACAGACTTCAAAGAGAAACAGCAGAACTAAAATTCATTTGCAAATTTAACACCATTAATCTGGGCTTGAATAGGGACTGGGAGTGGCTGGCTCATTACAGAAGCAGCTTTTCCTCTCCTGGAATTGACACCTCCTCATCTATTATTGGGAGTGGATTACATCCACCCTGATTGAATTGGCCCCGTCAACACTGGTTCTCCACTTGCGAAGTAACTCCCTTCTCTCCATGTGTCTGTATATAATGCCTGCATCTGTAACTTTCACTCTATGCATCTGAAGAAGTGAGGTTTTTACCCACGAAAGCTTATGCCCAAATAAATCTGTTAGTCTTTAAGGTGCCACCAGACTCCTTGTTGTTTTTGTAGATACAGACTAACACCTGATACTTGATTCATGGGAAAGGGTCAGTTTCAATGAAACCGGGAAGGTTTCTCAGGTCCAGAATGGAATTTCTGGTCAAAACGAGAGAAATACACCTTCCCCACCTCCAGAACAGCCCATAGTGGAGTGGGCAGAGCACTGACCGGGGAAGTGGAGGGACCTGATCTTCAATCTCTCACATCCCAGGGGAGTGCCTTGACCCACCAGGCTATTGTCTACTTGGTGGGTGTGGGGGCTCTCTCATTTTGAAAACTTTCATGGTACAGGAAAAACGTTTCCTACCCATCTCTACCTAGCTAGGTGATGAAGTGACAAAGTTATCATCCAATGGCTGCTGGGAGAGATCACTTGATCATTACCTGTTAGGTTCACTCCCTCTGGGGTGCCTGGAATTGGCCACTGTCAGTAGACAGGATATTGGGCTAGATGGACCTTTGGTCTGACCCAGTATGGCCGTTCTTATGTTCTTATGTGGCCTCTGGGAAGCGAACTGGCCTCCACCTTGCTCTCACAGTGGACATGTATCCATATCACAATAACCACTACCCCTATGGGCACTGACTGACATTCTTATGGACACTCTCCACAGAGGGAAGCCAAGGACTGGATGAGCCCTGGAGACCGAACCATCCTCTTAGCCCTAAAGGTTGACCCCTCCAGGTCAGGGTTCAGGCCCATTGGCAAGATAGTGTAGGGAAGCCAGCACTACTGCTGTTTAAGGCTGTGCCCTCTCTGCTCATAGTCTCCAGAGCTGTCAAAGCAGCTCTTCTGAGCATGACACACAAAACAATTAAACAGTCTACCCAGAGATATTAAAACCACTCATCTCAGCTGCTTTGAAACCTGAAGTGCAATGTGTGTGGGAGGCGTGTGTCCCTGAGTACTTATGAATCGGACATTTTGCTGCCTGCCTCTCTCTCACATACAAAGTGACTCAGTGACTTAAACATAGTCTCTGAAAACAGGACTTCTTTAGTCAAATGTCTGTGACCCAGATAGTCTATTACACTGCTCGACAGCCAAAATGCTTCTGAAATAAATGTAGTCAAACTTTACTAATTCTGGGTCACTGAGAACGAAAATGATGGTTAAAATTGTTGATTGGCTCTAGTTTTCAAGATATGCTATTGGGTCAGTATATACGACCCTTGACTTGGGAATGGCGGAGGATAAGTGAGTTATAAAGGGAAGGGATCTCAATTTAAACCAGAAATGACTAAAATACATCTTTGACTGGATCTATGAATAAATCTATGACTGGGTTTGGACAGTACTTGCTTTTTAGGCAAAACAATGAATGATGCAATCTGAAGCTGGTATTGGCTCATACATGATATGAATTGCATCATGTTATTCCTAGAAGTCATGGATGATGCAATCATAACGAAGCTTACATCACTCTGCTGAACAAATTGCCCTATATCAGCTCTAGAAATAATACAGTGTCATGCTCTCTTATTTGTCAGTGTTTGATTTTGCAAAGGGACACATTTCTGTTTAGCCAAAGTGAGCAGAGATGCCTCGTACTTGTGTGAACAGTGCAGATAACTTCTGCTATGTTTGTGGTGAAGTGACTTTTGCATCACAGAAGCGCAGTATAACCACTATGGTTAAGAAAACCTATCACCTTTATTTTGGCTGCAAAATTGGAGATCAGGACAAGAGGTGGGCCCCACACATATGCTGCAACACTTGTGCAACAAATCTTCACCAGTGGTTGAACAGGAAAAGGAAATCTATGCCTTTTGCAGTGCCAATGATTTAGAGAGAGCCAACAGATTATACCAGCAATTGTTACTTCTGCATAGTGCCTCCAGTTGGGAAAGGTGTGTCAAAGAAGAAAAAGTGGACTGTGCATTATCCAAACATTCCATCAGCTATACGCCCAGTACCCCATGGAGAAGGACTGCCGGTTCCTGATGCACCAGAATCATTCTCACTTGAGTCAGATGAGGAAGAGGAAGAGGATGAAACTTCTGGTCCTGAACCATCAATGTCACAGGACCCATATTTTCTCCCATCCTCCTCCTCTGAACCACACCTCATAACACAAGGTGAACTGAATGACCTTGTCAGGGATTTGGAACTACCCAAGAGTAAGGCAGAACTGTTGGGCTCCAGACTACAGCAGTGGAATCTCCTGGCAGGTGATGTTAGGGTTTCCATGTTCCGTGACCGTCAAAAGGATCTTGTCCCATTCTTCTTCATGGAAGGTGATCTTGTAGCGTGCAACAACGTCGATGGTGTGATGGCAGCCCTCAACATCGTTCATGATCCAGATGAGTGGAGACTGTTCATTGATTCATCGAAGACGAGTCTTAAAGCTGTTTTACTGCATAATGGCAATGTTTTGCCATCAATTCCAGTTGGTCATGCAGTCCATATGAAGGAAACCTATGACAACATGAAACAACTTTTGAGGTGCATAAACTATGACCAACATCAGTGGCAGCTTTGTGGCGATTTGAAGGTTGTTTGCTTCTCTTGCTCTCTTGCTTGGTCTGCAGACTGGATACACAAAGTACTGCTGTTTTCTCTGCGAATGGGATAGTCGTGCAAGAGATTCCCACTACATCAAGAAAGATTGGCCACTCCGACAGTCATTGGAGCCTGGGAGGAACAGTGTTCAGCACCCACCTCTTGTTGAATCAAGGAAGATTTTGTTACCACCCTTACACATCAAGCTGGGTCTGATGAAGAACTTTGTCAAGGCCATTGACAAAACACAAGCAGCTTTCAAGTACCTCCATGGAAAATTTCCAAGGTTAAGTGGAGCTAAGATAAAGGAAGGTGTCTTTTGTTGGTCCTCAGATTCGTGAACTTCTTCGAGATGATGCATTTGACCATGCACTGCGTGGCAAGGAAAAGACGGCATGGAAAGCCTTCCAGTTAGTGGCAATAAATTTTCTCGGAAACAATAAGGCAGACAACTACAGGTTGTTGGTGGAAAACCTCCTCAAGGCATACAAAAGCCTTGGTTGCAACATGTCACTAAAGATAAATTTTTTGCACTCTCATCTAGATTTTTTTCCACCGAACTGCGGAGCAGTGAGCGACGAGCACGGCGAGCGATTTCACCAGGACATTGCAACAATGGAGAAACGCTATCAGGGCAAATGGAGCCCATCAATGCTTGCAGACTATTGCTGGACAGTGACAAGAGATGCTCCATTTAATGAATACAAGAGACAAGCCAAGAAGCGCCGAGTAGACACTGAATAGGACTAAACTATGTACATAATAGTTTTTTGCCTTTTATTTCATAATAAATTTTATTTATATAACCCTTTTGCTGATTTTTAAAGTGTTACATAAACAGGACAGGTGAAAGCATTTACATTATCACGTAAAGCAACCATAAACACATGAAAAGACCTAGGTTTACAATTTATGATTAAAACTCTACTATCTACACAATATACATAGACATAAAATGTAAAAACTTAAATATCTTAGAAACAGTAGCCAATCAGTTGTTTTAATTGTCATATTTGAATTCAGCACATCAAAATACATAATAAATAGCACATTTTATCTCTGAAGCAGACGACTTCTCAAAAATTGTAGACCAGTGTAATTATTGGAGTGACTTGCATCGAGGACAGCACAGGCTTTCTAGGTTAGGTGTGACGAGTGTTCATACCATTTCTGCTGTTATTGCGGTTCCCACTGCAGGTGCTTTCCAGCTAGATTGGCTGAGAACAGCAACGTTATATTAATGACCCATTAGACACGGTCCTCTTCCAGCATAAGAACAAGCAAACTAGTTACTTTGAAAAGCCTGGTTAGACTCCATTTACACGGCACAAAGTTTGGAGAATCCAGCAGAACTCAAATCTAGAGGATCTGATTCCATTTGAAGGTTCGTAAGGAAGCCAGAGATTAAGAGAGCTTCCGATTGTTTTGGGGTGTCACAACTCTGCACAGCTTTGCTCAGAGCTAGACAGGGACCCCAATCAAATCCTCTGAGCTGAACTCGGGACTGAACTGAGCGAGATCCTAACTGTGGCATGGACCCATTTCTACTTAGAATTATTTCAGGACTTCCCATCCCCATTTAATTGCTAATCAGAGATATTAAATGACTTAAAAATAATATGTGCTCCTACTGTGCCTGCCGCCTGAGCTCTCAGAGCAGGACACCAATGCCTCACTGTACCCTACTTATAGTGTGAACTTATCTCTTATTTGGTGATATTAGATGAGGAAGTTGGTGCCCAGAGAAGTTAAGTGATCACACAGGAAATCTGTTGCGCAGCTGGGAACAGAATTCATGAATTTGGACCCAAACGACCCTGATCTCTAACATGGGCCCCCTGTGTGCATGGCAGGGATGTTCACCCCCATCCCCCACCCCCACAGACGGACATAAGGAAAATGAATGCTATTGCTGGGAAGGGACATTAGCACAGGGCTAAAGAGTGCTAGCGTGTGCTGATCTTTTAAAGAATTTCCTCCTGTCATCTCTACCCTTTGCAGGCTTCCTAATGGGCTTCCAACTAAGTAGCAGGCAGGTTTCTGCCACATCAGCAAAAAGGAAAGAAAATGGAAATAATTTATCTTGGAGTTTTCTTTCCACTATTAAATATATTGTGGGGGAAAAACCTGTAAAAGGCACTGTATATGGCGGAAGACATATGCTACAAATGAGCATCTTCTCCTTTAGTTATTAGGTCTATCTTAGATGACACTGTCCACCCTAGTATTTGGGTGCAGGGAGATTAACACTTAGCAGGAAGATTTAAGACGAATCATGAACAATATTTTAGCTTGTTGAGTTGTTCCTTTGGGGATTCTTCTTACATCTCTCCCCTTCTTCCCCCCTGCGCCCCATTTTGTTCATCTTCCCATTTCAAGCACTATCCAATAACTTCTGAGAGACAAACAGGGCATTGGGGCGGGGGGGGGGGGGGACATTAGATGGGATATTACCCACTGGCTGCTATTTCAGTTCTCTGGAGAAATTTATGATGTGATCATTAAATCCTCAGGAGACAAACCTGAATAGCATTTTCCTCCTTGCGGGCAAGAATCTTGGAACTCTTAAAAAGGAGTTTGATTTCACAGTTCAGCAATCCAATTGCATTTAAAGAACCGGAGACTAAATAAGGATTTTTAAATGGACAAGGTTTGTTTTGTTCTGTTTTAAGATCCCACACTTTAAAAAATATTTTTCAGGAGAAAAATAAATTCTAACATCTGGTAATTAATGGGCCATGGCCCTAGGAATATTTCTCGACAGAGCCAGTTCTCAAGGGTACATTTGCTTGTCTTCCTCATTTCCGCTGAAGATCGGGGCTCTCTCTCTAAAGCAAAAGCCTTCCACAAGCTGCATCTTAAGCAACATTTCTTTAGATTTGATTTCTCTGTGTTAGCAAAACAAACAAGAGCGAGTGCAGCCCGTGGGGCCCTGGAGGCTCAGATTCTTTGCATTGGCGTTCACACAAAATCCAGGAAATAGATGAAGGTTGTGGGTCTGATTCACCACTGCATTACTGCAGTTTTGCACTGGGGCGACTCCACTCCAGTGCACTCATGCCAACCTACAACTAGAATGACACAGTTGTAAATCAGGCCTCTATCTACTTGTACAGTTCCCCATCTCTCTAGTGTCTGAGCCTCTCATAAATATTAATGGTTTTATCCTCACAAGACCCCTGTGCTGTGGGGAAGGATTCTCATTTCCATTTCAGAGATGGGGAACTGCAGCACAGAGATTAAGTGACTTGCCCAGGGCATATAGGAAGCCTGTGGCAGAAAGCCAGGAACTGAAATTAGTTCTCCTGAATTCCACCCCAGTTCCTTAATCACAAAACTCTCTGGCATCCAGAAAAACTATGCCAAAGAACCAAACCAATCTGCATTGGCCTCATGACTTCACAGAGGAGAGACCAACAACACTGCAGTTTTGACTAGTCATGACAAACTTGTTCAGATCCAATGAGGCCCCAGCCCTACAAACCTTCACACCTGTAGAGCTGAACCCTGGAGGTTCTGAGATAAAGGCCTCCTGCCCTTTCTGGGTGGGGTCATTAACAGAACTACCAATTCTTTGCTTACCAACCCCAGGTGGGCCTGTGGGGAAAGCTCCCCGGCTAGGATCTATTCACTATGTCAGATTGATAGCACAAGACTGGGCCTTCATCCAGAAGCCATCATGTGGGGAGAACCAGAGCCTGCTGGGAAGAGGGGCTGGCTGGGGACAGATGATGGCAGTTACACCTCCAAAGGCTTATTATTTATAGGTATGTTTATGGCACTCATCAACATAGTATCAGATGGCCTTACAAGCTAATTGCTTCTGGGGAAGGCTGGCCTGGTGGTTAGGGCTAGAGTTTAGGACTTTGGAGATCTAAGTTCAGTTCTCTGCTCCGTCACAGGCTTCCTGGGTGATCTAGAGCAAGTTGTTTAGTCTCTGTGCCACTGTAATAGGAGGATAACAGCACAAGGGTGTGGTGAGGAGAAATAATTTTAAAGATTGTGAGGTGCTCAGATCAGGAGCGCCACCAGCTTTTCTGCCGCCCTAGGCGGCAGAAGGTCCCGCCCTGAAATCCCGCCTCCCACAAAATACCGCCGCGGTCGCCGTCCCCCAAATTGGAGTGCCCTAGGCGACCATCTAGGCTCAGATACTGGCTCAGATACTATGGTAATGGGGGCCATATGCCGCACCTTAAATAGATAGATTTTAGCCTCAGCTAGGCCCTGTGAGGTGGGTATTATACCCATTTTATAAATGATGGGGAAACTGAGGCACAGCACAATTAAATAACTCATCCAAGGTCACACAGGAAGTCTCTCAGAGCTGGGAATTGGACCTGGAAAGTCTGACATGCAAAGCTTCACTGTTAAGTGACTTCACTTTGTCTCCTGCCACAATTACAAAATGGGTAATATCCCTGACACCTCCATGGCTACTTTGACAAGAATGGGTCAAATTGACCTGTTGTTGCAGGTACTCAACTCCTGTCAAAGCTACCGTCCCTCTGAGGTTTATTGGAGAGATACAGGGGCATTTTGAGTAGACTACTTCAGAGATGGCCAAAATGTGGTCCATGAAGTTTCAACAGCAATTATCCCATCATGCAGTTTTTTCTTTATGGGAGCAGGCAGGCTGCTTGGATCAAGATGGAGCTGGGAACTCGAGTTTGTGGGCTTCAACTGCATACCCAGGTGGGCTACAGTGGCAGTGCCCTATTTGTAACTGAAGGTAGGTAGAGGTGCTTTGGCCGTATTTCTACTCCTCTGTGCTGCTGAATGAAACAAAGATGAGTGTAACAGTTGAGCATGCCACAAGTGATATGGGGGGTATCCCATCACTGCCACTTCAAGCACTGCTAAAATGGGCTCTATTTTGTACCCCTGGTAGTGTGGACTCCTAGTAATCTCCCAGTGCTGCCTCCCTTTGGTCAAATTTTGTGTACTTTATTTACTCCCTTGTGTGTGAGGTGTGGGTTGAAGGGTCATTTGCTGGAGAGACAGTTAAATGCTACTGCCTCTTAGGGAGAGGAACACCGCCAAGTGATATTTACCCAACTGACACTGAAGACAAAGCTCTAGCACTTTTGCTTTCTCTGCCACACCTTCAGAGCAGAAGAATTGCTGGATTGCAGTTAGACTGGGGAAGGGAATTTATCCCAGGGAAATAGGAGAGGCAAAGAGGCACTTGCCTTAAATTCATCTAGCCACTGAATGGCATGTAGAAAGCTTAGACTCCGTGAAGTCACCATTCCCTACAGAGTCAAACCAGGCTGTCGAAGCTACCAGCATACAATGTACTGTGCCATTTAATCTCAAAACAAAGGCATTAGGCAGCCAATTTGATACTGACCTTGAAAATTAGAGACAAATGACTAAGAGCTGCTCTCTTTAATTAGCATATGCAGACTGGTACATATGGTATGTTCTGCACAGCTGACTGAATGAAATTCCCTTTTTCTCATGAAGTGGCTGTCTCTGCCCTTGAAAAACTACCCAGTACATTCATTTCCGTTGGCTTATGAATCTACATATGTTGAAGGACAGCTAAGGTAGGTCACTATACTTAAAAATCATGTTCTTCATGCAGACACTGTAAATGGTGAACATTTTAAATAGTTTGTGAGGATTGGGCCAGGAGACACTGATCTTAACTCACGAATATATTGCTTTAGCTAGATACGTTAGACTACATTTTATTTTCAGTGACACCCTGTAAATCCAGAATAGCTCCAATTAAGTGGAGTTACACTGATGTGACAGAAGAATTTGGACTCTTTAAAGGACCTGATCAACTTTCATTGAAGTCAATGGTCAAATTCCCATTAATGTAATGGTGTAGGATGAAGTCCTTATGGTCTGATCTCAACCCCATTCAAATCAGCGGGAGTCTTTTCATTGACTTTAATAGGTCTGAATAGGCCCATAGTGAGGGTAGTGTGAACTAAAATGGGAAATAGCCTCTCATTCAGACACTCCAAGAATTATTTTTCACCAATGAAAAGGGAGGATTTTGCTAAGTGATTAATAGTCCAGTGTCTGAATAGCTGAGTTACATACACTAGGCCCTACCAAATATGAAGTTACATACAAAACAATCTCTGGAGTTACTTGTCAATTATTAATGTATGCATTCTGGCAATAGATCAGTACAGCTAAAACGAGTTTAGTAACTTACCTTCAGCGTTGCCTATCTATAAACACTGGATTCCTAAATTAAACAGAACCCGATTGTTTTTCTGTGTGATTGTGGCCAGAGTCAGTTTTACACTGTTACTTTAAATGGTGACTCTTATGTAAAGACTTGAAAAAAACACTGTATTATTAAGGTTAATATATGAATTAAGGTGGGAGAATCGCTGTATATTACTTGGTTCAGAAATACGCACTATATGGGAAGTATCAATAAAGCTATGATAAAAGGTATAGCAGTTGCATATTTTCTGTGGTTTCCAGATGGCATTCGTCCTTGCTGTCTTTTGCTGGGGTTTCCACGTAGACAGCGTGTTCAGGTGCAAATATGTGATCCAAGCTCTTGTCTTTCCAATACCGGGGCAAATCCTAAAATGATTGCTCAGGCAAAACTTGAACAGAAGTCAGGAGGAGATTTTACTTGACAGAGGACATCAGGATTTGTCCTTTATTAATAGTAATCATAGTAGAACTTAAGTATCAGAGGGGTAGCCGTGTTAGTCTGAATCTGTAAAAAGCAACAGAGGGTCCTGTGGCACCTTTGAGACTAACAGAAGTACTGGGAGCATAAGCTTTCGTGGGTCAGAACCTCACTTCTTCAGATGCAAGACTTCACTTGCATCTGAAGAAGTGAGGTTCTGACCCACGAAAGCTTATGCTCCCTGTACTTCTGTTAGTCTCAAAGGTGCCACAGGACCCTCTGTTGCTTTTTATAGTAGAACTTGGGATCCAGCAGCTTCCATCGATGGCTCGTGCAGCAACACATTTTTCATGGTCGACTGTGCCATAGCATGACTAATTGTTATTTACAGACATCTGTTAGAACTTGCTGAATCTGATCCTCATTTTTAGTGTGTTCTGTTTTGGAATGAAGTTTAATTTAGGAGACCGACTTCTAAAGATTGCTCAAGAGTCACAGTACAGGATTAGCCTTCCCGACAAAGGGAAGGAGATGTTTTGTGTTTAAGAGCACAGGACTGGGAGTCAGGACACTTCCCCGCTCTGTGGCTGATTCTCTGCATGACCCGAAGCAAGTCACTTAACTCGTGTGGCTAAATTTACTGAAAAGTCTCTGTACCTCACAGGCACAGTGTGAGGCTTAGTTAACATTGGAGAGGCATTTGAGAGCCTCTGCTGAAAGGTGCTGTGTTAAATATTCATAGTGGTCCTCAGAGCTCACAAATTGTGCTTTTTCAGGTATCTGCATTTCCAAACTGAGAGTCCCTCTTGCTGTGGAGTCTCACCAGCAAAAGCAGGACCTGTAATTGCCTGATGTCAGCTCAAGCATATGTTTTACATGGGCTACAACAGAACCAGCTAATGCGGCAGCTGCCATCCAGGCTGATACACAGGCCTAAGCTACTAAAGTTTGGGCTGAAAAAGCCAAGGCTTCCTAGCAGCGGCTGTAACAAACTCATGTCCTCTGCAAATCAGGGACAAAGGAAGACACAATGACCTGTGGGTTATAATACATATGGAAATATACCTATCTCCTAGAGCTGGAAGGGACCCTGAAAGGTCATGGAGTCCAGCCCCCTGCCTTCACTAGCAGGACCAAGTATTGATGTTGCCCCAGATCCCTAAGTGGCCCCCTCAAGGATTGAACTCACAACTGGAGGTTTAGCAGGCCAATGCTCAAACCACTGAGCTATCCCTCACCCATTTAGTTACCATGAGTTTAAGAGTCTTAACTGTCCATACATGAGCATTAAGGGGGCTTTCTGACCCTGTCATGCTAATTTAATTTAACTCAATTTTGTAAAAAGCAGAGAGGAACAGTGAGGGTTCAGCATCAAGGGAAGAGCTGTGAAAGTTCAGAGAAAATAAACAAACATTTAGGGGTTGTCCACAGGGATAGGTTATATGTATATCAGACTAAGGCAAGATGTTAATTTAAACCATTATAGTTAGACCAGTCTAACTCCCGCTGGAGACAGTCTTCGTCCAGGATAAGAGTGACTTTTTCAGCTTAGTTTTAAATGCTTCCAAAACAACATAAACTAAACTGGAAAAAGCATCTTACATCAGAATCAGTGTCCACATAGCAAGCTATAGCGGTATAACTGTAGCAGTTTAAATTAACAATTTACCTCATGTGGGTATAACTTTCCCATATAGACAAGCCCTGAGACACATGCAGATCACACAGTTGGGAATTAACTACTTTAGTAGGGACACTCCAAAAAGCAAACAGCTGAGAATTAATGTTAATCTTCTGTAATCAATAACATTGCATTATCCCAATAGTTTATTGCCAGGGCAGTTTGCATGATCAAACAGTAAACACGCTTTGCTGGTGGTTGACACCAGTGAATCAAAATTCCATTTTAACTTGTAAAATGAGGTGTTTTTTTTGTTTTTTACTTTGCTGTGAGATATTCAACAAAAGCCTCAGTTCATTATCGTCTCTAAAATGCTGGAAGTTAGTGACTAAAATCCATCCAGGCCTAATGTGGTTGAGAGATGAGATTTTTCACCAGTGCTTAAAATGCTCCAATTTGTCACTTCATTCGAAGACATCTAGGGCCAAATTCTACTCTTAGTTTACACTGGTGTAAGTAAAAATAAATTAACGGAGATATTCCATCTCCTAGAACTGGAAGGGACCTTGAAAGGTCATCAAGTCCAGCCCCCTGCTTTCACTAGCAGGACCAAGTACTGATTTTGCCCCAGATCCCTAAGTGGCCCCCTCAAGGATTGAACTCACAACCCTGGGTTTAGTAAGCCAATGCTCAAACCACACTATGGAGCAGCTTGAACAAGAGAGAGCTCTGCTCCAGAGAAACCCACAGGGTACTGAGTAGGGAGATTCAAGTCCCCGCTCTACATCAGGCACAGGGGGGATTTGAATGTGGGTCTTTCACATTCTGGGTGAGTGCGCTAACCACTTGCCTAAAGGTTCTAAGTAGGGCAGCACTATCTCCTCCTGGATTTTCCCCCTTGGTTAACCTGGGTCAAGTACTACCTCCAGGAGAGGGTTCACACCTGTGAATCCCAAGTGGAGGAAGATGCCTCCCCTGAGTCTGGATTTAGGGGTCTAAGTCTCTTTTAGGGGTGGGGCTTAGAGCACACTCATCTCTTTCCTATTGGCTAGTTAGGCAGCTCCCAGCGCGCTGTGCTGGCTTTTGTGGATCCCATTCTTAAAGTACGTCTACACTAGGCACATACACAGGTCGGCTAGCCCTTCCCACACCCCTGCAGCTACACTCTATTTTTAACACACTAGTTCGATCAGAGCTAGCATGGGTATGTCTCCTTGAGTTGGGAATCACAGCCCAGCTCAGAGTGTAGACATACCTTTAGGCACCTAACTCTCCCCAGAGTTGCACAGGGAGCCTGGGCACCTCACCTAGGGTTGTTAATTCTACCAGGCGGCAGAATCCCAGCCCGACTCAGGACTTTAGCGGATGTCTGCAAAGGTGAAAGGTTAGTGCCCTAAACCAGCTTGCAACATCAGCCATCACCCTCCTTCATATCCAGCCACAGTCACCTCACTTTACCCTTGTCTCTATTTCTTGCATTTTGGAGAGGATCTTGATCGTTAGGGTTCGGGGCACAGCAGCTGATTGTTTTTGAGATGTGTGCAGCCAAAAATTACATCAGGCCCTTTGTGTGTTTAAGGGGAAATTCTACTTCTCATTCCCTCCACGCCCAGAAAAAATGCCCCATCCCCTCCACGGCCAGAAAACTTTGTGTTAGGAAAGTCCCTGCGGGCTATGAAGGGCGAGAATGTACAGCCATAGTTCTGCAGGGGCGTAAATGGGTATTAGTGGAAACCAGCTAAGAGCCGCGAAGGCTGGTTTGTGGTTAAAGCACTGCAGGGGGACTTGGGTGAGGTGGGTTCAATTTCTAGCTCTGCCACAGACTTCCTGTGTGACACACAGCAAATCACTTCAGGCCTGGGTTTTGAAAAGGTGTTTAGGCTTCTAGCGCCTGTTGATTTCAAAGGGCATTTAAATATCTTTGAAAATCCGGCCCTTGATTTGCTGAGTTCCCCGTCTGTAAAATGGGGGTGATGATACCCATTTCTTTCCAGCCTTTGTCTTAATGTAGGTTGTAAGTTCTTTGGGAAAGGGACTGTCTCTTACTAGGTGTTTGTGCAGTAATTAGCCTGACCTCAGTTAGGGGCATCTCAGCACTACTGCCATGCAAGTAAAATAATCAGTAGAATAGGTCAGCAAGAACAGCACCTGTTAGGTGCAGTGTATACTGAAGGAAAATGTTGACTTACAAGTTATCATTTCTAAAGGACAGATTTCCTGAGAAATTAACCTGGCTTCAGAGAAACAACAGGATCAATTCCCTCCATGTCATAACTCTTTCATTCTGAAATGATTTGGGCTATTGTGCTTCTGAATGTCATTTAATCATAACCCTTCATACGCTCAGTGGAGTCTGCTTGTCCTCATAAAAATCCATCCTAGAAACATCTAGAGCCATTTTCCCTTGGATATAACTTTCGGCATTCTAGTTTGGTCTCTCTGAGCCTCAGTTTCCCCATTTATGAAATGAGACAGTGATACTTACCATTCTCCAGTATGGAAGAATTGACAGATCAAGAAGTGCTTATTAATATTAATAGAAGAAGTCTGTTCTAAAATTTTAGTCTCTTTCCACTGGGGTTTTCCCAAAAGATCTGTAGAGGCTTGAGAAAGTGGGTTAATCAAATTGTGTGCATGGACGTTCATGATGCTCAGACTGAGTAATGTAACTGTCCTAATTAAAGAAAAGTTTTCAAGAGACAGAAATGCACTCAGTCTTTGTGTTTTGTTGGCCATTTACTGCACAGAGGGAGTTGGGGCTTCACTTTTCCTTCAACAATGATAAAAATACACATACTGCACTCTTGTCTGCAGGGCCGGCTCTAGCTTTTTTGCCACCCTAGGCAAAAAAGCCACCCGCCACCCCGCCCCAGCGCGGCAGGGGAGGGCGCCGAGCCCAGCCACAGGCCCGCAATCCCCGACCAGCCGGAGCGCCGGGGGGAGGGCGGCGAGCCTGCCGCGGCTCCGCTCTCCCCGGCAGCCAGAGCGCCAGGAGGAGGGCGGAGAGCACGGCTGGGGCTCTCCGTTCTCCCCGGCGGCCAGAGCGCCGGGAGCAGGGCAGCGAGCCTGCCGCGGCTCTACCCGACCGGCCGGAGCACCCGGGGGAGGGCGGCGAGCCCGACCAGGGCTCTCTGCTCTCCCAGGAGGCCAAAGTGCCGGGGGGAGGGCAGAGAGCCTCCGGCGGCCAGAGCGCCGGGGGGGAGGGCGGCGAGCCCACTGCGGCTCCGCTCTCCCCGGCGGCCAGAGCACCGTGGGGAGGGCGGCGAGCCCAGTCGCGGCCCCGCTCTCGGGCCGGAGCGCCCCGCCGCGCCGTCCCCCTCCAGGCGCCGCCCCAAGCACATGCTTGGTGGGCTGGTGCCTGGAGCCGGCCCTGCTTGTCTGTCAGTGGGGAAGGTATTTTCTCCGCATGCAGCCATTTTCCTCCTCCTTTAAAAAAAAAAAGAATTTGATACTAATTGCAGGTGCCAGAGCGACATCCCTATATGGAAACCCTCCTTTCATCCACCGGCCAGGAGGACATCATGATTCTCATGATCTGGCGTGAATTTCATACAGCTCATGATTCACAAGAGCAGCATGGAATAATCTCTCCCTATCCCTGCCAGGCAGTGCAAGAATGTGGCTCAGCTATTGCTAGTTTGGCCTGCTGACCTGCGCCGTGCTCAGACTGCACAAACAAAGCGCTGATCACAGGAGCAACTCCAGTTCATTCAGGATGCGCAGAGCACACTGACCGAATGGGCAAAACAATGTGGGAGGGGCCTAGTTTCTTCCTATCCCCCAAAGGGGATCCCTTCCATGAGAATGCTCATCGGTACCTCCCTGAAGGCGGGGACAGGAAGAGAGAACGGAGCCCCCTCCTTCCCACTGGCCAACATGAGGCAGATTTTGTACATTTCAGACTAAAAAATAAATACCATTATTATTATTTTTTGGCACCTTCTGACTTTCACTCTCTTGGAGCTGGACAACAGTGCAACGCATTGTCAACGTGACTCAAAGCAGACCCAGAGTCTAGGAGCTCGAGGTTAGCTCAGTCTCTGTGCTTTGTTCAGTCCCTTGTGCCAGAACGAGCATCAGCTGATGCCAACTATGGTGGTGGCTTCTGTGCGATGCAGGAACTAGAGCGAGACCCTCAGACTCAGCAAGCTGAATATCGCCCAGCGGCTATTATTATATTGATACCATGCTAGCATTCCAGGGGCCCCGTCAGGATTGGGGCCTCATTGTTCTGGGTGCTGCACAAACGAGGAGCAAAACGCCAAACAGTACGTACCGTAACAAAGGCAATGTATCTATTCATTGCCCTATTCTTAGCCAACACGCTGGACATGGAAGCTCTGGTGTCACCTGTGGCTGGATGCGATTCCACACCACACTGTTACTCTTGCTTTAACAAATGTGGTCTGTGTGGAGAGGAGCTGGAAGTGATGGCCTGTTCTACTGCAGGCGTGTAGAACATTTCAAAGGCACAAAGGGCATTTAGGCACCCAATTTCAAAGTCAATGAGTCGGGTGCTTAAAAAATCTCCCCCATAGCTTTTATGTCCTGCCTCTTAATAAGTAATTAAAAGCCAAAAAATCATGAGTCTGCTGCTTTCATTACGTCCTAAAGCACACTTGATATATCACCGCCCTATGAAACACTTTGCCTGTACAGCATCCTATTTTAAATATGCCAAGCAGTGAAGTGCTTAGCATTACAAAGGCAAAGACATCAAGGAGGCTTTGATAAAATCTGCTGAGCAGACAAGCATCACTTTGGTTGGCACCAACCAGGCTGGGGTTTTATTCCACAATGATTAAAAGCATTTCAGGAGACGTATGCTAGCGTGTATTACAGACACAGGACCAGGCTGCCGCTAGGTGCCAAAGAGTGAAACCTTTTATTATGGAGAAAGGAGATTAACCCATTCAGTATTCCAGGAAGGAGGCTCTTTGATGGTTAGGTCTTGTCAAAAAAAAATTGGAACATTAATATTTTTCAATGGGGAAAAAAAGATTTTTAATTCCCCTCCTCCCCCCAAGATTGTGTCCCATTTCTCAACCAGTTCTATTAATAGTATATTGTACAATGGAGACATTTCAGGGGTAGAACACAACAAGTATACACAGCAACATTATACAATGGTTTAGGGCAAGAAATGAAGAGATAGTGTATCCAGCTGAAACTGCAGGAGGGAATTTAAGGGGACAGAAGCCAGGAATCTCTGAGGCTATATCTACACTACAGTTTATGTCAGCATAATTTATGTCACTCAGGGATGTGAATAAACCACTCCCATGAGGGACATAAGTTACACTGACATAAGCGCCGGTGTGGACAGCATTATGTCGGTGGGAGAGCTTCTCCTGCCGACATAGCTACCGCTACTCAGGGGCTGGTGTAACTAAGCCGACAGAAGAGCTCTCTGGGTTTAATTAATTAAAATAAACATTTCCCACAGAAAATAAAAAAATAGGTAAACAGATTTAAAAGTACTGAGGAGCTTAGTCTTTTAATAAACTAAATCCAGGTCTCTCAGCGCATTAGGGTTGCTGCCCCATCGTGTGCACCTCCATTATAAATCCCTGACAGTGGAATTGGAAACGTGAAACGTTTAAAGCTCTTTCTGTGTGGATGAGAGCAAGGGGAGTTGTGAAATGGACCCAGCTGTGTGCTCGAGATCTGACTGCAGGGAGCTTCATTCCTCCTTCTGGAGGGAATGGATGTATTTCTAAATTTAGGGTTGTCGGTCAGGGGTGTGAAAAAACACCCGCCTGACCGACATAAGTTACACCGACAGACGTGCTGGTGTGGACAGCGCTGTGTTGGCGGGAGACGCTCTCCCACCGACATAGCTACTGCCGCGGTATAGCTGTGCTGCTGTACGATCTGTAGTGTAGACGTAGCCTTACACTGTAATTGTGCCCAGATCCTGTGAGGACGGGTGACTTGGAAACACATCTCATCATAATAATTATGATATAACAGTGTGCTTCCTAACCAATCTATCTAAGGGCTTGTCGGCAAAGAATAATAATACGTCTACAAAGAATAACTCCATGTTTGGACACGTATTCTGGAATAAGAGTGTCTTTTTCTGAATTAGCTCAATACACTTTGGAAGTGGATTAAACTGAACCAGAGAAGGCATTCTTATTCTGGAATAAGAATGTTCACACATGGAATTATTCTGAGCTATTGTGCTTTGAATTCATACCCGATCTTAATCTGGAATAACTTTCCTGGATAGACAATCCTAAGGGCTTGATCCAGTGCCCACTGGAGTAATCTTTCTATTGACTTCAGCGGGCCTTGGATCAGGCCCTAAGTATTTATATCACCCACTTTGCTGTAGTATCTGAGCACCACACGCTCATTAATTTATCTATCCTTAGATCACTCCCTGCAAGGTAGGGAAGTATTATCGTCTCTGTTTTGCAAATAGAGACCTGAGGCATAGATGGAATCCGCTGATTTAGGGTCCCCCAGGAAGGCTGTAGTAGAGACAAGTATTGAACCCAGATCTCCTATGTTTGCCTTACTTGAAAAGCTAAATTTATTCCAGACCATTAACCCCGATAGTCCTCTCACACCATAGTAAACTGAGAATAGCTGCACTGAAGCCGGTGGTGTTACACTGGTGTAAAGGTAATTCTTGACACCTTAAATGACAGCTTCCTGGAGCCAGGCCGGCTTTAGGAACTGCAAGGCCCAATTCGAATACCCGGCGGCGGTCCGGGTCTTCAGCGGCACTTCAGCGGTGGAGGGTCCTTCCCTCGCTCCGGGTCTTCTGCGGACCCCCGCCGCTGAAATGCCACCGAAGACCTGGAGCGAGTGAAGGACACCCCCACCCCCCCGCCGCCGAAGTGCTGCCGAAGACCCGGACCCCCGCCGGGTGAGTAAAAAAAATTAAAAAATTAAAAAGGTGCATAAGGGGCCCTCTTAGGCGCGGGGCCCGATTCCGGGGAATTGGCCTAAAGCCGGCCCTGCTTGGAGCAGCTAGTCCTGGAATCCACAAGAGGAGAGGGAGGCAATTCTTGATTTAGTCTTAAGTGGAGCACAGGATCAGGTCCAAGAGGTGAATATAGCTGGACTGCATCCTAACAGTGACCATAACATAATACAATGTAACATCCCTGGGGGACGGAGGGAACACCAAAGCAGTCCACCATGGTAGCATCCAATTTCAGAAAGGGAACTACACAAAAATGAGCAAAACTAGGAAGTTAGTTAAAAAGAAATAAAAGGTACAGTGCCCAAAAGTGAAATCCTTGCAAGCTGCATGGAAACTTTTTAAAGACACCATAATAGATGCTCAATTTAAAAGTATTCCCCAAATTAAAAACCATGGTAACAGCACCAAAAAAGTGCCACCGTGGCTAAACAACAAAGTAAAAGAAGCAGTTAGAGGCAAAAAGAGCATCCTTTAAAAAGTGGAAGTTAAACCCTAGTGAGGAAAATAGAAAGGAGCCTAAGCTCTGGCAAGTGAAGTGTAAAACTATAATTAGGAAGGCCAAAAAAGAATTTGAAGACCAGCTAGCCAAAGACTCCAAAAGTAACAACAAAAACATTTTTAAGCACATCAGAAGCAGGAAGCCTATCAGTGGGGCCACTGGACGATCAAGGTGCTAAAGGAGCACTCAAGGACGATATGGCCATTGCGGAGAAACTAAATGAATTCTTTACATCGGCTTCACGGCTGAGGATGTGAGGGAGATCCCCAAACCTGAACCATTCTTTTTAGGTGACAAACCCGAGGAACTGTCCCAGACTGAGGTGTCATTAGAGGAGGCCTTCGAACAAATTGATAAATTAAACAGTAATAAATCACCAGGACCTGATGGTATTCACCCAAGAGTTCTAATGGAACTCAAATGTGAAATTGCAGCACTACTAACGGTGGTATGTAACCTATCATTTAAATCAGTTCCTGTACCAGACAGAGGTTTTGACTTTCTGATTTCCCGGGGGGTGCTCGACCCCTGCTCTGCCCCAGGCCCTGCCCCCACTCCACCCCTTCCCCCAAGGCCTCACCTTGCCCGCCTATTCCTGCCCTGCCCCTTCCCGTCCCTGCTCTCCCTCTTCCCTCCCCATTCTGCCCCCTCCCCGAGCATGCCCTGCCCTTGCTTCACCTCTTCCTGCCCCCGCTCCTCCCCCTCCCTCCTAGCGCCTCCTGCCTGGTGCTGAACAGCTAATCAGCAGCAGGTGGGAGGCGCTGGGGAGAGGGGAAGGAGCTGATCAGCGGGGCCCACCATGGATGCTGAGCACCCACAATTTTTTTCTATGGGTGCTCCAACCCCGGAGCACCCACAGAGTCAGTGTCTATGGTACCAGATGAATAGAGGCTCCAAAGGCAATCCTGACAATTACAGGACGGTAAGCCTAACTTCAGTACCAGACAAATTGGTTGAAATTATAGTAAAGAACAGAATTATCAGATACATAGATGGACATGATTTGTTGGGGAAGAGTCAACATGATTTTTGTAAAGGGAAATCATGCCTCACCAATCTACTAGAATTCTTTGAGGTGGGTCAACAAGCATATGGACAAGGGGGATCCAGTGGCTATGGTGTACTTAGATTTTCAGAAAGCCTTAGACAAGGTCCCTCACCAAAGGCTCTCAAACAAAGTAAGCTGTCATGGAATAAAAGGGAAGGTTCTCTAAAGGATCAGTTACCAGTTAAAAGATAGGAAACAAAGGGTAGGAATAAATGGACAGTTTTCACAATGGAGAGAGGTAAATCGTGTGGTCCCTCAAGGATCTGTACTGGGACATGTGGTGTTCAACATATTCATAAATGACCTGGAAAAGAGGGTGAACATTGTGGTAGCAAAATTTGTAAATTATATTAAATTACTCAAGATAGTTAAATCCAAAGCTGACTACACAGAGTTACAAAGTGATCTCAAAAAACTGGGTGACTGGGCAACAAAATGGCAGATGAAATTCAGTGTTGATAAATGCAAAGTAATGCACATTGGAAAACATAATTCCAACTATACATACAAAATGATGGGATCTAAATTAGCTGTTACCACTCAAGAAAGAGATCTTGGAGTCATTGTGGAGAGTTCTCTGAAAACATCCACTCAATGTGCAGCAACAATCTGAAAAAGCGAACAGAATGTTGGGAATCATTAGGAAAGGGAGAGATAATAAGACAGAAAATATAATATTACCTCTATATACATCCCGGGTACTCCCACATCTTGAATATTGTATACAGATCTGGTCGCCACATCTCAAAAAATATATATTGGAATTGGAAGAGATACAGAAAAGGGAAACAAAAATGATTAGGGGTATGGAATAGCTTCCATATGAGGAGAGATTAATACTGGGATTTTTCAGCTTGGAAAAGAAACGACTAAGGGGGGATATGATAGAGGTCTATAAAATTCTGACTGGTGTGTAGAAAGTAAATAAGGAAGTGTTATTTACTCCTTCTCATAACACAAGAGCTAGGGGTCACCAAATGAAATTAATAGGCAGCAGGTTTAATACAAACAAAAGAAAGTATTTCTTCACACAACGCACAGTCAACCTGTGGGACTTTTGCCAGAAGATGTTGTGAAGGCCAAGACTATAACAGGTTTCAAAAAGAACTATATAAGTTAATGGACGATAAGTCCAACAATGGCTATTAGCCAGTATGGGAAGGGATGCAAAAGCATGCTCTGAAGTGTCCCTAGTCTCTGTTTCCAGAAGCTGGGAATGGGTGACAGCCATGGGTGGCAGGTGAACCATGGGCTTGGGGAGGCTAGCCCCGGGGCCTCCCTCTTCTGCCGGAGGCCCGGCCCCTCCCCCTGAAGCCCAGAGGCCCTCCCCCCGGGCGGCTGCCAGTCCCGCTCCAGCCTCCCAAGTATGCACCCCCCACCCCAGTGCGGGCCCTTCCCGGAGTGCCAGGTGGGTGGTGGGTAGCGTGGCTCCCATCCCCAGAGTGATGGGTGGGAGGGTGGCGCATTCCCCCCCCATCACCGGAGCGGATGCCAGTCCCCATTAGCCCCAGCCTGGGCCCCGGCCATGGGGGGAAGAGCCCCCTGCAGCACAGCACCAGGAAGCAGGAAAAGGCTGGGGGCGGAGCATGGGCGGGGCCACGCAAGGCTGTTTGGGGAGACTCAGACTTCCCCTGCCTTCTATACCCACCACCCATAGTGACAGGGGACGGATCGCTTGATAATCACCTGTTCTGTTCATTCCCTCTGAAGCACCTGGCAATGTCAGTTCTGCCGGGCAAGGACAGTCTGTACCTCTGTGTTTATACAGTGCCTGCACTGGAGCCTTGTGGCACGACTGTAATATAAAAAAAGGCCCATGTTTGGTCTTAATTTACCCTAATTAGTTCACCCCTCCCAAACAGAAACACCTATTCTTTTTGTAGGGCTCTGTATTGCTTGTATTTGGGATGCAAACCCTTTCCCTCCGTGCTGAGGAACAGTCCAAGTCAGGAATCTTTAATAAAACGTCAGCTACTGTGGCTCAAAGCCAGGTTTCATTCCCAAGGGGAAATGATCCAATAGCTTTCTAGTACAAATGGACTCGTGCCTCCATTGTAGCGAAGGCAGTACTCTGGTGGAAGTGGGCCATTTACGAGAACATTTAGTTGTGAATATGTCATGCTGCAGGCATAAAGCAACAAAGAACCGTACTGTATGATCTTGTACTGATGAATACATTTATCACTTTCCCTAAACTCGGTGGGACCAGCCAGTCCCGTGTACTCTGAGTACTCTTACAACTTGTTTCCCTATGAAATTGGAAAGGGGACAAAATCAGTTACACAACTTTCCAACAACAAACCTCTATGGGATATTAACTCAGCTACTGACTGTAGTTCAGAGATTCACAGATTAAGCAGCATCCCTCTTGATCAACATTTTTTTTCATATGGCAACGTGATCACAGACACATTTTAAATCTACCATAGCAAACCCTGAAAGGGCTTTTATTCTTTAAAGAGCTCCTTGAGTAAGAATAAATCAGGAAAGTGCCTTTGCAATAGCCCGATGAAAGAAGGGTATTCATCTCTGTAAACTCTGTGGGGAAGGAGCTGTCTTTTAATTACGTGTTTCTATAGTGCCTAGAGCAATGGGGTCGACTGAAGTAAGGAAGAATGGTCCAGTGAAAGGGCACTAGCTAGAGACCCTGGGTGAATTCCCTACTCTGGCACAGACTTCCTGTAAGACCTTGGGCAAGTCCCCTAGCCCCAAATCTCCAAATGTATTTAGGCACCTAACTCCCATTGATTTCAATAGGAGTTAGGCATCTCAATGAAGTCACTAAAAGACAGGATGGGGACTTCAACAGCAGAGTCCAGGGAAGGGGTAGGGACGGTTTTATGGCCTGCAGCATGCAGGGGGTCAGACCAGATGATCATAATGGTCCCTTCTGACCTTAAAGTCTATGAGTCTATGAGTCTATGAGGATCTGGACCTTAGCCGCTCCGTGCCTCCCATCTGTGGAATGGGAATAATAGTACTTCCCTACCTCACAGGGGTGTTGTAAGGAGAAATACACTGAAGGCTGTGAGGTGCTCAAATATTATAGTAATGGGTCCAAATTCCCCCTCAGTGCTATTGCAATACAAATCATCATCATTATCATCATCCTATGAACCCTAATGAACAAAAGACCCTTTAAATAGAAGTTCATATTAGAGAAAATGTTCCCATTTTGGAAGAAAAGCTTCAAATCACTAGATAAATGAACAGCTTTCAGAATACTTCCGACTGTGTGTTTAAACCAAGGTTTGCTCCCTCAGTCATGACACTTGGCAGGGGATTCAAGTTGAGCAACCAACAATGGAAGCACCCCAAATCAGAAGCCACTTGAATAAATCCTTACTCTCTCCCTCTGGGAGTCAGCTAACGGAGTATTGTTACTCCCATTTCACCCACGATGCAGAGGGGTTAGTGGGCTGAATCCTACACATGGTTAACTTAAAGTCAACAGCATTACTCAGGCACACAGAGTTAGGCAAGTACTTAATTGTTTGCAGGAGCAGGTCTAAAGCCATAGAAGGCCAGAACCTAGATTAGAACTGAGGTGTTCACAGCTCCTGGGCCATGACAACCAGCCCAATCCTCGCTCATAGCTGTTTCTGCCTCCTGGTGCCTGTAGGGAACTCTTCAAGCTGAATTGGTGATGTCCCAATAACTTCTCTGACTTACCGTATCCTCACTACACTGATCAGAGCACAACAGGCCCTTGGTCATGCAAAGACCAACTTTCTAATCGCACAAAACCAAACACTCCTGTCCTGCCTCTGCCTCGAGGCCCTCCCCCTTCTCCAAGGCCCCACCCCTGCTCACTCCATCCCCCCTCCCTCCATCACTCACTCTCCTCCACCCTCACTCACTTTCACCAGGCTGGGGCAGAAGGTTGGTGTGTGGGACGGGGGTGAGGGCTCCGGCTGGGTATGTGGGCTCTGGGGTAGAGCCGGGGATGAGGTGTTTGGGGTGCAGGAGAGGGCTCTGGGCTGGGGCAGGGGGTGGAGGTGTGTGTGTGGGGGGGTATGGGCTCTGAGCTGGGGTGTAGGCTCTGGGGGAGGCAGAAATGAGGGTTTCAGGGTACAGGAGAGGGCTCTGGGCTGGGTCAGGGGGTTGGGGTGCAGGAGGGGGTGAGGGCTCTGGCTGGGGATGTGGGCTCTGGGGTGGGGCCGAGGACGAGGGGTTTGAGGTGCAGGAGGGGGCTCAGGGCTGGGGCAGGAGTTTGGGGTGCAGGGTGTGGGCTCTGGGAGGGAGTTTGGGGTGCAGGGTGTGGGCTCAGGACCGGGGCAGGGGGTTGAGGTGTGGGAGGGGTGTGGGGTCCCAGTGGTGCATACCATGACTCCCAGGAAGCGGCCTCCAGGTCTCTGCAGCCCCTAAGCGCAAGGGCGGCCATGGAGGCTCTACGTGCTGCCCTCGCGCCTGCAGGTGCCGCCCCCACAGCTCCCATTGGTCATGGTTCCTGGACAATGGGAGCTGCAGAGCCAGTTCTGGGGGCAGGGGCAGTGCGCGGAGCCTCCCTGGCCACCCATGCGCTTAGGGGCTGCAGGGACCTGGCAGCTGCTGCTGGGACCCACATGGAGCCAGGGCAGGCATGGAGTCTGCCTTAGCCCCGGCCTCCCTGGTGTGCCTCGGACCGGACTTTTTACACACAGTCAGCGGTGCCGACCAGAGCCGCTAAGGTCCCTTTTCGACCGGATGTTCCAGTCAAAAACCGGATGCCTGGCAACCCTACACAGAGCTCATTGCGGGAGTGAGGCCTAAATTGGACAAGGGAGGGTAAGCCCTATGCAAACACAAACATCTTCTATAACAGCAAAGGAAATGAGGCACTTTAACCCCGAGAGGGGTGGCCCAGTCACTAGAGTAGTGGTCTAGGACTCAGGAGACCCCAAGTCAATTGTATGCTACACCTCAGGCTTCCTCTGTAACTTTGGGGAGGTTACTTAGGCCCATGTCCACAAAGTACTTAGGTGCCTGAGCCCCACACCAGGCCATTCTATAGCTCAGTGGTTACAACTCTCACCTATAAGGCAGGAGACCTCTATTCAAATCCATCCTTTACCTCAGGCAGAGCAGGGAACTGAACCTAGGTTCTCCCCTTCCCATGTGAGTGCTCTGACCACTGGGCTAAAAGACACAAGCAGGGCACTGCCACCTCCTCCAGCTGTTTTGGGGGGGAGTGAGGCAGGCACTTATTTCCATTTCACAAGACATCACTGAGGCACCTAAGAGTGGGGTTTCCCGTTGCGTGTGGCTAGCACAGACAGCAGCCCAGACTTAGGCGTCTAACTCTGGGAGAGGGGCAGGGCTTAGAACATGCCCCTCTCATTAGCATCTCCTATTGGCTTTTGTGGATTCCATTCTTAGGCACCTGCCTCTCCCCAGGCATTGTGTAGGGAACAAAGGTGCCTACCTCAGGGTTTCTGGATCACATTGTTGCTCCTGTGATTTTCTAGGCACCTAAAAGTCTGGTGTTGCAATGCTCAGCCTAAGACCCTGTGTAGATCTCAGCCTGAGTCTCTTGGGGTAAGTCTACACTGCAAAGAAAAACCCACAGCGCTGAGTCTCCAAGCCAATTTTTTAGCTCTGCAGCCCAATCCCTGTGAGCTTGAATCAGCTGACCTGGGCTCTGAGACTCAGCATCGCAGGTTTTTCTTTGCAGTGTAGACATGCCCTCAGTGTCTCAATTCCCCATCTGTAAAATGGGGATAATTGCACTTCCCTACTCTAGGGGGGCATTATGGAGATAAGTATATTAAAAATGGTGAGGTGCTTTACTATGGGAATGCGGCTGGAGCAGTATTTACAACAGACAGCGTATTAGTTTGAGCATGAATACTCTTTTTCTTTCCCCTCAAGGTTGCTCCAATGTGACTCTTCTCCCTCACAGTGTCGGTAACTGCAGGCCTTTCACCAATAACCAATAGTCAGTCATTTCCAACTCAACACCCTTGTTGTTGCAAGCTCGCATCGCAATGTTTATATGCACATTTCCCATCCTCGCTTAGCCTGGTGGAGAATGAAGTGAGCTTAACAGGTGCAATTGTTGCTTGTTTCCATGAAACTCCACTTACCCCAACACACCCTACAACTAAATAGAAAAATAATAAAAAATGAAAACTGTAGCGAACACACAAAGACCCCAAACCCTGTCACGGATCCACAGGATCAGTGCTATGGCCCCAGAGTTTGGAGGAACCCCTTCACTGTGCCAGACCCACCCCCCACTCCAGGGGTCTCGCTCTTCTCCCAGGGTAAGCCATGTGGCTTCACCACCCCCTCAGACTGGACCTCTGGGGGCTGCTTCACACTGTGAGCTCCGTCCAGAGACAGAGCGCTGATGGAGGCTTGCACGCTTTTTAGGGCTCAGTGCACTTCTCCAAGCATTTGCAGTGACGCTCACACAGCATTGTCAAAACAGTCATTGTGAACACAGCATAGGAAGTCCTCAGGTGAACACAGAGGGGTGAAGGTTAAAGCATTGCCCATTCTGGTTAGCTCAGAGCCCAGCCAAGCTACAGTGAACACCATTGTTCAAGCTCCGTCTCTCTCCGTCTGAGTACCACGTGTGCCCCATCTCCTTCCTGCAGCCCACACTTAACCCTCACCTCAAACCCTTCAGTCCTTTGTTCTCCCAATGGGGAAATGCTGCGTGGGGCAATCTATGGTCCTCATTTGCTAGGTCTCAATGACCGGTCAATTGGATCTGCCCTTGTATTCTCAAGAGGTCCATTGATATGGGACCAAAGACCCAGACAGCGAGACACCATTCACACCTGTGTCTTAGCCTGTCCCTGATAGCAAACAGTCCTTTTCCACCCAGTAGGTAACAATGCAGCATATAGTGGAAACAGAGGCACAAACAGGCCTCCATAAAAATATTAGAGAAAATTCCTGCTTTGTCATAACCCCCAAAAGGAGAAATGTCAGAGACTCCATGAAATCCCCTAGGGACCTTGCTATTGCTATTGATTTTATGTGGAAGGTTCTCAGAGACTATGGTGACAGGCATCCATGCAGAACCCAGGCACTACGTTGATACTAATAATAATATTAATAATAATATAAACAAAGAGATTTTTTCAGCTCTTCAAGCACAGCAGATAATCATGAAGATAAGCCTCATAACGTATATTTTATTCTAGGAAAAGTTACGGACATGGCATGGAAACATTCCTGTCCTAGAGTTCATGTGATCAGATTGTCTGGAGGTTGCCATGACACAGCACCCGTCAATGTCTAACTGTGACTCATCCGTCCCTGGGCCTCCAGGACCTCAGACTCATCCTTCCCTCCCCGGGTGAGCAACACCTAGGCACCTGTCCCCTAGCAATGGCCATCTACGTTGTGATCACACCAGGTGGATTCCACTGTGCATACTCAGGCAGTCCCACACATGGTTGTCCTCCTGCCTTGCTGAAGACTGGTCCTTCACTGTCTCTTCATTGAAAGCACTGGGAATTGCAAGGTGCTGTTGATCTCTCAGGAGCTGTCCTAAAGTACACTGCAATACTTTTATTTCCATAGTGACTTTCATCCTAAAGGACCCGAATTCTCAAGGCTTCAGAAATTCAACATGCCGATCTAGGTAGGTTATAAGGATCATTTGGGGTAGCTCTCTTTTTGATCATTATATCCCTAGGGATCTGATACTGCAGCCCTCAGTGGGACTACTTGTGTGAGTGAGCTGTAGTCCACGAAAGCTTATGCTCTAATAAATTTGTTAGTCTCTAAGGTGCCACAAGTACTCCTGTTCTTTTTGCGGATACAGACTAACACGGCTGCTACTCTGAGACTTGTGTGAGTAAGAACTGCAGGATCAGACTGACATAGGGGGAACAAAACCAGAAGAGATACCTGGGCTGCCTATGAGCGAGGTGTCCATAGCAACATGCCCATTTGTTGTAGATCAAGCAGTAGGATACCAGTTTGCAATGAAGCCACAAACCAGATTCATCATGGTGGTAGATATTCTTTTAAATCTGGTGATCATTTTTTAATGTACATCGCTGGCACTTAGGGTGACCAGATGTCCTGAGTTTATAGGGACAGTCCTGATATTTGGGGCTTTTTCTAATATAGGCACCTCTTACCCTCCACCCCCATCCCGATTTTTCATATTTGCTATCTGTCCACCCTACTGGCACCTCAGGTGGAACTGCTGTCCATCCATTGTGTGTAACAGACTGTACATTGGAGAAAGTCAGAAGAATTCAGTGCCAGAGCTGTGAAAATGTTAATCATGCAACCAAAAAACCAAATGAAATTTGCCTTTTCATTGTAAGCATGAAATTCAGCCCAAGTCACTGAAAGCTTCAGAGAGGTTCACAAACTTTCTGGGAGGCCCTGGGCTGAACTCTGACCATAACCCCTCCTTCATGCAAGCTTTGGAGAGAGTTTTGATGGAAATCAGGCAAAAGATTGCTAGTTCTGACCCACTTTCACTCTGAGTGTTTGAGTTCAAACCCCCAAACCAAAGTTAGATTCAGGAGATGTGAACATATAGGTAACGAGAACAAAGAAAATATGTCTTGACCCTTCTAGGAATGGAAATGAACAGTTTTCACATGCCTTTTGTTCTTTTCATTCTTCAGTTTAAAATATCAGGGCCAAATCCTGTGCTTCTTACAGAAGACAGTTTCTGTCCTTTTACACCAGAACAACCCCACTGACTGACGGATTTAATCTGCATTTACATTGGCGTAACTGAGAGCAGAATTTGGCCCTCAGTTTCTACCCAGTCCTTACTCAGGCATAGCTACTTTAATGAGAGCTTTGCCAGAGGCAGCAAACATTTAACGAAGACCTCAGGATTTGACCCATAATGTTACTTAGGACCCTTGGAAGAGTTTAGATCTGAATTCAGACCCAAATCTGAACCTCCACAGAGTTCAAGTTGTTTGGACTTGAGAGCTGTGGTTTGGGCCAGTCACAGAGTCAAGCGGAGAATCATGGAATTTCAGTCTGGACTAGTATTTGAGTCTGAACTACCACTAAATTCATGGATGGTCAGATTTGAGTTTCAATTTTGTTCTTCATTGTAAAGATAAACCTGAATCTGGATGTTTGGACCAGACCCAAAGTTCAACTGGGAGCAGTGGAGGTATCAAATCAGGAGTTCTGCTTCAGGCTCATCTTTAATAGAGATGCTGTACCTTTACCCAATCAGCTCGACTGTAGCAAAGCACTTCCCAGTGCCCAGCCCGAGTGACAGCAAAAACTGTGGACTGCATTATTGCCATGGAGCAGATGTTGCTAGGAAACCAAACAAGTAACAAGTTTATCTTCAAACCGGGATCCTTGGAAACTGGAATAAGCTGGGAGGAATAGTCTTGACTTGGAACCACAGCATCTCATAATTCCTCCCAAACAACATCTTAGGTTCAGCCAAACCAAATAGGTGATGTGTGCACGGGGATTTGGAGGCTATAATTTTTTCCAAGAACACCTCATCTGCAAAGAATGCTAATTATTTTAAGTACATACAACTTAAAAAAAAACTAAAAACTAAAAAAAGACCTATCAACAAAGGTTTGTTTGAAATAAAAATGTGAGCAATAAGACATAGCCAGGCATGGGGTAGGGGTGATCAGCACACAACTCACGGGCATAACGAAGTATCCCACTCCAGTCCTGACGGGCCTGCTTGTTTTACCTGGTGTTGAGAAACACCAGTCAGCATGACCAAGCAGTTCTCAATTGAATTTTTTCAATATAAAAGGCAAAGGTTTGTAACAGGACAGCTACACTGGCAGCTGAAAAATCCGAATACAATTGTAGGGAATTGAAGCTAATGGAGGTAAGAGTCATAATGTTTTGTTTGTGATATCACAGTTAGTTGCTTTGGTGACAATTATGATGCCATAAACGTAGGACTATGAATCCAAGTAAGAAATAAGATGAAGCACACTGGAGAGGCAGGATGGTCCAGTTCATAGGGCACTGGACTGGGAATCAAGACATCTAATAATTAATTATAGTGAATGGGCTGATCATGTGTACCACTGCCCTCTACTGGAGGGAAGCAGAAGTGCTGATGTGTGTCATATACCCTATGCTGGTAGCAACTAATGGCAATTCTTCTTTAGTTCAAGTGCCAGGTGCTTTTTGAATGGAGGTTCTGAGTTCTATTCCTCCTGGTGATGTGAAGTTGTAAGCAGAGCTGAGCAAATAACTTGTTTTTAGGTTCGGTGGCTGAACTGAAAACATCTGAAAAAAAATTTGGTTCATTTTGTCTGTTTTGTTTTGGAGTTTGGGTGTTTTAACACTTTTAAAAAAATACATCTAACTATATTTCAAAATGAACCATCAGTTTGAAATGAAAAGTCAACTTGTTTCATTTTGAGAATGTCTTTTTTCTTTTCTTTTGGGAGTGGCGGAGCAGGAGGGGCTGAAACTACTCACCAAATTTGACCTGAAATGTGAATAGTTTTGGTCAACCTGAAATTGCCTTTTTCAGTGAAGAAATTATTTCTCTGAGAACGTTCATCCTGCTCTATTTGTCAGTAGCTATGGTGTACAGTATGATGACAGCCCTGGGGATCCGAGATGCACATGGAATGAATAGAATTAAAAAGAAAAGGAAGATGACAGAAAATGTGTTTTAAAAGCTCTGTAGATTGATTGTTTGTTTTAGTGTTTCTCCATCCAGTGCCAGTTGCTCTTTAGCTGGTTTTGAGCTGCTACTGTGTGTACTTAGCACTGGCATATTAATCCATGTTTGCATTTAGTATGTAATGACGCTATCTATTGAAAAAAAAGTTCCACAATGTGTCTTGGTGCTAATTATCCTCCATACTCAGGCCTTACGCAGGCAAACTGCCAGTGACTTCTGTTGGCATCAGGGGGAGTTGGTTTGTATTCAGTCCTGCTCTGACGTAAGGCCTTCAGTATTTTTCCCTATCTTTACACGAGTGCTCCTTTCAACCCTTAAAAGAACCAGACCTGACCCACATTCAGCTCTGAGTTCAGAGCTAAAGGTTAGATTGGAGGTCTTGACTCAGGCTAGGGTGACCAGACAGCAAATGTGAAAAATCGGGATGGGGGTGGGAGGTAATAGGAGCCTATATAAGAAAAAGACCCAAAAATCGGGACTGTCCCTATAAAATTGGGACATCTGGTCACCCTAACTCAGGCCCATTTCTAATGTTTAGGATAGCAGAAGTATTTAGATCTTGTCTATACTGGGGATTTAACCCAATTTCAGCCCTGGTGGCCAACCAGAGTTTAGCTGCACTGAGGCAAACCAATAATACAGGCAGGGTAAAACAAAATAAGCCATGATTTGCACCCGTGCAGTTTATCCCCATTGCAAACTGAGTAAACTCTGTTAGTGCAAAAAGCAGCTTTTTCTCTCTACCTGGGATTTGTACTGATGCAGCTACTCTGACAGCTGGCTACCGCTGGCTGTAATTGGAGCAAGCTCCTGTGCTGTCAAGGCCTTAGCTTCGCTTTGCATCAGAAGAAACTGGGAAAGCTGCAAGCCCAGCACACGCACAAACATGCATAATTAAGAGATAATATTGATGAGATAGAACATTATCATAGGATAATGGTCTCCTGCGGCACATAAATACCATGGCAGAGCTGAGACATTTATTTGCAAAGAGAGAGACATAACATTGACCCCGTGACAATGCTCTCTTACAATTACCTTCATTGTGTTAGGTCAGTGACTGAAGTACTTGTGCATGTATCACAGGGGCTGATGGATGCTGGAACAGTAGGCTGGCAGTCACTCATTATTGAACCGTTGCCTCCTCGTTGGCTTAGAACCACTGTATGTCTAAGCTGGGCAGAATTCAACAGATCCATAAATGTACAGGCAGAAAGCACCAGAGGCAAGTGAGAAAGGGTGCTCTTGTGGGTAAGGCATTGGTTTGGGACTCTGGTGTTCTTAGCTCTGCCTTCTTCTGTGACCTTGGGCAAGTCATTCCACCCTTCCATGGGTGCGTCGACACTGGGAAAAGAAGATGTGTTTTTACTATATCTTAGCTAAGGTAACAAAATCCTAGTGTATTAATTAATTATTAACACATTATTAATTAGTGCATTAATTCTGAAAGCTGTACATTATTAATGTATTAACATATTAATTATAATACATATAATATTATACATTATCTATTGTATATATATATTTTAAAAGAATAAATAAATATACATTATAATATAATATTACAATGAATTAGTATATTACATTATATATTATTAAATACAACGTATTATAATTAACATATTATTAATTAATGCATTAATTAATGTATCAGCACATTATTAATTATTGTTAATAATAATTATGAATACATTATTATTGGTATTACCATAGGGCCTAGAAGCCCTAGTCATGGACCAGGTCCCCATTGTGCTGTACAAACCCAGAGCAAAAAGACAGTCCCTGTTAGGTGCACCAGTGTTTATCCAGGTCAGTAGTGATTGAAAGTTAGTACTATCTGGTGGCCTGTGTGAAATGTCATAGGAAACAGCACCTTTTTTGGCAGTGTCAGTAGTGAAGACAAGAATGACTAGGCATGGGGAATGAATTATCCTCTTGCTTCGAAATGTGGTCTCCCCCAGGGCCGGTGCAAGGATATTTTACGCCCTAGGTGAAACTTCCACCTTGCGCCCTCTCTCCCGCTCCCCCCGGAGCATCGCTTATTATAAACTTTCAAAAATGAATACAGTAGTGTAAAAAAAAATTTGGGTATTGCTTTTTCGCACCCCCAAATCTTGGCACCCTAGGTGGCTGCCTAGTTCACCTAGTGGTTACACCAGCCCTGGTCTCCCCAGGTCAGGGATGAGGCTCGGCAGTTTGGAAGAACCTTTTCCTGCGACTCTACGTAATATTCAAGGGTGTCAGTGTGGCAAGTTTCACAAGTACCAGATTCATTTAACAGAAAGTGTGCTGTGGTTTTACATGTCAACTGCTTTCCTCTGTCGAAATGTGAAAGGCTTTTTCTTTTGGGGAAACTGTTTAAAAATTTGCCTGACTAAAGCATCCCCTTGCTTAAATATTATGCTAATCTGCAAATAATGTGCCACTTTCCAAAACCACCCATCTCTGATGCTATTAACCAAAATGGTCTGGGTGTCCCTAAGCCTCTGACTTCCAGAAGCTGGGACTGAATGGCAGGGGATGGATCACTCGTTAAATTGCTCTGTTCTTTTCATTCCCTCTGAAGCATGTGGCACCGGCCTCTGTCAGAAGACAGGACACTGGGCTAGATGGACCATTGGTCTGACCCAGTATAGGTGTTCTTAAGTTCTGCTTGCTCACACTGTAACGTCTCCAGTGCACTGCTGGAAACTGTAGCCTTCAAGAAACTCCCCTGCACTTCTGCAAAATAAATAACATTTTCCAAGAGATAAAGCCTATATGTTTCTACTGAGAACCTTCCTCCCAGTTTATTACTTTCTACATTTAAACATGACACCTCAATGCTTACTCGGTCTCTGGCTCTCTGCAAGTCCTGTCAGGATATCCTCCACCACCTTGCTGCAGCTGCCCGCTCCCTCCCCCAATGCTCATTACATCCTCCAGCTGACACCTTTCTTGCCGAGCAAGGAGTCAGAACTGAATGGTCATCCTAGCCATAGTGCCCACTCCAAAAAAATAGTGGGTGCTCAACACCCACCAGCCACCTGTTAAACAGCTGCTCAGCAGGCTCTGCCCATCAGCTGTTCGGTGGGTCGGTGGAAGGTGCTGGGGGAGTGGGTGGAGCGGGAAGAGGCGGAGCGAGGGTGGGGCCTTGGGTGAAGGTGGAGCAGGGGTGGAGCACCCACTGGAAAGAAGAAAGTTGACGCCTGTGATCCTCGCCTCCACTTGAGAAACAGACTAGGCAATGGTGTGGAGAGCCAGGGCCTTACGAGAGTTTCAGCTCATTTCCCACAATTCCCCTGGGCTCCCAGAAGGCCTTTTGAACTCTCCCACAAGCCACTCTTGTGGGATAGACGTCACAGAGTAGTGCAACAGCAAAAATATAGTATAGTACAAATGCAGTCACATCATAAAACTGAAGCTGAAGTCGCTTCACTAGCAAGCACACACACACTGCGTTAGTGGTATTTACACAGGTGTCCTCCCATTGGTTCAGTTCTCTAGTGTACACAAAGCCAGAGGATCACACTTTAAAGCAGGTCTCTGATGGCAGGATTTGACTTAGCTAGAATAAAACATGAACATTGCATGATTCAGCTCTGTGTACAACTACCATTCTGAACTGTCTAATATAGTTCCCCTGAACAAGTACAATTCAATAGCTCTAGACATAACAGGGTGTTCTTTTTTACAGATCACGGTAGTAAACAGAAGGACTGAAACAGTGAAGCTAGCTGCATGGATCCTGTTTTCAGGGAGACCTTTTAACTCCCAAGCTCTAGGCAAACAGAGATTCTAAAATTGTGGGCGTGTGCCAAGGGATGGATGGTGCCAGCTGTAGTATTTACTGCTGGCCAGTTCCTGGAGCGACAGTGGAGCTGCCTGCACTTGCCCTTTGTGGTTGATTAGTGAAACAATACTAGAAGGGTTCCCGGAGAGAGGCCAGGCACAAGTCCCTGCATATCTGGGATATGGTACCATGAGCAAGGCTAATGCGTATCTGAGTAGTTCACCATAGACCTGTCTTTGAAAGTTGCTCATTCTAAGGGAAAGCTTGAATACATGCAAATTGCGCCCTATATGCAAACTTGGGAACAAAAGGTACTCAGCCCCAGCTTGTTAAAGACATGGGAGTTATGCACCTAAATACCTTTAAAAATCTTGCCCTTAGTACATAACGGGAGGAGGTGCCCATCACAGGGAAGTATTGGCCCCTAAGTCCCTGATGGTTTGCTGCAGCTGAATGGAAATTGGCTTATCGATGCTTTAAAAAATGCTATTCCACAGAAAACCCTTCACTCTTGTTTTGAGTGTCACCACGAGACATGGAATGGAGGCAGGGAAAATATGGTGACTGGATGGCTGGGTACCAACTAGTTGCGGCTAAAAGTCCAATGGCCAGTTAGGAAAATAACTGACTTTATTTGGTGTAAGAGACTAATTCCACTGAGTTTAAAGAGCGAGTTGTGGAAGGAGGTTTCGACCTCTGTTTGGTTTCACAGAAAAAACACTCTCTAACGCCCCTGGAAATTAAACCGCCAGACTGATAGCGTCAGGGAAAAGCTCTGATTAGCTCATCATATACAGACTGTATGCTGATCATTTCTATTATCTGCTCGTGGATGCTGTTACCAGACGAAAAATAATCCTGGCCCTGGGATCTGCTGGGGATGGATGGGAGGCCAGCAATTGGAGGAGGAACCTGGCATCTTTAGTCTCCCCATTGCACTGTGATTCTTTTGAGGCAGCTGTGGGCCTTACTCAAAGCCCATTGAAATCAACGAGGGTTTTGCCATTAGCTTCAAAGTGCTTTGGGTTAGGTCCAGTGCCTGGAGAAATAGAGCCTGGAAAAATAGAATATTGGGCCAAACGCTCAATTAGTGTAAACGGAGTTACACTGAAATCAAAGGAGCTGTGTTGCGTTATCCCAGATGAAGGCATGACGATGATGATGAGGAGGAGGAATATGTTGACAGATGAGGACTATGTTGGGCCAAATCTTCAGCTAGTCTAAACTTCCTTGGCCCCTAATCAGTGGAACTACCTTGCTCTGTTGTAGATGAGGAGCTATGTTAGTTCATGAACGCAAGACAAAATGGAATTTTTTATGCCCCTTGAAAACAGTGGTCCACTGGTTCGGGTACTAGCCTAGCACCCTGGAGACGTAGGCTCAAGTTCCTGCTCAACCCCTGGCTTTTTGAGCCACTTTCACAAGTCATTCTCTCTGTTCCCCATCTGTAAATGGGGAAAGCCTACCTCGCAGGGTGTAGTGGGGGTAATTCCATTAATGACTGTGAGAGGCTTAAATACTGTGCTGTTGGTAAGACAGATTTTCCACTTTTGCCGGGCTCAGCAGCCTTGTAGCTGAATGACACTAAACTCTGCACTCATAGAATCATAGAACTGGAAGGGACCTCAAGAGCTCATCTAGTCCGGTCCCCTGCACTCGTGGCAGGACTAATTATCTAGACCATCCCTGACAGGCGTTTGTCTAACCTGCTCTTAAAAATCTCCAATAACGGAGATTCCACAACCTCCCCAGGCAATTTATTCCAGTGCTTAACCACACTGAGAGTTAGGAAGTTTTTCCTAATGTCCATTTGGATCGGTCAACTGCTTTAGCTCACTTTTTGAATTAAAGGCTGAATGTTCCCACTTGGGCATATTGCTCTTGTGATGTTACTTCCCACAAAAGTAGGGCGTATGTGGTGCACAGGCCTTGTTCTGGTCCTCTGCAAGACGTGAATTTCAGCCCTGTTGTGCCATGTTCTGCTCTTTATATCTGAGGAGTTTTTGAGGAATGAAGAATCTTGCTGACATTTGTGGCCTGATCCAAAGTCCACCAAAGTCAGCGAAGAGACTTCCATCAGCGTCAGTGGGCTTTGGACAGCATTGGTCTCTTTATTTTTGTTTGCTTGCATTTTGCTTTCTGTTACCGCCACTGCTGTATGGATTGTATTATTAAAGGAACAAGCACATTCTTTTCCTGTCGCAAAGGAATGATCACCAGGGATTTATAAACTGGGTTGTGGTTGATGGCTATTCTGATCACAGAGCTGGCACTGCCAGGGTCAGTCTAGTACCTCAGTATACCCAATGCTGTCAGGCTCTGTGCAGCTAGAGTTATAAATGGGTTATTGGCAGCATTTCTGTTACGAGGTCAACTGGGAAGAATGTCACAGCTCTACAACTGTCATGTCAGGGTCACGCTCTATAAGTAGAAAGCGCTTGCAATGGGGCATTTAAAAATAAAATGGATAAGTAACACACAATGCCCCTATCCACATATCAGCACTGAACAGACCAAACTTAACAGACAGCATATAAAGACTCAGAGCCAAGTCTGCCCTCATTTACACTGGCTGTGATCCAGAGTGACTCCAGTTAAATCCGCAAATACTAGTGTAAAGGACAACAGAATTTGACCCAGAGGTGGGAACAGGAGTGAGATTTTCACAGGATGTGGTTCAGAGCTGAGTTTTTCAGTATTATGTGTTGCCTTAGTCCTAATAGAAAAGACCATTTTACATTCTGCGTTTAGTTCTTTGTGGAGGCCCAGATTCTCAGACGTGGGTGCCTAAAGTTAGGCACCTAAACAGAAGTGGCCTGATTTTCCGAGGGGCGAAGTCCATGGGAACAGCAACACTCAGGATCTATGAAAGTTGGGATCCAGTTCAGGGCCTTGGTTTTGTATAGTGTTTCCCAGTTGCCTCTGCCCCACTGTGAGCAAAGGTCTTCGTTTTTACCAGCCTGGGAGGCACAGAGAGGTAGACTGGTCTCCAACAAAATTCAGGTCCCAATTTCCTCTGCTAGAATAGCCAATTATTGTCATTAGTAGAGCTGGTCAAAATAGGCCACTTTTCAATTTTTGGATGAAATTTAGATGAAAAAAAATGTGAATTGTGAAAAACTGTCCTTTTCCAACCAGCTCAAGTCATTAGCAAATGATATTAGATTCATCAGAGTGCCCAGCTGATGTGCTGGATGTACATGAAGAGATGCATCACTTTCCCTCATTTCCTATCATTTATTTCTCTTTCCTTCATTGATTCTTCTCTGAGTTTTCTTACAACAAAAAGTAGTGAACCAATGTAAAACATTAGTGTAGGATATGATGAGTAAAAGCTTCATATTGTCCTTGTATTTTTTCTTATGTTGTTGGAATTATGATAGTTCTGTTTGTTTT
Source organism: Malaclemys terrapin pileata (assembly GCF_027887155.1). Lineage (NCBI taxonomy): Eukaryota > Metazoa > Chordata > Testudines > Emydidae > Malaclemys > Malaclemys terrapin. The sequence continues at coordinate 274,154,172 of NC_071506.1, forward strand.
TCTTCATATAATCAAAAGGGCACAAGAGACTTAAAAAAAAAAAAAAAAAAAGCCCAACAACATTGCAAATATTGAGAACCAATCCACACTGTGGTTCATTTAGATTCTGTCTGCTGCAGAACTGCCATGTAGTTCTCAGCACTGCCGATAAGGTGTGCGATGGCAGCTGTCTATACACAACCAGTTTTCTGTCAGCTGGACAACAGTGTTGCTTCTTAAACCAACCTGCTGCTGGTGTTAGCAAAGTGTCTTGTGTGTGCCAAAAGGGAGAGAGAACTATTGCTGTCATGTGTGTCTTTGCAAAGGAAAATGAGAAAGATTAAATGCTATCTCACCTATCTCTTTCATATTAGTATTCCCATGTGGCATGTTCATAGCGAGAACTGAGCAAATTATCTCCTGCAGACTTGTAATGAATTGGATTCAGCCACATTTTGTCCCACGTAAAATAGCTGAAAGCTAATTTCAAAACCACGGGTTTGAGGATTAGAGCTGGTTGGGAATTTTTTGATGACATTTTTTTTCTGCCCCCCAATGGCGATTTGTTGAAACCCAAACTGCTTGCGAAATACTTGACAAAAAATTTTGGTAAAAAAAGTTTCTAGATTGTCGAAATTGCAATACTGCGGAACTCGAAAATATTGGTGTTTTGATCTAAGCCACTTTTTGTTTTGAAATTGTAGTAAGTTTATACCCAAAAAAAGGTAAAAGGGCAAAAAAGGTCAAAATTGAATCAAAATGTTTTGAAATTAATGAAACGAAATGTCTTCACTGGCCCAAACCAAAAGAATTTTTTAATTTATTTTTGGTTCATGAAAATTTGAGATTTCCACTTTTTGTCCTGATGCCAGATGGGAGAAAATGTTTAAATGTTGAAAATTCTTGGCAGATGGGGAAACTATTTCCCACTCAGTCCAAATGAGGATTCATGGAAACTGAATTTGGAACTTCTGTCGGAAGTGCTGGCATGCTCCTCTGATCAGGGGACAGAAACAATCCCATGTAACTTACCAAATCAGCAACAACTTAACCAATCCTGCTTGGATAACAATAAATTGAGTAGTCTCAAAAAACTGCCCTGAAGGTTTAATAACAAAATTAACCAGCAATTCATTGAATAATTTTTAACGCAAAATACATTTGAGAAAATTTCCACCTGTTCATGGATAGTTCATGAGCAGGAAAAAAGGCTAACATTATTTGCTGCAAAGTACTCAGCTCTGATATAAGGTGATCCAACGGTGACATTTAATCCATAATAGGGGAACAGTCTCGGGGCAGATCCTCAGTCATAGCTCTGAAGCAATGACAATTTACAACACTTGAGGATCCATCCCAGTGTCCAGAGTGATTATACAGAAAGCACAATTTTGTCCAAGCTGCTCTGTAATTAGCTGACTGGCTATTCATCAACCTCCACCTGCGCGATCCCACTGAAGTTGCCTCTCTACCCGCTCCACCAACTTTCAGATGAAGTTGGGCCCAGCTGTCTCTGTGCTGGGCCTTAGATGTGTTTAGTGCCCTGTCTTTCAGCCATCTTTTTGTTAAATTCAGAACACTACAAAGGACAGGGCATCCCAGATCACATTCCTTAACCCACTGCCCACAGGGGTGAGTGGGGGCTGATTCTCCACTGTCTGTTCTTTGTGAAGTCATTTACACCCCTGCATAGTGGGCGGGAAATGGTACCCCAAATCCGAATGTGATTGTTTTCCTCCCACATTGCACTGTTGTAAGAAACCACACAGGGTGCAAGGCAGTGGAGAATCAGGTCCTAAAAACTCCATAAAGAGGTGGCAAAGAGCCATCTGGGAAGAGGATGCAGGACCAGCCCACCAGAATCAGTTAGGGTGACCAGGTGTCCAGTTTTCAGCCCGGTTAAAAAGGGACGCTGGCAACTCCAGTCAGCACTGCCGACTGGGCCGGTAGAAGTCCGGTCGCTGGTGCTAAGGCAGGCTGGTCCCTACCTGTCCTGACTGGCACCGCGCTGCACCCCGGAAGCGGCCAGCAGGTCCGGCTCCTAGGCGGGGGGGGGGGGGGGGGGGAGCGCCACGGACTAATCCCAGCCCCTTAGTCCACATTACTTCTCCATGTAGAACCCTTAGATACCACTAACCATTTTTTAGTGATTTTGGTGATTTTACCAATGTTTATTACATAAATACCAATTTCAGGTTTTTTTATATTGGGGTGTTTTATCAGCGTTTACTGGTTAAAACTGAAAATCAGAAGCCCTACTTATACAGTTATTGACATACCCACAGAATCTGACCCAAGACACATACCCTCCTGACGCCGATCTCAGGCTGGGTCTACACTACCCGCCTGAATCGGCAGGTAGAAATCGACCTCTCGGGGATCGATTTATCGCGTCCCGTTGGGATGCAACAATCGATCCCCGAATCGACGCTCTTACTCTACCAGCGGAGGTGGGAGTAAGCGCCGTCAACGGGAAGCCGCAGAGGTCGATTTTGCCGCCGTCCTCACAGCGGGGTAAGTCGGCTGCGATACGTCGAATTCAGCTACGCTATTCACGTAGCTGAATTTGCGTATCTTAAATCGACCCCCCCCCGTAGTGTAGATGTAGCCTCAGACACTCCGGGAAATCAGGAGTAAATCCACTGCAGTCCATGAAGCTACCCCACTGCCAGCGAGGGGAGAATCGGTTCCTAGGACACTGGCACTCTCGCTCTCATTTTGCTGGGGAGCTTTCCTAAGAGTCATGAAAATTTGCTAGAAAAAAAAAATCAATCTCAATGGTAAGAAATAAGGGAGGGGAGGGGAATGGTTTCTTCCCCAAAGAGGGGATAATTGGTTTATATAAGCCTCATCAGCTCTGACGAAGGAAATCTGTGCCGTAAACTGTCCCATGCTGAGCGCTCATTTGGCTCCTTGCATCCAGTACCTATTCATGTGCGCACTGCCTTTGAATCCAAATTGCAGTCACTTCCACCAGCCCCTCACCTCAGCCTTTGAACACTACAGCGAAACAGTGAAATCAAATGCTCTGTGCCTTCCCTCCCTTAATAGCTCTTAGCACGCGTTTCAGCTTTAGTCACAAGCCAAATGCTTTCTATGTCTCATTTAATGTTCCCAGTTATCTGCCCGTCACTCTGACTCTTTCTAGCATGGGGCATGTTTACATAAACTGGGAGCATTAGATGTTATTTCGAAAGCGGCCTGCTCATGACTAGACTGGAAATCTGGACTAAGTTCTATTAAGGGGGGAAAGTAGAGAGCATTTGATTTTACTATTTTGTCTACACACAAACGTTGTAGCACTTTAGTCATACCAGTATAGTTAAAGCAGTACTAGCCCTGTAGTGTGGGCACAGGCATAGTTGCATAAAAGTGGCTTGTACTGATATAATTATTAGAATCATAGAATACCAGAGTTGGAAGGGACCTCAGAAGGTCATCTAGTCCAACCCCCTGCTCAAAGGAGGACCAATCCCCACACAGATTTTTGCCCTAGACCCCTAAATGGCCCCTTCAAGGATTGGGCTCACAACCCTTGGTTTAGTTAGCAGGCCAATGCTCAAACCACTGAGCTATCCCCCCTGTCCTTACAGACAGGAAGAGGAATGAGCCATACTGGTATTAGGCACCTTTATACCAGTATAACTGTGTCCACACTAGGGGCTGTACTAGTACAACTAGTACAACTACACTGGCAATAAATGAATGAATGAATGAATGATATCACACACACATTATCAATACAGTTATATAGATACAAAAACTGCGTAAACCATGCCTAAAGTGTTCCAAATATAAGGGGTGAAATACATCACTACGCACAGGGCACAGAGTAAGGCCCATGAAACAGGTAAATCCCTCAGTGGTGGACAGGCCTTGCAAATGTCACCCTCAGTGAGGAGATTCAAACTGAACAGGGATTGTTAATCAGAATGCTCCTTGACACCAGTTGATTAAGCTTCAGCCGGTGCAAGGGAGCTGGCAAGCCGAGTTCCGCTCTCCGGCCCCAGTGTTGATCTGCAGTGACTTCACCAAAGTCAAGGGGGTTCCCGTGGATTTAATCCAGGGGGAGCAGATTCTCTGCCCCTTTGCATATTGCGCTAGGCACATGGCACAAAGGGACTGGAAACCACCAGCAAGTCTCCTGTTGGGGATTCCCACAGGGCGTGGAAATCCCCTGTGGGAAAAGAACCAGGACAGCCAACTCCTACATCTCCCTGAGCCTGGGGCTGCAGGGGCATGTTGGGAGTGAAGAGGAAGAGTGGCCAGAGCGTGTTCTGGCTAGCCTCAGCAGGCAAACTGGCTCAGATGCTCAAAGGTATTTAGGTGCCTCACTCTCACTGATTTAAATGGGAGTGAAGTGCCTAAATACCTTTGATGTTCTGGATCATCTTCCCTTGGGACCCATAGTCTGCTAGTGCAAATTAGAGCAGCTGCTAGGCTGCTCCAAACCTCTTGGGGCTGGGTTAGAGAATCAATACATTGAAGCCACCTCCCTGCTGCACCTGCACATTTAGGCCCTCTAAATGAGCACAAGATTTGGAATGGTGTATATTCCCTTGTTTAACATCACGCTGGCAGTGTCAAGAGGCATCAAAGTGGGTTTAAATCTATTTACACCCACTTTACGTTGCCAGAATGGTTTAAAGTGCCATAGTTTAAATGAGAATCAGGCCCAATGAAATTACACTGATGTAAGTGAGAGGAAAAATCAGGCCCAACAAATGCAATACTTAATTTAAGAATGATACAGTGCTGCAAAACAAAGCTTCATTAAGCATTTTACTAATGCCCCACAGGGAGAATAAGCTCACATCTGCATTGTGCGTGTGAGTGTTTCTCTATTGTATTATTTTCTCCTCAGTTTCTGACCTTGGGACCAGTCCTACTACCATGGAATCCTATGGGAGTGTTGCCCACTGACTTCAGTAGGAGGCAGGGTAGGATCCCTGATCTTTTACTGATTCCTACTCTGTAGTATCTTTTCTCCGTAAATGGGAAATTCCCAGGGCCTGAAAATTCTATTTTTTTTAAGTTTGAGAGAGCTTCCCCCATCATGCTCCACATTCAACTACTTTTAAAAAAACACCTCTTGCTGGTTCAGACTCCACCACTGTGAGGACTTCAGATGAACCCGAGCATGAGAACACAAATCAGAGAGAGGGGTGTTGTGTGAGACTGCACTTCTGTGTATTTGTCAGAGCAGATGCACAATCAGAACACTCGCTGTTACATTTTCAGGGCTGTCTCCTTATTAAGGTATAAGTAGCTTATTCTCGCATGTCAAATGCAAAGTCCAGATGGTAGCTGGAAAGGGCAGGCCCATCAGACACATACCAGCTGTCGCTTGTAGCCATCACTCCAACCGCCCCCAGAATAGCCTCTCACTGCATGCAACTTCTTATTTCACACTTTTGGGGTTTTTTATTTCTTTATTTTTTTGAGCAGTCGAGTCTTGGTCTGAATTTAAGGAACACCATCACCTAAAATATCACACTGCTCTAACATCTAGTATAACAGGAGGAGCTCAAGAAGGTTAGAGAAAAGTATATAATTCTCTGTTTTCCCCCCGTTTGTACATTTGATAACATTCATTTGCATACAGCCAGTCTCTCTGTTCCCCTGCTTGCTAGCTAGTCATCTGGTCCCTGTGCTGGTTTCTTCAAATACCAACAGCAGAGAAAAACATTTTAAAAAATAAGGAAGATGTGACTGTAAGGCCACAAAAACTGAAAGGAAGATTCAGGGCCAAGTGCAGAAGCTGAAATTACTTTCAAGTCATCTTGTTTAAATTAACTGTATTTCAAGTTATCTATAGTCGCTTTGGAGAAAATGGTCAAACACTCTGCTGAATAGGGGCCTGATCAAAGCCCATTGATGTTGGGCTTTAGATCAGGCCCCAGGAAAGGCCTTTATGACAATAACAAAGTTACAAGGGTTAACATGACATTTTATGTCATTGCTCCTCTAGGATTTTTGTATTTCGGGGGTAAGACAAAGATTTTAAATTCACTTCAACATTTTCTTTGATTTGGTTTAATCTGAACTGATTTAAGCTAAACCCAACCCAACCTGGTTTAAACTGGAATAAGAATGTCCACACAGCCTTTTGCACTGGTTTAACTAAATAGATTTAACGTCACCTTAAATTAAATTGGGTGTAAATTTTTGTGTAGACAAGGCCTCTGTCACTTTCTCTCTGCTCCACAAAGTCTGTAAAGCTCCTCTCTGGCTTTCTGCTATAATTTTAAGGGAGCTGTGCATACATCCTTGGTTTTGTTGCAAAGAAGTTCTTTGCACGAGTTAGATAGTGCTTCCCCTTATCACACAACAGCCATATAAAGAGGTTAGGAGTGATTGACATGCATAAAACCAGGAATAAATGCATTACTGTGCACTTATCAACACTGAATTTCATCTGCCACTTTGTTGCCCAGTCACCCAGTATTTTGAGATCACTTTGTAACTCTGTGCAGTCAGCTTTGGATTTAACTATCATGAGTAATTTAGTATCATTTGCAAATTTTGCCACCACAATGTTCACCCTCTTTTCCAAGTCATTTGAATATGTTGAACACCACATGTCCCAGTACAGATCCTTGGGGGACCACACTATTTACCTCTCTCCATTGTGAAAACTGACCACTTATTCCTACCCTTTGTTTCCGATCTTTTAACTGGTTACTGATCCTTTAGACGACCTTCCCTCTTATCCCATGACAGCTTACTTTGCTTAAGAGCCTTTGGTGAGGGGCCTTGTCTGAGGCTTTCTGAAAATCTAAGTACACTACATGCACTAGATCACCCTTGTCTACACCCTCATAGAATTCTAATAGATTGGTGATGCATGATTTCCCTTTAAAAAGCTGTGATGACTTTTGCCGAACATATCGAGTTCATCTATGTGTCTGATCATTCTGTTCTTTACTATAGTGTCAACCAATTTGCCCCATACTGAAGCCAGGCTTACTGGCCTGTAATTACCAGGATCACCTCTGAAGTCTTTTAAAAAAAATCAGTGTTACATTAGCTATCGTCCAGTCCTGGTACAAGGCAGATTTAAGGGATCAGTTACATATTACAGTTAGTAGTTCTGCAATTTCACATTTGAGTTCCTTCAGAACTCTTGGGTGAATACCATCTGGTCCTGGTGACTTATTACTGTTTAATTTATCAATTTGTTCCAAAATCTCCTCTACCGATACGTCAGTCAGGGACAGTTCCTCAGGTTTGGTACGTAAATAAAAGGGCTCGTGTGTGGGAATCTCTTTCATATTCTCTGCACTGAAGACTGATGCAAAGAATTCATTTAGTTCTCTGTAACGGCCTTATCATCCTTGAGTGCTCCTTTAGCACCTTGATCGTCCAATGGCCGCACTGACAGTTTGGCAGGCTTCCTGCTTCTGGTGTAGTTACTTTTTTTTTTTTTTTTTTTTTGCTGTTAGTCTTTGTGTCTTTTGCTAGTTGCGCTTCAAATTCTTTTTTGACTTGCCTAGTTATACTTTTACACTTAATTTGCCAGAGTGTATTCTCCTTTCTATTTTACTCACTAGGATTTGACTTCCAATTTTTAAAGGACACCTTTTTTCCTCTAACCATCTCTTTTACTCTGCTATTTAGCCATGGTGACCTTTAAAAAAGTTTTTTTTGATCCTTTTAATGTTTGTGTGTGTGTGGAGTTCTTAATTGATTAATTGGTTTAATGCCAGAACGGCACAAAGCAGCTGAAGTGGACCTGAGAATCAGTACTATTAATTGGAAAACAAGTGGTTGAATGTCACAAGCAGTAGAATTCTAGGGTTAATTCGTTATCTCCACAAACATTCCTTACAGTAAATTGGTTTGTTAGAATATTTTCAGGGTGCGAATGCAAATGGTGGTGGCGGGGGGTGAATGTAGCCAGATTTTATTTTTTATTGAGAATCTGCAGCACATTTTTGGAGGTGTTTGCTCAACTGTGCAACTGAATCACGATCATGGGCCAGATCGGTTGCTGGTGTAAATCAGTATAGCGCTGTTGAAGCCATTGGAGCGTCACCATTTGATACCAGCTGAGGATAGGGACCAAGGATTATGATGAACAAGGTGTCGTTTTGTTATTTTCTTCCTCATCCCCCCCAAGAATGAAATAAAAATGAAAACTTTGATTTAGGGATTTAGAGCCAGATTTTCAAGTGCTCAGCACCCAGCAGCTCCAATTGTGAAACTTTTGGCCAGATGTTCAAAAAAACCCGGCATCCAACATGCTGAGCTCTTTGGAAAATCTGGATGCAATCTGGGTGCTGAATCCTTAAATTCTGGCCCCGTGAAAGCTCTTGACAATGCGACAGATCCTGCTGTGTCCCTGAACTAGATAGGGCACAGATGTAGCCACGCTCTAAAATATGGGGGAAATTCAGATCTCAGATCCCGATCCAACTGCCCCCTTCTCTACAATGGGCCAGACCAAACCCAGGTCCAAACACCTGTGATCTTTCTGAGTCCTGAAGTCTGGGTGTGAATATTGTGGCCTCTACTGCTCATGCCATCATTAGCCTTTGTCTATTTGAAGGACACAACTTCAAATTAGGGTCAAGCGACCTATATATCCTGCTATATAAACCAATACCAAAAGACACAACCAGACAGGACTCTGCCATTGGGCCTTGTGACCACTAGCATTTGTTTCACATCAGTAATCTAGCCCACCGAATGCGTATTAAATTTTAATTTTGTTGCTCATATATTCACATACACAAACACACACACACCTTCATGTGCGATGGAGTTTTACAGGTAGGAGCTTTGAATCTTGTCTGGTCACTGTCCATGATTTACTTCAGCTGACCTAGCAGCATCTTTTATGCCAGGAAAAAGCTGATGTGGTTTTCTAGTTAATAACTTATCTCGTCAGCCCAGCTATCAATCCCTCCCCCAGAAAACTCCCCTGGTGCAGAGACCTAGCAACAGAAACTATTTTGGCTCCACCCTCACCCCAGTAAAGGTCAGAGACTTGTAGTAATTGACAATTAGTGCAGTACTGGAAGATAAGTGCAGGTGGTTTTTTTTTTTTTTTTTTACTTCCCCTCGTCTAATTACCGGAGCCAATTCACTTCCCACAGACATATCTGAATCCTCAGGGATCTCAGCTAGCTGAAGACAACTGATATTTTGATTGATGTCGTGTTTCTTAGATGGATGGAGTTTGAGGAGCATGAGGGAGAGGAAATAAAGGATGGTTGTATTTGTTTCAGAAGCTCTGGAGTAAATAAATACTAAAGTGAGAAGACACTGAGTGTCTAATCCCAGCAAATAAAATAATGGTGCCATAGTACCTTGATCTATATGGTAGTGAGTGGGTAATTAAGAGTTTTCTGCTTGTTGTGGAAGAAGCTATGAACAGAACCATTCGTCCAGTACCTGACAGCCAGCCTTTGGCCCAGTTGCTCAGAACAGAAATGGGAGGAGAGAACATAAGAACGGCCGTACTGGGTCAGATCAAGGGTCGATCCAGCCCAGTATCCTGTCTGCCGACAGTGGCCAATGCCAGGTGCCCCAGAGGGAGTGAACCTAACAGGTAATGATCAAGTGATCTCTCTCCTGCCATCCATCTCCACCCTCTGACAGACAGAGGCTAGGGACACCATTCCTTACCCATCCTGGCTAGTAGCCATTAATGGACTTAACCTCCATGAATTTATCCAGTTCTCTTTTAAACCCTGTTATAGTCCTAGCCTTCACAACCTCCTCAGGCAAGGAGTTCCACAAGTTGACTGTGCGCTGAGTGAAGAAGAACTTCCTTTTATTTGTTTTAAACCTGCTGCCCATTAATTTCATTTGGTGGCCCCTAGTTCTTATATTATGAGAACGAGTAAATAACTTTTCCTTATTCACTTTCTCCACACCACTCATGATTTTATATACCTCTATCACATCCCCCCTTAGTCTCCCCTTTTCCAAGCTGAAAAGTCCTAGCCTCTTTAATCTCTCCTCACATGGGACTCATTCCAAACCTCTAATCATTTTAGTTGCCCTTCTCTGAATCTTTTCTAATGCCAGTATAGAACTTTTTCTAATGCCAGTATAAGAGTTTACACCCCTTTGCCCTCCCCTATTCTGAGGCTGGCCAGAGGCTTATTCGGCCCCTGAAACAAGTTAGAGCAGCCCTAGGGCTAACCTAACTTGCACCCAACTGCCTATCTCCCATTCAGACAGGTGGGAATGGCCAGAGAGCAGTAATGTTCAAGCCATGCCCCCTTTTCTCCACCACGCCTCTGAAATTGAGGGTTACAGCTTGGCGTACATTTTAAAGTTTTGCCAGCATAGCTCCTAACTACCACAGCTGTGCCACTGAAAGCTCTAGTGTAGGTGCAGTTATAGCAGCAGCAAAGTCCTTTTGCCAGTACAGCTTATTTTGTTTGGGCAACTGGTTTAAGCTACATCATCAAACACACTTTCTGCCAGTTTAAGCTGTATCTCCACTAGGGAGGCTGTGGGAATTGCTGTCACTGTATATACCAGCAAACCCTTTTAAGTGTAGACAAGGCCTACGCGTAGGGCTGGTGGAAATTTTTCCATGGAAACTGCTTTTCGATGGAAAACCGAGTTTTCAACTAAGCAAAATTTTTCATGTCAAGTGTCTGCTTTCCACTGAAAACTGCTTTTTCATTGAACAACTTAATTCCTGGAAGCCAAAATACATTAGTTTTCAACCAAAATGTATTGGTATTCAAATTTCCACTGAAAAATGAAAAAAAAAAAATCATGAAAAATTCAGCTGAAATTGAAGTTGTTTTCATTTTTGTTGACATTTCCTGTGGAAAAGCACCCCATTGTTTGGCCAGCTCTTCAGGCCAGCTTAGTGTATGGTGCAGAACTGCTGGGCCAGCTTTGCAGCCCTTTGGGATTCCCCCTACTCTGGGGAAATTCCTGGGTAGTGCTGTGTGTCACTGGAGGGGCTCAGGGAGAGGTAGCCCGATAACATTAGGAGCTCAGGTGCTGCCTTTGCTTTTCCAATGGTGGTTGTGGATGACTCGCTGTGATGTTATCTGATTAAAATATGACCATATAGATCATTGTTGCAACCACTGTTATATATTTGCAACAAATCTTGTTCCAAAGGTTGTCAAGCAAGGTGTCTATGAAAAGGTTATGATTTGCTGGTTAGGATTATGCTATCTGTATGCATGTATCATATTTGTATTTGAAATTGTAAGTATTGGCTCTATACCTGGATTTCAAATATTTGTTCCTGAGGTACCTCCCACAAGGGAGCCATCTTGGAGGGCTATTCAAATTAAGTGGCTCATCAAGTAACACTTGGTTGACAATGGACCATGGGAGACGCCCAACTACACTGAGTGGACAGTCATGTAAACGTGCTGTCTAAAGTGTAGGAAATGGCTTCCTGCAATGACTGAGCGAAATTGGGCATAGACACGTGACTTGCCCATGTGACTCCAAACTCCATCTTGTTGCTGTCATTTTCCACAGTAAGAACATTGGGTTTCCTTCCACATGGCAGAGGATATAAAAGGCCATGGAAACCCCTCCATTTTGCCTCTGTCCTGCTCCAGCCTCTTTCTTGCCCAAGTCTCTGGACTATGAACTTATATTAATGGGAGCATTCTAATCAAGGAATTGAGGACCTTCCAGTGGTTTGGAAGCAATCAGAGACTAATTAAGCCAGCAGTTTATTCCATCATTGCTACAAGCCTGAACCAAGAACTTTGCCATTACTGTATGTATTTGATTCCTTTAACCAATTATAACTGTCACCTTTCTTTCTTGTTATAAATAAAGCTTTAGATTTTAGATACTAAAGGATTGGCATCAGCGTGAATTGTGGGTATGATCTAAGTTATATATTGACCTGGATGTGTGGCTGGTCCTTTGGGATCAGAAGAACCTTTTATTTGATGTGAATGGTTGCAAAGAACCTCTCATCTCTGAATCCAGTGTTTTTGGCGGTGATATAAGAATTGGAATGCCTGAGGAAACTGGCTTTATGACTTCTTGTTGGCCAATGTGGTGAAACAGAAGTTAACTTTTGTTGCTGGTTTGGTATATCCTATGGGGGATTAGCCACCAGTCTTGGGGTGTATCTGCCCTATTTTTCAGCAGTTCGTCCTGAATTTGGCATCCTCAGTTGTGACCCACTGAGGCACGGTTACACTAGCTGACGGTCTTTTATGGACGAGCTGGATGACAGCCACAGTGGAAATTCAAGTCACCGGGCTAGGTGGCAAGTGGCGCAATGGGTGGCATGCAGTGGAACTGTGCCAGTTTACGGCAGTGGTGGAAGCAGCTCACCGTACTTAGCAACCAGAGATGCAGGGACTCTTCAAAGAACATCTGATTTTTCTGGGCTAAACTTGAATTATGAAACATGGATTCCCAGAAAGAGCTGGGGGCAGCAATAGTGCTTGCTAGACTTTAACCCTAAAGACGGAGCCCCTGCTCATTGTTACACATGTTCAATGGGAGGTAGACGTTCTAACTGTAATGTTGTTTTACAATGAGAATAAGAGCAAGTTAGAAACAAAATAGAAAGGGAAAAGTTCCTGTGTTCTGTTTTGGTAAGTTGCAAAGTCATCTGTCAAGAGATATTGGGTTGTATTACTAATATCCTGCTCCAAGAAATGATCAGATACAATCAGATACAGAAAAACTTCCTAACTGTCAGGGTGATTAAGCACTGGAATAAATTGCCTAGGGAGGTTGTGGAATCTCCATCACTGGAGATTGTTAAGAGCAGGTTAGGCAAACACCTGTCAGGGATGGTCTAGATAATACTTAGTCCTGCCATGAGTGCAGGGGACTGGGGTAGGTGACCTCTCGAGGTCCCTTCTAATTCTATGATTCTATGAATCCGTGCAACTATCATTTGTTATTCGGTTCATAGCTTAGCTTTGGCTGCATGCCATTTCCAGTTACTTGGTATTCAGCTGAAAGCTACAGTTAGTCATTCAGTACACCTCTTGTAGAGGCTCTAATCAAACAGGTCAGGCACAATGGGCCCCAATCACCACAGCCCTGCACGTTGTGCCATCATTTATAACCGTGCAAACTGAGATCACCGTGGGAGCCTTTTACGCTTCCTTTGCATTGGTGGAAATGGAGACACAATGTGCAGGGCAACAGCGAATCAGACCCAAAGAGCTTGATTTCCTGCTCACTAATAGTTCTACGCTGGTGTAATGTCACTGGTTTCAGTCCTGTTACTCCTGATTTACACCAGTGTGAGAGGAGAATCAGGCACAGGTAGAACAGAGTGAGTCACTTTGAGAGGGAGGTGATGAGCAGATGGAGTTGATGGAGAAGAGGTGCATTTCAACAGCTGAAATGCGACCACTCAGTCGTGTGTGACCCGAAACCTCCCCTCCCCGAGACAAGCACACCCACAAACTCCGAGGACGTTCGGATCCAGAGCGTTGGTTCGACCCATCACAGAGATGCAGCCAGCCATGAAATATGGAGCTGAGTTTGAGTTCCAATTACTCATAGCTTGGCCTGGGTTTAGCCCTTCCAGTTCGTCTTCTTACAGCACATGATGGGTTTGATTCTCTGTCATTGCTCCATGCATGAGGGCAGTGCGAAAAACAAGATCAATGGGCAAAGTGGACCAATGGGTCTCATCTTCAGCATAGTGGAAAGGGACGTCTGGGGTGGGAGAGGCAACAGAATAAGAGCCTACATTAGATGGGGCTGCAGGGGAGTGAAGTAGGCAAGCTATTGACTGCAAAGACAAGCAGTTTTGATTTGTTGCAGTGGAGGAGGAGGAGCAAGTGGAGGGAGACAAAGAGAAAGGTGATGTGGTTGGATTGATGGGCAAGAAAGATGCATTAGCAGCAGCATTATGTATGGGTTGGAGAGAGAGATGTGGGTACTGGAGAGCCCAGAGAGGCAGGGGCGGCTCCAGGCACCAGCACAGCAAGTGTGTGCCTGGGGTGGCAAGCCGCGGGGGGTGGCCTGCTGGTTGATCTGAGGGCAGCTGTCCGCCGGTCCCACGGCTTTGGCGGTAATTTGGCAGTGAGGACACTGAAGGCGCGGCACTGGCGGACCTCCCGCAGGCATGCCGCCGAATCTGCGTGGCCAGCGGACCGCCCGCAGGCGTGCTGCCGAAAGCCGCCTGACTGCCATGCTTGGGGCGGCAAAAACCATAGAGCTGCCCCTGCAGAAAGGAGGAGGCCAAGAAAGGAGATGACTGGGGCATGACTAAGACTATTAATTCCCACGGGAGCAGGGACTGTGTCTGTTTTGTACTTGTACGGCATCATATATATGTGTGTGTGTGTGAATTTTCCATAGTATTTTCTTAGTCAAACATTTAATAACTTTGGCCTAACCTTCTCAGTATAAATGAGAACTTTCAGAATTCATTTCCTAAGCATCTCATGTTTGTCAATAATACCACAGTGACCTGAACAAGATCACTCAGGAAGCTTGTGACAGATGAACCTAGAACTGAGATCTCCTGAATCATAGCTGTGGGCTTTAACCATAAGTCCATATAGACTTTAGTCATCAGCTCACCCCGTTGTCTGGCTTTGTATGCTGGAAGATTGTACTTGTCATGCACAGCCAGCCAATATATTTACGTATCAACCTGAGAGCGCTTTGGAAGGATTGCCCAATGAGGTCTCACCACATGTGATTTCCTTTCAGCTGCTCTGACAGCTCAAGTTGGAATGGGGCTAGTTACTCCGCTGGCACAAACTGGCCAATTTACACCAGCTGAGGATCTGGCTTTCCATTTCTAAGGCCTTGACTACACAGGAAAGTTGCACTCATTTAACTTAAATCTGTTTTTAAATCGATACAGTGAAACTGATGCAAACTCCTGTGTGGACACAAGTAATGTGGTTTAATAGCAGCTTATTTTGATTTAACTTAAGCCTGTTTGACTTCAGCTAAACTGAAAAAAGCCACTCATGCTAAAATCAGTGAGTGCACATGAGAGCTTGCTATATGGATTTAAATTCACACCTAAGGTTACACCAGGGCAACTGTCACATGTTGACCCAGCCTTGTTGATGGTTGGGTGCAAAACACTGTGAAAATTGTTTTAATTGTCTTTGGCTAGAGCCACTAACATTCTGATATGAAAAGGGAAAACCAAGCATCACGCCCTAAGCATGAATATTGTCAAATAGCATGTTTAGAGAAGGGGGAGGGATAGCTCAGTGGTTTGAGGATTGGCCTGCTAAACCCAGGGTTGTGAGTTCAATCCTTGAGGGGGCCACTTGGGAATCTGGGGCAAAATCAGTACTTGGTCCTGCTAGTGAAGGCAGGGGGCTGGACTTGATGACCTTTCAAGGTCCCTTCCAGTTCTAGGAGATGGGATGGGATGGGATTAGTTATGAGTGGATTTCTTTTCATTGCAGTTTCTCTTCCCTTTTGTATTGGAGGCTGGGCTGTGAACTTGCAAAACCAGTTCACATCCTATTCCTGAAGGCTAAACAAAATGGTCATGTGATTTCTTTTTATTCTCATGCTTGTTGGGCTGCCAAGGTATTTACATAACATATGGTTATGAGGAAACTGTTTCATTTCTGCAGACGCACAACCCAGGATTCCATCTCTTGTGATTTGATGGAGAGTCTCACCATATTTTGTGCTTTTCATAAAGCCCCATGTAAAGGCGCAGGACTCACCCCTGCGGCGCCTCCTGCTGGTCGTCTCAGGGAATTAGCTCTTTTCCTCTGCAGGGCCGGTGTCCCGCTTGTAGCTGGCCCCATGTCCCTCCCAGACTCCGGTGCCCCTTTACCCTGGGGCTGCCCCCTGGCAATACCCCCACCAGTCTCTATGGGTCTCCCCTCTCTGGGAACCCCCCCCTCTAATCCTCACCTTGCCTCAGTCTGGGCTACTCCCAGTCATCACCAAGCCCCTGCTCCCTGGGGCAGACTGCAATGTAAAAGCCACTCATCATAGGCAAGGGGGTTTGGACCTGCTGCCTTCCAGTACCTCTATGGGCCTTGGACCAGGCCCTGCAGCCTGGGGAGTTGCCAGCCTGGAGTTCCCCTGGCTCTCCCCAGCCCTGCTTCACTTCCAGTACCCTTTTTGCAGGCAGGCCCTGCTCTCTCCCAGCCTGGAGAGAGACTCCTCTTGGGCCGCTGGCTCACAGCCTTTTTATAAGGGCCAGCTGGGCCCACATTAAGCCAGCCACAGCTGTGGCTGCTTTCCCATCAGCCCAGCCTTGCCCCTGCCACAGCCCTCTCCCAGGGCTGTTTTAAGCCCTTTAGGGCAGGAGCGGGGTAACCACCCCACTACACCCCAGTTGCTGGAATTAAGTGACTACACAGGGAGCTCAGCTTTAGTTATATTTTAAGTATATTTTCTAGCCCCCATGATTAAGACCACCTCTAACTGCTCAGAAACCAGAATGCAAATTAAAAGAGCCCAAAATGCAGTATTAAAAAAAAAAAAATCTCATGATTTTTCTGGGGATCCAACTTGCGATTTTTGAATGCCTGAGGTCAGCAATATGGAGTGACAACTCAATTTCAGACCTGATCTTGCTAGGTGTTAATCCTGTGAGCCCCCAGTGAGTTTAGTGGGAAAACTCAGCACTTAGCAGGAACTGAAAGCCTGGCATGATCAGGCTCCAGGCATGCAGCTGACAATAACTTTGTTGTGGGAGAGTATTGATCTATCTTGGGCACTTACATGGCCCCCTTACTGTAGTATCTGAGCACCCCACAGTCTTCAGTGTATTTATCCTCCCAATGCCCTGTGTGGTAGGGAAGTGCTATTATCCCATATTACAGTTGGGAAACTGAGGTACAGAGACTATACTGAGTTTCATACAGACAGTCTATGGCAGAGGAGGGAACTGAACCTGGGTCCCCTGAGGCTAGTTTCCTAAGCTTGGACCATCCTTCCTTGCTAGCTACAACTGAAAAGAAGAGAGTATATGTTGGTGAGATGAATTACCACCTGTTTGCTGCATCCTAGAAAGCTGAAGAGTGGGGGGTTATTGGAAATGGTTTGTTTTGCAGTTCTCTGTCCAGAGTAGGTTTTTATTTATTTTTTGTCATGGTAGCTGCATGATGCATTCATTATATAACCTAGCATAACAGACCTCAGAGGAACCCCCAGGAATCCAGGGCCTGTTCCCATTGAAGTCCATCCATTTCCACACACATTACCAAAGGACCCGAGCACCTTACAGATTCTGGAACAGATAACATGGCAATATTCCCCATCGACTTCAGAGAGCCAGACTGGGTCCCGGAGGCTGGATTTTAAGAGCTAATGAACACCTACAGTTCCATCTGAGGGGTTCAGAAAATCCGCTCCGAATTATAATGTTCTATAGGTTCCTTGCCCCCCTCAAAAATATTCTGTAGAAACAAAGCTTTCATTTTATTTACCAAAATACAGTTTCTAGCCTTTCTGGTTGCAAAGCCCGCCCTGCCAAAGTAAACTGCTGCCTTTGAGTCTGCAGCCAGGCAGACGGCAACAATAACACCCGCAGAAAAGGGAGTTCTCCCCTATTCATCTTCATGGGATTTCGCTCGGAAGTCTGATTACGACCACTGGTGCCAAGAGCACTAGCCATTGCACTGCTGCTGATCCCATAAAAAAATAAAATAAAGCCCACGTGGCTGGCTGGACTGCTCAGACCTGGGCAGGATGAAAGTCATACAGAAATGAGGCGGCCAGTTTTCCATATGTCAATAGTCTAATATGCTTTGGCTTCTTCTGATAGTCAAGGCCTTTGCTGCAGGGATGTTTACAGTGATATGAGTTAAAACACTTTGGGTCCTTTCTGAGGTGTAGCTTGGGGAATGGGCGCCGAGGAATTTGCTGGGTTTTCTCCAGCAGCCGGGAAGGCTGCTCAGCTTAATCAGCTAAAAACATTTTGTGAAGGACTTGCCCTGAGTTTCCCTGTGATAATAATATTTAATATTCCAACAATCAGACCAAGGCAAAGTAGGAGAGCAAAACAGGGGAGGAAAGTGGTGGAAACTCTACAGATATGGATAATCCCTACAAATTATTATTTGTATCACGTGGGTTGCATCTTGAGGCCCCAGTCGAGATCCAGGTGCCATTGTTCTAGGTGCTGTACAAAAGCATATTAAGAGACAATCCCTGTCCTGCAGCTCCTACAGTCTAAACAGACAAATGGTGGGAAGGGAAACAGACACACCGAAAGGTGGAGTGACTCACTCAGTCACATAGCAGGTTAGTGGCAGCCTGGGAATAGAAGATAGTCCTTCTGGGTCCTAGGCCATGGCAAGTCTCTAGCCCTTATTATTGTGAAGAAAACCTTCTAAATGCAAATCAGATGTAAACCAATGCATAGGGTTACCATATTTTAAAATAACAAAAAGAGGATACTCCAAGGGGCCCCGCCCCTGCCCCAACTGCTCCCTCTTCCCCGCCCCACCCAACTACGCCCCTTTTCCAAAGTCCCCGCCCCAACTCTGACCCCTCCCCTGAATGCTCCGCCCCCTGCTCCTCCCCCCCCCCTGCTTCCCACGAATCAAATGTTCGCGGGAAGCCTGAAACAGGCAGGCAGCAGGTAAGCTGGGGCTGAGGGGTGGGGGGTGGGGGCGCAAGGAGGCGCGGACCAGTCCGGCCCCCCGGCCAAGTGGCTCTGGCCCCAGCGGCACCGGCCTGGCTTGGCTCGGGCCCTGGGGCACCGGCCCCGGCCCGCCCCAGCCCCGGCGGCTCCAACTCGGCTTGGGCCCCGGGGCACCGTCCCTGGTTCCGGCCGAGCGCACTGGCCCCAGCCGAGCGGCTCTGGCCTGCCCCGGCGGCTCCAGCTCGGCTCGGGCCCTGGGGCACGGGCACCAGCCCCAACCAAGCAGCTCCAGCCCCGGCGGCTCCAGCCTGGCTCGGGCCCCGGGGCACTGGCCTTGCTTCCGGCCAAGTGCGCTGACCCCGGCCGAGCAGCTCCGCCCCACCCCGGCCCCGGCGGCTCCAGCTCGGCTCGCGCCCCGGGGCACCGGCCGAGCGGCTCCGGCCCCGGCAACTCCAGCTCGGATCAGGCCCCAAGGCACCGGCCCATCCGGCACCAGCCCCAGCATAGGCCCCGGCCCCAGGCGAGCGGTGCCGGCCGGCAGCCGAGCACCGACGGCCCCAGCGGCTCCTGCATCCCCCCCAGCAGCTCCAGCCCAGATCCAAGCCCCACGACCCCTCCCTATTTTCCCGGACATGTCCGGCTTTTTGGAATTTCCCCCCGGACAGGGATTTGAGGACCAAAAAGCCGGACATGTCTGGGAAAATCCAGAAGTATGGTAACCCTACCAATGCAGGGACATCTGCATGAGCGTGCAGACAGTCTGAAGCAATAACAACGAGAGACATGGACTGCTCCCATTCATCTTCTTTGTGCACTAACTCTGAAACCAAACGGTGACCATTTAAATTGTTTTAGGTGTGTTGGTCCCAAGATATTAGAGGGACCAGGTGGGTGGGGTAATATCTTTGATTGGACCAACTTCTGTTGGTGAAAGAGACAAGCTTACACAGACCTGAAGAAGAGTTCTGTGTAAGAACAAAAGCTTGTCTTTTTCACCAATAGAAGTTGGTCCAATCAAATATATTACCTCACCCACACTTAACTATTGCTGTGATGATCAGAACAGACAAGCAAGAAGAGGGATGATCATCTTATTAGTGGAATCTGGTTTTGGCATCACAAGTGGGTGGAGCCTGGGAAAAGAGCCACCCCTTACATTTCCCATCCTGACTCCTGAGTGATGGGCTAGGAAAGGTTTCAGCAGTGCTGGAGGTATCTTGAGTTGGGTGAGTTTACTTTTCTCTTTCGTGGTGAAAGCATTGATACAATTCCCCAAACCTCCTCCCCCACCAAGAATATATATATTTCAGCAAGCCCTGAGCTAGAGTCACAGCCGAGAACAAAGTCTTGGCCTAACCCTGCATTTAGGCTACCTTTACGCAGGGGCTGAGCGACCCGCAGTTCAGGGAGCTCAGGCCCTCAGGCAGGGCTGAGCAAACAATCAGCTCGCTCAGGCCTTTTGGTGCAGGGGCTGAGCAACAATCAACAGTTTAAAGTAGGCCCAGACCCTGGGTCAGGGCGGGGCACAAACAGTCACAGCTCAGGCCCTATGGTGCGGGGGCTGAGCAACAATACACTTGGGGGAGGCCCAGGTTCCTACCTGAGTGTTGGGTGAGGGGGAAGCCTGCCACCCGTGAGCGGGGGCAGCGGGGGGGGGGGACGCAGGCCCACCCACTCCACTGCATCCCAACCCAGGGCCCTAGCAGCGGTTACTGCCGCTGCTGGTCAGTGGGGTGTCCTGACCGAAACACACTGACATTGGCTTACATGTCTCTGCAGCCTGACCGGGGTCGGCTACCCGCAGGCTACTTCCGTGTTCCCCCTTGGGGCCTACCTCGTTGGCGACGCCGGGTTCGGGCCAGTCCAACAGCATCGGTTCCTCTGGTGCGGGGCTTGGGGGCAAGTCCGGCAGCTCTCCACCAGGGTAGCTGGCATGGGGCAGGCTTGGCCAGTCCTCCTCGGGGTAGCTGGCCCGGGGCAGGCTTGGCTCCTCCTCGGGGTAGCGGGCCCAGGGCAGGCTTGGCTCCTCCTCGGGGTACCTGGCGAGAGGTAGGCTCAACCGGCGCGGTGGGGTAGCAGGCGGCTCGCGGCCTGTGGCTGTCTCCCAAGCAGGAGCTCGGCCCGGGACGTCTGCTCTCTCTGCCGGCCTGGGCTGAACTGAGCTCTGCAGGCAGGCTTTTATACTTCCGGGTCGGGGCCGTGACCTCGGAGGGGCGGGCGCCGGACCCGGTGGCTCCGCCCACGTTGGGGTTAGGGGAAGTTAAACCCTATGCGGGACGGAGGGGCGCCTTACGGCCTCACTACAGGGGGCCATGCAAATAGCTAAAATAGATAGATTATCATCTGACTGCTAGAGGGCAGTTCCGCCACCTACTGCATGCTTTGTGGAGGAATAGTTGGCTTAAACCTTCAGTGGTGTCCATCCTGTGAACCTTACACAATCCCCAAATTCACATTTTTCAAATGTATAATAGGGCGAGTGTAGATTGAGCACGACTGTATCTGTTAAGGGGCAGGAATTCTTTGCATTAAACTATTGGAGGCAAAGGGAAGGAAATTAATACAATAAAAAATAACCTAAACCCAACCTCACAATTACAGCCAGTGCTGGCACTGGCCAGTTAACTCCTATTTGATTTTGGTTTCCTGTTAGCTGTGAAAGGTGGTTTCCTTTCAGTTTCTGCTGTGCTAGCTCAGTTTCCTCTCTTTAATTTTCTCTCTCCTAGCAGCAGGAGGAATGCAGAAGCAGCAGTCGTCCAGCTCGCTTTCAATTTCAGACCTACCTTCGTTCATTTTTAACATTTTTGTCAAAATGATTCATGTATAGGACTCCCAGACAAAGCCACTGTGAAGCCAGAGCTATGGTTGGGGCAACAGTGCCTGGGACAGATATTACAATTGCATGGAGTAGGATGACCAGATAGCAAGTGTGAAAAATCAGGACAGGAGGTGGGGGATAATAAGGGCCTATATAAAAAAAAGCCCCCAAAATCAGGACTGTCCCTATAAAATCAGGACATCTGGTCACCCTAGCATGCAGTATCGCTGGGGATCACACAGCATTAAATTTAGGTCTCACTGTGGGCCAGGGATTGTATGCAACTCCAGGGGGGAGGGTTATCACAAGTCCTCCAGGAACCAGAACCAGTGGGGGGTGATTCAGGTGAACCACTTAGGTTGAGAACACTTCCAGAGAGGTACCACCTCCTGGGGAGGCTTGGACAGACTAGTTCAAACTGGATTTTCCAGGGACCAAAAGATGAAGAAAGGCCTTTCAATATAACAAGGATGGGTTTCAACTGACTCAGGGCCTTCTTTCTGATCCAGGTAACGGGCATGACCTTCTGTCCACGGGCCCCAATACTTGCAGAAGGGTTGGAAAGACTTCAGCCTGCTAGGGCCCATCGGACTGCTGGGTGACCTTGGGAAACCCCAAGCACGTGTATAGGAACCTTTATTGGGTATTGTATGTTTTCTCTGTAATGCTTTTCCCAGAAGCATAAATGAGCTTGCTGAGAAAGAGTTGTGTGGTAAGTGCTGGCATAGGTGGTTCGTAGCCCTTGGACAGAAAGCCAAGGGCAGACGCTGGGGATCTCACAGTCTAAGGCAGGGAGCTGTGCAGCCTTAAAACTCCCCGGCCTGAACAGGGAGGGACGAGGGTCCCTGCCCAGAGACAGGTGACAGCTGAAGACCTGAGATGTGAATGGGTGCCCCTGGAGAGGAACACAGAGTAGGGTGCAGTCACCTTGAATCAGCGACAGTGCCCTACGAATCAACATGAGTTTAAAAGTGCAACGACACAACAGATACTTCAGTTATATTTCCAGCCACTAAGTGAGGGGGAGGAGAGTCTTGTGGTTAAAGCACTGGACTGGGATTAATTCCTGCCTTGGCCACATGCTCCCTGTGTAACCTTGGGCATGTCACTTAGGACTAGATCTTTAAAGGGGTTTAGGCTCCCAACGATGTAGAGAGAAACCTAATGGGATTATCAAAAGCACGCAGTTGCCTAAATGCCATTAAAATCAATGGGAGTTAGGAGCCTAGGTGCTTCAGAAACTCTCCCTAGGCACCTAGCTACCTATAAGTGCCAAAATACCTTTACAAATCTGGCCCTCAGTCCTGCTGTGCTGCAGTATGTCATCTGTAAAATGGAGATAACACTTCCCTTCTCCCACTGTTCTTCTGTCTTGTCTCTCGCTATACGTATTACAACACCTAGCACAACAAGGTCCTGATCTCAGCTGGGGATCTGTAGACACGACTGTAACACAAACAATAATCATTAACACCCAAAGTTCATGGGGTTTAGAATCAGAGACATGATAGGTTTGAGATGCAAACTCAGCTCCAAATCTAGGACTTTAATCCAGGGGGTTGCATCAGGCGCGCTGTTATGCAAAATGCATTGATTTCTAATTTTAACTGGTCTTTTAAGGATTTGATTCCAAATCCTTGAAGACCACTTTAAATGTATAATGTCACAGTCTCAACAAGTTACATACAATCCTGGCCCACAATAATCCATAAACCATTTATTTAATACAATTGACCCGAAAGATATTTACACATAATTCAAAAAGGTCTCCCAAGGATAGATACACACACACATACATATAGCATTTCAGTTCATCTGGCAATGGATGCCCAGGGAGGTGATAGTGCAATTTGATGATGACAAAGTTGTTATTTTTTTCTCCAACTATTAGCTTGATGGGCTGCCATGGAAATTTTGCTTGAATAAAGATTGAGCACTTGCCCCTAGTCCTGTTTAACTCAGTGGCAGAACTCCATTGACGTGAATGGGAATAAACCAGCCTTGGGTGAGAACTGCAGGATGTGACCTATTGGCTATCTAAGCTCTCTCTGTGTGGCTGCCTACCACCTGCTTATTCCCTTCAGTGTTAGGCATTTATGGGGCACCTAAGCCCTGAGGGTGAAATTCATTCCACGCAGAGGCTCAGAACAAGGCCTATACACCCCTCCAGGACTTGCCTACACTAGAAAGTTGTACTCCTTTGACAATACTGGTCTACTTAAGCATAGGGTGACCAGATAGCAACGGTGAAAAAACGGGACAGGCGGTGGAGGGTAATAGGCGCCTATATAAGAAAAAGTCCCCAAAAACGGGACTGTCCCTTTAAAAACGGGACATCTGGTCACCATAGTTAAGCAAAACAATCCCCCTTCCCCCGCATGTGGATGCAGTTATATTGGTATAAAGGTGCTTTATACTGGTACAGCTATTCCCTTATGCTACAACTGTAGCGTTAAAAAAATCATACCTTCTCCACCCCCCCAACCCTTATATTGCACAATTTTCAAGTATAAGCCAGGCCCAAGTCCTATGTACAGCTGTGATTCTGCAAGCTGCTTCATGTGGATGCAGGGGTCCACCCGCCTGCAGCAGGACTGGGGCCTAAGCCCTCGAAATAGGCTTTACGTGGTACAGAGACCTCATGCTGGACCTCTGGCACAGGGGCTGACTATCAGTCCCCACAGGCCTGTGTTGAAACCCAAGGAGCGCTCTGCTGAAGTACTCATAGCACAATGACCTGAATTCCATTAACGGTCAGGATCGGCTTAGGCTAATTCCCCCGATTCCCCGGAATCGGGCCCTCGCCCGCACCTAAGAGGGCCCTGCGCCTTAGGTGCCTTTTTAATTTTTTTTACTCGCCCAGCGGCGGTCCGCTCCGGGTCTGCGGCGGCATTTCGGCAGCAGGAGGTCCTTCAATACCGCGGAAGATGCGGAGCGGACCCCCCGCCGCTGAAGTGCTGCCGAAGACCCGGATCACCGCCGGGTATTTGAATCAGGCCCCATGGGTCCTAAAGCCGACCCAGTTAACGGTTATGAATTATTTTCTACCAATTACGAAAAAGCACCTCAGCAACCAGATCCACTGGTACATTTCCAGACAGGGATGTTAACCTTTAAAGAACAAAACAGAACAACTAAAAACCATCTGCTTGTTCCCTTCCTCGGGATGAATCTGGATACATGATGTGAAACTATGACAAAGGCTTTTGTTCAAAGAGATGGAAAATATTGTTCAGGTTCAGCACCTTGTAAGTGTTCAGTCAACAGCGGAATCTGAGGTGTGAATTTGGCAGACACAAACTCTGCTGTGGGTGTTCGCACAAAATGGAAAGATGTTCCTCTCCGGCTGCAAGGTGGAGCTGCTGGCAGCAAAGAGAAGAGAGGTGATTTATTGCGCTTTTGCCATTCTGATCCCTGTGGCCAAAAGCAGCAGGTGGGTTCCTTATTTGTAGTATTAAAAGCATTTCAGAATAATTATTGAAAAAATCCCTCCTGGAGAGAGCTCCTAGGAGCCTTTGGATCAGAACCAACAGAGGGCACTTAGACTTTTGGAGGGAGATTTTTAAAGGGCCTGCTGAGTGTTTGGTGCCCAAATCTCATTGGAAATCAATGGGAGCTGAGTGTCTAACTCCCCTTTGTGCCTCTGAGTTTAAGGCCAGACGGGACCTGTATATCACAGGCCACGAAACACAACCCAGCCTCTCTGCACCAAGCCCAACATCCAGAATTAGACCAAAGCATTACAGCCATCAGAAGACTATTATCTGCCACAGGCAGGGAACAGGAGGGACCGAGGTGCACCAGTGCCTGAGATCACTGCAATGGCAGGGAATTGATTGGATGAGATATACCCAGATGATGCTAGTAAGTGACCCATTGCCCCGTGCCGCAGTGAAAGGCAAAACCCCGCAATATCCCTGCCTATTTGACCCAGGGAATCATTCTTTTCCGACTCTGAATGGGGTGAGTAAGGAGACCCTGAGCATGTGAGAAAGAACTGCCAACTAAGCCTCTGAGAGAGAGAGCACTACTCCCTCTTCTATTTCCCTGTTGACTCAGAACATAGAGCCCACATGCTTCTCCTTCTGAGCTCACACACCCCTTTCTTGTTGTGAGGCTGGGGAAGTACTGAGCATCTGTCATTTTTTTTTAAAAAAAGATGAACGCCCTGAAACCGGTGTAACCCACAAAGAATTACGTGGACTTTGTAAACAATTCAGAAAGAAAAAGTAGGTCACATGCTGAGCTACTGAACTTGGCAGTGTCTCTTTAAGTGCTATTGTGACACAGTGTGTGTGTAATTGAAAGGAGAAGTGTGATTTGCAGATTTCACTCCTCTGCCCAATACAGTCACTGGCAAAACCCTCATTGACTCTAATGGAGCAAGATTGGTCCCTTTGGGTTTGATTTTTCTCAATTCCAGTTGAAGTCAGTGGCAGTTGCAGATGCTCAACACCTCTGGAGAACAGGCCTCGTGAATTTCTGTGGGAAATTCCAACATTTCAAACGAAGTCATTCTAAATTGAACAAAAAGTTGACATTTCAGAATTTCCCACAGAACGAAAATTATTAACACAAAATCAGTTCAGGACCAACAGAATGTTTCATTTTGATAATGTCAAAACATGATAATAGAATAAAAACTATTACATATAATACTATATATATATATATATATATACAGGAATATTTGACTAAAATATAAATATAGAAAGTAAACAGAACAATAAAGTTGAAACAAAGTTATAGAAACATTTCAACATTATCAACATGAAAGAAACAAAAGTCACAATGATTCCTTTTGATTTTTTCCCATTGAATGTGTCATCAAAATTGACACGTTCCTGCAAAACGTTTCAATTTTAATGAAACTGTATTTTTGGACGGAAAACTGTTCCGTCAAATTTCTTTTGGCCATTTGTACTAACAGGCATATGACACAGCCTGTGTTTGGTTTTAAAGAGAGAGAGAATGGCAGTCATTGCAAAGAACTAAAAGTAGTCTGGTGCCTATTCACATTCAGAGCTGGCAGAAACAATTACTCCCAGTATTCTTTTAATACAATTCACAATTTCCCCACTCTGTGCAGGTACTTTTCAGATGTAGGATGAATTTAAGAATGAGTTGATTTTGTGGAAGGGATGGAGACATCGAGAACAGGCTCATTCATCCTCAGACATGGAAAATCTAGCTAAGCAACTAGAAATGTTAGATTCTTTGCCCAAAGCAGTTGTAGCTACTGTACCACCACCCCCGCACTCCACATTAACAGATGCACTAACCTGTTATTACACCTGACTTGGTTGCAGTAATCCTTCTGTTGTTCAGTCCTGATGATTAATTGCCCTAATTAGTCATGCCCTAACCCATGCTCATCTAATCGCACATGCTGTATGAAAACACATCCATGCACCCACGTGTGTCTCCCAACACCTCCACCAGTTACAAATGCCATGTTTTTTTTCTGCATGCTTTAGAACAGTGGCTCTCAACCTTCCCAGACTACTGTACCCCTTTCAGGAGTCTGATTTGTTTTGCGTACCCCAAGTTTCACCTCACTTAAAAACGACTTGCTTACAAACTCAGACATAAAATACAAAAGTGTCACAGCACACTAGTACTGAGAAATTGCTGACGTTCTCATTTTTACCATATAATTCTAAAATAAATCAATTGGAATATAAATACTGTACTTACATTTCAGCGTATAGTATATAGAGCAGTATAAACAAGTCATTGTCTGTATGTCATTTTAGTTGGTACTGACTTTGCTAGTGCTTTTTATGTAGCCTGTTGTAAAACCAGGCAAATATCTAGATGAGTTGATGTATGCCCGGAAGACCTCTGCATACCCGTGGTTGAGAACCACTGCTTTAGAGTAAAAGCAAAAGTATTTGAGAATAGGAGATGGGGAGCCAGGCTGGCACCACCACAAGACAGGGTCATGTTCTTCTTCCAAACTTCTAACAATAGGAGGTAAGAAAAGAAGGGCTGCTTGCTTTCTACCCCATGGCCCTGCCTCCTGTCATTAACAGTCAGCTGGGTCATAGCCATACGCTCTAGGAATTATTTTGGGGAAGTTCTCTGGCCTGTATTATACAGGAGATCAAACTAGATGATCACAATGGTCCCTTCTGGTCTTGGAATCTATGAATCCACATTAGTCAGTCCCATCAGCTGCCTGGTTCACATGTTGTGGTGAGCTGTTAAACAGCTGTCACCTCCCTTCCAGAGATGGTGCAGGTGAAGTGATTGCTGCGTGTTTACCCTGGGGAAGAGGGCGCGGCATGCTAGGACCAGATTTTCAGAAGGGCTGAGCACCACAATTTCCATTGTATTCCGGGGGCCCCGTGATGCTCAGCAGTCTGACAGTCAAGCTCCATCTTGTCTCCTGTCCATGCACAGATTCATTCTGGGCTTGTCCTCACTGCAAAGTTAACTGGAGTCATAACTTGAGCATTGTCCCTAACTCCATTCCTGTCCACACACAAAAACGTTTGTGTGGTGGTGCTGGCCCCCTGGGGGTGCAGGCTAAAACTCAAATTAGCACAGCTCATCAGCTGCGAACATGACCACCCTAGAGAGAGGATGCAGACTAGCCATCCCACCATTCCCGCCATGTGCCCAGAAAGAAGAGACAAGTTCTCCCACAATTCACTGGGAAAGAACTCATAGAGCGGATCGATTTACGGTGGAGCAAAGAACCATGGTGCCCCAGTGTGCGTGAGTGAAGCTCCAGTGGGGACAGAGCCGCTTGGGCGTTATGTCACAGAGTGGCGGCTAGCGGAATTACTTCTCTTGAGTTAGCCTGTGGCTAGCTAACTCGAGTTAACGCTGCAGTGGGCTAACTCCTCTTGACTGCACGAAGCCTGGCTTGGCATGGGAGATCTGTTGGGGTTGAAAGGGAAAGAATCTTCCCCGCTGGCGTGCAGAGCAGCGGTGGTGCTGGTGCCCACTCACAGCTGCAGTTCCACAGCTGTGCGTAGCCGTTGCTGTGTACATCTACACTACGGGAGGACACTGATGGGTGGGTCGACATGCACTGCCCCCAACCCATCCCACCATACTCAGCTGCCGCTCAGACCCTGAGGCTATATCAGCACACGTCCCCTTCTAGAAATACCAAGATGTCTCTAACTCGTATTGTGTTCCACTGGGAACCCGCATTCCTTCGAAATCTCTCCCTGACTTCCATGCGCTGGCTCCCTCACAGGTTGTCAGAGCACCTTCTCCCTATTGGGAAGAGTATCAAAACCACACCAGGTCATATCCTCAGCTGGTATAAATCAGCATAGGTCCCTTGAATGCACTGGGGCTACATCAATTTACATCAGCTGAGAATCTGGCCCATTGAATTCTTCAGTGTTGCCCTTGCAGTTAGTCCATGACACATAATTTTTGTTCACTTTACATCACTGGCGGCTGGCACATCCACAGCCTCGTGAAGGGAAATAGCCCAGTGGTGTGAGCACAGAACTGGGAGCCAGGATCCCTAGAGTCCTACCCCCAGCACTGATGCTGGCTCGGCCTTGTATGAAGGGAATAGTAACTTACCTGCCTTACAGGATCAGTGAATGCTTGCAAAGTGCTCCATCCCTGGAACAGTGCTGAGTGCACACGTTACACACAGGTTATATCAGGCAGAGATATGCACTTATATGGCTGTACAGTGCCTTGCACGATGAGGCCCTGATTGCAATTTGGGCTTTTGTGTGCAACTACAATATTAATAATGTGACAGTAACTGACAGGTAAGAAAATGGAACAATAGCTAGCTCGTATGTAGCACTTTTCACCCATAGATCTCAGGGCACTTTACAAAAGAGGTCAGTATCATTATCAGATAGGGATACTGAGGCACAGAGGAGTGTTGTGACTTGACCCATCAACCAGCAGGTATGGGGCAAAGCCAGGACTAGAACTCAGTGTGACCTGAGGCTATCCACCAGGCCACACTGCCTCCCTGAGAGATTAGAAGTGAGAATGCAGCTTAGCCAGTGAGAAGTGAAGAATATTAACCAGCAGTGAAGTTTAAAATAAAAAAATTCTTTCAAAACACATTGAACGAGCTGTGGTGCCCACCCACAACCCAAGGATCCCCAGACAGAACTGACAGTGTGGCTCCATTGGAGTCATGTTACTATGGACACCCTTGGCCGTGGCTTCCCCGGTATCCCTACAGTCAAGGGGCCTCTGTGAGACAAGCAGTACAGCCAGAGGCTGTATTAGCTTTCTAGGTCATCTCAGTGGGGCTGAAGGTTCCCCCACCCATATCTCCAGCCAAGGTGGGGTTGCCCAGTCTCCACCCCACTCATCATGCCTCCTTCCCCTTCTCCCTGTGTGAACCCTGACTCTGCAGAGTGCTCGCCATGGGGTCCTGGAAAAGGAGAGAGGGGACAGTGCCTCTTTGCACCTCTCCCCAGGGAGAGGGCAGTTTTGCACTTGGAGTTAGGAGGCACAATCTGCCTTCTAGTGAGGACTTCAGCATTGGGCCCAGTTCTCAACCCCTAAACTCAACAGTGGGGTAAGGTGCTGAAGTACAATCAGAAGGGATGTATAGTTTCCAAGGTCATTTTCTCAGGAGCTGGTCCATGACTGCAAAACTCACCCCTTCAGAAACTAAGCCACCTCAACCCTTGTCCCTTTCTGCTGTGGAGCAGGGTGTCTCTTTGGAGCTCACCTTCACGAATGCTAGCTCACCACACATTGCAACAAAGTCTGATTCCAGCCTTCCCTCTGGGGAAAGGAATGGAGAGGGTATCACGCCTGACATATTCCAGGCACGTCACTGAACGCACTGCTGGAAAGCACTCAAAGACCACTAAGATGGGGGGAGTGTGAGGTAAATGACTGCTCTTTTGGAATGGCTCCATGAAAAGCACACAACATACACTGAGAAGCTGAGTGTTTTATTTCTCTTTTCAATCTTTTCCCCCTTTCACATGTTTCCACCTCGTTTTTCTTTGCTGAAGCACCTTATATTTGGAGTGCGGTCAGGAAGGAGACATGGCACTCTCCATCTGGAGTACTATGCTTTGCCACTGCAAGTATGGACCCCAGGCTGCAGCTTGACTTCCCTCAGCCTCCCACCCCTGGAAACCCACCAGAGAATGGAGTCAAGTCTTGCTACAATTTGAAGCACCGAAGAACCTGAACATTCACTGTGATGTTTGAATTCCAGCCAAAACTGAAGGCGAGATCACGTGATGGTCCCAAAGCCTGAAAACATATGGCATTAATTCTGCTTTCTCACAGTCCCTAAAACTGCAATTAAATCAACCCCCACTGACTGGAACCCCATAACTCAGCCACATGATTGATTGGAATAAAGAAGGTTTGGGGGAAAGTTGGCTAGGTGGAAGAAACGTGCTATACACACAGCCCGTGCACAGCCAAGTTTATTTTATTAACATGCCATTGGCGGAAGGACAGGATCAAAGAGGATGTTCTTTAGAGAAAGCTTATCTTTGGCACCCATTTGGCTTCTAACAATAAACTCTGCCACAGTCTGTGTGGGCTGCAAGGGATGTAACTACAAGCACAAAGCGAAAGCTAATCTGCCTGTGTGCTACAGTAGTCCAGTGGGGAAACAAAATGCCTTTGCTCTTCCTTTGGTTACAAATAAATGTGGCCAACGAGGGGTCAAAGATCAAAAGTCATGGAATTGTCGGGGTGGATTACAAATTTCCCACTTGTCAAGAAGACCGCTGGACCACACCGGCTCTCTGGGAGACAGTAGATTTCATTTCTGGACTGTAAACAGAGATGGGCTCCAGCTGTAAGATTTGGATCTGGATTTCAAACATAGCCCAGTAGTTTGGGAGCGAGAGGTGGGCAGCGTTGTTCTTTCTGTGTAATTCATTAGGTAGATTGCTGTGTGTCTGTCTATGTCATTTCTATAGCATCTGCCGCCACAGTATCTAATTGCTAAAATCCAGTCCCGAACGGTAAATGGGACCAAGTGAATTTCTAGTGGACATCTAATAATCCTCATCCTCAACACATACTTTAACCCAATTCATTCTCACAGCTAGGCTGGGACGATGAGTCCTGTGAGCATTATCCCCACTGTACAGAAGGAGAAATCGGGATTCTCAGTTCATTTGCACCTTATGCAGTCGCTCAGACCTGTGCAGAGTGGCTGTAAAGTGCTACCTACCACTCTGAGTTGGTACCACTATATACAGACATGCCTTGCACAGATGTAAAATGAAAAGCAGCAGAGACTCAGGAGAAACCATTAAAAGGAATTTCCATTGATTTCAGGGATCAAGCCCTCACTGGCTTGCCTATGTCTACCCGCACAACACATCAATCGAAAGCTGGACACATGTGTTTCTCTGTTTTCTGCTGAAGGACTTGCCCAGGGATGTAGGGGACTTGGATGGAGAAGATTTGATAGGAAAAAAATTCAGCATTCTGTTCCCTCCACATTGAACTTTCTGACTCCTGTTCCTCCCAAGATCAAACTCATTTTCAAAGAAGTTTCATCTAAAGGGTTTAAAATGTAAGCAAACCAACCAACCAAATATTTGCATAACCTGTCCTCTGGATAGACAGAGGGGTTCAGTCAGCGCTAGTTGGAGAAACTTTGATGGACCCATATTTCATGGGCGTATGCAGTTCCATTGAAACGGAAATGCTTTACAAAATCAGATCTATAACTCTACTTTTGCCAGAGTTTTGTTTTGGAACAAAGCAAGGAAAAAAATGTTCCAACAATACCAAAATGTCCCATTTTGACATTTCTGGAATGAAACGTTTTGATGTTTCATTTTGAAAAGTTTTAAATGTATTATATTATACAGTATATTGTGAAATGAAAAGTCAAAATCAATTTTGTTGAAACATTGAAAATTCAGTCTACCTGAATCTAAAATTGTTTTCAGAATTTTCTTTCATGGAGGATTTCAAAGTTTTCAGGTTTTGTTCCAGTTTGGGACAAAACCAAATTTTGAAATCTCGAAATCATTTGCGAAATGGAATGTTCATTATCCACACAGCTCTAGTTTCAGTTTCCAAAGTGGTCAACACTGAACTTTCCAAGCGTGTTAATTTCACACCAACCTTTTCCAAAAATCTTTGAATTTTTTTTAAAAAGTGGGACTAAGCAGCCCTGCACTCCCTGGGGGCAGGGCTCATGGGGGTGGGGAAGATGGCGCTAAGCCCCAGCCTGAGGGCTGCTTTGGAGCCTGCAGGGTCAGGGTGCGAACAGGCTGGAAATCGCTTCCCCCCACCACCACTCCAGAACTTAGCTGAGGGGCAGAGGCTTCCCCCTGCCAGCGCTGTGCAGGGCTTTGGCACATGCAGGGCTCGGCTCCTCCTGGCCAGCGCCCTGGGCTCGAGGGTCTTGGGCTTTCCTGGAACACCGCCAGCCAGAGGTAGTGGGGGAAGGGAGGAGCCTGCCGGCCAGGCTGTTGGTGAGCTGAGCACTCAGACCAGGGCCTGGTTCTCCGCACAGTGCTGGCAGTGGGAGGCTCCCCGCCGGGGAGCATATGGAGGAGAAGCAGGGCTGGGAGGGTGAAGGGGCAAAGCAGGGAGAGGACAGTGAGAGAGGGAGCAAGTAAAGGGTGAGCAGTGGAGGCGACACGTAACTGGCCACTGCCTGGCACCTGCCCGCACTCACCGGGTGCTGCAGCTCACAGCCAGTGCCGGCCGGAAATAGGACAGGAGGCGAGGCCCTGCTGGCAGAGAGCCGGAACGCAGCTGGGGCTGCGCTGACAGACCAGCAGGGGGAGCGGCCAGCCCCACATGCTTCAGCTTTGCCCTTCCACCGGCCTTGCACACCCATCCCCATTGTTTTCCACTGGACCCCACCACTCACCACTTGTGGGCGAGAAGGGACTGTCCTTTTTAAAAACGGGACGTCTGGTCATTCTAGCCTTATTTTCAAAGTGGTTTCAACCCAACTTTCTTTTGAGTATGTGCAAATTTTGCATTTCCAAAGACTCGTGCATCTGGGTGATCAGAACATTCATAGATGGTGAAATTCACCCCATGCAGAGTCCTAGCACACATCTTTGTGTTAACCCTCTGCATGGATCTTGGGGTGGCCTCCTTATAAGGTGAATTTCACCCCAGAGGAGATCACTTTCTAAACACCAGGTTTGCTAAAAATCTCCAAATGAAATTGCTAATGGAGAACTGTCATCAACTAGAGTGTTTCTAGCTGGGTCCTGCAGGGACCTGTTCTTGGCCCAGTGCTATTCAATATATCTTTATCAATGATTTGTATGAAAATACAAAACCATTCCCGGCAAAGTCTGCAGATACCACAAAGACTGGTGAATTGGTGAATAAGAAAAGAGGCAGGTTAATTATACAGAATGATCTGGATCACTTGGTATGGTAGGATCATTTGAATGTGCATTTTAATAAAGCCAAAGGCTCACATATCTAGGCGCAAAGACTGTTGGTCACCCTCACAAAATGGGGAACTGTGTCCTAGAAAGCACTGATTCTGAAAAGGACTTCAGGGTCATAGCGTTTAATCAACGGTAGTGTGATTCTGTGGCTAAGAGGGCTAACATGATCCTTCGATGTACACCTCTACCCCGATATAACGCGGCCCGATATAACGTGAATTCGGATATAACGCAGTAAAACAGTGCTCCAGGGGGGCGGGGCTGCGCACTCCGGCGGATCAAAGCAAGTTCGATATAACACGGTTTCACCTATAACGCGGTAAGATTTTTTGGCTCCCGAGGACAGGGTTATATCGGGGTAGAGGTGTATAAGGGGAATATCAAGTAAGAGTAGGGAAGTGGTATTGCCTCTGTATGAGGCATTAGTGAGGCCATTACTGGAATACTGTGTCCAGTTCTGGTGTCCACACTTTTAAAGGTTGCTTAAAATTGGACAGGATTCAGAAAAGACCCCAGAAAAGAAATTCATGCTCTGAAAATCTGCATTGCAGGGAGAGATTAAAAGAGCTCAATCTGTTTAATTTATCTAAGAGATAGTAAAGAGATGACTTGGTGAGGCTGTACACATAGCTATTCCGGGAAAATATTTCTAATAGTGGAGGATGTTAATCTAGCACACAAACACATAGTAAGATTCAATGGCTAGAAGCTACATTTTTAAAAAAGTGAAAACTTAATGGAGAAGGTAATTAACCGTTGGCACAATTTACCTAGGGCTGCTGCATTCCTTGATGGCTTTAAACCAAGGTGGGATCTCTTTCTAAATAATGTGCTCTGGTTCAACTAGAAGTTATGGGGCTTCATTCAGGACTTCCTGGGTGCAATTCTGTGGCCTGTGTTACGCAGGAAGCCAGACTAGATGATCAAAATGGTTCCTTTTGGCCTTAAAAATCCATGGACGTATGACTAATGCCAACTTGGATGACTTATGCATGTTTTTCAGACAGACAAGCGACACAATCTTGATATATTATTTCTCATTCTGACCCTAAAGAAATAAATCAAATCTCTGAATTGTCAGGAACAATCCAATATTAAAAAAATACACCACCCAGCATATTTTATTAAACATGATTACTATGTATTATTTATTTATCAAGCACTGTACATATCAACAGTGCTTTACAGGCACGTAAAAAACCGCCCTGAAGAGTTCAGTTAAATTCAGGCAGACAAATATGACACTCTTTCTACCAGCACTATGGGTTAATGATCCTATTTCCCTTTTTGTTTTCTTGCCTCCTTTTAGATTTTATTGCACTAAAGTCAAACACATTTTAAACTCTGGACTTCCAGTTAATCTATCTAAGGGACTTATATAGCTTCTATTACCAGAGCCTCACATTCTTTCGTGTATTTATCCTCATCACATCCATCTTAGCTTTGGAACTGGCACTAAAACTGCTTAGAAATTTTCTGCTGATACGTCTTCCTGATGGAAAATGATTTTTCGATGAAACAGATTTCTCAAAAAAATTTCAGTTTTGGGGTTCCTGTAAAAAACACCCTCATCCTTTTTTGTTTGTTTGTTTTACACAGAAACTTTTGGTTGCAGACATTGGACGGGGGGGGGGGGAGGGGGGAGAGGAGGGGAGGAGTTCTGGTTTTCCTTTTGGTTGACCTTTTTTTTTTTGGTAGAAAAAAATAAATGTTTTCCTGACCAGCTTTAACTGGCATCTCTCATTGTAGTATGTGAGTGCCTCCTGGCAAACAGATTGGCACAAGAAAGTCCTTAGTGGATTTTTCTATAGATCCCAATTCAACAGAGCACTTAAGCATCTGCTTTACTTTAAACAGAGGGGACCTCCCTGCTGGAGTAAATGGCTCCTGTGTCCTCTCCTGCCCAGCACAGGGGAAATGGCAGGGGAGGAAAGAAGCATAAGAGAGCTGTGCTCTACCATGCCAATCTTTCACTGGGGGACCTTCCCCCAGTGGCATATGTTAGAGCAGCTCCTAGGTTGCTCTAACAGAAGCTGTGCCAGGCAGCACAAAATCAAGGCACTGTAATGGGCCACCTGTGCTGAGTAGAGCACCTATCCCAAGCTTTTTTCTATTTGCACTTTTGGATGCAAATGAATAAAAAGATCTTGGTAATATAACAACAGGTCCAGAATCCTTCTGGTACCAAATTCCCCACCTGTTTAATTTCTCATCTTTCAACACATTGTTTGTCTCATAGGAATTGGCCCAGTGCTATCATAGAGTACATCCAGGCCTACAGAAGTGCTAAAATGCATATGGCATGGTGGGGGAGAGGGGCAAAGAGCAGAGAATCATTATGATATGAGATATTCCAGTCCCAAGTACAGTGGGGAGGGGAGGCATCATAAAATGACAGTTTTAGATAGTGATTGTTCCTCATTCAAATAAAGAACATTTCTCATAATCACCATCAAAACCCATAACCCGGACGTATTTAACTGGAGGCAGCTTCTTTCTCTGCCCTGGAAAACCCCGTCTCTGGCTGGCGTGCTTAATAGAAGAGGACATTTCACATCCTCCCCATTCCATGATTACTAGGCTTCACAACAAGAAGAGATTCCATTCGTACACCAACCCCTAAAGCGTGTTTCTTCTTCATATCTTATATTAATTAATTAATTGTTAATTATGTCAGAGTCCCAAAGTGTACTAGACCCCTCCCTCCAGTCCCTATGGTATATATTGGAAATTTGGCCTCTGACTCAAAAGAGTTTACAATCAAATTTCCAATAGGTAACAAAACAGTGGAGCGGGGAAGAAAGAGGTTGCATCAATAAAGATGTAAAGCTACATAGCAAAGGCTAGTGTATAACATGGTGGAGCAAAGAGATTTTTTAAAATAGCATAAATAAGTGTCTTAGCTAATTCATTTCTTGTAGCACCATGGCAGAAGGTGGGTTTTGAAGAAGGATTTATATAAGAGTGGGGGAGGGGTAATTGCCTGGGAGAGTAGGTCTAATTGAAGCATGGAAGATGTGAGGAAGGATGGCCTAGTGGTTAGGCACCAGGCTAGGACTTGGGAGCCCTGAATTCAATTCCTTATTCCACCACAGACTTCCTGTGTGACTTTGGTCAGCCTCTCTGTGTCTCAGAGGTTCCCCAGCTGTAAAGTGCAGATAACAATACTTCCTAGAGGGTGCTGTGAGGGTTAACTGCATTAAATACTGGGGGGCACTCAGTTTCTTTAGTACGAGGGGCCAACTAAATACCTGAGATAGATAAAATATTCCATGTGTGAGTCATGGTGCAGTTTGTAAATCTTGCATTTTCCTCATACTTGAAAAACGGTCACCTCAAATCTTACCTTAGCCCTGGGGATATAATGCTACCAATAACATAACTGGGTCCTCCCAGAGCAAGTAATGAGAATGCAAAAAACATATCTGGGATCCACCCTGCTGCCCGTAAGTCATCCAGTGCACTTTAATTTTGTTTGATTACTTGGACTGACCATATGATTAATTATTATTATTGTGTGTGTTCCTGTAGCACCTAGGAGCTCCGGTCATGGACCAGGGCCCCATTGTGTCAGGCACTGTACAAACACAGAAGAAAAAAAGACAAAGAGTTTACAAGCTAAGTAATCCCATTGCCCTCTGTAGTAATTCCTGTTGGCTGTGGCAGCAACACCCGCTCCTGGAGTTAGCCTGGAACAGCTGAAGGTCGCGCTGCTGCTCAACTCTGCAAACAAGTCAGTCAAGATTCCAGGGAATGAATGTTCCTGATGGAACCCTAATTTCCTCGTGCACTTCAGGATCTCATGACAGTTTATGCAAGAGCTGCAAAACTCCTCGCCTCAGCAGTATCAGCACCGGGGGCAGCGTATTGTTTTGTGCAGCTTCTCTCTGCCTCATGTGCTGTGAATCGTCGTCGCGCTATCCGTCATCCCTCTGTTCAGCTGGAGTTATGGGTGTTGCTGAAAGTTTCATTTTCAGTGCTCTTTAGACCCCAAGTTTCATGTGTAATTTAATTAGCCTTTTTTGAATAGGTCAGACAAATTGAACCTGGCATCTCGGATCACTGAGATGTGGATTGCTGGATAAATGAATACATGCCACAAGCCCATGTTCAAACACTCTGTGTGGAATGAATAGGAAACGCCTGCACGACCAGACCATGTAACCAAGTCTTTGCTCAGGCTTCGAAACAAGCAACCCAATGTGTACTCTAAAGCCACAACCCTGCAAAGACTCACACCCGTGCTTAATTTTGCTCACGTGAGTAGTCCCACGGGGGTGTAAAGTTAGGCATGTGCCTAAATCTTTACAGGATCAAAGACAAGGTTAGCATTTGCAATCCCTCTGCTCTGGCGATAATTCAAGCGTAGACAGCAGGCAGGCATATGAGTTTAGCTATACCATGCTTCCAGCAGGAGGACGCTGAGAAATTTGCTGTCAGGCCAGGCTGATGCTATATTCATTTTATAGTACTGTGTTAAATATCTACTTGTGTTCTTGCTGACATCATCCTTTAGGAAGCAAGCATCCTGACCGTCCCACAGAGGAGTTGTTAGAGTGAGGATGAGTGCATTAAAGAGAAAGGTTGATCTCATCACTAATGATGAGGTGTTGCACAGAGATCAGCACCCAAGACCAAAAGCCAGGAACCCATGGGTTCTAATCCTATCTCTGTTGCTGACACTCTCTTGGGCAAATCAAGGCAAAGACTGTCTCTTTGCAGCATGTTTGTGCAGTGTCCAGCATATGGGGGCTCTGATCTGAGCCTTTGAGTAATACTGTAACATAAATAACAATGAGGGGGGAGGGATAGCTCAGTGGTTTGAGCATTGGCCTGCTAAACCCAGGGTTGTGAGTTCAATCCTTGAGGGGGCCACTTGGGAATCTGGGGCAAAATCAGTACTTGGTCCTGCTAGTGAAGGCAGGGGGCTGGACTTGATGACCTTTCAAGGTCCCTTCCAGTTCTAGGAGATGGGATGGGATAAATCTCCCTGCCTCGTTCCCCTCCCCATGTGTAAACTAAGGATAACAACATTTGTCAGGCCCGGGCCATGCTGGGTGCAGCATGGTAGGGGAGCCGCGCAGCCCGCCGGTGAAGGTGCTGGCCGCCCAGCTGAAGCTGTGCCGGCGGGCCGCGGGTGGACCCTGGCTGCTGGGACTGGAGGAGGCCGGGCAGGGCCTTCTGGCGGTGCCGGTGGTGGGGATGCAGGGCATAATGCTGGTGGTGGAAGCCGGGGGCGCCCGGGGCAGCTCAGCCCGGCTGCAGGATGAGAGTGGCCCCTTCATGGTGCTGGGGGAGGAGCGGGTCCCCAAAGGAAAATATGTAATGGTGATGGGCATGGTACACTCCCGCAGTCCAGAGCCTGTTCTTCAAGCTGTGAAGATGACAGATTTTTCTGATAATCCTATACACAGGAGCATGTAGAGCTTTGAAATGGAGGATTTGCACAGAAACATTTCTTAGCTGCTGTGTATTTTTATCAGCAGCCTAAAGGACCTGGAAACATTTACTAGTGTTACACTTGTTGTGAGTATTAAAGTCAAGTGATGTTTCCAAAGTGTTAACAATCTGTAGAGGGCAACTATAAATGTTAAGGATTGGGCCAAATCCTAGAGTTCCTCAAGATTTAGTCCTGGGTTATTAAAAACCAAATAGGTGTTGCATTTTT
This sequence comes from Malaclemys terrapin pileata, assembly GCF_027887155.1. Lineage (NCBI taxonomy): Eukaryota > Metazoa > Chordata > Testudines > Emydidae > Malaclemys > Malaclemys terrapin. The sequence continues at coordinate 274,193,516 of NC_071506.1, forward strand.
GAGGGACTTTAGCACAACTAATGCAGGTGCAACGTGCGGCACGTTCAGCAACCCCAGTGCAATACTGCCCCCAGGAATGCCCTGCCCTGAAATACAAGGGTTTATTAAATAACTGAGATGGTATCAGTGCCTTTTAGTAGCAATATTGACGTTATTTTCCCATGAGTCATAAAGCGCTACTGGCAGCTGGCACTCCAAAACCAGTTCCTAATATTGTACACCGTTGAAAAGACATGACTGGACATATTTTAAGCAAGGCACCATCCACACATTATGTGGCAAATGAGAGCCAAATTATGTAGCTGGATCTTCTGAATTATGCAGTACTGCTCCTTCTTCCTCCTCTGCATGCAAGCCCTCTACCCCTCACCTCTTCCCAACCAGCGCAATCAGTCCAATATCCCTTGGTATTTATGTTGATGTTAAGTTGCATTTGTTTTATGCTGCCCCCAAATTTTCAGTTTTCAACCTGCTGCATGTATTTATATTGAGACACCTGAATTACAATGCACACACTGTCAGAGTGAGTGTGGAGGGGCAGCTGGTTGCACCACTCTTCACCGTGCCAGATTCACCTGACTGTAACGGTGGTGAAATGCTGGGTTGTGTTTCAGTATTATCATCACTGTGGAACACTTATTTAGCACCACAAATCTGCATGTCGCTTTCCAAACACAGGGCATCAGGTGCTGTGCTAGGCCTCAGGCAGCACAGAACTTGCAGCCTGGGTGGAAGGTGGCTACACTGACTTTTAGCTACCGTTCAGTCCCCCCAGGCCCAGGTTGCATGGGGGGCTTAAGCAGGCCACGATGTAACTTCAGCAGCCTGGGATTTGTACAAGTTACAGCAACTTCCCAGTGCTGCAGGCTAAGGCCTCACTCCCTTCGTACCCTAGTCCTGCCCTACATCAGGGCTTGTGAGGGAGTCCTTGGAAGGCAGATCTAGCGCTCTCTTCCACAGTGTCTGAGTCCAGGAATCCTTCCCTGATTGGATATGGGATTTCTAGGGCCCCTTTATGCTGCTCTGGCCCTTTTACCTGGCATAAAGGGGCCAAAGCGGGGATGAGGGTCTCAGGGTCTGATCCTGCAAACACTTAGGCAAATAGGTGACTTTACTCATGTGAGAAGCCCCTTTAATATCAAAAGTAAGAGTAAAGTTATGTGTATGTTTGCAGGATCAGGTCCATAGACATATGGAAATACAGTATAAAACTCTGCCTGTGAAATTCAACATTCATTTTGGAGCACAAAACAACTCCACCTTTCATTGTTTATTTTTAAGCAGCTGAGAATGGTGGATAAAAGCACTGAATTTTTCACATCTTGTGCACACACACAGTTTGATCCAGTGTAAATGAGAGGACAGCTTGCCTATGGTTCAACAAATACACCCTGAGCCAAAACAAACTGTGGAAGTGTCTTATAATAAAGACCGTGTCATGAGAATCCAGCATTTTCTGCAAGTGATATGTTACATGTGGGGATTTAGGCTTCCCAGGTATGCCAGCTCTCATGATTTTATTGTGAGCCTCACCATACTCGGTGTTTTCCCTAAAGCCCCAGGTCCTGGATTCATGTGTTTCTCGATTTTCATTAATTTTTAAGGACGTTTCTAACTGTGATGGGGAATACAAACCCCATGTGGGCTGGAAAGGGTTAACAACTATGGTTAGCACAATCAGCCTCACCTGCTACACCTGTAGTGGGTATCAGGCCTATGGGAAGGAGGTGAAAAGGGAAGACTCAGGCAGTTGTGGCTGGTTGGGAAGGAGAGCAGAGCAGCTGCTCTTGGTTGGGGAGAAAAACTTGGCTGAAGCCAGGGAGGACTGTGGCTGGTCAGAGCCTCCCTGGAAGGAAAGCAGGCTTGCTGCTAGACTATTTGGGTTTATCAGGGACCTGCTGATGATTGTTAACCCAAGCTATGGAATGGGGGGCCATGGGAGGCAGGTCCCATTTGAAGGGAAGGGTGGGGACTGAGAACTAAGCCCAGTTGGGATAAGGAAGCCTTTATTTTGTGTTTGGTTTGAAATTGTGACTTTGGGACTGTGACTTCTGCTACCCTGGAAGGGGATGAACTTTCGTAGTGACCTGGTCAGAGAGCTGGGCTATGCCTATAAACTACCAGAGTGGGCTGGCAATCCTGCTGGCGAAACGGAGGTAAAGCAGCTGCAGCATGGTGCCCAGCTATGACCCAGTGACACTACCCTTCCCAGTTGTGGAGAAAAGCTTGGCAATATGTACTTTAAAGATGTCTAATTTTTAAGCCAATCTCCTGCTTTTTTGCAGGGTCTGACTCATAAGTTTCCAACCTGTTGGGCTGGCAGTATGGTGAATGAGCAAAGCATTTGTATAACGTTAAGACCATGAGTAGGACCGTGTAGGGAGCTGGCAATCAATGAGATTACTCATGTGCTTAAATTTTTACACATGCTTAAGGGCTTTGTTCTATGGGGGCTCAAACCCCAGTTGTAACGCTACGCAAAAGGTCCAGGTAGTGGTGTTCACTAGCCACCATCCTTAACTATGTTTCTGAGAATGATTTATACCTAAGGAAGGATTCAAAAACCTGACAGCAATGATTACAGAGTGAAACAGCCCATCACAGTCCCACACCAAAGGATTCCCATCAACAATGCGTCTTTATGCTCAGCATTTTCTTCAACATATTTTATGGTAGCGGTTTTGATCTATGGTGCTTAAAGCAGATAAGCTTTGGAACAATTGTCCTTTTGTATGCTAGGCACTGACCAATCTGACGCTATTTTGATCCAGCAGAATTTGGAACATGGTTGGCTGCTAATGAGCCACCAAAGTCAACCTGGCTTAGCCTTCCTGAGCCACAGCCTGCATCTACAACACCCCATAGAGCCCCAGCAGAGGGGTTTCAATGGGGTCCCAGGGAAGGTGGCACCAGGCGCTAGGGTCAGTGCTGTCCACTTTCCATGCCCAAAGTGGGAGTTATACCTGCACAGAGTCTGTTCAACTCATATAAGTGAAGCAGTTTGAGCATTGGCCTGCTAAACCGAGGGTTGTGAGTTCAATCCTTGAGGGAGGGCCATTTGGGGATTTAGGTAGGGATTGGTCCTGCTTTGAGCAGGGGATTGGACTAGATGACCTCCTGAGGTCCCTTCCAACCCTGATATTCTATGATTCCCTAAACAAAAAGCTTAATGAAGGCAGGTCAGAAACAACAACAGCATGCTCTTGCCAAAAAAAAAAAAAAATATATATATATATATATATATATATGCCAAGCTGGACTCACCACTCCACCCCAGGGAGTTACATAGCACACAAAGAGTGCAATGAATAGAACTAGCCAAAAACTTTCAAATCACATTTTTTTCTGCTGGAAACAAAGGGACAAATATTTTGCAGAAATGATTATGAAAAATGCATCCTGGGTTTTGATCTGCTGCAGAGCAGATTGAAAAATTTGGATTTTTTATTCCATTGAAACGTGGTGGTTTTCTGACAAACTCTGTTAATGGAGCAGATGGTCAGGTCCCATGAAGCAAGTGGAAAACTCCTGGAGTTCCCACTTAGGGAATGGTATGGTGGAAAATCTGCAAGTGGGAACTTGTAAACCTTCCCTATTTCCTTTATGGGATTTTCCTATACGGGATGTGCCCTGGTCTCAAATTCTTTAGCAGTCACAGGAGGAACAAGAAGAGAAAGTATCAAAATGGGTTTCCACTCCTTCACTAGCTGGGTCGAAGTTGGGGTGGATTTGAAAGAGGTGAAAAAAATGAAAGAGACGGCAAGATGTTTTAACTGGAAATCCTAAACCAGTAGCTAGCCACCAAACTCCATTTGCATTTTCCTCTCCCACAGAAAATGATAGCGACAGATGATTGCTATATACAGAGAGACCATTTCAAATGGCTGTCAAATGACGAGACTATATGGAGGGCTGTGTTCTAAATAATGCAAAATTATCTTCTCTCATGAGCCCTAGGACTAATTGCAATATTATTAGTGCTTGATGTTAATTAAATTGTTTTCCTGCCTCACTGTTCTTCTCTAAGATGAAAGCACCGGAAATAGAAAGTAACACAATATGGTGGTTTGGTGAATTGTGACCCATGTGGCCTAGTTAAAGAGCCTTACATGCTGTACTGTACCTGTAGCTCAGATGAAACACTTATTGCAGTTGAGTTGAAGGGCCTGCGTTCAAGTGACGTACATACTAGACAAATGTGACTGTGCATTGCTGAATCAATATGTGTCAGGACATGTTACCTATTATTGATGAATGTAGTTGTTAATCCTAACATATTGTATTGGCAGGTCTTTCACTGTCTCTCCTGGCCTTCTGGGATGAGGTTTTGCTCGACTGAACTTCCTTAAAGGAGAGAGGTATCATTGAGAAATGTTCAGGGCCGGTGCTACCATTTAGGCAAACTAGGCAGTTGCCTAGGGCGCCAAGATTTGGGGGCACCAAAAAGCGGGGCCCCCAATTTTTTTTACAGCGTTCCTACACTCCCTCCCTGAGCGTGCGGTCGCCGCTCCACTTCTCCTGCCTCCCAGGCTTGCAGCACCAATTACCTGTTTGGCGCCGCAAGCCTGGGAGGGGAGGAGAATTAGAGCGGGGGCGGCATGCTCAGGGAGGAGGCGGAGCAGAGGTGAGCTGGGGTGGGGAGCTGCCGCACGGCTCCCCAGGCTGGGGGTGTGGGGAGCTGCTGCGGGGGTGCCTCAGGGTGGTGGTGGGGGAGCTGCCGCAGGGCTCCCCACCCTAGCTCACCTCTGCTACGCCTCCTCCCCAAGCACGTCGTCGCTGTTCCACTTCTCCCAGGCTTGCGGCGCCAATCAGCTGTTTGGCGCCACAAGCCTGGGAGGGGAGGAGAATTAGAGCGGGGGCGGTGTGCTCAGGGAGGAGGCGGAGCAGAGGTGAGCTGGGGTGGGAAGCTGCCGCACGGCTCCCTGGGGGAGGAAGCTGCCGCGGGGGGGGGGGGGAGCGCCTCAGGGCGGGGGGGGGGGGAGCTGCCGCAGGGCGGGGGGGGGGCACGAAACTTCCTTGCACTGGCCCTGGAAATGTTCCTCGTAAATTGATCTGAAACTGTACTATTCCACGACAGGGTGTGTACTATGGGCCAGTTCCTCAAGCCCTTTCTTAGAACTTAGCCAAATCCTGGTGCCCCCAAGTAAAAGGCTTTACACAGGAGATCGTGGTAGCAGTTTGGGGGTTGTGGAACCCCCTTTCCAGTCCTGTGCACAGGAAGAGCAGCTGCTGTTCCTCCTAGGTTGCCATGGAATCCATGGACTTCATGGCCAAGTTGCTACCTGTCCTCTTATCATTCCCCTTTCCAACATTCGCCCTGGTGTTAGGTCCCCCGGCACAGCTGTAACTAACTGGCCTCTTTGGATGGAATGTGGAATCTTCAGCGGTGTGTGTCATAGGCCATATACAGAGATGCAAGAAGGTGGAGTTCCCACCCTGCCCTGAATAGAGTAGTCACACACTGTATACAGTCCAAACTCACCCTTTTCTATTAGGGCTTGGCTTCACTGGGAACTCAGGTAACAACAGAGGAACTCAGATGCCTCCACAGAACCTCAACCTCAGCCAGAGCTTTCCCCCCACGCCTGGGTGTTATGAGGGTTTCCTTCCAAGCCCTTCTTTGGCCCAGCCTCCAATTCCTTCTACCTCTGAGATGTTCCTACCCCTCTTACCAACTGCTTGAAAATGACAAGATTCATCAGCCACCATGCAGGATTCCAGTATCTGGAATGGATTCTAGCCCTTGCTGTGGTAACCTGATGCCACAAACGCTCTCAAGGAGCAGGGTAGGGCTGTCTCTACCGCCCCAAGCACAGGGAGATGAAAGGGGAATGAGGGAGTGACTCGAGTTCTCTGCTGTCTGGCAGCCCTAGGCTGCAGAGTAGTCTTTAGGCAACTGTGGAAAAGCTGCCATAAATTAGAGCAGCCCTGGCATTGCTCCCACTTGCACTGGGGCTGCTTCAGCCCCCAGCGCAGCCGGAGTCTGAGAAGTACAAAGATGGCTTAAAATCAGCTTCGCCCCCATCCCTGGGGGCTACACGCAGGAGACACAACCCAGAATCGGGTCCCTGACATCAGGGTGGCTCAGCAGAGGGCACCTGCCTCTCTACATAGGGGTTAGAACCTGCTGCCTTTTCGAAAGAGATGTACCTTCAACTCTCGAGCTCAGGACCTCTGCTTTCGGAGCTGGAGAATCCCAGTTCTAGCCCCACCAGCATCTCGAGTGCTCGGTCACATCTCAACTATTCTGTAGTGTCTAGGGTTTCCCTTGACCGCAACGCAGGGGGTGTTTTGCAGGACTTGGCCCCACAAAATGGTGTTTTATAGTAGAACAGAGCCTTCGGTGCATGTTGACAGGAAAGAGGTAAAACCATTGCAGGTGAGAGAGTCTGGCTTAGCAGTTAAAACTCTGGCTAGGTTTCTGTTGCAGCTGGTTTGAAGGATTCCTTGGTTGCCATCTGTTCTCAGTCAAGGGTGAAGCTGTGTGGTTTCGAAACATATGCACTGACATTGAAAGGCAAAAAACACCCCAAACCACTTCAGAAAGAGGCAGCAGCTGCCCTGCTTGAAATGATGTATCATTTGGGGTGATTAATGTTGTTTGGTGTAGTCAGAGCCTCATTTGGTGTGGGGGTGGAGGTTAATGTACATTTGTTTCTAACAGTTGTCCTCTTATGAGCAAAAATGTCAAGCGAAGCAAACCAGGTGACTGATCCCATTTCCAGTTGAAATCAGACAGTGGAAAGATGTTGCAGACTTTATACGCTGGCTTGTGTGCGGATGGAATCAGAGCTGCTTGTGTGTGTGTGTCATAAGCCCTATAGTGCCACCAGCTAACTGAAGTAAAGATTAAGCTCAATCAAAGGGGACCTGGCGCTTTTGGTGCAGGAGGAGCTGGGTTTTATCCTTGCAGCTGCCATATAGTGACCGTGTGCAGCTGTGATGGCCTAGGAGAATCTGATCCACTTTATGTAAAGAGGAAGCAGGAGGGAGCCTCTCATTAAAATAATAACATTTACATAGTACACTCCTTCCTTGCTGAGGCTTCTGCCCAGGGACCAAAGCCCAGGAGACGCTGGGTGCTTCCTGTGTGGGGCAGAGCATCTCCTGGGAGTCCAGGACACCCAGCACCTTGCAGGGTCAGGCCGCAGGTTACACGCGTTAGCCTTGGAAGTCTTTGTTAGTGTGGCTATATATTTAGTTAGTATAGATATGGCCACCGCCTTGCACCTTGCACAGCCGTTTAAACTCATGCAGAGTGCTACCAGCTCAGAAGGGCAGTGACTTATTCTGCACAAGCTGGTGAGAAACTCAAGTCATTCCCAGCAGCCCGAGCCCTCCCCTCCCAGCGTGATATTTCTGCATCAGAGCGCTGACTCAAAGCAATCCCTTTGCCGAGCGCTGCTGCTCGTCTGACTCAATCAGCCAGAGCAGCACAGATGGGGAAGGAACAAGGGACAGTAATTAGGGCTGCGGTGAAAGCTGAAGTGGGAAGCACACCTAACCCAACTCAGGCATTCGCTCAGCATTTCTGACATACAAGCATTGTCTGGTGGATTGAGCCAAGGGCACCTGTCTTCTTAATGACACTCCATCAGTAAGTGGCAGGAATAGAATAGCCGTCTGCAAGTATACACTGGTGTAAACACCAAGGAGGTGGAGGTGGGATTGAGTTAGGGGAGCTCCAGGGTAGTTTTACTAAGCAGAATAGGATGAAATTAAAGGGGAAATGAAGTCACAATATCAGGGCCATCTTCTTAATGGTGAAATCTATTAAATCAGTGTTTGTTGAAGTGTGGTGCTTGAAGGCCTAGGCAGGGTGGGTGGGTGGGTGGGTAGGGTAGAAACAGTTCTCCCAGTCATTCTCCAGAGTTAGTTTTCATAGTTAGAAGTAATACGTCCTTAGCTGTTATGGTTGTGGAGAAAGCCTTCTGCATGTGACCCTAGTGCAACTAGGGTGACCTGATGTCCCGTTTTTACAGGGACAGTCCCGTTTTTTTGGGACTTATTCTTATATAGGCACCTATTACCCCCCACCCCCGTCCCGTTTTTTCACAGTTGCTATCTGGTCACCCTAAGGGCAACTAATGCAATGACATCTGCTTGAGTTTGCAGAGAGCCTGAAACAATAGCTCTGAGGTGTGAACTCTCACATTCATCTCAATATTAGTGCCCCAGCCTCAAGACCCTTCTGTGCAACCTTCTGCCTTCTCCTGCATGCTCTTGCCAGGAAGTCAGCTAGGATTCTGCCTGTTAGTACTCTGGGTGCTGATCTGAGGGGTACTTCCAACTTCTTCAGAGAGCTCCCCTCCCAGCCCCCATCACAACAAAGAAGTGAGGTAGGGGCTGAAAATGACTGAAAACCATCAGAAAATCTCCTCACTTAAATGGTAAGGAGGGGCGAGGGAGGAGACAATTGGGGATTGGTCAACACACAGTACAAGAGCACATGCAGAATAATCCCACACCGGACACGAAGGGATCTGTGCCATCTCTTGCAGCTATAGTCAGAGGAATCCTGGAACTGGCAAAATCATTTTATGCCAAACCACATTCCACATTCTTCATTAGTCATCAATTGCCAATTGTTAGTTAATATACACAGAGCCAAACATTGCAGCCCCCAACTCCCTTGACCTCTGCAGAAGTTCATATAACACCAAACTGCTACAGTTCAAGATCTGACCCACATGGCTGGATCCCTTATCTTCATAATGGACCAATCCAAAACTCCAGAGCCAAACACCCAAGGACTCTGGCTGGTTTATCTGGAACTGCACTTTGCCTGTCTCTCTCACGTAGCTCATTTCATGTAGCGGGTGCTGTGTGGGAGATGACGGACAATGCAGGCATCTGGCACTGCTGCAGCGAAGAGGAAACATCTACCTGCAGGCTGTTTTAGTCTGTGCAAGGTCACGCAGGTTGTGGACCAGGGTAGGCGAAACAGGCCAGCAGTTTGAGCCTAGAGGACCAGTCCAGATTTAAGAAACAACAAAGGGCTGGTCACCCCCACCATAAAGCATAGTGACCAAGTATTGGCCAGTGTCTCCCCTTGCCCCTGCAGGAGTTTGCTTCCGATCTCTCCAAAATCCACCCACACCTCTCAGTGCTCCAGCGCTTTCTCTGTGATTGCACTTCAGAATGAGTCAATTACCCCTAGCTGAGTCTGGCCACGCCCATGGCTGGGCTCCTGGGCCATGCTCGCAGGGAGCCCCTTGGCATCTGTTCAACTTCTCTGCTTGGCCTCTCTCTGCCGACAGCATGGCACGGTCGCTCCACATTGTCATAGTGTCAGGACAGAGAAACATCAGTGGCCGAGTTATTCCGACGGACTGGGCAGAGCGAGGTTGTCTTCTCCCTGTCTGACATCATCACAGCTGACGCCAGCTAACATTTCCCCATGGTGACAGTCACCAATGAAATCCAGCGGCAGCTCCCCTTCCTCCCAGGAGTGCCTAGGAGTAGGAGGCAGAAGCAAATTACATTCACTTTCTATCCTGGACAAGGGATAATTAATTACCGTCAATGTTACAATTACAATTAGTGTTTCAGAAATGGATCTTAGGAAATTAATATGAAAGGGAGATAATGTTCTTTGTTTGAAAGCAACCACAGATCTTTCCTAAAGAGACTCTCTGTGTAAAGAGGAACTAAGTATTTCTCTCTCTCTTTCTCTCTAATACCTGTCATCTAGTCCACTGGTTCTCAACCTTCTTCCATTCTGGGGTTCCCCCAGGATCTCCCTTCCATCTAACTGGGATCTATCTAGGACCCCTCTGCCATTCAGCAATATGGAAGGGGTCGGGGATCATGACTCCCAAGCTGAGAACCCATGATCTAGTATAGACACAGCCTTAATGGAATGGAGTAAATCATGTCATGTTAGAGCCCCAGAATCATTAGAGGGTTGTATCGTGGTCCATAAAATAGCTACCTTTATTGTTAGAAATTTTTTCCTAATAGATAATCTAAATCTCTCTTGCTGCAGATTAAACCCATTATTTCTTGCCCGACCTTCAGTGGACATGGAGAACAATTGATCACTATCCTCTTTATAACAGCCTATAACATCCCCTTTCTATTGGAAGACTGTTATCAGGTCCTCCTCAGTCTTCTTTTCTCAATATCAATGATGGCCAGTGGTTTTAACCTTTTCTCATAGGCCAGGTTCTCTAAACCTTTTATCATTTTTGTTGCTCTTCTCTGGACTCTGCCCCAGTTGTTCACATTTTTCTTAAAGTATGGTGCCCAGAATTGTACACAATACTCTAGCTGAGGCCTCAGCAGTGCTAAGTAGAGCAGGGACAGTTACCTCCCATGTCTTGCATACAACACTCCTGTTAAAACACCCTAGAATGATATCGGCCTTTTTAGCAGCTGTATCACATTGTTGACTCAGATTCAATTTGTGATTCACTATAACCTCCAGATCCTTTTTAACAGTACTGCTCCTTAGCCAGTTATTCCCCATTTGGTAGTTGTGCATCTGAGTTTTCCTTCCTAAGTGAAGTACTTTGCACTTGTCTTTATTGAATTTCATCTTGTTAATTTCAGACCAATTCGCCAATTTGTTAAAGTCATTTTGAATTCTAATCCTGTCCTCCAAAGTGCTTGCAACCCCTCCCCACTTGGAGTAATTCACAAATTTTATCATACTCTCCATGCCATTATCCAAATCGTTCATTAAAATATTGAATAGTACCAGAGCCAGGAATGACCCCTGTGCGATCCCACTAAATATGTCCTCCCTGTTTGACAGCAAACCATTGATAACTACTCTTTGAGTATGTTCTTTCAACCAACTGTGCACCCACCTGATAGTAATTTCATCTAGACCACATACCACTAGTTTGCTTATGAGAATGTCATATGGGGCTGCGTCAAAAGCCTTACTAAAATCAAGATATATCACGTCTACTGCTTCTCCCGCATCCACTAGGCCAATAGCCCTATCAAAGACAGAAATTAGGTTGGTTTGGCATGATTTGTTCTTGACAAATCCATGTTGGCTATTACTGATCATTCTATTACCCTATAGGCACTTAAAATTGATTGTTTAATAATTTGTTCCAGTATCTGTACAGGTATCGAAGTTAGGCTGCCTGGACTATAATCCTTGGGTCCTCCTTGTTGCCCTTTTTAAAGAGAGGTGCTACATTGGCCCTTGTGCAGTGCTCTGGGACCTCACCCCTGCTCCAGGAGTTCTCAAAGATAATTGCTAACAGTTCCGAGATTACTTCACCTAGTGCCTTAAGTGCCCTAGGGTGAATTTTATTGGGCCCTGATGACTTTAATATGTGTAACATATCAAAATACTCTTTCTTTCACCTTGGGTTTGCCCCCAACAACATAGGACCCACCAAAATGGTTTGCTGTCACCAACATTGTTAGACAACACTAAGTGTGAACCCTTCCAAGGTTCAAAACTGGCTTAGTTTCAACTCAGATGTGTCTCTTGCAAAGAGCTGTGGGCAGTGCCATATCTGCTTCTTCCACCACTCCAACTTTTTTCCTCTTTCTCTCCCTCTCTCTCACACAGCAATAATCCTCCTCCCCTGGATTCATACCCAATCACTGCTCCCATTTTTCAGAGCACAGAAGGTGAAGGGAGATCCACATAGATTGCAGCCAACATGAGCAGGATCCCAAATGCACAAGACCCAGAACATCCTGGTATTTGCGTTGGTTTTTCACAGGCTTTCACCCACTCTGGGAGTTATTTATAGTGTCAAAATAATGCAAGTTCTATTCATAGTATTTTCAAAATTGGGAAACTGAAACACCGTGAGACAACCAGATCTCTCCCTAATCATCTCCCATAACTAACAAGCACCAATAAGAGAACCTGCCTACACCCCTCACCTATGTGAAATCTAGCAGTGAGAGCTGGCTTAGCAGTCTCTCATCCACTCCAGTCCATTCATGGCTGAGCAGGGGGTAGGAGTTGGGTGGAAACAGTATGCTGAACCTGAGTGTGTGTGGCCCGGGTACTGGTATGTATTCTGGCTCTCCATAACCCACCTACTTGTGCTAGAGTTCCCTGGACAAATTACAAGGAGTCAGAGCCTGATTCTGCTCTTTGGTTTTACGCCAGTGTTCCTACATCGATTTCAATAGAATGACTTGATTTAGGCCCTGATCCGAAGCCCTGGGATTTAGCCAATAGAAAGTCTCCCATTGGTTGACTTCCAAGGGTTCTGAGTCAGGCCCTTACACTGGGGCAAGTGAAAGGTGGATCACCACTTCGTATACCCATTCCCATGCTCCTCTCGGACTGACATACCCGCCCAGAGTCAGATCCGGCTCTAGCTGGTTATGCCTGCAGAAAAGGGCAAGGGATGCTGTGCTTCTTTGCATGCCAATGACCCTTAGTGCTCTGCCAGCTCCTAGTTATCTCATAAGAACCTTGGCGTGTATCCCACTGGGATCAACTGGGTGTATTTCCTCCTGCGGGCACTGGGCTCTCCTCTGGGGCCTTGCCAGAGAGCATTAGTCGATGCCTATGCTTAAAATGCTACACTGGCACAGCTGCGCCACTGTAGCGCTTCAGCATAGACACTCGCTACGGAGACAGGGGAGGGGTTCTCCCATCGTTGCAGTTAATCCACCTCCCCAGAGGCAGCAGCTGTCTACATCACTGGCTAGCGCTGTCTACACCAGGGGTGAGGTCGGCATCGCTACGTCTCTCAGGCGTGTGGATTCTTCACACCCCTGAGTGATGGAGCTACGCTGATGTAAGTTCCCAGTGCAGATCAGCCCTTAGTAATACCTACAAGTAACATTTTACTCGTTTCTCCTGGGATTCTCAAAGTGCTTGAACAATGCTCATTAACTGGCCTTGGCCTACACTTGGAATGAGCCTGGATTTCAGCTGGCATCATAGTAGCACAGGTGCAAACAAGGAAAGCCGCTATTTGCACTAGTAACTCTCACTCCTGCTTGCAGGCTCCACCTATGCCGTGGCTACAATTAGAGTTAGCATTAGCCTGATTACACCAATGGCTCAAATTGGGGTGAATTCCAGGTGTAGAGAAGGCCTTAAGCCTCCCAACACCCATGTGGAGTAGGTATTGTTACCCTCATTTGATAGGGGAGTAAACTGAGGCACAGAAGGGTCAGGTGACAAGGCAATGAGAGAGACAGGAGGGAATACAGGAGTTCTGGCTCCCAGTATAACCAGTAGAGTACGGTGTGTGGGAGGCGGGGTGGCCACTCATTCCCTATGGGGACATCACCACCTTCTTCTGAAAATGGGTTTATTTATCACGCCGGAATTATTCAGACCCACAATCCAGACATAACACGCCTTTGGAAAAACCCTTCCCTTTTAATTACTCGCTTTATTATCCACAGGCCTCTTTTGTGGCACTGTCATTCCCGATCACGAGCAACACCTCCTGACAAGGGCATCGCTTAGGGGAACCCAAATATTGTGACACCAAGGCAAAGGCTCCATTGGCAACTTAATGGAAGCCCGGGGCTGCATTAAATTTACATCAGGGTTTCCATCAGAAATAAAAGCACACAGCCGTAATCTTTCTTTGTGCAGGGATGCGGGCGGGAATTCTTTAGTGTCTGGAGTTCACCTGCAGTCAAATCTCATGGTAATCAGCTTTGCCCATGCCCTGCAGCTACTGGAGAAGGGGTTTCACAGGCTGCGTTTTAGGATGCTGCAGACTGTATTTTGCTCCTTGGGCATACCAGATCTCAGTGCAGGTTCTATGCTGCCAGAACTGACTCACACCATCTGAATGAAAGATCAAGCTAGTTGCAACCCACAGGGCAATTTCCACGGGAAGCAGCTGTGAGGTGGGGGTGGAGAAAGTACTTGAGGAATTCTTGCAGGATTTCCCTGGAATAGTTATTGTGAGAGTGAGGCCAAAACCCTATGGAATGGACAGTAGGTGCTGTGCCTGGACCCAGTAGTTCCACATGAGGCCAGAGCTCTCCACAAGGAGACTGTCTGCCCTGCCCCAGTGCCACATCTGGGGTTCTCGCAGCCCCGTATCTAGGTTCTTACTCCATGGCCCCAGCACTGTGATAACTACAGCAATCCCAGTTCCAGTCCCTGGGTAGAACAACCCTATTGGAGCTGAGCTGCCACTGAATCCTGAGCTCTCAAGATCCAGGGAGGTTGCCAGGTGCATTATGGGAGTCCAGTAAAAACGAATGGAGCCTGTTTACCCTATCCAAACTGTTTACCCCAGTGGTTCTCAAACTATTGTATTGGTGACCCCTTTCACATAGCGAGCCTCTGAGTGCGACCCCCTTATACATTAAAAACACTTGTTTATATATTTAACACCATTCTAAATGCTGGAAGCAAAGCAGGGTTGGGGGTGGAGGCTGACAGCTCGCGACCCCCTGAGGGGTCCCGACCCCCAGTTTGAGAACCCCTGGTTTACCCGATCCAGCATCTCAGAGCATCAGGCCCTAAAAACACTCAGGTGTCCCGATGTTCTAGCAGGACAGGCACCCAGCAAATCAGCAGATGTGGCCTCACTGCTCTGAAGTCCAAATGATATTCAGGGCCAGTATAAATCACAGGCAAAATTTCAAGTAAACAAACATGCTTTAAAATTGGTAGATGGTTTTACAGGCAGCCAATGAAGAGCCATGATGTTATTCAAAATCTGGCTCCAGTAATAATTAGACAGACTTTAAGTTTTGGGGATTTTGTCCCAGGTGTGAAACTCCCAAGTCTCCTGTCAAGTTGAGTGAGTTTAATATTCCAGCTAAGTCATCCCACCAAATTGTGCTTCCATATTTACAAGGATGATTGTATCATCATGAATCAGCTAGTGTGCATGTGCACAACTGCTCTCTACTGGATGGAATCAGAACTGCTCAACTATGTGTCATAAAGCCTATAATGCAAAGAGTGATTCTCCTTTAGCTCATGTAGTAGAGTCCTGTGTTTTCTATCTCCACACTTGCTGTGACATTCCGAGTGGCCATGATGTGCAGAATAGTGACAACCAGGAAGTCCTGGGATTTTGGAGAGATTTGGCCAAGAGGACAGTTAGAGCAGAGGAATTTAATGCGGTGTGCCTACCATAGGGCTTTCTCAGGAACTGCACTACCATGAAAAAAAGAGGCGAACATCTGCAACAATCCTAAATACAAGGCATTCTTCAGAGCATCCCATTACCCACTGTTCCCACCAGCGCGCGCGCGCACACACACACACACACACACACACACACACACACACACACACACAGAGAGAGGGGGCAAATTCTTCCCTTGGATGCTTGCAGCCATCAGTGACATCAGGGATCATGTGCATGGCTCTGAGAGGGGAATTCAGTCCAAGGACCCCATCCAGGTTCGTTGAACAGAAAATCTGACCCTCTTTGAGAGACAGACCGACAGATAGATAGATTCTATCCTTTGTCAAAACCAATTGAAGGCTAAATTTATTCATGACCAGTTTATACCCATTTCTTCTTGTGCTAACATTGTCCTTTAGCTGAAATAGCTCTTCACTCTCCCTGGTGTTTCCCCCCCCCCCCCATGTATTTATAGATATAAGATTGCACAAGCATAGCCGATGGCAGAAATTGGACCTCATTGTTCTATTGCATTGTTTGCTTATATCATGCATTTCGAGCAGTACAGTTGTATAGAGTACAGTACTATTAAAATGCTGCTGTGAGTTAGGAGAAAAGCTGAAAACTTTGCTGGTAACAGGAGTGTGGGGGAAGGGGGAGAAGCATTTTATCGGAGTCCATATTGTGGTATCTGGTTTCAAGAGTATGTGCATCCCAGAATGCAGACCAGAGGAGAGATTCTAGACAGGGGCTGCAGAGAGTGTGAGCTCAGGTCAGTTTAGGTCACTTCAGTTTCGATCAGCAACTCTGACTTGAAGCTAAACTTCAGAAGCCAAAAGGCACATGTGCCATTATCTTGACAGCTTTCAAAACAGATGCTTTAATTTGACCAAAACTTGGGGGAAAACCTCCAGGTGAGCAATTTCCTTCATCTTCCAAAACAAGACAAAGCAAAATGCACCAGGCCCGAGCACATAACAACAACAGGGCTTGCCCTCAGCTGGGGAGGTCCCTGTGCAAAGCAACACATGGCACCTCATGCACAAGGTGGGAAGGGCTCACCTGGAAGATAGTGTCCCATAACAATAGGGCTCCCAAATATATGAAGCCAAAGGCCACTGACCCCCTTTTGCCTGCTTAGGGCTGGCACTCCAAAAGGAGCTATGCTGATGAAGCTCTAGTGGGATGGTCCAGTGATTGGGACTCTTATCTATGAGTCGGAAGACCGGCATTCAAGTTCCTGCTCTGCCGGTCTCTCTCCGTGACCTTGGGCAAGTCACTTAGCTTCTCTGTATCTCAGTTCCCCAGCTGTGTGCATATTGAACAGATCGTCCTCTTCTGCCTCCTAGGGGTGCTGAGAGGCTACACACCTTAAAGATTGTGGGTGCTCAGGTACTATGCTAATGGTGTCATTAGTGCCTAAGATAGAGCAATGGCACCTGGGTTCCCATCCCAGCTCAGTCTTGGTGTGACCTTGGATGTTACAAAGACCCATGTTTTTACACCGGGGCATCTAAAGTCAGGCACCTGAATAGCAGCATCCGGATTTGCTGAGGTGCTGAGCAACCACAATTCCCACTCCCTTCAGTGGGGGCAGGACTGGGCCCTTCATCACCGAGCTCAGCCCCTCCATCTAGGTGGCCAGCGGATGAGCTAGGTGTGAGGAGCTGGGAGCACCGTTTTCCAGCGAGCGGGCCAGTATTTCCACTGCACTTCCCAAGTGGGGAGTCTGGGGTGGGGCCATTCAAAGAGGAAGCAGTGGCCTGACCAAACCCCCGGCCTGTGATTTTAGAGATCCCAGGTTTTTCCCCAGAAACCCCAGCCCTGAGCACATCACTACCCTGCTTGGGGTGATCTCCTGGGGCTTCGGGATGACAGAATGGTGAAGCTGAGCAGCGCCAGCACCCGGGGGCTGCAGAAGGAGACACATTTGTAAGGAACATGCCCCAAGCTTGCCTAGAAAGACTCATCTTCTTCATGCAACGGAGCCCTGTTCAAATGTCCAGCCACCCTGTCCCTCTGAGAAGCGCAGAACAACCGTGCATCTGATTCTCCTCTCACAGGTGTAAGTCCACTGGCTTCTGCAGAGTTACACCCGGGTGAGAGCAGAATCAGGCTCTTCCTCTTCAGAAAAAATATCCCTGCTTAGGTCCTATTTACTGCTTGTAAAATGTCCCCGCTAAGGTCCTGCCTTTTAGATTAATAGTAAAGATGGCTCTGGATTTCTAAGCCCCCCCACCCCGCACCAGTTCCAGGTGCTCGGACACGACGTTTGGTGCAGGCCCATCTCTCATTAGCAGGGATCTTAGCAGCTGTGGGTCCAGTCCTCCAAGTGGGTGAGCTCCTCTCAGGAATTTCTGAGTGCCCTTTTGATGCTGGCAGGCCAGGTGCCAACTCAGGCCAGGATCCCCAGGCCTCAGTTGAATATTAACAAACACATAGGTGGAAGCCGTCTGGCACACCTGTGTGTTACTATTGTTAAAACAGGCCTTAGAGGTATAAGAATGTGATTAGTGTTTAGACTCCATCGAATGCTCGTGAGTTGCTGCCTGCATTAATCTCACTCACAACGTCTATACTCCATATTGCAAGGTAATATCTGAGCATTTGCATTGTAAGCCTCTGAAACGGTGTAAATCACCAGGCAGGAGAGAGACATTCATTAGTGTGAAATGCTGGTCTCCAACAGAAGGTGTTTTGTCCTGCCCAGCAAGGAAAGCCCATCGACTCCAGATGGACTAGAGTGGAACATCAAAGAGGACAAAAGATTTTGTTGTTTACTCTTCCTACCTCCCCCAAAGAAGATGGGTCTTGCAAGTGAATTCCTCCCATCGGCAAATGTTGCAACTCAAGCAGAATGGGGGAAAGGTATGAAGGCCGCTAACAAGGAGAAACGGCACTTTATGCTTCTTGGACTCTGGGAGGCAAGGATTACCAGGCATAAGCAAAAGATCCACAGTGCTTAGCCTGGGTTAGCCCTAAAGGACGTATAAAGCTTCTATTACTTTTTGAAACTTAAGATTGGAACTCATTTATGGGTTGATATGTTTACCTGCTTTAACCTTGTAAGTAGCTCTTTTGTTTCCTTTTCCTATATAATAAATATTTTGATAGTTTATTATAGGATTGGCTATATGTGCTGTCCTTGGTGTCAGGTCTAAAGTGCAATTGACCTGGGAGCAGCTGGTCCCTTGGGACTGGGAGTAACCTGAATATTGTTGTGACACTTGGTGTAAGGGCCAATCTATCACAAAGGTATGCACTCCTAGGTAACAAGGCAGATTGGAGTTCGCAAAGGGACTGTTTGTGACTCCGTATATAGAGGAGTTTACACTTGATAATTGGTTGGTGAAATCTAGGTATAGAACTCACAACCAATTTGGGGTTTGTGCCCTGGTTCTTAACAGTCTCCCCTGAGGTTGGTACTCATGCTCCTGAGTCACTGCAGGACAGCTTGACAGCCCTCAGTTCCCATTAGGGTGCTCACCATCTCCTGGGGCTGAGCCCTCTGGGTACCCAGCAACTCCATACAACCAGAGATGACTGGTGCCTGCTGATAGGCGGGGGGAGGGAGGGGAGAGGGGCAGAGTGAGGGCAGTCGGCTTCAGCAGTGTTACTGAGCATGCTCAGTCCACGTGAACATGCTCAGTACAAGCCAAGCAGCAAATCTGGGGGGGACATGTGACCCCATCACCTCTGCATACAGCCAATGAGGAGAGGAAGGGAAGGATATCAGATCCAAATGAAACCACAGGGGCAATTGTGCTTGTTAGAAGGTAATTATCCATAGTGGATATGGCCAGGATACTAGCATTAGCATAACAAATATACTGTCTAAATGGAATAGATGCTGCTGTTTGCCATGAAGTATAAGCACCAGCTCTCTAAAGGCTGTATTTTTAGCACAAATTAATAATAGAACACTCCTCTCTGCTGAAATGGTAGAGTCCGCCTGTCAACATTTAGTCAAAGGACAATTTTTTTCCAATGATAATAATGTTCCCATATTTGCTATTATATCCTCCTGCTCCCTATGAGGGAGGTAAGTATCATCATCCTTATTTCACAAATGAGGAAACTGAGACACAGATAGGTTAAGTGACTTGCTTGAGGCCACAAAATTAGTCGGTGGCAGAGATGGGATTAGAACTCAGGAGCTACCTTTGTTTCTAGCTGCTTTCTTTCTGGGCTGTGTCAGAAAATATTATCTCCTTCTCTGATGCATCCAGATTTTCTTGACGTAAATTGCTGAAATCGCTGAAAGAGGCATTTATTTCAGAGTTCAGCACGTTATGCACAGGCATAGCAGTTGAGTAACTGGAAAAATCAACTTAGAATTGCATCACTGGGAGTTAGAATGTTTGCTTAGTCTTCATGGGAGATGAAGCAAGCGCCAGCCTGTCCTCATCCAAGCGTGAGTAGTCAAGAGATAAGGAAGGGTTTCTAAAGTGATCCCTTAGAGGTAGGGATTTCAGGCATGGATGTACCTCAGCAAAACACCCCTCACAATTCAGGGCAAAAAAGGGCCTCTCTATACCGATAATTATTGACTAAGATACAACACACTCAGAGGGCCAGATCCTCAGCTGGTAGAAATCGACAAGCCTATAGTGAAATCAAAGGAGCGATGCCAGTTTGCACCTGCCAAGGATCTGGTCTTTCCCAGTAAAATGTAAAGCCATTATTTTAGTAATGTATCTGCGCAGGTCCACGGATGTCAAGGCCCGGCCCTGTAAAATGCAGCTCTTTCATCTCCCATTCCCTTAGGTTAAAATCTTGAGAAAATGATTGTCCTCCAGAGATTTCCAACTGCATTTGGAGCCAATGGGAAGGAGCAAGTGCAGGTCCATTAGCCCCTTCCCAGATTGTTCCCCAATATGAGCCAGCCTTTTTTGCCTTCTGTCCATCTGCATTGCCCTGCTCCTGACAGGGGACTTAGAAGATGAAGAGTGTTTTCCCTGCCTGATACATATCATCCTGTATGCAAGATTCAGAGCTGAACTAGGTAGGATTCACCTGCATTCCCTGCTCCGATTCATTTAAAATCTTGCATTACCCACTAAAACATACTGCTCTGTGCTAGCTGCCACATTCAGCCTCTGAAAGGGATTGCCCAGCTGCCCGATTTTATAGGGACAATCCCGATATTCAGGGCTTTTTCTAATATAGGCACCTATTACACACCATCCTCTGTCCTGATTTTTCACACTTGCTATCTGGTCACGCTAACCAGCTGCTATGTTGTGTGTACAAAACCGAAGCAGTGAAAATACAGCTGTGGAATCTGGAATTTTATGGGTTTAGTGATGAGCTTTGACTGCTCTCTACAGAATCCAGCTTCCCCTTTACTCCTCCATCCCAGGTTGGCTTTGCCAAAGGGATGCTGCATCTCAGAGCATTCGTCTGCAAATGATTTTAAATGGAATTGAGGCCCGAGGTTTGATTCATACTTGCCTTTAGTTTTAAAATACACGTAAAGAAACTAGTTATTGCCTGCAACCTCGGCTATGGTGAAAACTGAAAGAGTCAGATGTTTGGCTCAGATGCACAATCAGAAGTACAGATGCTTCTCAGGACTGTTTAACCCTTTGGAGTCTGTAGCCTGGAGTTGTGAAAACAGGGTTTCTTAATGAGTGTTCCATCAAGAAACACAATTTAAAATCATTCAACCCCCAAAATAGATTTGATTTGAATCTTAGAGGAAGGTTCTGGACAGTTTTGTTCTTGTTTTTCTTTAGTTTTCTTTTTTAAATCCAGACTGGCTTAGCCATCTCGAATTTTGTGATCCAGTAGTCAGAGAACAGAGCCAGGAACAATGCACCTGCTCATTCCAGCTCTGACACGGTTTCTTTCTTTTTGTCTACACAAGGAGTTATTCAGGATCAGCTATTTCTGAATGACTCCATGTGTGGACATGCTTATTCTGGAACAGGAGTGCTTTGCTCCTATTTAGACAGACAAGCTGGGTGAGGTAATAGCTTTTATTGGACCAGCTTCTGTTGGTGAGAGAGAGAAGCTCCTGAGTTTACACAGAGCTTTCTTCAGGTCTGGGAAAGGTAGAGTGTCACAGCTAACTACAAGGTGGAACAGACTGTTTAGCGTAAGTAGTTAACACATATTTCAAGGGACCATTCAAGGTGAAGTGACCTATTAACACCTCACCAGTTGTGGGGGAAAGGGGGAAAAAACTGGGGTGGTGGGTTATTTGTTGTCCTAAGCCATAAATCCAGTGTCTCTATTCAGTTCATGATTTTTAGTGTCTAGCAAAGTTATGAATTTAAGATCCTAGCCTCATCTTCTGAAGGTGTTGTGCAGGTTTCCTTTGACGATGAGACCTGAGGCCTGATCTACACTCAAAAGTTAGGTTGACCCAGCTACATTGCTCAGGGGTGTGACCTTAAACTCCCTCCCACCCCCGTGTAGACAGTGTTATGTCTGGAGCGCTCTATCCCAACAGCTCAGAGCATCTTCATCAAAGCACTATAGCACTGCAGCTGCATCAGTGCAGGTACGCTGATGCAGTGTTTGTAGTGTAGACCTGCCCCTCGTTAAGCTGACCTAAGCCCCAGTGTAGACAGCGCTAGGCTGATGGAAGAATTCTTCCGTCAACCTAGCTACTGCCTCTCAGGGAGGTGGATTACTTACACCAATGGGAGAACCCCTTCTGTTGGCATAGGTAGCGTCTACACTGAGGCGCCACAACGGCGCAGGTGGAGCACTGCCGATGTGCCACTGTTGCGATTCAAGTGTAGACAGGCCCTTAGAGTCAGATAGAGAGTGATCGCTTTGTGTTCCTGTTCAGCACAGTGGAAGCTAAAGAGGACAAACTGTATTAGATTCAAATTCAAATCCATATTCAGGCAGCTAAACAAAATGGTCCAATTTTCAGAAGTTCTGAGCATCCACAACTCATGCTATTATCAATGGAGTTACTCCTGGTTTAAGTGAGAAGAGGCTCTGGCTGTAATCTTCATTATTAGAGGTACAGAATATCATCTTTACTGGATACATCCCGTCAGACTGACCATCTACCTAGAACTAATTAAGCCTTCCAAATGGGTCCAGAAATGTCATGTTATTTTCACGGATTGTGACTCAGACCCATATACCGAGATGAGGCAGTCAAAGGGCGGTACCAGGGTCAGGCAGGCCAAAGTTTCTCAACTCCCTCTTTCCCCCTGGCTATAGTTCAGAAGCTTAGCTTGAAGGTTAACCAAAGAAACGGAGAGAATCAGCTACCCTTCACCTGTGACTCATTCAGCTGCTTTCCACATATGTTCACTCAGCCTTAATGCTGAACACGAGTTCAACATCTCTGAGACTTCCTGGGAAACACGTGGAGCTCAATCACTTCCTTCCAAGGAAATGTCTCTAGGAGGGCGCTCTGGAAGGAGTCAATGTCTGTGCTGAGTTTTCTGAGGACTGCTCCAGCATGGTTGGGATGAGGCTGATTCACTGAGCAGTGTCCGGCGTTGTTCATCATGCTGCCCATCTGAGAATGCCAGGCTGGTGGCTACATTAGAAGAGACCACTTTGGATGTCTGTGCTGGTGGTTCCCCTGGCTCGTGTTTTGTTCCAACCCCCCACCACCACCTTTGGGGAGGCAGAAATTCACCAGAACTCACTCCAACATCTTTATCAGGTCAAATGCCCTCTCTAGCCGCAGACACCAATCAGGGTGCAGTTCTGGGAAAGTCTCACACGCAGGGCAAGCAGCAGAATCATGGTCATCCAGCCAGGCTGCTCCCTGGCCCATTCTGAACCTGGAGCTCAGACTCCTTGGCCTGCTGTGACCCTGCAGAACCACTACCATGTGCCCTCTCCAGCAGCCTGTACGGTTCCTTCTCAACCCCCCCAATCCTATCTTCCACTCAGAGGAAGCAGGAAGGGGGAAATTCCTGCTAACTCCCTAGCCAGCCACAGCCATTGGAGGGTGTAGACAAGCCAGCTTCTTCGGGACTCCAAAGACAGGACCAGCCTTCACAGCTGATCTATGGAGTCCAGGCTCCACTCTTCATTGGGTACGTCTACACAGCAATGCAATATCCATGGTCAGTTTAGTCCAGGTCAGCTGATTTGGGCTTGCGAGGCTTGGGCTGCGGGCCTGTAAACTTGCAGTGTAGAAGTTCGGGCTCAGGCTGGAACCCGAGTTCTGGGAACCTCCATGGAGGGAGGGTCCCAGAGCCTGGGCTGCAGCCCATGCCTGAACATCAGTAATTCTTAGCTCCACAGCCCAAGCCCCAGGAGCCCAAGTCAGCTGACCTGGGCCAGCCAGGGCCGTGCCTCAGCTCCTTTATTCCAGCATAGATGTACCCAGTATTTCTTCTCTTGCTGCCACTGTGTGCAAGAGACAAGACTGGCAAGTGTTGAAGTCTTGAGGACTGTTCTTTACATTGTACAAGTGATCAGTACGTGTGTGTGTCATCACAGTGCCCAAAGAGCAGATGCTAAACTCACATTAAAAACAACTGAAGCTAGTCAAATCCCCGCAAACAAATACTTGACTGTGCAGCAGGGACCATGTTTTTGAATGGGTTTGTATGATGCCTAAGGAATGAGGCCCTAACTCTGATTAGAGCTCCTGGCACTAGTAGAATCTAAATGTTAAACAATGGAACTCAGCCGAATTTTTCAAAATTCTAAAAAAAAAAGGAAGAAAAATTAGACATTTTGTTTTGCCTGTTTCCCCACCAGCTATGAAGCTGGCCAAAAGCATTTCAATTTTGGGGGAGAAATTCCAAACATTTTTTGTAATGTCTGCCCTAAACAACACTAGCCACCATAAAAGTGTGGTGCCTAGCGGCGGAGTTGCTTGTGCACAAGCTTTAACAAATAATCACCTCAGGACTGACCAATTTCCACCCAAAAAAGAATCTGGCAACTGGTGACTGTTAGATGCAAGGTTTTTGTAACCGGGTTGGTTCCAGGATATTAGAGAGACAAGGTGGGTGAGGTAATATCTTTGATTGGACCAACTTCTGTTGGTGAGAGAGACAAGCTTTTGACTTAAATAGAGCTCTTCTTCAGGTCTGGGACAATCCCATCAACAGAAGTTGGTCCAATCAAAGATATTACCTCACCCACCTCGACTGCCGTTAGACCCAGTTTAGACTGGAAGCTTTGGGGCAGGGGCTCTTTTTGTTCCTAGCACAAGGAAGTCCTGATCCATGACTGCTAGATGCTATCCCAATATAAATAACAAAAATTAATATTAATAGAGCATTGTACTGTCTCTTCTTTCAAGCTAGCTCTGCTGATCGTGACCATGGAAAAAGCTGGTTTACGGTTTTTCTGTAGAATCACAGCTGCTGTCTCATCATTATTATCATCTGTACCATGGTAGCATCTAGAGGCCCCAACAGAAATCAGGGACCTATTGGACTAAGTGCTGTGCATGCACATTGTTAGACACAGTTCTGGCCTCAGACAGCTCACAGCCTCTGAATGGAAGCACGTGGAAAAATACTTTCTCCAGACAATTTAAAAATCACCCGCTTTGTTTTGTTGTTTAAAACGCAGTGTCAGATTAAAAGTCCCCAGACCATGTGAACGAAGATCAGACAGCCCAGGATTGAGGATTGTTATGAAAAGGAAGCCTTAGGATTGAAATGTTTGCGATCTTGACCTTGGAAGACCTCATTACCTACATTTCTCACTCAGACCTGAATTAGCACCATAACAATACAGGGCTGTAAAATTACATGTAAACCTCCCAGCTATTTCTGGTTTACAGAGGCTCTCTCTTTTTCAGTCTAACCTAGTTTTTCAGTGGAACCTTCCTAGGATCTACAAAGAGACGTCCCAGTTTTCCTCCCTATGTAATTATATAAAGACAGGCCTATATTAGTGGCCTTTTGCTGCTTTTCTTGTCAGTTAAGGATGCTGTCCCCTTTGGAATAGTAAGGAGCTGGAAAGTGATTGACCTCTGACCCTTGGCTTCGGGCCCAAAAGCGAGATGGATGCAGATTTCTTCTGCTTTCCATGGCACACGAGAGCGTCCTATTAAGCATGTCATTAGATGCCGTTTGCATTGTCAAGGTCAAACCTCATTCTGCAGCTCCACAGACTCAGAAGACCCTACGTAGGGCAACCACCCTAGCTGCTCTGCAGCACTGAGACAGACGCTCTGATGGTGACGGCACTGGATAGGGGTCTTGTCTTCACTACGTGTGTTCTTACAGTAACAATTCAAGGGAAAAAGAACAGGAGTACTTGTGGCACCTTCGGATGCATCCGAAGAATTGGGCAGTAGCCCACGAAAGCTTATGCTCTAATAAATTGGTTAGTCTCTAAGGTGCCACAAGTACTCCTGTTCTTTTTGCGGATACAGACTAACACGGCTGCTACTCTGAAAATTCAAGGGAAGACAAGGAAGTTTCATGTGAAAACTACAGTTGGCAACTGGGGGAGCCTCGTAAAACTCATGTGAAAAGTGCAAACTGCCTTGCCGGCACTAATTGTAACTTGAGCTAGCTAAGCTCAGCCAAGCTAAGCACACACTCTTTTTCTCACCGTGCTTCAGATGTGTGGGATCTTCAGGTGCAATAACACGAATAACAACACCTCTGAACCCTATGCTGGGGTGCAGCGCTCCCCGACTGGCTCTCCTGGCAGCAGCACAGAGGATACGGGTGAGAATGTTGGTGTCTGGAGGAAGCAGAAGAGGACCAGAAAGGGAGGCCAGGCAGTGTGTACATAGATCAACTGGCCTCAGGCATCAGGGCTATGTGGTCGGCATGCTATGGAGTAGAGCAGCCACTCTCCATGACATGTTCCCTTAAGGACCACGTAAATTCCTTGCTAGCAACACACAGAAATTCCTCCTTGGGGGACACATCACTGGACAGATTTTGGTTTTGCAAGACCAGAACCCAGTGGGATCAGACTTGGGTTCCATTTTTCTGAAAGCTCCAGCGCTAGGATGAAGGTGGGTTTGGAGGACTGGTCCCAGTTCTGACCCATCTTTACAAAAAAGCTCTTTCCAGCTTCAGCCTGGAACACTTGGCCAGTGTGTTCCCATTGATTGTAAAGGACCTTGGATAAGGCCTTATATCAGCGCATCAATTAAATGCCATTGAGTTTTGCAGATTGGGGTGTGTGTGGATGAAGAAGTGGGATCGAGTTGCATGAGAAAAGGCCACGTAGCTGGATTTGCCCTGGGAAATGTGACTGGCCATTCCTAAGCCCCGTGGCATGTGTGACAGGCACAGTGCCTTGGCTCAACTGGAAACTGAGTGCTAACAGAAAAGCAGCCTGGAAAGGACAAGACTTAGCAAGTTTTGGAGGCTGCTAGTTGGCTCTTCCTGACTGAGTGGTAGGTCTTGGAGCGGAAGCTTGGGAATAGGAGTGAGACAAGCCTTGGGCCAGGAAGTAGAAGTAGGGGGGTGACGGGGAAGGGGAGAAAGGATGCCTCCTGGACAGATCTGGCAATGCCTGTGGGATATGGAAGGCTTTTCTGGCTCGGAGTCTCCTGACTCATGCTGTATGAATGTCATAAGTAACAATAACACTGAATCAAAACCACATCCATACACAGTCTTTCCCTGTCTCCAGAAGCTTGGGGTTAAACTCACCCTTGGATCAACCCCACTGCAGTCAGTGCATTTATCTGGGGGGATGAGTCAGACACCCCCTCGCCCCCAAATCTTGAGATTGTCCCCCAAATCATGATTAAAACAAGGTTATATTGTGTTTTTTGATCTGTCATCTGATTTTCGAACTCCCCCGGGGCCCCTGACCACTCCTGGTGTTTGATAATCAGTGTGGCCAACTCTCTAAGCTTCATAGGGAGAGGTGATTTGGGCCTCTTGCTGGAGGACCCAACTGAGATCAAATTTACACCGATCTGTCACTAATGCTGCCTGATAATATAGTGCTTCCAGCTTCTCCCCAACCCCCAACCTCTTCATTCATTCTGTGCCCCCACAGACCCACATCTGCCTACCCCCAGCCCAGCAATTAATTGTGAACCTCCAGCCCTACATCTGCCCATCCCCAGCCACACATCATTTCTACTCCTCACCCCACCTCTGCCCACTCCCTCCGAGCAACGCTGCTCCTCCTGCAGGGCCAGAGGTTCCTCTCCTCCCTCTCTCAGGCCTAATAGGCAGGGAAGCTCCAGGGCTAGTCGCTCCCTGATCCCCCTCCCCAGATCTGGTGTTGCAGGAACAGGGAGGGGAAGGGGGAACGGAGAGCAGACTGACCCATTTTTTCAGAGGAGGGGAAGAAGGCAGCAGACCCGCCCTGAGCTGATGGGCTCTTTCAGCTCCTCTCCTCCCCCTCCCCTCTTGTGAGAATGGGGTCAGATGCTTCTTCTCCTCCCTTCCCCTATGGAACCCAGAGGAGTTTTTGGGTAAGGAGGGGGGGCAGAGCTCTGCCTGCCTCCTGAAGTAGCTGATTGGCTGCTCTTCCCCAGGAGATGGGAAAGTGGCAGCCAATCAGATGGGGTCTCCTCCTCTCCCCCCCATCCAGGATGAAAATCCTGTAAAAGTTGGAGCTTCCGGCATCCTTATGGGACGGACTCCAGCTGGGGCTCAAATCGCATTAGGTCACGAGAGTGGGCAACATGGCTCACGGATTCACTTCACGTGGCGAGCACTCTCTGCACTGGAAGATGAGACGTCTGTTTACAGTGATGGAGGAGGTGGGAGATGGAGAGGGGGCAGGAACAAATACCACTCCACAATACTTCCGGCACATGCACACGTATTGAATTTGTTACAGCAACCTGGGCAGTACAAAGGGGTACTGTCCACGAATGTTTAGTCACCATGCAGCCAATTATCCCAAAAAGTCCTTGCTTGTTTGCCTCTGCCTGAGCAATGGGCTTTGCTTACCATGGAAAGGAAGGACGGTGATTTATTTAGATTCCCTGGGTTGGGGAGACAGCCACGCAGATCTATTCCTTTGGGCTTTGTGAATACAGTACACTCCCGTTTATCCAAAGTCCTACTATTCGAACCTCTGTATTATCCCAATACCTCCCTTGTGCCTCACGGAGCTCATGCTGGGGGACAAGGAAGGGATTCGGATAACGTGCAGGTTCGGATAATAGAGCAGAGGTCCCTGGCCAGGACTGCGAGGAGGAGGAGGAGCCCCTGGCCATAGGGGCGGCCACCCTACTGCTGATGGGGCTGTGGCAGCACAGGTGCAGATGGCTCCCAGCACTGCTGCAGAGCCGGTGACACCTGATCCCTGCAGGTGCAAGGTGCAGGGAAGGCTGTGGTTCTGGCGGGGCTCTGCTCTGTCCGCACCTTGCGCTTGCAGGGATTGGGCCCTCTTCAGCCCCGCTGTCATGGGAGTGCGTGAGCAGGGCAGAACCAAGACCCCAGGGCAGGACTGTGAGGAGGGGGAGGACGAGCCCCTGGCCACGGGAGGGGGGGTGGAGCCTACTGCTGAATGGCTCCACTTGCCCTCTTGATTATCCAAACTCCCAATTAGCTGAACAAAATCCATGGCCCCCGCTATTCAGATAATCGGGGGTATGCTGCATTCCACATCGTTCTTCTGTAGACTGTAAGCTCACTGGGGCATGGCCTATCTTATATTAAATGTGTGTATAGTATTCAGCACAGCAGTGGTCTCTCTTTAGGGCAAGGGATGTCTATGGCTGTTTGTACCGTCCCTGGTCCAATGGGTCCCCATGCCTTGGTTGGTCGCTAGGCTCTATCATCATAAACAGGTTAATAATAACAACTCTGAATGGGGCTTCCAGACACTACTGCTGTGCAAATGACGACGATGGTCCCTGTGCACAAACGCCAGATTTCCCCGCAGAGAGGCTTACATTTGGGCGAAGAATTCAAAGGACGAACACAAAAGCTTCGCCTCTTTGCGACCCCAAGAAAACATGACACTCCACCAAAAGCGAGACTCTGTTCACACAGCTCTCTGCAGGTCTGTCACCTTCCTGGCCTCCTCGAGTTTTAATGAACACTATAAACTTGACTAATGAGGGCAGCTGGCAAAGCCGAAGCCACCCAAGAAAAGGAGATTGGCTTGGAAGAGCAAACATCCCTTGCTTGAGAATCCCCCACGGCCCCCGACTCCTGGTGACCTCCTTGTAGGCACTGAGTTTCAATGAGAGGTGGGTATCGATCTTTCCTAGACACCTTTGACATTCCCAGCCTGACGGGTTATCAAAGCAGCCAACTGGGATAATAAATCTGCTGGTTCCTATTGGCTCCATATGCAATTGGAGTAGCAAAGAGGATGGGATGAATATCCTTGTGGTGCAGCCTTCTACCAGTATGGGGAGTCGGAAGGGCTGGGGAGCAAGAAAAGGAGCCTGAAAGGAAAGGTGATTAACAAAAATAATAGCGAACAAGAGAGGCTGACGTGGGGGCACGTTGACCGAAAGCTGAGGTCTGTCTTTTTGAACACAAGAAGTTGTGTTTTGCCTAAAACCCATGCATATTGCCTTTCAGAGCGGGCAACTCACTTTTGTAGCCTTAGCCACTTTGTAGCCTTAGCCAGTGCACTACACGTGCACAAATATTCATTGCTAGCCCACTTCAAAGTCCTCCTGTCTTACATAAGAATGTTTTTTTAAAAACAGGAACTTAATGTGACCCAATGGAATTCACCCTGCAGGGCACGGAACCTTCAACAGCACAGGTCAAATTTTATGGCTCCAGGAGTATTCTCTAGAGCAGGTTGGACATTTCTTTTTCCCCCTGCAGAACATTGAGACTTTTCGTCAAAAAATGTTTTCAGTCGGTGACTGAAAACAGAAAAGAATTCAGACAAATGAAAACTTTTCTAAGAAAGCAGGCACTTCTCGCAAAATTGTCCATTTTGTCAAAAACCCAGCCTTTCACTGAAAAAACTTTCAATGGAAAGATGTTGACCAGCTCTACTATTTGCTCTGTCCAGCTACCATCTCCAGGATTATGGTTTGGGCTCACCTTTAATTTTTAATGTAGAACCTTCCATTGACCTGGGCTTTGCTAAACTACTGTCATCAAAAACTGGCCATCTTTCTCCAATGACCAGCAAAGATCTCACAGGAGAGCATAGGCGCCCACTCGGTGGGTGCTCTGGGGTTGGAGCACTCATGGAAAAAAAATAGTGGGTGCTCAACACCCACCAGCCACCCGCTGACCACGTGTTCAGCAGCAGGTGGGAGGAGCAGGAGAGGGGGCAGAGCGGGAAGAGGTGGAGTGAGGGCGGGGCACGCTCAGGGGAGGGGCGGAGCAGGAGTGGGAAGGGGCGGAGCGGGGGTGAAGCACCCACCCGGAAAGCAGAGGACATAGCCAGTTCTCCTATACAATTGTTTAATCTTTTATTGAAAATCTACTATAGTCTGTTTAAAGGCATGCCATGAAATTTTACCATAAATAAGGACAATGAAAACTATGGCTGGGAAAATAAACCCATCAAGATGAAATTTCCTTGATTATTGTAATTGTGTTTGCTCACTGGCTCACCAATCCAGTCTGCAAATTAACAAGCACCTACTGTACTTTGGAGACTCTATCTGGGTTATAAAACTATACAGCAATCAGAGCAGTAATGACCATTAATCTCATCATTGTGAGTTTTTCCCTCTCTGCTTTGCTCTTTCTTACTCACCTCACTTCTGACTTACCCTGAGCCAGCAGAACAGGATTGTCTTATTGTCTTTACTACAATAAAGGTACGTTCTAAATTCCCTAGACAATGAATTCACATTTATTTGTTGCGTTACAAAAATATAATATTTTTTGTGAATTAATAGAAAAGAAAAGCACAGTGTAGCCATTTGTCGACTCTTGCCTTACACTAAGATGGCAATCATCTCAGGACAGGGGACGTCTTCGTTGTGTGCTTGTATAGCGCCCAATGCAATGTCTATGACTGGAGCTCTAGGACAGCACTTTTCAAGCTGGGGTCTGCGGACTATTGTTAGGGCTTCCCCTTGCCCTCCCTTGGTTCTTGTCACGCAGACAGAAAGCAGAAGGCCAGAGTCCAAAGCGCAGGCAATGCAATGTTTAGTTGGGTTAACCAAGCAAGCATAATCCACAGCTCTGTACACCAGTAGAGCTTTTCATTTCCCCCCCACCTCCTTCTTAGTAAGCTTAATTATATCTATAGTGCCCGCTATGGGCGGTGGGTATCGTAGGCAGGGGGAGGCTGTGCCTCCCCAAACAACCTAGTGTGGCCCCGCCTCTGCTCTGCCCCCAGGCCAGGCCCCCTCCTGCGGTTCCCGGCATTCTGCCCTGGCTAGCCCAGGTTGGCTAGGGCTGGCTGGCCTGCATCCCACAGGCTCAGGGTGGCTGGTGCTGGGGTCACGCTGCCCGGCGCACCAGGGCTGGGGGTGCTGCAGCTGCGCCACCTGGTGCTCTGGGGCTGGCCACCTGGCACACAGGGGTTGGGGGCGCTGCAGCCGCATTGCCCGGAACACCGGGGCTGGGGATGGCCCGGCTGCCCAGATCACTGGGGTTGGGGGCGCTGCTGCCAGTGTCCTGGGGCTGGCCGCCCAGCACACCAGGACTGACCACATCGCCTGGCAACCCAGAGCTCTGGGGCTGGCTGCACTGCCCGGAGCATCAGGGCTGGTGGCGCTGCAGCCCAGCATACCGGGGCTGGCCATGCCACCCGGAGCACCAGGGCTGGGGGTGCTGCTGGCCAGTGCTCCAGGGCTGGCCACCCAGTGCACTGGGGCTGGGGGCACTGTGGCCTTGCCGCCTGGCTGCCCAAAGCACCGGCCTCACTTCCCGCCCGCTCAGTGCTGGGGGCAGGGGGCCGCAGTGGAGTCCTCTGGGCTCATGCGAGGGAGGGGGGCAGAAGGGGAGGGGCAGAGCCTTGGCACAAGGGGAGGGCCCGGGGGCTAGCGTCCCCCAACATATGGTTCACCGGCTGCCTTTGGTGCCTGCCCTGGTACCACCCCTTACAATTTATGGTCATGTTCCATTTTGGAGGCTTTAGAGTCTGGGGGCTTCGGTACCATCTCTTTTGTACCCCATGGGAGGGGTAGGGAGTAAGGTTGTGTTCTGGCCAGGGACACCTTTTCTTTGGCTTTAGTGTTTCTTTCCCCCTATCCCGGTCGCCCCTCTCAACTGGTTGCTTGACCTTGTCTTGAGATAGGAGTTGAGGAAGTTGTATATTAAACTCCCACCATGTCCAGCAACTCTTTAGCACTATTTCTTATCTTTTCTCAATGTACTAAAAAACCCATCTGGTTGTAGGCAGAAGCAACACACAGGGTCTTTGTTCACATATGTTAATGAGGATATAAGAATATCAAAAATCAAACAGGCAAAAAACACCAAAATTCGATCTCAGGCTAATAAACAGGCCTAAATACTATATTGCCATCACTAACAACTATCGCACCTCTATTTAAAATTTTTTAGGGGTTGGCAAATAACAAAAGGTTGAAAACCACTGCCCTAGAAGCTACCATAATACAAATATGATTAGGAGGCTGGGGCACATGACTTAAGAGGAGAGGCTGAGGGAACTAAGAGTGAGGAGAAATTTGATAGCAGCCTTCAACTATCTGAAGGGAGGTTCTAAAGAGGATGGAGCTCCGTTGCTTCACTACCATCTCAGTGGTGGCAGATGACAAGATGCAATGGTCTCAAGTTGCAGTGGGGGAGGTCTAGGTTGGTTATTAGGAAACACTATTTAACTAAGAGGGTGGTGAAGCACTGGAATGGGTTACCTAGGGAGGTGGTGGAATCTCCATCCTTAGAGTTTTTTAAGGCCTGGCTTGACAAAGCCCTCGCTGGGATGATTTAGTTGGTGTTGGTCCTGCTTTGAGCAAGGGGTTGGACTAGATGACTTCCTGAGGTCTCTTCCAACCCTAATATTCTATGATTCTATGATAAAAGGGAGAGACTTTTGCCATGCTCTCTCTTTTCCACCTCCATCTACAGACACCACAGCCAAGTGACTGAAGCGCTGATCAAAAGGGAGAGCCTGGCTGAAGGGCAACCAGCCAGCCTGTGGTGAGAAGTATCTAAGTTTGTAAGGCACTGAAAATGTCAAGATCAGCTTGGAATGCGTTTTGTTTTTATTTCATTTGATCAAATCTGACTTGTTGTGCTTTGACTTATAATCACTTAAAATCTATCTTTTGCAGTTAATAAATTTGTTTGTTTATTCTACTTGAAGCAGCGCGTTTGGTTTGAAGCGTTTCAGAGACTCCCCTTGGGATAACAAGCTTGGTACATATCATTTTCTTTGTTAAATTGATGAACTCATATAAGCTTGCAGCGTCCAGGGGGCATAACTGGACACTGCAAGACGGAGATTCCTAGGGATGTGTCTGGGACCGGAGACATTGGCTAGTGTCATTCAGTTGCACAATCCAAGCAGCGGCTGGCCAAAAGTGCTCACTCACATAGCTGGGAGCAGCATACATGCTAGAGGCTGTGAGTGAACAGCCCGGGAGTGGGGGCTCTCACAGCAGAGCAGGGTAAGGCTGGCTCCCAGAGTCGAGGATTGGAGTGACCTAGCAGATCAGTGGTCCGGATGACACCAGGGGAACATCACAGTTCCCTCTTCCCCTGCATCCCTGCCTTGGCCCAGGCATGGCTAGATCAAAGGGTATATCTCGACTTCAAGCTGGAGGGGTAATTCCCAGCATGAGAAGACATACCCGTGCTCATTCCGCTCAAGCTAGCATGCTAACAATAACAGCGTGGCCGTGGCGACAGGAGGGGCTATCCACCCTGAGTACGATCCTGTCCCAGGCTATAGGGCCATACTCGGGGCAGCCAGCCCCTCCGACTGCAATGGCTAAACTTCTGGCTTGAGCTCAACCCGACCTAGAGCGGGTATGTCTCCTCCAGCTGTAAATCACACCCCCTGCACAAAGTACTGCTATTGCCCCTACTACCAGAGGATCCAAGCATCTCACAACCTCCTAATGTATTATCCTCACAACACCCCGGGGAGGTAGGGAAGTGCTGTTAGGCAGAGACACTAGGCGGCTTGCTTAAAAATTACACAAGAAGTCTCTTGCAGAGGAGGAAACTGACCCCTGATCTCCCAAGTCAGCACCATAACCACCGCACCATCCTTCCTCTCTTGAAAAAGCACCATAAATGTAGCTTTGCTGAGGGGATTCGTCATAACTAGGCATCTGTGGTATCCTTCAAACGAGCGTGTTCTAAAGTTCCTCCTTGTGGTGTCTAATCCCCATCTTCTTGTAATATAAGCAGGAGTACATTATATGCAAACAGCAACACCATAGCTTTTGAGTGCCTGAACCCAATAAACAGGTACCGGACAAAAATAATTATTTGTAAGTCATGTTATTCCATCTCAGAGGACCCTGTTTGCCTCGCAACCTTTTGCTGATGCAGGAGAAAAAAAAAAATCTGCCCCTAGGGTAGAAATAAACCATCCCAGCTCCTTTTTCCAACCCAAAGCAAGCTCTGAATGAGAGCAGCTGCTGAACAGAAGTCTCTCCAAATAAGGACGGTTTAAATTAGTAGGATTCTGGCTAATTAAAAGACCATAAAGACATAATTACAAGAACGGAGACCAAGTGATATTAAATTAGTCCACCAGCCGTCTTCCGAGCCATTGCAGGAAAGTGCAGATTGTTGCCTTCACCTACCATATCCAAACCACCTCCACTCTGAATACGCGAGCAGGCAGGAGGTTTCAGAATAGTGTGGGATTTAGATGGGCGAGGTGGAGGGGGAGACTCTTCATTCAAATGTGAAAGGGAATCCCCACTGGGCAAGAGAAACCGCAGTGAGAATTTCTCCTGGAATTTCCCCCCAACAATCGTGTGGGAGGTGAGCCTCTCTAGGAAGGTGTGAAATTTAGCAGGCTGTTCAATCCCCTGGCTAATTTCTTCTCTCACACATCACTGCTCCCCTTGTGCTGCTCTGTTCCCACCAGGCAAGGAGCCGCAATATACATGCAGAATCCTCAATTAAAATGTCCTGGAGTTCACAAATGAGCTCAGGGGACTCTGCCTACCAGAGGGCTCTATCCAAAGCCTATTGAAGTCACCCTTGATGGCGGTGGGCTTTGGCGCAGGCTTCTAGTTAGAGAGTCTGAGACAACAGCTTAAAAAAGAGAGGCCGCAGGATGGTTCCACTGCCTGCGAGGGGTAAATTCCTGACCTCCCGGAGCATCGTTTTCAAAAGGTGCTTTTCTATTCGATAGTCCTGCGGTGAAGTAATGGCAGACCTGGGGTGGAAATGAACCACCATTCAAAAGCCCAGTGAACAGACACTTCAGAGATGAATGACATCTGTGCTGAAAGCTGTATCTAGCTACCCTATGCCAAGAAAGGGAGCACTGGCACCATCTTTCAGGTAGGACTGTGGATTTGTTCTGATAAACAAATAACGGATAAAGAACTGGAGACAACATGGCCATAAGTAAGAAACGCAAAGCGTGGCTTCCAGCAGAGACAAGCGTAGCACAGCACTTATGGGTTTGGCCAGGGGGAGGTGCCCTTTCAGTTTGCCTGGCAGAGCCACTGCCTACGGACCGTAACTGTCCACAAAATGCAAGGCCCATCTCTTTGCTACAGCTTCCTCAGAACTACAATAAAGAGCATTACAGATTGGAGGGGCGGGGTGGGGGGGCGGGGGGGGGATTGCTCTAATTTACAGCTGTTGTACACAGCCTGCAGCCCAGAATAGCTGGAACACCAGTCATCTACTTTCCTGCCCTCAGTACACCCCTAGCATGCCCGTACCCTACAATAGGGTGGTAGTATAGGGCCGCCTATGTTCTCCTTACACCATGCCCTGGGCTTGCAATTCCCAGTGGGGGGAATCTGCATCCCTTTATGCCAGAGTAGCATAAAACAGGCCAACCCCTGCTCAGGATGGACCCTCATCAGGACAAAAGAAAAGCGTGTGTGTGTGTTTGGGTGTGTGCGCGCGCACACACAGGGGCTCTCTCTCTTTTTTTCAGTCATCATGTTTCTGGCTGGCAGCTTGTCAGAAAACTTCCTCCCCACGAGTGAAATGTGTTGCAAGGTATGGACCTGGGTAACAGATGCTTAAAACCATCTGGTGTAAGTCTCCCTTCCAGATGCTTCCCCTGCAAATTCAGGCTGCTTTCTCCTTGTGACTGTTATGGAGAGTACTTGGAACAGCCAAGGGATACCTTACACTTTTCTCCCTACACATCATTTATTTTTATTTGTTAGGAGAAATGATTTTTTTTTTTAAAGGGAGTGCGTACCTTCTCCTCCCACATGAAACTATAAAAGTGAATGATCAGCGGTTCAGAAACTGTCACTGCCATAAACCATTTCAGTCTAATTCACGCTAGCTCCAGCACTGGCAAGGAAAGCAGATGACAAGCAGCATATTCCAGTCAATGGAATAAAGCAGGATGCTTGTAATGACTCAAAGAGACACAGTTAAGTACTTTAGGGACAAAACAGAATGTTTCTTAAAAAAACAAAAGGGAGGGGGACCTGGAGTGTAAGGAAAGCTTGACTCATGGGACTGCCAGTAAAACATGTGACTTTATTGGTTCGGTGTAGCACATGATTTGTGACAATGGTCAATACACTTGTCATATGACAGTATCTACTGACCTTGCTGGGTGCTAGTTACATTGCATGATTATACCTGTAATGCATTTATTAAAGTCCTCGGTACAATGTTAAAAATTATCTGATGTGACAATTATTTATATTACGGTAGCATTTAGAGGTGCCAGTTGAGATTGGGGTCCATTGTGCAAGGCACTGTACAAATACATAATAAGAGACAATTCTTGCTCCAAAGAGCTCACATGCTAAACAGACAGAAATTAATTGACTTGCCCAAGGTCCCACAGGAAGTCTGTGCCCTTCTAAGTCCTAGGCCAGTGCCTTAACCATGAGACCATCCAGCACTTCTAGGTTAGCTTTGAAATGATTGTCATGCTAAGCACCACACAGCCCACTGAACCCCAACTAACTCATGCAGTCAGAAACTGGCCGGGCAGCTAGTAGCTAGGTTCTTTGGGGTAGTCTGTGCCAGCCCTGGTGGCAGCTGGACAGTGGGGAAAAAGGAAGCAGATGGGAGAATATGTTCCTGTGAACACAGAATCCTCAGAGTTGGCATATTCAGAGCTGACTTACTGCATAATGCAAATCTATTGAATGGTTCTGTGTTCTGTGGTCCGATGTTGTCTTTGATATTTCAGGGATGAAGGAACTAACTGCAGTGATGGAACTCCATGCGATGCAAACACTTTAAGACTCTCAGAGATATAAGCATTCTGGGAAGACCAAAAAGTAGTGGAATCCCTGAATACTGATGTGGGGTGGTGGCAAAATGTGGTTAAATTAATGAACTTGTGGGCCAGCTCCTCAGCTGGTATAAATCATTATAGTTCCCTGATGTCTGGAGAGCTAAGCCAATGGACCCCAGTTGAGGATCTACATAAAGTGCTTTCATAACCTTATGGCCCACCAGTGAGTCTCATTTCCTAAAAACATTGTGTGTCGTAGCTAGGGATTGATGTGCAGATTTGAATAAAATACAAACTGACTCAGCCGTACTTCCCAAATACAAACTGAACTGGAGCGTAATCTGATATTGTTGTTTCAAAAAAATGTGGTTATATTAAAAAACCCCAAACCTTCTATTTATCATGCCGCATCACTTCCTGGTTTCATCCAAAAGCAGAAGCACCAAAGTGCTGTGAGAAAGGCTGGAAAGGTGGAACCAGGAAGGACCATATATCTTGCTAGACAGCCTAATATCAATATACTTCCTAGCCCAATTTCCAGGCCAAAGAGTTTTGGCTAAGCTTTAAAGAAACATCTGAAGTTTTGGATGCTTCTCTAAGCTAAATCTTTTGAGGGTCACCTATCAGTAGTAGTAAACTTGCTGCCCATGTAATTTGTTGATTATGCAAACACACATCCCTTAACACCAACCTTTCACGAAGTCCTCAGAAGCCACCCACCCACTCTAGCCGTAGACAATCTGAGGGCGCGGATCTTAAATGAAAGCAGAAAGATTTTTCTCCTTCAATGCTATAAACAGACAGCTGCAGTGAAACTTCCAACCATGCAGATCTCACCCACAGACATATCTCCAGCAAGTTGATGGAAACTATCAGTGAGAGATACCTTCTAAAAGCCAGCCTAGACAGGAAAAACTTATTTGGGAAGTGGCATTGCCTTATGTCTACAGAGGAGTCTGAGCATGGAAGTGTGTTGTGTTTTCAAAAAGATGAAATGAGAGTAGGAAATTTTGTGATTGTTTTTAAGGTCAGAAGCCTCAGTCAAGAAAGAAACAGACCTAGACGCACAAAGACAGCCAGGGTTCTGAAAGTAGGGAAGAATGGTGTGGATGTGGTCTGAGAATCCTGAGAACAAAGAGAGAGATTATTCCTTGAAAACTGACATGGGCCAGACCCTGTAAAGATCTATGACCAAAGGAGCCAACCTTACCTAGCCAGACAGACAGGCTGTGTGCAAAGCTTGGTGGGGTTTCACTTCTCAATGCTTTGTACAAATGTCGGTTTTGATTTTCAATCTATGTAGGTTTATATTAATCTTCGCTTCCCCCAGCACATATTTTGCTTGGAACAGATCCAAAAACTTCATAGCAAACCAAGGGCAAGATGGCCATGTTCCATCACCATCCTAGCCAAAGCGGGGTAAAACCACAAGTTTCAAATCATTGGCAAGCAGCAGCATAAACTGGGCTGGGTTAAAGAGAATCTAGGCCCAGGTTTGCTCACAAACCTCAGTGAATCTTTGGAGCAACCTGGTCCTTGCTTTGAATTTGTAACAAAACCCCAAAGGAGGAGAATGTAATACGGCATCAGGCTTCTTTGTGGCCAAGCTCTAGCTGTGTGGTGGAGACTTTGTTTCAGGATCCCAGTGCTACAGCTGGACACTGTCTCTAAAATGGGCCTAACCAGACTCTAGGTCCAAACCCCTGTGAATCTTGGAGGTGTTCAACATCTGGATCCATATTCCAAATCTGCAGTTTGGCTGACCATTAATTTTGATTAAAGGGATGGGGCTCTTTTAAAGTTAGGGAGACGGAACTTTGATCTAGAAC
Organism: Malaclemys terrapin pileata; assembly: GCF_027887155.1. Taxonomy (NCBI): domain Eukaryota; kingdom Metazoa; phylum Chordata; order Testudines; family Emydidae; genus Malaclemys; species Malaclemys terrapin. Next base: position 274,232,550 of record NC_071506.1, read on the forward strand.
TTTGTTTTGTGAGATGCTCGCAGTTGTTGAAGAGTCTAGAGGCATCTCTAGAAAATACCCTATCTTTTTTTTTTAAGTAACCTCTGGTCACATCACTCCAGCATATAGAAGTTGCCTAAGAGGACTGAAGAGTGGAAATTCCTATGGAGTCTCGTATTTTGGGTTTAAGAGTTGCTGCATGACAGTGTCCTATAATTTTAACTCATCAGTTTGTGGCAGGCTAGCAGCACAATAGAAATGTAGGGCTGCAAGGGACCTCAAGAGGTCATCTAGTCCAACCCCTGTTCTGTGGCAGATTAAGTAAACCTAGACCATCCCTGACAGGTGTTTGTCCAACCTATTCTTAAAACAACTCTAGGTAACCTGTTCTGGGGCTTAATTATTCTTACAGTTAGAAAGGCGTCCTAGTATCTACTCTAAATCTCCCTTGCTGCAAACCAAGCTGACTATTTCTTGTCCTGCCCTCGGTGGACATGGAGAACAATTGATCACTGTCCTATTTATAACAACCTTTAACTTATTTTACATATTTATATGATCATAGCCCCTCCCCCCTCAGCCTTCTCATCTCTAGACCAAGGCCTGGTCTACACTTAAAAATTAGATCAACCTAATTACATTGCTCAAGGCCATCAAAAACTTCACACCCTGAGCACTGTAGTTAGGTCAACCTAATCCCCACTGTCAATGCTGCAAGGTTGAAGGAAGAATTCTTCCCTAGATCTAGCTGCAGCTTCTTAGAGAGGCGGATTAGCTACATGACAGAAAAACCCCTTCCGTCAACATAGGAAGTGCCTACACACCAGTGCTACAGCCGCGCTTGTAGTGCAGACATAGCCTAAACATGCCCAGTTCTGTCAAGCTTTCCTCAGAGGCCATGTTTTCTAAACCACTTATCATTTTGGTTGCTCTCCTCTGGACTCTCTCCAATTTGTCCACATCTTTCTTAAAACTGGACCCGGCTGAGGCCTCACCGGTGCTGAGCAGAGCAGAACAGTTACCTCCCATATCTTGCATACGACACTGCCATTAATACATCCAGAATGATGTTTGCCTTTTTTGTGACAGCAGCATGCTGTTGACTCAGGCTAGGTCTACAGTACGGGAGGGGGTTGGGTGGGTCAACCTAAGATGCGTATTTTAGGTCGACTTACCTGGCTGTGAGGACGGCGGCGAGTCGACCGCTGTCGCTCCCCTGTCGACTCTGCTTCCGCCTCTCGCCACGGTGGAGTTCCGGAGTTGACGGCAGAGCGATCAGGGATCATTTTATCACGTCTACACGAGACGCGATAAATCGATCCCCGATAGATCGATCGCTACCCGCTGATCCGGCGGGTAGTGAAAACGTGCCCTCAGATGCAGCAGTTACTGCTGGGGATAAGGCCATTTCTTCTCTTAGTTCTTTGAGTTGCTATGGCCTTGTCGGGAACTTTGGGTCTAATTCTGACCTCTCTTCTTCTGGGCCTGGACAGTGCCTTTCTTTGTAGCTGTGCAGCACCTCGCACAACAAGAACCTGCTTCTAACTGGGGCCTCTCGGGGGCTTGGAAAATATAAACAGGATGATAATCCTACACTAGGTTTGCATTACTGTGACCCAGTTGATTTCAGTGGTGTTTTGCCTGATATACACTGTTGTAAGAACAGAATCAGGCCCACAGACTTTTTAGCATCAACTCCAAAAGGGGGTAGGTTATGGTGATCAGAACTGATTACCGATTTGAAAGGCAAAAGCAGCAAAAGCGCCAAGGTTAATCATTTCACTTATAGGAACTATCTCATCAATTTGTAATGCAAATCCACTTAAATCAACCCTTGAACAGCATTCTCCATGAAAACAAAAGGGAAGAAATTCCCACGTGCAACTTGAGCAGCTGCCACTGGCTTCTGAGATAAATTAACACTCCATAATACAAGAGGCATTATGGGGATATAATGTCAAAGTGCCATCAGGAGACTCCAACCTATTTTAATAGGAAATTAAAAAAAACACCAACTAGCTTTATTAGTGTAAAATACAAGGTCACTGCACAGCATGATTTAGCCTTTAACCTATTTTGTATAATTCCACGAGACTGGAACCTGGATTTCCACACTACGATCTCAGTTAAAGACATGAGTGGCATGAGACCCTGTAACTTGTCAGCATCATAACTGCAAATTGCATTTAATGTTCTAGCATCGGGAGCTGCTGGTTAGTGCCTGCTTCCCAGCATAAGCCTTAGTGCAGGGGTGCCAAACTCATTCTGAGGAGCAGGCTGGATTCCATGTTTAATTATGATTTGTGGGCAGGGGTATGAATTCAAGATGGCATAATCCCTTCGATCCATAGCGGAAACCCTACTGCTGTCAGTGGGAGGTTAGACCAGAGATCAAAGGGGAGAACACCGCTTGGTGTAGTGACTAAACTCTTATTAATCCCTGTATTTCCTTCTTTGCAGCAACTCTCAATTCAAGGCTTCGCTCCCGCTCCCACTGTCTACCCCATTCCATCCACTGAAAGAATCAGCAATGGAAATTTAGCGTTGGCACTGGAGTCAGACTTGGCCTTTACAGCAAATGCCTCCAATTAGATTAACGGGGCACGCGTCTTTGACTTAGGGTGACCAGATGTCCCGATTTTATAGGGACAGTCCCGATTTTGGGGTCTTTTTCTTATATAGGCTGCTATTACCCCCCACCCCCCTGTCCCGATTTTTCACATTTGCTGTCTGGTCACCCTACTTTGACTCAATGTTTCAGGCTATCTGCAGATTCAGACCGATACTGTGATCTGACCCAGGGGCCACATGTTCGAGACCCCTGCTTTAGTGCAGTGCTTGTCACCATCAATCCAGTTAATCAGAGGCCTGATTCTTGGCGGTCTTGCACCTTGTGTTGCCATTTTCACCTGTGCAAATTGGATGTAAAAACGCTACCAGATAAAAACGGTAGCCTTTTGTACTCACTATGCAGTCCCCAGTGACGGTACAAGGTGGGAAATAGTGGCGAATCAGGCTCCAGAACTGGATTGGATTCTCCTCTCACACCAGGGTATATTAAAACAGGAGTAATTGCAAAGGCCACGTGGAGTTACTCCAATGTAAAACCGGTGCGAATAATTACATTTGGCTCTTACATACTGCTTCCCACCCACTGATCTCAAAGCATGACTTTCAAAGAGCAGTGAGTGTCACTACCCCATTTTACCTATGGGGAAACTGAGGCACGGCAGGGTGAAATGGCTTGCCTGATGTCACAGAGCAGATCAAAGGGGAAGCCAGGAAAAGAAGCCAGGTTACCTAACTCACAGTGCCAGGCCATATCACCTGGACCACACTGTCTTGCTTGAAGAGAATCAGTTTCAAAAGGCTTCAGCTCATGTATCAAAATGAGGAGCTTGAGTTTTATACTTGAGTCAAGGGAAGTTGCGGAGTGCTTAGCACCTCTGAAAATCAGGCCAGTTATTCAGGTGCCTCAGTTGGATTTAGATGCCTAACTCTAGGCACCCACCCTGGAAAATTTTGTCTTAAGTGACTTGTGTGAAGTCGTTCTCAGGAAGTCTGTGACAGGGCCAGAAATAGAACAGAGATAGCCTGGTTCCTGTACCTTCACCACAAGCCTGGCCTTCCCCCATTCCATGCGGTTCTCACATCCTCTTCTGCAGCCCCGCAGAGGCATAAGGGTCTGTAAGTCCCTCTCTCCCCGTGCCCTGCCTGGGTCACGAGTATGGATGTGAAGGGGACAGCAGGGTTTGTGGGTGGAGCAAGAGGGTAGGGCCTGGGTGAAGTCTTGCTTAGTTCCCTCCCGCCCCCAGCACAGCCAGCAGAGGTGGAAAGTGAGCTTGGCTTTGTAAATACAGTAGCTGCAGTGACTTATTTCCTTCTTGACCAGATAGCAAGTGGGAAAAATCAGGACAGGCAGTGGGATGTAATAGATGCCTATATAAGAAAAAGCCCTGAATATTGGGACTCTTCCTATAAAATCTGGACATCTGGTCACCCTAATCTGGGGGCAAGGGCAGAGTAAAGAAGGATTTGTAACTCAGAGAAGGATTCTAGTATGAGGTGCAGCTACATGCTGGCCCTCACTGAGGAGTAGAAGATGGGTCCCAATCTTGCCACCAGTTCCACTTGGACAGGAGACCAAAGCCACCTCTTCCTATTTCAAAACAAGCCTCCCATTTGAAGTGGCACATGGAGACAGATGCAGTTGAGGACTCGAACATCTATTCTCCTTGGAGCGTCTTCCAGTTCTGGCGCAGTTTGTGAGGAGGAGGGGGGAAATCGCCATGCATTTGTACAATATCTGATCTCGCCCAGCTAACGAATGCTATGTGGGTTAAATGCATGTAGGAAGCAATATAGGAAAATATCCATTACGTTGCAGGAAAACAACCCCAACCCTTATCCACCTCTATGTGCCTGAGGAAATAATTTAAGGCAGACAGCATTCTCAAAGAGTTAAATCAGCCAGAGCAGATTGCAAGATGGTGCTTTAGCCATTTTAATAGATAATGGTTAGGTCATGTCATGAGGCTGGGTTTTCATGATGCTATCAAGCAATCTATAATTTAATGTTTAAAATGCAACCTTGGCAATACAATTAATACCATTTTATTAGCCTACAGAGGCTTCATGTAACTACTTAGAGCCATATAACACCATCCGGTATCACAGGACCATATAAATTCATCCAGCAAGATAAACTTTTAGGTCTGCAGTCATAGGCATTGGAAATCTGCAGAGCCAGCAAAAAGTAAATGGCTTTCACATTTGATAGACTATCACTTTGTAGGCTCACACCTGTGACTCCTCTGCTGAGAAATGTGATGGTGCCAAGACCTTGGAGGAGAGACAAGTGCAGAACATGCCTAGTAAGTTGTCCTAAATCATCCTCTCACACACACACACACACACACACACACACACACAGTTTTCTGCCTCATCCCTCCCTCCCTCCAGAACTGAAACAGAAACCCGTATGCACAATGCTCTGTACTGAGTCAGAATCCTTCTGTCTATTTATATGGACCCTGCTACCATGGTATCTGAGCACTGTCGCTCTGTGTACAATGCAGTCTTATGATTGCCAGTGGATAGTTACAGTATAAGGGCCAGATCCTTCCAATCCTTACACCAGTAATCTTCGCTCACAAGAGTGGTCTACTCATGGGATAAAATGTATGCAGGGCCAGGCTCTGCAATCAGTCTGTAAACCTCACAGTACGTCAGACACGAGGCCTGTTCCAAGTCTGTGAAATGAACTCCCCCAGGAATGTAGGACCATCCCAAACCTCACCACCTTCCACTCTAAGTGCATTTCTTTGACCGTGCCTCCTGTAACATGCACACACATAGCAAGGTATCTACAGCTTTAAAAAATACCAAAACAAGACATTGCCCTGCACACATTTCTCCTCCAGCAGAGAAGATGAGAGAACCAATGGGGACACGTTAGTAATGTTGCTTAATGCACCAGTGGAAGGAGCTCAGCTCCCACAGAGGGTGAGCACAGTAAAACAACCTAAACAGCCCAGGATAGACCATCTCTGCTGAGACGCCTACAAATCCCTCCTATCTGGCACAGGTTATGTCGAAGGTGAGTGAGACTTCCTTTATTCTGGTGACCTCTGTTCCCTTAGTGACCCTCCCACCTGCTTGTCTGTTTTGTCCACCTGCCACATCCTCTCTGACACCTAGATCACGAACTCTCTTAGGTTATTTGTCTGGAACATTGGGGCCCTGATCTTTGATGGGGTTTCCTTTGGGCTGCCATAATAAGCAAAGTTTCAGCACTTTTTGCTTTGCTCAGACACTAGTAACAATGGATAGGCTCCCTGGTCAGGTTCTGTTACTATTATTTAACATAGGTACCTAGAGCCAGAGGTGTGCGAGAGGGGGCACGGAGAGATTACACCAGTCTAACTCAGCTGGGCCCAAGGTAACAGCCAGGAGAGTCCTGGTAGTTGTGAGAAAGCTGTGTTCCAAGGGCCTGACCCAAAGCCCATTCACTGAAGTTAGGGGGAGTCTTTCCATTGCTGGAAATGGGCTATGGATCCGGACTGTAACCCCTAAACTATACCAAGCTGCCCAGGCTTCAGGTTTCTTTATAAACTTGAGTCTCAGCCCAAGTTGGCCCATTTGTTTGCAGAGCTCTGAGGTGAATCTGGTTCCAGCTGTGAGTGAAGCTGGGCACACTGAGACCATGTGAAATTGGCAATGAAACGGAATGCAATTTTCGATGATGCACCCAGTCTGGGCTTTGATTTTGGAGGGGGGGGGGGCATTTGAATTCGGCTCAAAGGTAAACAGCTTAAACAGTGCAAAGCTCCCAGATGCAGATCAGAAGAAAGGGCTGGTTCATTTGATGCCTTGTGAAAGGAAATTGCTGAACTTCCCACAGTTTACCATCCTCAGCACCGAGAGGCTCAGGCAGGGCCCCTTTGTGCTCGGTGCTGTACCTACACACACAAGAAGAGACAATCCCTGCCCGGCAGCACTTACACTCTAAATAAACCAGGCAGGCAAAAACTGGGAGAAAAGAAGTATTAACCACATTTGACAGATAAGGAACTGAGGAATGCAGAGCTTAGGTGACTTGCCCTAGATCACACAAGGAAGTCTGTGGCAGAGTTTAGAACCCAGATATTTTGAGTCCTCAGCTAGGGCCTTAACCACAAGATCACCCTTTCCTCTCTTAAGTCACCTGTTCCTGCTTCTTCGGTGGCACAGAATTAGCCCCTCATTGCTTGACCACTGGGTTCAGATCTTGACACCCAGCCCCTCAGCACACAACCCCCTGCTTCCTAGCAGCAATAAGGAGCTGACAAATCCCCATATGAACAAAAAAACCACCAAAAACAAAAAAACAAGGCAGTCCTAGTGTGGTCAACACTTGCAATTTGACCACAAGTCTCTCCATATTTGATGCTTTTCTTAAAGCCCCAGCTCTTGGAGTCAGGTGAATACAAAAGAATCTCAGCTTTCATGTTAAAAAAGTAAGTTTCTAGCCCTCCTGGCTGCAGAGAAAAGCTTGAAAACATGCATTTTCTAAAGACTCAGAAACCAGAGGGTAAATAAAAAGAGCCTAAAATTTATTTTCTGCTCACATGATTTTTAAGCCAATCTCATGATTTTTGGAGTCTGACTCATGGTTTTTGAGTTCTTTGGTCTGGCAGTAGCACAGTTCAGAGGGCCAATTTCCATCCTCTCTGTCTTTAACACACCCCACCAAGCAAAATCATTGGTGCAAACATAGTATGGAAACTTGTGCACTGATCTGTGACCCTTGCAAGTCCAGAAATTAGGAGGCTAGGTGAGAAGTGAATAGGTGTCTTAACCCTGAATTTCCTGGCTTTTGTGGGTTTAGGATGGATTTTTAGCATTATTTGAACCATGTGTGTGTGTGTGTGTGTGTGTGTGTGTGTGTGCACGTGCGTGTGTGTACTGTTATCTCTGAGCTTATGCAAATGCACACCACTGCGATGGCACAGCCTCCTGAATAGATGTAATGAATGCCTTAGCCTGAGATGATAATGACAGAGGGGAGTCAGAAACGCAAAGTTCTAGGTTAGCTCCCCAAGAAGCTGGAGGACCCGAAAGATATGAAAAAGCAGAGCCATTCATAAGAAGCAGTGGGGAGAAAGATAAGAACAGCAGGAGAGGTAAGGAGTGAAAAGCTCAGCGTGGAGCACACTTTAAGGAGAGGAGGCAGGGGGAGATAATAGACTAAATCTGTCCTGTGAGCAACAAGGCTAACCCAACACCTGCACTGGAGTGAGAACTTGCTTGACTGGCTGCTTGTCCACATGGTCCATCAGGGGGAAGAGACCCTTCCTTGATCACCAGATCGGTTACTGGGGAAAATCCTCCCCTGTCCTTCATGTATTCACTCCCTCTGGTCCACCTGCCCCTTCTCTCCTGTAGGAATCATCACTGGAGAAGCTGCCCCGGAATCACCCACAGTCTGTGCAGATGCCAGCGCCTCTGGTTTCCCCCTCTGCTCCCAGCAGGGCCGTCCTTGCTGAAGTTAAGAGGCAAATCAGGACAGGATCCTCCCTATCTAGACCGAATTCCTATCCTGCGAGGTGCTGAACGTCCCGTCCCCAGTGCTCGCTGACTTGGTGGGAGTCACAGAACGCCCCCAGCCTGGCAGCGGCTGGCTCTTGCTACAGGCCTAGCATGGAGTGCAATCATCATTCCCCGTGCCTGGCAGCACCACACTGAGCTGCAGGCTATATTTAGTACTCCACTATCACCTTGAGAAATGCTGCCAGCCAGAAAACAAATACTCCGTTTGATGGAGCACATGGCCCACTGGAATCCACCTCTCAGGAGGAGCCCCTGCCAGCATGGGGATAATCCTACGGCAAGCCGAGTGAGTTTGTCTCCAAAGTGCGTTCTCTTTTCCCCTCGCTGGGTCCTAGCGAGCCCTGGCAGAGCACTTCATAGCTATGTGGCAGGTGGCCTGTGATGCCGACAGAGGTGACTCTGCGCTGTCACCTGTTTTATTTTCCTCATTGTTAAATGAGTCAGCTCAGCCTTCACTATAGTGGGGCTGCCGCTCCACTGGGCTTCTCTCATCGTCTAGCAGCTCATTATTGTTCTTTGTATTACAGTCGCACCTAGAAGGCCCAGCCAAGATCAAGGGCCCATTGCACTAGGTGCTGTACAAACTCATAGCAGGAAATGGTCCCTGCCCTTGCAATAACACTGTGCTCCCTTTAGCACAGAGCTGTTGGCAGGTTAGTGTTTAATACAGCACCTGGCATGCCAGAGAGCCACGGCAAGGGGCCAAAGCGGTAAGTTAAAGTACCACCTGCTATTGTTATTGCTACTCTAGTAGCACTTGCCGGCCTCCATGGTGTGCTAGTGGCTGTTCAAATCCCAAATATGGGACAGTCCCTGCCCCAAAGAGCTCACCATCTAAGTCAGCCAGAGAGACAGAGTGGGAGGAACCGAGCACAAGGAGTCCCAGTCGTGGACCGGGGCCCCATTGTGCTAGGCACTGTACAAACACAGACCATAAAGACAGACCCTGCTCCATAGTCCTTTCAATCTAAGGCACAGAGCGATTCTGTGACACGCCTAAGGTCACACAGGCCAGTGCCTTAGCCACCAGACCATCCTCCTTCCTCCGACCAGCAGCAAACTGGGTTCTCAGGAGAAATGTCGGTCCTTCGGAAAAGAAGCACCCACAATGGCAAAAGGAGGATTTCTGTCACCTTTGCACCTTCTGAGGCTGGCATGGCCCCTGGCATAAATGAGGCCTCTCTAATTTATGGCACCCTCCCAGGGCTGCCCAGCAACCCAGAATCCCCTCCTCCCCCCAGTATTGAGCTCCATGCTACTCCGCCTCTCGTCCCAACATGCCATCCACACCAGGGACTGTCAGGGTGTGTGTGCAGGGCTATTTACATCAGCCTTACGCAACTACTGTGGCAGGGGAATTTTCCCTCCCCCATTTGCAGCTCCTGTACTCCCCTCTCCCCCCCCCCCCCAAGCCATCAGAACAGTGTTTAGGAGTGGAATCAGCCCCTTCATCTGCAAATGCAGGCACTAGGTCAGACCCTCAGCTGGTATAAATGGGTGTAGCTCCAGCCTGGATCTGGCCCAGCAAGTGGACCTGATTCTCCTTTCACCCGGACAGCAGGAGGACTGACTCCATTCAAGCCAATGGAATCATACAGGAGTCAACCCAGTGTGAATGAAGAGTCAGGGGCCGATAATTCCTACCCTCTCATGCTACTTCGTTATCAGGAAGCAGCTTCCTTCTACAATGCATGACGTCCGCTTGCTAAGGAGTAGTTGTGATGATCTAATCCAAGAGCAATTACTGTGTGTGTTTTGGACACAGTTTCCCAAATCTGCTACCAAATAACACCACACAACGTATAATGATGCAACATCTGACAACTCCAAAGCGCCATCCAAATATTAGCTAATTAACATTAAATACTGTTCCCCCGCTCTGCTCTTAGGTGAAGTACCAATGCCAGCGAGGCAAAAATCATTCTCCAAAGCAGGGTTCAAAGTCAGTGTTGTGGTTTTTAGGGGCTGACTGAAAGCCCCCTGAAGTCACTAGGTGCTGTTAGTATTTCTACATATCATGGAGGGATATTTAATTACATCAGGATCAACATGTTTCTCCAGACATGCAAGTCAATATTAAAGTAGTACACAAAATGCACCCTAATCCATGTAAGGGCAAGAATATACTATATGCCACGCAAAGTCTTCACCACACATACTCGGTCATTTTTGTTATAAATCCTTGTCTATTACTTTCCCTCTTTCATTACTTCTCTGTGGCCCAGCCAATACATCATCTCAATCAATACAATGAATGACTGGTTTGCGAAGCCATCCTTTTGTTAGTACCTTTGTGTGAGCTCTTAGTCAATGTAGATTCGGGAGCAAATTCTGCTCTCAGAGCAAACCTCCGTAAGGACCCCACAAACACCCTGGAGCTGCTGTGGGTCTTCTGCATAAGGAGGTGGCGGGGGAAAGTGGGGGGGAGATTTGCAGATTTGAAGGAGGAGCAGGCACGATATGCGCAGCGCCGAGCCCAGTTTTGCAGTGCAGTGGTTGGCTCAGACTCAGTCATAGATTCCAAGGTCAGACGGGCCACTGTAATCAGCTAGTCTGACCTCCTGTGTAATACAGGCCGGAGAACTTCTCCCAAACAATTCCCTCTGAACTAGAGCAGATCTTTTCCAAATATGTCCCTATCTTAATTTCCAAATGGCCAGTAATGAAGAATTCACCACGACCCTTGGTAAACTGCGTCAAAGGTTAGTTACTCTCCCTTTAAAAAAATTTACCCCTTAGTTCCAGTCTGAATTTGTCTAGCTTCAGCTTCCAGCCATTGGATCATGTTGCAGAGGCCAAAAGATGGATTCTCTGCAGTGTAAATCCTCTGTGCTCTTTTCCCCATAGAGAAGAGTCATAGCTGGGGCCCTACCAAAGTCACAGCCCTGAAAAACGCATCACGGACCGTGAACTCTGGTCTCCCCCCGTGAACTCTGGTGTTTTGTGTGCTTTTACCCTGTACTACACAGATTTCACGGGGGAGACCAGCATTTCTAACACTGGGGTCCTGACCCGAAAGGGAGTTACAGGGGGTCACAAGGTTATTTTAGGGGGGTTGCGATATTCTCACCCTTACTTCTGTGCTGCCTTCAGAGCTGGGTGGCTGGAGAGCAGCAGCTGTTGGCCGGGAGCCCAGCTCTGAAGGCAGCGCCGCCACCAGCAGCAGCACAGACGTAAGGGTAGCAGTACTGCAGCCCCCTCCCCCCCACAATAACCTTGTGACCCCACTTCCCCCCAACTCCTTTTTGGATCAGGACCCCCACAATGACAACACCGTGAAATTTCAGATTTAAATTTTAAAAATCCGATGACCGTGAAATGGACCAAAATGGACCGTGAATTTGATAGGGCCCTAGTCATAGAGTTTAAGGCCAGCAGGGACCACCAGATCATCTAGTCTGACCTCCTGTATATTATAAAAAGAAGAACAGGAGTACTTGTGGCACCTTAGAGACTAACAAATTTATTAGAGCATAAGCTTTCGTGGACATATATGCATCCGAAGAAGTGGGCTGTAGTCCACGAAAGCTTATGCTCTAATAAATTTGTTAGTCTCTAAGGTGCCACAAGTACTCTTGTTCTTCTTTTTGCGGATACAGACTAACACGGCTGCTACTCTGAAACCTGTATATTATAGGCCACCAACTGCACCCAGTGACCACACACTAAACCCAGCAACCGAAATGAGACCAAAATATTACAGCCCACAGGAGCCTAGACTGCTATGTGCCCCAGGCAGAGCAGGAGGGACCGAGGTGCACCAGCGCCCGAGGCCCCCACAACAACAGGGAAATAATGAAGTGAGTTCAGGGCTGGAAGGGAAGGCTAGTGCAGAGGAATGTATTCCAATGCTTAGGGTAGAGTAGCAGCCATTCAGCAGCACACTTACCTCTCCCCTTTTCCTATGACAATCCCCAGCACCCAGTGGAATTACTAGAGCTGGATGCAAAGCAGAGGGTTTGCGCCTCTGGCAGTAAGGCTTAGACGGACTCTAACTGGGATTCATACAAGTCACTGGGCAAGAGCAGAGCTTGTTCCACTGGATTCTTGTTTTCCCAGCTCGGATTTTAAATCATTTCCTTGTACTGTGTCCTTTCCCCCTTTGCCCTAACAGCCTGACTTCACAGCACAGTACATGCAAAATGAGAGGGTCTAAATTACCTGTTGCCACTCAAACAAGAGATTTTGGAGTCATCATGGATAGTTCTCTGAAAACATCTGCTCAATGTGCTAACTGACTGTTAGAAACCGTTAAGAAAGGGATAGATAAGAAGACAGAAAATATCATAATGCCACTATAGAAATCCATGATACGCCCACATCTTGAATACTGCATGCAGCTCTGGTCATCCCCATCTCAAAAAAGATCTATTAGAATTGGTAAAGGTACAGAGAAGGGCAACAAAATGTTTAGGGGTGTGGAGCAGCCTCCATATAAGGAGAGATTAAAGAGACTGGGACTGTTCAGCTTGGAAAAGAGACAACTAAGGGGGGATATGATAGAGGTCTATAAAATCGTGAATAGTGTGGAGAAAGTAAATCAGGAAGTGTTATTTACCCGTTCACATGACACAAGAACCAGGAGTCATCCAATGAAATTAATGCCCAGCAGATTTAAAACTAACATAAAGAAGTACGTATTCACACAATGCACAATTAACCTATGGAACTCATTACCAGGGGATGTTGTAAAGGACAAAAGTATAACTGGGTTAAAAAAAGAACTAGATAAGTTCATGGGGGATAGATCCATCAATGGCAATTAGCCAAGATGGTCAGGGATGCAACCCCATGCTCTGGGTATCCCTAAACCTCTGACTGCCAGAAGCTGGGATTGGATGACTGAGGATAGATCACTCGATAAATTGCCCTGTTCTGTTCATTTCCTCTGAAGCACCTGGCACTGGCCACTGTCGGCAGACAGGATACTGGGGTAGATGGACCATTGGTCTGACCCAGTATGGTCATTCTTATGTTCTTAAAGTAGTATCCAGGCGTTGAAGGCCAGGACTTCATGTGCAACATCCAATTGCTTTTAACACATGGTTTAACAGTAATGAAAACACACTAAGTGGCCTCAGGAAGTGGAATGTAAGCACTGTTATCTCACATCACATCATTAACTTCTTCACTGCTGGTTCCCTAGACTTATATCTGTGCTGTGCTATAGTCCTTTAATATGCCCGTGAAATCAACAGGGGATGGTACAATATATCTGGTACATGGGGAAGCACTGGAAGATCACTTTTTCCTGGCACAATACGGACAGAGGGGTTAATTCCTCTGATATGGTATCCACTGTACCATATTGATCACTGTCTGATGCTTCAGAGAAAGGTGAACTAGATACAATTATGGAGCTTGTTAGTTGTATAGTGCTGTATATTAGGAAGGGAAATTACTTCCTAACCCCTGCAGATAAGAAATGAACAAAGAGATGAAGACTGATGTCACTGCAGGACCAGAGTTAAGGTAGTTTTGATGGTACATTTCTTTGAGCATGATAGATGATGCATGTGTTGAATGGTGACAGCTCAAGACTCTGCTGTCTATAGGACACTGTTGATTAGTTGGGTGGCATGTTTAACATAACCAGATTTCTTAATTTTTTTTCACATTTGGGTTGGTGGTTGTAATTAAACAAGCGTAACAGTTATACAACCGTATTTTGTGTTAGGGTTGTCTTTGCATCTGCAAATGCGACCAAAGCTATCAGCGATCATATTCTGGATAGAGCTGGGCTTCTAAAAACCCCACTCATAAACAGACCAGTATAGCATTTCTCATTTAAAATCCCAACCTTTAGAAGGACAAGTGTCAGAGGAATCTCCAAAGGTCCAGAAATTTGGTTCCGGTTGAATGAGTCTCACACAGTTTGGAGGTTTATTGACCACTCAAATCCACCCCTTTGGTCTTCAAACACCCGAGACTGGTTTCTCTTGCATCCTGCTTTTAGCTAGACTGGAAGTGCCCTGGCAATGGCCTTTTTAGCCTGGTATTTTAGTACTTCTGCTTCCAACTGAAAGGAGTAAGTGGGGAAGAGCATTAACATTTTACAACACAAAGGGAATGTAACTTTTGCTAACCTCAGGAAAGTCAGTGTCAGTTCAGTCTGAGCCACATTTTGACACTGACTCAGACTAGGTAGCACTTTGCTCCATGAGTAACCTCATTGAAATCAGTGGAATGACTCACAGAGAAAGGTACTAGTCAGTGTGAATCAGAGTAACAGAATCTGGCCCCTTGTGATTCAAGTAAGGGCTTCAATCAGTTCCTGGTTTATCTGAACCGTGCTCACCTACCTGGAATAGACTGAGAGTTGTAGTCAGTGAAAACTGAAAATAGTAATAAAATAAAATCAGAAAGAACTTTTCATCAATAGAGCTCAAAGTATTTTGCAAAGGAGGCCAGTACCTTTACCTGTATTTTACAGATGGGGAAACTGAGGCACGGAGCGGCGATGTGACTTGTCCAGCAGGTCAGCGGCAGAACCAGAAATAGAGCCCAGGCCTCCTGAGTCCTAATGCAGTGCTCTATCCAGGCAGAGGGTAATTAACCACTCGACCAGATTACCGAGGGAATGTGTTAGAGTCCATCGCTTGGAGAGTTTAAATGGAGACTCTCTTCAAAGAGATACACTCTAGTTCAACCACCAGTTACTGGTATGGATGCAAGAATGACTGGGTGAAGCCCCATGGCCTGCAGTATCCAGGAAGTCAGCCTAGAGGACCATAATGGTCCCTTCTGGCCTTAAAATCCATGAATCTAACCAAGGGCCACTCTTCTAATGCTGGAATGTTGCAGCTTGAGGTTGTCTTGTATTTTATGGCATTCCCTCCCTTTCTTCTAGAAAAGTCTCTCACTACATGCTTAGGGTCCTGAGCTCCAGTCTAGAGGTGGCTGCACACATTGTGGATTGCTGGGGTTCCTTTCAAAACAATGAACCCACATTTTTGAACGCATGAGGCCTTTTCTCCCTACTGAGAGTCACCTGCTTGCAAAACTTTCTTTGATTTCAATGGGAGCTTCACCTTCAAAAGAACTGCAGGATCAGACCTCATATAAATTATAAAAATAATAGATCAGCCATTTCCTCTGCCAAACAGACAGAATACCCTAGCCCATGAGATCTAGTCTAGTCAGTTGTTTCATGGCACCGGGCTTACTGAGCGGAGAAGATCCAGTCCAGGGCAGAGAGTGGGATACCAAATCCAGAGCTTTGGGAATGTGAGGCAGGCATGGAGAGAAGAACACAAGTGCAAAGCCACTGGGGAAGCAATACAGAAAAAAAAAGAAAGAAAGAAATCGGGTGCCTATGTTGCTGTGCTGCATAATAACTGGCATGGGGCCAGTCCACCCATCCACCCAATCTCATTGAAAGTCAAGCAACAGAGATGCTTTCTCCACAGCCCATAGAGGAGCAAGGTGAAAGATGTGCGAAAGAGTCAAGGTCAGAGCTACTAGATCACTTCACAAATGAATAGCACAGGCACATAACTGCCAGCTTTGTCGAGCGCGCACACACAGAACATTGTAGACACAAAGCCCACAGCCACGGTCACACTGCAGCTTCGCAGGGCGGGCGCGCAAGTCTCAGGAAGTATGAAATGATATATGCTTGAGGACACAGATTCCAGATGTCCTTGGTATTTCAGATCAAAGCTACAGCTTTTCTGCTCTGCTTACGGGTAAAGTTATCGGGGTGAAATGTCACTTCTGGAACGCGAAGAGAGCATTTGTATTTCAATATGAAAAGCTGAATTGTACAGAGCTGTGATACAGCAAATGAGTCTGTAGCATTCACAGCGTGCAGCCCTTGTCTAGAGGATGAAATTAAGGTCATCCCTGCTTTCAAAATACACTGCTTGTCTGAGGGAAAAAATAACACCACCGTTCACTTTCCCTATAGCGCCCCCTGTGGGTGACTGTGATGCTATCAGATTTCTGGGCACTGTAGCTGTTACAAGAAGTGGCTGCAGGAGGCTTCTATATCAATTCAACCCTCCAGTCTCATTGACTTCAGGGGGGCGACTCACAAAGGGTTACTCACGTGAGTACAGTTTGCAGGATCCAGTTCTAGCTTTGCAAAGCACCCTGGAGGAATCCTTTGGGGTTGAAGGCAGAGTATAACATAAAGGGCCAGATCTGCAGGTGGTTTCGATTGGCAGAGCTCCATTGATTTCAATGCACGTAGGTTGCTGTTTTCCAGCTGAGAATCTGGCTCATCTTACTGGACCCAGTACTCCCCAAAATGGGAGTTTTGCCATTGATTTCAATGGGAGCAGGAGCGGGCTCATTACTATTTCTGGATTAGCAAGCGACCCAACCATTTTATGGTAAAAGGCCAGTGTTTTATTTGATATATAAAATTCCTCAATCCTCTTATGGAAATGGTAGCTAGAATTTAATAGAGATCAAACCAATAAAGATCTAAAATGGTATATACAAATTTAACAGAGAACGAGATCCTTGCTATGGAATTTTTAAAACCACCTTATGGGATTTAATAGAAAATTATACTGCTACCATACAGTTCTATGGCTTGGTTTAAAAATTCCATAGTAAGTGTTACCATTCCCCCATAAATCTGAGAGCACTTTTTCTTAAGGGTCTGAAAAGAATCACCACTAAAGTCCATCGCTGACCACATACATTCCTGCCGTTTGCTAGGCACGTTGCTCTGATCCCCTATTCCAGCCATCTGAATTCGAATTACCCTGTGCGCCATACAAATGACCTCTCATACCACAGAAGTGTTGCTTCCTGTTTCCCATTAAAGCACTGTATCTCCTTTAATTCTATGAACCATATAGAGTCTCTTTCTAATGGCCCAATCCTGCAAGGTGCTTCTGGTGGGACTCCAGGGTGCTCAGCATCTTGCGAGATCGGGGGCCTAATAGCCCCATGCTAGATAGGCTGCTGACCTGATACACAATTCTGATTTGCATCTATAATATTAAGGGAAAACATTGTAGCCTATTAAATTAACAAGCTACCACATTCCATCAACCAGTTCTCATGCCCTCAAGGCATCCTCTGGAGATTTCCGCGACATGCCAATGAAACATTCAAGCTACAAGACAGCCCAGTCACTTCCCATCCATTTTTTATGGTCCCATGGAAACAAAGAGTCCCTGCCTGGCAATTGCTTGTTCAAGCTTTCAATAAATCATTTCACAACTAGCAGGGGCACGTGATCTCAGTGTCCTCGCCTAGGGGATCAGACAGACTCACATCCCCCTCGCACCATTTATCCTCCCTGCCACCTCCCTTCAAAAAAAAAAAAAAAAAAAAAAAAAAGCAGCATTTTTGCATGAAGAGTTTGGAAGGGAATCCGTTTCTTTCAGGCTTTTTTATTTGCAGATGCTCCTTGGGTTTTGTTTTTGGAACCAGTCCCGTACATGTGCTGTGCTGATGTTAAGCCAGAGCCTTAGTCAGGGAGGTGGTTTTGCAACAGCTCAGCCAGCCAGAACAGAGACTGAGGAGAGAGGAACAGACACAGTGACTCCTCTGTTGGAAAAGTTACCTTTTGTCCTCTCTCAGGGAATTGTCCCGCTCACCCACCACCCCAATCCTGGACTCTAATCTACACACCAGACCAGAGTACTCCTTCTTCCATTGCTCAAGCACTCTCCACTCACAGTAAGTGAGCGGGTAATGCTTTCCATTCTATTCAAAACAGCATTGTCCTGAGGAGACGTGGGACACGCAGGGCACCCTCCCCTGCTCCCCCCCCCCCCCCCCGCTCACGCACACTCTCAATCTCGTCTCATGTAGCTATTCTACATGAGACCGAACATCCCAGCTGTTCACAGCCAGCAACAAACAGAACCTTCTGGCTTAATCTATATGGACCAACAGTGTATACTGGACACAGGAATTGGTATTTGTGCCCCATCTCCAAGGCAAATCACCAAACCCCCTCCCTAGCAAGGCCCAGTCACCGACACAAAAGAGTTGCTGAATGTTTGGCTGCATTTAATATTTTACTGCAGTGTTGCCAACTCTCAGGATTTCATCAGGAGTCTTATGGTCCTTGGTGTTTTGTTTAAAGCCCCCGCCAAGGGCAAGTCAGCAGGTGAAAAATGTAGCTTTCATTTAAAGAAAGAAGTTTCTAGCCCTCCTGGTTTAAGAGGAAAGTTTCAAAACACGACCGGAGAGCGTCTGAAAGGCCCAGGAATGAGAGGGCAAATAACCCCCAACCTGTTATTATTTTTAAAATCTCATGATGTTTAAGCCAATCTCATAATTCGGGGCATGTGTGTCTGATCCACATTGAAACTGGTATAACTGAAATCAGAGTTTGGCCCAGAGGTTCCTACAGGATCTGGAAGTGGTACCAGAGCCAAACAGAACTTTTGGCTCTAGTACCATACACTATAGTTCAAGCAGATTTTACCATCCCCACCACCTCATTCAAAATCTCTCAGTGATGATGCGTAGGTAACACAAGGGTGCATGCCAAGGCACATCAGCTGGAGTATGAGTTTATAATGGTCTTAATTTATTGCATAAAAGCTTCCCCAAATTTCAGGGCTGTTCAGATCCAGGTCTTTGGTTTGGGCCAATATAAAGAGCTACAGCTGAGCCCCAAAGTTTGGCTCCAAATCTGGCTCAAAGCATCCCCAGAATGCATGTATGTGTATTGAGATCTAGCGTTATGGTTAGAGTCCAACACTGATTCATTCTTGCCCATTAGATACTGCTGCTGCAAACTGGGCCTAATCCAAAGCCCATTGAAGTCAGCGGAAAAACTCCCTTTGACTCCAGGGGCTTTGGACCACGGATGAACATGACATTCGTTTGAAATTAAACCACACAGACACACAACCAAAGAGGAAGAGGAGAAGTGACTCTTTGGGTGACAATCCAGTATTTTTAGGAAGTGCTGTGCTTGGGATTAATAGGTTTAAGCATGTAATAGTGGCACAAAAGAATATTTAACTGAAGTTGCCAAAATGATGCCCAGGTGCATTTTGATTTGCAGAGGCCCATGCTTGGTCAATCACATTTCATGTTTGATTTTAATTTATCAGTGTAATGGACTGGCTAGTGCATAGGGGCAGCACGGCCTCCTACAGCATGGAGTCGGAACTGCTCAACTCTGTGGCAGCCCTGGAGTCTCTCCCAACTATGGCTGCCCTAAAGACCTGGACTGCAATGCAGAGAAGACACTATACAGAGTTCAAGACAAATGGATTACACCATCTCCAAACAGCTGGGTCTAACTCCATGGACTTCAGTGGAGATGCTCTTGATTTATAGTGAGAACAAAATCCAGACTTTGCTGGGTAAAGAGAAGAGAAAGACATGGGCAGGGACATGTGCAGGAATTTAAATTTGACCGCTTTTGGAGGGGCATGTTCTGTGCCTCCGCCGTGGCCCCGGGGCCGGAGGAGCTTGCTCTCCCTGCTGCAGCCATGGGGCCAGAGAAGCTCTATGACCCCGCTGCAGCCCCAGGGGCCAGAGGAGCTCTGTGACCCCGCTGCAGCCCCGGGGGCCAGAGGAGCTCTGTGACCCCGCTGCAGCCCCGGGGGCCAGAGGAGCTCTGTGACCTCACCAATTATTTGGGGGGCTGGGCCCCTGCATGCCCCCCTTGTATACACCCCTCCTTACTGGCATCTGTATTAACCCATTTGTTACTGGAAACTTCCCCTCCCAGTGTGCATTTCCTTGCTGGTGACTTAGATTCACACCCCATTATATGTATGCAATCAGCGCGCTGCCAGAGCGCACTCAGGTCTTGTTGGCAGCATGGGAGGCATCATGACTTTGCCAGATGAGCCTGGCACATGCAGCAGCAGTTAGCTGGTTATAGGCACTGAGTTTATTAAACATTAATGGCTCCAACCTCAGAAAACGTCTCTCCCACAGCGAATAATAAAAGGGATAATTTTGGTTTATTCTGACAGAAGCAAAGAGAGTTAGAATGATCTGCACCTTCTTAAACACTCTGGGCCTGAACCTCAGTTCCTGTGCTTGGGACAGAGGCAGGAAGGGGGAAGGGTGATAGGTGGCTTTAAGCCACCTTTGTGCCCTTGATCTATTGGTGATGCTCTGAGCCCCTGGGACAAGCCAGGGTTATGCTTGGCTTCCCAGGATCCCCCATAGACCCTAGGACAGGGGTGGGCAAACTTTTTGGCCCGAGGACCACATCGGGGTTGCGCAACTGTATGAAGGGCTGGGTAGGGAAGGCTGTGCCTCCTCAAACAGCCTGTCCTTCGCCCCCTATCTGCCCACTTCCTGCCCCCTGACTGCCCCCCTCAGAACCTCCCACCCATCCAACCCCCTCTCCCTGCTTCTTGTCCCCCGACCGCCCCCTCCCGGGACCCCCACCCCCTATCCAACCCCCCTACTCTGTCCCCTGACTGCCCCAACTCCTATCCACACCCCCACCCCCTGATAGCGCCCCCGGGACTCCCACCCCCTATCCAACCACCCTCTGCTCCTCGTCCCCGACCTCCCCCTCCCGGGACCTCCCGCCCCTAACTGCCCCCAGGGATCCCAGCCCCCCCAGCTCCCTATCCCCTGACTGCCCTCCTGACCCCTATCCACACCCCTGCCCCCTGACAGGCCCCCCCCAGGACTCCCCCTCCCAACCCTCCCTGTTCCCCATCCCCTGACCACCCCCCCAGAACCTCCGCCCCATACAACTGCCCCCTCCTCCCTGACTGCCCCCCAGGACCCTCTGCCCCCTTACCCAGCCCCCCCCTGCTCCCCGCCCCCTTATCAGCAGCAGGAGCTCACAGCCACGCCAGAGCCAGCTGCGCTCCCCACGCTGCCCAGCAGGAGCGGCGGACCAGAGCAGGGCCTGCACGGTGGTGTGGCTGCAGGGGAGTGGGGACAGCGGGGGAGGGGCCAGGGACTAGGCTCCCCGGCCAGGAGCTCAGGGGCCGGGCAGGACGGTCCTGCGGGCTGGATGTGGCCCGCGGGCCATAGTTTGCCCACGTCTGTCCTAGGACATCAAGACTAACCATAATGGAGTGCAGTGCCAAACCCGACCTTAGGGGCTGGGGGTAAGTCTTGCACAAAGCCCTTGTATGTTATCCAGCAAAGCCCTGGATAGGGAATATTCAGAGGTGGCTTATTTGTCCACTTTAAGGTAGAACTAGTAGAAAAATTTCCCTCTGAACATTTTTTGGGGGGGGATGGAATTTTTTTCTTCCTCAGCAAAATGTACTATTTCATGGGAAAGGCCCATTTGCATCAAAACATGATTTTTCTTTTTCAGTTTACGAGATTCTGTTTTGTTTTGACAAAAGCCTGGAAAGTTTCGAAGAAAACTTTCTGATGAAAACAAACACATTCTCCCACTCCCCCCTCCCCCATTTCTTTGTAGGGACAGGGCATAATTTTCTAACCAGCTCTCATTTAAAGCACGCTTTATGCTGTGAGAGGGATGCAAAAGGGACTTTGCTGAAGTGAGAATCAGACCCCCAGGGGCTTCAGAAAGCGACCCACAGCCAGGGGAAGCTCGCTTATTTACTGCTGTACTGGGCCTTTATCTGCCGGTAGAAATATTTTGTTTGTTTTGACATAAGCTTTATGGCTCATTTGAAAAATTTCCACAGAGAACCGAAGGTCGAGGAGGGAGACAAATGTTTTAGTGAGGAACACGCGATTTTATGGTGTTAAACCGCAGTGCTGCTAAGTACTTATCTATTATTTACTGAAGACAAGGTTGTGCTTGCTTCTAAAAAGCACAAGCCAGGCTCTGTCTAGACTTCCTCACACCAGCGTGGCTTGCCCATCGAGCTAAGTACAGCAAGCCACACTGCACCTGCGTAGGGTTCTCGCTGCAGGCGTCTGTTATTTTAAGACTTTCGAACTTTGGCTTCAGAGGCTTCTTCCTCTTTTGCAGTTTCAAAAGAACACATCTGTGAAGGAGTCGCCACGACATACCTCTGCCAGCGTCTGATCTGTCATGATAACCTGCTCTAATGAGCTTATAGCTCCCCTCCTGGCTTGCAAATACTTCGGAGCTGCACACACCGAATGAGACGCGAGGTAATTAGAGCGACGTGCTTTCATGCACAGACAGAATAAAGGAACATGAAGGCAACGACCTAATTCACTTCACTGTTAATAGATTGTATCCGCGTAGTCCTAGTGCAAACATAATGATAAACTATGAAGGAGATAAAGGCCCAGACTTTAAGTATTACAAAGCCACACAAGTACATTCAGGCCAGTATATGATCTAGCTGGACCCAGCACAACTTTACTTTCTGTTCAGACTGGAGCTGGCCTGGGTGACAAAATCTGGATCTAGATCTAGGATCAAATGTTTCCAAAGTTCAAGGGGAGATTGGATCAAGGTCCAAGATTATATCAAACTCCATCCAGGGTATGGATCACTTGATGATTCATAGAATATCAGGGTTGGAAGGGACCTCAGGAGATCATCTAGTCCAACCCTCTGCTCAAAGCAGGACCTAATCCCAAGTAAATCATCCCAGCCAGGGCTTTGTCAAGCCTGACCTTAAAAACCTCTAAGGAAGGAGATTCCACCACCTCCCTAGGTAACCCATTCCAGTGCTTCACCACCCTCCTAGTGAAAAAGTTTTTCCTAATATCCAATCTAAACCTCCCCCCACTGCAACTTGAGACCATTACTCCTTGTTCTGTTCATTCCCTCTGGGGCACCTGGCATCGGCCACTGTCAGAAGACAGATACTGGGCTGGATGGGCCTTTGCTCTGAGCCAGAATGGCCGTTCTTATGTTCTTAAGGTCCAGGGCTTGGCTTGTTATAGAAATAGGGCCACCCGAGCCACAAAGTTCAAATCCAGATCTAAACTTCCTCAAAATGCAAGGTACTCAGATTCATTGCTTTGGTTTCTGGTCCACCTCTCATTAATACCTTCTTTACAGCTGACACCCATCTGCTTTGCTTTCCTTTCGTGATGGGGACACGGGAGATGTCATCTTTACGGTGAATGGCAGAAGACCTGGAAAAGGTTGATGTTCTCTCCCATGCCACCTTTCCCCAGCACTCAGCAAAAACATATTGTTACATACTGAGGGGCTCCCTCAATTTCTATTCAGACAAACTCACACTTACTTTAATGAGCACATGCCTGAATAAAGAATAAGTGAAAGCTGAGGAGGGAAGCTCAGGATTTGGCTCCAATATGCTGCTTTTCTATGACCTCACTCCCAGCGTGAGTGCAGCACATCCCAGTTCACAGGTTACACTATAAACACTGGATCCAATTCCTTGCTGGTTTTAGTTAGTGTCGCTACACGGATTTCTGTCGAACGAGGCAGATTTACACCAGCTGAGGGTCTGGCTCTGTATCCTTGTTTACAGAAAGAAGATTAGGTGCACAAACGCAGGTGTGTTTACTTTATTCTGTGATCCTGCCAACAAATTAGAAATTAACACCATTGTGGCTCTCTCTTCTCTCTCCTCCCGTGGAGCTGCCCTCGGATAAGTGGCACCATTATCCCAAGCTAAACCAGCCAGCTAGTGAAGATATGTGACGGCATGGCTTTACGCTGCCTTAATCTATCTCCTTAGCCACAGCTTCACAGCTCAAGGTACAATACTTTACATCCCTTTGTCCTTTAGCGCCCCATTCTCTGGGGTAGCCCAGCCACTTTGCAGAACGACGTGCTGCCCCTGAGACCCAGAGATTCACTTCTAATTACCACGCGTGTGACAACCCTTGCGATGATCAGAGGTGACAGGACTGAGGGCCACAGCTGCTGGACTGCTCCAGGATCTACCTAATAGCACAATGCGCAGAGCCACAGAAAGAGCTCCAGAGTTATCCGAGCTGGATCATCCATGTTCCCCCTCCCAGAAGCACAGCAGTCTCGCCCTCACCTCAGACGGACACGTGGGTTTTTTTAAAAGAATCTGTGCATTATTCTGGCCTTATGCGTAACGTTTTATTGTTCTTCTTTCCTCAGGCAAAAATGCTGTTAGCTTCCCAAACAGGTTTGGATGTGTCAAAAACACACCACAAACAAAAAAAAAACCAACCATCTCTTTGGCCAGACTTACCCTACTTTCACAATGTAAGCATATTCTGATCGCTCCTTTGCTGATGGCATCATAGAAGAGGGAACAATACCCCCGCCCAGCCCCATGCAGTCACCATCTGATTTTCAGAGAAATGTAACAATGCAGTCCGTCATTGCTCTGCAAAGCGGCCACATAACCATCTCTTACAACAAGCATTGTACACAGACAGTGGACAAAACTGACTGGAATCCTGCATCTCCTTTCTATGACAAAGCAGGTGGCTGAGGGGACTATGAAGCCTTTCACAGATAGGTCACTGCTCTGACTCTGAGCATGTTGCAAGTGACTGAGGGACAATCCAGGCCCTAAAAAAACAACAAGGAGTTCAGTGGCACCTTAAAGACTAACAGATTTATTTGGGCATAAGCTTTTGTGGGTAAAAACCTCGCATCTTCAGATGCATGGAGTGAAAGTTACAGACGCAGGCATTATATAATGACACATGAATCCAGGCCCTTTTGGTCAATAAGAGCTTATCCATTGGCTTCAGTAGTAGCTGTTTAGCGGCCCTGAGCATAAGGCCCTGTGGGTCTAGAAGCCAGCTCTAACCAGCTTGTGCTCCACTGCCCATGACCTGCTGTGGACACAGAGCATGGGAAATCCTACCTCAAGGGGTCTGACAGACAGCAGCCCCATGGCTCCTGATTGTCTCCCTGCCCTATATAAACCTAAAGGGCGTTCCAGTCTATGTTCAGGCAATAGTGTGGATTCCCTGTAATTGCCATGACTGCTCCTTGCTCCTGAACTTCTCCCTTTGACCTTGGCTTGATTTGGACTTCGCCTTCCGACTTGGACCCTGAAACCTGACTCGGACTCCAACCCTTGGTACCAAGCCTGGCCTGGAGCCTGACTATGCACTCCTCCGCTACTCCCCACCTCAGGTTTGCCCTGCTCTGACCCTTGGTTCTGATTGCTTGTGTCGGGGTCCTGACCCTGAGTTTTCCATTGGCAACCCGATGTGAAATGAATCTGTGGCTCTTAGAACTTAACTGGGTTCCATACATGGGTAACTGGATTAAATTCTATGGCCTGTGATACACAAGAGGTCAGACTAGATGATCTAATGTTCCTTCTGGTCTTAAAAATCTCTGACACTGGTAGAAAAATCAAAATAAAATTTGCACCAGTGCTGAAATGTTTGAAGGCTATTTTTGTTCTGCTGGGTTTCAAAATGGTCCAGCTTTCTAAAATTTTCCTGACATTTTTTTAAAAATTCAGATTTGTTCATTTTCAAAAGTTTTCTAAAACAAAACCTTTCAGTTTCAAACCTGGAAATGTTCGTGCTAAGAAATCTGTTTATTTTGAAAACCAAATCTCATTTGTGACGAGGCTGCCCAATCAAAATTGGCAACAGAAAAACAACCCAGCCCCTGCCCCACAATAAAGGGAGTTTTTGTTGAAACAGGGAAAGTTTCCCAAAACATTTTGATTTTTCCTCAAAATTTCCATTGAAAAAAATGTATGTTGAACAAAATTTCAACCAGCTCTGGTAGTAGATGAACATCCAAATCAGAAAACCGCCATCACAATTAGCAACCTCACCATGAAGAGCAAGGATTTAAAACTGGCCTGTATGGTGACCAGACCGCTTGTCTTACCAGGTGGATCTTCCAGGTTGGGGTTTAGGCTCATTGTTCGTGCAGTGATTGGAAGCCTGTGTTCATGCAGTGATTGGAAGCCTGTCCTGCAGCTGTGCTATCCTTCACTTCTACCACTGTATGTGTAGTGTAGTTTACACAACGCAGACTTGTTGGGAAGAAAACTTTGCTCTGCGGCTGTTTCTGCCTACGTTGGACAGGCACAAAACAATTAGAAGATAAGACACGAGGGTGGGAGCAAGCAGGGTCATCTTTGATCAGCGATGGAAAGAAAGGAGAAGAGGAGGGTTTTAAGGAGAGATTCAAAGGAGGAAGCAGAGGCCTTTGGAGGGCACAGGAAGGAGGAGGTTTCATAAGCAGACTCGGCCATCCGGAACAATGCACCAGCACTAAATTAAACTTATGGACAACTTTAAAGATGCTCGCATTGCACCAGCCATCACAAGCCAAAATAAAGGGCCTGTTGCACTGCTACCTTGCACCTCGTGTAGTCATTTATGCCAGTGCAAAGTGGGTGCAAAATGGGAGCTGAAACCTTACTACAGAAGAACTACTTATGTGATTGGGCCATGTTGGTGTAATGCTCAAACAAGTGTGTTACTTGCCCCGTAACTGGCTTGATGTGTGCAAACATGCAAGTGTTTGTAATGTTTACTTACGCTACCTGCCAGATCCTCATCCGGTGTAAAACAGCTTAGCTCCATTCCCTTCTCTGTGCTTACACTCATTTAACTCTTGCATCTGAAGAAGTGAGGTTCTTACCCACGAAAGCTTATGCTCCCAATACTTCTGTTAGTCTTAAAGGTGCCACAGGACCCTCTGTTACTTTTTACTCATTTAACTGATTTACACCAAATAAGGACCCGGTCCATGGTGTTTTAAATCACTAATAGGATGCAAGTGCAGGCAGAGAAATTACAGGGAGCCTGATTCTGCTCTTGCAGAGCAATGTCACTGGCTTCTCCAGGACTACAACAGCATGAGAACACAAAGTAGGTAATGAACATAGGGCCCAATCCTGAGAGGTGCTGACCAACAATGGGAACAGAAGGGACCTCACAGCACTGGGCACTACTAAATTAAAATAAGAAAACCAGTGTACTCTGGTAGCTTTGGCACCAGCTTGCCATTTACTCACTGGCCATTGAAGTCTCTATAAAAAGGCACCGCTTTGCCACACCAAAACTTTTCTTTTATATCTTCATACATGGCAAAATTCAGGAGTGATACATACAATGGCATCAATTAGACTCGCTTCTGCTCAGTCGCTCAGAACTTGGGCCCCACATGCAAGGGAGTGTAGAAGTTGGCCTTACTTACATGCTGAGGAGTCAGAGGGAGAGATGAGTTGAAGCCTTACCAGCACTCTTGGGGCTGCATCTAAGGGAGTCAGGAGCTCTGGGTTTGATATTAGGGTTTGACCCCCTGCGTGACCTTGAGCAAGTCACGTCATCTCTCTGCCTCAGCTGTAGGACAGGGAAAACAACACCTCTTTTCTCCCACCTCTTGTCTATTTACCTTGTAAACTCTTTGGGGCCAGGACCACATCTTACTATATATTGACTAACATGGCTACAAGAGTGCATATATATTTATAGTACGGGGTCCTGGGTTCAGTGGGGACTTTTAAGCCTGCCATAATACAAATAATAATTGGTGCTTGTAGCAGGGTGACCTGCCCTGAAGGGCTTAAAACAGCCCTGGGAAAGGGCTGCGGCGGGGGGAAAGTTAGGCTGATTGGGAAAGCAGCCACAGCTGTGGTTAGCTTAATCAGGGCCCAGCTGGCCCTTATAAGAGGGCTGTGGGCCAGAAGAAAGAACAGACGCTCTCTCTAGCTTCATGAGAGAGAAGGACCTGGCTGCCTGAGAAGTTGAGGAGGGTACCTAGGGTGGAGCAGTGTTGGGGAAGGGTAGAGGGAGCTGGGGAGCTTCAACTTAGCAAAACCCCAGGCTGCAGGCCAAGCTAAGGGCCCCAAGAGGGTACTAGGGCTGCAGAGGGGCAGCCCAGATATAGGCCCAGGCAGCTGGTCCAACCCCCCTTGCTGATGATGAGTGGTTTACAGACTGCAGTCTGCCCCAGGGAGCGGGGGCTAGACGATGACTGGCAGTAGCCACTGAGGCAAGGTGGGGATAGGGGCTTGGGGGTTCCCCTGGATGGGGAGACCCAGATTGTGGGTTATTGCGGGGCCAGAACCCTGACATAGAAGGGCACCAGGAGGAACACGGGGGCCAGCAGCAGGCGAGACATCGGCCTGCAGAAGGCGCGCTGCGCTGAAAGAGCTAATTCCCGAGACGACCAGCAGGAGGTGCTGTGCTGGTGAGTCATCGCCTCGCCACAGTGCTATTATGTGGAATGCTGGTTTACACCTTCCTCTGGCAGTTAGGCATCTAAGACGTGGTATTAGATATTAAACTGTTAACAGGTATATGCTAAATGTAGCACAATATTATAGCAGGTCCTTGGCTCGTCCCCATAACCCGCCCCGTATTATGCTGGGTGAAGGTGAACCAGCAGCAGGCTCCCTGCCTGCTGAAATCCAACATTCCAAGCGTCAGCGCTCGTCTTTTTATTCATTATTTGGCAGGAGCAACTAAAGAAGCTCTTTCCCCTGCCATTCATCTAGGAGCACCCCTGCCTTTCTAATGAAGGCCCAGCCCTGCCAACAGAGCAAAGGGGAGACACTGTGGCTTTCGGTCAGCTGGAGAGTTTACTGAAGGCAGCAATTTTCCCATTGCATGAAGAGTTGCCATTAGATGGCTTATGATCCCAGATTGCGAAATTACTTTCCAGCTGCAGCGGAGCAGCCTTTGAGTCGGCAGTCTTTGTTGTTAGGGTGTGTGTGTGCGGGCCTCCCCAGCCTTTGACTGAAAGAGAAGGAAATTCAGCGATTTGCTTGCAACAGCCCGAGCTGCTCAAAATGATCACAGGTTGCAACATAAGAGGGGAGCAAGAAATGGTTAAAGCAACCAGCGTGTCCTACAATATAGGGCCTAACCCAGCACAGCTTCTATGACCGTGGGCAAGTCATTTAGTCTCCCAAACTCAACCTCCCCAGCTGGGGAAACAACTTGCTTACCTCAGAGAGGTATTAGGAGAGTTTATTCATTGGGGCCTGATTGGGGCCCTTCCCTACACAGTCATGGAGGGGGAGTAAGACACTCCCGTACTCTCTGTGTAGCCTCCCTGTCTGTCTGCTGCATGCAGGAGGTGGGTGGAGAGAAGGACGGAGAGGGGCTGAGCCCACCCCAAGGTGCTAGCCAGTGAAGCACAGCTTTTGAGGGGAGTGGTTATAGTCTACTTTGGGTCACTTCCCGGCTGGAAGCATGTGGGGATGGGGGGCGGGGGAAGGCACTGGGCTTTGTATGTGTAACCCTTGGGCTAGAATGTCTCAGTGGCAACAAGGGCTGGGTTCACATAGTTAGGGGTGCTTGTTAAAGCTAACAAACCCCACTGGCTCGAACCCAGCCCCAGAACTTCTTGGATCACTAAATTACCTTCCCAGGGTGCCTCCAGTAGGTTATATTTCCCTGCTCACAAGTAATGGACGTGTCTGAAACAAGGCAAACTATTAGGGGAAAAGGGAACAGAGCATCAATGTGGGAGCACTCAGTGACCATCTATCTATATGAATAAGTAAAACACGCCCCACAGTAACCTTGGCAATAGCCTGTTAAACTGGTTCCCCACCAGTCAGTGAAACTGTAGGCAAATGTCTCTACCCCGTCACTTCCTACTTCCCGCTGTGCTAACCCCCACTCACGGCCTGGGACCAGTGGGCAGGATGGTCCAGAGTCCTGAGGGGCCCTCGGCAGGCTTGTCTCCAGTCCCTTGGGACGTGCTACCTGGTCTTGTCCGGAATATTCCCCCACCTGCCAGTTACAGTGATGTCAGCGTTCTTCAGTGGCTTGAGCTCACTCAACTGAGAAGCTGTCCTTTGCTGCTTTAGCAGAGAGCCCTCTCTGCCTAGCACCATTAAAGATCTACCACTGAGTCATCTCCCATTGAAGAATCTGCCCACAGATTTTTCATATAACTGTCTACACTGTGTGTATTTAGAGCTGTCTCCTAATAAAATCCGTCTTCAACATGATCATCCAGTGCTGAGCCAGCTTGCTAGCTGCGAACTGCACATCATTCCCCCTGTACTCAGAGCTAGTCACACCTTTTCCTCAGGCCTACGAGAATCGCCCAGCGGGGTGTGCTAAGCAGACAGCTAAGCAGACTAGGGTGACCAGATAGCAACTGTGAAACAACAGGACGGGGTGGGGGGGGTAATAGGCGCCTATATAAGGAAAAGTCCCAAAAAACAGGACTGTCCCTTTAAAAACGGGACATCTGGTCACCCAAAGCAGACAGTAAGCCATGTAGTCGTAGGGAGAATGTGAGGTACCAGGGGCTGCCCCATGAGATCTATGGCAAAGGAATGACCCCATGTTATGACCCACCTTCCAGCGGTAAAGTGTGGGTAGGTCAAATGCACTGGTGACACCTGGCCGGGGGGAATTAGCAGATCATTCAGTATGACCAAGCCCAGGCCCCTCTTCCTAACTCTCCCCCTATCCACTGGCACTAAGGCACTCTTCCAGAAAAGGAGAAACTATCCAATCCTGATCCATTTCACCCCAGCTACTCTCGGATCTTTCCTTAATTTTACTTCTTCTGCCCCACTCTCCTTTTCTGTCTTTTCATTCATAGACGATCACCAGGAACCATTTTCTAAACGACCTCCCTAAACACACACCTGCATCCCAGCCAAATTCCACCATATTGGTCAGTTCTGCTCACACGGGTGACTTCATTCAGTTCCTGTCAGAGGACCTTAGCTCTTCTGCAGTTACAGAATTTCCCTTTGCCCACTTGGCTGTTGCTCACATTAAGTATGTGCGTCTTCATTCAGGTATAAGGTGTGATGTTGCCCAATTTAAGTTATCTAACAGGAGGTAAAATCTTAGTGAAGACAAGGCTTTTGTAGTTTTCACATGAGTCAGCAGATCAAGTCTAACTTGGCTTTGGTTATCATAACTCCAACATTTTACCAAAAACAAGAGATCTTTACAGAAAACTGTTCTTAAAAAAAGATTTTTGTTTGTGGTTTAATACAAAAAACCCCTATGTTTTCACTGGAAAATCTGAAAGAAACCACACATTTTTTTAGATTTCCCCCAGAAAAATAATTTCCCTTTCCCCCCCCCCCACCAGCTGTCTCTCATTGATACAGATGTTTCCTTAACTTTACATTTAGCAAAATTTAGATCCTGAGTAAAATTTTCAAGAGCGCCTCTGTGACTTAGGCTTCTAAATTGCCATTTTCAAAAGTGACTTGGGCCCTTAGGAAGCTAAGTCTCACTGACTTTCAAGAATGCTTAGGCTCCTAAGTGTATAGGGCAGTTTTGAAAATGGCACTTAGAAGCCTAAGTCATGGATGCGCTTTTGAAATTCCACCCCTCTCTCCTTTCCTCTGGGGAAATGAGAGTAGCTGAGTTGGGCAACACAGGACCTAGAAGATGAAACATTTGATTTGTTGCTGTAAGTACCAGAACCTGGTGGAAAACACAGCAGAGTGAAGAGGAAGATGGACCCATTAACAATGGGAAACTGAAAACAAACACTGGTACATTCTCATAAGAGCCAGAGACTGATCCGATCATTTCTTCCATCTACCTGTAAGTGCAGAATTGTTCCTTGTATAGTTATTCGTGTTTGTTTTATAGGATCTAGTTTTAGTCATGCCAAGGGATGGGGTTTCCACTGCTTCCCCTGGGAGATTTTTCCATAGGTGTTATGAACACAGACTATCACAGATTTAATGCTGAACACTGAGCAGTAACATACGTGCATGCTGTTGCTCAGAATCCCACAATGTATCCCATGGCCGTACCACCTGTATTGGTCTTTCACAAGCCTCTTATAAGAGAATGTTGGTTCTAGCCAGAGTAATGCAATGCACTGATCCAATTAATTCACCGCATGGCAGACAGGCACATCCTGATATTTCATTCTCCTCATGACAAAAAGAGCAATAAGAATGGGAATGACAACGAGCCTTAAGATTGTAATTGAGTGGGACTCTTTAGATGTTGTCCTGTTGGTAGGACCCTGGGGATCTCATTTTAGACTCCAGCTTGGAGCCTGGAGCTGTGGAAGCTGAAGTCAAGAACTCCCTTTGAATAAAAATGCTGCTCTGGTATTTCTGTGTAGCGCCTCACTGGACTTGACATTCTCATCTACTCTCTGCCCCTGGCAAACTTCTCTAGTGGCGGCTCTTCATCTCGCAGCTCCACACAGGGAAATTAAAAAGCCCCATAATATATTTCTTTAATCTAGTTAGGAGGGGAGCTAGCTGCACTGAGCTACGTTGCACAGGAAACTTTGCATTGGCGAGGTTGCTTCACTCGTCTCCTGCAGTGAAATTCCCTCTCCATCAAAACTCCTTCAAACATGCAAACAAAGTGAGACTAAAAATAATAATTAATAATAAGAGGAAATAAAAACACTGCTGGGACTTCCATTTTAGCAGGAAAACCCCTGTGGTCCCACTGTTACCGGCAGCATGCTGGTAGATCACTCCGCTGCACCTCCTGCATTTGCAATCGACGGGGCCACTGTCGTTGGAATCCAAAAACGCGCACCAACCTGTTTGGACAATTGCTGCACTTGCAAATAAATTGCTGGCCCAGAAACCAGGCAAACTAGAAGGAATGACTTTGGATCTCTGGACCTCTCCGTTTGACAACCCTCCTTCCCAGCCCAAATTCCTCTGTCTGGTCTCTGCACAGAAACTGTTGCTGCTTCCAGGGCTGGAAGCAATGTGGCAATTTGGACAATGACTCAAGGCAATCTCAATTACAACCTGGCAGCAACCCCTAGCCAATAAGCTTGTACCAGCTGGGGATTGCTGGAGCAGAGAGTGTTCTCCAGTCACACACCCCCTTTATATGCCCTATAATGAGGGCTGAGAGGGGATGGTGTTGGACCATCTACCCCATCTTTATGCCAACTGGGGATCCCCAGCTGGCTGTTTAAGCCTGCTATGCAGTTACTTTGTGTCACCACTCCAAAGCAGGACTGAGCCCTCTGTGCATATCAGCAATGAGAGCAAACGTGTCCAAATCACACCACGGTCTGGGTTTAAAACCAGGTTGTCAAAATGCTCATTAGAGAACGGATGTTGCTATTTAATTCTGTTTTAATCAAATGTTTTCAAAATCTAAGGCTGGAACAAATGCATATTAGTGTGTTCTTCCCAACAGTTTTATCTAAAAGGTCTAATACAGCATCTCAGAGCTGGTTGAATTACACAAAAAGTGATCCCCAAATGTTTTTGTGAATAAATGCATCAAATTTGCCTAGTTGTTACACAAACATCTAATAATCTGACACCGAGGGTATGTTCAGAAAGCCGCCAATCCAGTCAGGAAAATTGTCCTAAATTCCCAAAGTTTAATGGATGATTATTCTTCCAAAAATACCTAATCGTCATGCACTAATCTTCTGTTTGAAAAGTTTCAGACATCCAATCAGAGCAGAAAAAAAAAACCCAACACACACATTATGAATAGCAAATACCTAAGGCAAAGAGTTTGCAAACAACCCATAGCTTGAAACACACTTGCACAAGCTATTCCATAAGTACTTACTAAAGTAGAGAGAGGTTTAGGGAAGACAAGATCAGACCATGAACAGCAAAAAAGAAAAAAGGGCTAAATTCATGAGATATTCATCATCACTCACAACAAATAAACAGGTGCCAGTCACACCAGCACTACCTTCCTGCCCAATAAATCGAAGGATTCACAAACCCATTAGCACAGATAATTGTTCGCTGACCATAAACTGACTATATGTTAGGAAATATCAGATACCGCCACCAGTTCTCAAAACGCATAGTCCAGAGGAAATAAAGCAAAACTAAATCTTCATATAAGTATTTGTCGACATTGTAGTAAGCTGCTTTCTCCTTATGTGTTCTGAACAATCGCACACACATTGTTGGTTGTCAGTACATAGCAGAACTGGTCAAAAACTGTCAACTGAAAAAATCCCCCTGTAGCAGTGCAGACTCACCCCTGCAGCGCCTCCTGCTGGTCATCCATAGGAATTAGCTCATCCCAGCTCCGGAGCACCCTCTGCAGCCCAGTGATCTGCCTTACCGTTGGCCCCCGTGTCCTTCCCAGGATCCCGGTGCCCCTTTCTCTGGGTGCTGCCCCCTGGCAGTACCCCCACAGTTCTGGGTCTCTCCCTCCCCAGGGAACCCCCACGCACTATCCCCACCTCGCCTCAGTGTACGGCTACTGCCAGTCATCGTCTAGCCCCATGCCCTGGGGCAGACTGCAGTATCAGCCTACTCATCACTGGCAAGGCTGGATTTGGACCTGCTGCCTTGGCCTATCCCTGGGCTGCCCTCTGCAACCCCCAGTACCCCTTGGCCTTCCGCTAGGCCACAGCCTGGGGCTTTCCAGGATGGAGCTCCCCAACCTTTCCCCAGCCCTGCTTCACTCAGTACTCTGTCTCTAGCTCCCTACAGCCAGGCCCATCTCCTTCTCCTGCTAGAGATAGACTGTTGAGCACGTGGCTCCCAGCCTCTTATATAGGGCCAGCTGAGGCCTGACTGGGGCGTGGCCCACCTGTGGCTACTTCCCCAATCAGCCCAGCAGCGTTTTTCTGCCACAGTCCCCTTCCTGGCTGTTTTAAGCCCTTCAGGCCAGGAGTGGGTGTCCACCCCGCTACACCCCCCATGAAATTGTGTCAAAATAGCATTTTTTATTGCTGGAAAATGTGGATTTTGATGCCTTTTTCCAATTTTGAAAGGAAAATTCAAAACAAAACGTTGTGTTACAATCTAAAACGTTGGAACTTTTCACTTGGACATTTCCAAATAGATTTTGGGGGGGGGGGGGAATTTTCCATTAGGTAAAAGTTTCTGATATTTCATCTTTTCATCCTGTTTCAGGATGGAAGCAAATGCTGCAACATCAGTATTTTCCAGGGGATGGAAAGTCCGAATTTCCCACCAGCTCCAATAAATAGAAATGATGATTCCTTAAATGTTACATAACAATACATAATCATCATACCCAGCTCTTACACAGTGTTTTCCATCTACAGATCTCAAAGCACTTTATAAGGGAGGTCAGTATCATACTGTGACATTGCACTCTATAGGATTTTATGAAAATATGCTAATGTAACTGGAATATGCTTCATGCAAAAGGTCTCTTGTAAGATATCATTACAAAGCTTATAATCTACTGAGTGTGATCATCTATTTGTATAAATGTACCACTCTTGTATCTGAAACTAGAAATATGAACTATAACTCTGAGGGCCTATTGTAGTTATGCAAAGTGTGGGCCATTAATGGTGGTTTGGAATCTTGATGACTCCCATTAACCAGGACAATTGATTACAGATGGCTCTGTTTTACCTGCTAGTCTTCCTGTATACGTGTGTGCTGGAAGTGGATAATGAAGTCTTACAGTGACATGTGATCATGTCACCTGAACTGGAATCCATCTTTTACCTGCTGCTTTTCCATTGAGAAGGGCGGGGGGGGGGCGTCCCAAAGGGACCAAGGACTCCCGCCTTATGCAAAAGATATATAAGTGGGTGGAACAGAGAAAAAGGAGAGCCATCATGAGAAATCCCCTAGCTACCACCTGAGCTGGAACAAGGGCTGTACCAGGGGAAAGGATTGTGCCCAGACTAGGAAGGCGTCCAGTCTGTGAAAGAGACTTATTGAAACATCTTTCAGGGTGAGATTTTATCTGTATTCAGTTTGATTAGACATAGACTTGCGTGTTTTGTTTTATTTTATGCCTTTACTCATGCACCTAAAATGTAAAATGCACTCCAGTGACATACAATCCTGTCTTCCATTGCAGCAAGCAACGTTAATAGTTAGGCCTCAGGCTGCAACAACGCTTCAGTGTCACATTTTGTGTGTGTGCGCATGCGCGTGTGCACTTGTGTGCGCTTACACAAACACCAGGCACATCCTTTTGTACAGTGTAGTATGGAAAAAGCCAATAATAATTATTACTTATTATCTGTATTGTGGCAGTGCCTAAAAGCCTTAGTCATGGACCAGCACCCTATTGTGCTAGGCACTGTACAAACAAATGGTCACTGCCTTAGCTGCTCCTCAGGCCTATCAAAATGATCTCTCTCACACCCACTCAGAATAATAGCCTTTTCTTGGTGGGTTTTGTTTGGTTACTACAGCAGCTGGGTGCACAGATGTGCCAGATCAACACCCATTGACCTTCACTGTTTCCTTAAGGTTTTCCCAACTCCCGGTGTTCTGATCTCTCCTATCACCCCTGCAAACGAAACAGCAAAGAACTCACTGCAACCCCTAGGAAGCTCATACACGGGCTTTTTGTGTATGATTTGCAAGCCAGGTTTGTGAAATGATGAGGGGGGGAATTTGGGGTCAGATTAGAGCTGGTCAGAAAATGGGCTATTGCTCCCCAGTGGAAAATTGCTACTTTTTGGCAAAACATCAAAAATTGATCTATTTCAGCTCAAAAGCAAAATGTTGCTTGGTTTAGAGTGTGGGGGCTGCTGGCCTGTGATATATACAGGAGTCAGACTAGGTGGTCCTTTCTGGCCTTCAGTTCTATGACTCAATTTCACCAGAATATAGTGCTGCAGTCACCATTCTCCTCTCTAGGTCGAAATCCCTGAACAGACTTCATCTTTTTTTTTTTTTTTTTTTTTTGTGCACCATAGTCTCCACTTATGGTGAAGGGAGGAAGTTGCCTCAAGACAATCCTTGGCCATGGCACACCAGGG
This sequence comes from Malaclemys terrapin pileata, assembly GCF_027887155.1. Lineage (NCBI taxonomy): Eukaryota > Metazoa > Chordata > Testudines > Emydidae > Malaclemys > Malaclemys terrapin. The sequence continues at coordinate 274,269,043 of NC_071506.1, forward strand.
GAGCTGTCAAACTGGGGAGCTTAGTCTATAGAGAAGAATAGGGACATGAGGAAACCAAACTACAACTCACACGAGGCACCGTGGTGGGACATCCGAATCAAAACATTTCAGTTTTCAGGTGTCTTGGTTTTTCAACCGAAATCAAGTCTTCACAGACGCTTTGTTGAACTGAAAACCCAATTTTCCATCCAAAAACAGTTTCAGTGGAAAATTTTTGATCAAAACCTCATTCAGATTTTAACCACAATGTTTGGTGAAGATGAACCATTGGGATGGCATCCTGGAGCCCATGGATCTTGGGGGCTGATGTCATGATGCGTATCTGCTCATCTGGCCAGAGTTCAAACAGTTTGGGATCCTTACCCAAAACTTCTGCCCAACTGGAGAGGAAGCATTTCCCCACTTTTAGCATCTAGCCCTCTAAGGGGTTTGATGTTGCTCTGAAAATAAAAACTGCGTCTGCTCGTAGGGAGGAGTGGGAGTTATCCAAGACATGAAAAAGTAGAAGAGTGGTACCCAGAATTCAAAGTGGCTGGAATCCCTAAGGGCTTAAGTGGGATTTTGGTGGTGCATATACCTTGTGCTGGCCCTTTGGAGCTCAATAAACTTCTGAATGGGACTATATGGTAGGACGTCTACACTAGCAAGGGACTGGACACAATGACCCTGGAAGTCCCGTCCCGTCCTGTCCTATATCCTATGTTCCTTTGCACAGGCTGAATTTTACCCAGCTGGATTGTGGTTGCCGTGAGAGGTAGCAATATTCATCCCACCCATAGGCCCCAGAATACCCATAATCTGAATTAAGACTTATTCTTCTAAACTGATTTAGCGCATCTCCACTGTCAAAAGTGAGCAAAAAATCTGCAGGAGAGTGACGGAGCCCCACATTGCAATGCTGCAGCGATCAGCACACTGGCACAGTTGTGAGAAGCAGGTAATTTCTCAGGATCCTTGAGCCACTAGGGGAAGGCACACCTTGCTTACATCTCATCAGATAAAACTTGGATCAACTCCCAGATTAGTTCCTCCTCACCCTCTCCAACAATGTTTACAGCTCTCGGACTTCGATTTCTGTGGCTCTTATCTAACCGCATCAGCATTTGTAAAGCAGTCACAGGTGACTCATAGGATTACAAGAGTGGTGTTAAATTACCAGACGTACACAGCCCCTATACTTCAGTACCTCAGTTTTGTATCTTCTTTACGGCTTGTGATAGCAATGACCTTATAGTCGGTGACTGAAAAACCGGTTAAACTTGTTCTCTGCCAAAATAGTAATTTAAAAATTTCCTACAAGATATGAAACAAACCTTTACTCTCCTGCATCTTTCCCTTTCCAGTGAGACTCATGAGCGGGGCTTCAAGAATACATCAACTAGGCAATATGCAAAAAAAGTCTCCAAAGAACAAACTTAACAGCAGGCAATGTTCAGTCATCTGCATTAATATATTAACTACGTGTGTATTAGGCTGAATTAGATACAAATTAACCACAGAGAAAAATAAAATGCCTCCTCCTTTTGCCACATATTAATACTGGATCTGGGTAAAAATGGTAAATATGTTTAGCAAAAGTTTGAGTTTTTCCCATTTTTCAGTTAAAGAAAAGGAGAACTTGAATATTTCCCCTCTTTTTCCATTTTGCCATTAAAAAAGGGTGGGGGAGGGGGAGGCAGGGTAAGGACGGAAAAAAACACCAAGAAATCTCAAATGGAGAAGTTTTGGGGGATTTCCTTCCAACCCTCCCCCCCAGAAAATAAAATAGGGGGGGGGTCAGAAAAAGCTCATTTTTGTCCCAAAAAAGTTGCAGCCAACTTGAGTTAACACTTTCAAGGGCGTGTGTGCTGCCTGTACAGAGGAAGAGCTATTGCATTGCAACACATCCAATAATGTTACGTTGGTACAAGTGGGATCCAACCCTGGGCTGGTTCTGGGGTGGTCAGACGTCACGATAAAATCGGGACCGTCCCGATTTTTTGCTGTTTGTCCCGATATTTTGCTCCACCGGCAGGTTCCCCCCCCCCCCCCCCCCCCCCGGTGTCCCGATATTTTCTTCCTCTGATCTAGTCACCCTAGCTGGTTCTATGCTGATGCAAGATTTAGGCTATGGGGGTGCCTGTCAGAGGCCAAGCCAGCTATAAAGTCAGCCTTCAATTCTGGACCAGCTTTTAAAAACTTCCCTCTATCCATCCTACCTCGCCTGCTAACTACATAACACAACACTCTAAAACTCCACTGGACGCCAGCGGGAGCAAAACCAGATCTTAAATCAGGCAACTCCTGTGAGTTGCTAATTCAAAGGTTAGACAGCTGAGGTTTGGGTCACAGGATCTGAAGAAAATCTCCAGGGAAGACAGAGTCTCGAGTGAACAGCTGGTGACATACCTGGTTTGCTTCCAGCTATGTGTGGACAATTAGTCTACCTGCTTAGAGCAGCATCTCCCAGGAACAGCAGCAAGTCCTGTCAATCACACCCGAGGTGCCACAACAGGGTGGTTAGCCAGCAGCAGAGGTAGAAGGGTGTAAGCGAGGCTCTGTAAATCAACCCACAATGCACCAAGAAATGCAGACTGAGGGGGGGAGAATGATGGCACTTTAGAAATTTTATTTTTGAGAAACCCAGAGGATGCTCACACTAGATTATTGGCAAAGCTGTTGTTGCATGGGTGGGCACTGGCTCTGCAGAGAATGTAGAGCCACTGTGTATGTGTCACAGCCCCCCTGAGGTACTTACATGGCCCTCAACACTGTAGAATCTGACTGTCTTGTACTTTTTAATGGGCACCCCGGGCAGTGCTGTTATCCCCATGATACAGTGGCAGAGGTGAGAACCAAGAGAGACTAAGTCACTTGCCCAATGTCACACAGGTGGTCTGCAGTGGAGGGACTTGAACCCAGGTCTTACAAATTGTATACCAGGGTGCTAGCCACTGGGCCACCCTTCCGCTTCACGGAAAAGCCTGCAGAATTTCCCACTGATTCTCAGAATGTCTGTGCATTAGGCGGGCCCCACCCCCATGTCCAATCTATGGCAAGGCAAGACACTCCTCTAGACAACATGGCGTGTTGGAAACACTTTCACCTCACTTTTCTACCTAACTTCGGAGCTCCACTGTGGTTTCTTCCTATGGGGAAACATGAGAGTTGGGCCTTAGAACAAAAATGGAAATTAAACTTTGACAACAAGGAAAAGAAACTCACGGCAGCTATAATACTATGTTCCCTTACAGGATAATATTCAACCACTAGATGTGCCGCACAGAATTCCACCGACTGCGGACACTGACAAACAAGGCAAACAAAGCTAGACCCAAGCTGTGTGGAAGCCTATTTATTTTTCTGGAGTTGTCGCTGTTTTCTTTAATAAATGCCTCCTGCTGAAGGAGAACTGTGGATCCATAGAGCATGTCAGACAGGGACTCCTGGCAGAAGATTATCTCGCCACTGCCCTTCCCCCTCCTCACCTTTTTAATATGTACGTTTCTTACATTTAAAGAAAGTGCATTGTTTATTTCAAGAATGAGCAATTATCTCTTGGATAAATGGGTCACATCCCGTTTTCCAGCACACGGTCCCCAATGGACACAAGATATTTCTATTACTGGTTAAAAACAAAGCCTTATAAGCAGAACAAGAAACTCTGGATGGATCACATCCTTCCCTTCTCCGCAACCCCCCAAATTCCCTTTTTATTGGTGTCCTTTACAGGCTGCTAACCAAGTTGAAACATTCAACCTGAAGTCCAACTGTTAAAAAGCAGCAAGGCATTCAGAGCATGCCTCCCCGTGCCATGTTTAAAGTGCAGCACTAAGGAAATGTTCAGAAGAGTGAAGCTTTGCCTTTTATATATCCCAGCAGACCTACACTTCCTAATAGACCCGTCTAAATCAACAACGTATTCCCCTGTCAGGGCCGAGACTCGACAAGAACCACTCCGAGGCAACTGACACAGCCACAACTTTCCACTAGAAGTTAATGAACTTTTAAAAACATTTTGGAGAGTGATCTATGCGCAAGGCAGCTTGGTGTATCAGTTAATATAATGCATTCATTTCCCTGAGGGTGACCCCGTCGGAGCTGCCAGCTGGAAGGCTATTCTTCCAGTTCTTTTTAAAAACTCCTTTCCTCCCCCCCCCCCTCTGTTTTTGCTGGGGAAGTAAAAGGGAGCTAGATCCAACCTGTACTAATGATCCGTTTCAACAGTTTTAAGGTGTGTGTGAACAAAAAGCAGGATCTTAGATTAAATATAGAAGGATTCTTATTGATGTCGGTGTTTTGCTTTGTCCCTGGAAATCAAGGGATTTTGAGAGTGGCTCAATGCCCTATGGATTTATGGATACCCATATTGTGACGTTGCACTCTATATGATTTTATGAAAATATGCTAATGAGTGTGAATATAATGTAACTGGAATATGCTTCATGCAAAAGGTCTCTTGTAAGGTATCATTACAAAGCTTATAATCTACTGAGTGTAAATGTATCACTCTTGTATCTGAAACTAGAAATTTGAAATATAACTCTGAGGGCCTATTGTAGTAGATATGCAAAGTGTGGGCTATTAATGGTGGTTTGGAATCTTGATGGCTTCCATCAACCAGGACAATTGACTGTGGATGACTCTGTTTGCTTGCAGGCCTTCCTGTGAGTCAGTCTGGGAGGAATGAAGGCTTGGGGTCTCACAGGACATGTGACCATGTCACCTGGTACTGGAATCCACCTTAAACCTGGGGCTTTTCCATTTAGAAGGAGGGGTGGAAGAGCAGAGAGACAAAAGATTCCCACCTTGTGCCAAAGCTATATAAGGGGGTGGAACAGAACAAAGGAGGCTGCAATCATGAGAAATCCCCTAGCTACCACCTGAGCTGGAACAAGGGCTGTACCAGGGGAAAGGACTGTGCCCAGACTAGGAAGGCATTCAGTCTGTAATAGAAGCTTATTGAAACATCTCTAAGGGTGAGATTTTATCTGTATTCAGTTTTCTTACTGGATTAGGCTTAGACTTGCATGTTTTATTTTATTTTGCTTGGTAATTCACTTTGTTCTGTCTGTTATTACTTGGAACCACTTAAATCCTACTTCTTGTATTTAATAAAATCACTTTTACTTATTAATTTACCCAGAGTATGTATTAATACTGGGGGGGGGGGGGGGCAAACAGCTGTGCATATCTCTCTATCAGTGTTATAGAGGGCAAACAATTTATGAGCTTTATACAGGTAAAACGGATTTATTTGGGGTTTGGAGCCCATTGGGAGTTGGGCATCTGAGTGTTAGAGACAGGAACACTTCTTAAGCTGTTTTCAGTTAAGCCTGCAGTTTGTGGGACGTGGTTCACAGCTGGGTCTGTGTTTGTAGCCGGTAAGCGTGTCTGGCACAACCAGGCAGGGTTCTGGAGACCCAAGCTGGCAGGGAAAGCAGGGGCAGAAGTAGTCTTGGCACATCAGTTGGCAGCCCCAAGGGGGTTTCTGTGATCCAATCCGTCACACATATGTTTAAGGATGTGTTCATATGTACGTACATGTAGGAGAAAGGTGCTGGTCACTCCTGATCCATCACACTCATTGAGCGTCTCCATTTATGAAGATGGAAGATATATGTAAATATCTGGCAGAAAAAACTAGGAGGGTGAAATTGTCAGTAAGAACTGAAGAGGTTCATAGCTCTTGTGTGAGTTCTTTGTGTAGCTTTGTGACCGATCTTGCTAAGGGAAAGTTAAGACTTGGGCAAACTGCTGGGAGCTTGCAGTGTGATGGTGCCCCCCATAAGGCTTTATGGAATATGCTTATGATTGTATATGTGACATAACTGGAATATGTTTTAGGCTACATATGCCATGTAACATATCTATGTAAAGGTTATGATCTACTGAATGTATTCATCCTATTTCTATACATGTATCATTTTTGTATTTGAAGGTATGAATATTGGCTGTGTACTGGCTTGATTTTAACTAGCCTAGTAGACCATTTGGTCAGCTTCTTGAGAAAAGTGCAAATTAAGTGCCCAATCAAAAACCACTTAAGCCAACAATGAACTTGAAGATGCCAATCCACATCTGAGCCTTCCCAGGAATGTGGCTTGGCTGGTAAAAACTGAGTCATGCATGGACATGTGGCTTGCCCATGTGACTGCAAAACTCCATCTTGGAGCTGGACTTTGCATAGAAGAGAGGAGGGGGTCTCCACCTACAAGAGAAAGTCTATTTAAACCCCTGGGAGATGCCTCCATTTTGTCTTCAGATGGCTAAAGAGAGAGCCTCTCCACCCGCAAGGATACCTGAAAGGAACTGGGACAAAGGACAGTAACTACAGGGGGTGTGAGTGATTGCTGGACCCAGACTAGAAGGAGACTAGTCTGTAAAAGGAAACTTTCTGGGTGAGGTTTTTATCTGTATTCAGTTTCTTACACATAGACTTGTGTGTTCTATTTTATTTTGCTTGGTAATTCACTTTGTTCTGTCTGTTACTACTTGTAACCACTTAGTTCCTATGTTCTGTATTTAATAAAATCACTTTTTACTTATTAATTAACCCAGAGTATGTATTAATACCTGGGGAGGGGCGGGGGGAAACAACTGTGCATCTCTCTTTATCAGTGTTATAGAGGACGAACAATTTATGAGTTTACCCTGTATAAGCTTTATACAGGGTAAAATGGATTTATTTGGGGTTTGGACCCCATTGGGAGTTGGGCATCTGAGTGTTAAAGACAGGAACACTTCTGTGAGCTGCTTTCAGTTTAAGCCTACAGCTGTTAGAGGACGTGGTTCAGACCTGGGTCTGGGTTTGCAGCAGGCTAGCGGGTCTGGCTCAAACCAGGCAGGGCACTGAAGTCCTAAGCTGCCAGTGCAGGAAAGCAGGGGCAGGAGTAGTCTTGACACATCAGTTGGCAGCCCCAAGGGGGTTTCTGTGATTCAACCCATCACATGCAGTTTTGGAAAGCAGTAAAATTTCACATGCTCAAAATTAATCACACTGCAGAAAATGGACCACTTGTGACCCGCATTAAACTTCCCTCTTTGCTAATGAAACAGGCATAGCTAAGAAACATACATTGCAGGGGATGACTTAATAGATCAATGCCAGCTACACAACTCTGAGCGACACTGTAAGGAGGAAACATGCCCTGGTCAGTGCACTTGGTTTTGTGTTATTTTGAAAAAGAAAACAACATTTAAAAAAATAAATAAATAACAAATCAAAAAGAGAACGCAAGCCAGAGGTTGGCATTTTAACCTTAGGCTATGCCGGCACTGCCCTGCAGTTCAGACTATGGGGCGTGAATAGCCGTGTGCAGCAATGTGCTTTACTATAACTCCCTGTGTGGACTCTGCAGGCGCAAACTACAAGGTCCCTAGTTCACACTAATGTAATCCTGTTTGAAGAGGACTACCATTAATGCAAACTAGGAAGGTTTTAATTTGTGCCTGCAGCATTTACACAGGGGATTACAGTGCTGCACTTTGGTGCACACTGTTATTCACATCCCTATAGTCCAAACTGTGGGGCAGTGTAGACAAGCCCATAGTATCCATCCATATTCCCAGCATCGTCCCCACAACCCCATCCACTTTCCCAGCATTCCCCATCCCCTCGGCACACTTCCCCATCCACACACATCACCACACTCTCTTTGCCTGGCCCTACCATATTTCTTCTTAGGAAATATACCTAACATTTTATACCATAATATTTGCATTGAAAATTGAAGCACTTAAGGTGATATATTACTGTCAGATATTTCATCTTCCAGCAATATTTTGACACTTATAATTTACTAAATTATGTGATTTGTATTTTAATTAAAAACAGTTAATGGAGCTATTTCTTCTGGCCAGCATCCAATAACCTTTAAATGTCCAGTGACAATATTTTAACATTAAATATTTCATCTCATTTTGTCTTTAAGTTAACATCCGTTCGACGTAGCTGGAGCAAATATTTTCAGCAAGATCAAAGGCTACTGAGGGAACAGCACAACGTGCTACGACAGCTCCACTGGATATTGAAAGCAAACACAAAAACCCTTAATAAATATGCAGGTAATAACAACGATACATGATCAGGAAGAAACCTGCAGTCTGGGGTTACGTGAAGTTATTATAACCAGGGTTGCTGCTTGGGTGCCATATGGCCCTAATAATTACATTGTTAGAATGGCAGCTGTCGGGAGAAGTGCTCTTACAATAGTAGAAATAGCAGTTACCTGGAGGAGCAACTCAACTTCTTCTGCAAGTGACTGTAGAGGAAAATGTGTCATTTGTGGCACTTCTGGCCGCTACTATTCTGGGTGTAGAATTTCAGCTCTGTTAGAAGGAAGAAGCGGAATAATAGTGTGAAATGCAAGGAACGAAACTTCCATTGTACCACGCTGTCAGAATGGCACTGGTACAAACATTTGTTGAGACTATATAGGACAGATCCAGTACTGTAGATGGTCACTGGATAGAATATTTGTGATGGAAATGTTTGATCTTGGTGTTTGATTTTTAAATCATATGGCTGGTTTTCTCACACAAAGTTTTGTTACCTGTAATAAAGTGAGAGGGAAGGAGTGTATGTAGTGGTTGAAGCATGAACCTGCAAACCTTAGGAATAGACTTCTACTCCACCAATGACTTCTAGTATGACATTGGGCAGGTCTTCTCTATGCTTCAGTTTGCCCACTTGTAAAACAGGGATAAATATTTATCTACGTCTCGGGGGTCCTATGACACGTGTCTAACATGTGTGTTACAGAATGTCCTCCAAACTGTAAATATTTACTTGTGAGGCAGGTAGCAAACCAAAGCCGATCTTCATGACTAATTATTAATTAGTTTTATTACAGTAGCACCTAGAGGCTCCAACCAAGATTGGGGCCCTAATGAGTTGGCTCAGTACAGAAATACAATGAGGTAGTCCCTTCTATTTATTCCTAGAGCATATGGGAACATTTTTGACCAAATCAGATTTTGGTGAAATATGCTGTTTCATTGAAGCCAAAACATTTCACGGTGATGGTTAAGTTTCAACGAAGACTTTGTCAAAAAATATTTCAGCTCAAGTACCTCTTTCATGCTCTGTAGCCTGGGGGTTAAGGCATTGGCATGGGAAACCAAGTTCAAGTCCCTTCTCCACCCAATTCAGAGTGATCTGGGATGAAGAAAAATTCATGAGACAGAAGAGCTGTGGAACCTGGATCTTCTATATCCCAACCCAGTGTCCAGCCACCAGGCTACAGAACATGAAAACACACACACATGTTCAAACGGTTTTGTTCACAATGTGGAACTAAACCAAATTTCGAAACCTCAAAAGTTGCCACAAAAGGGAATTATCATCCACCGGTCAGCAATGCTTATTGCACAGAATTTGAGCTATCTCCTACCAGTATGCCTTGATTGTTCTTGGGATTCAGCAGTCACTGTCCAGCCCCCAGCGTAGCTGCACCAGTGTAAAAAAGGAAAGCCATAATTTGCACTGGTTGAGGTTAGTCTGGTTTTAAGCCGATGTCCATTCCACCAGTCCAATTTTGTCTGTCTATGCTAGGATTTGCACTGTTGCAGCTGTAACAGTTACTGGCTAACATTGGAGAAAATCACCAGTACGGACAAGTCCTTAAAGTAGGAGATCTCTGGGGTAAGGGCTGACAAATGCGGACCTTGTAAAGGTTTCCATTATGTTTCATTTTACGAAGGGTCTAGTAGAAACTGAATGATTGATTCATCAGCTAATGTCGGTACATCTCTTTGAAAATGTAGTGTTGCAGAAGTGCTAAGTGTCATTATCGATCAACCCTTCCACTTTACACTGTCCCCATAAGGAGAACAAGGGGTCACTCGATGAAATGAATGGCAGCGGAACTTAAAACAATCACTGCGAAAGACACTGGCTGTGAAATCCACAGCCACAGGAGGTCAGGCTGTCAAAGACTGTAGCTGGATTTTATGACCATAAATACTTGTACTTAAGGCTCCTAAGGCAAAGGCAATCAGATCTCATACCCCAGGGTGCAAGCTGATTGCCCCCAAAGGCCAGGAATTGATCCCCACTCCTTCCATAACTGGTGAATTACATTGTCAGGGTTTTTATACTCCCACCTGAAGCAGGAGGTCAAACTCGACAGACCAATGGTCCGAGCCAATAAGGCAAATCAAATGTGCCTACCAAGACTCTATTTCCTTTGCTGCTGCCATCCACCCAGCTGAGAATGCCAATCTGCATCAGGGCTTACAGCTAAATTGAGAGGGAAAATCATTCCATAGCCATGTTAGAGAAACTTTTTGGAAAGCCAGTTTAGTGAGCCCCGTGCTCCTGCTCCACAAACAGAGGCAGAGACACTGGGTGAGATTCTCCAAGTGGGAGAGTGCCGCGCAAACAGGAAGTGGGACTTCAAAAATTCCTGGGCTTTAAAGGGGGAGGGGAGGATGCTTATGTACCTGGGTGCAGGGCAGCGGAGTTGGAACTGCTGACCAGAGCGGTCAGGATGGGTGATGTGGGACACCTCCTGGAGGCCATTTCCAGTGACACAACCAAGTGCGGTATCTACACTGACACTCTGTCGATATAACTTTGCTGCAAAAAGCTCTACGCCTCTCGTCGAGATGGTTTAATTTTGTTGACAAAGCAAGACAGTCTTGCTGGCAGAAAGAGCACTGCAGTGTGGACACCTCCACTGTTTTGTTGACAAAACCTGACTTTAGTCGACAAAACTCTGTAGTGTAGCTAAGGCCTAAGAGCGTGAAATCTTTGAAGCCCTGCTCTGAATTAACAGGTGCCTTCATTCAGAAACACTGAGCGTTCTATACCCCCTGGCTCGCTCCCAGTGCTATTTTTATTCTGCATGCACAATCCTCACTTGCCACACTCCTGCTTTAGGGAGAGTTTAAAGAGCAAAAGGTTCCAAGTCTACACACGTGTGTGACAGATATAGACAGACAGGTAGATATGGAACTTTGATCACTGTCAGTACCACTGCAGCAGTGGAAGAGGGAGTGGTTTTCCATCATTCACTGCCACTTAAACACACCATCAGCAACAAGCTGAGAAAATGCCACGGGCTAACAAACTGTTTCAAATACCGGAAGGCAATTGGCTACCTCAGCAGTTCTCTCCCCTAAAGCTGATTTCATTAAAAAATGGTATCGAACATTTTATAGCCAGAGATTTTCAGGGAGATCTAATGATCAGAAATTAGAGCAAGGGAGGTTCTCCCTGACCTTTCAAGCCTGGGTAATTGTAGCAGCACCTCTGGGGCTGGATGGAGCCTTACTAGTGATTTTCAGAAATGTTGTGCTGATAACAGTGATTGCTGAAGTTGCTGAATGAACACAAAGCACTGGCTGTTTGGAGACGTCGGGTGCCCTGTTTTCCAGATAAAAAGTGATTAAAGACTCCTTAACAGGTTCTAAATCTGTTCTTTAGAAATTCCATTAAGCGACCTAATTAGCTAATTCAATTAACTGATTAGGTGATATTAATTAGTTAATTTAGGGGGGAAATTTATAAAGCTATCACATGAAATAAAAAAAAGCAGGAGGACGTTAGGCCAAGAGCTTCCTTTCTTAACCCCTGCAGTGCCTTAATCAGCAATTTAATTAGCCACCTGCTTTGGATAGGGAGTCATTACCTACCACTATGCACCAGTAACCTTTCCCTCCACTCCAGTATTGACTGGCATTTCAGTTCAGTGCCCAGAGAAGGCATGTACATGAGATGGATAGTACCTAAAGTGATTATGTCAGTACCCACCTGTGACGGGTTTCCCCCCTTCGAGATGCCACCTGATTTGCTGAGATACCACTGAGCTCCTCTGTTCTGCCAGCCTGGGCACCCTTTTCACCTAGGGTGACCAAATAGCAACTGTAAAAAAATGGGATGGGAGGAAAGGGGGGGGGGAAATACACACCTATATAAGAAAAACTCCCCAAAAATGGGACGGTCCCTTTAAAAATGGGACATCTGGTCACCCTATTTTTCACCTGTCTAACTGAGCCAGGCTCTTAAGCCTCCTCCAGCACACACACAGGCACGGTCACACCCAACTGCAGAATGAAACAGACACTGAGAACAGGTCTGGGAAGACTCAGCTTAAGGGACTTGCCCCAGCACTCAGGTGTCCACCTCCCTTGAAGTACAAACCCAAAGGTATATTAAGAAATCTGCCTCCTCCCTCAATATGGAGGAAGGTATGCACAGCCTCTTACCCCCCACACCTCCCCAATTCTGAATTGCACAAATGGGGTTGTATTATAAACAAGAAATAAGTTTGTTAACTATAAAAGGCAGATTTTAAGTGAATATAAGAGATAACAGACAGAACAAAGCAGATTATTAAGCAAACAAAATACGCAAGCTAAGCTTGTTTCACTAAAGAAATTGGTTACAAATAGTAATTTATCAGAGGGGTAGCCGTGTTAGTCTGAAACTGTAAAAAGCAACAGAGGGTCCTGTGGCACCTTTGAGACTAACAGAAGTACTGGGAGCATATGCATATGCTCCCAGTACTTCTGTTAGTCTCAAAGGTGCCACAGGACCCTCTGTTGCTTTTTACAAATAGTAATTTCTCACCCTAAATATTGTCACAGGTAGATTATAGAAAGTCTTGAAAGGCAGCTGCACTGGCCTGCAGCTTGAGACTTCAGGTATTTCCACTCACAGACTGGACGCCCTCACAGCCTGGGTTCAACCCTTCTCCCCTCAGTTCAGTTCTTGCTTCCAGGTGTTTTTCAGTGTCTCTTTGGGTGGGGAGGAAGAGAAGAACCATGATGATGTCACTCCCCTGCCTTATATAGCTCTTGTGTATGGCGGGAACCCTTTGTCTCCCAGTGGAAGAACACTGGTATTCCAAGGGGTGGGTCCAGTACCCGGTGACTCGGGCCCATGTCTGTGCAGGGCTGTGGCAGCCATGGCTCGTAGGCTGTCTGGAGCATCCACAGGAAGGCTAAGCTCCTTCACAGTCTATTGCCTTTGCTAATGGGCCATTAGCCCTGTCTGGCTTTTCCATTGTTGTACCTGAAGGGCTAGTTGGGGGTGACACCCAGCGTAACACATTTGAAATACAGATACATAGGGCTTGTCTACACCACACAACTTTCAGCGACAAAGCTGTGTCGACACAACCTTGTCGCTTAAAGTCAGCGTGTGTAAACTCTCTTTGTCGGTACTTTATTGTGCCGACAAAATACTTCCAGCCCTGTGAGCGGCGTTAGCTTTGTTGGTAGGAGAGCGCATGAGTATTCCCTGAGCTCCTTTCTAGACTCATAGCCTAGGACAGTGAGGTGGGAAGATAAAAATCAATCAGTAAGATCCAGAAAAGCCTAAACTGTGAAACACTGGAGGCATCATGCTGCGATAAGACTCAGCACTTACATAGCCTCTTTCATCCTCTAATCTCAAAGCACTTTGCAAGAGCTCATTTGCATGGACCCCCGGGGAAATAGACAAATATTCACCCTCCAGTTTCACAGATGGGTAAATAGAGGCCCAGGCACCTAGGGACTGATTTTCCCCTGCCTTGCACCTTGCATGGACATTTACATCCCTGCAAAGCAAGTCTGTATGTGCCAGAGGAGAATGGAAGTGTTTCAGATCCTCACTGAGCAGGTGTTGATGACAGAAAGTGTAAGGTGCAGACGAACCAGACCCCAAGCATATTGCCCAGCAGCTCAATGGAACAGAGCTCAGCAGTGCCACCTCTCAGCCACTTGCTCTCATCATTGGCCAACCAGACATAGCTGAAATCTGGCATGAATCGCTGCACGCAGATTTCTGTCTAGTTAGGCAGACACCAGAGGTTCAGATACCACCATCTGGAAGGATAATGTTTGGAGGATCTCAACCAAATTTCTGTGCCTCAGTTTCCCAAGCTGTAAAAAATGGGTGATACTGGTACTGACCTCCTTTGCACAGAGCTTTGACTCTATTGATGAGAAGCACCACATAAGAGCTAAGCATTAGGAATATTCTCTGACCCAGACTGAACCTATGAACTTTGAGAGACCTGCCCTCCATACGTCATGAGAGTTCCAAATACAGCACTGTTACAGTCATTTTATTCATGTCATCAGGACCAGATATTAGAGACAACCTATCATCTTGTGTTCCTCTGTCTGGCATGCTTGGGCAATATGTTTGGGGTATCCACCACAGCCTTACCACTTTTGTCTTATACTCAAGTTATGTCTACTTCTCTATCCATATAAGCTATACTGATATACTAGACCAGCAGAGCGCTCCTAGTGTGGATGCAGTTATACTGGTAAAGCTGCAGTTTGTACTGATATATAGCCCACCCCCCGGGCAAAATCAGATATATCGATAAAAGTGCAGCTGTACCTGTGTAACTGCATCTACACTAGGGGCTTCTACTGCCACAGCTGTGTCAGTCAGGGATCACACCTTCTTTACACCCCTGACCGACATAACTACGCCAAAAGAAGTTTGTAGCACAGACCAGGGCTGGATTTAGGGGCAGGTAACCCAGGCGACCACCTGGGGTGCGGGCTTGGGGGGCTCTTGTTGTTGTTAGCAACAAAAGGGAAAACAGCATGTTTCGGGTATTCCGTATGTGGATTCATTTTTCACTAAGCTTCTAGAACGTACAGTTCAATTTCGTGATGTTAGTACGTTTCAGTTATTCTTCAAATTAAAAAGCTTCTATAAGCTTAGAGGAAACAATTTTTTTTATTCACTTATATATGGCATGATTAAATACAGATTTATAGATCCTAGCGTGTAATTTTATCATCTTATATGACAGGGATAAATCATGAGTGCAAATCGTGCATCAAAGTTGTGAAATGGGCTACCAATGTATTCAAAAGTTTAATGGAGGGGAGGGTCACCAAAGACGCTCCTCGCCTGGGGCGCCATTTGGTCTAGGGCCAGCCCTGGAACAGACATAGCCTTAGATGGTAAGTTCCATGGGGCAGGGACCATCTTTTTGTTCTGTGTATGTGCAGCACCTGGTACAACAGGGTCCTGCTCCATGACAGGGGAGTCTTAGGGGCTACTGCAATACAAATAAAGATAAAATATAAGATTATCTACTCCAAACATTCAAAAAATCATGAATCACGCCGCTAAAAAAATCATAGATTAAAAAGAAGTGTTGGGTTCTAGTAGATTTCTGCTTTTTGAGCCTTTTGGTAACACTCGGGTCATGTTTTCAAGTTTTTCTCAGCAACCACCAGGGCCAACTACCTAGATAGAAAGCAAGCAAGCCAGCAAGCTGAGATTCTCATGTATTCCCAACACTCCAGGAGCTGGGGCTTTAAGAAAAATATCAAATATTGTCAACACTACAAATGTTTTCCTAATTATTGCTTGGGAGGGTGGCCTGTGTCCTGGTTGTGGGGGCTGGCCCACTGTTCACAGCATTCACAAAATCTCCTCCGCCACAAATATATTTCCTAGCCCCAGATTTTGCATCTGGGTCCACTTGTGATAAGAATCAGGGAAATTCCAAGCAAAAATTTCAGCTCCTTCTCATATGCACCCCACTCTAAGCCAGTGTGAATTCATATCTGTAATGTACTTGGAAGGCAATAAGCACCGTATAAAGTAAATGCTGATTATTCTGACTTCTTATCAAATGCACATGCACCCAAATCAGAACCTTTTGTTTGAACACATGTAAACAAATGAGCGGGGGTTAGATGAAATGGAGACCAGATCCAAACTACCCCAGGGGGTTAGTTTCCCCCTAAATGCCCCCATCTCTATTTGAAAAGTAGAAGGGCCAAACCCATCTATCCCAAACTGCTTCCCCATTTAAAACTTGGGGTCCCAGATGAAAAGGAACATGGATCCAAAATACCTTTGGTTTGCTCATAGGGTGACCAGATGTCCCGATTTTATAGGGACAGTCCTGATTTGGGGGTCTTTTTCTTATATAGGCTCCTATTACCCCCCACCCCTGTCCTGATTTTTCACATTTGCTGTCTGGTCACCCTATTTGCTCATCTCCATTTGAGCTCATCTGCATCATTAGAACTTCTGGGGAATGAGCATAGATAGCAGCATCCCCCTTCTATGGGTGTGAAACATGGACAGTTTACTGCAGACACATTAAGCAGCTTGAAAAATGTCACATGCGCAGTCTCCGCTCTGTTCTGAAGGTCCATTGGTGAGACAGTGTCAAACATTAACATTCTTGAAAGAGTTCACACAACTAGCCTGCAGGCAATGCTCATCAAGGCTCAGCGGAGAGGGACAGGTCACGTGCTCAGAATGGGCAATGAGAGACTCCCAAAAAGTTTTTCTATGATGAGCTCAAACTTGAGAAGCACAGGAGGGATCAACAAAAAATGCTTCAAAGACACCCTTTGGCAGAATCTCACCTCAGGCAGCATAAATCTCAATACCTTCAAGATATAGCCAAGGACCGACCTGACGGAGGAGCAACTATCAATAAAGATTGTAAACACTTAGAAGAAGGCAGACACACACACAAAATTTAAAAAAAAAAAAGGCCAGGCATCCTGCCAAGTCTTCAGTGGGAGCCTGCACATTGCGGTGTGACATCTGTTTGCAATCTTGTGCCTCACGAATCGGACCATAGAGCAACATGAGAACATACATAATGCCGTGACATCGTCGGACAGCCATACTCTGCACAGCAAAGTACAGGCCTAGATGGGGTACATATAGCAATGGAGTGCAAGTGTGTTATGTGGAAGTTCCTCTCTCGCCTGTCAGGCTCATAATAGGAGATTGGATCCTAACTGTGACGTTCTGATTTGGAAATTCTTTGAACCCAATTATCCGAAGAATTCAGGGGTGTTTAGAGTTGTAGTTTCTGTCCAGCCTGTTATGAATTAAGCCAAACTGGGATATTCAGCTGTGGTTTTGGTGCTCTGGTCTGGACCCATCTCTAGTCATGATCATATTGATGTCTCATTAACATAGCTCTTTGTATCCTGTAGTTATTTATATCACAGCAGCACCTGAAGGCCCCAGTCAGAGATCAGGGCCCCATTGTTCTAGGCCTTATACATACTCATACTGAAAAGACTGTACCTCCCCTAAAGATCTCACAGTCTGTGACAGAGACAACAGGTAGATACAGACCAGAGGAGCACAAGGGAACCGTCAGTGAGAAGATTATGATTAGCATCATCAGCAGCTGTCACAGTACACAACTCATAGTCACTGTGGCATGCTTAGGGTGTATTGCAGCAGAGGTGAGATTTGAAGGAGGATAATGGTGTGGCTTAGTGGATTTTTATGGAGAACTCCTCCAATGCATCTTTGATCGTTCTACATCGACACCGAGGTATTCACAAGCGCATGTGAACTTTTGAGAGGATCCCTTATGCTGCAGAAGTTGGTGCTAGAGTTCAGCTGTAACAGGAGCTTTGTTTAGTGGTGCCTCAGAGCAGAAGGTCAACAGCAGCTGCTTTGCCAGGGCTTTTAACGCTTTGTTCCCCTCCACACTCCGGTCCACACTGAGTTCTCTGCTCTCTAGTGGATCTGGTTAAGAATAGCTGTTTTGCTAATTGCATTACACATTAATCTTGCGGTACGTAGAGGCCAATCAGGTTGGGGTCCTATTGTTGGCCGCTGTAATACATTATCAAAGCGATTCATCCGTGTCTTATCACACTGAGATCTTAGGAAGCACCAGGATATTTTGCAGCTTGTTGCAAAAAATAAAAAAAAATGATGGTACTTTTCAACAGGTGCAATGGAAAAATCTAGGCAAAAGTCAGGACAATTTAAGCTCTGAGATTTACCTTATTCTTAAATAGAGAAATACTGAATGATTGCAGATGGTGTAACTGTTATTCCGAGAGCATAAATATTTCTCTCTAAAAAAGCTTCCCTTTGATTTGCTGCTCCCGAGTATGTGCAGTACTAAAGGGAGTGCTTCAGCCACTGACAACGTCTAATGAGCCAAGCAATTGTACTGCATGCACGGGCATTGGGGTGACGGGTGAAGGTTCAGAGATTAGCTTCACTAGGCACTTCAGCCTTGTAGGAGACATCTGTGTGTAGTGGTTGGAGCACAGGCAGGGAAACCAGCAGTGCCCGAGTTCTAGTCCTGGTTTTGCCACTGATTTGCTATGTGGCCTTGGAAAAGTCATGGGAAACTCTTCATCTCAGTTCCTTGTCTGTGTAGTGGGGAATTATAATCCGCCCCCCTCCCCCTGTCTTCCCCAACCAGGAGCACTGCAAGGACTAATTCAATAATGCTTGTACAGCACTTGTACAGAACATCATGTGATATAATAAAATGACTCTTCCCCCCTTGCAGCCTCAATGACATCACGGTATAAAGCAGCACGGCATTTGGCCCTCCGTAGTGGTATCAAACGTTTCTGTTGTACCAGGCTGGAAGTCTCAGGAGGGACGTTCGCACAGGATTGCTGAAACTTCTGGTTTATGGCCAGATGAACAATACTGGGCAAATAGCCCATCCAATAGTATTCTGACACTTCTGTTGCTTCTTCGAGCCAGAACAGATTAGACCCAATTAGCTAGTCTTGCTACCCTGGCACCTAGATATTATGGCAATGAGTATTCTAGAAAATTCAAAACTAAGAGCCAGGTTCGAGCTACCAGGTTCAGACCCCGTGTGAGCTTTCCCCTAAAACTGAGCATGCTCACGCGATGAAACGTGGGGACTGAACATAGGATAGTCAGGCCTTCAGCACATGAGCACTCAGATACTACAGTAAGGGTGACCTCAGTAGGTAGCCAGAGCTAAAGAACTCCCTTTGCTGTAAGTAAAGCTGCTATAGTGACTGGAGCCAGCCATTAACAGGAACTGTGATCACACCCACTAAGGCAGTATTTCAGACACACTCTATTAGCCAAGTCCAGCATGAGCCTCTCTGATCCACAGGCTTTCAAGTCCCAGCTGCTGACATTTTGCAACACTCTGAACCAAATTCTCCACTGGTGTAATGCCACTAACTTAAATGGAATTGCAGTAGCAGAGAATATGACCCACCCTGTCCATAGAGGCTGTGGAAGGCGGCAGATGTCCTTCCCTGATCTGGAGCAGATCACCCACTTCTAGCAGGCACAATGGGCAGTGTGCAGTCTTGAACCAATCGGAAGACTCTGATCCCTGATTGGGGTCTCTCTGTGATTCCATAACACACTCAATAAAACCTGCCTAAAGCACTGCCTGTATAATATTATACAGGGCCGGCTCCAGCTTTTTTGCCGTCCCAAGCGGCAAAGTGAAGAAAGGGAAAAAAGATAAAAAGATAAAGCTGCGATCGGTGGCACTTCGGCGGTAGCTCCACTGCGCCGCTTCGCTCCGAGAGGGACTGAGGGACCCACTGCCGAATTGCCGCTGAAGACCCGGACGTGCCGTCCCTTTCCATTGGCTGCCCCAAGCACCCACTTCCTTAGCCTGAAGCCGGCCCTGATATTATATCATAGCATGTAGTTTGATAACGCTTATCATTTCACATTATACGGTTTGCCAGTTTTAATCATGTTGTCTAGTCTTTTAGGTTTGTTAGCATTCCCTGTACCTTTGTGATTAAACAAATTGCATCCCTGTTAAGGATTTACAAAAGATATTGGCCTCTTGTACCACTGTATTTTGGATTTAAACGATGACATGGCTGGTAAAAAACACCCACCTGAAGATATGCCCCTTGAGATGGTGAAGATGCAAAAAAAAAAAAAAAAAAAAATCTCTGCATTTGCGTGAAACCCTCAAGGAGAATCCAGGGTCAACAAGACTGGGCTTTATACCACCTGAGCTGCAATGAGAATTTCCAGGGAAGTCTGCGGGGACCCCTCCTGCAGCCGTCTAGGAACAAGCAGGTAGGGAAATAAAAAAATAAGTTTCAAAATCAAGACTTGCCCTTTCAGGACGACGTTGGGAACGGATTTGTCAGCCTCAAGTGAAGTCACCCAAGAATGTGTTGTGCCAACTGGACACACTTGGCAACCCGGATCAACATGGTGCAGCTGTTCTTAATGGTAATCCTAACGTACCCATTAGGATGGAAAATATGATCTATTACACAGCAGCTGATTAATGATGGGAACAATGCTGGTGATGGGCCCAGTTTTCTGCCCACCTACACCACTGTGACTCCACTGGAGTCAATAGAGTGACAGCCATGGAAGGGACAGCAGGATAGGATCGAGTTCTCTCCCATGGCTCCCCACAGCACCAGATCAGCATTTCCAGCGCCTCTGGAGAGCCAGCTGGGAGTCCATTACTAACAGAGGAAGCAAGGCCCACACTTCTGGAGAAACTCCTCCAGAGTCCAAGAGCCATGAGACCAATGACATTCCAAAGAAGTGACTCAAAGGCTACAGAATCCAACAGAGAATGAGACTTGTCTATCCTGTTTTTTAGAGCATTCAGTAGACTTGCTTAGCAGGGACATAATTTATTTAATTCACGTGGATGGTTCAGAAACCCTATAGGAAGTTTATCTTCCTTAAATAAATTCTTATGAGCCAGATCCCATTATGGCCCATTGATTAGAGCCCTGCAACCCAAGCCGAACTTGACAGAACCCAACTACAAGCGCCGGAGCGCTGGGAGGAGGGCAGCGAGCCCGCCGCGGCTCCGCTCTCCCCGGCGGCCAGAGCGCCGTGGGGAGGGCGGCAAGCCCGCCGCGGCTCCGCTCTCCCCGGCGGCCAGAGCGTCGGGGGGAGGGCGGCGAGCCCGCCGTGGCTCTGCTCTCCCCGGCGGCCAGAGCGCCGTGGGGAGGGCGGCGAGCCCGCCGCGGCTCCGCTTTCCCCGGCGGCCAGAGCGCCGCAGGGAGGGCGGTGAGCCCAGTCGCGGCCCCGCTCTCGGGCCGGAGCGCTGCGCCGCTCGCCTCCAGGTGCCGCCCCAAGCACATGCTTGGTGGGCTGGTGCCTGGAGCCGGCCCTGTCTAGGACACAGTGTACATGATACACATGTCCTATACATCCACTCGTGGGTGTCTGCCAGCACACGTCAGGTCCTACACAACATCAAATATTAAGCACAAGTGCATGACTCCCCACTTACTTTCTGACTGGGGGATTCGAGGGCACAAAGAGCAGCTGGGCGCCCAGCTCCCAGGGTAAGTTGGGGAGACTGGGAGCCTAACTGCCATCTATGCCTGTGACAATCTCCCCCTTTATCATCCTCCTCCTCCATGTTCTTGGAAAACTCACAGCCATAGTCCTCATGGGAGTTGAAATATTAACAGGGTAAGAAGCTGGTGGCTTCGATAATTGAAGGACCCTGGAGCCTCTCCCAACTTCTAATTAGCAGTTTCCTGCTTGAGGTACTTCCCTTCCTGGCTCTCTTTTCTTTCAACCAATAGGGTTTTTTTAGTCCTATAGTACTTGCCAGTTCCCCCTGCCCCTCATGTGGCATGATGTCAAATCCTCAGTGAGCAGTCCAGGATCAACAAATATTCCAGTTATCCTCAGCACTACAGTAGAAGCTTTCAACACAGCCAGTACATGCAATCCTCTGCAGGCTGATTCCTTAGCAGGGGTTCTTTTGCAAGAACGTCACCATGTGATTGCACAGACCTAGTGCTAGACAGAAGGCTCCCGTGTTTACCAGAATAAGGTTGGAGAAACATATCTATCTTGCCGCTCACTGCAGAAGGGTTTGCTGGAGTGGCAATTCAGAAGAAGGGTCCCTGATGCCTAAGGCATGTGTGGACTTTGGATAAGTAACCACAGCAAAGGTACGCGAGCAGCACAATTGGCATTAATATGGATTTCTGTCTGTTGGCAGGGATGCTGTCACCCAGCCGACAGGACAGAATAGACTGAGATCCACAGCTGCTTGCAGTCTGCAGGCACAGGAAATTGCTCATGTAATCTTCTTCAGTGCTCCAGCAGAAGGGGAATCCCCTGAGGTTCCTGTCAACATGGCCCGAGTGAAAACTCCTTCCTGACACCACACTTCACACTCATGCAAGCAAGTGAGAATCACCATCGTTACTCAGCCAAAGATGGAAGGTTTTTTCCTTTTTCTGAATCCTGCTAAGCTTTAGGACTCAATGCTACCTTGTGGCAATGAGTTCCACAGGCTAAATGTGAATTATATGAAAAATTAATTGTCTTTATCAGTTCTGAATTTGCTGTTCTCCATTTTGTATCTTCTTGATCTTGCATCATGAGCAAGATGACTAGAAGTGCACCATCTAGGTCCTCTCTATTATTCCCTAATTTTATATACTGCTAGCAGGTCCCTCTCAGTCATCTCTCTAAGACAGACAATTCCAGTTTTTCCTCCATCTTCAGCTGGGCTTTCCTGTAAGATCTCCAGTTGAAGCTCTGATCCTCCTGAGTCCTGAGATCCAAAAGCCATCTTCTATTCTATGAATTACTAATCCTTGTATTATTGACTGTAATTAATTACCACTGTATCATGTGCATGGCACTTTACAAAAGCAGATAAAGTCCCTGCTGCTGCAGAGTTTGCAAGGCAAATTAAGAAAAGGGCAAGAGGAGATGAAGTCAGAAGACAATACATGGTGCTGTGGTCCAATGCCTAGAGCACTCAACTAGGAGTCCAGAAGCCGCTCTTGTTCTGCCACTGACATACTGTTGGCCGTGGGCCAGTCTCTGTGTCTCTGTTTCCCCTCCCGCCCTTTGTTTCATCTTGCCTAGCACACCCTTAGGGCAGGGATTGTTTAAGCCGTGCGTACCACACGCTGGTGCTACTGTAATATAAATAATGTGCTCACTCAGAGAGTAATGCACGTCCGTCTGGTTTGGATTTTTCAGTGAGAGGACAGTTGTTTAAGCACCTCCTGGCAGAAACAGGTTTCGAGAAGCAACCTGAAGTTGGAAAAGCTCTGATCATGGCAGACTGGGTCCAGAAAAGATTTCACGGGGCCTCAGCTCTTAGCTTGGACAATAATACCTAGCTCTTATATCCTGCTTTTCACCAATAGCTCTCAAAGCACTTTACAAAGGAGGTCAGTATCAATATCCCCATTTTTCAGATGGGGAAACTGAGGCAAAGAGCAGTGAAGCAACTTGCCCAAGGTCACCCAGCAGCCTAGTGGTCAACCCCCAAAATAGAACCCAACCCTCCTTAGTTCCAGACCAGGGCACTAACCATTAGACCACATACTCCTTTGTAACATATTCCTTGGGGCTAGCGATATCAATGATCTATTTATTTCATTAAAGGCTATTGCCAGCATAAGGACAGTATCATTTCCTGGTTTGTTTATGCTGCTGCTAATCAGCAACACGTGTTGTGTTTGGCATTGTATCAGTACGTATCTGCCATCTTCAGCTGACACTTTTGAGGCAGAGTCCAGCTGCATGAAGCAACTCAATCTTAAACATCCCTCTTCTAGTCTCTATTTTAGAAAGACACTCAGCAACCTCTTGTATCCACAAATAAAACAAAACCTAAACAGCATTTCAAATCAAGCTAATCCAAGTTTGGCACGGGTGCATTTTTAGTCAGATGCTTGTGGAGTGGGTGTTGCCTTTTCTGGATTGTAAGAGATGGTTCTGAGATGGGTGGTGTGGTGCTGCATAGCTGGAAAAAACCACAGTGCAGAGTAGATTTTTGCACTAAGAAGCACTACAAATCCACCATCACACAGGTAAGCCTTACGTGTTTCAAAGCCTGTACTTCATCCTGTTTTGTACAAATAACTCATCCACTCGTATGCCTCTCTCCTGAGAGTGGGACACTCACCTATTCTCAGTTCTCTGTGCTAGCTTCCTGCCTGGCTACAGGACTGATCCTGGAAAGTGCTGAGTGCCCTTCCTCAGTGAGCGGTCAGAGTAGTCAGCCCACAGGTGCCAATTTTCTTCTGTCTGGGTGGGTGCTTCACCCCCGCTCCACCCTGAGGCCCAACGGAGCAGCTGATGGGTGAGAATCGGTGGGACCCGCTGAACAGCTGATCGGCGGGTGGGTGCTGAGCACCCACCATTTTTTTCCCAGGGGTGCTCCAGCCCGGGAGCACCCACGGAGTCGGCGCCTCTGATTCAGTCCCTAGCAGGGGGTACTTGGCACCACAACACCCAGGGCTTCTCTATATGGCCCTGCAATTTGGATGATGGGGCTGTGAATTGCAGAGTGCACCAAAGTGCTACGCTGTACCTGCGACATGGGGTGCTGGTAACATGAACTAGAAGGCACCTCGTTTGTCTTAACGCAGGCCTGTTTGAAGAGGATTATGTTAAGGTGAACTGGTTACCTTTTAGTTTCCACCCAGGGAATTTACAGCACTTTAGTGTGTGCTGCAACTCACACCCTGCAGTCCATACTGTGGCATAGTGTAGACACAGCCTCAGTTCTAAACTGCCATCCAGTTCCTGAGTGGTGAGAATCACTCTGATCTGCTGGTCATGTCTGGATAAATCAGCGAGTGATGGTGCCCTCTGCTGGGCAAGCTTGGAGAATAAAGGCCAGCCAGTTTAGCAAGTTCTCACATTCCAGTGATCTATGCTCTTGGAGCTGAAAGCGGTGAGTGCTAGTCCCAGCTCTCTAGTTGTGTGTGTAATCTAGATAATAATGTCATGAAAAACTGAGTTAAAAGAACATTAAGGTTGCACACGCAAACACTTAAAAGTTAGGATTGGGAATGCCAGAATTAAGGTTGCCTGAGCAACCTTAATGCAGCCCCTTGTGCATATATATTGTGATATAATCTTACCAAACCTAACATCACATCAGAGGGCTGTAGCATAGCTAGAAACAGAACTGAACTCTGGGTCCCAGTCCACTGCCTTAAACACAGAGACTCTTTCTTGCACCTCTTCGTCTCACTGTCCCTCCTGTGCCCTGAATGCGTCTGGAGTCCTGTACAAAGTTCATATGTGATCACATCTTTAAAGATTATCATAATGCCTAAACACAATGGTGAACTCAAGTTTCACAGGCAGCAGCCTTAATTCTGGCATTTCCAAACTCCTGAGTACTTAACTTTGCAACCTTAACATTCTTTTACCATTGGTTTTTGTGAGGCATTTCCTAGGGTTTTTTAAAAAGCAAACTGTAAAAACCAGAAACCCCATCAAATGGAGCAATATGGAACACAGCCATAGATCATGAGCAAAGTCTGAACCTGGGACTTTTAGATCTACAGCACAGATCTCTACCACTTGAATTAAAGGAGTAACAGCT
The DNA here is from genome assembly GCF_027887155.1 of Malaclemys terrapin pileata. Classification (NCBI taxonomy): domain Eukaryota; kingdom Metazoa; phylum Chordata; order Testudines; family Emydidae; genus Malaclemys; species Malaclemys terrapin. Next base: position 274,294,101 of record NC_071506.1, read on the forward strand.
AGCAGTAGTAGGCTACTTAACCACAAGAGAGATGCAATATATGCTTTGCCAGTGGTTTACACAGCTACTTGCTAGACAGCAGAGGAATGTTGGAAATAAGGTTTTCTGGGTTCGGTTCCTGGCCTCTGGATGGAAGTATCATCTAGCTGCGTAGTTACATCCGAAGAAGTGGGCAGTAGCCCATGAAAGCTTATGCTCTAATAAATTTGTTAGTCTCTAAGGTGCCACAAGTACTCCTGTTCTAGTTACAGGGGTAAATGGTTACACAGGATGCAAGGCAGTGGAGAATCAAGCCCATTACGTCTTGCTGACAGCTCATGAAATGTGTTACTCATCTCTGCCTCCCTCCCTGCACACACAGCGCCCCCCTCCTTGCTCTGTTCCTTACCCCAGAGCTCCCCACAACTGGTGGGTTGCTCTCACTTGTGCTACCCCATCTGTCTTGAACTCCTTCTCTAACTCCACGTCAGTTCCCATCTTTAGAGCTCACTTCCCACCATAGCCTTCTTGTTCAACGTGAAGCCGTGGCTGATCTTAAACTACCACCCCATGCCCAGCTGCAGTGTAATTAGTCAAGAGGATAATTGCAACTTTCAATGTAAGGGGCTTTTCCTCTCCTTTACACCACCTTCATCCATCAATTTAATAAATAAATTAATTGAGATATCTTATCAAACTGGAAGGGACCTTGAAAGGTCATCAAGTCCAGCCCCCTGCCTTCACAAGCAGGACCAAGTACTGATTTTTGCCCCAGATCCCCCAGTGGCCCCCTCAAGGATTGAGCTCACAACCCTGGGTTTAACAGGCCAATGCTCAAACCACTGAGCTATCTGTTCCCCCCTCCCACTTGCCCCTTACTACCTGAACCCAGCTCCAGAAAGCCACCTTCCTTCAGTTCTGCCAGTCACCTTTCCTGTAAACCATTTAGTGATGCTTTCTACAGCAGATACTCTCCAGCTAAAACTGCATGCTATTGCACTGCGTCTGCCTTGGCAGCAGGAAAAGCAACACCGCCCTGCTCCGACTGTTAGGGTGGTTTATTTTCCCCATACAAGAAGCCTCCCAGACTGCTCCATTCTACAGCCAGCATGTCCATTCCTATGGCTTTGGGAGGGTCTGTTTGAAAGCACCCTACTGGGCCGGCAGCGAGAGGAGTCAGCACGGTCAGAAAGGCAAAAACAGCAGGGTTCAGTAGGATCTGGGAACCTGACCAACAACGCTGGCTGCGGTAGTTAGCGAGAGTCCTCGATCCCGGTAGAACAAAAGTCAGGACATGGAGGAGGGGGTAGAGAAGACAGAAAAGGATGAGAAATCAGAAGAGGCACCCACCCAGCATGTCCCACCCATTAAACCCCTCCCCCACACACATATTAACGGGAAAAGACTTCCTCTGGCTTTTTGAGGACTGCATATTTAAGAGAGGTTCCTATTCAGTTGATCCCAATAAAGCATCACTTGGCCACCACTCCAGCTTCTGCAGAACAAGCATATTATTCAGGCAAGCTGCTCTCCGCTCCAGTTACCTTCTGTGGGTTTAATAGCAGACATGTTCTCTAGCTGCCCTGATCACGAGCCACTGTCCGCACTAGGTGAGGTGTAAAGGGACCGCAGCATTCCTCCTAGAGGCTCCCCCACACAACACATGCTGCTGCAGTGGTAGCTCCAGCAGCCTTAAGGCGGAGCGCCATGGGCTGTCCTCTGTGTCCAGCGAGTTCTTCCAGCTGGGGGTAGGGTCTGGGGGAGCACAGCTCTTCTCCCCCAAACCCATTCACTCTCACTGGGTACAGACTACAGAACACTAGCAGGGATCAATATCTGCCCCTGGAACCAGGAAAGAAGCCTCTTTATGGCCTTTGATCCCATTTCACACTGGCCTAGTGTGGGTGACTAAGATTCGCTCTGCTGGCTTGACCCAGACACTGTAATCCTACTGGTTCCTCACAGCTAAGGGAGCTGTCCTTTTGGCTCAGCTGGTCAAGGCCTGTGTTTTTGATGCCAAAGGTCTCAGGTTCAAACCCAGCTGATGACCAATTCACTGCACAAGGCCAGACACAATCAAGACCTACATTCTCCCAGGGCCAGCTGGGAACAGGCAGGGTGACCTGCTAGAACTTTTGCATCCCTCACTGCTAGGGGTCTGAGTCTCGAGGAGTAGCCATCTCTGCATCGAGGATGTGACATGCTGTCTCCAAGCACTGTGTTGACATACACTTCCTCTCCTCGTAGGTGTGAGTTCAAAAGAACTAGCCTTGCTGACTCACAGGGTCCAACATGCCTTGTTATCCACCAGCTCCAGATGAGTCATCACCATGGGGGAGTAACATCCAGCATCTGCAGTGCATATTTATGGCATCAGCTGTGTCAGCAGGGAGGTTGTTTGTAGGGAGTAACTATGGACAGAGGAAAGTTGGCAAGCACTGAGAGACTAGGGATGGGGGAAAATACCCCACCCCCGCAGCCTCCAAACGCCCCACGTTGCTGGAATCAACCTTTTTGTTCGATGGAAATATTTGCATATGGCTTTTCCTGTTTATTGTGTTTTCCAGCCAAGACTAGACTGGCTGAAATACCAGAATACTCTTGTGGTGTTGCCAGCTGGGACGGAAGTCCTGCAGATCCTCTAAGGAAGCTTGTTCTTGCAGGATTCCACTTCGGATTGCAAACCCAAGGGGCCAGATCCTCAGTTGTGTAAACCGGAGTGGTTCCACTGAAGTCTGCAAAGCTACGCTTATTTAGACTCGCTGAGGATTAACATTTATGCTTCTTTACACCCACTGAGGATCTGGCCACTAAGAGCTCTGCATACGCATCTGGGGCTGAGTTGAGCACTTCTGAGCTGCAAAGCAATTTTTTGCCACTCTTTTCACCCAGCGCAACTGATTTCCACCCCTATGATCACAGCACAATGCCCAGGGCTGGGCTCAGGCGTCTGGGCAAGATTAGTGGGATGATCTTTTGGGATACACCCCAAAAATTAACCGAGTCATTTTATATGAAAGTTATATGTATGCTGGGGTTGGGGGGTGATATTTCGGTCCAGCCAGCTTCCTACTGCTGAAACAGAGCCCAGATTCAGCACCTTTTAACTCCAGCGGTTGGGTTTCTATTGTTAAGGCTGTCTTTGCAAGGAACAAGGGCAAGACATGTGTTCTTTTTAAACGAAAGTTTATTTGAAGTGTTCATTAATAGTCTGTAAAGGATTATTAAATGATTAATAGATATTTTAATTAACGGTTAATCAATTGTTATAGCGTCCTTCAGGTCAATAACTGATAACTATCTATAAAACCTCCTACTGATGGGCTTCTAACTGTCACTATTCTGCTCAGGCATATAACATCTATTCATCATTTATCAACCCTTTATGAACTATTTATAAATGTGGCTAGTTTCTCTTTACGCAGTTGTTCCCCCAACTCAGAGGTGCCATAAACTGGGAGTTTCATAGGGTTCAGAGGTTGAATCTGCTCTGAACCTTTGAGGTTTGTCCATCTCACCAGCAGGGACTTCCCAGCTAAACAAAGAGGAAGTGCAGTTGTGCTGGTAGTGGCTTAAGTCACGCTGTGCCAAGATTCGGCGATGAAGCAGGAAAGAGCCTCGTTTTCACAGCTGGGGAAAAAAACATGGAAGCTGGCCAGAATTGGATGCACGGTCTGTCTCCTCTGACCCCACTATATAGCAAAACTGCCAGCTTCATCTATGGTAAAATTCACCTGAAGTCATTCTTTTGGCGATGGTCATTTATAAAGTCACATAACGTATCTAAAGAAGCAAAATAGCATGAGGTGCAAGGTGTGTTTATTCGGTATTTCTCTTCCCATACGCATTGTCTTCAATGCTAAAAACAGTGGCTATTTTACCTCAGCGCAGCTAACACATGGACGCTATCCTGAGGGAAAAAACGCAGTGAGGGCAAGGCACTTTGGTTTTATCATGAGGGGAACTAGGCAAGGGCAGCACTATACCCACACCTGGGGTTGTCCTCACCTAGTTTGCCTCACAGAAGAGCTAAAGTACTTTGTTTCCCTGTGGTTTTACCACAAGATAGCACCTGCCCATTAGTTACCCTGTGGTAAAAAAAATACACCATTTTTAGAAATGCAGCAAAGCCCCCGCTGGTCTTCACTAGACTTTTTTACCTTGAGTTAACTGATAGCCAGTTAACTCTAGGTACTTTGCATGTTCATTAAAACCAGCGTGGACACTCCCCAGACATTTGATCTAGACTACAAATGAGTGATCTGCTGATAATATGCTGTTTCCTGAAGTTTGGAAGTGTTTGGATCTATCATAGAAATACAGGCTGGCAAAAAAATGTTGATCTAGATCAGGACTTGAATTCCCTATAGTTTGGGGTGTATTTAGATCTGGGCTTTGCTTCAGGCCCATCTTAATTTGCATCTTTTGCGATGCAGTAATTTAACATGCCCAAAAAATAAAGAGAAAATTCACTGCAAAGCAGAATTTTATGCAGATTTGGCAGGGAAATGGAATGAAGGGTTTATTCCGTCTTCTTTCCTATGACGAGAGGTGATTAGCAACATTCAGATAACAAGGGTCAGAGTAGCGAGCCAATGGATAGCTTCAGAGGTGGCTTGGTGTAATTTTGAGATACCACCAGCAAACGACCGAAGTGGGATTTACAATGTGGTCCATAGTTTTTGACTGGTGTCCACAGTCACATTCTGCATTGTCTCTCATCATCCAGAGGTAACAGGTGACAGTATCTGCCATACAGTGTTCTAAAATGGTTCCATCTGGACCATTGTTTCTGGGGTAGTTGATGCCTGGACATTCTTTTGAGAGGTCAACAACCAGGTGTTTGTTTGGAACACAAGCATTATCCCAGAATTCCTTCCAGTGTGACTCAGGACTGAATGAGGATGCTTTAGGAGCTTTAGCCCAATCCCAAAAAGGCTTGCAAGATTCCAGACGTGTCTTTGGAAGGTGCTGGAGGTCTTCACGAATTGGTAAGCTGAAGCTGGCCCTGGTTTGATTTTACTCCCAAACTGTGTGCATATTGTCACTCTGGATTTTGGGTGGGGATATGTGTGCCAGAGTGGGCAACCTTTGAACATGTGTTGATTTCAATATTCCAGTTATAGTTCTTATCGTCGCGTGAAGCTGCACACCCAGGGATTTGGTATGTGAGCTACCTGCCCAGACTGGTGCACAATATTCAGCAGTCAAGTACACAAGAGCTAGAGTCACTTTATCAAGTGTAAAAAGCAGCAGAGGGTCCTGTGGCACCTTTAAGACTAACAGAAGTATTAGAGTATTAGCTTTCGTGGGTGAATGCCCACTTCAGCAGACGCAAAGCACTTTATCAAGTGTGTAGGCCTCTGCACCCCATATGTTGCCTGTACGTTTTCGACTAAGATTAGTGCTGGCTTTTACCTTCCAGATGAGCTTTAAAAGTGAAGCTTGTGCCCAAAGTTACATGCAGATACTTCAGGTGAGGCTCAGTTCTGATCTGCTGACTGCAAAAGGGGACATTGAATCAGGAGTGGCGGAAGGTCCCTAAAAGGGGTGGGGGCTACTAGTGCCCCATTATCTTGCAAGCTGTGGAGATGAGTGATATTGGATAATAGCTGGTGGCATCATGCTTGAGAAGGGAAACAACTATCCCCTAATGCCAACTTTTTGGGATCTTCCCATCTAATGTATGGCAGTGAATAGGTCTGCCAACCGTACACATCCCTTTGTCCCCCAAAAGAGCTCATCCTGAACCTTCTGGCAAGTCAGTTTTGGTCTTTGTATTATGGAGAAGATGAGGAACAGCACTGGCTGTCACTTTCGGTTGACAGTGTTTTACAAAGACAGTAGCTCCAAGCTTATGGAGGAGTGTCCAGGCTTTGCAACTGGAATAAGTCAAGCCAAGACCCTCCACTGTCTCTTTCCCTCTCTCCAGGCAGGCAGAGTTCAATGACTAATAGTGCTTTTGCTGGGTCAGGATCACTGCTCTTCTCAAACTCTTTGAAGAATGCTTCTGTCTCCAGCTGCCAACAAGGTGTACAAACCTTGCTATAGCCATGGGGAGTGTATTTCACAGCAGCTTTGTTTAGATGGTGAACAAAGCATAATTTTCTGGGGCTGGCTTGATACGGTGTATCTTGTCTTCAGCTTCTACAGTCTGTGCAGCTCAGTTTTCTCTGCAGAAATTCCAGCCTGGTTTTGGTGTTGATTCAATCAGCGGAACTCCACACACTTCCAGAGTAATGGAAGTTTCCGAGCACAGTTCGTCAGGCTTGCAGAGGAACACCACTATTGTCGTGCCACAGAGGTGCAGGTCGTGTTCAGTATTCCATCTGGCTGGGCGAAAAGTCACTCCTTTGGGGTCGAAAAGAAGGTGGACATTTACGAATGACGCTCGGTCTGTGAGTTGATCACCAGCTGCATCGTTTCTGCGATAGCCCCATTGTGAGTGGTGGCTATTGGACTCACCAAGATACACAGCTGGTGGGAAAAAATGGTAACATAGGCTTTGGCCATTCAGAATTTGGAGGTTTGTAGAATTTATTATGGTCAATTGTCAGATTCTTATTGCAGCCACAGAGATTACCAGGGCCTTGGATTCTTCCAGGACTGAGCCATCTTTAAGACTACGCATGATATACGTGGTGAGACCATATTTCACATTGTTTACTATGGCAGTAAGTTCATAGCTATGAGTTTTGTATGATACAGCTTGCTCACGATCTGCAGCATGAGTTTTTTGTAGCACAAGCACATCAATTTCATTCCCCGTGGAGCTCTTGAAAGATAGTCAGACTTTGCATGCGACAGACTTTCCACATTAAGTTGGTACGCATTTACATCTGGTCCCACAGGTCTTCCATGCTGTCCCCGACAAGGGATCGTAACAGATTTTGCTTTGCCAATCATACCAGGAGATGAGCAAATCGATATCTGGTAGCTTTTTGATGATATTCATTGTGTTAATCAATAACATGTAACCAGAATGCCATGTGAAGGCCGTTGTCTTGCTCACTTATTCTATAAACTGTACACACATGCAGGCTTGTTAGAAACAAGAGATGGATTCAATTGTTTGCAGAGGCGCGAAAGAGGGAGCCGAGATTTAACTATTAAGGCAAACCTCAGGAGAGGATGGAATTAGTTTCTGGTTGAGCCAAATGTTTCCCTCTCAAAGAAACAAATGAATCAAAGCCACGCTAAGTCAGTCAAATCACCCAAGCACATGCCAGCACCACTAGTTTCCCTTGGTTTTATGCCACTTCAGGACAGCCATGCAGCGCTCTCCCTAGCTTGGAGGAAAGCCTTCTGAAGGGGCTGCCTTTGTAGAGCTTCCCAGGTGGGGTTAGACGAATGATTTATTGCTAGTCAGCTTCAGAAGAGCTCCACGCACCAAGGGCTTGGCTTGGATTTCAGTTAATTGTGTGCATGTTGGGAAGACACTTGAGTCTCTACTACGTGGTCCCTTGGGTAGCACATTTGCCCGGTGCAAAGTGTGTGCAAAATGCCATCAAATCAGAATTCTCCACTCACCCGGGTGGCAGCATTTAAGACCCACCTGCATTCAGATCTTGCTCCCCATTTTGCCCCACACTGGCAGCACAAAACAGGCCGAAATCTGTTTAATTAGCTCCCCAAGGATTCCCACAGCGTGAGCAAATCCCCGGTTGGCACAGAACTGCTATAGTGGCTCCTACCTTACCCTGCTTCTGATCCCCAGCACAGAGGCATGAGCTAGGGCGCAGCTGCACCTGGCAGATCCTCAACTGCCGTAACAGCCTCTTGGGGACTGTTACCAGCTGGTGCACCTTAGAGCAGCCTTGAAACGGTTCTCATGTCCTGCCTTAGGGTCAGACTGGTACTGGACTGCCCCATGGACTAGAGCCCGGAATCAGGCTCTATCTCCCGGAGGCTGCTAAAGCCAATCCGGGAGATTTTAGGCCGCTAGAAGGCCGACAGCGCAGCGGGGCTAAGGCAGGCTCCCTGCCTGCCCTGGCCCCACGCCGCTCCCAGAAGCGGCCAACATATCTCTGAGGCCTCTGGGGGATGGGGCAGGGGTCTCCGCACGCTGCCCGCATCCTGAGCACTGACTCCACAGCTCCCATTGGCCAGGAACTGCGGCTAATGGGAGCTGCAGGGGCATTGCCTGCAGGCAGGGACAGCTCACAGAGCCCCCTGACTCCCCACCAGGTGCTGCAGGGATGTGCTGGCCACTTCTAGGAATGACACAAGGAGGGGCCCTCGAGCCTTGCCTACCTCCGGCGGCTCCCGGTCCACGGCACAGCAGGGCTAAGGCAGGCTCCACCCCCGCAGCTCCCATTGGCCGCAGTTCCTGGACAGTGGGTGCTGCGGAGTCGGTGCTTGGGGTGTGGGCTGAGAGTGGAGACCCCTGCCCCCCCCCCACAGGGGCCAGAGATGCCAGTTGCTTCTGGGAGCACTGTGGGGCCAGGGCAGGCAGGAAGCCTGCCTTAGCCCCGCTGCACCACTGACCGGGAACCACCCAAGCTAAGTGCCACCCAGCCAGAGCTTGCACCCCTCACTCCCCCCCACACCACAACCCCTCCCCAGCCCAGAGCCCCATCCTGCACCCAAACTCCCTCTAAGAGCCTGCACCCCCTCCTGTTCCTCAACTCTCTGCCCCAGCCTTGAGCCCCCTCCAGCATCCAAACTCCCTCTCAAAGCTTGCACCCAAACCCCCTCCCCCAGCCCTGAGCCCACTCCAGCACCCCACACCTCCTCCTGCACCCCAACCCCCTCCGCAGCCCGATGAAAGTGAGGGTGGGGGAGAGCGAGCGACAGAGGGAGGAGGGATGGAGTAGGGTGACCAGACAGCAAGTGTGAAAAATTGGGACAGGGGGTGGGGGGTAATAGGAGCCTATATAAGAAAAAGACCCCAAAATCAGGACTGTCCCTATGAAATCAGGACATCTGGTCACCCTAGTATGGAGTGAGCAGTGTGGGGCCTTGGAGAAGGGGTGCAGGAGGGGTGGAGCCACAGGGAATGGGCAGGGCAGGGGTAGGGCAAGGGTGTTTGGGCTTGTGTGTTTAGACAGTTGGCAACCCTAATGAACAGAGATATGTGAAAGTGGCTTAAACCTGTCTTCACACCCACCTCCTCTCCCAAGCTGCACTGAACACAAAAGGGCCAGTCCCAGGGATCTGGCCTCCTATCGCTCGCTTGTTCTAGGGGAGTCACATCCTCCTCTTCTACCTCAACTGTTTTGTCCAAGTCACACACTTCTTAGCAAATTTAAACTACAGCCAAAACATTGGAATTTGATGAGAACAGTGGGTGAGAACACCCTAACATGGTGAAAAGCAACAAAGAGTCCTGTGGCACCTTATAGACTAACAGATAAGGTGCCACGGGACGCTTTGTTGCTTTTTACAGATTCAGACTAACACGGCTACCCCTCTGATACCTAACATGGTGAGACATGCCAGAAGACATCTGATGAACACAGCTGGTTAATGTGATGTGATTAGCTTTGTAACCTTTGTTTTCTGTGTCCTGGCCCTTTAAAAATCTAAGGACTGCTCTCGGCAGAGACAGGTGTCCCTTTTGTGCTCACTGCAGCGCAGATTGTCAGAGGAGACGCATGCACACACACTGTGCTCTCCCCATGGAGACCTCACTTTTGTTTGTGCTTGTCTTCCTTAATTTAAAATGAAAGTCATTCAGACTGAATGTATATGGTTCTGCGTGTACAGACGTGCCACCCTTAGGACCTCGTTTGCAGATCTCATCTGAAAGACAGATCTCTAGCAGCACCAGAGACCCCTGCCACAGCATCACCCTCGGGCGTCCGTGCAGTATCGACTGTCCTACTGTAAGGAGTGCCACTTCTTGAGTGACCAGCACCACTCCCTGCAGATCCGAGGGTTTTCCTTGGGCTGTCTCCCAGTCACGTACCGACCAAGCCCAACCTCGCTTTGCCATGGAATCTCATGCCAAAGGTGGGGTGACTGAAGGCTACAGAACATGATACTTCAATTGACAATTGCTTCCTTAATGAGTTAGGAACACTGGCAGACCCCTCCATGTAAAGTCAATGGTGAGCTACCCTGGGGAAATTCACTATTCACATCAGTTTGTCACCTCGCCCGGTATCCGAGATGAAAAGATCATTTTGCTACTTAGTGTATTATGTGGATACTGAGGGCAAGAATCATTTAATCACTGTAGCTGGCACCACATCCAGCTTCCACCAGCTCCTATGTAATAAGCAAGAACGAGGTAGGGGACAGGGATACCCTGCTAGTGGCCTGGTTTACGGGGTTTAGATCTCCTCTCCCCAAGGAGTGTAGACTCAGAGGCCAGCCAGTGCCTCTGGGCACGTAGAAACAAACACACCATCACATGATCCGGGAACTGCCTAAGTGGACTCTGCAAGCTCCCGGGGATTTTGAAGAGCAGTTCCCCAGAAGGTGTCTTTATAGGCTTCTTCATTAGTAACAACCGCCTGCATGGATCCATAAGTCCACTCTCCCTTGAGGTGAGAGATGAACTCTCCTCTGCCCTAGCTTCGCTGTAGCCCCCATGCCCTCCACGTCCCTCTTTCTGGGGAGATGGGACCCCTGTGCTGGATGGTGCAGCATGACCCCCTTTGTGGGGTGCAGAGACCCAGCACAGAATTCCCACCCAGACTTCCAAACCTCTCAGGTGACAGGCCTTCAAAATGACTCTTGGAACTGGGAACCGGCTGACTCGCCTGGGGCACAGGTGGCCTGGCAGGTTTCAATCATAGGCTCAGACAAGTCAGAGATGGAAAACCAGCTTGATCATCAATTCTTGCAAGTACAGGATTTCTCCCCTCCCCCATCCCACAAGTGGGGATGTTTCAGTTACTTAACTAAACTACTCTTGACCTTACACCACTGAGGAGTGGGGGGTTAGGAAACTGAGGCGGGAGCTGTCTGGGAAGCAGTGTAGCCTAGGGGCTAGGACACAGATTGGGAGTGCTAGTCCTAGCTCTGCCACTGACCTCATGTGTGACTTGGGTGAGTCACTTCATCTCGGTGCCTCTCTTTCTCCTTGTCTATGTAGAATGTAAGTGCTTTGGGGCAGGGACTGTCTCCTATTGAGAATGTGTACAGCACCTAGCCCAACAGGGTGCTGATCTTGGTTCGAGACTCTAGGAACAACTGCAACAAACAAAGAAATAGGAAGCCATAAGAGATGCTCCACGGAGGAGCCGCTTTCACAGCGACTCTCACATCTGGTGGGATTTTGCAGCCCATCAGTGCACCTCTGGGAGCAGCATTCCCCTCAGGTCCACAGCCAGAAAAAAAAGGATGTGGCCACTGCGCTGTGGGAAAGTCTTGCAAAGGTTTCTGAGTCTGGAGGGCTCTTACTCAGCACACTAGGGGAAGAAGGGGCCAGCTGATCTGCGTTCCCCACATAGGCTTCATTAGCATCAGTAAACTGCACTGAAGCTGGGAAGTGCTAGATATTCTGACAGCATCACAGATAGGCCAAGCAGGGTCTGGAGCTCCCGCAGACAGGGAGTGCATGGAGATGACCCTGCCCCGCAGAGGAAAGCAGAGGCAGGGGTTTTCCGCAGCAATTAACCCACTCCCCCCCGCCCTCCCGCACTGGGGACAAGAGAAGCAACAGGGAAGAGTGGTGCAGAGACTGAACCAAGAGGGCAGCGGGGAGAGCAAAGGGGAAAGGGATGCAGTTTTTGCAGAGGAGGAAACACTCTGCAGGAGGGTGGGTTGGCTGCCAGGGCCGCCTTGTGCTGTAGCATAGCACAGCAATGCCGTGAGAGCGGCCCGGCACGGCCGAGGGACTGAAACCACCCAGTGTGGAGCATAAGGTCCCCTCCTCACATGTCCTGCTGGGCTCCACATCCCAGGGAAGAGCACGGGCAGGAGGGCACCTGGAACATCAGTGGGGAGGGGGGGGGGCAGTGTGGACACCTGGCTGCACAGGCTTGCGTCAGCACTTGCCAGGCCTTGTAGGCTGGGATCTGCTATCTGGGGTTCCCTATGTGTGGAGGAGAGTCAGATTCGGCCCTCGGTTACCCCTGTGCAGAGCCCCGCTGACTTCAACTAATTGGCCTCCTGTGGACGAATCCTGTTCGGTCTCATAGGGGCAACTTCAGTGCTAGCAGTGGGGTCCCCTGGGATTCAGAGCCATTTCCCCGAGTGCAGCAGGCCATTTCCCCTGTGTGCGGAGTCCCTTGCTCAAAGATTCTCTGTGTTCAATGCATAGAACCGTGGCCGGCTCTGAGGCACCACCGTAATGAACAGATTAATAGTCGTAACAGAGCCAGCCCTGTGTGTGTACAGAGATCTAGGACCATGGAGAAGCCAGGCTCCGTCCTGGGGTGCTGTGTGACCAGCAGCAACCTTGGACAATGGCAGATCAGGTTTCTTGCTTGGTCTCTCACATGCCCAGCAAGGAGGTTGCTTTCCCTCAGGCAGAGAACCACGGGGTGTTGGCTTCAGAGGCGGTCCCGCTGGCTCCCAAAGCCCTGCTCCTAGGAGCCAAGAGGCTGTGGCAACAGGCCCTGAAACGGCCCACACCCTGCCCAGAATGGCGAGCCAACTCCTGCGGGCTCCCAGCAGCAACGCCTTGGCCCAGGTCTGCAGAGAGCATGGAAAGGCAGCCCCAACTCCACGTGAATCAGTGCCTGCTTTCCACAGGGCAGGCCAGAGGACCTGGGAAGGAGCCTAGCACGTTGTCCGCCCCGGGGATGCGGCTCCGCAGACGTTCCACTCAGGCCAGGCCCTGTCCTCCTTCCACAGCAAACACTGCTTCTCCCCTCTCAGTCTGCTACCATCTCAGTCTCTCCTGGTGGCACCAGGCCAGCTCAGAGCCAGTCCTCCAGGCTGCTGGGAACAGACACTGGGCCAGCTCATCCGCTGGCACAAATCAGCCTAGCTCCGTTCCTGAGCCCTGCCCACCAGCTTCAGACTTTATATATATAGAGCACTTGAGCACGGAGCTTTGCCATTTATGCCAGCTCAGGATCTGTCCTTCCATGGTTAAATACAAGCTATTTCCCTTTAGTTCTTATAAAACGACTGTAGTATTCTGCAGGAATCACCCACAATGCTGTAGTAACGCTATTGTAAGCGCCATTAATCAGGACCGTTGCTGGAGTGCTTTATAGAGTGTGGAGCTGATTGGCATGAATTGGCAATGAGATTTTTTTTCTGGCACGGTACAGAGCTGGAATACCGGCACGGTCATAAATTTAAATACAAATCCTGCGAAGAAGGCTATTTTTATAGCAGTTAGGGGCCCCATTTCCTCCTCTTTCTGGGCAACACACAATACTCCTCTTTCCAGGGCTTCAGCTATCGAAGCATTTATAAGTAGCAGCACTATACTTGCCCCTTTGGCAGGATGCAGCAGACTTTGGGGCTGCGAAATAGGTCAGGTTCCCAAAGGAGAGAAAAATCAGTGATAGAGACGAAAGATATTTGCGAGTGTCATTGGTTTGCAAAATGGACACAGGTCCTGGAGTCAAATCTGGATCCAAATCATCCCCAAATTTGGTGGCGGGGTGCGGGGGTTTGGGCCTATTTCAAGTCAAAAGATGCAAAAATCAAAACTCCGTTTTGGTGTAAAGTGAGTTTCCATCAAAATTCCGACATAAAACAGCCTGAAACCCATCTGGTCCAATGGACAAGCTGTGTAACTGCTCCTCCTTCTGGTGGATGTGCTGCACCACATAACTCTGGACAACAGCCCAGTGGATGCTCCAGGTTAAAGTTTTAGGTGGGGAACATAGGAACTGCCATACCAGAGCAGCCAGAAGTCTATCTAGGCCAATGCCCAATGCCCCATCTCTAGCAGTGGTCAGTACTCAATGCTTCAGAGGAGAGTGGAAGAAACCCTGATAGTGTTTCCTTGTGTTCCCTCCCGCCCTGGTTTCTGTTCATTCTATTCACTGCTGTCTTACCGTATACTTAAAATGTAAGAGGGTAGAGATAATATTATTGTTCTGTGTTTGTAGCCTAGCACAATGGGCCCTGGTCCTCAACTGGGGATTATGTGTTATTACGATATGCATCTTCTCATTCATAAGTGGACAAATATGGAAGAACTTGCCCTGGCGGTAATTTCTCCTCAGCTCCTGTCAGTGAGAGATTGGACCATAAAGGCTTATATCTGATTTCCCCCCACCTAGAGTCTCTGTAGCTGTTCTCATTATCCATATTAGTGTCCCTTTTCTGAATTGTCACTAGCCTTCCAGGGCACTTTTGACCAAAAGCAACCCTACCCCAGAGGGATTTTCCACAAAAACTCCCTCAGAACCACCTGGCCTCAACGTAAATTTCCAACCGGCTAATGTCGCATCATCTCCAGCCCCAAATCGTAAATCAGCCGCTTCCGTGCCTTGTGACACTTAGCAAACCCTTTAAGAGGCTTGGGCTATATTTTAAGTTTGCAATAAAACATGTAGCCAGGTGGTTTTGGGGTATGTGGCGAATGTTTCACACAGCTGGAGATTTCCAAGATCAGTGCAGATTACAACAGTCAAATAGGTCACGCACTCATATTCTGGACCTAAACTGCCCGACAGTCGTCTGCTAGTGAGATAATTTAGTCTTTTTGCAACCTCAAGATCCACAGCTGGTCAATTTACTTCCTAATACCCACTTCCCTCTGCGTCACCGGGTGCATCACTCAGTGTTGGTCTGGGGCCTCCTTCTGGTTGCTCTGGGGATTCGTTCTTGAGGTGGACGAGGCTGTCTCTCCTTCTGGTCTGCAGCTCTGCTGTCGCTCCAGGACCCTCAGCCTCTCCTTTGGGATTTAGACATCCAGCTAGGTCACACAGCAGCCCCGCTTCTGGGGTACAGTCCATCAGCAGTCCTAGGCAGTCTTCCTGTTCCCTGCCTCAGTTCTGTGCCACGCCCTCAGTGGCTGGTAGGGGAACCTGGGCCAGCCTTCTTCTCTGGGTTCAGGTCCAGGGACCCTCAGCTCAGCAGTTCTGAGCTTCCTCTCTACCCTCACTGTTCCTTCCCTGGACTGCTCTTTATCACTCTGGTTCCCCTTCTCTCTCTGGGTGCACCAGCTCCAAGAATCCTCTTCCCAAGGAGTGACTGCTGCCTGCCTTCCTGCAGTCTTTCCTGGAAGCGCCTGTCTGTTTCTAGCTTTATAGGCCCTGTTTGTTCCTGCAAAGGTGGGTCTGCTCACAATCACTTAGTTCCCTGCTCCTTCGCTCCTCCAGGTGCACCCTGTGGAGTTAACTGGCCGGCCTGCCCCTTAATCCCTTCCAAACCTGTGTGGGGTGGCCACCCCATCAGACCCTGTTTTATGAGAGAATCAAGCTGTAAAGTTTGGATCAGAGCATTACAGAAATAGGGATCAGTCATGCAGTTCTGATCCAGTCTGAATCCACGCTTCCCCCCAAATCCAGGGGAGTTTGTATAGGGTTACCATATTTCAGCAAGCAAAAAAGAGGATGGGAGGAGCCCCGCCCTAGTCCCCGTCCTGCCCTAGCCCCGCCCCACCCCTCCCACTTCCCCCCTCAGAACCCCCAACCCTCCCCCCGCTCCTTGTCCCCTGACTGCCCCCTCCTGGGACCCCTGCCCCTAACTGCCCCCCAGGACTCCACCCCCTACCTAAGCCTCCCTGCCTCTTGTCCCCTGACTGCCCCCTCCTGAGACCCTCCCCCCCATCCTAACTGGCCCCCTAGGACCCTACCTGTACCTTGACAGCCCCAACCCTTATCCACACCCCCACCCCTAGACAGATCCCTGGGACTCCCACACCCCATCCAACCACTCTCCACCCCGACAGCCCCCCCCAGAACTCCTGACCCATCTAAACCCCTCTGCTCCCTGTCCCCTGACTGCTCCAATCCCTCTCCCCACCCCTGCCACCTGACAGGCCCCCCCCCAGAACTCCCAAACCCCCCCCCCCGCTCCTTGTCCCCTGACTGCCCCCTCCTGGGACCCCTGCTCCTAACTGCCCTCCAGAACCCCACCCCCTACCTAAGCCTCCCTGTTCCTTGTCCCCTAACTGCCCCCTCCTAAGACCCCCCAAATGCCCCCCAGAGCCCCACCCCCTATCTGTACCCTGACTGCTCAAAACCTTATCCACACCCCCACCCCCAGAAAGCCCCCCCAAACTCCCGACCCCCCCATCTCTTGACTGCCCCCTCCAGAACCTCCCTGCCCCTTCTCCAACCCCCTGGCCCCCTTGTTGTTGGTCTTCGCCTAAGGTCTCTGTGAACTTGCTCAGGAACGGCCTGAGCCGTTCGTTCCGGCAGGCTGGGCAGCAGTGGGGGAGGAGCTCCAGACTGCCGGAGGCGATCTGCGAATGCAGGAAGGGAGGGAGTGAGGGAGTGATCTCTGCTGCAGGGGAAGCGGAGGAGGGGCTCTCTCTGGCTGTCAGAGCCCCATGTAAGTGGCACCATCCGGCCGGCTGCCCTGTTAGCCGCGCGCGCTCTGCATGGGAAGTCCGGACATTTACAAATTCCCCCCGGACGCTATTTTTAGCTCAAAAAGCCGGACATGTCCGGGGGAATCCAGACGAATGGTAACCCTAAGTTTGTATCCAGTGATTTTGTTTGGTCCAAATCTCCTTTTTAATATATATTATTATTAATGGAACCACAATTTAAATGGTCATGGTCCTGATTTTACTTCTTATCCCCTAAATATGATAAAAAATGGTCTTCTGGAAAGAAAAGGGAACATTATACAGCAGCTAAAAATAAATTCTGAATCTCACCAACAAAGGAAAACAACCAGTATTCCCCTCCAGTGCTAATGAGGGGTCTGCTGCTGCCACTGAAGTTAATGGGAAGTTTGCCATTGACTTCTACAGACGGGAAGGCCCTGACTACTATACAAAACAATCAGCTTGGCCGGTAACTGACATACTTTGCAAAGTGAAATAATCCCAAACCTTGTTTCCAAGAACTCCCGGTTAGATGGCCAGCCTTGGCTAGGGTTACCATATTTCAGCGAGCAAAAAAGAGGACGGGAGAAGCCCCGCCCTAGCCCCGCCCCTGCCCCTCCCACTTCCCGCCCCCCCTGACCTCCCAACCCTCCCCCCGTTCCTTGTCCCCTGACTACCCCCTCCTGGGACCCCTGCCCCTAACTGCCCCCCAGGACTATCTAAGCCTCCCTGCCTCTTGTCCCCTGACTGCCCCAACCTTTATCCACACCCCCACCCCCAGACAGACCCCTGGGACTCCCACGCCCCATCCAACCACTCCCCACCCCCTGACAGCCCCCCCCCCCAGAACTCCCAACCCATCTAAACCCCTCTGCTCCCTGTCCCGACTGCTCCGATCCCTCTCCCCACTCCTGCCCCCTGACAGCTCCCCCCCAGAACTCCCAACCCATCTAAACCCCTCTGCTCCCTGTCCCCTGACTGCTCCGATCCCTCTCCGCACTCCTGCCCCATGACAGCCCCCCCCAGAACTCCCAACCCATCTAAACCCCTCTGCTCCCTGTCCCCTGACTGCTCCGATCCCTCTCCCCACCCCTGCCCCCTGACAGCTCCCCCCCAGAACTCCCAGCCCCCTACCCCCCCGCTCCTTGTCCCCTGACTGCCCCCTCCTGGGACCCCTGCTCCTAACTGCCCTCCAGAACCCCACCCCCTACCTAAGACTCCCTGTTCCTTGTCCCCTAACTGCCCCCTCCTAAGACCCCCCCCCCAACTGCCCACCAGGACCCTACCCCCTACCTGTACCCTGACTGCCCAAAACTTTCTCCACTCCCCGCAAAAAGCCCCTCCCCGTTTCTTGACTGCCCCCTCCAGAACCTCCCTGCCCCTTCTCCTGCCCCCCTTACCCTGCTGCTCAGAACAGGGTGTTGGGCTCTGTGCCAGCCGGACACATGGCTGAGCTCCCCAGCACAACAAAACCCGGTCCCTGGCCCTGCACAACAAAACCCGGTCCCTGGCCCAGACCGGGTTGCAGGGGAGAGCTGCCCTTGTATCAGCACAAAGTGCTCTCGCTCCTGTTTTGCTACGCTGCATGGCAGTAACCGCTCCCAGTTGCAAAAGGGGAGGGCTGCACTTTGTGATGAGACACTTGCTCAGAATGCAGGGCGGAGCTCCTCTCCAGCTGCTCCGGAGTCCAGCCCGGGATTTTCCTGCAGCCCTCCCAGCCGCTCCGGGGGAGGGGGGAAATCCCGGACATTGTGAGTGCTTTACAAATTCCCCCCGGACGCTATTTTTAGCACAAAAAGGAGGACATGTCCGGTAAATCCGGACGAATGGTAACCCTAGCCTTGGCGGGGTCTCGTGTCTGTGACTCAGGTTTGGGGAAAGGCCCACTGAGACTGACTATGTTTCAGAGATGAAAGGTTTTAGTTTGGAAGTGGGCAACAGGGAAGGCCTTGCTGCTTCAGAGCCCCCTGCTGCCTGATCCTGGAAATAGCACCAGTGTCCAGTCCAAAGTAATTTGTAACACTCTTTTCCTGGGATCCCAGTCACAGGTAAGGAAGTGACAGGATGACTTTAGCTGCTGAAATGAGATGAAGATGTGGAACTGTCAGCAGGTACAGCAGCAAGAGCTCATCATAAATGCAGGGAACCAGGGACATGCCTAGAACAATCGGATGCTTCATAGATCGGGCGCTTTACCAATACCTAGTTAGACAAATTCTAAGCACATGCAATACAGATCTTGAGCCAATTCTGAGCCTTAGTGAAAATGTAGCTTTCACAGAACTAGAGGAAAGTGGTGTCAGGGACATGACCGGGGCGTGGGCAGTCAGGTCCAATGGTCTGAGCTATGGGAGTGGCCAAGGCTGGAGGTTACAGCTTTGCTGAGCTGGAGTCAACAATCAGGACCACGGGACACCTCAAGTAGTAGCTAGCGCCACCCTGCCACCAATCAGGAAATACAATCAATCAGACAGGATCAGCTGTGCCTCACATGTTGCTAGGAGACTGACTCTGTTGCAGCTTTCTCCCTGACAAGTTGTATCACAGACGTATGGGATATGGGCCTGGGATACGGGCCTTTGAACACAAGTCTTGGCGGTTATATAGCACTTTACACCTGCAAGTCTAATGCTTTACAAAAGTGGCTGCAAATCATTACCCTCATTTTACAGGTGGGGAAACTGAGGCACACAGCAAGCTGACGGTCACACAGGAGATCAACAGAAGAGGCTAGAATAAAAACACATGTCATGTGGCTTCCGGGCCAGTGCCCTGTGTAGTGAATCAAATGGACTATCCTACTCGCAACATCGGTCCCTGTCACAGGCCCAAGCCTTTCAAAAACACACTTTTTGCTGAAAAATTCATTTTTGTAAAATGAAAATTCTTACCAGAAGCGTGCCAGTTTTCTTCAATTTAACCTGAAAATGAAAATGTCTTGACTATTCACTACCTCCTTCTTCCAAGAGGAGAAAAGGGAACCAACCCCTTCCTGCCAAACCCCCCTCCCCACACATTTTCAAGTACACAAAAATTGTTCCTTTTCATAAGTTTCAGATCTAAAATTGCAAACATTTTAACATATTTACAACAATAAAATCGGTGCCCATTTTTAAACCACTCACCTCTGTTACCAGCCCTGCAGGGAATGGGTCGATGGAATGCAGTAGGGTAAGGCAATTCTATTTCAGGCAAGCAAAATTTTGAGGAGTAAAGAAATCCAGAGAGGAGGGTTGAATAAGGAAAGATTAAAATCCAATAGGGTAGAGGAAGATGGAACGTCCTAAGAGGCGGTGTAATTAGATTGCAGTTTCACCAGGGACTGTTCAGCAGTCTGAGGTTTAAAAAAATAAGACTCCTGGTAGTTTACATGGAAGAAGAGGCGGCAGATGAAACAAAAAATTATAGGCTACAAATATGTGACGATAAAGGAGCTATAACTAGGACAAATGGAATGGATTTGAGAGGGGAAAATTGAATGTGAACAAGAAGAACAGCCTGACAGAGGTTTACATTTAGCCTCTCCCAAGGGAAATGCAGCGGACTGATCATTTATAAACCAAATTAGACCCCAAACTGGTTAATTTACAACAGGAACAACCCTGCAGTAGCAACGAGGGGGAGCAGGACACCCAAGAGATTTCCCCCTCTTTAGATTTCATTATTAG
The DNA here is from genome assembly GCF_027887155.1 of Malaclemys terrapin pileata. NCBI lineage: Eukaryota > Metazoa > Chordata > Testudines > Emydidae > Malaclemys > Malaclemys terrapin. The sequence continues at coordinate 274,314,111 of NC_071506.1, forward strand.
CATCCCGTGATACCAAGGTCCAGGTGCTCCCAACAATCTTGTCAAAGTTTTCCAAGCTTAAAGGTAGCAAGGAGGACCTGATTTGAGGAAAGGAATGCTGGTATTTTTTACCGAGTGCTGGATACAGGGAGGCCCTTGGTTCTATTTCAGGTCTTTAGGAGCGACCATGATATCATCATCATTCCTATTTTTTCTATGTTAAGAACAAGCAGAAAACAATCCTTTATAAGAAATACCATTTCAAAACCTTCCTAAGGCCATTGTCATCCCCTGTAAGAACAGTGCAAGGCACACACTATCATTGTACAGCAAAAATCACTTTTAAAACTACTATTTCGTTGTTTCAGAAAAAAGCACAATACAACGGGAGCACTAATTTCCATGACATTTCGTTTGCTAGTCTGAGGGAACACACTTTATACTTTATTGGCTTGTGTTCAATTTTTAATTATTCGCTTTTTCCTCTTGTAAATTTCAACATGCTCCCCTTGTACAATGATGGGACCCTCTTGTAGCTAATTAACACCTATACACACCATGGATGGTAGCCAAAGACTCACGTATCCTAATGGATATTTCATATTTCAAAGGAGGTAAATTTGCATCTGGTTATGGTTATATTTTTATTTTTAAAAAATCTCTTATTTTTTCCCATCACTGCAATTCGAAATTAATTCTTGCCCATTTTTCTAAAGCAGCAAAAAATGTAACATGTTATCGAAAATATTTTACGTGTCTCAAAGTCAAGCTAAAAAAAGGAACAGCTTAGCCCCGTGCAGATGGGATAGATACATACCCAGCCAAGTTGGAAGAAGGCTAGCCATTTAGATGATCATGTTAAACAAGACAAAATATGGCTAAGATTGATCATAATCCCACACAAGGGAGCTGTGAATTGGGACAGGGAATCAAGTTAGCCCTGTGTGTGTATTGTTTAGCTTGGTAGGTTAGGTTATGCCTTTTCGAAGGTAGCTATTTTTCTAGACATCCCCCCTCATGTATTTCTAAACTGATTTTCTTTTTGATACACACAATGTTTTCAGCTAGACACACATATTGTACAGGAGGTTCTCCTGCCACAGGGCTATTTAATTTAGGCAAATGATACCAATCTCTGCATTCCTTTCACAACTCAGATCTTTTTTTCTGGTTTCAGAGTGGTAGCTGTGTTAGTCTGTATCAGCAAAAACAACCAGGAGTCTGTGTGGCACCTTAGAGACTAACAAATTTATTTGGGCATAAGCTTTTGTGGGCTAAAACCCACTTCATCAGATGCATGGAATGGAAAATACAGTAGGCAGGTATAAACACACAGCCCATGAAAGGATGGGAGTTGCCTTACAAGGGGGGGGGGGGGGCAGTTCACAATCTCAGCTGAGACAATAAGGGCTGAATAGGCATGTACAATGAACTAGTCTCTGTACACAACAGGCAGTCCTGAGCAGATCAGGGTTGAGGAACAGTAGGGGAGAAGTTTGCACTGCAGCTATATCTGTCCTCTCTCTGATTAGAAGATTTCCATCTCCAAGACCACCAATCCAATACATTACACAACCATAACTAAGTAAAAGTTCAGCCACCTCTGGGGTGAAGCACAGTCGCTGTTTCATAGAGCACAACAACCGTTTGGAGCAAGAAATGAAGAGCACCATATCCAATTTATATGAAAACAATTTCTGATTGTGTGTACTCCCATATGCTCTTTGCGTGTGTGTGTCCGTCTGTGTCCATGTCCGTGTCCTCTAGAACAGCAGAAGCTATTTGTAACAAATAGTTTGTTCAGTGAATTTCCCCTCTTTTTCTGTTAGCAAATTACCTGGTTGTTTCATTTCTCAAATTCATTCTTTTGACAAAATTATTCACCAGATAATTTCTGTGCATAATTTCGGTCTGAAGATTGTTCACAGGCACTTCAAAATTGGAGCTAGTGATTGGAGACTGGTATCATTAGGAATGAATGTTGCCTTAGTTTAGGATTTCCTTGTTCTTCAGTGTTTGTATTGCTGTGAGGAAATATACTTGAGCAACTTTTTATGTTAGTTTTTTGTCTGGTCAAAAAACAAATAATTTAAATATCTACAGACAGACACAAATGAATACATACCACTGTGCATTTTTAATGCACACCTACACCCTGTAGAGGTTTTAGTTAAAGCTGCATAGTTTCTATTGAGTTGTGTACTTAATACACACACACACACACACATTGGATAGTATATATTATATAATATGTTTACATAATTGTACATATAATATGTATAATTAGCACCGATAAGAGAGGTATGTTTGCAAGCATGCAAGCATATATATATATACATAAATATTAGAGATGAACCAAATCTACAAAAATCAGGTTTGAGCCAAACCTTCTGGCTTTATGCATATTTATGATAATCTGGCCACTAAAATCACTGTTGACAGTGACTATTATTTGGTTGTAGGTACAATATCAGGTTTCCTTTTATGACCCGCACACGTTGTGGAAATGTACTGTATTAGAGCAGATCATTAGTTCATTGTTGACATTTTTGAGATAATCTAAGGATGAATAATGCAAAAAGCTACTTGTCTGAAAAGGGAAGGGGAGAAAAAAATCACCAAGGTAAAGTACAGCATGTTCAGTAGATTCCAGTCCCTTGGCTGCCTGCCCAATGACTTTCCTGAGTTGAGTTCTCCTAGCAACCAGTCCCCAGCCACTTGAATTTTTATGTATCACTATGTCTGTAGTGATGTCATGGTTTCCATAGCTACTATCAGCTGGAGGAACTACGACACTTATGCTGCTAAGTAACTGAGAAAAATTGACCTGACTGAAATATTTCAGGCAACTATTGGAGATGTTTGTTATTCAGCTCACACGCCTGCACTACACAGTACACGCGGCAACGCTTTTTGCTGATGGAGTCATTCTTCATGAGTGCACGGGCGCCTTTGCACTCACAACTGAAGGCAGACGCTTTGGCTGTACCAGAGCAGCTGGTGCAGTATTCATTCTTATCTAAATGCTTCACTTTAGAAATTAAATATTGTTATTAATTAAAATCCCCATCCCACACACTGCCCGGCCCCATCCAGTTAGAACATGCTTGCGCAAAGATGAGAGACAATCCATTTGTCATTCGGTGACAACTTTTGGCATCCGTAATGAAGTGTTTCAAGAAGAGAAGGCTTTGATCCTATTCATAACACTGAATTAAAATAATTGCTAGCTAGTCTGAGATTGCATGCTTTTTCAAAGAGCGTGCATCGCGATTGCAAAAGGTTGGATGGAACCTTTGGTGTGGAAGCCAGTTGGGAGGACACTATAGTTTGGTTTAGTGATTAGGTTTTAAGCTGTGGCTTTGTTATCAAAGAGTAGGGGGGCTGTAAGGAGATGGTCCAAACATGTTTCTCCTGCCCACAAATGGCATAGAACAAACATACAATGAGTTTACAATATTGCAGCAGATATTCTCGCTTGCAGCTGCTTTTCTGCTCACTTGAGTATCTTAGAAATCCTCCTACAGTACTTTCTATTTCCTAAAAGGAGAAAATTCTAGGTCCTCCTCTTACAGTAGGTGTTTATCTCCATAAAACTAAAACAGATATACAGACAGCGTTCTTTCCACTGGGTAAGCATTCTGCAAGTGAAATCCTGCTCCCATGGAACTCAATAGCAAAGCTGCCATTGACTTCAGTGGGATCAGGATTTCACCCAAAAAATCCACATTTTTACCCCATTCCAGTTCTCCTCTCCAAAGTTTGTCACACAATCCTAGTCTAAGGGATATCGTTCTGGCTACAGTTGGCCAATAAATGGCTTTATCATGGGATTTTGGAAAGCACCTAAGTAAGTTAGTAGCATGAGTTCCACTGAAAGTTAATGGGACTTGTGCTCTTAATTTTTTTGAGGTATTTTTTCACTGCAGGGTTAACTCAGGTGGTCAGCACGAGGGGCTGAGTGACCTGGGTTAGCCTAGCCCAGGTGCCAGGGGCCATGCTGCAAAGCCCTACCTGGGTTACTGATCCCCTCACTGCTGCTGCTCTCCCCTGTGTGTGTCACTTGGAATTCTGGGCACACATCCCATGGTTCTAAGCACAGCAGTAAGATGAGCCACTCTTAGTCCTTCACAATGACTTATGGGAGAGCTTATCTGTTTTGCTGGGCACACTGGGGGAGTTGTGGGAAGGCACTGGAGGACTCCTGTCACTCAAGTGGTTTAGCCTATGTCCTCACTTCAAAGTGGTCAGGCTACCAGTCCGAGTGAAAGCAGGACCCAGGCTCTAACCCACACCCTCAGCCCGGCCAACTAACCTAGGTGGAAAACACCACCAAACTCCAGTGAGAGGTTTACATGTGGAGACAGGGAGCAGTTTTGGAGGCAATACCATGTTAAGCGCCCAGATTAATTGCAATGAAAATATACCCACAGGTGCTTCTCCTCTTTGTTCACAAATTGTCTGCAAACAGCTGTTTCTATTCCCTGAACCATGTCTAAGATTAATTTTTGGTCTGTAGGCTGATCAGTTCTTGCAGCCCATGTAGTTCTTTGATAATCCAGAACTAGTGATGCAACATCTCATCTCAGCAGTACAGATGCTCTGCACTTAGCTTCAGCCAGCCTCCCTTTCAGCTACAAGTAAAGTTGGCCTTATACAAATGTCACCCCAAAGGGAGCCCAGCCAAAGTTCTGGGCACTCTTGATGTACATTTAACACCCAAAGATACAATGTGTCCGAAGGTTAGGTTCTCTGGACTCATGGCAGCAGTGCAAGTAGGGTGGTACGGTCCAGTACACCGTACCAGCAAGATATTTATAGCTGGTACAGTGAACCAGAAAGAGGAGGAGCAGAACGTGGGGCTGCTGGGTGGCCCCATGCCTGCAGCTTCTCTGGCACACAGTTGTACCGCAGGATCTCCTCTGGTTTGTACAGCAGCCAGCCCCGCCAGAGGAAAGGGCTGGGGCGGTACAGTGGCGCCGGAGGAGCTGCTGGCATGGGGCCGCCTGGTGGCTCCATGTTCTGCTCCTTTCCCCACTGTGGTTCACAGGGCTCTCCCAGGAACCGCAGGGGGGAAAGGAGCAGAACCCCAGTCCCACCGCCTGCCTTTCCATGCTCCTCCGTCTCCCAGTAGCAGCCGTGCCAGGGGACAGGGCAGGGGGCAGAACAGCCCAGCCAATGGAGGAGCTGCCGGCGTTCTGCTCCTTTCCCCGTTGCGGTTCCCGGGAGAGCCCTGAAGGGCTCCCTGAAGCTGCTGCGGTTCCCGAGAGAGCCCGGGAGAGCCCATAGGCGCCGACTCCATGGGTGCTTCGGGGCTGGAGCACCTACGGGGAAAAATTAGTGGGTGCTCTGCACCCACCGGCAGCCAAGCTTCCCTCCCTGCCATCCCCGCCTCACCTCCTCTTCCGCCTCCGCCTCCGCCTCCCTCCAGTGCACAGCATCTCTGCTCCTCCCTCCCTCCCAGCACTTGCGCCGCCAAACAGCTGTAGCAAGCTCTGGGAGGGAGGAGGGAGAAGCGGGAATGTGGCGCGCTCAGGGGAGGAGGCGAGGAAGAGGCAGGGCTGGGGTGGGGATTTGGGGAAGGGGTTGGAATGGGGGCCGGAGGGGGCGGGGCAGGGGTGGAGTCGGGGCAAGGCCGGGGCAGAGGGGGGTTGAGCACCCACCAGCGCCAGAAGAAGTCGGTGCCTATGCCAGGAACCACAGGGAGGAAAGCAGCAGAACATGGGGCCACCAGGCGGTCCCATGCCAGCAGCTCCTCCGGTGCAGCTGCTATACTGCCCCCAGCCCTGTCCTCCAGCAGGGCTGGCGGCTGTACAGGTGGAGGAGACCCTGCATGGAACAGCAGCCATGCCGGGAGGAGGACAGAGCTTCCCCTCCCTAGGTAAGGGGGGTGGATCATGGGGAGGGGACGGGGAGAGCGTGGGGGCCCCAGGCTGGGGACGGGGCGGGGAGGAGTCACATGGAGGGTCACGTGAGGAGGTTACGTGCCCCCTGTGTGGTACCGGTAAGAAATGGATTCCACTTGCACCACTGAGTCACAGATACATTAAGACTCCTATCTGGTTCTCCATGTTACACTCTTGACCATGGAAGGTGTGCCAGGACCCATCCGCTCATCCCAGTGCTTTCCCAACTCAGTGTGGATATGTGGGCAAAGCTTGACAACAATGCCGGAACACAGACACACCATCTCCTTCTGCAGCTTATTAAGAGAGGCCACTGTAATTCTGTCAACCCCTTCTCAGTGTCACACTGAGAATTTCTCACGTCATGCACACAGGGACAGAGGCAATCAGTTCTCTCACCCAGACAACGGCTAAATTTTACTCTCCCAGACTGCTGCTACATGACACCCCCCTGCTAAATCAGATTTCAAGCATCTGTGAATTGCAATATCTCTTGGATTAAAGTGGAAGCAACAGGACTTTTAGCAAAGGCTTGAGCCACAAAATCTTCTTCCACCTTTCATTAAGTCCAAAGAGGAGCGTAAATGTGTAATAATCCCACTTAGCTCTTCTCTTCTGTACAGCTCAAAGCATTTTACCAAGGATGTAGGTATCGTTGTCTCCATTTCACAGATGGGGAAAATGGAGGCACAGGAGGGGAAAGTGACTTGCCCAAGGCCTTGCAACGTGTCAGTAGCAGAGTCAGGTAAGTGCCCCAGGTCTCCTGAGTCCTAGTCCAATGCCCTAACCACTGGAAAATACTGCCTCACCAGTGCAAACCCACAATGTAGAGGAGCTGCACTGGAGTTGCTATGTTGGTGTAACTGCATCTGTACGCATATCCCCCAAGCCTAGACAGGCCCAGAGTCATCACTTTCCAGGAAGTGCTGTCCCAGGCAGAGCAGTGAACTGGAAGTTGAGAGACTTGAATTCTTTTACTGATTATGCCATTGGCTCACAGGGTAGAATCTGGCAGCTGACCGAATGTCCTGTGCCTCAGATTAGCGAACAGTAAAATGGGTCGAGTGTTTGTGCGCTTCCCAGGGAAAGGTGGCTTAATGTTTGTAAAGTGCTACAACACATAGATGCTGAAATTGTTATTGGTACTTGTCAGATTCATCACTGAAAATAGAAGTTGAGACGTGCATTCAGTTTCTTGTGTTATTTTCCAGGAGGTAACTAGATTTGCTAGAGGGGGCTGCCGCCAAGGAATGTCGGATCTGCTATTTTCAAGCATAATTCTGAGTAACATACAGCAGCAAAACCATGAATGGTGCTCCCCAGGGACATTGCAAGTCATTTGCAACAGTGCTGTAAAGTTTTTAATGTGCCATCATTTTATTTCAGTTGTTAACACAGATGTCTGTTGAAACATAAAATTGCATATTACAATCTTTCAGATGCCAGGGCAAGACTGCTTTCTTAGAGATGCAGTCCCCAGGCAGCATCAGTCACTGAGACAACACCATCAGAAGATGCGTACTAGCATCTCTCTCGTGTCTGACCTTACCTAGAAAGTAAGGCCCAGATTGTCAGAATTGTGAACACCAAAAAAAATGCATGCATGTAATTTGTTCAAGAAATTACCATGACTGTACGAACAGTTCCAGCTATTTGCATGTGCAACAGACTAGCTAGACATCCGGCTGATCATTTGCGTAGGCACCTACTATGACTGCATGCAGAATTACAGTAACTGCTTTTACAAACCACATAAGTGACCAGTGGAAGTCATTGCAAGCTCCTGGGGTCAGGGACTGTCTGTCATGTCAGTAAAGCACCTAGCACACATGGGGTCACAGTCCAGGATGAGGTCCTACAATAATGCAAATAAATAACAATAAAGTCACTGGATATTACAAGACCTGGGTTGTTAAAGGACTGATCGTTTATAGAGATAGCAAGGACATCCAGAATACAAAAATGTGTAAGGGATATAAGCCCTCATGCTTCAGGCCATTAGTTGATGGGAGGTAGGTCGGAATCTTTCTAATGGACAGGTTATTCTTTAATTGTCCTTACAGGGTTTCTTGCCCCTTCCTCTGAAGCATCTGGCACTCCTGCCTGCTCCTTGTGTCCCTCCCTCCTCATTTAGGTTAGGAAAAAGCAGCGGAGTGGCCGTACATAGCAGAACAGCCTGTGGGAAAACGGTCATGGAATTGGCCATGACGAATAAGTGGGTTTGTAGCCGGGAAGCCACCAAAGTTGGAAATAGCTAACCCCGAGACAACACAATGTTTGTGATGTGCATGGGGAAGACAAGTGGAAGTGCCAGTTGACGCTATGGCCTGGGTGCATCTACAGCTTGCAGCTACGCCGCTTGGTACCATAATGTCTCTGCTTGTACTTCGCCCATCTCTGAGGCACCTGCCTTGTTCTACAGTTTGATCTTGGTCTAGTCAGGTCTATCTGTGGAAGGGACATATAGAGACACCATAAAGAGACACCAAGGGGTTGCAAGAGGTGGTGTTTGTAATGAATTAGTTGGCACACTTCCCTCGGAGACAGTGCTGAACTAATGCTTCAGTATGGAGTTAGGGGGAAACAGTCTGTGAACATGTAATCAGTCAAGACCTCCGGGCACTTTTCACAGAGTCAGGGGGTTGGTACCAGTGACCTAGCTACAGTCCCGCCCAGGCGATTACATTCCACCAACTGAAACTCCCCCGGCAGTTCTAACTAGATTTCACTGCCCAGCCATAGAGCTGCAACATAGTGTTGCTGTGCATTGTTAAATAGCTGCCCTATTCCACCCCAGAGGCGGTTGCATTTAGCTGACGAAGGAAGCCATTCCATATCCTTTACCTACCTCGCTAGGGCACTGTGGGGTTTAATAAAATGCCAGTAAAGCAGTTTGGAATCCTCAGATGACAGGCACAGAAGAGCTACAAAGTGCTATGACTGTATCTGTGCAAGTCTGTAAGTGACGAACTCCTAGAAGTGACTCAGTCTGAAAGCTGAACGAGAAGCTCTTCAGTCACAGACCCAGTGATGAATGGGGCATCAGCGCTCTGTAATGCTCTCTTTGACTGAGAGACCAATGTCATTCTGAAGGGTATTCGTCATAAACCAAACCAGGGAGTTTGTTCTTACATAACCAGATTTGCAAGGGTGTTCAGCACCCTCCAGCTCCCATAGTCCTAAATGGGAGGGCAGCTCCTTTGAAGATCTGGCTCACAGAGCTAGATAATCCCCACACTCTCTTTGCAATATATACATGCATGAACTTGAAAGTTTGCTATTGTCTTGTATTAGTATTTGGGACCATTTGTTTAGTTCCTGAGTGGAATGTCTCAATAGCTGACACTCAAACCCACACCTCACCCAAGAATACCCCAAACTGGATATTGCCGCTGTTCCCCAACTATTAGGATCATATTGTCTGTTTTGATAGGTGGGTTGTAAAATTGGGGTAGGGGAACAGAAAATAGAAAGTCAATATTGGTGAAGATTCAGGAGAATACATATTGTCCAGAAAGTTATGAATTCACAAAACAAATTGCAAATAGGGTAATTTGCAATTAATTTTCATCTCCTGTGGACTTATGATAGACTAACAGCTACATCTAGATAGACTGTAGTTGGCAGTGGATAGAGCACCACACTGGGACTCAGGAGAAGTGGGTTCTATTCCTGGATCTACCACTGCTCTGCTGGGTGATGTTTGGCAAGTCATTTTACGGTGCCTCAGTTTTCGCATCTGTAAAATAGGGATAACAATAGTGAGCACCTTTGTAAAATGCTTTGAGATCTGTGGATGAAAATTACTATGCAAGAGCTGGGTATTATTGTTACTGGATGGACTTAGGACTTCCAGTTAGAACATACCTGCTCTACTGCTGTGATACTATCTGTCTAGGTACTTCTTGTAACGGAATGCACCCTACACACCATTATAATGATCTTTGTTCAAGGCATGCCTTGTGACGCATCATTTGAAAACTCATAGTTGCTGGTCAGTATTGTCCTGATAAAATATTTGTGGCAACCTTGTATATGAAGTTCTGATTCCCCTGTATGATGTTATTAATACATGTTCCAAACCCCACAGCTCTGCCCAAGCAGAAGTGGGCAGACAGGTCTGTTCTAAACAAAGGAATGTGTGCTTGCCTTATCTTGCATTTAAGCAGTAAACAGAGTCATCAAGCAGGAAGGGAAAACAAAGGAAGTTCAAGCAGGTGAAAAAAAACAACAGGGAACATCCTTCCACATAGACTGTCTGTCTCCTGGTTCTCCGTTGGCAATGTTTTTCAAGAGAGGGGCTGAAACTATGAAAAGGAGGAACAAACACTCCAAGGCGCGCACACACACACACACACCCGTCTCTCCCTGCTTATCGCATTCGCCCCTCCTGACAAGACAAAAGGAAACAGCCATTGGATTCTGGGGGAGGGGTACTGACCTGAAGAGTTTGGTCAGTAAGACTGCTGCTAAAACATGTGGTGAGAAAACTTTGTTAAGTTTGGCACCAGGAAGTGTTTTATCTTTATTTTTCTTGTAACCATTTCTGACTTTTATGCCTCATTACTTGAACTCACTTAAAATCTATCTCTTTGTAGTTAATAATCTTGTTTTATTGTTTTATGTAATCCAGTGTGTTCAAGTTGGAGTATCTGGATACACTATTTAAAATAATAATCTGGCCAATTTTTCCTTATAGGAATACTAGACTTGAAATATTTGTACAGAGGGCTGGGCAGTATAGGATGTGCATTTCTGGAAGAAAATCTGGGACTAGGGGTGTGTTGGGGTCACCCTGCAGCATAACCCAGGCTAGTAAGAGCCAAGGGGTGGCTGGCTGGCTGCAACACACACACAGACACAGCTGGGAGTGACTTACATGCTGGAGGCTGTTTGCGAGCAGTCCAGGTTGGAGGCTACAGCAGCGAGGCATTGTAAAGGGCACCCCAGGTTACAGGGGTTGGATGGCACAGATATTCATTAGTCTGGACTGTACCCCAGGTATGTCACACTTATATCACCTCAGTCAATGTGATACTTAAGCACCTTACAAGACCCATTTCACATGAGGAACCAATGCATGGGTGTTAAATCACTCACCTGAGGTCACATGGCCAGTCTGCGGCAGAGCTGGGAACTGAATGTCAAACTCCTGAATCCCTCTCCATTGCCTTCACAACAAGACCCTTCTTCCTCTCCTGGGCTGCACACCCAGACGGAAGGAATCTGCGATGGTGCTGGATGACATTCAAATCTGCTGTACTTTCTAGTCACGATTTTTTTTCTGCTGGTCTCAATGGTCTCCGTGCAATCTGAAAAATCCCTGGAAAGACGATCGTGTGGGTGATGCTGTACGATTGGAATATGACCATGTAGATCATTGTTGCTACCACTGTTATACAATTGCAACAAATCGTATATAAAGTATGTCATGTAAGGTATCAATGGGAAAGTTACTATCGATCAAATATGGTTATCCTGTTGTATGCATGTATCATCCTTGTATCTAACATTATGATATTGACTATGTACCTGCATTTCAAATGTGTCTGTTCCTGGGGTAATACTCAGTAGGTAAAATCTACATTTGAAGCCAGACGGCTTTCTGTTGATGGCCCATTAAAGGCAATTGATTCTCACAATAGGCCAGAAAAGAAACTCCTCACAGCCAGGTGAGCCTTCCTGTGGATGTTTTAGAAAGAACATGGACAATGGCCGCTCCTGTGAGTCATCAAAGCATGTAAGGGCATGTGACTTGCTTATGAGACCCTGGACTCCATCTTGTGCCTGTAATTTCCCCCAAACTGAGACAGAACGCTTTGTTTGGGACAGTAAAATTCCATTCGCATGGGAAAGGGTATAAAAGACTTCTGGAAAGATTTCCATTTTATCTTAATTTCCTGCTTTGTTTCTCTGGACTGGATTTCTAACAAGGAAGCTCTAAAGAAGGGCTGATGACCCCCAAGCTGTTTGGGTAATTTCCAGAGAGATGTTTTGCAAACTAGCAGTTTATTCCATCACTGCTTCAAACCTGATACAAAAACTTTGCAATGATCGTATGTGTATGATTTCCTTAATCATTTTAACTCTATTTCTTTTCTCTTAAATACAAACCTTTAGATTTTAGCTCTTAAAGGATTGGCAACAGCGTGATTTTTGGGTAAGATCCGAGTTATCTATTGACCTGGCTGTGGGGCTCATCTCTTGAGATCAGAAGAACCCTTTGTTTGATTAAATAGTTTTTCAGTACCCACTCATCATAAAGTCTAGTGTCTGGGTGGTGAAACACATGCTGGAATGCCTAGAAGACTGCACGTTTGACTTCTTGTTAACCAGTGTGGTGAGATAGAAGTTTACTTTTGTTACCGGGTTGGTATATCTAAGGCCTGGTCTACACTGGGGGCGGTGTCGATGTAAGATACGCAACTTCAGCTACGGGAATACCGTAGCTACGGGAATACCATAGCTGAAGTCGACATATCTTATTCCAACTTACCTCCCGTCCTCACGGCGCGGGATCGACGGCCGCGGCTCCCACGTCGACTCCGCTACCGCTGCTCACTCCGGTAGAGTTCCAGAGTCGACGGTGAGTGCGTTCGGGGATCAATATATCGTGTCTTAACGAGACGCAATATATCGATCCCCGATAAATTGATCACTGCCCGCCAATACGGCAGGTAGTCTGGACATACCTTAATGGTAGAATAACCACCAGCTTGGGGGGAGTCTGCCCTGTTTCTCAGCAGTTTGTCCTGAATCTGGCATCCTCAGCTGTGATCCACTGAGGCACAGTGAAACTGTGTACAAAGAGTGAACAACCACAGGGAACTGTAGATAATCCATTGCTATTGTGTGCCCTCCCCTACCCCAAAGCCATCTGAAATGTAAAACCTAAACAAAACTTTCTATCATCAGCTCAGCTCCATCAATCACCTGCCAAGGACCAATCAGGGGATGATACAATGTATGGACAGACCCAAAATGAGGGACACCCCCAAAAATTATTCATGCGGGAAACCTAAAATGATGTAGGATTCTTTCCGTTAGTCTATTTCCATAATCCATTTCTCTCCTCCTATAGTCTCTCTTCCAGGAGCCGTTATTTCAGTCACGAAGACTGTTGAGTAATACAAAAAGTGAGGAGACACCAAATGTGGGTGAAATGCAGGAAATTTCGGTACTAATGTTACCGATGCCCCTCAGAATAAGGGACATTTAAAAGGGACAGACACACTCAGCATCATAGACTATTTTGGGGTAAAGAGCCCAGTGAACTTCCAATCCTTGGATTAGCTGTTTCTGTTTAGTGCTGTTTATTTGCTTGTCTCATGTAATAGCCTCTGAAATTCATTTCCTATGTATGGAAGGGAGTTGCTATGCTGAGGTGATAATGGGCTTCTAGGAAAGGCATTGGTTGTGCTACAGGGGTCAAGCTTAGATCAATGACTTGTGTGTATTTCTAATTTATCCTGACTGCACCAGTTCACATCCAGCTTTGCTTCCCAGAGCCTTGATCTGTACTCCTGATTTCACGGATTTAGCTTGCACCCTACCATTTTCATTTATATCCTGCTGGTGCAAAGATGCTTGCGGAACAGCTAAGCCCACTGACAGCTGCCCATTTATCCCGCATGCCTCCTTCAACTCAGCAACACCGAAATACCCAGAGTGCCCGCAGGAGGTCTGCCCACTGAAATCAGTCAGGGGAGAGGGGGCTTTCCAGTGACTTCAATGGACACTGTATCAGCCCCCAAGGCATTACTCTGCAATGCCAATTGGTATTACATCAGTGTCGTACCTCTGCTAAAGGCAGTTGCTGCCCATCCCAAATTGGCATAGGTCTTTTCTGAATCATGCAAGCCTATAATCAGAACAAGAGCACACCTTTCGTGTGAGGATACCAAAGTACTTTATAAACTCTAATTCATTTCCACAACGAAGAGGTGGTTTACTGCTAACCTACAACCTCGATTCCTCCAAATTTTGGTGACTTTCTACCCTGCACGTGCCCACACAAACACTCTCTTCTGATTCACCACCACGACTACGTTCCTCCATCCCATCTGAATCTGGCCCACCCTCAGCTGTCTCAGTGCCAGACACACAGTACACCCTGCCCATCTGCCACCTCCTCCTGGTCAGGGTGCTACCAACTACTTTGTTATGGGGCACTCCATCATGTGCCACATAACGCAGAGCAGGATAACAAGCTTGGGAAGAGCTCCCACAAAACTACCTCATTATCATAGAATCATAGAATATCAGGGTTGGAAGGGACCTCAGGAGGTCATCTAGTCCAACCCCCTGCTCAGAGCAGGACCAATTCCCAACTAAATCATCCCAGATCTTCCTTGATATCTCTCCTTAAAACTCTCCTTTGCCCTGAGGCCTCAAAACACTGAACATGTCGGCTACTGGTGTGCTGAGATCATGCCCATTATGCTGACCGATATTGTCTCATTGCTGTCACCCCTCTGTCTGTCCCTCTGTTATCTCTTACCTTGTCGATTGGGAGCTCTTTGGGGCAGGCACTGTCCTTTTGTTCTGTGTTTGTACAGCACCTAGCACAGTGGGGTCTGGTCCATGACTTGGGCTCCTAGGCACTATGGAAATACAAATAAATAGTAAAATTCACACAGGGCGGGTGGCAGGATAGGCAAGCAAGAGCCAGAAACTGTGCAGAGCTTCCAGACCAGCCCCAGCCCCTTCTCAGATCAAAGATTGTTGGCTTCTAAAATCCTCACTCAACCCGCCAAGCAGAGAGCCAAGGATCTGCCCTCAATCTGCTTCTGCTCACACACCCGGCAGGTGGGATTTATCTGCATTTTATGGATGAGAAAATAGAGACGGGTCAGCAATTTCAGAAGTGGGCACAGCTCTTCTGTATGTCAGCCCCAAGGTGTCGCAAGGTGACATCCAAAAAGTGAGGCACTCAAAAATCAGTGTCTGCTTTTGAAAACTTGGCTGATGCCCGTGACTTCCCCAAGGCCACAGAGCAAAGAAAGGAGAGAGCAGGACTAGAACTTTCTGACTCCTAGCCTCTGACCGTTGGACCACATGGTCTCCCTTATCTTTATGATGCTGCAGTGCCACCTCCAGTCCCACAGGCTTCAGGAGGGAAGAGTTTAGGAATCTAAGGCCTGGTCTACTCCGGGGGGAGGGTGGGTGGATCGATCTAAGTTATGCAATTTCAGCTAAGAGAATAGCGTAGTTGGAGTCGACATATCTTAGATCGACTTAGAATCACTTTGCGTCCTCGCAGCGCGGGATCGACGGCCGCCGCTCCCCCGTCAACTCCGCTTCTGCCTATCACCGTGATGGAGTTCCGGAGTCAACGGCAGAATGATTGGGGATCGATTTATCGCGTCTACACGAGACGCGATAAATTGATCCCCGATAGATCGATCACTACCCGCCGATCTGGCCGATCCGGCGGGTAGTGTAGACGTACCCTTAGTATCAGGTTTGATTCCTGCAGGTTTGAACCATGGCAGGATCACCATGGCTTGCTATCCCTATCAGGGCCGGCTCTGGCTTTTTTGCCACCCAAGGCAAAAAAGCCTCCCGCCGCTCCCCCCAGCGCAGCAGGGGAGGGCGCCGAGCCCGGCCACGGGCCACTCTCCCCGACCGGTCGGAGCTCCGGGGGGAGGGCAGAGAGCCCAGCCGGGGCTCCGCTCTCCCCGGCGTCCAGAGCGCCGGGAGGAGGGCGGAGACCCCAGCCGGGGCTCCGCTCTCCCCGGCGGCCAGAGCGCCGGGGGAAGGACGGCGAGCCGGCCGGGGCTCTGCTCTCCCCGGCGGCCAGAGCGCCGGGGGAGGGCGGCGAGTCCACTGCAGCTCTGCTCTCCCCGGCGGCCGGAGCACCGTGCCGTGCCGCCCCCCTCCAGGTGCCACCCCAAGCACAAGCTTGGTGGGCTGGTGCCTGGAGCCGGCCCTGATCCCTATTAGGTAGCCAGGTGGAATTCTGTGCAGTTTACTGGGCAGAAGTCTTTCAGCTGAGATCTTAAAACCCCAACATCCATCAGCTCAGGGTGGATATTAAGAATTCCATGGCATTTTTCATAACAGATTTTAACCCAGGTGCCCTTAGGCCTAAATTGCCCCCAACACACACATGCCTTGATACACAGCATGCTTTGTTCTAGCTGCCTACCTCACTTTCACCCTCCACTCCAGGTGCATGCATGAATGCATTTGATAAGGACCTTTGGGATGGAAGGATGTAGTCTATAAATGCAAAATGAGATTGTCCTGCAAGCCAGCCCTGTAGGGCAAGGCAGAGATCTGAGACTATTTGGTGCATTTTTGAATGGGTTGCGAACCTCACCGCTACCTGCAAAGGGAGGAGTGTGGAAGCCATATTGGAATCCATTTGTCTGGCAGCACCACGTGCACTGCCGGAACAGCTGATAGTCCCCAGGGTTCCTTTCTTCATTTCCCTGTTTCTAGCAGCCCCGTGAGACAGCCACAACCTTTGGGCTACACTTGCAGCAGTTTCTTTTATTAGGAAGTCTAGAATGAAGGGCCTTTCCTGTGCAGAGATCTGGAGATTATTTACCAAAATATAGGTGTCACTAAGCTGCACAACTGGTTTCTGTATGTTGCTGATAGGGGAGGATAGCAAGACACTGCTCAGTGGCAGCAGAGCAGCCTGATAAGGTCTGTGGTTGTCTGTGTGCTGCTTGACAGATAGTCATTGTGGGGACCCTACAAAGTAATTTCATTTTCTTTTTTCCCCGTCCCGGCTCAGCCGCACATTGCATTAGAGCCTTTCGGCCAAAACAACCTCGCCCAGTGGAAGTGCGATTAGATGATAGACGAGCACTCTGGGCAGAGGGCTGCAAAGCAAGTGTAGCCCTTCAACTGGTCTTCCCCTGCACCTGCTCTGCCAGCACAATCTAGTGAGGTCAATGGAACATTTGGACGTACCTAGAACTCAGCAGGTGCCTCCTATCCAGACTTGCCTTCAGCCCATGTTCACCTGAAGCCAAGGGGCTAAATGAAAGAACCCACTAGCACCACTTTCAGTTAAAGCCCGAAGTCATCATGTCCTAAATCAGCTGCTCTAACAGACATACTACCTGAGTAGTGTAAACATAAGTGGAACAGCAGCCTAGTCTACTAGATAGAGCCTGGGGTCAGCACTCAAGGGACCTGGATTCTAGTCCCACCACTCAGCTACTCCATGTCCTTATGCAAGTCACTTCACATCAGCTTCCCTTCCCACCTTTTGTCTATCTTGTCCATTTAGATAGTAAGCTGTTTGGGGCAAGACTGTCTCTTCCCATGCGTTGGGGCCCTGATCTCTGTTGAGCCCCTACATGCTACCAGAATATAAATACACAGTATTTTACATGTGTATAGCACCTTCCATCCCAAAGAATCCCAGCACTATACAACTGGTTTATATACAGTACCTCTGAAACGGAGCCAACTCTGAAGTAGGGAGAAGCAGATGGGCAGCGTGCTGACCAACAATAGGGAACACCTGCTAATGTTCTAAATCTAAATGGACATTTCGAGAGAAAAAACAGGGGCACCTCATTCCCCTCCTAATTAGGGACAATTGGCATTTTTTGGATAGGAAGGAAGCAACAGCAGGACAAGGACACCAGGGCAGACCTCTGCTCTGATGAGAGAAGCTGTTGGCTCGTCAACATCCATGGAGAGCAGATGGAAGGTGAAATCCTAGCCCAATTGAAGTTAATGGCAAAATTCCCATTTGACTTCAATGTGACCAGGACTTCATCATAGGCCTTCAGTTCTAAGGGCCTGTCCATGTGATTTTCACTTAATAAAGTGCTACAGTACCTTGGAAGGATGAAGGGGCAGTGATTTAATAAGTAGTAGAAACAAAGGGCATGTCCAGTGCTGTCAAATTTCAATGACTTTACAACCCAGGAGCCCTATAATTCTTCCTGGCTGGATCTTGTTATACAGGAACTTAGTGGTACTCAATGGAAGTCACCTTGCAGGGCAGGAGATCCCCTGTGTTATGCAGGAGGTCAGATTAGATGATTATAATGGAAACTTCTTGCTTAAAAAACAAAACAACATGATGAATCCATGACGTTGAAGAGTGAAATCTGTCATTCTGGTCAATATGTTTGTTACTCCAATAGGGCTGTCTGTAATGTCTCTTGAAACTGAGTATTTCCAGTCTCACCAACACCCACCCTCCCCCGACTGTTGCTGAAGGTCAGAGATGAAAGGGTTATATCAAAACAGAAGAGGCTGCTTTGAATAACTGCTGTTTGGGCTATTGCTATAGTTGTGGTCTGTTTGCTATTTTAAGCAAGACTCACCGGGGAGGGGCTGAAGAGATAGCACTGGAAGAGCTGCCCAGAAAACAGCATCAACTCTGGCTGGGGTTTTCAGTTTTATTTTGGTTTTAAAGCAGCCTCGTTGGAAATAGGGAAGTTGTTTGGCCACAACATTCAACTGTCACTTATTGCAGCGTGAAGAGCTTGACCTAAATCTGTCAGGGGTGAGCACAGCTGGGTAGGAAAACAATTCTCCCTCCTGAACCCCTCCCCCCTGCAAGCCCACCATGGAATATTATAATTTTCACTTGAAAACACTGCGGTAAGAGGCTGGACTGAAAGCCCTATAGGTTGCAGCCCTTCATCCGTCTAGCTGACAGGTACAGAACAAGCACAGCATGGGCAGCGAAAGCTCCCCTGCCTGCTCCATCAGTGTAACAGCCCTGTTCTGGGGAGAACACCGCTGGGGCCATAAGGGTGGTAGAATGTCCATAACCATTTAGGGTCTGAGTCAATGCCCACTGAAGCCAATGGGTGTCTTTCCATTGACTTCAATGAGAGTTGGATCAGCCCTTTGCTTTTCTGCAGTTTCTCAGTGAAGGTGGCAAAGATTGCTAATTCACTAGCAAGGATTTTTAGTAAGTCTATCTAGCCAGAGGTAGTACCATATGACGGGAGAATAGCTAATGTCATCCCTATATTTAAGAAAGGGAAATAAAAGTGATCTGGACAATTACAGACCTGTTAGTCTGACCTCAGTAGTATGCAAGATTTTAGAACAAATTGTGAAGGAAAAAATAGTAAACCTGATTTCCTTCTTTGAGAAAATAAGTGATTTTTTAGGTAAGGCAAATGCAGTAGATCTAATATACTTGGACTTCAGGAAAGCATTTGACACTATGCCACAAGGGAAATTATTAGTTAAACTAGGGAAGATGGGGGATCAGTAAAAGATAAGGATAAGGAATTGGTTAAAGAGGAGAAGGCAACGGGTAGTGTTGAAAGGTGAATTATCAGACTGGAGGGAGGTGACTAGTGGAGTTCCTCAAGGATCAGTCTTGGGACCAACCTTATTCAATATTTTTATTAATGACCTTGGCAAAAAAAATAGGAGCGTGTTAATGAAATTTGCTAATGATACTAAGTTGGGAGGCATCGTCAATACAGAGGAAGATCAGAATGTTCTACGGGAAGATCTGATGGACCTTGAATAATGGAGTGACAGAAATGGGATGAAATTCAAGAGTACAAAATGCAAGGTCAAACATTTAGGGTCTAATAATAAGAATTTCTACTGCAAGCTGGGAGCTCATCAGTTGGACATGACAGAGGAGGAGAGAGACCTGAGTGTACGGGTCAGTCACAGGATGACTATGAGCCACCAATGTGAGACAGCCGTGAAAAAAGCAAATGCGATCTTAGGCTGCATTAGGCAAACACAAAGCAAATTCAGTTTATTATTTGAGTTCCACAGTCATGGAACACGAATATTTTTGAAGGTATTCACCTTGCTCTGCAGAAAACCAGCTCCACAGACAAATGCAACAACTTCTAAAAACACATGCAGCACAACAGAGCATTTCTCAGAGATCTAACTGCCTACACGCTTAGATAAACTGAACTTGAGGAATGGTAACATACATAAGCCAATAAATGAACACTTCAATCTCCCTGGTCATTCTATTGCAGATTTAAAAGTCACTATCATTGAACAAAAAAACTTCAGAAACAGACTTCAAAAAGAAACAGCAGAAGTAAAATTCATTTGCAAATTTAACACCATTAATCTGGGTTTGAATAGGGACTGGGAGTGGCTGGCTCATTACAGAAGCAGCTTTTCCTCTCCTGAAATTGACACCTCCTCATCTATTATTGGGAGTGGACCACATCCACCCTGATTGAATTGGCCCTGTCAACACTGGTTCTCCACTTGCGAAGTAACTCCCTGCTCTCCATGTGTCAGTATGTAATGCCTGCATCTGTAACTTTCACTCTATACATCTGAAGAAGTGAGGTTTTTACCCACGAAAGCTTATGCCCAAATAAATCTGGTAGTCTTTAAGGTGCCACCAGACTCCTTGTTGTTTTTGAAAGATTGTTTTGTAATCGCATCATCTGGTGACTCCAAGACAACACTGGCACCACCAACTCATTTCTCACAAATCAAAGAATTGTAAGATAGCAACAGGTGAACACAGCTGGATTTGAATTGGTGACACAATGTTGATGAGTTATGTATCCTGTTATCATTTCTGAGTCATCCTTCCTGTGAATATTTATACAGATAAAAATGGCTGTTTCTGGGGACAGAAATGGGTCATTTTACTGCTAGGAGCACTTTTGGCTGCTAAAATGCTGACATTTATCTGTAAAACATTAAAAATTACCACATAGTGCATGTGTAAACTTTTCCTCACAGGATGGAATTTTGTCACAAGCAGTTGCATTTACTAGCAGATATGGGGAAGTTTTATTTTAGCTTAGTGGTTCTCCATTCCCCCGCCTCCCCGTTTCTGCATGGACCACTTAAGGGGGACATTCTCTCACAGTCATAGCCCATCTTCCCTGTCACCACCCCAGTCTATCATTGCACCGTTTTCCTGTCTATCATGGTATGGTTTCTGTAGACTATGCCTTTTGGCTTGAGAAATCACCAATGGTTGCTCGACCACACCTAGAGAGCCCCTGCCTCAGATCAAATCTGCTATCCACTTGAAAATGCCACTTTTCTCACACAAAATGGGTCAGAAACCAGTGCTCAGCTGGAAAAAACTGAAGGCTAGGGGCTTAAAAAAAAAACACTGGAAGAAGCTTGCTTTAAAAACAAAACAAAAATAGCTCCTTATATTTGCCAGACTAGTCAGCCCTGTATCAGCCTAATTAAAAAGGACAAAGGACTGTAAAGCAAGGAAGAAATATTAGGGCAACACAAAAAAGAAGAAAACCTTGTTTGATTCCTAATTACACTGTGGGCTTTTTCTGTCTAATAGATCCCTTGTCTTTCTTTGCCACAATGTAATGTAGCTGGGCTGTAGCATGTGCTGCAGGTGACTCAACAGAGACAGACAGGGAGCCGTGTCTATCTGCTACACAGATGTCGGATTTTGTACTGGCTCTAGCTAACCAGATTGTTTTTAGGAGGGGGAAGGGTAAACGCTGTCCTTCAGCACTCATAATTCTCTGTTGCCACAGCCGGCTGAACACTTTGAGCAGTAGTCAGCCTCTGCCTGGGAGTCATTATCAGATGCGTTTCTCCTCAGTGCCCGCAGTGGTGGAGAAACGCAGATTGTGTACGGGATCGTCTTCATTCTTCTTAGTTCTGCATCGGTTCTTGTTGCCGGCGTGCACACAGTCTGCTCAGAGAAGAACAACAGACAGGCTGTGGAATGGTGGCATTGCTTTTGTTGCACAGCATTCGGCACTGACACCAGGGTGTGCGTCAGGGTTTTGCAGGATAGTTCCTCGGTAAGACTGAGAAGGAGTACTGAGTAGAGAGGGAGGCTGGCCCAATGGCTACTAGCCTGGGAATCAGACAAGCTGGGGGTCAAGCCCTTCTCTGCCACAGATTTTTCTGGGTCACCTTGAGCAAGTCACTTAGTCTCTGCCTCCTTTCTCCATCTGTAACTTGGCAGTTCTTCCTGCCTCCCTCAGAGGGCTGCTGGGGAGATAAATACAGTTTGGGGGAGAAATAGCTCAGTGGTTTGAGCATTAGCCTGCTAAACCCAGGGTTGTGAGTTGAATCCTTGAGGGGGCCACTTAGGGATCTGGGGCAAAATCAGTACTTGGTCCTGCTAGTGAAGGCAGGCGGCTGAACTTAGTGACCTTTCAAGGTCCCTTCCAGTTCTAGGAAATAAGATATTTCCATTAACTTACTTTAAAGAGATTGTGAGGTGCTCAGGTAGGATGATAACGGGGGTAGGTAAGTGCCTATGAAAGGCTGGGCAGAGCAGCAGTGTGGGGGACCCCAGCTCTAACTTTGCTGTTGGAGTAGGATCCATATTAGTGGCTTTGGTTAGCTGTCTCCCGTGCGATTCTCCCCTTTGTGAGGATGCTTCGACCAAGCCATAGCCTAGAGCAGTGGCTCCCAGCACGCGCCACTCCAGGGTGACTGTGCATTGAGCAGAAAACGCGTGTTTGGTTAGGAATTGAAAATGTGTTTCCTGAGCCAGGCTCTATGACGTTGAAATGGAAGTGTTTGAATCAGCCTCATCACTACGAGGGGGCAGATGGCACAGGGCACCACCTTCCCGTGCTTGCCCGGCTGCCCCAGGAGCGGCTCTGCTGTGAGCCTGGCAGTGCTAGTCTGAGCAGCTGCTGTCCCTGCCCTGCAGCAGCTGTTTGCCGCACTAGCAACTGCTGCATCACAAGGGAAAGAGGAGAGTAGTGGCTTTGGCTACTCCATTGCCTGCTGCCCTGCCAGGCTGTAACAGCCCCAAGGAGAGCACTGACAGGAGATTGACGGGCTCTGCCTGAGCAGCTAATAAAGGATGGCTTCCCTCCCTCAGACAGCCACCCAGAGCAGCCCAGCGGTGGAGGAATTCTAACTTGCACCAGGTGGCTATACTTCGCTAAGGTCCATAAAGTAACTGGGACACAACAGTCTCCAGCCACTCTCTCTCTGTGACCCTCCTTACAAGCCCCCTGTGCCAGAGGTTGCAGGAAAGACAAAGGCACAAAATGAGCTCAAACTAGCTACAGGAATAAAGGGAAACAAGAAGACTTTTAATCAATACATTAGAAGCAAGAGGAAGACCAAAGACAGGGTAGGCCCATTACTCAGTGAAGAGGGAGAAACGGTGACAGGAAACTTGGAAATAGCAGAGATGCTTAATGACTTCTTTGTTTCGGTCTTCACAGAGAAGTCTGAAGGAATGCCTAATATAGTGAATGCTAATGGGAAGGGGATAAAATAAAAAAAGAACAAGTTAAAAATCACTTAGAAAAGTTAGATGCCTGCAAGTCACCAGGGCCTGATGAAATGCATCCAAGAATACTCAAGGAGCTACTAGAGGAGGTATCTGAGCCTCTAGCTATTATTTTTGGAAAATCATGGGAGACGGGAGAGATTCCAGAAGACTGGAAAAGGGCAAATATAGTGCCCATCTATAAAAAGGAAAATAAAAACAACTCAGGAAACTACAGACCAGTTAGTTTAACTTCTGTGCCAGGGAAGATAATGGAGCAAGTAATTAAGGAAATCATCTGCAAACACTTTTTTTTCATAGATTCATAGATTCTAGGACTGGAAGGGACCTCGAGAGGTCATCGAGTCCAGTCCCCTGCCCGCATGGCAGGACCAAATACTGTCTAGACCATCCCTGATAGACATTTATCTAACCTACTCTTAAATATCTCCAGAGACGGAGATTCCACAACCTCCCTAGGCAATTTGTTCCAGTGTTTAACCACCTTGACAGTTAGGAACTTTTTCCTAATGTCCAACCTAGACCTCCCTTGCTGCAGTTTAAACCCATTGTTTCTGGTTCTATCCTTAGAGGCTAAGGTGAACAAGTTCTCTCCCTCCTCCTTATGACACCCTTTTAGATACCTGAAAACTGCTATCATGTCCCCTCTCAGTCTTCTCTTTTCCAAACTAAACAAACCCAATTCTTTCAGCCTTCCTTCATAGGTCATGTTCTCTAGACCTTTAATCATTCTTGTTGCTCTTCTTTGGACCCTCTCCAATTTCTCCACATCTTTTTTAAAATGCGGCGCCCAGAACTGGACACAATACTCCAGCTGAGGCCTAACCAGAGCAGAGTAGAGCGGAAGAATGACTTCTCGTGTCTTGCTCACAACACACCTGTTAATACATCCCAGAATCATGTTTGCTTTTTTTGCAACAGCATCACACTGTTGACTCATATTTAGCTTGTGGTCCACTATAACCCCTAGATCCCTTTCTGCCGTACTCCTTCCTAGACAGTCTTTTCCCATTCTGTATGTGTGAAATTGATTTTTCCTTCCTAAGTGGAGCACTTTGCATTTGTCTTTGTTAAACTTCATCCTGTTTACCTCAGCCCATTTCTCCAATTTGTCCAGATCATTTTGAATTATGACCCTGTCCTCCAAAGTAGTTGCAATCCCTCCCAGTTTGGTATTATCCGCAAACTTAATAAGCGTACTTTCTATGCCAATATCTAAGTCGTTGATGAAGATATTGAACAGAGCCGGTCCCAAAACAGACCCCTGCGGTACCCCACTCGTTACACCTTTCCAGCAGGATTGGGAACCATTAATAACAACTCTCTGAGTACGGTTATCCAGCTAGTTATGCACCCACCTTATAGTAGCCCCATCTAAATTGTATTTGCCTAGTTTATCGATAAGAATATCATGCGAGACCGTATCAAATGCCTTACTAAAGTCTAGGTATACCACATCCACCGCTTCACCCTTATCCACAAGGCTCGTTATCCTATCAAAGAAAGCTATCAGATTGGTTTGACATGATTTGTTCTTCACAAATCCATGCTGGCTGTTCCCTATCACCTTACCACCTTCCAAGTGTTTGCAGATGATTTCCTTAATTACTTGCTCCATTATCTTCCCTGGCACAGAAGTTAAACTAACTGGTCTGTAGTTTCCTGGGTTGTTTTTATTTCCCTTTTTATAGATGGGCACTACATTTGCCCTTTTCCAGTCTTCTGGAATCTCTCCCGTCTCCCATGACTTTCCAAAGATAATAGCTAGAGGCTCAGATACCTCCTCTATTAGCTCCTTGAGTATTCTAGGATGCATTTCATCAGGCCCGGGTGACTTGCAGGCATCTAACTTTTCTAAGTGATTTTTAACTTGTTCTTTTTTTATTTTATCCGCTAAACCTACCCCCTTCCCATTAGTATTGACTATGTTAGGCATTCCTTCAGACTTCTCTGTGAAGACCGAAACAAAGAAGTCATTAAGCATCTCTGCCATTTCCAAGTTTCCTGTTACTGTTTCTCCCTCTTCACTAAGCAGTGGGCCTACCCTGTCTTTGGTCTTCCTCTTGCTTCTAATGTATTGATAAAAAGTCTTCTTGTTTCCTTTTATTCTCGTAGCTAGTTTGAGCTCATTTTGTGCCTTTGCCTTTCTAATCTTGCCCCTGCATTCCTGTGTTGTTTGCCTATATTCATCCTTTGTAATCTGTCCTAGTTTCCATTTTTTATATGACTCCTTTTTATTTTTTAGATCGTGCAAGATCTCGTGGTTAAGCCAAGGTGGTCTTTTGCCACATTTTCTATCTTTCCTAACCAGCAGAATAGCTTGCTTTTGGGCCCTTAATAGTGTCCCTTTGAAAAACTGCCAACTCTCCTCAGTTGTTTTTCCCCTCAGTCTTGATTCCCATGGGACCTTACCTATCAGCTCTCTGAGCTTCCCAAAATCTGCCTTCCTGAAATCCATTGTCTCTATTTTGCTGTTCTCCCTTCTACCCTTCCTTAGAATTGCAAACTCTATGATTTCATGATCACTTTCACCCAGGCTGCCTTCTACTTTCACATTCTCAACGAGTTCCTCCCTATTTGTTAAAATCAAGTCTAGAACAGCTTCCCCCCCCTAGTAGCTTTTTCAACCTTCTGAAATAAAAAGTTGTCTCCAATGCAGTCCAAGAATTTGTTGGATAGTCTGTGCCCCGCTGTGTTATTTTCCCAACATATATCCGGATAGTTGAAGTCCCCCATCACCACCAAATCTTGGGCTTTGGATGATTTTGTTAGTTGCTTGAAAAAAGCCTCATCCACCTCTTCCACCTGGTTAGGTGGCCTGTAGTAGACTCCTAGCACGACATCACCCTTGTTTTTTACCCCTTTTAACCTAACCCAGAGACTCTCAACACTTCCGTCTCCTATGTCCATCTCTACCTCAGTCCAAGTGTGTACATTTTTAATATATAAGGCAACACCTCCTCCCTTTTTCCCCTGTCTATCCTTCCTGAGCAAGCTGTACCCATCCACACCAACATTCCAATCATGTGTATTATCCCACCAAGTTTCAGTGATGCCAACGATGTCATAGTTGTATTTATTTATTAGCACTTCCAGTTCTTCCTGCTTATTCCCCATACTTCTCGCATTTGTATATAGGCATCTAAGATACTGGTTTGATCTTTCCTCCCAGTTTTGTCCTGACTCTCCTTTCTCTCTGCCAATATAGCCCACACTCCCTCTCGTTTCCGACCCATCTCCCCGGTCTCCATGTTCCCCACTTACCTGTGGGCTTTGCTCACCTGTCCCCGTCGAACCTAGTTTAAAGCCCTCCTCACTAGGTTAGCCAGTCTGTGTCCGAATAGGGTCTTTCCTCTCCTCGAAAGGTGAACGCCATCTCTGCCTAGCAGTCCTTCCTCGAATAGCATCCCGTGGTCTAGGAAGCCAAAGCCCTCCTGGCGACACCATCTTCGCAGCTGTCACGGAGTATTGGGGGACTCAGGGCCCTGCACCCCCGGCTTCCTGCGATTCACCATGACTCTCAGCCAGCCAGTAAAGCAGAAGGTTTATTTGGATGACAGGAATACAGTCCAAGACAGGTCTTGCAGGCACAGACAACAGGGACCCCCTCAGTTTGGTCCATCTTGGGGTCCCAGCCCCCCTTGGGAGGTCAGAGCCATCTCTGCCCCCCAGCCATCTCTCCAGCCTGCTTCCCACACTCTCGCTTCAGCCACCCCTCCCACAGCCTTTGTTCAGTTTCCCGGGCTAAGGAGTCACCTGGCCTTCAACCCCTCCCTGGGTTCTCGTGTTACACACTTAGGTATGCGCCCTCGGGCTGTCTCCCATCCCCCAATGCAGACTATTCAGCCACACTTCCCTGTCAGCATTCACAGACCACAGTGAGAACAGGCCCAGTTCGTCACATCTCTCCCCCCTTCGAGACCGAACTGAGCAGGGTCACTTTAGCCAGTGACCCGGGGAAGTTCGAACCTACCCCCGTTCCCATGGATGCCCCCGCATCCCTCCAGTTCCTTGGTGGGAATTACACCAGGCCCCTTCAGTTTCACGCCCCCCCTTAGGTCGGGGTGCTTGATGGCACTCGCAGTTCGCATGTGGGAAGGTTTATGCGGCCTGTGCCCTTTTCCCACCCCCATACCT
Organism: Malaclemys terrapin pileata; assembly: GCF_027887155.1. NCBI lineage: Eukaryota > Metazoa > Chordata > Testudines > Emydidae > Malaclemys > Malaclemys terrapin. The sequence continues at coordinate 274,341,318 of NC_071506.1, forward strand.
CTGGGGTTCCAACTGGGCTGTGGTCTTCTCCCAGCGCTCCAGTCTGGAGGTCTGTGCTTTGGGCTCTCTTGGTTTAGAGCCGCCCTTTTAACCTTGGCCACCCTCTGGAAAGGATCCTTTATGCTGGGCAAGGGTCCTAAAGCTGTTTTCCCCTTGTCCCAGGCCTTCCTCCCCCTCTGACAGGGGTCACAGGATCCGCAGTACTGTCGGACAGTAACAAAGACCCCAGGCCAGTAAAAGCTCCGTAGCAGCCTCTGCTGGGTACGCCAGGTTCCCTGGTGCCCTGAGAGGGGAATATCATGGGCCCGGCACAGCAGCTGGCGGCGATACTTCTGGGGTACCACCAGCTGCCTCCTGATCCCCCCTGACTCCATTTCCCCTGGGGGAGCCCATTCTCGGTACAGGAACCCCTTCTCCCACAGGAACCTTTTCCGGCCACCTCGTCCCATGGTCTGTACTGCATTGAGGTCGGCTAGGTCCCTTATCTTCCGCAAGGAGGGGTCTCTCTGTAACTCGGCCTGGAACTCAGCAGCTGGGACAGGGATGGCCACCTGCTCTTCCTCGCCCGCTGGGCCTGAAGCTGCAGCCTCCCTGAGCCGTGTCCCTGGGCGTTCCCTCCCCACCAGGTTAGGGTCCTGCGCCTCAGGCAAGGCACCCCCCCCAAGGCCAGGGCGCAGTGCCCCTCGCCGGCTCTGACTGCGGGTCACAACCAGTGCCTTTTGGGGGTTGCTTGGCCAGTTCTCCAGGTCCCCCCCCATCAATACCTCAGTGGGCAAATACGGGTGTACCCCCACATCCTTGGGGCCCTCCTTGGCCCCCCACTTCAGGTGTACCCTTGCCACGGGTACTTTGACTGGTGTTCCGCCCACCCCCGTCAGGGTCAGGTAGGTGTTGGGCACCACCTGATCTGGGGCCACCACCTCGGGCCGGGCCAGCGTCACCTCTGCGCCCGTATCCCAGTATCCATTGACCTTCCTCCCATCCACCTCCAGGGGAACAAGGTACTCTCTCCGGAGGGACAGCCCCGCGCCTACCATATAAACCAAAAACCCTGAGTCTGGAGCATCCAGCCCCCTAGAGGAGCTGGCCTGGAGCTCTCCTCCCTCCTTAGCAGGTGGTACTCTGCCAGCCCCTCTTCCCTGGGAATGCTGCCTTTCGCCGGGCTGGGTCTCTACCCAGTTAACCCTCTGTGGGTTCGGTCTGCTCAGTCTGTCCCTGAGCCTAGGGCACTGGGCCCGTATGTGGCCCTTTTGGCCACAGTGGTAGCAGCCCATGTCCCATGGGTCCCCTTGAGTAGGTCGGATGGTCCTGATGCCGGATGCTCCCCTCTGATGGTTTTTTTCTGTATTTTCCCATGGGGAGGTCCCATGGTGACTCTCTCTCTGCGTTGTGGTGGGACTGTTCCTTTGGGACTCCTCCCTTTTATCTCCTGACCGGCTCTTTACAAACTCATCAGCCAGCTGCCCGGCGTGTCGCGGGTTCTCTGGCTTTCTGTCCACCAACCACAGCCTCAGGTCGGATGGGCACCGGTCATACAGTTGCTCCAGTACCAGCAGTTTAATCAGGTCCTCCTTCGTCTGGGCCCCACCAGCCCACTTGCTGGCGTATCTCTCCATGCGGGCGGCTAGTTGCAGATATGAGATCTCAGGGGTTTTATCTTGACTCCGGAACCTTTCCCGGTACATCTCAGGAGTCAGCCCAAACTCTCGTAGCAGGGCCCTTTTGAATAGTTCGTAGTCCCCTTTCTCTGCCTCTCCCAGTTGGCGGTACAATGCCACGGATTTGGGGTCCAGTAAGGGGGTAAGGACCCGGAGTCTGTCCGCGGGGTCCACACGGTGCAGCTCGCAGGCCGTCTCAAAGGCCTCCAGGAAGTCATCCATGTCCTCCCCCTCCTTGTATGGGGCCATGATGCACTTATCAAAGCTCCGTGCAGTCCTGGGTCCCCCCTCACTCACCGCAGCCGGGGGTTCGCTGCCCTTCAATCTCGCCAGTTCCAGGTCATGCTGACGCTGTCTCTCATTCTCCTGTCTCTGTCTCTCTTCATGCTGACGCTGTCTCTCATTCTCCTCCCGTTCACGCTGATGCTGTCTCTCTTTCTCCTCCCGTTCACGCTGACGCTGTCTCTCTTCACGCTGATGCTGTCTCTCTTTCTCCTCCCGTTCACGCTGATGCTGTCTCTCTTTCTCCTCCCGTTCATGCTGACGCTGTCTCTCTTCATGCTGTCTCTGTTGTTCACGATCCTCCAGCTCTCTCAGTTTTAGCTCTTTCTCCCATTCCAGCCAATTCCGCTCCCCGGATGCCGAACGCCGCCGGGAGGACCCCCTGCTGGCCGGGGGGTTCACGGCGCCTTCGGTATTTGCTGGGCTCCTCCCCACCCTTCCCCTAGGCATAGGAAGGAGGGGTCTCGGGAAGCCCTCAGCAGCCGGCTGACCACTCCCAGCTGGGACAGACACTGGTGCCTGCGCTGCATTTGCCAGGCTGCTTCCCTGAGACACAGGGATCAGTTCATTCGCGCGATCTTCCGCCTCCAGCTGGGCAATGAGCTGTTCTTTGGTGAGCCTCCCAATGCGCAGCCGCCTCTGCTTGCACAGCTCCACCAGGTCGCTCTTAAGCCACTTGGCATACATCTTCCTGCTGGCCACTCACCGGCCTGTGTGCTCACAGCTCCCCACAGTTCCCAGGGGGCCCCCTAGTGTGCCAGCCCTTCTCGAGGTCACCACCTGTCTGCCAGGGTCGAGCTGCAGACTCCTCCGCCCCTGGGACCACTCGCTGCGATCCCCCCGGGGGACCCTGTTACTGCAAAAGTCCTTCTCGCTGGTCACACACTCCCAGGGGTAATAACCGTCTCTCTCTCACTCTTCAGCACGCCTGGTCCCCGTCAATCCCCCTTCGTTTTACTGCTCCCCAGTCACTTACTGCAGGAAGCGCCGTCCACGGGGTGCAGTAGATCCCGCCGCTGCCACCAGTTGTCACGGAGTATTGGGGGACTCAGGGCCCTGCACCCCCGGCTTCCTGCGATTCACCATGACTCTCAGCCAGCCAGTAAAGCAGAAGGTTTATTTGGATGACAGGAATACAGTCCAAGACAGGTCTTGCAGGCACAGACAACAGGGACCCCCTCAGTTTGGTCCATCTTGGGGTCCCAGCCCCCCTTGGGAGGTCAGAGCCATCTCTGCCCCCCAGCCATCTCTCCAGCCTGCTTCCCACACTCTCGCTTCAGCCACCCCTCCCACAGCCTTTGTTCAGTTTCCCGGGCTAAGGAGTCACCTGGCCTTCAACCCCTCCCTGGGTTCTCGTGTTACACACTTAGGTATGCGCCCTCGGGCTGTCTCCCATCCCCCAATGCAGACTATTCAGCCACACTTCCCTGTCAGCATTCACAGACCACAGTGAGAACAGGCCCAGTTCGTCACAGCAGCCAGGCATTCACCTCCATGATGCATCTGTCTCTGCCCGGGCCCCTACCTTTGACAGGAAGAATCGAAGAGAATACCACCTGCGCTCCAAACTCCTTCACCTGTACTCCCAGAGCCCTGTAGTCACTCTTGATCCGCTCAGTGTCACACCGCGCAGTATCATTTGTGCCCACATGGATGAGTAGCATGGGGTAGTAGTCAGAGGGCTGGATAATCCTCGACAATGCCTCCATAACATCTCGGATACGGGCCCCCGGCAGGCAGCATACCTCCCAAGATGAAATGTCAGGGCGACAGATGGGCGCCTCCGTCCCCCTCAGCAGAGAGTCTCCGACCACCACTACCCTACGTTTCCTATTCGCAGTGGTGGCAGCAGACTTTCCAGCCTTAGGGGTACGAGGCTTCTCCTCCTTTACTGTAGGGAGTGATTCCTTCTTTCCTGTATCAAGAAGAGCATAACGGTTACCTATAACCACGGCAGGAGGGTTCGGAGCAAGGGTGGAGCACTGCCTGCTGCCAGAAGTAACCAGCTGCCAATGTCCACCCTGAGCCATCTCCTCCTCCACCAGTGGTGTATCAGCAGTCCTGTGTACTGGGACAGCTACCTCAGCTGTCTCCACATGGACACTGTCGAGGAATTGCTCGTGGATACGGATGCTCCTCAACCTAGCCACCTCCTCCTGTAGCTCTCCCACCTGCTGCCTGAGAGATTCCACCAGCAGGCACCTCTCACATTGGATGGTCCCCGCAGCCTGGATATCAGTAAGTGGAAATTGCAAGTTACAGTCTTTGCAAAACCACACCAGGATCTGGGTAGAGGCATCCATGCTCAGGCGCTCTGTCTGGCTACAGGCACAGGTGGAGGAGACAGTAGCAGTGCTGGCACAGGTGTTGCGGGTCTTCCTAACCATCGTAAACCTCCCTCTGTCAAACTCCCGTCTGCAGCCCCCTGTCAGCTGAAAGGGTTGTTTAAGCAAAAAGTTATGAATGTAGTTGCTTTATAGGTATTAAGGGGAATCAAGAGAAAACAGATGGAACTGGCAAGGGACCCTCGCCCCCTTCCTAACTCCCTTGCGAAACTCCCTGTTAGCAGCCCCTGGTCGCAAAGCTCCCTGGTCGCTTATGCGCTGCTTTATAAAGCCCTGGCCTGTATGAATGCCCCGCCCACTGATGAAGGCTCAGCCACTTACCAGAGGCTTCTAGCTTTCAAACCTTCCTTTGAAACTCACAGCTTCCAACTGCCAGCCACAGCACACGGTCCTTCAAACAACCAAAACAAACAAACAGACTGACAAACACAATCTCAGCACACAGCAAGTAACCCTCAAACACAAACAAACACACACTACAGACAGTCACTTACCCCAAAAGGGTGCTGTATTGCTCCTCCTTCACCTGGAGAACTCCCTTGCGAAACTCCCTGTTAGCAGCCCCTGGTCGCAAAGGTGGTAAGGTGATAGGGAAGGTGGTAAGGTGATAGGGAATAGCTAGCATGGATTTGTAAAGAACAAATCATGTCAAACCAATCTGATAGCTTTCTTTGATAGGATAACGAGTCTTGTGGATAAGGGAGAAGCTGTGGATGTATACTGAGACTTTAGTAAGGCATTTGATATGGTCTCGCATGATATTCTTATTGATAAACTAGGCAAATACAATTTAGATGGGGCTACTATAAGGTGGGTGCATAACTGGCTGGATAACCATACTCAGAGAGTTGTTATTAATGGTTCCCAATCCTGCTGGAAAGGCATAACAAGTGGGGTTCCGCAGGGGTCTGTTTTGGGACCGGCTCTGTTCAATATCTTCATTACGACTTAGATATTGGCATAGAAAGTACGCTTATTAAGTTTGCGGATGATACCAAACTGGGAGGGATTGCAACTGTTTTGGAGGACAGGGTCATAATTCAAAATGATCTGGACAAATTGGAGAAATGGTCTGAGGTAAACAGGATGAAGTTTAACAAAGACAAATGCAAAGTGCTCCACTTAGGAAGGAAAAATCAGTTTCACACATACAGAATGGAAAGAGACTGTCTAGGAAGAAGTACGGCAGAAAGGGATCTAGGGGTTATAGTGGACCACAAGCTAAATATGAGTCAACAGTGTGATGCTGTTGCAAAAAAAGCAAACATGATTCTGGGATGTATTAACAGATGTGTTGTGAGCAAGACACAAGAAGTCATTCTTCCGCTCTACTCTGCACTGGTTAGGCCTCAACTGGAGTATAGTGTCCAGTTCTGGGCACCGCATTTCAAGAAAGATGTGGAGAAATTGGAGAGGGTCCAGAGAAGAGCAACAAGAATGATTAAAGGTCTAGAGAACATGACCTATGAAGGAAGGCTGAAAGAATTGGGTTTGTTTAGTTTGGGAAAGAGAAGACTGAGAGGGGACATGATAGCAGTTTTCAGGTATCTAAAAGGGTATCATAAGGAGGAGGGAGAAAACTTGTTCACCTTAGCCTCTAAGGATAGAACAAGAAGCAATGGGTTTAAACTGCAGCAAGGGAGGTCTAGGTTGGACATTAGGGAAAAGTTCCTAACTGTCAGGGTGGTTAAACACTGGAACAAATTGCCTAGGGAGGTTGTGGAATCTCCATCTGTGGAGATATTTAAGAGTAGGTTAGATAAATGTCTATCAGGGATGGTCTAGACAGTAATTGGTCCTGCCATGAGGGCAGGGGACTGGACTCGATGACCTCTCAAGGTCCCTTCCAGCCCTAGAATCTATGAAAGGCGGCTTAGGAGCCAGCTGTGCAGGGCCGGTGCAAGGAAGTTTCGCGCCTTAGGCGAAACTTCCACCTTGCGCCCCCCACACCCCAGCCCTGCAGCAGATCCCTGCCCACCCCTCCGCCCTGAGGTGCCCCCCCCCCACGGCAGCTCCCCCTCCGGGGAGCCATGCAGCAGCTCGAAACCCCAGCTCACCTCTGCTCTGCCTCCTCCCCGAGCACGCCGCCCCCGCTCTAATTCTCCTCCCCTCCCAGGCTTGCGGCGCCAAACAGCTGATTGGCGCTGCAAGCCTGGGAGGCGGGAGAAGTGGAGCATCGACTGCGCGCTCGGGGAGGGGACATAGGAACGCTGTAAAAAAAATTGGGGGCACCGCTTTTTGGCACCCCCAAATCTTGGCGCCGTAGGCAACCGCCTAGTTTGCCTAAATGGTAGCACCGGCCCTGCAGCTGTGCCAATTCTGTGAGACTTCCACGCTGAGGGAGTCCCCAGAAGTGGGATATAGAATCATAGGAGATTAAGGTTGGAAGAGACCTCAGGAGGTCATCTAGTCCAATCCCCTGCTCAAAGCAGGACCAATTCCCAACTAAATCATCCCAGCCAGGGCTTTGTTAAGCTGGGCCTTAAAAACCTCTAAGGATTGAGATTCCACCACCTCCCTAGGTAACCCATTCCAGTGCTTCACCACCCTCCTAGTGAAATAGTGTTTCCTAATATCCAACCTAGGCCTCCCAATGGAGACGCCTGTGACTGTGGGGCCTATTTCCGATCCTCTGTCCATTCATGCATCCGGGCAGAGTTCCTCTGGATGGCGTCCACTGGCTCCCTTGATGCCTTCGAGGAGCAGTGGGCGCTGTCCGGGGTTCTCTGCTCAGTGTCCCTGTCAGGTTCCCTTTGACAGCACTCCTGTCACTGTTATTTTATTAGTTGTCCCCCGGAATCACTTGGTTTCCAGGTCCCATGGATCCTCCCCTTAGGCTGGGGGGAGGTCCTTTAGCACTTCCTGGATCCCAATAGTATCCAACCTAGATCTCCCCCACTGCAACTTGAGTCCATTGCTTCTTGTTCTGTCATCTGCCACCACTACAGCCTAGCTCCATCTTCTTTGGAACCCCCCTTCAGGTAGTTGAAGGCTGCTATCAAATCCCCTCTCACTCTTCTCTTCTACAGACTAAATAAGCCCAGGTCCCTCAGTCTTTCCTCGTAAGTCATGTGCCCCAGCCCCCTGATCACTTTCATTGCCCTGTGGCTGGCTTCTGCCACTGGAGTGCTCTAAAGGGAGCAGAGCCGGCAGAGGATCTGCCCCAACATACTGATTGCAGCCTCCGGACCTTGCTGGAAGATGTTTGACCCTCAGGCTGAAGAGGTTGGATGCCACCATTCTAGACACCCAGGTCTGCAGCTCTAAGCCACAGCTGAGCTAGCAGAGTGGTTGATGTGGGAGAGCCCCATTGGCAGAGTTTGTAACTTCATTGGATTAAAGCAGTTTCACTAGTGGGGTTGATCAACTTCTCCACCACAGTGGAGGATATTTGTACCCTCCTTGTGCCACAATGGTTCAGGTGGCTGTCTTAAACTTTGTGGCTAGAACCTGGGAGCATTCATGGTTTGGGTTTCTTTCAATACAATGTAGTAATGAAACACAGCTAGGGTTTTGCTATTTGGCTACAGCAAAGATATTCTTTCCTGGTTTTGTAACAATGTATGCTTATGAAGCAGAGGACGGAGAAAACTGATATGGGTTATCATAGAGCAGATGCCTACCAGCTTTCCTACCATGGATCTGGAGCTATCAGAATTTCAGAAAGGAACAATACATTGGAAGACTCTTAGGGCTTGTCTTCATAGGCAGTTATACCAGTATAATGCAGGTGTGAATTAAGACACTCTAGCTCAGGGGTCTCAAACTCAAATGACCAGGAGGGCCACATGAGGACTAGTGCATTGGCCCGAGGGCCGCAACACTAACACACACACACACACACACACACCCGCTGCCCCCGGTCCCGCCCCCACTCCACCCCTTCCATGAGGCCCCGCCCCTGCCCCGTCTCTTCTCCACCTCCTCCCCTGAGCGCACGGTTCCCTGCTCCTCCCCACTCCTTCCTGGAAAGTGCTAAGCGCCACCAACAGTAATTCACCACACTCAAAGGACAAAACATGCACTTAGATTTACTTCTGTTAAAGCCCCCCCACTGCACTGGGCTGCACCACCACTCCACCCCTGCTCTGCCTCTTCCAGGGGTGGCAGGTTTGTAGAAATTTTGGTGGTGCCCAGAACCTGCCCCCCTCAACTCCACCCCCACCTGCCTAAGGCTCTGGGAGGGAGTTTGGGTGGGGGTGGGGGTGGGGCAGGGAGTGGGGGTATAGGCTCTGGGATGGAGTTTGGGTGCTGAGTGCAGGCTCCGGGCTGGGGCAGGGGGTGCAGACTCTGGGATGGAGTTTGGGGATAGGAGGGGGTGAGGGCTGTGGGGCTGGGGATGAGGAGTTTGGGGCATTGGAGAGGCTCAGGACTAAGGCAGAAGGGCAGGGGAAGGGCAGCCTGCCCTGGCCATAGTGGTAGGGGGCACTAGGACCCTGCGGCAGCAGGAGATGCCGGAAGCCGGCAGAGGAGAGCGGAGCAGAGTCAGCATGAGCTGCAGGCTCCGGGGCAATGAGGGGGCAGCAAGTGAGCCCGGGGGACACTCGGGGGAGACGCGTGGGGGCAGCAGGCGGGGGAGAGACCTGGCCCCAAACATTGGGGAGCAGCGAGCAGGGAGCTTAGCTGCCACATAAAATAACTTGGGGGCAGAGAGCTTGGTGGGCCGCAGAGAAGAGCTCCGCGGGCCGGTTGTTTGAGACCCCTGCTCTAGCTATACCAGTATAACTCCCTGTGTGAATGCTTTGATTCTGGTACAAGAGGGTTTTTTACCAGTTTAGCTTATGTCGCTTTGGAAGCAGTTTAAGCTAAAACAAACAAACAAAAAACCCCACTTTTCTTCTGGGATAAGAGTGTCCACACAGGGTTATACCAGTATGTATACCCAGAGGGGTTAAAAGCAACCCTGGGGAGGGCTGTGGCTGGGGAAGGCTGAATGGAGAAGCAGCCTCAGCTGTGGCCACGCCCCAATCAGGGCCCAGCTGGACCATATAAGAGGGCCAGAAGCAGACAGTCTCTCTGTCTCTAGAGGGAGAAGGGCCTGGCTGCTGGGAAGCTGAACAGAGTACCTGAGGGGAGCAGGGCTGGGGAATAGGGCAAGGGAGCTCCCACCTGGAAAAGCCCCAGGCTGCGGCCTTGTCAAAGGCCAGAAAGGTACTAGGGTGCAAGAGTGCAGCCCAGGGTAGGCAGAGGCAGCCAGTCCCAACCCCCCTTGCCTGTGATGATTGGCTTATACAGACTGCAGTCAATCCCAGCGAAAGGGGGCTAGATGGTGACTGGCAGTAGCCACTGAGGTGACGTGGGGATAGGGGGTTGGGGGTTCCCTGGGGAGGGGAGACCCAGAGAGACTGTGGGGTACTGAAGGGGGCAGAATCCCGGCAGAAGGGGCACCGGGGTCCAGGAGGGACATGGGGGCCCGAGACACCAGCCTGCAAAGGGCACTCCTGGGTCAAAGAGCTAATTCCCAGGATGACCGACAGGAGGCGCCACAGTGGTGAGTGTTGCCCCATTACACAGTACAACTAGAGCATTGAACTGTACTGGTATAACTGGAAAAATCTCCCCTGTACACAAGCCCTTTGCGGCTGAGAGACATGCAAGAGACAAAAACCACTCACCTGCATCAGACAAAACCAGCAAGAGCTGGGGGCACACGGGAATCAGCTTTGGTTTGAGCTTTGAGCAAGAGTTTCTCTGCTCTTACTTAACTCAAACCATTTTTCCCTTCTCTCCCAGTTATTTTTTTTTTTAATCAGGCCCCTTTGATGAGTGGCTTTGGGCCTGATCCAAGTGCCTCTCAAAGTCAGCTGAAAGCCTCCCCTTGACTTCAACAGGCTCCGAATCAGCCTTTTAATGAGGAACAAAGCACTCTGCAGAACAGCACGGTGGCTGCTTCTGCAAGCCCCATATACCCTGTTCCTGCAGCTCTCATTTTTCAGCTGTAGTGTGCTTCTTGGCAAAGTCAATTCAGCAAATACCCAGATTTATCGAGTTCAGCCACATGGTGACCTCTTTCAGGGCCACACGAGCAGCTATTATTTAAAGCCCTTTACAGTATATGTATTATGGGACAAAGGGCAATTTTCCATTAAAGATTTAAAGCCTCTCTAGTGAATCATGTGTCACCTTGAAGAACACCGTGGGTCTTGCATATAGATGTGCCTTGTACGACTTCCACTGCAGGTTCACTTGGCTGGCTTCTTGAAAGGTGTCTTCTCCTGCCAAGTAGGTCAAACTGTAAAATCTCTCTTAGGGGATTCTGAAGTACCTCTCACCCAGGTATCTAAGTGCCAACAGGCTATTTGAAGGGATACTCTATTGACTCCTAATTTGAAATCACTAGGAGAAGGTCAATATCAACAAGAACCTAGTGGGGAAGACCTGCTGTTGGGTACAACTGGCACATTTCCAGTTCCTGAAGGCTTGAAGAGACAGAGTATCGGGACAACGATATTCCTCCTGGGAAAGAGACAATCATCATCCATGTTACTGAGCACTTCCTCTCAAGTAGCAGCTCCAGCTTGAGTTGGGAAAGGGAGGGAAGAGAGGGAAAGGGGCAGGGCTAGGAAGAAGGGGAAAACCAGAAACCCAGGATGGATGAAGTAGATGAAGCATCTCATCTCTTGGGCAGGGCCAACTTTATCATAGAACTGGAAGGGACCTTGAGAGGTCATCTAGTCCAGTCCCCTGCACTTAAGACAGGACTAAGTATTATCTAGACCATCCCTGACAGGTGATTGCCCAACCTGCTCTTAAAAATCCCCAATGATGGAGATTCCACAACCTCCCTGGGCAATTTATTCCAGTGCTTAACCACATAGGTGCCAAGTTTCTAACCTGTCGGGGGGGGTCCCCACCTGGCTGCGCCCAGGACCTGCCCCCACTTCACCAATTCCCCCAATGCCTGCTCCTGCCCCATTCCACCCCCTCCCCCAAGCGCACTTTGCCTTCGCTTCTCTCCCCTCCCCCCAGTGCCTCGAGATGCCGCAAAACAGCTGATCCATGGTAGGAGTAGGTGCTGGGAGGGAAGGAGAGGCACTGATTGGTGGGGTCCGCCAGCAGGCAGGAGGCGCTGGGGGGAGGGAGAGGTGTTGATGGGGGGCTGCCGAGGGGTGCTCAGCACCCACCATTTTTTTCCTGGGGGGGCTCCAGCCCTGGAGCACCCACGGAGTCAGCGCCTATGCTTAACCACTCTGACAGTTAGGAAGTTTTTCCTAATGTCCAACTTAAACTGCCCTTGCTGCAATTTAAACCCATTGCTTCTTGTCCTATCCTCTGAGGTTATGGAGAACTATTTTTCTCCCTCCTCTTTGTAACAACCTTTTATGTACTTGAAAACTGTTATCTGTCCCCTCTCAGTCTTCTCTTTTCCAGACTAAACAAACCTAATTTTTTCAATCTTCCCTCATAAGCAGGGGTGAAAGAAGGCAGTACAGGCCTGTACAGCGTACCGGTAAAAAGTGGCCATCAGTACCGACCCCTACCGCCTTACTTTAAAGTGCTGCCGGGGCAAAGGACCCTGCTTAAAGCACTGCCGCGACAACACTTTATTGTCACTGCCCCTTTTGCCCCCACCAGGATGCCAATGCGGGGGGAGGCAAAAGGAGCAGCTGCCCTGGGGCTGGTGATTTAAAAGGGCCCGGGGCTCCAGCTGCAGCTGTGGTAGTGGCGGCTGGAGCCCTGGGTCCTTTAAATCGCCACTGGAGCCCCAGGTGGTGCGGGCCAGGCAGCGCAGATGGGCTGGCTGGGGGACGCTGACCCCAACCCTGCCCCTTCTGCCCGAGGCCCTGCCCCTTCTGGGAGGCGGGGGCACAGAGCTGGGCCCCTTACCAGTAAGTTTTCAATTTTACTTTCACCCCTGCTCATAGGTCATGTTTTCTAGACCTTTAATCATTTTTGTTGCTCTTCTCTGGACTTTCTCCAATTTGTCCACATCTTTCCTGAAATGTGGTGCCCAGAACTGGACACACTACTCCAGTTGAGGACTAATCAGCGTGGAGTAGAGTGGAAGAATTACTTCTCGTGTCTTACTTACAATATGCCTGCTAATACATCCCAGAATAGGGCGAACAGAGAGCAAGTGTGAAAAATCGGGATGGGGGTGGGGGGTAATAGGAGCCAATATAAGAAAAAGACCCCAAAATCAGGACTGTCCCTATAAAATCGGGACATCTGGTCACCCTATCCCAGAATGATGTTTGCTTTTTTTTGCAACAGTGTTACACTGTTGACTCATATTTAACTTGTGATCCATAGAGCCCTTTCCCCAGTGCTCCTTCCTAGGCAGGCATTTCTCATTTTGTATGTGTGCAAACACATACAAAATACATACATTGTATCATTACCTTGTGTTGGTGGGCTTGACTTTCCCTTTGCATGCACTGGTGTAATTCTGTTAACTTCAGTGAGGTTACTCCTGATTTACAGTGGAGAGAAGAATCAGGCCCATAGTTCATGTCCTTGCTCCGAGCTGTAGGCAGGTAAAGGCCCACAAGCATCACTTCCACTTTCTAGTGGCAATATTTCATCTAAAGACTGGTGGGAGTGGGGGAGGGTTGGCTCTTCATCCAGCTTTTTACTAAGATGCTATTACTTCTCTGTTTAACTGCACTGACTGTGCTGCCTTCACAATGTGGAAATGGGATGCCTACTTTGGGAGCTCATTACAAGTGCTCCAGCGTAAGTAGAAGGGAATGCAACAGCAGCTCAGACAGCCTGTATGTGTCTCAACTTAAAATTCCTAGCTGCATCCTGGGTTTGGATGGGAGGCTGAGGGAAAGCTCTCTGTGATACTACACTCAGGCTCCCTGCCATGAAAATAGAACGCCACCAACCGATTCCGGTAGGAGTGCTTTGGTGATTTAAATGATGTACACAGCAGAGAACAGCTTGATTAATTCATAGGAACTTTAACTACTTAGGGCTTCATTCATCTGGAATGATCTGTAGCCTTTTCTGCCAGGGAGTTACAAAATGTCCCAGGCTACAGTTCCAGGTGATCTATTAGTCACACACCCCAGAAGTCAGCACAGCCGCAGAACTCCTTTTGTTTTAAAGATATATATGGCTGAGCTATTGAGCTCCAGGCAAGGGCAGGGACTTAAAAATGCAGCTGGGCAAGAAGAATGGTGGGTGGGAGTGCGCTTCCCTAGACACAGGGGGTGGCCATGTGGGTAGGGTGACCAGACAGCAAATGTGAAAAATCGGGACGAGGGTGGCCGGTAATAGGAGCCTATATAAGAAAAAGACCCAAAAATCGGGACTGTCCCTATAAAATTGGGACATCTGGTCACCCTACGTGTGGGTAAGGCAAACCGTTGGGTGGAGGAGAGAGGAATTTTTGACATGGTACCATGAGGTTTGGAAGCATTTCATTGTCTGTATCTGGAAAATCATCATCATTGTACACCACATACAAGTGTAATGAGGCACCTGGTCAGGTCACCTGCAGGGACTGAACTCCGAGCCTCTGGATCTACATGTCAAAATACCTTTTGGGGGGTGTTCTCCATTTAAAAAAAAACTCACCAGAGTCAAAATTCAATGTTTTTGTTGACAATTTCTGATCACAGGTCACGGTTTGAAAAGGATTCCACTAATGTCTCTGTCTGACATGGGCTCTGGATATTTTAACCAGGGTCTCCTGCCTAAATCCCACTTTCCACATGGCTTGTGATAAAACACTCGCACTCTAGTTGTGTGTGGCACAAGGAAGGCGATGGGACTGGGGAATCTATTCATTTGCTTTCCGGCTTAAGCAAACCACTGTCCCAAAAGAGAAACTGAGGTGAGAGGAGACATTTCCTGAAAAATTGTAGTGTATGGATAGTATAGCACAGCATTCAGCTCCTGTCACCCACAATGTCCTTGTTGAACCTCATCAGATTTCTTTTAGCCCAATCCTCCAATTTGTCTAGGTCACTCTGGACCCTATTCCTACCCTCCAGCATATCTATCCAGGGCCGGCTCCAGGCACCAGCCCAGCAAGCAGGTGCTTGGGGCAGCCAAGGGGAAGGGGCGGCACGTCGGGCTCTTCGGCGGCAATTCGGCGGCGGGTCCCTCGGTCCCTCTCCAAGGAAAGGACCTGCCACCGAAGAAGAAAGTGGTGCGGTGGAGCTGCCACCGATCACTATCGCGGCTTTTTTTTTTTTCCCACCACTAAGGGGTGGCAAAAACCCTGGAGCCAGCCCTGTATCTATCTCTCCTCCCAGCTTAGTGTCATCTGCGAACTTGCTGAGGGTGAAAACCATCCCATCATCCAGATCATTAATGAAGATGTTGAATAAAACTGGCCCAGGACAGACCCCAGGGCACTCCGCTTGATACCAGCTGCCAACTAGACATCGAGCCGTTCATCACTACCCGTTGAGCCCAGTGCAGCAGTCTGGAAGCTGACCTCATCTGTGAAGACGGAGGCAAAAAAAAGCATTGAGTACTTTAGCTTTTTCCACATCATCTGTCACTAGATGTCGCCTCCATTCAGTAAGGGTCCCACACTTTCCCTGACATTCTTGTTGCTAATATACCTGTAGAAACCCTTCTTGTTACCCTTCACATCCCTTGCTAGCTGCAACTGCAGTTGTGCTTTGGCCTTCCTGATTACAACCCTGCTTGTTCAAGCAATATTTTTATACTCCTCCCTAGTCCTCTGTCCAAGTTTCCACTTCTTGTAAGCTTCTTTTTTGTGTTTAAGCTCACCGACAATTTCTCTGTTAAGCCAAGCTGGTCGCCTGCCATATTTGCTATTCTTTCTGCACATGGGGATGGTTTGTTCCTGCACCCTCAATAAGGCTTCTTTAAAATACAGCCAGCTCTCCTGGACTCCTTTCCCCGTCATATTAGCCTCCCCTTTGACCTGCTTTCTCTAATGCACACAGAGAGCATATACATGTAAAAATAACACCCAAAACCTTACTGAAAGAAGGCACTACACTGCACACACAATTCTTCTCTTGGGAAGAGGAAGAGTGAGACTGAACCACAAGTAACAAACGTTAGCCCCATTGCTTAATGCACTGCTAGAAGACACTCCAATACTATGGTGATGAGCATGGTGTAAGAACCTGTACAGAATAATTTTAAGAAGAGGTTCCCATTAACCCACTCCTGCCCATCTCCACTGCAACCATACTAATTGTGCAAAAACTTTGCTGGTGTACAGACTTTCAGGAGAGACTTTCACCCCTGTGTGTTTTAACACACAGTGCAGATAAAGCCATGGGAATAACACCTCCTGGTCACTCAGTACAGTGTTTGGCACCCAGCGACCATGCACAAGAGATGGCCCAGGATTGGAAAAACCCTGACCTTGGTGTCTGTACTGTGCATGCACAATGCTAAGTCCTGCTGAACTCACAGACCCAAAGTCTGTAGCTCAGCATTCTTTTCAGAACTCACTCCAAGATTCCCTGGGGAAAGCTAGGCAGAGATCTGGATCTGCAAATGGCATCAGTGCAATTGTTTTGCACAGTTCAAATCAATTAAGGTTTTTTTTATAATACATTAATAAATCTGGAGGAGCCCCCCTGTTCCCTCTGGTTTTTAATACCCCTTTCTAAAACCCTGCCATCTAAAAACCAGAATTTAAGCATTTTTCTTTTCCACTAACGTGGGCTGCCTGCAGTGAAATGCATTGGCTTTGTGTGCATAAGCGAGTAACACTGCCCCCTAGTGGCTGTCCTAAAAAGAGGCTACAGGGCCTACTAGTTTTTCTGCGTATAAAAGCCAAGATGCTCAGGCTTCAGCTTCAGCCCCAGGTGGTGGGGCTCCAGGCCCCGGGCTTCTGCCCCACACAGCAGGGCTTCGGCTTCCCGCCCTGGGCCCCAGCGAGTCTAACACCGACCCTGTTCAAAGGACCCCCTGAAACCTGCTCACTTCCCCCCAGGATCCCCAGACCCCTGGTTGAGAATTGCTGCTTTAGTGCATTGGTACAGTCCCAGGTTCATGGAGATGAGACCTGTGGTCTACTCCCTAGCAGTGGGAGTGATGGCTAGAACAGTAATTGGGTCTCTTGCCCATACCACATGTATTTGTTACAGCAGCTCCCTCCAGAGCCTGTCAACAGGGTTTTAGCTAGAGGGTGTATCTAGAGACTGAAGCAAAATATTCCCTCCCTTAGGGCTGAATGACTGCAGGATTTCCAGTCCATGCCAGCCAGCTGGCAAGAGACTTGGATCCCCCATGGTGTTGCTCTGCTGCTGAATAAGTGAATCCATGTCAGCCCCCAGTGCAATCTCTGCCCTAGAGCTTTGCTGGGTTTCCCCAGGCTGGGGAACCTCCTGAAGTAATCAGGATGAGTTTTCAGCCATGTGAACCAGATGGTGCTGTGTGGGATGGATGCAAAAGCAGCCCAGACTCTGTGGTTTCAGCTGCATTGTGTTGAGTTTTTGGAGTGCTCTGTAAGCCACACACACTAGCTATACTCTCCCCATGCAGCCTGCCTGTCCCTGTGCAGGTGGGAGGGGAGGGAGAGGGGAAGGCTCTCCCCACACCTCTGCCCATTTCCAAGCCACATGGAATACTCATCAAGGAGGACTGCACTAACTCAGCCAAGCGGGGTGGGGACAAGCTTATTTTCCTGGTGGGAAGGGGAAGACGAGGGCTCTATGATGCCTGCTGCCCTTGAGTATGTCTTCATGGCAGAATTAACTCAGGGGATCAGCACTGACCTTAGCCTAGCTCAGGTGTGAGAGACCAAACTGCAAAGCCCTCCTGGAGTTAGTGTGTCCTCATTCGTGCTGCATGGGTGCCGTTAAGATTTCTGGGGGCACATCCCATGGTCCTTGGCGTGGCAGTCGCTCTGATTCCTTCCCATTGAATTGTGGGAGAACTTGTCTGTGCTCTGGACACACGGGGGCGGGGGCGAGAGGGGGGGTTACGGGAAGGCACTGGAAGATTATCAGCACTTGATTTAGCCTGCATACTCACTGCAAAGTGGGCAGGTTACCATCCCCTGTGAAAGCCTTGTTCGGGTTTTAGCCTATGGCTTCCCTAAGGCCAGCAAGCCCATGTTGAAAAACCCACTAACTTGGGTGAGAGGGTTTTGTGTGTGGACAGGAGGAGTGGTAGGGGCAACTCCTGAGCAAGGGCCCAAGTTAACAGTGGAGACAAACCCTTGCGTAGGTTAGTTTATGCCAGGGCAGTGACACACAAGTGAGCCAGGACATTCCGAAAGTATCTGCTGTGTTTGAAAGAACATGACACCACTTACAGGATATTCCCAGTAAGTCAGTCCCAGGAATCTGTTCTTCCAGGAGCCAGCCAGCTGAATCTTCTCTCTTGTCCCTTCTCTTCTGCAGACTTAGTATATCGCGGCTCAGCTGCCCATGTGTGGTACATGCAGGGCCAGTGCAACCTATTAGGCGACCTAGGCGGTTGCCTAGGACACTAGCATTTGGGGGGCGGCATTTTCTTCGGCGGCGATCGCGACGGCCGGATCTTCAGCCGCCCCGTCGGTGGTGGCATTTAGGTGGAGGGAGCTGGGACAGGGGGGCGCGGGGAGGGCCGCCTGCAGCAAGTAAGGGCGGGGGGGTGGTACGCAGGGGAACTCCCCACCCCAGCTCACCTCTGCTCCGCCTCCTCTCCTGAGCACGCCGCCCCGCTCTGCTTCTCTCCCTCCCACGCTTGCGGCGCCAAACAGCTGATTGGCACCGCAAGCCTGGGAGGCAGGAGAAGTGGAGCAGTGATGGCGTGCTTGGGGAGGAGGTGGAGCAGAGGTGAGCTGGAGTGGGGAGCTGCCGCACGGCTCCCCGGGCAGGGGGACACCGCCACGGGGGGGGCGCCTCAGGGTGGGGGGGGATGGGGAGCTGCCGCAGGGCTTGGGGAGGGGGCGGAACAGAGGTGAGCTGGGGTGGGGAGCTGCCACACGACTCCCTGGGCCGGGGGTTGAGCTGCCGCAGGGGGGGCTGCCTCAGGGCGGATGGGGGTGGGGAGCTGCCGCAGCGGGGGTGCCTCAGGGCAGAGGGGGGGCGGGGAGCTGCCACAGGGAGGGCGCCTCAGGGCGGAGGGGAGCTGCCGCAGGGCTCGGGGAGGGGGGAGGGTGCAAGGTGGAAGTTTGGCCTAGGGCGGGAAACATCCTTGCACCGGCCCTGGGTAATGGGAATTGTGCCGGGGGGAATTTCACTCATGACTAACACAGATGCTCGAGGTGCTCACAGCTTCTTCTCTCATTGCTTCTGCCTGGACTGAAATGGAAGTTACCTACCTGTAGCTGGAAGTCCTCTGAGATGTGTGGCCCCATCTGTATTCCACACGTGGGTATGCCTGCGTGCCATGCGCCCACGTCCAGGAAGTCTAACAAACAGTTACTGTTGGCTGGCAGATATGTAATAGATCTCCTCATGCTCCTGACCAAGGGCATCAGAGGCAGTACAGGCAAACGACTCTCCAGTTCCTCTTCTTACTGTGAATCCAACAGGGCCCGGAGCAGAGGGGACAGAGGGTGGGTAGTGGAATACAGATAGGGACCGCACATATCAAAGAACGTCCAGTCACAGGTAAGAAACCTGCATTTCTTCTTCAAGTGCTGGTTCCTATGTGTATTCCACCCAGGGGTGATTGACAAGTCGTGCTCAGACTGGAGCAGGATGCCAGAAAGCTGGCAGCAAAGATGCCTGCAGTACTGCAGTTCCCACTGCTGCATCCACAACAGGGGCCTGAACTAGCATGTAACATCTAGCGAACATGTGGCTGGAGCGCCAGGTGGATACTCCGCATATCCAGTATTGGAACATCCTGCAGGGATGCTGGACAGGCAGCTTGTGCCCTTCTGGACTTTGCCCTGACTCCGTCAGGAGGAGGTACACGTGGTAACCTGTAGCACTTGATGATGCACCCAGAAACCCACTTAAAGATTCTCTGAGAGGATGTTGTTTGGCCTCCCAATCTTTATGTGATGGCGAGAAAAAGTCTTGGTGATTTTCTGATCGATTTGATCCTCTGCAGGTAGACTGCCAGGGCCTGCCTGATGTTGAGGGAACAAAGTCTTTTCTCTTCAGCAGAAGTGAGGGGTTTCAGAAAAGGGGCAGGTGAGTGGACACTTTGGTTGACATGGAATTCAGAAGTAACCATGGGAGGAATTTAGGTTGAAGGTGAAGGGCTACCTTTTCCCTGTGGAAAAACCATATAAGGAGGGTCTGCCAAGAGGGCTCCCAACTCGTTCAAAACCCTGGCTGAAGTGATAGCAACTAAAAATGCTGCTTTCATGGACAGGTGGGACATTGAGCATGTTGCCAAGAGTTCAAACAGTGGTCTGGTGAGTGTTGACAGGATGAGATTGAGGTCCGATTGAAGTGAGGTTTGACCACTGGTCGAAATGTCCTGACTAGGCCCCTCACAAATCTTACTGTAGTTAGGTGGGTGAAAACAAAGTCCATCTACCAGAGGGAGGAAAGCACTAATCACTGTGAGATGGACTCGCAGCAAGCTAATGGAAAGGCCTGGAGTTTTTTAGAGGCAGGAAATAATCTAAAATGACCAAAATATCTGCAGTAGACCGACTACACTGCACCCAGGTAGAGAAATGTCTGCATTCAGCTAAGTAGCAGGCTGTAGTTGAACCTTTCCTACTTTGGGTATGGATAGCCTGAAGAGATACCCAACTGGGGCGTTCTATTTCCGATGCCTATCCAAACACTAGGCCCATGAGATGGAGCAAGTCTGGATTGGGCTGTCTGATTCTGACCTCCTCTTAAGTTAGGAGGTCTGGGAAGGGGTGGATCCTCCTCAGGGAACGGGCTGATGTTTTCAGGAGCTCTGGGAACCTGCTTTTTTGATGCAGAATTCCCTCAGGAGTAGAAAGAAAGCTCTTGTGGAAACAGAGTTTGGTGTCACTCTGATGAAGTTTATCATCTGTGTGAGTGATAAAAACAGACTTTTATTCGTTTATACAGATGCCCAGGACTACTAGAAGATGAAGCAGAAATCCCATCACCGACTTAAACTTCTGCCAGGAGCAACCTACTAAAAGCCAATCATCCAGATATGGGAGAACTGTATAACTCTGAGACCTTATTTGGGCTGTCACCACAGAGAAAACTTTTGTAAACACTCTGGGTGCTGTTGCTAGCCCAAAGGGAAGGACTCTGAACTGGGAATGTTCTTGGCCCACCATAAACTGCAGGCGCCTTCTGTAGGAGGGATGAATGTCTGCATGAAACTATGCATCCTTCATGTCAAGACCCACAAACCCTCGATTACTGATGCTGACGTAACCATCCTGAATTTCAACTTTTGAATAACAATGTTTAGTTGATGTAGGTCCAGAATGTGTCTCCACTCTCTGTCCTTTTTTTTTTTTTGAGACTATGAAATATGGTGAGTAGGATCCTCTCCTTTGATACTGAGATGACATGCCCTCTATTCCCCCTCATTATAGGAGGGATTCTGCCCCTTGAAGAATCACCTCCTGATAGTGGTCTGAAAGGGGAACGGAACTCTATGGAGTATCTTTGATGGGATCATTTTCAAATTTCCTTTAATTTAATGGGAGTCTCAGGGTGTTGAATAATGACTAAGAAAGTAGTGAGTGAGGACCTCAAATTTGGTCTTAGTTCCTTAGTAATGTGATCCTTGTAGCACCACAATCTGCCCCAAGTAAGGGATTATGCATGTCTGCAGCACCACAGGAACAGACTAGAACATGAACTGCTTTCCTCCCCAGGTCCCCCTTTGCTTTGGGAAGCAGTAAGTGATTCACCCCTTTGTTTGGAGCATCTCTGGTAAGCAAGGAGCAGAGCCAGGGTTCCTCTCCTTCCCCACCTCTGCCCATTCCCCACCCACTTGCTTACAGCAGAGGGAATCCCGTGACTATTCCCTACTCTCCTCCCATAGCCAGAGTCACACCCTGAGCAAGGGAGGGAGCGGGGATTGCCTCACTCCCCTGTACAGCCTAGCAAGGGTTGTGATGATCTAGCCCCTAAAATTCATCTTCTCTACAAACATCCCTTCCCAATTATTCCTCCTAACTTACCCCTCACCCTCAACAAGTCATGGAACTAATGACATTTATTACAATCACATTGCTCACTTTGCTTGTATGTTTCATCTCTTTCCCCTGCCCTGCGGCTGTCTTGTCTACTTACATTGTGAGCTCTTCAGGGCAGCAGCTGTCCGAGACTCTGTGTTTATTCAGTGCCTAGCACAAAGGGTCCCCATTCCTGGTTGGTTCCTAGGCACTACCATAGTAAACAGGATTACTAATTCCTTCTAAGAGACCCTCTTGTTAAAATATTCACCGAACATGAACCAGCGTCAAGGAGGAAAACCAAACAAGTTCTAAGAGTTTAAAAGCTGTTTGGGGCATTCCTGGTTCTAACTTTCATCAGTCTTGGGGGCATAAATGCAGGCAAAGCAAATCTTTTTTTTAAATTACACCTCTACCCCGATATAACGCTGTCCTCGGGAGCCAAAAAATCTTACTGAGTTATAGGTGAAACCGCGTTATATCGAACTTGCTTTGATCCACTGGAGTGCGCAGTTCTGCCCGCCCGGAGCGCTGCTTTACCGCGTTATATCTGAATTCATGTTGTATCGAGTCACATTATATCGGGGTAGAGGTGTACAGGAAAAATGTGTAGAAAGATTTCAGAGGCATTCTCCTAGCTCTGGTAATGTCCATATAATAAATAACAAGTAGACTCAATAAATAAGAACCACAACATAAAGAAATTGGGGGGAGGGATAGCTCAGTGGTTTGAACATCAGCCTGCTTAAACCCAGGGTTGTGAGTTCAATCCTTGAGGGGGCCACTTGGGGATCTGGGGCAAAATCAGTACTTGGTCCTGCTAGTGAAGGCAGGGGACTGGACTCGATGACCTTTCAAGGTCCCTTCCAGTTCTAGGAGATGGGATATCTCCATTCATTAAAGAGCAGCTCCAATACAGACCATATACTTTCAAAATAAGACTCATTCCTGAGAGCTCTTCAAAGAGTCTCACGAGGTTCACCAAAACCCACAGACGAAGAGACGACCTGCCTTCCTACATCATAAGCGGTCACGTCCTCCCCTCTCTGATTCACAGAGGCTCTCCATCTCTCCAGTGCTCAGATCGAGAGACAAGAGTACTGATATATTTTATTAGCAGAAATATGGGCACGGAGCCCTCTGAAGATCTTAAGGATTTAAGGTACTATGAAAACCATTATTCATATGCTATAGGCAATGGCAGATTGTACACCAGAAAGTGCCATCAGGCAAGCAAATGATGCAGCCACCTGCTCCTGTCGCTGTTGGGGGGCCTAACTGAAAACATGAGTGCAGAGGAGCCTGGGTCTATTATTCAAAGGTCTGCATGGCCTTTTGGAAAAAACGATACCTCATCAAGGGAAGAAAGGAAGCATCAACTGCCTTACATAACAAAACACTTGCACAGGCTTGGTGCTAACTTTTGCAAATGTTGGGAGCTACAACAGTAATTGCAGAGCTCACAGGCTGTTCCGATGAGGCTCTGGGTGACCACAATTGCCACTGGGTTCAATGCACAATGGAACAGGAGTACTTGTGGCACCTTAGAGACTAACAAATTTATTAGAGCATAAGCTTTCGTGGACTACAGCCCACGATCCACGAAAGCTTATGGTCTAATAAATTTGTTAGTCTCTAAGGTGCCACAAGTACTCCTGTTCTTTTTGCGGATACAGACTAACACAGCTGCTACTCTGAAAAAATGCACAATGGGTCCATGTATTTGCAACCCACACTAACGCAGTGTGGGTCTTTACTACCCTCTAGTGGATATGCCAAGTATGAGCCTATTACAGCCTTTGAACTTTGCACTAGGTTTAACTTCCTTGAAGGACACCCGAGATGTTTCCTTGGTCATAAGGAATAGTTGTTAACACTGGTCACTTGCTAGAGCTGGTTCAAAAATGCCAATTTCTTTTTGGCAGGAAAGTTTGAAAAATTGTTGTTTTCCTAAACGTCTCGTGATCTTTTTGGCCTGGTCCCCACTAACCCCCCACTTCGGACTAAGGTACGCAAATTCAGCTACGTTAATAACGTAGCTGAATTCGAAGTACCTTAGTCCGAACTTACCGCGGGTCCAGACGCGGCAGGGAGGCTCCCCCGTCGATGCCGCGTACTCCTCTCGCCGAGCTGGAGTACCGGCGTTGACAGCGAGCACTTCCGGGATCGATCCCAGAACATCGATTGCCTGCCGCCGGACCCTCCAGTAAGTGTAGACGTACCCTTTGTAAATTTTTTTTTAAATGAAAAACCATTTTCTGTAAAAATGAGGTTTTCAAAAATATAGGAGTGATGGGGGTTATTGAAAAACCAGAAAATGTTGATAAAAATGAAAATTTTGACCAAAATGCAAATATTTGTAGGAAAAGTATTACAGTAAAAATATTTTGACTAGCTCTGTTGCTTAGTTCTAAGCTAGTTCACAAGTTGTGCTGGTCAAATATATGTGACTAATGCATCCAATTATTTCCCTCCCTTTTTAATATTGACATTAGTGTCTCTGATCCATCCCACCTCTCTACACATAATCCTGGAAAAACCTGACTGGATGGGGACTTAAGCTCCTCCCCTGATGACATCACTGCTATTTGCATGCAAAGCAGATGCAAATAACATTTCCTCCCTCTCTGTATGATGCTTTCTTCTATAGGGGAGATTTTCAAAGGCATAGAAGGTAGCTAGGCACCCAGCTGATTGACTTTCAATGGGAGTTGGCACCTAACTGCCCTTTGAAAAATCTCCCCTACATTGTCTTGGCTAAAGATGCTACCTCGCTGCTCCCTAGTACAGAGTGAATGTGTGTGTGTGCATGTGCGTGGAGGGGACTCACTGACTGGCTAGAACTCAGATTACAACTTCTTTATTGACCTTGTCCATGGGGTTTGTGAGGTCACTACTTCACAGAAGAAGTAACACAAGCTGCTGAGGCTAAAGGGGTGTGTCCAAATGGCAAACTTCCAGGCAATTCCCACTTTCACAACGGATACTTAAAACAGCTAAACAACCTGAGGACTTCAGACCCCAGCGTTCTTCTAGGAACGGAGAGCTCCGACTAAGCCTGATTTTCTTTCTGAAAGGAACAATGCTACATATTACCATTGAGCTTTACATGCCAGGAGAGATTCACCAAAACCCGTCAAACTGAGTGTATGAGGTACACTTCCTAAATTAAACGCCCTGCTCTAGCAAGAGGGCCCCCTTCATGCAGCACCTGGCAATAACACTTTATATAAAGGGGGAAAGGATCAGCAGATACTTTGGGGTCTTGACGATTTCAGGGAGGATAGGAAGGATTTTTGTTTTAAGAGAACACACTTAGGTGATTGCATGTTGTTTCCAAAGAATCACCACATCCCATTGTTATCTAGTATTGCTTCCAGTGTTCTCTGCGTAGCACTGCTTCAATTTAGTAACTGCTTGTTGGGGACCTACGGTTGTTTTTCTTGGGTTTTGTGCTCTTTGCAACTTTACCTTCTCCCACAACAGTATTTAGAAGGAACCTGAAGTTGCTAGGTGAGGCACTGAGATTTTTAGCCAATTACCCTCTTTTTTTTAATAAGCCCCCTTACCCCAGTACAGTTATTTGGAATGTCGCCGATAACATGAACTTGTTCATTCTGATCACAGGGGAACTTTTTATAGCACAGATTTACTTGCAGCATGTAACTGGAGCGGTGTGAAACTTATATCATGAAACCCAAACCACCCCGCCCCCAAGCTTTGAGGAGGTTCAGATTAAAACTTTGTAACTTTTTTTATTTTATATTTTTATTTGTTTTATTTTTATATATTTTTATTATTATTTATAGATAATATATAATATTGTTGTTTATTATTTGTTTAAACCCAGAACCAGACTCATCATTATCATGCTGGATTCTGGCCCATGCTGGTGCATTCCTGGCCACAGAGTGGGGGAAAGCAGCCAAAGGCAACGTGAATATATTGGAGGCTTTGGGGGCCAGTGGCTACAGAACTTGGGGAGGAATCAGGGCAGTTTTGTCAGCCCCCTAGAAAATAAAGATGGGGAAAGCAGCCCAGCTTGCCACAGAATGCTAAGCACAAAAAGGACCCAAGGACATACTGGACAGGAAGCACAGGGAGAACTGGGCAAAGACCAGTGAGCAGTCCCGGTCCAGTCAGATGACGACAAAGGATACGGGGAATGTCTCCCTCTAGGCCTTCCAAAGACATGAAGTAGGGGCATCCTCTCCCCCTATTTCCAATGAGGCCAGGTGAAAGTATGCTCGGAAGAGATACAAAGGATTTGGAATAAATTGTACAAGACTTGACAGTTTAGGCATTATTGCAATCTGAGTTTTCTAGTTTGAATCGCGGTAGAAGGAGACCATATGACCTGAACCCAACGCAAATCAAATCCCACCTGAGTTTCTTACAGCTACATGCAGTATAATTTTTTAGTACTTTAGGGACACATGTGTTATACATCAGAACCCTCTGTGACAGAGTTACTATGGTTGAGCAGCCTAGGAAGAGACTGGGGATTTTCCAAGAACCTTCCCTTTGGCTGGACTTGACCTGAGCTCAGATTTGTCCTGTATGGTTGGGACTGGCTCTCTAGGGGCCAGCAGGGCAGTTTGTTGCCTCTCTTATGGCATACAACTGGGAGGCCCCAGGTGTCCAGCCTTAAAAGGGTAAGACTCTAAACATGAATCATGACATTCCCTGTAGGAGTGAGTGTAAGAAATCAGTCAATCAATGATCAAGGAAGCTTTGGTCTGATGAATTATTAGAGCTTTGACAGTATGCTACAGATAATAAAAGAATAACAATAGCGACTTCAAACCAGTGGTCCACCTCGTTTAGTATTCTGTCTCTGACAGCGATCACTGGCAGATGCCTCAGAAGAAGGTGCAGGTGTCATAACTATAAAGGGAAGGGTAATAGCTGTCCTGTGTACAGTACTATAAATCCCTCCTGGCCAGAGACTCCAAAATCCTTTTCCCTGTAAAGGGTTAAGAAGCTCAGGTAACCTGGCTGGCATCTGACCTAAAGGACCAATAAGGGGACAAGATACTTTCAAATCTTGGGGGGGGAAGGCTTTTGTTTGTGTTCTTTGTTTGGGAGTGTTCGTTCTCGGGGACTGAGAGGGACCAGACATCAATCCAGGTTCTCCACATCTTTCTAAGCAAGTCTCTCCTATTTCAAACTTGTAAGTAAATAGCCAGGCAAGGCGTGTTAGTTTTCCTTTGTTTTCTCAACTTGTAAATGTACCTTTTACTAGAGTGTTTCTCTTTGTTTGCTGTACTTTGAACCTGAGACTAGAGGGGAGTCCTCTGAGCTCTTTAAGTTTGATTACCCTGTAAGGTTGATTTCCATACTGATTTTACAGAGATGATTTTTACCTTTTTCTTTAATTAAAAACCTTCTTTTTAAGAACCTGATTGATTTTTTCCTTGTTTTAGATCCAAAGGGGTTTTGGATCTTGATTCACCAGGAGTTGGTGGGAGGAAGGAGGGGAATGGTTAATTTCCCCTTGTTTTAAATCCAAGGGGTTGGATTTGTTTTCACCAGGGATTTGGTGAAGGTTTTTCAAGGTTTCCCAGGGAGGGAATCCATTGAAAATGGTGGCAGCCGAACCAGAGCTAAGCTGGTAATTAAGCTTAGAAGTTTTTATGCAGGCCCCTACATTTGTACCCTAAAGTTCAAAGTGGGGATCTCAGTCCTGACAGCAGGGAACCCCACAAAGGACAATTATGAAATAAAAAAATAACACACACACACACACCCCCAATAGACGACGTTTTTTTCCTAATCCTGGGCAGTCAGTGGTTGGTATTTATTGCTTGAACCAGAAGGATTTATCTCTCTGTTCCTCCTGCCACAATCTCAACTTTACTGTGGCTTACTGTGACTAACTGCTTTAGTTGGAATATATCCCTAAAATGCAACATTTTTAGAACTGGGGATTTAATCTTTAATCTCAGCAGTTGTTTTTTCACCCTGCATTAAACTTTGATGGCCACCACTCTACGCTGCAGATATTGCCTATCGCCTAAGCAATCATTGTCTTCCACAGAATTACTTAAAGTAAATCATGGACACATTAATGCATACCTGGATGATGTCTTGTGTCCAACAGAGCAATTCTTCTAAAGGTAACCTCTTTAAGCCTTATGTTTGGCATTCAATAGGTTGTGAATTTTGCTAGCTTTCAAGCTAAGTGAATACAAGAAATGTAAATGTATTACTCATGCGCTGGCTAATTTCTATGCTTGTTGCTTCCCAATCTCCCTGCAAATTCATTTTAAGTTTCTTTATTCGGCCCGTAAGATATTTCCTGGCTCTTCCCGCAGAATGTCATGGACCAACATGACACCACTAGCTGGGGAGCCATAGTGTAGTCTGAGAGCCAGGCAGTGAGCTGGAGCTCCAGTTCATACAATGCGAAATCAGTCACTCAACACAAAGTATTGACAACGAACCGTGAAATTCAGCACAAGGTGTAAGTTTTGCTTGACAGGTGCTGATGTAGACACACTGAAAACAGGGAAGTGGAATTACTGGTGATCGGGGGAGCTTAATGGACACAAAATGCAGCTAAACCGGGGCTCAAACTGGGAAGATGAAAAACCCCATAGTGGAACTCTCAAGTTCTACCCACAGACCAAACTCCACCCACTTGAGATGTCAAAATGAGACTCCAGCCACAGTCAAATGTGCTGATCTTCACATTTTAATTGCCCCTCTCCTTGTTTACATGCTTTGATCAGCAGTGAAATAGGTAATGTCAGCGTTTAAATTACTGTCCTGGCGCATCCGACTAATGCTGCACTGAAATGACCACAGGCAGATCGTACTGCTCAGACCTATTGTTTCAGGCTGTCTGTGGATTTTGTAACATTGGTTATACTTGGGGTCATGCTTTGAAGGTTTTCACAACCATAAGAGCTGCAGACTTGTTTGAAATGAAAGCTGAGATTCTGGAGAAAGGATAAAGAGTGGCAGGTTTCTGAGCCAGCGTGATGCAGCCTCATCTGAGTCTTGCAAAAGCCTTCCAGGCATCAGTAGCAACTCAGAACTACAGTAGGACTAACTGGAAACCTGCTCATAGACCCCAAGGATTGATGAGCTTTTGGAGAATGAACTGGTCCACTGTCCTGGAAGTGATCATCCATCCTGAGCAGGGCTAAAGTGCACTGGCAAGGGAAAGCTGGTTTGACAGCTTCTAGTTTGAATGACACAATGGAATTGAACCAGGAACCTCCAAAGGTAGATCCATGAGCCGCTAAAGCTTGAGCTAAAACTCATTTACTAATGTAACAGACTCCTAGCCTCTGCACGTCGGGCACACAGAGGGACCCTGTAAAACATGCTCACCAGTGTATTACATTTGCCCTGTTCTGTCTGGCCTGTACAGCAGGTGGGTTGTGGATGGAGGACTCCAGCCTCCAGGGCTGTAAAGCCGGCTTCTCTCACCAGCCTGTGATGTTTTGTTTTACTTAAGAATAGGGACTAGAGTCACAGGTACACTCTGGCTTCTCTGTGCCACTCCCATGCTGCAAAGTAGCCATTCACCTACATTAATTGGACAGACCCTATCATAAGTCTGCTTAAGCCATGTAATCATGCCTATAGCCAGTATCCCTCCTCATGCCTTCCCTTCCTGCTGTATCCTTATTCATCTGCCAGATCCATCACTTAGGCCCTGATCCTGTAACTGGATCCAGGCTAGGGGATATTTACACCTGTGTGGAGCCCCACTGACCGCAGAGGTGCTCTTGTTGGGTCACTCTGCAAGATTGGGGACTAAGATTGTAAACTCTCCATGGCAGGGACCTGTCTTGTAAGGGGTTTTGGAGAAGCACCTAGCATACTTGTGGCATGGGTGCTATAAAATGATGCATTATTATTGCTGCATGTCTTGGTTCCTGTGATTCTCAGTGACTAGGAGTCTGCTCTCTGTCCCCACCAACCTCCTTCTCTCGCCAAAAGATACAACATCTTTGAGGAAAGGTAACCATTGTCCAACCAAGATGAGAAAAAGAGTCCAGAGGGGGGGACCCAGCCACGGAGGTTGGATACAGATCCAAACTTCCTTGGAGTTCAACGATTCCTTTGATTTAGCAGGTTCCTTAGAAGGAAGCCACCGTATTTTGCTAGCAGTCCAGCTCCACGTGTGACTGTTGTGTGATTATCAACACACTATCACAATCTCTACAGGTCACTTGCTCCTTTAAGCCAAGGCTAGGAATCATGCAGCACTCACTCGTGGACCCCACGGACCATTAGAGTGGTGGTTGGCTTTCTTGGCTTGATATTGAAAAGCTGTCAGCGCTTGTTTTTTGCAAATCCAACTTGGCAGCAAGGCTGGGAATTTGGAGAGGATTCAGATGTAACATCCATGTATTTTAATAGCACGTCAGGAAGGATTTACCTCAACCTTTAAAGAGGAGCATATTAAAAAAAAAAGTACAAATGTGGGGCCAGATCCTCAGCTGGTGTAAACTGAGGTATCTCCACTGACGTCAATGTAGCTATGTCACTGTAGATCACAGCGAGTGAGGATCTGGCCCAGATGTGCGCCAATAAAAATCTCTTCACGTGAGTCTTTGCCTGCTCATATTAGAGGAGATCTTCACCTTCTATAGAGGGATAAGCTTAATTCTCCCACAGGTACTCATTGTATTCTTCCACAGTACTCCTTTATGGAGCTACAGTCAGTGACCGGAGGGTTGGCTTGGTTTGTTCTGCTTATTACATTTGGAGGGTAATTTTCTTTGCTTTCAGGGACTGACTCCCACAGTACTTATTCCTGGAAACATTCACAGTACGTCTCTCCTGCCAGCAGTGGGCTTTCACCCCATCCCTTGGGAACAATGCGAAATGATGTGTCAGAATGTACAGGCTTCGCAGAGTACTTGGCTCACCACAAGGACCCCAGGGACAAGCGAACAAGTAGATTACTACAATCCACAACTCTCTGGCTAATCTTCTGCTGTTCTTCACTTCCCCAACTGTGGTATTGGTCATTCTGTCTGGGCCTCTTTCTACTTCAGGAACGGTGTCAGATTACCAACCACCACCCATGAAAAACTGCATGATTTGGAGTCTTACAATGAAATATCATCACTATGGTGAAATCAGGATTTTACCCTCCTGCTTCTGTCAGGTCCCTGATTTTAAAGCAGTGGCAATTCAGTACAAAATGGCTGTAAGACCCCAGCTTACTAATGAACCCCCCCTTCCTCCACAGTCCACCAAACAAGCCCAAATCTTGGAGCAAGAGCATGGTTACAAAGTCAAAGAGCCTTTCCTCACAACCACAACCCTGCTCTCCATTTCCTCCTGTTCATGCCACACCTCAAGACACCTTTGCCCACCACCCACACTACTATTCTAATCAGGTTCTCATACGGCTGTCATCACACTATCCAAGTACCTTCCAGAAGTGCACTACGCCACCTGAAAGGTATCTGGCACATTTGGGGCTCTCTCTCCTTCACTTCCCCAGGAAAAAGTAGAGGGTGGAATTAATTTCTGGGTGTCTAAAAATAAATGTAGTGTATTATATGTCCACGCAGCTCAAGGAAGCGTACCTTGCTCTTAGAGCAGAAGGTAGTGAGGTTTGTGATGGCTCTTCATTCCTGTGGGAGTTTGTTCCACTGTCTAAACCCCAGGCACACGCGAACACCAATCCAACTAAAGATTTTTCCCTGTTTTGCAGGGAACAATCAGATTTTCATCTCTTGCTTATTCTTTTCTCCATGTATAGTGTACCACCTATAACCAATGCCCTCTGCCACCCCTAAACCTTTCCAATGAAATCGCTTGGCTTAAAAAGCCATTTTTTCAACGCTTCTCTTTAAAAGCAAATGAATTTAATGCTAGAAAAGCATGCTACAATGACAGCTCTGGAGAACAGCGCCCTTGGTTTAGCTAAAGAATGGCTATGCCACAAATAGCAGCACTGAACATCTTACCCACCACCAAAGCTAATCTGGACGAACCAACTTTGTTGGCAAGAGTCATACATTCCATGCTCACTCAGTCCTTAGGTTCCCTGATGTGATTTCCAACAAGGGGGCCTGATTAATACCAATTGTGTGCGGGGGTTGGGGGGAGGCAGGGGGTTGTGCCGTGAAGATTTTTCTTGTAGGACTACTATTGAGACTACTGAATGCTTTCAAATTGGCCACCCAGATGATAATGACCTTTGGTCGTTATTGGCATGGGCCGAATTTGACACCAGAAGTAACTCTTCTGAATAGATGAGTTGAAATCGTCTGAAGGGGTGGTGGGTGAGGGAGGCAGGATGTGGCAGGGAATTGTTAGAGAGATCCCTGAGAAATACTGGTTGAGCACTTCCATGTAATTATTCATTCTGCTTAATTTGCGGGTGGACAAGATAAATTGTCCATGGACCGCACATTCTGGAAGCAGCTCCTTCCTGACAAAACAGACTCGGCCTTAAACGTTCACATAAATGACGGCAAGCAAAGAAAATTCCTCCTGTCAGATTGATCATCTCAGCCTAGAATTCTTGTGTGGAAGCCAGAGCCAATGGAAATGTAAACAAAAATGGTACTATTTCCCAGCTTAGATTCATTTCCTTGGTTTTTTCTTTATCTCTGTTGCGTGTTTTATGCTTGTTTTTTTCAGTTAATTTGGTGCTTGTGGAAGATAGCGTAATGACAGTTGTGGGAACTGAAGCACTCTGCGTGACAATGCAATGGGTACAGATGGCAGTGATCTAGTGGAGAGGGTGCTTGACTTGGAGACTTGTGTTATATGCTCAGCTCTACTGCTGCTGGGTCATCCTCAGTAAGTCACTTCTCTGTATGGGGCCCGGGCTACTTGTTACTGTGTGTTTGCACAATGCCTAGCACAGGACAAGGAGACTCCGATTGTAGCTGGGGCCTCTACGCACTATCCGAATACAAATAATAAACAACACATTGATGGAATTACACAGGGGTGAAACTGGTATTTTGCATCCCATCTTTTTTGAACCATTGTCTGCTGACAAGGACTCTTAGGCAAACAGTGAATATTTTCTCTGTAATCTCAGTCCTTAAACTGGTGATTGTGATTCTAGTTTGGAATAATTTAACCTTGATTTCCAAGATTTTAAAATAAACATGACCAACATCACTCAACAAAGATGTCACCATTCTTCCAACGCGAATGTCTGAGCCTAGCACATGCTACATTAATTTTATTTTCCTTCTTTCATCCTGATTAAACTGTCCACTAGTAATTCTTTGCCTCTAGGCAAAAGCCAGTACAATTTTGTCACTAATAGGAATTGAGTATGAATGCATAAAAATACATTTAGATTAGCAATATATTTCACATTTCATGCCACTCAAATTAGCAAGTGGATGTGCAGGATTTCTCAGGCACTGGTATGATTTTTGCATATACTCTAAACTACATATTTCCTTCTACTGTAAAGCTGCAATATACTGTAGATGTGCCATACATTATTTCTGTTTGAAATTAAAAATGTTCCCATGCCTTAGCACATCCATATCATGTCCAACTCTGCTCTCATGAGCTAAGCAGGGTCAGGTCTCATCAGTATTCGTACAAGAAGTTGTCAGAAAAAAGCTCCTAGCATATTACAGGGAGTGGAGCTCGATAGGGTAGCCGAGCAGCTAGCATTCTGGCTGAGGACTCATCAGAACTAGGTTCTAGTCCTGGCTCTGTCACTTCATCTTCCTGTGCTCTGGTTTCCCTACATGTAAAATGAGGACAATGTTGTTCCCCTCCTATGTAAAGTGCTTTGACATCTTGAGCTGAAAACCCCTATCTAAGAGCTAGGTAGTATTAAATTATTATCATTTTCTCTCTGAGTCAGGCCCTACTATAGCATTAGGGGGCACTGTGTTGTTGGGTACCAAGCCTGTCTTGCCCCTCATGTAGTCGTGTGCACCCGTGTAAAGAGCTCCCATTCTGATCTGAGAGCATTTTACACCCACTTGGCAAAGGGCTCAATAACTGCACAGGGCACAAGGCAGGGGAGAATCAGGCCTTCCATCTTTTAGAGGAAATGAGAGGTACTGAGCACTTGGGTTCATGAAGGTGCTCAGGGCACCATCTGTGTGAAGAGGGGCGTTAGGCTGATGGCTTGCCCAAAAATTACCACGTGGTATTTCCACTCTATTCTGAACACTTTCAACACCGAAGAATGATATTAAAAGTGTCATTTTAATATGACCCATGCAACGTTTTGTAGTGGCCCGTGTCAAATGTATGGATTATTGCACATATTTGCATAAATATGCAATACATTAAAATAATCCCATGACACTACTCACCGGAGGCTATTTAACCCTGGAGTCCTGGCTACCTTCCAGTTTGGGTAATTGCATTCTGCTTGCCTAAACTCCACGAGCAGTTTCAACCAGATCTAGCATTCTTCTGCACTTTCCATCCTGAACAGTTTTATATGGTGCACAACTAAACTGTTTCTGCATCTCACCCTAGAAGTGGCTGCATTTATTAATATTTAGGAGTGGATTTTCGAAGAGGTTTAACAGAACCAGGCACCCAACTCGGTGGGAGTTGGATGCCTAATTATGGTAGGCCCCTTTGAAAGATGCCAGTATCAGCAATCACACTACACAGCTTTTTACACATTTGGAGTGCGTTACAAACATGAATCCGTCCGCACGGCACCCTGTGAGGCAGAGAATTATTTATTACGTAAATGTTGAGGCTGCTCAGTGTCAGAGTACACCGAAGCTCTAGGGTGCCATTAGCGTGCCAGGTATACGTGACGCGGCGGCAAGCATTGTAGGCGCTTCAGAAGTTACGCCTTGTAGGCTCTATCCCTGGTGGGTCCCAATAATCACTCAGACACATGGCTAAGGGAAAGAGTATTTTACCAGGGCTGTCAGGAAAGGGACGGCTGCAAATACCTTGGTACGAAGGTTTAAATAGTTACAGTTCAAAGTGAGCGATAGCGGTTCTTGTTTGGGCCCCTGGGGCAATCCAGTCAAGAGTCAGGGCTCTTCAGGCCTAGTGCCTGGGGTGCCCTCTCCAGCCCAGTCTCTACTCAAATAGGAGCCTTTTGGTTTCCAAGCCAGGCTCAGCCAGTGTCTCTCATTGGGGCCCCTCTGCACTGACTCCTTGCTCAGCTGCTGCTGCTCCCCTACAAGTCCCACACAGACCTGCACCCAGCTGTAGTGTCTGGCAGTCACAGTCTGATCCGCACACAGCTCTGCATACACTTACTGGGGGTTCTTCTCTGCAGCTCCTGGCTAGCCATGTGCCTGCTGCGTCCTAACAGAGCCTGGGCTCTCCCTGGGTATATGCAGTGGAGAGGGGGCTGATGGCAGTGGAGTCAGGGGGGCACCCCTGCTCTGGAGAAGTCACCTGGCTCGCTGCACTCTGCAGCTCGGGTCCCTCTCCCACCCACAGGGCCGGCCCTGGTCTCGTTCTCCTCCCCTCCCCTCCAGCAGCCCCATTCCCAGCACTCGGAGACGGGGATACAGACTGTGGGTCGCCACAGGGGCACATGCCCACAGCTCGAGACCAGCCACAAGAGGAGCGCAAGGAGGAGAAGCGGACTGGCAGCAGCGGGAGAGGCGCACACCATGACCCCTCAATGGCCGCCTGTTGAGCACTCGCGAGTCGCACTAGTTCGTCCCCTGCCCTGACCCAGCCCAGCCAGTGGGAGCTGGGGTAGAGGCAGCACACGGAGCTCCCTGGCTGCCCCTAAGCATAAGAGCCGGACATGCTGGCTGCTTCCTGGGATCCGCGTGGCGGCTCGCAGGGAGCCTGCCAGCACCGTTGCGCGGCACCACCAACCAGACATTCAACGGCCCAGTCAGCGGTGCTGACTGGAGCTGCCAGGAGCCCTTTTCGACCAGGTGTTCCGGTCGAAAACCGGACACCTGGTCACCCTCCCAGGAGTATAGGAATTAATGCTCCTCATCCTATCCCGAGTGGATGGGGTATGGGCAAAAGAAGCAGGGCCGGCTCCAGGCACCACCGAAGGAAGCAGGTGCTTGGGGCGGCCAATGAAAAGGGGCGGCACGTCCTGGTATTCAGCAGCAATTCGTCGGCGGGTCCCTCAGTCACTCTCTTCCTCTTTGAGCTGCCGCCGAAGAATGAAGCGCCGCGATTGAGCTGCTGCCGAAGTGCCGCCGATCGACTTTATCTTTTCTTTTTTTCTTCTTCTTTTTTCACTTTGCCGCTTGGGGTGGCAAAAAAGCTGGAGCCGGCCCTGAAAAGAAGCAGTAATGTGCTACTGGTATGGGTAAGCACAGACTGCCACCTCATGGAGCATGGTCTCTGTGGAATGTTTCCTTCCCTGCACTGCGTCACCCCTTACCCAGGGCACAGCATCAAAGCACAATCTAACCCATAAGTATTAATGGAGATGAGCAATCTTAAAGGTTAGAGTCTGGCCTGGAAAACCAAGGAAGCGCTGGTTAAATTACCGCAGCAATACAAAATCCTTGACTCTCATGATAAGGTTAAAAACTGAAATGTCAACACAGAGCAGCGGCAACCCAACATGGGAAACACAAGGCATTTGGAAAATCCTAAAATCTCCAGCCTGGGCTGCATAAAGAAAACATTGCAATAGCTTCTCTCAACTCACACCAAACGACCTTCGAACTGCATTCCATAGCCAATTCAATCACTTATTTTATATCTGTTGGAACCCAACTTGTGCACACACAAAAAAAACAAAAAACCCTCAGCAACCCTTTTCATTGCCTGCCAGCACCTCAACGATCATCATTTCACTTTCCAAAAAACAGCTGAAAACTCTTGGACATCAAAAGCATCCAGCGTGAGATTTACAGATGCTGGGTATTTGCAGATACAGTGTTCTGCCAAAATGTTGTCATGCTTCCTAGTTCAGATTTAACTTCCCACTAGTGTGCGGTATTATTTCTTCAAGATGGAAATGGGCCTGTGTCCATCCGTTATCGAAGTTCAGTTCAATAGCTCCTACATATTGCTACCATCCTCCCTACTCCAGCTCTGCTATACCTGGATAGCAATGGTGGAATACACTAGGCCTCGTCATCACTTACAGGCCTGTCTAGTGTACAATTGCTTCGTAGATTAATTTCCCCTTGAGTGCCCCCCTGTAATGAATAGATCTCAGACTAATCTGGCAGGGGCTTGGTCTGTTTAATAGCGAGCAAAGGAAAGCTTTTGTCATTAAATGATCCCTTGGCTCCTTGCAAGACTCAGAATGATAGCTTGGAAAGCCACCAGGACACGTAAGGCGCCCCTCAGACATACAGCAGAGTTTGTGATAAGATAGGATCTTGCAATACAGAAACCTGCCTAGCAACATGTAGCCATGGATGTCCCTCTGGGCTCTCTCCTTGGCCTACTTCTCTTTGTACCGTGTATAAATAAACGATCTATTGGAAGCTTGTTACAAAATCACAGTCCTGATGTGCCCCAACAGCAGCATCTTAGCATACTGTGTTCCTTCTGTACTCCCGGATCTGCAACGGACTTTGCTGGAATATTGGGCCAGCTCCTCAGCTAGTGAAGCCAATGGAGCTGTGCTGATGTACCCCAGCAGAGGATCTAGACCAATCTATTTAGTTACCTCTTGTTGCCAACCGGGGCACCAGAATGATCATAGCTCATTGTAATGTGGGGGGGCAGGGAAAGTCTCTCCTCAACCCCTTCATCAATGCATGTTTTGTCCAAGAAGCATGGATAATTTTTACTGACGATACACCACTGGGAACATTTTCTTGTCCGAGGGTGGAAGTACCATTCTTGACTGATTTGAACAGGGATTGGCAGTCAGGACTCTGGGCTTCTATTCTAAACTTTGCATTGCCTCCTTAGGTAACCTTGAGCAAGTCACTTAAAATCTCTGTGCCCAGCCTACAGACAATGGGAGTATGAAGCACTCGAATTATAACTCCCATAAGGCACCATGGAAACATTTCCTAATCAAAATATTTCGGGTTTTGGTATTCCAATTTTAACTTTAAAAAACCCAAATTTTCTATGGAAACTCCTTTATTTTCTGACCAGCTCTAAATTCATCCTCTTCTTTTCCTGGTTGCAAGGGGCTATTCCTGATCTCTCTCTTTCTCCTGAGTGCAGGTGCCACTCTGACCCACAAGGGTTGTTTGGAGAAAGAGCCAACACTGCCAGCACTATCCATTCACCACTCCCACCGTTCCTCGTTCACACCAGTAAGGCAATTTGGTCTGTGCTCCGATGACAAGTGCCCTGCAAGGACCCCAGCCAGCATGAATGCAGTTCCAAGCAGCTGCTAGGACTCCAGAGAGCCATCCATCAGGTCTCGAAGTGCTGTAAGCTGCGGCTCACTCTTCTCAGTCTTCAGAGAGTTGCACGAGATCTAGCCACACAACTCCCACTCAAGTTAGCGAGGGAGAATCCCATCCAACCGTACAAAATTCAAATGAAATACGAAATGGCTTGAAAAATGCCTGTCAGGAATAGAGAAGGGCTTTCACCGACACTGAACACATTTGGATGAATGCAGATGCAAGTCAGAGAAACAAATACTGGTTACCCTCATCAGTGCTCAGATATCCATCAGGTTTTACCTAGCTGTGAATTCATTTCATTATGCTATCCAGGGCCAAACTCACACCTGCTGTAATGCTTCAGTTTCCCTGTCTTTAAGAAGGGGCTAATACTTGTCACAGGGGGGTTGAGAGGAATCAGTGGGTAATATTTGTGAAGAGCTCTCAGATCTTTGTCTTTAAATCAAGACTGGATGTCTTGCTAAAAGATATTCTATAGGTCAAACAGGAGTTATGGGCCTGATACAGAAATTACGGGGTGAAAGGCTGTGGCCTGCGTTATGCAGGAGCTCAGTTTAGATTTAGGTCATAGAGTTTATACGTCCAAGGATCACATCTTCCCTCTTTGTCACAGCATTGCATTGGGAACTCATGTCCACTTGCTTGTCCACCGTGACCCCTAAATGCTTTTCAGAATCACTGCTTTCCAAGCTCCGGTCCCCCATTCTGTAAGTATGGCCTGCATTCTTTGTTCCTAGATGTATAGCTTTGCATTTGGTTGTATTAAAATGCATTTTATTTGAATGGGCCCAGCTTACAAGCGATCCATATTGCTCTTTATCACTACCCTTATCATTATTTACCACTCCACTAATCTGTGTCATCTGTATATTTTATCAGCAGTGCTCTTATATTTACTTCCAGATCATTGAGGAAAATGTTGAATAGCATCAGGCCTAGTTCTGGTCTTGGTGGAAGCAATGACGGGGGCGAGGGGTTGCGATAAGGTGATCCCTTTGAAAACATTCGCTGGGTCCTTCCACCAGTCTAAGGGGGTTTTGACCCTGGTGGGTAGTGACAGGGATTTGTCTAGTCTGTGTCCGTTTGGTCTGTAAACTGAGCTGATCCACATCTGGAGGGATCCAGAAGAGCCTCTTTCATAGGTAGGGCAATTTTCGAGGATGAGAATGAACGGAGTATGTCAGGAAATCTGTGGTGGGTATCCTTGACTTCTTCTAACAGTATTTGAAGAGTGTCTGCCACTGTCTTCATTAGGTCTTGGAAGATGTGAAAGTCATCAGCCATAGATGGTGGGGGAGGCATGATGGCTTCATCTGGGGAGGAGGAGGATACGGTCCTCAGCATCATCTCTGCCTCAACGCCGCCCTCTCGTTCCTCCATGATTTCTTCTGGAGGTTCCGAAGCTCTGGCCGCTGCAGCCGAGGGGGTGCATCTCGAGGGTTCTTGGGTGAGGCATGGTGGCAATATGCAGTCCAAGGGTCCCAGTATGGCCACTGGGGTGGTGGTGGCATAGAGCTTGGAGGCGGTGCTCATGGTTGCCCATACCAAGATGGCGGTGGTGGGGCCATCTGAAGGTATGCTTGGGGGCCCTGTAGGTATTGGGCACCATAAGCAGCTTGGGAAGAGTATTGTGATACCGCTTCCTCTGGTTCGGTATCCAAGTCCACACTAGAGAGTAGGGAAGACTCCCGTGCCGGACAAAGACTTGGTGCTGAGATCCCAGTACTGAGAAGAGGAGACTCCAGTACGTCCAGTACGTCGGATACATGGAGGTCCCTCAAGCACTGGAATTCCAACAGAACTGACAGACTCAGTGCCACGTATCGGCAAAGTCTTCTTAGAGGAGTGCTTACTCCTGTCCTTATCGCTCGGTGCTGTTGACTGGTGCCTGTGCCCATCAGGTCCATAGGCGTGTCGATGGTACCTGCCGCTGTAGATCGTAAGCTGTGGGTGTTAGGCCAGGATTGTCTTGGTGCCAACGGTACCGAGGTTTCAGCGGATACCAAGCATGCTGGAGATCATTTGCGGCTAGCTGGGGCTCACTGTGGGGGCTTCCCGCTCTCTTTTTCGATGACTTATGAGAGGGGTCAGTGGCTGGTTTCTTCAACCCACAGCCTTTAGATGTTGATGGCTGTGGGAAAGACTCAAGTCTGCCAGATGACTCTTGGTGCAGGTCCATAGAGGGTCAGAGGGCCATCTCCTCTCTCAGTTCCCTATCCTCGTGAGGCCTGGGCCTGGTTTGCTAGCACAGACCACACTTCTGTGAAATGTGGCCTTCTCCAAGGTAGCTTATGTACCAGAAGTGCTTGTCTGCCATAGAGATAGCCTCTTTGCAGGAGAGGCACTTCTTGAAACCCAGTGAACTGGACTTACCCCACTGGGGATGGGCCCCCAATGAGAAAAAAAGTGTGGGGGGGAAGGGTTTTTTTTGTTTTGTTTTTTTCAGAGAGAAAACTCTAAGGCCATGTCTACACTACCCGCCGGATCGGCGGGTAGTAAGTGATCTATAGGGGATCCATTTATCGCATCTCGTCTAGACGAGATAAATCGATCCCCGAATCGACACCCATACTCCACCTTGGCAGGAGGAGTAAGCGGAGTCAACGGGGGAGCCGCAGCAATCGACTTGCCACCATGAGGACGGCCAGGTAAGTCAAACTAAGATACTTTGACTTCAGCTACGCGAATAGTGTAGCTGAAGTTGTGTATCTTAGATCAATCCCCCCCCCCCCCAGTGTAGACCAGCCCTAAGAAAGAGAAAGAAAAACTACAACTACACTAAAAACTAAGTCGGAGGAGACTAAGTATGGAAATTCAAAAGTGAAAGTGGACCTAATGGATTGTGGATAGCTCAATCTCTAGTCAGAACTGAGCATGTGCGTGCTGGCTAGCCTCATGGCAGGACACAAGGAGAGACAGTGCATGTGCGGCTTAACGGAAACTACTACCAAAGTTCTCTGATCAGCAGCACAGGGATGCAAGCACACCTAGAGTGGATCACCCATAGGGACACTATTTGAAGAAGAATACCTTTTTTCCATAAAATCATATTGACTAGCATTAATTACATCTAGCACAGAATCACAGAAACGTAAGGCTGGAAGGGACTTGAAGAAGTCATCTAGTCCACACACACACACACACCGAAGCAGAGGCAGGAATAAGTGAATCTAGACCTTATACTTTCATTCTTTATCAATTGAATTCTGTATCAACTTTTCCATTATTTTGCCTGGGTTTGATGTGAGGCTAATTGTCCTATATCCTTGCAACAAAGCCCGATGCCAGCTCTGTCCACATATCTATTCAAGTGACACCATCATAGGACCTAACCACATCAGCCACACCATCAGAGGCTCGTTCACCTGCACATCTACCAACGTGATATATGCCATCATGTGCCAGCAATGCCCCTCTGCCATGTACATTGGCCAAACCAGACAGTCTCTACGCAAAAGAATAAATGGACACAAATCTGACCTCAGGAATCATAACATTCAAAAACCAGTGGGAGAACACTTCAACCTCTCTAATCACTCAGTGACAGACTTGAAGGTGTCAGTTTTGCAACAAAAAAACTTCAAAAACAGACTCCAAAGAGAGCCTGCTGAACTCGAATTAATATGCAAATTAGACACAATTAACTTAGGTCTAAACAGAGACTGGGAATGGTTGGGTCATTACACTAATTGAATTTTTTTTCCCCCATGTTAAGTTCTCCTTACACCTTCTATGGGTCATCTCAATTATCACTTCAAAGGTTTTTCTTCTGCTGCTACTGATAGCTCATCTCAATTGATTGGCCTCTTACAATTGGTATGCGTACTTCCACCTTTTCATGTTCTCTGTATGTATAAATATCTTCTGTCTGTGTGTTTCACCCTATGCATCTGAAGAAGTGAGCTGTAGCCCATGAAAGCTTATGCTGAAATAAATATGCCACAAGTACTCCTGTTCTTTTTAATTGTCCTGTAGTTATCTGGTCTTCTTACTTGCCCATTTTGAATACTGGCATAACATTAACATTCTTCCGGTCTTCAGGAATTTCCCCAGTATTCTAAGATTTATTAAAAATTAACATCAACAGGCCTCAGCCAACTCTTTTAGGATTCTTGAGGCAAGTTATTTGTGCCTGCTGATTTAAAAATGTTTATCTGTAATGGATGTTGTCTAAAATCCTTTTCAGTTTCTAAGGGTCCAGAAAGTATTTCAGCCTCCTCATATGATACGAGTACATCATCCTGATTCTTCCCAAACAGAGAACTGAAATATCTATTGAACACATTTGCCTTTTCTGCATCATTATTAACAATTCTACCATCTCCATTTAGTAATGGGCCTATACTATTGCTAATACACATAAAAACATATTACTGTTCCCAATATGCATAAAAACACCTCCTTACTGTCCTTAACCCTACCAACCATTATATTCTTAGCTTCCCTTATCAATTTTATGCACTTCATAACTTCTAATTTTATCCATTGCTATCTATGATGCTGTCTAGGTTATCATAATGATCACTTCTGGCTTTAAAACTCTATGACTCCAGGGATGAGCTAAAGAATTAGTATTATTCAAATATATTGTGAAATTATGTCAGAAACGCAGACTACAGTGATTGAATAGATGTGACAGTAGCAAGAGCGGGATATTGCTGTTGCACAGCAGGAAGTGGCAGTGAGAGGGC
Organism: Malaclemys terrapin pileata; assembly: GCF_027887155.1. NCBI lineage: Eukaryota > Metazoa > Chordata > Testudines > Emydidae > Malaclemys > Malaclemys terrapin. The sequence goes on from NC_071506.1 coordinate 274,383,510, forward strand.
CAGGAGAAAGAGAGGTTTCTGGCAGCAGAGAGACAGAAGGAATGGCAGCTGGAAGACAGACTGTGTCCTAGCAGTAATGAAAAAAGAGGGATCTTTTCAGCTTGCACATATTGCCGGTATGTGCATCCCCATTAATAACAATAAGCTGATGGTGATGGATAGTGCTGGGATATGAAGTACTCCAACCTGCATGACTTTTTCCTATAAATAATACTAAAAATACTAAAAATGTATCAGGCTTAAATAAAATAGCAATTTCTCCAGAATAGGGGGCCAGATCCTCAGCTGGTGTGAATCAGTATAGCCCCATTGAAGTGAACAAAGCTATGGTGATTTACAGCGGAGCCGTGCATTTTATTTTAATTCTCCTTTAGCTTAAATAAAATGAACTCTAGACTAAAACTGGTCTCTGGCTTTAACAAATGCTTGCCATTGACCCAACAGATTAAAACCAATGAAGTCCACAGGGTATTGTTTGGTGAAAAAGACCAAGCAGATTCAACAGAATGATATTCCACTTAAAAAATTAAACATGGAAGTTAGCCCTATCTCATTTACATGGGGCCAGATTCTGATCACTCGTATGCTGGTGTAAATATGGGGCAGCCACTCTGAATTTTCACTGGTTGAACAGATTAGAACCTGGCCCATAATGAATTACTTTCCTGTGGTAAATTAGTCCATAGCAGTTGGGTTTTAGCCTTTTTAAAAAAGTATTTCACAGCAATGGATTATCAAAATAAACTATAACAATCTTCCCATTTTGAGGGAATGTGGAGTAAGAGAAGGCAGAGATGAGGTGAAGGAACATAAAGTACAAAATACTTAAATTCGTGAAACCCCTTCCATACAAGGTATTCCCAGAATTTTAGAAGCCTCATAACAAGCTCAGGGGAAGGTAAATATTACGCTCGTGCTACAGCCAGGGAAACCGAGGCATAGACAGGTTATGTCTTTCAGGATCCCACGTCAGAATGGAACCAATTTCTGCCAACTCTCAGCACATCTTCCCTAACCACTAGAGCACACTGTTTCTTATACAGCTGGCTAAGTACTGCAGGCCAAATCCTGAGTGGGTTTAGATGAATTTTCCTCCATTCTTTCTCAAGCAAGCTGCTCTTTATACTGTAGAGCAGTGTTTCCCAAACTTGGGATGCCGCTTGTGTAGGGAAAGCCCCTGGTTGGCCAGGCTGGTTTGTTTACCTGCCGTGTCTGCAGGTCCGGCCGATTGTGGCTCCCACTAGCCGTGGTTCTCTGCTCCAGGCCAATAGGAGCTGCGGGAAGCTTCCCCTACACAAGCGGAGTCCCAAGTTTGGGAAACATTGCCGTAGAGTTTGCTTAATGATGTGGCTCAGGATTTGGCCTGGGATATGCTGTGCCCTGGCTCTGGAGAACATGAACTGTAGAAGGGTATTAGCAACAGTGTGGGATATAAGGCTCAATCCCAAACCCCAGTTCTGTGGAGACAGACTCAGCTGCTGTAAAAGGAGAGAGGTTTCTCCACACAGGGGACATGTCAGAGGTGGGAGGGGTAGACACATGGTACAGCTGCTCTAACGGTTCATCAGGAGCTGTTCCAGCCCCTGCATGGCCCACGATTTGGGGATTGAAAAGCATCTAAGTATTGCCAGCCTCAAGCAGCCTATAATGGTAAGTCGACCTCCCCAAAAAATCATGAGATGAGCCTAAGAAACCGTGAGATATTTAAAAAACAAAACACATTGGGGTTCTTTTGCCTGCCTTCTGGTTTATAAACTGCTAGGGGCCACTTTTCCAAGCTTCACTCTGTAACCATCAGAACTAGACCCTTTCTTTTAAAAAGCACAAACATAAGAAAGCTGAGATGCTCACATCATAGCACGATTCCAGGAGCTGGGGTTTGAAGAAAAGACACCAAATATCCCAAGGCTTACAATAAAACCACAGGAGTTGCCAACACTGCCCCCTTCCTTCCCCACTCCTCCCCTCCTCAGCTGTGCTCATTGACTCCAGAAGATTGGGTGCTCGGCTTCTTGCCCTTGGACTGCAAAGAGACTTTATAACGCACCCAGAACTCACGAGTAGAATTTTACACCCACTTTGCACAGGAGGAGATGACAGATCAAGGCAATAGAGAATCAGGCCCACCAATTATATTGTAGTAACAATACTCAGCAGGGTGCCCTGTTATTTCTCTGAAGAGGGACGTTTATAGCCCTACCTTTCTAAAGCTATCCACATTGCTCACCGAGCGCTCTCAAATTAGCTTCCTCTATTTTGACACAAATCTTTTCCTTCTGTCTTTGGAATGTTTTATTTTAAATGTTCAGACTCCAAGTTACACTGAAATAAAAGACAACTGCTGAACAAAGACTTGCTTTGCTCTGCTCCCTTCCCGGTGACAGAAATAGACTCGTGGGCTATTTTTATCCTGGAGAACACACAACACATGCCCAAGTTACCACTGCCAGTAATAAATACATCCCCTAAGAGGGTCAAGAAGCTACTGTAAACAGTGATTAGTAATGAGACCATTCTGTTCTCTTATTACCGAAGAGGCATCATTATCTATCCTCTAATTTCATACTTTATGTCTCATCACATAAAAGCCTTTACAGAAAGCAGGCAGGGTTGTATGTCTTTTCAGACTTGACCATTCCCAGCAATAGGAATATAAATAGCTCTTGACCATGTACCCACAACTGCATACTGTGAAAATACAGTTTCCAGCGCGAGTAACTCAGCGGTCCTTTCCACTGCCATTTGTGGCTGACACATTAGCAGGAGATTTATCTTCCTCATTATTTTTCAAAGGGATGTTCATGCTGTGACACCATTTATAGGAAGTGGTGTTTATAACACGGGATTAAGTCTTTATTTTGTGTCCGCCATCGTAAACTGTCGGGTATATTTGTGTGGTTCGCATCCTGGCACATCATCATCATATCTGAGCATCTCACAAAGCTCAATGAATTTCTCATAAGAACGGCCATATTGGGTCAGACCAAAGGTCCATCTAGCCTAGTATCCTGTTTTCCAACAGTGACCAATGCCAGGTGCCCCAGAGGGATGAACAGGTGATCATCAAATGATCCATTCCTTGTCGCTCATTCCCAGCTTCTTGCAAACAGAGGCTAGGGACACCATCTCCTCATAACTGTGTGAGAGATGTGCATTATCCCTATTTGCAGCTGGGGTAACTGAGGCACAAGGATTAAGTGACTTGCCCCAGGTTACATAGGGAGTCTGTGGAGCCAGGCATTGAGCCCAGGTCTTCTTAGTTGTATTGTCATAACCATAAGGCATCCCCTCTCTCCCTCTCCTTTTCATGCTGTTGGGCAGGTTTCCTTTGAGGATGAGGACTGAAAGGTCAGATATGGAGGGATTGCTTTGTGAAAAGTTCATCCACGGGTGATAAGGTATTTTTGTCTTTTATCATTTTTCTGTGTGAGTTCATTCAAGAGCGTAATGGTTGTCTGGTGTCACCCACATAGTTGTTGTTGGGGCATTTGGTGCACTGGATGAGATCCACCACATGTTGTCATAGGCATGTGTGGAATCCATAGATCTTGAAAGGTGTGCCGTGGGAGGTATTGATCATCATAGCAGTGGTGATATGGTTGCAGGTTTTACACCAGGGTCTGGTGCCGCTTGAGATGGGATGCATTAGGCGAGGTATATCTAGTAGGGATAAGGAGGTGCTGCTTCCGTTGTATAAGGCGCTGGTGAGACCTCATTTGGAGTACTGTGTGCAGTTCTGGTCTCCCATGTTTAAAAAAGATGAACTCAAACTGGAACGGGTACAGAGAAGGGCCACTAGGATGATCAGAGGAATGGAAAACCTGTTGTATGAAAGGAGACTAGAGGAGCTCGGGTTGTTTAGTCTGACAAAACGAAGGCTGAGGGGGGATATGATTGCTCTCTTTAAATATATCAGAGGGATAAATACAAGGGAGGGAGAGGAATTATTCCAGTTTAGTACTAATGTGGACACGAGAACGAATGGATATAAACTGGCCGTGGGGAAGTTTAGGCTTGAAATTAGACGAAGGTTTCTGACCGTCAGAGGGGTGAAATATTGGAACAGCCTTCCAAGGGAAACGGTGGGGGCGAAGGACCTGTCTGGCTTTAAGATTAAGTTAGATAAGTTTATGGAGGGAATGGTTTAATGGAAAAACATGATTTTAGCCAAAGGAATACCATGCCATGGCAGGTAAATAGTATAATGGCTAACAAGGGTCAGGCTGGAGACTCTTGTCTACATGCTCGGGGTTTTACTGATCGCCATATTTGGGGTCGGGAAGGAATTTTCCTCCAGGGTAGATTGGCAGAGGCCCTGGAGGTTTTTCGCCTTCCTCCGCAGCATGGGGCAGGGATCGCTAGCAGGGGGGTTCTCTGCCAATTGAAGTCACTAAGCCACAGGATTTGGGGACTTCAACAGCAGAGTCAAGGGAAGGGCTAGGGACGGCTTTGTGGCCTGCAGCATGCAGGGGGTCAGACCAGATGATCATAATGGTCCCTTCTGACCTTAAACTCTATGAGTCTATGAGTCTATGAGTTGGTGTGTCCTGGTCTGTGGGGAGCTTGCTTCTGATGATGAGCTTGGCAAGATTGACCTGGGGTTATTGGAAGGACATAAGAGAAGGGTTGGGAAAGATTTCTTTCAGGATGCGGTCCCCATCAAGTATCGGTTGTAATTATTTAATGATACCCCATATGGGTTCCAATGTGGGATGGCAGGTGACAACTAGAGGTGTGCAATCAGTGGGTTTTGTTGTTATTGTTGGTTTTTTGTATTGAAGCAGGTTGTCTCGGGGTATTTGGGTGGCCGTTCCAGGACGAGTTCTACTTCTCTGTCTGGTCACAACACAGGAACAGCAGGAGCAGCAGCACCAACGTCCCCAGCTAGGTACCTCAATACTTCCCTGGAGAGATGGGTTGAGAAAAAAGTTCAGTCTCAGTGCACACTGATCAGCATGATGTATGCTTCTCAGCATGATGGACAGAGGGAGCACACCCTGGGCATCTGAAATCCATAGCAATTCAAATCCCAGATAAGCACCCATTTATGTGACAGCTGCCAGCCTGGCCAAAACCAGAGATTAAAGTGGGCGCTCTCCATAGCTAAAACCTCTCTCTATCTGATCTGAGTTGGAGGCTGTAACAGATTCTCATCCTCTGTGGATCAGGTACAAAGGGGGACATTTAATACACACTGACCAGAGTTGTACATCCAGTCCTTGACTTCTCCTTGTTGAGACTGCCAGCAAGATGGCCAGCGAATGATGGGGGTAGCACCTCATGGTACAAAAGAGACTGAACTCTGCTAGAATCAATATAAAGGAAATTCTGTCCTGACAGTGCTGGACACAGACAGGTCTCTGTAGTCCTCCCAGACTAAATAAACACAGCCTGTGCTACCTAGTATCATCATGCAGGGTCTCCCTAAATCCTGCTGACTACACCGCTGATTATTATCCAGTAGGACCAGAGACAACAGACTCATTTCACACATATAGCAAACATTGCCTTTATATGGTAATGGTTCACCCACCAACTCTGCTTTTACTGGCAACTTCTATTCCCAGAGGCAGATTACGGGAATATTTTAATCATGTCATATTTGAGCTATGAGTGATAAAGTCTCTGCAACATCTGGCAGAGGCTGAAATGACAGCACCCCACAGCTGGCATGCTGGGCTCAATTCAGAGCTTGGGAAGCTAGAGACCTGGGTCCAGGGTTCCTAGCGTGATGGTTCCTCATTTATCAGCTGTATGGGCACAATAGGAATGCTTATAGGGGAAATTGTTATTAAAAAACACGACATTTGAAAAAAATGTACTAAAACGCCAAAAAGATAAATGGGGCCAGCTGCAAAACAATCATTAAAAAATTACTTTGTAGAGTTTCCAGTCTATCCTTTATACTAACAGGGAAGAAGTATATTAAAATGATTACTGTGCTATAATCATACTTTGTCTTGGTACAAATATAATGTATGTAGGATTGTTGCATATAGTTATGCAATGCACAAAAAGGTCCCATGGCACAATTCCAGCCTTGCAAACTTCTACTTGCTTAAGGCATTTTTTTTTCTGATGGGTAAAATATCATTCGTTTTTAATTATTGTTAATCATTAGGATCAGGACAAGCAGATAGATGTTGGCTATTTTTCAGAAATGACTCATACTGGTGGGTGCCCAGTTTGAGACACTGGAAAGGGATCTCTGCACTTACTGAAAATCAGACCGCTTTAAGGTAACTAAGCTGGACACTCAAAAATAATTTTTGAAACTGGAGATGTGGGCTGGTAAATGTTCATGACATTTTCTACAAGGCTGCACTATATACCAGAGTAGAGGCGTTATCCCCAGTGTCCTGGCCTAATTCCAGTCAGAGTAATATAGCTGGGAGGGAAATGGTTTTCCCGCACTGTGTAAATAATGGAGATGTCAAAATATTTCCCATTCCAGATCAGGATGAAACTGAGACCTTTTGAGGTTTTTGTGAAAAATGTGAGAGAGCAACCCACCACAGAACAGCCTATAGCCCAGGGATTAGGGCACTCACCTGGGACATGGCAGACTTAGGTTCAAGTCTAATGTCTGAATCAAACAGAGACTTAAACCTGTGTAGTTCAAACATCCCAGATGAGCACACTAATCCTGGGGCTATTGGCTAGCTTGGGTAGCTTACCCTTGCTCTCCCTCCCTCTCTGGCTTTGGCCAGAAATTCCATCCTAGACCTGTGAAACCATTCCCTGGTGAACGTTTCATTGAAACTGATACGTTATCTTGAAAAGTTCTGGCATTGACATTTTCCAAAGATAAACCATTCCGTTAAAAAATTCCCAACCAATTCTAATGAGTAATTACATTCTGCATCATTAAATCCCACTCTCTCCCCCCCCCCACCTCTTTCAGTTGGATATGGAATTCATCATCACTTCTTGGCCTAAACTGTGGTGTAAAGTTGTGCTGCTAAACAGCTGCCACATTTCACCCCAGAGGTGGCTGCATTTCGCTGGTGAGTGATGTACGGGCACACAGGGAAGCTGGTGACCGAGTCAAGAACTGACTCCAGATCTCCTGTGGCCCAGTGCCTTAACTACAAGGCCATCCATCCTCTCTTAGAGCCTTTTACTGAAACGGCAGCAAGGTTTTCTTGCTCAGGCCCTTCATCAGGAAGGCTGTAGCTATTTATCTAACACTTTTAGTGACATGCAGACAATGGCATGTCCTCATGAGCAAGAAGTGCATGAAATGGCCCAGTCTGGCCTGTCTCAGATTTAAATACACTGTGCTATAGGACGCTGGCCTTAATTCTACCTGTTTCAGAGTAGCAGCCGTGTTAGTCTGTATCCGCAGAAAGAACAGGAGTACTTGTGGCACCTTAGAGACTGACACATTTATTAGAGCATAAGCTTTCGTCCAAAGAAGTGGGCTGTAGTCCATGAAAGCTTATGCTCTAATAAATTTGTTAGTCTCTAAGGTGCCACAAGTACTCCTGTTCTTAATTCTACCTGCCTCTCGATTCTCGCTTGAGGACACACGTTCCCTTGTGGGACAAGTAACATACCACGTTACAGCTGTAATGATGTTTATGTCCAGTGGCTGCGGTCAACGGCTGGTTGGGGAACCGTCTACACAGAGGACTAAAAAGCAAGCAGGGTAGGAACAGAAAAGTGAAAGGCAATTAAATTAGTGCAGATGGAGCAGGACACTTTGTTTTGGGGAGCTGGGCATAATAAAAAGTCATCCACCTGAATTGGATGAGGTGTCCCTATTAGATTTTGCTCATTCTCTGGGAGGAAGAGCGAGCTATTAAAGACCTGACTGGGGCACCTCAGGCGAGTAGTACCAGTGGCTTTGACGGGACTGCTCACCTGTGTAAGTACCGACCTAGGTCAGGATCCCCCAGTTGAGTCCTGCAAGTGAACAACAGAACTCGCTTTGCGCAGGGAGTGCTGGCTCCTGCACTTAGGCTGTGTCTAAAACGTTACCACCATTGCTGCCCCTGTTTCAGCGCCCTCGGCTTTAACAACCATGGGGTGCGAGGAGCGCTAGGGCAGACGTGGCTCTAGGGCAGCCCCCAGCCTTTTAAGCACCGTGGATTAGATTCACAGCTGGTGAAAAATCAGTGTGGCTCCATTGAAGTTTGTGCGTTTACGCCAGCAGAGATTTTTGGCCCCAACTCAGCTAACCCTCCTGTGATTTTAAGTACCCTATATGCTATTATAAGACTTTGTGCACAAAATATGCCTTGTGAGGTATCACTTGAAAACAAATAACTCACTGATCATTAATATTCTCATATGATGTACGTAGGCAGTGCGTATTCAGAGGTATGGATGTGTGCTGGAATTATGAGTAAAGTGGGTTTAAACCAGGCGTGTCGGGGGAGTTGGTAAACAGGTCTGCCCTAACCAAAGGAATGTGGGTTGACCTCGCTTTCCATATAAGCAGTAAACGGGACCATCAGGGCAGCAAGGGGAGGTGATTGCAGGTTACAGAACAATTTGCATTTTAGCAAGCACCAGCAGGGGAAGAAAACAGCAAGGCGCTGTTTACCACCAGACTCCATGTCACCTTCCTCACAGCAGGAATAAACCAGACTTTGAGGGGTAACCTTCAGAAGAATCCAATTCAGAAGTTCCCTGGACTGTAAAAGAAAGTGGCAGAACCCCCCAAGTTCTCTCTTTTGCCTACAAAGGCAGAGAAACCAGCAATTTGGGCTTCTAGAAGAGATCCTGATGGAGGGGTAAGCCATCTCATTGCTGGAAGACTGTGGGTGAGAAAAGCCATCTTCAACAACACCTGCGCCTTGCTAGATTCAGTTTGAGATGGTTAGGTGTGTGTTTTCACTTTTTTTAGCTTGAAACCATCTCTAACTTTATCCCTTATACTTGAACTCACTTCAAATCCTATCTCCTTTTGTTAATACATTTGTTTTACTATTAATCTAAACCAGCATTGCTGCATTTATATTAAAGTGTTGGTTATCGGCAGTGAATGCAGTGAGTTGTTTGGGTTTTATCTCTGTAAAGGAACAAATGGACTGTATTATTCCTTGGAATGTGGGAGGCCTGGGCTGAGTATTGCAAAGCACAGGGGTTTGGGCAGTCTGGGACTGGAGTTGCGTTGGGGTCACCTGCTAACATTAACCAAGTCTGGTAAAGGCAACAGTGGGTCTGGGATAACAGCTGGCAGGCTGTTGGATTCAAAGGAATCAGAGCTGTCCAGCATACAGAACATGAAGCACATGCTAGCTGCTGGCTGTGTGTGCGTCCCAGGCTAGGAGCGACACATAGCAGAAACATTTGTGGGCATTCAGGGTTATATCACAATCAGTGACCCAACCTCTCACTGGTCTGAATTCCACTCCAAAGCATGGCAGCGGCAGAGTCAGCAGGATTTACCCACATCGTGCCCGGGGCACCATTTCAGACAGGGGGGGGGGGGAACTTTAACCATAATTCAAGGGGCTACTTAGGCACCTGAAAACACTAGTATTTTTGCAGACAATGGGGATGGGGGCACAACCAAAAATTATAACTCAAAGCGGGGGCTCAGCTCAAAAAATCTGAAAACTGCTCAGGGTGCTAGCAGGGAGGAGCTAGGGGCTGTGTGCAGGGAGGGGAGTAGCTCAGGGTGCAGGGAGGGGGTAGCTAGGGGCTGTGTGCAGAGAGGGGGTAGCTCAGGGTGCCGGCAGGGGGTAGCTAGGGGCTGTGTGCAGAGAGGGGGTAGCTCAGGGTGCAGGGAGGGGGTAGCTAGGGGCTGTGTGCAGAGAGGGGGTAGCTCAGGGTGCAAGCAGGGGGTACCTAGGGGCTGTGTGCAGAGAGTGGGTATCTCAGGGTGTTGGGAAGGGCTGTGTCTGAGGGGTTGCTGCTGCTTGAAGGCCGGCTGTGCATTCAGTCCCTAGTTAGCACAGTGGGGGTAGCTTCACTGGGCAGGGGCTGGGGAAAAGGGCATGCTCTGCCCATCCGGGACACGATGGGCAGGGGGAGGGGGACACCCTGATATCAGTCCCCCCCCTCCCCTTCCCGGGCTCTGCACAGCAGATCAAGAGGCAGGCTCCCAGTCCTGAGCAGTATAGCTAGCAGCGGCTCCATAGCGGTGGGGCGGGGGGTAGGGGCAGCATGGTGGCTGCAGAGGGCAGCGGAGCAGGGCAGCGGAGGGAGGAGGGGTAGCATCTCCCCTCCTGCTGCAAACTTCACCCAAATGTGGTACATGGCGCCCCTGAGGCTGCTTGCTCTGTTTACACTTCAAGCCGTGGTAAAATAGTTTTAAAGGATTCTCCAGTGAAAAGGCTGTGAACAGCCGACAAAGTGGAACTGTTTTATTTCCACTTTGTTTATTCTGGGCAGGGGAAACAGAACAGAGGGAAGAGGACAGCTGAGGAAGAAGCAGTTAGAAGAGCTGTGTACACAGTGAGTTCTGTCAGCAGCTGGCCAGAAGCAATCCGAGCCAGTGAGCATGTTGCACTTGTATGCCATGAGGCAGGATGGGGCATCTGCTCCAAAGCAGGGACCAGAGGGGCTCCTTTTTTCTCCTGCAGGGCATGCAGGAGACCAAGCAGATGGTTCCCCAGGTGACCCAGCAGAGGCAGGGGCAATGGCAAGCAGTCCAGAGCTGCGGAGACTGGAGTGGAAACGGCTGCTAGTGGAGGAGAGATGGATAGAACTGGAGGCCGGTGCTGAGTGAGGAGGCAGAACGGAAGAACAGAAGTTTGCTGACCAGGACAGAGGAGGAGGGACAAGTCACACCCTTGGGACTCAGAAGGAAGAACATAATAGAATGCCTGATCAGGGGCGAACAGATGACCAGATGTGGGTATGATGGACCCCATCACTGTGCCTGAAGCCTGAGATCTTATGGTCACTAAGGCTATGCTGGGATGCTGACTGTAGGAAGTGCTTTTCCTTGATGTGTTATTTTCTGTAATGATGTAACAAGATTGAGCCTGAGGGCTCAGATACAAGTCAGCCATAGCCGGACTCAGTGGTTGAGAGAGTAAACCCTCACCCGGGAAACTGAGTCAGTGTTGAGTGTGTCTGAGGCACAGCTAAAAGGTGCTTTGGCCCAGGATCTTCTAGGGGCGGTAAGACTCTGGCACAGTGACTCGAAGGGAAGGGAAACCGAGTCATGGTTGGAAGGTGATGTGCCACGAAAACTGCTGAGTACAGACAGACACTGACCCAGCTGAGAACACCTCTAGGAGCAGAGAAGACCCAAAGTGGTAAGAGAGCTGAGTAAACAACTTCAGAGGTGACAAAAGGCTTTATTACCCTGGGAGTCACAGATGGGTGAGCAGTAATCACTAGGGGAGTGTGGAAGTTAAGGGGGGGAAAAGGTGCCCCTTAATCTATGGGTTTAGGATGGTCATTCAAATAAAATTAAACATAGTGAGATTTTGGAGAACAGTGGATTCTAACCTGCTGCTTCTGGGTCAGCCAGTGGCTAACTCGCCGACAGCTCTGTAAAGGGGGAAACGTGTCTCTAAGCACTCCTGTATTCACACCCTACCCGCTACTGTAGTAATCGTTGTATAAAATATGCCTTGTGAGGTATCATCAATTCACTGATCATTACAATTCTTGTACATGGTGTGTATGAAGAGTTATGGATATATGCTAGAATTGTGACTAAAGTGTGTTTAAACCAAGCCTGTCAGGAGGAGTTGGTAAAACAGGAGTGCTCTAGAGAAAGGAATGTGTTGTTGCTTATCTGACCAGCAGCCCAGTCAGTCAGGAAGAGACAATAAAGGTACATTTACACAGCAGATAAACCAACGTATCAAGCTAATGAGTGGGGACGGAGACTGCATGGTGTCTATGCCCCAGCAGGACAGAGACACTTGGTCTGGGTTTTACTTTTCAGAGAATACATTGAAAAGATTTACTGTGCTATAAAGACAGGGAGCTGAATCTCAAGTGATAAACAATGGAATTAACTGATTGTCTACAGTATTACTGCATTATTAAAAATGTATTGAGAGAAGTCTTTTATGAAAGCCCACTGGTGATTAGTATCATTATGAAATGTAGATATTAACACTATATGAGGAAATATGGATACTTAATATTTGCTTTATAGTCTGTGGCCAAAGAAAGAAACAGGTTCCCTCCCAGTCAGGAGGGAACATCGCAGCTGTCTGTCTCCAATGAGATTAAGCAATATGTGACCAAAAACAATAGAAGCCCCATTTACATAGAAATCAGCAAGGGGATGGGAAGTCCACAGCAAGGGAAGAACAGCATGAAGTCATCCTGCCTCTTGAAATAAAGTCATTGAACTTTGAGAGATATAAACACAGACAGAAGGCCATTTTGGCATCCATCACTAGCCAGGCCCAAGAGAAAAGAGCACTTGTAAGCTGAGAAAGATGGGTCCCTCCAACCAAGGTGGGAGTTGAAGTCTCTGGAACTGAATATAGGTGAGAAGCCTGCTTAGGCAAAGATCTTTCACTTAGGAAGACAAGGGAAGCCAGCACCTTATACTTCTTGGAAGGTCCTGACTGAAGGAAAATTAGCCGTGGCTGGGAAGAAAGAGGACTGGTGAGAGAAACAATCTTGAACAAAGCCTGTATCTTGCCAGATTAAATTATAGATTTTAGAAGCGTGTTTTCACTTTTATTTGCTCATAATCATCTCTACGTTTATGTCTTTTACTTGGCATCACTTAACCTAATTTGTTTTATTTTTACTAGAAACCAACTCAGCTGTGTTTGCAGGGAAGGGTGTATTCACCCCAGTTAAGTTAATAATAAGCTGTAATGTACTTTCGTCTCTTTAAAGCAGCAAACGAGTTTATTATTCCTCTGAGCTGTCCAGGACAGGGCTGGACATTGCAGAGCACTTCATTCTGGGAAAATTCAGGACTGGGAGTGTGTTGGGGTCACCTTATTAGTTGTAACCAAGGCTGGTGGAAGCCAGAGTGGGGCTGCAGACAGGCTGCTGGGCTCAGAGCTGCTGAACCAGGGCTGTCTAGCACACAGACACTCAGGGTGTGACCTGTATGCTGGTCGGCTGGCTATACGCATCCCTGGCTTGGAGCTACAGCAGCAAAGCATTGTAAGGCACCCGAACCTCATGACACCTCCTCAAAGCAGTTTGACATGACAGAACTTAAAATGTCAACGCCTTGGCTACACTAGCACTCCCACCATTGCTACCACTGCTGGGTTTGAAATGGATTTAACAATGGCATGAAATTTTAGCAACAGTTTCCTCAGACGGACAAAGCCTTCGGTGGTCATCATCAAGACCAGTCCCAAAGGGATGTAACTTCCTTGCAGATCAAGCACTACCTAGGTCAATCTCTATATAGGTCCTTATGATGGTCTGGTTTGATATTCAGTCTTTGTCCATCACTGGCGATCTTATCATGCCACTGATTCTTTTGGCAACCATTCAATCGCTGTCTGTGTAGCGGCCTTCCTTGGTAAACACACTTCACAATTCATTGGTCTGTCACCCTAATAGTATGTCCATGCCAAGAAAGCCACCAAATCTGAACCCGTGCTGATCGAGGCAGTTGCTGGGTTCCACTACGAGTATCTCCTCATTGCTGATTTTGTTCTGCCACTTAACACAGAGCAGCTGAGGAAGACGACAAGAATTCAAAACGTCAATTCACCACTCTTCAGCCTTCCTCGGTGCCCACATTTCACGGTATATACATGAGTGCAAACATGGTTCCATAGATCCACAACTTTGTGGTAAGCTAGATATCACAATATCTCCACAGAGGCCACGGAAGGGCCCGCAACCTGGTTTCAGCTGCTACTACACAAGTGTCCATGTCTTCTGAACATCCTCCAGAACTGTCTATGCCGCTTCCCAAGTATTTGGCAGTTGCCACCTGCCCGATATCCTGTCTGGACAGGTAAATACTGAGCTGGTTGTAATCTAGAGTTGGAGGCTGCGGGATGGCAAAGGCCAGGGACTTAGTTTTATTTAGATTAATAGCTAGATCAACGCATGCTGCTTCTTGCCTGACTATTGGCCATCCAGCTGCAACAATTCACCAAATTGAGCCAATGTCATCCATGTATTTGAGCCCTAGAGTGCTGGCCTACAAGTTGCAGCAGCCTTGGCTAGCTGAGAAATGTACAGGAGTATGATTCTGAAAAGCTTCTCCATGTTTTCTTGGAAATTTTTCTAAAAGGGAAAATGCTCCTTAATGTGGGAAGCTGGGGGGCAGAAATTGGAGGGTTTGCATGTGAACTCCTGAGAACTAGGTTTTTTCAATTCCCCCTCAAGCTGCTGAGTAGCTGTTGCGATGGGTCATGCCTGGATACAACAAAGCTGAAGTCCAGCTCCAAACTTGGGTCTTCCCATCTCGGGACATGCCACCAAGCTACTGGGGGAGGATGCCTTTAAAAAAAAAATCGGTTCCTTTCAATCCAGCAACCCTGCCCTCCCGCCAACACGAGAGACCTACAGCCTGAGCGAGCCTGGCAGGCTAAGTGAGAATTTCCCTTCCACCCCACTGAGCCACTGAGTGTGCTCTAATTTGAAATTTCATTACATTAATAATTCATCCAGAAAGGATGCTGAATCGCCAACAGTAGCCAACAATCCAATTGCTTTCATTCTAATCCTTTAAAATCCAATCTTAAAAAAACCCAGCAATACACCCATCCATTTACAGGGCTTCATTTAGACCTGTGATGTGAAGTGAAAACCACTGGTGCTTTACATATTGCAACATCTTCAACTTCCTGTGTGATATGGGAAAACTTCAATTCATAACAATATACAGTCTGGTTGCTTTAGAACTACATGACACATCCTCAGCTGGTGTAAATGAGCATACCTCCATTGAAGTCAATGCAGCTATGTCTGTTTGTTAGAAAATGGGAATTTTCTGTAGCCTTTTACTACACCAATGTGTGCCTCATTTTCCCTCTGTCCTTTGAATTGTTACCCAGCCTGGGCGGGGAGGGTAAGGAAAGGTTAAGCCTGCTCTTGGGGGCAAGCACAGGATGTGAGATGAGGGTGTCACCTTGCTGTGGGGCTGCAATGAATAGGATCACTAAGGAACTGGTTGGGACCTGCTGAATGTGACCCATATCAATGCAGAATGTGAAAGAGACAATGAAAAGTCCCGATGACCAGAACATTCACATCTAGCAAACAAGGACACAGAAGGAGGTTCCTCCCGTCCCCCCCCCACACACACCGACACACACCCTGCCCCTCAGCAGGGAAGCTGAACAGAGACACCAGCTTGAGAACAAAGGCCTGAGACGTGACCAGCAGTGGGAAAGTGTGGGCCTCTGGAGGAAGCTGGCTGCTGTCTCCTGGGATGCACTGAGGGAGTCAGAGAGACAGTGCCCGAGAGGCCTGAGATGGAATCCACTACGGCTTGGCTCATGGTTTGCTCTGGTTTGACCAAAATGGACTACGCTTCAACCATTATTTCTTGATTCTAACCTAAGGACTTCCCATGCTGTGTTTCAGGTGCCTAACAAAGCCTGCTCTGGTTTGAAAAGGTGATTTGGTGTCATTGCAAATACTGGCTGGGGGACATTAATCCCCGAAGAATGTACGTCTCTGATAAAGGGTATATTTATTTTTTGTGGGGAGGTCCAGGTTGGATATTAGGAAACACTATTTCACTAGGAGGCTGGTGAAGCACTGGAATGCATTACCTAGGGAGGTGGTGGAGTCTCCTTCCTTGGAGGTTTTTAAGGTCAGGCTTGACAAAGCCCTGGCTGGGATGATTTAGTTGGGAACTGGTCCTGCTTTGAGCAGGAGGTTGGACTAGATGACCTCTTGAGGTCCCTTCCAACCCTGATATTCTATGATTCTATGATTTCAGCTTGACTCGCTAAGCAGAGCTAACGGTGTGAAGCAGGAGTGCTGCAGCCCAAAGGTTCAGTCTAGGAGGCTGTGAGGCTGTGTGGCCTACTCTGGCAAAAGAGGGAGACTCCTTGTGGGGGTCTGGCATGCTAAAGTGTTTCCTCCAAGAGTGTTTATAAGCTGGGGCATAGTACAGATCTTGTGGATCCCTGATGCTGTTTACAGCAGCTGAGGAGCCATCCCTCCAGTTTAAGTGCTCTCTGACTGTTTTCAGGCATGCAGTTTAGAGTTAGCCAGTTATACAGGTGTTCATTTCATGCGCCATGTTATCCATTTGTCAGATGTACATTCACCATTATACACTATACAACTGGTGCTTCCGGCTCACAGCACTATTTCCTATAGGCCAAATCCTGAAATCCATATTCAGTTTTTGCTCCCTGAGGCTAAAGGCTAAAGCAGAAAGGAAAGGATTTGGGACAGGTGGACGGCAAGGGGCACAGACAAGATTACAGATTCACAGCTCTTAGGTCAGAAGGGAACATTAGATCATCCAGTCTGACCTCTTGTTCATAGGCACCGACTCCATGGGTGCTCCGAAGCTGGAGCACCCACAGGGAAAATATGGTGTCAGAGCACCTCACTGTGTTTTCTAAAATCATCTTTTTCACATGTACCTTATATTTTAGGTTCCTCTTCCTCCATACAATCTTATCATTATTCATAATTATTAATCATAACCCATGTCTCCCCTAAATGGGTTTTTCTTATGTGACACCAATAAATATGGACAATGATTTAATGAAAACACAAATCTTTGTCCTGTGACATCAGGTCAGATTCAACCTTAATGACCCATTTAACACATCTAATGCTAATACCTTCCATTTGCAGTTTATAGCACCTTCCATCCCAAAGTGCCCTCCATAGCATTTATCTAATGGGATGGCTGGGGCCACCACTGGGTTAGAAATGCAGCAGGCATTCTGCACAAGTAGCTCCATACAATAGGTTCTTTAATGAATGTAAAAGGAAAGAGCAATATTTCCAAATGAAAAGGCAGCAGAAGTTTCAGCAAAGAATGTAGTGGGACTGAGCTGAAATTTGGCCAGGACATCAAGCACAAACAGTCAGGCCTGAGCCTGTAGTCATGGCTTTAGCAGCCCAGGATCAACTCATAAACAAAAAGGAAAAAGGACATCTGCTGGGAGAGCAATACAGCAGTGCACAGACAATCCAGGAAGTTTTTGGAGACTATTGGGGACAACTTCCTGGTGCAAGTGCTGGGGGAAACAACCAGGAGCTGTGCTCCTCTTGACCTGCTGCTCACAAACAGGGAAGAATTGGTAGGGGAAGCAGAAGTGTGTGGCAACCTGGGCAGCAATGACCATAAGATGGTTGAGTTCAGGATCCTTACAAAAGGAAGAAAGGAGAGCAGTAGAATACGGATCCTAGACTTTGACTCTCTCAGGGAACTGATGGCCAGGATCCCCTGGGAGGCTAATATGAGGGGGAAAGGAGTCCAGGAGAGTTGGCTGTATTTTAAAGAAGCCTTATTAAGGGCGCAGGAACAAGCCATCCTGTAGAAAGAATAGCAAATATGGCAGGCGACCAGCTTGGCTTAACAGAGAAATCGTTGGTGAGCTTAAACACAAAAAGGAAGCTTACAAGAAGTGGAAACTTGGACAGATGCCTAGGGAAGAGTATAAAAATATTGCTTGAATAAGCAGGATTGTAATCAGGAAGGCCAAAGCACAACTGGAGTTGGAGTTAGCAAGGGATGAGAAGGGTAACAAGAAGGGTTTCTCCAGGTACGTTAGCAACAAGAATGTCAGGGAAAGTGTGGGACCCTTATTGAATGGAGGAGGCAACCTAGTAACAGATGATGTGGAAAAAGTACTCAATGCAATGAAGTACTCAATGCTTTTTTTGCCTTGGTCTTCACAGACAAGATCAGCTCCCAGACTGCTGCACTGGGCAGCACAGTATGGGGAGGAGATGAGCAGCCCTCAGTGGTGAAAGAACAGGTTAAGGACTATTTAGAAAAGCTGGACATGCACAAGTCCATGAGGCCGGATCTAATGCATCCCAGGGTGCTGAGGGAGTTGGCTGATGTAATTGCAGATCCATTGACCATTATCTTTGAAAACTCGTGGTGATCCGGGGAGGTCCGGGACAATTGGAAAAAGGCAAATATAGTGCCCATCTTTAAAAAAGGGAAGAAGGGGTATCCGGGGAACTACTGACAGGTCAGCCCCACCTCAGTCCCTGGAAAAATCATGGAGCAGGTCCTCAAGGAATCCATTTTGAAGCACTTGGAGGAGAGGAAGGTGATCAGGAAAAGTCAACATGGATTCACCAAGGGCAATTCAGGCCTGACCAACCTGATTGCCTTCTAGGATGAGATAACTGGCTCTGTGGATATAGGGAAAACGGTGGACATGATATATCTTGACTTTAGCAAAGCTTTTGATATGGTTTCCCACATTATTCTTGCCAGCAAGTTAAAAAAGTATGGATTGGATGAATGGACTATAAGGTGGATAGAAAGCTGGCTAGATCATCATGCTCAACGGGTAGTGATCAACGGCTCGATGTCTAGTTGGCAGCCGGTATCAAGCGAAGTGCCCCAGGGGTCGGTCCTCGGGCCGGTTTTGTTCACTATCTTCATTAATGATCTGGATGATGGGATGCATTGCAGCCTCAGCAAGTTAGCAGATGACACTAAGCTGTGGGGAGAGGTAGATATGCTGGAGGGTAGGAATAGGGTCCAGAATGACCTAGACGGATTGGGCCAAAAGAAATCTGATGAGGTTCAACAAGGACAAGTGCAGAGTCCTGCACTTAGGACGGAAAAATCCCATGCACTGTTACAGGCTGGGGACCGACTGGCTAAGTGGCAGTTCTGCAGAAAAGGACCTGGAGATTACAGTGGAAGAGAAGCTGGATGTGAGTCAACAGTGTGCCCTTGTTGTCAAGAAGGCTAATGGGATATTGGGCTGGGCTGCATTAGTAGAAGCATTGCCAGCAGATTGAAGGAAGTGATTATTTCCCTCTATTCAGCACTGGTGAGGCCACATCTGGAGTATTGCATCCAGGTTTGGGCCCCCCACTACAGAAATGATGTGAACAAATTGGAGAGAGTCCAGCGGAAGGCAACAAAAATGATTAGGGGGCTGGGGCACATGACTTATGAGGAGAGGCTGAGGGAACTGGGCTTATTTAGTCTGCAGACAAGAGTGGGGGGGATTTGATAGCAGCCTTCAGCTACCTGAAGGGTATGGAGTTAGGCTGTTCTCAGCCATGGCAGATGACAGAACAAGGAGCAATGATCTCAAGTTGCAGTGGGGGAGGCCTAGGTTGGATATTAGAAGAAACTATTTTACTAGGAGGGTGGTGAAGCACTGGAATGGGTTACCTAGGGAAGTGGTGGAATCTCCATCCTGAGAGGTTTTTAAGGCCAGGCTTGACAAAGCCCTGGCTGGGATGATTTAGTTGGGGTTGATCCTGCTTTGAGCAGGGGGCAGGACTAGATGACCTCCTGAGGTCTCTTCCAACCCTAATCTTCTATGATTCTATGATTTCATGTTAGAGGTGTTTGTCCATCTGTGCAATTTTCAGAAAGGTATCTCTAAGATTCTCCTGAAGATGCCAGGGCAACAGATTCACTGTCTCGCCACGCTGCAGAACACGTGAGTGAGATTCAGCTGCAGCAAGTGGCATAGTATCTTGGCTTTGCCCTTTAAACCTCTGGCCTCTGCTGGACAGACACTTTCCATCTTCTGTCAATCAAGAGGCACTGTCATTATGATTAGACTCAAAGAACAAACCCACTCTCATTAGAGACAGTGTAATTCGCACAGGGATGTTAGCAAGAGTGGCAGTTTTCACCAAGATACATCGTGCCAATGTCAATTTATGAGGGAAGGCAGCTGCCCCTTGCTGCAACCTTGTGGTGGTGCTTGCTATAAGTTGCTCTCTGGGGGAGCACCAGTGGAATGTGCTTGATCAGCATACTCCACTGGAAAGCAGGGCCATACCCCCTCTCTGACCAACCCAACCACTTTGGAAGCCATGCTGCCTGGCTGCTGTCCTGCTGGTAGAAGAAACATCTCAGGCATTTTGTGCTGTCCCAGTCTCCCTCCAGATACTGGGCCACATTTTCCAACGAGCTGAACGACACCCATTGGAGAACCTAACCAGAGGGTACCTCTGAAAATCTGGCCTGTATTTTCTATCCTGGGGGACCCAAGCCCTAGACCTAAACTAGTGTGCCCAGGACTAAAGCTATCCTTCCCCCCACCCCATGTCTCATTACTGTTTAATTTGAGAACTACCCAGCATACTCAGCTGTCCTTGTTTTAAAGGCAGCTGTTTTTCTAGCTGACGTTAGCCCTTGCAGTGACAGTCACGTACCAGTGATAAATGGGAAGCAGCAGAGCTAAATCTCAAAAACTGAGCTTGTTTGCTGGGAGCAATATTCATCCCTCCCCACCATGTATTCCTCCTCACACACTAGTGGCAAAATGACTTCAGTCAGGCTAGGGGACACACAAAGGCTAGGATGGATCTCCCTCATCCCCAGGCCATCTTCATTTTTCCTGCAGGAGACCAGCATTTTTGCACAATCTAATTAGATAAGTGCCAGTGAGATGAACTGTCTGATTTCTTTCTTAGCAAGGTGGCACCAAATGAGATGAATCCTCGAAGCAGAACCGATGCCACCTGAAACAAAAACAAGATGCCATATGGCTTCTTCAGCTTTGTGTTGTTTCAATGGAGAATTTGACCACCCATCCCACAAAATCCTGCTGCATAGAGATCTGTTTGTACAGAACTATTCTGAGACCCCAGCTGCCCTTCAGGCCCTACTTCCCAGGCACTGGTGTGTAATTATAGAACCGTAACAAGTAGATCTGGTCCAAAACCTGCTCTATATTTCCCACAAAACATCTTGAACAAACCGAAAAATATTTCGTTTCATTAGTTTTTTGTTGTTGTTGCATTTATCTTTTTTTGATGAAACAATTTTTTTTTTGGAAAACTGCATATTTTTCATATTCCTCCATCCCCCAACAGTGGAAGAGGAGGGATGGAAAAACAAACATTTTGGGGTGGGGGAGGGTGGAAGGGGGAAAAAGAGAATGGTTGAAAAACTGGAAAATTTTGACCAACCTAAAATTTTTCCACAAAAAATTCTCATTTTAATCAAAAAATCTTTTATTTTATGTAACCCCTGGGGAGATGACCTAGATTCCTGGGGCTTTGTCTGCTGGCAGCTCAGGGAGAGGCGCACTGTCCCTGTTAGGGAGGGGGAGCCAAGGCAAACTCAGAGTCTGCCTGGCAACCAATAGGAAGTGAGATGCCCCTCCCAGGGATTTCAGGAAAGGGGCGAAGCCATTTTGAATCAGTCTGGAGCTAGCCAGGGCAAGGGCAGGACTGGCTGTGTGGGGAGCTGGGGAGTCCCAGGCCTGCATGCAGGCTTCCCCCTGAAAACTGGCCCCTAGGGACCTGAAAGCAAGATCCCTCAACTGGGCTTTTCCTTCTCCACTGATGGTTCCCAGTTTGTAGAGTTTTGCTGGGAAACTCCCCCAGCCAGGCTGAGTTATCCCTCCAGCTCCCTAGGTGAGACCAGTCACCACATGGTCAGCTCTGCTCTGGCTGCTAGTTCAGGGCTGCTGCCTGCTGTGTATGTGTCTGGACGCTGGGCTAGTAGACTACAGTTTGGATTTTAGTACAGTTGTGTAACCTGCACCTTGAGCCCTGCACCCCTTTGTGGTGAGGGGAAATCCTGGGACCGAAGCAGCCTGATTCCTGCCCGAAGAGGAACCCTGCCAGCAGTGATCAGCCCCTCTGCAGTGACTGAGGAGTCCAGAGTCATCCCTGAACCTGAGGATCATTCATGGAGTTCGTGAGTGCACCATCTTTTAGTCAGTCAGGGAAGTTGTTTTGGGGACCCCCTACTCCCTGAACTATGTCCTCAAGCCAGGGAGTGAGGGTTTGGGGATTTTACACCTGCTGCATATTAAACCTAAACCTATGGAGGGATTTACCACTCTCTCCCACTTGTGAGTCCATTGGGCTGTAACCCAGTCAGCCACACTACTAAACCACCGCAGAGAAGAATTTTGTGGTCATAGGTCATCAAGGGCCCCAACAAAGTACGCGAACCAACAGGACACTAATCTTACATTTGCTACATTAAGTCACATGACTGGGGAAAGTCACAGGTAGTAGCATGGGCACCAGTGACCTAAAAATAGTGTTTTACCCTGTTATGTTATATTTGTCTCCTGTTTAATATAATTATTGTGTTGAATATATTGGATGTGTTTGTTGTTTTTGGAAGTCTCCAACTATCTGGCAAGTAAGTGAGGATTACCCTGGGTTAGAGTTTTCCTCCCAAGCTGCCCTGGTGACCATGCCAGGAAGGAGCGACGGGGGTGGAGGCACCGCCAAATAAATTCATAGGAAAAAATAAAGAAGATACACCCTGCTGAGTGGGTGGCAGGATCCAGAAAAACCCAGACCTGTCCATCAAAACCTGTAAGCAGATTGGCATTAAAGAAGGTAACCGGGTGGAGAGGGGGGCACTACACTTCACCCAAAAAAAAAAAATTGACCCCAAATCAGAGTCAGCCACCTTTCGGAGCAGCTTTTATCGCAAAAGTTTTCACTGGAAATGCAGCCACTTCTGGGCTGAGAGGCTGGCAACCTTTGGATGCAGAGTAGCAGAAGGAGGGGATATTTTGGCCAAGGATGATGGAGCAAACCTTTGCTCTGCTTGGACAGTCGAGACCTCCTGACCCTTTTTTGTCAGAGCAGGCAGGGCTTGTGCTTTTAAGGCCTATCTTTAGAGACCCACACTAAGTAACTGTAGGGTGCTTCAGAACTACCGACGGCAATCCTGATCTATTTCCAGCCACGGTGAGGGGGATCAGACCCGGAAGGCTGCCTCCTAGCGAGGAAGAGCAAGCCTCACATGAAACTGGAGGGCTAAGCCCACTGCTCCACCCACAAGATGATACCCTCCAAATGTCAGTGGGGGCACAGCTTGTAGGAGGAGGGAGCCCGTGACAGGCAGTACAAGCTCTTCAGGGTCTCATGGGCATGATATCCCTTCCCCCAATTTCCCTAATAAAGGGCCCAGTCACAAGCACTGCCACATGCCCATGCCAAGGAGTGAGGGAATGTAAGGATCTCCTTACCCCACTGCATGGGTTATCCACAGTGCTGGAGCCCGACTGAGCTGCTTTGCCCCCTCCTGTGCAGGTGGGCAGGGGTGGGGAGTAATCGCTATCACTCAGAGAGACCTACCCCTTTTTCCCCTTTAAAAAAAGAAACTTCCCAGTAGACTAAAGGCAGGCAACCTCTGCTCCCTCTGGAATCCCCCCTCCCCTTTCTGAGCGAAGAACGGAGCCTGTTGCCAGCATTTCCAGCTCACGTGCAAGCCTCCAACTGTGCCCTTAGGCTAATGTTACATTTTCGTTGATGTGATGGATTTAACGGGGTGGGGGGGGGGGGAAACACATGAAGGATGGAGAGAACTGGAGGCCAAAATCTTTTATGCATGAGCCACATCCATGTTAAGCACCAGGCACCTTTCCCACAATCCCAGCTGAGAAACCCCAACAGAGATTTCCAGCCACAAACCCACCTTTTGTGAAGGGCTCTGAGTTCCATGGAGCTAAAGTGAACTCCAACCCAGTGGGGGATGGAAGGACAAGAGCCTCGCAGCCAAGAGGTTTCCTGTAACTATTGCATAAAAGGCTCTCACACGTCCAGCGATCTTACTGGCGCTGGACTCATCTGTTTGCTGCCAATGCAAATATTTGGACCTCGTCTATGACCGATTATTTTCATGGACGTTTCCCATTGTTGCTGCCACTTGTGCAGTTCACTCAGAAGCAGCTGTGTGAGGAATGCTAGTGCAGACTTGATGCTGGGGCTGAGCCAGGTGAGATGGTTAAAATGCAGATGACTAGGCCTTTAGGCCAATCCAAATAGATTAGTGTTGTGAGGTGAAGCATCTTGTTCTCTGATAGCCCTTTAGGAGACTCAGGTAGACATACGAAGTGTTATCATGGAATCACAGGACTGGAAGGGACCTTGAGAGGTCATCTAGTCCAGTCCCCTGCACTCCTGGCAGGACCAAATACTGTCTAGACCATCCGTGACAGGCGTTTGTCTAACCTGCTCCTAAAAATCTCCAATGATGGAGATTCCACAACCTCCCTAGGCAGTTTATTCCAGTGCTTAACCACCATGTTACATTACAGCTACTAATACTAGGGGGAGTTGTTTGTAAAAGCTAACATCATGCCTCCATTTTGCCTCACAATGAAGACTTTATAGACCCAAAAGCCCTGATTCACCATTGCCTTGTATCCTGTGCAGTCATTTGCACCTGCACACTGTGGAAATAAAACCCTACCAGATCCGAATGGTAGCATTTTGCACTCACTCTGCACAGAGATAAATGAGTCCACAGGGAGCAAGACAAAGCAGAATCAAACTCAAGCTTTCAACGCAACCAGGGACAAATTCTTCCCTAGATACACATGTAGCTTCCCATTGACTGGAGAATGTATCTGCCAGTTACTTTGCACTAACATTAAGACTCTTATAAGCCACTTCCTCCTTCCAAATGAGGGGTATAGATAGAAGAAACAGGCTAGCTCTCCTTGACTTAAAATATAAGAACATGAGACTGGCCATACTATGTGGGGTCTAAATTAGCTGTTATCACAAGAGATCAGTTCAGCCACTTTGGTCTCAAGAACCCATACTGGGTCTCTGAGGGCCAGGAGCTCCTTGCACACATATGCCATTTGCCCACCAGGCAGGTAAGCAAAGATGCTTCATTCAGTGCAATAAACTGGAGAGCCTCCACTCTACTGCTGGACTCCTGCCTGCATTCTTTTTACTCCTGCAGCTTCTTTTGTTTTGTTTGGCATTGGGGTGGGCAGGGGAGTGTTTACTGCCCTTAAATTTGGAGAATGTTAGGTGTACCTTACGCTTTCGCTCCCTTCTAAACTCCCTCACAAAGTTCTCCTGTGTGCTGCTCAGGGTGGCTCCAGGGTTTTGGCCGCCCCAAGCAGCCAAAAAAAAAAAAAAAAAAAAGCCGTGATCGCGATCTGCGGCGGCAATTTGGCGGGAGGGCCTTTGCTCCCAGCGGGAGTGAGGGACCATCCGCCGAATTGCCGCCGAATACCTGGACGTCCCGCCCCTCTCCGGAGCGGCCGCCCCAAGCACCTGCTTGCCAGGCTGGTGCCTGGAGCCGGCCCTGGTGCTGCTCCTGTTTGCTAGCTCCTCTGGTCACTTTTTAACCCCCTGCTCTCCCTGAGTAGCCACGCCCCCTGGTTAATGGATCCTAAAGGGATTAGGGATCACAGCCTCGTTAAGAAGCCCTCAGCCAGCCTGGCAGCTGCTAGGTTTGGCACACAGCCCCCCAAACAGACCACACTATTTGTGACAATCAAGCAGCAAGCGCATAAACCAACCAAACAACAAATTCACTCCAAGGGTCATGGAGTTGCTCCTTCTTCAGCCGGAGAACTCCCTTGCAAAACTCCTGTTTGCTGCGCCTGTTCCCTAGCTCCTCGGGTTGCTTAGGAGCCGACAAATGTAGGACATAGTACAGCATCCACTGCAGCTGGCATGGCTAATGGAGAACAACAAGCAGCTAGCAAGACAGAGGATACATTTATTCATAAGATCCCACATAGGCGATTAAGCTACTGCTATCTACTGTGTCAATTGTATTTGTAAAGCACTTATGACTTGCTTGTCTAAGCACTGTTATACAGAGATAGCATGAACACTGACTTTTACAGGGCACTAGTGCGGTCTCCCTTATAGCTCTGCCAGCTTTCCGCCAGACTTGTGCGGTCTTATTTTGAAGGCCCTCAAGGTGACAGCCCATGTGGGGTGAATCTGAAGTGGCAATGACTTTCCTGCCTCTCTGATTCCACTGCAGGAATGGGATGTTGGGCTTGCTTGGCACATCACTTGCTAAGGCTAATGCACCTAGCATTTGTGCCCACCGCTGTACTGGCTGCATACGCACAAGCACCACTGTCATTGGTCCCTTGTAATAACCAGAGAGAGAATTCACCACTTTTGGTTCAAAAAAGTGTGACTAAAAGAAGCTACTACCACTAATGCATCCAGAGGGGACCCCACGCCCAGTGGAGCAGTGGTACACAAATACCATTCATCACCCGGCACTGCTGCCGCTTCAGACTCCTGGCAGCAATAACTCTCTCCCTGGCTCTGACTCTCCTGGCTCCCCTCCAAAGCTGTTAAGATTCAGCCCCAGGCTGGGAGGTGCTTTGACTTTGTACGGGTCTCGGCGGGAAGAGATGAGGGCCTACAACAGAGGGAGGACGTTGATCAGCTGCACCAAGATCAAGATGTCAAAAAACTGTTACACCTGGATCCAGTGGCAGCCTTAGGCCCAGGCAAGCTACATGGCTGATGCCCCCACCCACCACTTCCCTCTCCCTCAATGGGTACTCACCTCAAGCTCCCTCTCCTCAATTCCCTGTCCTTGGCCCCACCCGACTCCAGGGCCAGCAACCCAAGGAAGCAAACCTACCATCCCTGGGCTTGATCCTGCCATGTCTTCAGCATTTCTGAATGCCCGCAACTCCCACGGATCTAAGTGGGATCTGAGGGCTCCCGGCTTTACAGACGCATTCAGCACCTTGCTGATGGGGCTCAGCAGCTCATGATGTGTAGTCATGAAGGGAAGACTGCGGCCCTTGGTCATTGAAATTGCAGAGGGAATTGAGAAAGACACTAGAGCTGGGTTAAAAGTCACATTCTGCTGTGACACGTAGTATTCAGGAGCTTGGTTTATATTCCATCCAAAAGACACAACCTTACTTCACCCAAGCCACATTGGTACATTCATTTGGTACCAACTCAGACACACATGACCCTTGGTTTTCCCTTGGACTTCAGTAGCTCTGTGCGGGCTCGGCACTTCTGAAAGATCAATCCCCAGAGTAAATGACCCTTCTGAAAACGTAGGGCCTAATCTTCAGAGGCCATGAGCAGCCACAGCTCCCACGCATTTCAAAACGGAATTGTGACGTGCTCTACTTGGCCCCGAGTGGTTGGTTTTTTTAAGTCGGGCCCCACACCTCATCAAAATGGTGAGGGGAGAGCTGTTTGGAAAAAGCAGTTTTTGTCCCATGGGAAATTCAACGTTTGTTTTCAAGCTGACACAGAATGCAATAATCGACACTTTCCCAGCAGAGAGAGAGTTTTGAAAAATTTCAATTTGGAAATGTGGGGGGAGAGGGGCAGAAAACAGGGCCACTTTTGAGGATTTGAAATGCTGCCATTTTTGACAATTCAAAATGTCAATTCGGACATTTCAAATCTCCAATTAAATTTTCCAGGTTTTTTTTTTTTTTTTTTTTTTTTTTTTTTACACACGAAATATCTCAACAAAACCCCATGAAACTTTTTTGGTGGAAACATTTTGACCAGCTCCAGATATGGTATGTGACAATATGTTCCCGGCTCCTCCATCTGCATACAGACAGACAACCGGCTGTGGATGCCTCTGCCCAGGTCCTGTTGCGGATTTGCAGACTGTGGCCTGCATTTCCCCATCACAGAAAGCCAGACAGGGGAGACCATCCAGTGTGAGAGGTGCCTACTGGTAGCCTCTCTGAGGAAGCAGGTGTGAGAGCTTCCGGAGGAGGTGACTACGCTGAGCAGCATCCATGCACACAAGGAATTAATTGAAAATATAAATATGGGGACCTCCAAGATCAAGGAAGCAATTCAGTTGGACAGGACTGAAGTAGCACCACCAGGGGAGGAGAAAACGGCTCCTTCACAGGGAGGAAGGTTGCTGCTGGTTACTTTTGGCAGCAGGCAGTGCTCCACCTCTGCTCCCAACACACCACCCATAGAGATTTAAAAAAGATTGGTATTCTGCCCTGGCAACAAGAGATGAGGAATCTCCACCAGAAGTGGAGAAGAAGCGATGTACCCCCACGGCTGGGAGGATTGTGGCCACCACACCCAAGAGGAAATGAAGGATGGTGGTGGGCGTGACTCTTTTCTAAAGTGGACAGAGGTATCCATTTGCCGGCCTGACCTGGCATCTCAGGAGGTGTGCTGCCTGCCAGGGCTCATATCTGAGACATTATGGAAGGATTGATAAGGCTCCTCTGGCCCTCTGACTAGTACCCCATGCGCTCAGCCATGTGGGCACTAATGATACTTCAAGGCATGAGCCCAAGCAGATCAGAAGCTACTACATGGCTCTAAGAGTGAGGGTGCAGGAGCTGCAGGCACACATGGTGTTTTCATTCATCCTTCCAGCTAAGGTTAGGGGCCCAGGTAGAGACAGGCACATCCTGGAGGTAAATGCAAGGCTGTGCGGATGTAATCGCCAAGAGGGCTTCGGCTATCTCGACTATGAGATGCTGTTCCAAGAAGGACTACTGAGCAGAGATGGGGTACACCTATTAAGGAAGGGGAAGAGCATCTTCGGAGACAGACTAGAAACCTGGTGAGGCAAGCTTTCAATGAGGTTTGATGGGGCATCAGACAAAAGCCCACAGGTAAGTCTAAAATATGGAGACCAAGATGGAGGGTCAGAATGTGGGGTGAGGGAAGGGAGAGAACATGGGCAATCAGAGCAGGGGCAAATGAGAGACAAGAAGGAATAGAGGGGAAATCTAATGAACATCTTAGGTGTCTGTATCCTAATGCAAGAAGTATGGGGAATAAACAGGAAGCACTAGAGATACTAGTGAATAATCATAATTACGACATCTCCGAGATTTGGTGAGATAATCCACATGACTGGAATATTGGTATAGAAGGGTGTACATCTTGTTCAGGAAGGATAGGCAGGGAAAAATAGGAGGACGCGCTGCTTTGTATATCAAAGATGCATACACTTGCACTGAGGTCCAGATAGAAGTGGGAGGCAGACCTATTAAAAGTCTCTGGGTAAGGATAAAAGCAATAAAAAAAACAAGGGTGATGTCATGGTAGGTGTCCAGTAGAGAACCTAACCAGGGAGGAGACGTGGATGAGGCTTAAAAAAACCAAACAAAATAGCACAACTAACAAAATCATCCAAAGCACAGTACTTGGTGGTGAAGGGGGACTTCAACTGCCCAGATGTCTGTTGGGAAAACAATACAGCAAGGCACAGATTTTCCAGCCAGTTGTTGGAATCCACTGAAGACAATTTTATTACAGAAGGGGGAGAAAGTGACTAGGGGAGAGGCTGTGCTAGATTTGATTCTGACAAACAGGGAGTAACTAGTTGAGAATTTGAAGGTGGAAGGCAGCATAGATGAAAGTGATCATGAAATCATAGCATTCATGATTCTAAGGAATGGCAGGAGGAAAACAGCAGAATAAAGACGATGGAGTTCAAGAAAGCTGACTTCAGCAAATTCTGGGAATTGGTAGGTAAGATCCCATGGGAAGCAAGTCTAAGGGGAAAAATTGCTCATGAGAGTTGGCAGTATTTTAGAGACATTATTAAGGGCACTAGAGCAAACTATCCCAATGTGTAGAAAAACTAGGAAGCATGATAAGAGACCACCCTGGCTTAACCAAGAGATCTTTAATTACCTGAAACTCAAAAGTCACACAAAAGTGGAAACTAGGTCAAATAATTTAGGATGAATATATATGATATATAAAAAAGCATGCAGGACAAAATTAGAAAGTCCAAGGTACAAAACAAATTAAACTAGCTAGAGACATGAAGGGCAACCAGAAAACATTCTACAAATACATTAGAAGCAACAGGAAGACCAAGGACAGGGGAGGCCCATTACTCAATGAGAAGGAAAGAAAACAACAGAAAACCCAGCAATGGCTGAAGCATTACATGCCTTTTGCTTCATTTTTCACCAAAAAGTTAGCAGTCATTGAACTACTAACATATTGAACATCAATGTAAGTGGGGTAGGATATGAGGCTAAAATAAGGAAAGAATACGTAAAGAATTACTTAGACAAATTAGATGTCTTCTTCAAGTTGGCAGGGCCTGATGAAACACGCCCTAGAACAGTGTTTCCCAAACTTGGGATGCCACTTGTGTAGGGAAAGCCCCTGACGGGTCGGGCCAGTTTGTTTACCTGCTGCGTCCGCAGGTCCGGCCAATCGCGGCTCCCACTGGCCGCAGTTCGCTGCTCCAGGCCAATGGGAGCTGTTGGAAGTGGTGGCCAGCACATCCCTTGGCCCGCGCCACTTCCAGCAGCTCCGATTGGCCTGGAGCAGCGAACTGCGGCCAGTGGGAGCCGCGATTGGCCGGACCTGTAGACGCGGCAGGTAAACAAACTGGCCCGGCCCGCCAGGGGCTTTCCCTACACAAGCGGCATCCCAAGTTTGGGAAACACTGCCCTAGAATGTTTAAGGAACTGGCTGAAGAGATCTCTGAGCCACTGGCAATTATCTTTGGGATATCTCCTGTCTTCCACAAGTTCTCAGAGGACTAGAAAAGAGCAAATATAGTACCTATCTATAAAAAGGGGAATAAGGACAACCCAGGGAATTATAGACTGATGGGTTAACTTTGTACCCGAAAAGATAATGGAGCAAATAATCAAGCAATCAATTTGTAAGCACCTGGAATATAATAAAGTGATAAGTAACAGTCAACATGGATTTGTCAAGAACAAATCACATCAAACCAGTAAGGCTTTTGATATTGTCTCATATGACCTTTTAATAAACAAATTAGGGAAAATATAATCTAGATAAACCTGCTGTAAGGTGGGTGCACAACTGGTTGGAAAACCATGGTCAAAGTAGTTATCAGTGGTTCACAGTCAATCTAAAAAGGCATATCCAACAGGGTCCCACAGGGATCTGCCCTAGGATCGGTTGTGTTCAATATCTTCATAAATGTTTTGGATAAGGGCAGAGAGAGTACACTTATCAAGTTTGAAGATGATATGAAGCTGGGAGGGGTTGCAAGTGCTTTGGAGGACAGGATTAGAATTCAAAAGGATCTTGACAAACTGGAGAAATGGGCTGAAATCAATAAGATGAAATCCCGTAAGGACAAATGAAAAATATTACACTTAGAAAGGAATAATCAGTTGCACAAATACAAAATGGGAAGTGATTGCCTAGGAAGGAGTCCTGGAGAAAAGTATCTGGGGGGGGTTATAGTGGATCACAAACTAAATGAGTCAACAATGTAATACTGTTGCAAAAAGTACTAACATCATCCTGGGATGTATTAGCAGGAGTGTTGTAAGTAAGGCACAAAAAGTCATTCTTCTACTCTAGTCAGCACTGGCCAGGCCTCAGTTGGAGTACTGTGTCCATTTCTGAGCACCATACTTCGGGAAAGATGTGGACAAACTGGAGAAAGTCTAGAAGAGAGCAACAAAAATGATGAAAGGCCTAGAAAACATGACCTATGAAGAAAGATTTAAAAAATGGGGTTTGTTTAGTCTGGGGAAGAGAAGACTGAGGGGGGTCATGATAATGGTTTTCAAGTAAATGAAAAGTTGTTATAAAGAGGAGGGTGATAAATTGTTCTCCTTATCCACTGAGAACAGGACAAGAAGTAATGGGTTTAAATTGCAGCAAGGGAGATTTAGGGTCAATATTAGGGAAAACTTCCTAACTGTACATGAAGTTAAGCACAGGGACAAATTACCTAGGGAGGTTGTGGAATCTCTGTCATTGGTGGGTTTTAAGAACAAGTTAGACAAAATCTATCAGGGATGGTCTAGATAATACTTAGTCCTGCCTCAGTGGGGGGGAAGGGAAGGGGACACGGACGGACTGGACTATCAAGGTCCCTTCCAGTGCTACATTTCTGATTCTATAATTAAACTTCTGAGGATAGAATAAGGAAGCACCAACATCACTAGGTCTCAATAAATAATGTATGGCAATACCAGGCTACAAAAACCTATTCCAATCACACCGTTACATCAGAGCCACTGCATAAAGCAAATTAAAGTGAGCTGCTTTTCAAGTCCTATTAGATTATTCCAGATCTGTGTTTGACATTTCACACCTGAGTAGCAGCCCTCCAGTTAAACTGTAGGCAAAAGCACTTAAATAGGATTAGGACTCCGAAAAGAGATTATCTTTGCCAGGTATCAAAGGGCTCTATTGAGACTAGAGCCTGGCACAAGGCCCAGAGGGATTACTCAGTTAGGCTTTGATCAATAGCACTGCAAACTACAGGGTGGGCTGTCTCCCCCACACCAAGCAGTCTCTCCAAAACAGCACAGCGTCTGGAGGACAGCACATGCTGTACCACCAATATAGCTGGCCAGACAGCTCCTGATCCCAGCTGACTGCGCGGCTGATCAAAACATGCCTTAAAGAAGAATCAACTCCAGGTTAAAAACAAATAATAAAAGAGATAGGAAAGAGGGAGCTTTCTTGTATTTCTGAATTAAACCCTCAGGTCTGATACTGCTGGGCACAGGTGTAATTGACGACACAAGGCAGAGCGTGGTTAGATCTGGTAGCATTTTACACCCTCTCTGCACAGGTGTGAGTGACCGCGCCCAGTGCAGAGCACAGGAGAATCAGGCCCCTTCTCTTCTATCAAGTTGAATAGAGCAGGCATACGGAGTGGGAGAGAGACACAGGTGCCATACACTGATTAAAGCTCTGAGCTTTCATTCCTAGAATGGTGGTGCTGTGTGCAATGAGTTTGATGGCCTCACCTCTCAAGACTGCAGGTAATAAGCAGAATCTTAATGCAAAAAATCAGAATGATATGGAATTTGGCACATACCTCATGCTTTAGAGAAAGGTGAGGAATCTCCATAAATGCGAGTAGCCAGTTATATAATGTATTATAGAGTAAGGGGAGTCTGTTACTTCCTGTCTCCTGCTGCCAATCCAAGCATGCCCTAAACCCCACAGGCTGAGGAGACAGCCCGTGAAACTTTGTGCCCAATTTATTAATGTAGCTGCCAAGTTTGTATTTGTTCATGTAAATATCCAGACCTTATCTTCTCCATCCATCTGATAGATCAGTGCCCTGGCAACAGAGCAAAACCAACAATGAAAATCCACTGGGAAAGCGTACACGGGTTGCCTGATAATTTACGGTGATCCATATAAGCTATTACACTTGCTATGACCTTGTTAGGAGGTCAGAGGATGCGTGTTACTCAGTACTCTCAGTGGGTGGTGCTGGCAGGAGATGGATGAGCTGCCCAGAATGACTGTGGTAGAAGGCATCCCAAGAGGGGCTGATTTGAGGAACAGCAGTTGAGTGACTAGCATGAGAAGGAAGCAGTAGTGGATCGGCTACTGCACAGCACTGTGGGAGATGGGGACTGTTCAGGAGAAGGTGAACAGCAGAGAAGGGACTTAGACTAAAAGGTCCTGGGGACAGAAACCATCTCCTTGTTCTGAGTTCATGCAGCACCTAGCACAACGGGGTCCCCGACTCGTCACTAGGGCTGCACAGTGCTACCACAATACAAATAAATAAAGCTAAGGGGCAAGAGATGACAGCAACTGAAATATTAGAGCCTTTGGGTGAGAGTTTAGAAGGTGCCTAAGAAAGTCCAGTGCCCAGCAGGACTCCCTGGCTGGTCAGTGGGGCAGCAGGGTTCTGGCTCGGTAATGGGTACTTACCAGCCTGGAGTGTAAGTAGGCACAGGCAGAGAAGGCTGCAACAGCCTTGGCACTCCCACTCAGTAACAGCCTCCTCCAGCCTCCTCTCCTCCACGCGTGGTGCTGGATTGGCCAGTGGGGAGGAGGACTGCAGGGACTTAGTGCGGTCAGGGGACTGGGAAGGGATGCCCCCTTGGCAGCAGTTGGCACAGCAGTTACGGGTGCACACCGAGAAGGCTAAAGCACGGCTTTCTGCTCCATCATCTCCCCCAACAGACCCTGCAGCTACGACCACCACGTGCTTCATGCTGACTTACCCTGCACTCATTTATTGGGGGGTTTACCCTGGGCCGTAATGCACAGAGTGGATTTGGGTCGTTCGAGGCCACTGAAGCTGCTTAACTACGCTTGGACGCTACATTTTGAGACAAAGTCGAGAAGTGATACTTTGCTAAACATTATCCCCAAACACAGCCCCGCTCTGTTCCCACCGCAGTGCACAGGGCCAGCTAAAGGATTTGCAGGGAGGAGCCTTTGGGAAACAAAAGCAAATTAGCTGACTCCTTTCCCATACAAAGGGTGTGGGAGAGAGACAGGGGCTGACCCCTCCCCAGACACAGATCCTCCTGCTTACCAGCCCGTCTGCAGCAGTTTATCATCTCAAGAATACTGTTGCAAAGAAAAAAGCTGGAGACTCGAACCCCTCCCTTTAATGGGCTCTGAGGCTGGTTCTTCCCAAGGGGCTTGGGCAAGTCCCCATGTGCTTCCCCCACCTCCTCCAGTTCACCAGTGGAACGTCTGCACAACAAGGCTCCCAACTTTCTAGGACACCAACTGAGAAAGCTCTCAGCCTGAGGCAGGCACTAGTCGCCCATCACTTTTTTATATCTTGGCTAGATTATTGCAATACATCATTCGGAAAAAAACCTCTCCGTACGCTCTAGCCCATGCAACACACCAAACATCCTGCTGCTAGGACTGGAACTCATACAAAGCAGATGCTGGGCCACTGCCATCTCAGTGTGGGTGTTCCGTCTAACCCTGGGCAGCATCGGAGGAAAACGCTTCCGTTCTGAGGTGGCAGCATTTTACCTAGTCGGAGTTGAAGGCCAGAAAGGACAACTAGATTATCTAGTATCAGAGGGGTAGCCGTGTTAGTCTGGATCTGTAAAACGCAACAGAGAGTCCTGTGGCACCTTATAGACTAACAGACGTATTGGAGCATACGCATGCGTCTGACGAAGTGGGCATTCACCCACGAAAGCTTATGCTCCAATACGTCTGTTAGTCTATAAAGTGCCAGAGGACTCTAGATTATCTAGTCCGATTTTCTGTACATCAAAGGCCACACAGCGCCTGCACGCTAAACCCAACAACCAGAATTAGACCAAAGTATTCCAGTCCCCAGGAGAAAACTATTACATGCCAAGGACAGAGACAGAGACTAGCTGCTGCACCAGTGCTTGAGGCCCCTGCAATGGCAGGGAAAGGATTACATGAGGTAACCCCAAGTAATAGCAGCAAGTGACCTGCACCCTCATGCTGCAGAGGCAGGTGAAAAAAAAAAACCCAAGATGACTCCCAATCTGACCTGGGTGAAGATTCCTTCCCCAACTCACATAGACCCCGACCATCACAAGTGACCCCATCATACAATCGTACTCAAATTTGCCCAGCTCTCTTAAAACTAATAAAGTTGTTCCCTCCCCCCACCCCCCGACTCCTATTTGGAGGCTGTTCCAGAACCTCACCCCTCTGATGGTTAGAAACCTTCTAATGTCCAGCCTGAATTGGTTCATGGCCAGTTTATCCCCGTTAGTTTTTGTGCCAACATTGTCCTTTAGCTTCAATAGCTCTTCACCCTCCCTGGTGTTTACTCTGTAAACACATCATACCCTCTTCTCAGTCTTCTTTTGGCTTGACTAAACAAGCTATGCTCTTTCAGCCTCCTCTCCTAAGATAGGCCCTCCATGCCTGATATCATCCGAGGAGCTCTTTTCTGCACCTGCGTTTGGCATAGATGCAGGTGGCTCAGCAAGGTGCAAGGCAGTACAGCATCAGGCCCTCAGCATGCCACACCAGTTCAGAAAGTCATACCGCCTCCAAAAAATATTAACAGTAATTGCTTGTCACATAAGGCTCCAAACTTGCAATGAGTGCTATGCAGATAGACCCCTGTGCCTGCAGAGAGCCCTATGGAAAGGAAGGACAGTCCAGTTGTTAGGGTACTAGCCATGGACTTGAAACCTGGGTTCAATTCCCTGCTCTGCTAAAGACTTCTAATAGGACATTGGTCAAGTCACTTAAAGACTGGGAACCTGGAGATGGTAACCAGGGTTGTGAGATGCCTCAACACTATCTGTCCTGAGTGTGAAGCAGTATTGTCTGGGCCTGCTATACCTCAGCGCCGTGAAACCAAGAGCCTCTGGCCCACAAATATTGCCTTCTAGGTCTCTGCAGACGTCACTCTGTCTGTGCAGGCTAGGCACAGGCCAATCCCTGGAGCATTCCCTCTGCAGCACCCGGCTCCTGTCACGGGACATTCCCAGAAGTTACTGGGTGAGTAGCCCTCAAAGGAACAGTGCATACTCAGCTTGACGGGATCAGCTCTGTGATAACAACATGGCACTAATGTATTTATAG
This sequence comes from Malaclemys terrapin pileata, assembly GCF_027887155.1. Lineage (NCBI taxonomy): Eukaryota > Metazoa > Chordata > Testudines > Emydidae > Malaclemys > Malaclemys terrapin. The sequence continues at coordinate 274,419,543 of NC_071506.1, forward strand.
TGAAAAACAAACATGAATTTGTTAACAAAGGTTAAGCAATAAGTGAGCAAGGATAATAAGAACAACGGGTTACATATAAAACAAAAGGTATCAGATGCTTTTCAGAATCTAAACTTAACTTTAACAGGCTAAAACCCTTGTCTAAAGCAGTTTCTCACCTAAAGCGAACTCTCAGCCTTACTAACCAACGTGGCTATAGTCCCGCTTTCGTGAATGCAAAAAGCACCGTCCTTTTTGCTTCCTCAGTGAAGGATCAAGGAGGTGTCCTTTTGCCTTCCGTGGACACCCCAGTTCATTTTCTTTATCCCCAGAGTCAGGGTGATCCCCCCCAGTTCCTTTCCTAGGCTGCTGGCTCCAAGGTGTCTTCACATACTCCTGTTTGTTCCATATGCAAAGGACTTCCCATTGCATTGACTTGCAATGCTTAATTTACATCTTAAATACACATCTCCTGTCTGGAAGAAACCTATTAGTCCACTCTGCATGGGACACAGGTTTTAAAACGTAAGTATAGTACATGTATACAACAACTTAAACATTACCCATACATACATCACGCAGTGATTATGGGAAGCAGTGTGATCCTGGCTCTCGTTTCAGATCTCACACACCACTCTTTATAGATAAATACTATGACAGCAATTGTTGAGTGTAGCGAGTTTGTCAGGGCTACTGTTACAGAACCATGAACCCTTTACCAGTTGATCTTGAGGGGTTCTTAGGGTCATAGGCACAAAGGCTACACTTACCTACCGCACAAGAGTGCTGTGTGGCTCAGACTGCAGAGCTCAGATGCTATGGTAATGAAGGCCACCTAAGTATCTTAGATACTTCAGGGGTCTGTCTGCATGGAACCTGTTGCAGGACTGGGGCCTTATGAAGTGAAACACAACTTAAACATGTCTCCGAATTAGCCTGGTCTTTGCTTGAGATCCTTTGAAACTTGCCTAGTGGTTTCTTCAAAATGTCTCTTTGGTTATTTTGAAACTTGCAGAATATGCCCTTTTAGCTGAAGGGTTGTAGCTATCAGGGTGCCATATACAGCCATTGCAATGGGGGGTATTTATTCAGTCTGTTTTATAATCACAAAAACGATGGATGAGATTTTCACAGGTGAGAAGTGATTTGGGATCTCCAATTCTAATCACCTTAAATAAGCCCAATTTTGAGAAAGTGCTGGGCATCTGCCCTCTGGAAATTAAGCCCTTTGAAAGAGGTCTTGAGCTGGACTCCCAAGAATTGAGGTACGCAAAATAATGAGTCACATTTGAAAATCTTGGCCAAAGCACTCATCCAAGTTCCTCCAGGCACTTTTACAACAACATGTCAAACCCGCACCCCATCAAACAAGAAAAGGATAAACTGCCCAGGTGGCTTAAATATTTACTGCCAAAATCAATCTTCCATAAACCCCACCCCCTCCATACCCTAAAGCCCCTGTCTGCCCCATCCCCAAATACCTGAGAAGGGATGTACTTTGAGGAACGTATAGAAGGTTAAGAAATCTGGGCCCTAGCGGACCAAGGGGAATACAAGTTCCGATGTTCCTGAGTTTTCTCAGCAAATGCCCTATCAGCAGCTCTCTCCAGCCCTACTGATCTCAACTGGAGCAGCACTGAACAGGGAAAGAGGCGGTTTCACAGCTAGTCCAGTCCTGATCCATTTGTGACTTTGTAGGTTCAAATCTACACCTGGAAGTTCACCCGGGAGCCAACTGGCATCCGGTGCATGTCATTGAGCACCCGTGTTCTGTGCTCCCAACATGACACACAATGAATGGATGGCTCTATTGTGCACCAGCTTTGCTTTCCACCCCACATTACCATCTTTATGTTCACAGCACTCCACTAGGAGCTAGACTGAGACCGCTTTATATAAGCCACTCTGCAGTTATCACAACAGCTTTCACTAACTAATGAGGGGAAAACTCCATATCCCATTTCCAATCCCTGAGCCACCCAGCTCCCAGAAGTGCACTTTCAACACAAATGGGCTGGATTCCCCACTGCCTTGCACCATGCCTATACTCTTACACTTGGGCAAATCAGATGTAAGCCTATCATCATGTTTTGTAACCCCTTCACACAGATGTAAATGACTATACGAACTGTAAGACAGCTAAGAATCGGGGTGCTAATGTCTTTCCTTTGATCAGATGCAGACAGTAGCCTGGCTGAGTATGAGAGTACTTCCTTTGATTAAAAGCTAATAAACATTCATCCCTTCCCTGATCCCAACTGACAAAACCTAGACAAGCAAAACTCATTCGCTTGTGATGTATTCCAGCGATCTGTTTCAAAACATTCCACGGAACAATAACAAAACTGCAAGGACTATCGAGCATCAAGAAATAAGCCAATAAATTGCATTTGTTTAAAACAAAACTTAGATCATGGAGGACATATCCATTATTAATGGCAGGTGTTAGGAAGTTATGTATAAAGTGTACACAGATTCTTATCCATAGCTGTTCTTCAATAAATTGACAAAGACACATCACTGCACGCAGAGCAGGAGACAGAGAGAAATTAGATGTTAACCACGTGTTAGTTTCTTACGATACAGATGCACCATCAGCCGATGAAAAATTACAGAGTGCAGGGAAGCAGATATATCAATGGTGAAGGTTATCTCCATATACGGCTAGGAAAACTAAAACACTCACCAAAAGAGAACAAGTTCAAACAGATGGAAAGCTCATGGTTCAGAGTATTAAACAATGACTGCCGAGCAGAGCCTGAGTGAAATATGAACTAGAAAATAATCTGTCACTGCCCATGAGATGATTGGAGGAGCCAAGGAACTGCTCTGTGGACACATGGTGCTGGAAAGAAGCAGTCCTGACACTTTGGAGCTCTGGAGACAGACACCTTGGATGTGCTGAGGTGTCCAAGCACATACTTTGGCCACGACCCTGTAAAGGGATCTCTCTGAGACATGTGGACCCCTATGCTCTGATAGAGTTCCACTGGGGCTCTAGGTGAGAAAGAGTCTGTAGATAGGATGATCCCTTTTCTGGACTGGAGTCTATCCCATTGCCATCTTCATGTTTCCTTGTGCTCCCCCTTCGGTCAGAAATCTACCTGTTGTCTCTCATCTTAGATTTACATTGCAAGCTCTTTGGGGCTTTTTGTTCTGCATTGGGGCAGCACCTAAGTATTATGGTGTCCTGGTCCATGACTGGGGCAGCTAGGCACTACCACAATACAAATCATCACTAGTAGTAGTCTGCAGCCAGAATCACCGGAAGAGTCCCCATTCCATGATCTCGGTGTGGCTTGAGCGCTGGAGAGTCGCCAATTGCTGTACAGCCACAGAGAATCTAAGCGCTGGTATTAGTACTTAGACAACAAGGTGATCAGGGCCTTAGAAATGTCTTAGATATAAGGAGATTAGAGGCTGACAAGTGTTGCATTTGTTTACCTCTCCTGATGTGATCTATCAGTGCTGAGGGGACTGTTAAACAACAAGCAGCCAGCATCCTTATGCTATTTTAAATATGGCCATTAAGATTGCAAAAGCCTATAATAAAAATAACAAAGAGCCAGATTCTCTGCTGAGCTGAGGTTTGCTTGGGGCAGCCATCAGGGAACTGATTATGGCTGTCTGGTTGGATTTGGGCCAGCTCCAGCAGAGTACAGCTAGTAATGGTCCCTCAGGGACCATACACCACCCAGGGATGGCTGGAAAGCAGGGCACCCTGGCCACACCTTCTCCTAACAGGGGCTACAGCATAAGGGGTGTATCAAGAAAGGGAGGTGGTATTTATATCAGCTTTAAACAGCTGAGAACTTCCCCAGTTTGGGGAAATAAATTCTCAAGTGGCCAGATACAGTCAGATTTCAGTCCTTTTGTAACACCAGAGCAGTACAAAGGAGGTCAGAAGCAGGGGAGAAAATCTGGCCCTGCGTTACAGCTGGTCAAAGGTTTTTGAACAAGAATTTTTTCAAACAGAAAGTTTGCATCCAAAAACCAAAAAAAGTTATTCCCCCCCCAAAAAAAAAATTGTCAAAATTCTCAATATTCTGTAAAAAAAACCTTCTGCTTCCCTCCCTCTGCCCAAGTTATTTCACAACACACACACACACTTTATGAAATCATCATCAAGGCTATTGCATTTTTGTTTACCAGAAATAGGTTCAGTAAACCAAACATTTTGATACCCATGTTGATAAAAATTCCTCCCCGAAAAAATCTTTTAAAATTGCGGTCTTTTTCAAAACATGGGGAAAAAATGGGTTTGCTTTCGACGCTCCAAAATAAAAACAACTTCAACGCTTTTTGGCAAGGATAGATTTTCATTCTTCCTCCCCTAAGTCTTTAGTGTTCCCTACTTCACTTTGGGTGCCCAGGTTTGGCCTGCTCACCAGATCTGGAGGACTGTATTGTGGTCCTATTGTAAATTCCTCCCTCTGTCTTATCTCAAAATGGTTTCCCCTGCCTCAGCAACCAAAGTGAGACTGGGCTGTCAAGCAGGGCTGCTTACCTCTCCCTATCCGTACACACTGGTAGGTCAGTTTCCCTGCCTCTGCTGGCGATGGATTCAGAAGAATCTGGTGCTTCTTGGTCTCCTGCATGCGTCCTCCCTTTCTGGGGTAACAAAGAGACCAACATGAACAAAATTCCTTTCCCCATCTCTCCAAGTCCTTAAGTATCTTGCCTGCAGGGGTTTCCACACTCCCTTTTCCCCTCAGTACAAGCGTTCAGCAGTCCTTTGCCCTCCCCAGGCTAAACAGTCCCACATCCATCAATAATCATTTCACCCCTAGAGGGCAGTGGTTTCCAAAGTCCTTCACATTTCATGGCAGGGGTCTCTGCACCACCTCCGTAGATGAGGCCTTAGGAGGCCTGTAGTGGGGTCAGCCACCTCCTGTGTGCCTCCTCTCGACCAGGGGTGGCTCTGCGGTGCCCTCCTAACAATTTCTCCCTCAAAGTGCTTCTTAAACAAACCCACAAAGGTTCTCTCGTCCACTCACCCCCTTTTCTCAGGAGTCCGAGTTTATTCACATAAATAAAGCACCAAAATAAACCTCAAAGTCCCAAAACACCATTCATCGCTTTTACCTCCTTTCAAGGTCACTCCGAGGCTTTTCCTGCTTGTAGGCTCAGTAGGGAAACCCTAAGTCCCAGGTAGGGTTGCCAACCCTTCAGGATTGTCCTGGAGTCTCCAGGAATTAAAGATTAATCTTTAATTAAAGATTGTCATGTGATGAAACTTCCAGGAATATGTCCAAACAAAATTGGCAACCCTAGCCCCAGGTCATTCCCAGCAGTCACCAATTCACCCTACTCCCAGGCCTTCCTGTTTGGGGCCTTTCCTGCCTTGAGAGGCCACTCCCTCCCAGGCCTTGCCTTACATTTCTGGCTCCCAACCTGGTATCCAGGTCTTCCCTGTGGAAACTTTCTTTGTTCCTGAGCCTCCCCCTTCACTGCAGCCACCTGCTGCCCTTTATAGGGAATTACCTGATCCACCCCCGGTGCGTCTCTTTAGTAATCTGGGTTATCTCCCCCCAGGCCCTCCAGCCCGTAAGAGCAAACCACCTTGTTACAAGGCCCATATCCTCTCAGTACTACAGGTGCCAGCCATGGGACCCTAAACCACAATGGGGCTCCTGCCCTACACCCAAAACCTCCCTGCTCCCACAGCCTCTTCCTATATTGCCTGTCCCTTTCAAGGCCTTTTCTCTGTCTCATTGCAGATCTTTAACAAAGCTGTCTAGGGCTCCTCCACAGAATCTCTTAGCACAAGCTCCTATCCCAACTCTCTTGCCATGGGGCAGCAGGAAAGACACAGCCCACAGCTCTCGGTCTTCCATCTCCAGGGTTCCCCTTAGAGGAGCTGAACGGAGCCTTATACAGTCTTTTCCCTTTCCTAGCAGGTTTTGCTGTAGCCTGCAATCCTCTGATCTGAGAAGAAAGCCAGGCACAGATGGGAGCTGGGCTATGTCTTAAAGGGCAGCTCACCCTGTGGCAGTACAGTAGTAGAGAACAATGAATATGATTATATAACAGATCAGTAATCCTGCCTAAACAAAAGCAGAGCTCCAGTTGTATTGTCTGTGTAAGGGGTAGTAGTGTACACATACAACAGCTTTTTCATGAAATTTAACCACATTATTTTCAGTTTTATTTCAGCCAGTTATGTGGCTCGATTACATGGCATTTTCTGAAAAGGACTGGTTTTCACTGAAAAATTCAGCTGGAAAAATTAATCTTGGATTTGAGATTTTGCTGAAAAACTCACTAATGTTCCAATGTTGGGAGTTTTTGTGTTTTTCCAAAAGTCTAGTAATGAAATTTTTGTATATTTTGTATTAAAAGAAGAGTGACTCAGAATAGCATACACGGTGCTGTTGTACAGTACACGAATAGCACGTTCAATCCAGTGGCTCACATTCTGATCTCTAATGGAGTTGTTCTGGATTTACACCAGCATCACTCTGACCAGAATCTGGCATACTGCTCCCACATGCAAAAATAAGCTTGAAAAATGAATGACCACAAAGCCACCTGGTTTCTTTAATTCACAGGAGCAACATCAGGCCCAGGAATGAGGAGAACTTGTACCGTAAGAGCCCTCCCCAAGGGAGCCTTCCACAGACACAGTCCATCACAGAATCATTATATCAGCGCTGCTCAGGCACATTAATCAAAATATGACACTCACGTATCCTTTCATGATGCATGTTTGAGATGATGGAATAGGCAAAACACAAAGGCCCGGATCCAAAAAACTCTGATGTCAATGGAAAGATTCATATTGATTTCAATGGGGTTAGAATCAGGCTTTGAAGCAAGGACTAATATTCAATCCCTGGCTTATGGGAAATCCAAAACTATATTTTAGCCCTGCTCCAGAATCCCTTGATAGCTGCATAATTTAATTTGTCTGGGTTTATTTTAAATGCATCTATCCAGTGCTCTGAGCACATGTATATTCCCATGAATGACAAATCGTACACACAGATGCCGAATAAAAAATTATGAACTCTCCCACCCCATCAAGAATCAGTCTCCTTCTCAAAAGCATCAAACCACATACAGGGGTTGCCAGGGCTACCAAGGTCAGAGCAAAATAACAGTGTGTGTTATGTGTTCCATTCTGTGCCTGGACTGATCCACAGAAGATACAAGTTTGCTACTGCTCCCAGCTAGAAGATTTAGCTGTATTGGTTTATTATGCCTTAGCTCTGGAGATCCTGGATTTGAGCCAATGACAACAAAAGTGACAATTGTTACAAAAGCGAGGACTTGTCCAGGGTCAGAAATGCTGTGGGTCTCAGGTGCTCACAACGAGCTGCTTCTATCCAGGGGAAATCTATAAGGCACTGTTCCATGTGTGTTACACATCTCCCTCTAGTGCAGGGGTAATCAATTATTTTTTGTCAAGGTCCAAATTTCTTGGTCAAGGTATAGTCAAGATAAAACAATACAAAAATAACAATAATTATAATAAAAAGTAAATAAAAAGATTTTGCGGTCCGTTCGAAAGCGTCTGGCAGTCTGCCTTTGGCCCCCAGGCTGCTTATTAGCTACCCCTGCTCTAGTGGCTAGCCCATAGTAGGTATGAGTCTGCTACTGCTACCAGTGAGGGGAGCTAGTCCTTTAGCTCACGCTGTGGGCTCTGGAAGCTATACTCATGTCTTTTTAGGAAATGGGGGTGGATTACAAATTTTCCCCCCATTCTAGAAAATTTGGGGATTTCATTACCAAACATGAGGCTTGGTTCAGCTAATCTGTTCAACGAGGTCTTAATTGGCCACTGTTTGATTTCAGCTTCTTCCTCCACTGGGACTGGGACTTCCCGATCTCACAGTAGCTGATGGGGGGAAAATGAGTATATTTGTGCCTGTGTGCGCATAGAACTAATTCACCTACAAGACTCCAGCAAGTGATCAAGACAGTTCTGGGCAGCATTTCCACTGTAAATAAACTACAGCCCCTTTACTTCCCCAAGAGTACTTAATGTGGCCACAGACAGGCAGCATTAAAAATGGCTTTGCATCTTCTAAATTGCAGGAATGCAGAAAAGAAATGCCCTGATGGGACCGGTTACTTTGAAACGGAAAGTTCTTCCCCTTCACAAGACTTCCTGAGTTTGAAAATGGTAGATGTGGCCTCATTATGTAACACCACAATAGATATGAATTGCTTCAAAGGAGCTATTCTGCTCCAGCACGTACATAACATGTTTAGAACAACCATTTATATATCATTATATTAGGGCCCAGAATGGCTCTTTAAAAAAACTGAACAGATCTGCCATTCCATCAAATACAGATTTATTTTTTCCCCCAGTACCTAATTATAAAGGAGCCTGTATTTTTCCCCCACCAGTAATATATATTTTATAAACCTCCAGAAAACATTGGGCCAAATCCTGAGCTGGTGTAAATCATTGCCATTTTGTTGACTTTGGTGGAGCTATTTACACTGTTCTAAATAAGGACTAGCCCCACTGAAGTCAATGGGCTTGAGTCTACTTTACCTTATATTGGTGACATGAATGTCAATAAGGGTAACATTTGTCAAGCTGAGCCTAATTCATTTTTGCCAGCTCTTATCGCAAGTCTTGGGATTTTTGGTGCATCTCTTAAAGCCCCAGCTTCCATAATCAGGAGATTCCATGGGAATCTCCGTTTTCTTCTTTTTTTTTTTTTAAGTAAGTTTCTCATCCATGTAGTTGTGGAGAAAAACCTAAAGACATGAAGTGAGAGCAACCGAAAGGCTCAGAAACTAGAAGGCAAAGAAAAAGAACCCCAAATTTATTATTTTAAAACAATCTCGTGGCCTGACTCGTGACTTTTGAATGCTGGAGGATGGCAATATTGCTAATGCATCATTGTCTTCAGGCTAGGTGTAGGGCAGCTAGGTGTAAGACAGCCTTCAGGGCCAGGAGCATGAATAGCACTAAGGCAGGGGGGATTTCACGACAAGACAGAGATGAATTGTGGTGAAAGGAAGCACATTTCTGCACCCTTCTATTGAAGCAAGTTAGGATAGTCCTCAAAGCTGCATTAGGCTGGGCCAGGGCCAGATTTAGGGGCAGGTGACCCAGGAGACCACCTGAGGTGCCCAACTTGGGGGCAGCACCACGCTCAGGTGCTGTTTTTGTTGTTAGCGACAGAAGGGAAAATAAAATGTTTGAAGTAAAATCATTCGGGTATTCCGTATGTGGATTCATTTTTCACTAACCTCCCAGAATGTTCTGGACCTTTGTAGAATCTCGTGGAACCTTCCACAGGTCATGCATGAGCACCAACATTGAGTAGTTCGTAAAAAGGCTATACCATTAACACAGCAAAACAATCCAAAACAAATTGATTGATGTTATGGCAAGGAAGGTGCTTGATAACATATTGATGTAGCTCAGCAAAACGAAATACTATGCCGTAATAATGGACTGCACTCCTGACATTAGTCACAGTGAAAATATGTCATTTACAGTAAGATTTGTTGACAACGAGGATGGCTGTATCCAAGTAAAGGAACACTTTATCTGTTTCTGGTTTGGGGACGACTCTCCTGGAAAAGGCCTAACGGTACTGTTTATGAATGTTTTGAATAAGAATAAAATAAAGCTTCAGGACTGCCGCTGCCAAGGGTACGACAACGGCATGAGGATGAAAGGAAGAAACAGTGGCATCCAGGCAAGGATCCTTGTGATGAATCCAAGAGTTCTGTTCATGCCTTGTGGCTGCTGTTCCCTCAACCTGGTTGCATCAGATGCACTGTCTTCTTTAGATTCAGTATCTCTCTTCGGAGTACTGCAAAGGATATATGTCCTATTTTCAGGATCAACTATCAGGTGGAAGATTCTCATGGACAATGTTACAAATCTGACCGTGAAGCCACTAAGTGACACTCGCTGGGAAAGCCGCATTGACAGCATAAGGCCAGTGAGGTACCAAATGACTGCGGTTTACAATACCCTGATGGAACTGGCGCAGTCAAGTAAAGCCAAGGCGGGAATCCGACATGAGGTGCATAGCCTGGCAAACTAGATCACTGACTTCAAATTTCTGGTCTCAATTGTGGTTTGGCTTGATATTCTGTTCCAAGGAAACGTTGTAAGCAAGGCATTACAAACTCAGTCGATGGACATCGCGATCACTACTACTTTGGTGAGAAGCTGCCTTGATTTCACTGTGGCCTACAGAGACAACAGATTTGAAGATGCCATCACTGCTGCCAAAGAAATGGCTTAAAACTTAGGAGTTGAGCCTGTCATCAAGGAAACTTGTATTCATTGTAAGAAGAAACAGTTAGGTTCTGAGGGCAGAGATGAGGTGATGGGAAAGTCGGAAGAAAAATTCATGAGGGAGTTTTTTTGCTCACTCCTTGACACTGCTAGAGTGTCCATCAACGAAAGGTTTGGACAAATGAAGCACCACAAAAAGACACGGGGGTGGGGGAGTGGGGTTGTATGACCTTAGTAGGCTGACGGTGGACAGGAAAACACTCTTAAACAATTATACAGACCTTCAACAGATGGCTGACACATTGAGAATGTTCGTATGTCTATGCTAAAGACCTCTATGTCAAATTGGACAACATCTGTCACATTCTGCCACACGGGAAGCACTCTCCAATCCACGTTCTCCAATTCATTCATGAGTCAGAGCTGAAGGACACTTTTCCTAATGTGTGGATCACTTTGAGGATTCTGCTCATGCTGCCAGTCACAGTCGCGAGTTGTGAGTGGAGCTTTTCGAAGATTGGGTTTATTAAAACATATCTTTGGTCGATGATGGCTGATAAGAGACTGACATCGCTTGCTATTTTATCGCTTGAAAATGCCACTGGCCAGTCTTTGGATCTCTCTGATGCTTTGCTTCAGTTCGTGAGGGCAAAGGTGAGAAAAAGGGACCTCTTGAACTAAAGTACTAGAGATAATATTCTAAGGCTGTCACCTACTGTAACACTACTTAATACTGGTTCACCCAGCGTTGGTGCACACTTCAATTTCTTGGTGCTAGTACATTTCAGTTATTCTTAAAATTAAGAAGTTTCTGTAAGCTTAGAGGACACTAATTTTTCTTATTTGCTTATAGATGGCATGAATAAATACAGGTTTACAGATCCTCGCGTGCAAATTTATCACCTTATATGACAGGGATAAATCATGCATGTAAATCATGCATCAAAGTAGTGAAATGGGCTACAAATGCAATTAAAAATAAGGTATTCAACAATTTAACAAATGGAGGGGGGCTCTGAAGACACTCCTCACTTGGGTCTAGGGCCGGCCCTGGGCTGGGCCAGCGGCCACCTACAACACGTGCTTCTCTTCTCACTTCGGGTATGTTTATACTGTGGCCATAAGGTGTGATTGCAGCTCAAGTGGACCCACCTGAGCTAGTTTTAATCTAAGGCCAGGTCTACACTACAAACATACATGGGTATAACGACGTCACTCAGGGGTATGAGAAATCAACCCCGCCCCCAAGTTTAGATAGTGCTAGGACGATGGGAGAGCTTCTCCTGCCCACATAGCTACTGCCTCTCACAGAGATGAATTAACTAAGCCAATGGGACAAGTTCTCCCATCGGTGTAGCAGCGTCTTCACTAAAGCGCTACAGCTGCGCCGCTCCACCACTGTACGTGTAAACAAGCCCTAACCAGATTGAGCATTGGCACAATGAAGTTGCAGCAGCAAGTGCTTCAGTGCAGGCTGGCAGCCTGGTAATTTCCCAGGGTTCCGGGCAGGCTTGTACAGGTGCTGCAGTTTCACTGCTCTAGTACCCACACTCACTAGATCAGAGCTAGGCTGGGTGTGTCTACCTGAGCTGCTGTCACACCCCATGACTGCAGTACGGACAGACCTGTAGGCTGGTGTCAATCCAGCGTCATTTCACTGGTATCAGTGGAGTTACTCTGGTGTCAAGCCAGTGCAAGTGGGAGGACGTGTGTTTGATGTGTTGGATTGTAATATATTCTTTTGTCTGTCCAAAAGCAGCTTCGCTTTCCTATTCCAGCCATGGCAGAGGCGTCTGTAAGGCTATCAGATAAGTGAACTTTTCAAACTTCGGTTAAAAGGTTCAGATTGGGCCTTCAGGAATTTTTTAACTTTACCCAGCTCCTTCATCCAGCCCTAATTTGAAATGAAAAAGCTTAGCGGGATTATGGTTTCCTATTGGTCAACAAAAAATGAACTCCAGGCTTGGACTGTTCCTTATTTGGGAGAGAATGGGTGGATGCAGATGGCAAACAGCACGGATATTATTCATGCCTATTTGCACTCTTGAGCAGAGATTTGTAATGGCCAGAGCAGCAGCAAGAAAGCTTTCATTTCACAGGAGCAGCTCCACTCTCAGGAACGCCACTGAAAGCACCTGTGTTTGGGCTCCAGCCAGGCAGCAGGGATAGAGACACTTAGGCTACATCCTCACTATGGCGCTTACTCCTACCTCCGCTGGTGGAGTAGAAGCGGCGATTCGGGGATCGATTGTCGCGTCCCGACGAGACGTGATAATTCGATCCCCGAGAGATCGATTTCTACCCGCCGATTCAAGCGGGTAGTGTAGACCTGCCCAGAGAGACAAACGGTCTCTGCCACTCCTCCCAAAACTGCTGTCTCTGGTGGATATCCTGGCACCACTAACGTCAAAACTCCCATTGACTTCAGTGGGGCCAAGAGTTCACCCTCTTTCTCTAAATTCTGCCCACAAGCAGAGTTGGGGTGGGGATTTCGGGGAAGGGGTTGGAATAGGAGCGGGGAAGGGGTGGGAAGAGGCGGGGCAGGGGCGGGGCCTCATGGAAGGGGTGGAGTGGGGGCGGGGCCGAGGGCGGCAGGGTGGGGGAGGTGTCAGTAATGCAGCCCTCAGGCCAATGTACTAGTCCTCATGTGGTCCTCATGGTCATTTGAGTTTGAGACCCCTGCTATATACAATCTCAATCCATCTACCCTCTTTTGCAACAAGAGAGAATTAGGGCTCCATCCAACAGAGAGTGATCTTTCCCTGAGAGCAGTCAGTCAGTTTGCATTTGATCTTCATCCCACATCTTCCTGCCAATTCACAGGCACTCCTCTGAAGGGAGGGGAGGCAGACCTGGAAAATATAGCTAACACATCTCGGTTTACAAAGCTGCTAGGCAAGAGGAGTTCCATGGTAACTCCAAGCGTAATCAAGGCCAAACCGCTTGAAGTAGCTGCCTTCCTTGCAAGGCTGATTAACAAAGTATCTCTGTATCTTGGCCAGAGCCGTGAGTTCCAGTCAAATGTAAATAGCCTGAAGGGCTTTTGGCACTTTGCATTCTGTTCTGCGTGCAGCTGGCAATGTTTTAGGCTTTGTCTACATCACAGAGGGCGGTCCCAGCCAAGGGTAGGGCTTCCCAGAACTGAACAGGAAACACTTCAGGTGAGTCTTGGGGGAAATGGTGACATCTTAAGCCCTTTGCATTTCTTTTTCCAAGTCAGTGTTTGACTTTTATACTAAAAAATGTCCAGAACTCCAGGTAGGCTGTGTATATTTGGAAGCCATATTTAGCACTACTAATACTATCGGCCTAGATCCTGGATACACTTAGGCACATGAGTCATTTTATGCCCCACTGAATACAAGGGGCCAGATCCTTAGCTAGTATAAAACAGTGTTGCTCCATTGACATCAATGGAGCTATGACAATTTACCAGCTGAGGATCTGGCTTGTGGAGTTCAATAGACATGCTAGTGCTCGTTGCGTATGTGTTTGCAGGATTAGGGCCATGTGATTCTAAGGTCAAATCATATCCACCTGAGCTGTCCCACTGATTTGATTACTCAGGTGAGGAAAGCAAGCAGAATTTGAAGCTTAATCATCACTGACATGGTCTGACAAAGTGGATATTCATCCATGAAAGCTCATGCTCCAATACGTCTGTTAGTCTATAAGGTGCCACAGGACTCTGTCGCTTTTTACAGATCCAGACTAACACGGCTACCCCTCTGATACTAATCATCACTGTAGCACTGGAGTCAGGTTTCATTGGAAAGGAGAAGAGATTAGATATGAAAGGGTTCATGCTTTGTCAAAAAAAAAAATCAAACTGATATTTACTCTTTTTTTGAAGGTGAGGTTTCATTGTAACTTATCTTCTTAATTTTTTAATTGTACAGATATCTGTCCAGCCTCTGGGTAATTAATGTACAAAGTACCACAAAGAAAAAACACTCTCCTCCGACCTTGTAGGCTGCACCAATTTCCTTAGCTTAGTTTTCAAATGTAATACATGGTGAGTAATTCCAGTATTTCTTACAAGAATCTCCTTTCTTGTAGTGTACAGAGCTGGAATGCAAAAGTGTCACGATACAAAATTCTTGGTGGAAAGCCCTTGGGTTTTCCATACAGCTGTCAAATGTGACAAATGGCCACACTCGTTATGTCTTTGTATTGCAACTGCACATTATGGAAAGTCAGAAGGCCCAGCAAAGGACTAGGAAGTCAGAGAAAAGGTATTGCAAGTAACCAGAGGTAGGCTCATAACAGAAAGAAAGACCCCAACACACAAGTATATGAGCTCATAAAGGTTCTCTCAGGTTTGGGGTCTGATCCAATTCCCACTATTGACTTTAATGGGAGTTGCATCAGGTCCTTTATGTGCAATATTTAATCTCCTTCATCTCAAATTGCATTGCCCTCTGTCCGTGTTGGACCTTCAAAGGCTATATAAACTTTTCAGACATTTATAGTTATTTTACAATGCCAAAGAACCAATCTGCCACTAATTACACAACATAAAACATCAGGTTTACATGACCATGTAAATCAGACTGTTGTCTAGTCACCAGGCTGCAAAGTGTTTGGGCTGGTCTCTTGTTGATAACTCAGATGAACAATGCCAATTTACACCTGCCGAGTGTCTGGCTCAGAATTGATAAATGAGTCTTACATACAGGAATTGGGGTGGGAGAGGCAGAGATCCACAATGGGAGGAGGCAAGAGGCTTGGCACTGGGATTGGAGAAGCCTCAGAGAGGAGAGGATAAGGAGATCATAATTGTGAAGGCAGCCATTGCATGGCATATAGGCAAAGGTGCTGGCATCTGGAGTGCAGAACAGTTTGTATAGTGAGGGTGCTGACAGCCATTAAACCAAACTGTAAACCCTGCATATAATGGAAACTACTTCAAGCCAGGGGGTGCAGGAGCACCCCTAGTTCCAGCACCTATGTCTGGCATCCTTTACCACAGTGTAGGCACTCAGTGTATGTCACACTGGTTGCTTCAAAACAATACACACACTCCCCACAGAAATGTGGCTTATCAGAGCCATCCCGATCACACATCATGACATAAGTTGATTGTAAACTTTTCTTCCGGACAGCTCTTAACCCCATACTAATATTGCCATTGTTTTCATGGGCCCAAATTCTGGTCCCCTTACTCCAATGGAATAGCACTTTTCTCCACCAATAGTCTCATTAAAGTCAGTGGGGTGTAAGTTATTACTCAAGGTATCAGAATCCAGCACCTTGTAACTCCAGAAAAAAAGCCAAGCAAGACAAGGAAAGCATAAAAAGCTGACAAAGCAAGATAAATTGGTGGCATAAATAAAATATGGGATGGTGCAGGAGGCGGTGCCATAAAGATATTTTTATTGCCACTTGTCTGGAAAGACCAGCATAACTCACTACCTCATCACGGCTCTGTCACTCATCAGTAATGAAGTCACCCTCACACATGCTGATAAAAACTTTATAGCAGCCTGCACCATCACATATGACCTGTAAAATGGACAAGGAAATAAAAGAGTTGAAGATCGTTAACAAAGATGAGGTTCCCATCTCCATAATCTTGAATAACTGGTCTAATTATTATTTAATATTAATAATTTTTATCTCACATGGCTCAGTCTCTGCCTTGTCTGCCTTAGAGTGACAAGGTGGGTGAGGTAATATCTTTTATTGGACCAACTTCTATTGGTGAGAGAGACTCGCTTTCAAGCTTACACAGAGCTCTTCTTCAGGGCTTGTTCTGTCTTAGGTACTTTGACAAAGCTGGTCACTATAGTATCTCAAGGATCTTGAAGAGAAATCCCAGCCCCATAGAAATTAACAGGAGTTTTGTCATTGATTCAGTGAATCCAGGATTTCATCCTTCTAGTCCAGAAGTACCCTTCTATTCTTAGTTTTCCACTATGCTCCTATCCTCTGGAGGCAGCGATCACTTTCTCAAACAGTGGAAGTATCTTAACCAACATTAGAGTAAAAATGACAGTATATTAATTTACCATTTGGTCTTTGCGCACTTTCCAACAGATGACAAACCTAACCAGGATAAGGATTTTCAATCTGCCGTGCATCTCCTTTAAATTCATGCCATGTTGTACCTCTGACACACATCATTTTCTAAGCCTACATGACAGCCACCATCATGCCCAACACAGCTGGCACTGAACTGAGGCTCTCCGGCACTAAAAGCACAGGCTTCCGAAGCTTGAGCTAAAGCTCTTTATCTTAAGCTGTACCAGGCTCATCTCCCCTGGGGATCAGGCATAGCGGGGACCTGGTAGCTCTCCTATGCATCTGAGGCTCACAGCAATTTGAAACCCAGACAAGACCCCACTTATGTGATGGCTGAGATCTTGGCCAACATTCTGGGGATTGAACCAGGAACTTCCAGACCTAAAAGCATGAGCTGTTCCAGCATGATCTAAAGAGCCAATTGGCCCTAGGTGGCATCAGAACAAACTCACATCCTCTGTAGACCAGGCACCGAAGGGGACACATAACACATACTCACTAGTCTATTACACTGTAACACAATTGTTGATCCCTGTACACTGAGTTGATCCCTGTAAACCCAGTAGCTGTTAGCTTTACAGAAAGCCTAAAGAATCACCAGGACTATGCCCCTTAGCACATTTGCATTATCTCCTGTTACTTACCTCCCCCCCAACATAAATCATATCGGTACACGGGCATAAAGAGTGAAGGGGGGGCGAAGACAGGGCAGAACTTAAAGGAATATTGCACACAAGGCAAGCTCTTGATTTTTCTTAAGTATTGTAACTAATGCAAGGGGAACACACAGGAAATGGGAATATCTGTGCGCTGGATGTTTGCCAATATAGCTTTCCCAATATACACTATTCCCGCTATGCACTGCAATGAGTTTAAGGGTGTAACAGGGCCTCCTTGGTCCTGCTTCTGTCTCGCTCTATAAACTACGCAAAGACCCTTGTGCTGGTCCAACACTTCGTACGGTTTAGTTGCAAACGGAGTCCCACCACCTTCATAACATGTACAGCTCCTATAACAAGCACGGAAGCCAAGCCAAGCCAAGCCAAGCTCAGTGGGGGCTGCCACTTGAGGGAAGCCACGCAGGGTGAGCGGCCCCTGGATCCGCCACCATGCACCCCCTCCTGTGCCCCGTACCTCCTCCTGCACCCAAACTCCCTCCCTCTTACTTAATCAACATTTTTCACTTACCAGCACCTCCCATTCCCCCAACATGTGGAATAAAGCAGCTCTTACAGTATATGTGAGCCAGGTAATAGTACTGTCAATATTTTTCCAGTGTCATCAGTTAAAATGCTCACTAAAGCTGGGCAGAGGGGTTAAAGCTTAGGGCTCTACAGTGTTGGGATTTATGGCCCCTCACAAATCAGATCATTTGTGTAATTGAGATGAAGAAGTGGGGCCTGGGTGAGCATTTCTGTCAATCTATACATTAAAATGTACCATGCTGCCACTGGGAGCTTGGCCAAGCATCTGGAAATAGCTCTGGCACACACTGGGGGGAGCTCACGGGACAAAGAAGAGAGGTTTGGATATGTGGGGTGGGGCTGGGAATGCAATACCAAACACAGTGGGCCCAATGGCAACCTCAGTTACCGTACATCAGAGTGTCCCACAGAGTTGTTCCAGATTTACACTGGCATGGGATCACAGTCTGGCCAGGTGTGTGCCGCTCAGATCTGCCCCTCTCCCGAGCACAAAACCTTCCCAAGGAACACACCGCGCCCCGCCTAAAACCTCACTCGTCTTGCCAGCATTTGAGGTCATTTTTCTCATCAAGATGGAATGCTCTTGAACGTTCTCCAATATAACACCGTCAGGGGCTAGTTCTGGTTCTGCCTCCACTGCAATCAGTGGCAAAGGTCCCATTTACTTCAATGGGAACACGATCCAATCCTTGGCGCTCACATGGTATTTTCATAGCACTAGGCATGCAGAGACACTCTGCTCCCAACTGCTTGTCTGTACAATACACAGGGCACCTCACGTCCAGTTTAAGCTCCCTCTTGCACTCCCAGGGCAGTGATGAGAGTGCAGGACCCCTGCTAGGATTCTTTTAGACTCCTCCTCCCAAGGTCCCCCAGCACAGAGCATCAGCTGACAGTGGTTGGTGACCTACTGCCCTCCTAGTTTCCTTGTTTAGAGATTAAGGGTGATTTTCTCTCTCACGGCACAGAGGCAACCACGATTTGAAAAACAAAACAAAAACCCTGCTTCACTGAATACGCTGCCGATGTGCAGTGCCAGATGGCTGGCAGCCCTGAAGGCCACAGTGCCTTATTTAGCCACAGAGCAGTAGACAACAGGTAGTTATGGGCTTCTACATGCCTTCCCCATATTCCTTCTCAATGTTCTTCAACTCTGACCTAGAGGGACTCCAGGGCTGAGTGAGTTGTTTAGTCTCCAGGCCTATTCAGGCTGCCAATGCGGGTACCCATTGGAATGGCAATTCCAGTCATGTGACGAACTGGAGTGGACAAAGACTACCAGCCGCCAGATGGTAATAACGCTTCAGTGCCCGTGAACCTGTGACCTACAGGTGAAAGGCTCCATACTCCATGACTAATCCCCCCACACTAGTCACACAGCCTGAAGGTGACGACTGACAACGTTCTCTTAGAATCTTGGTTAAGAAGAAGAGGAAGACGCCTGCAGTGTACTCAGCCAAACTCAGCTGAGATGCCAGTGTGCCACATGTCCTGAGTGTCAAGGGCTGTGCAGCTAATGTATCCATCCTGCTGTGAGAAGACATGTGGGGCTCTAAAAGGGGTGGGGAGGAGAAGGATAGGTGTAGAATCATTAGAAGCCAGTTCTTATTAAGCAAAGTCCCTCCTGAGTTTACGGCATCTGATCTGGAATATCTCACATGGCAATTAAAAGTCAAATTAGAAAGGCAATCCATACTTATTACATATATACATATGCACAAGCACACTACATAAAAAGAACATGATTTAGGTCACACATTCAAAATTAGGAAATGCCAGAATTAAAGGTTTCCTGAGTCACCTTAATTTAGCCCCCTTGTGTGCTTCCATTGTGAGACAGTCTTTAATTACATCCGTTTTTCAAGCTGTGGTCCGCGGACCCCTGGGGTCCAGCAGACGATGTCTAAGATTTCCACTCCTCCATTCAAAATTTTTTAGGGGTCCACAAATAAAAAAAAGAATGAAAACAACTGAATGGCATGATCCAGCCACTCCTGCCTCAGTCAGTGCACAGGATGAACTGTGCTCAGAGAAATGACTCCAGGTTGTGTAGTGAATGAAGCTGTTGTCGGTAGGACCCCTGCATTGCTCTCAATGGGAATTAAGCACATGCTTGAAGTTAGACAGGCGCTTAAGAGCTGTGCTGAAGATGAATGGGCTGCTGACCCAGGGCCTAGCCTCTGTGCCAGTCAGCCTTGAACAGAGCCTCTTTCATGGTTGGCATGGGAGGCACGTATCATAGGTTGGGGGAGGCTGTGCCTCCCCAAACAGCCAGGTGTGCCCCCCTGCTCTGCCCCCAGCCCCTCCCCCCCCGCCCATGCTTCCCGCTCTGTGGCTGGAGTCCAATCTCCCTGTAGAGTGGCCCCAGCTCCGGCTGCGTCACCCGCCCTCCCTTCGCTCTGGGGCTGGGGGGCTGCAGCTGTGCCACCTGCTGTCCCAATGCTCCAGGGCTAGGCGGGCTGCAGACACACCACCCGCTCTTCCTTCGCTCTGGGACTGGGGTGGGCTGCGGCCGCTCTGCCCACCCTCCCGATGCTCCAGGGCTGGGGGGGAGCTAGCCTGGGGTGGGGGCCGGCAGCTGCATTGGGGGGCGCTCTGGGATCCGGTGGGGGGTACGGAAGGGGCGGCACCTTGGGCAGGAGGGGCAGGGCTGCGGGCTAGCCTCCCTCAACCAGCGGTTCACGCGCTCCCCATAATGGATGGTGAAAATAGGTTGTGTTATCAAACTCATTGACCATCTCAGCTCATCATAAAATGCGGTTTATGGAGATTAATTTCTTGTCTAGGGCAATAAAACTGAAATGGCCACATAAAGTTTAAATAGAAGTTAATGGCATTTAAAGTTAGAAGTGGAACACATCACCTGAGTCGTGAGTCACTTTCCAGCTCCAGCCCATCAAATAATTTACTGCAGGTGACAAGCGTGAAAAGGAGGGGGGGTTAGACGTGTCCTGGGGAGCATGCAGGGAGACGCCCAATTAACTCTGAGCCACAGACAAGAGTTTTTATTTAAAAAACCACTGACATTAGTAACAAGTGGCAATTTGAGTGAGGGGCAGGAATTTGATAAGGGGATTTAACAAGGGCAGTTTGATCGCTCTGGGGAGTGGAGTTCTCTCTAAACAGAGCAGGTTCAACAACAGTGCAAGCGTCTCAGGCCACCCACTCTGCTGTGTGGATGAGGTGGTAGCCCCATCACTCCTTGGCCTTTCTAGCTATCTTAGGTACTTATCTGGCCACTATCACCACAGTCTCTGAATGCCTCACCATCTTTCATGTATTTCCCCTCACCACACCCTCGTGAGGTAGGGCAGTGCTGTTATCCCCATTTTGCAGAGGGGGGACTGAAGCACAGAGAGGTTAAATGATTTGCCCAAGGTCATACAGGAAATCTGTGGGAGAGCAGGGGATTAAATGTGGGTCTCCTAAATCTAAGGCTAGCAGCCTTGCCATTGGATCTTTCCACTGCCCACCAGGGTGTAACTGGGTGGTTTTTAATTATTATTAATTATTTGTATTACAGCAGGCAATTCTGGTACCTAAATCCTATTTTAGGTCCCTAATCAGGTTCCTAACATTCAGTGTCTATCGTCAGACGCTCAGCTGAGTCTAGAGCCTCATTTTACTACATGCTGTACAAACACAGGTAAAGACATAGTCCCTGATCCAGACCATTTATAATCTAATGGATACTAAACAAATGCCTAACAGGGAGGGTAATTAACCATTGGAACAGATTGCAAAGGGATGTGATAAACCCATCAGCACTTGAATACTCTAATTCAGGGGGTTTTGGCCTGAGGGCCACATCGGGGTTCTGAAACTGGATGGAGAGCCGGGTAGGGAAGGCTGTGCCTCCCCAAACAGCCTGGTCCCTGCCCCCTATCCACCCTCTCCCACTTCCTGCCCCCTGACTGCCCCCCTCAGAATCCTGACCCATCCAACCCCTTCTGCTCCTTGTCCCCTGACTGCCCCTTCTGGGACTCCCACCCCTAACTGCCCCCCCAGACCTCACCCCCCATCCAACCCCCCCTGCTACCTGTCCCCTGACTGCCCCGACCCCTATCCACACCCCCGCCCCCTGACAGGCCCACAGGGACTCCCATGCCTATCCAACCCCCCCCTGCTCCTTGTCCCCTGTCTGCACCCCAGGATCCCTTACCCCTTATCCATCCCCCCACCCCACCCCCTTACCATGCCGCTCAGAGCACCAGGACTGGCAGCCGTGCCGCCTGACCGGAGCCAGCCATGCCGCCGCACAGTCTAGAGCACCGGGGCAGGCCGGCAGCTCTTGCAGCTGTGCTGCCCAGCAGGAGCTCGCAGCCCCGCCACCCAGAGCGCTGGCGGCACGGCGAGCTGAGGCTGTGGGGGGGGAGGGGACGGGACATTAGGGGAGAGACCAGGGGCTAGCCTCCCCAGCTGGGAACTCAAGGGCCAGGCAGGATGGTCTTGTGGGCCGGATGTGGCCCGCGGGCCGTAGTTTGCCCATCTCTGCTCTAATTGGAGACTTCCCTCCTCTAATATAAACACACAGCAATAGGCATATTAATTAAAAAAAATCCCTTCCAAGACAAGACACTCCACTGTATATGCTTCTTCTTCTGGGGAAAGGATAAGAGAATAGGCAACATATGATTCATGTTAGTCACGTTGCTTAATGCATTACTGGAAGGCGCTCAAACTCTACAGTGATGAGCCAAGTATAAAATCCTATATAGAATAGAATAGATGCCTTTTTAAAGGACATATTCTAGTTCAATAACAAGTTATTGGGCTGGATAGAGCTTGTGACGGACATGGCAAATTCCTGCAATATTGTTGGGAGCTCTTACTGTATTAAGCTTAGGTATCATCGTGGGCCAGGGACTGTCTGTCATTCCATAGGGACCACAGCCCTCCAGGAATTAAGAACACTACGGGGTGATTAGGCAAATTCACTCAGGTTGTAACACCTCCTGAGAGGCACCACCACCTGGACAGACTTGCTTATACCTGGTTTAGACTGGATTCTCTAGAGACCAACAGACACAGAAAGGACTTTTGAATAAATAGGCTGAATTTAAGCTGACTCAGGGCCTCCTTTCTGATCCAGCAAACGGACAGACCTTCTGTCCGAAGAGGGCCCCATCCATCCTGGGAAGTGTTGGAAGAGGACTAGACTAGGGGGCTTCTTGTTCTGAGCAAAAGGCGTTATGAACTAGTAGGCACAGGAAATGCCTTGGAGGGGTTGGGGGGGTTGGAACGACAGTTCGCAGGCCAGAGCCCTTGTTGGAGTGATCTCTGGTAAGTGTGTTAGCATCCGGGTTAATATGTTTTCTCTGTAATGCTTTTACCTCAAGAATAAATGTACTTGCTTAGAAAGAGGTGTGAGGTAGCTTAACTGTGGCCTCTGAGGAGAGGGCGAAGTGGGCCTGCTGACGCAGTTTGCATTGCTGGAGAATTCACAGGGTAGGCAGTGGGCCGGGCAGCCT
This sequence comes from Malaclemys terrapin pileata, assembly GCF_027887155.1. Classification (NCBI taxonomy): domain Eukaryota; kingdom Metazoa; phylum Chordata; order Testudines; family Emydidae; genus Malaclemys; species Malaclemys terrapin. The sequence continues at coordinate 274,442,444 of NC_071506.1, forward strand.
AGAAATACCCTGGTCAGGAGGGAGAGAGGAGCATGTCTCAGTCCAAGAGAGGTGATGGCTAGGGAGATGGAAGCCTGAGAGTGGGTGTCCTTGCTGGAAGGGAAATACAGATGCAGTCATGCTGAACTGTGACAAGGCTCATTTAACATAGCAGAGAAAAATAATGCCCTCTGCTGGCAGGAAGTAGGTGAGATTCTATGGCCTGCGTTATGCATGAGGACAGACTGGATGATCACAGTGGTTCCTTCTATGGAGGGTAGCTGTGGGAGGGGGTATATTTAGCAGCTGTTAGCGACATTTTCCATTCAGCATCGATAGCATGAAAGAATAAGGAACCAGCCCCCACTCCCCTCTCCCCTGCCAACCTTCACCCATTTTTAGAACCAAACTCAAGCTCAACTTCAAAGTTCTCAAATGCTCAGATACAGTATTGCCGCTACCATCACCCTTCTTTCTGACATGTCTCCATGCTTCCTGCTGGGAGTGGAAACAAGAAGATATCAGAGCATCATAGACATGTAGGGCTGGAAGGGACCTCAAGAGATCATCTAGTCCAGCCACCATCCTAAGGTAGGACAAAGTAAACCTAGCCCAGCAGTTCTCAAACTGTGGGTCAGGACCCCAAAGTGGGTCCCGACTCCCTTTGAATGGGGGTGCCAGGGCTGGCTTAGACTTGCTGAGGCCCGGGGCTGAAGCCCAAGCCCCATTGCCCAGGGCCGAAGCCAAAGCCAGAGGGCTTCAGTCCTGGGTGGCAGGGCTCAGGTTGCAGGCCCTCTGCCTGGGGCTGAAGCCCTTGAGCTTCAGCTTTGGCCCCCCCGACCAGAGCCGTGGGGCTTGGGCTTTGGCCCCCCCACCTGGGGCAGTGGGGCTTGGATGGGCTCAGGCTTTGGACCCCCCTTCTGAGGTCGTGAAGTAATTTTTGTTGACAGAAGGGGGTCACGGTGCAATGACGTTTGAGAACCCCTGACCTAGACCATACCTGATAGGTGTTTGTCCAACCTGTTCTTAAAAACCTCCAATGAAGGGCATTCCACAGCTTCCATTGGAAGCCTATTCCAGAGTGTAACTACCCTTCTTATACAAAATGCTTTTCTCACCTAAATCTCCCTTCCTGCAAATTGAGCCGGTTATTGCTTGTCTCATCTCCAGTGGACATGAAGAACAATTGATCCTTGTCCTCTTTGTAACAAACAAACCTTAATATATTTGAAGACTGTTCTCAGGTTCCCCCCTCAGTCTTCTTCTTCAAGACTAACTGTAATAACTATAAAGGGAAGGGTAACAGCTGTCCTGTGTACAGTACTATAAAATCCCTCCTGGCCAGAGACTCCAAAATCCATTTTTGCCAGGGTAGGTTGGCCCTCCGACATCCTTACAGATTCGGGAACTAATTTCCTGGCAGGGACCATGGAAAACCTGTGGGAAGCTCATGGGGTGAATCACTTGGTTGCCACCCCTTACCACCATGAAACCAATGGCCTGGTGGAGAGGTTTAATGGAACTTTGGGGGCCATGATACGTAAATTCGTAAATGAACACTCCAATGATTGGGACCTAGTGTTGCAGCAGTTGCTTTTTGCCTACAGGGCTGTACCACATCCCAGTTTAGGGTTTTCACCATTTGAACTTGTGTATGGCCGCGAGGTTAAGGGGCCATTACAGTTGGTGAAGCAGCAATGGGAGGGGTTTACGCCTTCTCCAGGAACTAACATTCTAGACTTTGTAAGCAACCTACAAAGCACCCTCCGACACTCTTTAGCCCTTGCTAAAGAAAACCTAAAGAATGCTCAGGAAGAGCAAAAGGCCTGGTATAATAAACATTCCAGAGAACGGTCCTTCAAAGTAGGAGACCAAGTCATGGTCTTAAAGGCGCTCCAGGCCCATAAAATGGAAGCGTCGTGGGAAGGACCATTCACGGTCCAGGAGCGCCTAGGAGCTGTTAACTATCTCATAGGCTCCCCCACCTCCAACATAAAGCCTAAGGTATACCATGTTAATTCTCTTAAGCCCTTTTATTCCAGAGAATTAAACGTTTGCCAGTTTACAGCTCAGGAAACAGATGACGCGGAGTGGCCTGAAGGTGTCTACTACGAAGGAAAAAAGGATGGTGGCGTGGAACCTCTCCACAACCCTTGGACGTCTGCAGCGACAGCAGATCAAGGAGCTCTGCACAAGCTTTGCACCAATTTTCTCAGCCACTCCAGGACGGACCGAACGGGCATACCACTCCATTGACACAGGTAAAGCTCACCCAATTAGAACCCCACCCTACCGGGAATCACCTCATGCCAAAACTGCTATACAAAGGGAGATCCAGGACATGCTACAGATGGGTATAATCTGCCTCTCTAATAGTGCATGGGCATCTCCAGTGGTTCTAGTTCCCAAACCAGATGGGGAAATACGCTTTTGCGTGGACTACCGTAAGCTAAATGCTGTAACTCGTCCTGACAACTATCCAATGCCACGCACAGATGAGCTATTGGAGAAATTGGGACATGCCCAATTCATCTCTACTTTGGACTTAACCAAGGGGTACTGGCAAGTACCACTAGATGAACCCGCTAAGGAAAGGTCAGCCTTCGTCACCCAGGCAGGGGTGTATGAATTCAATGTACTCCCTTTCGGGTTGCGAAATGCACCCGCCACCTTCCAAAGACTTGTAGATGGTCTCCTAGCAGGATTGGGAGAATCTGCAGTTGCCTACCTCGATGATGTGGCCATTTTTTCTGATTCATGGGCAGAGCACATGGAGCACCTGGAAAAAGTTTTCAAGCGCATCCAGCAAGCAGGACTAACTGTTAAGGCTAAAAAGTGTCAAATAGGCCAAAACAGAGTGACTTACCTGGGGCACCAGGTGAGTCAAGGAACTATAAATCCCCTACAGGCCAAAGTGGATGCTATCCAAAAGTGGCCGGTTCCAAAGTCTAAGAAACAGGTCCAATCCTTCTTAGGCTTGGCTGGATATTATAGGCGATTTGTACCCCACTACAGCCAAATCGCCGCCCCGCTGACAGACCTAACCAGAAAGAAACAGCCAAATGCAGTTCAGTGGACTGATGAGTGTCAAAAGGCCTTTACCCAGCTTAAGGCAACACTCATGTCTGACCCTGTGCTAAGGGCCCCAGACTTTGACAAACCGTTCCAAGTAACCACAGATGCGTCCGAGCGAGGCGTGGGAGCAGTTTTAATGCAGGAAGGATCGGATCAAGAATTCCATCCTGTCATGTTTCTCAGTAAGAAATTGTCTGAGAGGGAAAGCCATTGGTCAATCAGCGAAAAGGAATGCTATGCCATTGTGTACGCATTGGAAAAGCTACGCCCATATGTTTGGGGACGGCGTTTCCAACTACAAACAGACCATGCTGCGCTACAGTGGCTTCATACCGCCAAGGGAAATAACAAAAAACTTCTTCGGTGGAGTTTAGCTCTCCAAGATTTTGATTTTGAAATACAACACATTTCGGGAGCTTCTAACAAAGTGGCTGATGCACTCTCCCGGGAAAGTTTCCCAGAATTAACTGGTTAACAATTGTTCTTGGAATGAAACATATTGTTAGTTTTTATATAATCAGTAGTATGTCTAAAGGTACATGTGTCTTATTAACTCTGTTTTCTCCTAGAACTCCAGGAAGAAATCACAGCCAGTGTGGAACCGAACGTCCAACACTATCTGGGATTTGGGGGGCGTGTCATAACTATAAAGGGAAGGGTAACAGCTGTCCTGTGTACAGTACTATAAAATCCCTCCTGGCCAGAGACTCCAAAATCCTTTTCCCTGTAAAGGGTTAAGAAGCTCAGGTAACCTGGCTGGCATCTGACCTAAAGGACCAATAAGGGGACAAGATACTTTCAAATCTTGGCAGGGGGGAAGGCTTTTGTTTGTGTTCTTTGTTTGTGAGGTGTTCGTTCTCGGGACTGAGAGGGACCAAACATCAATCCAGGTTCTCCACATCTTTCTAAACAAGTCTCTCCTATTTCAAACTTGTAAGTAAATAGCCAGGCAAGGCGTGTTAGTTTTCCTTTGTTTTCTCAACTTGTAAATGTACCTTTTACTAGAGTGTTTATCTTTGTTTGCTGTACTTTGAACCTGAGACTAGAGGAGAGTCCTCTGAGCTCTTTAAGTTTGATTACCCTGTAAGGTTAATTTCCATACTGATTTTACAGAGATGATTTTTACTTTTTTTCTTTAATTAAAAGCCTTCTTTTTAAGAACCTGATTGATTTTTCCTTGTTTTAAGATCCAAGGGGTTTGGATCTTGATTCTCCAGGAGTTGGTGGGAGGAAGGAGGGGGGATGGTTAATTTCTCCCTGTTGTAGATCCCAGGGGGGTTGGAACTGTATTCACCAGGAGTTGGTGGGAGGAAGGAGGGGGAATGGTTAATTTCTCCTTGTTTTAAGATCCAAGGGGTTTGGATCTGTATTCACCAGGGAATTGGTGAAGGTTTTTCAAGGCTTCCCAGGGAGGGAATCCATTGAAATGGTGGCAGCGGAACCAGAGCTAAGCTGGTAGTTAAGCTTAGAAGTTTTCATGCAGGCCCCTACATTTGTACCCTAAAGTTCAAAGTGGGGATACAGCCTTGACACTAACAATGCCCAGCTTTTTTAACCTTTCCTCATGAGTCAAATTTTCTAAACCTTTGGTCATTTTTGTTGCTCTCCTCTGGACAGTCTCCAATTTATCCACATCTTCCTTAACGGGTGATGCCCAAAACTGGACACAGTACTCCAGCTGAGGCCTCACCAGAGCTAAGTAATGCAGAATAATTATCTCCCATGTCTTACATACGACACTCCTCTTTATATACCCAGAATGATATTAGCCTTTTTTTTGCAACTGCATCACGCTGTTCACTCATTCAACTTTCAGCAGTGTTTACCACCTAGCCTGTTATTCCCCATTTTGGAGCTGTGCATTTGATATTTTCATCCTAATTGTAGACTTTGCACTTGTGTTTATTGAATTTAATCTTGTTGGTTTCAGACCAATTCTCCAATTCATCAAGGTCATTTTGTATTATAATTCTGCACTTGCAGCCCATCCTAGTTTGGTGTCATCCGCAAATTTTATACCATACTCTCCACTCCGTTATCCAAATAATTAATTAATATATTGAATAGTATCAGACTCAGGATAGATCCCTGTGGGACACCATAAGATGCACCCTCCCAGTTTGACAGCAAACAATTTATAACTATTGTTTGAGGTCAGTTTTTCAACCACTTGTGCATCCACCTTTTAGTAATTTCATCTAGGTCACATTTTCCTAGTTGGCTTATGAGAATATCATGTGTGGGACTGTGTCAAACAGCTTACTAAAATTAAGATATTATATCTACTGTCCATCCACTAGGCAAGTAACCCTGTCAAATTAGGTAGGTTTGGCATGATTTGTTCTTGACAAATTCATGTTGACTATTACTTATCTCCCCATAATTCTCTAGGTGTTACAAATTCATTGTTTAATCATTTGTTCTAGTATCTTTTCAGGTATCATAGATTCACAGATTTCAAGGCCAGAAGGGACCATGGTGATCACCTATTCTGACCTCTGTGTTGTATAACACAGCACAGTGAACTGCTCCAAAAATAATTACTAGAGCAGATGTTTTAGAAAAACAACCAATCTTAATTTAAAAAATGGTCAATGACAGAGACTCCACCATGGTACTTGGTAAATTGTTCAATGGTTAATTACCCTCACTATGAAAAAGTTACATCTCATTCCAGTCTGAACTTGTCTAGCTTCAACTTCCAGCCGTTGGATCATGTTATATCTTTCTCGGCTAGATTGAACAGACTATTGTTAAATATTTGTTCCCCATGTAGGACTTTATAGACTGAGGTCACCCCTTAATCATCTCTTTGTTGAGATAAGCTCAAAGAGCTCAATGTATTTCTCACTATAAGGCAGGTTTTCTACTCCTTTAATTCTCATGGCTCTTCTCTAAACCCTCTCCAAAGCATCAACATCTTTCTTGAATACTGGGCACCAGAACTGGACACAGGATTCCAGCAGTGGTCACACCAGTGCCAAATACAGAGATAAAATAGCTTCTCTACTCCTATTCGAGAGTCCCCTGTTTATGCATCCCAGGATTGCATTACTCTTTTGGCCACAGAGTCACGCTGGGAGGTCCTGTTCAGGTGATTATCCGCCACAGCCCCCAAATCTTTTTCAGAGTCACTGCTTGCCAGGATAGAGTCCCCCATCTTGTAAGTATGGCCTACATTCTTTGTTCCTAGATGTATACACTTACCTTGGCCGTATTAAAATACATATTGCTTGCACCCAGTTTATGAAGCGATCTAGATTGCTCTGAATCAATGAGCTGTCCTCTTCATTATTCATCAGTCCCCCAATTTCGGGGTCATCTGCAAACTTTATTCATGGCGATTTTATGTTTTCTTCCAGGTCATTGATAAAAAAGTGATATAGTATAGATCTGATCCCGCAGATCAAAGTTACGCTGACAGGTCTATAATTGCCTGGGTCCTCTGTGTTCTCCTTTTTAAAGATAGGTACTATGTTTTCCCTTCTCCAGGCCTCTGGGACCTCACCTGTCCTCCGTGAGTCCCCAAAGATAATCGCTAATGGCTCTGAGAGTGCTTCATCTAGTTCCTTAAATACCCCAGGGTGAACTTCGTCGGATCTTGCTTACTTAAATACAACTAACTTATCTAAAAAGTCTTCAACCTGTTCTTTCCATATTCTAGTTTGTATTCCTTCCCTCTTGTTCCTAATATGAATTGTGTTGAGTATCTGGTCACAATTAACCTTTTTAGTGAAGACTGAAGCAAACTAGGCTCTGAATATCTCAGCCTTCTCTCACAGAGAACCTTGACCTCAAGGTATCTCCCGCTCAATTGGAAGCTGAAATGCTGGAAATGTGATCAGAGAACCTAATTCTGTAGACACAAGCAGTCTAGAGAAGCAGTCGTATTTTGAGTACTAATTATTGCAATTTAATAATCATATTGTGGGAGATCCCAATAAGTAAGGATCAAGCCCCCATTGGGCTAGGCACTAGAGAAACACATAGGAGAATGCTGTCCCTGTCCCCCTAACAGCAAAAATCTGAGGTTTGCCCATTATTGTGATTTACTTATTATCTCAGGGTTACTGTGGCATGGATGAGAGGCATCACATGCAGAATCAATTTTAAAACTAAGGTGAAGGTGCCCTCTACTGTCCTCCCTAGGAAGCTGAGTCGTTTCGTTAGTCGCTTCAACATCTGCGGCTCAGAAAACAGGCCTGCGCTTGTTCCCCCTCGTGTAAGTCTGTAACACCACTGGTGTTTAATGAAAAGAATAGCATGAACAAGGAGCTCTTACTGTCTGACATGACATGAGTGCACTGGAAAAGCCCTATCTCCTGGTACAAATGCAGTAGGGGGGAGTGCTATTCACATAGAGACGTCTCTGCTCCCAAATCAAAAAATAGGCCAGTAAGAAAGCCGAGTGACTTTCTACTGAGCCACAAGGAAACCGTAGTGCTTAAGAGGCAGCTGTCTTTCTGTGAGAGATACAGACAGGGGCTGAGGGGAGGATGCTGGAAAGCAGAGGGATTGTGAGTGTTGCTAGGTAAAATAAAGCCATCAGGAGTGAGAAAGACTTGGACAGACACAAGCAGGGAATGGAGATGCTTTGGGAGATGGGATGACATGAGAACTATGCAATAGGGCCAGAGCCAGCTCTAGGCTCGGTGGGGCTTAATGCAAAGACTGACCTGCAAGGCCCTAGACACAGGTGCTGGAAGTAGAGGTGCTGGGGGTGCTGCAGCACCCCCTGGCTTGAAGTGGATTCCCTTATAGACAGGGTTTACAGTTTGGTTTAATGGCTCTCAGCACCCCCATGATACAAATTGTTCCAGCACCCCTGGCCCTAGGTAGGCTGGGGTAGCCTGCATGCAGAGCTGTCCCTAGGGCGGGTGCGGGGCCCGGGAAAATAGGTGCCGAGTTTCTAATTTGCCGGGGAGTACTCCACCCCCCCCACACACACACACACACCGTCCCCGAAGGAGGGGAACTGAGGCACAAATTATCCTGGGCAGGTGGCTGCATGGATTGCCCCGGGGGAACAGGCGTTAAAGTCAGGGGGAGCAGGTGAGGAACTCCGCTCCCCTCTTGGGCTAAAAGCAGAGGGAAAATCCCCCTGCCTGGCTTCAGTAAGCATTTCTTCTACAAGACCCCCTCCTCCTAGGCTGGGGCAGCGAGAACTCTCCCTCCTGTTCAATTTACTTTATCCTTTGCTGGGGAACCAGGCTGGGTTAAGCCCCAGCAGGTAGGAGATGCAACTGGGGAGAGGTGGGGTGGAGTGCTGGGACAAAGGGAGACCCTCAGAGTCACTGGATCCTATGAAGGCCTCAGTTGGCAGAGCCTTGAGGTGGTCTGGGTAACCTGAAAGGTGCAGGGGTCATGCTACACAGCACACATGATGCCCGCAGTAAGCGTGAGCGTGGCCCATCCGGCTACTGTGTACTTCCCCTCATAGACCGGAACCAGCACAGAGGAAGCATGACGGTTCCTGCCCAAGTTCTCTCCGTGCACAAGAGCTGTCCAACAATGGAAGCTATCAAGAGACAAGCCTAGCTCAGCTCCCAACAGCTTGGTCAAGGGGAGGCTTCCTTCTGGGTAACCTGGCAGTACTGCTGCCTGTGCACCAAGCCAGTCTCTGTTCGAGTTGGGAAGAATACCAGGCAGTGTGTGTGTGTGTGTGTGAAGTGGAGGGAGGGGGGATTCACTAATTGGCTAAGCCTGCTATGGCATCTGACCACCAGCTGGCAGGCAGGACAGGCTAAAAACCATGTCTTAAATTCCTCTGAATGGGAGACGAGGAAAGAAAATACCACCCAGCAGCCAGGCAACGTCTTGGCAGCCAAACCAGGTGACAGATGCAAGATCAATCCCAAAACAAAATCAAGGCCCTGTGGTGTTTTACCAGTCCCCAGATGTTTCTGCTGGCAGGGCCACTCCCACCGCTTGGCACCTGGCTCCTCTGAGGACGTGAGGAATGTGACGGAGCATGGAGTCTGTGGCATCTGTCCCTAGAACGAGCTCAACACTGGCTGCTCCCCAGACACACAAACTCTTGCGAACAGGCCCTTGAGGCTCAATAAAGAAAACCTCTCACCGGCTCTGTGCTGCTTTACTTGGCAGGCTGAGGTCGAAAGGCAAGATGGAAAGCTCCTGGATGCAGCAAATACAGGGGCGGATAGGTCTAATAGACAGAGAGACGGCCCTGCTGTCACAGACCTCTGCAATCGCAAGCAGTGGGAAAGAGAAGGAGCTGCTCTTAAAGGGGCGCTTAGGAGGAATTCCAGTTCACTAGGGCCCAAATCTGTGCGGTGCTGAGCACCTGCCACTACCATTGAAGCCCACTGGGAATTACGGATATTCCAATGCCAGGGTTGTTCAAAAACTTTCCATCAAAATTGTTTTCGATACAAATTTGGGGTTTCATCTCAGTTTGTTTGCTAACGGAATTTTGATACAGTGGTCTCCCGTCAGCTTTGGGGCTGCTGCGTTTACCTCTCATTCATACTTGTAACTGACTAGGACATAGGTGGTTGTGCCCAGTGGTTGGAGCCTGAGTCAGGCCCAGTGGGTAGAGCTGCAATGGGTAGCCAGCAGTGGCAGCCCAGGGTCAGAACTGACGTTAGGGGCCAAATACCAGGGCCAAGAGTCAGAGCTGAAGTCAGAAGCCAGGAATCTGAGCCAAGAGTCAGGACTAGGTTACCTGGAGTGAGGTAAGGCAGGGATGAGGCTGAGGCCAAGACAGGAGCAGGGCTGGGTCTGAGGCAGGCGTGGGAGGGACTAGAACAAACAGATACAGAAGCTATCGCAGCTGTGGCCAAACGCTTTGAACAACCACCAAACTGCTGCTGCTGCAGAGCTTAATATTCAGTCTGCTGACTCTTCCAACCAATCAGGCGATGTAGCCCATCTTACTACAGGTCAGCTGTGCTTGCTAGAATGATCGGAGACTGGGTCTCCTGCAGACCCTGATTCCTGGCTGACGGTATTGGACAGAGTGGGAATTTGGTTGTAAGACTCAGGGTGGACGGGGGTTGCTTTGAAAAAAGTAAAGGAAATAAAAGACGGGAGGGAATCTCTCACCACTCAGCCTCCTGATAAGAGTGTTACAGCTCTAGTGAAGAGCCTATAGAGATAGGGTTACCATATTTAGTGCCTCCGAAAGGAGGACACTTTAAAGGGGCCCCAGCCCCGCCCCCAGCCCCGCCCCCTCTCCCGCCCCAACTCCGCCCCCTCCCCAAAGTCTCCGCCCCCTCCCCTGCTTCCCGCAAACATTTGAGTCGCGGGAAGCCTGAAGCAGGTAAGGGGGGGTGTGGGGGGAGGAGGCGTGGCCCACCCCCGGCCCCTGGCACCGCAGGTCCCCAGCCCGTTACCCGAGCCCCCGGCCCGGCCCGGCACCGGGCCCCCCCGAGCACCGCCGGCCGAGCCCCCGAGCCCCCGGCCCGGCCCGGCACCGGGCCCCCCGAGCACCGCCGGCCGAGCCCCCGAGCCCCCGGCCCGGCACCCGAGCCCCCGGCTCGGCACCGCATGTCCGATTTTCCCGGACATGTCCGGCTTTTTGGGATTTCCCCCCGGACGGGGATTTGGAGCCCAAAAAGCCGGACATGTCCGGGAAAATCCGGACGTATGGTAACCCTAATAGAGAGAGACGACAGAGCTGTCATGGCTTTAAACTCAGAGGAGGGCCTGAGCTACACAATTCAAATTGGTTTGGGGTATTCCGATCCAGGGGCCACTCTCTGATTAAAATGCTTTTCAGAACTTGCTCTCTCTTTGCAAGATGGAGATTTTGCTTCTGTGAATGTGCCTGATTTGGGAAGTTCAGAGTTTTATGGATCCAAATCTAGGACCTCATTTTCATTTACCCCCCAAATTGCAGAGGGAATACTTCAAGATATTGTTGCATTTGGCATAATCAGTGTTTGGCAACCTTTTTCTTAAGCATTTTTTAAAAAGCTGGGAGATCATAAGAACAAAAGAGATGAATAAAATGGCACCTAGAATCTTCTCTTTTTCATAAAGCAACAGAGGGTCCTGTGGCACCTTTAAGACTAACAGAAGTATTGGGAGCATAAGCTTTCGTGGGTAAGAACCTCACTTCTTCAGATGCAAGACAGAAGTGAGGTTCTTACCCACGAAAGCCTATGCTCCCAATACTTCTGTTAGTCTTAAAGGTGCCACAGGACCCTCTGTTGCTTTTTACAGATTCAGACTAACACGGCTACCCCTCTGATACTCTTTTTCATGTAGGTAAAGAATGGAGCCATTCTACCGTCAGTGCAAAAACCAAACCCAGTCCCACTGAAAGCAGAGCAAAACTCTCATGGATGTCAAAGGACCTGCAGCTATGTCCTTAAAAGGAGCTTAAGGGAGTTAGGTACCCAAATTCCATTGAATATGAATAAGATTTGGGAACCTCTCTCTCTTAGGGTCCTTTGAAATATTCCAGCCTTAATTTAAGGGCAGCTGACCCCTCATGAGAAACTTTCCTCTTTCTATATATTTCTCTATTTATTTATTTTTTTAAATGGAGATATCCCATCTCCTAGAACTGGAAGGGACCCTGAAAGGTCATTGAGTCCAGCCCCCTGCCTTCACTAGCAGGACCAAGTACTGATTTTGCCCCAGATCCCCAAGTGGCCCCCTCAAGGATTGAACTCACAACTGTGGGCTTAGCAGGCCAATGCTCAAACCACTGAGCTATCCCTCCCCCCAAGTAAGAGTAATTTGCTCTTACTACTGTGCACGTTGGCGTACAAGATAGGCTTGGTCTCTTAAGGCAATTGCTCCTGAACTCAGGTGCAGAGAGTGCAAGGGAAATAAGTCCTAAGCAGGAGGGAACCCAGTTGCATAGCAACTTCCTGTTCCTGTGCTTGGTTTAATTAAGAGCTGGGGACCAATCAGGACCCCCAGCGTTCCACCAATCGGATCCCAGGACTAGGAGTGGTGGAAGGTCCCTAAAAGTGGGGGGGCCACCGGTGCCTGAACTGTGGCCCTGAACCCCTTTCCCTGAGGCCCCACCCCCATGCCACCCCTTTTCCCTGAGCCCCCACCCTTGCCACACCCCCATACCGCCTCTCCTCGCAAGGCCCCACTCCCAGACTGCCTCTTCCCTCCAAGGCCCCGCCCCCTGCTCACTCCTCTCCCTCCTTCCCCCCCATCGCTCACCCTTATGGCCAGTAAAACAGTACAGCATAGCCCTCCCACTTTTAAAAATGATGGGGTCATGTTCCCTGTCCTTCCCCTCTCTCTCCCTGTTTCCGGTGCCCCTGGCCAGGATTTGAATCTCTATCAGAGTTCAGCTTCAGTGCCAGCAGCTGCTTGCCAGTCACTGGGTGGCAGGTTGGAACTGCCAGCACCGAAGAGCCCTGTGGCCCTGGGGTCCCTCCACACTTGTGTAAACTCTTCAGGTCAGGGACCTCATCTACATAGTTGCCTGTAAACAAGTAGTAGTAAAAACAACTAATAGAATAATTATCCTTAAACACAGACATAGATAAGGCCTCTGGCTCCTGTCTGCAGAGCTCAGTCCAAAGGTTGCTTGTCCTGAACCCAGCAGCGGGTTTGCCAACAGCCTGCAGTCCAATCTCAGCTGGCTTGCGTCCTCACTCTACTTTGGCTATAACAGAAAAGCAGAACAAGAAAGGGTTGTGATAAAACACCAAGCAGTTACAGCCTCTCTATTAGCTGATAAGCAGTTGAGCACATGAAGACTGCTGGGTTGGGTCCTGAGATATTCAAGTGATGGGTGCCCCTGCAGACAACAGATACAGGAGGACTGTGATTAATATTTCTATGAGAGTGTAGGCTATAAAAGGATGCTGCAGTAGCTGATTGACTCAGAGAGTAGGTTTCCCATACATCCACCCAGCCATAGAACCTTACTCTATGTACTCCTACCTCCCTCTATCGATACCTACACCTAACCAGATGCTAGGTTGGTGAGGGTACCTCAAAAGAGAGACAAACTGACCCTGCTGGGAGAGAACTCCTGACTCCCATGGGACCATCACCATTTCACCATCGATCCCCACGTCCTATAACTGAAAGGATACAAAAAATAATCCCATGTTAGTTCAGGTAGAAAAGACACATCAACCCTTCTTTTCCCCGAGACGTGCATCCTTCCTAAGCAGCCGGAAAGCATAAGACTGCTAATTCCTTCTAAGTGGCAACCCTAGGACCTTTACGATACACGTACCTGGTTTAGCACTGTGCCCTACCAAAGGGAATTCGCAGGCACTGAAGCATAATATCTGGACCCCAATCCATTTACTTATATTCATGAAACGGCTCCCAGGTTTTCGCTGCCCTAGGCAAAGTGGAAAATATCTGCATTTCAGCCCACAGTCACTCTAGTGTTTAGTCTAGAAGGTCAAGCCAGCCCTTTTCATAACCCTGGGCAAAGAAACAGAATGCCCATTTTATTATGCACTTAATTTCCATTATGATCCATATACACTCAGGGCCAGATCCTCAGCTGGTGTAAACTGGGATAACTCCGCTGAAGTTAATGGAATGACAGAGATTTACACCAGCTGAGAGTCTGCTGCTCAAATTCCCCAGAGTCAGACCCAGGCTAAGCAAGTCTCTCGGCTGTCTTGCCTTATGCTTATTGATAGGGTATTACAGACAGTTCACCGCTGCCGAGAGGTACGCTCCTTTGGCCTCTTGCCCACTTTGCTGGGCACAAAGCACACAGCATCTCTCCCTCACATAGATTTGTACTTACTCTTACTCCCAAGAGGGGTCTTAATAGATTTCCTATGCACCTGCTGCAGTGCACTTTATCTTTGTTGGCAGGCAGAAGTGCCTTCAGACTTGCTTCTCCTGAGCCATTGTTCACCTATCCCTTTTGTCTTAGCACTTTAAGGTGGAACGGTTTGCAGTGCTGGCAAAGAAGAGCGGTTTCCTAATAGTGAAAAACCATTACTTGTGTGTATTCTGAAGGAGCCCAGGATACACTACAAATTGTGTGTGTGTGTGTGTGTGTGTGTGTGTGTGTGTGTGTGTGTGTGTGTGTGGACAGATACTGATTACAGAATACATGCATTATATTCATTCACACAACATGCTAATTTTAGACATGGTCAAAACCCACCAATTGTTTTTTGCAAGAAGTTTTGAATGTTTTCTTTTTCTAAATTTTTGGCCAAACACCTTGGTTTTTCAATGAAAAACTGAAATCTGAAACGTTTTTTGGTTTGGAGTTTTCCTGAAAAAACAGAAAATTTTAACCAAAATGTTTGGGTTGAAAAATCATTGCTTGTCAAAAAAAACAGTTCAATAAAGAAGAAGCAACTAGCTCTAATGAATGTATTAATTCGGTAGCTGTTAGAGCAGTGATCCTCAAACTTTTGTACTCGTGACCCCTTTCACATAGCAAGCTTCTGAGTGCGACCCCCATTATAAATTAAAAACACTTTTTAATATATTTAACACCATTGTAAATGCTGGATGCAAAGCGGGGTCTAGGGTGGGGGCTGACAGCTTGCGACCCCACCATGTAATAACTTTGCGACCCCTTGAGAGGTCCTGACCTCCACTTTGAGAACCCCTGAGTTAGAGGAAGACACAGTCTCTGTCCCCAAGAATATACAAACTGAGAAGACAAAGACAGATGAAGGGTGGGGAAGGACAATCCAGGTAGTGATAGATTCATCACTTGTTAGTTACATGATTGTTCTTTCTTTTTTTTTTTAAACACCCTACATTCATTTCCTTTCATACACCTTCCAACATTCAGCCCTCTTTCCATCTGCCAGTCCAATCCCCAGCTTCAGTTCCAGAGTTCTTACTCCCTCCTGTATAGGTGAGCAGTTCACTCCTATGATAAATACGTGAATTAGGGAGGTGACTTAACTAGTTTCCTGTAAAGGTCATAGAAGAAGCGGGTCTTCTGGAGAGCTTTAAATGAGGAGGGAGTAATTTGCCATGGGGACCAGTTCAGAAAGGACTGGGATCACTTAGCTGTAGCATTACTTTCCACTGACATGTAGCCATCTCTCTGGGAATGAACACCGTCGGCCAGCTTCACCTGTTTGTAAAAGCCGATATCATCAGGCACAGGTGAGAGAACAGGGTACTTACCCCAGCGCCAACCCCTGACACCTATAGAAAGGGCCTGGGGTTGATCACCTTGTGGGTGGGCGCTTGCTCAGTGTGACAGGCATGGAGGGGGCAGGGCCAGATTTACACCTTATGCACCCCCAGGCACGGCATCTTCAGCACCTCCCTTCCCCCTCCCCCCCCCGCCTACAGCTGACCTTCATGTATTCTGTAAAAAATGAAACAAAAAGAAATATAAACACAGCCTCCCCCGAAGGCACAAGACCCTCCACCATGCACGGCGCTCCCAGCCCAAGCTGGGGTGCAGCCCTCCCACCCCAGGTGAGGCACTGGGGTGGGGGACTGTACCTCTCCCTACAACGAGCGGTCCCCGAGTGTCTTCTGTCCCTCCCGCAGCCCGCCTCTGCTCGTGCCAGTGAATGGGGCACTGGCCGCGCCTTTCCCTCTCTCTCCCCCTCTCTGGCACGGGGTAAAAACAGGGGGCGGCTGAGATTGGGAAGGGGCTGGGACACTCCAAGCACCATCAGCAGCCGCCCCGCCCGGCTGCAGCTCACAGTGCCCAGAGGTGGGCTCACTGGGATGCTCACCCCTCTCCAGCCCCACACGCCAGGAGCCCAGCCGCCCGCATGGGAGCGGTATGTATTGACTCTTTAGCTTTTAGCCCACTTTTAGGCGCCCCTAGAATGCCGGCACCCCAGGCATGTGCCTAACTGGAAATCCAGCCCTGGGAGAGGGTCATATTTAAAAAGCAGCAGTTTTCTTCTGGTGATATTGACTTCCTCACTTTAGGTTGCAATACTTTCTTGGTACTAAAACGGAACATCAGAGTGAACTGATAGCCTGATCAAACAAATCCCCCCAACCCCAACCTAAACCACCCTTTCAGTGGAGGTAGCTCAGAGATGAAGCATGTGCACCAGGTCCTGTGCATATGTCAGGACATGAACTTTGGAGAAGGTGAGTGCCGGGCCCTGTTGATCCAGGTGCAGTACTTGGCTGGCGTACAGAGAGCTGTGTGGAAATCTGCTTCTCCTCAGTTAGGAAGAGGTAATGGCATGTCCCTGTAAGGCCCCTGTGTGGCTGAAACCCAAGAACCCACCCACTGCCGGTACGATCAGTCTGTTGCTGAGTATAAAGCAGCCAGTGGGAGCTCTGCCAATGCAACACTGTTGAACCTGCTGCTGCGTGCGTGCCTGGATTCATTTCCCACTAGACAACACAGACTGGATGGATAGCAGTGAGCCTCTGGGGTCTGACACAATTCCCGTAGATAGGTGGCAGGGGTGGGGTGGGGGAAGAGAGTAACAGAGAATTTGTGACTAGCCCCTCCCTTTGCCCCCCCCCCCCCCCAATTTTTGATTTGCAGTTATAGCTGCACCACAAAACCTTTCAGCCTCTGTTGGGTCAAACGATTCACCCGCCCTGAACCATGGCCCAGCTTTACCTGATCTTCACAGGCACTTTCAATCTGCAAATCCGCTGCCTTTCGTAGCAGATGGGAGTTCCAGGCGCAGCGCTGAAAATCAGATCCAAAAATGGAGGCGCCCCAAATTACTGACCCGTTCTGAACATTGTGGCCATCGTGCTTTGCGTTTTCAAAGCACAATCTGAAAACTAACAAATTCATCCTCACGCCACTGCCTTGAGGCAGGTAAGCCTGAGCCTCATTGCACTGATAGTTAAGCTGAGGTGCCCAGGGCCTAATCCAAAGCCCACTGAAGTTAGTAGAAAGATCCCCATTGATTCCAATCTGCTTTAGATCAGGCCCTCTGAGATTAAGAAGTTTGCCCAAGGCTCAGCAAGAGGTGGATTTGAAACCAGGAGTTCCTGGCCTAAGTTTCCCGTCCAGTGCCCTATTCCATGCTGCCCCTCTTCAACCAAAACACCAACTGAACCTGAATGTATGGAGTTCAAAAAAGCTCGGCTGACTTTTCTACAATGATAAATGACATGCTGTTTTGCTTCCTGGCCCTGGCTAGCAAGGACCAAAGTTATTCTTACCAAGGTTATGGAAAGGCAGATCTTACAAGATTTCCTGTGTGATCCCCAAAAGACAGAAGTTTGGATAAAGAATCCAAAATATCCATTTTGGAACATTCAAATGGACCCTGAGACTCTCCCATCGCTTATCCTGGCGTCCTCCACATGCACTCAAACCTGAGGAACATGCACTTGAGGTCCAGCACATTTGAGATGCAAGTGGAAACCTGGGCTTTCCAGGACAACCCACTGTTCAGATGAGCAGGGAGCTAGGGTGTGCGCCTGTGAATTTCCTTCATAGCAGATTTTGATGCCATGGTACCTAATTAAAATTGACTGCATGTGATGCAACAACTGTAAACATAAAAATGGGTCTTTCCAAATAAGCCACATTTGTTCCACGTGTGCAGTTGAGAGAGAATTTTTGTTACTTAACACGAAACCCACAATTATGGAAATGACTGCTAGGGCCAGATTTTCTCCACACAAAAACAACACAGAGCTGAGAGAATGGAATTTGAGAGGCAGTGCAAGGGATATTTTTTTCTTTTCTAAAACATGAATCACCAATAACTGATAATGCAGAGCTTTATGTTCCAGACCAGAGGAAATAAAGAAATCAATTCTGCTAATATTAGCTCCTGAGGGCTGCACTGTAAGAACACCCCCCCACACACACACACCCTTAGATCCCGTGCATGTTACCTGGGCCATGAATCCAGCCAAGCATAAATATATATGGATACCACATACCTGATACTTTCTCCCAGGGCAAGTGTGTGAGGAGTGGGCAGGGAGTCTGGCTCCACTCTCCACAATATGCCAGCTAATGCTGCTAAGCCAGCACAGAGGGAGTGTCATAATCTGCAGTGCTGGGACAGGCGGGCTGCAAACTACCACCATGCTGGGGCAAGGGGTAAGCAGGGAGGGAACTGTGCCTCAGAGCCAGTGGAGTGTCTGTAAGGCACAGTTCCTCTCAGACCTGCTCCAGGAGCAGGCCAGTTTATGGACCACTGGTGTACTCAGGGCTGAAGGCACAGTCTAACCCCCAGGGTTTGTTTGGGGTTATTTCCCTCTGTGAAACCACTTCTGATACTGTGTCTTGCTCCTATAGATACTGGTAGGGTGAAAAAATTCAGCAACAGTTCCCTTGGGACGTGTCCAGCTCTGCATGTGCATGGTCCAAGCTGACAGTGGCTGTAGCATCAGAGCTCTCAGTGGGGAGAGCTACAAGCTATGGGCTCGGTTCTACCCACCCTTGCTTCTAGTGAGCAGTACCATTGAAATGAATGGGGTAGGTACTACTCAAGGTGTGTAAGGGTGGCAGAACAGGGCCGTGGGTAATTAATAATACTTGGTGCTTACATAGCACTTTTCAGACTTTACGGAGAAGGGGATTTGAGGCAGAAAGATGAAGGGAGGTGCCCAAAGCCACAAAGGAGTTGGTGTGAACAGTGGGATTAGCGCTACAGACAGCCACCTATCCAGCCCTGTGCTTAAACTGCTGGGTCACCCTTTTCTCTCTCAATCTTTCTAAAAACAAACAAGAAGTGGCCAACATAATGGCTAATCTCACTTTACTCATCTGCACAAAAAAGACAAGAGTGAGATTGTCTCTGGCAGAGGTCGACCTTACTACAGGCCTGGAGCATAGAGTATGGAGCAGGGGTGTGGAAAAGGAGACCTGCACACAGAGCCAGACTCAGCCCAATGCCACCTTCAGGACACAATCCGAGAAGAAAAGGCAATATGGTGGTTCATGCATGGCACCTTTCCTCTCTGGAAGGACACTGGTTATAAGTGAAGAAGAAGTCCAAAAACATAAGTTGGGTGGTACTGAGCTTGCCCCTGCATCGGTTGTTGTGACCATATAGTAAATGCAGCCTGGCAGTCTTTGCTTTGAAGAGCAGAAGGAATAGTTTGGCTGAGGTCTGCAGAGCAGCATGGGGGGATGCTTATATAACCCACAGGGTGAGTTATGGGGCCTCCTTTATGCTGATCCTTACACGATGTGTTATTCCCACACCCATACACACACCCTCCTTTCCAGCACTTTAGCTCAAGCTGTAGGAGCTCATGCCTTTAGCTCTGGAGGTCTGGTTCAGTCCCTGTTGTGTTGGCTAAGAGGGTGGCCTTCAAATTTGCAAAGTGATGACTGCCATCAGTCACCGAGATGAGTCACAATCTTAATATCATGGATTTACAGATTTTCAAAGCCAGAAGGGGCCATTAGGTCATCTTGTGTGACCTCCTGTATAACCCAGGCCACAGAATTTCACCCACTAACTCCTGATTGAACCCAATAACTTGTATTTTGACTAAAGCATCTTCCAGAAAGTTATCCAATCTTGAGTTCAAGACATCAGAAGATGGAGAATCTACCACTCTACCCATATTCTCCTAGTAATTAACACCCAAACTCCTCTCAGGACAGAATTCAGCTGAGCCTTGAGACAACAAACCTCTCAATATCAGGTCAAACATTCCCGGTTTCATGTGATGAGAAGTTAGTACCTGGCTTGAAAATAGCACATGACTTTAGGCCTAATTTTCAAAAGAGACTAATGATTTTGAGGGCCTAAATTTCTCAGTGCCCAATCTAAGATGCCTTAAACTGGGCCTGATTTTCAGGGTGCCTAGCACTTTCTGAAAATCAGGCCCCGTCATATTATCTTAAGTTGGGGAACCCCCAATATGGAGGCACCGCAACCACTGGCCACTTTTGAAAATCTTGGCCTTCATTTCAAAACAGCAGTACAATGATTTGTTTGGTTTTTGATAATTAGTTAAAAAAAAAAATTCACTCCTGACCTGACATGGCATGTGGCAACCTTCAGCAAGAATCAGAGATATAGATATAGCTATTGATTCTTTATAAAGGATACACTGGCAGAGTATTAACTGTAGCAGAACTAGATGAAGCTCTTGTAAGACAAGTCTTTGAGACCTGTTATCAGGGTTCATTTTTTTGGTTTTTACTTTGTTTTCTGTACAGTAAATGGAATTTTTTTAAAAAAAATCTTTGGTGGAACTTAAACAAAACATTCTAAAGCGGATCAGAATTTTTTCCAACAAATCTTTTTTGTTGTTGTTTTTGCTGAAAAATGCAATACCTTAAAACCAAAACTGTTCATGAAACAGGGTGGATTTTGAAGAATTTCCTGACTCAAAAATTTTTTGGCTAAAAAGGTTAAAAATCATCAAGACGTCCTATTTCAATACTTTTGAACCAGAAAGTTACTGGATTTTGACTTTACATTTTGAAATGTTAATAAATTTAGAGTAAAAATGCTTAAAAAAAGAAACAAGGTTAAAATCCAAATGAAAGGGTCTGAAATTATTTAAAAGAAATGTTTCAATTGACCCACAATCTGGGCCCAGGTGGGGGTGCTGAGAACTAGAAAATCTGACCGTAAGATTTTTTTATTTTTAAATTTGCCTCCATTTATCTAGCAGGCTGAGCCAACTCCTTGGTTCCAACCATCCGGTAGGCTTTGGGTAAGTTTGACACCAGATCCAAACTTTGCAATTGGCATCTTTATTACAAGGAAAAGAATACCAGCTGCTAATTTGACTGCATTTCCCCCTCCCCAGTGCCTCACAGATCATGTTCTTTCAGAACAAGTCCAGAAGGTGGCGCTCTCCACCATGCTCTGTCAGACAGTCTGGTGATGAGGCTTTTGTTATTAACCTGAAAAAAAAAATCCACCATGCTGATCTCAAAGCCCTGAATCAACATTCAATAACAGATTTAAAAGTAGCCATCCTTCAAAAAAAAAACTTCAAAACCAGACTTCAAAGAGAAACTGCAGAGCTACAATTCATTTGCAAACTTAACACTATTAATTTGGGCTTGAATAGGGACTGGGAGTGGCTGGCTCACTACAAAATCAATTTTCCCTCTCTTGGTATGGACACCTCCTCATCACTGGGAATGGACCACATCCACACTGATTGAATTGGCCCTGTCAACACTGGTTCTCCACTTGTAAGGTAACTCCTTTCTTTTCAGGTGTCGGTATATTTATGCCTGTATCTATAATTTTCACTCCATGCATCTGAAGAAGTGGGTTTTTTACCCACGAAAGCTTATGCCCAAATAAATCTGTTAGTCTTTAAGGTGCCACCGGACTCCTTGTTGTTTTTGTGGATACAGACTAACACAGCTACCCCTCTGATACTTGAATCAACTCAGTCAATCCACACATGGGCAGTTTGACGACCAAGCCAAATGGTAAGGAACAAACAAGCGTTGAACAAACCAACACAAAGCAGTAAAAATTAGGCTGAGCACGTGCAAAATAAAAAAACGCCACCCACCCATACACACACACACACACACACACACACACACACACTCACCAAGTTTTTATGGCAATACAAGTATCAAAACAACATTATATAACTGCAAAAACAGAGCTCGTCACATAAAATCCTGGCCCTCTGTAGCCTCACGTCAATCCATCGGACATGCTGCTACAAAAATTATCGTGCCCTCTGATCACATCCTGTCCCTCTTCAAATCCCACACTGGTTCCCCTCAGCCAAGGCCCTGCTCAGTCTCAGATACCAACCCTCATTCAAGCTGGGCCATGTTACTATTACTGGGTATTACGGTACAACATACAGGCCCCTAAATGGGCTAAGGGTTCCACCAACTCCTACTAACAGGCAGTTCCTGCCCTGAGGAGCTTACGGTCTAAGCAGATAAGACAGACAAATGGTGGCAGGGGAAAGAGAGGAGAAGTAACCCGCCCAATGTAAATCCAGCAGGCCAGTGGCAGAGCTAAGACCACAACCCAGCTCTCCTAATTCCCAGGCCGCTGCCCTTGGCATTAGACCACATTGCCACTCAACTAAACAAATGCCCCCTTCATTTCTTCCTCCCAGCTCTGTCTATGCCTTTTTCCCATGCAGCCATTCCTTCCTACGCTCCTCCCCTGGTGCTGGATCTCTCTCCTACATTGGGCCCTCCATGCTTCCTCCTTACAGCTCTTCCTTGAAACACGCTTTTCCTGTGAACCCGACGCAGAAAATACAAATTCCAGAGGAAATACATGGAGCCTAGCAAGACAGCTGCTAACCCTTCTCACTCAGTCACCTTCTTTTGCTGCATACCCCTGTGCCTACCCTTGTCTGTGCCTTTTAAGAGCTGAGCTTCCCAGACAGAGAGTCTGGGTGAGTCGCTGTGAAGCTCTCGTAATGCACAGCTAGTTGGAACGGGACACAGAAAAAAGCAGAGCTCTTCTTGCAAGCATCTTAAGCACTTAAAAAGGAACCAGGAAATAGCCTGAGTGGAAGAACGGAGTAGTTAAAAGCCCCATCAGAGCTGAAACTCTCTGGAAATATGGAAAACAACTGGAGAAGGTTCAAACAGTATGATCACTGAACACCACTACTCCCCCTCCCCCAAATTATATCTGATCTCAAAGCACGTTACAAAGGAGGAGGTATCCATTTTACAGATGGGGAAACTGAGGCGCAGAGGGATGAAGTGACTTGCCCAAGGCCACCCAGCAGGCCAGTGGCAGAAACAGGAAGAGACTGCAACTCTGCTGAATCTGAGTCCAGTGAGCTATCCACAAGACCACACTGGCCCTTCTCTCCATGTGCAGCTGATAGTGGTATTAGGGACTAGCATTGTAAAAGCTTCAGAAACAGAAACTTGTCTTCCTACCACTTCTCCATAAAGCACCTACCTGACTTAGCAAAGCTATGTCAAATAATAATTAAAATAGGACACATTATTTATATTACAATAGTGCCCAGAGGCCCGAGTCACAGATTAAGGCCCCATTACGCTAGGCACTGTACATACATTTAATGACAAGACAGTCCCAGTCCAGAGACTTTACAAACTAACTGTAAGATAAGAGACAACAGGTGTAGATAGACAAACGGGGGAGTACAAGGCAACAGTGAGACAGTTATAAATAGTGTAATAGGAACTAATGGGCTAGAAGCTAATGGGCTAGATCTAATAATAACATCTAGCTCTTATATAGTGCTTTTCATTCATATATCTCAAAGGACAGCAGTATGATTATCTCATTTCACAGATGGGGAAACTGAGGCACAGAGTTATTAGGTTTCATTACCTAGAATAGAGAGGTTAGATAAATACATAGAATACTCTTGCTGGCAGGTTGGAATGTAACCCTACTTATTTCTTAGAATTCAGAATGATAACACATGTAAGAACTCAAAAACAGAGAGAGACAAAGCAGAGACCATAATATAATAACATTTAACATTCCTGTGGTGGGAAGAACACCTCAACAGCCCAACACTGTGGCATTTAATTTCAGAAAGGGGAACTATGCAAAAATGAAGAGGTTAGTTAAACAGAAATGAAAAGGTACAGTGACTAGAGTGAAATCCCTGCAAGCTGCATGGACACTTTTCAAAGACACCATAACAGAGGCCCAACTTAAATGTATACCCCAAATTACAAAACACAGTAAAAGAACTAAAAAAGAGCCACCGTGGCTTAACAACATGTAAAAGAAGCAGTGAGAGATAAGAGGCATCTTTTAAAAAGTGGAAGTCAAATCCTAGTGAGGTAAATAGAAAGGAGCATAAACACTGCCAAATTAAGTGTAAAAATGTAATGAGAAAAGCCAAAAAGGAGTTTGAAGAACAGCTAGCCAAAAAGTCAAAAGGTAATAACAAAATGTTTTTTCAGTACATCAGAAGCAGGAAGCCTGCTAAACAACCAGTGGGGCCTCTGGACGATCAAGATAGAAAAGGAGCACTTAAAGACAATCAAGTCATTGCAGAGAAACTAAATGAATTTTTTGCTTCAGTCTTCACGGCTGAGGATGTTGGGGAGATTCCCAAACCTGAGCCGTCCTTTGTAGGTGAAAAATCTGAGGAATTGTCACAGATTGAAGTGTCATTAGTGGAGGTTTTGGAATTAATTGATAAACTTAACAGTAACAAGTCACCGGGACCAGATGGCATTCACCCAAGAGTTCTGAAAGAACTCAAATGTGAAATTGCGGAACTATTAACTATGGTTTGTAACCTGTCCTTTAAATCAGCTTCTGTACCCAGTGATTGGAAGATAACTAATGTAATGCCAATATTTAAAAAGGGCTCTAGAGGTGATCCCAGCAATTATAGACCAGTAAGTCTAACGTCAGTACTAGGCAAATTAGTTGAAACAATAGTTAAGAATAAAATTTTCAGACACATAGAAGAACATAAATTGTTGAGCAAAAGTCAACATGGTTTCTGTAAAGGGAAATCATGTCTTACTAATCTACTAGAATTCTTTGAAGGGGTCAACAAACATGTGGACAAGGGGGATCCAGTGGACATAGTGTACTTAGATTTCCAGAAAACCTCTGACAAGGTCCCTCATCAAAGGCTCTTACGTAAATTAAGCTGTCATGGGATAAGAGAGAAGATCCTTTCATGGATTGAGAACTGGTTAAAAGACAGGGAACAAAGGGTAGGAATAAATGGTAAATTCTCAGAATGGAGAGGGGTAACTAGTGGTGTTCCCCAAGGGTCAGTCCGAGGACCAATCCTATTCAACTTATTCATAAATGATCTGGAGAAAGGGGTAAACAGTGAGGTGGCAAAGTCTACAGACGATACTAAACTGCTCAAGATAGTTAAGACCAAAGCAGACTGTGAGGAACTTCAAAAAGATCTCACAAAACTAAGTGATTGGGCAACAAAATGGCAAATGAAATATAATGTGGATAAATGTAAAGTAATGCACATTGGGAAAAATAACTCCAACTATACATACAATATGATGGGGGATAATTTAGCTAAAACTGATCAGGAAAGAGATCTTGG
Source organism: Malaclemys terrapin pileata (assembly GCF_027887155.1). NCBI lineage: Eukaryota > Metazoa > Chordata > Testudines > Emydidae > Malaclemys > Malaclemys terrapin. Next base: position 274,467,341 of record NC_071506.1, read on the forward strand.
AGTCATCATGGATAGTTCTCTGAAGATGTCAACGCAGTGTGCGGCAGCAGTCAAAAAAGCAAACAAGATGTTAGAAATCATTAAAAAGGGATAGAGAATAAGACGGAGAATATCTTACTGCCCTTATATAAATCCATGGTACACCCACATCTTGAATACTGTGTACAGATGTGGTCTCCTCATCTCAAAAAAGATATACTGGCATTAGAAAAGGTTCAGAGAAGGGCAACTAAAACGATTAGGGGTTTGGAACGGGTCCCATATGAGGAGAGATTAAAGAGGCACTAGGACTTTTCAGCTTGGAAAAGAGGAGACTAAGGGGGGATATGATAGAGGTATATAAAATCATGAGTGATGTGGAGAAAGTGAATAAGGAAAAGTTATTTACTTGTTCCCATAATATAAGAACTAGGGGCCACCAAATGAAATTAATGGGCAGCAGGTTTAAAACAAATAAAAGGAAGTTCTTCTTCATACAGCGCACAGTCAACCTGTGGAACTCCTTGCCTGAGGAGGTTGTGAAGGCTAGGACTATAACAGGGTTTAAAAGAGAACTGGATAAATTCATGGAGGTTAAGTCCATTAATGGCTATTAACCAGGATGGGTAAGGAATGGTGTCCCTAGCCTCTGTTTTGTCAGATGGTGGAGATGGATGGCAGGAGAGAGATCACTTGATCATTACCTGTTAGGTTCACTCCCTCTGGGCCACCTGGCATTGGCCATTGTCGGTAGACAGGATACAGGGCTGGATGGACCTTTGGTCTGACCCAGTATGGCCGTTCTTATGTCCTTAGGCTGCTCCCTAAAATCTGAGCGGCACAACTCACCCCAGCTTACTCTAAACTGGCTGTCTACTAACTGACTGCTTCTGGGCCCAAGCAGGGGCCTGCTTTCCTACAGAGCCCCCTAGCCTGCCAGCAGGAGCAAGAACCCCCTGAAATTTAAAATGACAACCTACAATTTTAAAATAGGGCAGCAGATTTTACCCTGGACTTTCTCTGCCCTGTGCTGATTGGCTGTTTGTGCCAATCCTCCTCCAGAGTCTCTTCCCCTCAGCTTCACTCCACACCTGCCTCCTAACCCTTTGCTCCCCAGCCCTGGCCCCTCACCTCCCTTGCCTTCAGTGTCCCCTCTCCCTCCAAACTAAGCCCACCAGAAATATATATATATATATTTTTAAAGTCATTGCACTACATGCCATTTACTGCCACCACATTGATCACTTCTGCACATGTGTTCTACCCCTCTCCGTTGCCTGTGTGTGGCTGGTCTATTTAGATTGTAAGCACTTCAGGGCAAGGACTGTCTATTATTCTGTGTTTGCACAACAGGGCCTCATCCTTGGCTGGCCCATAGGCATTACAATTATAAACATGATTAGTAATAATAACATTAAACGGGTCTCATTATATTCACCTACCTCGTGGGAGCTGAGGAGCTAAGTTCATTAATGTTTATAAAGTGGTTTTTTTTAGATCCTTGGATAGAAGATACATAGGGACCCTTTCTATTGACTTCAGTGGGCTTTGGCTCGGGCTCTATAGAAATGCACAAAATGTTATTCTATAGAGTAATAACACATGGAGGAAAGAACTGCCCAGCCTCTCAGTTTGGGACATCTGCTGTCAGTTCATATACCCAGTTTTCTGGTTTGCACTCACTCACTGGCTCAAGCCTGGGGTCAAAGGTTTCTTTTTCAGCGTACACACTTCTGGGTAATGATTTTCCAGCTCAAAGAATCTTCTGATGGTAAATGTGGCAATTCTTGTCCATTATAAACTGCCTTCGGCAAATTCAGTATTCACTGCCCCTATTCAAGCACTGACTTTGTTGTTTGTTGATCTCTCCAGATCAAGCAGAATAAACCCACAGAAAGGACTTCACAGAACGTAATTTATATTTGGGGACCAAGGTCCACAGTGTTCATGGTCATATGAGATCCCATCTTGCTTCCTGGATGAGCAGAGATGTTACCATTGCCAAATTCTGACTTCAGTAGTTATATTTTGTCTACAGTTCCCCACGTGAGAGCCAACTGGAGAGACCACTGCTCTTCCTAAAAGCCCCCCAAATTAGTGGATCATTTACATTAATTCAGTTGGGGCCCAGCCTACCGATAAGGCCTGGTCATCATTTTGTATTAGACCTGCAAGAGCAATCTATTCACAAGAGTATTTTGCATCATCAAGAGCGGCTCTTCACTGCTGTGCAAAATCTTTCCAGTGAAGCAACAGACCTTGATGCTGTGCACGACGCTGGGAAAACTGGCTGGTTTGGGGCAGGACCGTTCTTGTCCGGTCTCTGCTCTTGCAGCGCCACAGAGCAGCCGGAGCAATGGCAGGCTTTGAAGGCCTTGCAAGACGTGCCCACTCCTGCTTGGTGGGCACTGCTCAAAACTGGAAAGGGAACTCACCCGGAGCCTATTCCTGTGGCATATGACAATAAATCCAAGAGAGGGAGATCGCTCCTTTGGGCAGCTCGGCAAGCTAGCTACCACAGAATCAAAGTGAATTTTAAAGGCTGCTTGCTGCAATTTCTAGTTAGTTGCGATTTGGTGAGCTATTAAGAGTTACTCAACCAGTGAACCCCGCAGATGGAACTCTGCCCTTGACAAGCCTGAGCAGCTCTGAGCAGCCCATCACCTCTGCTCTCACCCCGGCCTCCCTACCCCGACCCCTCCATTTCTCACACACCCAGCTTCTCTCCTCTAAGCTTCGCACTCCCAAACCTCAGCTTCCCCCCCACACTTAGACTCAGACTATAAGGCCAGAAGGGGCCATCGTGATCATCTAGTCTGACCTCCTGCACATTGCAGGACACAGACCCTCACCCACCTGCTCCTGTGATAGACCCATAACCTCTGGTAGAGCTACTGGAGCCCTCAAATCCTGATGTCACGACTTCAGGTTACGGAGAATCGGCCATTTACTCTGATTCAAACCAGCAAGTGACCCGTGCCCCACGCTGCAGAGAAAGACGAATACTGGTGTTATTTCCGGAGGCTAGACAAAGAGCGGTTTTCCCAGGTGCCATAGCTTGTCCTTCCTGCACAAGCACACAGCCAGGCAAGTCTTGTATGCAGACCTGAGAAGAAGGATGGTTGTGTGTGTCATGTATTTCAGTACCAGATAAGGACTGGCTACAGAGTTTGCTTACACACACCAGATATGTTCATCAGAAGATCCTTTAATGCTCTGCTAGGTACGGCTGAGGTTCATTTAAATAAAGTATTTTACACATAGGGCCAGTTAGTGGCTGAACGGTATAATACTCCCTTACAATGGGTTTCAGACACTAGACTAGGACTCAGGAGATGTGGGTTTAAGTCCTGAGTTAGCCACAAATTTCTTGTGCAACTGTGGGCAGGTCACTCCATCTCTTTGTACCTCATGTCCCAGTCTGTAAAATGAAGGGCTGGTCTACACTGGGGTGGGGAGGAGGGGATCGATCTAAGATACGCAACTTCACCTACATGAATAGCATAGCTGAAGTTGAAGTATCTTAGATCGACTTACCTGGGGTCCACACGGCGCGGGATCGACGGCCGCGGCTCCCCCGTCGACTGCGCTACTGCCGCTCACTCTGGTGGAGTTCCGGAGTCGACGGGGAGCGCGTTTGGGGATCGATATATCGTGTCTTAATGAGATGCGATATATCGATCCCCGATAAATCGATTGCTAACCGCCGATACGGCGGGTAGTGAAGACGTAGGAGATATGATATTGATTGCCTTTGTAAAGCAGTGCGAGATATACTGATGAAAAGGGCTATATAAGAGTTGGGTATTATCTGTAAAATGAGGATAATATTGCTTCCTTTTCTCCCACAATCTAGCTGTCTTGCCTAGACCGCAAGCTCTTCTGGGCAGGAACTAGCTCCTAGGGTACGTCTACACTTGATACGCTACAGCAGCACAGCTACAGTTGCGCAGCGGTAGAGTAGGCAGTTACTACAGGATGGACGGGAGGGGCTGCTCTGTCGCTGTAGTAAATCCACCTCTCTGGGGAATAGTAGCTAGGTCGATGGAAGAATTCTTCTGTTAACCTAGCGGTGTCTATCCTGGGGCTTAGGTGGCTTAATTACATCGCATAGGGTGTGAAACTTAACTGTGTACTCTAGACCAGCCCTTACTAGGTCTATATATAACACATAGCACTATAGAGGCTCTGATCTTGGGTGGATCCTTAAGTCGCTACTGTAAACAATGGCCAGCGGTTTATTTCCTCCTCATAATCTTTTTAAGACTCTTTCTTTGCTTTGTATGGCAGAGCAAACATCTATCACCCTCTGGATCAGCTTGTTCTCGGCGCTTTTGCTCTTCCAATAGTAAGCCACCTCTCTTCAGTATGCAATTCGGTATACACAGCGTGTACCCTAACCACCAGCCTATTGAGTGGCTGAGTGTATGGCTCTGACGCTCAGACAGATATATGGCTGCAAAATGCTTCAACGAGACAGCACGTTTTGGGGGAAATGTTCCAACCAGCTCTGCTGCAATCTGGATTAGCTCCAGTGTTTTTCTAAGTAAGAGACTTTATGAGAGGGGAACAGCCTCAGAAGGACTGGCGGGAGCCATGCTCCACGCTGCTCTTTCATGCCAGCTCTCTGAGTCGTGGTGACCCTGCTCTCACCACTTACTTTTAATATTTAATTGGAGTCCTGCTGGGGGACTTTGCCCACCTAAGCTCCTAGCACCAAAGAGAGTGGACAAGAATAAGGATCAGCTGCATGGTTGCGAGGCGCATCAAGAAACAAATTATATGGCAGAGTCATATCCCAGGCTCAGACCAGCATTCTAGCAAGTAAGTGACTTAACTCTGAATTCTCCCCAGAACTATTATTCTGGGCTGTGATGGATTGCAGAAAGCTGAATTCACTCAGCCTAGAAATTACTGTGTACTCTTGTCAGCTGGGGGGCTGCATTGCTCAGATGGGAAACATTTATCGTGTTCTAGAAAGGTTAAGTAAAGTAGGAGCAGTGGGTTGAAATTAAGAAAAGGGACATATCATCTGAATCTCAGGAAACATGTCCCTAATGGTGAGATCAGGCTGTAGAATAATCTTCTAAAGGACCGCCACTGTGAGTCATTTAAAACTAGACATAATGCACCGCAAAAGTATACAGACCTAACCCCAGACTGGCCCACAGCAGATGGGACTAGATGATCTAATAAGTCTTTTCCTTCTCTAACATCTATGCTATTTCATTGAAACATCCTTGTATGTGAAACGGAAAGCGTCGTGGCCAAAGGTTTCAAAAGTGACTAGTGCTTTGGGTGCCCCACTCCTTGGGGGCCCAGTTTGAGAGGCCTTGAGGGGGACAGATTTTCAGGAAGAGCTCTGCCACCAAAATCAGGTCCTTTAACGTGTCTTCAGTTGGGCACCCAAAATCACTGGTTTCTTTTGAAAATCTTGGCCAGGCTATTCTTTTGGAGAATGCAAATGGCTACTGAAATACACTTTACAAACAAAGTGGAGCGTTTTAATGTGAAAATCTAATGTAGGAATGGTTTCAGTTTTTCCACAATCTTGTATTGTGAATTGTCATTGTAAATAAATAACTTACACCCAAACTGTAGCCAGTTATTGTTTCTATGAGAGCAATGTCTAGAGGACCCATTCAAAATCAGGGTCAAGAAGGTTCAGTACATATTGAAATATCAGTTTAATGATCTATAGACCAGTTCCTGATACTTTTGCTACTTATTCTTGGGGCTTGAATACACCCATATCTAGTTAACAGACATTAAACTAGACAGACATATTGATGGCAGCAGAGGCATACAAATGCTAAATATCACCTCCTCCAGTTACCACCTCAGTTAAGGAGAGGTAATTGGAAGATCACATAACTTTGGGACTAAAGGAAGGTACTAGACCAAATTGTGCCCTCAGATACAGACACAAAACTTCCATTAAAGTAGTTTATTTTTGCAAAGATAAAGAACTCTCCTTCTCTGGTATGTCTTCATTAGGGGATCTCTACCCTACTCTGGCAGAGGGATGGCCATGAAGATCCAGTAGGGTTCCAGCAGTGAGAGATTGAAATGACCTAACTCCTGCATCAGACTTAAATTGGACGTAAAGAGCACCTTTTAGCTGGATTTTACTTTGTAAAAGTTAATGTCGCAAAGAATGAGAAAAACGAGCACTGTTCTAGTTTATTCAGTGTTGCCTCTAGCCCTTGCCGTGCCTAGCACACTAGTGCTATACAAATACTGTACAAATACTATAATTTTTATTAGTAGCATTTCCCAAAATTTGAACAACCTTTCCCAAATGGTTTCAAGAGAGACAGACATAAAGGGGGAAATCCTGGCCCCAGTGAAGTCAATGGGAGTTTTGCCACCAACTTCAATAGGGCCAGGGCCGGAATTTCAACCCAAATGTCTCCTGATGGAGAAAACTCCAAGGGTGAGTTACTTTTACTTCCTCCCTGTAATTTACAAGCAGGCAACCTGGATAGAGTATGCACAATATCCCAGCCTTTGCTATCTCTCTCCCTTCTCTCTCAATTCCCTCTTTCCCTGCTCCTTTTAATCTGATTGAAAGTGTGGCTAAACACAAGGGGTTGGATGAGGATTCACACTTCAGGGTGCATAGCCAAGCTGGGCAGAGGAACTTTTGTATTTTCCTCCTCATTTCCATGCATCTGTAACCATCCTCAGGCTGTGCACTGAGGCCCCAGGACAGGAAATCATCCTTCATCAAGGCAGAATTTAAGCAGGTGGGATTAACTTGAAGCATGCTGACCTGCTTTCCTGAATCAGAACCATAAGCTGTGATGGGGTGTACAAACCCCACTCTGGGGAACAGGGGGTTAAGGAGCAGATCTGGTCACAGGAAGCTCCACCCAGCTGCGCCTGCTGGGAGTGCTCTCAATGGAGGTGGGTTTAAAAAGCGGAGCACACTCAGTCAGGGTACTCATGCAAGCAAGGAGCCCTGCACTGCCCTCCACTCAAAGCCGCTAGCCACTGCAGAAGAGACAGTGGAGTAGCTGCTCTTGAGTGTGGAAGGGAATCTCTTAACCCTCTCCTGGGGGGATGCTGTAAGCCAGGCCGGCAGCATGCCTCAGGAGAGGCAAGGATATGGTTAAAGTAACCGCGAGAATAGGCTGGGTGATACCTGAACTACCTGCCCCAGGGTTTCAACCTGCAGGATGAGAGTGCCCAGGTTCCCCTACCATCAACTCCCTGGACTTGAACCACTAAGCACTGCTGCCAACTATGGCTAGCCAGTGCTCTGACCACTCGGGGACAGGGTCTACCAAGATGGTCCCCATCACAAGCTGCACACACTGTGGTAGTTTCAGAAAGCTCATGATCTTTCCTATGATATTTCTGCCCTGTGACCGGGGTCCCAGGGGAAACCAGCTGAGGTCACACAATTAGGGTGAACTGCAAAGAATGGGGCAGACAATCCCCCCAAACTGGTGGATGTTCCAATACTTAGGTTTACCAAGCCAGCATAAAACAGCTTCTTTATTTCCCCACTGGTTTCTAAGAAGTCAACAACACAGTTTCCTTAAAGAAACCCAGCCCCAGGCCTCCACCTAGTTACCCAAGTCAGATATGATGAGGATTAATGAAAATCTTATTCATCATATAAAAAAGTTCTACCAATCCCAAAGGATCAGACACATTACCACCCAGGCTAATAAATATTCCAGATCTTACCCAAATACATGCTTGCAGCCAATTCTTCTGAACTAAACTAAAATTTATTAAAAAAGAAAAGGGTTCAAGATCAATATACATACAGACGTGTTCAATTCTTGAGGTTCAGATTCATAGCAGAGATGGTGAGCTTTGTAGTTGCAAAGAGTTCCTTTAGAATTTAGTCTATAGATTATAGTCCAATGTCCAATATCATATTCAGGGTGCTCCAGTTTAGGACTGGGATCTCAATCCTTATGGCTTAGACTTCCCCTCCATGAAACCTTAAGCAGATCTGAGATGACAGGATCAGAACCCAAGGGTCTCTTATACAGTTTTGCTTGACCACACAGTCCTGGGTAAACAACAGGCTTCTGATGTAACCTTCTGTTTTCTAAACCTCACAGGTAATTAATTACATGGATTAACATAAAATAATTTATCCATTAAGGAGTCTATCACAAACTTCAAAGAGACATATAGACAATGACATTATTTCACTCAAGATTCATCTAAATGTTAATATTCCCTTTTGATCGCTGAATCACTGGCTATAGTGACAGACAGGAACTGTCTGTTTACATGGCTAACATTTACAAGATTAATAAGTAAGCACACAATTAGTATCACCTTTAATTTCTAACAATATAGGTTTGCATTTCAAGATTCTAGCCTATCTAACATTGAATGGCCCTAATTACCATTCACATACTTTCTAACGTGTCTTTAAAGGTCAGCTTTGGGTTAGTTAGCTTGCAATCTGTTTAACCCTTTCTGGCCATGTGTTATACTTTGTATAAGATTCGTTGCAATTATATAACAGTGGTAGCAACAATGGTTTGCAGGATTATATTTTAATTAGATAATGTCACATGCCCCATTGAATGCCAGAGTATCTATAGAGACTCATGTTCGACCTTCCGCTGCCCCCATTCAGTCCAACTGATGTAAGGAGTTTGCAGAGGTGTCATGGAAGGTAGCGCTTAGCCCCTATAATATACACAGCTGCACGGTATAAATGGAATGGAGAGATTTTCAAAGGCTTTCCCCAGACTCACGGTGCATTGGTTTTGCTTCTTTTCTCTGCTGCCAGCAGGTAGAGAGTTGGAGCAGGTACGGAGGAGAGCATGGAAAGGGCTGATAAGCCGAGGCAGCCTCAGGCCTTTCACGCTGCCTTTGGCTCTCCAGGGAGCAGTTCAGCCCACCGAGCAGTGGCTCTAAGAAGAAACTCTGTCTCAGCATTAGTGGCCAGGTGAGCAGCTGATTTCCAAATGCCTCTAACCATTCTGTATTATTGATGTACTGAGATCCGGACTAACTGCAGCAACCAACCTCCAGCCCACCCTCAGGGAGCTCTTAAACACACAGTTCATATGCAGCGGACTCTAACCAACAGGGCCAGTTACAAACCTATAAAGCCCTAACTGGCCGCGAGGGGCCCCCTACCTCTCTCCCCTGCCGTATTGCCATAGCTGAGGTCAGCGGGGCATGCAAGCTGGGTATCCCTCATGAGGCAGCAGCTGACAGGGCATATTCTGTGAGGACTCTGGGATTCTGGAACTTGCTCTGCACCTTGGTCTGAAATAGCCCAGGTTTGGTGACCTTCCGGGCACACTGCAAAAGCCCCTTGTTGGAGAGGGTTTTTGGAGAGGGCTAACGGTGCGCTTCCCACGACGAGGAAAGGTTTCTAGGTGATGGGCGGGCCGAGGTCCTGTTAAAATGATCACTGTGATGCTGCTGGGATTGTACTAACAATAGGCCAGGGCAGCTAGAGCCTTGGAGAGGCATCTATTTATTATTTCCAAATTAAATAAATCCTACAATAACACTTGCCTACTTGGAGCACAACCCCAGCAACAACACAAACCCATTGTAATAATAAGCCAACCCCACCCAATAGAACCACCAGCAGAGTACCCACTCGATTAGCAAGGGGGGGGTGTGTCCCGGAGACCCCTCTGCCCTCACCTCAGACAGTGGAGCAGAGGGTTGTCTCTTAAATGATAGGACGCCGAACTAAATCAGACCAGGACCTTCTCTTTGAAGGTTCATTTTAAGACCTCTGGTGTCTACTAAACGTTTTCAGAGTCAGACTCTGCCTTCTGACACGTATCGGCAACTCCCAGTGAGGTCAAGCGCATCCCTGAGACTGGAATCAGGTCCCCTGGTTCATCGAGTGCAGCCTTCACCACAAGCGTTCCTCCACCCTCTTTCTACAAGGCTCTGACTGCACATTTTCCTGCACGATTTCTCCAGGGGCGTAGTATTAGCTCTTCACATTGGTGTGTCCCTGAGCTATTGCTAGTGCTCTCCAGTGGGGTGGTGCATTCTCCTGGTGCTAGTTCTCTTCTCTGCTGCAGTTTCACTGAAATCAGTAGATTATCAGTACCTACCAGGTATAGCTTGGTGACATTTTTCAACTGAAACTTTTTTTTCACCCTGCAAAAAAAAAAATGAATGAAGATTTGGCAACTCTGAAACATTTCACATGTGGATGTCATCAGATTGCTTTGGTGGGGGGGGGGGGGGGGGGGAAACAAACCTAAATAACATTCCAAAAAAATAAAAACACTTCATTTCAACATTTCTGAAATTAAACATTCTGACTTTTCAATTCAAAATTTCCTTTCACTGTATTTAATGTTTTAAAATATTTTAAAAATTCTCAAAATTGAAACAAAACATTATGTTTTGAGTCAAACAAAACACGGTCTCTGACCCCCAATTTTTTTTCCAGCTTTTTGATTGGCTGAAAATTTCAAAAACTTTTGTTTTCAGCTCAACCCAAAACAATTACAAAAAAAATTAGAATTGCCTGCAACCAAACAAATCAATTATTCTCACAGATCTCCTACCTGGTACCTTCAGCGGTACATGTCCATCCTTTCTCAATGTACCTGGGAGCATTTAGTCACACACACCCTTAGCAGAAGCAGAGCAGAAGCCAGAGAAAGAAGGAGAGGAGACTAACGAGAGTGAAAACTGTGAGGAAAGACTATACATTACTTGGCTAACACGTACAGAGAAAAGTACACTGAGGAGTAGCTGGCGAGCTGCAGTTCTCTGCCCTATTGTTCTACTGCTTGTGTGCTCCTGGACACCACAGCCTTAGTAAGCTAATAATGATCTGCTGCTATTAATATTTGGATGACAGGAAATCAAAACACATTGACTATTACATTTATCTTGCTTATCATGTGCGTATAGATGTGAAGTATTTTATTTTAGGATGTCAACAGGGAGATGCTGTAACTGAGAAAATGAAGGTGCTCAATCTATTTAGCACATTGAAGAGATGCTTAAGAGGTGACTTGATCCAGTCTCTGAGTGAGAAGATGTCTGGTAGTAGACGACTCTAATTTAGCAGAGAAATTAGGCTTAATTTTTTAACAGCCAGGGTAGTTAACCATTGAGAAGCTTATCGAGGGGTGGGGTGGATTCGCCAACCCGTGGAGTCTTTAAATTAAGACTGGATCTCTTCCCAAAAGATGCGCTCTATCTAGTTCAACCACAAGTTGCTGGATTCATTGCAGGAATCCCTAGGGGAAGTTGTCTGACCTCTGTTATACACGAGGTCAGACTAGATGATCACAGTGGCTCCTTCTGCCTGTAAAATCTATCAAATCGCATTTCTCCATATCTCAAATATCAAAATCTCCAAGTCATCCCTGTGACGCTTCCCGGGGGTACTCAGAGTTGTGAGGCACCTCGCTACCACCTGCCCTTAGCGTGAGGAAGCCTTGTCTGTGCCGGCCAGGGGTCAGCCCCGTGACACCGCCAGCCCAGAGGTAACACAAGCACTGTCCTCTGAGCCTAAGCAGGTTCTGCTGTCCCTCTGCAGGTAAGGCACACTCCAACCCCCGAGCCCTTCGAGCATCCCCCCAGAGTGTCCAGCCTGTGTTCCGCTGGGCACTTGCAGAATTCACAGATCCGCTGTTCCCAAAGGACCAGTGCCCGCCAGCTTACCGCGCCACCCAACTCACCGCACTTCGATTTCTTTACAGGGAAAACAAGTAAAAGTTTGTTTAACAAAGTCTAAAGATTCTAGAAGTAGCATGCAAAAGATTTGGAAACAGGGGCTTCCATGTAAATTAAAATCATACCCCGCTTTCTAGAGCCTAAACTTAAGACATCCTCCTGTCTCACTAAAGGTAACTCACCCAAAGCTTTTCACACAGGGTTAAACTGCCAGACCAGCTGTGAACCTCCATTCATAAAATAAGCCGACTGGCAGCTTGTCCCCTACATGAAGGATACCTGGGTGTACCACTGCACCCTCAGATATAGTTCCAGAAATCCATTGTCTTCACTTGTAAACAGGGTACCCCTTGCTGCTTGTTTTTTTACTAGAGAGAATCTCCCCTGGAGACTTCACAATTTCATGATTAGCATTTGCTCAGCCTTTAAATAGGTGTTCCTTGTGAAGTATATAGTACTCAGTTTACATATAGCCAGACACGTAGATAAGCATCTCCCAACTGAAAGGAACAGGTTTATCACCTTTTGGTGCCCAGCCCCAACTCAGACCTTAAGAACATATAGATACATGACTTCTTACAAATTATCTGCACATACGTTTCACAGTGATTGTCATGGCCAGTGTGACACAAGCTTTCAGTAGAGACTTTACATGCTACCCTTTGAGGAACTATTATGTCAATACCAGACCCACGGGATCCCTGTAACCCTATGCGCCCCTCTGCCCTTTGGCACCAGGAGGTCACTGGGTGGCAATCCCAAATTCAGACCCATGCCTTTATCCAAAATTCATATCAAAGCCAGAATTAGTATTTCATGAAACCTGAGTTTCAAAGGTTTCAGAGCCCCTCTGCCCCACCAAGACCTTTGAAAAACTGGGCATTTCCTGTACAGGAAAAAATGCATGTATTAAATGAACTGTATAGAAAGGAAATAAAGTGCCACATTCTGTCGTTTGTGTAGGTATCAGAACATACTGGATTGTGAAAGTGCTACATCAAAGCAAGACAACTGCAAGGTGAGCTACAGGCAAACTGGTTATTATACGAGGGATAGAAGAGAGTACAGACTGACACACTCTATTGTCCTAATGAATGAAAATCAGGCAATTCATAGGAGCTGGCTAGTGCCCTTCTCATGAGGGTTCAGTTCAGCTCAAGACTTGGTCACATCATTGGTATGCCCAATGCCCAGAGAATCAGACCCAGGAAAGGACACATTGGGTATGTCTACACTTGAAATGCTACAGCCGCACAACTGCTGCACTGTAGTGTTTCTAGTGTAGATGCTTACTATAGCGTCGCTGTAATAAACCCTCCTCTCCAAAAAGCAATAGGTAGGTGGATGGAAGAAGTCTTCTGTTGATCTGGTGGTGTCTACACCTGTGCTTAGATTGGCTTAATTATATCACACCAGTAGTGGAATTTTTCAGTCTTGAGTGATGTAGTTAAGTCAACCTAATTTTCTAGTGTAGACCAGCCCCTAGTATTCTATAACATTTTCCAAGTTTCCTTTTATAAAATTCAGTTGGTTTTGATTGAATATATAACAGGCTTTAGGACCTTGCAGAAACCTAAAACTATTAGCAGAATTTCCCACTGGCTAGACAGCTGATATGCGGTGACTGCTGTTTATCATGCTGTGATGAGTACGGTCTCATTGTTGACTTGTACTCCCCCATCTGCCTGTATCTACCTATTGTCTCTCATCTTCTACTTCGATTGTAAGCTCCTTTGTTCTGTGTTTGTACAGCACCTAGCGCAGTGGGGCCCTGATCCATGACTGGGGCCTCTAGGACCCAGGAATACAAATAATAAACCCACACCAGGGAAACCATTCAACTCCCGTTGAAGAGAGAGAAAGATTTAACTACCCTATTTTCACATGACTAAATTCAAGAGTTGAACCCATGTCTGAAGAGGTTAGTTGCTGATCTTGCAACCTGGGCTATACCCGTGTGTATTTTTATTTGTTTAGTAACTTAAAAAGGAACAAGAACGCAGATCTTCCCTTCCCCCCTTCCATCAGTCAGCACAATGCACTGGTCTTTCTGCATTAGGATGCAAGCAAAGTGTATTTGAACTCAATATTAAACAAACATTTCTGAAACAAATTATTTATTGTTATTATCAAGCATTTAAACAGTACTGGAGATATAGAGTCTGATTCTCTTCTCACATCAGCCTTATTGCTTTGTAATTTGATTGACTTCAATGCTGCCATTCCTGATTTACACCAGTGGAAGAGGGAATAGGATGTGGTCCAAACACAGCACTTTACAGAATGCAGAATAAGACAGTCCCTCTCACAAAAAAATATACTCTAGCATAGACAAGACAAAACATGGGACCACAGTTCAGGAGAAGGTGAGCCATGTGCAGATCAGGGTCGCTAGGGTTTATGGAAGGAGTGGTTTCTAGGGAGGAGCGGTCAGAAGGACAGGAGGAGAGTGATTGATGGAAGACTGTTCCAAGCCTAGTAACATGACAGAAGACATGAAGCTGAGAGTGGGTGATGGGGATCAGGACTGGGAGTAGAGTATTACAATCACAGTGCATTCCCTATGGACAGAGCTATGTGGGAGTCGATTTTGATGCATTTTTTAGATCATTGTGAGAAATGTTCTACAACAGGCTTCGGGGGGGGAAACCTTCCTTACCTCAAGGCCACATCAATGATGAGTTAAGGAACAAATCCATGGAGAACCTCATCTTCCCTCAAACCAGTATCACTACAATGAATTCCAGGAGACTTCAGACCAGCTTTGACACCGGTAAAGCTGCTCCCACTTCACGGCTTACGGCTTTCCCTTTTGCAGACAGCATCATTCAGTGGCAGTTTTAGGAAGAGTGAAACGGAGTTCAGCATAGTGACAACCACCCAGTCTCTGACCCAGGGGGCTAAACTCTGGACTGAATTGTCCTTCTCTTCATCCCAGAGCAATAGCGGGAGGCAACAATGGAGTGCTGCAACCTCCACAGGGAGGGAATCAGCCAGAAAGGTTAGTGAACTCTCTTCTTCCAAACCTCCCAAGAAATGTATTTCCCTTTGGCCTTCAGGGCCAAACCCTGCTGCCTTTGAACACAGTGGTGAAATGCCAATTGTTGTCATGGGATAGGGAAGCACTACTGTAGAATGGTGAGCGGAACTGAGGAAAGGAGATCAGGTTTCAGGAAGGACAGATATTGGTGTGAGACTAGATGCTCAGAAAAGTAGGGCTGGGGGTTGCTCCCGGGTGTGGCTAGGAGACAAACAGCAGAGCCTAATGCACGCAACGCTGGCTTCTCTGCATCACTAACACCATGTTTCTTATAACTCACAGTGCTTGCTGCAACACGTATTGCTAGTGAAACAAGCACACTACCAGCTTCCCAAGCACATACCATGTTTCCTGTGGACCAGTTTTTGCCACCTGTACTTACGTGCTCCATGAGCCGCCCCGCTGGGTTCAATGGAACTACTTCTGGAGTACGGTACTACTTCCTGGGAGTAATAGTGACAGAATCTGGCCCTTCATTAGTAATTGGTGGTGTTTGTAAGGGGAAATGTATTAGCTTTTTAGCATTAATTCATGTGACCAGTGAATAACACTGAGGAGAGCCAGGAAACATCCACTGGTGAGAACAAACGCATTTCCGCTTGTAGTTTAAACTAGATTTGAACCCTATTCTGCAGTGGGTACAAATCCACTGTGAGACGAAGTCCCCTCCTCCACAGCCCTCCTAATCTAAACCCACGTCCTTCTGACCCAGAAACACAGCTCAGCCTAGGCCATCCGGGCCTCAGTGATTTCAAACGGGCTGTTGCCAGCAACAAGGGGCACGTGCCCCAACATCTACTAAGTACCCTGAAAATCCTTGGGTGACGCAGAAAACACAGTCACACAAACGCACTCCGAGTACCTTCACGACAGTCATAGAACTGAGGCCATACTGGATCTCGTTGGGCATACTCTTTCTGAGACCAACCAGCAAAGACAGGGGAGCTGCTTGCCCAGTTTTCTACACCGCTTGGCAGCGGAGACAGTGAAGGAATCGACTATAAATCAAAAAGTCTTGGAAGAAGGGAGTTAATGAGCCGTGACACTTTGGCGGAGGGGGTGGGGGTGAAGCACAAACCCGTAAGCCCTATAAAGAGAGTCAAACAAGATACTATTGCTAGTCATTAGCATCAAGGTAGACGACTCGCCATTGTACTGCTGGATAAGGCCCTTTTGAGACCCCCATGTGGAACAGCATGTAGCGCCGCTGTAGTGTAGAGCGTTACTGAGCGTGATTCCACAGGGGGGAGAGTATTCCCTGACTGAGGAGGCAACAAAGGACAACAAAGATAATTCCAGGCATGAGAAATCTACATGCCGTAGGGCCAAGTTAAAGAAAGGGACGGGCTTACCTCTGTCAGAAAGATGAGACAATGAGGTGACCTTAAAAAAGCTGGCAAAACATTGCCCAGGACTTCGGGTTGATAGGCAAATAAAGCTTTCTGGAAATGGCTAAAAAATAAGGAATACAATCGCCAAGGGCCAGATTTTGATTTCTTTACTTGCATGGAGTAGTACCTTACTCACTAAATATGCTGTTGAAACCAATGCGACTACTCCTGGAGTAATTTATTAAGGGGGACATAACTGAGGCCAAAATTAAGAGTAAACAGGGTATGGATTTGGTGACCTGACTTACCCTGGGGTAACTGGTTAAGTGGTTCTGGAGCATGCTTAGGTGAAGTTGTGACAATGTCAGTAATATGGAGTGGAATCCTTAGTATTAGTTAGAAGTGCCTGGAATCAAAACATTGTCAGGTCTCTGGGGCTGGTGCACTCTCCTGATTACAAAACAATGTGGGCTTGATGATAGCATGCCAAAGGGTAATATGCAGCGGGTCTATCAGAACCGCGATGGGACAATATACCCTATGGTCTAATTGCTTTCCATACATGCCAGTGCCTAGCAAGGTTCCTACAGTCTGTTTATGGACATGTAACTGTTCAGCTAGCAGCTCAGACTGGTCTCATTCCCATACAGGAAGTGAAGCTCTCCAGGAAAAGTAAGACGCCCATCGCTAAAGTGCCGGATACAGCCTGTGACTCAGCCACCGGCAAGCGCAGTGAGTTTCTGATTTATTTTGGTTCCTGGGTGACCTCAGCTGTTCTGCTGCCAGGTCTCTGATTGCGCCGATCACAAAAGTGGGGTCATCCTCAGCTCTTGTGCAAACCCACTGATATAAGTTAAATCAATCCTGAAAGCAGAATTTGACCAGGGTCATTCTTGCCAGCATCAGTGGCAGCTTGGTTGGCAAGGAGAGGTAGCTTGATGGGTCTGTCTTCCCTAGAGAGATACGGACACAGTACAGAGTCGCTCTCCAGGAGCCAAAGAAGAGGGCAAATTATCTAGCAAATAAGACATACTGTAAATTACTCAAAGCAAATCAAATGTAAATCTGTCATTTCATTGACTTAGCAAGGATGTGTCACAGCGAGGTTTTTTAGCCTCAAAGCATTAGACATTATTATAGTTCAAGTTTAGAAATTGAGAAACTGAGGCACATTACTCTGAAGTGACTTGCTCATGACCACACACTGAGCCCATGAGAGCAGGGGTGGAATGCAGAAGCTGCTGGCACCCGGGCCAGTGCTCAGTCCACTTAGATCATGTTGACAATCTCTCTACTATTAGTCTCTAGGCTAATGTTTAAAAATAGGTGATATCAAATTAGTCCATGTTTAGCCTGGATGGGTTTGCACTGCATTTGAGATGAAATAATTGTTCTGTGCTACTCAGTGAGCTATGCGGTTTATTTTGTACATAACTTATGATTGAACTACAGCACTCTTGGCGTGATTCCATTTCAGGCATTGCCCAGGTGATGAATCAGACCCAGTCATCATTGGCTTAAGATAGTATATAGTAAGTGATCCCAGTGCTGCGATCTCAGTAGAGCCTAGCCATTGCTTTTGTACTATCTTTAGGAATGTACTCAATAGTACAGCTATTTGGGAAAAAGAGCAGATCAGGAGAACATGGAGGTATCTGGTTCCCACCCGCTTTTTAAACAGAAAGGTGGTGGGAATCATCATCATACCTTGCTAAATAGATATTGAGATCTTTGGGATACCATTAATGTTAGCTTCATCATTAATTTTACAACGCCAAGTATAGGAACAAAGCTCATCATCTGGCTGATGAATGATGATACACTATCAGAGGGGGAGCTGTGTTAGTCTGGTTCTGTAAAAAGCGACAAAGAGTCCTGTGGCACCTTATAGACTAACAGACGTATTGGAGCATAAGCTTTCGTGGGTGAATACCCACTTCGTCAGATGCATGGGTGATACACTATCTATTTTAGGATTTTATACTGCCTCCCATCATTGCAGTATCTGAGCACCTTCCATGTAAAAGCAATAGCAAAGTCCCCAGTGGACTTCATGGAGTCTCTGGCACTTCTCCCCTACAGGGGTCAGAATGCTGCTTGGGGTAGGCATTGGGAGGGGGTTGGGAAGAAAGGGGGTGTGTACATTGTGAGTGACTTACAGCAGACCAGCTTTCTCACAGAGGAAGGCTTAGTAACATTGCCTAGAAATGGTCGGACTCTGGATTAGCCACATCTCCTCTGGGAGATTGTTTCTTCCCTCCACACAGACTGCTTCGTCCCCAGCTCTGACATGCTTCATCTGGGGCTTTGAGGTCTACATTGTCCCAAAGGAGCCCAGCTATATCATTACTATACTCTTTCAATGGTAGCACCCTGTCAGGATCCTGGAAAGGGCAGTCAGGACCAAGGGTCAGAGCGGGGTCAAACTTGAGGCCAAGAGCAGTGGAGAAGTGCACAGTCAAGCTCCAGGCCAGGGTCAATACCAAGGATCACAGTCCGAGTCAGGTTTCAGGGTCCAAGTCAGGAAGTGAGGTCCAAATCAAGCCAAAGCCAGGAGGTCTAGAGCAGAAAGCAGGACTAGTTGTGGCAGCTACAGGAGATCAACACTATTGCCTGGACACTTCCTGGAACGCCCCTTTGGTTCATATGGGGTGAGGAGCCAATCAACAGCCATTAGGCTACTTATAGCTGCTGCTGGATGGCAGCACGGAAGCGTTCACTGCCTGGCAGCTCTGCAGGCCTGGCTTCAAGACCCTCTGGACCTTTAAATTATGCCCCATCTAGGTGCGCTCTCTGCCAGCCTGGGTTTGTCCAGAGGGGCTGTGTGGAAAGCAACCATGATGCCAGGGGGATGGACTTGGGATGGTGGGTCCCAGGATCGCTCTTCTGAGCTCCCAGACTACAAGGTATCAGAGTGAGCTGTGTTTGATTTTTGAGTCCAGTATCTCGTGGACCTTGTATTCATCATATCCTTGCATCTGCCCCAGAGGAGGCAGTGGTTGGGCTTTGTGAGTGAAGGGGTTGCTGACGTAGGGTTTTAGCAAGGAGATGTGGATTCTGTCAGGGAAGGCTCTTGACTGGCAAGATAGAATCATAGACTATCAGGGTTGGAAGAGACCTCAGGAGATCATCTAGTCCAACCCCCTGCTCAAAGCAGGACCAACCCCAACTAAATCATCTCATCCAGGGCTTTGTCAACTCTTAAAAACCTCTAAAGATGGAGATTCCACCACCTCCCTAGGTAACCCATTCCAATGCTTCACCACCCTCCTAGTGACATAGGCACAGGGCAGTGAGGCCCAATGGTCAGTATCCAGGGAGGAGAAGGAGGGACGGACTGGCTGGGGGGAGTTTTCACAAAATAGACCCAGGGGAATCATGACTCTCCCCCAGACCACCAGCTAAGCCCCTGACCCTCGAATGCTGGCACCCGATCAGCTGGATCCAGACCAACAGGGAAGGAGACCCTCAGGAGGGACAGAGTCCACTGAAGGTGGACCCTGGGACTGGGAAAACCTATGACCATTGCTGGGAGTGTGGCCTAGAGGGACACTTTTGGCAAGACTGCCCCTACATGGACTGTAGTTATGGGCAGGGCTGCATAGCCAGCCCTCGGGCCAGGAGAAAGGGTCCAGAAAAACTCATAGTACCAGTTCAGGTGGAAGGGAATCCCCACAACAGCCTTAGTAAACTCGGGATGTAGTCTGACAATTATTCGGGAGGGACTTGTTCCTGACCTTAAACTCTCCTGGACAAGTATACACCTTCAGTGTCTCCATGGGCATATACAGCCTTACCCCACCACATGGGTATCACTTGAGATCTACGGCCGGGAAGAAACCCTCCAAGTTGGCGTGGCTCCCAGGTTTGACCTACCCTGTAGTGTTGGAACGAGACTGGCTGAATTTTGGAAAATCTTGTGAGACCATGGTTGACAACCTCCAGGAGGAGGAGACGCAGGATTAACAAGGGGGGAACTCTTCAACCACTCCAGGGAACCCGACCCAGGAGAAAAACCGTCTCAACCCCCTGAGCCACCCGCCAAGACGTTCCCACCCCCAGGTACAAAATACCTTGTCGAAGAGTGGGAATTGGAGCATGATGAGGACTTCATACAGGAACAGAGGGAAGACCCATCTTTAAGTTGAGCCTGGGAGCAGGCAGCGACTCCAGATCAAGAGGGAGATGATACACCTCCCCACCCACACAAAAGGACCATGGTTTGAGATTCAAGGGGACCGCCTCTACCAAGTGGTGCAGGAACCCCAAACATGGGAAGTCATCTGACAGCTCTTGGTGCCCCGGAGACTGCGCCGGAGCCTTCTGCAGTTGGCTCATGCAGTACCTTGGGTGGGACACCTGGGTAGAGAGAAGACGCTCCAGAGGATAGCTCACCAGTTTTTCTGGCCTGGCAAACACCAGGCAGTGAGGGATTATTGTGCTTCCCGCCCTGAATGCCAGCGGGCAGGACCGAAAGGAGTACCTAGAGCCCGCCTTGTACCTCTCCCTGTGGTTGGCGTACCGTTTGAATGAATTGGCATGGATCTGGTGGGACACTAGAAAAGAGTCAGACAGGGAACTGGTTCATCCTCGTACTGGTTGATTATGTGGCACACTATCCCAAGGCCATTCCCTTACGCACGGCTACGGCCCCTAACATCGCGACGGAGCTAGTGAAGATTTTCGCTTGGGTTGGGATACCCAAGGAGATCCTAACTGATTAGGGCACCAATGTGTCCTCCAAACTGATAGCACAATTGTGTCACCTCATGAACATTCGGACCCTTAGGACTTCAGTGTACCAGCCACAAACCGATGGCTTAGTCGAACGCTTTAATGGAGCCCTGAAGTCAATGCTCCACAAGTCTGTAGAAGACGACCCCCAACGTTGGGATGCCTTATTGCCTGCTCTACTGTTCGCTACAGGCGAGGGCCCACAAGCGTCGACTGGGTTCTCTCCCTTTGAACTCCTCTATGGGAGGCAACCTCGGGGCACCTTGGACCTCCTGAAAGAGGAGTGGGAGGCACAAGAAATGCAGATCCTAGGAACCACCTACTATGTGTTATGGCTCTGGGAGAACCTGCAGGCCTTAGGCGCCTTTGCTCGAGAGAACTTGTTGCGAGCTCAGCAAACCCAGGAGCAAGAATATAACAAAGGGACTAAGGTACGCCATTTTGAGCCTGGAGACTGGGCTCTGCTATTATTGCCCTCTACTGAATCAAAGGTATTAGCCAAGTGGCAAGGTCCCTTTGAACTGTCTTGCCCAGGTAGGCCCAGCAGATTACCCAAATCAGGCTACCAGGGTGACAGAAAGAAGTACGCATGTACCACGTGAACTTGCTGAAAGCCTGGAAGGACAGAGAGGCTTTATTCATCACACCCTCACCCCTTGAACCGGAACTGGGACCATTAGTAGGAGACCCCTAGACTCTGGGCCAGTGATAATGGACGAGGACCTCAGCCCCACACAACAAGCACAGCTGCAATGGTGCCAGTGACTCCTGCGAGTGGTCAACCATTCAGGCATCGCCAGTTTCTTCTGTGGCATGCCGGGCAGGGAGTGGCCAGCTGCCTCCATGCTCTCCCAGGGTAGGCCTTCATCACAGGGTAGGGTGGCATGGGCAAACTATCAAGAACCTGACAAGGGCAGTCAGGACCAAGAGTTAGAGTAGGGCCAAATCTGAGGCTAAGAATAGCAGAAACATTTGTAGTCAAGTTCCAGGCTGGGGTAGATACCAAGGATCAGAGTCTGAGTCAGGTTTCAGGTCCAAATCAAGCCAGGAGTTCAAGAGCAGAATGCAGGAACGGTCATGGCAGCTGTAGGAGATCCACACAGTTGCCTGGACACTTCCTGGAATGCCCCTTAGATTTATACAGGATGGGGATCCAATCAGGAGCCATGAGGCTGCTGTCTGTCATACCCCTTGAGGCGGAACTTCCTGTGGTCTGTGTCTACAGCTGGTCATGGGTAGTGGAGCACAAGCTGGTTACTGCTGGGCCTTCCACACCCTTACATTCGATGACTGAACAAGCCATGTCTGCCTTCTATACCTCAACTGGGGATGCTTTCAACGTTATCAGTAGGTTGTAATGTGCCAAGACTAAGGAGCAGACGCGTTGGTGATACAGCAGTCTAGCGATGGGAAGATAAAGTCTATTGGATAGGTTGGAGCTGCATGGAGTTAAATTAGCCACTGAATCTGGTACATAATCACCTGGGAGATTTAAATTTTCATGACATTGTTCGAGATGTTTCTGCTGATCAGCATTTCACTGTCAAATAGATTCACATCCATGCAAACACTGACCACAGAACACATACCAAATGCACAAGAGGCATCATAGCACCAGTTGTTGCATTACTCTGCAGACCATCTCTTAGTTTTGTCCTAGACTCCAGTAACGCATTTAGCACTTGGCGAGATCATGTAGTAAACCTCAGCATCATGAGATGACCATGGCATCACTAGCCAGAAACCAGGCGATCCAAGGGCTGTTGTGAATGCTCAAGGAGTATGAGTATAGTGAAGGGAGTAAGTGCCAAGGAGGAAGAATGATTATTTAGTGTGGTCCAAAAGGGCATGATTAGGAGCAATGGGATTAAACAGAGCAATGGAAAATTTAGACTGACTATAAAGAAATATTTCCTAACAGTGAAGTCTGCGGGATCATGCAATAGCCTCCTAAAGGAAATGATGGAAAGCCAGTTGCTTGTGTCATTTAAAATTAAAGTGGGCCATGCACTGGAGACTAAGCTGCAGGTGCAGGACCTGGAACAATCTAGGTTAAAGAAGACTTAAGCATTCAAATCTTCTCATGGGGGAACCTTGACAACTGGAAAGAAGAGAGACAGCAGTCAGCCGTGGCACATGATGCATTGGCTTTTGGGTGTCTGTGTTTCACTCCTCTAACGGACAGAATACACTGATATGTATTTTTTACATTATTCAGGTTTTTTCTGGAGGGTGGGAGTTAACTGAAGGGCAAAGTAGGATGTGACATCAGTTCAGTGCAACAAAGATTAAATTGGTGTCTGATGTGACTACAAATTACCGCATGTTCAGAGCAACTGCAAAATATATATAATTTCTTCTCTTTTCCACTCCATTTTGTATTCATTTAAGAATGTATCTACAGGGAATTTTCAAAACTCAAAGTGGGGAGAGAGAGAAAGAGTGAGAGAAAGTGAGTGAGAGAGAGAGAGAGTGAGTGTATAGCTAGATTATATATTTCTTTCCCTGGTGTAAGGTTCACACATCCTTAGTACAGTAGGAACAGACCATAAAATATCCAGCATTCACTTTATTTTTATATTTGTTAGTTTACCACTAGCTTATGAAAGCATTTCTGTTAATGTACCTGTCCTTCTGATCAAGTATCAGGGGGTAGCCGTGTTAGTCTGTATCCACAGAAACAACGAGGAGCCTGGTGGCACCTTAAAGACTAACAGATTTATTTGGGCATAAGCTTTCGTGGGTAAAAAACCCACTTCTTCAGATGCATGATGTGAAAATTACAGATGCAGGCATTATTATACAGACACATGTCCTTCTGATAGTCTCTCTGATGTGCGGGCTTACACTGCCATCTAGTGGTAGTGTGGCTTCTTCCCTGTACTCCAAATCCTTGGACTGGACCTTCGCTATTGTACAAATCACCTGGCAGAGATTTATGTTGTTGAGTAGTGGAGTGCGGGGGGCTGAGGGAAGTAGTTGCTATTTAGGAGGGAATGTCTCGTCTCTTACTCCCTTGGCTGTGAGGAAACTGTTCTCCACCTTGAGGGAGGTGAGCACTGTGTCACTCTGCAGCAAATTAAGGAGCAATATTGCTGGGCTACGAAGATGTTCCCAAGTCGTCTTTAGCAAGGAGGATGGTGTCTGTGATATGAGGTGCCGAAGTGTGGGAAGCGGAAAGAAGAGAAAAATAAGAGGCACTTCTCTGGGCTCTAACACATCAGCACCTAGCACATTGGGGTCCTGGTCTAGACTAATACTCCTAGACTCCAAGGTAAGAGGAAGAAGAAGGATATGGGCCCGATCCCCAGCTGGTGTGCCTCAGTAGCACGCCACTGAAGTCAGTTGAGCTACATTAATTTACACCTGTTGAGGATAAAAGCAAAAAATCCTTACTTGTATTACAAATATTTCTTTCAATTTAATACATTTCTGGTACTTGCGATAGCACAGGTTATTAAAATAGAAATAATTTTGAAAAACTCATGTCCCTTTCACCATTTTCCCAGTATTTACCCTGTGCACATCTCTTTCCTTGGAGAATGATAAACTGGTCGGTTTTACAGAAATATCTTGTCTGTTTCTAGTCAATTTCACTCTCGGATTCTCATGCAAGACACTTCAATGTTTGGATGGCAAACTCTGCTTTTTTGTTTAAACAAAAGCTATTTTCCTATGCAATTGAAACAAACGGCAATCATAAAAACATTTCTATGGCATTTCTGTTTCTGTTTATAAACCTGCTTTTTTGCATCAACACTGACCCGTCTGTGTCTTTTTCACTCTGAATATTAGCTTTGTGGATGGATAGATTGAAGATTGGCACCATTTCTGTTAAGAAAACTGTTGCATCATTTCTATTTGTATGTAAAATATGTATTTTAAAAAGCCATCTCTCATACATATCATTTTGCCTGATCTGATGCGCAATTATGCAAAAATTTCAGAGGTTTTTGTCAATTGAGTCATATTGGTCTCTTCCCAGTGAACGACAATAAATGCACTGAATGTTGCTATACATGGACTGTTGGGACACTGTACTTAGTAAAGACCAGATTGTGATACCTTTACTCACTTACTCTACAAATACAACGGGACTACTAATGCTGTAAGGTACTGTTTAGTCATGAATAACGGTATCAAACTCTGGCCCTAATTTAGCAGGACAGAAACCTTGGCCGGAGGCCTGGAATACAGGCAGCTAATCAAATGAGAAGGGCAAGGATTTGTGACTGTCCTTGACACAAGCAGGGCTGTGCCTGTGTCCCAACAAACACAATTACTTTTCTAACACGACAACAGACAACTGAATGCAAAGTCTATTGTAACTAGCCAAGAGAGCTGGCTTTCAGTGGTTCATGTCTCTCACTGTGTCTCAGTTAGCAAGGAACTAAGGTGTTTTAAAATAGGGGTTCCAGGTACCTAGCTGTCTTTGGGGCAAGGAAGAAAGAGAGAGTGTAAAAGGATCTCCCCAAACCCAGCAGACCCTGCCTCTTCTTCAGTTTCCCAACTCTCATATGAGCTGGCAGGAGGCCAACTCACCAGCCATTTTGTCAATGAAGCTCCCATCATTGTCAGTATTTCATTCTCTTTTCCCCAGTGATTCCCTCATTGTTCAAACACAAGCATGGATCATAGAATCATAGAATATCAGGGTTGGAAGGGACCTCAGGAGGTCATCTAGTCCAACCCCCTGCTCAAAGCAGGACCAATTCCCAGCTAAATCATCCCAGCCAGGGCTTTGTCAAGCCTGACCTTAAAAACCTCTAAGGAAGGAGATTCCACCACCTCCCTAGGTAACCCATTCCAGTGCTTCACCACCCTCCTAGTGAAAAAGTTTTTCCTAATATCCAACCTAAACCTCCTCCACTGCAACTTGAGACCATTACTCCTTGTTATGTCATCTGCTACCACTAAGAACAGTCTAGATCCATCCTCTTTGGAACCCCCTTTCAGGTAGTTGAAAGCAGCTATCAAATCCCCCCTCATTCTTCTCTTCTGCAGACTAAACAATCCCAGTTCACTCAGCCTCTCCTCATAAGTCATGTGCTCCAGCCCCTTAATCATTTTTGTTGCTGTCTGCTGGACTCTTTCCAATTTTTCCACATCCTTCTTGTAGTGTGGGACCCAAAACTGGACACAGTACTCCAGATAAGGCCTCACTAATGCCGAATAGAGGGGAATGATCATATCCCTCGATCTGCTGGCAATGCTCCTATTTATACAGACCCAAATGCTGTTAGCCTTCTTGGCAACAAGGGCACACTGTTGACTCATATCCAGCTTCTCATCCACTGTAACCCCTAGGTCCTTTTCTGCAGAACTGCTGGCTAGCCACTCAGTCCCTAGTCTGTAGCAATGCATGGGATTCTTCCGTCCTAAGTGCAGGACTCTGTACTTGTCCTTGTTGAATCTCATCAGGTTTCTTTTGGCCCAGTTCTCTAATTTGTCATGGAAAGACATGGAGCCCAATCCTCAACTACCCGTTGAGCCCGACGATCTAGCCAGCTTTCTATCCACCTTATAGTCCATTCATCCAGCCTTCTTTAACTTGCTGGCAAGAATACTGTGAGAGACCATAACAAAAGCTTTGCTAAAGTCAAGGTGTATCATGTCCACCGCTTTCCCCATATCCACAGAGCCAGTTATCTCATCATAGAAGGCAATCAGGTTGGTCAGGCATGACTTGCCTATGGTGAATCCACGTTGACTGTTCCTGATCACCTTCCTCTCCTCCAAGTGCTTCAAAATTGATTCCTTGAGGACCTGCTCCATGATTTTTCCAGGGACTGAGGGGAGGTTGACTGGCCTCTGATTCCCCGGATCCTCCTTCTTCCCTTTTTTAAAGATGGGCACTACATTAGCCTTTTTCCAGTCATCTGGGACCTCCCCCCATCGCCATGAGTTTTCAAAGATAATGGCCAATGGCTCTGCAGTCACATCCACCAACTCCTTTAGCACCTTCGGATGCAGCTCATGCAGCCCCGTGGACTTGTGCTCATCCGTGGGATCAATAGGAATCAAGGCAGGTAAACCAGGCCCTGCCCCCTGGGTCGCCTGAGGTTTTGGCCAATTTTGTGTTGTTTAAAGTGCTACTGTGGCTTTTTGTTTTTACATTGATGGTGGTATATTATGGTTACATAGTGATTGTGGTCTATTATTTGAATTCATGAAAATGCTCTAAACAGAGGCGTATGAAATTAGCTGAAAAACATCAATTTACTTTCGACTTTAACTTATGCTGATCTAGTATTTAAATTCATGTGAAAATCTCTGGATTTTTCAATTGTTTTTGTTTACGTGGAATTATTCTTCTTCTTTCTCAGGGAACAGATGAATATTAGATTCTTTTCCATGTATTTAAAACTAATTGTATAATAATAGCTCTTAAATTATACATTGGACAGGGACTGAATTAACTATTTGGTGATTTGTGCCCCAGCTGTTAAAGTCAAGCTGCCACTGGTAGACACTCTTAAGATGGGATCTCAGCCAAGCGGCTACCGGCTGCTGTCTTCTCCGGCAACGTGGAGCCGCCCGACCCACACCCTGTTGTGCTCTGTCCTTGACCTGGTGCCTTGTCAATGCTCACTGCCTTTTCCTCTTCCCAGCATCCGTACGAAATTAATAGGTTGCAGCTCCACCGTGTGTCCTCGGTGTTCCCCAACTAGCCTGTCACTCCATTTGCTGACTCTTGCTTGTTATAGAGCTTATGAATAATCTTAGCTGAGCTGGTAAACATCTGACAACCCCTGCCATTTCCATTCCTGTGAGTCAGAACCTGGCTGGTAATCAATGAAACATATATTGCATGCTTACTCAGATCCCCGGCCTTCCCCCTCTCGATGGCTGAGATACCCCGTGCGGGGATATTTTATACGAGACTCTACCACAGCGTTATAGTGCCTTACTCAGAGACCACCTCATGCATGGCGTGCAATATCTTGTTGACATGGGAGATTAATGACTGTGGTCTCTGAACGATAGTTTCTCCAGGGCTCTTTTTTTTTTTTTCTTTCAGGTACTGCTCGCTTAACATTGTAGTTATATTCTTGAAATAGTGATGTTAAGCGAAATGATGTTAAACGAATCCAATTTCCCCATAACAATTAATGTAAATGGGGGAGGCGGGAGTTAGGTTCCAGGGAATTTTTTTTCACCAGACAAAAGACTATATATATATATATATATACACACACACACACACTATAAGTTTTAAACAAACAATTTAATACTGTACACAGCAATGATGATTGTGAAGCTTGGTTAAGATGGTGAAGTCAGAGGGTGGGATATTTCGGGAATGCCTTACTGCTAAATGATGAACTAGCACTCGGCTGAGCCCTCAGGGGTTAACACATTGTTGTTAATATAGCCTCATACTCTACAAGGCAACATGAATGGAAGGAGGGGAGACAGCATGGCAGACAGAGACACACACACCCTGTGTGTGTGAGAGAGAGATGCGCATTGCCCCTTTAAGTACACTGACCCACTCTAAGTACATTGCCTTTTTAAGTAGATCAGCAAGTTGAGACAGCAACTGCTGCTATCAAGCTCCCTCCATCCTGAGCCCTGTTGTGTTCCCCACCCCCGCCCCGCTCTATGGAGATGGGGTATGCGGGGGGCAGGATCAGGGGGAGGGGGACACCCTGATATTAGCCCCTAACCCCCCCCTCCACCCCCCGCACGGCAAGCAGGAGGCTCCCGGGAGCAGGTCCAAGGCAGAGGGCAGGAGCAGCACATGGCAGTGGAGGGAGGGACAGCTGAACTGCCAGCAATTGATAGCCTGCTGGGCGGCTGCCATACAGGGAACTTAGGGGAGTGGGGAGCTGCCAGTCCACCCTGGTTCCAAGCCCCCACCAGCTAGCTCCAATGGGCTGCTCTTTCTGCAAGCAGTGGACAAAGCAGGCAGCTGCCAAACAACGTCATAAGGGAGCATTGCGCAACTTTAAACGAGCATGTTCCCTAATTGATCAGCAACATAACAACGAAACAACGTTAACCAGGACGACTTTAAGTGAGGAGTTACTGTACTTAGATTTCTATCAGTACTGAGCAATCTTAACTTTCTTCCCTGATTCTAGTCTATCGAGGGAAACAAAAGAGCAGTTCCTAGAGGGGGTTGTTCTTGTGAGACACAGGTCTGAACCCAAACCCCTGGATCTCAGCAAGCGGCTACTAAATTGTGGCTTAATTGTGTATTTAAGACGCTGGCCAACAGTTAGGGTGGTGAGGATCTGAGCCACTCCAGGAACCGCAATAAGAAAGGAGAAATATACAGTATTGTAGGGCAGAGATACCCAACGATTGTAAAAAGGGATTTAGCAACATGCATTGGAAAAGTAGCATTCTCAAGCTATTTGGCCATTGTCACAAGGAAAATAGGTTGCCCACTGAGGGCCAAAATCTGCCCTCACTACAAATCCCACTGAGTTCTTATCCTTATTTATGTTACCCTAGTGCCTTCAGGCACCTACTGATAGCAGGGCCCCACTGTGCTAGGTGCTGTACAAACACATAGCAAGACATGGTCACGGCCGCAAAGACTTTACGATCTAAATAGCGAAGGAAGACAAAAGAAGTCTGGGGAACTGAGGCCCATAGGGTTGAAGTGGTTTCCCCAGTGCCACACAGGAAATCGGTGACAGAGCTGAGAATGGCAGCCATCTTGATTGCCAATCCACTGTCATGTCCAAACTTGTCCTTCATCTCTAGATGGTGGTAACCTTTCTACCTATATTTCTAGTGGCCACATTATACGAGCAGTCTCTTCTAGAGCAAGCCTACACCTTACAATTCCTCAGCGGGTAAGTTAGACCAACTTAGACGCCTCTAAGATGTCAGCAGAATGGGTGAAACGAGATCAAAAAGGAATCTGAGTGTAAAGGGACTAAGCTAATGCACTTTCTAACTTATACATCACCTCTGAATCTGGCTGACAGGCATAATTTGAAGGTGGACCGAGAGTCGAAGGCACTCAGACCTGCACACAGGGCCGGCTTTAGGAAGTGCAGGGCCCGATTCGAACAGTTTTGACGGGGCCCCGGCAGGAAACACATAAAAAAAACACGTGGGGCTTGTACTCACCCGACCGTGCTCCTAGTCTTTGGCGGCGGGTCCTTCACTCACTCCAGGTCTTCGGCGGCACTGAAGGACCCGCCGCCAAAGACCCGGAGTGCCTCCAGGTGAGTAAAAATTAAAAAGGTGCCTCTAGCCAGGGAAGGGATTCTCTGCCACTTGCCCCCCAATCTGGGCAGCCCTGATTGGGGGCTCTCTTAGGCGCGGGGCCCGATTCGGGGGAATTGGTGGAATTGGCCTAAAGCCGGCCCTGCCTGCACAGGATTAGCTCCAGTATTTTTCACTCAGGCCAACAATTCAAAAGAAAACATGAAACCCAAATAGAACACCTAGGTGCCGTTGTAACCCACACACCTTCTGGGTGTGGTGTTCTGGCCAAGCTAGTTGCACCGAGACCACTTAAAGAGAGAGATAAAATGAGTCTCCTCTACAGCCTTAGCTAAACAACCAGTTGGCTTTTAGCTCATGCCGTACAGGCTCATGCACTAAGCTCCAGAGGTCCCAGGTTCGATCCCACCCGCCAACGACCAGGGTCTGTTGGCATTACACAGTTTTCTACTTAGGGGGGGAAATTCCTTGCTGATCTCAGCTAGTGATCAGTTTCTGCTCTGAGGTATGAAGTCTGTCCACTCTTGTTGTTTGTATTCTAGCTAGGATAATGATAGGTGCTAGTGTTGTTTATATGTAGCACCCTTTTCCACAGTCTAAGAAGAAGAAAGGAAAAAATATAAGCTAAATAAAAAGAAATGCCTTTTAACCCGTGGAACTCATTGCCACATGATATTATGTAATGTAGTAGACTGCCCAACTGGCCATCTCTGTATCCTTCCTTATTTTATGTCCCTCTGCCATATCTCCTCTTGCTGTTCTCTTTTCCAAACCAAAGAGTTCTAGAAAAAATACACATCCATTTAAAAGCGAATTAGGAATCAGCTTGTGTTCATTAATACTTGTTATCATTGCTAGCTTTGAACATAGTAAAAATCTTGTGACAGTCACAAGGTGTCAATGCCGTGGCCCAAGGACCCTTGAGAATGACTCAGGAAAGTGCCTCTTCTCTGATGCGCAATATTTGGAAGCTTACACATCCCTTTACTGAATTACCGTGGGGCGGTGCTGAATAAATAAGCCTATCAGCATTGCAAGCTGCTAGGGCCAGTGACAACTCAAGACTCTCCCCCCCCCCCCCCCCGCCATAGCTGCAGGAACTCTTGATTGACTCAGCCTGATGGAACAGCAACTTCCGTATTCCCTAAAATAACCCATTTGGCTCATCCTCTCAACTTAGCCCAGCACACGGTGATAAAATCAGCTGTCAGAGACCAGTCAGAGACAGAGAACAGGATCAAGGGACACAGACTGGAGCAGGGCTTCTCCATAGGAACTTCTGCTGGGATTTTCTACCCAAAAGACACGACTGGCTGGATCTCTCTGTAAGTAAGCTTTTCCTTGGTGAGATTCTAGTGAAGATTTGCATGTATTATGTGAACAATGTACCATTGTAAAAGGCCCAATCCTGAAGTTCAGTGGGCGCTGAGGGCACTCAGCCCCTCACAGTATGAAGCTCCAAGTGAGTTTGCTGCCATTGGAAAGCAATGAATTTTGTCAGCCTGGAACCTAGTAAATCCAGATCTCTGTGGTCTCTTTTCCTCGGGAGGTTATTGTGTCTGTACCATGGGTTCTATTTTCTGTCTAGTGCAGCAAAATGTTGACTTGAGCATTATGGGATGCTTGAAATGGAGAGAGGGCTTTTAACATGGTGACAAAACCACTCCTCCCTTCCCCCATAACGAAGCAGCCAAGGTTGTTACAATTTCTAGCATCAGTGCAGCCATTTTAAATTCACGGGACAAGTTTCTCAGCTTCAGTTACTTTAATGGAGCTACATCAACTTATACTAGGGGGCTGGCCCATTGTAGCAGTCAGATCAGGGGTAGAATCCATGCTAAGTCCATGTGTTCTGCACATCAGCTAGCCAGATGGTGGTGATGGATAGATAGATTAGATAGATGATGATATTGTAAGAGGTAACACCGCATGTGACTTGCTAATTTGCATCTACGTGGCATTTGAGGACTGATCAGGATGAAACAGGTCCCACTTCAATTTATACCCTTCAGGAGCAAGTGGCAGTATAGATTTTGCAAAGGATAGAATCTGATTCCCCCCTCGTCACTCCCACACGTCAAACAATGAAGAAAGGATTTGTGTCTCCATATCCAGAGATCATTCATGGGGCCCGCTCTTGCGAGGTGCACAGCTCCTGTCTGAAGTCAGTGGGAGCAGCGGTTGCTCAGTATCTCTCAGGTTCAGGCTTATAGGTTATAACTTTTGGAAATTCTTTCGTCACTTCTATTCACTTGTGCAGCCCAGTAAGCGCCTTTGAACAAGCCCATGGATCTGTCAGATGCTTTGTAGCTTCAATCTCTCTCCTGTACTGCTGCATCTCTTTGCTTATTTGTTTAATGGGCACCAGAGCTGCAGCTCTAAAGTGCAGGTGTTGTCTAATGGGTGGAGCAGGGCACTGAGAGGCAAGAATCCTAGGAGCTAGTCTTGATTCTGCCACTGACTAACTGCATGACCTTGGACAAGTTCCTTAACCTCTTTGCTCCAGCCCCTCAGTTGGTGTGAAATGGCGTAGCTCCACAAACGTCAGTGGATTTACATCAGCCGAAGACCT
Source organism: Malaclemys terrapin pileata (assembly GCF_027887155.1). Taxonomy (NCBI): domain Eukaryota; kingdom Metazoa; phylum Chordata; order Testudines; family Emydidae; genus Malaclemys; species Malaclemys terrapin. Next base: position 274,499,841 of record NC_071506.1, read on the forward strand.
GGCCCGGTGTGTCTCTAAAAGAGGTGTACTATTATTTATCCTGTTGTCGAGCAGTTTTAAATCATCAGGCGCTATTGACATGCAAAATATGTTCTTCATTCATTTATTCTCTTGTTGTTATCATTTCTTTCTGGGATTTACCCACTGGCATTCTGCCAACTCCTGCAAGGACAACAGGGCTGCTTTTTCCCCTCCCAGTCATTGGCTAAAAACAGCTTCAACCACTTCCTTTTAGTAGAAAAATGAGAGAGAGAGAGAGAGAGAGAGATTCCATCTGCTATCATAGCTACTTAAAGAGGGGAACAAAATGTGAAGAAGCTCCCCCGGTCCAACCAGGTGGTAGACGGTTCACTAGTCTAAGTGTGAGTAAAGAGAACCTTAGGCTGTGGGTGGGAAATGTTATGATGCACATTCAGGCCCATAAGCGCCTTGAACTATTAGTTATTTCTAAGGAAAGGAAACAAATGAAGCTCAAGATGATTCCCTGAGGCACATTCCTGAAAAGCTGAGGGCTCATCTACTCATAAAAGTTGTACCCCTGTAACTATCCCGGGATAGCTAAAGCAGTACAACTGCCCCTAGTGCGGGCACAGGTACATCAGGCTAAAGGTGTTTGATACTGGTTCAGCTTACTTCTGCGTGGGACTGGGAATAAGCTATACCAGTATTAGGCACCGTTATACCAATAGAACATGTCCACTCGAGGGGTTGTAATGGTATAAATGTAATCAGTAACACATCACACCACTAACTGATATAGCTATACCAGTTCTAAACCTGTGTGCAGACCAAGTCTGAGAGGCACAGAGATAGCTGGAAAGTAGCAAAATATTATTATAATTAAGCACCCAACACTACCCATAGGAGATTTCTGGCTAACATTGATTTCACTCCACTGATTTTGTCCTTTAGCTCATCCTCTCAAAGATGTCATAGATGAAATCCCCACAGAGAATTCCGTAGTGTCAGCTACTACCCAGTAACTCATTCACTGGTGACTCCCTCAATGTTACTAAGTACCACCCTCCCCGCCACACACACTTCCTGGTCTCTAGAGATCTCATTGCCTGGCAGAGCTCAGACCCTCTTTATTCTACCCAAGGAATGGATTTCCCAGGAGAATTTTTCTCTTTTCCAGGCAGGAGCTCTCAAAACGGCATTGAGAGCAGCTGGCTTTTGAAAAAGGAGATACATTCTGGAAGCTATACATGTGTGTAGGTAGCAATAGATCTGTGTGTATGCACCTTCAGATCTCTATGCAAGAGCCCTTTGCCGCAACTGCTGTGAGGAACTGGCCGATTCACGATGCCTCGATTAAAGGGCAGAATCCCCTTCACATCATGTTTGACTGTAAGCTCTCTGGGGTAGGGGCCACGTCTTTGTACAGCACCTAGCACAATGATGCCCCAAAATGAGTGGTCCTGTGGTGCTACTGTAATATAAATAAACAAATAATAACAATCAGCTTTCATCTGTGGACTTGAAATGGTGCCACAAACCTAACCCTGTTATCAGAACTGGATGCAAACACATCTCCTGACCTGTGCAGAAGTTTGGGGCCTGGATCAAAAAATGTGCCTTTCACTATTATATTCTAGAACATCGACATGAAAAAAAGCAGGATTTCTCTCTTCTGCTCTTTTATAGGCAGTCCTCTTCCCCCGCCCCCTACTCACCCCCTGATCCTAGCTAACAGTTTGCCTCTCTTGGGAAGAGTGGGAAATGCTAGTGGAATACAAGGGCTATGCTTGGTTTTTTTGCAGATATTGTTGGGATTTTTTCAAATAGGGTTTGTTTTTTCAGAGCAGACATAGGTGCTGGAACTAGGGATGCTGCCGTACCCCCGGGCTTGAAGTGGATCCCATTATATACAGGGTTTACAATTTGATTCAATGGCTCTCAGCACCCCCACTTTAAAAATTGTTCCAACACCCCTGAGAGCAGAAGTAAGATCTCTTGCCCATTATTGACTAAGGACAGTCAATAGTTTCATGGGTGCATATGATAATTTACCAACGCTAAATTAATAGAAAATATGGGAAAGGTTTGAAACAATTACTTATGACTTAATTGGTGCCAGGCATGCAATAGCAGAACAGAAATCTCCACTCAGCTAACCTGTAAGGTCAACAGCATTGCAAACAATGTTTAAAGCTATATGGCACAGATATTTAACTTGCCTTTATGTACTGGGATTCCTTCTGCATCCCAGAAACATACAGTACATGCAGCAACAGGAGACACATACAGTGCTCAGGCCTGTCCTGACATTCTCAGGATGTCACTTCATGATGATTAGAATGAAGCTGCCTTAAAAGGCAGGGCATTCCTAGCACTAAAGGCAATCCTTCTCCCCATTAAGCTGTGAAACCAATGGCCAACTCTGCACTACTGTTCCGAGTGTTGTTGTCAGAAACAAAGATATTGCTACGAGCCTGTCAGCTGTAGTTTGGCCACACACAGGGTGGAAAAACCTTTAGGAATCAACTCTTTGCTCAGCTTGAGTTCACACCAATGAGTCAAAAAGCACCATTGTAGGGTGACCAGATAGCAACTGTGAAAAATTGGGACAGGGGGTGGGGGGTAATAGGAGCCTATATAAGAAAAAGTCCCAAAAAACGGGACTGTCCCTATAAAAATGGGACATCTGGTCACCCTACATAGAAGGAGACTATAGGGCTTGTCTACACTTACCGGGGGATCGATGCGTGGCAGTAGATGCATCGGTGGTCAATTTAGTGGGTCTAGTGAAGACCCGCTAAATCAACCGCAGATTGCTTTCCCGTCGACTCCTGTACTCCACCTGAATGAGGAGCGCAAGGGGAGTCAACGGGAGAGTGTCTCCAGTCAACATTGCGTAGTGTGGACCCCGCGGTAAGTAGATCTAAGTATGTCAACTTCAACTAGGTTATTCACGTAGCTGAAGTTGCGTAACTTAGATCCATCTCCCCCCGTAGTGTAGACAAGGCCTAAGATAATAAGTTATCAAAACAATCACATCTAAATAAAGATCAGTTTTCCATTGGAAGAATGATCCTGTGGATGTAGCACTGGATTGGGGCTCAGGTGAGCGGGGTTCAGTTCCTAACTCTGTCACAGACTTTCTGCATGACCTTGAGAACGCCACTTAACCTCTTTTTAACCTGGAGATAATATTCCTTTTTCCGTCTTACTATTTAGATTGTGAGCTCTTTGGGATGGGAACTGACTCTCCCTGTATGTGAATACATCACCTACCACAATGAGGCCCTGATCTTGGTTGCAGGGTTTCAGAGCTAAAAACAACAGTAATAATAATTAATGATTGGTAGTTAGCTATTAAAGAGATGTGTATGGTAGAAAAGTAGAACAAAAGAGGCAGTTTAAATAATATTAAGAGGATCCATTTGTGATCACATTTTAGACTAAAGTCCATAAAGGATTAAGAAATGATGAATATATGTTACAAGAGTGCTACAGACAAGAGTAGCTCATGTGATAGGCGGCTCTAAGCACACTAGAAGTGTTATAGAAGGGTTATAAGGCATGGTTATGAGCAACTTGTTGACCTGATGGAATCTATAATAATTTATTAAACAGTGACTAAAACATTTGCTAATCATTTATTTCAACCCTTTATAAATGGAAGCTGACTACAAAGTGTGACCCCATTGGTAAAAACAATTGTGAATCTGCGGCCATAGTTTCATCCATCTAGTCAATTAAAATTCAGAATCCCTGGAAGGCTTGCGTGGGCGTGGTTTAAAGCCCTCTCTAAGCATGGATCTTTCTAACCAGTTGCCCCCTTGCCAGCAACCCCCCACCTCTTCTCCAGTCTCCAATGCCACCAGCAGCTGTTACTTGGGGACGCGTCTTTGCATTTTTTGCACCCCAGGAATAGTGTCTCTGCATTCCATCAAGCCTGCATTTTTACAAAGACCAAAAATAACAGCCCAGTGCTTCAAAGTGACTCTAGTGTCAGTCCGGGGCTGCGTTTTACTGAGTCACCTCGGGACCTCTTTAAATGGCATGGGAGTATTAAACTGTGATATGCCACCTGCAAAGAATTTCTGATTCAAGTTATATGGCCAGGATTTTTCAGGAGTGACTAATGACTTGGTTGCCTCAGTTCTAAGGTACCCAACTTGAGACACCTTAAAAGGGACGAGGAGTCCGGTGGCACCTTAAAGACTAACAGGTTTATTTGGGGTTTTTTACCCACGAAAGCTTATGCCCAAATAAATCTGTTAGTCTTTAAGGTGCCACTGGACTCCTCGTTGCTTTTGTGAATACAGACTAACACGGGTACCCCTCTGACACCTTAAAACGGGGACTGCAGGGGCGGCGCATGAACCACTGGCTAGGGGAGGCTAGCCCCCAGTCCTGCCCCTTCCACACCAGTCCCACCCCTTCTGCACCCCCGGAATCCAGAGCACACCACCACAGCCGCCGGCCCCCGCCCCAGACTGGCTAGTGCCCGCAGCCTCCCCAGCCCGGGAGCGCCAGGAGGGAGAGCACGTGGCGTGGCCCCAGCCCCTGGAACTTAGCGGCAACACAAAGGGGGACCCTGGAGGCAGAGTGTGGGTGGGGTCATGCCTGGCTGTTTGGGGAGGCCCATTTAAGATGCCTCAAACTGAGCATCCAAATTAGTAATGTTTGAAAATCTTGGCCTTTTAGAATATATTTAAATCCTAACTTGTTTTGCACATAACACCTTAGATTATTAAAGCTGAAAGAATTTCCTTTCCATCAGAGCTGCTCCCTATTTACTTGTTTTGCATTTCACTCTGCTCTTTCGATTATAGTCAGTTTCACTTTCCAGCTGACATGTATTTAGCACAATATTGCAACATGATTCTAAGGCACTAGCACAAGGTTACTATGCAACAGCTGGGTTGAAACCTCTGCAAAAGGATGTTTAAACCCAAGCTTTTTAAAAAAAAAAAAAAAAGATTTATATTTTATTTTGGTAAAGATTTGTATTATTATAATACATTTATATCTATAACAGAGCCCAGAGACCAAAACTGATATCAGAGCCCCATTCTGCTAGTTGCTGTGCAATCTGAAAACAGTGTTACTAGCGTACTTACTTTTATTGCGGGTCTCGTGATAATTAGTGTTTTCCTTAAAGCTCCAGTTGCTGGAATCATGTGATTACGTGAGCATCTCAGTTTTCTTTTTTTTTTTTTAATGGTACATTTCTAGTAGGGCGACCAGACAACAAGTGTGAAAAATCAGGACAGGAGGTGGGGGATAATAGGAGCCTATATAAGAAAAAGACACAAAAAATCAGGACTGTGCACCCTAAAGGGTGAAAAACCAGAAAGGAAAAAAAAAAACAAGATGTATTTTTAAAAAAAAGTCATGATTTTTAAGCCAATTTCACGATTTTTTGGGAACAGACTCATAATTCTTGACTATTTGTGGTTGGTAGTAATGAACTATCCCATGCTGGCCCATCCCTAGAAAGAGCCAAGCTTGAATTTCAGATCCCAACTGGACTTTGCAAAACTGGCAGTTAGAGGGAAACAGGCGGTTTGCAAACCAGCAAAAACCTGATCCAGAAGTCTTGGAGCAAGAGAGAGAGAATAAATGGGAAGCCTCTGGACAACAGTGTTCCCGCTACTTTCCTGCCAGCAGCCTCACTTTAAGCAGCTGTTTCCTGCCCTCCCCCAACGCTGCCCTTTCTTCTCACATTGGCAAAATCAGCACGTGGCCTTTGAATGATTTTTCTCATGTGTCCCAAGTGCTCAACAGCAAGTTGGAGTTGGGCAGTCAAGTCAGAAATAGCTGAAATGCACTTTTATCCACTGCTGAGCGGCCGGAACAAAAACTGCCTGTGCCCTCCCCCCTCCCGCCCCTTTCATGCCAATAGAAGGTCTATAGCATTTTCCACTAGTTCCAGGGGGGTATCCCCAGGATGACTTCCCCTTTCAGCCCAGCTGCAGGAACTTCTGGTCCTCAAAAAGGGAGAGTGATTTAGACTGCCTGGTCAATCCTGCCCTCCCCCATCTGCTTTCCACATAGTTAGTATTCACCACAGTGACAAAAGGCCTCCTACAGCAGCTGTTAGGCACGGAGCTGGATCATTCCATGAGGAATGTGGACCCAGCGCGGGGTTGAACAAGGCCCATCGGCCTTTGCTCAAAGTGACGGGATCAAGGAACTGACAGCAGCACAATGGGCCATCCGAGCACAGAATGGAGGAAGAGATTTGAACTTGTTCCCATTGATTTAACAGGGCCAATGAGCGCCTAGTCTCCCAGATTAAGCTGACACACTGGCTTCTTCTCCGGCTATTATTAGTGCTTACCCAGCTATGAGAATTCCACAAGGCCAGCCACATGAGTGGCGCTCGCATTTAGCAGCCCTTTTGTAGGGGGACTGATTAGCTCCCAGGGAAGCAGGGGGAAGGGAGTGATTCAGCACCACTGGCTTTCAATGCTAGCGACAGGTACATGAGCCATTAAAACTGGGCTGAGGGCAAATTGCGATTCTGATGCACAAACACTGAGGGCTGGTGTCACTGATCAGCGCTGACTCCATCTCATGGAGGCTGATGGTGAGTTTCCCAGGTTTCACTGACGCACAGGGTGGGTGACATGGCGAGGTTCATGGACGTGGAGGTGGGGGGGAGTGGCAAAGAACGCTGCAGAACACCCCTCCAGCCTGCCGCACAAACACACCCCTGGGGAGTCTCAAACATCTCAGAGGACCCAGCAGCTGGGTGACTCAGAGCCCTTCCCATGCTGCAAAGAAGAGCTGGGAGTCTAGAGATTCTTAGTAACAAAACCAGCCGGCTTAGGGTACGTCTATACTACCCGCCGGATCGGCGGGTAGTGTTCGATGTATCAGGGATCGATTTATCGCGTCTCGTCTGGACGCGATAAATCAATCCGCTAATCGATGCCCGTACTCCACCTCGGCAGGAGGAGTAAGCGGAGTCGACGGGGAAGCCGCGCCAGTCGACTCGCCGCCATGAGGACGGCCAGGTAAGTCGAACTAAGATACTTTGACTTCAGCTATGCGAATAGCGAATAGCATAGCTAAAGTTGCGTATCTTAGTTTGAACTCCCCCCCCCCGCTAGTGTAGCCCAGGCCTTAGAATACGTCAAAGACCATACAACCATGTGGGTTACACTCAATCGCTAAACTGCTTCATCCATGGCATTACCCCGTCGCTTGAAGTATTGAGGAATAGAGTGGGCAAATGGTAGAAAACATACACCTCTACCTCGATATAACGCTGTCCTCGGGAGCCAAAAAATCTTACCGCGTTATAGGTGAAACCGTGTTATATTGAACTTGCTTTGATCCACCGGAGTGCGCAGCCCCACCCCCACCCAGAGCTCTGATTTACCGCGTTATATCCAAATTCGTGTTATATCGGGTCGCATTATATCGGGGTAGAGGTGTACCGTGGAGAACAATCCTGCGTTGGCAGGTAGAGGAAAGAGAGCTCTTTGCCAGCTCTGATTTCCACAGACCTGTGGAAGGGCAAGCGGCTCTTCATGACCGCTGCACGTTCAGTTTAGCGAGGCACAGTGCACGTCCGCTAGTGACTCAGGGTTCACTAGTGACTGGCAAAAACAGGGCTCAGAAAAGCCTACTAGAAAGAGTAGCCACCTATTTCCCCATGGGTGGGGAAACACCATGCAAGGCGAGGACTCTAGTGGCTATAATCAGCCACACTTTCAGAGCAAGAAGAGGAAGCTATTTTGCCTGGCATTGCTGGCTTGCGTAGATGTGAGTTTACTGAGCTCAGAGCCCAGTTTCACACACCACATCACTGGATGGTTCTTCTTTGCTTTGTAAAAACAAATTGCAAACGCATTAGCTGCGGCACCCCCGCTTTAGCCCACCCGGCAGAGCTCAGATCCCATTACACCATCCCACGGTACAGTAAGAGGCAGGGAAATACAGAGTCACCACTATTGGGATGGCCAAGGTGGGGTTCATATGGTGGCACAAAGGGCATTTGCTTGGCCGCTGTGTTTGTTCAGTGCAGATGATTTCAGGAGCAAAGCTGACGACATGCTGTTGGCCGACCATCCCAGATAGACTAGGTGCTGAGCCGGCAGCTTCTTTTTTTTACTAGGTGATTCAGTCATTCAGTAATTCACTGGGGACGGTGGTGCTAGCCGGTCTGCGAAAAGTCCTAGCAAGAAAGAGGATGGACACTAACAGGTGGGTGGCATTGTTTCCCTACAGCACATAATGGTTTAAGTGGAATGAGAAGCCAACTAGGGTTGCTGGCTTATTTAAAGACAGGTTTTGTCTCAGTGGCAAAAGAACTTTGTTTTCCTTTACTTGGATTCTGACTGTTGGATCTAACATAGTTATAGAAAGAAAGAATTTTGTATTGAGTTTTGCATCATCATTACCTTTTTCCTATGTAGCTCTGATGCTTTCTTCATCTTGTAGTGTTACCTTCACTAGAAGGCAGTGTGTTCTGGTGGTTTTAGCTACAGTGTCAAGTGGTTAAATGCTTGTTTGCGCTTACAATTTAGGGCTTATCATGACACCCCCCCATGAAGTCTAATAACTGATCAATTAATATGAATGAATATAATGCATCATTTCCCAAGCAGGGGAAGGTGTCGGTTTCTCAGGTTCTGTGTTATGCAGCTTTCCAGGATCCTTGTAACATTGGGAGACTCTGATTCTAGCTTTAGCGACTGAGCACCAGGTTCAAACTTGCTTTAAACACAGGTTTGACAACAGAAATAGACGAGTCAAACTCTAGCCTGGGTGTAATTTAACTGATTTGGTCCTCTCTTCTGAACGTTGCGGGGCAGAGTCTCAACAGGTGTAGATCAGGATCACTCTGTTAACATGAAAGCATTTACACTAATGTACACAGCTGAGATTCTGGCCGTAGGAGTGCCTGTGTTTTACGGTAAAGATGAATTAAATGATTGGAAAAGTGGTAGACTAAGGGTCACTAGCCAGAGCTGGGCATAGCTCAGACAGGCACTGTGCAAGCTAACCCCGATACACTTTCAGCTTGGAAAAGAGGAGACTAAGGGGGGATATGATAGAGATATATAAAATCATGAGTGATGTGGAGAAAGTGGATAAGGAAAAGTTATTTACTTATTCCCATAATACAAGAACTAGGGGTCATCAAATGAAATTAATAGGCAGCAGGTTTAAAACAAATACAAGGAAGTTCTTCTTCACGCAGCACATAGTCAACTTGTGGAACTCCTTACCTGAGGAGGTTGTGAAGGCTAGGACTATAAGTGAGTTTAAAAGAGAACTGGATAAATTCATGGAGGTTAAGTCCATTAATGGCTATTAGCCAGGACGGGTAAGGAATGGTGTCCCTAGCCTCTGTCTGTCAGAGGATGGAGATGGATGGCAGGAGAGAGATCACTTGATCATTGGCTGTTAGGTTCACTCCCTCTAGGGCACCTGGCGTTGGCCGCTGTCGGTAGACAGGATACTGGGCTAGATGGACCTTTGGTCTGACCCGGTACGGCCTCTCCTATGTTCTTATGTTCTTTGCTGATACTCAGCAGTCCGGCAGCACTTCCTGCTATTCCACTTCTGGGCCACTGCAGACTTCTACCCTGCCAGACTACATCTCAGCTCGCACCTGCAGCTCTCCTGCTGTTGCTGCTCCAGGCCTCTATTGAATTGAGGCTGCCAGCTGGCCCAGGCTGAAGGTTATGTCTAACAGGAGAACTAGATGACTACCCAGAGGTGTTTGCGGAGCTACTGAAACTGTAGCCGCTTCCCAGCTTCAATTTATAAATACTCTACCACTTTCCAGCTCCACTGGAGCCAATGGGCATTCTGATGTGGTCTACAATGGGAACCAAATCAGGGCTAGATCCTATGATTTTCCTCAGGCAAAATGCCCAGTGAAATCATCAACAGCAGATTTTCCTAATCAGGATTGCAGGGTGCAGCCATCACAGAAGCACATTTTTAATGAGCTAGCCGGTGAGGATGCCTGTAGTGATCAGAGTATCAGGTTTAAAATCCCTAGCCTCCCTGGGACCACAGCTGGTTCTATTGTTTTATTTATGTCAGCATCTGCCCAGTACTACTGGGATGGCTGTAATAAATCAAATAAATTCTAGAGGGGTCAGCCTGGCCAGTGGCGGCTCCAGGCACCAGTACTCCAAGCGCATGTCTGGGGCGGCAAGCCGCGGGGGGCGCCCTGCCAGTCCCTGCAAGCGCGGCAGGCAGGCTGCCTTCGGCGGCTTGCCGGCGGGAGGTCCGCCGGTCCCGCGGCTTCGGCGGCAATTCGGCGGTGGGGACGCCGGAGCCGCAGGACCGGGGACCTCCCGCAGATAAGCCGCCGAAGGCCGCCTGCCTGCCGTGCTTGGGGCGGCAAAAACGCTAGAGCCGCCCCTGAGCCTGGCCCTTCAGCTAGTGAAAGTAGAACATTGAGTTCCATACAGTTTACTAGAGCTTTCAGAGGAGATGTTGCGCTCCAGGGTCTCAAACATTTCAACCAGACGCAAGCGATTCCATGGCAGTTTTTGTGACCAAGGGTTTGCCCTAGTGTTTTAGCCAAAGGTGGCCACCTTGCAGTAGTACGATATGTTTATAGTTTGTGAAGTGCTTTGGGATTCCAGTTGCTGTCTGAATGTCAAATAATGAGACCCCGTCTAATACACTGTTTAATAATTGCAGACAGTTTGTAGCCTGGCTTTCTGGTTATCGGAATGAATTGTTGTTCCTCAGCTGTGTGGGCCATTATCTATAATTAGCAATCGAGCGAGTGGCTGCTATGCGTGTTGTCCTGCAAAGCTGTGGGTCATTGCATACTTTCCATGCTTTCAGAGCACACAGCTCATGCTGCTGTTTTTAACTCCCTATATCTAAGGCATGTGGTTTTCGGGCTGGTGATAAGCAAAGAGCAGGTTTGCAAATCCCAAGCACTGTAAAAGAAAAAGAAAGAAAATGACAGGGAGAGACTTGACTGAAAGTCCCCTATCTAACTGTCTCCATCATCCAAAGAGCAGCCCTTTGGTCTTTCCTTCAGTGGATCTAAATGCTTGAGGCCCTCGGGATAAGAATTTTGCCACATGCTAGCAATGGAGTCGTTCATTTCTGCTAGGCTTATGATTTAATCTACTATAAATCTCAATTAGGTGGTAAAAAATGCGTTATGTCCATAACCGCTCTGGGACGAGGACTATCACTTTGTTCTGTGTTTGCACAGCGCCGAGCACAGTGGTTCCTGGTGCATTCCTGCGACTCACAGGCACTACGGGAATACACGTAATAAACAATACTATGCAGTATATGTAGAACAATACCATCAAAATACAAACCTTGGATCAGGGGGGCTGGAACAATTTGTGTAGTGGGGGTACTGAGAGCCGTTGAACCAGACTGCAAGCCCTGTGTATGATGGAGACCACTTCAAGCCTGGGGGTGCAGTTGCACCCCCAGAACTCTTAGTTCCACCTTTGCCTAGGGTAACTAATGCAGACAGCACCTCCCTGGATGGCTTCAGGATATAAAATGTTTATGCGGCTCCATAATATTAATTTCTAAAGGGGGAAACCTGGACCCACTGGCTGTAGGCTGTATACCTTTAATAGACTCATAGGCACGTGGCATTATCAGCCCAGCTGTTTTTATCTTTTTATCAGTCTGTTTGAATTCATCATTTTAAATTTGGAGATTTCATACATATGTAACCCACCCACCTCCTGGGTGTGGTGTCCTGTCCCATCTAGTGGCACCGAGACCACTTAGAGAGAGATTAATGAGTCTGCTACAGCCTTAGCTGAGGCCATCTGGCTTTTAGCTCATGCGGTAGAGGCTCATGCACTAAGCTCCAGGGGTCCCAGGTTCAATCCCGCCCACCGACAAACAGAGTCTGTTGGTGTTACACATACATAGACTGTTTCTTTGCCGGGGAGGGGCTGGAGGGAGTGATGAAAATTAAGCTCCACCCCCAATCCTAAACCCTGCCTGCACACCTAGGCCAGGTCTACACTACGGAGTCAGGTCAATGTAAGGCGGCTTATATCGACCTAACTCTGTAAGTGTCCATACTACAGCATTGTTCCTGCCTATGCAAGTCCCCCACTACGCCAACCTAATAACTCCACCTCCACGAGGTCAAAGTCATCAGGATAATGCAGTGTCTGTGCAGACCTTGCATTGCCTGTGAGCCCTGCTGCCAGGCTGTGGGCTCCAGACAGCCCCACTGCCAGGGGCTGACAGCCCATCAGCTATGTGTGGAGCTCAGAGCTCCACACGGAGCTAACAGCCCAGGCCGTCAGCATGTCACAATGCCCCAGTTAAGTCTGTGCCAGCACTCCTAGTGAGGACACGCACCACCGGCAAAAGGAGGGTAGTGTGGACATGAAAAACCGTAGTAATTACTGGAGTGGCTGTACGTCAACCTAACATAGGTCAACTTAATTATGTAGTGTAGACAAGGCCCTAGAACAACTGGGTGCTTCTGCTCAAAATGATCAGACACGAAACAGTTAACAACATTGACAGCAATGCTGCTGTGTTAGGATTCACCGCCAACACCCTGGTGAGATGAATAGGGACAGGCCACACCTCCAAGAGCTTTTTTTTTTCCCCAACTGTGCACCTAGATGCAGGATGATGCCATTCCATTGCTGGGGGGAGTCCACATGTGGAAGGTTGTCAACACAACCCAAAGGGCTAGAAACTTTTGTTTTTAAATGAAGGCGCTACTGGGACCACCAGATTAGTGCTAGCTTGGCATTTCGACCCGTACCAGCTCAGTCTTACTCCTGTTTATAAGACTGGGACCATTTAGGCTGGGATTTGCAAAGCAGCCTTTGAGAGTTTGAAATTCAAGTGTGTTACCTGCACCTAATTTCCTTTTTAAAGATCTCCTCTTTAATAGGCATTTCAACGAGCAGGGAGAAGAAGTAGGGCGACACCGTGACCCTTGGTAAATTGTTCCCATACTTACTTACTCTCACTGTTAAAAAATTACACTATATGTCCAGTCAGATTTGTCTAGCTTCAGCTTCCAGTTGTGTGGTTCTTGTGGACCTGACTCAATGCCTGGGGCTGGCAATGCTGCATAATGAACCAAAAGGATTATTATTAATTATTATTATTAATACAGCACCCGCAATATGTGTACAGTGGGCCCCTGTAAAAACCAAAGCAGCCTTTACTGCACTGCAGTAGTTGGGTTCATTGTGGTATTTCCTATTCAGTAGTTCAAGTAGAAAGCACTGTAAATACTGCAGTAAATTCCAGTGCAAAGCAAGGTGCTGTGGGCCTCTCTTGTACTGAGGGCCTCTCTTGTACTGAGAGGGGAAATAAAATCTTGGCTAGCAAGGAGAGAAAATACATATGTCCGTATGCATTCATATGTGGACATAGCTGTGCATATGGGCTGTGGTGGCAGAGAGTAAAGGTTCTTCTTGACATTTTGGCGTCCATTTGGGATAGCTGCTTCCTTATTCATGACACAGCAAAATAGAAATATATTGGCTGGACCATGGAGTGATGGATCTCTTTTGGCAAGGTCCAATCGGCCGCAACAGGCGTCTTCATTTCAATATCCATCTCTCTATTAGGGTCTCACCCTGATCTCGTCTCAGTCAGTGGCAAAGCGCCCAATGACTTCAGGATCAGGCCCTTAGCTACAAACACATGCCCTGGTTGGGTAAGTGTAAACAGGGGAGAGCTAGCTGGAAAACGAAAGTGGGCAAGTGTGCAAGCAACAGACTGTGGCCTTCTCCGTAAGGCAATGTTGGAATTATGTTAGCAAATGCTTGGGGTGGGTCCTGGGAGCTCAAGGAGGAGAGCGGATATATACCATTAGGGAGGAAGGATGGTCTTGTGATTAGGGCATTAGACTAAGACCCAAATCGAATTCCCAGCTGTGCTCCTGACTTCCCACATGACCTTGGGAAAATCAATTAACCTCTCTGTGCCTCAATTTCCCATCTGTAAAATGGGGCTTATAATATTTCCCTACCTCACAGGAGAATTGTGAAGCTAACTGCTTGTGAGGGGCGCTGGAAGCGTAGTGATGGGGCCATAAGAAGGGGGTGTTGATTAAAGTTTAAGTAAATAAGAGTTTCATTGCCCCCCCCCCCGCCTCTCATTTCTGGCAGTTGCATTCCAACAGTAAGGTGGCATTGCCTTAGCTCTGTGAGGCCTGGGCTGGCCTGTGTCCTAGAAACGCAGCTTTGCTGACAAGACAACAGAATGAGGAGACTGCTTGCAAATATGTCTCTTGCTGCTCACAGGTGGCAGCCAGGAGGTGGTGTCTCCTTCCAGCACATGGTATGGAATAGGCAGGACCTGGCACTAGATGGCCCAAAGCTCCATTCCAGTATGGTAGTTCCAGCACCCCCTAGTTTCTGTCTGATCTTTCGCTCTCCCCAACCCATATCTCAAGTTAATTTCCGTCCCCTTGAGAGTTTGGGAACTTTCAATGTCTCTTTCATAACCCAAGCGGAATCACAGTTAAGAAGGAGCCTTGTGATCAGCAGGGCTCCCCATCTGCCACACATTTCACCCTGGGCTGCTTCCCTATCCAGTCGCAGAACATGCAAACAGGCCAACGACTTGTCCTTGGAGCTGGGAGCAGGGTCCCCTAGCCTCAGCGATTGACCACCCAGTTCCTCCCCACCACTGGAGATCTGAGCAATTGGGACAGGAGTTGTTGAAGAGATTGGGTGGGGAGTTGCTGAGGCTCCTGTCAGGGACCCATGCAGTCATTTGTCTCCCTTGTGCATAAGGCCAGCCCACTTTGCTGCCTTGGCACGCTGGCATATATCTAACACACACCTCTGTCCCTGTTTCAGATGAGCGGACACAGTCAATTATAGACAACACTAGACGCATACTGCACCAAGGACACGGGAAACCCTCCTCCCCCTCCGTGAAGGAGCGGTCAGCTCTCTATCTGTCTGAGACAGCTGCTCACGCAGGCAGCCTCCCAAAGTCTGTAAGTATCTCATACTTTTCATTCCTGGCCCTCCTAGGAGTCACTAAAAGCATCTCAGCAATGTCCATTCCCAGCAACTGGCCATAATGAGGGGAAAGAGAATAGGTTTGTTTTATATCGATGATGGAATTAATCCTCCAAAAATCACCATCGTTCTCTTGCCAAGGAGCTGTAAAACATATTAATTTACCATCTATGTATATATGTAAGCCCCTGGTAGAAGGGTTATTTGTTATATTACACATGCATGTACACACATATATATTGTATATACATTATATACACGCAGCCACTCATATATATATATTGTGTGTGTGTGTGTGTATATATATACACACACACACATTATTCTATATCCTCTATATTTAATAACCTTCTCCAAGTACAGTGCCTATGTTAAGCATTTACAGTTCTCTTGCAGCTTCAGTGGCCTGTGATATTGTTCACGCCCATCCCTACATTCTTGTGTAGTGTTGCTGCATGCTGTTAAATTGGTGCTGTATTCCACCCCAGAGGTGACTGCATTTCAGCAACGAGTACAGTCATCCCCTGGCCTTGATGGTCTGATCCCACTTGCACTGCAGTAAATAGCAAAAGTCCAACAGACTTCAAAGGGGCCGGATCAGGCCCTGGAGGATACAAATATAGTCCTTTGTAATATGCATTGGGGCTTTCAAAAGGTGCCATACAAGGGTCTGATCCTAACTGAGGCTGAGCACCCGCAGGTCCCATTGACCTCAAGGGATGTGGTGGACGCTCGGCACCTTTCAGGATCAGGCCCTACGTAAATCCTAGTGGATAAATCAATTTCAGGCTGGAAGGGAAAGTTTTTCTAGGACATTTACTTGGATCTCGTTTCCATCAAACACCTCTATCAGAACACATCCTTACATCCTGTGCAGGCAGAGCAGCAGCACACACAACGTTGGCGCACTCTAACACAGTGCGAGGAGACGCTCTACATTCCGGCTTCGTCTACATTGGAGCTGGGAGGTGTGACGCCTGGCTCATGTAGATAAACCTCGGCTGGCTCTGCTCAAGCTAGCACCTAAAGTAGCAGTGTAGCTGGGTGGCTTCTCGGCCTCACCATCTGAATACAAACCCACCCAGACCCCCTGGCACTGACATGCGCGGCTAGCCCAAGCTGCTGCCTCTGCTACTATGGTCCATCTACCAACGCTGGGAATCACATCTCCCAGCTCACATGTGGATGTATCCACAGCCAAGTTAAGCCTTAGGGCAATCGTCCGTACTGAGCGGCAGGAAGTCTGAAGCTTTATTCATGTCTGTTCCCTTACTCACAAATGGGCAGGGTACCAAAAAGAGGCAGGTAAATAAGGGGTAAAGCTGAGAACGATGGTTTAAATATGATCTTTCTCAAGTAGCTTAGCTACCTGGTCCCCTCTCACGCCTGTTCCTAAATCAGAGTATCATTGTAGCCCCACAAAAATGCTCTCATCTGGGCAGGTTCCGATTCCCGTACACTCCCCGTCCTTTGTACTTACGTATGTAATGCTCCGTGCCTCTCCTGTGAATGAACGTGTCCACAGGGCACTTACCGGTCCACAAGGGCATTCTTGGTTTTCCATTATAACACCTTCTTTTGGGTTTTGGGTTGGAAAACATAATTCTGAAAGAATAAAAAGTCTAATGTAAGAACTAGTATGTTATACACAGAGAGAGAGAGAGAGAGAGAGAGAGAGAGAGAGAGAGAGAGAGTGAATGTGTGCAGTTCTATATAATTTATGTTTTATTTCTCTTTCAGAATACCACAAAGGAGAGCGCTGCTCATCCTCCTGACAACCAGAAAGCAAGCAAGGTAGGACATGCTAAAAACACGTGTGGTTGTCTAACAAAGTCTCTGTGGACTGGTGTATCGTGTGATTTAACTACCTGTGCTTGACAATGAGGAGCACCCTCATGCAGAATATGGACGTTCAACACCTCAACTGCTCAGCCATATTTAGAACTTGTTTAGGGGGTTCAAGATCACCTTACATAAAAAGGATCCAGGAATTTAGAAATATGTCAGCTCATATGAAACTGCAGTGTTTTGCAACTTGCCATGAAATATACTCGTTTTGGTCTTTTGTTACTAAGGTTCAGTGCATTTTTTTTTAAATGGAAGTATGTGTGTGCTTAACAGAGTGACATAACATTGCACATAACCCATCTTGAGTGAAAAAATATGCAAAGTTTAATGGCATGCAAAGGTTTCTGCTTGTGTTGAAAGATGAACTACTAGAATGATGGTCTCTCCTAGGTAACGATTAGCAGCATCAGCTACCTCCCATTGGTAAAATCTCCTTTAGATTATAGTATATGTAGTAAATCTCCTATAGAATAGATGCTGTACGTTCAACATAGCATTATGCCACACCACAATCAAACTTCACAAGCTAAAATACTAGGGAGCAAAGTCAGCGTATAAGCAGACAAAATTCTAATGTCACATAGATGCAACTCCCATTCACTTCAATATCAATGTTTCCATGTAATCGAGAGCAGAATTTGGCCCAATAGGTCTGAAGGGAATCTACTGGCGTAACTTACACCTTCTCCTGGCCCCTCAAAGTGTGTATGCTATACCTGCTTAGATTTCCTTTTCCCCACTTAGTCCCCTCCTTATGTATCATCTCTGAATTTGGCCCACCAAGTCTAATTGCATCTTAACTGGTTTAACTCACATGCTGAGGAGCCAAAAGACAGGATCTCATAAGGAAAAGCAACGAGGAGGAGGGTTTAAGGCAGTGGAAGTTAAACTAGACCACACATTACTTTACTGTACACCGTTGCACATTTTCTTCTGGCTCCATGATGTGTAAGTTACTCTCCCTTACAGATCACAAGTAGGCATGAGGGGATCTCACTTACACCAACTCTCATTTTGGCCCAATACCTATGACATTCCAAGTTAAATGTCACTTATCTTAGGTCTCCGATCTGCATTATGTTTTCCAAGCATATTAACTATCATTGTTTCACCTGGAGCTATGGGACACACGGTCAAGCCACAACAGAAGAAATCATTAATCCAGTCAAGTTTTCCTTCATTCTGGAGGTGGAGGTTGCACAGGTTGTAACAAAAGGCTTTGGCATAGATAGAGAAAGACTAGCTCTGATTAAGACCCATCTTTCTAACTACTTCATGCAGCGTTCCATCCACCCAAATATACAGATGGTCTTCACACATCATCATAGTCACTGAGTTCTGCCTCCTCACTGGGTCTTCTCCCATCTGATTAGCAGGGAGCTTCCTTCTGAATCCCTAACTGGGTCTTCATTCCCCAGGCCCACTGCAGTACTGCACACCTGGGAGAGATCTAAGCAGGGCATTAGCTCCCTGCTATTCAGACATGCCCCCGTTAATATTATTCTGAGGCTCATCCTCTCTTGCTAACACTATCCAGATCCAGTCTCTCTGTTATTCTCTAGCTGACTTTAGTTGTGGGGATTCTAGACTACAACTGCTAGAAATGTGTGGATTGATTTAAACTCCCTGGCTGTGGAAAGAGATTTAACACCATAACCCCAAGCCTGGAGAGAGTTTGCTGTGGCGTGATGCTTTTGGGTGCTGTGTGCTGCTGAATCCAAGGTCTGGAATCCATATTCAGTAGGTGCATGGGTTTTCCTCACTTGTTTGCTGTTCTCACTACTAACGAGCACCGGACTAGTGGGGAGAGATAATGCTGACGTTTAAAACTGTTTCCCCAAAGATGGCAGAGCTTCAGAACCAGACGGCATCTAAAGTGAATGGCAAGAAAATGGAAGAGGACTTACCCCCCCCTCCCCTGCAAGACTCATTCCAGGCCTCTACTTCCCTGGATTCAAACCCACTGCCTCCCCCTAAGGAATCCTTCTCAAAGTTCTACCAGCAGCGCCAGGTGAATGAGCTGAAGAGACTCTACAGGCACATGCATCCTGAGCTGAGGAAGAACCTGGAGGAAGCTGTGACCGAGGACCTGGCGGAAATGCTCAACACAGAAGATCCCAGTGCCCAGGCCTCCGTGAATCTGGATGCAGTGCTCCCAGGGGAGGTTCAGTCCATGCGCTGGATCTTTGAAAACTGGACGCTAGACTCTATCGGGGAGCATCAAGCCACCAAGAAGTTGGCAGAGGAGGAAACCATCCCAAGCGGGGATGTGAAAAGCACCTCCAAGAGGTTCGAAAGCCAGTCGTTAAATGGAGACAGGCTGTCTGCATTGACCAAAGCAACCACGACAGTCCACACCAAAGGGGACGTGCGTACAGCCCGGTGGCTGTTTGAAACCCAGCCGCTGGACTCATTAAACAAAATGTACTCAGATGAAACAGACGTGCAGGAGGCAGTTCTCAAGGAGCCTGTTCAAAGAGGGGACGTGAAAGGTGCCAAGCAACTCTTTGAAACCTACTCCCTGGAAGCGCTGGGCCATTACAGCTCAGTGGAGGAGCAGAGTATCCTGCAGCTCAAATCAGAAATCCAGGAGCTAAAGGGCGATGTCAAAAAAACCATCAAACTGTTCCAGACAGAGCCACTCTGTGCAATCAGAGACAAAACTGGCAACATCCACGAGATCAAATCCGTCTGCAGAGAAGAAATACAGAGCAATGCGGTCAGGACAGCTCGCTGGCTCTTTGAGACTCAGCCACTGGATACCATCAACAAGGACACCTCCAAAGTGAAAATTATCCGGGGGATTTCATTAGAAGAGGCAGGAAGGAGGGATGTCAGTGGAGCAAGGTGGATGTTTGAAACTCAGCCACTTGATGCGATCAAAGAATTGACAGTGGAAGAAAAGGATTTCAAGGCTTCCATGGATTTCGTTGAAGGGGCAGATGTCAGTAAGCAGCGTCTACTTTTTGAGACCCAGCCTCTTGACTCTCTGAAAGGAGAAGTCTCAGACAGCGGCCCAGCCAAGGAAGAAGTCATCGGCGGTGACGTGAAATCTACACTGTGGCTGTTTGAAACCCAACCAATGGAAACCCTGAAAGATCATTTTGAAGTGGGCCATTTAAAGAGAGTGGGGCTTTTGGAAGAGGAGAGGGGGGATGTGAAGCAAAGAAAGCATGTCTTTGAGACCTGTCCCCTAGGCAGCATCTCCAAGGCATCCTCTGAAGACCCCCTCTCAGCCTCTAACGTACAAGAGGTGATGAAGGGAGATGTAAAATCTTTCAAGAACCTGTTTGAGACTCTCCCATTAGACAGCATTAAGCAGTCTGATGCTGAGCCCATCACCAAACAAGAAGAGGAGATACCAGCTGGGAACGTCAAAGCCAACCAGTTCCTGTTTGAGACAACACCTTTGTACGCCATCAAAGACAGCTTCGGAAACTTCCACAAGGTCACCTCTGTAAGCAGAGAGCAGGTCATAAGCGGCGATGTCAAGAACTACAAATGGATGTTTGAAACCAAACCTTTGGACCAGTTTGATGACAGCACCGAGAAGGTGGATATAATCAGAGGGATCACAAAGCAGGAAGTGATAGCTGGCGATGTCAGAACAGCAAAATGGCTCTTTGAAACCCAGCCCATTGATGTCATCCATCACCAAGCCAACCAAGCAGAACAGCACTCCTCGGTGAAAAGAGAGGTTACTCAGCGGGGTGATGTGAAGACCTGCAGGTGGCTGTTTGAGACACAGCCCATTGACACCCTGTATGAGAAGGTGGAGAAAAAGCAGGAAGGGGAAAGCTCTGTACCACAGGCTGACGTTAAGTCGTACACGTGGATGTTTGAGACCCAGCCCCTGGACTCCCTGAAAGGCCAGGAGGAGCAGTATTTGCAGGTCAGCAAAGCATACTGCCAAGATGACTTACAAGGCGTCGACGTCAAAACTGTCAGACATCTGTTTGAGACTGAACCACTGGTCACCAATGCCTCCATCGAGACCGACTCAAAGAAAATGGTCAGGTACTCCAGCCACGTGGAGATACAGTCCGGGGAAGTGTCTCGGGTGAAGGAGTTCTTTGAAACCAAGCCCTTGAATGTACCGGGTAAATTGTCTGCAGCCATGAAAGAGAATGCAGATGGGAACATTGAGGCTGGATCAGTGCACAAGTTCACCTGGCTCTTTGAGAACTTCCCCATGGATACTATAAAGAACAACACTGAGGGCATCCAAGAAATCCCCCCAGAGAAAGATATCGAGGGCGGGGACATCGGAGGCAAGAGGTTCATTTTTGAGACCTACTCCCTAGACCAGATTCATGACAAGGTGGATGAGACGGAGATCAAGAGGATCCAGGAGGAGACAATGAGCAAAGCCAGCATCAAGTCCTGCACCATGCTCTTTGAGAGCCTGCCCCTCTATGCCATCCAGGACAAGGAGGGGGAATACCATGAGGTCACCTCAGTGAAGAAGGAAGAAATAATGAAAGGTGACTTGAAAGGTGCCCGATGGCTCTTCGAAACCAAACCTCTGGATCAAATCAAGAAGGAGGAGGAGGTGTTTGTCATCAGGGCTGTCACCCAAGAGGACATCAAGAAAGGGGATGTCCAGTCTGCCCGATGGAGATTTGAGACGGAGCCTCTCGATTCCTTCTCTGGGGGGAAGAGGTCTGTGGCCAGGACAGTGGATGATGTACAGAAAGGAGATGTCCAGTCCAACAAGCAGCTTTTCGAGTCTCAGCAGGTGAGCCAGAAGAAATACGTGAGGATGGTCAGCGTCAGCGACGTCAAGCAGGGCGACGTGAGGACGTCCACCTGGCTTTTTGAGAACCAGCCCATCGATTCCCTGAAGGGAGAGTCTGAAGCGAGCTCCAGCATGACCACTGTGCAGAGAGAAGACAGCCAGAAAGGGGATGTGAAGCGCTGCACCTGGCTGTTTGAAACTCAGCCCATGGACAGTCTCAAAGACCCCGAGGGGTCTGCCAGCACCAATGCCCCGCAGGTGGTCCCTTGTGCTGATGTGAAGAGCACCACGTGGCTGTTTGAAACCACCCCTCTGGATAAACTCAGCTCTTCTAAACACAGAACCGAAACTGAGGTGAAAGAGAGGACAGTGAGGGAGACTTTGGAAGGCCTCTGCGCCTGCCAGGCCATCCAGCATGACGGGATCCTCATCGAAGCCAATGACGTAGGGAGTGTGAGGATGGTGAAGTACCAGTTCAGCAGGCAAAGTACTCCAGAGATCCAAAAGGAAGAGATTGTGGGAGGCAATTTGCAAAGGATCATGCTGCAACTACTGCACAGGACCAATGTGGAGGCCCAGGGGATGCTCGTGGAGGAGGACGAGGAGGGCAAGATCAAAGTCAGCCCGCTGCAGCTACTGGACCCAAGCGAAGCCGATAAAAGCAAAGAGGAGTTGAGGGATGATGTTGCTAAGGCTCTCCAAAGTCTCCTTAGCCAAGATGCCTCCATCAAGAAGGGAATGGTCATGCAAGAGACAGAGGTGGGGTCAGTGAAGATGACTATCTACTCCCTCCTGCACCACTCCGTCCAGCAGGAAGTTGTCAAGGGGGATGTGAAGTCAACTATAGGGAACTTGCTGGCTTCCTCACAAGAGCAGAGGATGATGGCAACCGTCAAACGGGAGGATAACGAGAAGGGGAATGTCCAGTTGTACACCAGCTGCATCGAGAAGGGAGACCTGGACTATCTAAAGAACCTGCAGCGGGAGTCCGAGATAGAGTCCCTCGTCTCCTCTCAAGCAGAACAGGAACCAGCTGAACTCATCCAGCGGGATGTGCAAGGGGCTAATGTGCATGCCTTGCAACAGGAAGAGCCCGCAGAAAAAGCGACTGCAGATGTGGGACAAGGGGGCATTAAGGGGGCTAAAAGAGTGCTCATGTGTGAAGGCGTTAGCAAAGAGAACACGTTAGAAAGAGAGGCAGTGCATGCAGGTGACACAGACTCCACTGCGCAGTGTCTTGGGCCCACCCTGAGCCTGCCCACAGGGATGGGAAAGGAAGCTATTGTGTGCAGGGATATTCAGGCGACCACACAGTCACTGCAACAGGCTAAGAGTGGCAGCAAGAAGGCGGAGAGAGAGGAGAGAGTCTCTAGAGATGTGAAGGAAGTGAAGATTGCACCACAGGGAGCAGCTTCCACCAGCGTGGCAGCTCAGAAGGAGGACATGGCCAGAAGCCAGTGTTCTGTGGCAGGGGAAACCAGCCAGACGACAAAAAAACGGGAGGAGCAGGCCCTTGGAAGTGATCTTCAAGCCGCAATGCAGAGTCTGAGGCTGGCCACAGCGGAGGCGAAAAGCATTCAGCACCAAGTCCAGAGCAAGCTCCACAAGAGCACGGAGGAAATCCATCTAGCCTCTAAGCAGCAGGCATCCGGCATTTCGGGGCCAGTGACCCTGCAATCAACTGTTGGCCAACAGGAACGTGCACCTGCCAAGCAGCATCAAGCCAGCGCCACCGTCAGAGTCCAGGAGTCATCCAAGTCCCACACAAGTGTGTCTCAGAAGAGCATGACGTCTCACAAAAAGGTCAGTACTTCCGAGGAAGTACAGGGAGGACAGCATTTGTGCCAGGAAAGCCAAGTTGTGCCTAGTGCAGATGTTAGCGTTAAGGATGGTCTGTATTCTGCCAAGCCAGAGAAACCCTATGTAAACCCTTTTGTTGAGTCTGAGTACAAAGAGCAATCAGTGCAAGAAGAAAGAGAGCAAGATGTTATGCTCAGAGGGGATGTAAAGACAGCTATCAGAGCACTGCAAAGTGCTGCGACAGAACAGAGACCAGTAGAGAAGGAGGATGTTGTTCGAGGTAACTTAAAGGCCACTCTTCAGTCGCTGGAGAAGTCTAACGTTAATGTCTCCAAAGGGGATTTTAAAGCCGCTATGATATACAGAAATGCAGGGCAGTCATATTCCATATGTAAAAAGGAAAACGAGACTCAATCAATTAGTAACCAGACAGCTGTAGTGGCTTCAGGGTCCCAGTCTGATAATGACTTTCCTCCTCCTCCCCCAGTTGCTGTGATGAAAACTAAGTGTTGTCCCCCCATGACACAAGCAAGAGAAGCTGCCCCTTCCCAACCAAGCAAAAAAGATGAAGCCGTGGGATGTGCTGCACCCATGCATAACGCTCTCCCTAAGACCCTCAATCCCACCTCCACCAAAGCCAATGAGCAGAGGCCTTCAGAGAAACCAGCGATTCTCCCCAAACCGGAAATTACTGCCCCACCAAGGAGGAAACCCATTCCACCTCCAAAACCTGAGCGCTTCCTGCAGGAGGCACCTTCACACCCTGCAAGCAACAGTAAAGGGAGGTTCACAAAGCTAGTCCCACCCCCACTGCCTCCTAAACCTCCAGGCCTGAGCGAGCTAAGCAGAGCAAAAACCCCACCCATGAATCAGGCAAAGGACTCGTGTTGTGCTGATGCCTCAGCACAAGTGGGATGTGGGGACTATCACTCAAAGTGCTGTACCCCTCAATCACCAATGGCCAATGCTGTTACAGTAAAGAATCAGAACTCTGAGAAGAAAGCACCAAAAGACATCATCAAAACACCTCTTCAGATAGCAGAGGAAAGGTACAAGGCAATCAAGGAAGAACAGGGCAAGAAAGAGTCAGTAGACTCTAAGACATCAAAGCCACTTAAAAATAGAGTGGCTAGCCCTGAAACAGAACAGGTGATGACCAAAGAGAAGGCAGCAGCTCCAAGGAACTGCTGTCCAGCTGAGGAAATTCAGGGACACAGACTTTCATCTGGCCAAGAGAACAGCTGCACATTAACGTCAAAACAAGAACGGCTGGATGGATATCAGACAGGTCTTACTAACCCCGAGAGTGAGAATAAGCCAAGTACCTCTCCTAAGAATCAAGCTACTCTTCTGAGAAAAGGATATGCCACAGCACTAAATGCCTCACCTAAGACAGAAAGTGCAAGCATGTCTAATCCTGATGGGTCATGGGATAATCAAAGCACCACCCAAAAAACAAATCAGAGAAGACAAGAAGAGCCTTCAGCATCTTCCCATCAGCATTCCAGGGACCTCTTTAAGGAGCAGCAGCAGGAGAACAGCAGACAAGGGGGACATCTTGAAATGAAGAGGGAGCAGCTTGCACAGAAGCCAGTGGTGGTCATGCGAGAAAAGCCCTGCAGAGAAACGGAGGATGAACGTCGCAAGAGACTGTCTTTCCACAAGGAGGAGATCATGAAGGGCAGCGTCAAGGAGGCTATGGAGATCTTTGAGAACCTGCGGAGACAGGAGGCGCTGCAAGAGATCCTCACCCGAGTGAAGGAGTTTGAGGAAGAGACATTTAAGGTGGATGTGAAAGCCCTGAAGAGCTTCTTTGAGAATGTCCCAGAATGGGTGGTGCATCAGAAGCCTCACCAAGTGACGCAGCAGCACAAGGCCGAGAAGGCCGAGCAAACGGCGAAGGAAGACTCTGACAGCGTCTCCTCTGTGGAGCTGGCTTTTGAAGACCTAGAGAGGGCAAGTGCTGAGATCATCCACCTGAAGGAGCAGACGCTAGCTAGGTTGCTGGACATTGAGGAGGCCATTAGGAAAGCTCTCTATTCCGTTTCTAATCTAAAGTCAGAATCAGACATAGCTGGGCTCTCTGGGCTCTTCAAGGAGTCTCTGGGGAATGCCCAGAGCCCTACAACCAGCAACAATATCCGCAAGATCAGTATCGTGTCCAGCAAAGCCAAGCAAGAGAAAGCAGCACAAGGGACGCAAAACCCAGCATCTGTGGGAAGTGCAAATGGGTCAGAAAAGACGGAGATGCCCAAAGGAGAGTTAGAGATCCCCTGCATCATTCAGCAGCGCGTAAATTCTCCATCATCTCCTTCCTATATCTCCATTGAGTCTGCTGCCAGAAAGCCTGCAGAATCACCCAGGATGGCATATTCCCCCTGGGATGCCCCCTTACCAGATTATCCCGACATGCCAGGAAAAAGGGAGACATTCACTCAGGACATCTTTAACTCATTCACTCACAAATCAGTGGGGTCTGGTGGATGCAATCCAGCTCCCTTGGAGAATGAACAGGAGCCCATCCAGATGAAGATAGGATCAAACTCAATTAGGCAACACCATCTCAGCAACCCTGAGCATCATCTCAGCGGCAACAGTGACAAGGAGAGGTGCGCACCAGACTCATCCAAAGGCAGCTGCCATGGTGCAATCAAAGGAGGCTTTTCTGACTACAAAGCTCCCCTAAACATCTCTAGCCCACAGAATCCAAGGAGGCAGAAAAGCATATTAGAACTGCAGACAGGTCCAGATGGATCCAAGCTTTACGGAGCCACCAGAACTGTGACCGAGCAGTACGAGGAGGTGGACGAGTTCGGAAACAAGATCATCACTTCATCCACCACTGTCACCAAGCAATCGGAGACCCAAACCTCCTCTACGTGCAATGTGGTCTCTCCTCCCCGGTATGAGATAACCGCCTCGCCCCTCCTTCGGAGGTACCTAAACAGCCCGGGTGAAGATTTCCACTCCAATGGCAGCTTCCAGGAAACAGGGGTGGTCTTTGTTACTTTTGGCAACTCCAAGCCAAAGAAATAGAATGCTTTGAATAGTGGGAGATGCTAACCAGATAAAGAAGAAACAATGAATTCACTGATTTAATAACCATGTGACATACAGGAACTCCACCTAGTTTTGTGATTCTTTTAGGATATTCTCCTAGTGTTTGGCGTACAAATACAATTCAGAGCCAGCACTTGTGGTAAACAACACCCCTGGCCTCACTAACCTGACAGACTTGGAGTTACCCCACATCCGAAGAGCTGAGTCTTCGATAGCAGCACAAGCAAGAAAATAAACAAATGGGTGTTTTAGGGTGGTTTCCTCACCTCTGAATAGTGTTTGCGGATGTGTCCAGGACATCTCTGAACACAGGCAGGAAAAAAGGACAACTAGAGCCAGCCAAAAGAACTAGCCTGTCTGGGTATTTTGGAAACAGACTCATTTATCCTACCTTGTCCATCTCATTCTGATATCAGTGCAGACCTCCCAACAAGCATATGTTATCTCTCTCTCTCTCTCTGACACACACACACACACACACACACACACACACACACACACAGACACACACACACGGATGTGTTGGAATAGTTTTTGCTTAGCTATTAAAAGAAAGAACATCTTCAAATTGCAGTGGGAGGAGAGATACTTAGCAGAAACCAGTACATAGCAAGTATTCAGTACTACCTAAAACTGTATAAATCAGGATTTCCAGAATGTTTGTCAGTGTCATTCCCCCTAAGGTGGACATGAAGAAAGATGCTCTAGTTAAGACTGTATCAAGTTCAACTAAAGAAATAGATGGTTATTGCTTTCCTTTCTTTCTTTTTTAGACCTGTAATTTATTATTCATTATATACAAAATCTTTTATTTTAGTGTCCATGCATTCTTATGTTTAATGTTTAAATCCATTTTGAAACTTTGTAAAGAAATTTTCTTTTTATTATGAACTTGTTTTGTACATTCTCAACTCAATATATAGGATATTTTGTGCCCCCCCCCTTTTTTTTTTTTTTATTTTTATTGCTGCATTTTGAAGGTAAATATTACCTCTGAAAATACTCTGGTCTCGTTATTTTGTTTTGCCACGTGTTTGATTCAGTTCAAAGTATTTAGAGTGCCTCTGCCGATGAACGAGTTGAGTCTTTCATTGTCACCACCAAGCTTTATCAATGGAAGCTAAAAAGAAAACCGAGCCAAAACTGGTAAAAAAAAAAATGAATTTTCAACACAAATATATTACCAACAACAACAAAAATCCACAAAAAAAGAAGAATTTTATTAGTTTTCCACGTTTTTGCTCTTTTACAACCATATTCTTTTGAAAATTCAGAATTAAAAGAAAAGAAAAATTCTGCGTACTTTGACCAGCTATAAAAACATGAGCAAAGAACGTGTCTAACGTTTGTTAAGTTGATTGGAGTTACTTAGGGCTACCTTGTGATTTGGTCATACAAGACAACAAGAACACCTCTTTGCTGCCGAGTTAATTCGGGTGATCAGCGTCCGGCTCTGAGCCGAGCCTGGTGTGAGCAGTCACACTACAAAGTCACATCCCCATTAGTGTGTCCTTGCTGGGTGCTGCACTCACTCACATGCCTCACTAGAACTTCTGGGGGCATAACCCATGGCTTTCAGACCTACAGTGAATTGAGCTGCTCTGTGATCCTTTTCCAGTGACTTACGGGAGAACTTGTCTGTTTTTCTGAGCACAATTGTCGGAAGGCGTTGGAGGACTATCAGCACTGGAGTGGTTTAGCCTGTGTCCTCACTGCAAAGTATGTGGGTTACCTGCCCGAGTAAGCAGCACTTGGGTTTTGGCCTATACCCCAGATGAGCCAGCTAGCCCAGGTGTAAAGCACCACCAAACTCAGGCCAGAGGGGTTTGTGTGTGGATTGCAGCTGGATTAAGGACAACATCTGCGTCAGAACCCTCTGTGCAGGCTGCTCAAACCTTGAGTTAACAGGCCTTCTCTGGAGCAGGCTCCAGCCCCATTACTCGTTGGCCAACACCAAGGTGTAGCAGTTCACTGCTAGTACAGGCCAGCAGCAAATTACTCCCTCTTCCTCAGAGCAAGGAGGAAGCAAAGGTGTTGCGACTCAGTGGGGTGTCTGTGCCCCTCAGGGCTACATGTGGGGCAGTGCAGCTGATGTCCTCTGCTCAGATGCTGCCTAAAGTCACAATCTAGCCCTTTCTCTGGAAAGGAAGAGTTAGTGGGGATTTTTCTCAAGATGTGTGAGATCATGGAGGATCTATTAAAAAACTAACCCAGCAGTGCAGCCTAGTGGTTAAGGCCCTATGGATTCTCTTCCCAGAAATGCCAGTGTGTATGTTGGGTGACCTTGGGCAAGTTACTTCGCTGCTCAGTGCCTCTGTTTCCCCTTCTGTAAGATGGGGCTAATGACACTGATTTATTTTATAAAGCACTTTGAGATCTACTCATGAAACGCACAGTATAACAGCTAGGAATTATTATTGTTATTATTCTTTCTACCAATTCCCCTTTGAAGTAGAAGGGGTTCTGACACTTTCATTTTTTTTTCTTCTTGTTAATCATCAGTGTAAGAAAATATCTATTCCTGCCACATGTAGTTAAATGTATGGAACCCGCTGCCTCAAGATACCCAAGGGAGTTAAAGTGGCTAGATTAAAAGGGCAGGGTTATTCTATGCTCACCTAGCACTCGGTGAACTGAGATAAGGAGAAAGGTAATCAGACTTCATACTTCAGGACATAAGCTGCTCAACTGTGGGGAAGCCAGAAAGAAACCTTGTCTCCCATATATGGTGTTGTATGCATTGGTCAGCTATGTTATGGCTGGTTTATTCCTTCCTTTGAAACATATGGCATTGGTCCCTGCAGAAGGTAGGATGTCAGTCACATTGGGTGGACCAAACGATCAGATGCAGAATGGAAACTCATGGCAGATACATTAAGAAGGAACACAGGGGCTCATCCAGTGAGCCAATATTGTCATGTGGTGGGGATCTGAGTTCTCTCCTCACTCCTTGGGGAGCAGGGGCTGAGAGAGCTAAGCTCTGGAAGGAGGGAGGACCTCACATATAACTCTAGGGTGATTCTTCCAGATGACATATGTAGTAGTCCTGATAAGCTCCAGCCGGAGCCTTGATGAGTCTTTCTTGGAGCACAGGAGGACCCCTTGACATGGAAAAACAAGTATAAGCCAAGAAGGAACAGCTCCATCCCTTAGAAAGAATGCACACACCCCCAAGAGTGATTTTTAAAAGTGGGAAGATAAGGGATTTGGCTTTGGGCCATGTTAAATTGAAGTTGATGGTGAGACATCCAGGAGACAAAGTCAGAAAGACAGGAGGCACTAGGGCAGTTTCAATTCTGGCCAGAACCCAGAAGAACAGAGATACACAAAACAATAAAGCAATGGGCAAAGCCACGTAGGTCCATGCAAGACACCATCCATTGAGTGCACCTGGTCTTGGGGGATAAAAAGATACCCAAGCCTTTTAGCTCCTCTAGCATTGTTTTGTTCAGGATCAATTCTGTAAACAGGACTAACCGGGTTTATTTTGATTTTTTGGAGTTGCTGCAGAAAACGTTTCCACACGGCTTTTCTTATTCCTCCTTGACACAATATTAATGAGTTGCAAGTTCCCCAGGCAGCTGGTTTATTTTATTTAATTTTAAAGACAGCTGCAAAGCTGCTTCAGCAAACTGCATATTGCTTGCATGGGCTGTGTATTCTGGTTCCACAGAAACTCAGATAACCCCAAATATCTTGCACTGCCAGCACTTAATAAATCATCATCTTATTGTTTGCGTTGCTGTTTTTTTGTGGGCTTTTCCAGTGCCTCAGTGAGCCATTTATGAGGCTGAAGTAATTTGAGAGGTCTTCCTTTCGAGCTATTTCCATCATCCAGGAACTGAAATATCACGACAAGATAGATGTTGCATTATTTCAGCTCTATATGTGGCCTCTTGAAGCATGAAAAGAGCCAAAGAAAAACAAATGCAAATACCTGCAACACAAATACAGGTTGAAAAATCAACACATTCTCACTGCCTCACCACCATTTGAGACCCTACAATAACAAACCAGTAGAGGGTTTTTCCTCTTAAATTCCAAGCAAGTTTGCATACTGCTTTCGGAGGTCTTTGGATACAGTGCATTATGTTGGTCAGAGTATTTGCCCTGCTGCATCTGTCTGCAAAGAACAGCGATCATTGTAAACATTGTCCAGTTGCAAGATGAAATTCAAAAAAGGCAAGTGCAGATTATTGCACATAGAAAAGAAAAATCAAATGCACAAATATAAAACCATCTAGGCAGTAGTACTGTGAAAAGGATATTGGGGTCATAGTGGATCACAAATTGAATATGAGCCAGCAATGTGATACAATTACAAAAAAGACTAATAACATTCTGGGGTGTATTAACAGGAATGTCGTATGTAAGACACGGGAGGTAATTGTCCCACTTTCCACAGGCGAGGAGGCCTCAGCTGGAGAATTGTATCCAGTTTTGGGCATCACACGTTTAAGAAAGATGTGGTCTGATAGACAGACTAGAAGACAGCAAAAAAATGATGAAAGGTTTAGAAAACCTGACCTATGAGGAAAGGTTAAGGAAAACTGGACATGTTTAGTCTTGAGAAAAGAAGAACAGGAGTACTTGTGGCACCTTAGAGACTAACAAATTTATTAGAGCATAAGCTTTCGTGGACTACAGCCCACTTCTTCGGATGCATATAGAATGGAACATATATTGAGGAGATATATATACACACATACAGAGAGCATAAACAGGTGGGAGTTGTCTTACCAACTCTGAGAGGCCAATTAATTAAGAGAAAAAAAACTTTTGAAGTGATAATCAAGCTAGCCCAGTACAGACAGTTTGATAAGAAGTGTGAGAATACTTACAAGGGGAGATAGATTCAATGTTTGTAATGGCTCAGCCATTCCCAGTCCTTATTCAAACCGGAGTTGATTGTGTCTAGTTTGCATATCAATTCTAGCTCAGCAGTCTCTCGTTGGAGTCTGTTTTTGAAGTTTTTCTGTTGTAATATAGCCACCCGCAGGTCTGTCACTGAATGACCAGACAGGTTAAAGTGTTCTCCCACTGGTTTTTGAGTATTTTGATTCCTGATGTCAGATTTGTGTCCATTAATTCTTTTGCGTAGAGACTGTCCGGTTTGGCCAATGTACATGGCAGAGGGGCATTGCTGGCACATGATGGCATATATCACATTGGTAGATGTGCAGGTGAACGAGCCCCTGATGGTATGGCTGATGTGATTAGGTCCTATGATGATGTCACTTGAATAGATATGTGGACAGAGTTGGCATCGGGGTTTGTTACAAGGATAGGTTCCTGGGTTAGTGGTTTTGTTCAGTGATGTGTGGTTGCTGGGTGAGTATTTGCTTTAGGTTGGGGGGTTGTCTGTAAGCAAGGACAGGTCTGTCTCCCAAGATCTGTGAGAGTAAAGGATCATCTTTCAGGATAGGTTGTAGATCCCTGATGATGCGCTGGAGAGGTTTTAGTTGGGGGCTGAAGGTGACAGCTAGTGGTGTTCTGTTATTTTCTTTGTTGGGCCTGTCTTGTAGGAGGTGACTTCTGGGTACTCGTCTGGCTCTGTCAATCTGTTTTTTCACTTCAGCAGGTGGGTATTGTAGTTTTAAGAATGCTTGATAGAGATCTTGTAGGTGCTTGTCTCTATCCGAGGGATTGGAGCAAATGCGGTTATATCTTAGAGCTTGGCTGTAGACAATGGATCGTGTGGTGTGTCCTGGATGGAAGCTGGAGGCATGTAGGTAAGTGTAGCGGTCAGTAGGTTTCCGGTATAGGGTGGTATTTATGTGACCATCGCTTATTAGCACAGTAGTGTCCAGGAAATGGACCGCTTGTGTGGATTGATCACTTCAAAAGTTTTTTTCTCTTAATTAATTGGCCTCTCAGAGTTGGTAAGACAACTCCCACCTGTTTATGCTCTCTGTATGTGTGTATATATATCTCCTCAATATATGTTCCATTCTATATGCATCCGAAGAAGTGGGCTGTAGTCCACGAAAGCTTATGCTCTAATAAATTTGTTAGTCTCTAAGGTGCCACAAGTACTCCTGTTCTTCTTTTTGCGGATACAGACTAACACGGCTGCTACTCTGAAACCAGTCTTGAGAAAGAAGACAGAGGGGAATCTGATAACAGTCTTCAGGTATGTTAAGGGCTGTTATAAAGAGGATGGTGATCAGTTGTGCTCCACTGAAAGTAGGGCAAGAAGTAATCAGCTTAATCTGCTGCAAAGGAGATTTAGGTTGGCTATTATAGGAAAAAATTTCTATCTATATGGGTAGTTAAGCTCTGGAATGAGTTTCCGAAAGGAGGGTGTGGAACCCCCATCATTGGAGGTTTTTAAGACTAGGTTGGACAAACACCTGTCACATCAGGACTAGGTTTATTTGGTCCTGCCTCAGCACAGGGGACTGGACTAGATGACCTCTCGAGGTTCCAGCCCTCCATGTCTATGATTCTATGAAAGCTGATGGGTGGATTGACTGGAGCAGAGGAGGGTACGTATCACACTTATTATGCAGACCCAAAACTTCCAGTCATGACTGTGTCCCTTTAAAGAATATCACAGCAATGAAACAATGAAAGGAGAGAGGGACAGGCTGAAGTGCCATCCTTTACTCAGCTAGTTAGGCCTACAATGACTGCAGCAGCATGTAGAGTGCATGTCCCATCAACCGTTGATAGGACACGCCTGTCACATTAGGAAACAATAGAGTATAGAAGAGGTCAGGGCCAGCTCCAGGCACCAGCCCTCCAAGCATGTGCTTGGGACGGCACCTGGAGGGGGCGGTGCTCACCCGGGGAGAGCGGGGCCATGGCCGGGCTCTCCGCCCTCCTCCCGGTGCTCCGGCTGGTTGGGGAGAGCGGGGCCCCGGCCGGGCTCGCTGCCCTCCCCCCGGCCAGCCGGGAAGAGCAGGGCCGCCCTCCTCCCGGCGCTCCGGCCGGTCGGGGAGAGCGGGGCCCCAGCCGGGCTCTCCGCCCTCCTCCCGACGCTCCGGCCGGCCGGGAACAGCGGGGCCACGGCCGGGCTCGGCGCCTTCCCCTGCCGCACTCCCAGCCAGGGGTGGCAAAAAAGCCAGAGCCGGCCCTGGTAGAGGTGGAGTCTGTGCCTGAAATTTGAACCTCCCAACTGTTACCAAGTTGCATCACCATCTCAACGTGAGTTGGCTGGAGTTTTGTCATCTGTGAAATAGGCTTGGGAAAGGAAAGGGGCTTTGAATCATGCTCTGGCCCCCAGACTCAGGTCTTTCTACTTTGCTCTTCATTACTCAGCCCTAAGAGAAGCCAGAGAACTTTCACATATCACTAAGAATGGACACGGCTCCAAATCAGAAGCCTCTAGACTAGCTCAACTAAAGAAACATTCTGCATGCCTCCCAAATGATTATTAAAATTACTTCCCAACTCCATTAGTCAACCCACAGACCTTCACCTGTAGCCCAACTAAATATATTTGCTTCAGCACAAGGGAAGAGTTGAACATGAGGAGCCTTTCACACTGCAATCAAGTCCACCGGATTGGGAGGGCCTAAGCGACGGTTCTGTTTCTCACACATTCATACCCAGGGGCACTGGGGAGGCTAGTAACTAGTAGAAATACTGGATTGATAATCACAGAATCATGGAAACAACTTACTACTCATTGACTCTGTGCCCTACAAAGAATGGATCTAATCCCCCAATAAAAGAGGTATCAAATAGTAAAGTTATACCACGCTTGATCTTAGCCAAAAGGCCAAAGCACCTGTAATGCCGAAGACCATAAAAGCTTTGTGCAATTGCTTTCCTGCTCAGAGCACCTGGTGACAACGAATACTAACGGCAGGCTGTAGACTTGAATTAACTGCCCAAACACCTTGATAGCGCAGAATAAAGGTTGCCCAGGACTACCTCGTGCCCTTTCAGAATGTGGAAAGTGGCTAATCTTAAACCTCTGAAAACCAGGAAATACAAAGTTATGATACATGCCAACTTCTGTCATTTCCTTCAGACTCCTTTTTCCACAAAGATACAGCACTTTGAGGAGTGACATTGATAGGTGAGATCCCTTGGCTCATGTAGATTGGATGAATCATTGTCAAAAGTTGACATTTGTTTTCTGTGTTCATTTTTCATGATAAATGTAAGTTACTGTGTTGACTGAGGACAGTATCTGGTATCTCATTAGTCAATGTTGACCATAGACCAGTTCTTAGGCCATGTCTACGCTACAGGCACAACAGACTAGCTATAGCACTATAGCTATGTCGCTGTAACCCAGTAGTGTAGATGCAAACTACACCGACAGCAAGGGCTTTTCCATTACTGTAGGAACTCCAACTTGCCGAGCAATGGTAGCTAGGTTGACAGAAGCATTCTTCCATTGACCTATCTGCATCTACGCTGGGGGTTAGGTTGAGATAGCTAAAGTGCTCAAGGGTGTACATTTTTCACATCCATGAGCACCTCAGCTATGTCAACCTAAATTTGAAGAGTAGACCACGCCTTAGAATAGGCTTTCTATTATGGGCACCTTTCCTGATGTCCAGCAATCCCTTTGATCATACAGCCATCGACAGTCTCCACTACTTGCTTTTCTTTGATGACACTCAGTCCCATTGTTCAAGAAATGGGTAAGGCGCATGAGTCACGATTACATTACATTAGCCTTATCACTTAGTGTCTTTCATCTTCCCTCTATTTAATTAATGCTGTTTTCCTTGACAATACTTCTAAAGTAAAACTGGAGTCTTTGTGTGGATTTTAGAGCACTAAGGGCTAGTTTATACTGGCAACATTAAAGCGCTGCCGCTCTCTTTGGAATGCTGTTCTATCAATATCTAGTACTAGGCAATGAAAACCAGGTCGCAACATCAAATAATTGGGGAGGGATAGCTCAGTGGTTTGAGTATTGGCCTGCTAAAGCCAGGGTTGTGAACTCAATCCTTGAGGGGGCCACTTAGGGATTTGGGGCAAAATCAGTACTTGGTCCTGCTAGTGAAGGCAGGGGGCTGGACTCAATGACTTTTCAGGGTCCCTTCCAGTTCTAGGAGATAGGTATAGCTCCATATATTATATTATGATATTCCCAGTCAGGCATCCCTTTTTTTTCTTATACTTTTAAAGAATCAATAGAGTGCAAAGCTCCCACTGCACCCTTATATCTGAGCTGATACAGCTTTCCATGGAACAGTGCAGAGGTTGGTCCCCCTCAGTCTGGGAGGAATGCTATGAAGGACTAGAAAACTAGTGGGATTATGACATCATTGCAGACTGGGAAACAGAGTAGGGCTGGAATTTTTCATCACATGGCACGTACTTTTTTTTTGCTTGCTTGTTACCACCTGCTTACCTTGTGAAAGACTCAGACATTCAACTAGGGCCTAAAAATGCTCTCATTTTAGCTTGCCTGTCCGCCCAGGAGTCAGTCATCCAGCAAAAAGCAAAATGACTTCATATACCTGGTACTTTTAAGGTAAAAAAGTAGAGTCTAAAATGATTATGCATCAATTAAAAATAAAGAGCACAACGTTTTCCCCCTTATCAAGTCCCATTTCAGACACGTGTGGGTGTGATGTTGTAATGGAATAGTCCTTGGTGTTGCCTTCGGTCAGGACTGAAACGGTTGTCCCCAGGCCTACTCCCCCTAAAAGGTAGGACGTACACTTGCCTCAATCTCTTACAGGTTCCCTAGGGAATTACATTCAGCAAACTGGGAGACCTGCCAGCAGACACAGAGCGCAAGTGATCAGAGAACAGCAGCAAAACACACACCAGAGCCAAAGCAAAGCAAATATGGAAATCCTTTCAGGAAAAATCAGATTTTCACTCATTTGACCAGTGGATGTTGACCCAGCTCTAGTTACTAAGTCACTGGTGCAATGAATCAGAGCGTTAGGCTTTTCTTGAGTTCAGGGGGTCAGCTCCTACCAACCCCTCTTCCAGTCTCAGTGAAGGCTCTGCAGACTAGGTTTAAGAAAGGATTCATCAGGCCAGATGAGCTTCTGCTGAACAGGGTCACTGTGAAAACAGATCTCAATGAATTACCTACTTTACAGACCACCCTGGCAACTGCCCATACAAACTACTTGTGGCTACTTCAGTAGCTGAGCTGGGGTCTCTGCTCCTTTGCTCCCCAGAAACAAAGTGGTGAGGGGTACGATAGGGCTGTGCAATGCATTCAAAGCGATTCACTGGGACAGTTCACGTAAGTTAGCGTTTGCAGAATCAGGCCTCAATATGGGGTTTACCTTGTAAAATATGGGCCATAGTAAAACATACTGGAGAAATGTGCGCCCCGGGCTTGTTACTGTAGCTAATGGAGAAATAACATTTACATTTGCTGCCTTTGTGTGATTTTAACTGCACAACCTATGAGAGCATTTATTACACTGGGGATTGGGCCATCTGGTTTTAATAGGGTTACTCTAAGAGTTTGCAGGATCAGGTCCTAGGTGTGTCGATTTGTCTTTTTACTCAAACTTTTTAAATGTTTCTATCCGCTTGTGGGGGAAAGGTTCAGGGCAATTCTTGTCGCTTCCAGACTCATTCACCCATTCCTAACTGGACCCCAAACTCTGATCCTATACATGACAGCAAATAGCTTGGACCAACCAGGAATTTGAGAGCTTAAGAAAAAAA
Source organism: Malaclemys terrapin pileata (assembly GCF_027887155.1). Classification (NCBI taxonomy): domain Eukaryota; kingdom Metazoa; phylum Chordata; order Testudines; family Emydidae; genus Malaclemys; species Malaclemys terrapin. Next base: position 274,536,837 of record NC_071506.1, read on the forward strand.
TTAACATTTGTAATATGACGAGACAGTTAAACAAGAGGAGCCAAATCAGCGAAATGATGTTGCATGTTTAATTGCAGGTGTTGGGGTCACAGTGTTATTTAACTTTGGGTTTGTCATTTCAGTTGATGATGAAGGAGGTATGTTCCTCATGCCTCCAGCCTGTCTCTTCTATGGAGTGTGTGGCAGCCAACAAGGTCCTTCTGCACCACTCATGCTTCTGCTGCAAGCTCTGCAAGAGGAAGCTAAGGTAAGTAGTGGGACTAGGTGCCATTTACTCCTGAGGGATCTCAAAGTGGTTTACAAAGGGTGGGCCCAGCAGTCCCCTCCAGTAACTCTGGTAGGGAAGAGCTCTGCAGCGGTCACAGAAAGGGGAGCAGTGTTTCTGTGATATAATCTCTCTCCCCGTCCCTGGAGCTTGAAGACTGCCCTCCTCAAACACATGGTGCCAGGGCTCTGTGGATCAGGAATCCTGCTGAAGGCAGGTGGGGCTACAAGCAGGAAGCAGCTGCAGCCCCCAGGCCTGCTCCCCATAGACTTCACCTGCACCTCAGCAGACATCTGTGTGGGAGTTAATGACATTTCAAGCAGCACGGACTCGTACTGGGTTTTCTGAGTACAGCACAGCCATGGGGTGAGGCAATCAGTGACAGTGAGCATTCCCCACCCCCAAGCCGCCATGGGGTGAGGCAATCAGTGACAGTGAGCATTCCCTACCCCAAAGCCACCATGGGGTGGGCAGCCAATGACAGCGTACCCCCCCACACAGCTGCCATGGGGTGAGGCAGCCAGTAACAATGTGGCCCCCCCAGCCATCAGGGGTCAAGACAGCCAGTGACAGCACGGCCCCCCCAGCCGCCATGGGGCGAGGCAGCCAGTGACAGCGTACCCCCTCACACAGCCACCAGGGGACGAGACAGCCAGTGACAGCACGGCCCTCTCCAGCCGCCATGGGGCAAGGCAGCCAGTGACAGCGCGGCCCCCAGCAGTCATACTAACCAGGGAGAAGGGGCATGCCAACAGGTCACCACAGAGAGGCATGTATTCCCTGCTGAGGCTGTGGGAACTATGGGGCTTGGAGCAGCGTTCCCAGTGGATTCTGGGCTCTGCGAACATTCCCTCTGCCTTCTCTAAGGCTCCCCAAGCTCCTCATCCCTGATGGAAGTATTAGGAAGTAACTGAAGGGTGAACCATGGCATTTCCTGGGCCCTCGCTCTCCTGCTGCTGATTTTACCACAGGAGGACCCTCTGCACTGGTACAATACTACTCAGCATAAAGGAATTATTTTACTTCTGACATGCAGCCACCTCTGGAGTGGAGACTGGCAACGAACCAGCACACAATGCATTGCACAACAATGGCAAAAAGGGGAAAGGACAGCAAAGTGAAACCTTGCAAAAATGTCCTGAGATCTTTAAGAGGTGACAGAGCATCAGCTTTCAATATCTTTCACACAGTACATTGCTTGCAACTCAGCTTATTGACCTAGATTCATAGATCTTAATGCCAGCAGGGGCCATTCTGATCATCTAGTCTGACCTCCTACACAAGCCATTGAATTTCACCCAGTGATTCCTGCATCAAGCCCATATCCTGTGATTGAGCTAGAACATGTATTTTAGAAAGACACCCCAATCTTGCTTTAAATCCTTCAAATGAGGGAGAATCCACCACATCCCTTGGTAAACTCCATGCAGCTTACTGTGTGTGAGAGGATGGATGGCCTCATCAGAAGGGTGAAGGACTTAGCTGAACCAATTGGGATTTGAACCAGTGTTCTCAGAGTGCCACAATATTTTGAAAGCTGCTATTTTAGCCCTTCCAGCTGGACTTGTTTTTAAGGAACCATGAAGAGCCACTGTGAGTTGGCTCTGAGATTCCCCAGCCTTAACTCCCATAATAAAATGCCTGCAGCTCAAACGTTACCACATAGTGAACATTTCTAGGGCAGAATAGAATGGAACCTCTTCATTATCAGGAATGACACTTATTACTCTAGACCCCTTCATCCCCACCCCACAAAGACCTCCCATTGTCCCCACGCTGTATTACTGTAATGTACTGACATGCTGAGTTATCATGCAAGATCACCCTGTGCTTAGCCCTGCTCCAGAAGGAAGGAGAAGACGACACAAGGAGCTTTCCCCTTTTCTTTATTCTAGCAGGTGTTGATGTAGGATATTTTGACCAGCCCATAGGATACTGAGGAAGTTGCAGTAAGAAGAATGAACACTTGGTACGAGGTATCCTCTCCCAGGCACATTTGGAAATGACACCTGCTATTTGATGCAACAGGGTCATTCCAAAAGTAAAAATACACACATCGCTCTTGATGTGTGTCGTTAAGATCTCGGGGCGAGAGTCAGCCACAGGTCAGGGTTGCCAACTTTCTAATGTCTGAAAACCGGACACTACAGCAGGAGTGCAGGAACCTCCCACTGCCCATGCTCTGCCTCTTCCTCTGAGACCCCGCTCCCACCCCATCTCTTCCCTAGGCCCTGCCCCCCTGCTCATTCCTCTCTCCCCCTCCCCCATCACTAACTGCTCTTCCCCCTCCTCGTTGCCCAATCCCCTACACCTGCCTCCTCCCCTCACAAACTGACTCCCTCTGCTCCAGGGCTGGGACAAGAACTGCAGCCCCCTGATGTGGAGCCTGCCTGCCCATGAGATGCAAGTAGGAGGCACCCCTGGCTGAGCAGGGGCTGGTGCGAGTTGATGACCTCCCCGTCTCCCATGGTAACTGGACTTTTGGTGTCCAGTACATCTGACTGGACACTGCACAGGTCCCTTTCGAAAATCAGATACCTGGCAACCCTAGCAACAGTAGGACTGATCTAGCAGTATACAGAGGGGAGGGAGATCACAAACCAGCTTGAACCTCAAGATGGGGATCTGTGGGATCTGTGGGCCACCTGGGAAATCTCACAGCCATCCAAAAGAGGTGGAGACACCAGTTTGAGAATCTCTGTTCTACATTGTGTGGTGCCTGGGTCAGACATTGTTAGTGCTTAACACATGCACTGTGATAATAATCAGACTTAGTTGGAAAATGGGCTTTTTTCTGTGGAAAATTCAACAACAAAAATCATATGTTCTCAGAATTTTCCATGAAAAATTTGGCTTTTTGGTGAAAAATTGAAAAGAGAAATATTTCAATTTGGAAATGCTGCTGTGGCTTCTGATGGGAGTTGTTGTTTGGAGGCCTCTTGCTCCCATTCTCCTCTGTAGCTGGGCTTCCTGGTCAGACTACATCTCCCATGATACACCATGGTCTCCCCCATGGAGAGGTGAGACATTTTTGTCATGGGAATCCCCGCTCATGGTGCATCAAGGGAGATGAAGTCTGTTTGGAGAGCCTGACTCAGAGGAGAATGGGGACATGAGGTAATGGAACTACAACTCCCATGGTGCATTGCAGCAGGATATCCAAATCGAAATATTTCTATTTGCAGGTGTCTGGTTTTTTGACCAAAAAAAAAAAAAAAAATTCCATAGAAACCAGAAACTTCTAGTGAAAATTTTCATTTTAATCAAAAACCAAAAATGTCCATCATAAAAGTATTTTGACGTAAACCTTTCAACGAGCACTAATAATAATTCTTTCCCTCACACATAGTACTCAACTGCTGTCCTGATGTGTGTTTTACAGCTTGCATAACTACACTGCCCTCCACGGGGCGTTTTACTGCGAAGTCCATTACCAGCAGCTTGCCAAAGCCAGGGGAGGAAGCAAGAAGGAAAAGATTGAATGCAAACAACAAGATCAGCAGCTACACGCAATGCTTACACCAGACCTAGGATCAGAGCCCAGGAACAGATATAACAGGGCAGAAAAGAAAACTGTGGAGACAGAGAAACTGCAACCCAGATCCTTTAATTCACATCCACATCTCAGCTTGGGGCCACCTGATGGAAGGAGGCAGCTGCGCAGTGAGTTTGTCTCGAGAAACCAGTTCAGAACTAGCTGGCCGCCTTTGAAAAAAAGCTCGGCAGAGGCACCCAGAAACCCCGACAAACCTGGAAAGAGTGAGGGGCGAGACACTGCATTGAATTTACAAACCTACCAGGCTGCGGGCAGCAGAGCAGATGGGGTTATGCTCAAGACACCTGATGGGAAATCAATAGCAGAAATGGCTGTGAAAGAGAAACCAAGCCTGTTACCTAGGGTCACCTTTCTAAAGGAGGCAGGGCCAGGTTTTTCCTGGGTGAAAGCAGGGGGTGGGAAAGGAGCGCTCAGAGACGGTAAAAAGAAGCTGGGGTCCGTGGAGGGAAACGTGGCGAGAGCTCCAAAAGGAAAGCAAGGGAGCAGAGTATCAGAGAAAGTTGCTGTGTTCCAGCAGAGTAAACCCAGACTGGAGAGCAAGAGTGTTCCTGCCATCTCGCCGTTAGCCTTGGTGCCTGTGAAACCTCCTGCGCATGCTTCATTCATCTCCCATTCAAAAGCATTAAGAGCTACTAATGGGGCATCTACAATAGCTGTTCAGGCCGGTGCTCTCTGTACTGCAGAACTCCTGCCGAAGGATAACAAGCTTAGTGTAACTCGCTCCACCGAGGGCCTGTTTAATGAAGGAAACATAAACCTTAGCATAGTGAGAGCTGAATCTGTTCCCAAAAGTATCGTTAATTTGCCTGAACTGACTCTATCCGTGAGTTCGAATACACAGGACCAGCAGCATCCCGAGGATACCGGGAGTGGCCCACTGGCCTCTCACGTACTAGGAGAAGCTGAGACGCACAGCGTTGCAAACATGGTACCAGAATGCGGAGCAGGGGGTTACATTTCTTCCCAGCATAAGCCTGAAGCTCAGATACATCCAGCTGAACATGATGCGGTCAAAGGCAACGAAACTTGCCTCCCCAGTAAGTCAATGATGTCTTACGCCGTGGCTGGTTCACCGGAGCTGGGAGTTTTGGTGCCATTACTCCAGACAGCTGAGCAGGTGCATGAGGATTCAAAGACAGCCAGCCAAGAGTTCTCTGGACACCTAATGCCACTAACGTATGAGGCAAATGTGCAGGGATGTGGAGAAGACCTCAAAAGCACTGGGGCAGCGGTTGAGAAGGTGAAGAAAATGCAGCCAGAGAGCAAAGAGTGTTATGAATTTGTGGCGCATACTCCTGGTCATCTCTCTCAGGAAAGCAAGCCAGAAGGAAGCACCATCTCTTCAGCTGGACAAGCAGGGAGAACAGATGATCAAACTGGGTCCTACTTACCAGAAATGGAATCTCAAAATATGTATGATCCCCTAGTAAATAGCCCACAAGGGGATATTTTGATAGATAATGTTAAATTATCGACTAGGGACATTTCAGGATCAATGGACACACATCTGAATGCAGCTAGCACTACTGGGATCTCACACGATAAGCCCAGCAGCTCAGAAGATACTAAACTCAAGTCAAAGGGTCAAGATGACACTTTGGGACAGAGCATCCTCCACATTTCTGAGCCACTGGGCAAAAAGTTAGAAGCTTTCAGATCTAATGAAACAGCAGACAAACCTGAAACTCACCTAGCAGGAAATGGGAACGTGGATGTGAAACCCCAACATGAAAGTGAGTCAAATGGAACGGCTAGTGCTCCCCAAGGCAAAGGGACTAGAAATGGTCATGCCAGGAAAGATACACTCGCAAAAGCTTCCAGTCTTGGGAAAAATCCTTTTGCTAGGCTTTTTGCTTCCGAAAATAAAGACAGCACCTCAAAGAAAGCGCTTGCAGGGAAAAAGAAATCCACTAAACCCCAGTCTGCCTTGGTGACATTATTTGGCTATTCCTCAAATAAAGAAAGGAATCCAAAGGAAAGTCTTACAAAACCTTCACCGAAACTTTCAGAGCAAACAAACAATGGAGATCAGCAGGAACCTTCCCAGATTGGAAGCTCCTCAAGCCAGTCAAGGCAAAAGGTCAACAAGAAAGAGGAAGCATCAGATGCCGTTACTCAGATCGGAAGAGCAGAGGCAACCCCACAAGATTCACCGCAGAGTTCGGGGTACCACCTGGAAGATGGACTAAGTGAACGTTTTCCACATTTAGATAGCACTGAAGTCTTAAGGTCCAATGTGCTTTTGTTGACTCCTGGTGCAGACAGTTTGAGTAATGCTAGCAATTTACATGAGGCACCTAGTCTTGAATTTCATGACCAACCTGATTTAAATGTGCAAACTGCACAACAGGGGGATGCCAATTGCTCATCTTTGATTCCATCAGGGGACTCTCAGGAAGAATCTCTGGCAACCAAGGAAGGCAGACAGCCGTCTATGGGACCGACAGCTGCAGCAGACTCTAGACTGAGTCTGACCAGTGAAGGAAAGCATTATGACACATGTCTACATAAAATGGAAAACAGGGCTGGTTTGGATGATCAAGATTCAAAGATCAAGACTGGAACCTTTTCTACATTAAGTCATTTAGGAGCGTCACACAAAGAAATTGACCTTCCCTTAGAAGGCCGAGATCTTTTACAGTCCAATACACTTTTGTTGTCTGCAGGGGCCAGTAATTTAAAAAGCACAAGCAAAAACTTTCCTGGCATCAGTGGCACAGATATCCCATGCCCAGCTGATTCAGACATGCAAAATTTGCAAGCGAAGTATCAACCTTCCTCCAATTTAAATTCCTCAGAATTATACAGTACAAGTCCATGGCAGAGAAATGACCCTCAGCTGTTATTAAAATCCAGCTCCCTTCTCCTGATGGAAGAAGACCTTTTAGATATTGACGATACTCATGGAAATTGGAACTCTGAGCTGTTACAGCAGTTTGATCTGGACTCCCAGCTTCAGGTGAATACAGATCCTTTTGGACTGGGTCTTGACACTAGACAACCAACTACTGATCATCTGAATACTTGGGGAGACAACTTTCAACCAATGTCCATATCTACTCCCCACGTTTCTGAGCCCCTTAATGATATCCTGGATACCTTGAATACTGAGGCAACAGTAGCACTCCAGCAAGCACTGAGGATAGTGGAAGAGAGTGTACAAGCACCAGATCTTCCATAGTATTGCATGATGTCCAACCCCACGCAAACATGACTCTACTTAATGATGGTTTTAAAACCTGAGACTGATTTATAGAGATGTGATTAATGGATAAAAGCACAAACACACACATACCATTAATTAGCGGACACTGGAAGACGCTTGCTTCACAAAATCAGATCAGAAATCCAGCCAGGAGGTGACAATCGTGCTGAATTTGAATGCCTGTGATCATTTTTGAATGGCCTGGAGATCAGAATTTGAGATCACAGCCCAGGTCCTAGTGAATAAGTGTCCATATCACAAAATCCATGGATCCTTGTCAGCAGTCTCCACAGAGAACCTGAATTGGCCACAAGGACTAACCTGTCTTTTCTCACCACTTGAGCAGGGCCTCTTCATGTTGGAGCTGAAGCACAACATCAGGACAGCACAGAGAAAGCTTGAACTGCTGTTTTCTATGTTATAGTGGATTCAGAGAGGCCTTCAAGCTCCAAAGATGTCACTTTACTAAGCTTTCGTGGGCAACAAATTCAATCAGAAACCAGAAGGGAATAGCACTGTCATTTGAGAATCTACCTCTCCTTATTAAAAATGACAGCAGTGGAGATCCAAACTGTGCAAAGAAACAGAATTTCCCATCACTTTTCACCATGTTGTTTATAGCACCTAACAATAATCCTTGACTTCCTCCTGCCTTCAACACTGGTGATCTCTCTCCACCTCCTCCACATCCTGCCCTCCCCTTGGCTTTCCTAGCACCTTCCTCCCATGGTTTCCCCTTGTCAGTCTAGCAGCTTTCGCAAGGTGTCCTTTGGCACTTCCTCTCCTTTGGCCCATCTCCCCTTCTCAGCGGGAGTCCCACAAGATTCTCCCTGTGTGGGTGCGTGCCTGTATATGCATGCATTGCTCCCTTCTACTAGATACTCCATTCTGTGCAATAGGTGCTATATACTGCTAATCGTGATCTTCCTTTTTCTAAAGTGCTTCTTGAGAGAAGTTCTATCCCCTGCTGCTGCTGTGACCTTCAGCAGGGCCACACTGTGCAACTTAACAATAAATGTCACATCTTTGATTGCCATGGATTTGTTTCACGTGTAACCCACCTCCCTCCCCCTATGGGGTTTGCCAGCTCCTGGAGCTCTGGACTGAGCCTTTAGAAGATAGTTGTCAAAGCCCGCGGACCCCACTCCCAGCATACTTGGAGTTAGGGTTGAAACAGACAAAACTAGGAGCTGCTGCTGGGACCAGTGAGGTTTTATGCATGGGATGATCTGGACAACCAGTCCACTGGACAACGACAACCCAGGGCTGCACAGCCCTCAGCAAGTTAACAGAGGAAGGGCCAGCCTGACAAAGAAGGCATCCCTCCTAACTGTGCAGGAGGCCAAAGCAGGATGGGTTGGGAGCCTAGGTGCTGCCCCTGGGGGATTGAGTCCTGGGGGAGTTGCAGAGCAAGCTCACCCTGCACTCAACCCCCAGTACCAGCTGCTGCGACACCTGTCCTGCAGGTCTGGCTGGGCTTGCCACTGCAACCCCGGGCACAGGGTTGCAGCACCGCTCAGGTTTGGCCCAGCCCCACTGATGGTGGGGTTCCCAGGCCCACATTTGAGTGAGTGGCATGTCACGGTGTCACTCACTGACATTTGGCCCTGCGACCCTCTGTCAGACCAAACCTGAGCAGCACTGCGACCCGGTGCACCAGGAGCTGGGTTACAACGCACAGAGCCCAGCCAGCCCGGCGGGAGAGGAGCCACGTGAACCAGGACAGGGGATTGTGTGGCTCAAAATGGGCTAGTCCTGCAAAACCTGGGGCTGTTGGGAGGTCTGAGAAAGCAAGTTTAAGTTGGGAAGCTGGGAGAGAGGCAGCTAGGGTGACCAGATGTCCCGATTTTATAGGGACAGTCCCGATTTTGGGGTCTTTTTTTTAATATAGGCTCCTATTACCCCCCACCCTCTGTCCCGATTTTTCACATTTGCTGTCTGGTCATCCTAGAGGCAGCGCAGCTCAGGGAGTCCCTGCCACATTCCCACTGCCCCCAAAGGAGCTTGCACTGCTCTGAGATCTAGTTGCCCGGATCCAGTGCCCAGAGACAACCAGTAACTCTTGACGGAGAAGGCACGATTTAAAGGTTTGGGGGAGGCACTGCGTCGCCTCTGGCCCCTTTCCCACTCCCCCTGCGCCTCCCACACCCAGCACCACCTCCTCCTCTCCCCTCACAGCTCCTTCCTCATTTACTTCTCCCATCGCCTCCTATTGTGAGCGCAGTGTGGGGCAGAGCAGGCTCCAGACACCTACTGCCAAGCAGGGTGAGGAAGGGACGGGACTCAACGGGCTTCTCCGCACCCTCTCTGGCCGAGCTGCACTGCCAGCCCCATCTCTCATCCCAACTCTGGGCATCTTCTAGCAGGCTCAGTGGGAGCTCTAGGTGCCGGTGCCTTTCCCAGTCACATCCCCCTCCATCGCGCTCAGCCCAAATCCCACCCTGGCAGAAATCGGAGGGGGGGGTATGTGACCCCATGTGGCCCCCACACTCATCTCCTCTGGCAGTGATCAGTACCTAGAGAGATCCAACCTGCCACCAGCTATAGAGAGGAGGAGGAGGGATAGCTCAGTGGTTTGAGCATTGGCCTGCTAAACCCAGGATTGTGAGTTCAATCCTTGAGGGGGCCATTTAGGGAACTGGGGTAAAAATCTGTCTGGGGATTGGTCCTGCTTTGAGCAGGGGGTTGGACTAGATGACCTCCTGAGGTCCCTTCCAACCCTGATAGTCTATGATTCTATGATAGAGGGCCAGGCAAGAGCCCAGGATTGCAGATCAGGGAAACCAGCAAGTCAGGAGAGATCCCTGTCCCACTCGGGGGTGAAGATAAAGTAAAGGTGATTTTTGCAACCAATGCCGCAGCACTCCAACTCTCAATCTCAGGCCACACAAGCTGGGCCGTGCCGTCCACCTCGGGGAGGTGCCAGGGAGGAAGCTGGTGTTAGGAGGTGGAGAATTGGGTTATTTATAAAATGTTTAGTAATGATTAATCCTTTCCTTCCCCAGATCTGAGTTTTCTGTTCCCAGTAAAGCCCCCACCCTCTGTTTTGCTGTTCAATTTGGTGAAGCATTCCTTTGCTGCAGTTTGTTGCATTTACTGTTTCTCCACTTTGCACTGGGCTTTGCACTCCAGGCTAGCTTGCAGTATTACCCTGGATGTCTCAAGGGACATCACTCCCGGGTATGCGGCAGAGTGAGGAGTCACCTTGAACGAAGACGCTAGGCGCCAAGAACAACAAAGCTAAACAGGTCCCGACCTGCACAAAGGAGTGGGGAGAAGCCAGGGCCGTCCTTAGGATTTATGGTGCCCTAGGCGGGATTATTAAACTGGTGCCCCTGTGCCCGACTTGCTCTTAACAACACAAACATAAGCTTACAGTATTGGAAAACTTGCCACATGCATGTTATTAAACCCAGTTTAACTTAATTAAGCACACTGTAATGCTGATGGACTAGCACTAAAGAAGTAGCGCTATAGAAAAAATTCTGATTTGACAGAATGATGCAAATAATATAATTTTTTTAATTTGTCAACATTTTATTGGAAATTTATATGAAGAGGTATTGAAACAAGGATTTGTTTTTAATTTAAAGCAATCTTTCTGGCTTTTTTTGGCTGCAAAAGCAGTAATAATGTCATTGTATGACAAAGAAAGTGATGTCTTGTTCGATTGCAGGAATAGCAAGACCAGTCAAGCATTCCTGACTCATTGTAGAACGGAGACAGTTTTTAATGAGCTTTAGTTTTGAGAAACTCCGTTCTCCTGATGCTACTGTTACAGGAATTGTCGGTAGAATACGAGTGGCAATGTGCACGTTAGAATATATGTCAACAAGTTTGCTGGTATGAATAAACTGTACAATGTCCATCACCGATTTTGCATGTGGCAACATTGGTGACAGTGTCCTCAATTCTTCATACAGTTCAAGTCCATTTAAATCAAAACTATCACCGTGCTTCAGGAGGCTCTCTAGGTTCTTGCGCTGTGACCTTGAGCTAGTGTGAAGACACCTCACAAGGCGCTCTGCCCTGACTGAGACACAATAGAGTTGGAAACCCAGGTCATTTTTACAAAGCCACTTTTTAGTTTTAAATGTAGAGTGGGCATCAGTCTTAATGTTAGTTACAACTGTATATCAACCTTCTACTGTAAATAGATCAATGGCATTATCCAGTTTAATAAGCTGGGTTTCCAAGCAGTGGGGAAATATAACCCCTAGTTTTACTCCTAGGTAAAGCACAAAGTGACCAAAATGAAGTCAGCACAGAATCATCTCATCTAGATTAAGGTAGCACAGAAATGTTACAGAAGTCCTATTGTGCCTCATTTTTGTTTGGCAAGACATTAGCAATAGCAGCACATTTTGGGCACTGCCAGAAATACATGTTCCATCAAAAACTGACATTTTCACAGTTCTAGCATGATCTGCTACACAGATTGTTCACAAGGAAGTGTCCCTGGCCTTTTTAACTCGTATTAACCTATATTTACTTTATGAAAGTTGGACAAAACATTGTGAAAATGTAAGACATTGGCTGCCCAACCTCTGGGCTGGCAAAAGCTATACTGACTCACTGGGGAAAAAAGCAAGAGAATCTTAGTACAACATATGGTCACTCTATACCAGGGGTCGGCAACCTTTCAGAAGTGGTGTGCCAAGTTCACTGTAATTTAAGGTTTCCCATGCCAGTAATACTTTTTAACATTTGTAGAAGGTCTCTCTCTCTGTCTATATTATATAAATAAACTATTGTTGTATTTAAAGTAAATAAGGTTTTTAAAATATTTAAGAAGCTTCATTGAAAATCAAATTAAAATGCAGATCTTATCAATTTAGTGTGATCCTTGCCTGGGATCCTTGTCTGGGGTTCCAGCCACCAGCCCCGCTCAGCCCACTGCCGGTCTGGGGTCCAGCTACTGGCCCTACTCAACCCACTGCCGGTCTGGGATTCCATTCACTCAGCCAGCAGCAGGCTGAGCGGGCCGCTGGCGGGCTGAGCGGGACCGGCGCTAGGGCTGAGTGGCTCAGTCCGTTGCCAGTCTGGGGTGCCGGCAGCACTCAGCCTGCTGCTGCTCTGGGGTTCCGGCTGCCGGCCCCTTGCCAGTCGGGGTCCCAGCCACCGGCCCCGCTCAGCCTGCCGCCGGCCCCACTCAGCCCCCCACCGGCCCCACTCAGTCCGCTGCTGGCTGAGTGAATGGAACCCCAGGCCGGCAGCGGGTTGAGTGGCTCAGACGGGGTCTCAGCCGCCGGCCTGCTCAGTCTGTTGCCAGCCTGGGGTTCCTTGGGGGTCCCCAGGCCAGCAGCAGGCGCTGAGTGGGGCCGGCGGCTGGAACCCCGGCTGGCAATGGGGCAGCAGCCGGAACCCCAGAGCGGCGGTGGGCTGAGCCGCTCAGCCCGCCGCGACGTGCCATCAAAAATCAGCTTGTGCGCCACCTTTGGCACGTGTGCCGTAGGTTGCCAACCCCTGCTCTGTACACTAGTAAGGGGATGAGCATATTACAGTTGTTGGAGGCTCTATTTAGCAGTAACCGGCTATAGGAAAGTCAGTCAACATTTTTTGTTTCTCTGATGAAAACTGGCCCACTCCCTGTCCCAAACCAAACCTGTCACAAATAATTGTCAACAACTTAATTTTCTGTTTTTGGCTAAGATATTGATTTAAAAAAAAATATATTGAAATTGAATTCAGGGATTGTTAGCAACCATTTTTGGCAAAGTTGTTAAATGACAATCTAAATGGCAACCCAGTACTGCTTTCATGCTTGGCTCACCCCCCAGCCTGCTGGTCCAACAGCTGCAGTAGAGGAGGAGATAGGTGGAAAACTGCAGGACCCCAAAATCCACCTCTTGGGGTGCAGAGTGGCAACAGCAGCAGCCGGCCCTCAGGTCCGATCACACGCCAGTGGGCACCACCGCCAGCCCCACGGACCATGGTGAAGTTAGCCCAGCATCTGATCTCAGGGACGGGGCACCCATGGAGCCACAGCAGCTCATCCTGCCCTGTGCAGCTCCCCCCGGATGAGATGGATCGCTGCCAGCCCGGGGGAGTGACGCGTCCCCCAGCTAGGGTGATCCAGATGTCCTGATTTTATAGGGCCAGTCCCGATATTTGGGGCTTTGTCTTATATAGGCACCAATTACCCACACCTAGGGTGACCAGACATAGGGTTACCATTCGTCCGGATTTACCCGGACATGTCCTCCTTTTTGTGCTAAAAATAGCGTCCGGGGGGAATTTGTAAAGCACTCACAATGTCCGGGATTTCCCCCCTCCCCCGGAGCGGCTGGGAGGGCTGCAGGAAAGTCCCGGGCTGGACTCCGGAGCAGCTGGAGAGGAGCTCCGCCCTGCATTCTGAGCAAGTGTCTCAGCACAAAGTGCAGCCCTCCCCTTTTGCAACTGGGAGCGGTTTCTGCCATGCAGGGTAGCAAAACGGGAGCGAGAGCACTTTGTGCTGATACAAGGGCAGCTCTCCCCTGCAACCCGGTCGGGGCCAGGGACCGGGTTTTGTTGTGCAGGGCCAGGGACCGGGTTTTGTTGTGCTGGGGAGCTTAGCCACGTGTCCGGCTCGCACAGAGCCCAACACCCTGTTCTGAGCAGCAGGGTAAGGGGGGGCAGGAGAAGGGGCAGGGAGGTTCTGGAGGGGGCAGTCAAGAAACGGGGGGGGCTTTTTGGGGGGAGTGGAGAAAGTTTTGGGCAGTCAGGGTACAGGTAGGGGGTAGGGTCCTGGTGGGCAGTTGGGGGGGGGGTCTTAGGAGGGGGCAGTTAGGGGACAAGGAACAGGGAGTCTTAGGTAGGGGGTGGGGTTCTGGAGGGCAGTTAGGAGCAGGGGTCCCAGGAGGGGGCAGTCAGGGGACAAGGAGCGGGGGGGGTAGGGGGCTGGGAGTTCTGGGGGGGAGCTGTCAGGGGGCAGGGGTGGGGAGAGGGATCGGAGCAGTCAGGGGACAGGGAGCAGAGGGGTTTAGATGGGTTGGGAGTTCTGGGGGGGGGCTGTCAGGGGGTGGGGAGTGGTTGGATGGGGCGTGGGAGTCCCAGGGGTCTGTCTGGGGGTGGGGGTGTGGATAAAGGTTGGGGCAGTCAGGGGACAAGAGGCAGGGAGGCTTAGATAGTCCTGGGGGGCAGTTAGGGGCAGGGGTCCCAGGAGGGGGTAGTCAGGGGACAAGGAACGGGGGGAGGGTTGGGAGGTCAGGGGGGGCGGGAAGTGGGAGGGGCAGGGGCGGGGCTCCTCCCGTCCTCTTTTTTGCTCGCTGAAATATGGTAACCCTACCAGACAGCAAGTGTGAAAAATCAGGACAGGGTGTGTGTGTGTGTGGGGGGGGGGGTAATAGGAGCCTATATAAGAAAAAGACCCCAAAATTGGGACTGTCCCTATAAAAGTGGGACATCTGCTCACCCTATCCCAACCCCCCGCCCTGATTTTTCACACATGCTATCTGGCTATCCCCAGCCCAGCCACGCGTGACCATTCCAATCCTGGCTGGCTGCCGAGGAAGTGAGTTACTTTCACTTTCATTCCTCAGCAGGCAGCCAGCTAGCCTCCCCCTCCCCCCCAACCCCTCACCCAACCCAGCCCTGCCGGAGGGGAGGAGAGAGAGAGAGAAGGATGCTCCTTGGGGGGGGGAGAAAAGGGGAGTGCTCCGTGGGGTGTGGGGGGGGAGAAGAATGGACGTTATGGGGGACAACCAGGGGCGGCTCCAGGCACCAGCGCAGCAAACGCCTGCCTGGGGTGCTGTCTGCCGGTCGCCCTGAGGGCGGCAGTCAGGCTGCCTTCGGCAGCATGCCTGCGGGAGGTCCCCCGGTCCTGAGAAGCACCCCTGGTCTTACACACTCCAAATACTCTGTCCAGCACCTCCCAAATACCATCTCCCAGTACACACACACCCCTCCGGCACCCCAAAATACCCCCTCCCCCCGCAGCAGTGTCCTCTATTACGGAACTTGAAATACAGGTGGGGTCACCCTAGATACAGTTGAATTTTAAAGGCAGGTGTTTCTGTTCTACCTCATGGAGTGACCGCAATGGGGCCAGGCTCTGGAAGTCTCAATGAGCTACAATCCCAGCTGGGTCCCCAGAGGTAGTTCCAGAAGGGCGGGGTGATTCCCTGCACAGCCTGGGCAGAGGCAGCGTTGCCCTTTTCTCTCCCCTCATTCCGAAGGCTTGGCCCGGACCCATGACACAAGGTTGGGTGAGCTGGGTACACGCTGGGAAAAGCCCTGAGGCCCCCCACTCAGGCTGGTGCAGAGAGGGGAGCAGAGCCCGGAGGCCTCCAGCCTGGCTCGCTCTCTCCTTCCCCTCTCCACCTAGTACCTTGTGTACCCCGCTGCGGCTGGGCTGAATCTCGCCCCAGGGGGCCCAGCCGAGGGACACCCCGTCTCTCTCTCGCTCTCCCGGGGGTCTCTCTCGGAGTCAGGGTCACCATCCACTGACGGAAGAGGTGCCTGGTGGATGTGGGGAGTCTCACTTGCTCAAGTGGAGATGACTCCGTCCAAGGCAGAGTGGCGCCTGCCGACATTCCCCGCTCCGGCGGGGTCTGTCCACCAGCTACCTCATCCCTGGAGCGCAGGGTCTCGCCTCTGCCCCACACGGAGGGAGCCCTCATTGCTCAGTGTATAACAGGGGGGTCGCTTAGCCTCCTGTACAACACGAGCAAGAGCCTTGTGTCCAGCAAGTATAAATGGGAGTGGTTCCCCCCGGGCTTTGTCTGTGGGTCCGGAAGCCTGGGAGGGCGCCGCCCCTCACTCCCAGGCTGGGGTGGCCGCATGGCCGGAGTGAGACTGCTGTCTAGCCCTGTCCACACGGGGGACAGAGAGGAGGACACGGGGGCACACATCAGAGCTCCTCACCTATGATATAGGAGCACAAGCCCCATGGATTCTCGCCCTCGGTTTTACAATTGTACTTCTTTTTTCTTTCTTTTTGTGTGTGTGTTTTTTCTTAATAGTTATATTTTCATCTTTTTAATAGATTTTACTTGTATTTCCTTTTTTATTTTATTGTTTATATATATATTACGTTTCTTTTAATTTTATTTCCCCTTTTATGGTTTTTATGTATTTTACAATTCTTTTATTTTTCAGTTTTTATTGTTTTACTTTTTTTAAGTCTGTTAATATTTTTGTATTCATTATTACTATTTTAAATTTATTTTGCACTTTTTATAAATGTATTATTTTTTCTATTTTTTATTCTATTTTATGTGAATCGTATACTGTTGGGCTCCTATCTTCTCTCACTCCAGTGAGGATCTTCAGCCTCTCACCCCATCATGGTAGTCATGCGCCGCCCCAGCCAAGTCTCTTTGTCCCCTGACTCCAGCCAGACCCTCCACCACCACCATTCCAGTCCATGGTGCTGAAGTGCGCATCCCCTGGCTTGAAGTGGTTTCCATCCTATGTTTACAGATTGGTTCACTGACTCTCAGCACCCCACTATAAAAATTGTTCCAGCACCTCTGACCCAGCCCGGTCCCTTGTCCCAGGAGTCAGCTGACTGGTGTGGGGGCCAAAGGGCTGAGCTGGGTTTTACAGTTCAGTCAACATAACCAAATAAAGCATGTTTGTATGCCTCTGTGAAAAAGTGGTAGCCTAAGGGAAGTTAAGCACCAACCTCTTTTAGAGCATAAAGTGCTATAGAAAGTTAACAGTACTCCTATGTTTTACCCCACCCATAAAACTTTGGCTGTTTTATCAAAATGTAAATTAATGTGATCATTTAACATAACTTGCTTAAATCCATATAAGGGACAAATTGTCAAGGCCCCAGGGATGGGCATTGTTTTAAGAACATGAATAGAATAGAATCTGACTCCTGGTTAGGAAGAAAACAATTCAGTGATAGAGTGGGGATACACAACTAGATACACAACTGCAGTTATTGCTGTAGCTCCATAAGCAGGCTGAACTGACTTATTCCCTGTCCTCCATCTCTTCTCTTCCCGCCCTCTGTAGATGCATAGGGAATCTCCTAGCATGGGCCACCTAATTCGTCTCTCCTTTCCTGGACTAATCCATGACCTCAAAGGAATAATTGTGATCTTATTACCTCTTACTAGCCACCAAGAAGGCACACTGGATGCACAAGCCTAAGCACAAATATTCCCTTTGAGTAAAGCAAGTGGGTTTAAATATCTTTTAAAAAACAGCTCTGACAAATGCTGCATTTAATAAATCCCTTTGCAGATCAATTCCATCAGCCAGGGAAAAGTGGTTTTACTGAACAGCCATTATGGATAAAAGCAAGGGGAACAAAGGAAATTGCACTGCAGAATTGTGAAGGAGTGGGGAAGCATGACAGACGTAGCTACAGAATAAGTGGGAAACAGGGCCGGCTCCAGGCACCAGCTAAAGAAGCAGGTTCTTGAGGCTGCCAATACCAGAGGGCGGCACTCCAGCCACTATCAGGGCGGCACGTCTGGGTCTGCAGCGCAGTAATTCGGTGGCGGGTCCCTCAGTCCCTCTCAGAGTGAAGGACCTGCCACCCAATTGCCACCAAAGAGTGGAATGGCGCAATCGTGCTGCCGCGGCTTTTTTTTTTTTTTTGCTGCTTGGGGCGGCAGAAAACCTGGAGCCGGCCCTGGGGACAACAAAGGATACTGGTGCCAGAGCTGACCCCATGCACCAGGCGGCAATGCCACTCATTCAGCTTTGGACCAGCTGCCCCTCCGTTATGCCAGCAGAGACGGGGCTCTGCCATTACACCACCCTGCTCCAGTTAGGGGCCAAGGGGGGGGGACGCGGGGCTGGGCTTCTTGCCCTCCCATTGTTGTGCCCCTGCTGAGTGCAGGTGAATAAAACTCATACTTGGGAAAGCAAAAAGAATGAGAAGTACTTGTGGCACCTTAAAGACTAACACAAACATTTATTTGGGCATAAGCTTTTGTGGGCTAAAACCCACTTCATCGGATGCATGCAGTGGAAAATACAGTAGGAATATATATATATATATACACACACACACACACACACACACACACACACAGAGAGAGAACATGAAAAAATGGGTGTTGCCATACCAACTCAAACGAGACTAATCAATTAAGGTGGGCTATTATCAGCAGGAGAAAAAAAACTTTAGTAGTGATAATCAGGATGGCCCATGGGACTTACTGGGGAATGCTAAGAGGGAGCACATGGGGAAGGCAAACGGGAAAGAGGAGAACAAGAGCTGGCAGAGAACTATTCTGCTCCAGGAATTACTGTAAATAAAAAACCAAGCTGAATCCACTGCTGGCTTGCAGACCTCATTGCCAGTACAACACTATGTGGTCTT
Source organism: Malaclemys terrapin pileata (assembly GCF_027887155.1). Lineage (NCBI taxonomy): Eukaryota > Metazoa > Chordata > Testudines > Emydidae > Malaclemys > Malaclemys terrapin. The sequence goes on from NC_071506.1 coordinate 274,555,132, forward strand.
TGATTCCTCAGGATCTTTTAGCTGTTCGCTGGCTCAGCTAAACACGCGTGACCCTTGTGTGTCCTACATCTCGGTCGCCATCTTTTAGTTTCAAGTGTCCATTTTCACTGGCCCTAATGAAAGGGAATATGGTTAAATACAGCAGAAAGACCCTTTTCAATATTACAACAGCTTTTCCAGCTTTGCCACTGGCTTGCTGTGTAGCCTTGGGCAAATCATTTAACATTTAGAACATGAGAATAATGATACTTCTCCTCTCTGACCAGATTATAGCCAGGGCCAGCGCTTCCACTAGGCGACCCTAGGCAGTTGCCTAGGGCGGCAGGATTTGGGGGGTGGCATTTTGCCGTCCTTGACAGCAATTCGGCGCACTTCAGTGGCGGGTCCTTCACTCGCTCCGGGACCCGCCGCCGAAGCGCCCCGAAGACGCGGAGCAGAAGGACCCCTGCCACCGAATGCTCTGGGGAGGAGCGCTGCCGCCTAGGGTGGCAAAAACCCTGGTGCCACTCCTAATTATGGTGCCAACTCAGGGACACCAGCTCCTGAGGGTGCTACAAAAAGAAACAGGTGGGATTCTCTCTGATTAATGGACTGGGGAGCTGGCAGGGAGTGGCTGTATAAAGAGAAGTGACGTGACTGTGTGGCAGAGAACTTTCTCCTGGGGAGCGGGGGAGGAGCTAGTGGAAGTTGCTGAACATTTCTGCCAGCCATCATACAACCGGATATAGTTTCACGGACAAAAATGAAGCACCAAACACTGCGGCGTTTAATCTCAACTCTTCGGGGAAATTGACCAGAATGCCTGGAATAATATGGATACTGGACAGCAGAATAAAAGCCACTTTTATTCCAGAATAATCAGTACAGGTCTGTCTCATCTTACGCGGGGGTTCCGTTCCGCGGTTAGCGCGTAAAGCGAAAACCACGTATAGCCAAAACCCCATTGAGTTCAATGGCGGGCGAAATCACCCGCACTACAGGTATAGTATTAAAACTGTTGTTTTTCTCTTTTTTGTTTTTGCTGACCGCGTAAAGTTAAAATCGCGCATGTTAAATGCGTGTAAGATGCAACAGACCTGTATGCTATTCCGGAACAGAGTCTCTACCCAAGGAACCTTTCTGAAATAGCTATTCCGGTCAATTTCCACATGTAGACAAGCCCATAGCCCGGCTCCTATTCCACTCGTCCCAAGCACTCTGCCGGAACAAATCCCACTTGCCCCATGGCTGATCAGTGAGCCTGCCTTACCTTGAACCACTGAGAGCACATATACTTTTTCTGCTCCTCCCAGCCCCTTCTCCTTTCCCTGAACAAAATTACAGCTCCCCCTCCACCTTCTTAACGCATCAGAAGACAGTGCTGTGACGTTGTGCAGTCTATATGGTTTTATAAAAATATGATAAGTGAATATAATATAACTGAAATATGCTTCATGCAAAAGGTCTCTTGTTAGGTATCATTACAAAATTTATAATCCACTGAGTGTGATCATCCTATTTGTATAAATGTACCACTCTTGTATCTAAAACTAGATATATGAAATATAACTCTGAGGGCCTATTGTCATTATGTAAAGGGTGGGCCATTAATGATGGTTTGGAATCTTGATGACTCCCATTAACCAGGACCATTGTCTGCAGATAGCTGTATTTACCTGTGAGTCTTCCTGTAGATGTGTGTGCTGGCAAGTGAGTAATGAAGTCTTGCAGTGACATGTGATCATGTCACCTGAACTGGAATCCATCTTCTTTAACCTGGTGCTTTTCCAGTGAGGGGGGGTGGAAACCCAGAAGGACAAAGGGTTCCCGCCTTATGCAAAAGATATATAAAGGGGTGGAAGAGAACACAAAGGAGAGAGGAGCCATCATGAAGAATCCCCTAGCTATCACCTGAGCTGCAACAAGAGCTGTACCAGGGGAAAGAATTGTGCCCAGGCCTGGAAGGTGTCCAGTCTGAGAAAAAACTTACCGAAGCATCTCTGAGGGTGAGATTATCTGTATTCAGTTTGATTAGCCATAGATTTGCGCATTTTATTTTATTTTGCTTGGTGACTTACTTTGTTCTGTCTGTTACTATTTGGAACCACTTAAATCCTACTGTCTGTATTTAATAAAATCACTTTCTATTTAGTAATTTACTCAGAGTATGTATTAATAACTGGGGGAGCAAACAACTGTGCATATCTCTCTATCAGTGTTATAGAGGGCGAACAATTTATGAGTTTGCCCTGTATAAGCTTTATGCAGGGTAAAACCGATTTATCTGGGTTTAGACCCCATTGGGAGTTGGGCATCTGAGTGCTAGAGACAAGCACACTACTGTGAGCTGTTTTCAGGTAAACTTGAAGCTTTGGGACAAGTGATTCAAACCCTGGGTCCGTGTTGGAGCAGATGGGAGAGTCTGGCTCAGCAAGACAGGGTGCTGGAGTCCTGAGCTGGCAGGGAAAACAGAAGCAGGGGTAGTCTTGGCACATCAGGTGGCAGCTCCCAAGGGGGTTTCTGTGATCCAACCCGTCACAAGTGCTCTGCTCAATAACAGGAAGCCTCATGCCCACATCCCACTTGACCAGGCTGCTGCCCCTGCTTCCTGACACAGGAGTTGCTTTAGTCTCCGTGGCAGTTGCTGATGCATATTGCATCCCTGTAGACGTTCCGGGGTGGGGCTCGTCCCTCACAGGCAGCAGCTGGGAGCCAGGCCGCCTCGCTACATGAGGCTGGGAAGCAGCTCGGTCTTGCACGCCCAGGCCTAGGTCGGTCGGGCAGCCCACCATAGTATAGGGCTCAGGCCCTTAGGCAGGGTGAGCGAACAAACAGTAAGTCCAGGGGCTCAGGCCCTCAGGCAGGGGCTGAGCAATCAAACAGTTAGTTCTGGGCTCAGGTCCTGAGGCAGGGGCTGAGCAAACAGACAGTTAGTTCTGGAGGCCCAAACCCTGGGTCAGGGCGGGGCACAAACAGTCACAGCTCAGGCCCTTTGGGGCAGGGGCTGAGCAACAAACAGTTAGGGGGCTCAGGCCCTTGAGTGCGGGGGCTGAGCAACAGTACAACAATTTAAGGGGGCTCAGGCCCTCAGGCAGGGAGGAGGAGAGACTGCCACCCGGCGTGGGGTGGCAGGGGGGAACACAGGCCCACTCACTCCACTGTGTTCCAGCCCGGGGCCCTATCAGCAGCAGTCCGTATGCCGCGCAGTCAGTGGGGATCCTGACCGCAACACACTGACATGGGTTCGGGGTCTGCTATCCCCGGGCCACTTCCCATCTCCTCCTCCAGGGTACCTGCACATCCTGAGGCTCGTCTGCCGTGTCCCAGACCATGGGCTCCTCCGGGCACCGAGCGCTGTGTAGGTTGGTCGGTTCCTCTGGACCCTTGGCGGGGGGGAGCTCAGGCGCTCCTCAGGATACCGGGCTCAGGGCCGCTCGGCCAGTCCTCCTCAGGATACCGGGCTCGGGACCGGCTCAGCCGGTCCTCCTCAGAATACCGGGCTCGGGGCCGGCTCAGCCAGTCCTCCTCAGAATACCGGGCTCTCGGCAGGCTCGGTCCCGCGGGAGCTGGGGCACCAGCGTCTGGCCTCTCCCGCTGCCGGCCAGCAACTGAGCGCTGCGGCTTGGCCTTTATACTTCCTGTCCCGCCCCTTGACTTCCAGGGGGCGGGGACAGGCGGCGGTGACTCCGCCCACTCTGGCAGCTGTTCTGGCTCATCCCTCACAGGGGCAGCTGGGAGCCAGGCTGCCTCGCTACAATCCCCCTCTAGTTCCAGGACCAATCGTGCAGTTAAAGGAAGGAATGAGTAATGGAGTGCTTAACGGTGTTATACTGTTCGGCCACAGCATAACACACGTGGCGCTGTGTGTGAAAGACCTTATTTAAAGCTGGCAGAGTATTAAAGGATCTTATAATAAACACCTCTGCTGTGTACAAGCAAGCTCTGTGATCGTCTATATCTGGTACAGAAGAATGTGACGGTGTCAGGAGTAAACTAAAACAGAAACAGGAAGGAAAACAGCAACAAAGGTTGCAGGACCTCATCAGCATGCCACTCTTCAATGCCTCAGAGGACCTCAGCTTTGACAAACCTTCAGAATGGACAGACTGGAAACAATATTTTGTGTTGTTACCGAGCTCAGCAAAGAAACTGGAGATATACAGGTATCTTCTTTAATTTATGCAATGGGGAAGTACACAGCATATCTTTAAATCCTTTGACTTTACTGAAGACAGTCACAAAGATGACTAAGAAAGGATCCTGGCTATGTTTGATGTATACTTTATACCTCAGAGAAATCTAGTTTATGAAAGAGCACGTTTCCACCAGAGAATTCAAGATCCAGGAGAAAATGTTGGTTTAAATAAATAAATAAACAAATAAACAAACCACATGCACAAAAAACAGGAGCTCTCTGCATACATTGGCTGAAAACTGTGATTTGGGGACTGCAAAACATCAGACAGAGGCTGGTTACTGGGTTAACAGATAAAACCTTTCACAGCAGGTACAAGTGAAGAGAAATTTAACCCTTGCCACACCTATTCAAATAGCAAAGCAGTCTGAGCTGGTGAGACAGCAAAACCCAAGAGCAACTTGCCCAACTTGAAAAACAAGAAACTAGCTTAGAAGCTGTTAACAGATGCAGCATGAGCACTAAAAGCTATTACTGTAAGATCCCTGAGGCAAGGAGAGAGAACTCCCAGGCCGAGGCATAAATTCCAGACCCATTCCTTGCTCTTCTGAGTTACAGATCAACACCAAGCTACTGCGTATAGTCCAGCACATCTCCTGACGGGAAGACAACTCAGAACCGCTGTTCTAAGTTTGGAAAAGAATCTCTCTCTAAAATAGCCAGACGTGAAGAGAGTAGCCAAACTGGATACAAAGACAGAAAGAGTCTAGAGACATTTTTACAACAGATATCACTCTGTTAGAGAACTGCCAGGTATCAGGGACCAGAACCTGCTAACTGTCCTGCTAGGCAATGAAGGAGCCCAGCTGAACTGCCTTCAAACTCAGTGGCCACGGCTCTAATTGGTTCTTGGTTGAGCAGTCCTGCTTATAAGCTTGACTCCACAGCAGATCTGCATGTGCTCAGTGCATAGCATGCCCACAGCAGCGCTTGCCCTTGTTCCAGTCCTTGCTTCAGCCCGCTTCCAGTCTCTACTTCTTCTTGTTCCAGCCCTTGTTCCAGTTCTGCTCCAGCTTCTGCTCCCCTCTGGCTTTGACCCCCAGCTCTGCCTCTGGCTTACAACTCTGGTTGGCCCTCTGACTCTGGCATTCAGCTTCCGTTTATCCAGTAATGATCCCTAGATTCATCTCTTGCTTACAACTCCTGTTTACCCCCCTGCCCCTGGCTCTGGCATTTGGATTCTGTCCATCCAGTACTGGCCATAGGCTTGTTTCCTGGACTCTTCCCACCCTGGACCCAGCTCCAGCAGGTAGGCCACCGAACTCTCACTTTCACCACTAGGCATGATGGCCCAATCGGCAACAGTTTAAGCAGCCCAGTGCAAAGGCTAGGGACCCATCTCACTGTCATGGACCAACACTTTCCGGACAGATCTGGTAGGGGCCATACAGAGCTTGCAGTCACAGGTGTCCACCTTACAAGCCCAGGCGGCTTCACCGGCAAGCCCAGCTCTTGCCCCCCAGGAGCCAAAGCTCCTGCTCCCAGACAAATTTAGTGGCGATCATGGTCAATTCTGAGGTTTCCCAAACCAATGCTGGCTCCTCTTCTTGCTTCACCCCTAATTGGTTCCCACAGATAAGGGCTCATCACTAGTCTGCTCACTGGGGAAGCCATAGCCTAGGCCTCCCCACCCATGGAACAGTCCAGCCCCATCCTGGGCCAGTTGGAGCAGTTCATTTAGGCCACGTTGCCTATCTTCAGTGACCCCCCCACCACACCCAAACCACTGAAGCCATGCTGCAAACGCTACAGCAAGAGTGTCAGTCAGCTGCCCAATACGTATCCGAATTCCGTTGCCTCTCCATGGACACTGTGTGGAATGACTCCGTGCCGCGTCATCAGTTTTGGATTAAATGATGATATAACGGACAAACCAGCACAGGTCAAGCCCCCCTCCCATCTCGATGACCTGATCGACCTATGTATCAGAATTGATGACCGCCTTGCTGAGAGACACCATGAACATGGCACAGCCCCTTGAGCTCAGAGAACGCCCCGGCCTCCCATCCTTCAGCTGCATACCCCACGCATGCCACAACCCAGCAGACCACTTTATTTGCAAATTATGGGTTCCATTCTCAGTATCACCCCGAAATCCCCCTTGACTTGCCAATGTCCATCACTGCTGACCTCACCGCACACATCCACCAAGTACATCAAGAATTCAGGTACTGATTAGAAGAGACTAGGCCAGCATACAAGTGCCACACCAACCAACACCATCAGGTGACCTCTAATCACAAGGTAGGGGATAAGATCTGGCAAAACCTGAGATCCATTTGCGAAACTGGACCATAAATATTTGGGGCCATTTGCAATTATTGAACAACTTAACTAGGTAACCTTTTGATTGCAGCTGCCAGAACCCCTTGAGATCTACCATGTTCCACATCTCCCTCCTAAAATTTTTCATCAAGAATCCCTTCCCACAATGCACTACTCCTTCCCCTCCACCGATAGCCATACAGGGCCAAGAGGAATACATGGTCCAGCAGATTTTGGACTCCCATCAAGTCCAGGGAAGACTCTAATATCTGACTGGGAGGCCCAGAGGAGTTTTCATGGGAACCTGTGGAACACATCCAGGCCCTGGACTTCCTGTGCACCTTCCACTGGGCCTTCCCCATGAAACCTGGCCCAGGGTCTCCTGGGAGGCAACCCTGAAGGGAGGAGGGTGCTGTCAGGGACCAGACCAGCTAGGAATAGCTGCTGGCCTGCTCCCTGACTGTGTTACTAGGCAACCAACGAGCCCAGCTGTATTGCCTTAGAACTCAGGGGCAACAGCCCCTGATTGGCTGTTGGTTGAGCAGTCCTGTTTATAAGCCTGGCCCCCACAGCAGATCAGCTGCTGCTCAACACATACCATGCCCAGAGCTGTGCTTGCCCTTGTTCCAGTCCTTGCTTCAGCCTGCTTCCAGTTCCTGCTCATTTCAGTCCTGCTCCAGCTCTGCTCCAGCCCCTGCTTGCCTCTGGCTTCAGACTTCTGGCTTTAGATCTGCCTCTGGCTCACAACTCTGGTTGATCCTGTGGTTCTGGCATTTGGCTTCTGTCCAGGAATGGCAGAAGGTCCCTAAAAGTGGGGGAGCCACTGGTGTCCAAACCGTGGCCCCGGCCCCCCTACACTGCCCCTTCCCCCCCAAGACCCTGCTCACTCCTTTCCGCCCCTTCCCCCCCTTCACTCACCCTTACAGGAGGTAAAAAGTGGGAGGGACATGGCCCCCTAGTCTCCCCTGTTCCAGTGCCCCTGCTTCTGTCATTCTGGTGCCAATTGCTGGTTCTGCCTCTGGCTTATGACTCGGATTTACTTCCCCTCCTCTCCCAGTTCTGGCATTTGGCTTCTGCCCCTCGACTTGTTTCCTGTATTCCACTCAGTCTGGATCCAGTTCCAACCAGTAGGCTGAACTCTTGCTTTCACCACTAGGCGTGACTGCCCACATCCTGGTCAGCAGTACAGTATCTAGAACCTAGTGATTGAGTTCATGTCAAATTGGACATCTCCAATTTGGCGTAAAGAAAAAGAATTCAGCGCACAGATCATGTGTGATTGAGACGGACAGTGGAGAGTTCAACAGCAACTGTCAACGACTACAAAGTATTCTTCAGGAAGATCAATCAACAAAGCAAAAACTCTACAAATTGTGGATGCAGAACAAGGCGACAATGACTCAAATTCCAGACCAACCACAGCCAGTCATTGCAACTAATGGACAATCAGATGACCAAGTTGTTACGCATTTGGATCATGTAATTAGAAAACCAGTACAATTCAGAGACACTGAACTTCAAAGACAGTGTGAAAGTGTAACCAGTAAAAGCTGTTATCTGACACTTTATCAACCAGAAAGCTCTATTAACCAGCATTTCTGATATCTCCCAATACAAATCTTCAGTCTAGTACCTGGGACTAGTATACTGCCCAGGGGGTTATGCAATTGCACATTCTGACCTCTATTTTTAGGCAAAAGACAAGTAAGCAAGCTGATATCCGGGATTTATTCAAAAAAGCAGCTTCCAGGGTGTGTCTAGGGGCGTTAACGATTCAGCCCAATCTACTACACCTTCTACATCTACAATGATAATTGATGTTGATAATGATGACCCTGAGGCACTGCAAGATTCTGAAGTGCCTTCTGAATCATCAAAGATTAAATTATGTTCAATATAGTTGTAGTGTTAAGTGTACGTTTAGTGATGTGGGTGTACGCCATGCGCTGCCCATAGTGATATGTAGTGTCATAAGATAACCTGTATACACCTAAGTGCTTCAAGAAACCAACCACTCTGCAGTCCAGTACTACTACTGGATTGACGCGTACCTATCTACTATTTTATACTTTATTCATTTTATTGTATTCTAATTCTCTGAAAATTGGTATTCCATTAGTAAGTATAACTCTTAGTCAACCAGAATTTTTGACTAACCAGCACCTCCGCCCCATACCTCCAACATGTCGGATAACAAAGCTTTTACTATATTTTGTAAATGATAGAAACGTAGAACTAAAAGGGGGAGATGTAATGGAATGCTGTTCAGCCACTAGGTGGCACTGTGTGCAAAATACCTTATTCAAAGTTAACCTTAGCCATACCTGGCAGAGCATTAATAAATCTTATGATGAACACATCTGGTATGTATGAGGAAGCTCTGTGACCAGTCCATATCTGCTACAGAAGAACATGACAGAATCGGGGTAGATTCCTGACAGGGTAGATCAAGACTTGCTTCAAGCAAAAGTCCCAGTCAGATTCTGGCACAGGGGCCCCAGGGGTTCCTCCAAAACCTAGGAAGTTAAGCAGCTGGGGACTTGTATTTCCCTAGTGGCTAGTCCCCACATTTTCTACACACCTGACTCCCTTTCTCACCCCACAGTCAGATTGCTTAGTCTCTTCCTTTCAGAATTAGATCCTGTCAAGCCATCGGCTTGTTGAGTACTGACAGTGCAGGTGGGTGAGTTGTGCACTTCATTCACTGATGGATCTGAAAGAGCTGGCAGCTCAGTTGGGGACAGCTCCTTGTTTCACCTCAATGCTCAAACACTTTGTGCATTGCAGAGTTTTTCATGAGCTACAAGTCAAGCCTCAACGCTGCCTTGAAGAGCATCGAAGAGGGAAGCAACAGACCCCACCAGTGCCATTTAGCCATGGGTGAAAAGACGAGGGACATATAAACATCTGCAGACATGTTCTGAGGACTCACCACTGGCTCTCCTTAGCTTCCTCCGTGTGATCCTGAAGCTCTTTGTCACGCGTCTCTGGAAGCAAGAAGCAGAGGATTCCTGCAATCACTGGAGTGCTTCCAAATATCGCCATGGGAATAGCGGGATGGTACTTGTCCAAGAGACTAATCAGAGGGGAGATGATGCCACCCATTCTGGATGACATTGAACACAACCCCACACCAGTCTGCCTGGTAAGAGAGCAAAACATGGAAGGTGTAAACACATGCATTAGAAGAAAGTCTGTGCTTATGGGGATGTCTCCAGGGGTTTACATCCTTGTTCTAGTCGACAGCTTGGGAAAATCCCAGTCCAAGCCTTGATCAGCACCCCACCCGCACCTTCCACAATTGTAGGTAATGCTAGAGGAGAACTTAGGATCTTTAGCCTTTATAATTTTGGGGGAAATCTCCCATCTTTGCATTATCATTAGAAAAAGCTATAGCATAGATGGGGCTCCAATGTTTGGAGAAAGCTGCTTAAAAGCAACCATAGGTCCTCATTCAGTGAATTCTTGATCACTAAGTGTAATTGATTATTAACCTTTCAGCTTCTGATCACAACGATCTAGTGAAGAAAATATTCTTTCAGCAGGCCTTTATCCAAATCCTCTGTTACCATATTAAAAGTTTGTATTAAACCCAGTTCCTGGGCTAAGGCAGCATGAAAAGTAAGGACACCTCACCTGATGATGGTGGGGAACAGCTCTGCAGAATACACATAGAAGATAGAGAAAGAGGCCGCGATGGCAAACTTCCCTATCACTGCCAGCGTCGTGACCACCACCGGCAAATCTAGTGGCAAAAGGAGATGCTTTTATACAAAGCTTATATGGGGAGTTTGCTCAGTTTGTGCAGCTCCACATACATCTGCCAGGAAGAAAAGCTATTATACATGTACAGAATATGGTGAGAGCTCCACTAAGGAGCCCACCTCCAATGGGCATCACCATAACCAGGGACAAAGGACGGTTCTGCTCTGAAAAGTGACTCTGTACACGTGGCATCTCCACGTTTATTGTACCTCACTGATCAAATACACTCAGGGTACCAAGTGCAAAGACCTTTGCCCTAACTGCCAGCCCTACAAACTCACCCTGGATTCTGAAAGGTAAACCGAGATTTTTTCCTTCTGATCACCATAAGCATTAATCAAAGGTGCCACAGACTAGATTACGTCCTCAGTTACACTTGTGTAGCTCCATTGCCTTAAGATTATATGTACTCATTTACCCCACTGTCTTCACATTGCTCCCTCGATCGCACCTGTGCAGCTCCACTACCTTCAGATTAGGCCCTTGGTGAAATCTGCAAAGTGAAGGGAAGAATTTGACCCTGCAATCAAATGTTTGTAATTCCACGGTTTATTTATGAGTCAGATTAGAATCCAACTCCCACAGCCAAGTTGGATCTGCAGAGCTAACAGCTATGAAATTTTAGTTTGGGAATTGAAGTCAGTAAATACAACTTGAGATGCATACAGGGAGCCGATCCGTGGGTTAAGAAGGAATCAGTTGTACACAGTCACTTGTCAGACCAGAGCCACATTTTACAGAATCCCCAAGGTTTCATAGAATCATAGGACTGGAAGGGACCTCGAGAGGTCACCTAGTCCTGTCCCCTGCACTCATGGCAGGACTAAGTATTAGGACTAAGTATTTCCAGTGCAACGTCAGCCAACTGCCAATTACAGGCAAACCTTTATTAGATGATCAGTTGCAGCTGTTCCCTTAGACAGTTACTTAAGATAATTTACGCTGTAGACTTTCTAGAAGCCAGATAGAGAGGTGCAGTGACTCACACTGGTGCAATCAATCAAGTTCCGCCCGCAGCTGACTTCAACAGAGTTACTCTAGGATTGAATTTATGAAGATACTTGCTACTTCAGAAGGGGATTTTCAAAAGGTACATATGAGAATTAGACGCTCCCACTTCCAATTGACTTTCAGAAGGAGCGGTGCGCAAAACTGCCATTGTGCCTTTGAAAAGCTTTCCTTGAATGTCCTTTAATTGAAAAACCCTGACGGGTAACTAGCCCAGGGGAATTCAGATTTTCTAATCTATCCAGGCAACTGTTTGTCACTACTGAAATCTCTGGCTATGCAATGAACCCCAAGCATTGCTTAAGGATGAAGCAGGAACACAATGTTGTTCAACGGAGCTTGCTTGCAAAAAAAAAAGGGGGAATTTTAAAGAGCCAGAGAGAGAAAAAAGTAACACTGAGAAAATTCAGTTGATCATTGGCCAGTCAGGTGCCATCTCCGGAAAAGGTGGCTCAGGCATTGAAAGCAAGTGTTAGGAGCCAATAGAGAGGGCCCCAGTCAGCTGAGCTATGAAAGGAAAGAAAATGGAGGACAAAGGAACGTGTCTGGGACTCGACTGCTCCAGGTACCGGGTAGGTTGGGCTGCACTCCAGGGACTTGCTGTGTACCTTTGGGGATGCGGGTGATGATGAGACACATGGCTCCGCCCAGCAGCAGAAAGCAGCCCTGGCATTTCTTCCTCCCAAACCACTGCAGCAGGAAGATACAGCCGAAGCGAGCTGGTATTTCAACAGCCCCGAACACAAGCTGCGTCAGGTAAATGTCCAAGCCAAAACTCCCCACGTTAAGGCTCAGGCCATAGTACACCAGGCTGTTCACAAACCTGAAAGCAGAGCAGAGTGTATTTATCTCTGAGTGTGGTTAGCCTAGAGGATCCTAGTTTCCATAGGGATGAGAAATACCCACTAGCCACATCTGCACTGGCACTTTTAATTTGTCATTGCTACAGCTGTATAGGTTTGGGCTGTGATCCTGGGAGATCTCACAATGTGAGTAGGGTCAGATGAAAGTTCATTAAGTGACTACAAAATTTCCATGCACCAAATCTGCACACACAAAAATCCCTTCATTTTTTAAATAGCTGTTTGTGATGGGGTATACAAACCCCACACTGGGCAAAAAGGGGTTAAAGGATTATTTTGGGCCCTGTCAGCCCCACCCTGCCACACCTGCAGCAAACGCTCCATCTGCTGGAGCAATTAAAAGACAGGGAAACAGCTCATTTGGGCTGCAGAGCGAGAAGAGAGCAGACCTGTAGCCCACAGCTCCAGTAGTGCAGAGCAGAGGGAAGCCTAAAGTCTCTGACACAGCTGCCCAAAGGGGCCCTCCCTGAGGAAAGGGAGGACCCACCACAGAAACAATGAGAGGGAAGTACCCCTCTTGCCCTGCCTGTGAATCCTGGACATTGGTAATCTCCTCCCCACAACCGCCTGGCCAGTCATGGAGTGCAGCCTTAACCACTAGGCTACGCTTCCCTACCATACCCCAAATAAGGACCATTACACTGTTATAAAAATGGAGTAATGTTTGGACAACTTACCAGGCATAAGCCATAACTAAAGTCACTTTCCTCAGGTGCTTCTTCAGGAAAAGATCCAGAATATTTCCAGACTTAACCTTCTTCTCAGGCGTCAGCTTCAAAAGTCACAAGGCAAAAGGGTCAAGACATGAATCCAATTCATACTGAAGACTTTCACCAACGTCAGGGAAGTGAATGGGACCCCAAAAGTCTTCTGGTTATGAAAGGTAGAGCACTGTAGTACACAACATGCTGGATTTACATGACCAAAGTCTGTTTTTCCAACTGCAATGTTTTCGTCACGAAGAACATTTTCTGACAAGTGACTTTTGGGAAAATGTGGTAGAAATGTTGGGTTTGGTGTTTGGCTTTGGTTTTTGTTTGTTTTTTTGCAATGCGATAAAGAGAAGAAGCACTGAAACATCCAACAAATTCCATGACATTTGAGCAAACATCTGAAGAGCCATTGTATGGCTTGAGAGCCTATGTACAACGTGTTTGGACACCATAGATGGACCACAGAATAGGGAGAGCCTGAGAATGGGCTAAAATGTTGTCCTTTTCCCTGATCTGCTTTCTACAATATACAGCCTTGAGTAGAGCCAGCTGGAAGCTGGAATGACTGTTCCATGGTAAGTTGCAAAATTTCAACAACAAAAAAAAACAGTTTGAAATGGAATGAAAACTGCAATTTCAGAATCTTCTGTGGATCAGAAATCCCAAAACAACAGTTTCATTTTGACCTTTTCTAAATGTTTCCCAGGCTCTCCGAGCTGCCCAGCGCCTGGGAGCCAGGTCTCCCAAGGTTTTGGGGCTGCCAAAGAGCTGGGAGCCTAGAAGCCCTCACTCATCATCAGCCAGTCTGATGTGCTGCCCCAGTGCCGGAGACCCTGGAAGCCCCCCATTCTATGGCATTGTGCTTGGCAGGCTGTCAAGGAGCCAGGCAGGCAAGCTGGCAGGAAACCAAGCTGGCGTTGAAACCTGCCTGGCAGGCAGGGTCCCATCAGAAACCTGCCTGGTTTCTGTCAGAATTCTGTTGAAAATAGACCATTCCTGAGGAATGTTTTGGTTTCTACAAATCAGAATTTTCTGATGGAAAAAAAACATGTGTGTCAGAAAATTGCCAACAAGGTTCACTATGGAGACATGACTGCAACTCCATATAGGAACTTTGACTATGGTCCACAGATTTCCAGAGCAGAAGGGGAATATTATGATCTTCTACTCTGACCTCCTGTAGGACACGGGCCATAGAGTTTTAGCCAGTAATTCTAGCATAAAGTCCAGGATTCATGATCAAACTTTTAGAAAGACACCCATATTGATTTAAAGACTTCAAATTATGGAAGAATCCACCACATCCCTTGGTATGATTCCACTTCTTTGAACTTCAAGCAATACCTCAATAACCACCTGCTTCATGAAGCATTTGAGCTCTAATGGCCACTTTGTGTAAGTTCTGTCTCATCTTGCGCATTGTCTTTCTTGATCCTTTACTTTTGATAGACAGTAAGCCCTTTGTGTCAGGCACTGATTTTGTGTCCAGTTGCAACAGTGACCCACGTAAGATTTATGTGCTATATCTGCATAATTCAAATTATTCTTATTAATCATCTGCTGGAGTTGCAACAAACCCATGGGCACAAATAGGCACTGCAGGCCCCACTGAACTGTGCACTTCCTGATTCAAGGACAGAATCCAGGATTTCAGAAACATAGCCCTCAATCATATGAGCTAAAGGTGAATTCTTTCCATTAGCCGTCACTTGTGATTGAGGATTTCATCCTTTGTCAGCCAACCACTAGAGGGCAACAGTCCCGTGCACTTGACCAAGCTTAATGCTGTATCCAGCAAATGACAAAGTCACACGGCTGCACACTAGTGGGACCATGGCAGCTCATACCCAAAATAAAATCAGGTGATATAAATACAATGGACAGTTTTGAATCTGGGAGAAGTTAAAAATCCTTCTTGCGTTTAGGATTAAAATGTAAAAGTGCTAGGGGGCGTTTTACGGAGAAGCTCATCGTTTGCGTACATCTTCATACTGTGCCCTGGCATAGAATGCCCTCCCTAGATTGGTCTGCAAAGACCACTCCCTCTCCTCATTAAGACCCAGCCTCTGCCATGGCATCTATATGGAATCATCCAGTTATTAATGGCTTGAAGGCCAGGTGGGGATAGCTAACATTCACTTTATTTACAATAATCAAAACAAAGTGCAAATGTAGGTATAAAGCCCCCACCCTCATTTGGCCAACACAAGGAATTGAACTTGGGACCTCCAGAACTAAAAGCATGAGCCACTACAGCTTGAACTAAAGATCCAGCCTTTTTACCTACTCATGAGACAGGTTCATATTCTCTGTGGATTGGTCACAGCTTGCTGACACTAACCAATGGGCTATGTATATATGCATATAAAACTTGTACATTTGTATCCCTATTCCCCTCCTTCAGCATGTGATTTGTTTTATTAGATAGTAAGCTCTTCGGGGAGGGACCATGCGTTTGGACAGCACCTAGCAGCAGAACAGGGCCTGATCTTAATCAGGGCTTCTTGGTGCTACGGAAACAATAACATGAAAGAAAATACAACATATAAGTTACATTCTCCGAGGGGCTACGATCAATAAAGGAATAAAAATTGACACAGTTCTACCTCCAGCAAAATGACATGAATGAGTCATTGCCATTTTATTTATTGTTCCTTTCTGTTGTTTCAACAGAAGGTCCTGGGTCCTTTGATCACACATGCATGGTTTGGCTGGTAACCATGGTGTTCAACATGGCCAGCCATGAATTTTTTGCCAAGAGCAATGGAAGGGGAATTCTGCATCACTGTGCAATGCAGAATTTGCACAGAACTAATGTTCTGCTCAGAATTTCATTTCCCACCCCCCACAATTGGTGCTGCAGAGCTGTTGGCTGCCCAAGGGACTGCTGGACCGAACAGAGTCTGGCTCTCCAGCTCGCAAATACAGGGCACTGGGAGGGGGGAGAGCAGGGGAGGGGAGAGGGGAAGGAGGAGCTGGAGGGTTCTGGGAAGCTGCAGTTCCCAGCATGTCCTGAAGGAGGAGGCATGCAGGAAACTCTGTACTCTCTGGATCCCTGGGGGGGGGATTGTGGGTGTCTGGGGGGAGGGCGTCCTGCGGCTTAGCTCTGGAATGTAGTGGGTGTGGGTGTCTGGGCTGTGGTGGGGCATGGCTGGGCTCTGGGAGGTAAAGGGTGCAGTTGTCTGAGACCAGAAGGGCCGAGTTTTCCCCCAAGATGTGCCCAGCTGGCGCGCATGACACACCCAGACTGATGCACCCAACAAAAGCATAACAGACAAACAGGAACTGGGTTGTTGTAGGTTTTACTTTAACTTTCTATTCCTGGGGGGGATCTTTTTTGTTGTCTGTATTGTTACAGACATATTTGCTGACAGGAATTTTGAAGTAAATTACCAAAATAATTGAAAGTGATGTGATTACATTGTGTTATTTTGACAAATAAAATAAGCAGAATTTTAAAGTACTGTGCACAGAATTTTTAATTTTTTGGCCAAAATTCCACCCAGAAAAAATGATTTGCAGGACTTTTAAGGGACAATGCAGTCACTCCCTTATGGAGCGTATGCAAACGGCACATCATATGAACGCAACCTCTGAAGTTCTCTTCCCCACTTTTGGTAAACAGGAGAAAATATTAGGGGCTTCTCTGAGCACAAGAAAACAAGATGAATTCACAAGTGAGGATTGTTTGCTCATATGAGATTTGAGAATATTCGGATAATTCTGTTTCTAGGGGGAGATTAAAAAAAATTCTTAAGGAATTTAGACACAGCAGTCCCACTGACTTGAGACATGTGCACCTAAATCCTTTAGGTGCTTTTGAAAATCCCACGCACACACCCCCCCCAATATTTTGGGTTGTTTGCTAGAAGACAGAAAGAGAAATTCCCCCAAGAGTTGCTTATCAAGAAAACTTTTTTTATGGTCTATACAACACTGAAACAATAAGGCCTGAAACTGGATGTTCAGTACTGGAACACAGTAAAAGGTTATTTATAGGCAGAACAAGAGTCATTAAAAACATTTTAAAGCATTTTATCCACTTATATAAATATTTATCTCTGTTTTACCCCCCAAAAAAATAGGTCTCTGAATCCTGCATACAATATATTTTGCAAACACTCCCCATCTCAGGATTTATTACCTGATCAAGCAGTTCTGGAGAGATGGTCCGTCTATTCACAGATGCTGCCTTTTGAAGTAGTTTTTTGGCTTCCTTTACCTTCTCTTTTGTCATGAGCCATCGAGCAGATTCTGGAAGGACCCTACAAAGCATGTGAATTCCAAAGAGTTCTTTGCTATCAAAACCCCAGTTACCCACTTAACTTCATCCACTCGATGCATCTTCCATAGTAGTAAAATATATTTGATGATGTGTGTTTACTACGGGAGATGTAATTCTTCTGAGGCGCTATGGCTTGGGTGTGAGTATATGGGTTGTTTTGTTTCAATAGAAATAATGTTACTGTAGTGCCAAGATTTTCAAATCTTGGTGCCTAAATTTAGGCACCTACATAAAAGTGGCCTGACAGCCAAAAATGCTGGGGGCCCAGCAGATCCCATTAACTATGTATAAACCTTTACAAGATATGGGCTATTTTGGGAAGGACCAACCCTGCAATGTGTAGATAAATCCACTCTGTAAAGCCCGTGTATAACCTGGATCACAAATAACACTGCAATGCTTGAGAAAAGCTCTCTGGCAAATGCATGCTTACCATATGTAAAAGAAAAGACAAAATACAGGGGCAGATCCAGCAATCTGCAGCAACCTCCAGTTGTGAACGCCATAAGCTAAGCCAGCCAAAACCATCTGTCCAATGGAAAAGCAGCAGTGGGTAACAATTACTGCATGTGACCGGTAGGGGACTCCAACCCATTCAGTTCCTAGAGACATTAACACAGATTGAACTGCTGAGAATCCTAATGATTCAGCACCATTTAAAGGATTTTTTTTTCCAATTCCAAACTAGATCAGCTTTCATTTGGGGAATGTTATCTAGTAGCTAGAGCAAAGGCTCTGGAGTCAGTACTCTGGGATTTGGCCACTGGGTGACCTTAGATAAGTCACATACACCCAGGCTTTCAAAACTGACTAGTGACTTTAGGGGCTTCCATTTCCGAATGTTCAGTCAGAGTCATCTTAAAGGGGTCTAATTTTCAGAAGCTGTGTGCTCAGCACTTTTTGAAATTTGGGCCTCTTTAAGTTGACTCTTGTTGGGCCCTCAAGATTCACTGGTAACTTTGAAAATTTCTGCCATAATCTCTGGGCCTTAGTTTGCACATCTGTAAAATGGGTATAAATAAATAATAATAATTCCCTACCTCTCAGTACTGCTGAGAGGTAGGGAATGGATGCAGTTGTAAAATTTTAGACAGGTAAGGGGGGTGTCAGAGGGGATGGGGAGAGTGTGGGGGCCCCAGGCTGGGGCGGGGTGGGGAGGGGTCACACGGAGGGTCACTTGGGGGAGGTCATGTGCCCCCCCCTTGTGTCCCTCCCATGAGTGCAGTACCAGCAAGAAATGATTTCTACTTGCACCACTGGAGATATTAATGACAAACTGAGCACAAATAAACCAACATTTCACATTCTCCAATTAAAAGCTCCTATGCTTTCTGCCTACCTCCTACCAAATATGTAAATATCCAGGCCAGATTCTCCTCTTTCCTTCAGATTCTCCTGACTTTAATGTGATTACTCCTGATTTACCCCAGTGTGAGAGGAAGATCAGGCCCACTGTATTTCAGGCAACATTCATTTGGTAGTAAATTTTTTAAAACGTGTAGCATGTAATTGCACTGAACGTTTGTCCATGGGGTCTTTTCATTGCTGTTTGTGAGATCACTTATACTGTGTAGCTAAAACATCTCTAGCAGTGAGGGAGTCTTACCTAAAGCCAGGATGCCTATAAAGATTCCAGATACAGCAGCACCCACAAGACATCTCAAGACGATGTAGACGTAGAAATTTGGCGCAAAAGCTGCTCCAACACCAAACGCCCCCATTATAAGCATGGAAAGCAAAATGATGGGACGCCGCCCAATCCTAAGGGAGGAAATGTTTTCGTAAATCTCTGAGACTACTGTCAGCTTTCACTCCTAATACAGCAGCTGAGGCACCTGGATACTGTAGTGATAGTCATCAATGTAAGAACTTGGCTAGATACACTAGTTGGTTGATATAGTGTATCCAGTATAAAGAAATAATGTTAAAGTGGGATTGCTGCAACATCCAAGTTCTGGCCAAGATTATCAGAAGTGACAAATGCAGGGCCGGTGCAACCACTAGGCGAACTAGGCGGCCGCCTAGGGCGCCTAGTGGTTGGGGGCGCCTAAAAGCCCGCTCAGGCGACGAGATGGAGTGGAGGTGAGCTGGGGCGGGGGGGAGGGGTGCGGGGAGGGCCACCCGCAGTAATGGGGGGGGCGCGCACAGGGGAACTGCTCCCCGCTCCAGATCACCTCCACTCTGCCTCCTCCGCTGAGCACACAGCCCCTGCTCTAATTCTCCTTCAAACGGCGCTGCAAGCCTGGGAGGGGAGGAGAATTAGAGCGGTGCTGGCGTGCTCAGCGGAGGAGGTGGAGTGGAGGTGAGCTGGGGCTGGCTCCCTGGGCGGGGTTAGCTGCAGAGGGGGGACTCCTCTGGTGGGGAGGCGGGGGGGGCGTGCTTAGCTGCCGTGGGGTGGGCGGAGTTAGCTTGGTGGGGAGGTGGCGCAAGATGGAAGTTTCGCGCCACTTCCTTGCACCGGCCCTGGACAAGTGACTTCGAGTGCCCAGGGTGGGACACCTTTAAAAGGCCCCTTTAAGGTGTGTCAAGCTGGTCACCCAAAACTTGAGGCACTGGAGGCAGTGGGGCCTGGGGGACAGAGCATTGGACTGGCAATCAGGAGCCCTACGTTCTATTCCTGACTCTCTGACAGGCAGGATGACCTTGGGCAAGTCTCTTCACCAGTCTGTGCCTCAGTTGGAGAGAATGATGCATAGTTTATATTTACAACACCATCCCCTCCATCAGACACACGTTCAGTTCACCCCACTTCTGAGTTACCCTCTGCATCCTCCTGTCTTAGAGAAGCTAAACTCTTTTAGGGCAGGGGCTGATTTTTATTTTTATGGCACAGTGCACCTTCAGCAGTAAATAATAATAAAACTAACATAACAAAGGGCCAGAGCAGTGACCACTTTGCCTGCTTTGGGGAGGACGGGAGCACAAGTAGAAGAATGGGGTTGAGGAAGAGTGGGCAGAAGGGAATTGTGAGGAGACAAGTGAGACTGACGTGGCTAGGGCTGGGGTAGGAAGAAATTCAGACAATGTCCTCCCCCAGCAGTGGCAAAGCAAGGTCCCACAGAGCCCTGGTGCAAGAATAGGTTAGGGGCTCCATTTCCATTTCTGAAATCCACCCCAGTCCAGCTTCCCGCACTCCTGCAGATCTCTCCACAGCCCCAATCCAGCTCGCCCATCCCCCACCTCAGGCCTGTCTTCCCCACACCCCCGATCCAGCCCTCCCATCCCCCATCTCCTGCCCAGCTCCCCTAAAGCCCCAATCCATCCCTCCTGTCCTCCACCTCCTGCCTAGCTCCTCCACAGCCACAATCCAGCCCTCCCACCCCCACCTCCTGCCAGGCTCCCCCATGGCCCAGTCCAGCGCTCCCATCCCCCACCTCCTGCCAGGCTCCCCCATGGCCCCAGTCCAGCCCTCCCACCCCCACCTTCTGCCTGGCTCCCCCATGGCCCCAGTCCAGCCCTCCCACCCCCACCTCCTGCCAGGCTCCCCCATGGCCCCAGTCCAGCCCTCCCACCCCCACCTTCTGCCTGGCTCCCCCATGGCCCCAGTCCAGCCCTCCCACCCCCCACCTCCTGCCTAGCTCCCCCTCACCCCAATCCATCCATCCCATCCCCCACCTCCTGCCTAGCTCCCCCATGGCCCCAATCCAACCCTCCCGTCCCCCACCTCCTGCCAGGCTCCCCCACAGCCCCAATCCAGCCCTCCCATCCCTCATCTCCTGCCTAGCTCCCCCACAGCCCCAATCCAGCCTTCCCATCCCCCACCTTCTGCCTGGCTCCCCCACCGCTCCAGTCCAGCCTTCCCATCCCCCACCTCCTGCCCAGCTCCCTCACTACCCCAATTCAGCCCTCCCATCCCCCACCTCCTGCCTAGACACCCCCCCACACACACACAGAGCCCCAATCCATCCCTCCCATCCCGCACTTCCTGCCTAGCTCCCCCACGGCCCCAATCCAATCCTCCCTGTGACACTCGGTGCCTCGGGGGGACACCCTACCCCGCCATGTTCATCTTTATAAAATGATTGTGTGGTATCCAGTGCAAACTTTGTCATGTCAGGTGTCTTCGGAAGGCTCAGAATGCACTGAGTATGGTTGTTATAGTGATGTTATAGTAATTGTTACAGTCATGTTATAGTGAGGTTATAGGTTATAATTTCATGTGTATAGTTATGAGGCTGAATATGTATCCTCGGGACTTAAAGCAAGCCCAGGCAAAAAACTCTCCAGGAAGAGAGAAGCAGTTCACACCTCATCATGGCATGGGACAAACCCAGCCCAGCCTCACAGGAACAATGGACACTGGCCTGGGCAGCAACAAAAGAATCTGTTAGATTCTCCAGGGAGTCACCCCCTTCCTTCATCATATGGACCCACGGAAAGGAGGCCCTTGAAGAATTCCACCTGGACTTCAACAATTTCCACCCCACCATCAATCTCAGCCTGGACCAGTCCACACAAGAGATCCACTTCCTGGACACTACAGTACAAATAAGTGATGGTCACAAACACCACCCTATACCGGAAACCTACTGACCGCTATACGTACCTACATGCCTCCAGCTTCCATCCAAGACACATCATACGATCCATTGTCTACAGCCAAGCCCTAAGATACAACCGAATTTGCTCCAACCCCTCAGACAGACACATATGACATCTTCATCATATGGACCCGCGGAAAGGAGGCCCTTGAAGAATTCCACCTGGACTTCAACAATTTCCACCCCACCATCAATCTCAGCCTGGACCAGTCCACACAAGAGATCCACTTCCTGGACACTACAGTACAAATAAGTGATGGTCACATAAACAACACCCTATACCGGAAACCTACTGACCGCTATACGTACCTACATGCCTCCAGCTTCCATCCAAGACACATCATACGATCCATTGTCTACAGCCAAGCCCTAAGATACAACCGAATTTGCTCCAACCCCTCAGACAGAGACAAACACCTACAAGATCTTTATCAAGCATTCGTAAAACTACAATACCCACCTGGAGAAGTGAGGAAACAGATTGACAGAGCAAGACGGGTACCCAGAAATCACCTACTACAGGACAGGCCCAACAAGGACAATAACAGAACACCACTGGCCATCACATACAGCCCCCAGCTAAAACCTCTCCAGCGCATTATCCACTACCTACAACCTATCCTGGAAAATGATCCCTCACTCTCACAGACCTTGGGAGGCAGGCCAGTCCTTGCTTACAGACAACCCCCCAACCTGAAGCAAATACTCACCAGCAACTACACACCACACCACAGAAACACCAACCCAGGAACCTATCCCTGTAGCAAACCTCGTTGCCTACTCTGTCCCCATATCTACTCTGGCAACAGCATCAGAGGACCCAACCACATCAGCCACACCATCAGGGGCTCATTCACCTGCACATCCACTAATGTCATATATGCCATCATGTGCCAGCAATGCCCCTCTGCCATGTACATTGGCCAAACCGGTCAGTCCCTCCGCAAAAGAATAAATGGACACAAATCGGACATCAGGAATGGTAACGTACACAAGCCAGTAAGTGAACACTTCAATCTCCCTGGTCATTCTATCACAGATTTAAAAGTCACTGTCATTGAACAAAAAAACTTCAGAAACAGACTTCAAAGAGAAACAGCAGAACTAAAATTCATTTGCAAATTCAACACCATTAATCTGGGCTTGAATAGGGATTGGGAGTGGCTGGCTCACTACAGAAGCAGCTTTTCCTCTCCTGGAATTGACACCTCCTCATCTATTATTGGGAGTGGACTACATCCACCCTGATTGAATTGGCCTTGTCAACACTGGTTCGCCACTTGTGAAGTAACTCCCTGCTCTCCATGTGTCTGTATATAATGCCTGCATCTGTAACTTTCACTCTATGCATCCGAAGAAGTGAGGTTTTTACTCACGAAAGCTTATGCCCAAATAAATCTGTTAGTCTTTAAGGTGCCACCAGATTCTTTGTTGTTTTTGTAGATACAGACTAACACGGCTACCCCCTGATACTTGACCCCCTTCCTTTGGGGAGTTTGGGACTGCGATGAGGTAATGCTCACCTGACTCTGAAGGGGCAGGGCGGGGGAAAGGGGCGGGGGGCAAAGCCAAGAGGAAAGGAAGGACATGATAAAAGGGAGACACATTTTGCCATGCTCTTTCTCTTCCACCTACATCTACAGACACCACCACCACCGAGCAACTGAAATGCTGATCAAAGGGGAGAGCCTGACTGAAAAGCCAGCCTGTGGTGAGAAGCATCTAAGTTTTTAAGGACATTGAAAGTGTTAAGATCAGCTCAGAATGCATTTTGCTTTTATTTTATTTGATCAAATCTGACTTGTTGTGCTTGGATTTATAATCTCTTAAATCTACCTTTATAGTTAATAAATCTGTTGGTTTATTCTACCTGAAGCAGTGCGTTTGGTTTGCAGCGTGTCAGAGACTTCCCCTTGGGATAACAAGCCTGGCACATATCAATTTCCACAGCCTCCCAAGCTCTGATCCAGAACCCCTGAGTTCCGCTCCAACCCCCTTCCCCAATCCCCTCCACCCAGTTCTGCTTCAACCTTCCTGTCCCACTCCCCCCACACCCCACTGCCCCACGCACAGTGGCTGATGCTTATGCCTTGCACTCCATCTCTTGGGAAGCCACATCTAGCCTCCAGGGCACATCAGTGTCAGGGCCTAGGGAGCTGGACTCCAGTGTTATAACCTCACCAGCCTTTACCCCGAGGTGCTATGCAATACACCCCCAAGCCAGGTTACGCTGCTGACTTTGCACAGCTAACTGTGAGAGAGATTTTCTCTCTCTTTACCTGTCACTTAAGGAACCAAAGACCACAGCTCCAAGGAGAAGTCCCAGCATGTAAATGGATTGGGAGATGTCATTTAGCTCTTTTCGGTCACATACCAGGTCAAACTGAAAGAAGGAAACAAAGTAGGTTTCATTTTAAAGGGGCTTTATTTTGATGGCTGGATTCATGACGTGCTAGCAGCACCTATCCTGAAAGATGATCCTTTACTCTCACAGATCTTGGGAGACAGACCTGTCCTCGCTTACAGACAACCCCCCAACCTAAAGCAAATACTCACCAGCAACCACACATCACTGAACAAAACCACTAACCCAGGAACCTATCCTTGTAACAAACCCCGATGCCAACTCTGTCCACATATCCATTCAAGTGACATCATCATAGGACCTAATCACATTAGCCATACCATCAGGGGCTCGTTCACCTGCACATCTACCAATGTGATATATGCCATCATGTGCCAGCAATGCCCCTCTGCCATGTACATTGGCCAAACCGGACAGTCTCTACGCAAAAGAATTAATGGACACAAATCTGACATCAGGAATCAAAATACTCAAAAACCAGTGGGAGAACACTTTAACCTGTCTGGTCATTCAGTGACAGACCTGCGGGTGGCTATATTACAACAGAAAAACTTCAAAAACAGACTCCAAAGAGAGACTGCAGAGCTAGAATTGATATGCAAACTAGACACAATCAACTCCGGTTTGAATAAGGACTGGGAATGGCTGAGCCATTACAAACGTTGACTATCTCCCCTTGTAAGTACTCTCACACTTCTTATCACACTGTCTGTACTCGGCTAGCTTGATTATCACTTCAAAAGTTTTGTTTTTTTTTTTTTCTCTTAATTAATTGGCCTCTCAGAGTTGGTAAGACAACTCCCACCTGTTTATGCTCTCTGTATGTGTGTATATATATCTCCTCATTATATGTTCCATTCTATATGCATTCGAAGAAGTGGGCTGTAGTCCACGAAAGCTTATGCTCTAATAAATTTGTTAGTCTCTAAGGTGCCACAAGTACTCCTGTTCTTCTTTTAGCAGCACAAACATTCCCAGAGAGAACTGGTGATTAAGGTACACGGCCTATAATGCCAAAACCACCATTCACCTATTACAGCTCCACCCCAGTCAGCATCTAGGGTTGCCTGAGAGGCTCAGATGTGTTCGTAAGTAATAAACTCCAAATACAACAGACGTACATGACCATTCAGTCCCTCTCCCACTCACTGCAGGATTACCCCAAGCAATGGGGCTTTGTGGAGAAACTATCCCATCACAAGGAATCTCATTGTCACAAAGCTTTTCCCAATATTCAACCTTCCATAAATTCATCCCGATACCCCTCATTACACTGCTACAATAAGTGCCACAATAAATAGTTCCTCTCCCTTCTTGGTGTTCGACCCCTTCAGGGAGGCATAAAACACTCTCTCTCTCTTTTTCATTTCCCTTTTTGACTCTCCTCCGACACCTTCAGCCCTCAGATCCAATTCAGTTGCTCTTTCCTGAGTTTCCTGCATTTGTTACCACGATAACAAGCAGAGCTGGTCAAAAACCAGAAGCAACCTCAACATGTATTTTGGAAAAACAATGTTCTTTTTTGAAGATTTCAAAAAGTACCCATGGTTTGTTTATCCAAAATTCTGTTCAAAATTGTTAAGCTTCTCTGTTTCTTCCTTTTCCCCCTTTTTCTGCTTTGTCACGGAGAAAAGCAAAGTTCATCATTTTAGTTAGAAAAGGAAAAGCCAGAGCATACAATATTCTAATTATTGCTCAATGGACTTTCCATTAGAAAAATGTTATATAGCTGCCATCAATAGTTTGTGCATATAGGAAAATATTTAAAGACAACAAACACGGACTTACAGGTATAGATTTTACAAGGCTCTGCTAGTCTGCCTTGTTTTGGTAAAGCCCAATTCTTCAGTTACACAGTTTGACGGATCTCCTACACATCCTTGCACAAAGAAAAGCAACAACAGAGCCCATGACTGTTTCTGAAAAATCCTAGAAGTCACAGTTTGTGTCACGGAAATCGTGGGCATGATTAACATACAGCTTCATTCCTGCAATGGGCATTTGTGCAAGGACAACAGAGACAAGCTGAAAACCACCACTGGCTCCATCTATCTATCTAGGATACTTACACAGCCCCATCTCCATGCTATCTGAGCACCTCGCAAGCTTTAATAGATGTAGCCTCACGCCACACCCCTGTGAGATGTGCTTCTGTTCCATTACATGCAGATGGGGAACTGAGGCATAGAGTACGTCTACACTGAAAATTAAGGTCCAGCTGTAGCCAGGGTAACCATGCCCATGAGAGCTTTAATCTAGCTAACATCGGTAACAAAAGCAGTGAAGATGTGGTGGCATGGACCCACAGCAACCTGGGTACATATCCAGGTTCCCCCAAGGTCTTGTACTGGAGCTCCTAGCCCATGCCACCACTTCTTCACTACTACTGCTACACGCACTAGTTAGACTAAAGCTAGTGCAGACATGCTTACCTATACTACAATTACACTTTCATTTGCAGTGTAGATGCATCCTAAGTGCCTTGCACTGGGTCAAACCAGATGTCTGCAGTAGAGGAGGAACTGTAGCTAGATCCCCATGGGCTAGAAGTGCTCTAACCACTGAACAATGCTTCCTCTCTCCTTTCTGCCTGGCTGCTCGCAAACTGCAAACACTAATGGCTGGTCTACACCTAATAGCTGCATTTGTTTAACAAAAAAAAATGGCATTTAAATGACCAAATAAGCTAAATCAATATAATTCAACTGTAAACCAATCTATGTGCATCCACACAGTTGGGCTGGTTTAAATTGATTTAAAATCCAGCATATCCATTATGTGGAGACAATCCCCAGTGTGCATGTACACTTTCAAATCCGCATGATCCTTAGCCATAAATATAGACTCAAAATGCAGTTACAAACCTGAGTCACCAACGTTGGGTTTTGTTCTGCAGAATAGACCCACCCCTCCTAGCACTTCTTAGTGACATTAAGGCCATATTCTATGACGGAGTCAAGATCCCAGTTCACAGGAGCGTACATAAGGCATTCTTCATACGATCCCTGTGTGTTCCTAGGGATCATTAGGTTCAGCTGCTGTTCCTCAGTCAGGTTTGGGCTAATGGCATAGATCCAGCTTGTCTTACAGTGATGAGGCACATCCAGAACCATGAACAGTTGGCCAAACATGGGAAAAGCCGTTAGAAAGTTTGCAAGGCTGAGCATCAGCACCAGCCATTTTTGAAATGGCCCCAAATCTCCTACAGCATTGATAAGATCTCCAAAGTCTGTCATTGTTTGCTTGCCAAATGCTGGAGTGTAGCATGGTCGCTTTTTCTACATGGGCTGAAGTTAATGTTTAAACCCAATGTGACTCAAAAAAATAATCAGCTAAGACAACATGAAATGTTGTGGCATGCCCCATGCTCATGTCAGCCTAATGAATTATGTTTTTGATCTTCAAGCATGTACTTCGTAACCCACTAATTACTTTCCACACTTCACGGGCAATAGTTAGCATTGCCACAGCAAATAAAACCAAGACACACAAAAGTTTAACTGGTCATGACTTTAACTGGCTTCTGAAGGCAGAAGCCTCAGCAAAATGGATGCAACCAGAAAGCATTGGTTGGGATTTTCAAAGCAAAGCAGGGGGTTTAGCCACACATGTGGGGGAGTTAGACCCAAAAAAACCTGGATCCGAACACTGATCTAATTCTAAAGGTTTAAGAAGAGAAAGGAAGGAAAGTCCAGACATTAGGCACTAGCCTAGGACATGTGAATCCTGGGTGCAAGTCCCTGCTCCGCCACAGAATTCCTGTGTCTCAGGGCAAGTCTACAGTACCGCGCTACATTGGCACAGCTGTACCAATGCAGTTGTGCCTCCGTAGTGTGTCTGGAGAAAATACGCTATGCCGCCGGGAGAGGCGGAAGCAATGTTGGTGGAAGACTGTCTCCCACGACATAGCACGGTGTGGACACTGCTGTAAGTCGATGTAATTTACAGCCCTCAGGGGGGTGAGGGGTGTCATTTTCATGAGCAACATAAGTTACATTGACTTAAGCAGTAGTGTAGACCAGCCCTTAGAGATATGAGTGGAATAAACAGTTGGACAGACAGAATGTAAACAGTTGGACAGACAGAATGTGTGTTAAAGGCTGTTCTCTTTAAATATACAAGTGATGCTGGAGCGTGACTATATTGAGCCTCCACAGGATCGGATATAGACCTAGTGTGGTTTTCTGAAGGACACATTTCCAGCAGGTCTATTGATGCAAGCCCTAGCACACTCCTCCGCCTTTTCTGTGTTCCTCTGGACAGCAGAGCTGGGTCACGACTGACAAACAGAATTGTGGCTCTGCCCCAAGTTGTTTCTGTAAGAGTTCAAGGTTCCGCTGGCCAGATCGTGATGACCCCAGCAAAGGACAAACATTTTACAAATAACTCTCCCACGCTGTGTACTTTACGGCTGCAACGGGATCCACCAATGAAACACCAACACCACCCTTATCATGGTGGGCATCCTCTAACATCACCGGGGACTGATCCGAAGCCCACTGGAGACAGTGGAAGAACTCCCCCCAACTTCAGTAAGACATTGGACAGGGACTCATGTTGAATATTTAGCCATTTCGAGTTAGGTGCCTAAATGGGAACTGTTGGAAGTTGAGTTCATTTGAAAATCTGGCCCATAGCATCGAGGGGTCAGGAAAAATGTACCTCCCGTAGCATACAGCGTTGTTGAAGCTGGGTTGGTCCCAGGATATCAGAGAGACAAGGAGGATGAAGTAATATGTTTTCTTGGACCAACTCCTATAGGTGAGAGAGACGCGCTTTCGAGCGACACAGAGCGCTTCTTCAGGTCGGGGAAAGGTAATGACAGTGTCACGTGGGGGGCTTGGGAGAGGGAGTCTCGTCCAGACCCCACTTCAGGTTGTTTATAATGTCCTTCCCCCCAGTTCATAGCGGATGAGGGGTTCTCTAAACGAAACAGACATAAGAAAGGTCCTTTCCTCTCTCGCTCCCTTATGAAAGCGGGGAATCTGAATGAAAGAAAAGAAAGGCCAAGATGGCCTGGCTCTGAGGCAGTCTCTCTGAATTCAGCTTTTTGGGCTTGGCCTATCGGCGGGTCTATCGTCTTTTATTAGGGTCTACGTCCAGCCCCTCCTCATGGGTGTCTTGCTTGCAGCTGGTCCATGGGGTTTCGGGGACCGTGAGGCCTACGACTGACTCCCTCTTGGCTGATCTGTCTCTGTGGTCAGCAGTCTCCGAAGTGTGGCAGCCCAGCCCCCCCCCCCCCTCCTGTTTGCTGCCCCTTCCTGTAGCAGGATTTCCCTTCATAAGCCTCCCACACACACACACATTCCAAGCAGAGTAAGCCATACAGGTGCCCCTCGTTAGTGCTGAACAGGCCCAGAAGAGCTCATTAGCCCCTTCTCCACTAGAGTGAGGGCATGTCCCTTCACATATCTCACCTCTCAAGTTGGAAAGGCTGCTCTGGGTACAGCTTGTCTCCATCCCCGATCTCCTGTGAAAAGAAATCAGCATGGTCCTTTCCCACCCGGTGCCCAAGGTACCATCGCATTATATGCAGGTTTGCATCTTTCATGGTGTGGATCCAGCACAGGGGTGCGTGATCTGTGATCATGGGGAAGGGGCTACCCACCAGATAATACCTGAGGGAATCCACAGCCCATTTAATCACTAATGCCTCCTTTTCAATAGCTGAGGAAGCCTTTTCTCTAGGAAATAGATATAGAAGTGGGTGTTCTCCTCCTCCTAAGTCTTGTCAGAGTACGGCGCCGAATCCGCCGTCCGAGGCGTCCTGGGAAAAATCAGGGCCGAAGAGCATAGTCGTGCTTTCAAGTCACTAAAAGCTTCCTTGCATTTCTCATCCCATTGGATCCTCTTGGAGTTATGAGTTCCATAAGGGGGGCCCATGACTGAGACAAAACCAGGGATAAACCTTCGGTAACAGCCTGCAAGGCCGAGAAAACACCCCGCTTGCCTCTTTGTCTGGAGGAATTGGGCATTTCCCCTTAGGGCCTGTACCTTGTCAACCACTGGTTTCATAAGGCCACCTCCTACGCAGAACCCCAGTAGATTACTTCATCTATGGCTAATCTACATTTTGCAGGGTTGGCCGCTGTAAATCCCTTGTCCTGGGAGGCTTTTATTACTGCCTTTAAGGGCTGCAGGTGGTCTTCCCAGGTAGGACTACAGTCAACAATATTGTCTATGTAGGCAGCAGTGTATGGTTGGTGGGGACTATTCGTAAGCCTTTAGAAAGTCATGGCAGCTCTGTGGAGGCCGAAAGAGTCTTGAACTGAAAGTGCCCAAAAGGGGTGGAGAAAGCGGTTTTCTCTTGTGAGGAGGGAGATAAAGGGACCCGCCCATAACCTTTTGTTAGGTCGATAGTGCTCACATACTTTGCCAGTCCAAGCCACTCTAGTAACTTGTCTACTCTTAGCCAGTTCTTGACTGCTGGATACAGGGGTCCTAATTCAGGTTCTGTAGGAGAATGAGTTTTCAGCAGGGCCTCCCATGTCTTCCAAGGTTTGAGAAGATTCTCGTGATAGACCTTGATTTCTTTTCTCTTCCCAGATAGTTTTATCTCATAGTCCACTAGCCGTACCTGCCTGACCACTTCAAATGGACCCCACCATCAGGACATTAACTTAAACTTAGCTGAGGGTATTAGAAGGACACAGTCAGCCGGATGGGAAGTTCGTAGTCATACCTCTCTATTATAATTTTGTTCCTATGCATGTTGGGCCTCTCTCAAATTCTCTGTGGTGCACACCCCTATGTTTCTGAGTTGTTCCCTCACTGTCAGATGTATCGGGTTGTGCTTAAGGCATCTGCATCCTGTTCCTCCCAACCTTCTTGCGGCACATTCAGGATTCTCCACGGTTAGCGACCATAAAGCAACTCAAACATAAAGAACCCTGTAGAGGCTTGTGGGACCTCCTTTATGGCAAACAGGAGTGGTGGGAGTAGCTGGTCCCACTGGGGTTGTCACTAACAAAGCAACTCAACATTCCCTTCAAAGTCTTATTAAACCTCTCTACTAGGCCATCGGTCTGCAGCTGGGACACTGAGGTTATCAGGGACTTGATCTTCAGAAGGGAGCATAATCCACACATCAGCAGGGAGCTGAAGTTAGTCCCTTAGATCTGTTAGTATTTTGCAAGGAAATCCCACACATGAGAAGAACTTCAAGAGTTCTGGGGCTATCACTGGAGCTCTCATGAAGCAAACAGGAACAGCCTCCCATTGGCATAGACCATCTTGACCACACACACTGCAGCCGCTGCAGTGCTGTAAGTGTAGACATGCCCTTCACAGATGACAGATCATTGTAATGGGGCTGTCAAAAGGGAGGTTGAGTCCAAGGCCAGCAGTACCACCTCCTGGTGATACTCCAGCTTGCGTCACTTAGTGGTGAGAGTCAATGGTCACTTCGCCTATTGGCTGGAGTCAGTGGCTGTAATCACCCAATCGCAAGAGTCAGTGGCTACTTTACCTAGCAATTGGGGTCACTGGTTTTGTCACCCAGTTGCGAGAGTCAGTGGCCACTTTGCCTAGCAACTGTAGCCAATGGCCGTGTCACCCAATGGTGAGAGTCCGCTGCCATGTTGCCCAATGGCAGAAGTCAGTAGCAGCGGTAAGGACCCCAGGGCCAGCCACACTGGCTGCTGCTCGGGTGGCCCCAGGGAGCACCTGAGCAGCGGTCCTGGGGCGGCTGGAGGCCGTCCAGACAGTAGTATCTGGGAGCAGCAGCCGGGCAGGGCCCCCCTCCAGCAGGGCCCCCCCAGAGCAGCGTGGCCACAGAAGTAGAGTTTTAGTCAGGGGTATTTTTGGTAAAAGTCATGGACAGGTCACAGGCCATGAATTTTTATTTATTGCCAGTCCATGACTTTTACCAAAAATACCTGTGACTAAATCTTAGCCTTACGTATGATATATCTGTATTTCCAATCTTGTGCTGTGTTTCTGGGTGACAGCCCCAGACAGAGTGGCATCAGCACTTGATGGCCCATCGAGGGACATCAGCTGTACAATAAATCCATTGAAAAAGCCAGGGTCTACACCTGATGAGTCAGCAAGCCAGGTAGCGGCATGCCTATGGGCAAAGAACTCCAAGGCTTTTCCATGTGCGGTGAAGCTTGTGTATGGGACACCGGAAGTACAAGCCTCATGGCAAAAGAATATAAAAGGCAGCTGCATCATTTCCATTTTGTCTTCATTCCTGCTTCTTACCTCTGGAGTAACTTTTCCAAACTGAAGCTCTGAACAAAGGGGGGAGGGATAGTTCAGGGGTTTGAGCATTGGCCTGCTAAACCCAGGGTTGTGAGCTCAATCCTTGAGGGGGCCATTTAGGGATCTGAGGCAAAATTCTGTCTGGGGATTGGTCCTGCTTTGAGCAGGGGGTTGGACTAGATGACCTCCTGAGGTCCCTTCTAACCCTGATATTCTATGAAAGGGCTGAATGGCCCATCCAAGCTATGAATGTGTTCCAGAGGGACTTTCAAGCCAGCAATCTCACTAATACTATATGAACCTGATATATGGATATTGAAATCTCTGTATGTATCCGAGTTCTTGTTTTTTCTTTTTAGAATAAACCTCTAGTTTTAGATACTAAAGGATTGGCTGGCAGCGTGGTATTTTGGGTAAGAGCCAAACTAATATTGACCTGGTAACATGGCTGACCCTTTGGGGTCAGAAGAACATTTTGTATGGTGAACAGAGTTTTTAAAATAACTTCTCACTCTACTGGATCTATTTGCTGATTGGGAGCCCTGCAGATGCTTGCTCTATTTCAGATCTAGAGTTTAGATTGGCCCAATATATCCTCATATGTAAACCCCCAAATGCAGCAAACCTGGCTGCTGTGGGAGGCTTGTAATGACAGCTACCTCTGCCTAACAGCCTGTAAAGAGGAAAACTTAGTGTTTCTCACTCTGATCCTGGGAAAGATTTTTATATTTGGTGTATGAACCCTCGGTGGTAGAAGCCCAAGCAATACAGAGGGAAGCTTAGTGTCTCTCCCTCTGGCCCAGAGTGGGTTAAAATCATAAGATACAAATCTTGTTCTGTTAAACCAAACTCTGAAGAATATAGGAGTTTGGGCAGTGTAGTGTGGTTTTTGTTTGGTTGGTTGGTTTTGTTTTGTGAGTGATATTGTGGTCATTTCACAATTTTGAAAGAAATGTTTAAGGAAAGGGACCAGGAAGGGTGGAGGCTGGTTGAGAAGCCCACCCGCCTTGCTAAATTGGTAGTGGAACAAAGCTTGTGCCCCTGGAAAGGAAAGGTTCATTGGAAAAAGCAGGATCAGGCCCAGACAAGCAGGCAAACAACAGATAGAGAAATTAAAAAATTGATTGGAAGCCTTAAGGGCATAGTGGCAAGAGTAAGTGCAGGCATGAATCCCTGAAACAATACTTAAAATGGTAAAATCTAATTGATAAAGGTGTCATTTTGGGAGATAAACAGTAATTTAAGGAAAGACCCTGAAAAGTTAACTCTACAGAGGCTGGACAGAATTAAGCAGTTAAACTTTGTGAAAATGTTAAAAAGTACCATGTTAAAGAGAAAAGGAATTCTTGGTTTCTTTGCAGCCTTCTAAAGGAAAAATGGGCCCTTTTCCAAAAGGAATGTCTGTAAATAATCCAGGTATTTGAAATAATTTAACTATGGACAATTTAGTTAAAAACATGAGGGGATTCTATTGGAACTTAACTGACCCAAATGTATGAAGGGAATATAATCTATGTACAGCTATGTAAAAACAGCAATATAGAAGAGATGTTAAGGAAAAGAAAATGTGTGTATATATCTATTTGTCTGTGGAAATAAGTTCTAAGAACGTAACCAACACATCTGGTTTGTACAACTCCTGTTTTAAGATAAATTAGTTTTGTTTTGTTTTTAATTTGTAACAAAATAGCAGATGAGAGCTATAGTAAAAGAATAAGAAATTAACAGTGCCCCTCTGAAGCAACAGCAGGGGTAAGGTGCACAAAACAAAAAGAAGCACTGCTAGAAACACTGAGCCTTAAGATGGCTCTGTGTAATCAGACTGTCACTTTGACGAGGGTACATGAAAACTCTGTAAAAACAAAAGGAAGCAGCTGCAGTTTGGCTTCTATGGAAGACCTGTAACAAGGTATTCCTTCAATTGGCTAAATGCAAAAATGAAAAACTGCACCAAGATTTACAAGCCTCTGCTGCAAAAGCAGAAAAATAAAATGTATGTCCATTAGTACCCAAATCCAGTTAGATGTCCTTAAGGTTGGGTACAAAGAGTTAAAACAGCACCCTCAAATCTTACAGCAACAGTAACATCAGAAGAAGGAACATTTAAGACCCCAGAAGGGGCAGATTTTTGGGACCCCTCTGGAGATTGGGAAGGGAGATATTTGGGAAAATTCCTCCTCCCAGGGCCAGAATGCCCTTGCAACAGTAACAACAGTGCCTGCTTCTGCCTCAGACCTCCAGGCCATGGCAAAGTGGCTGGGGATTTTAAAATGAAAAAAAAAAATTTAACTCACTAAGCAGGTTCTGCCATGGTGGGAGCACTGTTCTAATTTGTTCCCAAGCTTCCATCTTTCAGGCTCTGAACCAGATCATCAGGAGAGCTGGTTAGGGTTACCATATTTTGTGCCTCCAAATGGAGGACACTCCACAGGGCCCCGGCCCCGCCCCCAGCCCCGCCCACGCCCCCACGCCCCAACTCCGCCCCCTCCCCAAAGTCTCCGCCCCCTCCCCTGCTTCCCGCGAACATTTAATTCGCGGGAAGCCTGAAGCAGCTAAGGGGGAATGTGGGGGGAGGAGGCGCGGCCCAGGCTGGCCCCCCCAGCGGCTCCAGCCTGGGTCGGCTCTGGCCCTGGGGTGCCGGCCCCGGCCCCCGGCCGACCACCCCCGGCCCGCCCAGCACTGCCGGCCCCCGGCGGCCCGGCGCACCCCTCGGCGGCCCGGCCCCGCGACCCCGGACCGGCTCCCGGCCCCGCGGCCCAGCGCACCCCCCGGCGGCCCGGCCCCGCGGGCCCGGACCGGCTCCCGGCCCCGCGGGCCCAACCCCGCCACCCTGGACCGGCCCGGACCCCGGCTCCCCGCCCGGCCCTGCGCCCAGCCCGGCCCGGCACTGTGACCCCGGCCCGGCACTGCGCCCCTGGACCCCGGCCCGGCACCGCGCGCCCAGTCCCGGGACCCCGGCCCAGCCCCGCACCGGCCCCGGCCAAAGAGGCCCCGGCCGAGCCCTCCCTCCCTCCCGATTTTCCCGGACATGCCCGGCTTTTGGGGATTTCCCCCCGGACGGGGATTTGAGCCCCCAAAAGCCAGACATGTCCGGGAAAATCCGGACGTATGGTAACCCTAGAGCTGGTACCAGCTGAAGAGTTATAAAATACTGTGAAAGTTACTAGTGACCCCCCCTTAACAGAGCAGCCTTTATGTCAACCAGTGGCCATTAGGGGGAAGCAGACACTTCAAGTACACAGTAGCCTGAACTTTTCAACTGTCTTCCCTCCAAGGCCTTAAGGTAGTTGGAGCTGGTCCCAAGCCGGTTTTCACTGACCAGATAGCAGAAGCATGGGTCTGACAACCACCAATCAAGTGTTAACGCTGCCAGGACCTTTGTCTGAATGTGTATAAAGGATCTGTAAAATGTGTGTAAGACAGAGTTTTTGTACTAAGGTGCAAAGCTCTCCTTTCTTCTGCAGAATAAAGCAACTCTTCCTTATCCCTGTCTGGCTGTTATTGGCTCTCAGCTAGGTGGACCCGATATTTCAGTAACAATACCATGGTTATAGTGTCACGACAAAGTCTGTGTTCAGTATTCTGTGTTGCATGTTCTGTGTCTGTCTCTAGTGGTGTCCTGTGCTAGCATTGGGTCCAGAGAAAGAGGAGATACTACACTAGACAGGACAAATGTCTTTTCTTCTCTCTACTTCCCCCATATCCATCCAACTTATCAATCACCACTTGTGTCCAAAAGACTTTGGTCCCCAGTGCATCAGGTTTATTTTTTGTTAGGTTCTCTAATAGTCATTTTGTTGCTAATTTTTGTTATTGATACATTTGTATTGTTAGTTACATTTGCTTGTACTGTTAATTCCACACTTTCCTCTATGCACTCTGTATTCTACTTCCCCAAGCCCTGAAGGGTAGTTCTTGGGCCCCCATAACCTGTAAAACCTTAGCCCATGATTGCAGGGCCCCATCTTTCAGGTCCCCAGAAACCTCTTAAGAACAACTGTTAGAAATAGAGGATTCTGCATTAAAAAGGTCCTAACCTCAGTAACTTTTATTGTTTGATGACTATTGCAGCATCAAACTTGGGCCTCATTTTATTTGTCAATGTACCTAATTATTGTAATGGTTTTAGGTTTTATTGAATTCTCAATTATTATAATTAATTGTTTGCATTTCTGTTTATATTATATCTGGTGTTTAATCAATTGTAATGATTTTAGTTATACTCACCTGCTTATAATTGTTTGGTTTGTTTACAACAGATCACCTGTGCCCTAC
This sequence comes from Malaclemys terrapin pileata, assembly GCF_027887155.1. Taxonomy (NCBI): domain Eukaryota; kingdom Metazoa; phylum Chordata; order Testudines; family Emydidae; genus Malaclemys; species Malaclemys terrapin. Next base: position 274,591,591 of record NC_071506.1, read on the forward strand.
AATGACAACAACTACTGTACTGTAATGATCATAGATCAAGGGGCGGAGTGTTGTAGGAGCAGCAGTGATCTGTATGCAAACGGCTATAGCTATGGGATGCACTGAAATGCAGATACTTGCCCTATCTACTTTGGAACACAAAATGTTTTGGGTAACTTTGGGTAATATTAAGGTTTTAATGCATTTGTTAAAACAAAGAAAATGATCTCTGTTTGATACTTACCAATATGACTGGATGCAGTATGTTTCCAGCACTGTGAAATCAGACTTGTTAATTGGGGAAATAATTATAAAAATAGCACACCAACAGTCTCTGGAGGCAAAGGTATGGAAGGTTAGCCCACTCCCCATATTACACGTGGGATCATTCTGGCTGCCTCGGACCTCAAGCCAGTGGGCTGGGGAGGGAGGAAAACTATTGGACACTAGAGGTTGTACCGAATGGACTCCTCAAAAGTGGGTATGCCTCACCTTACTGGTTGCCCCAGAGTCTTGTAGTAAAGATGTTTCATTGGGATCATGTATGTGGGATGAATTGGACAATGACACCAAAGTATTGTACAATGGAAAATGTGTATGTATCCACTCGTGGGAGGAAGTATTTTGGGAGGATGGGCGTGTTAGCAGCCCCCCAGTAGATGAATGTAAATACAATGTCAGTACTGTTTTTACTAGAAATCACACTTACTATTTACCATGGCCCCAAAAAAAGAGAGAGTCCCAGCTAACACTAACCGCTGAGCTGGCCGACTTCTCAATTGACCTTGGAATTAGCTGGCAAGATCTTACTGATAGTCTCATTAAAAGCAAAGAAGTGACCAAATTTTTAGGACAGACAAATGAACAAGTAGGAAATCAGACTATTCATATTATACATGCCAATGGGGACATGTTACGAATTGCCACCGCAGAAAAACAAATTACAACCTACCACTGGTATGATATATTCTCTGGATGGTCCCCAACTACCACTGGCATCCTATCAGTAATGCTACACCCCTTGATAGTAGTCTTGATATTAAATTGTCTTCGTATAATTGGTATGTGTGGCATGTGTTTTCAGATAAAAAGAATGTATGCTAAATTGGAATCACAAACACATGTTGCCTCACAGTACCTTCTCTTAAACAGGTTAAAAAGAAAGTGACACTAACGATTATATAAATATCGTAGTGTCAAAAGGGGGATTATGTAGGGTTATTAAAGAAGGTACTAACAGTGATTCCCCCAAGAGACAGTGACCCCCTCATAATTTGTCCCCCGCACTTTAAAATCCAACAGTTTCACCAAGTACAAAAATTTCTTGGATCTTCTGTTAAAACTTGTAAGTTACTGTCTGTAGAAACCATTGATTATATCTATCCTGTGAAAGATACTTTACTACTATGTAAAACTTACAAACAATTTAACTGACTTTGTTCTTGAAGTAATTGATACAAGGTAAAGAAACACTATAAGCCGTTAAGTGACTTTCACTTCATTCAACGGCTCCTAGGACAGACCCCCACCCTCTGTGATTAAAGGGCCGGGAATCTCAAATGAATTAGCACACACCCTGAAAGTGGTGGAGACAGTAAATTAAAATATGGTTAAGATATGGAATGTATGCTGATGAATGCTTGATATACATGAATGGTTAGGGAGGTGCCAGCCTAGAAAGGGAGTATCCATCGTCCGAAGAATGTGTCAAGTGGATGACCAGAGGAACCCCCCCCCCCCCCCAGAGGGTAAACTGGGATCCACCCCATCACCTGGAAGGATGAGAAACACAAGCTTTGGACAGTGTGGAGCCACCAGGAATGTGCCACTTTGGACAGGAATGTGCCATCTGCTGATTGAGTCAGCCACAGCAGGATGAAACAGTTCCCATAGACTAACATAAGAGTGAATTCCTATAAGAATGGACTCTAAAGACTGATGAATTTGAGTCTCTGGTTCTGCTGCCAGCCTCCAGGAGCATCAGGTGCACCTGACACAGACTCGGCTCCATCCTCATGACCAAGATACCTGGCCAGTAACTTGGCATGAGCAACTTCTAGGCTGGTAACTATAACACCTATACAGAACTTGAATGAATGATTGTGTGAATGAATCTCTCTATATATACATATATATGTGTGTGTGTGTGTGTGTGTGTGTGTGTTTGTAAGAAATAAGTAGTCAAACAACATTGTTTACTTTTATCTTTTGCTTTATCAGTATATTTACAATAAATGTGGCATCTTTGCCTTATCCCTCTTAAGATCCTGCTGGTTTTTATTCTATTGGTATAACAATGGGGTGTCCAGGGCTGTCCCTAGGGGAGTGCAGGGCCTGAGACATAGGCACTGAATTTCTAATCTGACGGGAGGCGCTCCCCCCGGCTCCTCACAGGCCCCACCCCCACTCAACCCCTTCCCCCAAGGCCCCACCCCTGCCCTGCTTCTTCCCACCCCACCTCTTCCTGCCCCTTCCCCACCCAGTTCCGCCCCCTGCCCTGAGCATGCTCTGGCCTCGCTCCTCTCCCCTCCCCCGACAGCACCTCCTGACAATGAGAGGGAGGGGGAGGTGCTGATCGAAGGGGTCCACCAGCAGGCAGAAGGCGCTGGGAGGAAGGGGAGGTTCGGGGGGGGGCCTCCTCCTCGTCCCTCCCCCCCTGCCTGCTGCTTGCCTCCCCATTCACTGCCTCACCCCGCTCGCCTGCCCACCTCCCATCTCACCTCCCCACCCGTGGGGCCCGGGGCGGTCGCCCCAATTCACCGTACCCAAGGGGGTGGCATAAGAAATCAAATAGAATGTCTGCCAAATCATCACTAGAGCAGGGCACTATCTGTATGGTTTTCTCTGCTAAGACTCCAGTCTTCTCGGCTGGACTAATTAAATAGGTCCTCCACCACCAGGGCCGGCTCTAGGCACCAGCAAACCAAGCACGTGCTCGGGGCGGCACATTTTCAGGGGCGGTATTCCGGTGGTTTTTTTTTTTGCTTGGGGCAGCAAAAGCCTAGAGCCGGCCTTGGCAGCAGCAGCGCGTCATGCGCGGGGGTGCCCTGGGGCCGCTGCGGTTCGCGCCGCGGGGGAGCAGCGCCTGCACCTTGTGGCTGGGCCGGGCAGGCTCCGAGTGGGGAACACTCGGGCTGGAGGCCGCCCCATGAGGCACATGGAGCCACCTGTAGGTGCCACAGGGCGGCCGCCCCCCAGCACCAAGCCGCCCAGGGGCTGCGGCAGGGTGGCCAGAAGCACCAGCAGCGGGGCCATAGAGGGCGGGGTGCTGCCGTATGAGGCCCGCGTCCCACTTTCCGGGGCTCCGCTCCTTCTGGGGCTACCCTGCCCCAGCTCCTCAGCCCCCTGCCAGGGCGGTCCCCTCAGCTCTGCCCTCCCGGGTGGTCCTGGAGGTGGGAGCCCTGGCTGGAGGGACCCTGGGCTGAGGCACAGCCCAGGCGCCCTGCTGCTTATCCTGATCCTGCCAGCACCGGACCGGCTGGAGGTGAGGGGGGAGTGGGCGGAGTCAGCACTGGTGCGGGGGAGCCCAGCACTGAGGCAGCAGGGGGTGTGGGGGGGGGGCAAAAGAGAGTCCAGGGATGGGGCAGCGGGGGGGTCGGGGGGGAGGAGAGCCCAGCACTGGGGCAGGTGGGGGGAGGGGAAGAGAGAGCCCAGGGCTGGGGCAGCAGGGGGTGCTGGTGGGGGAGGGCACTGGTTTGGGGGGGGGTGAGAGCCCAGAGCTGGGGTGGTGGGCAGCCAAAAATTTTTTTGCTTGGGGCAGCAAAAAACCTAGAGCCGACCCTGTCCACCACAAAGGGAAACAGAGCCTCCAGAACACAAAGGATTCTCCACAGGTTTTAATTTTATTCACTAAGCACAGCTACTCCCCGTTAGGGATGCCAGCACATTGCTTGCTGTATCTGCAGCAAAAACCCAACTAGACTTTTCTTTCTTGGGTAACGCTAGGTAAAAGGTACACGGGTTTGAAGTGAGGGTAGATAAGGGAGAGAATTGGAGATGAAAAGGCTTATTAGCTATCTAGTGTAATCTATCCATGGGATTGTTTTCTCGGGCTGTATCCAGTCTGCCTTTATATATTGCACGATTCATTTTCTTTGCAAGGCTATTCCACCGTCTAATAGAACTCACACTTGGGAAAGTTTCCAAACATGGTGCACATGGCGGGAAGTGAGGAGAGAAAAGAAAAAGTTCATTCTGTCCTAATTTCAGATTTTTATCTTAAATTTATAGCTCCAGTTTTCTCCCAGCCAGGCTGTTCTAACACTCACTGAACAGAGCAGGAGTGACTAACTGCAGTACTTACCAGGAAGCACTAAGAGGGAGCTTAGGGAAGGCAAATCAGATTGAGGAGAAGAAGAGTTGGCAGGGGGCTGGTCTACTTGGGGAGTTAGTGTAAATGAAGAACCCAAGCTGAATCCACCGGTGGCTTGCAGTCCTTGTTCCTAAGCATCTTATGGCTGGCTTAATTAGAAGCGTGTGCTCCTGGTGTGTCCAAAATCTTGGTTGTCTTCTTTTAGTTTCAAGTGTCCAACTTCATAGCTACCGTTGACATTTTCACAGGACCTAATGAAAGGGAATATGGTTAAGTACAGGAAAAGGACACTTTTCGAAATTGCAGCAGCCGTTCCCGCTTTGCCACTGGCTTGCCATGGAACCATGGCCATTTTCCCCGTAGCCCAGCTCACACTCCACTTGCCCCAAACACAGCCTACCCTGCACCACTGAGAGCATATATACTTTTCCACAGTTCTTCCACTGCTCTCTTCAGCACCTTCCAACCCACAGAAGAGTCAATTTCATCCCTTCTCCCTTCCCTGAACAAAGTCACAGCCCCCTTCAACCTGCTGGACCCCACCTGCCACCACCAGAAGATGGTGCTCACCTCAGCAAGCAGGAAGCCTCATGCTCACAGCCTGATGGCAGAGCTGGAAAAGGATTGGGAGCGGATTCCAGATGGGGCAAATCAAGACTCACTTTGCACAAGAGAGCCAAGCAGGCATGGGTGGGGAGGCACATGTGTTTCCCCATGGGAAATCCTAGGAAGTTAGTGCCCGGATGAGAGGCACATAAGGATTGGCATTTCCCTACAGGTTGGCCTCCCCATTTTCTGTAACACCTGACTCCCCTCCATACCCCCACAATCAGAGTGCTTAGCCTCTTCATTTCAGAATCAGATCCTGTCAAGCCACCCGCTAGCATGAGTATTGACAGTGCAAGTGGGAGGTGGGTGATTGGTGCATTTCATTCACGGATGGGTCTAAAAGAGCTGGCAGCTCAGTTGGGGATAGCCTTTGTCTCAGTTGCCTGAATACCACTGAAGGGGGAGGCAAAAGACCACCACTACCACCACTTAACAACATGTGAAAAGGCGAGGGGGATGGGAAACGCTGCAAACGCATTTTGAGGACTTACCGCTGGCTAGCCACAGCTGCCTCTGTGTGATCCTGAAGCTCTTTGCCGCACGTCTCTGGAAGCAGGAAGCAGAGGATTCCTGCAATCACTGGAGTGCTTCCCAAGATCACCATGGAAATAGCGGGACGGTACTTGTCCAAGAGACTAATCAGAGGGGAGATCATGCCACCCACTCTGGCTGACATAGAACATAAACCCAAACCGGTCTGCCTAGTAACAGAGGAAAGCAGGGACGGTGTGAACAGGATGCAGTAGAAGGTCTTTGCTTATGGGGTTGTCTCCAGTGGTCTAGATCCTTGTTCTGTTCTGCAGCATGGCAGAATCCCAGTTCAAGCCCTGATCAGTGCCCTACTTCCCAGGATGTTAAGTGATGCTGGAAGTCAATCAACAGCCTCTTGTCTTTAAATATCTGCGGAAATCTCCCATCTTTGCATTAACATCAGTAGGGGCAATATTGTAGATAGGGCTCCAATGTTTGGAGAAAGCTGCTTAAAACCACCATGGGGCTCAATTCAGTGGGGTCTTGATCACTGACTGTAATTGATGATTGCGAAAAAAAACAGTGGCCAAAGGAAGGTGTTTTCCAAACAGGTTAACTTGATGAAACACAATCCACCAGTGGGTAGATGGGAGGAAAAACTAGTGGATTCTGTTTTTGAGGAAAATAGTCAGCCCAGCTCCATGCTCTCAGGCCATGCTGCCTCTCAGACAGGAAGGGATGCAGGTGGTCATCCAGTCTGGCATCTTGTCTCAATTCAAAGCCATTAATACAGAGCAATACAAGGATCCCGTCTCCCTCTATCAATATGTCTGTGACCCACACCACCATAGCATCTTGGATTCAAATTAATCCATTTGATTTTTAGATCAAAACTGGAGACTGACCAATGCCTGTTCTACAGTTGCGGAAAAGGTGAGAGTGGGGCTGCTGAGAAATTAGAGTGGACTATAGGAGGAAGGGCTATTTTTTCATCAGGGATTGATCCAGATCATCTGGAATCATATCAAATAGAACTCTCTGGACTTTCTGAGCCACTATTTAGTTCCTGAAAGCCTCCATTACCAGTGAAAATAATAAAACCCACCTAGTGGTGAAAATAGCCTAAGGATTTCAATCTTAGAGTATACCCAGTTCCTGGGCAAAGGCATCATATAAAAAAAAGGAAGGAGAGCTCACCTGAGAAGAGTGGGGAACAGCTCTGCACAATACACATAGGAGGTATAAAGAGAGGCCGTGATGGCAAACTTCCCTATCACAGCCAGCGTTGTGACCACCACTGGCAAATCTGGTGGCAAAAGGCGATACTGTTATACAAAGCTTATATGGGGGGGAGGAAGAGGGGAGAGGAGAGGGAGCACAGTTAGGGCTGCCCCATATGGGCCTGCCAGGAGGCAAAGCTAGCATACATGTACCACTACACTAAGGAACACACCTCCAATGGGAATCACCAGAACTAGCTTCAAAGGATGGTTCCGGTCTGGAAAGTGACTGCAGAGATGGCATCTCAGAGTTTCACGTTTATCACGCCTCCCCGATTCCTAGATCAAATGCATTCAGTGTACCAAGTGCCAAGAGCCTTTCCCTAGCGACCTGCCCTACAAACTCACCCTGGATTCTGAAAGGTAAACTGAGTTTTTTTCCTTTTCATCACTATAACCGGTAATCAGAAATTGCCCAGACCAGATTATGCCCTCAGTTATTCCTTCTAGCCCCTTACCTTCAGATCATGCTTTTATTTATCCTGTGTAACCTTCACCATCTTCACGTGCTCCCCCAATGACACCTGCGCAGCCCCAGTGACTTCAGATTATGCCCTTATGGGCAACGGCATAATGAGGGGCAGAATTTGACCCTGCAATTAGAACTTTTGCAATTGTGCGAGTGATTTATTAGCCCAATTAAAATCCAGTTCCCATAGATGTCCTGGATCTGCAGAATCAACAGGAGTGAAAACTTATTTTTGGCATTGAAGTCAGCAAATACAACTTGAGACACACACAGGGAGTCAATCCATGGGGTAAGAAGGCATCAGCTGTACACAGTCACTTGTCAGACTAGAACCACACTTTACAGAATCCCCAAGGTTTCCAGTGCAACTTCAGCCAACTGCCAGTAAGTAAAGACCAATTTTTATTAGGTGATCAATTGTAGCCGCTCTCTTGGATGATAGTTTGAGATAAGTTACACTATAATACGCTCTAGGAGCCAGATAGAGAGGTGCAGTGAATCATCCAGGTGAAGTCAGCAGAGATCTATCAGCCACTGACTTCACTGGATTTACACGAACGTCAAATTTAGCTCGTGATGCTTCAGAGGGAGATTTTCAAAGGTACAAATAAGAATTATGCCCTCAATTCCAATTAACTTTCAGTGGGAGCTGGTTGCAAAACTGCCCTTTGTGTCTTTGAAAATTTTTCCCATTATATTCTTTTTTCTTATTTTTATGATTATTTCTTATTTGTTATTATGGTAGCACCTAGGAGCCCCAGTCACAGACCAGGACCCCACTGTGCTAGGCGCTGTACAAACACAGAACAAAGTGACAGCCCCTGCCCCACAGACCATACAATCTAAGTACGAGACAAGAGAAAACAAACAGTGGAGCACAAGGAAACAATGAGACAGTACTGTGTAAATAGACCAGACAGAGACAGGGTGGGGGCAGGGGTAGAATATACAAGCAAAGTGATCAATGTGATGTTGGCTAATGGCACATTAGTGCCACAATTTTGGAGGGGAGGAGGATCACTTAGGAGGGGGATCAGCTACATGGAAAGAAAAGGGAAGGAAAGGGGGAGATGGGACAGTGCAGGGGAGGAGAGGCATAAGAACAGCCAAAATAGGTCAAAACCAATAGTCCATCTAGTCCAGTATCCTGTCTTCCAACAGTGGCCAATGTCAGGTGCCCCAGAAGGAATGAACAGAACAGGTGATCATCAAGTGATCCATCCCCTGTCGTCCACTCCCAGCTTCTGGCAAACAGAGGCAGATGTGGAGTAAAGGTGAGGTGAAGAGAGGGAGGGGGAGAGTTGAGGTAACCAACCAGTCAGCACAGAGCAGAGTCAGTCAGAGAACAGTCGGACAGTTTTGGCTGGAACGTCCAGAAGTCCCCTACTTGGGTCCTAGTGCACCCGGAGCGAGGGGGTCTGCAGAGTTCTGGGTCCAGAGAGCTGCTGGGAGATGGGGTGGCCCCTTTTAGTTTAGTTAACTAGCACAGGGGCTTCAGATTTTCTAATCTACCTACCCAGATGCCAGCAGGCTACTGTCGCTACTCAAATCTCTGGCTCTGCAACAACCCCAAAGCATTGGCGAAGGTTGAAGCAAGCATGAATCGCACCAGCCCGCTTCAGTCCCTTTGAAAAGTGCTAGAACAGAACTATGGCATCAGCATGTTCTAAAGAAAGCTGTAACGGGTTTCCCTGCGTCTTGTACAGGGCTGAGCATACTGCCAGCACTTCCAAAACAACAACAGGGGAAGGCGGTGAGATCACAGGCAGCAGGAGAGAAAAGAAGAGGGAAAAAATGAGGAGGGTGGAAGGAAAAGAAAAACACTGACAGCCCTTAAAAACTCCTCCTTGGCCTGCAAGAGGCAAGTGTCTCCTTGACAGGCACACCACGTTGTTCCACGGAGCTTGCCTGCAAGACCATAGGAGCTGACTCGGTGGGTGCTCCGGAGCTGGAGCACCCACGGGGAAAAATTAGGGGTGCTCTGCACCCACCAGCAGCCAAGCTCCCCACCCCACCTCATATCACCTCTGCCTCTGCCTCCTCCCCCACATACCCGCTCCTCCACTTACCTCCCAGCACTTGCAGCCACCAAACAGCTGTAGCAAGCTCTGGGAAGGAGGGGGGAGGAGCGGGAATGTGGTGCACTCAGGGGAAGAGGCAGGGCCGGGGCAGGGATTTGGGGAAGGAGTTGGAATAGGGGCAGGGAGGGGGCAGAGTTAGGGGTGGGGACTTTGGGGAAGGGGTTGGAATGGGGACAGGGAGGGGGCAGAGTTAGGGGTGGGGACTTTGGGGAAGAAGTTGGAATAGGGGCAGGGAGGGGCAGAGTTGGGGCGGGGACTTTGGGGAAGGGGTTGGAATGGGGACAGGAGGTGGCAGGGCAGGGGTGGAGTCGGGGTGGGGCCAGGGGCGGGGAGGGGTCAAGCACCCACCGGCACCAGTAGAAGTTGGTGCCTATGGAACCAGGAATGTAAAGAGAGAAGAAAGTAAGACTAAGAAAATCCAGAAATTCGTCTGAAATGGAGCCATGTGGGTGCCATCTCCGGAAAAGGTGGCTCAGGCATTGAAAGCAAGTGTTAGGAGCCAATAGAGAGGGCCCCAGTCAGCTGAGCTATGAAAGGAAAGGAAAGAAAATGGAGGACAAAGGAACGTGTCTGGGACTCAACTGCTCCAGGTACCGGGTAGGTTGGGCTGCACTCCAGGGACTTGCTGTGTACCTTTGGGGATGCCGGTCATGATGAGACACATGGCTCCGCCCAGCAGCAGAAAGCAGCCCTGGCATTTCTTCCTCCCAAACCACTGCAGCAGGAAGATACAGCCGAAGCGAGCTGGTATTTCAACAGCCCCGAACACAAGCTGCGCCAGGTAAATGTCCAAGCCAAAACTCCCCACGTTAAGGCTCAGGCCATAGTACACCAGGCTGTTCACAAACCTGAAAGCAAAGCAGAGTAGAGTAGAGCGTATGCATCTCCAGGAGTGTGGTTAGCGTTAGGTGACCCCTGTTTCCATGGGGAGGGGAAACATCCACTCCTTGTGCTATAGAGTAAGTACTCCATGAAAGCCAAGGCATGGAGGGCTGGAAGACCCAGTGAGGGAGGTAATAGCAAAATGGCTGCCACTGAGCCTGTACCACTGTAAGCAAATCTTCCAGCAGCTGTGAGAACCAGGGGAAGTGCTGAATATCCCTGGGAAAGGTTCACACAGCAATTTGTGCTGAATATGAAAGCCAGAGGGGCAAATAAACTGGAGAATGAGCAAAAGGTTGCTCTGCTCTTAACAGTAGCAGACACAGAAGCCCTAGGTGTATACAATGCATTCCAGGTGGGGAAAGAGAGGAAAGGTTTGCAAAAATAAAGCAAATGTTGGAGCATCATTGTGTCATTAGAAAAAAAATGTTACTTGTGAAAGATATATATTCAGGATGGGAACATAGGATGAAGGGAAACAATAGAGAGGTTTGTTAGAGACTTACAAACAGGTCTGCCAATATGGAATACTAAAAGATTCTCTCATTAAAGGCCAGAGTGTCCTGGGATATACCAATAAACAAGCCCATGAACGGTCACTAAGGAAGATGAATCTGACACTAGAAAGGGCAATATGTTTATGCCAAACAGCAGAACAAATAAAAACCCTAGAGAAAGTCACAAAGCATATGACTCAGTAGCAGAGCTAAGCCAACAAGGGAACGGTTCACAGACATTAAAATAGAAAACAGGAAACAATGCCAACGATGTGGCAACCAGCATGACCATAGGAAATACCCAGCATTTGGGCAAATACGTGGAAACTGTAATAAACCAACCATTGCGCTGAAGTGTGCAAAGAAACAGGAAATTAAATGAAATGCAGAATGGGACTCCTCATGTGAAGAGGAAGACCTGTTCTTATGCATAATAAGGGTACACCAATTGTGGTTCCCTCCGGGATGAGAAAGGAAATATTGGAATGAATGCATGAAGGGCACCTTGGGAAGACCAAATCAAAAAGGAGAGCTAGAGAGATTGTATTCTGGCCATAGATGAATAGCGACACCAAAGAAATAGTGAGCAAATGTGGAATGTGTCAGACGTACAGAAATTCCCAGCAGAAAGAATCAATGATATTGCATAAACAACTCTCAGTCCATGGGACAAAGTCAGAATTCACATGTTCAGCGTGGGAAGACAGGATCACTTGAAAATAATTCACAAACTGATCCTGTTATTGACCATGAGTCTGAACAGGGGGACATACAAGGACTGGAAGATTGTTGAAACGTTTCAGAGACTGATCGAGGTTTGTTTAGTCAGCTACTGTACTGGTTATAGTTTTTTTTTTAAGTTTAATTTAAAAGTGTTTTAGTTCCATTAAGAAATTTAGAAAGGGCTCTGAAAAAGGAAAGGTGTGCTATGCACTAAGGCCTCCCCGGAGTGTGTTCTTTCTGCAATCATTTCATCATTTTCCTATGAGGCATTGTATGCTGGGTAAGAGAAACAAAGGAACACAGGACAGGGTGAAGTCACAGGCTGCAGCTAAAGAATAGTAGGAAATTGTTACCTAATTTCTATACATAGGGACAAGTTGAACAGTTTTAGATAAACCCTTTATTAAGCACAGAAACTAAGGTATCACTCTAGCCATATCTGCACTGGTACTTTTAAATTGATCCTTGCTATAGCCGTATAGGTTTGGGCAGTGATTGCGGAGATCTCACAAGGAGAGCAGTAATCAGATGGGAGGCCTCTGAGGATAGTCCAGGGGCTACAGGAAATGGTTCTCTTGATAGAGCAGATGGCACTCTGAGTCACTGGTGAATCAATGACCTACCCTGACATTAGTACATGGCACTCCGACAGCCACTTACAAACATTCGTTTTCACCTATGAGAGGTAGGGTTATCCTCTCCACTTTAGAGATGGGGAACTGAGACAAAGAGATTAAATGACTTGCCCCAGGTCTCACAGAGTCTGTGGCAAAGCTGGGAAATGAATCTAAATCTTCTGAGTCCCAATTCAGCATTATGATCACAAGGCCATCTTTCATCTTTATTACTCATGAAAAAACCGTGTGTTGTTGTTTCACAGAACAGTACATTTGTTCATTCATCTCTTAAGGGAGTAAGAAGATGACACACATTAATATGAAACCGAAGGCACATTAGGTGGCTTTACAAAGTTTCGGTACACCAGATATCCATGCTTTTTTTTTTTTTTCAAAAGGAGTTCTAAAATGGAGAAATATTTGGAGGACTTACCAGGCATAACACATAATTAAAGTAGATTTCCTCAGGTGCGGCTTCCTGAAGAGATCCAGGATATTTCCAGATTTGCCCTTTTTTTCAGGTGTCATCTTCAAAATTCACAAGCAAAAGGGTCAAAATATAAAAGAGAAACCAATGGCTGGATCCAACTCCTACTGAAGCCAAAGGAATGACTTCCAACAACCCCAGGGAGAGGAGATTGGTACCAAGAGGGTTCTGGTGATGAGAGGCAGAGAACTGCAGCACGACATGCTGGATTCACATCACCAAAGCCTGTTTCTCTAAATGCCCCACTTTGGCCACTAAAGGTTTTTCTTGGGATGAATATTCCTGACAAGACACTTTTGGGAAAATGTAGTAGAAATAATCATATCTAATAGTAATAATAAAGAGAAGAACTGAAACATCTAACAAACTCCATGGCACTTGAGCAAACTGATCTGTAAAAAAGCCAGTGTCTGATTTAAGACCCTATGTACCAGGTGATTGTACCCCATAGATAGGACAGAGAAAAATTACAGATCGAGAGTGGCTGCAATGTTGCCCTTATCTTTGTCACCTTAGAAGTGGGGGAGAGGGGCAGGGCTCCTGCTTGCAGGCTATGGGGTTCTGTAGGGAAGGATACCAGCTGGGCCTAGCAGTAGGTAGCCTAAAGTAAGATGGGGTAAGTTATATTTTAGGGAGTAGCCGACTTTGTCTTGCTTTGTTTTGGGGTTCTTGTGTGTCCTTCAGAATTCTAAGAAATAAGAGTCTTGCACTGTAACCTTCCAGCAAGGCTATTTTTGTTTATCTAACTTCTCTGTGTGGATATTTACCTGGCGCAGCAACTGTTTGTTCACAGAAAGCACAAGAGCCATTAAAAATATTTTTAAAGCTCTTTTATCCATTTATATAAATATTTATCCTCTGGCTCTTCCCCCCCTCTCTCCCGCCGAGAGATTTCTGACTCCCCATGTGCAGCACATTTTTCAAACGGATCACCTGGGGACAGGGCCGGCTCTGGCTTTTTTGCCGCCCCAGACAAAAAAGCCTCCCGCCGCCCCCCCCGCCCAGCACGGCAGGGGGGGGCGGCGAGCCCGGCCGGGGCTCCGCTCTCCCCGGCGGCCAGAGCACCAGAGGAAGGGCGGCGAGCCCGGCCGGGGCTCCGCTCTCCCCGGCGGCCAGAGCGCCGGGGGGAGGGCGGCGAGCCCGGCCGGGGCTCCGCTCTCCCCGGCGGCCAGAGCGCCGGGGGGAGGGCGGCGAGCCCGGCCGGGGCTCCGCTCTCCCCGGCGGCCAGAGCGCCGGGGGGAGGGCGGCGAGCCCGGCCGGGGCTCCGCTCTCCCCGGCGGCCAGAGCGCCGGGGGGAGGGCGGCGAGCCCGGCCGGGGCTCCGCTCTCCCCGGCGGCCAGAGCGCCGGAGGGAGGGCGGCGAGCCCAGCCGCGGCTCCGCTCTCCCCGGCGGCCAGAGCGCCGGAGGGAGGGCGGCGAGCCCAGCCGCGGCTCCGCTCTCCCCGGCGGCCAGAGCACCGCGCCGCCCCCCTCCAGGTGCTGCCCCAAGCACAAGCTTGGTGGGCTGGTGCCTGGAGCCGGCCCTGCCTGGGGACTCCAAACCTTTTAGGAGAGTGACCAATTCCACCATTCATTACCTGATCCAGCAGTTCTGGTGGGATGCTTTGCTTATTTACAGACGCTGCCTTTTGAAGCAGTTTTTTGGCATCCTCTATCTTCCCTTTCATCACAAGCCAGCGAGCAGATTCTGGAAGGACCCTACAAAGTGGTTGAAAAAACGCAGTTACCCACTTAACTGTATCCCTAACTTCATCTACCTGATGTGTCTTCAGTGCTAATACCATCGATCTGATTGTGCCTGTTTACAACAGAAGACATGCAGATCTTCTGAGGCACTAAGGCTCAGGTTTGTATTTGGGGGTTGCTTTGTTTCAATAGAAATAATTTTATTGTGCTGCCTAGAGTTATGCTTAAATCCATATTTAGGCACCTCAATAAAAGTGGCCTGATAGTCAAATACAGTGAGCTCCCAGCAGCTCCCATTAACTTTGTATACGACTTTACAAGATCAGGGTATAATGGGAAATAACCTCCCCTTCAATGTGTAGATGAATCCACTCTGTAAAGCCCGTGTGTAACCTGGATCACAAACAACACTGCAATGTGTGAGAAGAGCTCTCTGGCAAAAGCACATTTACCATATGTAAAAGAAAAGACCAAATATTGGGGCAGATCCAGCAATCTGCAACAGCTTCCAGTTGCGAACCCCATAAGCTAAGCCAGCCAAAGCCATCTGTCCAATGGAAAAGCAGCAATGAGAGACAGCTACTGTATGTGTCCGGTAGGAGACTCCAACCCATTCCGTGCCTAGAAACATTAACACAGATTGAACTCCTAAGAATCCTAATAGTTCAGCACCATTTAAAGGACTTTTTTCTATTCCAGATAAGGATACATAATAATTCCCTACCTCTCAGTACTGCTGAGAGTCTTGCTTAACTAACCTTTGTGAATCTCCAGGGAAAAAGGCTGCATACATGTAAAGTATGTTATTAAGAGGGGCTTTCGTGACTGTGAGTAGACAGTGATCTCAGAGATACAATAGTTAATAACCACTCATGGGAGATACTAATGACAACCCGAGCACAAATAAACCAACATTTCACATTCTCCAACTATGCTCTGGGCCGATGAGAGGTGGGGGAAGCCAGTACAAATTACCGGGGCCCGGCGGTCTTAAAGGGGGCCCGGCTTCCCCCCCACTCTCGTCGGCCCAGTTTAGCCAGTGCGCCCTTGCTGGGGGGCCCGAAAAAATTTTCACACCGGGGCCCGAACCCGCTCTCGGCAGCCCTGATTATGCTTTCTGCCTGCCTCCCACCAAATATGTAAATAGTGGGCCAGATTCTCCTCTTCCCTTCACTGGTGCCACTCCCCTGACTTTAATGTGATTACTCCTGATTTACACCAGTGTGAGAGAAAGTTCAGTCCCACTGTATTTAAAAGACATTAAGTTGGAAGCACATTTTTAAAAACAGGTCGTACGTAACTACACAGCACTTTTGTCCAGCAGACTTTTTCATGGCCTTTTGTAAGACCACAGATATTGTGAAGCTAAAACAACTCTAGTAGTGAGGCAATCTTACCTAAGGCCACTGTGCTTATAGTGCAACCAGACACAGCAAAACCCACAAGACATCTCAAAGCCATGTAGACATAGATATTCGGTGCAAAGGCTGCTCCAACACCAAATGCCCCCATCATAAGCATGGAAAGCAATGTAACCGGACGCCGACCTATCCTGGGGGAGGAAACATATTTGTAAATCTCTGAGGCTACTGTCAGCATTCTCTCCTAAAGCCAGAGAGGCACCCAAGTACTATTGTGATGGGCATCAATGTAAGAGCCTGGATGGATATACTGGTGGTTGATACAATGCAGAAAATAAGTGTTTAAATGGTATTGCTGTAGAATCAGAGTTCTGGTTTAGATTATTGGAAGTGACTGCTGATTTTGGATCCACAACTTGATGTACCTTAAAGAGGCCTGGTTTTCACAGGGTGGGTGGCTCAGCGCTTTCTGAAAAAACAGACCCCTTTAAAGTGGTGTGAGCTGGGCATAGGGTGACCAGATGTCCCGATTTTATAGGGACAGTCCTGGTATTTGAGGTTTTGGCTTAGATAGGTGCCTATTACCCCCTCACCCCGTCCTGATTTTTCACACTTGCTGTCTGGTCACCCTAGCTGGGTACCCAAAAGGAGTTCTTCTAACAACAGACAATCTCCCTGCGAGGGACTGTGAATGGGAGCTAGAAGACAATCAGTGTGTGGACACACCTTCTGAAAGACTCCACAGGACAGAGCAGAAGGCAAAGCAATGGACACATTTGAATGGATTTGAGAAACATCCAAGGGACATTTAATTAGCAACCATCATAGTGGGACACTTCCTGAGGGACTCTCGCATCTCCTCTTTTGAGGTAACTGGGGTCACATCAGAAAGATGTTTATTTCTTAGTTTATACTTAAAACACCACCATAGCCACCAAATCCACTTCAGTTCTCCCCATGTTTGAATTGCCCTGTACATTCTATCCTCTGTCTCTCTTAGGGTACGTCTATACTTACCTCCAGGTTCAGCGGTAAGCAGTCGATCTTCTGGGATCGATTTATCACCTCTTGTCTAGACACGATAAATCGATCCCGGAAGTGCTCGCCGTCGACGCCGGTACTCCTGCTCCACGAGAGGAGTACGTGAAGTCGACGGGGGAGCCTGCCTGCCGCGTGTGGACCCGCGGTAAGTACCTTGTAGTTCGACTAAGGTGCTTCGACTTCAGCTACGTTATTCACTTAGCTGAAGTTGCGTATCTTAGTTCGAACTGGGGGGTGAGTGTGGACCAGCCCTTAGAGAAGCTTAGCTACTTGGGGCAGGAGTGACCTTAGTGCATTGTTAGCAGTAAACACAAGCTTGCAGAGCTCCATTCACCCCTTCTTAACATAAGAAAGGGACAGAGGGTACCTGTCACTGCCCAGCACTTGCCTGCTTCATGTAGGAAAAGAACACAAGTAGAAGGGGATGAGGAAAAATGGGAGCAGGGAATTGTGAGGAGAATAGTGAGACTGAGATGGTTGGGGGAAGGAGGAAGGAAGAAGTTCAGAAAATGCCCCACCACCACCAATAACATTTTAATCTCTCTGTCTTTCTGGTCTATTTACATTGCAATCTCTTCAGGGGAGCGACTGTTACTATCTGCTTCTTGTATAGCATATGGCACAATGGGCCGTTGATCTCAGCTGGAGCCTCTAATAAAGTGGGCTGGTTGAAAACTTTCTGTCAAAACGTTTGACAGAAAATTGGGTGTTTTACAATTTGAAATTTTTCACAAAGAATGGCTGCTTTCTGTGGGGAAAAGTTCATTTTTCGTTTGAAATCAAATGCCTGAAAAAAGCCAAAATATTTCAATTTGGATATACTCATGCAGCGACTCATGGCAGTTATAGTCCACTGCCTCTTCTTGTAGTGTTGGTAGGAATGTTTCTGTGGATTAGTGTGCTGTTCAGTGGTATGGTGGAAATATTCCTCGAGTCGGAGACGGCGAAAATAGGATTCCAGGTCATTGCAGAACTGTATCGTGTTCCTGGGGGTGGTGGCAGAAAGAGAGGCCCCAAGATAGGACAGACAATCCCCCAACCTGAAGCAAATACTCACCAGCAACTACACACCACACAACAGAAACACTAACCCAGGAACCAACCCCTGCAACAAAGCCCGTTGCCAACTCTGTCCACATATCTATTCAAGGGACATCATCATAGGACCTAACCACATCAGCCACACCATCAAGGGCTCGTTCACCTGCATATCTACCAATGTGATATATGCCATCATGTGCCAGCAATGCCCCTCTGCCATGTACATTGGACAAACTGGACAGTCTCTACGCAAAAGAATAAATGGACACAAATCAGACATTAAGAATTGTAACATTCAAAAACCAGTAGGAGAGCACTTCAATCTCCCTGGACACTCAATAACAGACTTAAAAGTGGCCAGTCTTCAACAAAAAAACTTCAAAAACAGACTTCAATGAGAAACTGCAGAACTGGAATTAATTTGCAAACTTGACACCATCAAATTAGGCCTGAATAAAGACTGGGAGTGGCTGGGTCACTACAAAAAATAATTTCCCCTCAGTTAAAAGCAACAGAGAGTCCTGTGGCACCTTTAAGACTAACAGATGTATTGGAGCATAAGCTCTCGTGGGTGAATACCCAGTTCGTCGGATGCAACGTCCATCTGTTAGTCTTAAAGGTGCCACAGGACTCTCTGTTGCTTTTTACAGATCCAGACTAACACGGCTACCCCTCTGATACTTTCCCTCAGTTGATATTCATACCTTCTTGTCAACTGTTGGAAATGGGCCACATCCACCCTAATTGAATTAGCCTCGTTAGCACTGACCCCCCACTCGGTAAGGCAACTCCCATCTTTTCATGGGCTGTGTATTTATACCTGCTATTGTATTTTCAACTCCATGCATCTGATGAAGTGGGTTATAGCCCACGAAAGCTTGTTATTTTTGCTGATACAGACTAACACAGCTACCCTTCTGAAACCTGTCAAAATACACCTCCCATGATGCACTCGATCCCCTCTCCAAGAGGGGTAACAGCAGTGATTCATGGGAGATATAGTCCAACTTGGGAGCTTGGCTGTGGCAGGGTGTACAAACTCCGCACCAGCCAGGTGAGGGTTAATGAACTGCTATGGGGTTAAGCAGCCCTGCCCCACCATACCTACAAGGCATATCAGGCTCAGAGGTAAGGCATAAAAAGGCAAAGTCTAGCTCTGTCAGCAACAGCAGCCCTGGAAGGGGAATAGACCTTCATAGATTCCAAGGCCAGAAAAACCATTGTGATTGTCTAAGTCTGACCTCCTGTGTAACAATGCCACAGAACTTCCCCAAAGTAATTCCCAGCAAAGATCTTTTAGAAAAACATCCAATCTTGATTTAAAATTGGTCAGTGATGGAGAATCCACCACAACCCTTGGTAAATTGTTCCAATGGTTAATTACTCTGACTTAAAAATTAACATTTATTTCCAGTCTATCTTGTTATACTTTTCTCAGCTAGACTGAACAGCCCATTATTAAATATTTGTTCCCCACGTAGGTACTAATAGACCGTAATCAATACACCCTCTCTCTGTTAAACTACACAGGTTGAGCTCCTTGAGTCTATCACTATAAGGCAGGTTTTATAATCCCTTAATTATTCTCATGGCTCATCTCTGAACCTTCTCCAAGGTATCAACATCCTTCTTGAACTCTGGGCACCAGAACTGTTCACAGTATTCCAGCCACAGTCACATAAGTGCCAAATACAAATGTAAAATAACCTCTCTACTCCTACTCAAGAGTGCCCTGTTTATTCATCCAAGGATTTGGTCACAGTGTCCAACTGGAAGCTCATGTTCAGTTGATTATCCACCATGACCCCCAAATCTTTTTCAGAGTCACTGCTTCCCAGGATAGAGTCCTGTAAGTATGGCCTGCATTCTTCATTCTTAGATGTATACATTTAGCCACATTTAAAATGCCTATTTTTGGCTTGCACCCAGCTTACCAAGCAATCCAGATCACTCTGTATCAGTGTCCTGTCATCTTCATTATTTACCACTCCTCCAATTGTGTGTCACCGGAAAACTATGTTTCTTCCAGGTCATTAATAAAAATGTTAAATAGCACAAGGCTAAGAACCAATCCCTGCATGCCCCGCCTTGTTTGATGATGATTCCCTATTTACAATTACAGTTTGAGACCTATCAGCTACATTTTTTAAACTTTATTTTTATTGTTTTTTTTTTATAAAATATAAGCATAGAACAAAACATATATAAATATGTACACAAAGTGGCAATAGCATATAAATAATAAAGTTCAATGTTCATTGAAAAACAAAAACAGAAAAACCTGAACCCATAAAGGTCATGCAGGCTATTAATTATTGAAGTAATTTAATAGATAAATAAGTCAGAACATAGTCTATGAGTATCGGGGATTAATGTATGCTAAGCTGCAAAGGTATGCAATAGTTTCACGTGTGACCAGACATCCTTGTATTTTTTTCACATTTCTCTTAGACAGAGTCATTTTTTCTATTCGTGAAGTAGTAGAGATCTCACTCAGCAAGTCTGTATGTATGTGGAAGGCATTGCAGATTTCCATGGTCTCAAAATAACCCTTTAGGTCACTAAAATAATTGCTGCACCCCTAATATACATGTAAGCAGAGTCAGGATGAGCTCTACCCTGACATCTGGTGGTGAATTATGGCAAGTGTGGAAAAGAACTCCAGGGGCTGATCTTGTTTGCATAGGCACACCCACCCGCCTGGCATGAGACAACAGCAATTGATAGTGATTACTTTGGATGGGGTGGGATCCCCAGTTTCTCTGTTATTGGGGCAGGAGGAATAAAGTGTTGTTACCCTGATTATGTGAATCAAGGACAATGAAACAGTTTTATGACAGAGGGTCTCACCATCATCTAAGTAGCAATCGCTAGACAAAGGACATGGGTTCCACAACCCAGTGAATTGAGAGGGGATGGGGATAGGTATTTATACCTGATGGTATGGGCCCCCTTTGAGGGCCTGAAACACCAATTGTACCACCTCTTCTCTCCACTATTGAATGTCAGAGCTAACTTTGATTCTATTAGGAGTCTAGTTGAGCTGCTGCTGAGCTGAATTCACTTTGGGCCAATGGTGCACCAACACTGGGGCTCCCCTACTACGAGCTGAAATCACTAAGAGCTGAAATCACAAAAGAGCTAAAGTTATTAAGAGCTGAGGTCACTGAGTGCTGTGTTAACTAGTGGGGGAGACTGAAGCTATATTGCTAAGCGGCTGGCAGAGCAGTTTGCGGGGACGGCTGGAGGAGCGGCACGGAGCCTTGTGGGAACGGTTGGAGCGGCCCAAGGAACGGCGAGAGGAGCCGTTTGTGGGGACAGCTGGAGCGGCTCACAGGTCGGTGAGCGGAGCGGAGCAGCTCATAGAGCAGAGCAGTTTGTGGGATGGCAGGAAGTGGACTGGCTCGTGGTGAAGGCTGTGGTGGAACCCCACGGAGAGACGGCCGGTCAGCCTCGGATCACATAAGGTGACCCTTAACACTCTGCGTGACTCCCTTTTACTCTGGGGCTGCACTGACCAGGGACAGAGACTTTGGGGGTTGTTGGACTTTTGGTGGTTGCTGGACCCAAGAGATGTTGGGGGTGTTGGACTTTGGGGACTCTGGGTGATTTTTGGGTTGCTGGACTCAAGAACCAAAGGGAAAGGACATGGCCCAATTTGCTGGGGTGGGTCTTTTGCTCATGGTTTGTGTTATGAATCCTGTTTGTGGTGTTTTTTCCAATTTAATGCTGATGTCGTTTACCTCATGTTATTAAACATTTTCTGCTACACTCAGACTCTGTGCTTGCGAGAGGGGAAGTATTGCCTCTTAGAGGCGCCCAGGGGGTAGTATGTAATTGTCCCAGGTCACTGGGTGGGGGCTCGAGCCAGTTTTGCATTGCTTTATTGAAACTGAACCCCTAGATACAGAACCCGGCCCTTGTTGCTGCCAACTTAGATGGGCAGAATGGTTACATACACAAGCTTGGAGAAGGGGAAATAGTGACACTTAGAGTTTTTATGGGAGCACTAAATATAGTATTCCAGTGCACATGCCTTTTTTGACAGGTATAGAGGGTGTGTGAAAGGTTGGCATGTGGCTGTTTGCATCTGCAATACTCACTGTGTGTTGCCTGTCTAGCCTTAAACACACACTCTGGAATCCCGTAGTGCCTGTTTACTATCTTGTTCTGGAAGAATTGCAGGAGAAAGAACTTGAAGTATCTTTTACATTAGGTCAGATGTCCTCCCTCTCCCAGGTGTCTGCTGAGAAAGTAAGACTAAGTTCTTTTCCCCAGTTTGCTTTGAGACTGAGATTAAGAGGGTGCTGCAAAGCACAAAGCCATATATAAATAATTCCTACAAAGTACTTTCTGTTTCTATATTTCTTAACACATTCTTCTGAGGAGAGAGAGAGAGTTAAAAACGGTCCAGTTGTCCCCTATCTATGCGTAAATCTGTGAGCATAGTCACTGAAAGAAGGAACTGTGAGTCAGCAGTAGCTGATATTTGTTGGATACGTACTCGAAGGAGGCCAGTCTATCATCTTGTATTCTATCTTTAATTTTTGTTAATCTTTTTCTATCCAGATTGTCTTAAGTTTGGAGTTGGCCTTGATCTTGAGGTGCGGGTTATCCCCCAATGGTACAAGAGAAGAATTAGTCAGATCGGATGCTGTAATCATTAACACATATTG
Source organism: Malaclemys terrapin pileata (assembly GCF_027887155.1). Taxonomy (NCBI): domain Eukaryota; kingdom Metazoa; phylum Chordata; order Testudines; family Emydidae; genus Malaclemys; species Malaclemys terrapin. The sequence continues at coordinate 274,613,802 of NC_071506.1, forward strand.
CATCTACCTGAGGCATACTGCAAAGACTGGATTTTTCCTTAAGGGTGTCGGTAGCTTCTTGGGGTATAGAAAAGAAGAGAGGGAACCAAATGACATAGAATCCCCCCATTTTCAACCAGCTTTAATAATAAACAGCCACAGAAATGACTGAGTAACTTGCCCTAATCTACAGGGCACATGAGTGTCAGGGCCTAGGCTCCAATGCTCTAGCCACACCAGCCTGTACACCAGCCCTGCGGCTGCGAGGCCCTATACTATACACCCCCAAGTGAGGTTATGCTGCTGACTTTGTGCAGGTTGATCATTCTTTCTCCTTACCTGTCACTTAACGAACCGGAGATCAGAGCTCCAAGGAGAAGTCCCAGCATGTAAATGGATTGGGAGATGTCACTTAGCTTTTTTCGGTCACATACCAGGTCAAACTGAAAGAAGGGAACAAAAGTAGGTTTAATTTTAAAGTGGCTTGATTTGGTGGCTGGATTCAAGACCTGCTAGCAGCACAAACATTCCCAGAGAGAACCGGAGATTAAGGTACACGGCCTATAATGCCAAACCACCATTCACCTACCAAAGCACCACCCCAGTCAGCATCTAGTGTCACTTGAGTCTTTGATGTGTTCATAGGTAATACTAACCAGAAATATCAGACCTACAGGGTCATTCAGTCCCTCCCCCTGGCGGGGCAGGATTGTCCACAAGCAATGGAGATCTCAGTACTTCCCTTGAGAGATTATTCCATCATCTAAAGGATCGCACCGTAAGGACACTTTTCTCAATATTCAGCCTTTCATAAATCGATCCCACTACCCTTCATTTCACTGCTACAATAAGTGCCACAGTAAACTGCTCCTCTTCCTTTTTGGGGTTAGACCCCTTCAGGGAGATGTAAAACATGTCGTCCTTTGCCATGTGTCGACCAACCAATTCACATTCCACCTTTTTTACTCTTTCGTCAATAAGTCACAAGAACTTCAGCCTCCTGATTCTTTACTCTCTTCTGAGTTTCCAAATGTACTCTGTCAAAATGGTAATGAGTAGAGCTGGTCAAAAACCAAAAACAGCTTGCAAATGTTTGGGAAACTTCTTATTTTTATTTTAAATTATTTATTTCTTCAAAAAGATTTTTACAAAAAAGCTTTACACTTCAGTTTCTTCCTCCCCCCCCCCTTCTCTTTTTTGTCTCTTAATAAAAGGGGGCCAATAGGGGAGAAAATAAGAAATTGAACAATTTTGGTTTTCATTAAAAACCTGGGAAATTTTAAAACCCACTTTGTTTTGCAAAATTATATTTATATAAATATACACATTTTCTGGCAAAAAAAATTTTTTAACAAATTTTCAACCAGAGGTACTAACAAGGTGTCAAGAACCGAACACAATATTCCAAGTGCATTTCACCAGAGATACCAGGAGAATCTATTCTCACTCTCTGCCCCATGATGTAACGCCGCTATATGGATAGGCTGTAGCCTATCCACCAAGGTTCTTTTGAGGTCATCCATCACCATGACTCAGCCCTGTACACGCTCACTCCAAGTGCCTTCTACTTTTATTGCTTCCCAGTATGTTTCCCCTGCAGTTGAGTAGTATAGATGCAGTGTGTGTGTGTGTGTGTGTGTGTGTGTGTGTGTGTGTGTGTATGCATATTTCCTTCAAGTTTGGGGTAACTGCAACAGCATTTATATACACATGCCTCCATTGCATAAGGCTGTGGGTTCACTTACATCTTTAACATTAGAATGGGCAGTAACTCAGATACGAGTCCCAACAACTGTATGCCGTAGAAAACAGAACCTCAGCCACTCTGTTTGCCAGAAGCTGGGATTGGGTGACAGGGGATGGATCACTTGATGATTGTCTGTTCTGTTCATTCCCTCTGGGGCACCTGGCATTGGCCACTGTCAGAAGACAGGATACTGGGCTAGATGGACCTTTGGTCTGACCCAGTAGGGCCATTCTTATGTTCTTAAGTATTGCCAACCAATTCCTTACAGACAGAGACCCTTCTTTCAGACAAGTTAGCATAGGTATAGCCAGCCTTTTCAAAAATAGCTCACTTAAAGGCAGAGGTGTGCTATCCTGAGCGTCCGTCTTCCCGACAGCAGTGGGCGAACTTTTACTTCTTCAAAGCCTTTCACAACAAAAGACTAGACTAGAGGCAGGAAGGGGATCCATCATCTAGCCTGGATTCAGATGCTTAGAAGGCTATTTGGGAGCATCCAGAGAAGGTATAAAATGTGACAATTAACAGTACTCCAGAAGGCTTAAGGAGTCCAATTAGAATGCATAGATTTGGAATCTATAATTTGATTTATGCTTGGCCAGTAACTCAGAAAGGAACTTAGTGACACCATATATAAAGTGCAAGTTGTCCCATGCACTTTACAAAAGAGTTTCCCACTGGTGCTTGCCCTGGAGAGCTTAAAATCTCAAGTGAAGGGAAGATGAGGCATGGGAATGGATTGAGCCATAATCAATCAGTAGAAGAAGGCAAAACAAAGAAAGGGTTTTCTAGGAGACCTTTAAACATGGAGAGGCAAGATGGTAGTTGTGAGGGTGGTTTTTCCAAATCTAGCGGGCAGCATGATAAAGGGGCTGGAAGTTGTGAGCATAGGTGCTGGAGCTAGGAGTGCTAGGAATGCTGATGCACCCCCTGGCTTGAAGTGGTTTACATCATATACAGGGTTTACAGTTTGGTTCAATGGCTCTCAGCACCCCCCACTACATAAACTGTTCCAAGCACCCCTGGTTGTGAGTGGGAGAAGAGGGTGGAAGGAGAGAACACAGGGCAGGAAGGAGAGAACACAGGGCAGAACAGGGAAATCAAGGGTGAGGTACAGTTAGGGACAGAGCTTTTACTGTATGTTGTTAGAAGATCAGTTCCTAAGAACATAAGAATGGCCATAAGGGTCAGACCACTGGTCCATCTAGGCCACTCTCCTGTCTTCTGACACTGGCCAGTGCCACATCCTTCAGAGGGAATGAACAAAACAGTGCAACTATGGCGTGATCCATCCCCTGTTGTTCAGTCCCGGCTTCTGGCAGTTAAGAGATTTAGGAACACCCAGAACATGAGGTTAAGTCCCTGACCATTTTGGCTAATAGCCATTGATGGATCTATCCTCTGTGAACTTACCTTATTCATTTTTCAACCCAGTTATACTTTGGGCCTTCACAAGATCCCCTGGCAACGAGTTCCACAGGTTGCGTGCACGCGTGTTGTGTGAAGAATTACTTCCTTTTGTTTGTTTTAAATCTGCTGCCTATTCATTTCATTGGGTGACCCCCTGATTCTTGTATTATGTGAAGGGGTAAATAAACTTCCTTATTCACTTTCTCCACACCATTCATTATTTTATAGACCTCTATCATATCCCCCCTTAGTAGTCTCTTTTCTAAACTGAATAGTCCCAGTCTTTTTAATCCCTCCTTGTATGGAAGCCGTTTAATACTCCTGATGGTTTTCCGATTCTAATGCATCTTTTTGTTGTTGTTGTTGAGATGGGGCAACCTGAGTGCACGCAGTATTCACGGTGTGGGCATACCATGGATTTATATAGTAGCATTATGATATTTTCTGTCTTATCTTCCATTTTCTAATGGTTCCTAACATGGTTAGCTTTTTTGACTGCCACTGCATATTGAGCAGATGTTTTCAGGGAACTATCCACAATGACTGCAATATCTCTTTCTGGAGTGGTAACAATTAATTTAGACCCTATCATTATGTATAGATAGGATTATTTTTTTCCAGTGTGCATTACTTTGTACTTATCAACAGTGAATGTCACTTACCATTTTGTTGCCCAGTCACCCAATTTTTGTGAGACCCTTGTAATTCTTCATAGTCAAATTTGGACTTAACTATCTTGAGTAGTTTTGCCACCTCACTTTTTATCCTTTTTTCCACATTATTTATGAATATGTTGAACTGCACTGATCCCAGTACAGGTCCTTGGGGGGCACTGCTATTTACCTCTCTCTATTGTGAGAACTGACCATTTATTCCTACCCTTTGTTTCCTGTCTTTTAACCAGTTACTGATCCACGAGAGGACCTCTCCTCTTATCCCATGATAGCTTGCCTTGCTAAAGAGCCTTTGGTGTGGTACCTTGTCAAGGGCTTTCTGAAAGTCCAAGTACACTATATCCACTAGATCACCCTTGTCCACACGTTTGTTGACCCCCTCAACGAATTCTAATAGATTGGTATGGCACGATTTCCCTTTTAAAAAGCCATGTTGACTTTCATCCCCCAACATATCAAGTTCATCTATGTGTCATATAATTCTGTTCTTTACTATAGTTTCAACCATCTTTCCTGGTACTGAAGTAACATTTAACGGCCTGTATTTGCCAGGATCACCTCTCAAACCTTTTTTTAAAATCAGTGTTACATTAGCTATCCTGCAACCATCTGATACAGAGGCTGATTTAAGCGATAGATTACATACCACAGTTAGTAGATCTGCAATTTCACATCTGAGTTCCTTCAGAACTCTTGGGCGAATACCATCTGGTCCAGGTGACTTATTACTGTTTAATTTATCAATTTGTTCCAAAACCTCCTCTATTGACAACTCAATCTGGGACAGTTCCTCAGATTTGTCACCTAAAAAGAATGGCTCAGATGTAGCACTCTCCCTCACATCTTCAACATAGAAATGTAGGGCAGCAAAGGACTTCAGGAGGTCATCTAGCCCAGGCCCCTGCAATGAGGCTGCACCAAAGATACCTAGACCATCTCCAACTGCTGCTATCTAACCTGTTCTTAAAAGCCTCTTAGGACAGGGATTCCACAGCCTCCCTAGTTAACCTGTTCCAGAGTTTAACTATCCTTATAGTTAGAAAGTTTTTCCTAATGTTCAGCCTAAATTTCCCTTGCTGCAAACTAAGTCTATTACTTTTTATCCAACCTTAAGCAGACATGGAGAAAAATTCATCACAGGCCTTTTTATAACAGCCTTTCACATACTTTTGCACACAGTGCGCAGTTAATTTGTGGAACTCATTGCAATGGGATGTTGTGATGGCCAAAAGTATAGCTGGGTTCACAAATTAACTAGATAAGTTCATGGAGGATAAGGTCCATCAATGACTATTAGCCAAGATGGTTGAAGGGGGGGGGGGGGAGGCAACCCTATACCTCTGACAGATGCTGGGAGGGGAAGAGAGGGGTGGTTCACTCCAACTGCCAGGTTGTTCTGTACACTCTCGTGAAGCTTTGGTGCTGGCCGCTGTCGGAGACACGATATGAGGCTAGATGGACCATTGGATCTGACACAGTATGACCATTCTTATGTTTTTATCATTTTTTGCTGCTCTTTGACTCTCTCCAATTTGTCCCTATCTTTCTTCAAGTGCGGAGACTAAGGCCTCACCCGTGCCAAGCAGAACAGAACTATTACCTCCGGTGTCTTACATGTGACCCTGTTAATACATCCCAGAATAACGTTTGTCTTTTTCACAGCAGCATCACACTGTGGACTCATTCAATTTGTGATCCACTGTAACCCCCAGATCCTGTTCTGCAGTACTGCTGCCTAGTCAGTTATGCCCCATTTTGTACTCGCACATTTGAGTAAATACGTCAATGTCAGCAAACGTTAATTTCACCACAGACACACACAAACCAAAAAATATTTCCATCAGTAATTAAAACGTACAGCGAGGCAAAGAAAGAAAAATGCTGGTTAAGAACTTCAAGTTTGATTTAAGGATACTTACTTGGTATGTTTTGACAAGTGAAGTTGACACTGTGTGGTTTAATGGTTATACATTTCAACTTTTTGAATCTCAAGGTCATTAAATTATTGTCTGACACTCCTCCCATAATTTCCTGCAACTGTGAGTTTAAACCAATAAAATTAAAATGCTTAACATAAAAAATAAAGGTCTAAATTCTGCCACATCACCCATAGCTTGACATCTCCAGAAGCCGGGGGGAATTCAAAGTAGAAAGATTTTATCATTGCAATCAAGGAATCTGTATTCATCAAGAACAAAAGTGTAGTTACAAACCTGAGTTACCAACGTTGGTTCTTGCTCTGAAGGATAGACCCAGCCCTTCTGGCACGTCTCAGTGGAGTTAAGCCCATATTCTAGGATGGAGTCCATTCCCTGATCCACAGGAGTGTACATGTGGCATTCCTTGTAAGATCCAGATGTCTTCCTAGGAATGGTTAGGTTCAGCTGCTGTTCTTTAGTCAGGTTTGGACTAATTTCATGGATCCAGCTTGTATCACAGTGATGAGGCACATGCATAACCATGAACAATTGGCTGAACATGTGGAACCCCATGCTAGGAGATGCCAGAGAAATTAGCAGCACCAAACATTTTTGAAATCTCCCAAAATCACCAACTGTTTTTAGAATTTCTCCGAAGTCTGTCATGGTGAGCTTGGTCTGCGGGCAGACAGTACTGAGCCAGCCTTTCATATGGTCTAGAATTAATGTTTAAACAGAAAATAAACTCTCCAGAAGTACACAGTTAAGGCAAAGCTAATTTTTCATCAGGATCCGTGTTACTAAAACCCGATGCACGTTTTCTAGCTCACATGCTGCACTGTGTAATGTATTAATCACCTTTCAACAAAATAGGCAACAGCCATTCCCTGTGTGCTGAAGTCTGAAAGGCAGTGTAGACTAGAGGTTAGAGCAGAGGACTTGGTCTCAGGAGACATGGATTCTATTGTCATCTCTAGCAGGATCCAGCTGTGTGAGCTTGGGTAAGATGCTAATGATCCGTTTGTGCACCTAAATCCAGGCTCCTGGTGTCCGATTTTCTGAACCCTTGAGCACTTGCACCTCCCATTGACTCCAATTGTTCTGGGGGGGTGGTGGGGGGCTCAGAACCTCTGAAAGTCAAGCATTAGGTATCTGATTTAGCATAGCATTACACCGACATCCAGCTGGAGTAACTCCACTGTGTGGGGAAAAAGAACCGGGTGGCCTTTATGGCAGCCAAAGTAAGACCGAAGGCCCAAATTCAGGCCCTCTGACAGAAGCTGACTATACAGACGCCTTTACATAGAAGAGTACAGGCCAGAGCCTGAACAAAACTAAGCTGTACAAGCCCCTGCCAAATACGATCATGGGCTATGACCAGAGGAGGGAGCGGGAGGGAGCAATGCGAAAGGCTTAGCAACACAATATCCGCTTGTTTATAAAAAACATGATAGCCGCTTGTTTATGAAACATAACCGCCTATATGAAGAAATTGCTTCTAGTAAAGGTCAACTTCCCCTGTAGTTTCAGCTAACTGCCAAACTAGCCAATCATATATCTTCTTTGGGCATCCTGTGATAAACCCCTATGCTCTTAACCGTAAACCCCAGAAAAACAATATGTGCCCTGACGAGAAAAACACTCCAACTGGTGCCAAGTACCACCCATGGCAGAAACCACCAAGAAACCCCTCACCCAATAGGCACCCAATTCTCGTAAATAATGAGGAAGGTACCAGGAAAAAGGGTCAGACCCCAACTCTTATTTCACGCAAATGACGTATTATTTGTACTATGCTTGCGGTTTGAAGGAATAAAAGCAGCCTGCGTGCTGTGCTGGGTGTGGTAGTTTTCGGACTGCTACCCCAACGCGTTGGTATGTATTGCAATAAACTGGCCTCAGGCTTGAGTCGGTGAACTAAAATCAATGCGGGGTGACTTTTTCCATGACAATTTGGGGGCTTGTCAAGAAACACCCCTCCCTTGCAGCCTCATTGCCGGACAGCTAAGTGAACTAAGACTACGAAATCTTGAAGAATAGCTTGCGGAAGCTAGCCAAAACTACCTGAAGATGAAACTTTTGGTGTTCCTCAGCCTCTCCTCCTTGGCGGGCTTGGGGTGGGGAGGGAAAAGTAATATTTTTCTAAATCTTAGCCAATTAGTAGCCTCCGATTTAGCCTGTATCATATTGCAATATACCCCTACTTATACCACTAATATTAGTGCCTCTCTGCCCTTTGTAAAGGTGGTTAGCCAACAAATGTGGTATAATTCTTCACAACCTGATCAATAAGACTGGTTTCAATAGCTAGTACAGAGAGGCCATTAGAAGACCAAGTGCAATGTGACAGGACCTGCTAAATAATTGATAAACTATTTTTTGCATTTATCCAACAGCTGGATGGGTTAATTCTCATGTAAATTAACAGATGCCTTCAAGGCCTGCAGCATTAGGCCATTCAGTGATGGGTCTTTGCTCTAAACAATTAAGCTACTTGGATTTGGTTTCTCTGCAAACTTTTGACTGACTGGCAAGGGACTTCACCGTTAATATTGTCTGGTCTAAAGGGAACATTGTTCAGGAGCCTCCTCTTTCCACACTCACCTCTCTGCGCTCCTGCTGCTCGGTCTTTACTTTTTACACAAGAAAAACAACATGGAGAATCCACCATGTTGATTAAATATACCCAAATGTGAGGCCCAGCTTCATGCACCCTGCTGTTCTGGTGGCTTCAGAACAGATTGAGCATTACGAGAGGGCTCAAACACTATTCAAAAAGTACTCCTCTGTGCCTTTGTAGTACAGGCCCATGTCCTTTATCCGTTCAATGACTTTGATACTTGCTCCATCAGAGAATGCTTCTTCTTGAAGAAACCACTTCAGAATAGCCCTAAGGTTTCAAGTAAACCCTGGGCCAACTAGTCAAAGACCCACCTCTATGAAACAATTTTTGCTGGCATCACTTGTGACTGCATTTCACACCCTCTTCTTCAGGGGGAGCGACCCTGCTTGTTCAGTGCCTGTATAAATCACCACACCGTTAGTCTTAGTTAATGTATCTTATGGGGGGAGATTCAGGAACATAGACCCAGCTCTGTGAATAGCTTTTGCTCTTTGGCTGCTTTAGGTACCTTAGGATAGTTACATATTTGGTCCAGACCAGGACAGGAAGTCAATGAAAGTTAGTATTAAGCAAGTACAGTCTAGCAGGATTCAGCCGTTTTAAGAGAACTAGTTACCTGGAGCTCCATGGATGGTGTAATCAGGCCATTTGTCACGACCCAGCAGGGGAAGAGACAAGGGAGAGAGCATGGTCTGCCCTGAAGGCGTGCGGAGGCTACAGTTAGGCTCGGCCTGTGTGGGAAGCTGCAGTATGACACCATTCAATATCCCTGGGCATTTGGAATATCCTGAGGCCAGAACCACTGCGACATCAGGGCAGGTTGAACAGAGTGGGAGGAATACTGTTAAACCTGTATGGCTACAGGGCCCTTTTCCTAGCTCACTTGTGCCACAAGTTACCTACCAAGCAGAATTCTACTCCTGGGGGAATTCTGCACCAAAAAATAAAAATTTTGCGCACAATATTTTAAAACTCTGCAAATTTTGTCAATAAATATGGAGGCTCCAGCATGGCAGTAGGGAACACAGGCCACTGGCTGCATGGTCTTGGGAAATCACCCTGCACCACTTCTGCCTGGGACATGGAGTCAGTAGTGAGGCTACACCCATCCCTGACACAGCACAAGGGCTGGGCCTGCCCCAGAAACACCCTGGAGCTGTGCCCCTCTGCGCCAGAGGCACCAGGTGTGAGCAGGCAGGCTCAGATCAGCAGGATCCAGAACAAGAGGGCTGTGTGGGGCAATCCAGGTGTGGGTGGCTCAGTGGAGGGTCCGGATGCACAGGGGCTCATTGGGGAGTTTCAGGTGCAATGGGTCCCGGTGAAGGTGGTTGGGGCTCAGGTGGGGGGTCCAGGTGCAGGGGAGGCAGGGCTCGTCGGGATGGGGGTCCAGTTGCAGCTGGTTGGGGGTTCAGTGGGGTGGGGATCTCATGGGGGTGGTCCAGAGGCAGGGGAGATGGGGCTCATCAGGGTGGGGCTGATGGGTCTGCTTAACAGGGGAGCCCCAGCTGCAGCCAAAGGGATGTAACATGCCGGGCTCCCACTCCAACCCCGATTCCACTATCCCCTTTTCTTCCCCATCCCATGCCTCTTCCCCACAGCACCCTACCCTATCCACTCCCCATCCCACTGCCTCTTTCCCCCACCCCTCCTTGCTCTCCCCGACCTTGGGCACTCACTGTTGTACAGAAAACAGGATGGGTCGCAACACACAGAAGGGGAACAAAACTGGCTCTAGGACCGAAGAGGTGGTGTCCAGCTGCAAAGTCAGCGGAGCGGCACTCTTTCAGCTGGGCAGCTCTGCACTCTGCCCCAAACTATGCCCACAGGCATCCCCACCCCGGGCACGGCTTCCCTTTGCTTCTCCATCACTTTCTGCAGAGAAGCAAAGCACTCTAGGGGGGACATGTTTTCTGAAGGTGCAATGGTGCCGAATTCCCCTAAGAATAAGACTTCCCAGGAGCTCTAACCAACAGCTTTGTCAGCTACCAGGACCCAGAGAGAAGTAAGAAAAGCGTGTCAGCCAAAGACATACAAACAGCTTAGGAATTAACGTGTATTGAAACAGAGGACAATCCAGGCAGGACAGCACACGGGACAATGCAGCTACCAGCCAAGCAAAATTCTGTTCACCACGTTAATGTTTTTTTGACTTAGTAAAAATGAGTTTATTCATTACCCTAAAAGGTTTAGAAAACCTAATCTGAGGAAAGATTAAAAAAGCTGGGCATGTTTCGTCTGGAGAAAGGAAGACTACGGGGGACCTGAGAACAGTCTCTTCAGATGTGTTGAGGGCTGTGTTAAAGAGGGCAGGGATCAGTCACAAGAAGTAATGGGTCTAATCTGCAGCAAAGGAGATTTAGGTTAGAGATTAGGGGAACTTTCTAACTCCAGTTAAGCTCTGGAACAGGCTTCCAGGGAAGCTGTGGAATCCCCATTGAAAGTCTTTAAAAACGGGTTGGACAAACACTTGTCAGGGATGGTGTGGGTTTACTTGGTCCTGCCTCAGCACGGGGAGCGGGGTCTCAATGACCTCTTGAGGTCCCTTCCAGCCCTACACTGATTCTCATGGAAAGCGGGAGAGGGGATTTTTCCTGACAGGGTAAATGCTCATGATTGCCTACGCTGAAGGAGGATAATGTTGCAGGCATCACAGGAAGGTAGTGTGGTCCAGTGGGCCTGGACTTGGGAGTCAGGAGGCCACGGTTCTAGTCCTAGCTTTGCCACTGGGCTGCTGGGTGACCCTGGGCATTTCCCCTCCCTCCACGAGTCCGACTTGCCTATTTAGACTGCAAGCCTTGCGGGGATTGTCTAATGCATCTGGACAGTGCCTAGCACAATGGGGCCCCCAACACAAAATAATACAAGTACCACACAACACTACAGAAGCCAGATGTAGAGCGGAGCTGAGTGAGAAAGCAGCCGGTAAGAATGCCATCTGACAAGGCAGTATGGGAACTAGTTTGTTCTAGCCAGCTTCCACAGCACAGGTTTATGGTCTGATGAGACAAATATTAACATGTTCCTCATCGAAGAGGCCTAGATAAATATGCCCAGCTCCCTTTCCCCTCAAGGCCTCTGTGCCTCCTCTTTATATCACTGCTGTACAAGGTTCTAGTTAACCATTTCTCTTCATAATGTATTGTGATATTTACACCCCTATCATATTATATCTTAGTGGGGACACTACAAGGGCCCCTCAAAAAACCTGAAGGCATATCTCAGCAAGGCCAACAAAATAAATTTGCAGTGTACAGGCCATGGCACTTCAACACTAGGAGCCAAACAAAGCCAGGCAGTTTGGAAAGATTTCAAAAAGGCAATGACAGGAATCTTCGTTACGTTTTACTTTTTAAACGTAAATAACAATTCTGATCATTTTCGAACTTCCTGGAAAAAACGGTAAGCAGGGAAGAGAAGGAAGATATGAAATTTCAGAGGGACTGGTTTCTTCTTGAGACTATGGGGTTGAATGTTTGAAAAATGAGGTTTACACCATAGGAAGCCAACTGCTCTCTCTGTTTCATAATAGGGAGCAATAATGAAGTAGGGCAACAATGTTGCGTTTTCAGCCCAGTAGCTATATGCTGCAAGATGCTGATGGAATACAATTTATCTACCCAACTGACTGCTGGGGTGGGATGCTGTTAAAGACTGATCACTTATATAGAACTATCCATACACTTGACACACTGACTGGTCACTAATCTTTGGCACAGTTATACTAGTTACAGAGGACGTCTGTGGTTCAGGTTAGAGTAAGTTTCAAATACTTACCTTGGAATTCTATTGGTAGCTTGCCACGACTGGTGGCCTCCTTGCATCCACACATTGCAACAAGATCTTTAACATGGGGCAACTTCCTGTTGTAACACTCAAACAGAAGCAACTGCTAACAAAGAGGGGCTTGGAAGAACCCACACTATTAGGGTTTAAGAGGATGAGCTGCATGGTTAGAGTTAGCTGGAGATATGATATTGCAAGATAAAGAGACTTGTAGCATCTCACTTCTGCAAAAAGATTTCAATGCACTTTTGACTCCTCCTAAAATTTGAAGCAAAATTCTCACAAATTCCTGAATCAGATCCTCTACTGTGGAGGATTCCTGACAATATTTTAAGACAGAAGGAGAAAAAAAGTTTGAGTCTTTAAAGTGCTATGCAAGCTTCTAACAGTGCTTGGATAGTGGACTTTAGATCGCAGCTTGCAACACTCTTGGCTATTTCAAGACAAGGGAAACATTTTGCCCCGTCATGCAGCACTTTTATAACACAGACCAGTTTTTTATTAAGCATGAGTTCAGACATTTTGGTGTAACCCAGTACACCATGCTAGATCCCAGTTCTGCAGAGGTGAAACCCCAGTGCATCCTCCCAGTTCTTCACAACCCATCCCCACTAGGGTATGTCTACCTGCGGCATAGCTGTGGCTGGCCCCAATCTATTGAGTCAGACTCACAGAGCTTGGGCTGGGAGGCTTTAAAATGGCAGTGTAGACATTCACGCTCAGGCTGGAACCTGGGGTCTGAGCCCCCAGGACAGGGAAGGTCTCAGTATCTGAGCTCCAGCCCGAGACCAAACGTCTACACTGCAATTTTTAGCCCTACAACCCAAGTCAGCTGACGAGGGCTCTGAGACTCACTGCTGCAGGTTTTTTGTTGCGGTGTAGAGATACATTAATACTTTTTTCACTTTGAGAGTCAGGGTATGAGCTTCTAAAGTTCAGTTATGTACATGAATTCTGTTATCCGTGACAGCCCCGTATCCCAGCTTTCCGATATGCAACGCCAGACCCAACTCTTAAAACAAAATGGCACCTAAAGCATGGCCATGGACAATTTATTCTTTATTGATTAAAAATTAGAGATACATGCAATAAAATACAAAGTCAAAAGAAAAAAGGCGGAATATTTTACATCTGTCATTATAATCTACAACACAACAAAGTTGTGGAGAGGATCCTGTTTCATTAATGTAGCATTATCCTTAGAGTATCAACTAAATTAAAAAATACCACCTGGTCCTAGGTTCAGACCAGAAGTACCAAAAACCAAATCCATTAATGACATATTAAAAAAAATATTTTTTATGAACAGCATTGGCACTTAGAAACAAAGTTATCTAGCACTGTAGTATCCCAAGCCAAATTTTGAATGACTACCAAAAATGTCTAGAGATCTAATCTCAAATACACTCCAGTTGCTTTTTTTTTTTTAATTTAAAAAACACAGAAGCCTCAATGTCAGTGCAAACTCACTGTGTCTGCTAGTTCTGAATTAGGGAGGGCCAGGGATTATTTAATAAATAGATACTACATGGTTTCATTTGAGCAGTTTGAGTCTGACATTTCTCAGCACCAGTGCGCAAATGAACAGTGAGGTATGCATGGCATGCAGGCAGAAGAGAAGCAATACTGTACCCAAACTATTTGGTCTCCATATTCTGTCTAAGATTTAAAAATTAAAGTAGTATCACCCACTGGCCTTCATGAATGTGCAGATCACAACCTGCTCTTCCAAAGCCAATAAGAACTTTAGAGGATAAGCCATGAGCGTGCTTTGCATCACACAACACGAAAAGGTGCCAAAACTTTTCATACACATTTTAAATGAGAATTAACCATCCCATTATATTAAAAATTGTCATGTGCTTTATATTCCTTTATTCACTCTCCTACTCAGCACTTCAACGCTGCTCAGACTCTCTCTCATCCTCTTCTCCCATTCCCTCCCTTTGCACTCGTTTAATGATGGGATTGTGCATAACTGGCAGTCCCAGTAGGAAGATATTAAACTACAGGCTAAAGAAACAAGTGCAGTATAAAACCATGCAAAATTTAGGAAGCTTCCATAGCTGCTCATAGAGAAAAATATATAAATATATATTGTTCATTACAAGACTTAGAAATAAAAAAAGTCCTAATTGAACCCAGTTGTCCCATTTTAACACTCCTTTCTGAATGGTATGCAACTGATGGAAACAGAATGTATTTCCATATTTCTGTGTTAAATTACAGGCTTACAATTTAATTGTATAAAACACTTCAAAGCCAATAGGAGATACAAAGGCGAACTGTGAAACAGTAGGAAAAAAATCAACACCATTTATTATTCACATATTGCATTACAAGTGTCTTTTTTAAACTAAAAGTATAATTTATATTATTTATGTAGAAATTCAAATTAAACACCACATACTAACGAAACCTAAATGTGAGTTACATGGTTTCAGTGACCTCTTGATCAAACTTCGACACTTGGGTCGAGAAGACAGCTGAAAACCCAAGCAGTTAGTGCAGGATGGACACAAGGTCCAGAGCTTACTTGCCTAGTATACATCTACTGGCAATCCTTTTATTGCTGTAAAACAGAACAGGGATTGTTCCACATGTACCTGTTTGCAAAGCACCTAAGGAAGGACTCTCAGCAGGGCAGAGGGATTTGTTTTAAAGAATAATTCGATGTGCAGGCTTTCTAAGCGCCAAGGAGCATGGATTTCTTCTCCTTTGTAAAAATGACTATTACTAATCTACCTGAAAGGTCAGTTTCTGGAAAGCCTCCCAGTTGTAGTTTAAGAATGGACTACATCTGAGGACTACTTTAAGCAATAACCTGATCATGGTAAATTAAGAGGTTCTGTCCCAGTGCCACACTTAGCACTAATGTGGAATGAAGGGAGGGGAAGGCTATTATAGCAGTTTACCAAAGGGGCAGATGAATAAATGGTTGGCACCTAAGATCTCAATTTAAAGGAATCTCTCAGAAATGTGATGAAAGAGAATTTTTAACTGTCCTACAGGTAAGACTTGGCTCGCTTTCTGAAATGCCAGCATTCAAATCCATTGAGTTTTAAAAGCACAGCCCTAAAGATAAGCAAGATCCCCCAGCACATCAGCTGACCAATCAGCATCTCCATTTCAGATGCAAGGTTAAAAGCAGATTCAAGAGCAAAAGAAACCCAAAAAAATAGGCCTTTTAAACTTGTGCAAAAACAGCAAGTGAAAGGAATGAAACCACATGTAAGCAAACATTTAGGCTGGATGATTAGAGTAGTGGAACCCCTGTTTCGTACTCAGTAATATTTTTTTTTTTTTTTTTTAAAGTAAGGCAATAATAAGATGACCATGCAGGCAATGAAGTGTTGGATCTGCACGTGTGAGATGAAGGAGATATAAAAACATATGAGAGTTGTTTACAAAAGCAGTAAACGGAATCAGTAATTTCAGGAAGCTGAATAGGTTTGTGATCCTATTTAGGAAAAAACATTAAAGCTCCTAGAATGGGGGCTGTAGTTCAATTCTTTGGCAGTAGTGGTTTTTGTTTTGTTTGTTTTTCAGGCCAACAGAAGCATGAGAAATATGCACATATAGGTTTTCAGTAAGGAAACCTCTCCTGGGATTGCAGTTTAGCTGATGCTGAGCTGTGCAAATCCTATAAGTTTGCCATCATCAGGAATATCTGAGCCTTCCACACCAGATGCCTGGGAACATAATGGGAAAGAAAAATTCAATAGCACTACGTTATGCATTATTTATAGCTTGACCTGAGTGAGTTTAGTTCAGGGAAGGAGCAGGTACAGGACAATTTTGGTTCTGTTCAGCAGATGGCAGTGTCTAAGGTTTGCCTCTGAGCATTTTTCAGCTATGAAGAGCTGCGCTCTAAGTTTCATCAACAACTATTCACTTTATGGCTAAGCCAACTAGCCAGGGTGAAAAATACAGGTACTCCCTATCCCAAGATAGGTCTAACTTTATAATGGGGTGTCTTCAACCCTCTGCTGGATAAACAATTCTGGGTTTTGCTACTTCTTTGCAGGGTTCCTCTGCCACTGTCATCATGCTTCTTGGGCTCAAGGACACCCTCAACCTCTTAACTCGTCTTCATTTGGTCTTTCTTCTGCTCCCTCCCCTCTCAAAAAAAGCTCCTGTCATCTGGAGCCACCCTTTTCTCCTCCAGAAAGGAGCCCATGGCACCTTAGCTGGCCAAACCACTTCTACTCTTGCTGGGTATGTGGGGTTTTCAAGTACAGATACCAACGCCATACTATTTCAATCTCTTATTGAAAAGTTCAGGACAGTAAGTAAGGGGTTCAGGAAGCTTGTCACTAAATATGCAGTGTTTTATTTACAAAAGTGGCAACTTGCTTAACAAGGGAACAGGAATAAATACCAGTTTGAAAGTGACGGCTCTGTTTGCCTGGGGTTCTTCCACGATTTTCTGCAGATTAGCTGCAACTGAAATCACACACAGAGGTTATATTAGGACACTCTCGATACAGTAAATTCTAAATCCATTAGGCACTTAAAAGAAAAAGTAACAGTACTCCGAGTATACAAGCTTTGAACACTTTACAACTACAGGTTAATGTATGAAATCTTCAGGCTCATAACGAGGCAAAATAAAAAGCTATATTTAATCTACACCTTTAAACTGTGCAAATATTAGAGGTTGCTTTTCAGAATCAAGCTATGTTTATGCAGGTGTAGTCTTAAATGCCTGACTGTGCTGGCAAATCAGGTTAGCTGCTAGCTGGCAGCATTTCTACCTTCTAAGAGGGAGGTTGGGGCGAGCCCCTTTTCAAAACCAGTCTCTATGGAATGCTATTCGACATGCTATAGCTGAAGAGAAGTGCTCATGCAACGCAGATTGTTGTTAGTTTTAGCAGTAACATCCACCGTTTAAGAGGATGTATTCATTTAGAAATGACTGTGGGACGTGGGGATCTAAGGCTTGTCTATACACACACTTAGTTCGCAGCAAGCTGGGGTGCATATGTACCCTGCACTAGCCTGCTGCGCACTCTCTGTGTGGACCCTGCTACGACATACTAAATGTTCTGTAGTGCACTTTGATCTACTCCTGTTTCAAAATGGGACACCAGCCAAGGGCCTCCAGAAGTGAAAGGAGGTGAAAGGCAAGTGTGTTCACTGCACTGCCTAGATGCTGTTTATTTTAGTTTGTATTACAATTACAATCAACAGAACCTTTTCTTCACAGTTCTTAGAAATAGGTCGTGTTCTCTGAACTCTGGGGCTCAAACCCACACACAGACAAAACTCCCACTGGAATTAATGACAGTTTTGCCCAAGTATGACATACAGAATCAGGGCCTAGGTGAGCTTTCCCAGAAGAACTCAGTACCTAAAGATCTGGTCATTCTCCACATGCTATATAACTCAAGGTGTTTATTGTAAAGCATACGTATGCATACAAAGAATACTATAGCATCACTTGTAATTACCTATTACTAAATCTCTGCCATCAACAAGCCCAGCTGAGATGAGTTCTTGAGACACACCATCAGCAGTATCTGTAGGGGAGAAAGATAAGTATTGTTCAGTTTACATTACAACTAGTCTGGGACAGCTTACACTATGGTCACGCAAACAACGAAGTCATAGGCACAACATTGGACAATCAAGTTTCTCACTAACCCAAATGATTTGGGAATCAGAAATTTGGCAAGTTAGTTCTTAAAACAAACAACTAAAACCTGCACAAATTGCACGGATTATAATTTATGATACAATAAAAGTTCACTGAGCTGGCTGAGCTAGAAAAATGACTAAATGGTCACATTACACCTCTACCTCGAGATAACGCTGTCCTTGGGAGCCAAAAAATCTTACCGTGTTATAGGTGAAACCGCGTTATATCGAACTTACTTTGATCCACTGGAGTGCGCACCCCCCGCCCCCGGAGCGCTGCTTTACCGCGTTATATCAGGGTAGAGGTGTAGAACGCAATTATAATATAGTGTTGATTACAGTTTTGCTTCTTTTCTACCCTGAGCCAGTACTGACAGGTGGCCAGGCAAATTTAAGGCCACTAGTATCAGAGGGGTAGCCGTGTTAGTCTGAATCTGTAAAAAGCAACAGAGGGTCCTGTGGCACCTTTGAGACTAACAGAAGTACTGGGAGCATAAGCTTTCGTGGGTAAGAACCTCACTTCTTCAGATGCATCTGAAGAAGTGAGGTTCTTACCCACGAAAGCTTATGCTCCCAGTACTTCTGTTAGTCTCAAAGGTGCCACAGGACCCTCTGTTGCTTTTTAAGGCCACTAGAGACTTCTGAAAATGTTCACATCTGCCTCCACCACCCCCAAAAACCTAAGAGGTGGACACTATTTAAAATTAGCTACACTGTACCACCTCAATTATTCAGAAGTCTTGTAGGGACACCCAGAACTTTCAGATTGAAGGAGCTGGCCCAGCAGCCTTCAAATCCTGCATTCATGGGGTGACGTTGCACTCTATATGATTTTATGAAATATGCTGGAATATGCCTCATGCAAAAGGTCTCTTGTAAGGTATTATTACAAAGCTTATAATCTACTGAGTGTGGTCATCTTATTTGTATAAATGTATCACTTGTATCTGAAACTAGAAATATGAAATATAACTCTGAGGCCTACTGTACTTATGCAAAGTGTGGGCCATTAACAGTGGTTTGGAATCTTGAGGCTCCCATCAACCACGACAACTGACTGTGGATGGCTCTGTTTGCTTGCAGGCCTTCCTGTGAGTCAGGCTGGGAGGAATGGGGCTTGAAGTCTTACAGTGACATGTAATCATGTCACTTGAACTGGAATCTATCTTTAACCTGGTGCTTTTCCATTTAGAAGGAGGGGTGGGAACCCAGAGAGGGACAAAGGATTCCCGCCTTATGCAAAAGATATATAAGGGGGTGAAACAGAAGAAAGGGGGCTGCAATCATGAGAAATCCCCTAGCTACCACCTGAGCTGGAACAAGGGCTGTACCAGGGGAAAGGATTGTGCCCAGACTAGGAAGGCGTCCAGTCTGTGATAGAAGCTTATTGAAACATCTCTGAGGGTGAGATTTTACCTGTAATCACTTTCTTACTGTATTAGGTTTATACTTGCATGTTTTATTTTATTTTGCTTGGTAATTCACTTTATTCTGTCTGTTATTACTTGGAACCACTTAAATCCTACTTCTTGTATTTAATAAAATCACTTTTTACTTATTAACCCAGAGTATGTATTAATACCGGGGGGCGGGGAGGGGACGATGCCCCATTGCCTCAGCACCAAACTTCCAAGAAGGCATGATCCAGGCAGTTTGCTCTGGATATCTCAAACATTTAACGAGTGGAACAAGTACACTCCAGTGGAGCACACATCTCAGTCTGAACCTCTGCTTGGATCTGCACACATTCATTTCAATTTTTTGCCAAGAAAAAAAAAAAAAAAAAAAACGAAACAAAATACCCACCACAAAGATAGCCGTCCCCCACCCCCATTTCATGCCATCCCCCGCCCCCAATTCAACACATTTAATTTCCACAACTACTCACCTCTCCCTGGGGTAAATTCAAACCGAATATCATTTAGTTCTTTCTTTGAATTCCTGTGGTAAGAATACCTAGTATTAATATATTAAAATGAAAAAGCAGCTGTTGTACAGAATTTATTTCGGATTGTTTGGGGATTCCAGTGTTCTGGTTGAAGGGGAGTCATTCAAAACTCAGTTTTAAAAAGATAACTGGATTTTAATTTTTAAATACCAGCTACTCTATCCAACAGGGATGCACAGACAGTCCCTGGATTTGCATCTGGGAGGAAAGCTCTCGGTGGAGGGCCATATACTTAGGAATGTGCTTCCCCCATTGGTTTGACAGAGCCAGTGCTTGTTGATACTCGGGATACATAAGGCCCATCTATCCATGAACTTATGAGTTATATAATTTACTCAAGGAAACAATGTTTCAGTGACAAATCCAGGATTACAATTCCAGAGCTTAATAGCCCAGGCCCCATCCATTAGTTCACACTGCCTTCCTTTCCAACAGTTCCACAGTAGCACACTTACCTTAACCTTAGCACAAGACTGATGGGGACTTTTATATCCTCCTGAACTGGTGCTACAGCAGGGGCAGGGGCTGATGGTGCCTAAAATGGGATTGGATTATTTTAAAATCAACTATCACTAACCCCTCTTCCCCCAGTCTTAAAAACACTAAACACAGATTACAACAATTGAGTATAAATACTTAATACCATACAACTATCAAATAGTATGTAATGTGTGGGCATATAGCCACTCATTGGAATATTAAGCCAACTAGCCAGGGTGAAAAATACAAATATATTATTATTATTATTATTATTATAGAATATTGAGAGCACAATAAAAACCCAAATGAGAGGAATATTAATGTACAGTTGAACTATACTACGTAGTAATATTTAGAAAGACAATCCTGTCTAGCATGGTCTCCAGAGAAAATAAATGGTGGAATAGGTATTTGCCTTTTAGAGACACTGGAAACTGGACAGAGGCTTCAGAAGAGGTTTTTAGCGCATTTATCAAATAATTTTTCAGGCAAATTTGATTTGTCTGGGATCTAAGGTATTTGATAGATAAAGTATCAGAGGGGGAGCCGTGTTAGTCTGGATCTGTAAAAAGCAACAGAGAGTCCTGTGGCACCTTAAAGACTAACAGATGTATTGGAGCATAAGCTTTTGTGGGTGAATGCCCACATGCGTCTGATGAAAGCTTATGCTCCAATACAGCTGTTAGTCTTAAAGGTGCCACAGGACTCTCTGTTGCTTTATTGTTTAATCAAAATCTGGCGCGCGGGGCGGGGGAGGGGAGAATTGATTGCTCTTTCATTGTCTAAATCTTGGTCTGTATTTCACATGCTGCACAAGAGATTTTAGCTTGAAGCAATAGGACAGACCGTATGCTAGGCTGACCAAGCAGGGAAAGACTACCAAAGACCTTTTTTCATCTGAATCACTCTCTTTTGAGCAACTTAAAAATGAACAGCTTGACTGAGAAATGAGGTATTTCACGCCATCTGATACTAATTTCACTACCTTTCCTAAAAAAATCAGGGGTGGGCAAACTTTTTGGCCTGAGGGCCACATCGGGTTTCGGAAATTGTATGGAGGGCCGGTTAGGGGAGGCTGTGCCTCCCCAAACAACCAGGCGTGGCCCGGCCCCCATCCTCTATACCCCCCTGCTTCTTGCCCCCTGATGCCCCCCCGGGACCCCTGCCCCATCCACCCTGGGACACCCCCCCCCCGCTCCCTGTCCACCACTGGAACCCCCCCCCGGACTGCCCCCCACCGCCCCATCCAACCCCCCCTTTCTTCCTGACTGCCCCCCCCAGGACCCCTGCCCCCATTCAACCCCCATCCCCTGCCCTCTGACCGCCTCACCCCCTATCCATAGCTCCACCCCCGACCACCACCCCGAACTCCCCTGCCCTCTATACACACACACACACACACACCCCCACACACCCCGTGCCCTTACTGCACTGCCTGGAGCACCGGTGACTGATGGCGCTAGAGCCGTGCTGCCCAGAGCAGCGGGAGAGGCACCAGGCTGGAGCCATTCACGCCACTGCGCAGCACAGAGCACTGGGTCAGGCCGGGCTCTGCAGCTGCGCTGCCCCAGGAGCTTGCAACCCTGCCGCCCAGAGCGTTGTGCCACCAGTGGGACAAGCTGAGGCTGCGGGAGAGGGGGAACAGCAGGGGAGGGGCCTGGGGCGAGCCTCCCAGGCAGGAACTCAGGGGCTGGGCAGGAGGGTCGTGCGGGCTAGATGTGGCCCGCAGGCCGTAGTTTCCCAACCTCTGGTCTAAGTGCTGGCCCTATTTAGAAATGCATCAAAGATTCTGAGCTATGATTTAATGCAGCAAAGTAAATGTCTACTCCAAACTGTACCATTTCTCTTTAAGACTAGTATATTGTCAGTAATGGTTATCTTTAAAGTGGAAATAGGAATTAAGTGCAATGAGATTATATATAGTTCTACTAAAAAAAGTTTCTAGGAAAAAATGAAGACCAGAGTGTTACTTTTACTAGTAGCATTGCCAAAACACTTCCCTATGTGGCAGTTAGCGAGATCATGTTAGTTTTGCCCTTTCTAATATTAAATGCTTCTCCCCAACAGCAAATACGAACATTAGTTTATTTTATTTAGAAGTACCATCATTCAGGAGTCTGGCAAATTTAGCAGCACTGTAAGCCAGCCAACTGTAAGACATATTCCAAATATCTATGGAACGGTTTATTTTGGCAATTTCCGCCCCCCAACTGCCCTTCAGCCCAAGACATCAGAATTCACTTCTTTCCCTCCTGGGTAGGCTCTCCTAGCTGGGTTTGCACTAGAACAATACAGAGCAGAATTAAGTTCTGTGCTACTTAGCAAGGTTTCAGGTTTCCTCACACACATCAATTCTCTTCTGCACCAAATGGGAGCCTGTCAAAAAACAGCCTCAAACTCAAAACCACAGGGAAATCTGGTTTCTCTATGAGCCTTATGTTAATACGAAGGCTTTTTCAATGCACGTGTCCTGCATCCATTTCAGAGCCTGGAGGACCTCCTGCTTCCACCTCCAGTTTCCTCCTACTCCTCCTTATAGACATACCCTTGAGGCTCTGAGGCTGCTGAGAGGTCTGGCCAGAACCTGCTTCACAGCCCTGTCAATGTTACTCCTTAATCACCTTAAACAAGAAGCTGCTGATCTAACCAATGCATTTGCCGTACAGCACTAAACGCCACTACTAGTTCAAAGAAAAGAAAACCCGGGAGCAAGCAGATCCCTGCAGGATTGTGCTGAGCGAAGCACTTCAAAGCCACCAGGGCCTGCCTACGCCTTACACTCAACTGGACAATTCACCACGCTAATACAGCTTTCCTGGCTTCAGTCAATTCTAGTGAGACTGATACTTTAAGGAGGGTCTCCCACAAAACTGAAGGTGTGTATAAAGGGTTTCTAGCCTTACCTGCCCTGCTGCTGGAGCTGCTGCAGGAGCCTGAGTCGGTGGAGGGACAGCAATTTGAGAAGGCGGCACAGGTGCTTGTCCTGCTGGCTGAGGTAGTTGAGCCGGAGTCTGTGCTGGAACATGGAGTAAATGACCTGTAGGTTCAGCTGGTGGGAACAGCTACAAAACCAAGAGGTTGTAATGAGAAAAGGAATATCATTGAGAGCAGGTGGTTGGGCATGAAGTGCATTTTGACCCCGCTTGCCAAAGCACAACTGATGAGTTTACTGCCAGCTACATTTCCATCCCCTCAAACCACTAAGTCAGATCCAAGTGGGTGACAAGGGGCTTCAACTTCTCCTTGCTCTGGAAGATGATTCTTCCTCTCCCTCATTATCTCCTGAAATGCTCATCCTCCCTATTACTATGGACAAGAAACTCATACAGCAGGAGGACTGAATGCTACATAGTAATACAAACTGAGCTCTTCCCTGGACGATACAATCACATGCTGTAGTCTCCATTTTCTTGGAACATGAGCATCATTGACATGTCTCATTTGCCAAGTCATTGGGTCAACCTCCCACATTGCTTTATTAAAACTGGCTTGTGATTCCTTTCAGAGGGGATACACACACACACAACACAGCAAAGAATTAAATCTTTGTAGATAAATTATCTGTTTCCAAAGAAATACGATTCCAGGTATTAAGATGTCAAAACAGTTCCGCATTCAATTCTGAGGTAACGTAAACAGAGTGCAGGCTCTTCAAAGCATGTAAGAGAAGCATGATTGGGACTGGATGTATAGATTTAATGCTCTAGTCCCTGGCTGACCAAAAATATGGAAAAGCAAGAACCTAGTCAGTTCTCTAGGGGAGAAGGATGGATGAAACATGAGTTACTGCAATTATAAATCTTCTGACTCCATTCTGAGATGGCTGCAGGGAATCTCTCTATAATTGATCAAGTTGTCAGTTGCAAGCTGAAGTTAGAACTGGTAGTCTAAACCTCATCAGAATTCTACAAGACGTGCCAGTTTAACATCCCGTGTGTGTCGGGAAGGAAATAAGTAATATCTACGCACCAAATCAGCAAGCAACCATATCCTAATATCTAAGATACACTAATAAAATTCCTGTGTAAGATTTGCAGACTGCAAAGAGTTCTGAAGCAAGATTTTTAACTGTCATTAAATTATTGCGCCACTACCAACTGTGAAGGACTCCTAAAGGCCTAGCTCAGAGGCTTAGCTGTAGGCTGAGAATGAGTCAGACCAGGTCCTATAAAATGGGCACTTTGTGTATGTCCACGTTGCAATTAAAAACACGTGGCCGGCCTGTGCCATATGGCTTAGGCTCGCAGGGCTCAGGCTAAGGGGCTGTTTAACTGCCGTGTAGACTTTCGGGCCCCCCTCGTAGGGTCCTAGAGCCCAGGCTCCAGACCGAGCCCAAATGTCTACACGGCAGCTGAACAGCCCCTTAGCCCGAACCCACATTAGTTGGCACAGGCCAGCTGTGGGTTTTGAATTACAGAGTAGACAAACCCTTTGACTAAGTTGTTTGGAGGGAAGGGATGTGAAGAACTTGACAGACTTTGAAATAGTGGATTCAACCTCAAAGCTGGAGAGCTGTAACAATTTTCAGGATTTTATTTGACAAGGAAATCATCAGAGAAGATCCCCACAAGGGAGTGAACATAGCACCTAACTCACTACCCATATGAGCCTCTCTCATGATAAACTAAGTTGAAAACAACATTCCCTATAAAGCAGCAATTCTCAAACTGTGAGTCAGGACCCCAGAATGGGTCACAACCCCATCTTAATGGGGTCACCAGAGCCCGAGCCCAAGCCCAAGCTGAAGCCCAACTGCCCGGGATCGAAGCCAGAGGGCTTCAGCCCTGGGTGGTGGGGCTCAGGTTACAGGCCCCCTGCCTGGGGCTGAAGCCCTTGGGCTTGGGCCCCCCCACACCCAGGGCAGTAGGGTCTGGGCTTTCCCCTCCATCCTGCCCAGGGTCATGGGGCTCAGGCAGGCTCAGGCTTCGGTCCCCCCCTCCTCGGGTCATGTAGTAATTTTTGTCGTCAGAAGGGGGTCGCGGTGCAATGAAGTTTGAGAACCCCTGCTATAAAGGTTTGTTAAGGTTACTGCTAAGTCTCTCTCTCTAGCTAGTTAATGATTCACCTTCTAGGGAAAGAACTAGCTTCCAAGCCTGGGGATATTATTTTTAGAGGCCAATAAGAACATGTTCCTTGTGATATTGGCAATGATTGGGAGTTGTCAGATTCAAAGAGCAACAACTTCCAAAAGGTCAAACTTACCTCCGAATTCTGTAAAGATTCTTTCACTCTGGGAGACTAAAAAGTGAAAAAAAGATCAGTTGTTACTATAAGCTGTAACAAAACTGAACCTTATTGACTAGCCATGGACTGCCTTAACCATGTTAATATTCACTAAATGCACATACACGGGTCTGGTCTTACTTTTATCTACATATTAAAATGCACAACAGCAATCAAACCAGTTAATTTCTCAGCAGCCTAGCCATGCTCTGTCCCCCGGAAATGTATTGTCATGGCTTGGTTTATTACTTACAGTTTAGATTTATACACAGTAGCATACAATAAGAAATACCAGAGTTCTTTACTGGCAGAGAAATCTAAGATTAATGAGGACTACATTGATTGGATATGGATTTCGTTAGCAAGCAGAGCCAATAAAGTCTGTTTTAAAGCCACCCCAACTCTTAAAGAGGACAACGTAACAGTCTGCAGAGCAATTAGAATATTAAAGGTGTCATAAGCATTAAATACATTAGAAAGTTGAAGTCATAAGCAATGTACACAACAATGAAAAACAATTCCTGAGAACGATGAAGTATTTTTTCCTATCTACAGTTGAAACAATGAACAAGTAGTCTTGTTTGATATTTGGGAAACACTGTTACCTTTTCCCATTAGTTAGAATTTCTGTTATGGTTATGCTTGGGACCCCCAAAGGCCCCATTGTGCTAGGCGTTTTAGGAACAATTAACAAAAGGCAGTCCCTTAGACTCTAGGTGTCAGAAAACAAGTGGAAGAGACTGAGTAAAAGGGAATTATTCAACATTTAACTAGATTTGGGGAACTCTGTTAGGTGTTATACAAACATGGGACAGTCCCTGCCCCAAAGAATTTATAGCCTAAAACAGTGTTTCTCAACCTTTCCCTTTGGACGTACTCAGATTTGAAAAGGTAGGTAGAGCCCTGTGTGAATAGAACATTTATATCCGCAATTATAAAACAGATATCCACGGAGTTGCAAGGCTCTAGCGACAACGAGAGAGACCAGCAGAGCCATAGCCAGCAAGCGGGCCATGAACCACAACGGTGAAAGCAGCAGCATGTCAGGCAGCTGCTTGCAGGAACCAGCGCCCAGGCTGGGCAGCTCGTCCAGCGTGGCTGTTCCACCCCCAGCCCTACACACTAGAGGGCACCAGGCTCACTGGTCCCTAGTCACGCTAGTGTGTGCAAGCGGCTTGCACACTCACGGACAGGAGTCTTGCTCGTTGTCACTAAAGCTCTGCATCTCCGCAAATATCTGCTTTACACCCACGTGGGGTTCTAACAGTAAGGGGACAAAGCCACCCGGGGCCGGGGACGAAGCCACTCGGGAGCTGACAGACTAATTCTGAGCCCCACCACCAGAGGCTGACAGACCGAGACCACAACCCCCCTTAAACTTGTCCCACAATCCCCCTGGACGTCACGATCCCCAGGTTGAGAAACAACGGTCTAAAAAATGGGGTTGAGGTTGGGATAGTAAAGTAATACTACACGTGGTATTACTGGAAGCAGAGGGTAACAAGGTGACTCTCAGTCCTGGGCACCCTGTGAACTATCACAATGCCAGGAGAGATCCTAACCTCTTTGTAAGAGTAGATGTTAACCCCCTTATGTTGGCCAAATTTCCACTTTGGGTGATTTAAATTCAGCCTCCTTATATTCCTCATGCAGTTTTAACTGGATAAGGTATCTTTACTCCCTGAACTAAATTGTTCAACAGAATTGCTTCTTCTAAATAGCTGTCACATTTCATTTGGGATATGACTGCATTTTAATGTTAGTATTTTTTAAATAAAGTGTCAGCTTGCTTTAGCAAAGTAAAGTAACAGATATGCAGTTTGGGACCCTGTTGGATGAAAGCTTCTACATAAATGAAATTAATCTTGGATTTATTTCTAGTTCCCTCTTTAAAGAAAACTAAGCTCATTTAATATTAATAATATCTACAAATCTGTTTTCTAACTCACCAGCGCTCCTTACTCTCACACTTGAACAGCAGACAAACTAATGGCATTTCTATTCACTATTAAAAATGAAAACTAAGAAAATTCTAATACTATCCCATTGAGCAAACTGGCTCAACTTTTACTTTCGGATAGAGATAGTAATTGAGTTGCTTGATCCCTCTGGAGTTTGGAAATTCAAATTCAAGAGAAATCACAACACACATGCTCTTACACGATGTATCTTCCACTATAAAATGAATGTATCAGTGAACAACGGCACACTGCATGTTTGCACTCACTAGTTAATCACAACACTTCAGTAATTACTTTTGCATTCTTTAAGTGAGCTAATACACTTTAAACCCCAAACCTAGAGTTGTGTATAACATGATGATACCCTTAACATATAATCCTATTTCTTTAATCCTTGTCCTGCCTCTTCCCTTCTTGTCTTGTTTGTATTCTTATTACCCTCACCTGCCCCGTGCAGTGTCTAGCGTACTTTTGAGCTCTCAGAGAAACAATGCTTCTAAGCTACACTGACTCATTTCTTGTGGTATTCAGACTTTTGGAAATGAGCATTTTAAAACAAATGAAGGGCTATAGTAAAGCTGGGTGCTACAGAGGAGAAGTGTCTGAGGGAATAATGCCAAACAGTTTTTCTACATCTTGCTTGGAAACGTGTCAAGTGAGGCTTAATGGTGGGATGGATTTCAGATTTTACCTTTCCACCTGGATTACTCTCTTCTCCTGGCACCATCAGCATTTGATCACAGTGGAGGAGTTCCTCCTACACAGTATTCTCTGCAACCGACAGGGTCTGCGAACAAGACCTTTGTACTTTCTTTGGAGGAGAGGCTCTGGTAGTACGTTACAAATTGGCCAAAGTCAATCTCGGATATTTGAAAATGGTATCTCCAGACACTGTTGCTACCGTCGGGCATTGGTTAGGCTAGTGGCAAGATGAGATTTTTGCTCTGATGTTGTACTGTTAATGTTATTATTATTAGGTGCTCCTTGGAGATCTCACACCCAAGTATTGACCCAGCCTGACCCTGATTAACTTGTGAGATCTGAATGGATCACAGTATAAGGAATAACATGTTCAGTTTTCAAAGAATCTTTAGCTAGTCCAAACATTTGGAATGGAGATTATAAATGAAAGTGTCAATTCCCTCTCGCTCAATAGGAAAAAAACAAATAAGCCACCTTCAAAACACAACAGGGGCCAGAGCTAAATCAGGGTATCGTGATTTCAGAGACAAGATATGGGAACAACAAATTTTTAATTTTCTCTGAAACAAGGTTTGGAATATCAGCCTCCTTTAAAATTAGCCTTATAATTTAAAATATAGGGAGACTATTTTATATCTGAGAGTGTCCTAGATCAAGATTTTCAGAATTATCTATCTGATATGGTAAGATCATCCCTGGGTGAGTAGCAACAGTCTGAGCACAAAAAGAAAGCTAGTCAAATTTATAACTAGAAAGCTAACAAATAAAGACAGAATAACTGTAATCACAAAGCATATTAGAAAAAAAATGGCAAGGTTGCAAAAAGCATCTAATTTTGCAGAGACTTAAGGAAATTTCTACACAGATCATAAATAAAAGGGATGTAATGAACCAGAAGATGGAAATGCTTTAAAGGGGCAAATGTTTAAACACCCCAAGAGAAAATAACTTTAGTACAAGAGTATTTGAAGAAGTCTTCAAAAGCTCATTCTTTGGCTCTCCTTAGTTAAATCTGAGAACCATTAAAATCTATTTGTTGCTATGAAAGGGAAGAATTACATTCAGAAAAAACATCTTTGAAGTGGTAGTGTTTGGAATGATGAGCATACATATCACTGAAGATTTAAGATCTACAAAGGATTTAACACTTCAAGTTTTACACCCATTTTTTAAAACACAAAATATAATACTGTAAAATCCGTAGCTACTTAGGACTTCACGGATGCCACTTGATTGCACACTGGGGCCATGCTGGGATAGAACTGTTCCACCTGTCCAATCACAAGTCCCAGTTACTTGAGCTCAGGGAGAACGTTGGCTGTGTAAGACCTATGATGCAGTTGATTCTATCATGTAGGAGGCAGTGATAGCCACATTAATCAGTTCATTACAGTACTTCAGATAATGCTACGAAAACAATCTCAGGTAGTTTATACCACTGCAGTTTTAAATTAGCCACATGACTACCCTGATTCTCTGTTATTTCACTGGACTGGGAGCCAGGAGATTTGGATTCAAATCCCCAGCTCTACTACAGACTTATGTGCAACGTTGGAAAAGTCACAAGCCCTGTGCCTCAGGATACCCTCTGTAAAATAGGGATAATACTACTTCTACCATCCTGTCTCTCTTCATGTCTGGTTAGACCGTAAACTCTCCGGGACAGGGACTGTCTTACTGTTACTGTTTAACACTTCACACAATGGGGCCCTGAAGTCAGCTGGAGCATCTAGGCACTACTGTGATACAAGTAATACAATTGTTGCAGAAACCAGTGGCTCACCCTGAGCTGTGAAATTGCTGCTCTGCCTTCCTCACTTTCTTCATCTAGTTCATCATCACTCCACTCCCAGCCACCATCTTCAGTCTTATGAAGACGCCCACTGGAACCCGGGACCCTTCGGACCTGTTCAGCAGACACACAGAAACAAATGCAGATAATTCTAACTGTCTTTTTTAGGAAAAATGTGTCCAAACAGTATCTAAGCTGCAATCCTGGATTCTAACAGGAACTGATAAGGGATCAGTGAGTTTATATCTAGAAGACATTAGAATATCACAATGCTAACTAAGAATTAGTCCAAAAATTTTTGAGCACAGTGAAGCATAAAAACTAGCAGGACTGTGACATCCATGTTAAACAAAGGTGGTCACTGCCCATTTGCATCTTGGTACCTTTTTAGCTCTTTCAGTGATTGTTGGTGCCCTCTGCAACATCTTTTCTTGTAGAAATTCTTTATTCTGGAAAAGAAAATTATTTTAAGTGTCTAATTCACTCGTCTACTGTTGAAAATCATTTCATGGCTCAAGCATTTTTTGGCCATAAACCCCACTTTCAATCTAATTTTAATAAAACCAGGAAGACTTGCGCTGTTTGGGAGTCAACATCATTCTTTCTAAGAACGTCTGCGAGATGTAACAAGAAGCAATCCACTAATTCATTCCCTGGGACTGCAGTTAGAATTTCTCTACTATGCATGCTAATCCTATATACCTTTTCATCTGTGACAGATTTACCACTGCAAAATGATATAGGATTAGCAAGTGAGAAGTGGTATACATGAAACTTTGGTTTTCCTTAAAATTCCACTGAATCACTGCAAAATATTTAGCCCCTGATAACTAGAAATTGACCAAATTAAAAAAAATTGGGCAGGAAACTAGAACAACTGGCAATCGCAGAGCCTTTTATCAGGCCATTTTATTACGTATGTCACATACTGTCTTGTTAGAATGCTAATACTATTTAACTCAGCCCTATTCCCTTTGCACTCTTACACTGGTCCCTTCCCCGCTGTCAGTGGCAAGTCATCTCAGATGCCAGCATGAGGGGTCAGGAATAGTGCAACCCAATACATGGAAAATATGATCCATCGCTGGGGCCAGGGTTACAGAACACATCACATGTGTTTTCAAGGAGGAAGCAGAGTATGTTGCATACACTGGAATAAATCTCTACATGTATAAGCAGTATCCCTTTGCATTAAAAGTCCTCTAATACCCTTGTCTATTTCACAGACAGGGTACAGAAGAAGGTAGGATCAATGGTCCATCTAGCCAGTATCCTGTCTTCTAACAATGGCCAGTGCTGGATGTTTCAGAAGGAATGAACGGAACAGGGCAATTATTGAGGGATCCATCCCCTGTTGTCCAGTACCAGTTTCTGGCAGTCAGATGTTTATGGATACTCAGAGTATGGGGTTGTGTCCCTGACCATCATGGCTAATAGCTATTGCTAGATCTATCCCCCATGAATTTATTTAATTCGTTTTTGAACCCAGTTATACTTTTGGACTTCACATCTCCTGGCAAAAAGTTCCACAGGTGGAGTGTGCCTTGTGTGAAGAAGTACTTTCTTACATTTGTTTTAAACCTGCTGCGTATTAATTTCATTGGTTGATGCCTAGTTCTTGTATTATGTGAAGGGGTAAACAACACTTCTCTGTTCACTTTCTCCCAATTCATGATTTTACGGACCTCTATTATATGCCCCCTAGTCATCTCTTTTCTAAGCTGAACAATCCTGGTCTATTTTCTCTCTTCTCATATGGAAGCTGTTCCACATCCCTAATCCTTTTTGTTATCCTCCTCTGTACCTTTTTCAATTTGAATATACTTTTTCTGAAATGGGGTGACCAGAACTGCATGCAGTATTCAAGGTGTGGGCATACCATGGATTTCTTTAGTGGCATTATGATATTTTCTGTCTCATTATCCCTATTGTTAGCTTTTTTGACTGCTGCTGCATATTGAGCAGATGTTTTCAGAGAACTATTCACAATGCCGCCAATATCCCTTTCTTGAGCGGTAACAGCTAACTTAGCCTCCATCATTTTGTACGTATAGTTGGCATTATTTTTTCCAATGTGCATTACTTTGCACTTAACATTGAATTTCATCTGCCATTTTGTTGCTCAGTCTCTCCATTTTATAAGATCCCTTTGCAAATCTTTGCAGTCAGATTTAGACTTAACTATTTTGAGTAATTTAGTATCATCTGCAAACTTTGCCACTTGACTGTTTACCCCCTTTTCCAGATCACTTATGAATATATTAAACAGCATTGGTCCCAGTACAGATCCTTGGGGACCTGTCTCCACTGGCCACTTATTCCTACTCTTTGTTTCCTATCTTTTAACCAGTTACTGATCTATAACTGTGTATAAGAACATAAGAACGGCCATACTGGGTCAGACCAAAGGTCCATCCAGCCCAGTATCCTGTCTGCCGACAGTGGCCAATACCAGGTGCCCAGGAGGGAGAGAACCTAACAGGTAATGATCAAGTGATCTCTCTCCTGCCATCCATCTCCACCCTCTGACAAACAGAGGCTGGGGACACCATTCCTTACCCGTCCTGGATAATAGTCATTAATGGACTTAAGCTCAATGAATTTATCTAGTTCTCTTTTTTTTTTAAACAAGGTTTTACAAGCAATAAGCGTAACAGAATATCAATTGCTAAACTCATCATAGCCAGATGTGGAAGGTTTAGTACTATGTAAACCAGAGCGACAAGCAGTTTCAGACAGATACTAGGCCCCTTCATAATTAAATAGTATGGCTACAGATATAATGCACAGATCATTCTCTCCCTGAAATTAAATGAGTTTATTTGACAGTTTCCACTGCACTTTGCCCACCGACCCACGTACTTTTAAACTACATCTCTACCCCGATATAATGGTGCCCTCGGAGCCAAAAAGTCTTACTACGTTATAGGTGAAACCACATTATATCAAACTTGCTTTGATCCGCTGAAGTGCGCAGCGCCCCGCCCCCGGAGTGCTGCTTTACTGCGTTATATCCAAATTCACGTTACATCGGGGTACAGATGTACTAACAAAATGCCAAATCTGAGACCTCATCCACATCTTAAAAATAACCAGTCAGAAAAAGGTTTCCTTGTTTCCATCCAAATATGGACTGCTCCCCTTATCCTC
This sequence comes from Malaclemys terrapin pileata, assembly GCF_027887155.1. Lineage (NCBI taxonomy): Eukaryota > Metazoa > Chordata > Testudines > Emydidae > Malaclemys > Malaclemys terrapin. The sequence goes on from NC_071506.1 coordinate 274,646,830, forward strand.
TCTCCGCACCCACCCTCACTCATTGACCTAAGGCCTAGAACAAGAGAGAAAAGACAGTTACCTTTTCCATAACTGGTGCTCTTCGAGATGTGTTGCTCATGTCTATTCCACAATAGGTGTGCGTGCTCCCCACGTGCACCAGTGCCAGAAGTTTTTCCCTTAGCAGTATCCATAGGTACTGCTCCCCGTTGCTCCCCCCTGCTGCGCGCTTCATGCGCCTTCAGTTCCTTCTTGCCGGACAACTCCGACAGAGGGGAAGGAGGGCGGGATATGGAATAGACATGAGCAACACATCTCCAAGAACACCAGTTACGGAAAAGGTAACTGTCTTTTCTTCGAGTGATTGCTCATGTGTATTCCACAATAGGTGATTCCAAGCTATATCTGTTGGAGGTGGGAAGAAGTTCACAAACTCTTGGAACGGAGAATGGCCCTGCTGAACCCGGCGTCCTCCCTGATCTGAGAGACAATCGCATAATGCAAGGTGAATGTGTGAACTGAAGACCACGTGGCAGCCCAACAAACGTCCTGAATGGGGACATGGGCCAAAAAGGCAGCCGACGAGGCCTGCACCCTAGTTGAGTGTGCCTTCACAATTGGTGGTGGAGGGATTCCCGCCAGCTCATAACAGGTACGGATGCACGAGATGATCCAGTTGAAGAGGCGTTGAGTGGAGATCGGCCGACCTTTCATGCGCTCGGCTGAGGCGATGAACAGTTGCAAGGACTTTCAGAACGGCTTAGTCTGCTCCAGGTAAAAAGCCAGAGCCCATCTCACATCCAGCGTGTGGAGGCGGCGCTCCTCACTGGACGCATGGGGCTTGGGGCAGAGGACTGCCAGAAAAATGTCCTGACCCATGTGATAGGCGGAGACCACCTTAGGAAGGAACGAAGGGATGTACGGAGCTGGACCTTATCTTTATGAAACACCGTGTACGGGGGCTCGGAGGTCAGGGCCCTGAGCTCCGAGACCCGCCTAGCCGAGGGTCCCAACAAGTGATCAAAACAAGGAAGGTCACCTTCCACGAGAGGTGTGACCAGGAGCATGTGACTAGCAGCTCAAACGGGGGCCCCGTGAGACGGGCCAACACCAGGTTTAGGTCCCACAGGGGGACCAACATACGGGACATATGACCTGCCGCTGTTCCTGGACCAGAAGGAGTGGCGGCGCCAGGAGCGATGCCGACCACAGGACTGCGATCCCAACGTGGAGGACTGGTATTGTCGGGAACAGCTGCTCGGTGATCGGCTCCGGCGGGCTGACCTGTGACGGGGAGATGCCGGCAATCAACGCCCGGGGCTGCGGAGGTGGTGCCATGGCGTGGTCCTGGGGCGGGACGACAAACGGGAACAACGTCGACGTTCATGCTGTGACCAGCTGCGATAGCCCCTATGAGACGAGGACCTTTGGCTTCGTCTGCCTCGGTCCCGTTGGTGTTCGCTCCTCAAGGCGGAGTGGTGCTGAGTCTCAGTCAGATGGAACCCAACCAGACAGCCTGGTGGGTGTTGAGTGCGATCCACATGGACTTTGCCCTGAACGGTCACTGGGCGGCAAACGGCATTGGGAACATTCCCTCAACCGAGACCCGTACCGAGCCGGGGGCGACTGCAGAGATCCCAGTGGCGGCTTGCCTCTGGAGCGCAGGGTCGACATCGGCGGTGCTCCTGGTACTGGCATGGACATAACATCCCAGGCCGTCTGCGGGGCCTCCGGTGTGGAGGGCATCCAGACATCCAGGGAGGCCTGCTCCGTATGGACCAGGCTACTCTGCTCAACTTGAGTCAGAGGCCTACAGGCCAGTGGGGATCGAGGACTGCCCGACATGGGTCTAGCCTCTATCCCAGGTTTACTCTGGTGCCGTGGTGAAGAAGGCCTCTTCTTAGTCTTCTTGGTGTGCCCAGGGACGGGGAGCGGTGCCGACTAGTCGATGGTGCCGAAGGGTCACCGCACACCAACACCATGGTGCCCGGTGTCGACTCGGAGCGGCGCGCCGGAGCCAGGGTCAGCATCAACTCCATCAGAATAGCCCAGAGCCTAATGTCCCTTTCTCTCTTGGGCCGAGGCTTAAACGACTTGCAAATTTTGCAGCAATCGCTGAGATGGGTCTCCCCCAAACAGCGTAGACAGTCTGCGTGCGGATCACCCAATGGCACAGATTGCCTACAAGTGTCACACGACTTAAAACGTGGGGCACGGGGCATGCCCTGGCCCGGGCGCTCTATCTAAACTAAAGTAACTAAACTAACTAACTACAGGTACCATACAATGAACAAACAAGCAGTTTTGGGGATGAGCTACAGCAAAGCTGGAGCAGAGCAGTTCCGACGCACCTTCACTGGCGGCAAGAAGGAACTGAGGGTGGGGGGAGTACGCAGCTCCCGTTATACAGCGCCATGGAGGCTCCACACCAGTGGTCATTAGGGGCACTCCCCTATGGGCACTGCTAGGGAAAAACTTCAGGCACCGGTGCACATGGCGAGCACGCACACCTATTGTGGAATATACATGAGCAATCACTCGAAGAAGAACAAAGAAATACTCTGCCCAGATCCAGTGATAGATTTAAGATCTGGTATCTTGCAACCCACCCTTTGGGTCTAGAAATGGGCGTTTTATACTATTTGGTAGTGAAGACACCCAGCTTTCAACAGCGTACAGCACTTGCTGCTAGTCGTGGAGAGCCCTGAAACACCTGACCTTATTCATGGCATAAAACAGTAGAACTTCAGAGTTCTGAACACCTCGGGACAGGGCCGGCTCTGGCTTTCTGGCCGCCCCAAGCAAAAAAAAAAACAAAAACAAAAAAAAAAACCACCACCTGCAGCGCGGCCAGAGCCAGGGTGCAGGGGGACTCCCTGCCCTGCAGATGTGCCCCAGCTAGCGGGGGGAGGGGGAGGGAGCTGGGGGGGGGCCCAGAGAGAGAAGGGGGGCGGCCAGGGCTTCAGCGGGGCGCTGCCACGCGGCCCCTCCCGCCCTGTCCCCAGCCAGGAGGGCTCCTCACCGCTCTGGTTGGCTGGGAGGGAAGGATGCGGGCTGCCCTGCCGGGCTTGCTGAAGGGCGCAGCCGCCCCAAGCACCAGCTTGCTCAGCTGGTGCCTGGAGCCAGCCCTGCCTTGGGAATGGAGGTTGTTCGTAATTCTGAAACATTCGTAACTCTGAACAAAACGTTATGGTGGTTCTTTCAAAAGTTTACAACTGAACATTGACTTAATACAGCTTTGAAACTTTACTATGAAAAAGAAAAATGCTGCTTTTAACCATCTTAATTTAAATGAAATGAGCACAGAAAGTTTCCTTACCGGGTCAAATTTTTTTATGTTTTTAGTAGTTTATATTGAACACAGTACTGTACTGTACTTGTTTTTTGGGGGGGATCTCTGCTGCTACCTGATTGTGTACTTCCAGTTCCAAATGAGATGTGTGGTTGACCGTTCAGTTCATAACTCCAGTGTTCGTAACTCTGAGGGTTCTACTGTACACGGAAAGTCTCCTAGATTGTTTTCAGAGGTTTCTAAGATCTGAATTAGATTTGCTCCCTCTCAGAACTCATCTACACTTGTGCCAGCATGTAGGGTACGTGGAGCTACGTGAGATAGCGAAAGGCAGGCTGTGTCTACACTTACTGAGGAGTATAGCTATACGTGGCATTGAAAGGCTCTGGCAAGGGGGAGGCAGTGGGAAAAGTCTCCAGCTAAGCTTCAGGAGACATTTTCCACTGCCTCCCTCTGCCAGAGCTTTTCTACTTTACTTGCCTAAGCGGTGCCTCACTGTCTACACAGCTACTTTATATCCGCGCTACCTGGGCATGCAGTAGCTAACTCTCCACCTCACCGCAAGTGTAGACATACTTTTAGTTGGCTTTAGAGGTGGAAGGGGAAAAAAGTAAACCCAATGGAAGATGTTAAAAAAAACTCAAAGATTTTTTAAATAGTGTCTATGAAACATGTTTCTTTAACAGAATACATGATTTGATAGCATATAAAGGTTTTATTTCATTAATTTGCAACAAGCAGCCTAACTCAGAGTAGCACTGGTTGTAAATAAAACAGCCATCCCAAACTCACATCAGTAAAGCCTTATACCGCCCCACATATTTAATTATACATAATGTTTCCCTTTCATACAATTTTGGAATGACAAATTGAGTTAGAAAGTTTTATCATACCTTTGCTTTTGTGAAAAATTTGTGTCTTAATAGCTCTGCTGCTGTTGGTCTAGTAACAAAAGAGGGAGAAAAATAGTTATAATTGTTACTTTGAAATGTAACATTCTTCCAGGCTGCTTGCTTCATTCACCACAACCTGCCTACAACACGAAACTTTGCCATCTGACTGTTTACCCACAACCCGAGACCCTGAGTCAGCTGGCACGGGCTAGCCATGGGTGTCTAGTTGCTGTGTAGACATACCCAATAAGGACAGCAAAAGCAATGGCTCTTTTCCAGATGTATGCACTTCAGTTCACACCTTTGCTTTAAGGTAGACTGTTACTAAAAACTAATTCTGCATTAGGTTAGTTATCTTTGCAAAGTGACATATATAGACATTACACATTTAGGAGGTGCACAGATATACCTCTGGTTATCTGCTGGCACCATTTGGCTGAAACTGGTTTGTGAGCTCTTCTAGGCCTTGGCTACACTGGTGCTGTACAGCGCTGCAACTTGCTGCGCTCAGGGGTGTGGAAGTATATACAACGCTGCGAGAGAGCTCTCAGCAACGCTGTGAATTCCCAAGTGTAGCCAAGGCCCTAGATTGTTACTGCCTTTGTTTTACTCATCTGTACATTTTCTAGCACAATGGGACCCTGACTGGGGCTTCACGCCCGTATCATAGAATAAAGAAAGAAATAGTAATAAATTGAGAATTGCACGTCCATTTGCTCCCCCCTCCCCCCAATCACACCCTTAACACTGAACAGACGATCATCTACTTGTAGGGAGAGGATGATTTTAAACTGCTGTATCAGGATATTTTAAAAGGATTTGCATGGATGAGAGAAAGTGTTATGGGAAATTGCCAATATTTTATGTAGCTGCCCTTAATAAATAGTCCTTATAACCAAATGAGTCAAGATTGCACTAAGAGCCTTCATATATTTGCAAATTGAAAAACAATGTACAGACGCTCCCCAGGTTACGCAAGACCTGACTTACGCAAATTCGCACTTACGGAAAAAGTTCCATAAACCAGAAATAGGATTTTCGAGTTGCAGAAATTTGTGTGTAACGTACGGGTATATGTTTCCGACTTATGCAAAACTCAAGTGATGCGAGGCTTTCTGGAACGGAAGCGTAAGTCGGGGGGCGTCTGTATATTTTAAAAGCTCCACAGGTAAATACATAGTTCACAACCTATCATTTCTGATGTGCAAAAAACACAGTGCAGCTTGAATCAGAAGTGAGACAAAAATCGCAATTAACTCTCTGGCAGTACAACACTGAGCAGTGAGCTAGTCCGTACTGGTTAGTCAGAATGGAAGTTGTGTGTCTTGCCAGTCATACACAGTATTGAACATTTATCCATATTTTTAAAAAATGACAACAGCCAGGAGAACTTCTTGTCAGACAGCAGGTCCTCAGCAATCTTCTTGGCTCAAAGATTGGAGAGCTAACTAGGACAACTTTTATTTGGGGGAGGGGGGGGGTGCTTATAAATGTATGTATGATATAACTGGAATAGGGTTTTGCTACATATGCCATGTAACACATCTATGTAAAGGTTATGATCATCCGAGTTGTATGTAGGCACCATTTATGTGTTCAAAGTTACGTATACTGGCTTGATTTCCAAGTAAGCTTTGTGAGGCATTTGGTCAGCTTCTTTAGGAAGGTTTCAGAGTAACAGCCGTGTTAGTCTGTATCCGCAAAAAGAAGAACAGGAGTACTTGTGGCACCTTAGAGACTAACCAATTTATTAGAGCATAAGCTTTCGTGGACTACAGCCCACTTCTTCGGATGCATATCTTCTATATGCATCCGAAGAAGTGGGCTGTAGCCCACGAAAGCTTATGCTCTAATAAATTTGTTAGTCTCTAAGGTGCCACAAGTACTCCTGTTCTTCTTTAGGAAGGAATTCGCAAGGTTAAGTACCCGATCAGGAAGCATTTGGGGAACAATGCATCCTGGAATGCTCCAATCCGCATAAGAAGTCTTCCTGGAGACATACAAGATACCACGTGGACAATGGCTTCTGCCTGTAAAGACTGATTCATGCATGGACATGTGACTTGCCCAGGTGACTTCAGAACTCCATCTTGGAGCTGGACTTCGCATAGAAGTAAGGAGGGGGGTCTCCACCCACAAGAGAGTCTATTTAAACCCGTGGGAGACCCCCTCCATTTGGTCTTCAGATGGCTAAAGAAGGAGCCTCTCCACCCCCTCAGAATACTGGAAGGAAACTGGAACAAAGGACAGTAACTACAGGGGGTGTGAGTGATTGCTGGACCCAGGCTAAAAGGAGATTAGCCTGTAAAAGGGAGCATTCTGGAACTGGTGAGGATCTTATCTGTATTTAGTTTGATTAGACATAGATTTGCGCATTTTACTTTATTTTGCTTAGTGATTTATTTTGTTCTGTCTGTTACTACTTGGAACCACTTAAATCCTACTTTCTGTATTTAATAAATTCACTTTCTACTTAGTAATTAACTCAGAGGATGTATTAATACCTGGGGGAGCGAACAACTGTGCATCTCTCTCTATCAGTGTTATAGAGGGCGAACAATTTATGAACTTACCCTGTATAAAGCTTTATACAGGGTAAGACGGATTTATTTGGGTTTAGACCCTATTGGGAGTTGGGCATCTGAGTGCTATAGACCAACACACTTCTGTGGGCTGTTTTCAGGTAAACCTGCAGCTTTGGGGTAAGTAATTCAGTCCCTGGGTCTGTGTTGGAGCAGACGGGAGTGTCTGGCTCAGCAAGACAGGGTGCTGGAGTCCTGAGCTGGCAGGGAAAACAGGAATAGAAGTAGTCTTGGTACATTAGGTGGCAGCTCCCAAGGGGATTTCTGTGATCCAAAACGATCACGGTAGTTTTACCTTTTTTCAGGGTCTTTCTGTAGGCATGATGAAATCATCTTCCTAAATGATTTCCCATACTTCTTCAGCATTTCTTTATCTTGCACACCAGTCTCTAAAGAAGGTGGATCATTCTGTAGTGTCAGCATTAAAACCTGAAAGAATTAAATTCATTGGAAACATCTAGAAAGACCAAAAATTCTTAGAAATGCGGTCTAGGGAACCCCGCACATACAGCAGCCTGATGCATTCTGAAGATGCACATCTTTAACATGTTAGGAGTTGAGATACAGGCTTCAAATTGTAAGTAAGACCAGAGCAAGTTCTCAGGTCAGTCATGCCAGCATGATGCAGCCCCAAAGGGAAGAAAAGGGGCACAGAATTTCTGCCAAACCTGCTCATTCTATAGGCACTAGTCATATGAGACCTTAGATTCAAATGCTCAGTTCAGATTTCCTGCAGGTATCTTACTGTGAGAGAGAGGGAGTTAGAAAGAAGCATGGCTAATTATGAATGTAAAAACAAAAGGACAATTCTCTCTCTCTCTCACACACACACCCACACCCAAGTGGATGATTTCTTCTATTCCACTCAACAAAACAAAAACATTCTGAAGAAAAAAGAAGAGAAAATTATTCTTGCCTCTGTCTTACTCTGTCACCTAGATACAAGTTTCACCAATTTTAGAAGAGGAACCAGCCTGCAGCATATTTAAAGGTTTCCACTGTTCTAAAAATGCAGTGGTCCATCAATTCATGTAGAATTATACAATCAAATGTAAATGGCGGTTAATATTCCCAAGTCACAAATATGAAAACAACATAATTACAACTTAAGTGACCTTTATATTCCAGGATCTGAACTTGTGGAGTTTGACTATAGTAATCGTAGAACTGAGTGCAGGCCACAAAACCTACTGTAAAATGTTTTTTAAAATTCCATCATCACATAAGAAAGTATTATTGAAAACAACATCTGCTAAATCAGTGAATATTTGACTGTTGATTTGCAGACCAGGGGCATTGTTAACATGAACACTGCATTTGAAACCAACTCGGTTGTTAAAGGCCTTGTCTGCAAAGGACAGTTGCACCAGTTTAACTTAGTTTAGTTAAACTCGTGCAAACTCCTGGCTAGACTCTTATTTCAGTTTAAGACAAGCTTATTTCAGGTTAGCGTCAGGCAATAAGAAATGTGCTTAAATTAAACCAAAATTTGATACTCAAACTGTAATTAGAGGCCACAAAAGGCTTTGCACATGTTTAACTGAACACGTTTAAAAAACAATTTAAATTAAACTGGTGCAATTTCTGTGCATAGACAAGGCATAAGGCGGGTCACTTTCAGACTATTTGTCAAACCCATTAAATGTTTCAGTTTTGAATAATTGTTTTCCAGAAAACATGTTTGTTCCATTGATGCTAGCTGGTGAAAACTTGCCTTTAATTCCTTAGTGATAATCAGGGTAAGTGGTTGCAATTTTTTGCAAGAATTTGAACAATATGCAACAGCAACACAATTCGAAAACCTATTTAAAAATCTGGAGTACACGAAACAAGTATTTGAAGAGAAAGGATAAGTCTTCTGCACAGCAAATATCTGACAAAACAATTACCATATTAGTCTGGAACATGTCTGCATAGCAGTGGTCTCCAGGTCTCTTAACCCATAATGCTGTGTAGCAAGCGACAGCTAGTACAGTCACAACACAGCAGACCAGTGATGATGGAACTTTTTTTTTTTTTTCAGTCCATGTGCTCAGTTAACTCGTTTACTAGAAACAGGTATGTCTGAATATAAGGGCATCTGAACACGTAGAAACAGGTCCTTATTTTCTGAATGCTGAAGTCTTAAAATCCATTGCATCCTATCCAGCCAACTGCACCACTACAACAGGAACTGGTTTTCCTTTTTTTAAAAATAAAGGTTTTAATACTTAAATTTAAGCAAGGGGTAGAATGATTTGATGTCTATTATAACAGGAGTTGAAGTATTTTTTTGTGCGGTTTAAGTAAGGTTTGTTTTATTCTTTTAATGTTAAAAATTGTGTCTGAATTCCGTTGATAGATAGATAGATGCTACGAGTCAGTCACGGAGGTCACAGATTCTGTGATTTTACGAGACCTCTGTAACTTCCTCAAAATTGCAGTAATTCAGCCCCAGGCAGCGGGGCTCAGACTTCAGAGCAAGCCCAAGCCCCGTTGCACAGGTCTGAAGCCCGAGGCCAACCCCTACTGCCCGTAACTTATCTTTATGGGGCCTCCTGTGGAGTAGGGCCCCAGCCAACTGCCCTGTTCGCTACCCCCTAACACTGGTCCTTTGTACATTTCCACAATTTTATCTGTGACTTTTAATAAAAATACACATGCCAAAATGTTAGCCGTGTGTGGGTGTGTATGTGTGTATATATACACATTATATATATATATATATATATATATAACTGCCTTTTTTTTTTTTTTTTTTTTTTTTTTTTTTAAGTAGCAGCATGGGGGAATCTGTCTCTCTTGCAGGATCTAAGGTTTTTGCGGGTGGGGGCAGGATAAAAATGGTATTCAAAAAATACCTGCACAGGGCTCTAGTTTAGAGCAACAACCCTCCCCAGGCTTAAGTGATCTGAACTAAGCCAACAAAAATACCATATTACACACAAATCCCAGCTCTGTTCCTATAGTTATAACTCCGCCAAATAGATAGACAGTTAGAGCTGACAAAAACATATGGTGAAACGTATTACCTCTCTGACAGAATGAACCCAATTACCTTTCGGGAATACCCAAGGCTAAGACCCTCAATTCATTTTACACAGGCTACTCAACAGCCACCAGATAGCAACTTTCAGTCTCCAGCTGGGCTAACATTCAAACCAGGAGAAGAATGTAGAGCCTCTTACCTCTATTACTAATCCAATGAAGTATCCAAGCCCCCAGTTAAAAACTCACCTGGGACAACTGGTGCCAGATTTTATGAGTAGGTGGATAGAAGGAACACTGAGGTAGGAGAGGACTGATTATCTCCTTACCCAGGGGTCACTGGGTGCCCTATTAGATGCCTTTAAACCATTGGTTTTTCTACAACTCTAAGACTGCTATGCTGTTTTTAAAGGATCCAGGTGAGATGTCTAGTACTATTCATGAGTATCTGCGCAGGGAAGGGTATAGATTTGAACACTACTATTCTCTATTTTAAGCACATAAACACAAAAAAGGAATGTAACTTTTAAAAGGACTGTGAGTCTGGTGGTACAAATACAAAAACAACAAGAGGAAAATTGGACTGACCACATTCTTTCAAATAACCTCAGGAAATACTGTTTAATACTGTTTTTTGTCACCACAAGTATTTGAAGATTACCGCTCACCTTCATCGGTGGGTATTTGTGATAAGGAGCTGCCCCTGTAGCCAGCTCTATAGCAGTGATTCCAAAACTCCAGATGTCTGCCTTGAAGTCATAACCTCTGACCTGAAAAGTGACAAGATATTACTCTACATACTTTTCATTATCCCAACTACACCTCTGCCTACAGGCTCTGAATGGAGCTTGTCAAATGTTTGCATCATTTCTTTACCCTCAAGGACTCTGAAAGGCACATATCTCCCATTAACCTTCACTGGCATTGCAATTATACCCAGGAAAGAACAAGCCTTTCTTTACCTTTCAGTTCCTTCCTGGCTGCAAATCAGAAAACCTTAGGTAGAACAGTCATACCTGAGGAAGAGCAGATTTGTGGCTTGTAAAAGAGTTTTCATATGCCACACTACAAGTACTAGGCATTGGATTCAACCAGGCTTTGGCTTCCATACTAATATGGAAAGTCGGACTGCTTGGGTATGATTGAAATAGTCATAGTTGGGGGATCAGTAGGCACAGCCCCACACGCAGTCATATGTCTAACCGGCTACTTTGTTAAACTAACTGCAATCACGTCCAGTCCTGAAACAGGTTAGCAATCTACTCTTTGCACTGGGAAGTCCATGCCAGCCTGGAGTTGAGCCAGGCCACTGAAATTCCTCATTCCTGATTATAGAAGCCATTGCTGATATTTAATATTTTGCTTTCCATTAGATTGTCTTTTGGTTTAATGGGTATTAGTAGTTTCCACATTAGTGAACAAATCTGCCCATCTAAAGCCATATAACACTTTAACCTCCACTATGCAAAGAAAAAAAATATTTCATATGCCAATAAGCCTTTTTCCTCATTAACATTACCTAGTGTTTTGGCATCTGAAATGGAAAGTTTACTTTATCCACTGCAGGGAAGAGACACTGTGTACTAACTTTAATGAGAACTACAAACCACAAGTGTTTTGCCAAAATGAAACTGTTCGCATTTCCTGCTCTCTAGACAAATGGGAGAAGACTGCAATAGTTGAATAAGTGCAAATTTAATAGCAGTATTGCACTAGATAAGTTAACAATTAGTTTAGGAGAAGATACTAATTCTGATGAAGCCAAAAGTTTTGCACAAACTACCTCAAAGGTGTGTGAGTGTGAGTGAGAGAGAGAGAGAGAGATTGATCCATCCATTGATCTCTGGACACTCCATATCTAGCCTGCCTGGCATACTCCAGTTTGATGGGATTTAGGTGATAGTAAAAGGAGATTACATAGAAACTGCTGGTAGTAAACTTGGCTTTCTATGATTACATTAGTAGAGAAAAAAATCTCTGTAAAGTTTAATAAAATTAAGTTGCATCACACTGTATGTGGCTCAATAATGCTGGAGAATAAATTGAAACTATAATCAAAGAGACAAAAAACAACAGTGAAGTACAGTGTTAGTCTTATAGTAGGTGCACAAATACATCAATTTTTTTCAATAAATGTTAACCACCTAATTTATAGCTTCCGATTACAGTACAAAATCCTGCTTGTAAACTGAAGTCAGTGGGGAAGTTTTCAAATTCCCATAAATTAGTTTAATATAGCTAATGGCTACCCAAAGGGAAAACAGCTCTTCACCTGAATTTTGATCCAGAATATACCAATAGCCTTCATTTGTTTATACTTTATGGATTTAGATCAATGAAATTTACCTCTTCAATTTGTGCCATAAGTTGTTTTCCAGTCAAAATGTGCATAGCATTTAGAGGGATAATGGTGGGATAGGGAAGTTTATCCCAAAATTAAGAAATGGAGTTGGGTCAAAAATTCTTTGATATCTATCTTTTCTATTTATCTATATAACTCAAGATATAATTGACTCACAGCGACACCTGCTGGAAGGGAATGGGATGGTATAAACAGCCTTTCAAAATAATTTCTTGTAATAATTCCACACTCACAGTCCTTACGAACTCCTATAGTCCCCAGAATATCTGTGTCAACAGAAAATACTAGATATATTTATAATTAAGTCTTTTCATTTTAGTTACATTTTCTTCCTGGTTAAAGCTCTTTATAACCACTTTATCAACCCCTTTCTTCTTTGATCAGTTTGTTTTTCACTGATCTAATCCCCTCTCCTCCTTAATCACAGACATTCTGGACACAATTAGCCTGGAGAAGTCCAATAAGGCCCAGGCGACATCATAGAATCATAGGACAGGAAGGGACTTCGAGAGATCATCTAGTCCAGTCCCCTGCACTCATGGAAGTATTAAGTATTATCTAGACCATCACTGACAGGTGTTTATCTGCCCTGCTGCTCTGTCCCTTGTGCTTTCAGTTACATGAGACAACAGCAGACATCACTTCCATTCCCAGCTGATCAGCAGTTCAAGGAAGGAGAGAGAAGCCAACATCCTAGAGGCAGCCATTCCTTTTCAAGGGATACAAATGCTAACTAGGACTTCAGTAGGGGTGGAAAATTTGGCAGGGTAATCTCCCACCCCCCAGTTTTCCTCCACACCAGTTACTGACATTTACATTTGTTTTGCCTTGCTGGGAGTAGACTGCACTGCATGTTTAAAAAGCAAATATTCTTTTATCCCTCACATCATCCCCAATATCCTCCACTTTAATGGAGCAAGTAGCTCCACTGAAACAAGCAGCAACCATTGTCCGAGTTTAAAAAACAATCCTGTATCTTGCATAGCGTTTTATCAGAGGCTAGCTGGGATGACAAAGGGTGCTAGAGAAAAATCTAACAGATAGAAGAAGGGCCTGAAATTGTGAGCGCTCAAATCGGTCTGAAATTTTAGAGAAAGCAGCCTGTACTATACTGAGCAGTATGTGTACTAAGCTGTCCTCTGGGACCCTGAGAAAGCCACAGTGGGTGGCATGAGGACCGAGCCACCACAGTGACCAAAGCTTTCATAAACAAACATCAATGACTTAGAAAATTGTACATGGCAAGTGAGCTAACAAGACACTACCAATTAAACAGTTACCTGTTCCATGACTTCTGGTGCCATCCAGCAAGGGGTGCCCACAAAGGTTTTTCTCACTTTATTTCTGGTAATATCACCACCAGTCGCTAAAAATGCACTAACACCGAAGTCTGAAATAGCAAAAAAATGCCTACAGTGAAGAAAATATCCTGAACACGAAAAAAAAAAAAAAAAACACAAGAAATCTCAGCTATGCAGACGATGGTCATTTTTGACATGGGGAAGTTTCTGAAGGACTAAGAATGATCGACTAAGGCAAATTAGTCCTTTGACAGTGTTCATAACCATGGATACTATTCAATTACATTCAAGAGGTGTGAAGTGCAGTTCACACAGAGAGGCCAGTATTCTCATTTTAAACAATGGTCTTTGGGCCAGGGAATGAATGAAGGACTACATACACTCTCAATGCACAGCAGATCTCCCACTGGTGTCAATGGGAAGTTCACACAGAGACCAAGGAGAAAATGGTTATGTAGTAACAAACAATAAGAGTTCAGTTAAGTGAGTTATTGTCTCCTTTAGCAACATCCTGGACTTTTATGATCAAAGGCTACTGCCTTTCCTCTTCCTCCCCCTCTCCCCAAAAACCTCTTTTTTTAGTTTCTCTTTTCTCCCAGTATCTGCATCAGTCTTCTCTTCTCTCTGCAGTAACTCCCCACCCATCCAATGATAGCCCACGAAAGCTTATGCTCAAATAAATTTGTTAGTCTCTAAGGTGCCACAAGTACTCCTGTTCTTTTTCCCCACCCACAGAGGTTTTACTCACCTCCTGCCCTATCCCATCAGCTAAAATGATTAGCAATAAATATTGATGTTAATCTGAAAGCCTAACAACAATGTAAATATCCCAATGAGAAGAGCAGAGGGCAGGCAGGGAGCTCACATCTATCTACCGTCTGTCTCACTGATGGATGTCACTCACTTTAGTCCCAAAGTCACCGGCATTCTAACATGAAGAGTGTGTCCCATCACTTTTATTTCTGATATAAATAGTTTTCCAATAATAAACAGTTGAAGCTGAGATTATGGAAAGTTGTTTATACTCAAGGGATGAATCCCACAGCATTTTAGGCTTCCGGAAATAATTTGCATCCCTCATTTAGGTCTGTCCCACATTTGAGCCTTGGACAAGTTAAGAGATACCACTCAGAGCCTTTATTTCATTCTGTTTGCAGCCTCGGGAAGCCAACACTACACTGATTAGTGCTCTGCTCATTAGGAAGACTCGGCACCAGAATGAGGGCAGGAGAGTTAGGTATTTAAATAAAGGATTAGAACTGGTAAAACGTGAAAAGTGTCATGTGGACCACAACTGTTTCATGCAGGTGGGATGCGTAACACCTTTGTTTTCAATACTAAGCTACCAAGCGAAGTATATTCTGTCAATGACCCATGACTAGATCACACAACACTTTAATTGGGTAACGGAAGTTAACAAGCTATTGCCAATCAATAGTAAGTTAAATAAGTCCTCCCCGGTCACCACAGTCCAACCTGAACTACAATTCCTTTGTCAAGCTGAAACACGAATGTTTATTCAAGAGGCACCTCACCGTATTAATTTTAGTTCTAGTTATTAATTAAATCATGCTTTTAAAGGACCTTTAAGCTGAGCTTGCAATCACAATGCTGACATTTTGTGTAACAGATACAGGTGCGGTACAGTGAGTTTGTGAACAGTGACGGTGCCAGTGCCATGCAAGAACGAAGTGTGATACAAGCTCTCTGCTCAGAATGAGAGGAGCACTATAGAAACAAATATGGCAACATGACAGTAACAGGTCCAAGAGGGAGCCAGGGAGAATTTTTTCACAGGAGGCTCTAGAGGTATGGGCAGAGTAAAGGAAGAGAAAATAACCACACGAGATGGGAAAGAAATCCTGGCAAGACTGTCCTGATTTGTGCCTCATGTCTATGGAAAAAACAAATCAAAGTTAACAAAAAATTCAACTGATGGTCCTTTCAAGTTGCTTTAAAAAAAAAAAATCTTCTCCAAGTCCTCACCCCTGCTCTCTTCCATTTATTCCGTAGTGCCCTAAAATGCCAATTTGCTACACAGACTGCAGTGCTGGATTGCTGAAGGGGAGGGGTCTTGCTGAAGAATTTTGGCTGATAGCTCCGGATGTAACCTCTCTAGCTGGGAGTTGGTAGTCCCAGATACAATCTATTCTATTTTTATAATCTTTTTTTATATAGGCAAATTTATACATACAGAGACAGACTTCCTCCAAGCCCTATAAACACTTTGGATATCTGGTACCACACCTGCATAAAGCTCCCTTTAGCCCAAAGGATCCCAAATTATTTGACAAACTGGTATACAAATGATGGGCCTGATTCTTGAAGCTCTGACTATGCAATATTCCAAGTACCGTAACTTCAGTGTGAGTGTGTGTAGGGGTTGGAGGATCAGAACCTAAACACAGGAATTATTTCACCCACCAGTGTAGGGCAATCAATCATTTCGGACCTGAACAAACAGCACACGGTAGCAACAAATGACAGTTTAATAGAGGAAATGAAAGAGACCATACCCAATTGTAACTACGGGAAGATTTTTTTTCCAGGAAAAACACTGGCCATTTATATGATCTCACGCTTCAGGCCCTAAAATCACCACTGCGTGTTGAGGATTCTGCTTCTATTTATGGCTATTTCATAATTATCAATCATCTCTTGCACCGTCCTCTGAAGGATCTGGTACTGAATAAAGGTCTAGATGGACCATTACCTTGAACCTGTACAGCAGTCCCTGTGTTTCTACAGAATCACCAAAGGTGCAGTGTCAAAGTTTTCCTTTGAGGCCTCCTATCCAAGTATTGACTAGTTTCATTCCTGCTTAACTTGTAAGCTCTAATGAGGTTCCAAAACAAGATTTGCTAAAATTAGGTGTATTTAGCTGAAGCCTCAGAATTTGTTTGGATAGAAATCATCCTAGTCTCAATTTGTGGTATTACCAAAAGTCAGTGACATTTGTCCCTCATGACATGTATTTTTATGAAACCTCTATTGTTTCTAAAAATAAGAGTAATTTAAACTCTAGCAAGAGATTGCAATTGAGGTAAATTTTTGCAGAACCACAGGCATGTATTTTAAACAATGCTCTATTATCTTACTTCAATGCAGGGTAAAGGAAATGTCATTTCAGGTAAAAATGTTCCAGCATCAAAAATAAAAGTCCTTTAAACAACACACACCACATTTCAGAAAAATGTAAGAATTTTATAAATTCTATCTTGGAATTCTGGCAATAAATCCCTTGAGCTCTGCATTTGTCTTGAAGTCACCAGAAAGCCTTGGTGGAATTAAATTGTATTCCATTACATGGCTGATTTAGTCAATGGTTTTCCAATCAATTTACTGATTTCCAATTTGCTCAAACAGCCCACTGTAACAGTGTGCACTATTGCTTTAAAAAAATAGAGTGGCTGTTATCTCAAGAAATATTTGTAAAACGCTAAATAAAAAGCTGCCCACAAGTTTAAACTTTATTCTTACTGCTGAGGTGGAAATAGAGTAGCAGCAGTATCTTTACGTCTGTGTTGGTTCGGATGAAGTGGGTTTTAGCCCACGAAAGCTTATGCCCAAATAAATTTGTTAGTCTCTAAGGCGCCACAAGTACTCCTCGTTCTTTTTGCTGATACAGACTAACACGCTACCACTCTGAAGCTTATACGGAGCTCTTTTCAGGTCTGGAAAACAGATGCAGTATGTCACTGCTAAAAACAAGGTGGAAGAGATTGTTTGGCATTAGTAGTTAACACGTATTTCAAGGAACCATTCAAGGTGAAGTGACTAGTCAGAGAGAGGAAGGGGGAGAGTAGTTGGAAGAGGTTGTTAGTGGATTACAGATTGTTGCAATAAGCTATAAATCCAGTGTCTCTATTCAGTCCATGATTGTGTGTCTAGCAAAGTTATGAATTTAAGCTCCCAGACTTATCTATTAGAAATGTTGTGGAGGTTTCCTTTGAAGATGAGGACTGAGCGAACAGATACAGAGTGACCACTTTGTGAAAAGTGTTCACCCACAGGTGATATTGTGTTCTTGTCTTATCTTTTTCCTGTGTGAGTTCATTCAAGAGCATAGTGATTGTCTGGTTATTGGGGCATTTAGTGCACTGGACGTGATACACCACATACCGTGATGGGGGCGGGGAGGGAGCATCACCCAGCTCCATTCCCAAGCCTGGGGCCCTGGCTGCTGGCCCCGCTCCCAGCTGTGGCCTCAGCCCCCTTATCCCTGTCTGTATTCCCTCCCCACCCCCCGAGCCACGGCCCCATTCCCAGCCCCGGGGGGGGGGGGGGGGGGGGGGGGGCAGGGGTAAGGCGGAGGACACGAGGTAAAAAGTTTGCGGACTACTGCCTTACAGCAATTTCATCTAGACCACATCTCCCTAGCTTGCTTATGAGAATATCATGCAAGATGGTGTCAAAAGTCTTACTAAAATCTAGATACATCATGACTACTGCTCCCCATCCTCTATCCACTAGGCAAGAACCTCTGGGGGGAAAAAAAAAAACCCGGAAAATATGTGGATTTGACATAATACGTTCTTGGCAAATCCATGCTATTTCTTATAATGCTATTATCCTATAGCTGCTTACAGACTGATTGTTTAATAATTTGTTCCAATATCTTTCTAGCTATTGAAGTTAGGCTGACTAATCTATAAGTCACCAACTCCTCTTTCCCCTATTTTTAAAGATAAGTACTACTTTTCCCTTTCTTGCATCCTCTGGGACCTCACCCATCCTCCATAAATTCTCAAAGATAATCACTAATGCTTCCATGATTGCTTCAGCTCATTCCTTAAGTTCCCTAGGGTGAACTTCATCAGGCTCTGCCAACTTGAAAACTAATTTATCAAAACATTCTTTAACCTGTTCTTTCCCCATTTGGGCTTGCGTTCCATCCTCCTTGCTGTTAATATTAACTGTGTTAAGCAACAGCAATACAATAGGAGCAAGAGAAATACAAAGGAAAGTGTAGGTCCACTACTTAGTAGGACAGGAGATCTTGCTCCTATTGTATTTATAAAGCCACCCCTCCATGCTTTTTATGTTCCTTGCGAGGTGCAACTTACTTTGTGCCTTAGCTTTTCTCATTTTGTCCCCATATGCTTGCCCTACTTTGTATTCATCCTTAGCAATTTTTCCACTTTTGGATTGATTCCTCTTTTTATTTTCAGGTCATTAAAGAGCTCCTAATGGAACCATATTGGCCTCTTACTATTCTTCCTATCTTTCCTTTGCATCAGGATTCTGTGCTGTTGAGCCTTTAATATTGTCTCTGAAAAACTACCAGCACTCTTCTACTCCTTTTTCCTTTAAATTTCCTTGGGACCTCACCTAGAAGTTCTTGAAGACTGTTAAGGCTGCTTTGTGGACGTCCATTATCCTTATTCTGATGCTCTCAATCCTTCCCTTCCTTAGAAAAATTAAATCTATCATTTCATGATCACTTTCATTCAAATTGTCTTCACCATCAGATTTGCAACCAACTCCTCCCTGTTAGTCAGAATCAAATGTAAAAAGTCTGTCCCTCTGGTTAATTCCTCCACCTTCTGAAACAAAGTGGTGTCCTGACCACATTTCAGTAACTTACTGGAGATTTTGCGTTTTGCCATACTACTTTTCCAACAGATGTCTGTGTAGCTGAAGTCTTCCATTAGTACCAGCTCTTGTGTTTTGGGTATTTGTTTTTTGTTCTAGAAATGCCTCCTCCACCACCTCCTCCTGAATTGGTTGTCTATAGTGATTTCGCCCATTATGTCTTCCCTGCTTTTCCTCCTTTTATCTTCACCCCGAAACTTCCATGTGGTCTGCCTCTCACTTCCTTCTGGACCTCAGAACAAGTGTATATATTCTTGATGCATTATGCAACACCACTTCCCTTTTCTCACTGCCTGTCCTTGCTGAACAAGCTAAACTCTATACCAATATTCTAGTAATAGCTTTTAAAAAATTAGTGCATCTATTAATTTTGAAAAGACTCAATTGCATTTAACTAGAAATATAAGTAAATGCTATACTAGCTAACTACCTGGGAGAAAAAAAACAACAGTCTTAATTATGGACCAGAACCAAACCCAGCAACTAAATTCAACAGGAGTTTTTTTATATGAGCTTTAGATCAAGCCGCATAACAATTCCTACTTCCGTGGGGTGGAATAATGAACATATGCTATCTGCAAACAAGCCTGAGCTACTTTTAACTCTGAGAAACCAAGGTGTTAGGATTTCCCCAAGCAAAAAATAATGCAGGAGTGCAAATCTAGAAGTGCTAGGGTGCAGCCGAAGTGTTTTGAAAGAGGCAATCTAAATGTTTCGTTCGGTGTTGCCTTGCTCTCCCTTCAGTTCTATCACAACTAGTCTGTCCTAAATGTTTTCCTGTTGCAAAGCACAGAGGTTAATTCACTTGAGATTATTAAACCTGCCGAGCAGAAGAGAAAAGCACCACTAAAAGGAAACTGTCTGAGGGAGAATCAAGCGGAAGATGGCAAAATGCTAAGGAAAATGCAAATAATTTTATATAAGATCCTTTTTACTGATTCTTGTTAAGTAACGTTGTTTCCTTTACAAGAAAAGAACAAGAGTGTATAGTAGGATTTGATTTGTAAATATGAATTGGGTTCCCCAATCTCTCAGCTGGGGAAGTTGGGAGTTTGAAAGCAGCTATTGCTATCAATTCTCCAAAGCTTGACTCAGTGCCATGGGAATACCGGCATTTACCGGGTTAGGTGGATGCTAAGTTTCCATCGGTCGACAGGAACAAAACCCACTAAGTCTCAACACCGCAAAGCTGCTTGATGCCCTAGCTCATGCTAAGCCTTGGCAGGATTCTCAAATTGGACACTCCTCGTCTATCTAGCCTATGATGCCAGACAGTAACTAAGCTCACAACACAAGACTAATCTGCACAAAAGTGACAACAGTGAACAGATCGGGAATTTCTAGCCTGGGGTGGGAGTGTGCAGCAGAATACCCTATAGCCCAGTGGTCAAGGTACTCAGCTGGGATGTTAGAGATCTGTTTTAAAATCTTCACACTGCTTACTTTGACACACAGACTTGAACGCAGGTCTCCCGCATCCCAGCTGAGTGCCCTGACCACCCAGTTATTGACTACAATTCCAAGCAGAGCTAGGCACTTAATGATCTTTGAGGGGCGTGGCCTAATCCCCACCCTTCTCCTTGGCAATTTCTGCTGAGTAGTTTAGGCAGTTTACTGACTTCTGAGAATCCCATTCTTAGGATAGGTCTGAACAGTGTTCAGGTGTATGTACACACGCTAGCATGGCTCAAAAAGCAGCCTAGATGTGACAAGGTGGGCTTCAGCAACACAAGCACGTACCTAGGGTCCTGGTGTGCCTGTACAGCCCATGCCGCCGCATCTACACTGCTATTTTTAGCTATGCTAGTGCAGGTTGGGAAGGAATTTTCCACCAAGTCAGACTGGCAGAGAACTTGGGGGGTTTTCGCCTCCCTCTGCAGCATGGGGCACGGGTCACTTGCAGGTTTAAAGTAGTATAAATGATGGATTCCCTGTAACTTGCAGTCTTTAAATCATGATTTGAGGACTTCAATAACTCAGCCAGAGATTAGGGGTCTATTACAGGAGTGGGTAGGTCAGGTTCTGTGGCCTGTCATGCGTAGGAAGTTAGACAGGATGATCATGAGGGTCCCTTTTGACCTTGAAGTCTATGACGGATGCCTACTTGAGCTGCCATCTTATCTCCGACTGAAACGCAGAACTACCCTTTGGCACCTAACTCTCCCCATGCATTGTACAGGGAGCCTGGACGCCTAACTCTGGGCTGAGGCTTCTACTGGGCAGCAGGACTCCTATGTCCCTCAGTCCATTTAGCCCTAGATGTTAATTGCATCCATTTTGTCACAATGAATTACGAGAAATCAGGAACAGAATGAACTGGAGAGAAGCTGGCATGAATTAGTGGAAAGTTACATATATTTTGTCTGGCATAGTTAGGGCCAATTTTATGAATAGATAAAGTAAGAGGCGTTAGGCAATTTGCTCAGGATTAGTCAGCAAGTCACTGACTCTCCCCGGGTCTTCTGACTTCTAAACCTATTTTAACCACTACACAATGCTGCCTCCCTAGTAAACAGCATGAACGCTAAGCACAAAAGAAAGCAGCATTTGAAAGACAGTTCAAAATAAATATTGACCAAAAGTCTTTGTTTACAAACCCTCAACAAGGACAGCACAAGATTTCTGTCACCTCAGTATCATACACAAGGATCCTCCAGATGGCAAGTATGGTAATTTCAATAAATATTTAGCCCTTCAACAGCCTCCTGCTTCTCCACTACAATTCAATATGAAAAAATGTAAAACCACTTTAAATATGGTAGTATCACAATGAATAAGAGCAGGATAAATTATTAGCTTTGCACAAAATAGGCCAGGCCAATGTCCCTTTAAAGAAATCAACTTCAGTTTGGATCTAACTGAGCACCTTTGCGTCTGTCAGTGGCAATTTTATTACTTAGCCAGGTGGGTATACATTTAGAGTGGCAAAAAAAGAGCTCCGAAGTTGCTAAAATACACTCTCCCTGAGTAAAAATACTGAGTTCTAGCACTTCAACAGGTCTGTTAAGTTCCACCTTTGTGATGGCTGCCATGGAAATTTTTAGAATTTCTACTTCTATCAAATGCTTCTTTAATTCACAGACTATCTCCACTCTGCCTCATGGCCTCATTCCATGACCTTGATTCATGTCACTTTTGAAGTGGTTTTCAGACCACACAATTTGGCAATTTAAAATTACAAATAGAATAATAAATAAAATAATATATGGAGATATACCCATCTCATAGAACTGGATGGGACCCTGAAAGGTCATGGAGTCCAGCCCCCTGCCTTCACTAGCAGGACCAAGTACTGACTTTGCCCCAGATCCCTAAGTGGCCCCCTCAAGAACTGAACTCACAATCCTGGGTTTAGCAGACCAATGAGCTATCCCTCCCTCTAATAGCTAAGAAACATCTGATTTATCTTAAGGGTTTTGATCAGTTATATAAACCAACTGCTTCTATTTTTGGCTGCTGATGGGAATTGCTAGAATGTGCTCCTGTGGACTGTTTACAAGATTAAGATTACCATGATGCAATTACCAATAGAGACAAGTCAGCAGGGCCTGATAAAATTCACCCTGGGGTACTTAAGGAACTAGTTGAAGCAATCTCAGAACTGTCAGTGATGATCTTTGAGAATTCATGGAGGATGGGCGAGGTCCCAGAGAACTGGGGAAGGGCAGATGTACCTATCTTAAAAAGGAGGGCAGGGAAGAGGACTTGGGGAATTAGAGACCATTCAATGTAACTTAGATACCTGGAAAGATGCTGGAACAAATTATTCATCAATCAGTTTGTAAGCATCTAGAGCAGTGGTTCCCAAACTTGTTCCGCCGCTTGTGAAGGGAAAGCCCCTGGCGGGCCGGGCCGTTTACCTGCCGCGTCCGCAGGTTTGGCCGATCACTGCTCCCGGTGGCCGTGGCAGGTAAACAGCCCGGCCCGGCCCGCCAGGGGCTTTCCCTGCACAAGCAGCGGAACAAGCTTGGGAACCACTGATCTAGAGGATAATAGGGTTATATGGAATCGCTAATATGGATTTGTCAACAAGTTATGCCAAATCAACCTAATTTTCACTTTTTGGCAGGGTTACAGGCATAGTGGATAGAGATGGGGAGCAGTGGCGTGATGCATCTTGATTTTTAAGGGTTTTGACACAATCCCATGTTGATATTCTCATAAGTAAACTAGGGAGACGTGTTCTAGATGAAATTACTATAAGGTGAGTGCACAACGGGTTAAAAGACTACACAGTAGTTATCAATGGTTCACTTTCTGGCATTTGCCCCCCCTCCTTGTGTCAGATGCCTGAACAATCTTTAAAAAGGAATACATATTTGGTTCTTAGCCTATATATTTTTTTTAATCTGCAAAGAGGTTATCCCTGTTTTTTGTGTGTTAAAAGTTCATTTAAGTATAACACCCCTCTGACAAACTTCCTGCTGTTTGCATCCTCCCATGAAATGCATGAGTTCTCACCAGAAGAGTGTTGTTAAAAATCTTCTCCATTGCAGTGTGACATGATGCTGTGTACAGCATGCTCTGCTTACTCTGTGCAGGAGAGAACAAGTCTTGGTACAGAAAGATACAACACTTATCAGGCTTCTGTATAAAACCCAAAATAGATTTACTTTCCCTTAAATGCTCCCAGAGCTCTTAAGGCCTGCTATTGTGCTACTTAATGAAGTGTAAGGATTTCATCGCATGTGTCAGCTGATAGTAGATAATGTGTGACTTCCCAAATTTCTCAATTGGACAAGCCATTTATTGATAAAAGCCTACAATATCCTTCAGTAGTAGTCTAGGATGTAGTATTTTGGCTCATCGTTGTAGAACACTTAGATCTTTTTAAGGGAGAGACTATTAGTAAAGCTGTTACAGTAGGGGAATGAGCTGCTATTCCTGTTTCTTTTAATTCCTGCATCCAGGTTAGTTTGCTGTTACACAAAAGCAAGTCACTTAACGTCTATGTTTTTATCTCATAAGAACACTGAGGCTCAAAGTGTGTAAACTGCTGAGATGATAGGAGCTTTATGTGCATATTTATTATCTCTGTTGGAGGGTTCTCAATTGAGTAATAGGAAGCTTGTAATTTGATCAAATGTCCTAGTTACGCATTAAAATCTCTTGCTTATGTTGACACCAGGATATTAAAGGTCTTGCACCTCAAGGGACATATGGGTGTAACCACACTGGTAGGATATCTGTGGGATACTCTATATAGTAATGAGACAGGCCCAAATCCCCAGCATTAAAACATGGAATCTAGCTAGTCATATACACCATGAACTCAACTCTTTAGAACATGTGGTTTTGCTCTAAAGTTCTATGTAAGGCCCAGTTTCAGAATCTTTCATAGGATAAGCTGGTGGCAATGTCTAAACTATGAAGGTCAAAGTTCATAAGAGTTGAAGGAAGTGTTTTCCCTTTTGTGAAAGCAACTGCTAGTTTGAACATCTTATTTTTAAAAATCACAAACTGCAAGGGGGGGGGGAGGGGAACACTTAGAATGAAGCCAAGCTGATCAAAACTTAGAATCTCCATTCTACAGGAAATTCCAACACCTCAAAATTTCCTTTCATTACAAATTGGAATAAAATGTCAATTTCCTCAGAAACAGTCTGAAAATTTTCTTTTTGGAAATATGGAAACAGCTCATTGAAGCACTTCATTTTGACTTTATATTATATATTTGTTGAAACGAAGCACTTAGACCTTGTTGAAATTTTCCGTTAAATACCCAGGAAACACTCCCATGAAACATTTCAGTTTTGCTGAACCAGGCTTTTCCAACAGAAAACTGTTCCATTAGAAAATTATTTTTGATCAGCTCTAGAATGAAACATGCAGAGCCAGTTTCTCAGCTGGGGAGTATTGTTATAGCTCCATTGAAGTAGCTGGCACTCAGAGTACCTAAAATAATACAATCTCTCTCGGGAATACTGACCTTAATTATTTTCAAGTTAATCCCCATTCCCACTTACACATCTAAAAAACACCTCTGAACCATCAGGAACATCTACTTTGTTATCCTCATGCTTCCCTCCTTTTGCATCTTGTCTCAATTTGATCTGTCAACTCTTTGGGTCAGGAATTATCACTAAGACTGCTTAGGTGGAAAGCACACCGGAGCTCTGATCCTGGTTGAATAAATCTAATTTATCTAAATATTTTTTTAACCATTCTTTCCCTATTTGGGCTTGCATTCCTTCCTCCTTGTTGTTAACATTAACTTTGTTAAGTATCTGGTCCCAATTTACCTTTTTAGTGAAGAATGAAGCAAAACAAGCATTAAATACCTCAGCCTTTTTGATGTTATCTGTTATTAGTTCTCTTGCCCCGCTAAGCGGAGGACCTACATTTTCCCCATAAAGAATATGGGCATCAGCAATTTACTTTAAACAATTCTACCCACTTTCCAGCAGGATGTTACACATCAGTACCGTATGTACTTTATACAATGAACTCTTCAATCCTGTGAAGTTTCCGTTTTATGGCTTTGACTAGCTCTGCTGCTTAGTTTAAAAAAAAAAAAATCATATTGTCCAAGCAACTGATTTAAAGGAGTGGCTTTTGGTTTATGCTGAAATGATTTATTCACATTGACAGAGACCATTTCCAGCACAATAATCTTAAAATATCAAAATAGTGAGAAAAATACGCCAAAAGAAAAACTGCTCCTAGAAATCTTGTTTGAAATACGGGACCATCTGACAGTGTGGCATTTTTTAACTGGGTTTCTATGTGCCATTGCAAGCCACTTTGGCCAAACATGAAGCAATGCAGTATTGTCCATATTCTCTTTACTCCAAGTTGATAAGGAAGTTACCTGCAATCTGTACTGAGCCATCTTCTCCAAGAAGAATATTCCCTGCTTTCACATCCCTGCAGAAAATAAAGCAACAATATGTATTACTTATTAATCAGAGATACTACAAACTATTTTGCCCACACACGACATAGGACTGGAATGTGGATTTGGCTGGGTGAGGGGATATTTTAGGGACCTGAAAGTCTCTTTATCCTTCATGACTTCCTCAGAAGCAGCTCCTCTCGTCCTTCTGGAGCAGTCCTGAAAGCAGCAGCAGCTCAGGTGTAGATCAATTTCAGGGCTGAACGCCACATGCTCACTCCCAAGTTAATGTTTCCAAGGTTCTTCCAAACACCAGCATGGGATATTTGCTTGACACCCCCCCCACCCACCACCAAAAAGCACACATCAAAATTAGACAAAAACTGCCCCGGGATAGGGATTCTAAATATACTTTTAGTAACAGTAATCTGGAGTTGACAGCATCATTTTGAAGAATATTTGAATAACGATTTAACATCCTGCCAATTGTGAATTTGTTCCTAGCAGTGGCCATCTTGAGAAGACATGTATTTGCATCAGTAGTGCAAGAGCGAAGTAGAGAGTGACCAGATTCCAATCTGCCTTAATCTAAGAATTTAAAGGCATATACATGGGAGCACTAATATATTAATATTAATTACTATTCTGCACTTTAAGCCAATTTTATAGCTTAATGGGATTCACAAGTTATTTATCAGAGGGGTAGCGTGTTAGTCTGAATCTGTAAAAAGCAACAGAGGGTCCTGTGGCACCTTTGAGACTAACAGAAGTATTGGGAGCATAAGCTTTCGTGGGTAAGAACCTCACTTCTTCAGATTCAGATTCTTCTTCACTTCTTGCATCTGAAGAAGTGAGGTTCTTACCCACGAAAGCTTATGCTCCCAATACTTCTGTTAGTCTCAAAGGTGCCACAGGACCCTCTGTTGCTTTTTACAAGTTATTTAGTGGCTGTTGCATTGTGCAGTATCAGTGACAAAGAATAAAACTTACTTCTATGAAGGTAGTATACCACCAGTGTTTACTGAACATCCTCAATACAGTAATACAATAGCTTCCCATATATTACAAGCCTGAAATAGGTTTGTGATAAAGCCCCATTTAGTTGCCCATCACTGATGTACAGTGGATACTAAAAAAGTTGTAATATTATAGTATGTAAGCGTGACTTGTTGAAAAAGGTCTTTGGGAAGTGAATTAATTACTTGTTAAGGATGCTGAATGGACAGGCATAGATAATCAAGTGTTCTAGTTACAGAGCAGGGACATCACAAGGCTGCAGCAGTACAAAGATTTGCCACTATGTGACTAAACCCAGACTTGGATGGGTTCTCTCCATGGATTATTCAATTCTCAGTGTGTCTGCTGAGACTGCCAATAAGGGGGCTACGTGCATTGGTGGCATAGCCATGTTGGTCTCAGGATATTAGAGAGACAAGGTGGGTGAAGTAATATCTTTTACTGGACCACCTTCTGCTGGTGAGAGCGAGCAGCTTTCAAGCTATGCAGGGCTCTTCTTAGGTCTGGGAAAGGTACTCAGTGTCACAGCTAAGTACAAGGTGGAACAGATCGTTTAGCATAAACAAATTCATAATTTTGCTAGACACTAAAATCATGGACTGAGTAGACACACTGGATTTATGGCTTATTACAACAATCTATAACCCTCTAACAACCCACCCCTAGCTGTGTCCCGTTCCCCACCCCCCCCAAACACACACTTCCCTTCCCCACTACGACTGGAGGGGTGTTAACTGGCCACTTCACCTTGAATGCTCTCTTACAATGTATTGACTATTCTATTGCCTCTCACCTACCCTCTCTCTAATAAGGGACTAGAGAGACAAGCTGGGTGAGGTAATATCTTTTATTGGACCAACTTTTGTTGGTGAGGGAAACAAGCTTTCGAACTACACAGAGCTCTTCTTCAGGTCTGGAAAAGGTACTAAGTGTCACAGCTAAACACAAGGTGGAACAGCTTATTTAGCATAAAATAGTTAATGCGTATTAATAGAACACTTCACCTTGAAAACTCCTCTCTTTCACCAACAGAAGTTAGTCCAATAAAAGAGACTACTTCACCCACCTGTCCCTCTAATATCCTAGGACCAACACAACTAGAACAAAACTAAACAATAACGGGGGTCATTCATAAGTGGGACAACTATCCACTGCAAGCTAGACAGACAGACCATCAACTCATTTCACCCAGGTCAAAGACTTAAGTTTGTTTGTGTGTACATATACATACCCACCCACACAAAGCTATTACCAAAAAGGAAACCAGTTTTCATAGTGAAGATGGGCATTATTTATGCACTTTTTCCTATAATTAAATCTCCACACAACATGGTCAAGAAAGCAGTATCATGCAAACAGATCAGCTTCTATATGCTAGAGACTTTAAGACCTCATTTTACAAACCTACGTTTATACAATTCCATTAATTCCAAAAAGTATCACAGCACTTTTTTGGGGGGAGGGAGGAGAGAAGGACAATAATGGGTTAAAAACCACGTTAAAAATATAGCTGTGTCATTTCCTCCCCCAAGCTCTTCTTGTAATATTGCAGTAAGAGGACAACATTGAAAATCCCAGTACAATTAGCATTTGAGAGAGTTGTTTACTCTTTTCTGTTTAAAGCAGTAAGAAATGAAGCCTTTCCTGCATTCGGTCACAGGCAAGCCCTCTTGGTGCATATGAAGATGGATTCCACCAGGATTCTGTCCCTAACAGCACCTGTAGCTAGGAAAGTTTAGAAGCTGCTAAAGGCTGGACTGCAAATGCCACCAGTTCGCTAGCTACGGATTTGGCCTTTGTTCAGCAAGAAGTGCATGCTAGATATATGCAAAGCCAGTTCCAGGAATCCCTCCTGGCACTTACCCATGTGCAGAGGTTGCTCAGTGAAGCCCTCTGGATAACTGGCGGAATAAGTCACTTCCTACAGCAAGTTCTCCAAGCCATTTCCTTCTGGCTGCCCCTGGGTCTCCCCCAAGACATACTGATTTACAACAACTTGCAGCTTACAATGGTGTTGGGGTAGGGGAGAGAAGGGGAGGGTTGTGTTTGGGAGGAACAGAATGGCATGCATGGCCCCATGTGGCTGGACCCACCTAATACAGGAAGAACTGGTACTCAATGGCTCTTACTAAGAATCCAGCACTGTACATGACAGTAGTTTTCAAGGTAAGATTGGTCCATCACTGGCTTGTGCAATGGTACAAAGCCTTTCATAGTTCACCCTATGGCTACACTGCATCACAGCTGGCTAACCCACTAAGTGGAATTTGATGTATATTCAATCAAGTACTAGAGATAAAACTTGGCTGACATTTATGAAGCAGAGTCAGCTAAGGGAGAAACATTAACGGTCATGCACTGTGTTATTTAGAAACCAGTTATGTTTCCATTTACACAGAAACAATTGGGTAACAAACTCCACGCAGACTCGGAGAATGCCAGATTGCCCCACCCTTGCCAAGATACGTTGCTGAATAATACTGGGGCATCCAGAGAGAATTAAGGCAGGCATTTAGAATGCATCTAGTAAAAACTTGAGCAGAAAAATCCTTCTATTCCTTGAATCCCCTAAGTTCTCATACATGCTTGTTAAGAGGTCTATTAAAATGGTGCTCTATGCCAGCAAGTTAAAAAAGTATGGATTGGATGAATGGACTATAAGGTGGATAGAAAGCTGGCTAGATTGTCAGGCTCAACGTCTAGTTGGCAGCCGGTATCAAGCGGAGTACCCCAGGGGTCGGTCCTGGGGCCAGTTTTGTTCAACATCTTTATTAATGATCTGGATGATGGGATGAATTGCACCCTCAACAAGTTTGCAGATGACACTAAGCTGGGGGGAGAGGTAGATACGATGGAGGGTAGGGATAGGGTCCAGAGTGACAAACAAATTAGAGGATTGGGCCAAAAGAAATCTGATGACGTTCAACAAGGACAAATGCAGAGTCCTGCACTTAGGAAAGAAGAATCCCATGCACTGTTACAGGCTGGGGTCCGACTGGCTATGCAGCAGTTCTGCAGAAAAGGACCTGGGGGTTACAGTGGACGAGAAGCTGGATATGAATCAGTAGTGTGCCCTTGTTGCCAAGAAGGCCAACTGCATATTGAGCTGCATTAGTAGGAGCATTGCCAGCAGATTGACAAAAGTGATTATTCTGCTCTATTCGGCACTGGTGAGGCCACAGCTGGAGTATTGCATCCAGTTTTGGTCCCCCCAACTACAGAAGGGATGTGGACAAATTGGAGAGAGTCCAGTGGAGGGCAATGAAAATGATTAGGGGGCTGGAGCACATGACTTCTGAGGAGAGGCTGAGGGAACTGGGGTTATTTAGTCTGCAGAAAAGAAGAGTGAGGGGGGATTTGATAGCAGCCTTCAACTACCTGAAGGGGGGTTCCAAAGAGGATGGAGCTCGGCTGTTCTCAGTGGTGGCAGATGACAAAAGCAGCAGCAATGGTCTCAAGTTGCAGTGGGGGAGGTCTAGGTTGGCTATCAGGAAACACTATTTCACTAGGAGGGTGGTGAATCACTGGAATCGGTTGCCTAGGGAGGTGGTGGAATCTCCATCCTTTTTAAGGCCCAGCTTGACAAAGCCCTGGCTGGGATGAGTCCTGCTTTGAGCAGGGTATTGGGCTAGATGACCTCCTGAGGTCTCTTCCAACCCTAATCTTCTATGATTTTAAGAGGAGAGTGATAGCAAGGCACTTCCTCCCCCCATCATGTTACCACAGAGGCTCAGTCTCACATGGCTTACTCCTCCTCCTCCTCTGAAGACCAGGCTTGCTCTGCATCATCCTCCTCCTCCCATCCACTCAGTGACGACAGTACCAAGAGCGCCAGCAGGTCTCTGGCCGCAGCGAACGCCTCCAGAGTGGACAGCTCTGCGATCGTGCTGGCGCTGCGCTGTCCCTTCGGTGTCGACTGCTCAGCTAGGACCGGACTCAACGGCGTCTGCGAACGGGCCGGAGGCAATGATGCCACCTGCGATGCTGAGGCAGAGGAGCAGCGTGACTTAGGTTGCACCCTGCTCTGCTCTCCATGCCTGGCCTTCAAAGTAGGGGAACGCTTCCTCTCTGCCAGATGCTTCTTATGCATCTTTCTCGGCACCAGGGAGGGCAAATGGTGCCAGGACTCCCATATGGCAGGAGGAGCACTCCGTACCGATGCGGAGGTACTCTGTGCCGCGTCTGACTGGAAGGTCTGAGAGCTGCTTCCATCAATAGGAACTCTAACTTGGCCTCCCAGTCCTCCTTCACATGGGGTTTAAATTTGTGGCACATCTATACAGCGATGTGCAACATGAGCCTCACCCAAGCACCTCAGGCAACAAAAAATGCAGGTCACTCAAAGGCACAGGGCTTGAAGCCCAGTGACCAGTGACAGAAGCATGCCTCGGCACTGGAAACAGATGAAACTCTACTGACGGAGAAGCACTAAACAACTATTTACACTCTCACTATACACAATATGAAGAAACGAAGAACAACAAAGACCACTGAGAACAGCTTGCCACAGCAAGGAAAGCTGTCCCAGCAACTGTCATAGGTGGTAAGAAGGAATGAAGGGGAGCAGGGTCGGTTAGGCCCCTTATACCAGCACTACAAGGGCACAGCACCAGGGGGCGCCAGAAACATCCCAATGGGTATCACCGAGGGAAAAATTTCTGGCGACTGTGCTCAGGGTGCACCCGCACCTACAGTGGAATCGACATGTGTAAGCACTCGAACACCACAGAAAGTGTGTTATAAATACACAGTCATGTAACAGAAAACCTACAGGGAAAGGATTCTTCACTTGCAGCACGACAAGTTATACAAGCCAATCAAATGCTTGTCTTCTTGGCAAATGCTTGTCTCCCCACCTCCACAGACCACAATAGGTAGAGATGGATGAGACCTATCACAAGAAATAATCAAGCCCATCCTCCCTGCAAAGGGAGGTTCTAATCCCAATAAAGGACATACAAGATATTAATACGATACCATGGCTTATTTTAGCTGAAATGTATCACTTCTTTCAGTGGATCCATGCTGTGTGGTACAACTGTTTTTTCTCATACCGTACTGAGAGTGAGATTAGTGCCATAGCTGACTTTTTATTAAAATGTTTTAAGTACAGAGTTCCAGCACAAGAGACTTTTCCATCTATCCTTAGCATACAGAATAGGCAGAGGTTATGGAAATTTGAAAAAATAAAACAGAGAGGAGCTGGTGGTACTTTGTACAAAATCAGGTACCAACAGCTGCCCCAACAAGTCTTACGCCTAACAAGGATCTCTAGTCACAAACTAGAGATCTTATAAAAGGGAAAGAGTACCAAACAAATCAGTTCTAGCTGGATTAAAATATGCCTCAAAAGCCACACTGCACCATCTCAGGATTATTTGAGTAGCTATAAGACATACTGAATTGCTCATGTAGTGAAAAAAAAGTTGCAAAAATTGTATTATAATAATTCATACTGTGAATGCTGCTGTGTCTGTCAGACACAGAAGGTGATGCACCGAAAGGTCTAGTAGTGTCTGCATCTGGAATTCTAGATTAGAAGGGGACAATAGATAGGTCGCAATTTTACTGTTCAGGATCTTGTTACAATTCCTGCTGTTTTCTACGGAATCTTATTACTCACTTTTAAAAGTTTATTTTTCTTCCATGCCACCACTAGCTAGTGGCTAATGCAAGGGACTGGGAGCCCAGAAGCATGGTTTCTATTCCCAGGTCTGAGACCAAGTAGCTGTATGACCTTGGGGAAGTCACAAACCCTTGGTGCTCCAGCTATAAAACAGGGTAAGTTACCTCACAGAGCTATTGTGAAGCACAACAGATTAGTGTGAAAAGTGGTGTGTGGTGCAAGCACAGAATACCTATAATTAAGTCTGCGAGTCAGTCATGGAAGTCACGGATTCCGAGACTTTTCAGGACCTCCGTGACTTCTGCAGTAGCTGGTGCAGCTGGCCCAGGGCTGCCTGAGCAACTCGGGTGGTCCCCGGGCCAACCACACTGACTGCTGCTGGAGCAGTCTCGAGCCACCGTGCCCCTTCCTCCTCCCCAGCAGCAGCAGGAGGAATGTGTGTGTGGGAGGGGGCTCAGGGCTGAGGCAGGGAGTTGGGGTGCGGGAGGGAGTGAAAGTTCTGGGCAGCACTTACCGGGGAGGGGAGGGGGATGGAGCTCCCTGGAAGCGGCAACGTGTCCCTACCTTGGTTCCTAGGCGAAGGTGTGGCCAGGCAGCTCTGCGCACAGCCTTCACCTGCAGGCACTGCCTCCACAGCTCCCACTGGCTGTGGTTCCTGGCCAATGGGAGCTGCAGAGCAAGTTCTCAGAGCTGAGGCAGCGTGCAGAGACCCCCCCCCCCCCGGCTGTGCCTCTGCCTAGGAGCCGCAGGGACATGCCAGCCACTTCCAGGAGCCAGGTAGGGAGCCTGACAACCCTCTTGCCCCCGCAACACACCCGGGCCGCCCCCTGCCCCAGAGCACCTGCAGTGCCCCCAGGCCGCCCCCTGGCCCAGAGCCAAGTTTTACTCAGGGGTATATAGTACAAGTCACAGACAGGTCACGGGATGTGAAGTTTTGTTTACGGCCCATGACCTGTCCATGACTTTTACTAAAAATACCCATGACAAACATATAGCCTTACCTATAACTGACATTTGGTGAGAAACGGAGGGGAAGGGGAGAGTGAAACATGCTTCCATCATCACACCCTACTGGAATAATCAGGCTATTTTAAATGAAATTTAACCGATACTCCCTGCCACCCAGCAGGGGGCTTCTGCCCAGGTGTTCCTGAAAGCTGAGTTTCCATGTCACAGTCCAAAGGCTAGAAATAGACTGGGAAATTCTCCTGCGTTCATCCACTGAATTCTTGGATTTCCTGATCTCATTTCCTCTATAGCAATTGCAATAGAGGGCGAGCACAAAGCTTCTTTAACAACTACTACAAACGGTTACATAAATCAACGAGAAAGCATACTGTGGAGTCACAACGTCTGCTTCTTACCTCTAGGGAGCCAAATAATTTTGCAGTGCCCAGTCTCAGGCACTAGTAATGGATGAGAGATTCCAGGTTTGAGCTTGGTTTGCATTTCAAAACCTAATGTCAGATTTAGGTTATGTAAATGGCTGGATATACTTGCTGATGTGGCAATACGGATATATATACTACGGGGCTCCAATGCTCATTTAAAAACACATTCCTAACTCCTGTCTGTTTATCTGTGAAAATTGAGGGACAGAAGCAGGAGGAGGCACTTCCCAGTTCTCAACCTCCTTCCCCAAAAGCTGGAAGTAGCTCTCAGGCTAGGCCAAAGTAGTGAGAGGGGAAGGAAGTTCCCTTGATTTATAATTGAATTGAATGTTTACACATGTAAAGGGACCTTTAAAATGGAAACAGTCATCCTTTGAGCCACTGATCTTAAATCAGTGTTGCTTTCCAGGTTTCCATTGCACGTTACATTTCTCCCTCTGGTGCAACAATCAGAGACTCACTGACTGCTGAATGGTCTCTCTCCTATGTAAAAAGCTTTACAAGATTTCTGTTTTTAATAGAAGAGAGGATACAATGTGGCCTTGTCAAGGCTGCTTCCCCACTCTGAACTTTAGGGTACAAACGTGGGGGCCTGCATGAAACTTCTAAGCTTAACTACCAGCTTAGATCTGGTCCGCTGCCACCACTCCCAAATGTGCTAATTCCCTTCCGTGGGTAGCCTTGAGAGACTCTTCACCAATTCCCTGGTGAATACAGATCCCTTGGATCTTAAAACAAGGAGAAATTAACCATCCTCCTCCTTTCTCCCACCAGCTCCTGGTAGATCAAGATCCAACCTCCTTGGATCTACAAGAAAAAATCAATCAGGTTCTTAAAAAGAAGGCTTTTAATTAAAGAAAAGGGTAAAAATCATCTCTGTAAAATCAGGATGGAAAATAACTTTACAGGGTAATCAAACTTAAAGAGCCCAGAGGAATCCCCTCTAGCCTTAGGTTCAAAGTTACAGCAAACAGAGGTAAACACCCTAGTAAAAGGTACATTTACAAGTTGAGAAAACAAAGATAAAAACTAACATGCCTTGCCTGGCTGTTTACTTACAAGTTTGAAATATGAGAGACTTGTTCAGAAAGATTTGGATTCATGTCTGGTCCTTCTTAGTCCCAAGAGCAAACCACCACCAAAACAAAGAGCACAAACAAAACCCTTCCCCCCACCAAGATTTGAAAGTATCTTGTCCCCTTATTGGTCCTTTGGGTCAGGTGTCAGCCAGGTTACCTGAGCTTCTTAACCCTTTACAGGTAAAAGGATTTTGGAGTCTCTGGCCAGGAGGGATTTTATAGTACTGTACACAGGCGGGCTGTTACCCTTCCCTTTATAGTTATGACAGGCCTATTATACATTTACACCTTCTATCCAAAGCCATTTCTGTTACAGACTTGTGAAATTTCAAGTGTATATTACTAAACTAATATAGTAAGTGGCCTATTTCTCATGCTTTAATGGAATTCTGTGATGGATGGAATAAAAATACAAACACCATTTTCCCCATCCTGGAAACACTATAGTCCAGTAAGTATAGAGCCTGGAAAGAATAGCAACCTGGAATAATTCAGGAACCTTCATTGACTTTGGGTTTAAGGGATCCCCAATTAAGTAACTCAGTTACACTAAGGAGAGAAAATCTGGTTCATTATGATGAAACATGGGTATTATTAATCTTAAAACAGTCTTTGAAGTGGTTTATTCACTGTAGACATGCTGTACTGTAAATGGAAAATGAGATGAAGATTGCTTATTGAATCCACTGCTTTATTGACTAGAATGATGTGGGAAGACTCATCTATATTGGGTAACAGCGTTGACAAATCAGAAGATGCCTTAAATAAGGCAGTGATGACATGAAGTGAACGATCCTTCCATTTCTAAAATTGAAAAACGTGGTTGCGTGTTTCACCTGCAATAACTAACAGTTGCTGTGATGCAAGTAGAGGATGGAGATGATCCACTCAAGGTCTCTCCCAAATAATTCTAACAACTCAGGAACTGCTAAAAATGACACTAGTTTTATATCCTACTAAGTAATCTCTCTACAGACCACTGAATTCCAAGACACAATCAGAGCTGAACCCACACAACAAGTTTGAAAGTTGTCCTGGTTACTATTTCATGCATTTCATGATAGATTTTTCTCCATTCATTACTAAGCAGCTTGATTTACCAAGTACTGAGGAGGAAATTCAAACAAGCTTTCTTGCTTTTAAATTTCCTAGTAACAAGTATGACTACAAAGAACAAAGAAAAGGAGAATCAGTAAGATTAAGATCTTTCATATCTCCCTGCAAGCATCGCGCTCAGGCTCATGACAAAGGTCTGAAGTGAAGAACAAAAAAGTAGTGTGGAGCTCATTTCCTAAACACAAATAAAATGCTTTGATAATTCCAGCACTCACAGTAATGGTGAAGCACATGACACTTAGGCCAGGGATCACAATGGAAAGGTAAGCAGTGCTGGAAGTGGTCCAAGTAGGGTGACCAGACAGCAAATGTAAAAAAATCGGGATGGGGGTGGGGGGAAAAAAGGAAAAAGACCCCAAAATCGGGACTGTCCCTATAAAATCGGGACATCTGGTCACCCTGGTCTGAGCCTGAAGTACCAAAGTGAGATTTATATTGAGTAGACCTTCTAGGTTTTACAAACTGCACAGACACAGTGGTATCTGATCAGCCTTCTTTCTTACACACTTTTATCAGCAGTGACAATTAATGTCATTAGGCTTCAGAGCTATCATCACTTCCCTTGAAGTGGATAAGGGCACTCTTCACAGGAACTATTGTTTCTGGCTGTCTGCAGCCTCAGGCAAATGTCATTGTCTCAGGTTTACCTATGGTTCATACTGGAAGGTTGTCTGAGACCATGCAGGTTAGGCACTTATTAAAAATGAATTCCAAGATGATAAAGTACAAGTTGTCGCCACCAGGACAGAGCACTAGCTTGTTAAGTCACCACAATTTGATCTAATTTGGTTCCTGCTCTTGGACACAGAGATGCAACAGTGCCATGTGCCCTCTTATGACAGATACTGTGCTAGACATTCTGTGAAGCTGTGCTAGATATTCTGGGATCTGTTCTTCCCTACAATGATTGCTTAAGGCTGTAAACAAAAATTCTCATAGTTTTGGATAAAGTTTTCAAATAAAACAGAAATGAGCAATTTATAATGAGCTAACAGTTACTGCTGTCCCTCATTCTTACTGAGGGAGACAATGACTAAATCCCATGAGAAGTGTGACAATCCAGGTTTCTGTGAATTTAGAGTCCTTGAAGGGCACCATATTGACAGCACTGGCTACCAGCAACCTCTGTTTGTCCACAGAACAAATGTTGCTTATCGATCTGCCTCACCCCAGACCTAGAACAGCCTTGGCGGGTGGCAAGGTAGTTCAGTTTCCATTCCCCTTCAGACACTTGTCTCTCGAGCCCGACTGTGCACCAGTCGCAGTAGATTTCTATATAGGCACTTTCCTACTGGATACTGGGTTTTGGCATGATACCAGCTCATTTCCCATAGGCTACAGAATGGCCATAAAATAGTAACAGCTTTCAGCCACTACCAACTTGGCCTGGTTTCAAACTGGCAATTAGAGATGAAAGGCTCCATATCGTGTTACCAATCCCTTGAGCTATTCAGTTCCCATTGGGTTTGTCTTTTTTCAAATGCATTCACTAAAACAAATTTGTAGTGCCGGAAAAAAAAAAGTTACACTATCGTTACTAAAATAACAACTACAGCACTTAACAGTCTCCATGGCAATTATAAGAATACTGGGATCCAGTTTTACTGCACCACCTGCCAGCAGACCTGTCAATGCATTACTCAGCTACAAGGAAATGAAGTTGGTATACAGAGTTCTGCCAATACACTTCCAGTGCCACCTTCACATTAACCCCTACCAGAGCCAGTTTCCTGCAATCAGGATATCACGTAGGTATTTGTCCAATTTATTGCAGCTGTAGTCACTTAGAAAGGTGCAATCTTTGACTACTATTCTCAGCCACAAACCAAATTTTTCAGCTGTGACTTAGTTGAAGTTAGTTGTAATGTAGGCAGGGAAGTTAAAAAGAATGGATTGTTAACCTCAGTCTCTCTTTAGCTCCCTCACATGTGCACCCCCACAACCTCCACTCGGCGTTCTCCCATTCATCTGGCAAGCACCTATTAAGTCTCCTCTTTGATTTCCTTCACTGCATTTTTCCTCTTCCTTCGTGCGCCCTCCCCAAGTCAGGAGACCAAGCCACCTCATTTGGCGTGATCAGGAACTGTGTTTCTTCTTCACAACATTCAGTTGGACACCATGG
Organism: Malaclemys terrapin pileata; assembly: GCF_027887155.1. NCBI lineage: Eukaryota > Metazoa > Chordata > Testudines > Emydidae > Malaclemys > Malaclemys terrapin. Next base: position 274,684,987 of record NC_071506.1, read on the forward strand.
CACTCTCCCCTACAAGACTGATAATTTTGAAGAGGGGGAATATTTTCAAGATAACTGATTGCCCTGCATCAGTGTATATGGGCAGCTTCAACAAAGACCACCACAGGTGCTGCCTCTACAGGTAAAGATGAGCCAGCAAGTGAATGCCTAAATGTACTGGTGCCTGTTTTCGATGCAAGGCCAATATTTTCAATATATATAATTTTTAGCCACTTGCTGAACCTTTGCATATTTGGAAAACATTATTTGACTAAAGAATTCTGTGATTCTCAGATCCTGAAAAGTCTTAATTTACATATGAGTATTTGTGATTTATCATTTCGCCTGGGTTGAAATTTCAATTACACAACAGTTAATCATGAACAGAAAAATAATTTCAATTAAAATAGGGAGAAAGACAAAGAGACGCTGAAGGAGTTAATCAGCATGATTCATTTGTCAGGTTGCCATAAAAAGCGTCACCTGAAAAAGAATTAAACTTAACTTTGACTAATTCATTGTAAGTTCAGTAATTTCAAAAGCTCTGTGGTTACTTTTGCTTTAGTTACATATTGCATGGAGTCATCCATCAAACTCCCAGACATCTGATAATCCCCGATCATATACACAGAAGAATCAGAGTCCAAATCAGGAGAGGTGCAAAATATCTACAGCATTATCTGGAACTGACCTGTCAGCTTAGTCACAAAATGGGCTTGTCTCGCTTGTTTGACTTCTGTGGAAACTTCATCGGGTGCAGTCCTGAAGCCCTGCTCATGAAAGCAATCCCACGGATATCAGATTGCTCACACAATGGCTGCAAAATTTGGCCCTTAATCTTTAGCACACTGGCTAGTTCTCAGGTGTTTAATACTTTAGACACTGGGTAGATTCTTAGGGTTTCAGATAGTCAGTGGGGTCACTGTGCTAGAAAGGGAGGATTGACTTCTGGCTATAGAGGTCAAATAAGGACAAGAATGGATGTATGCAGTAAGACATGGCCAAGTGCAGATGAGTGTATCACATAGACTGTCTGCTTCTGCCTCTGGGGTACTGGAAGTGGTGCCTCATGCTTTAGGAGGCAAACAGGAAGTGTGGCTTCTGCTATTTGAAACCTACAAGGAATTGACAAACTAGTGATGTTAAGGTTGAGAAGCAACTGGAGAAATAAGCTGTATTTTTAAAAGGCATCTCATTAAAGTGCAGCCAACCTTTACTGACATGTACCACTTTTCCCTTTGCTTTTCAGATGGTAAGCTCTGTGGGCAAGGGACTCTGCTAGGTAACTTAATTTCCCCATTTAAGAAGGCACATTATATATATATTCAGCTGATATACTTTTTAAATATTCAGTCTCTACTTATTTTACAGCAATAGCTGTTTGTCCTCTGATTAGGTCAAAAGTTCCCAAAGTCATAGAATCATAGAATATCAGAGTTGGAAGGGACCTCAAGAGGTCATCTAGTCCAACCCCCTGCTCAAAGCAGGACCAATTCCCAGCTAAATCATCCCAGCCAGGGCTTTGTCAAGCCGGGCCTTAAAAACCTCCAAGGAAGGAGACTCCACCACCTCCCTAGGTAACGCATTCCAGTGTTTCACCACCCTCCTAGTGAAATAGTTTTTCCTGATATCCAACCTGGACCTCCCCCACTGCAACTTGAGACCATTGCTCCTTGTTCTGTCATCTGCCACCACTGAGAACAGCCGAGCTCCATCCTCTTTGGAACCCCCCTTCAGGTAGTTGAAGGTTGCTATCAAATCCCCCCTCATTCTTCTCTTCTGGAGACTAAACAATCCCAGTTCTCTCAGCCTCTCCTCATAAGTCATGTGCTCCAGACCCCTAATCATTTTTGTTGCCCTCCGCTGGACTCTTTCCAATTTTTCCACATCCTTCTTGTAGTGTGGGGACCAAAACTGGACACAGTATTCCAGATGAGGCCTCACCAATGTCGAATAAAGGGGAACGATCACGTTCCTCGATCTGCTGGCAATGCCCCTACTTATACAGCCCAAAATGCCGTTAGCCTTCTTGGCAACAAGAGCACACTGTTGACTCATATCCAGCTTCTCGTCCACTGTGACCCCTAGGTCTTTTTCAGCAGAACTGCTACCTAGCCATTCGGTCCCTAGTCTGTAGCAGTGCATGGGATTCTTCCGTCCTAAGTGCAGGACTCTGCACTTGTCCTTGTTGAACCTCATCAGGTTTTTTTCTGCCCAATCCTCTAATTTGTCTAGTTCCCTCTGTATCCGATCCCTACCCTCTAGTGTATCTACCACGCCTCCTAGTTTAGTGTCATCTGCAAACTTGCTGAGAGTGCAGTCCACACCATCCTCCAGATCATTAATAAAGATATTAAACAAAACCGGCCCCAGGACCGACCCTTGGGGCACTCCACTTGAAACCGGCTGCCAACTAGACATGGAGCCATTGATCACTACCCGTTGAGCCCGACGATCTAGCCAGCTTTCTATCCACCTTACAGTCCATTCATCCAGCCCATACTTCTTTAACTTGGTGGCAAGAATACTGTGGGAGACAGTATCAAAAGCTTTGCTAAAGTCAAGAAATAACACATCCACTGCTTTCCCCTCATCCACAGAGCCAGTTATCTCATCATAGAAGGCAATTAGGTTAGTCAGGCACGACTTCCCCTTCGTGAATCCATGCTGACTGTTCCTGATCACTTTCCTCTCCTCTAAATGTTTCATAATTGATTCCTTGAGGACCTGCTCCATGATTTTTCCAGGGACTGAGGTGAGGCTGACTGGCCTGTAGTTCCCCGGATCCTCCTTCTTCCCTTTTTTAAAGATGGGCACTACATTAGCCTTTTTCCAGTCATCTGGGACCTCCCCCGATCGCCATGAGTTTTCAAAAATAATGGCTAATGGCTCTGCAATCTCACCCGCCAACTCCTTTAGCACCCTCGGATGCAGCGCATCCGGCCCCATAGACTTGTGCACGTCCAGTTTTTCTAAATAGTCCCGAACCACTTCTTTCTCCACAGAGGGTTGGCCACCTTCTCCCCATACTGTACTGCCCAGTGCAGCAATCTGGGAGCTGACCTTGTGCGTGAAGACAGAGGCAAAAAAATCATTGATTACATTAGCTTTTTCCACATCCTCGGTCACTAGGTTGCCTCCCTCATTCAGTAAGGGGCCCACACTTTCCTTGACTTTCTTCTTGTTGCTAACATACCTGAAGAAACCCTTCTTGTTACTCTTAACATCTCTTGCTAACTGCAACTCCAAGTGTGATTTGGCCTTCCTGATTTCACTCCTGCACGCCTGAGCAATATTTTTATACTCCTCCCTGGTCATTTGTCCAATCTTCCACTCCTTATAAGCCTCTTTTTTGTGTTTAAGATCAGCAAGGATTTCACTGTTTAGCCAAGCTGGTCGCCTGCCATATTTACTATTCTTTCTACACATCGGGATGGTTTGTTCCTGCAACCTCAATAAGGATTCTTTAAAATACAGCCAGCTCTCCTGGACCCCTTTGCCCTTCATGTTATTCTCCCAGGGGATCCTGCCCATCTGTTCCCTGAGGGAGTCAAAGTCTGCTTTTCTGAAGTCCAGGGTCCGTATTCTGCTGCTCTCCTTTCTTCCTTGTGTCAGGATCCTGAACTCGACCATCTCATGGTCACTGCCTCCCAGGTTCCCATCCACTTTTGCTTCCCCTACTAGTTCTTCCCTGTTTGTGAGCAGCAGGTCAAGAAAAGCTTTGCCCCTAGTTGGTTCCTCCAGCACTTGCACCAGGAAATTGTCCCCTACACTTTCCAAAAATTTCCTGGATTGCCTGTGCACCGCTGTATTGCTCTCCCAGCAGATATCAGGGTGATTAAAGTCTCCCATGAGAACCAGGGCCTGTGATCTAGCAACTTCTGCTAGTTGCCAGAAGAAAGCCTCGTCCACCTCGTCCCCCTGGTCTGGTGGTCTATAGCAGACTCCAACCACGACATCACCCTTGTTGCTCACACTTCTCAACTTTATCCAGAGACTCTCAGGTTTTTCTGCAGTATCATACCGGAGCTCTGAGCAGTCATACTCCTCTCTTACATACAACGCAACTCCCCCACCTTTTCTGCCCTGCCTGTCCTTCCTGAACAGTTTATATCCATCCATGACAGTACTCCAGTCATGTGAGTTATCCCACCAAGTCTCTGTTATTCCAATCACATCATAGTTCCCTGACTGTGCCAGGACTTCCAGTTCTCCCTGCTTGTTTCCCAGGCTTCTTGCATTTGTGTATAGGCACTTAAGATAACTCAACGATCGTCCCTCTTTCTCAGCATGAGACAGGAGTCCTCCCCTGTTGCGCTCTCCTGCTTGTGCTTCCTCCCAGGATCCCATTTCCCCACTTACCTCAGGGCTTTGGTCTCCTTCCCCTGGTGAACCTAGTTTAAAGCCCTCCTTTAGGGCGGCTCTGCCAATGGCCTGGTGTCAAGGTTGGCCAGATGTGCTACTTACATTTATTCTACTGTACTGTGACTAAATGTATATAGACAATTTTCTGCTAGGTGTGATATATGACTCAAGTGTTCCAGCTACATTTGTGTAATTGACTGAACAAACATTTCGTTGTGCTAGATATTTAAAAAATAAGAGCGCAAGTAGCTAACAGAAGGCTTGTACTCCACAGCCCTGACCTGATTTCACACCCTGCTTTATATCTGCACTCAGAAGCCCCATGTTACAAGCATCTTTCAGGTGGCAGTGATCACCAGATGGATTTCCTCCAGAACCAGTAGATCTTTGGTCAGCTCAAAAAGTTAGTTACATTAAACACTTCCTATCAGAACTGCAGCCGCAAACCTTTCTTCCCGCATAAGAACATATGAATGGCCATAATGAGTCAGACCAAAGGTCCATCTAGCCCAATATCCCGTCTTCCAACAGTGGCCAATGCCAGGGACTTCAGAGGGAACGAACAGAACAGGTAATAATCAAGTGATCTATCACATACTGCCCATTCCTAGCTTCTAGTAAACAGGATAGGGACACCATCCCTGCCCATCCTGGCTAATAGCCATTGATGGACATATTCTCCATGAATTTGTCTAGTTCCTTTTTGAACCCTGTTATAATCTTGGCCTTTCCAACATCCTCTGGCAAGGAGTTCCACAGGCTGACTCTGTGTTGTGTCATGAAATACTTCCTTATGTTTGTTTTAAACCTGCTGCCTATTAATTTCATTGAGGGGGGAGAGGGAGGCGCCTAGTTCTTTTGTTTCTCACAGGTACATTGCTTTCTTCCTGCAACCAGTATGAAATCCTCTCTTTACAATGCAGATGGGACACGCGCCAAAACCTTGCCTTTGTAGTTGGTCAGTCATCCTTCCACCTAGCTCTACAGTAGAACTTTCCAGACTGCTTTGCCCCACATGCTGCTGGTATCACTCTACTTTCAGTGTGTGTATTCTCTTGTGGCGGCATTATGAGATAGCTGTCCAGATTTTCCCAGAATGTACAGACACAAACCAGATTCTGAGTGTGGTACTTGTGACTCATGGTTGTGGACATAAAGATGCAGCAATGACAAAGCGCAACCAAGTTTGCTGTATTTAATTCAGGACATTGACCTAACTAATTAGAAAAGTACAATGGTATTTGTGGTGTAACTGGATCCAAAATGGATACAGCACATTTGGCTCCACGCGCCAAATGTTTCATGGAAATCAGTTTTCTGTCAATTGCACTAAAAATGTCCACGCAATGCCCCAAAGAATCTTTACCATAGTTACTTTCATACTATTCATTACAAGTCAAATGAAGAGACCATCATGTCTTTTTAATGCAGAGTACTTCTGTTTGGGACTGGTACAATTGCTGCTGGAATACCATGTCCAATTCTGGCACCCATAATTCAAGGACGTTAATAAATTGGAGAAGGTTCAGAGAACAGCCAAAAGAATGATTAAAGGAGTTGAAAACCTGCCTTATAGTGACGGACTCAAGGAGCTCAATCTATTTGTTAAGCTAAAGAAGGTTAAGGGGTGACTTGATTGCAGTCTATAGATAGCTACACAGGGAACAAATATTTAATAATGGGCTCTTCAATCTAGCAGAGAAAGGTATAAAAATAATCCAATGGCTGGAAGCTGAAGCTAGGCAAATTCAGAAACAAGGCATAAATTTTTAACGGTGAGAGTAATTAACTGCTGGAGCATTTTACTAAAGGCCAAGGTGGATTCTCTATCACCGATCATTTTTAAATCCAGATTGGATGCTTTTCTAAAAGATCTGTTCTAGGAATTATTTTGGGGCAGTTCCATGACCTGTGTTAAACTGTAGGTCAGACTAGAACTAGATCGTAATAGTACCTTCTGGCCTTAGAATCCATGAATCTATGAAAAGTAATTCCTACAAAAAAACACCTAATTTTAAATAACGGCAGTGACAATATTAGTCGTGCGTGTTAATAAGATTATACTGAAAAATTACCAGCTTCAGACCACCAGCTAAACAGATCTATAGAAATGTCCAGCAGAGCGTGTTTTTGCCATTTACCTAAAATGTTGGTAAATGTTTTCAGTTTTTGACCAAAAAAAACTTTCAAACATCAAAAACAGCTTTCAAAACCTAAACTCTCATTTTTAATTTTGGGTTTTCATCAAGCCACAAAGTTTTGATGGAGATTTTGGAAAACCTGAATATTTTTAATATTTTCCTGAGAAAAATTAACTTCTTTTGACCAGCTCTACTAGTCACCCAACTGAAGTAGAAATGACATTATCCCAGCACTACAAGAGTAATATGTATGAGTGTACCAAAGCAGCAGGAAACCAGTATCTTCCCCAAACCCATGCATTCTCCAACATAGACTGTTCTCCAGCAGAGACCTCATGACTGGAATGAGGTTGTTAATTTCATTCTCTTTACCTTACAGGCTACACTGACTCGCATCCTCCTTCTTCTGTTCCCAAAGTAAGCCAAGCCCAGCATAATCAAGAAGAAGAGTGTTAATATGGGATTCTCATTACAAAGGTAAGAGGGTTTTCTTTTCTCCTTCACTTAGATGAAGGGAGACAATTATCCAGTTTTAAAACTTTCTGGAATCTTGTACAAGACACTATCTGATATGAAGTTGTACTGTAAAGGTTGCAACTAGTCTTTTATTATAGGTGGGTCTGGAGCAGCACTACCTATTAAGGATGCCCTTCGCTTCCTATTATCAGACTGTTTCCAATTGCTCATAAAACGTGGGTTGAAGTTTTCCATGCTATGTCAGGCTGAAGGTTTTGGAAAATTTTAGCCAAAATGGTTCAGCCGCTTCTGAGAATGAGTCTAAGGGGGAAAAAATGCCATTTTGCCCATATTAAATTCTAGAGACTTCTTTTCTTTGAAATTCTCTAGCACCTCTGTGCTCTGGAGCAGGGATGTGAAATTCAGCAGGGGATAGCCTTAGTGTTAGGTATGTGCCTTTTGCTATTCCCGTGAAAATCTGCCCTAATCCGGCCAAGTTATAAACCTCTGAAAGTCTGTTTGTACATGCTCAGTAGAGACTTGCTAGAGCAGTGGTTTTCAACCTTTTTGAATGTGCAGACCCCTAAAAAATTTCAAGTGGAGGTGTGAACCCTTTGGAAATCTTAGTCTGTGGACCTCCAGGGGAGCACAGGTTGAAAACCATTGTGCTCAAGCTTGCTATCAGCTAACGACTATGAAGATTCCATCTGCACTGAGCAAGCTCCATCTTCTTGCAGCTCCTACATGTTACCAACTGTGCATGTGCCATTCCTACAGCATGACTGAGCATGCTCCAGCCCAAGGCGAGGGGCTCAGGATGACTTTCCCTGTAACTGCTGCTCCAGGCCAGGGAGCCTGTCTCTCTTTGTACTCTCAATGACACCATGCTAGCACCCAAGCAGCATGGAGGAGGAAGCAGTCTGACTTGAATGCCTAGGGGACAAAGGCCAGGCCAGGAGAGCGGGAAAGAATTACACTGGGACAAGGAGTCTGGTGAGACTGGGACTGGAGAGCAGAGAAAAACTGACTGGGAGTGAAGAGGGGGAGGCTGGGACTGGAAGCTGAGGGAGAACACCGGGGGGGGGGGGGGGGGTGAAATGTGACTAGAAGACAGTGTGGGAAACAGGGTGGGGGGGGGGGAAGGAGACATACGACAAGGGTATGGGGGGGGAAACTGGGACTGCCTTGGCAAAAAGATTGGGACAAGGAGTCCAGGGAGGGAGACAGTGTATGACAGCCAGCTTGGGGGAGGTGGAGAGAGATTGGACAAGGAGCCAGGAGGGGAGAACTGGGATGGGATGGACAAGGAGACAGGGACTGGGTGTCAGGGGGAGAAGATTGGGAGTTGGACAGCGAGCCTGGAGGGGGAACTAGGACTGGCTGGGCAAGGAGACTGGAACTGGGATTAGATATGTAAGGAGTGGGACAAGAAGCCAGAGGTGAGGAAGTGACAGAACAGAGACAGAGGAGTTAAAGTTGGAGGAAATGGACAGAAGAGTCTGTGACCACTAGAGAACACTCCCTTCCAGAGCTTAAAATGAAACCCAAGATTCCTCAATCTCACCACTCCTCGCTTTCACAGATATTTGTTGACAACCACTGGAAAAGTATTGCATCTCCTCCCCCTCTTGAGCTGGCCCACATGGAGGAAGACAACCTACTACTGCTATCACTAATTCAATTAGTTCACATGGCAAAGGTCCATGAAATGGATCTAAAAGTTCATATGCAGCCGACGACCCACATGGGTGTCAATATGATACTATATGACAATTTGTTATCTCAGTTTTTTTTTTAATAATCTAGGAACTAAGAGCCATATTAAGGATGCAAAATTAAGCACTCAAAAATTAGGCAACGCCAAAACTATTTATTTACATGATCACATACTATTTTTTCCACAGGACCCCCGCCCCAATCACTGCAGAGGATGGGCAGCACTCATTCAATGAACAGCTACTCAATATTTTGTTTTCATCTCATTGTTCAGTGTGTGGCCCCATGTCTTGTTCACTGCACATTATTCAAACCCTGCTCTGAAGACAGAAGTATTAATTTCCTCATGGTCTTTTCTATGGTGCTCAACACTATAGTATCCAAGCGATTCACAAATATTCATTAATCAGATCCATAAAACCCATGTGAGATGAGTAGGTATTATTATTCCCACTTGACCGATGGGGATCTCAGGCACAGAGGGATTAGGGACAAAGGTATTCATTAATTTTAAGTGCCCAATTTGAAATGTCTACCACATGATTTTTCAGAGTACTTAGCATTAGATAACACTTTATATATTCTAGCCCAACTCCCACTCACTTCAGCTGTGAGTGCTCAGCATTTCTGCAAACCAGACCCCCTCGTCTCAAGTTGGATACCCAGCAAATGAGGAACACACAATTTGTGACCACCTGTGAAAAGTTTGATTTAATTGGATTTGCCCAGCATCTAACAGGAACTCTGGTAGAGGCAAGGACAGAATCCAATCCTCCAGGGCAGCATATGACTGAGTTAACCATCCTTCTTCCTGCAATCCCCTGCCGTGTTCACTACACACCTTCGAACTTCTTTAACAAGTGAGGAGGGGGCTCAACAAACAACTGTCTCCTTTACTACACAACCCTGATTCATCCCCACAGCAGGTCCATCCTGTGCAGTGAATGAGGCAGAGTCCCGTGGAAAAGTCAATATGTGATCGTTTAATTAAAAACTATATCATACCATAATGGATATGCCCAAGGGGATTTCCTAACTTTTGAGTTGACTTTGCAACCTTAATAATGTTCTTTTAACATAGCTTTGTGCATGTAATTCAAATATACTATACTTTTTTGCCTTGCCCCTCAGGCCAAAGTATATGGCAACCCCTTTCAATATTGTTCTTTTACCTTGGCATACTGTACTGTTTCAATTCCCTCATTTCTGCCAGGCCCTACATATAGCATTACAACTGGTTTAAGCCTCGCTCAGAAGAAACATTTTCCACATATACTGTGTGTGAGCAAGCCAAGAAACACTTCTACAGTATTGGGAAAGCTTTGCACTACAGGAAAGCAAAAAAAGTACCTGTGGATTTGTCCATTTTTATGCAGGTAGTCCAGCCCCTCCAGCACCTCCTTTAGGATTGTGGCTATACTAGGTTCATCCAGGACTCCATTCTTGTGTTCCCCTTTTGCCACTATGTGTTTAATAACATCCAAAACAGAGCCTAGAGAAAAGACAAAAGTTAAACTTGTTATTTAGCTTAAACTGGAAGGAATTATTCCATGTGATTAAATGCTATCTACACAGTCATCTTGTGGGTAAATCAAGGAAGCCTGGAAAATAAGTGGAGGGGTTAGGGTTAAAGTCAGTAGCATCCATTTTATTTCTAAACAAAAATACAGCTAAAGGGATACCTTCTCCATTCCAAATGGGATGCACTGAAAGGACTTTTGCATAAAATACTGGGTTGGAAGGAACCTCAGGAAGTCATCTAGTCCAACCCCCGCTCAAAGCAGGACCACTCCCCAGACAGATTTTTGCCCCAGATCCCTAAATGGCCCCCTCAAGGACTGAACTCAACCCCGGGTTTAGCAGGCCAATGCTCAAACCACTGAGCTATCCCTCCCTCCATACTTGCACTTTCTTCATAGTTCTACTGAAAGTGTTTAACCCCCCCATTTTTATCTGGTCAGTGGTGGGGAAGGTCTTACAGATCCTCAATAGTACAAACATCCAAAAACATACACATTTAGTTTGACTGAAAAGTTGGTCAAGAAGTCCAATACCAGGTAAATGCCTTACAGCTTAAAGGGCACCTAGTTTGTCAGCTAAGTTGTAAGAGTTAAATTTCATTCTGACTAACTTTGTGATTAAAATCACAAAAGAATAGTTTGTCAGTTGATACAGATACTGGAGCACAGATGTTGAGGAGGCAGCTGTTTTGGCATTGATTCAACTTAAGAGCAGGGAGAGGAAATGAAGAATTGGGGAGGGAGTTGCAACTATGCACAAACTAAATTTTGGTAGAATTTTATTTTCCAGTTTCTAAAGACACATTTGGTTCACAGTTGCTAACATTGGTACTATTCCTAACACTTAATGGTGAGCATTTCTTTACCAGATGGAGAGAACATATGAATTTAAAATTTTGGTAACAAAATTACTTCCTCACTATGTACAGAATTGGAGTAGAGTTTAAATCCTTCCTGAGAAGCATCAATACAGCTCCTCTTCCTGAAGGGGTGTGAATTACATCATCCTGGATGACAAACCATGCTTTACAGACCAAATCAGCACTTTGAATTGCACCCGGGAATAAATCGGGAATCAGTTCAGAGACTGTCTGTCCTCTTACAACATTGTGACCTGCTGATGTGTTTGTGCCAACATTCTCTGTATTTTCATCTGGGGACTGGAAGGCCATATATTTGGTATTTACTACTCCCATTAGCCAGAGAGCCTGACCTTCAAGGCCCGGTGTATAGCCTGTCTCTATTCTCATGAGCTAAACTGTGTTTAGCAGCTCAGTTTGGCGGTTGAGTATCTCCAATCCGGTTTTGTATTGTTTAACCCTTGTATGTGCAACTGTAGGGAGCTTTAGTGATACAGGTATCAAACAAGACAATGTCAGCAGTGGTGATGGGTTTTGGAAAGAATTAGCTTAGGACCACAGGTTTTCTATTTTAAGTCCTTGAGCAGTATACTTAAATAAGGAACATTTCAGTACCAGTTTAGCTGGTTATAAGAGTTAGAGTTCATTCTGACTAACTTGTGATTAAAATTACAAAAGAAAACAGAACATGTTTTGACTTGTTAAAGAACAGTGAAAAGCCCAGAAGGGTTTAAAATTGGCATGTATTAAAAACATTAAGACTTAGTGAATTTTGATTAATAATGAATTTCAAGAATGTGCCAGTTAACATTTCTAAGCAGATAGAAAGCAGAACCATATGGGAAACACATAGGTAAAGATTTAAAAAACAAAACAAAACAAAACAAAAACAAACACCACTTGTGCTGTTATAGACCCCTATGCAATTCTATATTTTTTTTTTTAATATAATTTAGGGGAAGGGTTTTGGGTTTTTGGGGAAATTTTGCATTATTTTGTTTTATCCATTTTATTCACAAGGGGAGGTTGGAGGCCTTGGGGGCGGAGGCAAGGGTGGTAGAGCAAATACTCCCTGCATTCACCCTGCAGTGGTGGCTGCTGTCCCATGGAGCTGGGCTTATGCTCTCCACTCCAGACATTGCAGCCTGGTGCACAGGGTCACTGTGCTGTCCAGGTTTGGCACCACCACCCCTCCATCATGATGGAGGTGCATACAAGCCAAATTTGAGTGTATAATCAGCTGAATGTGAGCTCCCAGTGTGACACTGAGGCCAAAGGGTTAAAGCAATCCTTGGATGCATAAACAAGAGAATCTTGGGTAGGAGCAGAGATTATTTTACTTCTGTGATCATTACTGAACTACTGTGTCCAGTTCTGGCGCCCACAATTCAAGAAGCATGTTGATAAATAGGAGAGGGTTCAGAGAAGAGCCACAAGAACGATTAAAGGATTAGAAAACATGTCTTACAGAATTATTTTGGGGAAATTCTATGGCATGTTACACAGGAGGTCAGACTAGATGATTACAATGGTCCCTTGTGATGGTGGAATTTTTGACTATGAAAGGAACAAATACAACAGAAGACTGAAAACAAGAGTTTTCAGGATCTGCATCTGCACCAACTGCCTAAATGTTCTAGAGATCTGGTCTCTTAACTATGTTCAGTTTTCCCCCACCTTCCTAGGGCTGTAAAATACTTTTGATACTGATTATAAAATGCGTCTAAAGGTACGTCTGTTCTTAGCCAAAAGTCCCCTCTTACTGTAACAACCTGAGTTATAACACATGCCTGCATTTTCTACAGGGAGAGCAACATTTACTGTGCGTCAGTGAATGACTGAACGTGACTCGTTTTTACTAAAGAAAAGTCACAAAACACATACCAAAAAATCAGAGTATGTGCCTCTTCATTCTACCCCAGAAGGGCTAGACTCTGAAGTTTTGGCTTTTAGATTCTGAGGTCTTTAGGACAAGGGATGTCTCTTTTGAACATTTTTGTATGGCACTTAACATAACGTGGCCTTGTTTGGGTTCTCTCGGTGCTACTGTAACGTACATAGTAGATTCTAAAGTTTGATTGGACACAGTGTCTGTATTTAGGAAATACCTGATGTGTGCATATGCCTTGATATGCTCACAAAACTATCTTCTAAAATAGATCTCATCAGGCACAAAACTTCCACACAGACTGTTGGTCTTCCCCCTCAAATACACTGCTATCTGGAGGACCGAACGCAATGAGAAGTCCAGTAAGAATATTGTGTTCATGTTCTCACTTCCTCCTCCTTCCACAGGGGCAGAAGATCATACAGAGTATATGCACACAGATTTGGACCTTTAAAAAGGTTTAGGTAAGTTAGAGTTTATGTTTAACACAGAAAAACAGTAATTTTGTTTATAGAAAAGCTACAGCCAACACGGACCCATATAGTGTATAATTGGTACAAGGCCAGCTTGTCATTTTAAGTCTGCTAATGTATTTTTAGACTCCACTTTCAGGTGGGGATGTTTAGAACAATGGAGGAATTTGGAAGCATTCTATAGAAACAACAAAGGAGAAAGACAAAGCTCTCTCAACCAATATTTAATGTCGCAGACAGCAGATAAGTGACTAAAATGCCTAGGGCTTAATTTCAGCTGATTTCAACTCCCCTGGAGTTTTTATAGCATGTTTGGGGATGGGAGGTTTGGGACCCTGGGAAATTTAAGAATTTAAGCTCTGAAAATGTCACCTTCCTACTGAACCAAGTGTTGTCTGAGTCATCCCCACCTTGTCTCTCTCATCCCCACTTAGTTTACTAAAAGAAAAACATGCTTTTACTACTGTCACCACAGCAGTGTAAGAGCTATATTTATTCTGCCTCATGCACCAACAAAATTGCTAGTTAAGCTCTGATTCCAGACTCCTGATTGCAACTACATATGACAACACTGGGTGATAAAGAACTAAAATGAGCTGCATTCCCATACAAGATTCAGCCTGAAGTTAAAAATCTTACTTCTGACATATTAGCTAAGCCAGTTTGATATGGAGTGACTAAGAAATAAAAGGATCATACGAAAGAAACGGATAAATAACCAGATTAAAGCCATTCCTGAGCAACTAGAGCCAACTACAGTGTTATTAGTCCAAGACCACTATTGCTTTAGGATTTAGACAGACTTCTCACTGATGAATACTTATAAGATTCTTGTACATTCAGAGGCCTTTCTACCTTTACCTTAAAGATCCTCCGCCACTAATGGAGTACTATCTTCCTATCTGGGCTACATACTTCTAAAGTCTGTGAAATAAAATGGGCACATTCAATTATTTCATCAAAGTCAGTCCTATGCAAGATGGAGAACATGCTTTATTGGTCACAATATTTTTTTATATAGCACTATAGTTCTTGGCACAACAGCATGCTCCCATCCCAAGGGCCTTACAATCTAGAGTGGCAGTTCTCAAACTGTGGGTTGGGACCCCAAAGTGTGTCTCAACCCCATTTTAATGGGGTCACGAGGGCTGGCTTAGATTTGCTGGGACCCAGGGTCAAAGCCCGAGCCATACCGCCCGGGGCCAAAGTCAGAGGGCTTCAGTCCTGGGTGGCGGGGCTCAGTTTACAAGCCCCAGCCTGGGGCTGAAGTCCCTGGGCTTCAACTTCGGTCCCGCCCAGGGCAATGGGGCTTGGCCAGACTCAGGCTTCGGTCCCTCCTCCTGGGGTCATTTAGTAATTTTTGTTGTCAGAAGGGGGTCACGGTGTAATGAAGTTTGAGAACCCCTGATCTAGAGGCATAAATGCAAACAGCACAATACACGAAGCCCCTTGTGATCACAGCTCTAAAGGTTCAAAAACTGGTGAGTTGTAAGAAGCTCTTTGAAGGAGACAGAAGAAGCTTGGCAAATGTTGAATGAAAGGCTATTCCAAGTGATCAGGGCAACATGTAAAGCAGCACAAAGTCAGGAGTGGGCACCCAGCAATTGGAGTCTAAATTTAATTCACTGAAACGTTAAGCATGGGTAGAGAGGAAGCTCTGATGAAGAACCACCAATGGGTCAGAGTCAAAGACTATAGGATTCCAATACAAAGAGGAGACATGCTGTTAAAACAGAGTTTTACTTGGAACTGTAATATGAAAAAATGCAACAACAAATGAGAGTGTTTCAGTGCATCAAATGCTTGCAACGTAGTATAGAAAAAGTTGGTGCAAGATACTATGCACTGCAATAAGATGTTCAGAATTACTGTTTATTCCCCTTGAATTCAAAACCTTCACCATCATTTAGCACCAATCACAACTCATCAACAACTATATTATCTCTATTTAGTAAAGTACAATCCCATGGTGCAAATTATACTGTAATTAAAAGTTAAGTGGTTTTCTGTTCAAACTTGCATGTTCCATAATTAGCTTTGAAAGATACAAATGCACCAGAGTTTGCAATACTTTCTAATGATAGCAGACATGTCCAAGAGAATCTTTGCGGTACATAGATTTTTCCCACAGCAGATAATACAGCCTACAGCCATTACAGGTCGAGTCCAGCACAAGAAAAGCAAATGATTTATTGGTGTCCCAACATCCGAGGTTAGCTCTGGGACTGTTCAACTTGGACAAGAGACAAATAAGGGGGGGGGGGGCGCGCGCGCAAAGGGAGGATATGATAGAAGTCTATAAAATCATGAATGGTGTGGAGAAAGTGAATATGGAAGTGTTATTTACCCCTTCCCATAACAAGAACCAAGGTTCACCTGAAGAAGTTAATAGGCAGCAGGTTTAAAACAAACAAAAGGAAGCAGTTCTTCACAGAATGCAGAGTCAACCTCAGAGATGTTGTGAAGGCCAAAGGTACAACTGAGTTCAGAAAAGAATTAGATAAGTTCATGGAGAATAGGTCCATCAAGGTCTCTTAGCCAAGGTGGTCTGGGACGCAAACTCGAGTTCTGGGTGTCCGTAAACCTCCAACTGCCAGAAGCAGTGACTGGACAACAGTGGATAATTTCCCTGTTCTGGTCATTCCCTCTGAAGCATCTGGCACTGGCCACTATCAGAAGACAGGGTACTGGCTAAGATGGACCATTGGTCTGACCCAGTATGGACATTCTTACATTCTCTGCAACTGACAAACTGGCCTGATCTCTCTCCAGATGTGAGACCAGAGACAAGAACCTGCAGCTCCCCTCCCCACTGTGCTACCAGGACAGAGGAGGGAGGTGGATCATGGCTCCATTTCTCCCTTTTTCATAATGTGAGTGCAGTGGAGGAGAAACTACAAATTATATCAGCCCTGTCTGAATAGAACACCGAATAACTGTCACACTTTTCATAATCATCACCAAGTATTTATACCTTACCCATCACTACAGTATCTTAAGAGACCGAAGGCACAACAGGTTTATTAGCAAACCAATATCTGAAACACAGGAAGTGCCATGTGTAATGACTCTCCCACCATGAGTCATCTCAGCTAGGATTGAACCTGGGGCCATAAACACTAAAGCATGGGCCTCTACTAAATCATGTAAAAGAGTAACACCACTAGCTACTAGCAATACTGTGCTCTTATCTTGTGGCCAAACACAAGAGGTAAGCATGTAACACACTGAACCAATTACACATGCATCTTTGGTTCCTTATTCTTTGGACAAACACTCATGGAAGACTAGAGCTCTAGTGAAGATTACATACAAGAGTTGCGTATAAAGCAACTTGTCTCAATCTGCCTAGGTACTGCATATATGTCATGAACCGCTCTTCCCTCAAGCAGCCTGCTGATGCTGCAGCAATTACATGATGGATAAACACCCCCAGGACACCTTTTTAGATCAAAAGACAGAACACCGTACTGACAAGTCCTGAGAACATGGGGAATCTGAAAGAGCCTGGCAAAACATGAAAGCAGGCACCATGGAAGCCTTTATGGGTCAGACAACTCTGAAAGTTTATCGAAACAGTAGTGAGCTACAGTTGTGGCTGAGGCAACATGTTTCATTCCAGGTCCCAATTTCCTAGCACTTAAAATGTTACTTTTGGGGCTCCAATCTCAAGCTTCTCCTCAGCCCAAAACTGATTGTTTTAGAAAAATCTTAGGGGAAAAAAAATGTGGCTCTTTGGAATACTTTGCATTTAAATAGCAGTTTTCATCTGTACATCACAAAACCCTTTACAACTATCTATTTTACAGTTGGGGGAAGCTTAGGCAGAGGAAGGAAAGGCATTTGTCCAAGGTCACAGAGGATTTCGGGCACATCTAGGAATAAATACCAGTTTTCCTCTGTTTCAGTCTAGTGCTCTATGCATTGGACCACATAGAATCCCCTAGATACTTTATGTAATGTATCAAAAAGGCGGCTTTACCATCAAAGCAATTATTCTAGAGCTTTCTGTATTCCACTTATAAGACTTAAATCTTCCGTCTTGCCACATTCTCGGGCCAAAAATCTTAAAACGTGGATGCCTAAAGTTAGGCCCCAAAATCCATCTTTAGGTACCTAATAAAAACAGAACTGATTTTCAGAAAAAGTAAGCACCACAGTTCTGCTGAAGTCAATGAGATCAGCAACCTTTGAAAGTCATGCCGTTAATTTAGATGTCTAACTTTAGGCACCAAACTTAAAAACAGTTTGCCTTAGGTCTTCAGTAAGAACCAGTGCCTAGCATGTACGAATTTGCACATAAACATTCTTCCACAAGGCATTGCTTTCTATTAATTCTTGCATAGACCAGTTCAATACTTATTACACATTAAGACAGTGCACACCAGTTGAGATCAATCATCCCCATCTCCTGGCTAATCTAGCCTCCTCATTGTTCCCTCCAAACACCATGTACCAAGTAGTTAAACTTGGTGTAGCGCACACCCTTCAAGTACACAACTATGTAAAGTCTAAAACACTGCACCAGGCCCTAGCAGGTCTGTCAGCATTCTATAGGGTGCAGTGCTCTCTTGGATGCTCATCCACTGACGGTGAAAAAGTCTGACTTGCTCTACAAATCTCACTTCACCACCTTCCATCCCAAGCGCAAGGCATATTTCTCGGACCTCACCAACACCAACATATCCATGAAGCACACATTTAAGAAATCCACATTCAATGTTCCTCCTCAGAAGAGGAAGGAAGAAAAAAAAAAAAAGAACTACATGTGATAGTTATTAATCACACTGCTTAATGTATCAGTGGAAGATGCTCAGATACTTGGATTATGGTATTAAAAACCTGAACAAAACAAAGCATGTTTAAAAAAAGATTAAAGATACATATGAAGCATTATGGCTGAAATTTTACACACTCCCAAAAGGCAAGAAATGTATAGTTCCCACAGCAATAAAATCAGCCACACACTGCACTCCACAACCTAAACTACAGTAACTGAACCTCACAGAGTATTCAAAATACACAGGACACAAGTTAGGTTCTTGAAAAGAAAACTCACTCTGAATTTCCCAAAGTACGTGTAAAAAAAATCTTCAGCCATGACATCACACTGAAGTCAACATTGCACAGCCAATAACTGCTTTCTGTTGGTTAGTATGAGGTTTGGCATACATGATCTAGACACGCTGCTGTTAAATTATGGATGTTACATACATTATTTTTATAGGATCAGAAAGTCTTGAATACAAGTTACCAAATATTGTCTCCTTTCAACTTCGGGGCCCGAAATTTCCATGGGGTTTAGTGCAGGAGTCTGGCAGCACAAAGCGCTTTGCAGGATTGGGCCCAACAGACTTCAACTGAGAGGATTCTGAGTCACATTTAGCAGTAGCGAACAATTTAAAGAGCATCATTATCAGCTTTAAGAATTACATCTACTTGGACTGATCAGCCTCTGACTACCTGAGAGAAATAAACCTCAGAAATACAGATAGATGTTTGGCCTTACAGAGCTGAGACAGAATCTAATAAAACAGGGAGATCAACACACTAGACACACACCAAACAATGTCCAGATAAGAGAAAAGGAACAAGTGACACAGAGAACAGAAGAAAACATTTGAATAAGTTCCAAGTTCATGGATCTGTCAATTTCTTCATGTCATTGGATAAGCCATGTCACCACAGACAAGATGTCATGGCCAATTTCAAGGAAGAGATTTCTTTCATTTGCCCTCTCTCTCCAGACTGTGGCCCATCTGCAGAGAGGTGTAGGTACACAGAAAACAAGATTAGGACTAGCAGAAGGGGAAAGGGTGTAAGTGATGAAAATGACGACAGATGTTACAAGTGCATTCTATTAGGGCTTTTTGTAATTTCCCTCTTCTCTTTTTAACTTGATCTTTTATATTTACCATATTAAAATTGGACCTACCAAAATGCAAACATGCCTCACACTGAGCAAACATATGGATCTTATCAGATACCCTCATTTTTTTCCTACCCCATGCCCAAATGTCAACTGCTGTAACTCATTTGTTACTTAACTGGACTCATTTGTTGCATCACACCATATTTAATAATAAATCCTTGGTGACAGAGACTGTTTTCTGTGAAGTATTTTCCAGGACACTATTCATGGATTACAGAGTAATTCAAATTAAACAAAGATTTCTTAAGAATGTTTGTTTGTCCATTGATCTTAATGAAATTGCTGGTCATTAGGAAGCCTTGGAAGTTGTTAGATCAGCGATTCTTCAAAATAGATTAAATTCCTGAAATGTGACAGAAGCTCAGAGTGCATGACCAGCTCGCAGAGTTTCAACACCTCAAAGACTTGCACAATTTAAAAATATAGTGGAGGCTTCTCATGCTAAAGGGTGGAATGGTAAGAATTGCTCTCTACAGTAGAGCGGTCACAGACAGCTGTTTGATGAACAAGTGTTTTGTGTCGCGGTTCAAATGACAGTTCTTAACTGAAAGCACATTAAAGGAGCTAGCAGATTTGCAAATCAGAGAAGATCTGAGAACAAGGATAACGGCTCCTCATCTTAACAAATGAGCAAGCTACACAATTTCCAGAGCAGAACTGCCAGCAGTTACCTTCGAAAAGGCACAATGAAAAAAGTCATGACATGAATATGTTAGAAGGGCCAAATGCAAATCTGCCCCATTTTAGAAATATCGGACATTGCTGATTGCTTTGGAGCAATGTTGGTGCATAAAGGCCAGAATATCAAGTCTGAATGATTAAAGCAGGTACCTAAGAAAAAGTGGCTTATTACAGGCACAGAAAACCTGCAGCTTACACTGAACTAAATGGCAACAGCAGATACTCAGCAACAATGAGAGCAATGCCACTTGTTTAAGTGACTACCTTTCAAAACCGGGTGCCTAAAGCGTTGGCCTAATTGCCCAGAAGAGATTAAACCGTACCAGTGTAGTCAATTGCCTGTGTATTTTCAGAAGAGAACGCTAACACTTAAATAGGTTTTAGACTGTTTCCCTTTAGGACTATTTCTACAGCAGTTACGTTACTGATCCTTTCAGATTTCAGCAGTACTGGTGGCCCAAGACTAAGAGATTTGTCTGCATTGATGTAAACCAGAAAAGAAGTCCCAGTCCTTGCATTCATAATTGTCTTTTGTGTGGGCCAAAGTAATGAGGAGCCTGAATTAGGCTAAAGTTAAGTCAATTTCAACCTGAAAAACAGGTCAGTGGAGATTGATGCTGTTGAAAAAGGAAGCAACAAGAGTGTGTGCTATGTAGAGTCAGTCATCTACTGTTCTAACTAAAAAGCCCATGCTAGTTGCTGTGGAGAAAAGGGAAGAAACTCCCCTGGGAAAGCAACTCTGGAAACTGAGCCTTGCTTGCTAATGTGAGTACAGAAACAATATTCCAGACCTCCCACCCAGGAAGCTTTACATTAATCAATTTTCAAAAACAAACATAAAATAGCTTCAGTTACTACGATTTGTATAGCTTAATAGTCACGTTTTCCTATTTTTGTGTGTTTACATGAATTTTTCACATAGCAAAGAGGAAGGGGAGGACAGAAAAATGACTATACTAGGGGAACAGTGACTATATGAAGTGCTGTCAAATGCACAAAATAAAACTGAAAAATAATTTTCTCCTCCAATCTTTCAGTTACAGTACTGTTAGTTGCTACTTGTAACACTAGTAGCAAACAAATGTTCAAACAGAAGCACGTATTCCTTTAACTTTGAGAAAATAAAAAGGGAATATTTGCAATTATTTCAGCATCTTTAGCTACAGATTTTGGAGGTGGGAGGGGGGAGAAGAGAAGAGATGGTACAACGGGGAAGGGCGTATTTAAAGCCAACCACTTCCCATACTTTTTCCATATGGTCTAGGGTATATGAACATAGTTCCACTCACCTCCACTAAGTAACTTCATCACTAGCCAGAGCTCATCTTTCACCACAAATGATGTGTAGTAAGATACAATGTTAGGGTGATGGCACTGACTCATGGCTTGAATTTCTTTCTGCAGAGAGAAAAAAAGAGTTATTTTTTAAACGCCTGGTAAATAATTACCATCTACTACTACTATTTCCATCAAGACAGGGTGTTCATGAGGCGAAAATAACTCTTGGAACCAACAGTGAAGATCCAGAAATGTAATAGTCCTGTTTGATCTGCTCAGATCAAACTTTGAAAATTTTCTGAATACAGGACTAAGCTATCAAGTCCTGGCTAGTAAAGAACAGGGTGGAGGACTTCTAGTTACAAGGGTCATGGGCAACACCCTGGCGAGAACCCAAGCCCCTATTACCAAGCTCAGCTGAAATGAAAGGGGAGGTGGCTTCTGAGACTTCTACCAGGTTGTTCCCCCTAGAACTTGCATAGTGGTTCAATCTGTCTATCAACCTCTGGTTAATAGGTGCTTCTTCCTTATACCTACTATAACTTTCAATGGGGGTATTGTTGCACTTTGAAACATCAGTAGAGAATATGGTAAAGCACTTAAAAAAAAAAATGTATGAGAAGGAGGAAGACTTCAGAGGATATTATTTCCAGAACTCATGGCTGGGCTGCGTAGTCCAAAAAAAAAAAAAAAAAAAATAGAAAGTTTGTCACATGCTTGTGTGAATGTCAAGGAAGAAAAAAGTCACATGCACAACACATGCAGTCAAAAAACTGTCAGCTATTTGATTTGTAACATGGGAGATTAACAAATGTTCTGTTCCTCACACGAGGTGGTAAGGCCATGAATATAATTAAAGGATGCACAACCCTCTGTGGGTGGGAGGGATAGCTCAGTGGTTTGAGCATTGGCCTGCTAAACCCAGGGTTGTAAGTTCAATCCTTGAGGGGGTCATTTAGAGATCTGGGGCAAAAATCTGTCTGGGGATTGGTCCTGCTTTGAACAGGGGGTTGGACTAGATGACCTCCTGAGGTCCCTTCCAACCCTGACATTCTATGACTATGAATGCAACTGACCTATGCAATATTAGAGGTGAGAAAAAAGTATTAACAAAAGCAGAGCTTCTTCCCCCAACCTCAATAACCCTCATCTTCTATTCTAATCTCTCATTGGCAACATAAGGGCTTCTCTTGTGCCCACAGAGAATATAATATCCTTGGAGGCTTGGTGCACACAATTGTTTTAACTGATCATTGTAAATCACAATGGGCATTGTGGTTAAAAATGCTTCCTCTCATAACTGAAACCAGACATATGCACAATAGCTCTGTTAGAGCAATAGAAATGCAGCACAATTGCTGAAGAGCTGTATTTAATAGCCAGGAACCTTATTTTATAAGCATATTGGATGGGGGAATAGGGAGAAATGTGAAAGACTAACCAAAATCCATGTGTATTTATTGCATCCTCAGTTTACAGTAATTTTCCAATGTCCTCTAGAAATAAATAAGGTTTAAAGAGTGATTTTAAGTGAAGTGACTTGGGAGTACATTGTTAGACAAGGACAGCAGAAATGAAAGCTGCTACCACCAATGCCCATGCCCTGTGACCCTTGTCACAGAGCAGAGCAGTCATGAGTAAGGCCCTACTTAACTTGCAATATTGCAGACTACACAATATTAGGCTTCCACCGCAATTTTGACAGTGGGAGCTCCCGCTCTCAGCCCCAGGCGGCCAACAGTGGAAAATCACGGAAGAGTAACAATGGACTTTATTACCCTTACGACTTTTCCACAATTTTCCATGGCTTGTCCGCAACTCAGCTGCAATTTTTTTGACCATCAGCCTGCAATTCAAGTAAGGCCTTAGTCATGAGTGAATTACACTTGCTGTTTGTCATGTTCCTTTTCACTCCTCCCTTCACTTTGGGGAATCCTATGGAGCCACCTGATATCCAGTATCAGGAAGCAGAAACTAGGAGAGCTATAGAAATGAGTTTCGCACCGTCCTTCTCCTGGAAGCAGGCTCCCATTTCCCTATATTCAGTCTTTGAGGCTATTTTAACTTCAGGTAGAACCTCAAGCTGCATCTTGCCAAGGGTTTCTCAAACTTCAGATAAATGTACTTGGTCCTATCTTTACCTGAACACACTGACCTAGCTGAAGCTGTCTTGAACAAAGACTTATTTCTGATTCATAATTTGGGAACAGTATTTAGAGTGTTGCCTGTTTAGATATTGAGGATGAAATACTGACAAAAACAGGTTTGAA
Source organism: Malaclemys terrapin pileata (assembly GCF_027887155.1). Classification (NCBI taxonomy): domain Eukaryota; kingdom Metazoa; phylum Chordata; order Testudines; family Emydidae; genus Malaclemys; species Malaclemys terrapin. The sequence continues at coordinate 274,708,546 of NC_071506.1, forward strand.
GACATGCAAGAGTCTTGAAAAAGGCACATTTTCCTTGAATCGGGTATTAAAATATCCACATTGTCAGACTCCAAAAGCTTGTATCCAGAGATCAGCTCTAACTGCTCTGATGTCTTCCCATTAAGTGCCATGATGAATACCTTAACCACATCTCTTTACAGTAAATTGAGCACTTGGAAGCTTTTGAAACGCCAATAAAACTACTACAAACTATAATTTAGAATCATAATAGACATTAAATAGACACCTTATGTAAAACGCCTCAATGGAAGACCGGGAATAGCATTTTGTTAATTTTGAAAGTGGGTCTACTCACCCACTGATGTCGGACTCAGATTTGAGTTAGCTGGAGTGGAGATGTGGGAAGCTGGTAGGCCAAACTTCTGACCCACCAGCTGAATGTGATTGCAGGCATATGTATGTATGTTAAATGTATTTTCCTCTGGAAGAATTTTGCTCCTTAAAACACTGAGTGCAGGATCCTGGTAAATTTAGTTTTCCTTTCTACACGTTAACTCAATAGACACAGTATGGGGGAAAGCACTGTGTTTACACACAGATACCTATGATTTCTGAGAAAACCAGAGTGCTGTTTACTTACTGAAGAGTCAAAACCAATGCAATACAAATCTATTCCAATGAGGCAAACCTTATTTGGGCAGCCCAGTCCTGCCACCAGAAGATCTGCGATAAGCAAAAGTATGTTCAGATGTGGCCAACGACACTGCCCTGAGTATTGAGGGGAGAGTTCTCCTCCTTTAGTTGAAATCAAGGCATGTGTTAACCTTTAGAAAACCTCCTTGGTTTTGCTCCATAAAACATTTATACATAATAACTGCCTCAGAAGTCACAAGAGGCCATAGCCCTTCAACTTTTCTATTTAAGTTGAGGCTATGAATTGATAACATGAATGCACTTTTTTTTTTTTAAAGAAATCTTAAATCAATTTTCCCTGTATCCTAATCAAACGGGATAAGAGCACAATATCAAAAAATGGAGGGCAGATACGGAAGCCAGGACCTGTTTTAATCAGAGTTATCAAAATTAGCCTGTGGAACTCATTACCACATGATATCATTAAAGCAAAGAGCTTGGAAAGATTTAAAAAGGATTAGACATTTATATGGAAAACAAGAACATCCAGAGCTACATTAGTAAGGATGAAACAAACAATTTGGAAAGGATATAAGTCTTCGTGCTTCAGGGGTTAAGTCAATATGAAGGGATGGGAAGAAACTGCTCCTATGGGCAATCATTGCACGTATGTCCACTTTGGCACGTTTTGCACCTTCCTCTGAAGATACTAGTACTGGCCACTCTCAAAGACTGGATACTAGGCTAGGTGGACCACTGGGCTGATCCAGTGTGGCAATTCACATGTTCCTATATGTTACTCAGCTATTAACTCACTGCACAGTCTTGAGAAAAATCACTCAACATCTGCTTCCATTCTCCTCAGTTGCAAACTCAGGACCACACTTGTGTTGTCAGGATTGATGTCTGTAAAGTCCGTTGAAGATATAACGCAGTAAATGCAAGAATACTAAGAGCGTTTTCCAGCTGGCCAATCTCAACCTTTATGCCCACTGCCACCTCCTATGTCAACTAGATTGCCGCATCCTTCCTTTTGATTCCCAATACTGTTCACCATGGGGACAGAAATGGATGTAGATTTACATGCACACTCTGAATCAGCTTAAATTAGACAAGTTATTGCCTTGTAAATAATTATTATGGGCATTTTCTTTATTAATATACCATTTTGTCTGGATCAATAGAACAGGAGCAAGTGGACTACAGTTTTCTTTTAGAGGCCAGGCTTCCACATTCCCTCAGGAATCCATGTCCAAATTGAACTATAGCATGATCAGTAAAGTAATTAAGACTGCTCAGCTTCAGCTCTGATATTTGTGTACTGAGGAATGATATGGCAGAGCATTGCAGTAGCCTTAAGGTTTCCATTTTCTGTTAGGTGAGGTCCCGTCACATGAGAGATTTAAATCAATCACATACCAACTGTGGTTATTTGGTATGTCAAGTTATACATTTACATTTCAGAATCTGAAATGCTTTGAGGGTTTTGTAACTTCCCCCCCCCAATCACCCAACTTAAGAGATATTTCCAGTTTCTATAAACTATCAGAAAATAAGAGTCCCAGTAAGGAAATGGACAGTGATGAGACATCTGTGCTGATCCTACTGGATCAGTCTGCTGCTTTGATTCTAGCCACCATCTGGTATTGTTAACCCACATGTGGGACATAGGAATTGGCCTACCAGACCAGATGTTTATCTAGTCCAGTATCCTGCCTGACAGTAGCCAATGCCAGATCCTTCAAAAGACAGCATAAGAAACCCAATAATGGGCAATTGTAGAACAAGGAATCCTTGTGACACCTTAGAGCAGGCCTGCACAACATGCGGCCCGGGGGCCACATGCGGCCCGCGTGGGCTCATTGTGCAGCCCGCGGGGGTTGAGTAGATGGGCTCACTGTGCGGCCCGCGGGCGGAGGGGGGGGGTGAGTAGACAAGTGGCGGGTGAGGGAGGGGGGCTGAGTAGGTGAGCGAGCGGGCAGTAGCAGGGAATGAGTAGGCGATCCAGGAGGGTGGAGGGCTGAGGAGGCGAGTGGGCGGGCAGTGGCGGGGGGTGAGTAGGCGAGCCGGGGCAAGGGAGCTGAGGAGGCGAGTGGTGATTTGGTTGCTGACCTGTTCTACTGATCTGGTCTTGCTCCCACATCCCCTCTCCCAGGGCTGGCTCCAGGCACCAGCAAAACAAGCAGGTGCTTGGGGCAGCACATTTCTAGGGGCGGCATTCTGGCGCCAGCCATCATAGATGCCGACTCCGGGGCATGGGAAAAAAGTGCCCTCGCTGCCCCAGCTCGCCTCCGCTCCGCCTCCACCTGCTCCCCTGAGCGCGCCACCACCACTCTGCTTCTTCTCCCTCCCTACCAGGCTTGCTGCGCGTGAAACAGCTGTTTTGCGCAGCAAGGCTGGGAGGGAGGAGAAGCCAAGCGGCGGGGCACTCGGGGGAGGCGGCGGAGGTGAGCTGGAGCGGAGAGTGGTTCCTCTACCCCCCGTTACTTCCTGCACTCCCCACCTTAGCTCACCTCCGCTCCGCCTACCTACTCCCCTGAATGCGCCGCTGCTCCGCTTCTCCCCCCTCCCTCCCAGGCTTGCCACGTGCGAAACCGCTATTTCGCGCAGCAAGGCTGGGAGGGAGGAGAAGCCGAGCGGCGGGCACTCGGGGGAGGCGGTGGTGGTGGAGCGGAGGTGAGCTGGAGTGGGGAGCGGTTCCTCTAACCCCCCCATTACTTCCTGCGCCCCCCCACCCTAGCTCACCTCTGCTCCACCTGCTACCCTGAACGCGCTGCTGCTCCGCTTCTCCGCTCTCCCTCGCCTGAGAGGGACGGGGGAGAAGCAGAGCGGCGGCATGCCCAGGGGAGCAGGCGGAGTGGAGATGAGCCAGGACGGGACGTCACGGGGGGCCCGTAGGCAGCAATGGAGGCGAGAAATGCGGCACGCCAGGGGAGGGGGCAGTGCTGGGGATTTGGGGAAGGGGTTTGGAAGGGGTGGAGTTGGGGTGGGGCCGGGGGCACGAAAAAGAAAGGGGGATGCGGCCAAAAATTTTTTTGCTTGGGGCAGCAAAAATCCTAGAGCTGGCTCTGCCCTCTCCAAGCGTTGCAGCTGTCCAGAAGTGCCTGCCTTCCACGCCTTCCTCATTCACTCAACAGGGCAATCGATTACAAAGTGGGGGGGGGAAGATCTTATTCTACTTCTAGCAAAAAGACATTTTTCTTTTACCTTAATTATACTACCTTAGGGGCCGCTATAAAATATTACCGAGGTTCAATACTGCTGTTTCGGTGGGGCGGCGCTGGGGAAGAGGGTTTAATTCCGTGGAGCAGATGGCGCGCGGGGAGGGGGGGGTTCAGCGGCGCTGGGGAGGTTGTTTCCGTGGGGTGGGCAGTGCTGGGGGGGGGTATTGTGTTTCGGGGGGGCTAGGTGGCGCTGGGGGGGGGTTGGCGGCTCTTGGGGTGGTTCCGGCCCTCAGTTGTTTTCTTTGGAGTAATATGGCCCTCGCTGCTTTACGAGTTGTGCAGGCCTGCCTTAGAGACTAAAATTGATTTGGGCATAAGCTTTCATGGGCTTGAACCCACTTCATCAGATGCATGAAGTGAAAAATACAGAAGCAGGTATAAATACATGAAAGGATGGGGGTTGCTTTATCAAGTGTGAGGTCAGTCTAACAAGATAAATCAATTAACAGCACGATACCAAAGGAGGAAAAATAACTTCTGAAGTGGTAAGAGAGTGGCCTGTTACAGACAGTTTACAAGAAGGTGTGAGTAACAGTAGGGAGAAATTAGTATTGGGGAAATTAAGTTTAGGTTTTGAAATGACCCAACCACTCCCAGTCTTTATTCAGGCCTAATCTGATGGTATCCAGTCTGCAAATTAATTCTAGTTCTGCAGCTTCACGTTGGAGTCTGTTTTTAAAGGGTTTTTTTGGTTGAAGAATTGCTACTTTTAGGTCTGTTATTGAATGACCAGAGAGACTGAAGTGTTCTCCTACTGGTTTTTGAATGTTATAATTCCTGATGTCAGATTTGTGTCCATTTATTCTTTTGCGTAGAGACTGTCCAGTTTGACCAATGTACATGGCAGAAGGGCATTGCTGGCACACAATGGCATATGAACAGTGTGCCCGTGGGGGAAATTTTCTGACCAACCCGGGGGAGTTAGCAATTGGTTATACCTTAAGGGATTATAAATTCTCATGTCTTAACCTTGGATATTCTCATCCATGCGTCTGATTTTATTTTATTTTTAATCTTTCACAGCTCTTGATCTCAGTATTTTGTGGCAGCAGATGCCACAAGTTAATTTTGTGGAGTGTAAAGATATTTTATCAGGTTTAAACCTCTTGAAAATCACTGCAATTGACTGTCCGATTGCTTTAGTATTACAAGAAGAGGCAAACAGGCAACCTAGTTTACATTTTTCTTAGTTATTGATTATTTATAATCTCTGTCATGCCCAGTCTACTCCATCACCTTGCTGAACTAGACAGACCCAGCCATTTCAGTCTCTTCACATGGAAACCATTCCACGTCTCTGATCATTTGTCATCTGTTTCTAAACCTATTCCATTTTTGTGATCTGCAACCTAGAAATCCATGGAATCAACTTTCTGAAAGTCATGACAGGCAGCTGCTTCCACTCGGTAGGAACCCTATTTGGAGTTCCAAAAGCTTAATGATTTCCCCTCTGTTGTTCAACTTTTAGGCTAACTATTAGAGGACATTAAGCAGACAATCCATTTCACTCAGCTACCCCAACATCGGGGGGGGAGGGGCCGCAAGAACCAAACAACTGGATGAAAGTTAACTGGCTTACATTTAACTTAAGGAAGATGGAGATGATGCTGGTGAGTATAGGGGACTCATTAAGGCATTCTAGATTGTTAGCTCTTCTGAACAATAATGTGGCTTTTTACTGTTTGTATAAGGTCCGAGACATGACACTAGTAGAAACAGTTAGAATCCATGACCATTCCCTCAGGATAGCCATCAACGTGATCGACAAGGAGATGCCTGCTCCAGGAGCCACTTAACTCAGCTTGGCACTTGGACACCAGGTTGCATCATTGGCCAGAAATGCCTACCCCACCTCAAAATGGCACCCATTCCTGGAGGACAAAGGCCTTGTTACTGGTGAATCTCTCTGCACCACACCGTGAGTGCTATGATCAACAGGGACAATGAAGCTGGAGGAGGCAAGGTGCACACAGGAGGTGGAGGAAAGACATTCACAGTGAACAATGTCCAGCTTGAAATCCTCTGCAGCAGGAAACAGTAACCTTTAATAAAACTGTCAAAAGCACCTAAGTCACTTAGCAGCCTAAGTCCCGTTCACCTTCAGTGATACCTAGACTCCTAAGTCACTTCTGAAAATAAGACATGGCTCAGACTTAGGTGTTTTTGAAAACTGTACCCAATTTTTCCTTCCAAGTGCAATGGTGGACAACACACTGCCTGACCTTTCCCCTACACACATTCCTTCCACAAGTACTGTGGCAAAAGGTGATTTGAAAAACCATGAAAAATTACTTTGAAATCCTCTGGCAAAATATGCTCTATAAGTGCAAAGCCCCCAACCCTGCTGGGGAAAGTGAGCTGGCAGTGGTTTCTCCACAACCCCGCAGGACAGCAGAAAAACAGGAAACAGGCCCCAGGCACCCTGGTTTCATTCCCTGCTTTTGCCACAGACATCTAGTAGTTGCTCTGCTCCTGTATATTTTCTTTGTGGCGGTTATCACTTTTTCTGCTGAATAGCTAAGGTGTCCTTGTGTTACTTGGTGCATATTTCCATACTAATCCCTAGCATGGTACGGCTGGTCTTCTAAAATTAACACAGCTACAACGTATGAAAATATATTCCATTGCCTTCATCTAGAAACACACATCTGTTAATTATAAAACACATGACTATTACAAACAGCTTCCAAAACACCACATGGTGAGGGTTACAGCAGGACACCCACATGGCTCAAATGTATTTTGAGACATGAGGATCAAGTTCAAGTACCTTCAACCAGCCAAGTCATACCACTAGTCTTGCTTAGCCATCTCTCTCCTGAAAGGATCCACCAAGATGAAGGATCTTTCCCAGCCTCCCTTTCACTTAACCCATTTTCAAAACCCTATGTCACACCCACCAGCTGCTAGTCTAAATCAGTGGTTCTCAAACTTTTGTATTGTGACCCTTTCACACAGCAAACCTCTGAGTGCAACCCTCCTTATAAATGAAAAACACTTTTTAAAATATTTAGCACTATTATAAATGCTGGAGGCTGACAGCTTGCGACCCCCTACGTAATAACCTCGCAACCCCATGAAGGGTTATGACCTCCAGTTTGAGAATCCCTGGCCTAAATGAAGCTCCTCCCAGCGTTCATGACCTTCACTTGATTCAGCTGACAGTGTTAGAGAGCAACGTAAGATTTCTCCCTACCCCTCTCCCCCACAATCCCAGGACTCAGCATGTTAGTTCTGCAGAAGTCCCAGCCCCCTACTGGCCAAAAGTTTGAAACAAATCTCATTCACCATCCAAAATGAGGGTACAGCCCCTCGGATCCATGCAATTTTACCCCCTTTACCAAACAGACTCGGGATAAATACTTCCCACTCACCCCAAAACAATAATCCCCCCAAAATGCCCATTGGTCTGAAGTGCTGTAGGGAATTAGAGTTGACTGAGCCCCATGTGTCATTTTCTGTCCCAGCTCATGATGAGTGGGCAGTGTTTTATTACACAAAAGAAGGATTTTGCTGCCAGAGGACAGAATGGAATGTTTGTTGTAAGCTGGCTATTATGCTTGGAGTCCCTGATCAGCACAACAGAGGGATAATGGATCTAGTAAAGCACACTAGTTTATGTTTATAATGGCGTGATATAGGAGTATACGATACACCAGCGACCATTTCTGGCATTTCTCTTTCAAAATATTTATTCTTGGATTCCATTTTGGCCTCGTCAAAACAAGGTTTTAAAAAACCTTATAAATACAAGGATGAGTATTGCAGAACTAGACAGGTTTCAAAAAAGGGCTATTTTCACCCAACTAGAGACACTTTAAAGGGTCCCTGTTTTCAGAGCATATTGAGCACCACCTTCTGAACAAATCATGTGTCTCCAGTTGGGTGGCAAAAAACACTAATTAGTTCTGATCATTCAAGCCTCACTGTGTTAAACAGAAACAGACCATCCTCACACATGCTATTTCATTGCCATGATTGAGGGACACAGAACTCTGACCATATGTTATTCTGAAATTAACACTAAGAGATTTATTGTTCTCAGTTGGGAAATCAATATTTCTTTTGCTATCTCATGCTTCTTTTGTTCTCGGCCAAATTACTGACATAACCACACTGGAACAGCAGACAACTTCAAGCACATGGCTGTTTTCATTGGCAGTATCCAAATTACTGTCCATCAGACCCCCTTTAATACATATTGTATTGATTATTATAATCAAGTCACTAGGCTTTAGAACTAAAGAAAGTACATCTGCACACAATGCACAGTCAACCCGTGGAACTCACTGCCAGGGGATATTGTGAAAGTATAACAGGGTCCAACGGAGAATTACATAAGTTCATGGAGAACAGGTCCATCAATGGCTATTAGCCAAGATGGTCGGGGATGCAACCCCATGCTCTGGGTGTCCATAAGCCTTCAATTGCCAGAAACTAGGACTGGATGAGAGGCGATGTATCACTCAAAATTTCCCTGTTCTGTTCATTCCCTCTGAAGCACGTGGCACGGGCCACTGTTGGAAGGCAGGATACTGGGCAAGATGGACCATAGGTCTGACCCAGTATGGCTGTTCTTATGTTCTGATTTAACCTGCAAGAGTCTACTTTTCAGTTTACTGGTGCAGAAAGACACCCTTTGATTCATGTCTTTAACCCAAGTATCTGTCCAAGAGATTATTCCTGTATGTTTTATTTTTAAAATGATCATGGTTTAGAGTCATCCTAAAACATGACTTGACATTTCTTCTTCACAGCAGCCTGTAATCAAGCCTGCAGAAGGGGCCAGCACTGAATCATGTCACATAATTGGGACTTCATGAAAGAAGAAAGCAGCTATTCATTCTAGTCCTATTCATTATGAGATAAAATGGAGGTAATTTTGAAGAATGGGTCAGCTGGAGATTAAGATATGTAATTAGGGGACATTTTTATCTAAAATTACATGCCAACTCTCTACTGCAGAGCTTTCTGAATATAAGCCTTTTAGCTGAAATTGGCAATTACTCAAATACTGATCTCAGTTTTAGTTTGTGGTAAATCAGTTAGGAATATAGTGAGGACAGGGGACCACAAACTACACCGAAGGCATTAAAATTGTGGCAGGATAGGTTGTCAAGAGGAAAGATGACGATTATGGAAGGGAAGAGAGATCCGGATCCCCCTAGACTAGCTAGAGCCATAATGGTGTTTAGATACACTTGGTCAGAGACAGAGCTTAAAACTCCTACAGATATGTTAAAAATAACTGCACTTGTATAGCACCTTTCCCCCCCTCTACAAGTACAGATTTACAACACTTGAGAGTCTGGCAAGTATTGGAGCTCAGAACTTAAAGTGCTTTGCCCAAATTTGTACAGCGAGAGCTAGAAACAGAACCCAGAAGTCTTGGCTCCCAATCCTGTGTTCTAATCACCGGCCACCAAACCACATTGCCTGTTAGAGAGAAGCATCATCATGAAGAGTACTTCTGGCTGATGGTTAAGTCTACTATTACTGGCTGTCAGGACACAAAGGGAGGGAAACCCTGATCAGGACCCAAGTTATAATCCCCTCCCCCACCCCGCATAAAAAGGAGAGAATATTTATTATAAAAAAAGCTTATCTTGGCTGGCTTGTTTTAGTATTAGATTACGTAACACGAGGTGGGGGAGGGGGACTAGCTGTTACTGAAGGGAATGTACATGGTCAGAAAGCGAGCCCACCACCATGCACACTACAGCAAAGGGCGAATAACCATGAATTATAACAGCAGCCTGATGGAATCAGCAGTTCAAATATTAAAGGGTTTTTGGTTAGCCAGCATGTAATGGGAGTAATGTAATGCTACTACTACATCTGCCCTGAACAGAGCTGGTGGTGTTATTTACAGGGCTACTAGCCGCCACAAAAGCTGCTACTAGTTGAGAATGAGAGAATGTGAAGGACTGGGGGGAAGTGGAGGAATATTCACATATAAGTAATGAATCCCACAGTATCTCCTACAAGAGTAATTATGTCCCCCCTCATTTTGGTTCAGATTGTAGAGCCCTCGAAAAACACTGGCTGAGTCCTTACTCATGTGCATTTAGTCCCATTCAAATCAGTGGGGCTACCTGAGTAAATGCCTGCAGTGTGAATAAGGCCTCCATAATCTGACCCGTTGGGTCTTTGGTCACACGTGTCCGACACTTGGGATCTTATGGGTGCATCTTTGAACCATGCAACCACAAAAGGGGAGGGAGGGCTCATTCTCCTCATGATCATAACTTTCCAAGAAAGGTTGTTTAAAGGCACCTCAGAGCTGAGCAGGAGACTATGCTAACTGGAGCAGAGTTTTCCCAAACAAAATGTATATAATTGTGTACCAGGAGTTCATCCATGCTGGTCTGACATTTCTCGAGATTGATCCGTTTAATTGCCACTTTCTCTTTTTTCGGGATACAATAGGCTGCTTGCACCACAGCTGTTGCTCCACTCCCTGGAGGGAAAGAGAAACAAATAGTTAACTCCTGCTCTTGTAAGACTGTTGCAGGAAGGCAGAGAATTTGGAGAAACCAATATTACAAATCCTGGTGGCTGCTAATTGCAAAGCCGGGTGAAGGCCTGAGGAATCCAATCCCTTTAAAAAGGGAAAGTTCGACCATACTAAGTTCTGCACAGCTCAGCAAGCCAAATAGAATGCATCTATTGAAGCACTAAGTTAGCTGAACAGAAACAATGCAGATCTTTATGAGAGATCATCAGAACTGGGCAAACAAAATATGAGCTAAATCTTACTCTTACTTACTCAGACAGCCCCACTGAAGTCAACAGGACTATTTGGCTGAATGAGAAGCACGGGATTTGACCCGATTGATTTGGGGGGCGGGGGGAGGGGGAGGAGGAGTAACATGACTAAAATAAGTCTTTAACCTGATGCATCTATCCTAATTTTTCAAAAACAAAACTGTGCTACCTGTTTTGCTACCAACATAGGTTATAACTAAAAAAAAACACTGGAAAAAGTCTAAATAGCTTTTCACATTCCCCTCAGTTTGGGCAATGAAGATGCATTAATTGGCTTCATTCAGATCCATTCTTCATGTGTTCAACTCCAGGTCTCTCATACTAGCACAATACCTCAATGTCCAACTAATTTCCCTCTATCCTTAAAACCAGCATCGTCTTTCCCCTTTTCCAGCTTTCAGCCGTTTTCCCTCTCCACCAAGGTCCCAAAAGAGATGGGGATCCTGGGCTGAGAAGGCAGGGATAGCTCTCAGTATCTTTCTCCCATTACTGTTGCTCTGTGCAGTGAAACCGCAGGAAGTCCGGAGGGAAGCAGCGAGAGCTGGCAGCTGCATACTGCCCAGCGGTGGCAGAGAGCTGTCTCCCAGCAGAGGAAGGCTAAGAAGTTACGAACGGCCTGCAGTCATCTGAACTCTGCCCTCGGGACAAATCCATTGGTACAAAGGACACTTGGCATCTCCAATTTAAAAGCAGCTTCCAAAAGGCCTCAGCTATGCCATTTATTATTTATACACACCTCCTTTCCCAAGCTAAGTCATCCTAGGGTTTGCAAACTCTCTTCCGCATTCTGAGCCTCCCCCCCCGATGCACACCCCACTCTGATCGTTTTTTGTTGCCCATCTCTGGGTCACTGCTATTCCTACCATGTCTAAGAAAAGGCAACAATGCAGCATTTGAGGAGAAGATACAAACTCAAGCTAATGTCTCTGTTCTAAACACAGTCTAGCAACACGGTCATTCACAAAGATAATGCACATAGCTCTCAAACCTTTAAGAAATTGAATTAGGCTGGCAGGTAGGAAGGAAGAGGCACTGGTGTTAATTTTTCCTGTTTGCTTGGCTGCTTCATTGCAGACAGAAGAGCTAGAAGCTTCCATTTTTAATACCACAAAATTCACCCCATTATTCTCTGACACCGTTCAAGCACAGTTGGCTTTGTCTCCCTCCATTTTTATTTATTTGAATTAATGAGCTGTATAGAAAGAGAACAAGGGGAGAGCTTGACAGTGCAATTTTTAAACAAAGGCTATTGAAGCTGTACACAAATGGCTAACGTCAATATTTTCCTTACAGCAAGTCTTATAAGCCAGAGGCAAATCTTTAAATAAAAGCATTGGTGGAGAACAAAGCTTTAGGAAGACAGCTGTGATCAAAGTTTGACAAATAACACCTTGAAGACCCAACCCAATGGCTTCACTCTTCAGATTCTCTTCCAGTATCTAGCAGATGGGAAATGCGAGACACCCCTTTTTCTTTATGTGGTGTGGTACGTGTACTCTGTACAATGGATATACTTTGCTAGCTGAGTGCTTACAGCAGGGCAGTCTATTTTTTTCCCCAAGGTCCACATTTCTTGGTCAAGGTATAGTAAAGGTCCAGACTCCAGAGAAAATAATAAAAAACCCACCAATAAAAAGATTTCGGGGTGTGTTCAAAAGCGACCAGCGGTCCGGATTTGACCCACAGTCTGCCTACTGACTACCACCGGTTACAGTCTAAAGGCACAGTCTAAAGGCGGTGGAACGCAGAACACACGAGTCCATGGTCATTACAGCTAGACTGTATCATGCAGCAGCTAGCTTGTGAGAAGTTTTGAGGAAGAGGGCCATTTATTTGCAGATATTCATTAATTCACAGACTGTTCCTAGCACAGAGGACACCATGAAAGCTGCCAGGAGAGGCTTGGGTGGAGCACAGGGAGAGGGGGAAGGGTAAGGGTAAGAAGAACTGCCATATTAGCATGAATCCCTATCATCCAGTGCTTCAAACATGAAGCTGAGGAACAGAATCAGGGGATGAACTTGGCGGAGGGGGCATGGAGAATCATGGAGTCAGAAAAGAGGAGACATGCTTAGAGATGCAGGAGAGGAAGACCATGACAGCTGTGGCGTTGGCTGGACTAGAGGGAGAAGGGATGTGAGGGTGGGGAGCTGTCAGGAGTCAGATACAGCTAAATTTTCTCATCCTAATTACTGCGTGACAGGCTTGCAAGATGTAACCATTGTGTTAAAACCGGACACGATTACTATGCCTGCATAGTACTGTGCTCAGGTTATATTCATGCTGAATTCTGATTTTCATTGAGGGGCTCATTGTGACTCCTTACACTTGAGGAGTCGGTCAGGTTTACTGGCTTTATTTTAAGTCTGCTTCTTTAGATTTTAAGACTGCTCTTCTTGAGAAGCAAACTGAAAATACAACAAACTCACTCAAGATGAAAGGAGCAGAATACACAGAAGTGACAACAAAGGCAAGCAAAGTGCCGTACTCCCATTCTCCCTAGTGAAGCATCTTTTCAGCGGTAAACTTTTGTGCCTTCGCTGTTCCTTTAGAAAGTCCAAAGTTCTGGACAAGATTTTCTTGCTGGCTTCTTGCATATTAGAAATACAAGTGTCTTGACTTCAAGTCCTCCAGTAAAGAACAAAAATCACAGCTGAAGTTAGGGTATGTCTACACTGGCAGAGTTACAGCGTCGCTCAGAGAGTGCTGAAGGGAAACTGCTGTTGTGTGTTCACACTGTCAGCTGCCTGTGCGATAGCGTGTTCACACTTGTGGCACTTGCAGCAGTATTTGAAGAAGTGCACTCTGGGCAGCTATCCCACAGAGCATCTCTTCCTCTTCTGCCGCTAAGAGTTGTAGGAAGGCAGAGGGGGTTGCGGGGCATTCCTGGGTCCTGTCCCAATGCCCCGTGATTCACTGCTTTGCATCCCAGCAATCCCTGTGCTTCTGTCCACATTTGGCGCCATCTTTCAACAGTATTTGTACTGCATGCTCTACCTCTTCAGTCTGCAAGAATGGATCCTGCACTGTTGACCAATATGCTGCTCGCTCTCGCTAACACATCACAAGTGGCAGTGGAGTTATTCCTTAAACTAAAGGCAAGAGGAGTGCAACATTGATCTCGCCACACGTAGTAGCTACGACACGAGATTGCTTGTGGCATTCATGGAGGTGCTGACCACAGTGGAACACCGCTTTTGGGCTCAGGAAACAAGTACTGAGTGGTGGGATCACATAGTCATGACCGTCTGGAATGACGAGCAGTGGCTGCAGAACTTTCCGATGAGGAAAACCACATTCATGGGACTCTGAGCTTGTCCCAGCCCTATGGTGCAAGAACACGAGAATGAGAGCTGCCCTGCCATTGGAGAAGCGTGTGGTGATTGCTCTGTGGAAGCCGGCTACTCCAGACTGCTACTGATCTGTCGATAACCAGTGCGGAGTGAGAAAGTCAACTATTGGACTCATGTTGACGGAAGTGTGCAGGACCATTAATCGCATCATGCACCGAAAGACCATGACTCTGGGCAACGTGCGTGACATTGTACATGGCTTTCAACAAACGGGCTTCCCTAACTGCGGTGGGACGATAGATGGCAAGCATATTCCATTTCTGGCACCAGACCACCTAGCCACCAAGTACATTAATCACATGGGGAATTTCTCAATGGTTCTCCAGGCGCTTTTGGATCACCGTAGGCATTTCACGGACATTAACGCAAGCTGGTCCAGAAAGGTGCATGGCGCACACATCTTTCAGAACACTGGCCTGTTCAGGAAGCTGCAAGCAGGGACTTTCTTCCAAGACCAGAAGATCACCATATGGGAAGTAGAAATGCACACTGTGATCCTGGAAGACGCTGCCTACCCCTTAATGCCGTGGCTTATGAAGCCATACATGGGGCACCTTGACAGCAGCAAGGAGCGGTTCAACAACAAGCTGAGCAAGTGTAGAATGACTGTTGAGTGTGCTTCTGGCCGTTTAAAGGCCCCCTGGCGCTGCCTACATGGGAGGCTGAACCTGGCCGATGACAATATTCCTATGCTTACAGCCGCGTGCTGTACACTCCATAATATTTGTGAAGTGAAGGGTGAAAGCTTCACTCAGGGCTGGACCACTAAGGTTCAGCACTTGGAGGCTGAATTTGAAGAGCCAGAGACCAGGGTTATTAGAGGGGCGCAGCGCAGGGCCGTAGGGATCAGGGATACCTTGAGGCAGCAATTTTAAGCTGAAAGCCACTAATATTTGTTGCTATGCTCAGGAGTGCAGTGCTTGTAATGCTAGGAGGGGATTGTGATTGGTGCAGACTATGCACTATCAAGGTTTAAGAAAACTGCCTGTTGCTTTGCAGGGCTTTGTTTGCATTCAATTAACGGAATAAAGATTGCTTTCAAACCAAAACAATTCTTTTATTAAAAAAAGAACAACTGGAGGGGAGAGAGAAACAAAAAAAATACCTTGGCAGTGAGGGGGATCGGGGAAGGGAGGGTCCCAGGATGGCTAAAGATTTGCGCATGTCCAGGGATCATATCAAACCTTCTCCTTTGGAGTACAGTGCAGCCGGTACTGTACTTCAGCAGGGCTAAACTGCAAAGGGATGGGTGTTGAGTGCAATGGGCACTGGGAGTCCGCAGTGCTGGACTGACATGGGAGGAGTGGAATGCAGCGAGTACAGACTGGAGCCAGGAAGTTGACAAGAGTGTGTTGGAGGTGTCGGGCGGAGGGGGAGCGGCTCATGGGAAAGACTTTTGTGACAGCGGCTGCAGAGGAGGGCAAGCGCGGAGCTGATCGGTTTGCAGTGCTAGTAACACCTGGGGCATGTCCACTTGGTGCTCCATAACCTTTAAGAGCTGCTCCATGGCTTCATTCTGCCATGCCACATTCTCCTTTCAGTCCCTCTTCTCATTGTCCTGCCACTCCTTCAATTCTTGTTTTTCAGCCGGGGAGTGCATCAGGACATCACACAGAAAGTCCTCTTGTTCTTCATGGCTGCTTTCTAATTCTGTGTATCTGTTCAGCCAGTGATAACGAAGAGGGAGGCTGGGCTCCCAAGGTCTTATCTGTAACACCAAAACGCAACATTTTACAGAAGCAGTATTGTTTGCAACACAGAGACCACTGATTTAAAACACAGCCACTATTCACATACCTGTCACTAACTGGCTGACCCCAGGCAAGCACACATGAGCCACAAGACCCCCAAAATGGTAACCACAGGGGCAGAGAAAATCCGTGTTCCAGGACCGTACTGTACACTGGGCACGTGGCTCTTGGGGAGAGCCAGCACTGTGTGTGGGGGGGGGGGGGGGAGAGGGGGGCGCCGCCTTATAATCATTACTGTCCCCATACATTCCACAGGAGGTGTTCATTACGGACGATATCTCACTGCTGAGGGTGAGCAGGGAATCAAGGAAGGGTCTTCTCCAAGACTGCGGCTTCCACCCTGGCCCTTATGTGCCTCGCCTGTGTGCAGCAATGGTGTCCCCCACCGTGACAGCAGAGTGGCACAGGAAAGTTACCCTTAATGGGGCAAGAAACAAAGCAGCTCTGCCAAAGAACCTGTGGCAGCAGATTGCCTAGTATCTCCATGAGAGTTTCGTGGAGATCTCGGAGGCAGATTCCCATGAAGTGAGGGAGTCAATCAACACACTGTTCCACCACTCAGACTAGGCATGTGGCGGTACACGCATCATACAGACACAAGCCTGCTTTCTACAATCCCCCTGCCCCCCAACAACTCACTTCAGTGATTCCCAAAATCAAAGCCACTTACCAGGGGCCTCCCTCTCCTGTTTGCGCTTTGCCAAGCTCCGACAGCTCTGACTGGCTAGCCTCCTCCGGGGTAGAGAAGAGTTCCTGGATGCATGCATCTCTGAACTCCGAATCGTCCTCTGCCTCTGGGTCCCCCTCCAAATCCCCATCCAAGAATTCCTCCTCCTGGCTCGGTCCACTTTCGACTGGCATGCAAGCCACCGAAGTATTCACAGTGGCCTTCGCTGTGGAGGTGGGGTGGCCACCGAGTATAGCGTCCAGCTCTTTGCAGAACCGGCAGCTCGTGGGCGCAGCACCGGAGTAGCGGTTTGCCTCCCGCGTCTTGTGGTAGGCGTTCCGCAGCTCCTTCATTTTGACAGTGCACTGTGTCCCTGTCATGGCCCCCTTCTATCACGCATCGTGAAATCTGTCTGTAGGTATCATAATTCCTACAGCTGGAGTGTAGTGGGACTGGACCACCTCCTCTCCCCAAATGCTGATGAGGTCCAGCAGCTCGGCATTGCTCCAAGCAGGGGATCGCCTGGTACATGGAACAGCCATGGTCACCTGGAAAGATGTGCTGAGACCACTGCACACGTCACCAAGCAAGCAGGAAGGGAACTTTCAAAATTCCCAAAGAATTTAAGGGGTGGGGCTCACAGTTGGTCACCTTAGGGCAGGGCAGTAGAGTTCAAACTAATGACCAGAGAGGCGTGAACAGGCATTGTGGAACACCTCCTGGAGGCCAATTGCAGCGCTGTAATTGACCAGGGTGTCTGCACTGGCACTGCAGTGCTGTAGCCCCGGCGCAGAAAGCTCTACGCCTCTCGTCAGGGTGGCTTTTTTACAGCGCTGCAACAGCGCAGTTTTTGCGCACTAAGTGGCTCGGCAGCGTGTACACCTCAGGAGTTACAACGCAGAAAGCTGCTTTACTGCGTAGATACTTACCAGTGTAGACAAGGCCTCCGACTCTACCCGAGTCAATCCCAACATTGCACTGTACACCCCACCATGGTTACCGCACAGCTCCCTGACACTCTTCACTGGGACTGGCAGAATTGCAGATGTTTCAGAACATGTTACAACCGTAAGCCCAGTTCTCCAGTGAAAAGAGTCAAAGCTAGGGTTGCCATATTTTGAGTGTCCAAAAGGAGGACACTCCACGGGGCCCAGCCCCGCCCCAACTCCACCCCTTCCCCAAAGTCCCCACCACAACTCCGCCCCCTCCCCTGCTTCCTGCGAACATTTGATTCGCGGGAAGCCTGAAGCAGGTAAAGGAGGGATGGGGGGAGGAGGCGCGGCCCAGTCTGGCCCCCCCGGCATCTCCAACCTGGGTCAGCTTGGGCCCTGGGATGCCGGCCCCCGGCCCGGCCCCCGGCCCTGCATGTCCTGATTTTCCCGGACATGTCCGGCTTTTTGGGATTTCCCCCCGGACGGGGATTTGGAGCCCAAAAAGCCGGACATGTCCGGGAAAATCCGGACGTATGGTAACCCTAGTCAAAGCCCATGTGATGCTGTATGGAATCTGGGGGACATCTGAGAATATTATGATTATTAATATTGAAAATTGCAATGAGTTATTTCAGATAGGCCATGTAGGGTATCTGCAAAAATGTTATAATTTGCTAGATATGATCATCTAATTTATGTGTTTATATCACCTTTGTATTAGGAGTTATAGATATGTCTGTATTTCAAACTTGTGCTATGCTTCTGGGTGACATCCCTAGGCAGTTTGGCATCAGCACTGCCTAGCCTGCTTGATGGCCCATTAAGGACCATCATCTATATAACTGACCCATTGAGAGAAGGCAGATACACCTCAAGACTCAGCAAGGCATGCAGGGACATACCTATGGACAGAAATCTCAGGCTTTCAAGCCATGTCTTTGAAACAAAGGAAGCACAGGTCACACGGCAAAAGACTATAAAAGCCAGCTGCTGCTTCTCCATTTTGTCTTCAATCCTGCTTCTTAACTCTGGAGGAACTTTCCTACAAACTGAAGCTCTGAACAAAGGACTAAATGACCCGTCCAAGCTGTGAATGTGTTCCAGAGAGACTTTCAAGCCAGCAAACTCACCAATACTGCTAGGAACCTAATATACGGACGTTGAAGTCTTTGTATGTATGTGACTGTTTTACCATTTAACACCTCTCTTCTTGTTCTTTTCTCTTTATAATAAACCTTTAGTTTTAGACAGCAAAGGATTGTCTGGCAGCGTGGTATTTTGGGTAAGATCCAAACCTATACTGACCTGGTAATGTGGCTGACCCTTTGGGGTCAGAAGAACATTTTGTATATGCAAGAAGAGTTTTTAAAATAACTTCTCACTGTACTGGATCTAGGTGCTGATTGGGAGCCAGAGACTGGAATGCAATAAAGGAGGCTGTGTGATTTCTTTTTTGCTTCTTGATAACCAGTGTGGGGGATCAGAAGCACGGTTTGTGACTGGTTGGGGAGTTTAACTTCAGTGTTACCCACCAGTCTTGGGAGTATCTGCTCTCCCTTTTGCAGCCTGCCCTGACCCTGGCATTTCCAGTGAGGTCTGTCCCTGGCATCACGGGTCACAGCCCAATGTAATAAAGAAGCAGGAAAAAGCTACTGTGATTTGCATTTCCTCTTTAAGCCATTTTACCAAAAACCCTGGATGCAGACTAGCCAAAGGCTAAAACCATGTATGCAACTATTCTCCCAGCCAGTGTCTGACCGGACAGTAAGCTCTTCAGGATAGACACCATCTCTCAGTGTGTGTTTGTTCAGTACCTAGTCCAATAGAGACCTGGGGTCTTATTGGAATCGGACAGTGAAAATCCAAATAGCTTTCAGAGGCCAGGCAGGAAGGGAATCCTCTAAATTCAGGACTCAAAGTATAATTCCCTGCTGCTCTCCCTGCTAAGACACCACCTGCTCTTCTGCTACCCCCACCCCAATATTCCTTGCTTCTCCTCTTTTCAGCTCCCACTATAGCAGTTAATTGTAGAGAAACAATGAAATAGCAAAAGCATATCAAGCAAGGTTTAAGCCAAGCTGCACTAGGATGTGCCACAAGTGGAGTTGTTCTTTGGTAACTGCAGCAGCATGCCATACTTTAGAGACTGAACAAAGACAGGTTTCCAGGCTCCTCCAGAGAGTAATGAAAACATAGCTGCAATTCCTGAAGTGGCTTTGTTGCTATGTGATTTACTTGTGAAATTCCTTGGGGGTGGGGGAAGGAGGAGAGAGGGGAAGACAAGAGTCTTAAAGCTGTGGATCAAGGTTAATGCAACGCAATATATTTAGCAAATGATCCTGCAAGCTACAGATATGGAGGAAGGGAGGCTCAGGAGAGGTGACATTGCCTGGCTGGGAAGTTACTGAACATTTAGAACCAGGAAAGAGTTTTGTTTTTTTTTGCGGGGGTGAGAGGGAGGGAATTTCCATGGCTGTCCGTTACAAATCCCAGACTGGCTAATACTCCAATCCCTTTATGTACGGTCTCACAACAGGTCCACTCCAGCCCTTTCAATGGGCATCAGTCTATCATGAGGAGATCTTACTGCTGAATCCCATGTGCAGCTAAGGTGCCCAGTTTTGCGTAGTCCCTAATCACTGTTGCTAGCTCTGGGTTACTCAGGCACATTCCCCAGGAGCAGACCGCATGTCTGATACCCATTTTTAGCAGCAAAACCCAGAGTCCACCATCTAGGCCCTGGAACCAGTGCCACAGCACCCCCACAGGTGCTTAAACACATTGTCTCCCTCCCTGCCCCGACAACCTCATTGTGGAAGCTCTAGTTTCTAGTTAACCCAATCAGGGACAATGTGGCAGTAGAACAAGGAAAAAACAGGCTTAGCAAGGAATTTCTTAAACACATACACTTTATTTTTAAAGAGCACAAGAGAGTTATAGATCTATGGAACTCCTGAACGCAATTCCCTCCAGTCTATTCTCACCTCTTTTGTAAGTGTCTAGGGAGCTGGCTACATTCGGGACTTCACAGTGCTGCCGCGGCAGCGCGAATGTAGTCGCGCCACTAGCGCTGCGAGAGGAGTAGTTTGCAGCACTGCGAGCGAGCGTGCAGCGCTGCAGGCTCTGATTACACTGGTGCTTTACAGCGCTGTACTCGCTGCGCTCAGGGGGGTGTTTTTTCACACCCCTGAGCACAGCAAGTTGCAGCGCTGTACAGCACCAGGATAGCCAAAGCCTAGGTTTGGTCCAAGTCCATAGGGGACGTGAAATTCCTCCTACCTCCATTCCCTCCAGCTTGTCCTCTGTTTCCGGTGAAGAAATGGACCCTCTTGCTCACATAAACAGCCTCTTTTTAAAAACCATTGTCACCTTTTTAGTCAGGTGAAGAAACTGCAGCCCTCCAGCCATGTGCTTAGATCAGGGAGCAGAGGGCGATTGGGTGTTCCAGCTCCTCTGTGAAGAGACCATTCAAAGTCAAAGGCCCTACAGTACTTGCAAGTGACCCCATTGCTCACACAGTGGAGCAACAGCCAACGTTGATGGCCCTTGACTGCTCTGTCACAGCTTTCCAGTCTCTCCACTCTCTGCCTGTCAAATTCATGCTACAAAATGGCTGATTAACCCACAACAATGGTTATAGTTACAAGTGGTGTTCATAAAATCAAATGAATTCATAATTGGACACAGACATTCTCCAAACGGTCACAAAGGGCTTGAGAAATTCACTCAGCCCTGGGGAGGAGGAAGTTGTCCAGGGCCATCAACTTCTAGAGAACGTAAGCTCTCATTTATAAAACGAAGTCTCTAGCACCTATGATTGCAAGGATAGCTTCCACTCAGGAACACAGTAACTGATGCAGTGCTACGATCCTGACTCAGCAGAAAGATAGCTCCCTTGCCTGCCTTTGCTGCTGCTTGGATCTCACCCAAGCTTGCAGCTCTGCCCTGAACTGTCTGTTCTTGTTGCTGCTATTGGGAACCCTGGGAGCAGCAGTGAAACCAGCAAGAAGCAGGTCAATTTCATTCCGCAGCTGCTTGGCGAAGCTATGAGGACTAGGTGAGAGGCAGACAGTGCAGCCATTCCCTGGGAGAGGCTGACAAACAAGAGGCTGGAAGAGCCCACCACCACCCTCATTGCAATGATGAGTGTTGGGAGTGGGGGATTAATGTGAGCAATGTTTCCCATACAGCAGTCAGAGGCATGCAGACTTCACATTTATCCAACACCTACCTGCTAAAAAAGAGATGGAGCTCCCCAAGCAATGGCCACCATTCATAATCCCAATGTTCTTCCCTTTTCTAGCAGTCATGAGAGGATGGGACACATCTGACTTCAAACTGGGCATTGCCCTTAATCTTAGCCCTCTGCTGTCTGTGACAATGTGAGGAAGCTATGTACAATTTATGAATTCTGCTTGATTTTATGAACTTGGTGTAGTGAATCAGCCACAAGCTGGCATGGTCCCTAACAGGTGTGACCCACACAGTCTGGAACTAGGGTGACCAGACAGGAAATATGAAAAATCAGGACAGGGAGTGGGGGAGGGGGGGGGGGTAATAGGAGCCTATATAAGAAAAAGACCCAAAAATCGGGGCTGTCCATATAAAATCGGGACATCTGGTCACCCTATCTGGAACATATGCATACTCCAGGGGGTACACAGAGCTCCTCCAGGGAGTACATCAGCTCATCTAGATATTTGCCTAGTGTTACAACAAGCTACAGAAAAAGCATTAGCAAAGTCATACAAACAAATTTAATACAGACAGTGACTTGTTTTTACTGCTCTATATACTAAAAACTGAAATGTAAGTACAATATTTATATTCCAATGGATCTATTTTAGAATTATATGGTAAAAATGAGAAAGTCAGCAATTTTTTCAATAATAGTGTGCTGTGACTCTTGTCTGATTTTGTAAGCAAGTAGTTTTTAAGTGTGGTGAAACTTGGGGGTACCCAAGACAAATCAGACACCTGAAAGGGGTACAGTAGTCCAGAAAGGTTGAGAGTCACGGCACTACAGAACAAATAAGAGTCATCACTAGCCTTAACGACTGTGCTCTGGTTGAATAATGGGTATACTAAGGAGCGTGCAGGAGCTAGAAAACCAGTCTGACCAAGTTTCACTGGGGTGGAGCCGGGGGGGAAGAGACGGACGAAGGGAGGAGAGAAGAATGGTAGAATCCCTAAAACAGGAGAACAAAGAGGAGGACAGAGCAGCAGTTCTAAAAAGACAAAAGGAATCTTGTGCAGGAGAAAGGCATACTTTCATAGCAAAGGGAATTTTTTTCTGACTGTAGGCCAACTAAGGAAGAAGGAAGCTGGCTGCAGGAGATAAACTACACAATTCAGAGAAGTAATGTACAGAAGAGGGGATCCTGGATGCTCCTAGAGGACTTTCACCAAATCCCAAAGCACACTCAAGAGTGATGAGGAAACTGAGGCAGAGAAAGGTGTTTTGTCTTGCATAGATCTGTTTTTCTTGGGCTTTCTAAAATAAAGAGTAGTGTTAGAAATCTTTACAAAAGCCTGTGTGTTATGTGCTTTAACTATCATGTGTCCCTGAAGAAGTAAACCTGAGTGACCACAAGGCTGAAGCTCTGGGAAAAGGTGTGCTTAAGTCTTTGAGGGTGACGTAGGAAGGGCACAGCAGTAGTTCCTTTAAGGGGTAACAGACAAGGTCTGTGACCAGGAAGTAGGCCAGAGGCTAAAGGCTCCAACACTGGGTCTATCAGACCAAGAGAATCTGATGAACACCTGGTGAGTCCCAATCTCACATGGGTGGTGGGTGGAGCCCCACTTTGGGGAGGCTGCCCCCAGCTCTGCCCCATCCACCTACCCCATGGCCAGAGCCCCAAGACCCCCGGCACTCCCTCCTCCTCCCCGCAGATGGAGGAGCCCCGGGCCAGCCAGAGCCCTGAGCCCCCACACCAACCTGCCCGGAGAAGCATCGGGCCAGCCAGAGCCGCCACAGCTGCGCCTCCCCTCCACAGACCCCAAGCCATGCCGCGGGAAAATTCCAAAGCTCTTCTCTCTTCCAGAAGAGCCTGAGCTTTTGCTATGCCCCATGCCGGTTCCGTGGCAACTGAGGAGGCGGTATGTGTTACTCAGCTTCCCGGATTCATCAGTCATCGCCCTGGACTCCGGGAGCTGAGTAGCACACACCATCTCCTCAGCTGCCCCAGAACCTGCGTAAGGCATAATAAAAAGCAAAAATTTCCCCCGCCAAACCGACAACCAGCGTCTGATGGCAGCAGCTGCACCAGGGAAGACAGAGCCTCCCCTGGCCTATTATACCCGCCACCCATGCAAACACAGGAACCTGGAGCTTCACCAGGGCTGAGAGTGTGATAAGTTTTTTCAAGCCCTTTGTGTGAGGTGGTGAGTAGGGAAAGAGACTGGGAGAATACGTTAGAAAAGGAAGTAGGGTAAAGAGAAATGTTCGGGTCCAGGACTGGAGAGAAAAGAATCAGGGAAGGAAATAGAATACGGCATAGGAAAAGAACAAGGATATGGGGTGGAGAGAAAGGGGGGGGGGGGATATACACTAATGTATTTCAGGAATGAGATAAATGATCCATTATAGCAGAGTAGTCTTGAGTGAAGCCAGAAAGGGAAAGCAACTTTAACAAGACATGTGGGTAAGTTACAAGTTCAGAAAGTTGATTGACAATGTTCTTAATTAAATACCACACATGTTCTATTCCTTTAACTTGCAAGAATGTAACTTTGTTATGGCCCAACATAAGTATTTCTCATCCTTGGTACTAGGCTGAGTCCTGACTAAGGTGCTTGGCTACACTTGTGAGTTAGAGCGCATTAAAGCAGCCCTGGGCGCCCTAACTCACTACCCACCCACACTGGCAAGGCCCATAGAGAGCTCTGACTCCAGGGCTAGAGCGCTCCTGGTACTCCACCTTGGCGAGAAGATTAACTCTTGGTGCGCCTTGGCTGAAACGCCCGGGCATCAGTGTGAATGAGGTGTTGCATTACTGCGCTCTGAGCAGCCTCCGGAAACATCCCATAATCCCCTTAAGTCAAGTGGCCACTCTTGTCATTGTTTTGGAATCACTGCAGGATGCGGATATGCCCTTTGAAAGCTCTGTTTCTGGCAGCCGGCATGCTTATCTGCTCCAAGACAAAGCAACCATTGCTGTGGAATACTGTGTGAGAGAGAGAGAGAGAGAGAGTCGGGGGGGGGGGGGGGGCGCACGAGGGTATCTGCTGCTGTCTGAACTTACAAGACAGCATGCTGACATGCTCTCAGCCCCCCAAAAAATCCACTCTCCCCCCACATACACACAACACACTCCCTGTCACACTCCACCCCACCCCCCATTTGAAAAGCACATTGCAGCCACTTGCATGCTGGGATAGCTACCACAATGCACTGCTCTCTGTGGCCGTTGCAAGAGCTGCTAATGTGGCCACACCAGTGCAATTGCAGCTGTCGGCGTGGACAGATTGCCGCACTTTCCCTACCTCAATCTACGAAGGCTGGTTTAACTCAAAGCTCTCTACATCTGCAAGCGTAGCCATGCCCAAAGGCTATGTCTACATTGCATCAAACAAAGTTGACAGATTACATTGGGATACAGCCACCAAAGTTTGTCTGTTGCTTATATGACCACATACTTGCCTGCTTGCATCAGCACTCTGTGTATTCACCACGAGTGCTTGCGTGGATGCAAAGTGAGGAGTGTCACAGTATCCCAGGATGCCACATGCCGCCATCCTGGGCAAAGCCTTTTGGGAAATTTTGGTAATGCATTATTAGATAGAGATGACTTGACCAGAGATCTCTAGGAGCTTGGGGTCAACTCCCCAACATGCAGTGTTCTCCATCCTATTAAGCCATCCATATCCTAGAATTTTCACCTTTTTTTTTTTTTTTTTTTTTTTTTTAAGAAGCCCATAAACCCACACAGCATTTTTTGGGGTCTGCCACCTCTGACAGAAGCACGGAGCCCATAGACCTCCCCTATTTTCATGAACACTGAACACACTATCTCCTGATTTGCAGATCCACAGGAGGATCAAACAATGGAAGGCAGGATGTCTTCGAGGACAGTTTGCTGAGAGAGATAGCGAAAACACTTCAAGGTTCTCGGTGGCATTCATGCAGCAGCTGGTCGAGCACTGCATTTAGGTCTGAGAAACACCCACTGACTGGCGGGATTGCATCATAAAGTGTGTCTGGGACAACAAGCAGTGACTGCAAAAGGCCACATCCCTGGATGTGTGCGCCAAGTTGGACCAAGTCCTCCAGCAACATGGACACCAAAACGAGAGCTGCATTGACAGTGAAGCAGTGAGTGAACTTTGGCATTTCTGGGCGCATGCAACGGCAGATTGCTACTGATCAGTGGGAAATCATTTTCAAGTTGCAAAATCCAAGTGGTCATACAAGTGTGTAGGGTCATTAATCTTCTCCTGCTACGTATGACTGTCTCGGCAACGTGCAGGACACAGTGGATGGCTTTGCAGCAATGGGGTTCCCAAACCACGGTAGAGCGATAGACAGCACGCACATCCCTATTCTGGCACCATCCCACCTTGCCACAGAGTACACCTACAGAAAGGTGTTTTTTTTATGGTTATGCAAGCATTGGTGAATCACCAAGGACACTTCACCAACATCAGCATAGACTGGTAAGGAAAGGTGCAAGACACTGACATCTTTAACAACATGGGATTGTTCAGAAAGCTGCCAGCAGGGATGTTCTTTCCTCGACCAGCATATTACCATTGGTAACACTGAAATGCCAATAGCAACTCGGGGAGGGGCAGCCTACCTCTAGCTCATGAAGCCATACACTGGACACCACAGAAAGGAAAGATTCAACTACACACTCAGCAGGTGTAGAATGACTGTCAAATGTGCCTTTGATAGACTGAAGAGATGCTAGTGGTGTTCACTCACTAAACTGGATTTCACTGAGAAAAACATCCCAATGGTGATAGCTGACTGTTGTGTCTTGTGTAATATCTGTGAGGCAAATGGGGAAAAGCTGCCACCATGACTTTGAACAGCCAGACAAGTGCTATTGCAAGAGCCCAGCACCGAGCTATGTGGTGGAGGGAGGCTTTGAAAGAGCACTTTAATGGCCAGCCAGAGTTTCTCTGGGCCTGGAGCTTTGGTTGTTAAGATGTGTGTAGTGCTTGCTGTACACATTAATGAATATGACTGGATGTTTTCCTGAAGCTATGAATTGTGTGGTGCTTGGTGTGAATTTACAATACCATTTGCTTTGGCAACCACTATGCATGCTGCAATATTTGTTCTGAACTAACGAAGAATGTGATTTGCCAAAAATAGAACTTTGAGTGAGAAAAAGAGCACGGAAAAATCAATGTGTGAAAAACCCTATAGGGAGCGTCATACACATTTTTAACATAACTAAATGGGATTGGAAATATAAAATTTAAAAAAATAATTATGTCCGTTTGAGTAAACAAATGTAGTCCATTAATGCTATACATACACCAACCATGATTTTCACAGATTAATGTATATGAAGCTGTGGTTTTCTTGCATGGAGTGGTAAGGAGTTGCAACTATTTGATTTATTTGTGAAATTCCTTGGGGGTGGGGAAGAGACAAGAAAGGGGAAAGACAAGAATCTTAAAGTAGTGGATCAAGATTTATGCATCACAATATATTCAGCAAATGAAACTGCAACCTACAGATATGGAGGAAGGGAAGCTCAGGAGAGGTGACATTGTCTGGCTGGGAAGTTATTGAACATTTAGAACCAGGTAACAAAATGATTTGGGGCAAGGGATTTCCATGGCTTCTTGTTACAAATCCCACACTAGCGATTACTCCAATCCCTTTCCGTAGGGTCTCACAACCGGTCCACTCCAGCTCTCTCAATGGGCATCAATCTTATGATGATGAGATCCTACCATTGAATTCCATGTGCTGCTAAGCTGCCTGGGTCTGGGTAGTGCCTGATCACTATTCCTAGCTCTGGGTCACTCAGGCACACTCCCCAGAAGCGTAACCCACGTCCGACACCCATTTTTGGCCGCCATCTAGGCCCTCGAACCAGTGCCACAGCACTCCCACACACCCCAGGTGCTTAGACACATTCCTACCCCCCGACAATCTCATTGTGGGAGCTCTAGTTCCTAGTTACAGAGTGGCAGTAGAACAAGGAAAAACAGTGCTAGCAAGGAACTTCTTAAACACATACACTTTATTCTTAAAGAGCACAAGAAAGTTATAGATCTATGGAAAAAACACTCTGGAACGAAATCCCCTCCAGCCTGATCTCGCCCCTTTTGTAAGTGTCTAGGTTTGGTCCAAGTCCATATGGAAGGCTAAGTCCCTCCTGCCTGCATTCCCTCCAGCTTGTCCTCCGTTTCTGGTGATGCACCCTGTGATGACAAGTACTATGTTGGGGAGAGGGGTGTAGGGAGCAATGACTATGGAGTTCTCCAAGGAAAACAAAAGAGGGAAAGGCTGGGATTTCTAGACTTGTAGGTCCTGCAGCATTTGAGTTTGCTACTTGAGAAGACCCATTATGTCCTGGTGCATTTCCCAGTCCTTGTCCTGCTTGGACTCCTGGGCATTTTTCCTGTCCTCGGTCTTTTTCCATGCTGTTAGCCTATTCACACTGCAAGCCCTTTGTTGACAATCCAGAGGAGCATAGGCCTGCAGGATCTCACAGAACATCTCTTCCTCACCAAAGCCATGCTTTCTGCAGGTGTGGAGGGGGCACCCCTTCAGGCCACCACACGAGGAGCTGCTGATAAAAACCATTGGATTGACAGTCGCAACGGCAAAGAAAAGATAAGTTTCAAAATTCTTCCCTCATTCCCACAAACACTTTTAATAAGAGATGCTTATTGACACTTCGACTTTGGAGCACCTTGGCACAACACCGCTCTCCAGGCCAAGCTCTGGTGAATACAGCCCACCACGAGGAGGGGGAAGGTGGATTTTCTGTTCCATGAAGCTATACAATTTTCGGCCATTCTGCCCATGGGTCTGAGCATATGGCAATGGCACTATTTTCCACAGGTGGTGGTGATTTTAGGTGACACCTCACAACTGAGGATCACGAAGGCACAGAACAGCTGCTACTGGTGTCCCAAAGCCACCCAGGCCTGTATATTGCTGACTGCAATGAGCCTGCCAAAGCCATCAGAGTGATGTGAGAAAGCATCCTACAGCAGAGAAAGAAATAAAGCATCCACCCTAGAAACCTTCAGGAGAGAACTGCGGAGATCTCAAGAGCACAGAAGATCATAAGGGGAAAATAGGCACACACTTACCCACCTTCTCTTCCCCTTCATCATGCTCACTGTGGTAGTGTCTCAAACAAGCCCTGGCTCGCAGCATGACTCGAGTCCCCCACTGTGCACATCCCTCCATTCCTCCCATCCCACGCTGTTCACAGCAGGAGTTTGTCTCCTCGGAGGTATCCACAGTGGTCTGTGAAGTGTTGATAGGGTCTCTGCCAAGTATGGTATGTAGCTCTTGTAGAAACGACAAGGTGGCGGCACAGCACCAAATCTGTTGTTGTGTTCCCTGGCCTAGTGGTATCCCTGATAAAGTTCCATTACTTTCACGCAGCACTGCTGCTGATCCCTGCATCCCCTGTGCAATCTGGTCACAGAAAGTGGAGATCTACAGCTGGTCTGTAGCTGTGCTTGCAGTCTCACTGGTCCAGGAGATCCAATACTTCCTGTATGCTCCAGGCTGGAGCTTGTCTAGTACCTGTCTGCATACGTGGAGCCGACATGGTCGGCTGGGCAGTTGCACACAGCAAAGGTGAGCTGCTAGGTGTGCTTGCCAAGGTGGACAATCAGGATAAGGCATTTCAAAAAAACACATGGGGAACTTTAATTGGGCTGGCAGCTTCTGGTCTCCCTCACCCCCCAGCAGTGGAGTTTAAAATTGTGGCCAGCGCAGTCAATGTCACAGGAAATCTGGCATTGTGGGACAGCTGCTGGAGGACTGTTAGGGTCAACACAGGTCATGCAAGGTCTACCCTCTCACTGTCACCTCAGTAGGTCAACCACAGCTCTACACCATTTAGGGATGTGGTTTTATTGCATTGCTGCAACAAGGCACTTTCATCCACCGGAGACAACTGTAGACACATGCACATAGAGCTCAACCTAAGGCAACTTATGTTGATGTAACTTTGTAGTGTAGTGTCTGGCAAATAGTGTAGTGTCTGGTGCAATGGAGCCAGCAGTCGCAGCGTTCCCTCCTCTCCTGCTGGTGCCCGGGGTTGAAGCTGCTCCTCAGCTCTCAGGCCTCTTTGCTCCCGCAGAGGCAGCAGGTCAGAGCCACCTGGATAGGGAGACCTGTCTCCGTGGCTGGCAGACCCCTCCAGGAACAGGGACCACAGGGGAGTCCTCCCAGCAGACAGCCCCTAATACCCCTCTCCCTACACCGAGCTACGCCCCCCCTGCACCCTGAGCTACCCCCATGCCTGCACACAGCCCCTAGCTACCCCCTCCCTGCACCCTGAGCTGTTTTCAAATTTTTGAGCTAAGCCCACCACCTTTGAGTCATAATTTTTGATTGCACCCCCACCAACCCAGACAGGCTGGGTGGCCTGCTGAGGTGAGTCAGGGGGTGGAGGTGGCGCACCCTCCACAGACCCCACCATGCGCTCGAGCCCCACTGGCCCCTGCAAAATAGAAGTCAAACTACACCTACGTCCAAAGCCCCTGCCCCGCAGCCCCCCATGCCCACCGGGCCCTGGAGTTTTTATAGCATGTTGAGGGAGGCCTCAGACAGAAAAAGGCTGAGAACCCCTGCCCTATTGGAGGCAGTTATCCAGCCATTGCAAGGCATAGGCTGGATGTAATAGGATCTTTTCTATCTCTATTAGTGGGTTCAGTGCACAAAATTAGTTGAATTGCTAGAAAGAGTATTACCTAAGCACAAGTAAGAAGAGTTACTCTGGATCCTATATGCAGAATGAATAATTTTATGTTAAGGATACTTGTCCATCATGCCCTCACAGCTGTTCAAATCAAGGTTTGGGTCAATAACATGGAGAAATGAGAATTCTTCTGTTGAAATGCTGTTTGTTGGATGTTAATGTCAAGGTAGTTACTAGACAAGAGTTTGCATCCTCTACTACTCTATTTTAAATCAAGTTCCAATTGCCATCTTTTTAATAGAGGTATTTGGAAATGTTTGGAGAATCTGAAAGATAAAACAGCTCAGTGCTGCAATCTCAGTCTGCAGCTCTCCCATCCCCAAATGAGAGGAGGGGATATTCAGTTGGGTTTAAAGAAAAAGAGCTGCAATATCACCATCCAGATGCTCCAAATATCACCCAGCCCCTCCAGCAAAGAGGTTGCCAGGACCAGCATCACAAGCAGCAGAAGAAAAGTTGAAGAAACATCAACAGCATCTCTATACATCATAAAGAGGCAGTAGAGGGCATATTTACTCTCTGGTACAGCAGTTTACCTTTACATGTCTATTAGAAGTATCTGAACAAGCAATAAGAGGGTGAATAGGAGTTCATCCATCAGGGGACATACAACTAGTCAGAAGAAATTTCTGTGTGTTAGCACAGTGGTCTCAAACCTTTTTACACCCAAAGTCTCTTTTTGAAATTAAGGGCAAACCAGGATCTTTCCCGCCCCTTCCCCAAGGCCCTGCCCTGCTCACTCCATCCCCCCCCACACACTCACTTTCACTGGGCTGGGGCAGCGGGTTGGGAGGAGGTGCGGGCTCTGGGCTGGGGCTGATGGGTTCACTGTGTGGGAGGGGGATCTGGGTTGAGCCTGGGGCAGGGGTTTGGGGGAGTAGGTGGGGTGAGGGGTTCAAACTCTGGGAGGGTGTCTGGGTGCAGGAGGGGGCACCAGGCTGGGGCAGGAGTATTGGGGTACAGGAGAAGGTGCGGGGTGCTGGCTCTAAGAGTGGGGTCAAGGCTAGGGCAGGGAATAGGGGTGCAGGAGGGAGTACGGGGTGCTGGCTCTGGGAAGGGGCTCAGGGACTGGGCAGGAGTTTGGGGCGCAGGAGGGGGGCTTCAGGTGCAGGAGGGGGGCTTCAGGTGCAGGAGGGGGGCTTCAGGATGCAGCCTCCCGCCAGGCAGCACTTATCTGAATCGGAGGTGCAGCAAGCCTAAGGCAGGCTCCCTGCCTGCCGCGGCCCCACACCACTCCTAGAAGGGGCCAACGCAACTGGGGGGGGGGCATGCACGGGGGGCACATGGCTCTGCGCGCTGCCCCACTTTGCAGGCACTGCCCCTAAAGCTCCCATTGGCCACAGTTCCCCATTCCCGGTCAATGGGAGCTGTGGGAACAGCGCTTGCAGGCAGGAGCAGCGCACGGAAACACCCCCTCCCCCCAGGCCACGGGGGCATGCTGGTTGCTTCCAAGAGTGGCATGGGGCCGCAGCAGGTAGCCAGCCCCACTGCGCCCCCGCAGCCGGAGATCGCGATCAATTAGGAGAGTTCCAAGGATCAACCAGTCGATCATGAACAACGGGTTGGTGAGCACTGGACTAACGCAACTTATGCATGTAACTCTCACATGCACTTTAGAAAAGATTCACTCATCATCCCTCTTAATTTGACTTAGGCATTTCGAAATACAGAAGAATCTCAGAATTACAAATACCAGAGTTATGAACTGATCAGTCAACCACACACCTCATTTGGAACCGGAAGTATACAATCAGGCAGCAGCAGAGACCCAAAAAACAAAAAAAAATGCAAATACAGTACAGCCCTGTGTTAAACGTAAACTACGACAAAAAAATAAAGGGAAAGCAGCATTTTTCTTCTGCATAGTAAAGTTTCAAAGCTGTATTAAGTCAATGTTGAGTTGTAAACTTTTGAAAGAACCACCATGATGTTTTGTTCAGAGTTATGAACAACCTCCATTCGCCAGGTGTCCGTAACTCTGAGGTTCTATTGTAAAGGAGGTTTCCCTTTACTTCAGTTCTGAAAAGCAACTACAAACAGCATCAGAAAGCTCAGGGCCCCATGGAGTCCATGATTCTGTAGAGGTTGAATTGGCTGTTACAGAATTGTTTTCATGAACCTAGGCTCTTTTTTAAACTAAAGAATTGTTTCTAGCCCTCATGGTTGTGAAGAAAACCTTAATCTTGGACTTAACCAATGCTGTACTGTCTGCACGAGTCTGCAAACATCCTGAAATAAGAACTCTGATGTCTGAATTGCACCACTATCTCAATGAGGTTAACTATGAAACCTAGAGATGACCATATCAACACAAAAAAGCAACAGAGGCTCCTGTGGCACCTTTAAGACTAACAGAAGTATTGGGAGCATAAGCTTTCGTGGGTAAGAATCTCACTTCTTCAGATGCAAGTAAGGGAAATCTCCAGAGGCAGGTATAAATCAGCATGGAGATAACTAGGTTAGTTCAAAAACAACAAGGAGTCTGGTGGCACCTTAAAGACTAACAGATTTATTTGGGCATGAGTTTTCGTGAGTAAAAACCTCACTTCTTCGGATGCGAAGTGAGGTTTTTACTCACGAAAACTCATGCCCAAATAAATCTGTTAGTCTTTAAGGTGCCACCAGACTCCTTGTTGTTTTTGTAGATACAGACTAACACGGCTACCCCCTGAGGTTAGTTCAATCAGGGAGGGTGAGGTGCTCCGCCCACAGCTATTTCACTGCTGATTTTAGCAGAAACACCCAACTGATGTGCTTACCCCACAATCCTAAATTGGTTCTCAACTCCCAGAAACCAGAATTCCCTACTCTGTCAAAACTTCCAGATTTCCTCATAAGAGCTTCTACTAAACTAGCATCTTCAGTACAAGAATGTACAGCATATTGAAACCTGACAGCATGGCAAGAGCACAAAGGGACTGACTGACTATGAAGAACACTACTATAGTGATTTATGTGTTTAAACTATTAAAAAAAAAAAAAAAAAAAAAAAGATTCAGGGTTTTCAATTATCTGAAACTGTTGCAGAATACCCCCAGGATCTAGTGACCCTGTGTCAAGCTCACCAGAAATGTCTTTCCATATATGTGGTCCAGCCATTCCCCAGTGACATCTACTCGATTAAGATGACACCACCCTCCCCCACCGGCCAAACTTAGGAACTCATCCTTTGCTCCGAGAGGCAATTAAAATTCTTTCCTCTCACACATCACCTCTAGAAGGAGATACTGCAGGCCAAGTTCTGGAATCAGTTATGTTGTGCAACCCCAAATGCTCAGTGCGGGATAACAGAACAGAATTTGACCCTGCAATCTGAATCTAGTTAACAATACTGTGGATGGATGAAAAAGTGAAGTGATTTCCCTCCTACACAGATATATTGATGAGGAGGCACTAGGAGTTTTTTTTTTTTTTTTTAAACACGTATGTTTGACTAAAGTTACTTATGACTGAGGACAGCAG
Source organism: Malaclemys terrapin pileata (assembly GCF_027887155.1). Taxonomy (NCBI): domain Eukaryota; kingdom Metazoa; phylum Chordata; order Testudines; family Emydidae; genus Malaclemys; species Malaclemys terrapin. The sequence goes on from NC_071506.1 coordinate 274,742,211, forward strand.
AACTATAAGCAATAAGCAGCTTGGGTTTATTATAGTAGGAGATACTGCAACAGTTTGTGTTTCAGTCTGTCATCAAATTTCACCTCTTTCAGTTGCTCATAACTTTCTGAAGCTTTTACTTATTGGGTTGACACAGGCTTGCGCTCTGATCAAACAGGAGTTTCTTTTGGGAAGTTTCAGTAAAAACAGTTTAGTCCTTTGAGTAGGAGAGTAAAGATGGCTGGGGCAGAAAGCTTAAGTTTGGCCAGAAGTTAGGCCCTTGATGAGAAGAGCCTTTGTGTGTTCCAGTGAAAACTCATTTTAATTTGACCGAGTTATGAGCCTTTGAAAGTTGCACTTCATGCAGACACAATACAATTGGTACGGACTTCCCTTAAGCAGTGTTTGCAGTGAACGTCAGCTACACTGAGCAGGAGACTGGGGCTAACTTAACAGTGTAGCGAAAAAGTAAATGCACAGAGTGAATCCAGAGCTCTTACCTCATTCACTGTGCATCCTGCAAGAAATGATCTGTGCAGCTTTTAAGGCTTGCTGGAGAGAGCTGTCTCCTGCAGACTTCCCAGAGTGCAGAGTAGAAGAGCTCCCTCTAAGAAAACCTTGTAAGGTGTGTGGGATGCAGCATTTGATGTTGTCATGTTGTGTAGCCAAACAGTTCCATATCACAGAATTTCTTTTAATCTCCCTAGGAGATTACAATAAAAGCCATGTTAAACACTCAAAAGTCAGGAAGTGACAAAGTTAAAGGACTTCAAAAAAAAAGTCATAACTGTCTTAAAGTTATTTTAAAAAACATTCTATTGTTAGCTGTAACACCTGGTGAGACTACTGTGACAAATGAAAGATTTCCATTTTCTAATTTGTTCACTTTGTGCACTTGAGAACCCATTGAGTCTAGTCAGCTTACTCAGAGGGTACATCTACACTCCATTAGACCCCCACTGCTGGCCCCTGCCAGCTGACTTGGGCTAAGGGGCTGTTTAACTGCAGTGTAGATGTTCAGGCTTGGGCTGGAGCCTGGACCCTGTGAGGTGGGAAGATCCCAGAGCTCGAGCCAAAGCCTGGACATCTAAACTACAGTTAAACAGCCTGTTAAGCCAAGCCAGCTGGCATAGGCCAGCCGCAGGTAGACATATCCAGATCATGTGGGTTTGGCATATAGCAACAGGGGAGAGAAAGATATGTAAAAGATAGCAAAAACTGTCATTTTAAAACCACAGAAGTTGGCAGAGCATTTCAGGGCAGGTGTAGGACAAAAACAGTTTCAATTGTCTAGATCTCAGGCAGTATCCCCTTATGCTTGCACATGAGGCCTTAGCTCTGCCCCCTGGTGTTCAAGTACTATGGAACAGACAGCATTTCTCAATATAATAAGGGTTATATCTGCCACTTTAGATATACCTATCTATAGAATTGGCAGAATTCAATTGTTGGGTTTTTTTGTAATTTCAACTCATAATATCGATGTATATTTTAAAGCTTTATTTTAGATGTTTGTTTGTTTAAATGTTTACAGTAGCAGGAAGTTATTGGGAGTCACAATTATTTAATGACAGGACACACTGAGATCCAAAAAGTTGAAGTTTTATAAACTGTTAAAATGCAAACTGTCCCCCTTGCATGTCAAAATATATGAAGTAAATATGCTTAAATCAACAAGTCATACTGGTTTTTACTATTCACTTACTCATCTTTTTGTAACAAGCCTAATTCAAAAGTCAAACACTGGATTTTGACTCTAATAAGTTCCCAACCAGCATTTTTCTTTCTTTGCCCATCTGTAGATTTCAATTCTCATCAATGGAAATATTTTTTCCATCAGTTTGTATATGTATGGCGAAATCAACATTTACTCACAAAAATTTCATCCTTCCAAGCCTACATTTTCCATTCAAGTATACTCATACCACTTACTAACATAATACCTAACTTCATTCACTCAGATTTCATTTTTAAATACATGTTCTCTTCACTAACATAGTTATGACTAAATATGTTGACAGCAGTCACCTACTAAGTAGTCCTTTCAGGCACCACCAGTCTTCTTCAAGTACAATTCAACAGAATGGTGGTCCTGTGGTTAAGGCACTGGATCGGTAGTCAGGAACCTGGGTTCTAGGCCTGACTCCGTCACACATTTCCTGTGTGACCTTGGGCAAGTCACATAAGGCTTGATTTTCTCAAGTGCTATGCAGGAACGGCTCCAACTAAAGTCAAAGGGAGCTACAGCAACTTTGAAAGTTGGGCCCTTCATCTCTGCGCCTCAGTTGTTCAGCTATGACAGGAGTCAGGAAAACGGACTGGGCAGATCACTAGGCTGACCTAGTACAGCAATTCCCATTTTCCTAATACAGCAGTCTTTTTTACTGGCAATTATTCCATGGTTATTTTCTAAACTCACATTGCTCACAGCTTTGTCTCTTCTAAGCTTGCAGGTAAAAAGTCTAAACAAACTACATTTAGCATTGGTCACCCTAGTAGTGAAATAGTTTGACCAGAGAAAACACTTCACAAAAGATCAAGTTTTACCAGATTACAGTTTCAATACTCATTTGTAATTAAAATACCTAGCTCTAGTTGTTTGCAGTTTTAAAGGCTCAGAAGATATTTAAAATTTCAGAAGAACTCAAGTCAACATCTAGAGTCTTAATGGAACAACTCCTGTTCCCATCAACAGCTCCAGCCTCTGGAATAAAATAGTCACTGTGAACTTTAAAAGCTGAATGTTCTGGGGAGAATCGATTCTGTCTCGGAGATTCAGTCAGTTACATAAGTAGTAATATTCCAGAGTGCGCATTTGTCAGCCAATATATGCACCCCTCGGGTATGCAGAGGAGCCAAGGGCACCCAAGATATTTGACTACTGGCTGAGAAATGCCTACCCCAGAGTGTTACACTATACTTATAAAAAGGCTTATTGACAAATTAAAATACAAAATATTAATCTTTCCAAGAAACTAACTCCACTAGAACCAACTGCCATCCAGGAACAAACTACAGTGGTCTGCTTCTATTTAAGGCTTCCTTGTATCTCACTCATCCCAAAATAGCTGAAGGAAACACAAGCAGAATCCTTCGCCCTCCCCTCAAGTCAGCTGGAAAGGCAGCCAAGCTGATTCTATGAGATACTCTTTCCAGCCCTCCTCTTTAGAAGAGAGGTGCTACTGCTGCTTGATTTTATTATTTTTAAAATTTCTCATCCTACTTCCACTTCCTCCCTTCTATCCTCCTTTTACACCAACTAGAGGGAGCAGGGGCTGGCAACAGAAGCTGGACTGCACTTGTAGAACAGCTCTTTTCCTTCATTCCCAGATGATCAGATAGGAGGAAAGTTTCAAAGACAAATGGTTGGATTTTACGAAGTGATGGTAACAAGATTCTAAGTATCTAGAAATCCCCACTGTTCAGATGAGTGGATGGTTTGAATATGGCAGGGACATCCGGCTGCTTACGTGGGTTTAGAGTCCAAGCACTTGCGTTTGGATTTCATAGCGTGGGGCATTAGTTATGGTGATGAGGGCTATGCACATAGATGCCTAGATAGGCTGAGCACTTTGAATACGTTTTATGTTCCTCAAGTTAGTTTTTAAAAGCTTTAATACAACCTAAAACCAATAGAAAGGTTTCCACTTTAAAAGAACAGATCAAACTTTCTACTGAGTTGTTTTTTAGAGAGACATTTCCCTGCAGTGTTCTGAATCTGAACACTGAGAACTTGCAATGGAAATTGACTTAGCTTAGCCAATTAAAATAAATGGAGAAATGCCAGAAACAAACAGAGCAAGAAAAAGAGAATGAAAACTGAACTGGATTTTATGACTTTCATTTTCAATGTATAGCATTAGTAACAAAAAAAAACCTGGTTTGTTTAAATTATTTAGGCTTAGTTACAACTTGCCTACTTTAATTGAATTGTCTCATTAGCACTGCTTCCCCCACCCCCCAATTTCGTAAGGCAACTCCCATCTTTTCATGTACTGTGTATATATACCTGCTATTGTATTTTCCACTCCGTGCATCTGATGAAGTGTGTTTTAGCCCACAAAAGCTTATGCTCAAATAAATTTGTTAGTCTCTAAGGTGCCACAAGGACTCCTCGTTGGTTTTGCTGATTCAGACTAACACGGCTACCCCTCTGAAACTTGCCTACAGTTACCATACAAGACTCATAGGTGAACCATCAATTCTAGTCCCCAAATAGATTCTATACAGCTTATTGCTCGATAAATTTTTCCCATTCCATCTCCTTCTCCCTTAACATAAAAGTGTTCTAACTGCTATTACAGTGGGTAGAGACTTATGAGTGCTCTTTCTGAACTATGCATTTTTAATTTGTGGGATAGGTCCCTATAGATATTTTGATAAAATTCAGAGAACTACACTATGTTCATTGAGATGCTCTTGGGGGGTGCAACAGAATAGTAATCAACCTCTCCTACCTAACCACACTCCCCCCGATCCACAGGAGTTGAAAATTTTCTACACACCTAAATGCCACAGGATTAAGCTGCAAGCTCTACTGTGTTCAGGGGCAATGCCTGTGTAAAACAGCTACCCATATACCCAGCTGCTGGGAAAGGGAAAAACCTTAAGTATTAACTTTATTTTAGACTTCATTTCTGGAAGGGAAAAGGAACATGCACATTCACTCTTTGTTCCTCCTCCTCTCACCCCAGAGCCTCCTGACTGCTGAGAAAGCAGGGGTCGGGGCGGGGGGAGGAGGGGAAGAAAGAGAGAGAGAGAGAGAGAGAGAGAGAGAAGAGGGAGTTCTCTGTTAATTTACCCCTACCCTGCCTCTGGTTTTATACATTCTCCTCCTCCTCAGTTAACGGCTTGCGCCAATGTTACTCCTGGGGGAATTCTGAGCCAAAAAAATTAAAAATTCTGCACACAATATTTTAAAATTCTGCACATTTTCTTGTCAGAATAACAATATAATCACACCAGTTTCAATGATTTTTGGTCACTTATTTTAAAATACCCATCAACAAGTACGTCTGTAACAATACAGACAACAAAAAAGATTCAGGAAATGTTTTTTGACAAATAGATTCCTTACTAGGCATATTAATACAGAATGTTGAGTAATAATTCATTTAAACTACAATACAGAACCGTATTTACTGCATGCCTCAGAAGCAGTGCAAAGGCTTGGGGGAGTCGGGGCAACAGAGGAGCTGAGGGAGAGGGAAGTAATTGCTGCGAAGGAGCCTGGGTGTGAACTTGGAGGGTTGTTGGGTATGGGTGGGAAAAGTATGGAACAGGTTTTTGGGTGAGAGCGGGAAGGGATTTTTAGGGAGCTTCCCCCATGCAGACCCTGGCTAAACCCTAGCCTGTCCCATTCAGTCAGTCACATTCGCCCATCCCCATGTGCCCCTGCACCCCCGTGTGTCCTTGCACCACGACCATGTGTCCCTCCACCCCCACTCAGCAACCCCCCCATCCCTACGTGGCCCTGCACTCTCTCCCCCACCCCCATGTGGCCCTGCACCTCCCCAGCCACCCCTGTCCCTGCACACCCTCCCCCCCATGACCCTACACCTTCATTCCCATTCAGCTCTTTCCCGTCTGTCCTCCCACACCAGCCCCTATGAGCGCCTGTCTGACCCCCAGCAGCCCCACGCTGTCTGTCTCTGATGTGGCCCGACAGGCGCTGTGAAGAAAGCAGGCCCTCTCTGTTCCCTAGCTGGCCAGGAGCTGCTGCTCTGTTCTATCGCCACAGCTCCCTTTAGTGGGCAAAAGGTGGAACTGCAGCAGCTTTCTGGCAAAACATTAAATGTGTAGCTCATTAATTATGCATGCACACAGTGGCACAGAATTCCCCCAGGAGTACAGTTTCTACTTCACATACTGCTCACAGCTTTCTGAAGATGCAGCAGAATGAATGAGTGAAATGAGTCTACTCAAGGGGTCGGCAACCTTTCAGAAGTGGTGTACTGAGTCTTTATTTATTCACTCTGATTTAAGGTTTCGCGTGCCAGTAATACATTTTAACGTTTTTAGAAGGTCTCTTTCTATAAGTCTATTATATATAACTAAACTATTGTTGTATGTAAAGTAAAGAAGCTTCATTTAAAATTAAATTAAAATGCAGAGCCCCCCGGACCGGTGGCCAGGACCCAGGCAGCGTGAGTGCCACTGAAAATCAGCGTTGCCTACCCCTGGTCTACTCAGTTTCATTGTTGCCCACAGGTTTCCCCCAATAGCAACTTTGAGAACCCATAGAATTCTATTTGGTCTTCACTCTATGGCAGATTGGGGAAGCTCTGAGAAGCAGCAGAAGCAACAATGGGGCTATCTTCCTTCAGACTTTAGAAAACAGCACTGCATTGATTTCCATGCAGTCCACATCTGAAGGGTTATCGTTACAACCATAAGGAAGAGAGACTACTTTTTAAAATGAAGCAAGATTCCACAGTAGTTAATAGTCACCCAGGAAAGATGCTTACTCACAACAGGCACACCCTATAACTGTATTGTAATTTCAGTTTGCAGTAAGTTTTTTTGTTTGTTTAAATTAAGTCAAGTTTTGATCCTGAACAAGACAATTTGCAACATTACAATGAAAAAAGGAATCTATATTTGAGAATACTCAGCTGTTAGTCACTGAAGCTAATACAGTGTAATGAATATAGGCCATAATCTATACCTTTAAAATTGAACTAGTCAGATCCACTGCTGAATAACAGGTTTTTAATCCTATATAGAAACTGTAAGGTGATTTATAACAGAACTTCTTTCCTGAATCTGGAAGAATGTTTTCTCTCAACTATTGCACTAAGAGGCCACATTGTCCACCTGATATTTACAGGCAGAGAATTAGTGTGAGGAAATAAGGTATCAGAAGACCGTGAAAAATTGATTTCCTTTACTCAGGTATCAAAAATAGCTGAGTATGTAACATACAGAGTGCTAGGCTGAAAACCTAGAGAACAACTTTTGTCATCACTGAGGAGAAGATGTCAAGGATTCCGTGACTTTCAGAGATCTCTGTGACATTTTCGCTTCAGCCCCAGGGCGGTGGGGCCAGAGCTGTCTGCCAACAGGAGACTCTGGAGCTCTGAGCTGTGGCGTGGACCCGGAGCTGCCTGCCACTGCAGCAGCCGGTGCTGGATTCCCCCCCCCCCCCCCTTTCCCACAGCGGGGCTCAGGCTGTCTTCCCCCATGCTTGGGCTTCAGTCATTTCCCCCCACCCCACCCATCAGCCCCTCCTCCCATTATTTTTAGTAAAAGTCACAGACAGGTCACAGGCTTCCATTAATTTTTGTTTCTTGCCCGCAACCTGTCCATGACTTTTACTAACAATAATCACGATTAAGATTTTGTCATCCATCACAGATCTAGTTAAGTACCTTGAAAGTACTGCTGCAAGGCTTGGCACTTTCCATAGTGGATTCCCACTTTGACCATGACCACAAATTGTAAGCCTATAAATCTTCTAGAGTAATGAGAACCCAGCAAGCCCCTGATGAGAGTTAGAGGATATGTGGAAGCAGGAGGGGGAACGTCCAGTTGCTTAGCCAACCCTGGAACATTTTGTCCCTCAAATTACGTATGTGCTATGAGACTTAAAATCACACCTACATCCTAGACATTGGCAGACATTCCAACATTTAGAAGGAGTAAGATAAAGGGGGACAATAAAAATATTTATAAACACATTTCAGCATATGTTCCAAAAAGTAGGCGATATAGTTTAGAATCCTGATGCAGTCTTTCAGGTAGCAGTTGGCCACCAGAAATTCAGCATACAGATTGTTTGTGGGGGCGGGGGAGGAGGGAAGAGAGGAGAGAAGAAAAAGGAATGAAAAAGCTTATTCCCCAAGCTCAATATGTTACAAACGGACAACAACGTATCTATGTCCTCCTAGTGATTGTTAGACTATGTGAGGCGTATCTGTCAGCAGCTCCCAGGAAAGCAGCTGTTGGGAGTTTAAATGTCTCCCTCAGCCCTGTGTGAATTTCCTTTTCCCCCAGCACAGACTAACATCTAATAAGGTAAATAAGAGCAGAACTTTATAGGGGGAAATGATCGGGGGGGGGCACACCTCTTAGTAGAGTCCCACAAGCAAAGCACTTCCTAGAGACGGCTGCAATTGCTCCCCAGTTTTAGAGAGAACTGGAGCCTAGTGGCAGCTTTTTCCAGCTTCTGCTTCTTCACAGGACAAGCCCAATTTTTGGACACCAGCCTCCCCAGGACATGTTTTCCTGGAAAGGGTTTAAGAAGTGCTAATTCTCACTATTTAGTTTCCCCAGCCCCTGCTGCAGGCACCAGACTCTCCCCCTTCTATAGTACTGCTGCTCCCAATAGGCTAAGGGAGGGAATGGAACCTGATCTGATGGAGCAATGGGGATTTTCAGTACTTCCAGAAGGATTCCATACCAGCCACAGCTGTGGAGATCCTTCCTACTTTTAAAACAATGCCAAGAATTTAATCTCTGTAACCATGATTTCCCCAAATTCTCCCACCCTAGCAAAATAAAGCAGGTCACTGCGTTACAGAGATGCAAAGCCACGGCATGATAGAAGCATCTTCATTTATAATCGCCAAAAGATAAAAGTTCCTCATAAAACAAACTAAAAATTTACTTTTCTAAGACATTGACCAACAACCCCTCCTATATCTCCACCCACTCCACTCTCTGCCTTTCTGGTGAAATGGAACACGAGGCACTGACCTTACAGTCACCTGTGGCACTCAGTAAGTAATGTGTTAGATACTCAGTATGCAGCGATATAGCCTTCACACCACCATACTGATAAAGTGACTAAAAAAAGAAACTGAATACTTGTGGCACCTTAGAGACGAACACATTTATTAGAGCATAAGCTTTCGTGAACTACAGCCCACTTCTTCGGATGCATAAGAAGTGAGATGTAGTCCATGAAAGCTTATGCTCTAATAAATGTGTTAGTCTCTAAGGTGTCACAAGTACTCCTGTTCTTTTTGCGGATACAGACTAACACGGCTGCTACTCTGAAACCTAAAAAAAAGCAAGACTGAGTGAATTAGTGCAGGCATTTAAGTCAAGACAGGCTCAGTCATTCATAAAGAGCAAAGGCTGCTGCCTCAAGCTGAAGTGAGAAGGAATGAGAGAGATTTCAAATATAAAGACACTCACAGCAAAATTCCTCATCCCTTGAGCAGACCAACATACAGCGCCTTGAAAATAATAATCACCATATGGATGGACTCTCCCTTCTGACTGAATACAGCTTGGAGCAGCTGCTCTATAAAGGAAACCGTATATTCCAGAATCGGAGGAGAAGGAGGATCTGCTCTTCATTATTTACTAACATCCCAACCGCCATAACAAACACCTTACATCCTCATCCTTCCCAGCAGCCAAAACAGACCACCCACCGGACAGCATGACATGAGCACCCCTCCTCCAAAACCAAAAGTGGGCAGGCAACTGCCCATAGCAGTTCTTTCCAATCCCAAAACATCAGAAAAATATAGACAACTCCTTCCTCCAAGGCTAAGCTAGAGAAACACAGGGATCCCAACGGCGCGGGGGGAGGGGGGTGCCATTAGACCATAAGATATAATATGCCCCTTTCAGGAGAAAAGCTACAGAGTCCCCTAGAAGATGCTCCCAGAAACGCACATACCAATTACTTTTGAGATCCATGAACAGATACTGGAGTGACTATAACCCTTCCCTTTTAGTTCTAGCCGAGACACACCCCCACTGCTGAAATCCCTACACCCCAGAAGTAGAAACACAGACAGCCAGAATTGCTGCCAGACCCGCTCCCCCTCTCCCAAGCTCAAAATCGCCCAAGCCCCAGGAGCAGAAATACAGCTCAACGCATCGGCAGACACACCCCCCAGGCTCCCAAGACCCCCTCCACCAAAGAAGTAAGACCAGAGTCCCCTTTTGCGCTCCCATTTCCGGAGCTGTAACAAAGACCCTCCGATGCAAGCACCGCCCTAGGCCCCAAGAGCCCCCCAGCCCGAGCAGGAATCCACCCCCCCAGATACAGACTCCAGAGCGAAGCGAGACAACCAGAGAGACACACCCCCCGCGGCCGCTCCACCGCCGGAGCAGGAACAGAGCCAGCCCCTGTCTCCGGGGCTAGGGCCAGACCCACACTCCCCTGCCCGGCCCGTCTCCAGGGCTAGGGCAGAGCCACCCGCGACGGCTCCTACCCCCCAGGAGTCAGGCTCCAGAGCCAGCGCAGACACACCCCCCACGCCGGGCCCGGGCCCTGCCCCCGGGCTGGCACAGACACCAGCACCACCCCGAACCCCATCCGCTGGGAGCCAGATCCGGTCTCCCCCCACCACCACCCCACACACACGCGCCGCCCCGGTACCCCCGGCCCGACTCCCGGGCCCGTACCCCGGCTGGCCAGACCCACACCCCGGACCCTACCCCCTGGAGCCAGGCCGGTCTCCACAGCTAGGGCAGACCCCCCCCCCGGGCTGGCGCGCACACCCCCCCCGGACCCTACCCCCCAGGAGCCACCCCCGGCCGCAGAGAGCCCAGGCCCGTGCCCGGCTGACAGGCCAGCGGGGTCCCCGCGCGCCCCACTCACCGATCACCTCCTGCAGCTCATAGTCATCCCTGTTGATGGACCAGGGCAGGGAGCTGGGGTCCTCGGCCATGGCGGCGCTTCCCCGGGCGCTCCGAGCTCAGCGCCGGGCGAGGCAGGGCAGCGGGGAAGGACGAAGCGAGGCGCGCAGACCAGCGGCCCGACAGCCACCCTGCCTGAGCCCGCCCCGCGCCGCGCCGCGCCGCCCCTCTCTCGCCTCCCCATTGGCTGGGGTCTCAGCGGTGGGGCGGGGTCGGGGAGCGGGGCGTCACAGTCAGGCGAGGCGGGGCCTAGTCGAACCCCCCCCCGCCAAAAAAAGCCCATCGAAAAGGCAGCCTATAGAGTTCAGTAGAAAAACCCACCAACCCCTAACAAGGTAAACGCTACCATGGCAACCGCTCCCCCCACTAACATGGGCCCTCCCACCGACCCATACTGACGCGGATGACGTCACCCGCGCACGCCTGCCGACGCCATCTTGAGTGAGGCGCATGCCAGACCTCGCCAGAATTTCACCCCCCTCCCATCCCCACCATCGTATGAAAGGCTGCTTTTAGCCAGACATCCCGCGAAGGAGAAAGACTTGGCTGTACTATAATCCGGAGGGAGGCGGAATGAGAACATGCCACACACAAGATGGCGGCCGTTGGCTTCTCAGGGAGGAGCGGAAAAGGATTCGCCCCCTAGTCTCTGAGACCGGTGTTGATTGGTCCTCGGCTATCAGCTGTCCAGCAGCGATTGGCTTGAAAGCCTGTCAATAGCTTGAAGCCCCGGCCCAGCCTGTATGTGTGCCATGCTCTTGCCTGGGGAGGGGAGAAAAGGGAGGGAAGCAGAAGGAATAGGGGAAGGGCCTGCACCTCTGTGGGGCCCTGTGCAAAGTGAGCCAGGTTCACTCCTAGAACCTGACCTCGCATGCAGAGCCCATCTTAGGGGTAATAGCCATAGGGAATGCCTGAGGAGCATGGCTTCATGCAGAATGTCCACTGAGTACGTCACCACCTAGGCACTGTCACATAGTCATGTCACCCATCCCCGAGCAGGCTTGCTACCCGTTCTAGTACGTCCAGGAGCGTTTGATGTTGCTGTGATGATCCCAGCTGCTTCAGGCAATCCTTTGGGATACTAATAGTTCTCCAGGGTCCCTTTAACATTGCAATGCCATGATGTTTTGATGCAGTGTATCAAAACATCACAAACTAGAAGTGTCTGCCAAACTGGACAATCTCACAGAAGCATCCTTAGGGGAGGGTAAGCACTTGGAGGAAAATGGAGGAAAATTTTGGATAAGGCACAATCTAAACCTCTGTTAGGAAAAGTGCCCTAATATTTCTAATGCCCACACGTATGAGACACCCCTGCCCCTCAATATTAAGTTGTGTGAACACAAACTTATCTATCTTAAAAAGATGAAGGGCTGTGAAATATTTGATCCAGAGAACATAGACATTTCAACCCTGTGGTTTAGATTATTGTGTTAAATTAACTAAACCAGTATCCCCAGGCACTGTGGCTACCTCTTCTTCAATGTATGTATATTTCCAAGGCTTGTATTAATTCAATGGGCAGGTGCAGTAGTCCACCACAGATGCTTCTGAACTCCATATTCTGTATTTAAATACAGGGAGAGGTTATGGTGGGTGTCATCTGGTGTAGAAGGAAGGTCACTCTTTCTCCTCTCTTCTAGATCTCCTAGTTGCCAAACTCTTCTGCATACTCCCCTCCCTAATTTCAATATTGAGTAATATAGCCAGACTTTCTGATTCAAATACCAGGCAATCTAAGTATTCTGACTGATTACTAACTATGATAAAATCCTGGCATTACCTTCCGGGTATCTCAGCAAGATGTAGCCCCTATAATTATGACATTGCAGTAATGCCCAAAGACAGGATAGGGGAATCATTGTGCTAGATGCTCTACAAACACAGAGTGAAAAATTCTGCTTCTAGAGAACTTGTAATTAACTGCACAGAGGTGCACAGCTGAGCCTGCATGGAGCCCCATTGATGCATGTGTGTGGCAGAAGTAGTACCTAAGGGAAAAAAGATTACTCTGAAGGAATGGAGCAAGGAAGAGGATAACATACGCTAGAGAGACAAGGTGGTTAATATCTTTTATTTGACCAACTTCTGCTGGTGAGAGAGACAAGCTTTCAAGTTACACAGAGCTCTTCAGATCATACACTAATTATGTACACAGCTAGATGCTGTCAAGACTGTTTTTAAACACACACAAAATAGATAAAATAGTTTTCCCTTTTTTAGTGTCAAGGACAACCCAAATCAGCTGGGACATTTGGCAAAATCTGTGGAATTTGTGTGTTGGGTTTTATTTTTGCTTTCTAGTCTACCTGGAGTGGCCACTATCCAGCTTAATATCAGATATTACTGTAAGTCACAAGGAACATCTTCCACTGTTGTCTGCAGTGTTGTTGTAGCTCTATTGGTCCCAGGATCTTAGAGAGACAAGGTGGATGAGGGAATATCTTAAATGGTACCAACTTCTACTGGTTGAAAAAGACAAGCTTTCAAGCTTACATAGAGCTCTTCTTCAGGTCTGGGAAATGTACTTGGAGTGTCACCGCTAAATATAAGGTGGACCAGATTGTTTAGCATAAGTATTTATGGGTATTTAACCCATATTTCAAGGTATCATTCAAGGTGAAGTGGCTTGTCAACAATGCTCCAGTCATGGGGAGTGGAGAGAATGTTTGGGAAAGGGAGGGAGGTGTTAGTGGGTTATAGATTGTTGTAATAAGCCTTAAATCCAGTACCTCTATTCAGTCCATGATTTTTAATGTCTAGCAAAAAGTTCTTCTTTACTTTGTCCAAACCATGGCACAGACATGGATACTAGGTTAGTTCCCCAATATACCAGCCTCTTCATGGGCCACCTTGAAGAAGAATTTCTGGATAAGTGCACCACAAAACCAATAATATACCTAAGATACATCAATGATATTTTCATCCTCTGGACAGATGACCTAAACTCCCTCATATATTTCCACCACCACTTCAACAACTGCCACCCATCCATTAAATTCGCTCTAGAACACTCCTATTCTAGCATCAACTTCCTGAACACCATGATCACCTTCAACAATGGAACCCTACAGACAACTATATACAAGAAACCCACTGATCGCCATATCTGCCTTCACAGATCCAGTAACGACCCCAAGAAATCTGTTATCTACAGCCGGGCACTCAAATATCACAGCATATGCTCCGAATAGAAAGTCTGGGATATACATCTTTACACACTTAAAGCTACCTTCATCAAACAACGATGCTTCCCCAGAGAAATAGATTGCATCTGGAGAGGGGCATCCCAAGAGAACTTGCTTCAATACAGAAATGAAACCCCATCCAGCCATACACCTCTACTTGTCACCTCCCACTGGAACCTGTAGGAGTATCATAAACAATAACAACCCATACTTTATGGAGACCACATCTTGTAAGAAATATTTCCCAAATCCCTGTTCTGGCCTTCAAACAACACCCTCCCCCACCCCCACCCTCTCCAAGCTCATCATCAGAAGCAAGCTCCCCACACACCAGGACATACCAACGCAAAGCAACACCAGACCCTACCAGAATAACAGCTGAAAAACCTGCAAACATATCTCCACTGCTCCGATGATCAACACCCCCCATAACATACCTTTCCAGATCCATGTGGCATACCTCATCCAGTGCACTAAATACCCCAATAACAACTATGTGGGTGAAACCAGACAATCACTACACTCTCAAATGAACTCACACAGAAAAATGATAGAAGACAAAAACACCACATCACCTGTGAGTGACCACTTCACAAAATGATCACTCCATACTTGACCTCTCAGTTCTCATCCTCAATGGAAACTTACACAATACCTTCAAAAGATGAGCCTGGAAGCTTAAATTAATAACTTTGCTAGACACTGAAAATCATGGACTGAATAGAGACAATAGATTTATGGTTTATTACAACTATCTATAATCCCCTAACCCCAGGGCTGGTGCAAGGAAGTTTTATGCCCTAGGCGAAACTTCCACCTTGTGCTCCCCCGTCCCCCGCGGCAGCTAATCCAGCCCCAAACCCGGGGAACCCGCCACCCCCCGTGCCCGGGGAGCCCCCGCAGCAGCTACCCCCCTCCACGGCAGCTAACCCCGCCAGGGGAGCCCATCTCCACGGCAGCTAACCCCGCCTGGAGAGCCCACCCCAGCTCACCTCAGCTCCGCCTCCTCCGCTGAGCACGCTGGCGCTGCTCTAATTGTCCTCCCCTCCCAGGCTTGCGGCGCCAATTGGAGGAGACTTAGAGCGGGGGCTGTGTGCTCAGCAGAGGAGGTAGAGTGGAGGTGATCTGGAGCGGGGAGCGGTTCCCCTGTGCGCCCCCCCCCCCGCCCGTTACTGCAGGTGGCCCTCCCCGCACGCCCCCCCAGCTTACCTCCACTCCACCTCCTCGCCTGAGCGGGCTTTTAGGTGCCCCCAACCACTAGGCACCCTAGGCGGCCGCCTAGTTTGCCTAAATGGTTGCACCGGCCCTGCCTAACCCTCCCCCTCTCTCATGACTTGACAGGTGTCAATGGGCCACTTCACTTTGAATGGTCCCTTGAAATATGTTTATTTATGTTAAACAATCTGTTTTACCTTGTAGTTAGCTGTGACATTCTGAGTACATTTCCCAGACCTGAAGAAGAGCTCTGTATAAGCTCAAAAGCTTGTGTCTCTCACCAACAGAAATTGGTCCAATAAAAGATATTACCTCACTGAGCTTGTCCCACAAGGAACATCAGTCATACATATTTTTTACCTTATTAGGACAAGTTCCCTGAGGTGCAGCTGATAAACCAAGATTCATAGAAGATCCACAAAATCCTGCAAAATGCATGATGTGAGTGCACCATTTTTATCTGACATCATAATACTGTCTAATGTATTCGACAGCAACCCCCTCCTCTGGTTATATGTATGAACCAGGAATTCATTATGCCTAGGTGCTATACAACCACATAACAAAAAGATTATCCCTGTTCCACAGAACTTACCGTCTAAAAACCGATGTTCATTTTACTTATTTCCTTTGGTTGGTAGAGTGATACACAGCACAATTATTTATGTTAAGTATAATACAGTTATTGCTCACACTATCTCTTGTGATTGGCTAAACATAGACTCATAGAACTGGAAGGGACCTCAAGAGGTCATTTAGTCCAGTCCCCTGCACTCAAGGCAGGACTAAGTATTATCTAGATCATCCCTATTATGGAAGGAATTGTCTGTACCGGGGTATACATTGGTGGAGCTTGTGATGTTTCCTGGAAGTACCAAGGGTTGTGAGGTACCCAGGAGGAAGCCTTGCATACACCTGCCACGGGTCAGTACCCCAATTCCTCTGGAAACACAAGCACTGCCCCCCAGGCCTGCACAGGTTCCGTTCCTTCTTGACAGGTTAGCAATAAGCAGACTCCAAGCCTTGATTCCTCTGAGGGTGTGTCTACACAGCAAAGAAAAACCCATGGCTGGCCTGTGGCCAGCCAACTTGGGATCATGGGATTTAGGCTGCAGAGCTGTTTCATTGCTGTGTAGATTTCAGGCTGGAGCCCAGGCTCTAGGACCCTGCAAGGTGGGAGGGTCCCAGAGCTCAAGCTCCAGCCCAAGCCAGGAAGTCTCCACAACAATGAAACAGCCCCGCAGCACTAGCGCTGCAAGCCCAAGTTGGCTGGCATGGGCCAGCAGCGCAGGTATTTCTTTGCTGTGTACATATACCCTGAGTGTCCAGCCCTGATCCATTGGACACATACAGAATCCACAGACTCACTCTTCCCAGAACACTACACCCCATGTAACGATGCGATTCTGGCAGGACCCAACTGAGAGTGCCAATTCAGGACAAATCGCTTAAAACAGGGCAGTTACAGCTTGAGGCTGGAGTTTTTCCACCTCTAAGGCAAACCAAACCAGCCAGACAAAGAGGACTTTGGTCTCACCCCACTGGCTAACCACAAGTCACACAAGCAATTCCCTTAGACACTCCAGTTTCCCAGTATCGCCACCAGTGCCACTCGTTAAGGGGACAAATGGTTATGAAAACCAATACCCCATTAAAAGAAAAAAAGGTTCTCCTGATCCCAAAGGATCAAGCCCCAGACCCAGGTCAATATACAAATCAGATCTTACCCACAAATCACGCTGTTGCCAATCCTTTAGAATCTAAAATCTAAAGGTTTATTCATAAAAGGAAAAAGATATAGATGAGAGCTAGAATTGGTTAAATGGAATCAATTACATACAGTAATGGCAAAGTTCTTGGTTCAGGCTTGTAGCAGTGATGAAATAAACTGCAGGTTCAAATCAAGTCTCTGGAATACATCCACAGCTGGGATGGGTCATCAGTCCTTTGTGTAGAGCTTCCATTCGTAGCAAAATCCCTCCAGAGGTAGGAAGCAGGATTGAAGACCAAATGGAGGCGAGGCATCAGCCTTTTGTGATATTTTCCAGGTGTAAGAACATCTCTTTGTCCTTACTGTGCAAAATTACAGCAAAATGGAGTCTGGAGTCACATGGGCAAGTCCCTGCATACTTTGCTGAGATGCAAGGCATAGCTGCCTTCTCTCAATGGGTCAATTGTATAGCTGATTGTCCCTAATGGGCCATCAAGCAGGCTAGGCAGAGCTAACACCAACTTGTCTGGGAAGTCTCCCAGGAAGCATAGCATAAGTTTGAAATACAGACAGTATAGAGCCAATATTCATAACTTCAACTACAAAATTGATACACACATATAGACAGCATAATCATAACCAGCAAACCATAACCTTGTCTTAGACACCTCATTTGACCCCCTTTATACAAGATTTGGAGCCACTACAGGACTTTTGTTGCAACAATGACCTATATGGTCCCAGATTATATCAATAACGTCACACCCCAGCTTACCAGTCACACCTCAGATCACTGCTCCTCTTAACACACAGCCCTTAGATATGTTTTTAGTGAAAGCAAGAAGAGGTTTATTTAACAAAGCTTAGAGAGTCTAGTGATGGCGAGCAGGATAATGGAAGCAAAGGTATCATACAAAATAAAACCATAACGCATCTTCTAGAGCCTAAACTTTATTAACAAGTTACCCTTTTGTCTATTGAAGTTTAGCTCCCCCAACATCTTTCTTACAGTGCTTAACAGCCAGACTTAGCTGTGATCTTCTGTTCATGAGACAAGTCGCTAGCAGCTTGCCACCTTGGCAAAAGATGCTGGGTGTAGCTCTGTACCCCTAGTTAACCCAAACAATCCATTGTCTTTGCTTGTAAACAGGACACCTCGCTGCTGCTTCCCTGCAGAGATCCTTTCCTATAGATTTCTGCAATTTCTTGATTAGCATATTTCCACATTTGATTAGCATTTTGCTCAGACTCAGTGAGGAAGACAATACAGGATTTACACATAGCCAGACAGATAGATAAGCATCTCTGCCCAAAAGACATTTATCACCTTTGGTGATCAGCCCTCCTTAAGAACATTTAATGTCCAGTATACATACATAACTCCTTACGTATTATCCATATATACATTTTGCAATTATTATAATGACCAATGTGACACAGATTTTCAGTAGAGTTCACCCTTTGGTGAACTATTATATAGATACCAGAATCAGGGGACTCCTGTAATCTATATGCACCCTTTTACCCTCTGCCAGTTGGCACCAAGGGGGTCCCTGGCCACAGGGCTATGGGTACATTTTTTGATGTCTGAAGACATGTTTCCAAAATGCATTTGAGGCATGTATCAACAGCTTACTAATGCATTCCCTCTTATGGCTTATTTCTTAATTTTAGTATTTAAAAATCGTATTCATTAGAAAGCCTTTGGTGTTACTCTCAAATGCCTATCTCAAGGCTCCAAAGTTCCAACCTGTAGTGTAGTGAGCACCATTAAAAAGCCATCATTTGTCAAATAGGCACTATGCAGTTATTATTTTTTATTCTAATTCCTGTCCTAGAGAAACACCATGATACCTGCTGGCAAATGTTGGTTTCAAAGGAGACCAGTTATAACAGAATTGATAGTCTTTTTACATGGGTTGCTAGCTATGAATTTTTACCATGGACCCACCAAGCTAGTGACTCCAAATTTTGGTGCTGATTATCAGCTACCTTGCTAATAAAATGCCTTCAGATGGCCATTGAGGCTCTACCACCACCACTGCAGCAAGAAAAGAGTAAGGCTCCAATCCTGCAAACACTTCCACACATGCTTAAACTTTCCATGACTACACATGTGCCTAACTTTACTACCGTGAGCAAGTGTTTGTAGGGTCAGGGCCCTATTCAGAATTCCTGTGACTTTAGGGCCAGATCCTTCTTTCATTAAAGTCAATAGCAAAACTCCCATTGACTTAGAGCAGTATCAAGCCCATAGTAAGTATCGTTCTCTAAGAATTGGTATAGACTCTGACCAAAGCAACATTATAAAACATGCACTGATGATGCAATTGGTGGTCATATCAACATACACAAGTTAAAGATGTATTTTAATTTTTAGCTCCTTGGAGAATTATCGATTTCCACACAAAAATCACTTCATGCATAAAACCTGGAAAATCCTTTAACATTTTAATTCTGCAAATAAAATAAATATTTTTAAGAACATAAGGATGGCTGTGCTGGGTCAGACCTATGGTCCATCTAGCCCAGTATCCTGTCTTCCAACAGAACCCAGTGCCAGATGCTTCAGAGGGAATCAACAGAACAGGGTAATTTTGAGTGATCCATCCCTGTCATCCTGCCCTAGCTTCTGGCAGTCAGAGGTTTAGGGACGCCCAGAGCATGGGGTTGTGTCCCTGACTATCTTGGCTAATAGCCGTTGATGAACTTATCCTCCGTGAACTTATCTAATTTTTTTTTTTAACCCAGGTATACTTTTGGGTTTCACATCATCCCATAGTAACAAGTTCCACAGATTAATTGTGCATTGTGTGAAGTAGTACTTCCTTTGGTTTGTTTTAAACCTGCTGCCTATTAAACTCATCAAGTTACCTCTAGTTCTTGTGTTAAGTGAAGGGGTAAATAACACTTCCCTATTCACTTTCTTCACACCATTCATGGTTTTGTAGACCTCTTTCATATCGCCCCTTAGTCGTCTCTTTTCTAAACTGAACAGTCCCAGTCTTTTTAATCTCTACTCACGTGGAAGCTGTTCCATATTCCTAACTACTTTTGTTGCCCTTCTCTGTACTTCCTCCAATTGTAATATATTGTTTTTGAGATGAGGTGACCTGAACTGCATGTAGTACAGTAACTCCTCACTTAAAGTTGTAGTTATGTTCCTGAAAAATGCAACTTTAAGTGAAACAATGTTAAACGAATCCAGTTGTCCCATAAGATTTAATGTAAATGTGTGGGGTTAGGTTCCAAGGAAATTTTTGGGGGCAGACAAAAGGCATTATACTGTATACTGTACAGTACTGTAGTTGGGAAGTGCCCCTGGCTTACCTCACACAGGCACAGCCCGCTGCAGGCAAGGACGCTAGAAAGCACCTTTGCAGCAGCAGCTTCCCCGGAGAACAGGCTCGGATTTTGCCAGGGATACTCCAGGCCCACCTCTTCCCACCCCCACTCCACCTCCTCTCCGGAGCACGCCACATCCCTCCCCCCCAAGGTCCTAAGCGCCACCAAACAGCTGTTTAGCAGCGCTTAGGATTTTCTGGGAGGGAGGGGGAAGAGTGGAGACGCAGGGCTTCCCCACTCCTGACCCTCCCTCCCAGAAAGTCCTAAGCGTGAAGTGCTGGGAGGGAGGGGGAAGAGCGGAGAAGCCCCGCGTCTCCACTCTTCCCCCTCCCTCCCAGAAAATCCTAAGCGCTGCTAAACAGCTGTTTGGTGGCACTTAGGACTTTCTGGGAGGGAAGGGCAGGAACGGGGAAGCGCCGTGTCTCTGATTCTCTCCCTCCCTCCCAGAAAGTCCTAAGCGCCACCAAACAGCTGTTTAGCAGCTTTTAGGATTTTCTGGGAGGGAGGGGGAGGAGTGGAGACGCGGGGCTTCCCTGCTCCCACCCCCATCCCTCCCAGCACTTCGTGCTTAGGACTTTCTGGGAGGGAGGGGAAGGAGCTGGGAAGCCCTGAATCTCCGCTCCTCCCCCTCCCTCCCAGAAAGTCCTAAGCACCGCCAAACAGCGGTTTAGCAGCACTTAGGATTTTCTGGGAGGGAAGGGGAGGAGTGGAGACACGGCGCTTCCCGGCTCCTGCCCCTCCCTCCCAGAAAGTCCTAAGCGCCGCCAAACAGCTGTTTGGTGGTGGGGGAAGCTCTGGGAGGGACGGGGAGGAGGCAGAGGAGCAGAACTTGTGCAATGCTTCCTTGTAAAGTCGCTGCTCTTCCACAGAATCTTACAAGGAGGCAGCCAAACGACATTATAAGGAAGCATTGCACAACTTTAAATGAGCATGTTCCCTAATTGAGCAGGGACGTAACATTGAAACAACGTTAAGTGGGACAACATTAAATGAGGAGTTACTGTATTTAAGGTGTGGGAATACCATGGATTTATACAGTGGCATTGTGATATTTTCTGTTTTATTATCTACCCTTTCCTAATGGTGCCCAACATTCTGTTAGCTTTTTTGACTTCCATGGCACATTACATAAGAACATAAGAACGCCGGGTCGGACCAATAGTCCATCTAGACCAGAGGTTCTCAACCTTTTTCTTTCTGAGCCCCCCCCCCCCCCCAACATGCTATAAAAACTCCACTGCCCACCTGTGCCACAATAACTGGTTTTCTGCATATAAAAGCCAGGGCTGGCAGTAGGGGGTAGCAAGCAGGGCAGTTGCCTGGGGTCCCATCCTACAGGGGCACCCACAAAGCTATATTGCTCAGGCTTCAGCCCTGGGTGGCGGGGCTCAGGGACCTGGGCTTCAGCCCCATGCGGTGGGGCTTTGGCTTTCTGCCCTGGGCCCCAGCGAGTCTAATACTGGCCCTGCTTGGAGGCCCCCGTGAAACCTGCTCGAGGCCCCCTAGGGGGCCCCGGATCCTTGGTTGAGAACCACTGATCTAGACCACTATCCTGTCTTCCGACAGCGGCCAATGCCAGGTGCTTCAGAGGGAATGAACAGAACAGGTAATCACCCATTCCCAGCTTCTGGTAAACATAGGCTAGGGACACTTCAGAGCATGGTTTTGCATCCCTGGCCACCCTGGCTAATAGCCATTAATGGACCTATCCTCCATGAACTTATCTAGCTCTTTTTGAACTCTTGTATAGTCTTGGCCTTCACAACATCTTCTGGCAAGGAGTTCCACAGGTTGACTGTGCGTTGTGTGAAAAAACACTTCCCCTTGTTTGTTTTAAACCTGTTGCCTATTAATTTCATTGGGTGACCCCTAGTTCTTGTGTTATGAGAAGGAGTAAATAACACTTCCTTATTTACTTTCTTCACACCAGTCATGATTTTATAGATCTCTATCATATCCCCCCTTCGTCATCTCTTTTCCAAGCTGAACAGGGCTAGTCTTTTTAATCTCTCCCATATGGAAGCTGTTCCATACCCCTAATCATTTTTGTTGCCCTTTTCTGTACCTTTTCTTATTCCAATATATCTTTTTTGAGATGGGGCGACCAGATCTGCACGCGGTATTTAAGATGTGGGCGTACCATGGATTTATAAAGAGGCAATATGATATTTTCTGTCTTATTATCCATCACTTTCCTAATGATTCCCAACATTCCGTTAGCTTTTTTGACTACCACTGCACATTGAGTGGATGTTTTCAGAGAACTATCCACAATGACTCCAAGTCTCTTTCGTGAGTGGTAACAGCTAATTTAGACCCCATCATTTTATATATATAGTTGGGATTATGTTTTCCAATGTGCATTACTTTGCATTTATCAACACTGAATTTCATCTGTCATTTTGTTGCCCAATCACTCTGTTTTGTGAGATCCCTTTGAACTCTTCGCATTCTGCTTTGGACTTAACTATCTTGAGTAATGTTGTATCATCTGCAAATTTTGCCACCCCACTGTTTACCCCTTTTTCCAAATAATTTATTAATATGTTAAACAGTACTGGTCCCAGTACAGACCCCTGGGGGACACCACTATTTACCGCTCTCCATTCTGAAAACTGATAATTTATTCCTACCCTTTGTTTCCTATCTTTTAACCAGTTACTGATCCAGGAGAGGGCGTTCCCTCTTCTCCCATGACAAGTTACTTTGCTTAAGAGCCTTTGGTGAGGGACCTTCTCAAAGGCTTTCTGAAAATCTAAGTACAGTATATCCACTGGATCACCCTTGTCCACATGCTTGTTAACCTTCCCAAGAATTCTAGTAGATTGGTGAGGCATGATTTCCCTTTACAAAAACCACGTTGACTCTTCCCCAACAAATCATGTTCAACTCTGTGCAGGGGTGGCTCCAGGCACCAGTGCAGCAAGCGCGTGCCTGGGGCGGCAAGCCGCGGGCGGTGGCGTATCAGTCGCTGTTAGGACGGCAGTCAGGCAGCCTTCGGCATCATGACTGTGGGAGGTCCGCCGTTCCCGCGCTTCGGTGGCAATTCGGCGGCGGGTATGAAGGCGTGGGACCAGCAGATCACCCACAGAAACGCCCCCGAATCCATGTGACCAGTGGACCGCTCGCAGGTGTACCGCCGAAGGCCACCTGACTGCCATGCTTGGGGCGGCAAAAAACAGAGCTGCCCCTGACTATGTGTCTGATAATTCTGTTCTTTACTATAGTTTCAACCAATTTGACTGGTACTGAAGTTAGGCTTACTGGCCTGTAATTGTTGGGATCACCTCTGGAGCCTTTTTAAAAAATTGGGTGTATGTTTTCAAAGAACAATCCATGATGACTCCAAGCTCTCTTTCTTTAACTCCTCAAAAGTCAGAAATTGCAATTGCATTAGTTCAATGTCTGTTTTAACCAGAATGGGATACAGTCTAAAAAAAAAGGAGGGGGAAAATCATAACCCTTGTGCTATTTCAAAACTTCAAGCAATGTCCCTACCTCTTATCATTAATATTCCCCTTGTTCATCTTCTCCTGAGCTATTATTCTGTGCTGTGTTTTGTCTTGTCTCATTTCGTTTAGGTTGTCAGCTCTTGAGGGCAGGGGAAGTGTCTTTTATCTCTGTTTGTAAAGCAGCTGGTGAAGTTATGTTGCTGTGTAAGTGTTTTGTCATAATAATAGCCCTAAATCTTAATAGAAATCTGAAATGGAGTCTCAGCCTTCTGCACCTGAACCTCCATTCTGGGCCAGGCTTTCAGGGATACTCAAGAGTGGTACAGTTCATCCTTCTTCCAAGGCTGATCTCATATCGGGGGTTACCATGTTTACCATATGGGGGTCTATTGTTCAGTGATTAGAAGAGAGGCCCAGCAGTCAGGACTTGTGCGTCCTTTTCCTGGTTTTGACAATGACTTAGGGCATGACCTTGGGCAAGACACTTAGTGTCACATGGTAGGCGACCCTTACATGGGTGTACAAGGGAAGAATAGAGAACAAAGAGCTCCCCTACCTCCTGTGCTCTCCTGAATGCCTCCTGCCATTCCCCAAGAGGAGGGACAACTCCACACTGGCCTCAATGCAAGCCTGTGATTTAATGGCACAATTCAGCCCTTCCTCCTCCTTGTGCCTCAATTTCCCCATCTGTTATAATGATGTTAGCATCCATCTCAGAGATAATCTAGGTGTGATATTATAATGATTTTAGTATTTAACACAAGGATGTTGTAAGAATTAATATATGTAAGAACTCTGGGTAAAGAGAACAAGTACAAAGTTGTATTATCACCAGTGAAACTATAGGGATGCAACTTCTAGCATGTACAAAGCTAATTTGATGTAACTCCATCTTGCTAATTCAGGTATTTCATACATCATCCTACTATTCATGTATACTTTATCCTTTAGCTAGAGTTAAAGAGTTGCTGTTTCAAAACAGCCATACAGAGGTATCTAGTGTTTACAGTTCAGTTGTGGTTTAGGGCCATGGAACTTGCTACCACATTTCTAGTTAAAAGCTTTTTAAGGCACCATAAACCAGTGTTTATAAGTGACTGTGCATTAGTTACCATGATTCTCACAAACAATAGTAGTTAATATGCTTACTGAACTGCTCTGTACAGTCATGGTTTACTAAAGCAAAAGGGAACCTAACAATGCCTGTCTTATTGCATTCATAATAGTGCAAGTGTGCATTAGCAAGCAGAATGCCTGACCTTGTTTCAGTACGAAATTTGCATGCTGTTCTTCATTGATGGAATTCAATTGAGGGAATTTACTCCCTCAAATTGTGGATGATTATTTAAACAAATGACATGGCAGTTTGCTCTGTAGCCAACAAAGGCAGGAATGCACTTTATCTCCTGGGCTCTCTCGGCTCATGTGTGCTTTGGTTGTTCTTGAGAAAATGATAAGACTAGGATTGGACAGGGCAACAAGGAGCCTTGCTTTAAAATCCTCCAACCAATGCACTGTTCTTACAAGCAGCTCAGCAAAATGTTTTCAAAACATAAGCCAAATGCAAGCCTAAACTGCGAAATAGGTTTGCACCAACTATTCTGTGTAATATTGAGTACCTCCAGTCATTCATTGCACTCCATGCTAGTGTACCAAGTAATTTTAAATTCACCTTTGAGGTCACTTTGAAGTAGCCAAATGCCAGGTTTGAACAGGTGCTTTCTGGTTCTCAGAGTACGTTTATGGAATCCAGATTTTGCTCTAACTTTGCTCTGCAAACAGTTTCCCCTTATCCCATCCCCACCTCTTCCCACTTAACAGAAACATTACATTCTCTCCACCTACTTGCTTCATTGAAAATGCTTCCATAGTTTTAAGTGACAGGCGACTAGTGGGAGGGACACAAAGGGGACACCAGCTAAAGGGGGGCATGTGACCTCCCCATGTGACTCATCCCTGCCCTCCACGTAACCCCCTCATGTGACTCCTCTCCACCACACTCCCCACATGACCCCCACATGTGACTCATCCCCACCGCACCCCCAGCCCGTCCCTGCACTCTCCTCATCCCCTTCCCATCCCACGTTACCTGGCAATGGGAGCTCTGCTCCAGTCCCCTTGGCACATGTGGGGCCATTAATGCTCTCTCCCAGCCTCCGGCCACGCTGCCTGCCTGGGACACTGCCCGGTGTGGCACACAGCAGCTGCTCTCTCCCAGACAGCCTCCGGCCACGCTGCCTGCCAGGGACACTGCCCATGGTATGGCACCAGGGCTGGCCTTACCATGAGGTGATCTAAGGCGGCCGCCTCAGGTGCCAGACTGGGGGGGGGGGGGGGGGCGCCACTAGGACCCAGAGTGTAGAAAATTGTGTCTGCTGCGGGTGCATATGTATTCTCTCTGTTCTAGATGCCCAGAGAAGGTGGAGTGCTGTGCGGAGGAAGGAGGGCACAAGAGACATAACGGGCAGGCAGGCGAAAAGGTGAGAGGGAATAACAGAAAGCAGCAGGAGCTGCAGGGAGAGAGAGGAGGAAGAGCCTCTTATGTACCTCTCTAGCACCGCCAGGAGCCTGGACTGATTAACACCAGCTTCTCAGGGAGCTTCCTGTCTCCTGCTGCTTCCCTGAACCCACTTGAGGAGAACAGGCAGTGAACTGAAGTAGTAGGAGCCAGTTAGGCCCTTAAGACGCCGATATCTTCCCTCACTCAGGCCCTGCTACCAGACTGCTTCAACTGAGTGTTGAGAGCCACTATAGCTGGCACAGAACAGCAGTCATGAGTGAAAGAAGAAAATGCCCCTCTGGGGAGCATTCAGAAAAAAGAAAGAAAGCAAAGGAAGCTTTTCTATCTAAGCAGGAAGGAGCTCTCCTGAGATACATAGACACAAATGTTCACGGTGAGCCTTCCGGTGCCAGTGAGGATGTGAGTGGTGAGGAGATGCCTGATCTTCCAGTTAGTCAGAGTGCAGGTGACCTGGCAGCTACTGCATCATCCATATCTCCATCTCAAATGGATGTAACAATGCACAATCCAGAAAAAAAGTGTAGATCAGAGAAGAGTGTGGTAGAGGCACAAGAAACAGCTGCTTTAGAGTTTAGTTCCTTAAGTCTAGATGATCCAGGACGGTGGACCCACTTGAGCCGTAGCCTGAGGGACTTCCTTGTACTGCATGCGCCACAGTGAGTGAAAAACTTCATGTTCCCCAAAGACAATGAAAATAGAAGTTTCCATCCTACACATTACTGGCGTGAAAACCCCAATGGTGACAAAGTGGAGAGGCCATGGCTTATGTACTAAAAAACCCAGAATGCTGCATACTGTTTTTGTTGCAAACTCTTCCAGTCTAATGTTCCAGCCACATTGGGTTCTACAGGAACAAAGAACTGGAAAAAATCTGGCTAGAAATCTGGCATGCCATGCATGAGAAGGGAGCAAATCACCAGAGAGCATTCCACAGGTGGAAAGAGCTTGAGATGAGACTAAGGTTAAAGGCCACCATAGATTATCAGCATCAAGAGAAGATTACATCAGAGTCTCTTTACTGGCAAAATGTTCTGAAAAGGCTCATTGCCATTGTGAGAATGCTTGCTACCCAAAACCTAGCACTGCGTGGCACTTCAGATCAGTGTATGTGCCAAACAACGGCAACTTCCTTAAAACGGTGGAGCCAATGGCTGAATTTGATGCTGTACTCCAGAAGCATCTAAGAAGAGTCACCACCCAAGAAATGTACACACACCACTACCTTGGAAAAACAATTCAAAATGAGATCATACTGTTACTGGCAACAAAAGTCAAACAGAAGATTGTGGCAGATCCGAAGTCAGCAAAATATTACTCTGTTATTCTGGACTGCACACCTGACATCAGCCATACGGAACAAATGACTTTAATGGTGCATTTTGTAACAACAGAACCTAGTGAAAATGTCCCTGCAATGGTGACTGTCAGAGAGCATTTTCTAGAATTTATTGACATTGATGATACTACAGGAGCTGGTATGACAAGTGTGCTTCTTAAAAAGCTGGAAGATACGGGAATTGCAATAGCTGACATGAGAGGTCAGGGCTATGATAATGGTGCCAACATGAGAGGAAAGAACAGAGGAGTGCACAGGGCCGGCTCCAGGGTTTTGGCCGCCCCAAGCAGCCAAAACAAAACAAAACAAAAAAGCTGCGATCGCGATCTGCGGCGGCAATTTGGCGGGAGGTCCTTCGCTCCCAGGCGGAGTGAGGGACCATCTGCCGAATTGCCGCCGAATACCTGGACGTGCCGCCCCTCTCCGGAGCGGCCGCCCCAAGCACCTGCTTGAGAAGCTGGTGCCTGGAGCCGGCCCTGGGAGTGCAGACATGGATCCAAGAGTTAAACCCTCGAGCTTTTTTTGTCCCATGCAGTTCTCATTCATTGAACTTGGTGGTCAGTGATGCAGCATCAGCTTCTAGTGAGGCTGCTGAATTTTTTAATGTAATTCAAAGCATCTATGTATTTTTCTCTGCACCAACTCATCGATGGCAAATTTTGAAGCAACATCTGGGAACATCTTCTCTGACACTGAAACCACTGAGTGCCACATGATGGGAAAGTCAAGTGGAGGCGATAAAGTATCAGGGGGTAGCCGTGTTAGTCTGTATCTACAAAAACAACAAGGAGTCTGGTGGCACCTTAAAGACTAACAGATTTATTTGGGCATAAGCTTTCGTGAGTAAAAACCTCACTTCTTCAGATGCATAGAGACTCTATGCATCCGAAGAAGTGAGGTTTTTACTCACGAAAGCTTATGCCCAAATAAATCTGTTAGTCTTTAAGGTGCCACCAGACTCCTTGTTGTTTTTGGAGGCGATAAAGCCTATCAAACACCAAATTGGGAAGATAGATGATGCAATAGTTGCCATTATGGAGGATAATGCTATGACAGGAACTGTTCGTGGGAGAACAGTGGCAGAGGGAAATGGAATCACCAGAAACATATATAACTTCAAATTTCTGTGTGGCTTAGTGTTGTGGCATGACATACTGTGTGAAATAAATGTAAGCAAGAGACTCCAAGGTGTTGACCTTGCTATATCTGGAGCAATGGAACAACTGGACAAAGCAAAGTCATACCTACAGTCTCACCGGTCAGATGAGGGATTTCAAAACATTTTGAAGAGTGCACAGAAGTTGGCAGAGGAACATCACACTGAAGCTATTTTCCCACCCATTCAAGAATACAAGAGTCACCGAAGAAGAAGACATTTTGATTACGGGGCACGGGATAATCCCATAAGAGATCCCAAACAACAATTCAAAGTTGAATTCTTTTACCCGGTGCTAGATTGTGCAATAGAGTCAGTTGAAGAGCGTTTCATGCAGCTCAAGGAACACAGCAGTATATTTGGGATGTTGTATGATATTCCAGAACTCCTCACTATACCTGAAGAAGACCTACACCAGCAATGCAGGGCACTAGAGACAGTGTTGACACATGATGACATGCACGATATTGATGTGAGTGATTTAGGTGATGAACTGAAAGCCCTTTCAAGATACATTTCAGCAGGATCAACTCCAAAGGCTGTTCTGGAATATATGTGCACAAATAAGATGACCACCCTCTTTCCAAATGCTTTTGTTGCTCTGTGCATACTTCTAACACTTCCTGTAACAGTTGCTAATGGAGAATGCAGCTTCTCCAAGCTGAAGTTAATAAAAACACATCTACGCTCCACAATGACACAGAAGAGGCTGGTCGGCCTTGCTACCATCTCAACAGTGCACGAGTTGGCCCAGACTGTGGACCTTCAGGAAGCAGTTCAAATCTTTGCAACCAAGAAGGCATGGAAAGCACCACTTTGATTATTCAAACAGATAAAAATGCCAGTGTTTACTATGCAGACAAGAAAAGTTACATCTGTTGTTCAGGCGTTTGAAAATTAAGTGTTACTTAAAATTTTTGAACAAGGCATTTTAAGTTGTTGGTTCTCTTTTATTGGGGTAGGTAGCAGAGCAGTACCATGAGGGGAGTAGAACAGGAAGAAGGCAGAACTGAGACCTTTCAAAGTTTTGTCCCAAGCGAGGGAGCATGGAGGTGTCATTTGAGCTCCCCGCCTCAGGTGCCAAAATGTTGTGGGCCGGCCCTGTGTGGCGTGCAGCGGCTGCTCTCTCCCAGGCAGCCTCCAGCCACACTGCCTGCCAGGGACGCTGCCCGTTGTGTGGCACACAGCGGCTGCTCTCTCCCAGGCAGCCTCCGGCCACGCTGCCTGCCGGGGATGCTCACTCCCCTGGGATTTCCCCAGTGTGAAACATTAGTGCATCAGTTCTTAAACTGTTGGTCAGAACCCCAAGCACTGTGGCCAGAGGCTGTCTGGGAGAGTGCAGCCGCTGCGTGCTGCACCAAGCAGCATGGCCGGAAGAGGAGGCTAGAAGAGGAGAGGCTCTGTCCCCACCTCTTCCCTTCTGGCTCTGTCCCTGTCCCTTGATCTCCCAGGCTGCCAGCCTTGCCCTCCCCCCCGGGGGGAGGGGTGTCTAGGGCCCCACACAGCCCTGCAGGGGGGCTGCATAGGGCACCCAAATGGCTAGGGACAGCCCTGCTGGGAGGTAATGTGGCCGATCCTTTGGGATTGGTAGAACCTTTTCTTTTGTATGATGTAATAAGATTTTCAGAAATCTTCATCATATTTGACTTGGTTACGTGGATGGAGGCCTGAGGCTGGATTACTTCAAGGGAATTGTGTTGTTTGGACTTCTGAGTAACCAGTAAGGTAAAACAGAAGCTATTTAATGCTGGCTTGGTAAATTTAAGTATTGAATTATCCACCAGCTTTGGGGTTTGTCACAGGGTCCAGCACAGGCTCTCCCACTTTTGTGCCTGCACCCTCTGTTTAGGCTGGTATAATAAAGAGTGTTCACTCCTCCTTTTGTTGGATTACCCCTGTGTCTTTATTTATAGTGCTTGTGCAGTTCCCAGATCCCCCAACAGTT
Organism: Malaclemys terrapin pileata; assembly: GCF_027887155.1. NCBI lineage: Eukaryota > Metazoa > Chordata > Testudines > Emydidae > Malaclemys > Malaclemys terrapin. The sequence goes on from NC_071506.1 coordinate 274,772,661, forward strand.
AGTGCCCCACAGACCCTCCTGGCCCTTGAGGCTTCCTTGTTGGTAAGGAGACAAAGATACTGCCCTCCTGTCTCCTCCCAGGCTAGCCTCCTCACTGAGGTTTGCCCAGGGCTTTTATAGCCCTCCCCTGCTCCAGCCCAGCTGTCACTGCTTAGCTCAGTATGTTCCTCTGAGCAAGCCCTCCTTAGGGCTTGCCGCTGGACTGCCTGCTGAGTACCTGCATCTCTACACCTGGCCTCCTGGCCAGAGAACAGGCTGCAGCCAGCATTTTGGCAGAGCTTTCAAGGGGGGGTTTACCTCGGCCCTGCCACAGGGTTTGTCTGCCCCATTCTTTGCAGTTTACCCTAATTGAGTGACTTCGGCTGGTTCTCCACTGGGACCCCAGTCACACTTGCATCTGAAGAAGTGAGGTTCTTACCCACGAAAGCTTATGCTCCCAATACTTCTGTTAGTCTCAAAGGTGCCACAGGACCCTCTGTTACTTTTGTATTACTTTGTCTTCTAATAAGTCTGTAAAAGACACTCTACATTTATTCTAGCATGGTTTTAGCCATTGGGGTATAATTGTCTCTTTAGAACAACTTCTCATTGTGTGAGAGACAGGCTTCTCCCGAGCTATTTGCAACAAAGTGGTATTCTTCGTTAAGAAAGGGTTTCTGGGCAGGTGAATGGCTCGGGGGGTTGATATGGGCTATGAAGCCTTTCATCTCTTGATCACTTGTATGAATCCACCACTGACACAGATGTTGCTCTTTGATGGCCTATGTGCAATGAGGTGGATGGCCTCATTCCCATTTGTAATGGGCAAGTGTGTACACCATTGTCACTTCTTTTGTAGTCTCTCTACAGAGCCCAAGATTAAATGTCTTGGACCCTGGAGACTGAACTATCATCTCGCTCCCCTGGGATTCCCCCAGTGTGAAACATTAATGCAGCAGTTCTCAAACTGTGGGTCAGAACCATGGGGCTTTGGCCCCCTGGCCTGGGGAGATGGGGCTTTAGCTTTGCCCCCCATCCCAGCATGGCGGGGTTGGGGGGGGGGGGGGCTCAGACTTCGCTTCCCCCTCCTGGGGTCCTGTAGTAATTTTTGTTGTCAGAAGGGTGTTGCGGTGCAATGAAGTTTGAGAACCCCTGCATTAGTGTGGGGGGAAAAGCATGGACTGCTGCTTCTCAAACTATATGTTACATAAATTAAATTAGGTCTGATGACTCTGGAAAGTGCAATGCGCCTCCTTTTACAACCCCTTTGAAATAAAAGAAAAAGGAAAGGACAGGAAAGACTTTTCCATAAGCAGACTCACAAGGAAGATAAAATTATTTAGAAGTGGGGCAATAAAAATAGCTTGGAGTAGCAGGATGAAGCAGAACAAAGGAAAATTTAATCTTACTATCTGGAAATAAGTAGTGGGAGGAAATATTCTTGTTATCCATATAAATATCCAATCTTAGAATGTTACTAAATTGAGGCCAATAAAGTTAAGAGAGTCTTCCACCTCCACGCATGCTAACAGGCTAGTGCTTTAAGATCACATAATCAGAATCTGTTATTTTAGAGGAATAGCATAATGGTGCTGTGCAACTGTGTCTCCTTCTGTATTACTTTAGATATAGCCATGCAAAGAGAGCTCATTAAAAAAATAAAATGCAATTTGGATAGTTAATACCCTTTCCTTCCCACTCATGAACTATTTCATTGATTGCTGGTTACAAAAAATAGGTCAGTGTCTGTGTATATAAAATCTAGGAAGGACTATAATCAGAGAGATAGTCAGAGAAGGAAACCAAGTACTTTGTATAGAGAAGAATCAGGAACTACAGTCCTCTAAGGGAGTTTAGGAATGTTTCAAACAGATAGGGGCAATCTAACTATAAAGAGACTTTCAGTGGGATTATACAGATAAAAGAATAAATTTTATACCAGAACCAAGTTTTTACATGTTGGAGCTGCCTTTGTGCTGTTTTGCCTTTGGGGGAGAGGATCAGCACTTTGTATTTTACCAAATTTTACGGGAGCGAATGCTGACTCTCTCATGTTGTAAACTCCCTCACCTCCCATCCTGGACCTTGAAATTGGTTGCACGGACTACTGTCCACAGGAGAAGCCCTGCCAGCTGACAAGAGGCCAGAGAGAGCATGTAGGCAGCACAGAAATACAAGGCTTCTATTCAGATGTCCATTGTTCCTCCAGCAGATTCTCAAGATCCATGAGAATCTCAAGGGATCTGGGGGCCTTAGGCCTGAACCCCCTGATTCTCGCAATTTAAACAGAAAGATTCAGAAGCTTCCACAGAAAGCCTCAGTTTTCCTCCCCTTGGCAGTGTCCTGAAGTTGCTTGGATTCTTGGAGAAAATAGCAGGAAAAGGGAGCTAGGAAGACGTGAGCATTGTATCTATGGGTCCCAAAAAAACCCAACCAAACAAAAAAAAAAACTAAACCACCACCATCTGGACAGCTTTGCACATCAGAGGCTAATGGCTAAAGTTTGAAGTCATGGGATAGGCAAAGTTGCCACAATGAATCAGAAATTTAATAGACAAAACCAGTCCGGCATAAGTTGTAGGGCTTGCTAGCCGAAATAGATAGCAATGAAGAGCTGTGGCTTAGTTACTTTCAATGCTTGGCTAAAAGGTACTAAAAGCAAGATTTCAGAGTCAGTAGATTCTACGTGGACTGAATGCTTCCTCTCCAGTACAGAACAATTAAAATCAATGACACATGATGAGGGTAGCAAATGAGAATGATCGATCAAAATGCATGTCTTAGAGACAAAGGAAAACCACAGCCCACCAACAGCAGCATGCTGGTCAGCAGGGATGGCGGAGAGCCAAGATCTCAAAAGCTTTCATTCCCAATGTGCAGTAAAAAAGAGTAAGGATGACAGATGCATTGCCAAGGGAGGTTACATCACAGATAAGAGGCTGAAGAATGATTGTATTAGGAATAGGATGTACTCACTGTTAGGGAAAATAGCTTTATTACAGTACCCAAGAAATTATAACTGCACTTCTGTAGTTCCTTTCATTTAAGGAAATCAAAGCATTTTACAAATCCTGATAAATTAGGCCTTAAAATACCCAGGTGAATTTGGTTTATCCCCAATAGAGAGACAGGGGAACCAAGGCAGACATGCTAATACCAACATTTTCAAAAACATCCATTAATTTTGGCAGCCAACTCAAGGCTCTTAAGGTCTCATTTCCAGTCATTCTGAGCCCCCACATCTCCTGGTGACGTCAGTTGCTTCGCATCTCTGACAATCAAGAACTAAGTCTTACACTGACTGGGGGTCAAATCCGACATCTCAAGGGGATACTTATGCAAATTTTGGCCTAAGTGACTTGCTGATTGAAGTACACAAATTCTATTGGAAAACTAGGAATGGAAACCAGGTCTTCCGCCTCCCTGGCCTACGCTTTGAGCGCTACGCCAGCGAGGAAGCTTGGTATGGTACACTTGCTCCTGAGGCAGTGAAGCGTAAGTCAACTGACACAAACCAGTTTTTAAGGATCTAAGTTATGAGGCAAGGCTGCCGCTCGCAATTTAGTCCAGCCAGCTAAGACAGAGGAAGAACCTGTCTAAAGACTAAAGCTACACTAGGGTTACCATACGTCTGGATTTTCCCGGACATGTCCGGCTTTTTGGGCCTCAAATCCCCGTCCGGGGGGAAATCCCAAAAAGCCGGACATGTCCGGGAAAATCGGGACATGCAGGGCCGGCGGTGCTGGGCCGGGGGCCAGGGCCGGGCCGGCGGTGCTGAGCTGGGGGCCGGGGGCCGGGGCCGGGCCGGCGGTGCTGGGCTGCGGGCTAGCACGGGGCCGGCACCCCAGGGCCCGAGCCGACCCAGGCTGGAGATGCCAGGGGGGGCCAGACTGGGCCGCGCCTCCTCCCCCCACCCCACCCCCTTACCTGCTCCAGGCTTCCCATGAATCAAATGTTCGCGGGAAGCAGGGGAGGGGGCGGAGTTGGGGCGGGGGCGGGGCGGGGGGCGGGGCCGGGGCCCCGTGGAGTGTCCTCTTTTTGGACACTCAAAATATGGTAACTCTAAGCTACACAAATAACTACAAAAAAGGTTTGTGAATACTCACTCAAAGCAATTTCAGAGATGTGCTCTGAGAGTATTTGCCAGATGCAAGCAGCAACCTTTCCCAACCTGTTCTGCCATTATAATCCATGCATTGTGTAAAGTGCAAACTCACCCCATCCTGGAATTGACTTTATTAACAAACAAACAAATGCAGAAACCATCTCACCAGGCTTAGTAGCTGCTCCTAGGCTTCCCACATCCTAACTGCTAGCTCCCTATAAAGCCCATCACAACTCCCTTAGGTTGAATAACCTTCACCTGTCTCAGTGAGTCAGCAGACCCCAGTTAACCTTCCCCAGCAGGATCAACACTTGCTAACAACATGGGGTGTTTCTGGCAAAAGAGAGGAGAAGAGAGTTGTTTTCAGAAATGCTCATGAATAAAAGTATTTCAAATGCTTGTGCAAGTATGTATTGCATGAAGGTTCATGGCATAAGCATTTAGTGGCCATATTTAAATCACTTTAATATCCCACCTCTGGTTTACAGATGTTTCAATCATCCAGTCAGGCAACAGAAACAATGCTATGTTGACCAATCGCACACCACCAACGTTCAATGCTACCGTTGCAGCAACTATTTCATGGACAACCAATAGTCTGTAATATCTTCACATCAAATATTTGTTAAGATAAAAATGCAGGTCCCAATCCTGCACGTCTTGGTTAGCAATAGCCCCACTGCAGTGCCATTTAATTCACTTCATTTCCTGCCTGCATAAGTGCAGGTTTGGGGGGGTTTAACGATAAAAAAACGAAAGAATCAATCTCTCTCTCTCTCACACACACACACACACACACACACACTGCTGAGCCTGTAAAACTGGCAGAGTGTACTGTGCACCCTTACAGATTTCCCAGGACAGCTACCTCAAAAAAGGGACAATCCTGGGAAAACCTGGACAGGTTGCAAATCCAGAGAGTACTGATGTATATCAGCTACTAGTGATACACTGTGACAGTCATGCCCAGGCATAGCCTGGCAGGTATTTTCCATTGGTGTCCAACCATTTTCTCCATATTACACCAGAGGGGGTCATGTGCGGCCTCTGCTCAGAGCTAAGAACTAGCTTAGTGTCATGGTTATTGTGAGATGTTTGTATGGGAAATAGTTAATGAGAATGTAGAATAATATTAGGTTGCAGAACTGTGATAGTGAGACTTGTCACCAGAGGCAAGGTAGGGCTTCAGGACTAACTCAATTAACGTTGAGAACAATGGCCATCTGTAGAGGCAGTGCTGTGTTTACTGGTTGGTCCAGGTAGAGACTTGAGCATTGACAAAGACAAATGAACTCCTGGAGGGTTCTCTGAAGACGGGATCCCAAACTGGACAAGCGCTGCAAGAACTGACCCTAAGCTCACCTTGTTAGCCAGGAAAGGAACTCGTTAATAAGTATAGGCTATCGTTTGCATCTTATGTTTGTCTTTTACCTGTAACCTTATGTTTCCAAATCCTGATAGTTGCTTGTATTTGACTACCTCTGTTAAATAAACTTCAATTTGGGTTTACTATAAATCCATCTTAAGTGACTTGTGTTAAGAAGGTAGAACCAGTGAATGCTTCCACAGGGTGCACTGGTTCCACAGAAGCAGCAGCTAGGTACATTGCAGGTGTCCAGAACATAAAGGACTGGGTATTCCAGTGTATCAAAGTGCGGGGTGTAAATTGCTAGCCTGCGTAGAGAGAGAGCAAGGTTTGCATAGCACAGAGCACCGGTGGTGCTGGAACCCATCGCTGGGGAGAGTTTCCCCAGGTGGGCACAGCCAGGACTGTCCCCCACTGTAAGCAGGTGATTCATCCTGGGTACCTCAGGTCACTCCGGAAAGTGTCACACATACGAGCGCTAAAGCTTACGGTACTACAGTGCAGCCTCACCTTGACATGGCTCAGGGATGGATCAGCTCCTTCCTGTGCACAGTTCACCCAGCTAGGGAAAAGTTGACCTAAAGTGAACTGGAAAATGAGCTGAGTCCTGCCAGGGGGAAAAGGGGGCCCCCAGAGGGAGTGGGCTGAGGGGATAGGGCCTTTAGGGGGACAGGGCCTTGAAATGGGACCAAAGCTCCAATGGGTAACAGACTGGGAGGACAGATTAGGGGCAGGCACTCGTGAGGTGTCCCCAGTTTGCTCCTCTTAGAGCCCAGGTCCTTCTCCCCTCCTAGTGAATGCAGGGCCTTGCAGCAGCCATCTGCCTCCCATTCACACACCCACCAGGGCTCTGCCAGCTGTGGGGGAGAACCAGCAGTGCTGAGATTGAGAACCAGCAGCAGGGGAGCATTGTGGCAGTGCAGGAAAGACAGCTGCTCTGGCCTCAGAGTCAGCCCCCAGTGACTGCCAGAAAGAGTGACTGTGTGTGAACCCCACTCAGTCCCTGCCACCTTCTTGGCATGAATGCACATGTGAAATGTAGAATAAAAAACCCCAACCAACCATTTGCGTTATCTTACTTTCTAGGATTGTAAATAAACTACGAGGGCCTGACCCCACTGAGAAAACCCACTTTAAAGGGTTAGATATTGTAGACAATAAGTAATGGGGTGGGGCTTTTTGCCCTGGCTGCAGGGCATCCTGGAAGTAGAGAGGTGGGAAGAATTGGCCTCTAAAGAGGAGCTCAGGCCTGATTGCTAGAGCTGGTGCCCATTAGTTTTTATTCCATGCAGCAGAGGGCAGTGGTGCACATACACACTTGCTAGTACATTACATAGCGATGTTCGTTAATACAATCGGTTTTTACACCAAGTGAGTTAAATCATTGCACAAACCAGGTGTAGGCAAAATTTCTCCACCTTTGAACCAGTGTAGGCAAGCTGAGAACCAGCACCAGAGACTTCAACTCCTACAATACTTACATGGGCAGATCTGTTGACTTCAGCAGGTATTTGAAGTACAGGTTTATTGACAGATTGGGTCCTTAGCTGATCACAATTCAGCATGCATCATTTCTCATCAGAGCTTGGAATGTGTTAAAAATTCATTGTAAATCAACATTTTTTTTTAGCTGGTAGAAAGGAGGACAGCTAGAGGCAGCTTCAGAGCAGACACACAACAATCTGCGCTCTGGTGCCTGTGGTTTTGCTACAAAAAGAACAATTTGGTGGGCATGCTTCCAGAGCCTTCATCAAGCAGTTCCATCAGGCTTCACTATTACATAAACATGCTGATGGGATTCGGCTAAACACAAACATTTATAATTTAGCACTGAGAGAATTCTTACCAATGGTAAATTGTTTGAACAACATCCAGGACTGACTGACGGATATCAACTAAAATCTCTGGAGTTTGGCTAGCTCATTCTCTTTACTGAAGTCTAATAGCATGTTTTCTAGTGATGTAGCCCTTGTACTTTTTTGCTTCCTTTTATTTTCCTAAAGATAATCAAGCAGCATTTTCTCTGCCACTTTTTGTGCATAATAATGCCGCCTTTGCCATCTTTCTTCCTGTGAATGTAGGCTCTGGACCAAATTGCTCTTATGCTGAGGCAACTCCATTCATCTCAATGCAGCCATAGGGGTATAACTGAAAGCAGAATTTGGTCCAGAGAGAACACTACTTTCTATATCACCTTCCAGCTGAGGAGCTCAGAGCATTGTATACAAACTACTGAATTATGCTGCACAAATATTTGTCAGGTAAATATTATTCCCATTTAATAGATGAGGAAACTGAGGTGCACAGAAGTTAAGTGACTTACTCAAAGTCACAAAGCAAATCAGAGACAGGACCGGGAATAGCCCTCCTGACTCCCAGTTTTGTACCTCAAGCACAAGATGATCTTTTATCAGTCAAGAGACTGAACAGACCTACAAAAAAAAAACAAGACCCGAAGACATAATTCTACCCCAAGTTATACTCATGCAACCTTCAACCAAGGGCAGAAGTTGTAAAATTTTCAGTCACCTGTGTGACTTAGGCACCTAAGTCCAATTTTCAAAAGGGATTTAGGAGTCCAAGTCTCATTGAAAGTCAATGGGACTTGGGCACTTCTGAAAATGTTACCCGCTGTTGGTTTTGTAAAGGTCTCCGGTTCAGTGTTAGCTCCTATGTCTGTTAAGATATGCTCCCCACAGAAGTGTGTGTGTGTGTGTGTTTTGTGTCATCCATTGCTGGACACTACTTCATTGCATATCAGTGGAAACCAGACTACGGAATAGCATCATGCAAGTACAGTGTGTAACCTAGCCTGATATGGAGCAAAACTACATTCTTGTACCTTACCTTTGGAAGGCAGGGCTGATCCTGAGAGGTGCTGTTTTTGCATGTGTAAATTACCTTAAGGGTCAATTGTGCCCTGATCCTAGGTAACTGCATAGGGGTTAAAGTTGGCAAGCCCCCACAATTCTGTACAGCTGTGTGTGACCTTCTTGGACCTCTGGGCATAGGGGGAATGGACACCAGTTGCTAAATGCCCAATACTCCTCTCGCCCATTAGCCAGCTGTGACATTGCACTTCATATGCTTTATGGAAGTATGCTTATGAATATGATGTAGCTGGAATATGCTTTATGCAAAAGGTCTCTTGTAAGGTATCATAACAAAGGTTATAAACTACTAAATAGGTTCCTCCCATTTGTATGCATGTATCATTCTTGTATCTGAAGCTAGAAATATGAAGTATAACTCTGAGGTCCTATTGTAATTATGCAAAGTGTGGGCCATTAATGGTGGTTTAGAATCTTGATGGCTCCCATTGACTAAATTTTTGGTTAAAGTCTGCAGCTTTGGGGGCGTGGCCCAGACCCTGAGTCTGTGTTGCAGCAGGCTAGCATGTCTGGCTCAACAAGGCAGGGATGTGGAGTCCCAAGTTGGCCGGGAAAACGGGATCAGAGGTAATTTCAGCACATCAGGTGACAGTCCCAAGGGGATCCCTGTGACCGAACCTGTCACACCAGTGTGTGGGGAGTATGTAGAGCCCTGGCACCACCCCACAGGCCAGCTAACAGAGCTGGCTGGATGCAGGCAATGGGAGAGGGAAGAAGCTACATCTTGTCAAGTGAAGAATGAGACCTGGAGAGGAACTGTACCTCTCTGAAGCATAATTTCTTGGTAGCATTCCTGCTGGGACACAGTGGTGAGCCACACACTGCTGAATACACAGGACTGAATCTATAAAGGCTTCATCCAGGAATAGCTTATTTCTGAAAAAAATAATGTGACTAGAACCTGTCTGTTAATATCTCCCAATACCATACTTCCCTATAAAGGCAGGTGTTCTCTGATACAGAAACAGCACGTTCACAAATCCTGTTGCTCTTCTTCAGTCTTTATTTTTGGCACAATTTCAAAAGTAGCAAAACTTTTTAAAAAGAAGCAACCAGTGGAACAGTTGAATATAAAACACGTGTGTCCTTCAAAAGCTGGACATCAGAATGGACAGAAAATAATGCAAATATACAAATAAGTGTTTTGATATTAACAAGCACAGCTCTGATTGTTTTAAAGTGAGATAAAAAAATACAATGCAACCAACATCATTTGTGGGTAGTTTTTTAAAAACACATTCCTCTGCACAGGAAGAGGCGGAAAGGGGGAGAAACACTCCATTGCAATTGAATTGCATTTGGAATAAATAAGATTTTATGACTTAAGGAGATGTCGCACTCAGAACAGATTTATGACAAATTCAGAAGTGCATAGGATCTTGAGATTACTTTAGAATACAGCAGCAGTCCCCAACTGTGAGTCGTGCCCCTTTAGGGGGGCATGGAGAAATGTTCAGGTAGTGCAGCAGGGCCCAGGCCAGCCCCCACAAGGGGTTGAGAAGCAGCACCACCCAGCCATGCTCTGCCCCCAGCTCCACTCCAGCTCTGGCCGCAGCCCTGCCCGCAACTGAGGCCCCAGTTTCAACCCCCGACCATGGCCTGGCTCCCCTCCCAGCCATAACCCCATCTGCAGCTCCAGCCCCAGCCTTGGCTCCCAGCCCTCACGAGGGGCATGGACAGATTACATAAGGGACAGCATGACTTAAAAAGTTTGGGGACCACTGGCTTACAGTATATTACAGAAGTAACTCTTTAAACCTCCAGACCTTTTGTTTCTGGGATTACGACTTCTAACCCCAATAGAGTTATTTTAGCCTACTTAAGAACTTTTACCTTGATTTTAAAAAGTTGAGTACATGCCCGTGCCATTCACTACCAATATTTTGCACTTATAAAGAACAGCAGCTTTCTTCTGAGACAGAGAGGTGAAGAAACCGAGGCACAGAGAGATTAGGTGACAAGATGATCTTGTCCAAGCTATGAGGTCTTTGATGGTTATTTGGAATGGTAAATTCATCTGGGTACGTTTGGATGAACTAGTAATGATGAAGATGCTGCTGTTTCTTTCCTCGCAAAAGCAGCAGCTTCTCTATTCAGCGAGCGGAGATATTCAGCTATCATTTAATCACCTAGTAAATATGAATACAATATAGTATGATTTTATTATTTACATTGCTGTAGCAGCTATAGGCCCAAACCAGAGATCAGGGCTCACCACAGACGGCGCTGTACAAACATGTTGTAAAATTATAGTGTCTACCAAAGAGTTCACTATCCGTGCTAAACATTTCCTACTTAAAACAGGACACTAGGAGTTAGGGAACATGGGTTCCAGTCCTTGCTTTGCCAGTGACTCAAGGTGCAATGTTGGATAAGTCAGTTAAACTTTCTGTGCCTGTTTCCCCTCTGTGAACTGGGGACAGTTCTCCCCTGCCAGCCAGCGGGATTAGGAGGTATAAGTGTGTAAGTGTGCCTCACTGTAACCTCCTGGTGGCTAGACCATGAAGAGTTTCATGTTTCTGCTACAGCCTTTGAAGTTAATAGACCTAGTCATTCAACAGACGCTCATGCTTTTAGATCCAAACATATCAGGTTCAATCCCACCGCTGGTGTATTCATGTTTGTAAAAGAGCTAATATTCAGCAAACAAAATCAATCCAATTCCCTACAACGGCTGGGGACCTAGCAGTCCTCAGAACCCCAGGTTATTTATATAACTGACATTTAGAAACTATGCAGGAATCCGAAGATAAGCAGCTTTGCTTCACTTCTGCACCGAGGACAAGAGGACCAGGAGATACATTTATATCCATTTAGATCCGTTAAGTTTGGGGGTTTCCCCAGAGTTCTCTCACTAATTCCCACAACATCCTCAGGACAGACTTGTGCAGGGTGATCTCATTAAAGTGGTGGAGACCATTATGTTAATGGGAGAGATGGCAAAAAGGGTGTTTTGCAGGTCCACCCAAAAGTGTTCCCCAGCACTGATGCTAGGAGCATTAACACGCTTCAATTAATTTAAGTTCACAACAATAGGGTTGGCTTGTCTATTACAAGAGACCTAGTGGGCAAAAAGAAGTTGGTAAAAAATATAGCAACATCTTATGAGTAGACATTAATGTCCTTTAAAGACACACAGACACAGACATTTCTAACAGAAGAACTCAACCTAGTTAATATCGCAATGAATAGTCAAGAAACTGATGATCAGCTACTGTTTGAAAACGTACACGAGTAACTCATATTAAGCAGTAAAATCAATAGCAAATCAGTGGCTGAAGGAATGAACCAACATGCAGCAAATACAGATACGTAGGCACAAGAAAACCACATCGCTTTGGAAAGTAAACATTTACCAAAACCCTGTTTGAGACCTTGACAGGTTATTTTAAAAGTGTCACCTTTGGGGGGGAAAAAACAAAAAAACCCACACACACAAGTTTCCATAAGGGCTGGATCATACAGACCCTCTGATCCACACGATGCATACAACTACAGCAACAACAGTGCTGCTCCTAACCTCACTCATGCAAGCAACCGGGGATTCTTTTAGATTTAAAGTAGACTGATTAATTAATCACAGTCTCATAATATATTAATTAAAATATACTATGTTCATATTAAAACAACATTATTATTTGTTTTTAAGTAGGTCTGATCTATAATGTAAGGCACGCTTTGTCAGACACTTATCCTTTTGGTATTGGGACAGTCTAAAGCCAGTGTGTTCTGTGGGGTTCTTAGAAGCCAAATGATTTAGGGGCTGCTCCTAGAAAGTTCTCAGCTCAATTCTCCCATTCAAGTCAATGGAAGCTGAAGGTATTCAGCACCTTGTGTGTTAAGGGTTCAATCCTGCAATACAAATCCAAGACCGAGCCATCGACGTGAGAATGATCTGTTGTAAACATTATAGGATCTATGATTTCCCAGTGCTGATGTAAGAGCGATCACTTAGTTAAATGGGACATGTGCACAGACGGACAGACATACGTGCTACAAGCAGCACCCTCATTATTTAGTATGAGTTTCTCTATGGCTTTTGCTTTTAACGAAGAACCAATCATTGATCGAGGTCGGAAGGCTGTTTCAGAGGATGTCAGCCATAGGGGAGTTACATGAGTAACAGGTTGGACTATGACCTAAAATGTTTTAAAAGACCAAAATTGAGAAAAAAAATATTAAACAGAAAATAAACTCACTTCAGTCATTTCTCAAGGGTCAGATATTGCTAAAAATAATGGGAGATCAGTTAATTTCTTTTAGATACTTAAACTTTGTTTAAGTAAATTTGATGCTCATTAAATACAAAGAGAGTCCTGGAGACTGAAGTCCTCCGTATAGCTAGAGAGCAGGTACAATCTGGGCAGCGGCAATGGAAACTGCCTTTCCAGTGTGCTAGAACCCGGATCTGGAGGGGTTGCCTCTAGGGAACAAAAGGGTAGTACAATCCTTGGCCTCTCTACCAACTAGGGTGCCAGTATCAATGATTTTCATGGCATTTGTCATTTGTCCACTAGGAACCACATTGAGACCCCCGAACTCATTTCAGACAGGTCAGCAATCAGCCATCAGATTTCACCAGGGATTAAAGAGAGAAACTATTCCCCTGACAATGCCCAGATACCACTAAGGGAGCCATGTAACGGTGTTTAAAATCATATAAAATGTGTGTACAATATCTACAGTTTGTGGTCATTTAAAGTTACCTACCTGGAGAAGTGCATTGTGGCCGCTGTACTGCAATTAACACCCCATTTAATGCAATTAAGCCCCCGTTCAGATAACACCTGTGTGTCTGTGGGAGGCCCAAGGCACAATATTGCAAGGATCAAAGTTCTGGCATGTGGAAAGACTGTATAAACGACACCTGGAAGTTAGAGTTTCTTTTTTTCCTGAAGGCACAGCTGTGCTGGATCAAAAGGCACCTGGCTCATGGAGCTTTGCCTCATGGAAGCAAGAGGGATTTTGCCAGTCTTATCCAGAACCATTTTTTGGTGCAGGGATTAGTGTAGTCACAGACCGTAATGAACCTCAAGATGCTTGGAAACTCGTTCTTCATGGATTTGCACTTGACTGGAATCAGCCGTTTGTGGCGAGCACCTGAAAGACAGTCCACACAGGCAAGTGGGTAAAGAAAGTTGCATTGTACCCCTAAATCCATTCTTTCCACCCCCCATAGAGTGAAAGCAGCAGCACACACACACACGGGTCCATATAGCTAGGCCTGATCCTGATCTCAGTTACAGCAGTGTAACTCAATAGGCCCTGCTCCAGGACAGCAAGTTCCAGAGACGAAGACCCTTTCCCTCAGCCAAATGCATACAGGAACATGCATCTCAAATCTCCCTGAACAGGTTACACTTACAACATACACAAGTCAAACCTTGAAGGGCTTTATAAGTCAGTACCATGAACTGCACCAAAAAACCCAACTGGCAACTAGTGCAGTGTCTGGGGCATGGGTGTGCTGCGTTCCATGCGAGACGCACAACATTCTGCACCAGCTGACATTTGAGAAGTACAGGGATAGCCCCGACTGAGCAGACTAGATTAATCCAATCTGCCAGTGATGAAGGCACGGAGAACTGCGGTGAAGTCCAACTCTGAAAGAATGTAGAATGTAGGGGTAGAAGCGAGAGGATTTGAGAGGCCATCAAGTCCAACCCCCTTCACTTCGGCAGGGCCAAGTAAACCTAGACCATCCCTGACCGGTGTTTGTCTAACCTGTTCTTAAAAACCTCCAATGATGGGTATTCCACAACCTCCTTTGGAAGCCTGGTTGAGAGCTTGACTGCCTTTATAGTTAGACAGTTTTTCCTAATAGCTAACCTAAATCTCCCTTGCTGTAGATTAAGCCCATTACTTCTTGTCCTTCCTTCAGTGGACATGGAGAACAATTGATCCCTGTCCTTTTTATAAGACCCCTTAACATATTTGAAGACTGTCATCAGGCCCCCCTCATTCATCTTTTCTCAAGACTAAACATGCCCAGTGTTTTAACCTTTCCTCCTAGGTCAGGTTTTCTAAACCTTTTGTCATTTTTGTTGCTCCCCTTCCACATTGTCCACACCTTTCTTAAAGTGTGGTGCCCAGAACTGGACCCAGTACTCCAGCTGAGGCCTCACCAGTGCCAAACAGAGCGAGACAATTACCTCCTGTGTCTTACACACGGCACTTCTGTTAATAAACTCGAGAATGGTATTAGCCTTTTTCACAACTGTATCACATTGACTTATATTCAATATGATCCACTATAACCCCCAGACCCTTTTCTGTAGTATGACCCCCCTAGCCAGTTATTCCCCATTTGGTAGCGTCACATCTGGTTTTTCCTTCTTAAGTAAAGTACTTTGCACTTGTCTTTACTGAATTTCATCTTGTTGATTTCAGACCAACTCTCCAATTAGTCAAGATCATTTTGAATTCTAGTCCTGTCCTCCTAAGTGCTTGCAACCCCTCCCAACTTGGCGTTATCCACAAATTTGATAAGCGTGCTCCATTTCATTATTCAACATGCCACAACCTCCTGGCCATATACCACTGGAAGGATTCACTCTTGACAATCTGTGCTGTAGGAATATCCCGATGCAGCTGCGGATCTAAAAAGATACTTGAGTAACCAAAAAACAATGGGTAGATTGATCCTAAACCACTTCTTCCAGATCGTCAGGCCTTCCTAGGTTACTACCATTTCCTTTTCTATGAGCATACTTCCCTCAGAACTGTAGGTTGCAGCACCCACTGGTAATTAAAGGGCAGCAAGCAATCACTCTACCAGTGTCTGCATAGGATCAGACTCCCACCCTTCTGATTGCCCCTCAAGGAAGCAGTAATCGCTCTCAAGAATGACATCCTTTGGTCTGAGTGAAATCCCTTTCTTTTCCTTTAGTGGAGGGCACTGAACACTGGGCCAGCACTAGCCATGGAGAAGGTTTTCCACACAAGAGACGATGTGCTAAGTTGATACGGCACTGGGCTAGGATTCAGGAGATCTAGGTTCTATTCCTGGCTCTGCCATTGGCAAATCATTTTACTCTTCTGCAGCCCTTCCCACCCCTCGTCTGTTCCAGCTATTCTTGGCAGGGACTGACTCCTTTTCAGGGCCTGTCCACACTGTCAGTTAGTGTGCAGCAAGCCAAGATGTGAATCTACAGCACACTAGTTTGCTACGCACTGACTCGGCAGATGGACCCTGCCGCTGTGTACTAAAAGATCCATAGTGCACTTTGATGTAGCGCTGTTTGAAATGGGAGAACATCAAAGCTCCCTACGGATCCTTTAGTGTGTGGTAGCTGGGTTCACCTGGCAAGTTAATGCACAGCAAGCTAGCGTAGATTCAACAGCTGTGTGGCCAAGCCGTTACTATGCATTTGTACGGTGCCTTGCTCAATGGGCACCAGTCTCAGCTGCGGCCTTTAGATGCTATTGAAATACAAATAATTAAGAACATTGACTATACATTGTCGTGGGAAAATGTACCCTTAATGGGCCATCTGCATTCTCTTACCTGGGGAAAGGCTAAGAGCAAATTTGGTCTGGAAATCACATTCATTGCTGTCTAGGTAATCATCTGAAATAACAACCACCATCTTCCTACACCTGGAATTAAACCGAGAGTGGGGAAAAAATGGTTATTAACTAAATGAAAGAGAGATGCTTTTCATGCTTGCTGGAAATATATATATTTTATAGGACTGTTCTGCTGAAAACATGCAACCAGCAACAGTGTTCCAGCTCTAATGTCAATAAAATCTGAAGTGTTTGATACTTTACTTACAGCTGTATATATATTACACACAAAAAGCTTATGTAAAAGGAACATTATTGAGGTTGCAAAGTCAAGTACTCAGAAGTTAGGAATGCTAGAATTAAGGTCACCTGTGCATCCTTAATTCAGCCCCCTTGTACGAATGCATTATGATGCAGTCTTTACAATATGATCTCATATTATGCTATCAGGTGGGTATCACTGATATTAATGTATATTTTTAAAGAAGTATTACAATGATTTGGAACCATCAAGTTGTGCAATAGCTAACAGAACCACAAAACCTCATTACTGTTAGCTTCATCCTCCTTCTATTCGTTACTCACATTCATCTGATATGTCTTGTCTTACATTACATGGTAAGTTCTTCCGAGCAGACATCTTCTGCCTGTGTATTTGTACAGTGCCTTGCACAATAGGGCCCTGATCCTGGCTGGAGCCTAGAGATGCTACCATAACAACCCCCTCTCTCTGAAAGGATCCTTCAGAAATCCAGACAAGTAGCTATTAGGACAGCTAAGAAGTGGTTTATTTTTTCATTGAGCATGTATAAGTTCCCCTGTGCACCACCAGTGTCTTGGGCAGAAGACAGATTCCTCTTATGAATTCCCTGGCTGCCCCAAGGTGCTTGCACTCTCCACAAGTTAGCTGCCCAGAGAGATAACTGACACCATAATGTTCCATTGGGTGGAAAAATCAACTGGATAAAGAAAAAGCTACTAGTGCTGGATTTCAGAGTAGCAGCCGTGTTAGTCTGTATCTGCAAAAAGAACAGGAGTACTTGTGGCACCTTAGAGACTAACAAATTTATTAGAGCATAAGCTTTCGTGGGCTACAGCATCCGAAGAAGTGGGCTGTAGCCCACGAAAGCTTATGCTCTAATAAATTTGTTAGTCTCTAAGGTGCCACAAGTACTCCTGTTCTTTTTACTAGTGCTGGTGCATTCTCCCACACACAGAGGCACTGACATTCTCTCCAGACAGATCTCCTCCCATCTGGGCATAAGGAGGGAGGTGGGGGAGTTAACCCTCTGTGGTACAACTCCCCCTTGACCTCTATGAAAAGGACTCTAAGGAGTCCTGGGGTGAGGGTCAGAGTGACTCTCCACAGCACTGTCTCTTGAAAACCTGCTGGATTTCTGTGTGGAAATCTGGCTGGGTGGGAGCTGATGCAGCTGGGAGCTGTTTTATCTCCTTCTGGGCTCCCTTCACAGCTATCTTTGAGCAACCACAGGGTATCCAAACACCAGAAGCGAGTGCAGAGACCAGTGGTGCCATAAGGAGGGGTCTTCCTTGTGGGTCCTTTGAGCCACAGGTATGGGACGCCTCACCCCTTCCTCAAAAATACTTCATTGTGGAGTTTCCCTGCCTCTCTATCCCATCCTGCGTGCTCTCCAACAGGAGAGGGGAAATCTGGTCCCAAGGAAACAATTCTCCTTTGGCTTCCCCAAAGTCTTACATTGGAAAAATCTAACAAATACTTTCCTTACAGCCAGTTTCCTCCCCCTCCCCCCCCCCCCGGCAGACATCGTTTACTCACCGTCTCTCTATAAGCTCGCTAGTGATGGACCACACACACGATCCTGGCAGGACATCCCGATCAAATACACACAGCTTCAGCTTGAACTCCGTTTGCTCCAGCTCTCTGATCATCTCTTGGACAAAGTGAATGTCTTTTTGACAGTAACAGATGAAGGCATCAAACAGCTCTGGTGTGTTCCCTGGAACCATTGAAAATTATATGCAGACGATATTAAATTAACTGAATTCAACCACTGCATGCTTTTCAGGTATTGGAGCCTTTGATTCATAACTTCACATAACCCACATTAACACAGTATGGCTCTCTGTCCCCATCTAGTGGCTAATACTCATAGAGATTTATGACTCAGTCGGCTACAGCTTTTGGGCTAATGAATCTGGTTGTTTGGTTCAGGCAGTAGAGTCTCCTGCTTCTAAATCTAAGTTTCAGTCCCTGCAGACAGTTCACCTAGGAGCATCACTACACTCATTATTTACAAGAGTATCAGGCAGGCCCTCAGATTTGGGAAACACAAACATGCCACAAAGAGAGTTATATGAGAAATAAATCTAGTGGGTAGAAGACTGGCCAATATTTTCAAACTTGGATATCAGAAGTTAGACACTTGAATAAGTGACCTAACTGAGTTGGCCACCTACAGCTCTCACTGAGGCCTTTATTTATTTATTTGGTAAATAAAATAAATAAATAAAGTAATGGAGATATCCTATCTCCTAGAACTGGAAGGGACCTTGAAAGGTCATTGAGTCCAGCCCCCTGCCTTCACTAGCAGGGCCAAGTACTGATTTGTGCCCCAGATCCCTAAATGGCCCCCTCAAGGATTGAACTCACAATCCTGGGTTTAGTAGGCTAATGCTCAAACCACTGAGCTATCCCTCCCCCCCACCACAGATTCAGGTGCCTTATTTTAAGGCTAGATTTTTTCACAACTGGGTGTCCAACTTCAGCTGGCTCGATTCCCCACTGTGTTGCTCCAGTTTTACACCAGCATGACAACACTGATTTCAGCAGAGTTGCACCAGAATAAAACTGCATTAATGTAGTGAAGGATCAGGCCCTAAAAGTGGGGTAGGGAAAATATTAGCATTCTATGCCCAGATACTAAAATCAGATCCACACAGGCAGAAGCTTTTACCTGTGGAAAGCCCCACAGGATTCAAACTGTGTGGCTCTGTTTCCAGGCTCTGGACCTATTGGTAAACTGCTAAATTGGTATACTGAGCTCCATGATCCCACTCACCTAAAAAGATCTCCTTCCAAATGAATGAAAATTTAGATCCATGCAATGAACTCTGACAAGACGAAAGCTTTTTACAGAAAGTGGTGCTGGCACAATATCATGCAGCACAGAGTTCCACATGCTTTATTGCACTACCACTCTCTATCCTCATTTACATTTTCCCTACTGCCCCTCCTCCCTCCCTGAGTATTTCAATCCTATCTCCCTGCTTGGTCAAGATGTCATGTATATGCATAGGTTGAGGGAAGGACACAGATAGGAAGGGAGGTGAATGGATCTCAGTACTTCTCACAGGGGTCTACTACATAGAAGGCAAGCCCTAGCACAGTGTATCTATTATTAAATCAATAGATCTATGGCTATTTACCATAAGGATCATCTCTGGTAGTGATGCCGGACATCTCTAATGTCTTCCGAACACTGCTGTCTACTGCTGGCACCTGAAGAGGTGGCTCTTTCCTCTGTAGGTACTTCTTACAGTCCTCTTCTGCAAGAGACACAAAAGGCTCATTTGATGCTGATCATGCTGGTGGGGTTCAATAAACAGGGGAACTCGCTTAGAGGTAACTAAACAAAATACAAAAAGCACCCCAGTCCTTCAGCAGCATTCTGACTTGAAAGTTAAAGGGACTTACAACGTTAAGGTGAATTAATTTCAGAGTATTAGTTGTGTGTAGTATGCCCTGAGAGACTGGACAAAAGGTGTTATTTAGGTGTTGTTATTCTTACTGAACAGCACATACAATGTATGCAAATATCACCAGTGCAGTGACTCCATAGGTTTTAACATCTCCATGTTCTCCTTTCATTGTTGCCCATTTTGAGTCCCTAACCAATACTTAACGAACCACCATCAGGTCGTTTGGGGCCAAAATCTAGGAGCTGAGAGGCTTGGGGGTTTTGTTTTGTTTTTTTAAGTCTTCATAAAAATCTAATAATAATAAATGTAATGAACTGACTAGCACAAGGGTTCTCAAACTGGGAGTCGGGACCCGTCAGGGGGTCGCGAGGTTATTACATGGGGGGTGGTCACGAGCTGCCAGCCTCCACCCCAAACCCCGTTTTATATCCAGCATTTATAACGGTGTTAAATATATTTTAAAAGTGTTTTTAATTTATAAGGGGGGGTCACACTCAGAGGCTTGCTATGTGAAAGGAGTCACTAGTACAAAAGTTTGTGAACCACTGGACTAGCACATGTGTATACCACTGGCTAAGAATCATAGGGTTAGAAGGGACTGCAAAGGTTATCTAGCCTAACCCTCTGTCAAGATGCAGGATTTGTCTAAACCAGAGGTTCTCAAACTCTGGTCTGTGGACCCCCAGTGGTCCACAAGCTCCATTCAGGTGGTCCTCGGATAGTTCCGCCTGGGCGCCTGCACACAAGAGAATGAAGGGCCACCAACCTAATTAGTGGAGCCGTGCAGGCGTGGCTCCTCTAATTAGGTGCCTGGACCCTGGAGAAGACGCACATGTAAGGTGAGGTGGTGGCCTTGAGGGGAATAGGGGGTAGGTGGGAAGGGGCAGTGGGGTGAGAAGAGGGGGTGGGGGGAATTTGGGACTTGCAGTGCTGCGGCAGCCAGAGAAAGAGGCGTCTTTCCACAGCTCCAGGGCTGCAGCTGCCAGCCCTCCTTCCCAGCCCCAGCTCGGGGGCTACTGCAGTGGGGGAGAGAGGGAAAGACCCCCTTCCTTCCCAGCCCCAGCTCGGGGGTTGCCATGGCAGGGGAGAGAGGGCACATCCGTTGCATTCGAAAGGTAAGACAACTGATATTAAAATATATGAGTTGTGTGCTTTTATGTGTAGAACAAAAAAACCTTTATTATTATTTTATATATATATCGCTTTTATCCAAAACACTTTACAATAGTTAGTAGTTAGCTAATGGTACAAACAACATTTGGAAAGCTCATTAAGTGGTCCGCCGAGACCCTCAGCAATTTTCAAGTGATCCGCAAAAAAAAAAAGTTGGAGAACCACTGGTCTAAACCATCCTTCTTTAAGATGGAATCAGAATTGATGATCAGTTGCAGAATCAGATGTTCAGATACTACAGTGAGGAAGGCCATATAAGAATCTAGATCGGGGTAGGCAACCTATGGCACGCGTGCCAAAGGTGGCACGCGAGCTGATTTTCAGTGGCACTCACACTACCCGGGTCCTGGCCACCGGTCCGGGGGGCTCTGCATTTTAATTTAATTTTAAATGAAGCTTCTTAAACATTTTTAAAACCTTATTTACTTTACATACAACAATAGTTTAGTTATATATTATAGACTTATAGAAAGAGACCTTCTAAAAACGTTAAAATGTATTACTGGCACGTGAAACCTTAAATTAGAGTGAATAAATGAAGACTCAGCACACCACTTCTGAACGGTTGCCAACCCCTGAGATAAACCCACTGCAGAATAGGGCTGATTACACTAACTGCCAGTGGAGAATCTCCCTTAGCTCAAGTTGTGGTAGTATGTTCTTCTAGAGCAGGAAGATCTGGACTCTGATCCACTGCTGCTATGAAGTTCCCATGAAATCCTGTGTGGATATAGGTTTGTTACAAGTAGAAAAATGTTCATTCACTTTATTTTTTAAACAATCTAAATGGAAATAGTAACTGTTTGTTTTTTAAAATTCCCCTGTAGTGTATACAACCAACCCATTGCAGCATTGTACTAGTGCATGAGACCCAGTGAGTAAAAGCAGATCTGAAACTATTTGAAAAAAACCAACACCCCTAAAACTGACTAGTGTTTTTTCCACTTCCCAAGTGGAAGTGCAAAATGCAAACAAAAAGCACAAATGGAGAAAAGCAAATTTATTTGAAATATTGTTGTGTGTTATTTTTTAAATGTATAATTTTTAATCAGACATCATGCAACCCTTTCACTGGAGGGTTACAAAAAAACCTCAGGCTCTTAGCTATTCTGGTGTGTTGTACAGGCTGGTCTTTGTGATGAGAACAATTGCCGAGGGACTGGAAATAGCAGGAAAGGGAATCTACTGGAAGTAATGACATATTTTAAAATAATAGCTGGGTAAAGAAAAACAACAAAAGAGACCAAGAGTAAAAATCAGAGCTATTCAGAGAGCTTAGAGGGAAAGTACCAGGGACTGGATGAAAACAAGTCCTTTGGGTGCATGAGATGGCAAACAAACATTGTAAAAAATAGGTTATTTCCCCCCACATTATATAAATGGAATCTACAGTGAGAGGCCTGATCTGAATTTCTCTAAACTGTTTTCCAGTTCCTTATCAGAATTTAATTCAAGGCTCTGACACCATGTTCATGAAAACAAGTGCTCTCTCCTGATTAGTCTGTTCTGGGCCATACACACTTATTGAGCACTTCAGATGATTCCATTAATGATGCAAACATGCGCTAAATCTTTTGCCCATCCATCTCCAAGAGTGAAAGCTTCCGTCTGAGGCAAAACTTTCAGAATGACACACCAACCGTGATAAAACCCACATAGCTTTGTTACAAATACAAAATTGAGGCCAATTTCACTGAAATTGAGATGAGGTTTTTCCAGTCAACCTGAGCTGATGAATGGTTTCCAGTAGTTTTGCATGGGTCAGTCTCCATACTAGGAAATATTGAAAGAGTTTTGCTTTGAGTCATGTGCTAATTAGGGCACAAAGTCAAAGTGACCATCAAGGGGTCTGAAACAATAAGAACAAAACCAACTCGATGAGGCTGCCCGAAGCCTGCAAACTGAAACGGCTGAGTTCCATGCAGTTGTATAAACCCCATACAGTCTATGCAGATAACCTCAATATAAGGCATATGACATTGCTCGGATCTTGAAATGAATTATGGCTTGCATAAGGGAAGCTGAAGGAGTGCAGCAAAAAGTATAAACAAATAAGCCCTACGAGGAAAGGGTAGATGAACCGGGCATGTTCCGGGTAGGGGAAAAAAGACAACTAAGGGAGATTAATTATTAAGCAGACAAGTACCAGTTTTTGTCACTAGTCAGCAAGAAAGCAACAAAAAGCAATGGGCTTTTGCAGGGAAGATTTGGGACAAACACACCAAGGTAAATAGCTTTGCAACCCTAAGGACAATCAGGCAATGGAAAAAGCTGCTAAGGGAGGCAGAATCGCCATTGCTGGAAAGGGAACTATTAAGGCTAGACTAGACACCACCTCTTTAGGAATGATGATACGTATTGTTGCTGTAATGGATTGGGATGGAACAGTGGACCCACGACTGCATGGAAAGAGGGGTTGGTTCTGAAGTGCATGCCACAGACCAAATGCAGTCTTTGGAATTCTGTGCTATGGATGGGGCCCTTCAGTTCTGGTTTTTATTTGATTTATTTTCCCCCAGGAATTTATAGGTGTTTATTACCACAACAAAAACAGGTGAAAATTGGGGCAAAAAAACTATTAATAATTTTTATGGGTAAATATCGGGGTTTATTTTGGTGGACAGAAGGACAGAGGAAAAATGTATTCAGTAGATTAATGCTCTGATGAATGGTTTGCTGCAGAGCTAAAACAGAACTCAAAACACAATGCCACTTCTGAGTTTAAGAAAACAATACATCTCTAAGTCCCAAATAAAACTTTTTATTTGAACAAACAGTTTGCTCTTGTAGACTTAGAACTCTTAGCCTATAAATATTTACATTTAATAACTGGGCCGCACCATTTGCAGCACATACACTCAACTTCATCCTTTTCTCCTGTTTTTTGTTTTTGTTTTTTACTTTTGAATACTTCCTTGTGCTCTGAAATGTATTCTGATACAGATTTTCCTTTTCTTCCCATTTTCGTGTGTCAAATCTTTAAACCATTATCTGCTAACAGCATGAAATGTGTATGTGGTGGGCGTGAGATTCATCAGTACATTCAGATGCGCACACACTTCAGAGCTTGCGTGCGTGCGTGCCTGCTGGTTTATTATCTGTCTTTTCAAGACTCATACATAGCCTTACTTCAACGGGCAGCTTTGCATATACACACAGACTGCGTGATCGTAATACATATATCTCATGCAATGTATTGTATTTTCCTAATAAAACACGCTTTTTAAATATATTTGAATGATGCAAAAGTAGGGTGAAAATCGGGAAAGAAATGACTAATACTTTTTGTAAAACCTGTGATTTTTCGGAAAAATCGGTTTAAACTGAAAACAAAGGGACTTAGCTATGGATCAATTATGTGCTGTAACAGGAAAGGTGCCTCACAAAGAGTTTTAAGTCCCAACGTATAACACAACCAGGCCAGTCAGATCAAGAAGCAGCACCGTTTAAAGCCCAAATTTCAGTACCAACTATATGGGTGGCGGCAAGCCTCCATTTTTTAAATGCATGTTAGGGACCTGATCCTGAGGGCAATCATCTCCCACTGACTTTCATGAGAGTTTAAGGTGCTCCGTAAGTAGCACAGGATCAGACCCAAGCTGTAGTCTCCAGGCGACCTTCTCAATGTGACTCTCAGCTAGGAGCCTCCTCAACTTTCAGGTCCCTCCCAGTTAAAACCATTTGGTTCTATATTCCCTTTTGAAAGGGATTCAGACTCGGTGCCTCTTCCTGAACAAAACTGTAGGTGTTAATGTGGCAAGAAGAACCGAAAAGTCAGCTCCTGAATTAAGAGCATCAGTGCCAGAATGCAGAGCATCTGAAGTGCAGCTAGCTTCATTTGGGTTGTAAGTTCAAACCTTCTCACCCAGCCAGAAGTCTCTGCGGCTTGTTATGGACCTCAAATGAAAGGGGAAAAAATAGACTGAGGCTCAAGAGGCATAACACTGATAACAGGTCCCTTAAAAAAAAAAAAAAGAGCAGCAGAGGGTCCTCAAAATACATGTGTAAGTAGGAGGGACCCAGTGGGACTCTCTACCCGTGAGAATCTCTACACTAGATCACGGGTTTACCTATTGGGTGTTTTGCAAGATGCAGTGGTGAAGTTCTCCATCTTGATTTCTCATCAGCAAGTAACAGGAAGTGAGCTCTCTCACTTCCCCACCAGAAACCGAGCAAAGGCACAGCTTGTAGACACTCAGGGTCAAGCATTACTTGTGAGTCAAGTGACCTCAGAAATATTTAGGTGATAAAACTTCATTTCCAGGTAGTGCCATTTGGGTTCCCATAAAGCGTGGTTCTATCTTAAAGAATGCTTTGTAAACATGGCTCTGTGGGGTTCCATATTTATTATTTCTCACTGGCTCCTGAAGTTTGCTCAGTTTTAAAATAATTCCCGCCCCACACAATTGCCAGGTCCACAAATTCAGGCTGGGCTCTGACAGTCAAGCTGGGCTCCACCCCATGGATCATCACCAGAAACAAAGGTTCTGCTAGCCAAATCAGACCCTCAGTCCAACCCCATTACCTTCAGGTCATGCCCTCCATGATACCTGGGCAAACCATCTCATGGCTAAAGTTGCCAAAGGCATCGTTTGACCTGCAGGATTTATATCACTGGAGATCACATGCAAGACAGAAAGGATGCAGGGTGAATTTGCAGGGCTGGTAACTAACAAAAATATGACAGGCTCTCTCTTTCCCATTGAAAACTGAGCAAGTTTGCTATGAAAAAACAATCAGAGAAGCACAATGAATATGTAACTCTGCAATATAAGTTTTCAGAGTAGAACAGCAACAAGCAAAACAGAAAGCACACCACTCAAACTATGGTTAGGCCCCAAAAATTATTTTCCTAGAGAAAGCTGTATCTTATGCAGTATCCCTGTATTAGTTATAATTCTCCACAGATGCCACGTAGGCTTTAGCTTTCCCAAACAAAGCTAAATTTCAGGACCTAAACAAGCTGACAGTGACTCTTAAACCTATCAGTCTAGATCAGGCTTTGAAATTAACTAGCGAATCTCAAAATGATGACAAGGCTATAAAGAAAGTCAGCCACCAAGAACTGCGAAACTAAACCCACCTCAGATTAGCAGTTCACACTCAAAACCTAGCCATGGTTACATCAGAGTTTTAACACTGACTAATGTTGAATTTCAGGGGGGAAACCAAACCAAAACTCGCAGAACTTTCTTTTTCCAGTTGTCTCTGCAGATTGAACAGATCCTGTCCCAGCCCCAAGAGAAACTAAACTATTCATTCGTTCTTGGGGGGGGGGGGGGGAAGAATGCATTAGAATTGCTTCCAGGGTGCTTTTGTTTCTGTACAGCCCATGAAGCAAGTATCCTATAATGTAACCAGAACCTATTTAGACTGTCATCTAGCGATCAGTCTGAACTGTGCCCCATCAAAGCGCGCGGCCTCTGCCCCCCAAGAGGGCTGTGCCAAAGGCCATTCTCCTCTTTTACCAGTAGGCTGACCAGATGTCCCGATTTTATAGGGACAGTCCCGATTTGGGGGTCTTTTTCTTATTTAGGTTCCTATCACCCCCACCTCCTATCCCGATTTTTCACATTTGCTGTCTGGTGACCCTAGTTACAAGCTCCTGCAGCGACCCGCCAGGCCCGGGGAGGAGTCCAGCGCCAGGGGCCCAGAGCAGCTGTCAAACAGGGGGCCATGCCCGAGTCTGCCCCGCGCCCAGGGGAAGGGAGGAGGCAGAGCCGGACCCACGAGGGGCTGCGGGCGCCCCCTGGCCAGGCAGCGGCTGGAGGGCTGGCGCTGGGCTGGGCTAGGGGGCAGCACGGGCGGGGGGAAGGGGCAATCAGGGGGCGCAGGGGACGGGGAGGAGCAGGGCGGAGACGGACCCAGCAGGAAGCGCCGGGGCCTAGGGAGCGGGGCCCGGCCCCAGCGCCCGGCTCTCACCGATGCGGCCGCCCAGGTCGGCCAGGATGTCGTGGCGGCCCAGGGCCCGCAGCAGCGCCAGCAGGCGGCCCACGGTGGCGCCGCCGGGGCAGCGGCCCTGCCAGTCCTCCAGCAGGCGGCCGGCGGGGTCGGGCTGCGCCTCCAGGTGCTTGATCTCCAGGTACTCGTAGCCCAGCTCCTCGGCCAGCGCCGTCCAGTCGGCGGCCACCGGGGCGCGCGGGTTGAGGTAGAGCCCGAGCCGCCGCCGCACCGAGAAGTTCAGCGCCACCAGCGGCACCGCCTCCAGGTCGGGGGGCGCCGGGGAGCCGGGCCCGGGGGAGCCGGAGCCGATCGTGGCCGTGTCCATGGTTCGTGATCTGCCGCTTTCGCAACTTCCAGCTCCCGCCCCGGATCCCCGCGGGTTTCGCTTCCCACCCCGCCCCCGGCTGCACCGCGCTGCCCGGCCGGCCCGGCAGAGCCGCCCCTGCGGGCGAGAAGGGCCGGACAGGAGCCCCGCGCCCGGAGCGACAGACACGGCCCGGGACAGACGGGACCCCCGACAGCTACCCCCGCACACACACTCCCGGGGACAGACAGGACCCCATAGCACCCAGCCACCCCCACCGCCCTGGGGACAGACAGACAGAATCCCCTGGCAGCCAGCCACCCCCACCGCCCTGGGGACAGACAGACAGAATCCCCTGGCAGCCAGCCACCCCCACAGCCACAGAGGGACAGGCCCGTCCCCTTCAAGAGAGGACCAACAGGATGCTCTGGCAGCCAAGGCCGGCTTTAGGCCAATTCCACCATTCCCCCGAATCGGGCCCCGCACCTAAGAGGGCCCCGCGCCCAGTGGCAGGGCTGCCGGGGTGGGGGCAAGTGGCTGAGAATCCCTTCCCTGGATAGAGGCTCCTTTTTAATTTTTACTCACCCGGCGGCGCTCCGGGTCTTCGGCAGCACTTCGGCAGCAGGTCCTTCGGTGCCGCCAAAGACCCGGAGCGAGTGAAGGACCCACCGCCAAAGACTAGGAGCGCCGCCCGGTGAGTACAAGCCCCACGTGTTTTTTTTTTTTTTTTTTTTAGTCATCCCTGCCGGGGCTGTCGAAACTGTTCGAATTGGGCCCCGCACTTCCTAAAGCCGGCCCTGCTGGCAGCCAGTCAGGTCCCCCCCCCTTCCCTGGGAGCAAACAGACAGACACCTATTTCTCAGTGTGGGAGGGGGTCAGGGCCCCCCTTCACTGGAGAGGGCATTCTTCTAACTTCTTTCCCTTTCCCCACAAAACTTGACAGGGGCTGGCTCTCCACTGGCTTAAGAGCCAGACACTCCCATTGCCCCAGCCTGGCAGCAGACACACCCACACAGTCCTTTCCCCTCACCTTTCAGGGAGCAGCTGGTGACCTCTCTACCCATCCCCAAACCCACTTCTCTATTCCCACCTCCGTGGACAGACAGACACCCCCATCCTTGCACTGAGAGCCTGCATTTCCCATGCCCCAGCCAAAGAGGGATGCAATATGAACACCACCAAGGCCTAGACTCCGGAGTGATGCTTTGATGGCATTTTTTCTATTGGGATCAAGCTAATTTGTATTAGGGACCAAGCTGGGGTTCCCAGTCTGCTGGGTACTGCATGAACACAGAGAGAGCGTGTGAGCTCTGGCAGGTGGTGGGAGAAAGGAAGCATTATTAGCCCCATGCCCCAGAGGGGGCAGAGAGAGACAGAGTGACCTACCCAAAATCCCATAGGAAGGCTGGGACGGAGCTGGGAATTGAACCAGCATCTCCTGCTCATCCCAAACCAAGAGGCTCCTGCTCGGAGTGCTGGTTTTAGTAGGGGACATCTATACATAAGGCAATTGAAGGCTCCGTCCCCCCTCCGGTCTATTACTCCCTGACTTCAGGTTAGCTTGTTTCTGTGCTCGCGCTCTTTCTCTCTTTCTCTCACACACACACACCTTCCCATGCTGCCATCGTCTCAATAATGGGCTCCCTTGCCATCCCCACAGAGATATCTGGGTGGAAGGTCCCACCAACAATGCACTCTAATAAAAACCTGAGATAGGAAAAAGCCTGTGCTGTTGTGTGCTAAATCTATCTTCTTGATGCTTTCTATGTCTGAATTACATTGTTGGCAGAAAATGCAAGCTCCTTAGGACCAGTACCAGTTGAGTCCTCCATAATGAATACACTGTACTTTAATCAGAGTTTAAGATAAATTTCAAAGTGTGGTGTTGTGGGGTTTTTTTTCAGAACAACTATGTGACATTCAGAGCATACGGGGGTTTGATTCTGCAACAAGCGTCTTCACTAACGTCATTTACACTTTGTCTTAACTGTGATTCTTCATCCACTTCTCTTCCTCATCCCCTCACTACATCTAACGTTTCTCCTAGAGTGAAAATGGAGGTTATGTTTGGAACAGACCATCCAATTAACGTTAATATACATATCCAACAGCTTGTCGTGATAGCATTCCACGTACAAGGTTGCAACTGAAGATATCATACATGCTCCTGCTCATTTGTCAAATAATTTTATTGTCATTTTGGGCCCGTTTCAGCTCCCATTGAT
Source organism: Malaclemys terrapin pileata (assembly GCF_027887155.1). Classification (NCBI taxonomy): domain Eukaryota; kingdom Metazoa; phylum Chordata; order Testudines; family Emydidae; genus Malaclemys; species Malaclemys terrapin. The sequence continues at coordinate 274,801,837 of NC_071506.1, forward strand.
TTTAATAGGATTGGGTTCCAGCCAATGAGGGGGCATTCTCACATCTACAGCATTAATTCCCTGTCAACTCCACTTACTTGAGGCCATGTCTATGCTGGAAAAAGGCTGGCCAGTAGAGCTATTCCTGCACAGCTATGCTGTCAAAAGATCCTAGGTGCAGCTTATACCCATTACAAAAAAAAAAAGGGACCTGTGCCAGTATAACGTATGATTTTGCACACAAAATAAGTGATACCAGCAAAAGCACTTTTATGTTGGTGTAACTCTGTCTATGGTAGAGGCCAAATTTTTAAAGGTATCTAAATGCCTGACTCTTAATGTGATAATTGATGGGTGTTATGCTCCTAAATACCTTTAAGAATCTGGCCCTAGGGCTTTGGCAGGATAAAAATGTCATACACAAAATTTTTAAAAAATAAATCACCCCCCCCCCCCCACTTAACATTCCCAGACTGGCAAAAGTTTCTAGTATAGGCCTGGCCTCAGACAGAACTCCCAATGAAATCAGCCCTCAGACTGGAAAGGTGGGACGCCACTGCCAGCGGGTAGAGTGCCTCGGGTCTTCCTGGGAAAGGAACTAAACTCTCCTCCCCTCAGATAAGGCCAATTATACAAAGTTAAACATGGCTGGTTACTTCCAGGAGCAATGTGGCTGGAGCGGCTACACAATTCATTTGTTAGGAGGAAGTTTGGGGAAAAGAGATGAATGTTGCAATCTGCCCTAAAGGTTACCAGACCTATGCCAAGTCTACTCTTAACATTTTGCCAGTATAGTCAAGTCAATTAAACTATCATATCATTTTTGTACCGGCAAATGCCTTAATGCAGATGCCGCTCATACTGGCTATAGCTTATTTGATTACGGGAACCAGTATAAGCTATACTGCATAAGCAATTTTTGCCAGTATGCGCTGCATGTCTACTAGGAGGGTTTGCCATTATGGCTACGTCAAACCTTTTTTGTGTAGACTAGGCCCTAGTTCTTGCCCATACTAGGAAAGTGCCCTGGTTTAATTAAGTCAATTGAAAAATTGTTCTAGTTAAACTGGTGCAAGCCTCTAGTGTAGATGCCCACGAACTGGTTTAACCGTCGCTAATTATGGAGGTGCCAGTCATGGCTCCATAGTTAGGGTTTAGTTCCATTTAGCACTTAAAGCAGGGATTCAACCTAGGATATGTGTGAAACATACATATGGGTTTAGATTAAGTCCGTAATTTACCAATATACGCTAAACCAGTTTATGCAAGGGCTTATCTGGTTTAAAGGCTTTTACATGAGGGGTTTGAACCAGTTTAATTAGATTGATTTTAAACTGAGGTGTTTAAAGCAGAGCAGTTTTTTATAGATAGAGCTGTGGCTCAATCTGTTCCCTGGTGGTAATGAACTCCAGAGTCAACCAAGGGCCCTCCACTGAGAGTGCCCTGCTCCCAGACTCAACATGTTTGAATCTGGGCTCCTCGGGGAGTGAAGATGCCATGCTAGGGAACAGTGAGAGGAAGGAGCTCTCTAAAGCAGTGGTTCTCAACCAGGGATACACATAATCCTGGGTGTGCTCAGAGGTCATAAGAACATAACGGCCATACTGGGTCAGACCAAAGGTCCATCTAGCCCAGTATCCTGTCTACCGACAGTGGCCGATGCCAGGTGCCCCAGAGGGAGTGAACCTAACAGGTAATGATCAAGTGATCTCTCTCCTGCCATCCATCTCCACCCTCTGACAAACAGAGGCTAGGGACACCATTCCTTACCCATCCTGGCTAATAGCCATTAATGGACTTAACCTCCATGAATTTATCCAGTTCTCTTTTAAACCCTGTTATAGTCCTAGCCTTCACAACCTCCTCAGGTAAGGAGTTCCACAAGTAGACTGTGCGCTGTGTGAAGAAGAACTTCCTTTTATTTGTTTTAAACCTGCTGCCTATTAATTTCATTTGGTGACCCCTAGTTCTTGTATTATGGGAATAAGTAAATAACTTTTCCTTATCTACTTTCTCCACATCACTCATGATTTTATATACCTCTATCATATCCCCCCTTAGTCTCCTCTTTTCCAAGCTGAAAAGTCCTAGCCTCTTTAATCTCTCCTCATATGGGATCCGTTCCAAACCCCTAATCATTTTAGTTGCCCTTCTCTGAATCTTTTCTAGTGCCAGTATATCTTTTTTGAGATGAGGAGACCACATCTTTACACAGTATTCAAGATGTGGGCGTATCATTGATTTATATAAGGGCAATAATATATTCTCCTTCTTATTCTCTATCTCCTTTTTAATGATTCTTCCAGGGGGTACATCAACTCATCTGGCTATTTGCCTAGGTTTACAACAGCCTACATAAAAAGCACTAGCAAAGTCAGTGCAAACTAAAACTTCATACAATGACTTGTTTATACTGCTCTATATACTGAAATGTAAGTACAAGATTTATATTCCAATTGATTTATTTTATAATGATACGGTTATAAGTGAGAAAGTCAGCAATTGTTCAGTAATAGTGAGCTGTAACAATTTTGTATTTTTATGTCTGATTTTGTAAGCAAGTAGTTTTTAAGTGAGGGGAAATGTGGGGGTAGGCAAGACAAATCAGGCTCCTGAAAGGGGTACAGTAGTCTGGAAAGGTTGAGAGCCACTGCTCTAAAGCAACCAAGTCAAACCATTTAAGACTTTTTGGACAAGAACTGGAAGTTTAAAATGGACCCAGAATAGGACTGGTTGCCGTTACTGAGCACAGAGCAATGTTTTGAAACTGATCTGTGTGCTGTATATGGCATCAAACCTTCAGGCTGGTGCCACAGGCAAACAAAACTACCACGGTGACCCCACATCAGATTCCATGGTGAACCTATTTTTTCTAAAGCACTATGGAGGATACAGTCAAAGAGAACAGGATTCTGGCACCTCAGATCAGTCATTCTGCCTTCTGATCTCTATCAGAAGAGTGGAAATCAGGAAAGTAAAAACATTCCAATGCAAAGGTTCAAGTTGTATTATGGATCAACGTTTTTAAGTTCTACACCCTAAGGCACGTTAGCTTAAGCACATTCAGTATACACATTTCCAATATATAAAAAAAGTGAACACCTTCTCCAGCCTGTAATACGAGGTAGAAATCTGGCTACAATAACTATAAGCCCCAGTACAAAGCAAAGGCACTGGAAAAGCAGTCAGACCACTTGACAATACCAAGATGACCCTATCGTTATGGTTAATAATTACTACTTATGAAGCCCCTTTCAACTAAAAGCACTTTACAAACTTAAGTGATCCCCATATATAATTAGTGTATCCAGTCACTCATCACCCATCTCTGGGACAGAACACATTAGCTGCTTAACAGCTCACAGCAACAGTTTAAAGCAGGAAGTGAAGAATACCAAGTCAGAACATCAGCTGGTGTAAATCAGTATAGCTTAACTGGTTTCAATAGAATTATGCGGATTTATATCAGCTGAGAATCTGGCCTTAGTACATCCAGTTGATTTTTGAGGGGCATTTCAGTGGTGTAATTTCCACCCACTCGAATTTGGCCAGAATACAAGGTTAACACCTCTGTTCTTGTTAAAGGGGTCATGGGATTCTTTAAAGTACAAAGGACCAAGAACTTCAGCTTCCTTCAGAATCCCAATTAGCTGGCTCATAAAGAGAACCATTTCCTAAAGATTAGAGGTCAAAATCTTGATCCAGTTGAAGTCAATGGCAAAACTCCATTGACTTCAATGTGTCCAGGATGTCACCTTTGGTTTACTTAGATATTAATGAGAGAGAAGTTGGCCATAAATAGTAACCATTGTCAGTTGGAGTGCTCAGCCGGCAGCCACATCAGTCACTTCTCCAGAAGTGCAGGGACTGCCTTCACGATAAATCTTTGTTGCGAGAGAAGTAAAAGTCCATCCCTCTGTCCTTGTGTTGCCTTGGCGTGTCGGAGGGATCTTTCCTTCCCCTCGGAGGGTGGTCTCTCTTGTTCTGTTAATTGAGAGAAGGTCAGTGAAAGTTATTGATTGAAGCTAAAAGAAAGTCTGTTTTTTATGTTATAAAGCAACCTAGACATCTCACAGCCATCAGAAAAAAGGGTAACATGTTGCAGCTCTAGCCAGATGAGAAGCAGAGAGGAAGGATGATCCAGTGGGTAGGATGCTGGCTTAGAGACAGGTTCAATTCTCTGCTCTGTCAGACTTCTTGTGTGACTTTGGGTAAGTCACTCTGTGCCTCAGTAGAATAGTGCTTCCCTACCTCACAGGGGTTTTGTGATACATAAAATACATTAGTGATTGTGCAGTTACTATGGTGATAGGGGCACAGAAGTTCCTGAGATAGCTAGAAGCATGCTGAGGAGGGGGAGAGAGCTAAAATGTGACTCCCATCTCACTTTACAAAAAGTAAAAAAAAAATTGGATTAAAATGTTCATGTTGAAAAATGATCACCCTTCCCCTCTCCTCCCACAAGCAAGCGCCACTAGCCAAGGAGCTATTGACAGTCAGTCATTGTCTGATCTCGACTGCACGTTGAAATAAAAGAGAACTGATTATTCTAACTCTCAGAGCCAAAGCCAGAGGTCCTTACTCAGGAAAAGGATCTCACTAATGTCATGAGTTTTGCCTGAGTGAGAAATTTGGAGTTGGGCCCTCGGTACCCAAACCCTACATGAAGGCTAGTTTCATCCTTGCACTTGGTTTATTACACTACAGAATCAAACTGTCCTGCGACAAGAGATATAGGTAGGGGAACAAAGTAATGAAAACTTGTGAGATGAAATATACAGCTACGGGGTCACAACAGCAGCAGCATGGTCAGCAAATTGAAGTTGGCAGCACTCAGTCCTAAGACGGAGCCCTTTGTTAGTTTTGCTGCATTTTCTAAAAGGCAGATCCATTCTGAAAAGTATGTTAGTACCAATGGCCTCCTGTGGTCCCCTGTTTAATGGGTCTCTTATTCCAGATCAGATGTGCTCCGTTTACAAGTCCAAAAGGTATTCTTGCTAGCTGCCAGCCCCACAGACTCCTCCTGGGATCTGAGAATCAAGCTGGGTTCTTTTCTCCTCATACACAGTCACCTATCATAAGGTGTCTGCAGGCCAAATTAGACATTCAGAGACATCTGTGAAACTTCATGGCTTTCAATGGGGTTGCACAGGCACAGACTGACCAGAACTTAGTAAGCAGTGCTGTGATAGATGCACAAGTCAGAATAACATAGAATCCAGCTCACACTCCAGTTACATGGATATCAAGTGTTCATTCAAAATTAATGTTGTGCCCAGTCCTGGACCCTTTCAATGATGTGGATTAAACCAGTTCTCTAGTTATTTCTCAAGTGTAAATGGGAGAGAGCTGCAGAATTTATACCCATATTTAGAGCAAGAAACAATAAACTCCCTAGCTCAGTTGGAACTTCATAGTACTTACAGGCTTCTGGTTGATATGTCTGCTCCATTCCCGGGCCAGGACGACTGGCAGTGGATAGGTCTCCCCTAGAGCTATCCCAGCTTGTGAGAGAGCTGCATTGCTCAGTGCCCAGAGAGTGTGTATCTCCCCTCCCTTTACACACTGTATTTCTGGAACCCACAGTCGGACATAATCTCCCTGCAAATGGAAACAGTGGTGTTCAGGGGGATTCACTCACACCAATAGAGCAGGATATTAATAATCTGACTTCCTACAGTGCCTTCCAAACTAGGATGGGAAAGCGCTTTATTAACCGTAAAGAATGAAGCCCTGTGAAACAGGGACACATTAGCCCCATTTTTCAGGTGGGAAAATGGAGGCACTGTTATGTCAGGGCCAACATTTTCAAACCCGGGAGCCTTCTGTTAAGCCTCCAAATCCATATGTAGGCATCTGAGTAGGTGGCCTGATTTACAGAGATACCAAATACGTGCACCTCCCATTAGCTTCAATTGGGGGTATTTAGAGTCCCTGGGAGCTTCTGTCCCTAAACCAGAAATAAGCCCCACTCCCTTGCTATGACACAGGAGGAGTCAGGGTTGCTACTGTGCAGGAAGGGGAGCCTCTCCAGGACACCACGAAGCTGGGGAATGGAGTGGGGGCTGAGTTAATCTCCTCCATAACTCTGGTTCATTAGTAGTGGGAGGAGTATGAAAGGGAAGACTGATCGCCCCTCTCCCCTCTTCCCCCCACAAGGTGAAGGTCAGGGGAAAACTGACTGTAACTGTCCTTTAATCTCATGGCTGTGGGTTTCAACCCACTATTGGGTGCATTACTGTGTTAGGTGATCAACTCCGTCCCTCCCATCATTCATTTCTGTGTTTCCCATGCAGCTGGCCTGTGTTGGAGTAACACATTGCACCATGTCTTGACGATATGACAGTTACCTGGGGAAATGGTCATTAAACGCAATGCTAGTAATGGGGACAGCCACAGACCCGGACTTCCCGAGCCAGGTAACAGACTCTGAATGCCAGATCTCTTCTTGCCCTCCTCACCACTAATCAGGAAAGGCCTGCAGTCCGAGGGATTTTTCTAGCAGCAGCGTCTATTGAGTAGCTTCTTCTACTCTGCTCACTGGGGCCGTTTATTGCATTCAGTTTTCTTCAGCACCCGCTTGAATATAAACTGCTCAGACTGTAACACTGTTTCAATACACACATTCGCTTTCATAGGGTTTTATACCGCTGCCTGTCTCCGTAGCATTTGAGCAAACGATTGGCTATTCTTTTGTTATAAGCTCATCATGCACATTTGTCTCCTAAACACATTTCACTCTTCCGTCTCTGCAGCTCCACTCAGCGGAGAAGCAGCTCGTCAGAGGAGACAGGCTAAGTGGCACTGGGGCTAACATATCACTGTTACAGACGGCCGGATTCCCCGCTGATGAGAAGAGAGCACTGAAAAAACAATTCCAGCCAATAATCACGCCAGTGGGGGTACCCTGGGGGATGCTGGCACGGTCACACACGGGAGCATACCCCTATGACTTCAGTGCAGCTGCACCTGCTTTTCCCTCTGGCAAACTCAACCGCTGCTCATTAAAGAATGAAGATCAAACTAAATTACCATTGGTTTCAGGGAGCCTAATCTGGCTGCTTTTAAAATAAATAAATAGGATCCATAAATGAGTAAATCCCGATTTTCACACTTGGGGGCTTAAAGGTAAGCACCTAAATCCATATTTAGGTGCCTAAATGAGTGACCAAGAGTGCTGAGCCCCCAGGCAGCTCCCACTGAAGTCAAGCCCCAAGAAGGGGGAGGGATAACTCAGTGATTTGAGCATTAGCCTCCTAAACCCAGGGTTGTGAGCTTAAGCCTTGAGGGGGCCATTTAGGGAACTGGGGTTAAAAAAAAAAACCTCTGGGGATTTGTCCTGCTTTGAGCAGGGGGTTGGACGAGATGACCTCCTGAGGTCCCTTCCAACCCTGATATTCTAAGGGTAACTGCAGGTCCACACTTTTGAAAATCTTACCCAGGTGACTGTGAAGTCAAATCAAAACCTTATGTGCCATTTCCATAACCGCTGGAGTTTTGGTTTGTTACCTGCTGTGGCGAAGTGAGGGGGAAGATGAGGAAGAGAGCGACGTAGCACTGGGACATTTCACCAGGAGACTTACGTTGCTGTCATAATCCAGGCCTTGTTTAATCATGTTAAACTTCCTGTTTTCCCTTGGATCGTTTCCAATTCCAGCGCTGTATAACCAGTTTCCATAATTGCTGCAGACATCATAATCCACCTTAAACACACATGAAAACCAGTAAGAAGGGCTGGGTCTGCTGCTCAGAAAGATAAGGGCAGAGGGAGGAAAATCTTGTGGAGATAGCCATTGCTCTGGGATCTGGGACTTGTCTCCACACAACACTATGTAGTAGCATTAAAGTGGTACAACCTCCCCTAATGTGGACACAGTTATAGCAGTGTAAAGGTGCTTGAACCAGTATAGCTATTCCTGTATAGGAAGGGGAACAAGTTATACTGAGGTAAGGCTCCTTTATACCAGGAAGTGGGAGGGGTTGCACCACTTGAAATATTTGCAGGTTTAAAAAAACAAAAACAAACCCACATGACAGTTACACCAGTACAAAATCTGCACGTAGCCCAGGCCTGGTACTGATTGGCCCTGTCATAGGGTGTGGCTGTCCCACAGCACTCCCTGCTGGCCAAGCATGGTGCACTTAGCACTCCCTACCTCAGTTTCCCTCCCTGAAGTGAGTCTTAGCTGGGGTGCTGGAACCAGGGGGGCAAAAAGGGGCCATGGCCCCCCACTTATCAACAAAAGAAATGTAAGTGCTGTGTGGAAAACGACCGATTTTTCCTGGGCCAGCCTTAGGGGCGGGCAATGGGGGCGATCGGACCACCCAGGGCACCACCCAGGGCACCCAGGGTTGGGGGGTGCTCCCTGCGCAGTGCAGAGGTATGCATTGCCAGCAGGCGGGGTAGCATCCAGAGCAGTGAGTGACAGCGGGGAGCGCCACACTCACTCTGCTCCACGGGGGGCGCAACGGCCCCCGGGACCCACCACGTCTCTCACTGCCCTTTAGGCAGCATTTAAAATCCATAGCTCATCCGAGCCACCACCCCCCCTCCCCAATCCCAGCAGACTCTGGTACACCCAGTGCCCAGGTTGCCTGGCAGTTCGCTCCACAGCACTGCTGGAGAGAGGCTGCTCCCGGGCACCTGCTATCTCGCTCTACCCTGGGCGGCGCTGGGGCTGCGGTTCCCCCCAGCTCTTCTCCCTCTGGCGGCCAGGACAGGACTTTGCAGCAGCTGCGTTGCCAAATGCAGGGGCTGGAGTTCAGTGAGCCAATCCCAGGGGCTCTGGCAGCCTCTGCCCCACCTCCCCGCACGCCCTGCCCCAGCCCCGCACGGTGAATCGCTGCATAGAGTCCGGTATCCCCTGAGACACCTGCCCCCAGAGCCTGGGATTCCCCCACCTCAGGAGATACCTTCTCTATGGCCTGGGATCCCATCGTACCCACAACCCAGGATCCTCTATAGACCGGAATCTCCTGAACACATCCAGTCCCCTATCTGGGATCACCCTTGTCCTCTAGGGACACACCCAGAGCCCCCCATTCACCAGCGCTTCCTTGATTCCCACCACACCTCCTTGGTGCAGTTTAAACTGCCTGCAAGAAGCCATGTCTACACCCCTCCCCATGTACATCCCCTCTCCAGAGTCCAGGGCACGACACCCTTCTCCCTCCATCCTCTGGTGAAACAGACACTTTCCCCCAAGACCGTGGCGGGGAGACTCCCCCTTGGCTGGGGCTGGCGTGTAGGTGCCGGGAAGGTGACCCCTGGGACTGTTACCCTGCTCTGCACATCTGCAGATTTGTTAAAAGTAAGGATAAAAAGGGGTAAAACCACAAGGGTGATGTCATGGTAGGTGTTTACTATAGACCACCTAACCAGGAAGAAGTAGTGGATGAGGCTTTTTTAAACAACTAACAAAACCATCCAAAGCACAGGACTTGGTAGTGATAGGAGATTTCAACTACCCAGACATCCATTGGAAAAATACAGCAGGGCACAGATTAGCCAACAAGTTCTTGGAATGCACCGGAGACAGCTTTTTATTACAGAAGGAGGAGAAAGTGACTAGGGGAGAGGCTGTTCTAGATTTGATTCTGAGAAACAGGGAGGACCTGGTTGAGAATCTGAAGGTGGAAGGCAGCTTGGGTGAAAGCCGTCATGAAATCACAGAGTTCGTGATTCTAAGGAATGGCAGGAGGAAAACCAGCAGAATAAAGATGATGGACTTCAAGCCGGCAGACGATAGCAAACTCAGAGAATTGGTAGGTAAGATCCCGTGGGAAAAAGAGTTCAGAAGAGTTGGCAGGTTTTTAAAGAGACTTTATTAAGGGCACAAGAGCAAACTATCCCAATGTGTAGGAGAGATCCCTAGTATGGTAAGAGAGCACACTGATTTCATCAGGAGATCTTCGAAGACGGGAAACTTTAAAAAGTCACACAAAAGGTGGAACTAGGTCAAATTACTAAGGATGAATATAAAAAAAAAGCATGTAGGGACAAAATTAAAAAGCCCATGGCTCAAAACAAGATTAAGCTAGGTGCGGACATAAAGGGCAACCAGAAAACATTCCACAAATACATTAGAAGCAAGAGGAAGACCAAGGACAGGGGAGGCCCATTACTCAATAAAGAAGGAAAGACACTAACAGAAAACCCAGCAAGGGCCGAAGCACTACATGCCATTTTTGTTTCAATTTTCAAAAGAACAGTTAGCAGTGATGGGACGACTAACAGAGCGAACATCAGTGTAAGTGGGGAAGGATCCAAGGCTAAATTAGGGAAAGAACAAGTTAAGAAGTACTTAGATATGTTAAATGTCTTCCAGTCGACAGGTCCTGATGAAAAACATCCTAAAATACTTAAGGAGCTGGCTGAAGAGATCTCTGAGCCATTAGCGATTATCTTTGAGAACTTGTGAAGGACAGGAAAGATCTTAGAGGACTGGAAAAGGGAAAATATCATCCTTATCTATAAGAAGGGGAATAAGGACAATCCAGGGAATTATAGACCGGTCAGCTTAAGATAATGGAGCAAATAATCAAACAATCAATTTGTAAGCACCTAGAAAATAAGGAGATAAGCAGAGCCCTGCAAATCCGCAGACATCTGCTTTATATCCATGGATGCAGATATCCAGGGACCGTTTTCGCGGATTGTGGATTGGATGCAGATGGAAATTTTGTATCTAGAGTCCTGCAAATCTGTGGATATCTGTTTTATAGCCACAATATCCACGGACCATTTTTGCAGACCGCATGTGGATACAAATTTTGTATCCGCACAGGACTCTTAGAGTTAAGTAACATATCAACATAAGCAACAGAGGGTCCTGTGGCACCTTTAAGACTAACAGTAGTATTGGGAGCATAAGCTTTCTGGGTAAGAACCTCACTTCTTCAGACGCAAGTCTGTTATATCAACATAAATTTGTCAAGAACAAATCATGTCAAACCAACCTAATATCCTTCTTTGACAGGGTAAAAAGCCTTGTGGATAGGGGGAAGCAGTAAATGTCATGTATCTCAACTTTAGTAAGGCTTTTGATATTGTCTCACATGACCTTCTCATAAACAAACTAGGGAAATACAGATTAGACAAACCTACTATAAGATGTGTGCACAGCTGGTTGGAAAACCATACTCAAGTAGTAATTATCAATGGTTCGCAGTCAAGCTGGAAAAGCATATTGAGTGGGGTCCTGCAGGGATCTGGCCTGGGTCTAGTTCTATTCAGTATCTTCAGAAGTGATTTTGAGAATGGCATTGAGACAACATTTATAAAGCTTCAGAGGGTACCGTGGCACCTTTAAGACTAACAGAAGTATCGCAGCATAAGCTTTCGTGGGTGAATGCCCACTTCATCAGACGCAAGCTTGTGGATGATACCAAGCTGGGAGGCGTTGCAAAATTTGTTCCTTGGGGCACATTATCTATATAAATAAAGACAAGTAACCCATAAATCTCCTTCCTAGGATGGTTCATTCCAGACCCCCTGTCCTTTGAGGGCAAGATGCTAGAATCCTCTCTTCTCCACAAGATTTGAATGCTAAACAAATCAAGTTTCCATTGAAGGGAGCCAATGCTATCTAGCGGTTATAGTAGGGCATAGAAGCCAGGACTCCTGAGTTCTATTCACCTTTCTCCTACTCACTCACTGTGAGGCTTCGGGTGAGTAACTCATCCTCTCTGCATCTGACTTCTCCCTCTGTAAAATGGGGATGCCAGGACTTACCCACCCTCATAAAGTGATTTGAGAGCCCCCAATGAAAGGCACTACCGAGTGCCAGATATCATCAACTATTATTATGGTTATTCATTCCATGATTTATGCACAGTACAGTTCTGACCACAAGCTGTGTGTGGGTGTGGGAAATTAGTTCTCCTACACCTTTCATAGTAAAGGATCCCAAAATGCATCACATAATTCGCACGTTGCATACAAGAATCACACATCCATCACTGAAATGCAGCACCCTGGGGGATAATGAAACCACAGTCCCCATTTTCCCCTGCAGTGAAGAATGCCAGAATGCCATATATATCCTGAAACTGCAGCAGGAATTTATGCAGACTGTAGTTATTCAAACTGCAATTTGTCCAGGACACTAAGGCTAACTCTGCTCCTTTTTCAAAAAGCACCAGTGCTTTTAGGGCCATGTGCTTGGCTTCAGGACATGGGTTTTTAGGCTCATCTGAAAGAGGGAGCATCCGGGACACCGGGTCAGCACTGACTTACAGGACACAAAAGGCCACCAAACTGAGTCACCAACCCCGCTTTGTGCAGAGTTCCCATCCAAGTACTGGCCCAGCCCAGCCTCACAGCTCAAGGCGCTGTGTTACAAGCCTGAAGTGAACCATGGAAATTTAGGCTGCCGCCAAGCTTGTGTCTACTGTAGCTGCAAGCTTCCTGTAAGTCACTGTGAAGCCAACGGCATTGTGGGGGCCAGCACCAAGCAAGCACAAAGTTGCTGCATTAGTTAGGAAACGCCTTCTTCATCTGTAGACGACAGGCCTGGAAGCCATGCCTTAGTTTTGTAAGATACCAGCCACACTCTGCCCTGGCTAGCAGCAACCACGCTACCGCCGATGGGCCAGACACATGATGCTGGCGGGGTGGGAAAGGAAGAATGACATTAGAACTCACTTCTTTTTTCTCCCCACGTCCGTGCCATTAACTTCTGGGGCCAAAACCAGCACAGATTAGATCAGCAACTCCCCAGCCCCAGATTTCATAACTCAGCTTGGTGAGAAAAAATGTAGATAAGAGACACTGCTACCGAAGTGAAACTGTGCTCTTAGCAATGCCCCTGGAGGATGGGTCAGAGTCGAAGGGAAGCGTACCAGGAAATGACTGGGGGGGAGGGAGGCACGTGCAGTTAAACAGTTTTCATGAGTGTTTGGTGGTATCTGGGAGTTGGCTTTTAGTCACCACCCTTATGCAGGGATGCCAAGGATTCACTAGAATGGGCTAATGCCTTCAGGGGAAGGTGGAGTAGCTGGAAGCAGGGCCGGCTCCAGGCACCAGCTTAACAAGAAGGTGCTTGGGGCGGCCAAGGGAGAGGGGCGGCACCTGCGGCAATTCGGGGGCGGCAGGTCCCTCACTCCCTCTAGGAGTGAAGGACTTGCCGCTGAACTGCCGCCGCCGATCGCAGCTTTTTTTTTTTTTTCCCCCAATTGCTGCCGCCGATCACGATCGCGGGTTTTTTTTTTTTGCTTGGGGTGGCAGAAATGCTGGAGCCGGCCCTGGCTGGAAGCTGACAATACCACCTGGCACGGCTGCCTCTTACTGCGAACCCCCTCATGGACAGCGGTCCCCCTGCAGCACCCTCCCTCTGATCTCTCTCTTCAGGGCCCCTCACAAGCTCCACAGTCTCTCTTCTGAGGAGAGCCACCTTTGGGGCTGACTTAATGACCACAAACTGTGCCACACAGTCCTTAACATCAAAAACTAAACTCAGCATTGCAACCAACTGACCTTCTGCCACCCACACAGAGCTCAGCCCCTGCCAGCATCTGTCCTTCACAGTCACCCTCTAGTCATTTCTACCAGGAGCCATAGGCACCGACTCCGTGGGTGCTCCAGGGCTGGAGCACCCACGGGAAAAAATCCCCTGTGCTGAGGGAGATGGGTGTCTATACACTGCCCACCTACAGAGAGTGCCTCTCATTTGGCTGGAGAGAAGGGAGTTCTTCCCCTTTACTCTACAGGGCTTCTGGTCCAGGGCCCTTAAAGGGACAGTGCCCTGGGTTTTTCCCCCCCTCCAACTATAATTCTCCAGGACCAGGTCCTCTCTTCCACTACAAGGCCATTTCCTGGACCTTTGTTCATTCCAGCTACCTGGAATGGGCTGTTCTGGCCCCCCTGTGCTCTTAAAGGGCCAGTAGGCCTCATTACACAGTCATTGCCTTTTCTCTGTCTAGAAGACTTCAGTAGCCAGAGTTTTCAATATGGACCCCTACACTAACGTCAAGTTAACCTGCCAAAAATACATGCTTATTCTATTTCTCCGGTGCCTTTGGCCCAGATCCTCAAACATATTTAGGCACCTAACTACCTTTGAGGAGCTGGCTCCTGTCCCTAGAAATTGGCCTAAACAAATCAGACCATTGTTAACATTTTATTTTTTTAAAGTTTGCTCAAGTGTGGCAGGGTTCTGGCTAAATTCCCACATGGGTAACTGCAGTGATGCCTGCTTACTTAACATCCCTTCAGTGGATTCAGCTGCAGAGGGTATTCACTTTCCCACCTGGCATGCCTCACTGCTGTCATAGAACAGCTGCTGTTTTCCACCCCAGAGGTGGCTGCATGTCAGCAATGGGGAAGCGAGACCAATATACGAAGGGCAGGTTCTGCTCTTGATTATGCGGGTGCAACTCTCATTAACTTCACTCAAAGAGGGGGGGAATAACTCACAAAAAAGTCACCAAGTAAATTCCAACAGTGAGTTAATGTGAGCAAATCACAACTGCAAACACTTTCCTTGCACACTGTAATGTCTATGGAGCAGTGATGTGTTAAAATGGCAATGTGCTGCAGTGTGACTGTGTGGCTCACTAGCTCCCCATGGGATGTCCTGACAATCTCAGAGAAGATACAAACCTTCGATCACTCCACTGGGGGTTTGGTTAGAGGAAGTTACTATCGCCCCACTGTTAGTGTTTTTAATCATAGGCATTAATGCAGCGGTGCTCTCTAAGGGCCTAACCCAAAGCCCACTGCATTCAGAGAGAGTCTGTCCATTGACTTCAGTGGGCTTTAGATCAGGCCCTAATAAAACATAGTTATTTACCTGTATTATTGTAGCACCTAGGAGCCCCCAGGGGTGAGGTTTACTTCACAGTCTCAGATTCCGTCTCACGGTGATGAGCCCAGCACAGACAGATACGACTCAGTGTGGTGGGGCTTAGGCACTTTTTATCCAGAAACAACCAAAGCCGAGGTGAAAAACCACCTTCCCAACTGAACGGTTTACAGCAGCTGCCAAGCTCCGGGTCAGGGAAGAGCAGAGGAGGACCAGATAAAGTAGAAAAGCCTCCGTTCAATAAAGCTAGTGAAGGATTTCATTCTGGGGGAGCTGACTGAGAGAAGCAGAAGCTCCTATTAAACAGCGAGTGGATTAAAAGAAAGTCACCTTCCTGCCTCTGACTATGAATGTCATTCTGTTTACATCAAACATGAAGGTCCATGATACCACAAACGTGACCAGGCATAATGCCTACTACTTTGAGTTTCCCACTGATTCTACAAGACTATGCCTGGCTGGCAGTGATTGTTTGCAGGATCAGCCCCTAAGACTAGCTACCTTGTCTAATCTTTCCCTCTCAGGGGCTTTTATAAGGTAATGTGGAAGTAGAGAAAGAACTGACAGGGATTTGAAGGGGATGTCAATGCAAACAGACTAGCTGTGAGCAAGAACAGGCTAGCTGTAATCCTAATAACGCGAGATTTGTAGAAGCGAGGATTGTGTGAGGCGAGTGGGAAAGAAATGTGTGAGAAGTTGTTGCGACCTTGTGTAGATAAGATGGAATGTAGACTAGAGTCTAAATAAGTGAGAAAAATAAGTTATCAGGATGACCTATCTATAAACAAAACGCAGCTGTTGCTCATTATTGTCTGTAACAAAGGTATAAATGCTTGCTGTAATTGTTTACCTGTTGAGAGACCTGTTCGGCTCTCTCCCTCCACGCAATTTGCAGAGATAATAAAGTATCTGATTTGCTGCACCCAACCAAAAGAGTGAGAACTCTGTTTTTCTCCGACAGTAACATAAGACAACATTTTCTATTATTATTTATCTTGTGAGGCCCCAACCAAGATCAGAGCCCTGTTATGCCAGATGCTGAACAAACATAGTGAATGACAGTCCGTGCCCTGTAGAGCCTGCAATCTCATTAGACAAGATAGACACAAGATGGGAGAAAGGAAGTATCATCCCCCTGTTACAGGGGGAACTGAGGTCGGAGCCTGATTTTTCAGAAGCACTGAGCATTCGCAGCTCCCATTGACTTCATCTGGAGCTGTGGGTGCTCAGCCCTCCTGACAATCAGGCCCCAGGTGACTTGCCCGTGGTCACACAGGGAGTCTGTGGTATAGTCACAAACTAAACTCAGCTCTCCTGAGTCCCGATCCAGTGCCTTATCCACAAGGCCACCTTCCCTCTCTCATTACATTAGAAGATCTAAATTCTCACTGCAGGCATCAGAGCTACATCTCAGTTGATGGCAGCCTTACCATCACTATGGGCAACATACGCTTTCCTTACCGAAGTCCTTGAATCGTATATCAAGAGCGGACTAAATTATATGATCCTTCTTCGAGCAAAACTGGTATTGAACTCAAAGGGAGTTCTGTTCCTTTAAGGCCCGTGCAAGGTGGCCTGTTGTCAGCCACCTGCAAAGAGAACAACAAACCACCCCAATCGCACGTTGAGTTTGGTCTTACCAGCAGGTACTCAAACCACTCTGCCCCCATCCTCCAGTCCAACCCCAGGTCCTTGGTGAGAAAGCTGGCAACGTTCTGGCGCCCTCTGTTGGACATGAAGCCCGTCGCCGCTAGCTCTCTCATGTTGGCATCTACAAAAGGAACCCCCGTTCTTCCTTCTGCCGGGACAAGAGACACAGAGCGAGGATGCAGGATCTTTACTCTTTCAATTGTAGTCAATCTGCAGCTGCGTATATATGGATAGCTACTTGGATCAAGTGAGTAGGGGCCAAACCCATGTGTAACATGAGGGATAGAACCCTCTTATATGAAACAGCCCCATACAATTTAATAGAGATGATAACAGTAGGGTTCTATAAAAATTAAATAGGGCTCTGTAGAAAGGAGCCTTGGAATGGGAAATCGTTATGATGGAGAAGGTGATGGATAGTCTGACACCAGGGTCAATCAGATCTTACAGCGTATAGTCACCATGTCTTCAATTTGGGCAAAATAAAGAGAAAACAATGAGACTGAGCAAACACAGATGGGTCTTTTAAAGGTAACAGTATGAAGGGACATATAAAGCAGCTGGTTATATATTTGCAAGTTAAATCAGGTGGTGTTAGTAGGAGAGATATATGGAAATTCTTTTACAGTAATGGATACAATTTATTCTGCTTGTGTGGAAATGTGAATTTATTAGGCTAATGTTAAGAAGGACAAACATTGGTATACATTTATGAGTTCATAGATTTAAAGTCGTGAAAGGATGACTGATCAATTTGAATGATTATATTTTCTATTCATGTACGGTAATGACAAAAAAATTTTTTTACTAGAAGAAAAGAAAGGCTCCTAAAGGCCTATAGAATTTAAGGGCAGATTAGACCTATTTTATAGGTTTGTTCACTTTCCTATAGAAATCTATAGCTGGCATATTCATACATAATATTAAACTCTACAGGAAGGATTAAAAATATGGAGAGGTTATCGGGGTCTATGAAATTCTATAGGACTTTTCCATAAGGGCAGAACTGCAGCTCCGATAAGACAGGCTTCCGCCACTTGAGCTGAAGGAGAATCAATGAGTCGTATCATCCCCCCACTCAGAAGTGATGAAAGTAAAGGAAATCCCGATACAAAGGCCCGGCCCATAGCTAGCATCTTCTCTCTCAAGCCTACGAACGTCCTCCCCACAGACACCACACCACTGGGCGTGGGGGATCAGGGAGGGAAGCAGTTCTACGCAGCAGCATCCCCTGGCTGTCTCTGGTTTGGATAACTCCTGCAATGTCCTGCTCCACACCTCTGAATGCTCTCAGGGGAGGATGCAGGCAGAGTGAGGAACCCAGGGATCAGCATAGATACCCCAGCACACCATGAGGGGTTTCTGGGAGCTTTTCTTACACTCCCCCAGTCACAGTCAGCAGGTGCAGGCTGCCTTCTGGGCAAGCAGAGAGGACCATGGGGGCCTAAACATTTCCTCTCTGGTTCGATCTATCTAACTAAAATGCATTGCATTTACCTGTGCATATACCTCCAAGGGCAGAACTTGGCCTTTAGCATCTAGGACCTTGGGCCTGGTCCCGGGAGGTGCTCACTGCAGATAGCTGCCAGCTATCCTCCACTCACACTGAAGTCAAGATAAGGCTCTTTATTGCTAACAGAGTCTAAGTTACAGAGCCTGATTCTGCTCCGCATTACACCAGTGTAAATCTGGGCTGACTTCCCTCAGGACTGACACCCACGTAACTGCGATCAGACCCTGGCCCACAGTTTCGACTGACCTTTCCAAGCATCAAATAGCTTGGGATCTTTCTTCCAAGGCACCTCTTTATCCTGCAGTCCTGTTGGGGAAATGAACTAAGTGTCAGGAACAGCGGCACTGACATGCATCAGGAATAAACAAAGCCACAATGACAACATGAGAAGCCGTAGTAGCCACTACAGTTTGGGATCAGGCAGGCCCAGCAGCTCTCCTGGTGATCTTCAGGGACCCACAGTGATTACAAATTAGAGTCGAAAGCAAAATTCCTGTTATAAATACTTTCTGGGCCTGCTCCTGCTCCCTTGAAGCCAATGGGATCGTTGGTTAGGGGAGCAAGATCAAGACCTAGATTATTTCAACTGAAAATTTTAAAAAAATCAGATTCCCTTTGTACTCTGTGCTTCGTTGGCTATTTGCTTTTCTCTCGGCACGGACAAAGGAAACCCGCCAGTTAGTGCCGTTCTTTGCTTCTCTTGCCTTACTAGCATGAGGCTGCAGTGCTGGGAGTACAGATACGGCAAGGGAACTTTATGCCTAGGCTAATTCTTTTCCCTTCATATTGATTTTTTTAAATCTCACGATGCCATTCTGTAGACTTTGTAAAACCAATTCTTTAAACTTAATAAAACCTAAATGTTGGGTTTAAACTAACTGGCAGAGTTGCAAGATGTTCCAGTCAGGAAACTCTGTGTTTGTACAGCACCTAGCACAATGGGATGTCCATTTCTGTTTGGGCCTCTAGGTGCTAGAACAATAATAATAACTTCCCTAAGTGGAAGACAAGGTCAGTTGCCTATGTAAGGCCCGCGGTCCAAACAATCGGATCATAAAACCCCTTTGATATCACCAAGGATATTAAATGGCAACGTGAATGGAAATTGAAATCAACGCACCTTCAAAGCGTGCTACTTAAACTCACCTTTCAGTAAGAAAATCCTTGTCCCGTATTTCAGGGCCACAAATCGGAAGTAATCCCTCCACAGGAGTTCGAATATGACCCTAAAACACATCAGCCATGTCACCATTTTGCCTTTGATCAATATAAATACTGGGTGAAATCCTGACCCCACTGAAATCAATGGGGGCTTTGCCATTGACTTCAAACGAGCCAGGAGTTCACCCGCTGCTTACCTAATGGCAGTCACTAATAACATCCTGTGTTTGATTTAAATCAGGCAGCTTTGCAAACACGGTCATGTTACCAGCCCAGGCACAAAATCTATCAGCCCGACTTTTATCATAGACTCATAGACTTTAAGGTCAGAAGGGACCATTATGATCATCTAGTCTGACCTCCCGCATGATGCAGGCCACATCATGAGGATTAAAATAGAAAAAGACCTCATTGAGTGGAGTTTGCAGATCCCTTTCCAAACCCCACTCCAAGGCTTGAACAGCACCACTTCCAATCTGCTCTCCACTTAGGGTGACCAGATAGCAAATGTGAAAAATCGGGACGGGGGTGGGGGGGTAATAGGAGCCTATATAAGAAAAAGACCCAAAAATCGTGACTGTCCCTATAAAATCGGGACATCTGGTCACCCTATCTCCACTGCACTTCTGGGAGGTGCCGAGGTCCTGACTTGGCAAAGCACGTACATATTCTTAAGTGCTCTAGTGAAGGAGGAAGGGTTTAAGCACGGACCTCAATAGGAGTTGAAGGCACTCGGCACCTTTCAGGAGTGCTGACTAACTAGCAGGATCAAGTCCTTGGTGCTCACAGTTGCCCGGCATGTAAAGTCAGCTGTTAGCCATGCGCAAATAGCTGGTTTTATAAGCCATGGCTCCTGGACACTGAGACCAGCATCAACCCCTGGCTGGTCACGAATGTTCTGCTCATCTGATGTTTCTGCTCACAAGATCTCCCTGGAAGTCTGGCTTAGGTTATAGGCCAGGACACTTTGCCAAATGCTGAACAAGAGAACTACAGTCACGCAAACAAGATAAAATAAACCTCACACACTTATCAGATGCTTTGTGTTCAGCAGTGTTACCTATTTCAGTGATTGGGATCTGTTTAGCTTTTACATCATTTCCTTTCACACACACTTGGAAATGTTCATCCTTATAGTATCTGTGCTGTACATTTCTTGGATATCCAAGAGACAGAATTGGAAAAAAACAGGAAAAAACTAGCACATGAGTTTTGGAAATTTGTCACTTTTTTTATTTTTTTTTTTAAAGTTTTGGCCAGCACGAAACCACCCACCAAACTATTTTGAATCCAAATTTTGAATTTCAACAAAGAAAAACAACACTGACAATTTCTGATAATAAATTTTGTAGATGCTTTTTGGTTTTTTGACCAGAGAGCTGGCTAACATTTTTTTAAATCACAAAAATAGAAAAAAGATTTTTTTAAAACATTCACAATATTTTTTTTCCTGTCTTCTCAACCACATCTAGAGCTAGGCCCTGATCCTGCAAACACACATGAGTATACTTAACTTTACGACTGTTAGTAATGCCACTTATCACAGGGGTAGCCGTGTTAGTCTGGATCTGTAAAAAGCGACAAAGAGTCCTGTGGCACCTTATAAACTAACAGATGTATTGGAGCATAAGCTTTCGTGGGTGAATACCCACTTCATCAGACGCATGTAATGCCACTGAAATCCACGGGACTACTCCTGGCAGAATAGCTAAGCAGATGCATAAGTGTTTGCAGGATCGAAGCCACAGACTGCATGTTAAGGCTCTCAGAAACTAGGGTGATAGGGCTGATAAAGAAGGCAGGACAGACAGATTTTATTTTATCGTATTTCAAATATGGGGTCAAATCTTGCCCAAGTTACCGACATGAGAAATCTCATTTGCTCCAAAATGATCTTGTTTGTTAATTATTGTTTGGTCTTACTTATCTCATTATTTGTACAGCATCTTTGGGAAGGATGAAAAAATCACTGTATAATTATTACTTTTTATTAGCAACCATTATTTCCTCGTAATAATAATAATTGTTGATCATTTCTACTTACAAGACAACCAATGCCTCTTGGTGCCCAATGCAATCTAACAAAGCCAACTAACCAATATTAGAAACAGAAGCTCAAATGAGGCCCAGCAGCAGTCAGAAGACAGGTGCAGGAAACACTAATGTTAATCAAAAACAGTCGTCCTGACTCCTGAATCATTTCCTCTTATAGTCGCGTCTACAAACTAGATGCAAGTGTACATTTCAAAAAAAGAAAGCCATGATGATCTGTTTGTGTCCTACCAGTATGTGCTCTGATTTGCAGTTCTCTCTTTTTCATACTTCCGGATTTGCTCATAAATATATCGGGGTGAAATACAACCTAACGCCAGCCTGTAAACACAAAGAAAACATTTAAAAAGCCGGAACATTACAAGGGAATGAGATCTTTAGGCACATACAAAGAGAAAGGAAGGATTGCCTTGTGGTTAAGATGCTGGACTAGAACTCAGGACACCTTTGTTCAGTTCCCATTTCTGCCACTGACTCCCTGAATGACCTTGGTCAAGTCATGCAATCTCTCTTTGACTCAGCTTCACAGTGGGCGTGATAATCCCTCCTTCACAGGGAGAAACTCATTCATCTCTATGATTCCACAGTGATGGGAGTCATCGAGTACCTAAATGGTACTTTAGACAGGTAAGTTTGAAAATTTTGCCCTGGGTGACTTGCCCAAATTAATCAGTGGTTTAGTGATTTAACTAGTGAGTCAGTGACAAAACCAGAAATGGAACCCAGAACGTCAAATTCCCAGTCCTCAGTTCTAGCCATTGGAAAACCCTCCTTTGAATACAAGTCTATCTATGGTACTTATATGGCCACGCTGATTCTGGACACAACGGTGAAAATGACAGGGATTTGAGAAGTGCTTTTACCTTGATTGTATATGAATTTTATTTGAATGCATCTTGACTGGGCAGTCAGTGGAGCTAGTGGAAATGTTTAACAAGTTGATGAATTTTGAAAAAATATGGAGAAATTTTCCAAAAAGTTTTCCCAAGTTTTTGACCAGCTCAATATTTCTATCTGCGAAGTCAATTGGTAGCTGCAGGAAAATGTGACTGGCTGGAATTCTATTTGACCATTATAATTTTATCCTCCCAACGCCATCCCACGGCTCTTACGTACACAGAGAGGTGACTGAGGTTGCTCTGGAGCATATAGTACAGTGTGAGCACCTCAGCACATGGACCATCCTTATTCCGTTTGGAAAGCGCTTAGCTCATTGCGGATGCTACGAAAAATAAATAAGAATTCATGCGAACAACATCCTTTTACAAAGTAAAAAGAACCAGGAGTCCTTGTGGCACCTTAGAGACTAACAAATTTATTTGGGCATAAGCTTTCGTGGGCTAAACCCCACTTCATCAGATGCATGCAGTGGAAAATACAGTAGGAAGATATATATACACACAGAGAACATGAAAAAATGAGTGTTGCCATACCAACTCTAACGAGACTAATCAATTAAGGTGGTCTATTATCAACAGGAGAAAAAAAAACGTTTGTAGTGATAATCAGGATGGCCCATTTCCAACAGTTGATAAGAAGGTGTGAGTAACAGTAGGGGAAAAAAAATAGCATGGGGAAATAGTTTTTACTTTGTGTAATGACCCATCCACTCCCAGTCTTTATTCAAGCCTAATTTAATGTTACAAAGCAGTGGCCCATTAAAGTGCCACTAGGTGGCACCAGTCTTCACAGATGGAATATAGATCCCAATTTGAAAAGGAGAAATACCAGATTTTAATAGCTTCTATTGTTATGTGCAGTGCAGTTGTAGCTGGTTTGGTCCTAAGATATTAGAGAGAGTCAGCTTGAAATCTTGTTTCTTTCACCAACAGAAGCTGGTCCAATGAAAACCATTACCTCACCCACCTTGCCTCTCTAGATTTTAATAAAACACAAGAATGTTCCTAGAAAAAAAATGCTTTGATTGCCGTTCAGTCAGGGAAATGGGAGTCTTTAATACGGAGTGATCCTGTACCTGACTCTTTGCTAATTGATCAAATACTTAACACGCCCCCCTCAAGGCCCCGTAAACATTAGGACAAATTTGGCTCTGTTACGCAGTGTAAATCTGAAGCTAATTCAGTACCTCCCAGGATCAGGCTTATGGTCCCTACATAAAACAAGTATCATGTCTTAAAAAAAAAAAAAAAAAAAAAACCACACACAGATCAGATACTCTAATGTCCTCTGGTTGTTTTGCACCACTTCTGCAGTGCAGGGTGGCCATAAACCCAGCAGATCTGGCCAGTTGAAGATGGCCTCTGCCTGGCTTCCATGCTTGATCCCAGCTTTCAGTGCAGTGGGCACTGCCCCGGCATTTCCATTCCTCAGCAAGTCCCTGCTGTAACAACAGTCCCTTGCGGGCTGTCAGCAATTGGCCTACTGTGGAGCAGCCCTGAGGCTATTCCGCTTTGCCCTGGGACACTGAACCAGCCATAGGATCGGGGACAGGGGATAAAGGCATTTTACAGCTGCCTTTGCAACCCACCTTCAAGGGCATCTCAGACACAGCCACAGATCTATGCTAACCGAACTTGATGTTTCAACAGCCAAATGAAATCAAGGGAGAATATTTACCATGGTGCAAACTTGGTTGAATAATCTATTCCTATCAGTCCATTTCGAGTCTCCTTGTAAGATGCCACCAGGTTCTATCCAAGCAATAAAAAAGAAAAAAATTAAAAACCTTACATAGGCAGCCTGCAAGTTACGCTTTCCTGGATGTTTGAGACAGATATTTGTGCAGGGCAGTGCTCCCTCTAGTGACTGTCTAGCAGCATTATTCTGCTGTCAAATTATTTCCTCCAATGCACAATATTTAATGACCCCAGTAGCTTTTATTACAGCTCCTAGTTTATGTGTAATAAATTCTGCTTCCTGCTTTACTTTGTAGTAGACTTTTACAAGCACAATGGTAATATGGTCTCACTGATCCCTACTGGGAGTGATCAATCAACGAATCTGAATCAAGGACTAATTTCCAAAAGCCGGTTGCTGCGATAGCTGTTGGCCTGGCCCCTTGATCATTTGGATTTGAGGATCAGATTGGAAGCAATTTCTTTTGATTTTTGACTGCCCCATGGCTGCAGGTAACGGGTCACATTCTGATCTTCACTACACCCATGCCACCCAGATTTGCACTTCTAGGGCCAGATTCTCTGGTTCCACATCATCAAAGTGGGGATAAAAGAGGGTGCTAGGCATTCTGATTTTTTGTCTGGTCCCCAGTTCTGGTGCCTGTTACAGCAGCCCATGGGCTGCTCTAACTTGTACTGGGCTAACAGTACCCAAGGGAGTACCAGTACCACCAGCTACACAAAGCCAGAGTGCATCACACTCCAGCCACTTCTCCCGACCTGACATGTCTCTGTGCTGGAGGCTGAGGGGGTACAAGGGTCAGCTGTGACAGCTCTACACCAACCGGGAACCCAGCCTGAGTAAGGCGGACACCTAAGGGTTGATCTATAATAAGTAGCACCACCATCATTATATGAGTGTGAAAAAGACTGAGATGGAGCTAATCTCCTCCGACCTGCACAGGAAAAATGAACAGGTTTGCCCATTATTTGGCTCAGACACATGACAGCCGCCATCCAGACCAACCCCAGGGCCCTGCTGAGGTGAAAGCACAAACCCCTCCAGCTTGAGCTAAAGACCTAGGTTCTCAAGACGAGAGCTGTAACAGACCCATATCTCTGTGGATTGGGCACAGAGGGGGACATCTAACCCACACTCAGCAGCGGGTTAGATAAATATATTCTGCTTTATCAACTAATCCGTGCTGGGGCCTGGTGCACAATACACGACACAAGAAAATCATGTTGCACAGATGTCATGGAGTACACAGGGCCTTAGTCTAAATCTAGGCAGTGAGGCCTAGTGGATAGGGCACTAGTCTCTTCTTGGCTCTGACCTGCTGGGTGACTTCAGACAAGTCACTCTGCCTCTCTGTGCCTCAGTTTCCTCATCATCACGGAGATGATGATGCTGACCTCCTTTGCAGAGCTTTTTGAGGTCTATGGAGGAAGAGTGCTCCACAGGCAGAAAGGAAATCCTAGTGGGAGTTAAAACTGCTGCCTGCCCCGCTAGAGTGTCCTTGTGACAGGAGGAGGTGGGGGAGGACACTGGCAAGAAAATGCACACACTTACCGTGTCCCAGAAATAATGCTGAAGCCTCATTAAGGCCTGGGTCTCTCCTCCGCGGCAGGGGAAGGCTGTTCGCGGATCAGTCAGGGGATCTGCAGTGGAAAGCACCAGCTTGTTAGCATGAAAACGAGACACTGGAGACCGCTCAAAGATAGGGAGCTCAAAAAACCAAGGGAAAGTTGCCTTCAGGGCTATAGGCTTGAGTCTTGCTGAGTCAATATGGAAACATTGGTCTCTGTAACAAGTGAATGGGAACTCTCCTCTATGTAACCCCTTTAAGCGACCGGGCCACAAATGAGGGCTCCGAGTCTCCTAGCATTGAAGGGTGCTCTACTCCAGGCGGCAGAGACATGCTTTTAGAACGTGCAAGTCCCACGTTCAATGCTCACTGATGGCCCATCCAGCGGGAGGATGTCACCACACACATTCCGGGACGCTGGCAGAGGTGACAGCGCTTTGTCCTTCTATCCTGCCGTCCAGGGGTCTCCAAGCACTTACATTGGGAGGCTGAGTTCCATTTCAGCAGCTCATCATACACAGCTTTCCAGGGATTAATGTGCACGTTCTCTAGCTTATGGCACAGCCATTCTCAGTAATGATGTTAGGTGGGGCTATTCTCTGCTCTCAGCCAACACGCATTCTGCTCCTCTTTCCTGTACGTTGCTTCATGTGTGTATAAGTGAAAGCTAAGATCGTTCCTTTCAAAACTGAAGTTAATTTCGAAAGTATTTCATTTTTGGTTGACTGTTTTAAATTGTTGGGCAAATCTGTACATTAATGCCTAAGTAGCCAAACCATTTAAAGATTTTTCCAATTACTTAGATTGTAAATTCCTTCGAGTAGGGACCATCTATTTGTTCTGTGTTTGTACAGTGCCTTGCACAATGGGGTCCTGGTTCTTGCCTCGGGTTCCTAAGTCCACAATAATACTAATACTATTACTAATAAAGTTAGTAAATTTAGCTTCAAACCTCTTTATAATTATTCCCTTTTAAAAATAAGTAGACAGAGGCAGAGCTACATGTAGCCCACCTTTTCAAGAGCGGTCACGAGTTTGGGATGCTTCCATTTTTGGGTGTCCCCCATGCAACACCTTGGGATCTGATTTGCAGAGTTGTCGAGCACCCTCAACTCCACCTGAATTCAACGGGAGCAGCAGCAGCTGAATTGTTTTGGGGCAACGTTTTCCTACCCTTCTGTCCAAACTCCTCAGGCACGGGGATGCATCCGTCTTCTACCCCTGGGGCCAGAGGCTTTAGTTGATCTGGCATCTGTACAGTGGGACGGACTTTGGCCTGAGCCTCCACTGCTTTTCGGAACTGGGTATAGACATCAGGCAACCTGCGTGGATTACAGCAGTTAGGACTGCCCAGGGAACAGGCCCTCATGGCTTTCACCACACAGCAATACGCTACCACAGCGCAGTAAGTCTTTGAAGGGGCAGGGTGAATATTTTAACTGTGAGCGTGTGACCTTAGGAACCCTTTAATGCTGACTTGTAAAGGGTCCAATGTTTTGTCAGCAACTCCAATCAGGCCTGACAAACTCACTACACCAAACGCATTGTTGTCATAGTATTTATCTATATAGAATGCTGTGTGAGGTATCAAATGAAAGCTGATACACTGGTCATTAATATCATTGTGAATTGAATGTACAAACACTGTATGAGGAATTATGGATACTAATTGATATTATGCTATCAAGTCTGCAACCAAACCAAGGGAGAAACTGGTTTCTTCCAGACAAGAGGAAAGGTAGTTATCCCACAGTCCCTAATGTACGTTAAAGAAGCCCCATTTGGGTGAGGGCCAAACTCCGTCACCAGAAAAGCAGCTCTGGGGGATACCTCTGGCAGATGTAGTAAAATGGAGGGCGGATGAAATGATCTGGATTTCCCCAGTTCCTCAGCACAGGAGTGTGGGAGGGAAGAAACCCTCAGTGCGGGGCTCAGAGAGCAGGTCTGAAAAAAGCCAGGCCCAGCACTGCCAATGCAAAGTCAGGGCTGCTCCTATCTAGCCACTGCACTCAGTACAGGGGGCTACGCTGAGCACAGACGCCACTCGCCCCACTGCCTCATGACCAAGCTGTGAGCAACAGCTCCGCCCTGCCCTGCGGGCACTGCAGTAACCCAGCCGTGTGGGCACCAGCGCAACATGGGACAAACAAAGAAGCAACAGGACCAAACTGTGCCTTGGGGGGAGGTGAAAACAATAAATAAGTAAATGGCCGCCCCCCCCCTCCCCATCACTGGTGCACTAGGTCAACAGGCCCCTCACCTCCTGGGACAGAGGGACCAACCGGCCTCTCCCTGACCCTCTCCTGTGGTGCAGGTGGGCCTACAGGCCCCACCCCCACCCATTGGTGCAGGTGGGCCAAACATGCCCCGCCCCTCCCCATTGGTGCAGGTGGGGCAAACAGGCCCCGCCCCTTCCCTCCAATGTGGTGCAGGTGAGCTAAACAGCCCCCTCACCCCAACACTGGTGCAGATGAGCCAAGAGGCCCCTGGGGCAAAGCCTCAGCTGTTGTCATAACTCCATTAAAGCCAAGAGAGCGATGACAATGGATCTGCCCCCTGAACTTGCAGGGAACGCAGTGGCGGAGGGGAGAATGGGCAGCATCCCCAGGCACAGAGTGAAGGCGGAGACCAGCCTACCTGGAAATGTGTCTGAACGGCAGGTCGTCCCGGTGATAGAGAGTGGATGCCCAGAAGGTTTGGATCTTCACCCCGTGCTGAACGCACACCCGTTGCAGCGCCTTCTCCACGTCCAGCTCCTCCTTCGTCGCCTAGCACCAACGGGGACAAAAGCAGTGGGACGCTCTTCTGTCTGCGCACCCAACGTGCAGCTGGACACGCAGCTGAGCGCGTCTGGGGTTCCTCACGCACACTGACCCCCGCTCCTATGTCCTCCCCTTTGCCAGATTTGGCTTTGGTCTCAATCCCTTGCACCCCTCCCATTAAGAGATGAGCACAACCAAAATGGCAACAATTCCTATAGACGGTATATCCTGGGTTCCATTTATTAGATCAACATACATCAGCTGTACCCAGCTGCCCCTCGTCCTGTCCACTATTACAGCCTGATCCCGCACCCAGGGTAGCCAATGGGAGTCCACAGGCCTTGGAACAAGCTGTTAGTTGGCCAATTTCTTGTAGGCATCATAGCAGAGTTGGCTGTTGGGAAGGAATTTGAAGGAGAAGAGGAACAGCTCAAGGAGGGCAATTCACGTGCAGAGGGCAATGTGGCAGAAGGCATAAAGGACTGGGTCCATGGCCCACTGATATGCAGGGGAATCTTTCCACTCACACAGTGGGCTGTGCATCATGCCCAGAGAGAGTTGCAGGATGGATGGTCGAGTCAGGCGCCGCTGGTGGAGCCAGGAGTCGATGTGACAAGATGGGGTAAGTAGGGAGGGCACAGCTGTGACAGACCTTAAACTCGGGTTAAGCTGCTTGTGCTGGGTGGATTAATGGATTTTTAAATCCAGATCAAGGCAAAGGCATGAAATTCTGGCTTTCCCAAGGACTGTGGCTAGGGTTGCCAACTCTGACTGAAGCTATTCCGGGAGATTTTTTCCCCCAGCATGACATAGTGTCATTTCCTTCAAATATCCTAATAAAATCTCCCGGATTGCTGCGGGAGATCGATGCCAATTCCGGGAGACTCCAGGCCAGTCCTGGAGGGTTGGCAACCCTGCTGTGGCTGTGATTCAGATTGGTGGCTAGGGACTTCGCAAGTTTCCAATAGCCACTAACAATCAGCTCACTGAGGATAAGCTGACACAGCCCCCATCACTGCCCCAAACCATACATCTGGCTCCCTCCTCAGCCCTGTTCTGGCCTCTGACACATAGTTGGGCAGTTCTGATTCCAACCAGAAGAGGGCAGTGGTGGCCCCTCCGTGCCAGCCAGTTCATCATCATGACACTTCTACTTCTCTGACTGCAGGAAAATACCCTGCTGCTCCCTCCTTGCCCATGCAGCTGCTACATCAGAACAGTCAATTCCTTATTCTCCTCCAGAACCGCTGCGCAGAAACTGGTGAGCTCCACTTCTGCCAACGGAATGACGTCCCACCATCAAGACAAGTCTCTCCTCTTTTGCTTCCTCACCGTTCTCCATCTGAATGCAGGGGTGCCCGCACTGCCTCCATTTCCCTATACACAGCTTTGCTGGGGCCTCCTTGCTCCCGCTGCACCCTGCCTGCCTGCCTGCTGCTGGCTCTCAGTCTGAGCAAGGAGCCAGGGTACGGCAGCGTGTGCATATCATTTCTGCAGTTCGAGGGGCACACAGCAGTTTCCAGTCGGAGGGAGAATATTGCTCCACCCCTGAGCCTCAGCCCAGCTCTGTCCACCAGCATCCAGAAACTGCTTTAGAATCATAGAATATCAGGGTTGGAAGGGACCTCAGGAGATCATCTAGTTCAACCCCCTGCTCAAAGCAGGACCAATCCCCAACTAAATCATCCCAGTGCCTCAGAGTGGCCACTTACAACCAGCACCCTGTATCCCCTATAGGTCACCCACAACTGACTCCCATCAGCCACTTGGACTTAAGACCTCTCTGGGAATTAGCCAGCTTCTGAAGGGTTAATGACATGACAGCAGCAGAGAACATCTCTGACGCTGAATTCACAGGCCAGGCAAGTCCAATACTGCCTTGCACTGAAAGGTCTTGCCAATTTTATGCTGAGCCAACATAGTTCAAACCTTTCCTTTACCTCTTCATGGAAAGCCACGGCAGCCACGGTGCCCAGCTGCGTAATAAGATCATGAACCACATCTTCTGGATTCCCTTTCCTTACCACCAAATTACTGCGGACACACAAAATTGGAATGAATTAGGCTTGATGCTATTATTTATTATTATTAATTATTTGTATGACCCTGGCGCCTAGGAGCTCCAGTCATGGACCAGGAGCCCGAGACACCAGTTGGATACAGCCAGAGAGAGGCAGGAGCATAAAAAGAGAGACAATATTTATTATTGCCTTTCTTGTCCTTTCTTCTCCTTTCCCCCACTTTCACCTGCACATGGACCTCACTGTTTATGACCTGTTGAATGCAGACTGTGTGGGATCATAGTTAAAGTGACACTGTCAGGACATAAGAACTTAAGAATTGCCATACTGGGTCAGACAAAGGTCCATCTAGCCCAGTATCCTGTCTTTCGACAGTGGCCAATGCCAGGTGCTTCAGAGGGAATGAACAGAACAAGCAATCATCAAGCGATCCAATTTAAACTTAATGCTTAGACTGTGCAAAAACACTGCTTCAAGAAAAGGCTTGGCTGGGTTTTGGTGGGGGGCCTAGGGAGACATGCCGTGGAAATGGTTGTTTGCCTCTACATTCTCAACATGGACTTGAGAGCTGTATGCACGGGGAGGCACCACTATGCAGTGATCTAAGGTGAGGGAGAGTTACGATCTGGTCTGTTAATACTATGGCATTGAAAGGACATGCCAAATATTAACAGATGGAGCATAGGTCTGAATGTTCTTAAAAACCAGAGGTCTTTGCCATTTGAGCTAAAGAAGAATCTCTTATCTGCAGAGATGTTAGGTCTTATATGTGGCCTTTGTGAGTCAGTCACAAGGCATCACCCGTGTTTGAGCAATTCTGATTCTCTCCTGTACAGGTGCCAGTGGCACATACACATACTGGCCAGTTCATTACCTTTGTTAGGGATTCTAATTGGTCCTCCTAAACTAGCATAATCCCTTTCATGGACCATAGTGTATTGCAGACCTAAAGGAATTCTTCTGGTGTTGTGATCCACAAACTGCCACCACTGCACCCTCTCAGGAGCGGGGCAAGCCAACTGCTGCATATTCTGCTACCCAAGGGCTAACATTATCTTGCTGTGATAATAATAAAATTAAGAAAAAGGTGCTTGGAAGATTTTAGATCCTAATAACTTTCCCTGACCAGTATGGACAAGAAGATTTTCCTGAGGACTGTGTTATCAGTGGTATAACACCGAGCTATGGGCTATACAGAAAGCCATGGCCCATGTTGGTCTGGGAAAACATCTTTCATACATCAAGGGCTCAAGCCAACTACGAGATGAAACTCCCTAGGGATAGGAAGGATGGTCCAATGGTTAGAGCACTGGCTTGACACTAGGGAGACCAGTGTGCAACTCTCTCCTCTACCACAGATTTCCTGTTACTTAGCCAATCTATGCCTCAGTTTCCATCTATAAAATGGGGATAAAAGTACTTCCCTACTACACAAGGGTGTTGTGAGAATAAATACTTTATATAATGTGAGGTGCTCAGATATTATGGTAATGGAGGCCGTAAAAGAACCTTAGATAGATATCCCATAACTGCTGACCATGGGGTTTCTTGCATAATCTTCTGAAACATCTGGTGCTGGCTGTTGCCACAGACAAGCTATTGGGCTAGCATGGGAATTCCTGTGTTTTTATGGTACTAGCAATAGGTGGTCAAACATGGTTGTCACTAGCATTGCTTGCTCCATAGGACAGACAAGTTTTAAGGAAGAGGAGGGGGAAGAATAAAGTGGGTTAAAAAATAAAACACTCATGTTTATGACAAATCCCCCCTGTACCTTCCTTTTTTCTTGAGTGTTTGCCTTAGATCCTTCACGCTTTCCAGTAAAAATTTGAGTCGATGAGGCCCAGTCTTTGGGAAACCATAGTAATAGGTTCTTAGGTATTGTCTTGGATCAAAGCAGTAGAGAGGAATGACATAGTCTGCGTTATTCTGAGCCCAGCGTAGTACCTGGAAGTACAGAGAGGAGCAGTTAAAGATGTCAATGCTCCATGTGTTCTCTTTCTGTACAGCAATTAATAGCACCATTTCAATTTGTCTTTATTCAGCCTCGTAATGAAAAAGGAAGACATGCAACTGGATATTGTACTGTAGGTTTATTATATTACAGGGTCTCTCCCTCTCTTCCAGGGCCTGATCCTGCACAGACTTTGTATGCAAAACTCCCATTGACTTAAAAGAGACCAAGATCAGAGCCCCAATGTGTCTATCACCTTGGTATCTAGGTGCCAGCTATAAAAATTAGAGACTTCCTCAAAGGGGCTTACACAGCACAGAGATGAAAGGTAGGTATGTCCATGCCAGCTGAGTCAGTAATCACATCCCCACAGAAGTGACAAAGAGTCCTGTGGCACCTTATAGACTAACAGGAGCATAAGCTTTCATGGGTGAATACCCATTCTGGGTACTCACCCATGAAAGCTTATGCTCCAATACGTCTGTTAATCTATAAGGTGCCACAGGACTCTTTGTCGCTTTTTACAGATCAAGACTAACACGGCTCCACCTCTGATACTTGATCCCCACAGAAGCGCCTCAAGGCTAACTGGGGAATGCTGCTGTTTTATGGCTGCCCTCTCCAGCCTCCCCCTTCCCATGCACAGAGCTGGAACCCTTCATTGCAGTTACCACGGGGCCTGGGGACAATGAGGCAGTGACAGGGGCACTCTCCCATGCCATCCCCACTCTTGCCCTAGGCTGGGATCTGCCGGACTCTCAGACCCTCTGCTGGCAGGCGGAGAGGTTAAAACGTGGCCCTAATTTAACAGGCTAAAATGTGTGGACAGCGTCCAGAATAAGGGTCAGGGTACAGGGCATGAAAGCCCCCATGGCAATATTTGTAATAGGGGTGGTGCTATCTCCAGAGTGCTGGTCAAATTCCAACCTGGGCAATTGCCATTGGCCTCCCTAAATTCCCCTCTAGTCACACAAGACACTGCATTGATGCTTGGGCTCCTAAAACTGGTAGCATTGGTAGCATTGGTATGTGTCGCTCAGAGCTCTGCCTTTCACCTCCAAAGATCCCGATAGCTCCCACCCCTGCCTCCCAGGGGGGACGTTTGGCGATCTCACGTCTTGCGCCAGGTATTTGTTATAGCACCGGCCATCCAAGCACATTGCAAAGAACCACCCCAGCTATCATAACCCCTGGATTTCCTAGGGCAATGCAGATCATTATTATGCACGGATCATTCCTACTGTCAGCAGGGACATCAGAGAGCCCCTTTCCCCCACCCAACAGGCCCTGCTACCCCCTGCCAGCCCCCTCGCTTCCCCCACTCCGAACCCTCCCGCCGGCCCTGCCCCTGTGGCCTCAGCAGCAGGCTAGGGTCCCCCAGCCCGCTCCGGCCCCGGGATCGGCGCCCCAAACCCCGGCTCTCAGCAGCGGCCCGCGGGGGCGGAGCTCAGAGGCGCCCGGGTTACATAAAGCCACGTGCGGGCAGCACGGAAAACAGCTGCAACGCGCTCCCGGGCGGGCCGGGGGTCTCAGCGCCCGGGGAGAGGGTGGCCCAGCCCGGTGCCCCGCGGGCTGCAGCCGCGGCCGCGCCCATCGCCCCCAGCCCGGCCGGCGGCGCCGCCTGCCCCCACCTCGCTGTCGTGGTAGCGCAGGTCACTGCGCAGTAGGCAGATCACCGTCCTCGGCGCGGCCCCCGACATGCTGCCGGCCGCCCCCCGCCCGGCCCGCGGCTGCCCGGCTCGGAGGAGGAGCCGCTCCGCAGCCCTGGCCAGGCGCCGTGCCAAGGCCAACCCCTGCCGGGCGTGCCCCGGCCCCGCTGCGGAGACAGGGCAGGGCGACGAACGAGGGGCCGCGGGGCAGGGCTCAGCCGCCCAGGCTCGCTCCGCCCGGGGCTCAGTTTGCGCTTACGGGTGGCATTTTCCCACCCGCTTCCGACAGTCACGCCTGGTTTCCAGGCGCCGTGATCTCTCAGTGCCTAAATGCAGCTGCCCCCAGGTTTTCCCATTCTGGCCTACAACTACCCCGTCCCCACAATCACAACACAAGGTCCACATAGCAGCGCCGCAGGGTGGCTCTAGTCTAATGATGACTGGGTTATCTGAAATGTAAACAAACACCCCGCCCCCCAACAAATCAATCAACTCAAACAAATATCCCAAGCAGAGACTTTCCCCTGAAACAGAAGCGCCAGAAACGCCATGAAGTCCACTTTGGGATTTGCTCCTGCTATTGACCTTGGGCAGCGGTATGAAACCTTCCGAGATCGATAGATACGCGGCAGCAACGTGCACAGGGCAGTAAAAGTAACATACACCAAAACATTCTCTGTCTATGTTGACAGCCTGGAAAATAGACCCAAGCTATGTCTCAACTGGCACTTCTGTCGGTATAACTGGTGTTGCTCGGAGTGTGAAAAAACACCCCTCTGAGCGACATCAGTTACACCGACAGAAGTGCTGGTGTGGACAGCGCTATGTCGGCGGGAGACGCTCTCCCGCCAACATAGCTACCGCTGCTTGTTGGAAGTGGTTTAATTATGTCAACGGGAGAACTCTCTCCTGTTGGCAAAGAGTGGCTACACGAGCAATCTCACAGTTGCATCGGTCCAGCTGTGCTGATGTAAGCTCACGAGTGTATTCAT
Organism: Malaclemys terrapin pileata; assembly: GCF_027887155.1. Lineage (NCBI taxonomy): Eukaryota > Metazoa > Chordata > Testudines > Emydidae > Malaclemys > Malaclemys terrapin. Next base: position 274,836,539 of record NC_071506.1, read on the forward strand.
GGCACCAGAAAGAGAAGATATGGTGCTATCTGGAGGAGATACAAGGGAAGGAGTCCCTTTTTCTCATCATCCAGGCAGTCTCCCTATAGACCTTGTCTCCACAGCTCAGAACAGAATGGCTGAAATCTCCTCCGTGGTGCGCATATAAGGGAGTGCTTTCAGCAGGGTTCCTGGCAAGGTTTCAGTGGGCAAAGTTTGGGTACCACTGTGATGGAGCAGATCACCGTCCTCGGCGCGGCCCTTTAGCCATGGGTGGGCGCAAACCCAAGAGGAGGAGTGGGAGGAAGCAGGCCACAGAGAGGCTGTGGAGCGGCTGTGGTATCTCCTGCTCCCTTATGGAGAGCAGTGGATCCACATAGCCGTAATAGATCCTTGCTTCTGCACCTCCCACCTCACTCCTAGCTCTCTGCTTTGTTCCACCCCACCCAGAGGTGCATAACAATGGCATGGATTCCCCGAGTCCGGCCTTTGCATGCACAGGGTCATATTGGTTCAGGCTGGGGAGCCTTGATAAAGATTTGCCCTGTAAAGCAGAACCCATTGGTGTATAGGCCAACTTCCTAGGGAACTCACCAAATCGTTATCAACGCTTATTAAAAGCGACTGGTCACTACCGAGCATCAATAGCGTCTTTTGTTCCTATCACTAATAACTGTGATTGGAGTCAAAGGCTTGCCTCATCCCATTGCTTCTGTAGTTCAACGGTGACACATCCCTTACTCAGAGTCCAGATTACTCACAGAATTGTCCTCGAGATCCATTTTGCATTCAACATTTATACTTAGTAACAAAAGGATTTGTGCAACACTCCTTACCTACCTCACTGGGTGTTCAGCCAAATTCCACCCCCAGGGGAACTCTACTGGCGCCCAGGGTTAGGATAATAGACCGGGAGGGGGACTGGGATGCGGCATCCAGAAAGTGAATTGCAGCAGTTCATCTGGGCGTCTGGCCTTAGTCCTGAAGTTTGGAACGTTCCATTGATTCAATTTTTCCAATGGAGCCAGATCCTGATTCCTGGATGCTCCAGAGAAACGCTAGGCTGTTGTGACACCCAACTTGCATCGAGCAGGGAGTCCTTGTTTTGTTTCCCTATTGAGCACCAACTCTTCCAGATAGATCCCCAAGATCCTTAAAAAGCTCTTTGCAGTGGCTGGCACAAGGAAATGACACTGATTTTCCATGTGACTCATAATTCCCTGGTTTCCTTCTTTTCCCTGCATTGCCATATTATATCCCTATATACGAACCACACTGATTCATCTCCCACAGCTCACACTGGAGAAAAGAAAGGCAGAGCTGATAGCTAGTTTTATAAATTCACCCATTTAAAGCAACACTGTCAGCTAAAGAATCGTATATTGTGGACAAGTGCATGTCTCTCCCTATGTTACTAATAGCACCGTAGATAATTAGAAGTGAAAGGGATTTAAAAATCCAGTTTACAAGTCACTGTTTAGACTCTGTTTATATTTCCCTCAGTTTGGATAATGACAATAAATGAAATTGGTTTCACTTTTGTTTATAGTCCAGTTCTCAGTGCTGCAATGTTTGGGTTGCAAATGTAATAGTCAAGGGAAGGCCAATACTTGTGATCATGACACCACCTAGTGGCTTATGCAAAGTAAGCAGTCACGGGATAAGAGGGAAGTTCCTCTCCTGGATCAGGAACTAGTTAAAAGTCAGGAAATAAAGGGTAGGAATAAATGGTCAGTTTTCACAATGGAGAGAGGTAAATAGTGGGGTGTTGCGATCTGTGCTGTTCAACGTATTCATAAATGATCTGGAAAAAGAGGTAAACAGTGAAGTGGCAAAATTTGCTGATGATACAAAATTACACAATAGTTAGTCAAAAACTGACCGTGAAGGGTTACAAAGGGATCTCACAAAACTGGGTAACAAAATGGCAGTTGAAATTCAGTGTTGATAAATGCAAAGTAATGCACATTGGAAAATATAATCCAAATTAGACATACAAAATGATAACATCTAAATTCGCTGTTACCACTCAAGAAAGAGATCTTGGAGTCATTGTGGGTAGTTCTCCAAAAACATCCATTCAATGTGCAGCGGCAGTCAAAAAAGCTAACAGAATGTTAGGAACCATCAGGAAAGGCATAGATGAGAAGACAGAAAATATCCTAATGCCACTATATAACTCCATGGTACGCCCACACCTAGAATACTGCATGTAGTTATGGTTGCCCCATCTCAAAGATATATTAGAATCAGGAAAGGTACAGAGCAGGGCAACAAGAATGTTCAGGAGTATGGAACACCTTCCTTACAAGGAGAAATTTTAAAAGACAGCCTGTTCAGCTTGGAAAAGAGACAACTAAGGGGGGATATGATAGAGGTCTATAAAATCATTAATGTTACAGAGGAAATGAATAGGGAAGTGTTATTTACTCCTTTACGTCACCAGAGTGGCAATAAGATGGACACCTGAAGACAAGCGAAAACAAGGCTGCCCGAAAACAACATGACGAAGAGCTGTGGAAGCCGACCTGAAAAACCTGGGGCACAGCTGGGGAACCATTGAAAGACTTGCTAGAAACAGACAGGAGTGGAGGAGTTTCATCCCTGCCCTCAATGCCAGAGGTGTAATGGAAACATAATGATGATGAAGATAACATAAGAACCAGGGGTCACCCAATGGAATTAATAGGCAGCAGGGTTAAAGCAAACAAAAAGAAGTACTTCTTCACTCAATGCACAGTCAACCTGTGGAACTCATTGCCATAGGATGTCATGAAGGCCAAAAGTATAACTGGGTTAAAAAAAGAATTAAATAAGTTCATGGAAGATAGGTCCATCAATGTCTATTAGCCAAGATGATCAGAGACGCAGTCCCATGCTCCTGGTGTCCCCAGGTCTCCAACTGCCAAAAAGCTGGGACTGGACAACTGGGGTTGGATCACTCATAATTGCCCTGTTCTGTTCATTCCCTATGAAGCATCTGCCACTGGCTACTGCCAGAGCTCAGGGAGCTCTTCTGTATCTTTGGTGCTGAAGATTCAGGGTTCAGTCCCCAGTGGTGATGGGTTACCAGTCTGATAAATATCCTTTTAAGCAAATTGCTCAAAACAAAGGACATATGGGTTCACCTGTGCTGAGAGGACAGCTGATTCACAGAAAGATGTCAGTCTGTTTCTGTCACTGTGCTAAAATGACACTTAAAGATGCCTGACAAAGAAAAAATGTGCTCTGTAATTAAATATTGTACCCTCCTTTCCTTCAGTTATGGGCTGAGAAAGCTTCAGACCTATTCCTTGAATCTTCTAAAGAGAACTCCAGCAAAAATAAACAAGACGAGACTTGATATGTCTAGGGTTAAAGAAAAGCCAGGAGGAAAAAAATCTAGGCTAATTGTACACTCCATAAAGAAATAAAAGAATGCAAATTTTATTATATTACTATTTATATTACAGTAGTGCCTAGAGGGCCTATTTTAACCACTGTACCTACACATAATAAGAGACAATCCCTGCATTGAGGTATTTATAATCTAAAGAGACAAGATAGACAAAGGGTGGAAACTGACTTGCCCCAGGTCAATGGAAGAGCCAGGAATAGAACCCAGACCCTTGGTGTCCTGTTGCAGTGCCCCATCCATTAGAGCATCTGCTTTATTTCCTTCACAGCTCACTTTTAAAATCAGATGCATTTTTAATAGCCTGTGATGGGGTGTACCTATCCCATACCAGTTAAACAGTGGTTAACCGAATGCTGTGGGCCGAGTAAGCCACGCCCCCCTCACCCCTGCTGGGCATGCGCCAACTGGAACCAGAGTATAAAAGGGAGTAGCTCACCTCAGTCTGGGCTGGTCACTTATGGGAGTAAATTTGTGTTGCGGGTGCCTGCTGGAGTGCCAGAACACAGAAGTCAGCTGGGTTAAGACTCGAGTGGACCCTCAGACAACTGCTGGTGGAGAGACAGTGGAGGCTGAGACTACTGGCATTGGAAGGAAGGGTAGGAAGCATCTCAGGGAATGGGACTGTAGTAATGGATGACTGGGACTGATCATTGAAGTAGGTAGTTCTCTGGGTTGGGACCTGGTGGGAGAAGGGTGGGTTGATGCCTGGAGGGATCAACTTGGCTGCAGAAAGACAGCCTTACTGATTCTGGCCATTGGGCTGTACTGCCCTGAGTTGCAGGGCTGCTACAGAGACCCAGGCCACTTGGACCATTAAATACCCATTTGGCTAATCCCCACAATCTGACATCCCATGATGGGGTGTACCTACCCTGTGACATAGCCAAATACCACTTCATATACAAACCAGAATTTTCTAAGGCATTAGACACTATTAATAGGCTCCCTTGTTTGTTTCCTGGCTATAACAGTTTGTATTTGGTTAGGTTCTTTTTTTATGTATGTGGTTGTTTGCTCTCCTTTGGCTCTCTCTGTAATTCCCCTCCCCAGCCTATGCTCATATGGGTTATTATGAAACCATGCTCTGTAAATGAGCGCATCATAGGTGTGTGCATGGAGTGTGGGGGTGAAAAGCAGGTTGTGCCAAATATAGAAAGCAAAAGAACTGGCATTGTGATCCTTGGACTGCAGTGTTTTTCATGCCTGGATTTTCCGTTCTGGCAGATGCGGACCATAAGAACAAAAGGTATTTTGTTCTGCTGACACCTGCCTCTCTGCTCCAAAAAGGATGCCAGTTTTCCATTCTCCCCTTAACAAGCAAAGCCTTCTCACTTTGACCAGCAGTTGCTGCTGCATGGTGGATGCTCGATCACCTGAAGTCTTTAAATCAAAATTGGATATCTTTCCAAAAGGTACACTCTGACTCGACTACAAGATACAGTTTTAATGTGGGAATCACAGGGTAAAATGCTATGGCCTGTGTATAGAGGAGAGCAGGCTAGATGATCATAATGGTCCCTTCTGGCCTTAAAACCTATGAAATGTGTTCAGGACATTCGCACCTGTCTTCCTGCTCTATGATCCAGCAAGGCCATTCACTCTAGGCTTCTGGGTCCCCAGCCATTGTCTCTTGGGAGGAGACGGGCATCTCACCCCAGTCAGAAGGGAGAATTTCCGGGCTGCACAGCCCCCTGATTATACTGTGACTTCACTAGCAAAGCAGACTGTCTAAGCAAGCTTGCTCACTTTATCTTCAGAGAATTGCCCACACAGATTTTTCAGTGCAAGCACATTTATTCATAGAGTAAAAGCATTACAGAGAAAACGTATTGAAAACAGTAAAAGAACCTACATAGGTGCTAATAAGCTTACCAGAAATCACTCCCTCACTCCAACAAGGACTCTGGTTGGTGATTTACTTTTTAACCGCCCCCACCCAGGGGTTTTCCTGTGGTCACCAGTTCAGCTCAAAACAAGGACACCTGTGACTCTGAGACTCACTCATTTATCCCTTTGGGCCTTTGAAGAGACATAGGGTAGGTAATCACAGACCATGACTTTCTGCTCAAAGTGAAACTTCAGAAAAGGGGGGTGAGTCATTTACATTCCCCTCACCCAAAGTATTTTCTAAGAAACCTACTTCACACGTATTGTTCCTGTAGTGGTCTCTCCCACTCAGAAGGTCATTCCGCCTCACTACGGCTGTCACCAATAGTCTGGGTCTAACCCCTCTGGCCAGGCTGAGCGACAAGCAGTCTATGGCCCAGAGCCTCCTGGCTGGGGCAGACAACTAACCGTCTGTATGGGTAGGCAGCCAGCCCCAGGGGTGTGTGTGTATGGGTGGGGCTGGCAGCAGAGAGTATGGGGACCAGGGCCCACCCTATTCCACTGGGTCCCAGTCCAGGGCCTTGATAATGGTGGGTGGTGCTGCCACTGGGTCAGCGGGGATACACAAACATGCTGCCTCACTTCCCGGCAGCACATTTGGACCAAAGTCTGGTTCCCTTGGGCTACTTCCCACCCAACTCTGTCAAGCTTGTGTTCTGTCTCACTGCCGCGCAGTCAGGTAGCGTTCCCTCCAATACCTTTTCGAAGCCTTCAGCCTCCTCCATTAATGGGGTGCTGAGCTACTGGTCCTGAGTCCAGCACAGGACTCACTCAGCTCCCTAGAAGAGACATCTGCCCCCTTCCCTGGTCCAGGCCCAACTAAACTACAGGGCCCTCCCTTTATACTTCCTTTTCCACCCTGATACTTCTGGGAAAGGGGGCGGGGCGAGTTTGGCCCTGCCCACCAGGGGTCTCTCCACCTTGAGTCCCAAAAAGTTCTTTGAAGTTCCCAATACTTCTCGGAGATGGCATTAGTTGCGTCTCCTAGAGAGGTTACATACAATTCTACAATAACACATAAGCAAATGTATTTTTAATACAATGGACCTCAAAGGTATTAAACTTAATTCAGTAAGGTTTGTCCAGGATATTTCAAGAAATTACCGTAATTGTCACAGGGACGTTTGGGATGGGGAGGATCAGGCCATACAACCCAAAACTACTTGAATTCTAGTCTGGGGACACAAAGATCAGATTGGCAAATTTTCAGCATCTGTTCCATGTGATGTGAATTCAGAGGTACTCTCTCCAGGCAGCAGGGGGAACCAGGACTTAGACAAACAAGAACTTGAAGCTTATTAATAAGGAATAATTCATTTTGCAAAGAAAATAAACAAGCGTGCTGATACCTCTGCTTATTACATTATTTATGCTCTCCTCACTCTTGCCTGGTGCATCCCTTCTGTTATTGTACCCACTTGTCTTATTCCTCAAGTCAGATTTTAAGGCCAGAAGAATCCATTGTGATCAACTAGTCTGTGTCCTGCATGAGCTCAGGCCAGAGAACTTCACCTAGTGATTCCTGAATCAAGCCCATAGCTTGTCGTTGAGCTAGAGCATTTATTTTAGAAAGCTTTAATGTCTGCAAGGGATAAAAAATCCTCCACATCACAAAGTAAATTGTCCCAATGGTTAATTACCCTCGCTGTTAAATGTTTGTACCTTAAGTATATCTACTTAAATGACAAATTCTTCAGGAGGGGGCATCTTTTAGTTAACTGTATACGGTAGGGCTCTGATCCCTGATAAGGGTTCTCTAGGCACTACAATGAATAATGATGATGAGGAGGAGGGTAAATGATAATTCAGCTACAGTATCTTCTGTTGTCTCCTCCTTGTTGAGAGCTTCTAAGAAAGATTACACTTTCTGATCCTCCAAGGCGCTCAGCACTTTGTCCCTGATCCAATAAAGCACTTACGCCTGTGCTCAACTTCAGTATAGGAGTTGTCCTATTGACTTCCATCAGCATGGGATGAGATCAGGCCCCAGATGAGCTCCCTGCAGATGATGTGTGAAACATACATCAGCCACTGGATAGCATAGCAATACAAAATGTGTTACCCCCAGTAATGCTGGCAAAATTCTATCCTGGCATAAGATCATGTAGGTGAAATTGCACCTGGAGTGGTTTCATTTTGGTTAAGTGAATCGGAGGTAAAAACCAGAGGCCAGATCTTCAAGTGGTGTGGTTCAATATAGTTCCAATGAAGCGACATTGACTTACACCCTTTGAAGATTTGCCCCACTCTTAAAATGGAAAGTTTAAATTCTACAGTTTTTCAAAGTCAGAGAAAGAAGCATGGGCTTGTGGTCACAAACACAGGATGGGGAACCAGAAGGTCTTTGTCTCTCCAGCTCCATGCTTCCTGCATGGCCTGGGGCAAATCCCTTAATCTCTTTATGCCTCAGTTTCCTCTATTCTATTATACAGGTTTTATACTGCACTCATCACTATAGCATCTGAGCGCTTTCCAGTAGTTAATTAAGCAACAAGACTACACATCTGTCACGTGTTTGTTCTCTCATCTTCCCAGAGGGAGAAGTGTATGCAGTGGAGTGTCTTGTTTTTGGTAGGGTGTGGTTGTTGGGTTTTTTAATATATTGTGACAGGGTTCATTCACTGCTGGGGCGCCCCCTTGTGGCTGGGTCTGGGGATCAGCTCCCATCTGGTCTAGCGCCCCCTTCAATCACTCACTCGCCCTGTGGCCCTTCTCACGCTCCAGGATTCAGGGTGCTCTCTTTACATGACTCTGATCACCTGGCCAGAGGGCTTATAGTTTCCCCTCCTGGAGTATCTATGTCGTGCCAGACCAACTGACTGGATGCCACCTTCACCAGTCCTGTGCCACTTCCCAGTGGCTGGTAGGGGAACCTGGGCCTGCCCACTTCTCTAGGTTCCATGCCAGGGACCCGACAATCAACAGCCAAGGTCTACACAGTCTCAACCCTTGCTGCTCTTTCCCTGAGCTTCTTCCTACTCTGCCTTCCACAGGCTTTCTCCTCTGCAACTCCTCTGGGTAAAACTTTCCTGAAGGGCTAGGATCCCAGGGCTTTTGCTCCCCTCTGGGTTTTCTCCTACCCCCTCTCTGTGCCCAGAGTGACTGCAGTCTTTTTCCCTGCAGACCCTTTCTTCTCTCGACTTCTTGGCTTTCTACAAACCCAGCCTTCTGCTGCTTAGCCGCCCTTCATCTTCAACTACTACTTATCAATCAGGCCTGACTCTCCCCCAGATGCAGCCTATAAGGTTAATTGGCCTCTTCTGAGGCACCTTATCCCCTTCACGGCTGGGGTGGGGTGAACACCACATCAAATATACCTATACCTGTTGCTATGTGTTTATGTTGGAGAAGGCAGGTCAAATAAATGTGCCGTGCGCTCACAGTGGAAGATGGTGTGGTTTGTGTGGGTCCTTAGTGTGACGGGTTGGGTCACAGAAACCCCTTTGGGACTGCCATCTGATATGCCTAGACTACCTCTGAGCCCGTTTTCCCTGCCAGCTTGGGACTTCAGTACCTTGCCTTGTTTGAGCCAGACACAGATCTGAAAACACAGATCCAAGTCTGAACCATGTCCCCCACAAGCTGCAGGCTTAACTGAAAACAGCTTAAGAAGTGCTCCTGTCTCCAGCACTCAGATACCCAGCTCCCAATGGGGTCCAAACCCCAAATAAATCTGTTTTACCCTGTATAAAGATTATACACTCATAAATTGTTCGCTCTCTATAACACTGATAGAGAGAGATGCACAGCTGTTTCCCCCCCCCCCCCCGGGTGTTAATACATACTCAGGATTAATTAATAAGTAAAAAGTGATTTTATTAAATACAAAAAGTGGGATTTAAGTGGTTCCAAGTAATGACAGACAGAACAAAGTGAATTACCAAGCAAAATAAAATAAAACGCACAAGTCTAAGCCTAATACAGTAAGAAAGTGATTACAGATGAAATCTCACCCTCAGAGATGTTCCAATAAGCTTCTTTGACAGACTAGACTCCTTTCTAGTCTGGGCCCAATCCTTTCCCCTGGTACAGTCCTTGTTCCAGCTCAGGTGGTAGCTAGGGGATTTCTCATGACTGCAGCCCCCTTTGTTCTGTTCCACCCCCTTATATAGCTTTGGCACAAGGCTGGAATCTTTTGTCTCTTTGGGTCCCCACCCCTCCTTCTAAATGGAAAAGCCCCAGGTTTAAGATGGATTCCAGTATCAGGTGGCATGGTCACATGTCCTGTGAGACCCCCAAACCTTCATTCTTCCCAGCCTGACTCACAGGAAGGCTTGTAAGTAAACAGAGTCATCTACAGTCAGTTGTCGTAGTTGATGGGAGCCATCAAGATTCCAAACCACCATTAATGGCCCACACTTTGCATAATTACAATAGGACCTCAGAGTTATATTTCATATTTCTAGTTTCAGATACAAGAATGATACATTTATACAAATAGGATGACCACACTCAGTAGATTATAAGCTTTGTAATGATACCTTACAAGAGACCTTTTGCATGAAGCATATTCCAGTTACATTATATGTACACTCATTAGCATATTTTCATAAAATCATATGGAGTGCAACGTCACACTTAGTTCCCAGGGGAATTCATTCCACAGCCTCAGATCGCCCGTGGAGAAGATTCTGCCTGCCACACAGATGAGCTTTACTCCTACGATTGAGAGTTCCACGATGCCAGAGGGGCAAAGCTGTCGGCCACAGTCTCTGGCCCCGAGCTTTAGATGGTCTTTTAGATTTCCTGGGCCCAGGCCATGGAATGCCTTGAAGATAAGGGCTGAGACCTTTAACTGGATTGGAAATTCTATGAAAAACCAGTATAGCGCATGGAGCACAGGTCTGATGTGTTGGCAATAGTCTGTGGTGTTGAGGAGATGCACTGCAACATTCTGAACTACTTAGTTTCCTAAGTGCTGTAGCTTTCCTGCCCAGGTATATCACACTGTGGTAGTTCAGCCAAGAGGTGACAAAAGCACGAATAACTGAGGTCACGTCTTCATCAGCCAGGATGGGAAAGTGTTTCCTAGGCAAGAGAAGATGGTAGACAGCGTAACTCAGAGATGCGCTGCTATGTGAGAGCTTAGCGAGGAATCCAAGAGTATGCTTACAGTAGGGACTGAAGTGGCCAGCTGTGGGTGTGTATCTTCAACTACCAGAGACCCAGGGCCGGCTCCAGGCACCAGGCAACCAAGCACATGCTTGGGGCGGCACCTGGTAAAGGGCAGCAAATCTTGGGGTGGCAGGGGGCAACACGGCGCGGCGCTCGGCGGGGGGGTGTTTGGCAGCGCGGCGCTCGGCGGGGGGTGTTTGGCGGCGCGGTGCTCCACGCGGGGGGTGGGGGGGCTTTAGCAGTGCAGCGCTGCGTGGGGGGGCGGAGGTGTTCGGCGGCGCAGCGCTCGGTGGGGGTTTAATATCCATTGGTTTTAATCAATATGACCAGATAGTTTTTAGTGTGTAGACTATGAAGAAGATAGAAATACAGGAATTGCCAAAGTAGATCACAGCAATGGTCCATTCAGTCCAGTGTCCTGTCTCGGACAGTGGCCAGTACAAGATGTTTCACAGGAAGATGCCAGAGCCCTGCAGACATCAGTTAGAGAAGAACCTCCCCAAAGGGAATGTTTCCCTCCACTCTCCAAACATCATGCTGGGTTTTGCTTTCGAGTGCAAGGAGTTTATAGCGCATCATTTCGGGAAATCATGAACGTGGTTTTGCCAGGTCATAATTACTAGGAGGAAATGTCTTTATTAGCATCGCTTACACTTCATGTGCAACAGGATTTCCACTTAGTGACCAATCCTGAGGTCCTACCAGAGTTTCAGTCAATTGAGGGCAATGGAAGTTTTGCCTAAAAAAAAGATAAAAGGAAACACTGAATGAGGATGTTGGCGCTTTGGCCCTGTGTTGGATACAATGAGCCAAATCATGGTCCCACTGTCTTCAGTGGGACCAAGATCTGGCCCCCTGTCGCTAAGAGAAAGCAAATGAAAGGAAAGAAAAATGAGTCAAACTTTTCACTCCTCCCCAAATCAATGTTTAGGTGCAAATAATATTTATTGTGGTCTCTGCCAAAATGTGCCTAAAATAGCTTGCGGCTGTAGCTATTTAAGCTGGGAGATAGAGCAACTTTATCCTGCCCCTATTGTGCAAGCACAGCTGGATTTTTGCCATTCTATCCTCATGGGTTTTCCACAGATCCATATTTCAATGTTACAGCTCATGCAAAATGCTACTGTGTGAGCTTAGACAATCTTAAAAAACATTAGTCATGTTTCCTATGCTGCTTTACTAGGTTTCCTATTTGCAATCAAATTATTTTTAATTTCAACCACATTCCTATTGTTTGCCAGGGAGATAATCATCTTATCTCAGCAGCTGGATAGTTCTCTACTTTCTCATGTAGCTTCAGATGGATTAAATAAATACCCCAAACACAAAACACACCAAGCTAGGTGAAAGGGCACTTCATGATCACAGGCTGATTGGAGGTTTAGGAAATGTCTTCTTCTATTTTGGGGGGAGGGAAGGCTGGGGGAGAAGAGAGGGAAGGACCAAGGCATAGCTGCCATTATGCAATGAGCTAATTTGCATGTCTGCAATTATTTTGCATAGGACACTACACATCTTAACACAAAATGTGGGTGCGTTTAGTGCAGGTGAAAGGCATCGGCCCATTTGATCACCAGTGATGAGGAAGGGCCACAGATGAGTGTCCCAAGCTCACAGAAAGAGAGAACCTATAGAATCTTAGGACTGGAAGGGACCTCAAGTGGTCATCTAGTCCAGTCCCCTGCACTCATGACAGGACTAAGTATTATCCAGACCATTCCTGACAGGTGTTTGTCTAACCCTGCCCTTAAAAAGCTCCAATGATGGAGATTCCACAACCTCCCTAGGCAATTTATTCCAGTGCTTAACCATCCTGACAATAAGGAAGTTTTTCTTAATGTCCAACTTAAACCTCCCTTGCTGCAATTTAAGCCCATTGCTTCTGGTCCTATCCTCGGAGGTTAAGGAGAACAATTTTTCTCCCTCCTTGTAACAACCTTTTATGTACTTGAAAACAGTTATCATGTCCCCTCTGTCTTCTCTTCTCCAGACTAAACAAACCCAGTTTTTTCAATCTTCCCTCATAGGTCATGTTTTCTAAACCTTTCATCCTTTTTGTTGCTTCTCTCTGGACTTTCTCAAAGTCATAAAGAAGAACTGGGGTCAGATGTTTATGTGAAACAACTCAAGAAGGGCAGGGATTATAAAATCATGAATGGTGTGGAGAAAGTGAATGGAGAAGTGTCATTTACCCCATCACATAACATAAGAATCAGCGGTCACCCAATGAAATTAATAGGCAGCAAGTTTTAAAAAAAGGAAGTATTTCTTCACACAACACACAGTCAACTTGGGGAACTTGTTGCTAGGTGGTATTGCAAAGCTCAAAAGTATAACTGGATAAAAGAGCGAATTAAGTTCATGGAGGATATGTTCATCAATAACTATTACCCAAGATGTCCAGGGACACGACGACATGCTCTGAATGTCCCTAGCCTCTGACTGCTAGAAGCTGGGACTGGAGGACAGGGGATGATGGATCCCTTGATGACTGCCTGTTCTGTTCATTCCCTCTGAAGCCCCTGGCCTTGGCCACTGTCAACAAAGAGGATACTAAGCTAGATGGACCATTGGTCTGACCCAGTATGGCTGCTGTTATGATTGGAGTAAAGTCAAAGGCTGAGCAAAAGAGCGTATCAGAGGGAGCCGTGAGGAGAGAACCCTAGGTAATACCCACTGCTCTGAGGGGCTGTTGTGGGAGTCCATGGACAGTGGCGTCCTGCTCCTGTACGAGATATGGACTGGCTACGGAGCTAGCTTATACATACAGATGTGTTCATCATAAGATCCTTCAGTGCTCTGCCAGGTATGGCTGAGGCTTGTTTAAATAAGGTATTTTACACACCGTGCCCCCTAGTGGCTGAACAGGTTAGCCTTCCATTACAACAGGGGTCGGCAACCTTTCGGAAGCGGTGTGCCGAGTCTTCATTTATTCACTCTAATTTAAGGTTCTGGTGCCAGTCATACATTTGAACGTTGTTAGAAGGTCTCTTTCTATAAGTCTATAATCTAGAACTAAACTATTGTTGTAGGTAAAGTAAATAAGGTTTTTAAAATGTTTAAGAAGCTTCATTTAAAATTAAATTAAAATGCAGAGCCCCCCGGACCAGTGGCCAGGAACCGGGCAGGGTGAGTACCACAGAAAATCAGCTCGCATGTCGCCTTTGGCACGCATGCCATAGGTTGCCTACCCCAGCATTACTAGCAGAACTCTGCCCAGATGTGTATGCACGAGTCACAGAGAGCTTTCTTCTCCTAGACTTCTAAATGGCCATCGCCAGGAGATGGGTTATGAGTAGCTCTCTGGATTTCAGGGGCATCATTGTTCTGCAGAGCAGTGCCTATCCCCATCTTTCCTTCTGCCCCAGACAAAACAATCCTGGGTCTGACTGTACAGCCCAGTACTGAGTCAGGGACCCTGTGGCTAGCAATCTGCAGACTATGCCCTCTGATCTGTAGGACGTGCCTCAGAATGGCCCTCAGCAGCTGCATTCCTGGAAGGCCTTCTCTACCTCTGTCTGCCTGCAGATTTAAAGGGGAGCTCAAATTGGTTGGACAACTGCCAATGGGATTTGAAATCAGGTAGCCTAATTTTCAGAGGTGCCAAGTCCCTACAGCTCCCATTTACTTGAAAGAGAGGAATAGCAACTCCACACCTCTGGAAATCAGATTGTAAATTCAGATCCAAATTCAAGTTTCGCAGTTCTGTCTCATCTCCAGCAGAAGGTTGCTAAGATATGGGCTTCTGTGACTGGGTGTATTGGGCATGACAGCACCCAAATAAGTCTGGCCATTGTAGACATCAAAAGGGAAGGAGTTGGATGGGCCCGCCAATGGGCTTGCAGTTCTAGCCACATTGCAAGCTGCAACAGTGGCCTGCCAGGCTAGAGGAATAGCAGCAGTGCCTCTTACGGATCCTGCAGGAAAGAAGCAGCAACGGTTACCGGTACTGGGTAGACAAGAGGGGTCTAGCTGGCTGGAGACCTGAGGCCTGGCCAAGGAGATGTTGTGGATATGGACAGATGGGACACTCAGTAAAGGCTTGCCCTCAGGTGAACCAGGGGAAACAGACAGAATTTCTGGGGTGAACTACAGGAAGAGCCACAAACTCCTCCAGAGACTAAGAGGAATGAGGCCCAGTCGAGAACATGCTATGCCTGTGGGTAACTTGGACATATCAGAAGTACCTGCCTCTATATGAACCATGATTGCAAGGGTGACTCTGGGCATGAGAGGTACTGTACGGGCCCCAAGGGATAGTCTGCCCACTGCCAAAGCAAGGGCAGCACTTGTGTGTTTTGCCTGCAGGGTGGCAGGGTATTTAAAACAACATTCCCCTCTTAGAGAAATGAGTGGCAACCAGAGAAAAGAAGGGGACCCCGGAGAGAGAGGGGAAAAAAGGAGGGGGTGTCTGGGGACTGGAGTACACCGGAGATTGTCAAGGGAGATGTAGCTGTGATGGTCATGGACCTGGCAGGGGGTCATTCTGCACTCCTGGTAGTGGCTAGGAAGGAGCTAACACATGAAGTAACTGGGATAGAGAATGCCCGGGCAAACCTTAGGGACAAACACTAGAGGGAATCAGACTGCAGTGGGAACTCAGACCCTGCAGGAAAGGAAAGACTTTCCAGACAAGGGGCCTAGGAGAGAGGATGCTGAGAAAGCAGGGCAGAGAATACTAATAGCTCTCCGGGTACAGAGGCCTGAGAGGGAACCCAGACTAAAAGGGGCAATGATTGTTATAACCTTTCCAGGCACAGAGGCCTCGGAGAGAAGACCCTAACTAAGCAGGGCAAAAGACCAGATAGGAGGAGACGTTACCCTCAATAGTACCTAGGGTTGGCAACCCTCCAGGATTGTCCTGGAATCTTTAATTCCTGGAGACGGATCTATAATTAAAATTTGTCATGTGATGAAACCTCCAAGAATACATTCAACCAAAATTGGCAACCCCATCCCAATCCTTTCTGTGGTGGGGGAGGCATGTCACAGATGTACCAGGTCCTTTGTGACCCCTGGCTGGAGGCCTTGCAGTCCTACCACATCCCTCCCCAGGAAAGGAGCAGTGAAGGGGGAGGGTCTCCCAGGCCTGCCTAGAAAAGCTGTAGGGAAGCAGCCAATTGAAGCATAACAGGCTCAGATAAAAGGCGCTGCAGGAGTTGAGCTAGTCAGTTGCTGGCTGGGATCAGAAGGGTGAGGAAGGAGTGGAAGGCTTTGAAACTCTCCAGGCAAGGAGGTCTGGGAAAGACCCTGCTCAAGCCAGGAACAGACCAAGAACCCAAGGACCGTAACCCTAAGGTAAAGGGTGAAGAGGAAGGGGCTACGTCAGAAGTGGCCCAGGGAATAGCAGCAGCAACTATTAAAGGAAGCAGCACAAGGCTGCTATTTGTAGGGTCCCTGGATTGGGACCCTGAGTAGTGGGTGGGCCCAGGTCCCCTCCTCCCACCCCATCACTGGCAGAGTGGCCAAAGCCCTGAGAATCATAGAAGATTAGGGTTGGAAGAGACCTCAGGGGGTCATCTAGTCCAACCCTCTGCTCAAAGCAAGACCAACACCAACTAAATCAGAGGGGACAAAGTTTCATTTAAAAGCCCAAGCACAGGGCTGGAATTTACAGGGCGCAAAGACTGGGCTGAAGATGGCTAACCATTCATCTGAACTTCATTGTCCCTGGAAGGGAACTGAACTTAAAGAAGTGACCTGGCTGGAGACGTAGGACAATAAGAACCTTTACAGGCGAAGCGTCTCTAGGGAGAAAGCCCTTGGGCACTGCTCTATGCCAAAGCAGGCACGGACTTAAAGCTAGCCCAGAAGAGGCTAAGGACTGAGCCCAGCGACAGGCCTAAAGGCTTTAACAAAGGCACAGAGACAGGCCCTGTTTGATCCTTTACCCTGGAAGGGGTTTGTTTGTTCGCATATTGAGTGAGTGAGACTTGGCTGGAGGGGTGAGCCACTGAAGACCCACCCGATGAGCTTAATCACCAACAGGGGGCACTGGGAGCAGAGAGCGCAGGTTTGCACCCCAAGCAAAAGGAGGCACTCATGAGAGGTGAGTGTCCCCCCGTCATAGCTGCAATCGACTGCGCAGTGGAATATCCTGCGGGTGAGTGACACTATAGAGAACTAAACTGTGCTGTATTGAACTGCTGCTTTCACCAAAATCTTTCCTAATGTGGTATGCTGAGTGGGTTACATCCAGCTTCCTCATGACCAAACTGCTACTGCTCGTATGTTACCACAGATGAGGAAACCAAGACATATGGCTTTCGTGATAAGAGATTTATGCTTGTCGTCTGTGGAGCAGTGCTGCAACTTTCTATACAAGCCCATTTATAAAACAAAACATATGTAAACAGTCGGGTTTTCATTGTTTCTGTGATTTCTCTCCCCCTCATGACAGATGCAGATTTCCACGTGACTGGGTACAGCAGACAGATGGATTTAAAGCCCATAGGACAGACCCTCAGTTGGTGTAAATCGCGTAGTTGCACTGGCTTCAGTGGAGCCACCTCCGTTCCACAGTGTGGGCCAATGTGCATGTTTGGGATGAAATAAAAAATGTAGGGATAGTGGTTGCACTCAAATAGTTCAGCTCAGGTCAGAAGAATATGAATGTACCAGTAGACCTATACTACCCGCATCCTCAGCAGGAATAGGGTATTGAGTGCAAACTATTGACCGAAGAGGCAACTAACTCCAGTAAAATAATTCTAACAAGTGACTTCAACTAACCTTATCTGAGCTGACTAACTTTCACATCAGGACAAAGTTTGAAGAGACCGGATCAGATTCTCAGCTGTTGTAAACTGGTGTAGCGCCACTTAAGTCAACGGTCAGGACAACTCAGACATTTTAATCTGGAGGTTGTGGAATATTTAAGAGTAGGTTAGATAAATGTCTATCAGGGATGGGCTAGACAGTATTTGGTCCTGCCATGCGGGCAGGGGACTGGACTCGATGACCTCTTGAGGTCCCTTCCAGTCCTAGAATCTATGAATCTATGAATAATCTGGACTTTTTCTGCAGTTCCATTTCTAGCCTGGATGCTGTCCAGTTACTACAAGTGATGGGCCAAATTCAAGAGGTTCAAAGTTTGGGGCTTTGTTTAGAAAAGTGTTCAGATGCTTCTCTGGACTTCCTGGGGAGCTGTAAACTCAGGCTAGAAATCCAGGCTATTCCCTGGGGTTTGGGGCCTCTCCCAGCTGCGATTGCTACAAGGCGAGTTTTCCTTACTGATAGTCCTGGCCCTGGCTAAAACCCATAGTGTTCTGAGCTAGACCTGGCCCTGGCTGAAAGGTCCATACTGTATGTGCTTTGTGCCTAGAGAGACAGATCATATAATGACCTAGGGCTTTCTGTCCAGCACATTTTCACCAGCAGAACTCTGACTAACACAAAGGGTGATGCCCTTGTAAGCGATCTTCAAAGGATTCTGGTGTGTGTGTGGGAGGGTCTTTGAAAAATGATCCCATATGGTGTTAGTTTATCAATCCCAAGTGGACCGGCTCTTCGCATTTTCGCTCTGCCCCTTTTGGCATTGAATTCCCCTGTGGTTGGTCCATGCAGATAAGGGGTTTGCAAGTCGTGGACCAGAGGCAGATTAGAAGCCGAATGCTACTCTCAGCCCTTATTGCATGGGCAATATGCACAAGGGAGCAAATCCATTTGTTGTAGCCATGCAATCGATCTCAGAGGAGTTACACCCAGCGTGGGTGAATGTGACCCAGGGCGCTGGAGATAATGGAAATGGACAAAAGAGTTGAGCTGTCTGAGCTGGTTCATAGCTATTGGCAATTACCTTTGTTATCTTCCTGTATATGTCACATTAACCCCTCCGGCTTTTGTATCTTGACACCTACAGGAGCTCAGCTTTCTACTGTTAATGGGAAGGTGGGTGAATGCACACAGTAAATAGAATGAAGAGTCTGCACTGAAGATGACTGATGCAAACAGGACCCTGTAATGCTGACTGAACACCCACCCTGCTGCCTGGTATCACCACACAGAATCTTCCTAAATCCTGGACTGGATTATATGGCCAAGGAAGGGATAGCAAGCTACACCACAGTGAGAATTTACTACCTAAAATCTCCCTTCAAGCTGTGTTTTTGCTCAGGAATACTGTCCTGTGAAATAAACACATTGATTTTTTTAAAATCCAGAAGTAACTGAAAGTGTCTGCTAATAGACTTACTTACTAAGTGATAACATACCAGTATAGGTATACAGCATCATTTGTAACGGAGAAACTCAAGGCACTTTACAACCTAAGTCTAGGGAGGATTTCATCCACCACTGACACACATGGAAGAAAGCCTGACAGCTGTCCAGCAGCCACAGCTGTACCATGCCGCAGTTTAGGACAGGAGCTGAAAACGGATATTGTACCCAATAGAAAGCATGGGAGCATTTTAGGTTAGGCAGAGTGTACTTAGCGCCACTGGAATCTGGTCAGTGATCTCTGGGCCATGTATTCATGTCCCACAGAAACCCAAATATAGCCTGTAGGAGTCAGATACAGTTGAATAAAGCCAAATATCTACCCCCCAATGTATGTATAAAACAATATAGTTGTTCTCAACAACGCTGCTAGTCTAGTGTTTGTAAGATTATCCTTTCTATGTAAATATGGAGAAGGCTATTCATGCAGATTAATATTAATCAGTGGTACTGCATGACAACTGCACCAAAATCTTTTAATCAACCTACACATTAAGCCTTTGTATTTGTGTTTAGGCTTCTTCCAGGCTTTCTAAATCCACAAAGAACAATGAATGGGCACAGAATAACACCAGATCTGAGGCCAGCTCCTCAGTTGTTGTAAATCAGCACTGCTCCATTGATTCACTGGAGTGATGCTGAACTTGGTGGTGGTGTTATCACTTAGCTCAGCTGATGAAAAACACCATACAAGAGCACACACCGTTTTACAAAGGAGGTTAGAATCATTACCCTTATTGTACAGTTGGGGGAACTGAGGGGCAGAGCGGAGCAGTGACTGGCCCAGGGTCACCCTGCAGAAGCAGGAATAGAGGCCCCAGCCCAGTGCTCTGTCCATTAAGCCACACTGCCTCCATGCTGATTTACACCAGTGAAGCACTGGATGCTGGTCATCTTGTGGTACTTCCACCATCCAGGAACTGAAATACCTACGTCTTGCATTGTGTCATGCCTCTAGGTGCATTTTCAAAGCATTAAAGAAGCTCCCAAGAGAATAATCACCTGGGGCGGGATTTTCAGCAGTACTCAGTGCTGACCTAACTCTGCTTCCAGTGAAGTCAATGGTAAAACTCCCATTGATTCAACGGTAGTAGAGTTAGGATCGTGCTGAAGTAATTCCAGATCAGAGCAGCCAATAAGATTCCTTGAATCCAGTGGCTGGCCATGCATAATGTCCAGTCTTCAGAGGGTGACAGAATGCTATAACTCTCTAGTGGCTAGATCCCAACAAGACTAAAGGACCTCCCGCTGCTACCCGCTGAGGGAGATCTTTTTGCTCAGTGGCTTATATCTCTGAAGCTCAAGAACCAGGATTCTATGCCCAGCTCCAAAGGGTCGGGTGTGAGCTATATAATAAATGTGTGTGTCTGCAGCACATGAATTCCTCACTCACATCCCCGATGGATGGGAGCCAAACCATTTGAAATGTAACTCAACAGTAGAAGCGGCAGGAGTGAGAGCAAAGGCACAGATTGGGGCAATCTCCTTCCCAAAGCCAGGTGGTTTAGGAGATTCTTACATCACTGCTCAAGTTGACAGGGCAAGCTGGAGTCAGGGTTCAGGGTTGACTCCAGCATCAGTTCAGTCTCACTGGAAATCTCCCCATAAGCTCTATAAATACTGTGCAAGTGGGAAATACTATTTGATTACACCGAGACTCCGCTTGGTCTAGTAAAATCCTTTATGGAGTGAGGAAACACAGTGATTTGGACTGGAGCCAGGCACTGTTGTTTGGTATACAAAAAAGGGTTTCTATGGATTCTATGAATAGGTCATGGCAATTATAGACTAGGTTGTGAGATGTGAATCTCTCCAGAGAACTCCTTGGGTTGTGCTTCTATTACCTTTACAGACAATGACGCTTACCTTCTTGCAGCAACTAATCATTTAAAAACCTAAGGAGAATGGGGCCAGCTGTAGGATTTTGCCAGGGTGGTGGTGAAGAGGGTGGCTGGGAAGTGATCAGCAAGGGTATTTTTAGAAGCTCTATCCCTTACATTTGTCCTGTCCCTCCCTCATCCATCCAGTTAGAGAGAAATCAAGTCCAAAGACTTTGCCTCACTGAAGTCCTTCTTAAACTCAGAGGTCTTAGGTGGGATTTAACCCATAGGCTTTGTGGTGGCCGCTCTGTATAAGGGTGAATTTCACCCTTAATCTACAGCAGACTCTGTAGGCCCACGTAAAATTGCCTTTAAATTGGGGGCCACAAGAGAGCCCTGGGAAGCACAGCATAAGTTTGAGCAGCCTTGAGGCCAGGCAAGCCCTGCAATAGCCTCAGAATGCTGGTTATGCAGCAGGGTGTTAAAGCCACCTGTGACACCCCTCTTCTTGCTGCAAGCACCAGGACGGGATAACCGATAACAGAAGTGAGTTATAGTGATACCAACTGTTTGGGGTGACGAACAATGTGTATGTTGCAGCACTGCCAACTCTTGCAATATGTGGTGTCTTTCTTAAAGCCCCAGCTCCTGGAGTCAGGTGATTGCACCAGAATCTCAGCTTTCCTCCCTCCCCCTTCCCTCAAAAAAAAAGAAAGTATGGGTGAAATCCTGGCCCCCTTTAAATCAATGGCAGCCTAAAGTTTCTAGCCTTAATGGCTGCAGAGAAAAGTTGGGAAATGCAACCTCTAAAGGCTCAAAACTCAAGAGGGCAAAACTATATCCCTCACATTTATAATTTTTAAACCCGTCTCATAATTGTGATCACCTGGTCTGGCTTGTGACATTTCAACATTTAGGGCTGGCAAGCCTGAGGAGGCAAGATTTGTCCTTTGCTACACTGATCAGTGCTTCCAAATGAATTAAATCCAGTCCAATGATGGAGGGAGGTGGAAGGGGGAGGAAATTCTCAGCTTTTAAGAAGACTACATTAAAAAATAAATTAAATTGGAAAGCTCTTATTGGGCTTGATGCAGGGAGTGCTGGAGTCAGTCCTAGGGCCTATGTTGTGCCTGACAGACCGGATGCTCACAGTGGTCCCTTCACTTCACAACATGATAGAGAAAGCTGATTTTAATGCCACCTTTGACATTAATAAAGCTAATGTTAAATGTATATAATACACAGGTTGAGAAAAGAGTGTCTGTACATACCTATCTCATAGAGCTGGAAGGGACCCTGAAAGGACTTTGAGTCCAGCCCCTTGCGTTTACTAGCAGGACCAAGTCCTAATTTTACCCCAGATCCCTAAGTGGCCCACTCAAGGATTGAACTCACAACCCTAGTAGGCCAATGCTCAAACCACTGAGCTATCCCTCCCACTGGGTATAGATTAGATTATCCACAAATACAACGTTTGTTTTTAAAGTTATAAGATACATATAGTGCATCAGCAGTAACCCAAATTTAGGTGAGTAAATTTAAGAATACATTTTAGATATTCGCATCCAAGTCGTCGGGTATGTCACTCATGAAAAGTTAAACAGAGAGTTGGTTGTGGAAGGTTTCAGAGTAGCAGCCGTGTTAGTCTGTATCCGCAAAAAGAAGAACAGGAGTACTTGTGGCACCTTAGAGACTAACAGATTTATTAGAGCATAAGCTTTCGTGGACTACAGCCCACTTCTTCGGATGCATATCCGAAGATGTGGGCTGTAGTCCACGAAAGCTTATGCTCTAATAAATCTGTTAGTCTCTAAGGTGCCACAAGTACTCCTGTTCTTCTTTTTTTGGTTGTGGAAAGCACATATATCACTGAGTGGAGATTGTCCCTCAGTAATTGAGAATGAGGGTAGGTTGTCCATTTAGAAACATTCTACATGGCAGTGTAAGCCCAGGGATGCAGGGTTGGGGACATGGTGTTTCCAAGCCTGTGTTGAGCAACCACCTTGCATTGTCAACCCCGGTTCACAACTGCTGGAGCCGGCCCGGGTCTCCCAGCCATGCTAACGGGTCCATCTTGCATTGCACAGACCTTCTGACTCGGGCCAGTGGCTTGAGCTGCATCCACACTGGCTTGGACCTGGGTCACAGTGCGACTTGGGCTCTGAAACCCCCAGGCTCCTAGTGCTTGCTGACCCGAGTGGGCCTGATTTGTGTGCGGAGGGGAGGGGGGCTTGGGTTCAAACCTGAGCCAGGGTCAGGCTTGGCCATCCCAAGACCCATGGGGCGGCACTTTGCTTTCGCGGGCCCCCCTGGCCCAACTCCCGTTGCCTGCAAGGGGAGCAGCCCTCCGCCGGCCCTGAATTCCCGTGGCTGGAGCCAAGGCGGAGCCAGCCAGGCTCCCTGCCTCCGCCCCATTGGCCGGGGCAGCCCGGCGTCACCGCTTCCGCCCCCGCCCGCAGCTGGGCCACAACTGGCTGCAAAGTTTCCTCGCCCGCCCCCCGCGTCCCGTGCATGCGAGCGGAGCCCGCGGGCGCAACTTTCCGCGCGGCTTCTGCAGCAGGGAGACGGCGGCGGCAGCAACCTCTGCACCTTGCCCTCGGGGATTATAGCAAGGGCGGCCCTGCCCACGCCGGCTCCCTGGGTCGGGAGCCGAGCTCCGCGCTGGGACCTGGGGTCGTCTGTGGAGTGCGCGCTGGACCGGGGCGGGGGGAGGCATGATCTGAGCTGATCTGATCCGGAGCCCGGGCGCCGCTTTGGGTCCGTTCCGCCGGCTGCCGTCACCTCTCGCTGTGGCAACAGCAGCAGCAGACGGGGTCCTATGGAGCGCCAGGTGTGAGAGAGGCGTTAGACGAGGTAAGGCAGCCCCCCACCCTTTCAGGTCCTTGCATAGGTCCGCTCCTGTGTTTCTTCCCCCCCCCCCCCCGAGCCTTTTCCAGCCCCCCACTGGATACCGGGTAGAAACCTGTTTGCATTCCCCCTCCCTGCCAACCCCCCTTTCCTCCCCAGCCATGGGTTTTCCGTTCATGTGTCATTATTCAAAGTTGTGGTGTTGTTCTCTTCCCTCCCCCCCCCCCCCCCGCCGCACACACATATTTTGATTGCAGGCTTCCTGCATTTCTGTGTCCCCTGAGTGGGAGCTGGTTGCACGAATAATTAAGTGCCAGGAAAGGCAGCTGCTGCTGGGAGGCCTGGGGTGTATTAGGAAGTACTCCTGGCTGCGATCACGGCGCTTGTTTGGGCCCGATCCGCGGTGATCTTAATGTTAACACTGAGAAATCAATATCTGAGTTTTCTGCTAAGCAGGCCACAGCAATTCTATAATGGTGAGGGGCAGGGTTGTTAAACTTCTGGAGCTCTGCAGAGCATTTCAGGTGAACGCCTCTTACCGAGACAGGACACGGTTCTCAGTGCACAGAAGTTTCTCACCCCTCCTTTCTTCCAAAAGCGGTGTAGGTTTTGATTATGAGATGTTGCTTTAGTTTTTCCAGTCGTGGTAACGAGATCATTGTATATTGTTCCCTCTAAATAACTTAGATCTAACAGACTAAAAATATATATTTAGCTGAGAAGTTGTGTGGAATCTGCAAAGCGCTGCTAAAACAGTCAGGTCTGGGGGCAGTGGATAAAGGCACAGAAAGGCCCATGTGAAATTGCATTCTCTCTCTGTATACAAGCCTGGCTGGTCAGAGCTCTTTGATGCAGGGACCCTATTTTTGTTTTGTGTTTGTACAGCGCCTAGCACTATGGGGTCCTGATCCATAACTTGGACTTCTAGGCTCTACTGAAATACGAATAATAATTCATGGACCGTAGGCCAAATTAATCTATTGTAGGCAACAACAGGATTGCCCCTGAGGTATATATGGAATAGAGTTAGAGGAATGTATACAATTATTGGGCCAAATGCAACCCCAGTGTAACACTCTTACTCTTTGCAGTCATTTGGGCCCTGATGGTTTATCATAATAAGTGTACAAGTCCCTTTGTGAAGCATGCAAACAGCAGGGCTCCCTGCTCCAAACATCCGCTAATGTAAAGGTCTGATTCCTCAAGTCCATTGTGTGTGTAAAGTCCATTGACATCAGAGGGAATTCCCCATGCACAGGGTTTGCAGAGTCTGACAAGTGCAATGCAGCTACAGTTCAATCACTGAAGCAGTTCTGGGGTACAGTCAATGAGAAGGGTCAGTGGGGGAGGATTTGCGGCAGGCATGGGTTTGAAGGAGGGATTTGCAGGACGACGGAGCTATTTGGCCCAAGAGAGACTGTTCCTAGTGTGGGGGTTTGGCATGAGCGATAGTCATTGCAAGCCAGTAGAGCTGGGAAATATGGCATGGGTTTTTCCCTCTCCACCCAGTTATAGTTGAGTGGATTCCAGCACAGAATCACTGTAGAATCGTGAGTTGTGCCATGTTAAGACATACAAGTTGATGTTGCAGGAGAGTTTATTTTGCTAGCACCAAACTTCAGACAGACTGGGCTGGACTGAGAGATGACGTGTAAGGGGCTAGAAGTTCATGCCAATACGTAGGCGTGAGTCTGAGGAAATCTAAATTAGTGTATCATGTAAATAGAATAAGGTGTATATCTCAACAGCTAGATAAACCTCTGAATTTGTCCCACCGTCACTGAGTTTTCTGATGACGTCCTCTTCCTCTTTGTTTTACAAAGGATTGTTATCTGGTGTTATTTTTGCACGGAGACCTAACTTTAGTTCATTGCGAGTCAGAGATTGCCTACAGGAGGAATTTTGCCTGAGTAAGGACAGAAAGCCAAATGCTCCCTTCCCCTTTTGCAAGTGCAGAGCAGAGGATGTGGTTGAGGATTGTGGAGTTGTGCAGTCATAGAAGGAAGCAGGGTCCTGGAAGCAGTGTAGAGGAACAAGACCTGGCCTCCAGCAGAGTTCCTAGGGTCTGTGCAGATTTTGGGTTATCCAAGGGGTTTTTCTGGGTGAAACCACCTGCCTGTTCCACGGAGGACAAGGGGTAACATCCTTGGGTGGTATGAATGGGTGGTAACTTGGGGAGTTTCCAGTCCCCTATGCACAGGTTGCCACAGCTCTAGGCGGGAACTTAGTTTAGGCAAAGAGAAGTGTAGAACTGTTGCCTGAGAATGCAGAAATCTTCTTAAGTTCTGCAAGAGTTGAACTCCTCTGCAGCTTTGCAGATGTTTAGCTGTATTCATGAGGAATTTAGGACTGCGACGCTGTGTTATCCAAACCCCGGAGCTTTATACTGGTTTCAGATCTTCCATGAGACGTTTGCAGAATCGGAATTCATCTGCACAGTCTATTGCATTGACAGGGCTTTGATCACTTCTAAAAGAACCTCTGTTGGTGCCAGAATGCATGGTTGGGTGGGCCAGTCTGTTTAGTTGTGGATTTAAAGGCTCTTTTATATGTTACGTCTCTAAAATGGTTTCAGTGCCTTTAGTTTTTTCCATGTGACTTAGTTTCCCGTTAGAAACCCACAGCCCCACTGTGTAAACATGCTAATAGGAGGGGTTGGGGTTTTTTTTTCTTTGAGGCAGTGAGAGGAGGTGCATCCTCCTATACAGATACAGACTGGAACCTGGACTGAAGGGACTGCCAACAGGGCGAGTGGGGCTATTTTGCTAGTAGCCACTAGATTAGGTTAAAGCTTAAGGAATGTGCTGCCTCCTCCATCCTGTCCAAAGTGCTCATGTTGTCTGCTGATGACTGGTATTCTTGTACTGTTCGACAGGCTTGAAATATCTGAAACTCCAAAGCTTGCCTCCTCCCCCGCCCCCCCAAGGCAATGAGGTATGGAGGGTTATTCTACCTATCTGGCCCTCCCCAGGACTCTGCATGCTAATGCTGGGGACACTAGAGAAAAGACAGACTCACCCCTCCTATGCCGGTTAGCAGGATTCAGGGACCAGGCAGGAAAGGGTTAAGGGCGTTGAGTTCCAGCTGACTTGCCCCTCCACCCATGACACACCCCAGGCTCTTAACCCTTTCCTGCCCAGTGCTTGAAACCTGCTTCAAACCCCAGAGAGGGGAGGGGTTTGAAAGCCACTCTTTTCCAGTGGCTTCAGCACCCTCTTGCCCCCTCTATCCAGGGGGGTTTCAGTGGGACCAGGATTTGGCTGTAATGTTGTCGAGCCTCAGTCTAAGTATACTCGGTCTAAGTATCTCAGTTTCATATATATATATATATATCATTTTTTGCCCTACCTCCCAGATACCTATTAAATTACAAACTTAGAACAAAAAAATGTACAGAATGTCTGCTGTGTACCACACAGATGGAAAAATCATTTATATAAAGATGAAGAGGGAAAATATGGAATTCAGCTTGGTTATGTTTGATTTCTCTCTGAGACCTCAAACACTATTCAGGCTTCCCAGAAAACTATATATGGCCCACTAATCCTGAGTCTAGCAGTGTATGGATTTACCATGAACCTCTGCTTTTTTTTGTTTGTTTGTTTAAAGCAACACAAGATGAAACGACTAATCCTGCTGTCTTTGTGAATCCCTTCAGGAAAGTATCAGAGGAATAATATGGCTTGCAGCTGTAAGGCCCGAGTTACCCGTTGTGGCAGAGCAGTTAGTTGTTGGCTATAGGACTTCACACCTGCTGCGCAGCAGTGCTTGCCAGCCGAGCTTGTTTCTCTTTTGTTGCAATCATCTGTATTGAACAAGTGTCGGTTTTCAGAGCTCGCCACATGACTTAAGTGCTGCCATAAAAAATAAGATGGCGGAAAACTCTGTGTTCCTGCCGCCCACCCCCGCAATACTTGACAGATGTGGAGCCTGCACCTAATATTGCATACTGAAATAGGGCTGGTGAGCCAATGGGATTGTCAGACTGGCTGACCTTTACTGGAGGAAGTATAAGGAGTGGGAGTTGGGATGCCTGGGTTCTGTTCTATTGTGTGCCATTTAGTGCCTGCATGATTTGGGGCAAGTCTTACTTCTGTGGCTTAGTTTCCCTCTCTTTAAAATGGTAATGGTGATACTTGGCACAGGGGGTGCTGTGAGGCTCAGTTAGTTAAAGTTGCAAAGCGCTCTGAGATCCTTGGATGAAAGCCCCCATAGGAGTGCAAAATATTCTCAGTCCTATAGAGTAAAATCTGTTCTATTTGTGGTCTGATACGGTGCCCATGAATGTGGAATCAGTGTGCCTTCTAGTGATGCCTAAAGCATTGTGCCTAACAATTGTCCTGTGTGGTTCAGTCTCCATTCCTTTCCCTAGAAGGGGAAAGAAGAGTCCTCTTCTGTTTGGGAGGGAAGTTGTCTGTGTTTGTTTAGGGTGGTTGTTTTTTAATCTTAGGCCTTGGCTACACGGGCAATTCACAGCGCTGCACTTGCTGCGCTCAGGGGTGTGAAAAAACACCCCCACCCCCCCCGAGCGCAGCGCTGTAAAGCCCCAGCGTAATCAGCGCCTGCCGCGCTGCACGCCGCGGCGGCGCTGTGAATCCGCAAGTGTAGCCAAGGCCTCAGCCTGCTCCTATGGGTCTCTTGGAGTCTAACATTGCGATTGGACAATGGTGTGATTTTAATAAGGATCAACCACCAAATCACTGTGACCCAACTCTGATCTTTAATAATAATAATACAAGGACTTTAACCATTTAAGACCTTTTAAAGAGGTACCCAGGCCTGCTTCTGTTGGAGTCAGTGACAAATTGCTCATTGCAGAAGTGCAGTCACACTAGAGATTGGAGGGGCAGGGAGGTTGGCAGGAGTGCAAATGCTTGAGCTTTGTAACAGCAATATGAGACATTTGCCGGGTAGTGAGCAGTTGGTGGGGGACGTATGCTCCCCACTCCTCATTAGCTGCATCTATGGCTCACTGATTTCAATGGGAGTAGGATTGGACCCTAGGAATGCAGCATGCAAATAGTCACATTTTATTGTAAGATTAGCCGAGCTGTGTCTGGTTTCACAACCCTGTCATTCAGTGAGTCCCTTTCCTGGGGGAATACAGACGGTCCTCATCTGTACACACAGCTTGTTACTCTAAGGCAGGGGTAGGCAACCTAGGGCACATGTGCCGAAGCCGGCACGTGAGCTGATTTTCAGTGGCACTCACACTGCCCGGGTCCTGGCCACAGGTCCAGGGGGCTCTGCATTTTAATTTAATTTTAAATGCAGCTTCTTAAACATTTTAAAAACCTTGTTTACTTTATATACAACAATAGTTTAGTTCTAGATTATAGACTTATAGAAAGAGACCTTCTGAAAACGTTAAAATGTATAACTGGCACGTGAAACCTTAGAGTGAATAAATGAAGACTTGGCACACCACTTCTGAAAGGTTGCTGACCCCTGCTCTAAGGGCCAGCTGGGTGAACAGCTCCTTGTGCAAGGAGTCCCATTGAAGTCAATGGGAGTACTGGTGTGAGGAATTGCCCCGCAGTTGAAGAAAGGGCTTCACCAGCTGGCCTTAAAACATCCCGCTGCTACTCCCACTGGCTCACCTTCCCCAGCAGCAGTGGTGGCAGGATCACAGATGTATACATGGTGCTGGTGGCGGCTGGCGTTTTCTAAGAAAGCTGGACGACATGGTACCGGGAGCCCAGTGTACAGTAGTGTTACTGCTGTGGTGCCACTAAAACAGAGACTGCAACGGTGGGAAAACTTGGGGCAAAAACCAGTCTGACCTTCTCGTCCAATTCTTACTTGGGCAAATCGCCCTGGAGAAGTCCAGACGGAGCGAGGATTCCACACTGGGGCTGTCGTAGTTAGAATGAGGAGAGTTGAATTAAAGCCTCCCCTTTCTACATGCTGTGGACTGGGAGATGATTAGAGGTAGGCCAAGGAGGAGAAGCAGTGGCAGTGAGGAAGGAGGGTGGAGCTGAGCTGGGAGTTTGGCTCAGAGCCTGGGGAGCTGCATAGGGCAAAGTCCAACTGGTAGTGTGTGCAGTGGCTAGCGAAGAAGTAGCCCCACCCTTTCCAGGATTGGGCCCATATGGTACTGAGCAGGCATGACACCCAGTAATAAGTGCATGCAGGATCAGGCCCTAAGAAGGGATGGACAAATCTACCCAGCCCCAGGAGGGGATTGGAGGCCAAGTGATTCTGTCCAGGGGCACGCAGCCTGGAGTGTTTTATAGCTATTGGGGCATGGAAGTTGTGCATTAAAATAAGGAAAGGGGGGGGGGGTGTCCATGGACTAGGTTTTTAGCTAGTGGTGTGACATTTTGCCAGTTGTTAGGAAAGGGGCATCTTATGATGCTGGACCTACCTGCTCTGGGAAAGGGGTGAGTGCTTTGACAAGTCGTCTTACAAAACCTCACAGGAACCCAGCACTGACGAAACATGCTAGCCTGACGGCTGCAGGGAGGGACGGCTCTGGAGTATCCAGAGACCAATAGGTCTGGGATGGGTAGCGCTGTGCAAGCTGTCCCCCCAAACTGATCCTTAACCCTGCCTTGGAGGGAGCTGCCACACCCAAGTCTTTGTACTTGGACCCTTGCTAGCACGCGTAACTACTAGTTAGTCCCAGCTGGGGTAGGTCTGTTGGGGCCACTAGTTCACTGGGAGATTTGTTGAGACCTGCCAGACTCCTCATAGTACATGTAAGCCGCTGAACAGTGAATTGTTTTGATATTGCTGTTTGTGTTGCACTACCCTGGCACTGTGTAAGCGTGGCACTTGGCACACCATGGGTCAGCTACTCGGGTGGTGTAAATCAGTATAGCTCCTTTGATTTACACCAGGACTTACACTGAGGATCTGACTCCAGACAGATTCCTTGCCCTAAGCAGCTTACAATGGAAGTTAAGACTAGAACAACCCTGGGAGATAATGCAGAGATGTGACTGTCCTGACTTTCCGAGGTGCTGCCTCTCCACTTACCCCCACTTCCGTTCCCCCCATACACCCACTTGGCCTCTGAGTATGCTGTAGGGGGCTAGTTTTTGATCTGTTAAAGTCCAGTGAATTGGGGCTTGGTTACCTCCAAGACCATCTCTCTCCTCCTGTGATCAGCAGAGGTGCTTGAGCGAACAGCCTTGTTTAAAAGAAATGAGGTTGCTTGCTAGCAGAGAGTTCTTGATTCTGGAACTTGACCTGATAACCTTTAGGGCATGCTACAGAGTCTTATTTTTCACCCCCGCCCCCCACAGCCTCTCTGCAGGGGGTGAGCTGAATGATATGGGTTGGCCAAATTGGAGATAGTGCCAATAAGCCCCCAAATGTGGGAATGTGTCACTCTGAGTGGTTTGTGTGGGCTTCTCAGATTGAGCACAAGCCATAGATGAGATACAGAGTCCTTGGGGAAAGGCCCATTGTATAAATAAATGCACAGATAAATAGTTGACATTGTACATGACCCAGATTCTGTCTTTGCATTTGCATGGTTCCCCTGGACTTGCTGAATATGCCCATCCCTTTCTGTTTTATTTTGTACGGGTTCCTATACCATGTTCATCAGTTTTCAGAGTAGCAGGCGAGTTAGTCTGTATCCGCAAAAAGAACAGGAGTACTTGTGGCACCTTAGAGACTAACAAATTTATTTGAGCATAAGCTTTCGTGGGCTACAGCCTACTTCATCGGATGCATGTAGTGGAAAATACAGTAGGAAGATATATATATATATATATATATATATATA
Organism: Malaclemys terrapin pileata; assembly: GCF_027887155.1. Taxonomy (NCBI): domain Eukaryota; kingdom Metazoa; phylum Chordata; order Testudines; family Emydidae; genus Malaclemys; species Malaclemys terrapin. The sequence goes on from NC_071506.1 coordinate 274,867,542, forward strand.
TAATACACAGAGAACATGAAACAATGGGTGTTACTTCACTTCAGAAGTTTTTTTTCTCTTAATTAATTGGCCTCTCAGAGTTGGTAAGACAACTCCCACCTGTTTATGCTCTCTGTATGTGTGTATATATATCTCCTCAATATATGTTCCATTCTATATGCATCCGAAGAAGTGGGCTGTAGTCCACGAAAGCTTATGCTCTAATAAATTTGTTAGTCTCTAAGGTGCCACAAGTACTCCTGTTCTTTTTATAAGGAGAGTGATCAGTTAAGGTGAGCTTTTATCAGCAGGAGAGAAAAAGAACTGTTTGTAGTGGTAATGAAAATGGCCCATTTCCAGCAATTGACAAGGAGATAGGAACTGTGTGTGTGGGGGGGACACCAACCAGCTCTCCAGCACCGCATTCCACAAGCCATTACCCTTTGATCTCACTGAGGGTTACCTAAAGAAACTACACCATCTACTCAAGAAACTGCCTGAAAAAGCATAAGAGCAAATCTGCACAGACACACCCCTAGAACCCCGAGCAGGGGTATTCTGTTTGCTACCCAAGATCCATAAACCTGGAAATCCTGGACGCCCCATCATCTCAGGCATTGGCACCCTGACAGCGGGATTGTCTGTCTATGTAGACTCCCTCCTCAGGTCCTACGCTACCAGCACTCCTAGCTATCTTCGAGACACCACTGACTTCCTGAGGAAACTACAGTCCATCAGTGATCTTCCTGAAAACACCATCCTAGCCACTATGGATGTAGAAGCTCTCTACACCAACATTCCACACAAAGATGGACTACCAGCCATCAGGAGCAGTATCCCCGATAATGTCACAGCTAACCTGGTGGCTGAATTTTGTAACTTTGTCCTCACCCATAACTATTTCACATTTGGGGACAATTTATACCTTCAAGTCAGTGGCACTGCTATGGGTACCTGCATGGCCCCACAGTATGCCAACGTTTTTATGGCTGACTTAGAACAACGCTTCCTCAGCTCTCATCCCCTAACGCCCCTACTCTACTTGCGCTACATTGATGACATCTTCATCATCTGGACCCATGGAAAAGAAGCCCTTGAGGAATTCCATCATGATTTCAACAATTTCCACCCCACCATCATCCTCAGTCTGGACCAGTCCACACAAGAGATCCATTTCCTGGACACTACAGTACTAATAAACGATGGTCACATAAATACCACCCTATACCGGAAACCTACTGACCGCTATACTTACCTACATGCCTCCAGCTTTCATCCAGACCACACCACTCGATTCATTGTCTACAGCCAAGCTCTATGATACATTCGCATTTGCTTCAACCCCTCAGACAGAGATAAACACCTACAAGATCTCTATCAAGCATTCTTACAACTACAATACCCACCTGCTGAAGTGAAAAAAACAGATTGACAGAGCCAGACGAGTACCCAGAAGTCACCTACTACAGGACAGGCCCAACAAAGAAAGTAACAGAACGCCACTAGCCATCACCTTCAGCCCCCAACTAAAACCTCTCCAGCGCATCATCAAGGATCTACAACCTATCCTGAAGGACGATCCCTCACTCTCACAGATCTTGGGAGACAGACCTGTCCTCGCTTACAGACAGACCCCAAACCTGAAGCAAATACTCACCAGCCACCACACAACAAAAACACTAACCCAGGAACCTATCCTTGCAACAAAGCCCGTTGCCAACTCTGTCCACATATCTATTCAGGGGACACCATCATAGGACCTAATCACATCAGCCACACTATCAGAGGCTTGTTCACCTGCACATCAATGTGATGTATGCCATCATGTGCCAGCAATGCCCATCTGCCATGTACATTGGCCAAACTGGACAGTCTCTATGCCAAAGAATAAATGGACACAAATCAGACATCAAGAATTATAACATTCAAAAACCAGTTGGAGAACACTTCAATCTCCCTGGCCACTCGATTACAGACCTAAAAGTCGCAATATTACAACAAAAAAACTTCAAAAACAGACTCCAACGAGAGACTGCTGAATTGGAATTAATTTGCAAATTGGACACCATTAAATTAGGCTTGAACAAAGACTGGGAGTGGATGGGCCATTACAAAAAGTAAAACTATTTCTCCATGCTTATTCCCCCTCCTCCCCCCCCCCCCCACCCAATAGTTCCTCATATCTCCTTGTCAATTGCTGGAAATGGGCCATTTTCATTACCACTACAAACAGGTTTTTTTTTCTCTCCTGCTGATAAAAGCTCACCTTAACTGATCACTCTCTTTATAGTGTGTATTGTAACACCCATTGTTTCATGTTTTGTGTGTGTGTATGTGTGTGTGTGTGTATATATATATATATGTATATGTATATATATATATATGTATATGTATGTGTGTATATATATATATATATATATATATATATATATATATATATATATATATATATATATATATATATATATATATAATAAATAAAATCCTCTTCCTACTGTATTTTCCACTACATGCTCCGATGAAGTAGGCTGTAGCCCACGAAAGCTTATGCTCAAATAAATGTTAATCTCTAAGGTGCCACAAGTACTCCTGTTCTTCATGTTCATCAGTGTATATTTGAGTGCCTTTCAGCCATGCATCCCATGTTTGTTCTCTCCCGCACTGTCCATGGGGAGAAGTGTGTGCAGAGGTGTCTTATTTTTCAGATTTTAAATCTGTTTGCCGGGGGGGGAATGCAGTCTCCTAGCCAACCAGAGATGGTAGGGAGCATTGCCTACACTTTTGTGGGAGCCCAGGCCCAACACACATGCCTCCAAAGGCAGCGTCTGTGGCCAACTTTCCGGAGAGCTCAGCAGTGGGGACTGGCAGAAGCCCACCCTTCTAGGTCTTGCTCAGTGGCCTAAATTGTGTCACTGAACATCCCCTCATCCTCACCACCCCTTTTTGGCCAGATTAGGTGTGTCGTTGTCAGGCTATGAAGGAGTCCTCTTCTGCAGTCTCTCATTCAGAGATGGGGAGAGGGAAGACTTCATGCAAAGACAGACTGACACTTGAGGGGTGCAGGCAAACTGTCTGCGTATCGCTACTGTTTATCTCTAGTTCGAGTCTGAGAAGCATCAGTAGATGAAATCTAGTTCTTTCCAAGCCCACGCTGTGGGAAGCTTATGTCCATTTGCCGCAACATTGCGGGGCTTGAAAAATGTACTCGATCCTTGCTAGTCAGAAGAATAAATCTGCTAGCCAGGGACTGAATAAAAATAGTGTGAATGGGGGGGCCACCGGTGAGGTTCATAGGTACTGCCCTGTTGAGAGGCCTGTTTCGCCACCGGCAGCTGATGGGAAGGTGCTGAGATTCGTACAAGGCTGATGCCTCTGGTCTCTGCTTTTGAATCAGGCTCAGGCTAGTACGTGTCTGGTAATGTGGAGTCATACTCCGGCTTGTGGAATAGGATACGGCATTGTCTCTCTCTTTCCTTCTCCTCCGCCCCATCCTTAGCCTCCCCTCTGTTACTTCCCTGCCTCCCCCTCGGCTGTTGCGGAGGGTGATGTTTGGATCTGGACTGGGTTTGGACTTGGGTTTTGTGCTCAGCTTTGAGGGCAAATGAAGGCTAGTGTTCAGGTCTGGTGATTTGGGCGAGGCTTGAATCAGCACCAGGAAATGACACTGCTCCCTGTTTGGAATCTGTCCTGGATCCAAAACTGATGGGGCAGGAATGGATCTGGGATTCCAGGGTATTTGGGCTGAAATTCGTTTTTTGTTTCTAAACAGATGGCCCCATCTGCTTTTTTAAAAATAAAATGTAGAGAATCCATCTGTGTGTCTGTGTGAGAAAGGTCAGTTGCTTACCTGGCATTACCAAAGCAAGGAGATGTTGCTTCCCGTGACTCATGAAATGCCCTGTAGGCTCTCCAAAGAATGGGTGAGCTCATTATTTTGGCTGGGACTTGGCATCTGGTTTCCTTAGCGATCTTTGGCAGGGAGGAGGGACGGCTTGTAGGAAGGATGGGGCTACAGGAAGGGATTTCCAAACTTGTTTCTTCGCATGAGTGGTGTGAAATCTTGGACTCGGCTAGAGTGAAACACAGAAGGTTTTGTGCATCACTAACTTTATGGAAAGGCTTGTAGATTTCATATCCCTTTCATTTTTTTAGGGCTTGTCTACACTTAAAATACTACAGCAGCACCCATGTAGTGCTTCAGTGTAGACACTACTTATGCCGACGGGGAGAGATTCTCCCGTTGGCATAGGTAATCCACCTCCCCAAGAGGTGGTAGTTAGGTTGAGAGAAGATCTCTTCCATCCACCTCGTGCTGACTACGCAGGGGGTTAGGTGAAAAATCCGCACCCCAGAGGGCGATAGCTCTACCAATGTAAATTCCTAGTGTTAGACCAGTGTGTCTTATTTATTCACGCTGTGTCGTACTGGGGGTGGGGAGTACTAGATAACATGATGGAACTGGATCCCATGTGTTCCAAACAGTTGTTGATCTAGGCAATTAATTGAAGAAAAGTAGAGAAGCAATTTTATTTATTTATTTAGCAAATCTACCGATCATAGATCATGCGGAAACAGCAAATAGAATCACAACAGCATGGATTGTAATAAAATGTTTGCTGAAATATGAGATGGCTGGTTTTAGCAGATTGTAAGAAGAAGCTGCATCAACACAGTGTATGGGAGACTAGCAAAAGGATTAAGTTTCTTTTCTGCAGTGTCGGGTTAGTACGTTTCTCAGTTCCTTCTCTGTGGGTATATAAGACCTGATTCTCTTTAGTGTAAACCAAAAGCGACATCACTGCAGTCAAGCAAATTAAACTGGAGTAAGACTAGTGGGAAAGGAGAATCAGGGCTATAATAGACACATGATATTCTGGATCGTGAAGAGTCCAAAAATTCTTTATGAACCCTACAAACAGGATTCTCTTCAGCGGAATGCAGCTACCTCTGGAGTGGAAGATCAGCTGGTTAACAGAGCCTAGCAACGCATCTTAGAACTGGAAGAGAGGCTAAAATAGGGAAAGAACAAGTTAAAAATTACTTAAACAAGTTAGATGTTTTCGTCGCCAGGACCTGATGAAATACATCCTGGAATACTCAAGGAGCTGACTGAGGAGATATCTGAGCCATTAGTGATTATCTTTGAAAAGTTGTGGAAGATGGGAGAGATACCAGAGGGCTGGAAAAGCACAAATATAGTGCCCATGTATAAAAAGGGAAATAAGGACAACACGGGGTATTACAGACCAATCATCTTAACTTCAGTACCTGGAAAGATAATGGAGCAAATAATTAAACAATCAGTTTGTAAACATCTAGAAGATGATAACGTAAGTAACAGTCAGCATGGATTTCTCAAAAACAAATCATGTCAAACCAACCTAATAGCTTTCTTTGACAGGGTACCCAGCTTTATGGGTGTCGAGGGGTGGGGGGGAGCGGTAGATGTGGTATATCTTGACTTTAATAAGGCTTTTGATACTGGTTCACATGACCTTCTCATACACAAACTGGGGAAATACAACCTAGATGGAGCTACTATAAGGTGGGTGCATAAGTGGTTGGAAAACTGTTTCCCAAAGAATAGTTATCAGTGGTTCACAGCCAGCTGGAAGGGCGTATGGAGCAGGGATCAGTTCTGGGTCTGGTTCTGTTCAATATCTTCATCAATGCTTTAGATAATGGCATAGAGAGTACACTGATAAAGTTTGCAGATGATACCAAGCCGGGAGGGGTTACAAGTGCGTTGGAGGATAGGATTAAAACTCAGTGATCTGGAGAAATGGTCTGAAGAAAACAGGATGAAATTCAATAACGACAAATGCAAAGTACTCCATTTAGGAAGGAACAATCAGTTAAGACAAAATGGGAAATGGCTGTCTAGGAAGGAGTGCTGCAGGAAGGTATTGGGGGGTCATAGTGGAATATAAACTAAATATGAGTCGAGTTTAACACCACCGGGGGGGGGGGGGGAAAGGCAAGCCTAATTCTTGGATGTATTAGCAGGAGTGTTGTAAGCATAGGCGCCAACTCCGTGGGTGCTCCAGGGCTGGAGCACCCATGGAAAAAAATGGTGGGTGCTAAGCACCCACCAGCAGCCCCCCTATTAGTGCCGCCACCCCCAGTGTCTCCTGCCCACCGGCAGCCCCACCAATCAGCGTCTCCCCCTCTCTCCCAGTGCCTCCCACTGGCTGCAGATCAGCTGTTCCGCGGTGTGCAGGAGGCACTGTGGGGGAAGGGGAGAGGGCGGGAAGCGGGGATGGAAAGAGGTAGGGCGGAGGTGGGGGTTTGGGGGAAGGGGTGGGGGCAGGGTCTGAAGTGGAGTCGGGGTGGGGGCGCACTCCCTGCACATTAGAAAGTCGGCGCCTATGGTTGTAAGCAAGACATGAGAAGTACTTCTTCCATTCTACTATGTGCTGATTAGGTCTCAACTGGAGTACTGTGTCCAATTCTGGGCGCCACATTTCAGGAAAGATGTGGACAAATTGGAGAAAGTCCAGAAAAAAGCAACAAAAATGATTAAAAGTCTAGAAAACATGATGTATGAGAGAAGATTGAAAAAACTGGGTTTGTTTAGTCTGGAGAAGAGAAGACTGAGCAGGGACATAAGTTTTCAAGTACATAAAAGGTTGTTACGAGGAGGGAGAAACCTTATTCTCCTTAACCTCAGAGGACAGGACAAGAAGCAATGAGCTTAAATTGCAGAAAGGGAGGTTTAGGTTGGACATTAGGAAAAAACTTGCTGACTGTCAGGGTGGTTAAGCACTGGAATAAATTACCTAGGGAGGTTGTGGAATCTCCATCCCTGGAGATTTTAAAGAGCAGTTTAGACAGAAGCCTGCCAGGGATGGTCTAGGTAATATTTAGTCGTGCCGGAGAGTGGATTAGATGACCTCTCAAGGTCCCTTCCAGTCCTATAATTCTATGATTATCTATGATTATGAAGGTGCAGCTCTAGGTAGGTAGAGGGCAGTTGGGATGTATCCAGAACATTGGCTTTAGCGCTCCTGTCTCTTGCTGGAGACTGAAAAGTGGTGGCAGCATTTAAACCGTGCTTGAGGTAGGGCTTATAAAGATCCATGTGTGTAGCAACACTAGCTGGCATCAAACACTTAATTGGCGTTGATGGAAATCTTCTTCTGTGCATGTATTCTACTAGCCCTTTGTCTGTGTCTAAACATCCCAGGTATGACTGGTAGAAACATGCCCAATGTGTCTGGTTCTCCACTGAGTACAGGAGATCCTTTGTGGAACAGCAGCAACGCAGCACGGTGACTGGCCAACCAGCAGGCAAGGAGTTAACAGTGAACAATGTTACTGAACAGGTTTATATTTACTTCCTTGTGATCCTAAAGATGAGATAATTTAGAAATCCGACAACATTTGCCAGTAAAGAATGAGGCTTCCTTTTCATGCTTATGTGCATATCCTGCAAGACAGGAACAGCTGACTTATCTCAGCCTAGGCAGTGAATGGAAAGCAAAACTTTTATACTTTAAAAACTGGCAGGGCCAGATTCTTAGCTGGTGTGAATTGGTGTAATTTCATTGAAGACACTGGTACTATATTCACTTACATCAGCTGGATCTGGGCCTGAAGATGTTGCCTTAAAATACACTGCTCAAAAAGAACACTTAAGAACATAAAGCTGTCTTTTTAAATCCCCCAAATTGCTTTTTAAGCTGAGGTTTTTCATGGCTGCCCCCAAATAAATATATAATTTTGAAAAATACCAGGATCTCTGTGATTTACAAATCCTTTTGAATTAAGCCACGCAATAACCTAGTGAAGGAAAGAAGCAAAATCTTGTTTGGCTGTTGTTCATTTGTATTGCAGTAGGACCTACCAGCCCTAGCCACGATCAAGACCCCATTGTGCTAGGTGCAGCACAAACAGAGTACAGAAAGAGGGTCCCTGCCCCAAGGAATTTACAATCCAACTGTTCTTGTGTTCTTCCAATCCTGGGAATATTTTCACCAGTTAGAAGCACTTTAAGTGCTTTATTTGTGCTCTGAGCACCCAAGCTGGCTTGCTTCTTGAAAGCTGTGGAGTCTGATGTCACATACACTGGTGTAAATATAGAGTAACCCCGATGAAGTCAGAGTTACAGTTGCATGGTGCGCTGCAGCCCTCTTGCATCACCCATGTGACTAACCGTTGGGCTAGACCCTGAGCTGTGGCTGAGGAGAAAGAGGTGGATAGGGTTGCAAAAGTGGCTTCAAGCCACCTGTGTGCTCACCCAATTCAGTGTAGTACAGCCCCGGTGCCCAAATCCCTTTTATTCTGTTCTGGCTCTTACTAGGTTGTAAAGAGCATATATCTGAGTGCTTCATGCCAGCAGCCTCTGGCCCCAGTGGACCATCCTGGCAACCCGAGATCAAGTTTTCTCCTTTTTTTAAACAAAGGTTTTAATACTTAACTTGAGTGAGGATAGAAAGAGATTTGATGTCTTATAACAGGAGTCAAAGTATTTTTTTACGTGGTTGAAGCAAGGTTTGTTTTATTCTTTTAGTAGTAAAAATTCTATTTTTTTTTAAAATAATATGCCAATGGTTTTGTTTTGTTTAGTAGCATGGGGGAATCTGTGTCTCTTGTGGGATCTAAGGCTTTTGCAGGTGGGAGCGAGATAAAAGCGCAAGAAATAATGCGGGAGCAGGTGGGAGTGGGATTAAAAAAACAGTCAAGCGCAGAGCTCTAGTCAAATCCTGCGATGGCCAGGTAAGCCAGTGCTTTGCACTAGTAGTGCAACACAGAGCTGCTCTAATCCAGCCCATTGGGTTTCATTCAGTTGCACCTACATTGAAACCAATATGCCTGATTCTCTGCTGCCCAGCATCTTGCATAGTTATTTACACCTGGACCAAGTAGGTGCAGCCCACTTTCCTAATCAGAAGAATAATGTTTTACACCCACTGTACCTAGATGTGAATGACCTACTCAAAGGGCAGGGGAAATGGAGAATCAAGGCTGTGGAACTTAAAAACAGCCAGGAAATAAATACAATTTCCCATGTTAATGGCACTTGCAGGTAATTTGGTTTGAGGCAAAGTTCTCCGTTTTTAGAGCCTTAAAAAAACCAACTGGAAAGTACATAATAATTAAAACAGAACATCCCAACTCCTGCAAACCTTACTCAAATGAGTAGTTTTTACTAGGGTGGCTACTTATATGAGCAAAGTTTAAAGGATCAGGGCCTTTTAAGCATAAAAAAAATACACAAAGCAATGGCCAGTCCCATTCTAGATATGCATTGTACTGAATTGAGTAGGCTTGGTGTCTGTGTATCCATTGCTGGACCGACTCAGAAATACTCAACTGTGTGCTGTAGGTGATCTGTGGCTAGCAACTAAAGCAGATTCTTAAGGGATTAAGATCCTATGCTTTTTGATGCTGTTCTATTGCTGCTGCCGCTGTGAAGTTGTGAGTGGCCGTGGCTTGCAGCAAAGTAACAATAGTGAAGACCACAGATACTTTGTCTTATTCATTCAGTTTAATCCATTTATGTGTGTCATGCAGGCTGAGAAGTACACATGGGGTCTCCCTGCTTGCCAATCAGAGAGGACCATGTCTCTCTCACTAAGTCCAGTTCTGCTCGGCAATCCTACTCCTCTTTCCAGCAATGTATCTCCCTATTGTACCATTCCCGATCCTGCATTCCTTGCACGCTCAGAACTCCCACTGACTTCAGCGGGAATGAAGGTTGTACACGCTTTAGCATGTGGCTTCTTTAACATTCTAGGAATAAACTAATTTTGATGAAGTAGGTGGCTTTAAAAAATAGAAAGCCTTTCAGTAGTGAAGGGTCAGCTAAAGCCAACTAGCCATGTGCGTGGCTGGCCAGATTCCATTTGCTGTGATCTATGATGATGGTATATGAAGGCTCTCGAAGGACATGGTGGAAAGGTGCTAGTGGAAAAGCTGTTGGTATGACGAATGGCTCAGTGCTGGAATTTGAACTGTCAGCTTCAAAACTATCAACACTACTTCATTGATTCCTTTGCTTACAATGCTGAACCACCGTAGGTCCTCTTGTTTTAATTTCTCCTCCTTTCCGACTTTACCAAAAAAATAAATCGTAATTCCACAGTCTGAGCTGGCTCCAGCGAGGTGCCGAAAACCCTCCCTTCCCCCGGACATCAGTGATGCTTGAGTGTGCTCAGCGCCATGCGGGACTGAACTCACTAACCTTTTACAAAAAGGGGCTGATTCAGGAAAGAACTTGGGCGTATGCCGAACTCCCACACTAGGACTTATGTGCATGCCTAAACTTAAGCACTTGCTTATGTGCATTCCTGCATCAGGATTGTCCACTGGGTTTTGCGCTAGTGTAGCTCCATTAGTTTCATTGGAGAAACACCTAGTTTCCACCAGAGTAAGTGAGATTACTATCTATATTGCAGGCAAGGCTTTTAAGCTCAAGTTTAATCCGTGCCATAAGCAAGCTATAGTTGTATTTGATTGTTCAACCACTGACCGTGTGTGCCCACACCGGTGATGCAAAATGGGCCCTTCAGTTGGTTCAGCATTGCATGCACTTCGAGGCACAGTTTAATCTTGTCCATGTCTGTTATATAACTTCCTGGAACCTTGAAAATCATATTGAATAACGCTTAGAACTGTACATCGTCAAAGCACAGTACAAAGAGTAACTGACCAATTCTCACCTCTCTCTAATAAGTGACCTAGTTTTTCAGAGGTGTGAAGTACCTGCTGCTCCCATTGACTTCACTAATAGGACTTGTTGGTGCTATTCAGCTCCTCTTAAAATCAAGGACTCTTTCCATCGATTACCATGGGCTTTGGATCAAGGTCTTACTGAGGTCTCTGAACATGTCTGACTCTCTAAGCAGCTTGACAACATGCTAAGATCATGTGTAGTATCTCTGAATGATGGCACTTCTAGGGCATATGCAAACACAAAACTCCATGTCTTTTGTCCTTGGAAAAGGTCTATGAAGTGTTTATGATGGGTTTCCCTCCCTCCCTGCCCACCCGATTTCTGAGCTCAGTTCAGCCATGTCGACATTAGCGTCCCAGAGAAGCATTCAGCATGTAGCCAGCACATTTCACGGCTTCCTGTGTTTGTGTGGGCAGCCTGCCAGAAAGCAAGGGCATTCTCTCCTGGCACTGGAGCTGTCGCTGGTGTTGCGGAAGAAAATGGAAATCTTGGTGCCATTCATCCCTGGGGTTAGTGAGACACTTTCCGGAGTGTCTTGATTATTTAATACCCTTTGTTTGCTGCCAGAGCTTTAAATCAAGCCCTCGGAGTGTAGTTTCCCCACCATATATCCTTGGTGTCTCAGTGCAAGACACCAGTCCCTGGAAGGGAGCAGAAGTGATCTCCTTGGGTCCTCTTTGTCTGCGGAAGGAAATGGCTCTCCTTCCTCCCCGAATCATATTGTCCCCAAGTACTTAGCCAGGGATATTTAGCTGTGGGATATAAATGGCTCCCATGACTGTAGTATCTGAGCACCTCCCACTCTTTAATATATTGATCCTCACCGCACCCTTATGAGGCAGGGCAGTGCTGTTATCACCATTATATAGGTGAGGACCTGAGGCACAGAGTGGTCAAGTGTCTTGCCTAAATCACACGGAAAGTCTGTGGCAGAACAGGGAGTTGAACCTAGGTCTCCTGAGTCTACTAACCACAGGACCATCCTTCCTTTACAGGAGAGTTAGGTTCTGTTCCGCACCTCTAGTGCACTGTCCTCGGGCAAATCGTTTTTAATCTACCCTGTTCCTAAATTGCCTGGCCGTAAAATGGAGATAATAATACTCCTTCCATCACAGGGCTTTTGTGAGAATAAATTCATTGAGGCTGATGTGGTGTTTAGATACTACCTCAGTAGATCTGCTACCCCAGAGAAGTGTGGTCAGTAGACTGGGGCTCAGTTTTCATTCGTGGCTGTGCTATGGATTCCCTGTCTGACTTCGGGCAAGTCCCTTAATCCCGCTGGGCATCAGTGTCCCCCATCATTAAAGTGGGGCTAACAATCCTTGCGCCCTTTTATCAGAACACAGAGATATCTGGATGAAATGTGCTATGTATTATCTGTGTTCTGTTCCTGGCATTGCCACGGATTGCCTAGATGGCCTCGCGTGAGTCACAGGCCGTAGTTTTCAAAAGCAGCTCCCGATTTTGGGTGCCTGAATTTTTCGCATGCTCTGCTTGAGACTCCCTTGGTCAAAATGCCGAGCGCTTACAACTCTTGCTGAAGTTAGTGGGAGCTGTGGGGCTGAGTGCCTCTGACAAGCAGTCCCTAGGGATTCTCCAGTCGGGCACTCAAAAATGGGTGCAACCCAAATGCCTACTCGCTTCTGGGCCTCTCCTTGTTTACCCATCTGTAAAATGGAGAGCACAATCTCCATAGGGATGTTAGGAGGCTTTTCATTCATATTTGTAAAGCAAAGCATCTTGGGATGGATGGCAATGGACAGTGTGACGATTGCTAGACTAGGTTTCCTGCCCTCCCTAGAGTTTCAAAACCTCTCAGTAGGTAAAGTTGCCATGGACCCTGATAGTTCCCAATAGTGTCTAGAATGGTTGGGTGTTTGGTATGGCCACTTCTGAGACATGTGTTGCCTCCTTGGCCTGTAACCTTCCATTCTGATAGACCACTGGGATATGTACAGTAGTGGGTCAAAGCATGTTCTTTTCTCTTCGTAACTTGTAGTCCACGCTGTGTTAATGTACTGTACGTGTCTATTGGGTCGTGCTTGCGTGTTCCACAGTTCCACCCAGGCTTGTTGGTTAATCACGTATGGCATATTTTTGGTATGTTTCTTCATATACCAAAAGCAAACTGATACTTTGAGACTGAATGGTGTTAGTTTTAGGTCAAGAGGAGAACAAAAAATAGTCTTGATGAAAGAGCAGAATCTGTGTGTCTTCTATAGTAATCTGTGATGGGATGAGCACGCAGCGTAGTTGTCCATCTCAGCAGACAGCAGAATACTTAATAGCATTGCCAGGTGTCCGGTTTAAAATCCGGTCGAAAAGCTACCATCTGGTAGCTCTGGTCAGCACTGCTGACTGGGCCATTAAAAGTCTGGTTGGCGGGGGGCTGGCAGGCTCCCTACCCAGCTCCCTTGGGCTCACCGGAAACGGCAACGTGTCCCTTGGCTCCTAGGCGCAGGGGCGGCCACGCAGGGCTCTGTGCGCTGCCTCCACCCCGAGCCCTGACTCCATGGTTCCCAGCCAATGGGAGCTGCGGCCAATGGGAGGTGTGGGAACGGTGCCTGCGGGTGGAGATAGTGTGCAGAACCGCATGGCCACACCTCCGCCTAGGAGCCGAGGGACATGTTGCCACTTCTGGGGAGCTTCCCGAGGTGAGCGCTGCCAGGTGCCTGCATCCTGAACCCCCTGCCCCAGCTCGGGAATCCCCTCCCACACGAACCCCTTGACCCCAGCCTGGAGCCACCTTCTGCACCCCAAATCCTACATTCCTGGCCCCACCCCAGAGCCCACACCCCCAGCCCAGAGCCCGTACTCCCTCCCATGAGCGATTGAGTGAGGGTGGAGGAGAGCGAGCAACAGAGGGAGGGGGGATGGAGTGACCAGGGGGTGGGGCCTCAGGGAAGGGGTGGGGCAGGGACCGGGACAAGGGTGTTTGATTTTGTGCAGTTAGAACGTTGGCAACCCTAATACTTAGAGATTTAAAGATGCAGCATGCAAGAACAGAGTCCTACGAGCAAAATACACCACATTTTTACCTTCAGCATTTAACAAATGATTTTTCTCTCATTTACTTTAATGTAAATCTGGATTAACTCCGCTACAGTTGATATTGCAAACACGAGAAGAATCATGCCTGTCTTTTGGTAATGATCTATTGATCAGCATCTCTGTCATGAAGTGTTTTTCCTTGTTTTGCAAGAAAGAATGAAAAAAAAAAAAAAAAAAAACCTCACCCATCTGACTCATGGCAGTGTCTTTTTTAAAGTGTGCTGGACAAGACGCAGTTGCGAACAGTCTGACCTGTTTGACCTCCCCAGTCAATTAGAAAGGTACGTGGTGATCAGCCCAATCTGAACAGACTAGGGAATTGAACTGTAGCTCACTTAAAAAGGTTGCTGTTGTAAGATACAAAATGAGATGCCACCAAGAGGGACTATTGATCTAGGGGGAGGAGGGTGTTGATGAAGGACGACTGTGTTAATAAAGGATGATGGCTGGCCTGAGAAATTGCTTGCAATATTTGAGCTTTTCCTCAGCGTGCTGTCAGCAAGATACGGAAGAAGGGAAGAGAAAGTGGGTCAGTTAACAAACGCACTGATCTTGTGAGATAGCAAACAACTTTCGGTATCTGATGTTAACTGAGAGCAACTACTGCTGAGGCCATATTGTTCCTTAATTGCCAAGTGCCTCTTGTCTTTAATGAGGATTGACACCCCCCAACTCTTCACCCCCAGCACACAAACAGGTTTCAGGGAGTCACCATCACCCCTCTTTTCCTTATGGTGAGATGGGGGTGGGGGAGGCAGGTCTTGTACTTTTTGGACTCAAAACTCTTCTGTTGTAACATAGTCACTTATGGAAACGGCTGAGACCCACTGACCTAAGTTATAAGCTCTTCAGGGCAGAGATAGTGTTTGTACATCATCTAGTACAATGGGGGCCCCGATCCGTGACACTGGGACTTCTAGGCGCTACTGAAGAAATAATAAGACCACTTTGGAATTTCAGCAAGTGCAAACTGCAGCTTTCCACACTCATAGCAGAGTTCATCCCCCACAGCCATGTTACACCCGTGTTCTGGGTGTTCATGGAGCCTGATCCCATTCAGATCTATGGGAGTCTTTCCACGGATTTCAGCGGGTATCAAATGAGGCTCATAAAGCCCCATATTGCATGGATCGCCATATCTTTTTTTCAGTCAGCCTTAGCCGGAAGTGCCTCCATTAAAATCAGTGGGGATGCTCTCAATTTCCACTGGTGTAGCTCACATCTGCACTGTGCCCCTTCTATGCCATCTACACAAATACTCATCTGAAGGCACAATCTGGCCCTATGTGAAAGCAAAAAACCCCAAACCAGAGCAGCATTTTTCATCGGCATTAGGCTTTCCTCCTGAGAAGAGACGTTCCCTTTCTGAGCCAATTACAAATCTTCCAGATACTCAACTGGTGTAAACAGACAACTCGGTTGCTGTCAAAGGAGCTGTGCCAGGTTACACCTGAGGAACTGGTTCATTTATGCCTAGTCACTTTAATGCCTGATAGAAAGCAGCATTTAAAGTGTGCATAATTGATCTGCTTTTTAGAAGCAGCCTTTTTATGAGTCCCACTTAAGTGTATAATTTGTTCCGTTTGGTTGGCCATTCGGTGTAGCCCTTTCTATGTAACAAACTAAAGAACACTGAGAGCTAAACTGTATGTTATGGACGGTATAATGCAAGCAGAAAGCCCAGCATGTGTCAGACCTGTGGCCTGAAACGTCACTTGCCTTAGTTTATTTGAACCTTTTTGTTTTCCATTAGCCTTGACCTGAGAGGTCCCTGGAATTTTTCAGTCCTGATGAATCTAGAGACGGGTTCTGCCTTTTGGAAAAAGCAACAGAGAGTCCTGTGGCACCTTTAAGACTAACAGATGTATTGGAGCATAAGCTTTCGTGGGTGAATGCCCACTTCGTCGGATGCAGGCATTCAGGCAGTGGGCATTCACCCACGAAAGCTTATGCTCCAATACATCTGTTAGTCTTAAAGGTGCCACAGGACTCTCTGTTGCTTTTTACAGATCCAGACTGACACGGCTACCCCTCTGATACCCGTTCTGCCTTTTGTTACGTGTGGCTCACGTTTCCAGAAATTGCTGATCTCTCTGGAACAACAAGAGCTGTCTCATACACTAGTGTGTATATTACTAACTATTCCATCAAAGTTAATGGAGTTACACTAGCATCAGAGGAAATTCAGACTGAACATAATTTATTGGAACAGTTTCTACTACTTCTCTTATAAATATGCATGCAGGTGGTGGATTTTAAATCATGTCCTTTTCCAAATCATTGGAAGGTGATATGATGTCCTTTTTTTTTTTTATTGTTGCCTGTTCAAGCTCTCACTTTATGCTCATAGTGTGAAGTAGTCAGCAGGGTGGTTTATGTATTGGGTTTCTCCATCTGAGTCACTGAAGCCATAGCTTTGATTCCTGGTTGGGTTGCAACGTTCTTTGGAGGTAGATGGAGTCCCATGCAGCTGCAATGTGTGTGTCATTTGAAACGCGTCATTTTTAAAACAAAGCATCAGTCCATCCGAAGTAGCACATTTGAAATTTTGTCGTGTGTACTTCTCTAGGGTGACCAGATGTCCCGATTTTATAGGGACAGTCCCGATTTTGGGGTCTTTTTCTTATATACACTATTACCCCCCCACCCCCTGTCCCGATTTTTCACAGTTGCTGTCTGGTCACCCTAGTACTTCCCTGTAGCTAAGAGTCTGCATGGTTAAATACAAGCAAGTAGGCTGCCCTGGTGCAAGCAGGCTGCATGTGTATTGCTTAGCAACCTGATCTGCGAGCCCAACTAAAGTGCTTTATCTTGTAACCCTGAGTCAGGCAAATAATTCTTACTTGTGTGAATCCCACAGAGGTCCGTGGGTTTGCTCATGAGAGGCTTGCAAGACTGGGCTCAGTTTGCATGCAAATGTTCAGTGCTGAAGAAAACACAGACCTACAACCCCCAAAAGCCCATAACTCCATGCTCAAAAATACAGGTGCATCATTTTGGGCTCACCCATCTGGAAGCTGCTTTGGAAAACATGAGCAGCATGTTCCATGAGTGTAGGAATTTGCACCAGTGAGCTTTGCCAAAATGTACTCCCTCCCCCCAGTGTAGCACAACCTGCTGTGCACCGGGCTGCTGCCCTCCACCCCAGAGATGGCTGCATTTCCATGAGGCTGTGTGCACTGTAGTTTGTAGAACAAAACTAGAATGTTATAGGTACCCGGCTGGAAAGAGAGAAATTATTGACAGGGAAGGTAATTAACCACTAGAACAATTTACAAGGGTTGTGGTGGATTCACCATCCCGGGCCATTTTAAAATCAAGATTGGATGTTTTTCTAAAAGATCTGCTCTAGGAAACTTTCAGGGACGTTCTATGGCCTGTGTTACACAGGAGGTCAGTCTAGATGAGTGCACTGGTCCCTTCGGGCTTTGGAGTCTGCAGTATTGTTATACTTTTCATTGTTTGACTTTCTTTCAAGCCAATCCTGCAGGTTATATAAATATACATACGTGTGGTAAGATTTTAAAGTTAGCACCATTTCTCCATTCATTGCTGCTGTTTTGAATGCTGCCCCAACCCTGGCCCCCAAAGCTTGTGAAAATAAGATTTACAATAATATTTTTAACAGTTCCGTAGTATTCAAAACTCCAGCATCCTGGCAGGTCGCCCGGAAACTTGCGGAAAGTTAATGCTGTTGACTCTTTAAAAGGGGAGAGTTTTTTCCGCTTGACTCCTATTGCTTGTTAAGCTCTCCAGGCCCAATATGTTGCTCCCTGCTGCTTGAAAAACAAGGAAAGTCCCAATTTTAGCAAGATTAGTTAGGGTGGTTTTCTAACTAAGCCACATTTTGCGGGGGGACGGACCAGTGATTTGTATGTTGGTTAATTACACCGTCTCAGCGTATACACGGGCTAAGGTCAGCATGGAAAAAGAGGGTGAAGCTCCTCATGGAAATCTGTGGTCTGCATTCAGTGGTACAGTAAATAATTATTTGTAGTTTGAGGCCTCTATGTACTTGGTGCATGCTCCATCCCCACCCTCCAAGAAGAGATAGTCCCAGCCCTGAAGAGCTGATGATCTAAATAAACAAGGGTGAGTGGGAAAGTGTTGGTAAGAGAGATGCAAGTGGCACGCTATTGCAACACGCACTAGTTTGATGTTCAGTAGGGCCCTGATCCTGGAGTATACGGAGTGCCACCTTCTCCCATAGGCCTCAGTGGAAATTGATGGTGCTTGTCCCCTCGTAGGAGACATCCAGCCCCTTGCAAAGTCAAGCACTGGGCGTGCAAAATGGTCAAGATTGTGATGTCAGCTACAGTGCAAATCCATTGTTGCTGCATCTAAGCCATTGTACCACCATTGTGAAGTTACTTCTGGTTTACACTCAGAGCTGAATCAGACCCTCACATATTACACTAGGGGCTGAAGGATGGTGGTTTACGACAACAGGGTCGCTGAAAAGCTGACCTTTCCCTGAGCTGAAGGAGGGCAGAGTTCACGCTGCTGTTGCTTTGGCAGGAGGCATTTCTCCAAGGCTGGGTTACAGGCCAGTAGTTTGTCAGGTGTGCTGTAAGAGATTTACAGTGCAGGAAGCATTCACTGGCCGTCAGAACGGTGGAGTGGGAGTCAGGAAACCGGGGTCTATTCCAAATGCTCACTGACTTTGTGTAACCTGCCAGCACTTGAAAGCTCTAACAAGGGACTCTGGTGAGAAGTCTAGGGAAATGCTGTTATATTTCACTGAGATACATTGGAATAGGAGAGAGATGTAAAAGGCCACTGTAAAATAGCAATATTGTGTTAAAAAACAGGGATCGGGCGCTCCTCAACTGGGACAGCTAATTTGTCTTGCTGGGAATCTAGCAAAAAAGCAGAATTAGCAATCCAATTCTAAGGGCATCCATTTTCATAGTTAAAAAATGTTGATATAGAAAACACGAAACCCATATATGTTTGCATTGCTATTTACTCCATTGCACGTGGATGCTGGCTTGTTATTGTAGGGTTGCTTGTGAGAAATAAACTGTGGGAGCTTGATGGTTTGTATTAGAGGAAAGACTATATAAAACATGTATGTAATTTCTCAAAGTGAAAGGTCACAGGATCGCATTTTCAGGCATGCATCTGTATGAGTGACTTGCATGCGCAGGTGTTGTACAAATTGCGTATTTTCATGGGCAGGTGTCCAGGTGTGTGTCTAGCTGCCCATTCAGACAGATGATAATGCTGTACATGCAATTGTGGTACTTGTGTGCACCAACTAGGTGCACACCTTCATTTCTGAAAGTGTGACATGGACTTTGCAAACAAAAGCAAAAAAGAAGTCGGTCAGTTTTTGCCCCTTTCCAGCTAAGAAGTGAATCCGAATCCCATTGAAGTCAGTTTGAGTCTTTCCATTGAATTCAATGGGAATTGGAGCAGGCCCTAAGGCAGGTCCATTTATCTGAGACCAGTTCATTATTCTCTGGTAGAGATATTAAGCTTTTCCATGTCCCTCACTTACGTCTGTCTTGAAAGGTTATAGAACATGCGGTCCTCGGTGGCTTTATAATCTCAGATTAAACAGGGCTGTTGCTCAGATAGGAAGCAACAACAGCAAAGGAATAACACATGTAGTGACCCATGTAAATTTCAGAGTATTTTGCTGGTTTCTTATCTGTCTCCCTTCCTGCTTGTTTCTCTCCAAATAGGTTGGGTAAATATCCTAGTGCTTGCCAGCATGAAGGTCCAAAGACTCAGATGTTTTTGAATTATTTTTAGGCCAGATCTTGAAGTCACTCCTGTATCTTTCATGGTTCTTTTAGGAATTGTGATTTTTATAGCTTTTTTTAATCAACTTGATGCTCTGGGAGCTTTCAAAGCTCCTTTGTGTTACTGGTGGAGCATCTTTCCTAATAGATGATGCGTAAGGATCCAAAATAATTGTCTGTTGCCCGACACTCAAACCTCCCATTGACTTTAATGGAAGTGTTACCTGTGCAAGGACTGCAGGATCAGATCCCTGGAAAAAAACCTCTTCTGTATATTTAGTGAGATGCTGATTAAATGGAAGTCTCTCTTGCATATTTTATCAAGCTATCAAGGGCTAAAGCCTCTGGCCAAGATTTTTTTAAATTAAGAAATAGGTACCTCAGGTTATGTCCCTAAATCCAGCAGCTCCCAGTGAAGTTTGGGTACATATCAGTTGACTTCAGTGGGAGCTACCTGGGTGCTAAGTGCATCTAAAAATTAGGTGTGTAAATGGTGTCTATGGACTTAGAAGCATGGCTTTAGACACCTGTGTACCTGATCTACTTCCACTTGGTCTGTAGGAAGTTTGCCGTTGCCATAACAGGAGCAGAATTTTGCCCTATGGGTTCGGTCTTGCCCTCTGTAAAATTCTCAGGGCTTACTGCTGTGAACAGAGCTAGTCCTATGCATTTGTTCCAGCTCTGAGCGAATGCTACATGCTGGATTTAAAAAACATCAAGCTCTGTATTTGTCTGAGAGGGTTTGGGGACAACTGGAGATGGGTGGAGGGGAGAGATATTGGGAGAGGGAATCTGGGACTGCTTTTAAAACTGTGTGTTCTCTGGTACAATTTCCCTCCACATACAATCAGCTGCTCGTATTCTGGCTTCCCCCCCTAGGAGGAGGCAGCTGTAATAGGGGAGGATGGTCCAGTGGTTAAGCCAATAGGCTAGGACCTGGGAGACCCGAGTCCAGTTCCCTGCTCTGTCATAGAGTCCTTCCCAGTTATTTCGTCTGTGTCTCTCAGACACGTGTACCTCTCAGGGATGTTGTGAGGATAACTACATTCAATATGGTGAGGTGCTCTTATGTTACAATAGATAGGTAGTCTACACTCGGTGGAAGAGGGTTGCCTTGAGGCCTGTGGATGAGAAGTATGTTACAAAGTGGGTAGGTATCATTATGTCCATTTTACAGATGGGGAAATGGAGACACAACAAGGTGAGTAGCTAAAGTTTGTGTACAAAGTTGAGACTATACCTCTGGGGAGGGCAGAGGAGTCTAGACTGCTTGTCCGATTCCTATCAAAATAAATTGCCTGCATAAACAGGGCAAAAAAGGAAACCCGTTTGATAAAGAGCGATCCAATCAAATATTTGCATCGATAGCTGTGTTGGAGTACACCTGTAAATTGTCTGTATTATTATTGCAGGGTGGACACTTGTGAGTGGAGGTCGAGGTGTGAGTGTCCGTGACCGGTGGAATGGAGGCCTGATGTAAATGCAGACATGGGTAAGAAGTGGGTCCCACTGGAGCAATTGAGCCTCTCTCTAATACGTTACTGTGGCTTGGTGAACCTGACAAAACAGCCCAGAGCAGGAGAATCTGCAGAAATAGCTTTGATCAGCATTAAATTGGTTTGTTCTCTTGCCTTCCAGTCAAGAAAAGAGTCCCAAGTGAAACACTGCTCTTGGTGTCTTTGTGGTATTGTGGGCAAGTCACTTCAGCTGTGCCTCAGTTTATAATGCAAGCTCTTGGGGCAGGGAACTTTCTTGCTATATACCTGTACGACACCTAGCACAATGGAGCCCTGATGTCAGATGGGGCCTCGAGGCCCTATTGCAGTGGTTCCCAAACTTTAACAACCTGTGAACCCCTTTCACGAAAATGTCAAATCTCGTGAACCCGCTCCTAAAAATGAATATTTCCAGGGATTTTTCCCCTTTACCTGAGTATAAATTATAAAAGCAGTGCTCTTGGAAATATAAAATTTGTTTTTATGACATGCTTATTACACACTATTTATTATTAATTATTATTTATCATTACAATATTTTTATTACATTATGAAAATGGCAACACTCTTCCAAGATCTCTCTTTCGTAGCTTGTATCACTTTGAATAAGCCTGTTTATAAAACAAGGGTCCTATGTTTCATCAAGGAGTATCAGTTGTGAAACAGCATGAAGATATTTAAGAAGCCAACTCAGAGTTCCTCCTACACAAGCATTCAGGTCTTGAGCAGTCCAGGCAAACAACGCACATTACAACAAAGCTTAAACTTGTTCTTCATAATAATTTTAAAAACAACACTAGCTGCCTATTTCATTTTAAAAACAGCACAAAATATCCACCTCCATTTCTTATAAGGAGTCTTGAAGTTTAAATCTCCTCAGTGTGATAGATATACTTGCTTTGATCTGCTTAGCTCTTGGAAGTCCAGGGGCTTCGGGCTGCTGGCCCCGTGCTGGCCGGGGTCCCTAGGGACAGCTCTGTCCGCCATTAGGGAATTTTTTTTCCTGAGAACCCCCTGTAACATTTCACGAACCCCAGTTTGGGAACCACTGCCCTATTGTAATGCTAAAGATCTACTGGCACTAGAAAAGGTTCAGAAAAGGGCAACTAAAATGATTAAGGGTTTGGAACGGGTCCCATATGAGGAGAGGTTAAAGAGGCTAGGACTCTTCAGCTTGGAAAAGAGGAGACTAAGGGGGGATATGATAGAGGTATATAAAATCATGAGTGATGTGGAGAAAGTGGATAAGGAAAAGTTATTTACTTATTCCTATAATACAAGAAGTAGGGGTCATCAAATGAAATTAATAGGCAGCAGGTTTAAAACAAATAAAAGGAAGTTCTTCATGCAGCACACAGTCAACTTGTGGAACTCCTTACCTGAGGAGGTTGTGAAGGCTAGGACTATAACAGAGTTTAAAAGAGAACTGGATAAATTCATGGTGGTTAAGTCCATTAATGGCTATTAGCCGTGACGGGTAAGGGATGGTGTCCCTAGCCTCTGTCTGTCAGAGAATGGAGATGGATGGCAGGAGAGAGATCACTTGATCATTACCTGTTAGGTTCACTCCCTCTGGGGCACCTGGCATTGGCCACTGTCGGTAGACAGGATACTGGGCTAGATGGACCTTTGGTCTGACCCGGTACGGCCTTTCTTGTGTTCTTATATGTTCTAAAAAGTAATGAATTGGCTAGTGAATATGTGCATCACTGCCCTCTACTGGATGGAATCTGCTCAGTTGTGTGTCCTAAGTCTTATATTGCTAATGGAGGTCTGCCTTTCACTCAAGTAGTAGGAGTCTATAATTTTGGAGGTGGAGTATGATCCCAGTTTTATTCATGCTGTAGCCATGAAGTTCCAAGTGGCACAGTGAAGTTTTAGGCAGCCATGATTTTGTTACTCTGATACATTGCGTACTGACCATGTGTTTGGTGCTGTATGGGTGACATTTTAAAAAATGGTTAAGGGAGTTGGGCACCTGGTCCCACTCACTTTCAGGGGCATTAATCACCTAACTCCCTTCGTCTCCTTGGAAATCTCTACCTTCCATGTAGAGAAAAATCACAACATCTCCATTGAGGAGCTTGCAATCTAAAATGATTATAGGGAGCTGAGAAGTAGCTAGAACACTCAATATTCTTGTGGCACCAATGTGTGTATCTGTGTCTCTGGGCAGTCAATCACTCAACGGCTTCCCAGGAAAAGTGAGTTTTAAGGAGAGTATTGAATTAAGAGAGAGGAAGCAACCCTGAGCCATGCTGTGGGCTCCTTGGCTCAGGATAAAATACTTGTTTGAAGTCATTTATGGGCTTGTAACTCCAAAAACCCAAACAAACCAAGTACAGTAAAGCTCTTTTCAAAGAGCATGCTGTTTCAGTGAAAAAGATGGACAGAGCTCTTCGTAAATGATGTGTAAGTGGGACAATTTACCAGCAAATGCATCCAATAATAATCCTAACAGTAACAGGATTTCAGCCCCTTTTCTCCAGGGTTGTTTTATTTCTCCAAATCAAAACAGTTCACTGCAGATCAAGCATCTAAACCAGGTTTTGTCTTCTGCAAGTCACACACTCTAACTGACCTCGGGCTGTCCTTAGTGTTTCCCAGGAGGACTGGTTCTGAGTCATGCTCCCATATGTGACCTCTGGAATCATTCCCTTCACCTAGGGAGGTGGGTTATACCTGGCACAGATGAGGCTGAGCTCCACCCTTGTAAAGGGCTAGCTCACCAATGACAAAATGATCTAACTAGTGTGGGGGAGTAGAGGTCCTAGGACAGGAGTTCTCAAACTGGGGGTCGGAACCCCTCAGGGGATTGCAAGGTTATTACATGGGGGGGTCGCGAGCTGTCAGCCTCCATCCCAAACCCTGCTTTGCCTCCAGCATTTACAATGGTGTTAAATATATTAAAAAATGTTCTTAATTTATAAGGATGGGTCACACTCAGAGGCTTGCTATGTGAAAGGGGTCACCAGTACCAAAATTTGAGAACCACTGTCCTAGGAGATTATGATTGGCCTTTCATTTGTAAATCTTCACTGTATAATCCAGCTCAGGACAGAATTGGGAGTGATTGAAAATCATCAGGGCTGGTTGAAATTTGAAAAAATGTTTCATTTGTCTTTTCCTCTCATTTTGTCTTCTTCCCTCCCTTTCTCTCCTCCCCGCCCCATTTCCCCATTGGAAAAGGGAAATAAAGGGGAAGAAAACATCATCCCCCGCCCCTTTTTTGCTTTTTCTGTCTTTTTGTCTTTGCCTTTTGTTCCCACAGGAAAAATAGGGTTGGGGAGAAGGCATTAGCTTTTAAGTAAAAAATGTTAGTGTGTGTGTGGCGGGGGGCAGGGGGGGGAGAACTGAGACAAACATTTTAATTTTAAAAAAATTCAGACAAGTGAAAATGTTCATTCTTTGCTATATTAAAAAAAAGACAAAAAATTTTGACCAGCTGTAGTTGTGACTTTCTGATGATCTTTGTGTCTTAATTGGCCAGCTATTTGACTGCGTCCCCTTTTAACTGGAATCTTGGGGAGGGAAAGGTGTGGGCTAACCCTGGGATTAGCTCCTTAGAGCTGTGGTCCAAGTGTTAGTAGTCTCTTGGTCTATCCAAGGCCGTGATCAAGTGTCTTGATGTTTTTGGTCTTTTGGCCTCGGGATGAAAACCTTGCCTCTGCTTCTGGGACCTCGAAGTGAAAAAATCCTCTTCAGTGTGCAAACATGGCTGGGTTCCCTTTCACGGTGGCCTTCAGCACTCCGCTGGGTGTTCCGTGCCTGCGGCTGCTTTGATCTGTCTGCCTGGGTCTGTGCACACCTCTCGCGTATATGAACTTTATTGTAACATAGGTGCGCTGTCCACACAAAGGCCGTTAGAACTGCCAGGCTGCAGTGGACAAGAACACCATGTGAGCATAACTCTGGTCTCAGCGGCCCAGTTGTTTGGGCGAGATGGGTACAGGATGTGCAGTATATATTACTGCCTCGCTGAGATGTTACTTTCACTGCCCCATTTACTTCCCTCTGAGAGTCGCTGGACTAAAGGCATTTAGGTAAGGATGCACTGAAACTGCAGAGAGGGGAAGGGAAGATTAATGTTTAATCTATAGTGTGTGGGTGGTTTTTAGTCTACAGCAGGCGGGGTTTTAAAGAATAACTAGAAAACACATTGCTTCTTACCCAGGGTCTGAGCATTGTGATCAGATCCCAGCAGTGCTGTTTAACACAGCCACATCTCCAAAATCTTGACCTGGATTTCCTTTCAATTTAAAAGAAACAACCACCCCAGATCCTTTACAAGGAAGATCGTTAGCACAAATGAGGTCTTTGCAATGTGATCAATAACTCAGATTTCACCATAACCCCATTTTCCTTGGGTAGGTGCTTCAAAGAAGTAGCATGGCCCCGTAAATAGAGCAGAGGACGTGAGGCCAGAAGATCTGGTTTCTCTTTTGGCTTTGCTATGTACGTACTGTGTGACCTTGGGCATATTACTTAATGTTCGTGCCCCATTTAGCTCCATGCTAATGATATGTGAAGAATGGATATTTGCATAGACGGCACAATAAAAATATGACGTATCATTAGTTATTAACCTTTCAGAGGCATTTCAAAGAAGACAGTGTGGCCTAGCAGCTAGAGCAGGGCTTGGGGGGCTTGCACTGGAAATGCACTTGTGTAACTCAGGGCAGAAATTTCTATATCCAGTTCTTGCCCCGGAGAGGTCACTCAGGCCCTGATTCATCATTGCCCTACGACCCCTCCGCACCAGGTAGCGTAACCCACAGACTTCTACTGCAGCATTTTATTTTGTTTGTTTGTTTTCAAGCCCAAAGAGGGGGAGAGAAGCAGCGGGGAGGGCACATGACCATAAGAACAGCCATACTGGGTCAGACCAAAGGTCCATCTAGCCCAGTATCCTGTCTCCCGACAGTGGCCAGTGCCAAGTGCCCCAGAGGGAATGAACAGAACAAGTAATCATCAAGTGATCCACCCCCTGTTGCCCATTCCCAGCTTCTGGCAAACAGAGTGCTAGCAATCTGGTTCCATTTTGGTTTAGGTGGAGCCCATCCTTCCTGTATAGGCTCACCCTTTCCCAAAAGTTTCTCCAGTTCCTAATAAATCTAAACCCCTCCTCCCAACACCATCATCTCATCCACACATTGAGATCCTGCAGTTCCGCCTGTCTAACTGGCCCTGTGCATGGAACCAGAAGCGTTTCAGAGAGTGCTACCATGGAGGTCCTGAACTCTTACCTAGCAGCCTAAACTGGCCTCCAGGTCCTCTCTCTCATCCTTCCCTATGTGATGGTACCTACATGTACCACGACCACCGGCTCCTCCCCAGCATTACACATACATCTATCTAGATGGCTCAAGAGATCCACAACCTTTGCATCAGGCAGGCAAGTTACCATGCGGTTCTCCCGGTCATTGCATACCTAGCTGTCTGTGGTTTCTAATGATCGAATTGCCCATAACTATTACCCATCTCTTCCTAATAACTGGAGTTCCCTCCCCCGGAGAGAGATCCTCAGTATGAGAGGATACCACAACATCATCTGGAAGGAGGGTCCCAACTATGGGATCATTTCCCTCTGCTCCCGTTGGATGTTTTCGTTCCCTAAGGCTTTCATCCTCCTTAACAGCACAGCGGCTGTCAGACCGGGAGTGGGACCGTTCTACTGTGTCCCGGAAAGTCTCCTCTATGTACCTCTGTCTCCTGTAGTTCCTCCAGTTCAGCCACTCTGGTCTCCAAAGCCCGTACATGGTCTCTGAGAGCCAGGTAATCATACATGCTGCATTGAATGCAATAAACTGCCCCCACTCTGTTGCTGGACTTCTGCCTGCATTCTCTTATTACTCCTGCAGCTTGTTCCTTTGTTGTTTGGTTTTTATCCGGGGGTGTTTTTGGTCTTAAGTTTAAAGAATGTTAAGTGTATCTAGCCCCCTCACAAAACTCCCATTAGCCGCTCCTGTTCACTAACTCCTCTGGTGGCTTAGGAGATAGCTTTTTAAAGCCCTGGTCTTCCTGAGTAGCCCTGCCCCCTGGTTAAGGGTTGATGGGTGCTAAAGGGCTTAGGGGTCAAAGCCTCATTAAGAAGCTCTCAGCCTTGCCTAGGTCTCAGCACGTGGTTCCCCAAACAGACAGACCACGTGGTATATTTCAGTCAAGTAACAACCACGTGCTCTCCCCCCCCCCCCCCCCAACAAACTTACCCCCAGGGTCACATAATCGCTCCTCCTTCACCTGGAGAACTCCTTTTCAAAAGTTCCCCCGCCCCCACATTAGCTGCACCTGTTCACTAGCTCCATGGATTTTAGTTTGACTTCTGTGTCACTGCACATGGGCAGGGGCAACTGAGTTAGAAGGTCCCAGAGACATCACAAGGAGGGGGAGTGATAGTTATTGAACATGCTTCATAGCTGTTTCTGAAGCTTTGAGGATAGATTTCTGTGGCAGGCAAGCAGTCTAGCACAGAGGTGGGCAAACTGTGGCCCGTGGGCCGCATCTGGCCTGCAAGATCATCCTGCTTGGCCCTTGAGCTCCTGGCCGGGGAGGCTAGCCCCCGGGCCCTCCCCCACTGCCCCCACCCTCCCCTGCAGCTCTCAGCCCGCCATGCTGCCAGCGCTCTGGGCAGCGGGGCTGTGAGCTCCTGCCGGGCAGCGCGGCTGCGAGAACCGCCGGCCTGCCCCGGTGCTTTAGACTGTGTGGCAGTGTGGCTGGCTCCGGCCAGGTGGCGGGGCTGCCAGTCCTGGTATTTTGAGTGGCATGGTAAGGGGGCGGGGAGCATTGGGGTTGGATAAGGGACAGGGGATCCTGGGGGGCTGTCAGGGGGCAGTTGGATAGGCGTGGGAGTCCCGGGGGGCCTGTTGGGGTGGGGATGTGGATAGGAATCGGGGCAGTCAGGGGACAGGGAGCAGGAGGGTTGGATGGGGGTGGGATCCTGGGGGGGCAGTCAGGGGCAGGGGGTCCCGGGAGGGGGCGGTCAGGGAACAAGGACCGGGGGGGGGGGGGGGTTGGATGGGTCGGGGGGGCTGAAGGGGGCAGTCAGGGGGCAGGAAGTGGGAGGGGGCTGGGGCCAGGCTGTTTGGTGAGGCACAGACTTCCCTACCTGGCTCTCCATACAGTTTCACAACCCTGATGTGGCCCTCAGGCCAGAAAGTTTGCCCCCCCTGGTCTAGCAGGTTCCACCCATTCACCACCTGAGCAGTCTGAGGCCTGGTCTACACTAACCCCCCAATTCGAACTAAGATACGCAACTTCAGCTACGTGACTAACGTAGCTGAAGTTCGAAGTACCTTAGTTCGAATTTACCTTGGTCCAGACGCGGCAGGCAGGCTCCCCCGTCGACTTCGCGGTACTCCTCTCGCCGAGCTGGAGTACCGCAGTCGACGGCGAGCACTTCTGGGTTCGACTTATCGCGTCCAGACAAGACGCGATAAGTCGAACCCAGAAGTTCGATTTGCTTGCCGCCGAACTACCGGGTAGTGTCGACCTACCCTTAGAGGGGGAGGTTACAGATATAGGGCTGGTCTTAGGGGTGGGCCCCCTGGTGACCACCCAGGGTGCCATGGTCCGGGGGGGAGGGGTGCCATACAGCAGCGCAGAGCTGGCAGGCGAACGCCACAAATTTGTAGAGGCAACACGTGTGGGGTGCCCAGATTTCTCTCTGCTTCCTTCCGGCGGAGGTATGGGGGAGCGGCAACACACAGATACTGCTCCCCCCGCACGTTTTCCCCCCCCCCCCCCGTTGGTTGTGAGGCGGGGGGAGAGAGGAACAAGTGCTCCATCCAGAGAGCTCACAGGGGGCCAGGGGTGATGGGGGGGGGGGGGTGAGCCCATGGGGGCCAGGGGAAATGAAGGCGTACCGTGCCCAACAGGGCCAGGGGCACCAAAATACAAGTTCGCCCAGGATGCCATTTTCCCTAAGGCTGGACCTGCTCAGCATAAAACCAAAAGGAGCCTCCTGTGAGGGCTGTCTCCATACCTTTTCTGCGTTGTATACAGGTAGCTGTTTCCTAACGCCCACTGGAAACCATGGAGAGAGTTGGCTTTTGGCTCAGGGACTGTAATTGCTGCTGACCATGAGGTGCTTTGCACTGTGGAGATTCTGAGGTGTTTGGTGGGGTACTGAGAGGCTGCCATTCTCCTTGGTTTCAGGAGAATCCAGGTGACACACACGCATCTTTTTTTTTAAGGCACGTGGTAGGACTGAGACCTCATCTGTGTGAGAAGATCAGAGAGGAGTGGGTCTGTCTATGCAGCCTAAAGTATAGAAGTGTGTGTTCTCAGCTGAAACCTTGCACTGAAATGTGCGTAACAGCATCAAAGTGGGGAAGTCCATAGAAAGAACACTGACCATCTTACTGCCTAATAGCTTTTGGTTATAGTGATTCATAAGTTTCCAAATACTATTTACAGTGGGGTTTGTGTGTAGGTAGGTACTAAATGTTTGTTTTTGTTTACTAAGAAATTGTATCTCTTTGAAGCTGATTAGGAACTGTCAGCCCCTCCAGTCAGGGTTTTGCATATCATAGCTTGGAGGTTGAACTCTGTGTAGTTCTGCCTTCCTGAAAAGGCAGAACTCTGGCCTTGTGCTTCAGCAGAGAGGTGAGCCAGGTGCAGAAAAAGGGAGCGTAACAGTTATTCATCATATTACCCTAATGTCCCCTTGCCACTTACGTGAAGGTGGCACAAAATGGGTGCAGGCAGGTAGAAATCCCTCCCTCTGCTACTGCCAGGGAATGCTCTTGGTGCAGGAGATCCTCTCAGTTGGCTCTGCCAGCTCCATGCCACTCTTGGGTGCAGGGGATGTTCCATGGTGGGCTGGCATATGGTCAGCTGGTAGAGGTGGGACTGGGGAGCACAACTGATGGATTTCATTCCCTTGCAAAGCTCCTTAGGGGCTGTAGAAGCAGGGTGGAATCTGAGGGTTACTCCAGTCCGTGCCGGGGGCTGCACCAGCCCCTGCGACAATGAATAAAGCAGGCACAAAATACCTCCCCTTGTCCCTGCATCGGAGCCCACAACAGTGCAGGCATGAATCTACCCCTTCATGTTTCTCTGCTTCGTTTTCCCCATTTTTAAACTCGAGGCCATGCCTACCTGTTGTTTGTAAAGGGCTTGTTGATCCTTCTGTGGCAGGAGCTATAAAAGTGCAGAGGATTTGTAGGATTTGTTCCACTTCTCCTGTAACTTTTCTTGCCCTGTTTGCAAATAACGATATTTATTTGTGTTAAGACAAGCACTTCCTGCCTCCCAGATCCTGCACTCCTGAGTCATCCCGCATGACTCGTGCACTCCAGACTCCCACTTACTTCAACCAGGAGTCCGGGAGACCCAAGCAATGCAAGAT
This sequence comes from Malaclemys terrapin pileata, assembly GCF_027887155.1. Taxonomy (NCBI): domain Eukaryota; kingdom Metazoa; phylum Chordata; order Testudines; family Emydidae; genus Malaclemys; species Malaclemys terrapin. The sequence goes on from NC_071506.1 coordinate 274,897,845, forward strand.
CAGCCCAGTAATACTGTATTTGGGACAGTGCAGCCGTTGCCTTGGCAACAGATTATGAACTTACAGACCCAGGACTGTGGCTTCACTGTAGCATTGAGCATTTGGGGAAGCAGGGCTGGGAGGGAGAAAGAACCCTTTATGAGAGCACAGAAGCCTTCAATGGTATCAGAGGGAGCGCAGGAAAATAACCAGCCAGCTATATTTCTGTGTAAACATTTTCTTCTTTCAGGTTTGCTTCACTGTCACATTCCTTCCTTAAGGGCCTGATCCTGCCTTCACCCCCCACTCAGAGCTCCCACAGAAGCCTGAAGGGCCTAACTTAAACCTACAAAAGATAAAGACTGATGCAAACTTGCCCATTAAGTCCTGATCCGGCAGGTTACTTAAGTAAGGGTGTAAATCCTATAGGATCCCTTAGTTTTCATAGAGTAGTCCTGAGTGCCATTTGAAGTCTTTCTTTCTGTGTTTCTAGTAGGGCTGTCGATTAATCGCAGTTAACTCACGCCATTAACTCAAAAAAATTAATCGTAATTAATTGCAGTTTTAATCACTCTGTTAAACAATAGAATCCCAATAGAAATGTATTAAATATTTTTGATGTTTGTCTACATTTTCAAATATATTGACTTCAATTACAACACAGAATTCAAAGTGTACAGTGCTGTGTCTGGTGCTCACTTTATATTATTATTTTTGATGACAAATGAAATAGTATTTTTCAATTCACCTCATACAAATACTGTACTGCAATCGCTTTATTGTGAAAGTGCAACTTACAAATGTAGATTTTTTTTGTTTTGTTACAGAACTGCACTCAAAAACAAAACAGTGTAAAACTTTAGAGCCTACAAGTCCACTCAGTCCTACTTGTTGTTCAGCAAATTGCTAAGACAAACAAGTTTGTTTACATTTACGGGAGATAATGCTGCCCGCATCTTTTTTACAGTGTCACCTGAAAGTGACAACAGACGTTCGCATGGCACTTTTCTAGCTGGCATTGGTATTTACATGCCAGATATGCTAAACATTCGTATGCCCCTTCATGCTTCATCCACCATTCCAGAGGACATGCTTCCATGCTGATGATGCTCACTTAAAAATATTAATTCAATTTGTGACTGAACTCCTAGAGGGAGAGTTGTATACCTACTCTCTATTTTACCTGCATTCTGCCATATATTTTATGTTATAGCAGTCTCGGATGATGACCCAACACATGTTGTTCATTTTAAGAACACTTTCACTGCAGATTTGACAAAACACAAAGAAGGTACCAATGTGAGATTTCTAAGGATAGATACATCACTCAATCCAAGGTTTAAGAATCTGAAGTGCCTTCCAAAATCTGAGAGGGATGAGGTCTGGAGCCATGCTTTCACAAGTTGTAAAAGAAAGCACTGTACATTTTGAATTCTGTGTTGTAATTGAAATCAATATATTTGAAAATGTAAAAACATCCAAAAATATTTAAATAAATGGTATTCTATTGTTTAACAGTGCAATTAATCCCACGATTAATCACAATTTTTGTAATCGTTTGACAGCCCTAGTTTCTAGATATGCCTCCAATCCTCATGGAGTGGTCCTCTGTATCCTAGCTTTGTGTGCCTCTGCGTAGCATTAATATGGGCAGGTGTTCGCTCTGTGCTGTTAATGTTTAACTGAGTTGGAGCCGTGAAGGCTGGGTTACCTTTCATTTCAATTCCTTGGAACTTTCACTCTGTGCAGAGGGATTCCAAATTGGGTTGCCCTGTGGTATAACTACTGCTTTTCATACAGAGATTCATTAATCTGACTGTCTCTAGGTCATTTTACAGATTTTTGAGGTGGGTGTGGGTGTATTGAAGTGGTGAATAGCTTCATCTCTCTAAATAAAAATACCTATCTCTTTTTATCTGTACATTTCAAAGTGCTTTACAAAGGAAGTCAAGTATCACTAATCCCCTTTTTACAGATGGGGAAACTGAGGAACAGGGTGGTGATGTAACTGTCAGGGTGGTTAAACACGGGAATAAATTGCCTAGGGAGGTTGTGGAATCTCCATCTCTGAAGATATTTAAGAGTAGGTTAGATAAATGTCTATCAGGGATGGTATAGACAGTATTTGGTCCTGCCATGAGGGCAGGGGACTGGACTCAATGACCTCTCGAGGTCCCTTCTAGTCCTAGAATCTATGAATCTAAAAACTTGCCCAAGGTCACCCAGCAGGCCAGTGGCAGAGCTGGGAATAGAACCCGATCTCCTGAGTCCCAGTCTAGTGCCACTAGGCCATCCCCATAATTAATAGTTACTAATTAATACTACTATTAATAATAAACTAGAGAAAAATAACTGAAGTAGCATCCATGTAAGTGAGAGCAATTGACCTTCTAATGGGAATAATACCTCAGCAGCTGAAGGCAGAATTGAACCTTGTATACAATTGTTGTTTTGAAATATTCAACAGTAAATTGAGCAGAAAGGGGCATCTTTAGCGAGTAGATGTAGCTGTGCAATGATATGTGTGGATTATTTCGCAACCCTGTATTGAATCAGATAGCCTAATGAATGTGACCTAATAATATCCATAGCAAAGTTGTAGCCAGCTATGCCCCTGGGGCTGGAGGAATTAGACTTGATGAGTGGAGCTACAATCACCTAAACCTGCATTAGTAGGGTGCTGAATGGGTCTTTTGGGCCCAGTGGATTATTAAAGAGTTTTTACTTCCTGTACCTGGGTTCAAGTTTATGTGCCCTGGTGTTCAAGTCCTGGTTTGTTTCAGCAAAAGTGTCTGCTGCACTTGCGTTGTCATCTCCCTGCTGAGATCAGTACAGCAGAGATTTTATTATTTTTCCCCCTGAATGTTTTCAAACCAAACGTCCGTACATGTGAGCATAATTTTGTGCCCACAGTAAATTGCTCCCACAGATTTGTGCCACCTATTGTATTCCTGGCGCTTTCCTGGCAATTCAGTTATTGGGGCGAGGGGTAAGGGGGTTTAATTTATGGGGGCAAAACTGCACCTTCAAAAATGGGGGGCATCTTCGGCTCCCACAGTGCCAATGGCAGGGATGAATATCTAGTCCTACAACCTTAGAAAAAGGGTCTTCTGCTGTGCAGCAGGAGGCACCTTTGTTCCTTTTACCGTGGCCCTATGTCTGCCGTGTAAGGGTTGTCTTAATGTGAGGGTGAGGAAATAGAAATGTTTGTGTGTGGGGAGAGGGGGGTGACTAGTTTTGTAAGCTGTATGGTGCAGTCAGTGTGTGTGCAAGGAAGAGTCAGGCTTCTGTGTTCAGGAAATGCGTCTTTTAAGGACAGAGGGCCACATTCTATGCTGCGCCTCTCGGGAGGCAGAGCACAAAAGACTCAGCCCAGAGAAGGTGAGGAGCAAAGCTGGCTTTATGCCTCCCTCCTCCTGGCTGCTCCAGGGATCATGTAAGTTAGAGCAGCTTCTGGGGTGGCTCTAACTTATTTAGGCTATGCAACTCTGTAGGGATTGATACTCTGGCCACTCCTCCCCTTGGCCTCAGCCCTAGGCCAAGAGCTGCTTTGGAGAGTGATGTAGAGCTGCCTATTTCAACCCTGAACCAGAGAGCAGCATGAAAGCACCTTGGTCCAGGGTTCTTAGGGGTCAGAGTTAAGGTTACATGTTTGCTGCAAGAGGGACGTGCGTTGAGAGACTGATGTATGCTGTGGAGTGGGAATGAGGAAGAGCTTCATTGTTGACTTTCCAAGGTTTTGAGATTATATAGGTGGAACAGGCATTTGCGGAATGGGGGGCGGGGCTGCACTTCTGGGCAACTGAGCCTTGTATCCATCTGGACAGATCCATCTCAATCCTCTTTTAGCTCTTCAAGGGTGTGGGAAGCTTACAGGAAGAAGTAAAGGGTGCAGGGCATAACCTAACCTAATTGGCCCAGGTTCTGGGTATTAAAAGAGGAGAAAAACAGTGGGGGCCTGGAATAGGGGAGGGAGGCTACTCTTCTGCTGGAGCCTTTATTTTAAAAGCCATTGGATAAACCCCACAGGGTTCATCTGATTTATTATTAGGCCCTGGTCAAGAGAAGGATAGTTGTTATACGCTATGTTAGGGCAGGCGCTGTGTGTGGTTAGGGGGGTGGAACGCACCTATAATAATAGTGTTTTTTAAAACATGTAATAAAACTTTCGTTACAGCACACAACTTCGAAAGTCTCTGCCTCAGGCATTTCTAAGACACCTGCCATCTTGTGCATTATGGTGTAAGCCTCCCCTCTTTTATGCTGAGGTAAATTAGGAGTACTGTAATTCCATTGCCTCCATTGGAGTTGTACTAGTCTTCTGTTTTCCCCTGAGGAAATTCAAATTCCTCTGTCTTATCAGACTGTCAAGATGGGAGCTTGCAAATTATTCTCCCACTCTGTTTTCAACACGGTTATACAAACTAATTGGGGACTGAAGTTCATAAAATTGAACATTTCTCAGTTACAGTAAGTCCAGTGCTTAAGTTGCAGTATGGTGCTGCACCGCTTTCTCTTTGTCCTTCAAACCACTGCAAAGGGATTTCCAATGCGTAGAAAGCATCAGAATGTGAATGGCCTGTCAGCTTGTTCTTCATTGAAATCCCTTTCATTATGTGTTTGTGTTTGTTTTGTTGAATTTTTTTTATTTTGTTTTTCCTGTAGTGGAAAAATTGTACGTGTAATTGGTTGCTTATCAGATTGGTGTTCATAAAATCGGGGCTCCACCATATTAAAATCCTCATCAAGCAAATGCTTAAGTGATTGCATAACTTTATGCTTTAATTCCCTTGAAGTCAATGACACTATTCATGGGCATAAATGTTTTACAGGATTGTTGCCTTGCTCTTCCATACAGTTAGATGTGGTGGTCACAATATCTTCTGTGCTACACTACACTATTTACTTTCAGATAAAAATCCACTTAAATGAGCTGAAAGAAGTTTTCTGTCTGAAGAAATTACTTTTAACCTTCAACACCTCTCTAGAGATGTGGCCTTAAATGTCATATTCCTGGATTATGGTGAAGATGCATTCAAGAGCCTGTAGTTCCTTAGTGTTTTCCTGTACAGCGATCCCAAGTTGCTTAGACCATCAATGAACAAACCTCAATGAACAAACACTCAAAGAGGCTTCAGAAACCCTGCATCACAATAGGGCCTCTCATTACCTGATCGCATACCGGTGGTCCATGTGACATTCCAAGCTACATTCTTCCCACTGTTACATCATTGTAATCCCATTGACCCCTTTTATGGGATTGCATGAAGGTGAATGTCAGCAGAATGTGACTCATGAGTCATAAGCAATGACACTGAAGAAGTGTGCTTTGACGGTAACCATAGTTTCAGCACAGTATGCAGCAATCTCCATGACTGGGTTTTTTAAGCTGAAATTTAACACTGCTCCTCCAGTGTGACTGGGTAAATGAGATTAATTGTGCAGTGCTGGCTTACGTTTAAATGGAGGATTCTCTATTTGTCAAATACTCGATGGACATTTATAAAATTCTCTATTGCTGCAGACAAGAGGACTTGCTGCTAGAAAGAATAGGAGGAAGGCTGGAGAATTGCACCAACACCAGGAAGAGGCAGCTCTGAGAAGAATGGACAGGCCTGTCACCAGAGCTGATCCAGAGAACAGAAGGGTGTGCTCTCTGCTGGGAGCTAAGATCTGGGATGTGGACCTGAAGCTGAAGAGGATTCTAGTGGGAGTGGGAAATAATCCACTGATTGTTCTTCACGTGGGAACAAATGATACTGTTAGATTGTTGCTAGAATGCATCAAGGGAGACTATGGTAGGCTGGGCAAGATGCTTAAAGAAATGGAGGCTCAGGTGATCTTCAGGAGAATTTTACCTGTCCCTAGAAGAGGAGAGCAAAGGCAAGAGGAGATTATGATGATCAACAAATGGCCCAGGTAATGGTGCTATAGGAGGGCTTTGGGATGTTTGACCATGGGAAGGCATTCACAGACAGACAGACTGTTCTCATGGGATGGACTCCAGTTCGGGATGGAGGTTGGCACAACTGATTGAGTTCTAAACTAGGAATTTGGAGGAGACTGTTGGGAGATGCTCATGTAATCTCCATGCCTGATTCTAATGTTGAGTGGGAGGAAAATCAAGTAAGGGAGGATACAGCAATGGAGAAAGGAACAACCGAGGGTAGGAGAACGAACTTTCAGGAGGAAATTGCCAATACTAATGATGCTAATAGTCGGGTAGGCAACACTGACAGTAGAATGACTGTGCCTATGGGGTGAGGAATCTGGGTGAAGCCAAGCAGAAACAGCTAAGATGTCTGTACACCAATGCAACAGCCTGGGTAACAAAATGAAGGAATTAGAACTACTGGTGCAGAAAGTGAAACCAGACATTATAGGGGTAACAGAAACATGGTGGAGTCCTGACTGGCGTATGGGTATTGAAGGGTATGTGCTGTTCAGGAAAGATGGAAGTAAAGGTGATAGAATAGCATTGTATATCGATGAGGTAGACTGCAAAGAAATCAGAAGCGATGGTATGGATAAAATGGAATCTGTTTGGGCCAAAATCACTTTGGGGAAGAAAGCTAACAGAGGCTCTACTGGGATAGTGTTGGAGTGTGCTACAGACCCTGAGGATATGGATAGAGACCTACTAGTGGAGTTCCTCGGGGATTGCTCTTGGGACCAATTTTATTTAACGTTTTCATTAATGATATTGGCACAAAAAGCGGTAGTGCTAATAAAATTTGCAGATGACACAAAGTTGGGAGGTATTGCCAGTATGGAAGAGGATCAGAATATCATACAAGAAGATCTGGACAATTTTGAAAACTGGAGTAATAGAAATGGAATGAAATGTAATAGTTCAAAGTGCAAGGGCATGCACTTAGGGGCTAACAAGAAGAATTTTTGCTATAAGATGAGGAAGTATCAGTTGGAAGTGACAGAGGAGGAGAAAGACCTGGGTTCTGGTTGATCACATTATGACTACAAGCCACCAAATTGATGTGTCCATGAAAAAAGGCTAATGCAATCCTAGGATGCATCAGGCGAGGCATTTCCAGCAGAGAGGGAAATGTTAGTACCTCTACACAAGGCATTGGTGAGATCTCCTCTGGAATACTGTGTGCAGTTCTGGTGTCTCATGTTTTAGAAAGATGGATTCACACTGGAACAGGTACAGAGAAGGGCTGCTAGGATGATCTGAGGACTGGAGAACCTACCTTACAAGAGGAAACTTAAGGAACGTGGCTTGTTTAGCCTAACCAAAAAAAGACTGAGGGAAGACATGGTTACTCTCTTTAAATATAACAAAGGGATAAATAGGAGAGAGAGAGAAGAGTGATTTAAGTTAAGAGCCTAGGTTGACACAAGATCAAATGACCAACAGGTTTAGACTTCAAATTAATCATTGTAACCATGAGATGAGTGATGTTCTGGAACAGCCTTCCAAGGGGAGCACTGGGGGCAAAACACCTAACTGGCTTCAAGTTGGTAACTTTATGGAGGGGATAGTATGATGTGAGACTGCCTACAATGGCATATAGCTGATCTGCGACTGCTAGCAGCAAATATCTCCAATGGCCGGTGATGAAACACTAGATGGGGAGGGTTCTGAGTTACTGCAGTAAATTTTTTCCCAGGTTTCTGGCTGGTGGGTCTTGCCATCGTGCTCAGGGTCTAACTCAGGGGTCGGCAATCTTTTAGAACTGGTGTGCAAAGTTTACTGTAATTTAAGGTTTCGTGTGCCAGTAATACATTTTAACGTTTGTAGAAGGTCTCTGTCTATATTATATAAATAAACTATTGTTGTATTTAAAGTAAATAAGGTTTTTAAAATATTTAAGAAGCTTCATTTAAAATAAAATTAAAATGCAGATCTTATCAATTTAGTGTGATCCTTGTCTGGGGTTCTAGCCACCAGCCCCGCTCAGCCCGCCACCATTCTGGGGTTCCGGCCGCCAGCTCCTGCCAGCCGGGGTCTCAGCCGCTGGCCCCACTCAGCGCCTGCTGCCAGCCTGGGATTCCCTGGGGGTCCCCAGGCCAGCAGCAGGCACTGAATGGGGCTGGCGGCCGAGACCCCGGTTGGCAACGGGGCAACAGCCGGAACCCCAGAGCAACGGTGGGCTGAGCCGTGCAGCCCGCTGCCGCATTCCATCAAAAATTGGCTCGCGTGCCACAGGTTGCCGACCCCTGGTCTAACTGATCACCATAACTGGGGTAGAGAAGGAATTTCCCCCAGGTTAGATTGGCAGAGATCCGTGAGCATAGGCACCAACTTTTCCCGGTGATTTGAGGACGTCAGTAAGTCAGCCAGAGGTCAGGGGTTTATTACAGGAGTGAGTGGGAGAGGTTCTGTGGCCTGCCATGTACAGGAGGCCTGACTGGACGGTCACAATAGTCCCTTCTGGCCTTAAAGACTGTGAGGTACCATTAACACTTGTATAGTGCTCAACATTTTTCAGAGGGGACAGACCCCAGAGGAATGCTTGTATAGCCTACTGCTGAGTGTGTATTGCAGGACCCCCACTCCCATGCCCAATCCACAAAGGATAGGAGTCTGTCACAGCCCTAGCTAGAGAGTCTGGTCTCAGGCTGTAGCACCTTATGCTTTCAGCTCTCATAGTCTCCAGTTCATCCCCCCCAATGTGTTGGCCAAGATAGCAGCCATTGGATTTGTTACGCGTGCACTCCCCTCTGCTTGTCTACTCTTAGCCTTACTAGGGATTTTGCTGGTATAAAAAGTCAACCCCCTAAGTGGCATTGCTATACTGGCAAAGGTTTCTAGCATAGACCTGGCCTTTGTCTCGGTTCCCCACCTGTAAAATGGAGATAATTCATTTCTCCCACCCTTTGTCTGTTTAGATGATAGGCTCTTGAGCGTAGGCTCCTCTTTCTCACCGTGTATTCGTGCAGTGCTGAGTACAATGGGTCCCTGACCCCAGCTGGGGCCTCTAGGTGCAACAGTCAGGCAAATGATAAATAGTGAACGAGCTGCAAAACGAATTGAACCCCTTGATCAAAAATACCACATCTTACAAAGTAGGTCTGACAGGAGCAAGGAGGGAAAGATGAAGGCTGAATTCACTCTGGTAGCAGAGCTAAGGTCATTTGGGTCTCATAGCTGTGCATTGGCCTGTTTCCATATATTCGGGTTTCTTTTACCTATAATCTTAACTACGCAGCCTGGGTTTCAAATGGCAAGTTTCGATAACTGAAATGTGTTTTTTGTCAGGTTTCTTTTCTGTTTTTTAATACTCCTCTGTTACTGATCTGCACCATCAGCCTGCATGTAACTCTCGTCTTCGTTGGGGAGTTACGTCCCCGCCTGCTGGGGTGGAGTGGAGCCAGTGAGAGGCCTTGTGGAATTTACACAGGCAGGATGCTCAGACCGGGCTAACAGCGCTACTCTTGCAGAAAGCACCGTGGGATATTTGATGACTGCAAATGGTCAGGACTGTGGTTTTGCATTTTATCCAAATGCAGGCACCTCTGACAGCAGAGAGCTCCTTAGCAGCATGCCGAGGTGTTGGTTGTCAGGCTGGAGGGAGGTTGCTAGTGGAGTTCCTCAGGGATCACCATATTTGGGGTTGAGAGAGAAATTTCCCCTTCGTCAAATTGGCAGATCCTGGGGGTTTTTTTTGCCTCCCTCTGCAGCGTGGGACATGGGTCACTGGCAGATTTAAACTAGTGTGAATGGTGGATTCTCTGTAACTTGAAGTTTTTGAATCATGATCTGAGGATTTCAGTAACTCAGCTAAAGATTATGGGCCTATTACAAATGGGTGGGTGAGGTTCTGTGGCCTGCAATGCGCAGGGGGTCAGACTAGATGAACATGATGGTCCCTTCTAGCATTGAAATCTGAATCTCTGGTTCAGTAATGACTCAGCAGCTGATATTCTTCCCTTCTGCAGCACCCTGGGTTTTTCCTAGATCTCTGTCCCATCCTGTTTCGCTAGTGAGAGTTGATGAGATCATAGTCTGCATTGCACATAACTCTTCACAAGAGCCTATTTTACTTTTGCTGTCTATCTGTCCTCACTAAATGCAGCTGGTGCTCTTGCGTGTTGATGGAAGCAGATCCGTGGATCTACCATTAGCTGCCTCTTAGTAATGACCTATTAGGGAAGCCAACAATAACAGAACTGTCTAGACTCTAGCCCATCTGAACTCTGCTAAATTATTCCTTTGTCTTGTCTTCATTTTCTGTGTCTCTTCACAGCTGGATCATTTTGGGTGGTCTGTTGTGACCTCCAAACTCACAATTTCTGGTGTCCTTTTTCTCATGCAGAAGCTTACTTACCACATCAGGATTGAAACTTAAACTCTCCTAGTATCAGTGGGTAGCCGTGTTAGTCTGTATCCACAAAAACAACAAGGAGTCCGGTGGCACCTTAAAGACTAACAGATTTATTTGGGCATAAGCTTTCGTGGGTAAAAAAAACTCACTTCTTCAGATGCATGAGAGATATCCGCTCTGAAGTGAGGCTTTTTTTACCCAGGAAAAATTATGTCCAAATAAATCTGTTAGTCTTTAAGGTGCCACCGGACTCCTTGTTGTTAAAATCTCCTAGTCCCTCTATCTGTTGCTCCCTGTAGAACTATAGTGGTATAGCAGGCCTTTGAAGTGTGCACCTGATGCAGGGAGATAGGCATCAGATTGCAGCATTGGCTTTAAATGGATTTCACTTTGTACATGGTCCTGCAGAGTGCGGAGTATCCTAAACTCCCAGTGGTACTCAACAGAGGCTGTGGGTGCCCAGCACCTCGCAGGATTCATTTGAGATATTGCTGATGTGGGTAGGGAGGCTTTCTTTAAGAATACGAAACTGCCTGCCCACCCACCCACCCACCAATTGTTGTAGAAAAAAGACCATAGATTTGGTAGCAAAAGGTATGTAGAAAGATGAAACCTGATGATACGAGCTACAGATGCTCAGCATCTCGGACTGAGTCTGATGTAAAGTCCACTGAAGTCAGTGGGTATCTTTTCCTTCTTTCTCCTTGCCTTTAATAGGCATTTTGGATCAGGCCCACTGAGTTCATTTAGCGTTACAGGCACTGAGCACTTCTGAAAATCAGGCCCATTTCCTCTGAAATGATGTCAGCCCATGGCAATTTGAAATGGGAAACCCCCCCTCCTCCTTGATGTGTTTTTAAAAGTCTCCAATGTGTGTTAGTGATTACGTAATCAAAAGGAACAGGGCAGGAGAACAGTCAAATTCACCAGAAATGCTTAAAACAGGGGTTCTCAAACTGGGGGGTCGGGACCCCTCAGGGGGTCATGAGGTTATTACATGGGGGGGGGGGTCGCGAGCTGTCAGCTTCCACTCCAAACCCTGCTTTGAATCCAGCATTTATAGTGGTGTTAAATATATTAAAAAGTGTTTTTAATGCATAAGGGGGGGTCACACTCAGAGGCTTGCTATGTGAAAGGGGTCACCAGTACAAAAGTTTGAGAACCACTGGCTTAAATGGAGTTGATGATGAATGTGATATGAAAGGGGCAGGGTGGTGGGGGAAGGAGGAACTGGGGACAAAGGCAACTGATAAAACAGATACAAGATGAAACATACTTAGGCACAGATCCAAAATGGTATTTAGGCTTCTAAATTCCATTGAAATCGGTGGAAGTTAGGAGCCTAAATACCTTTGTTCTTTTCATGTTGTGTTGTTGCTGTCATAACCACATTCTCTGGTCCCTGATCCTGTGTGAGCAGTGAGGCCTATGTTAAACATGTTCCGTGGATAAGTAGTGGACTCAGCTCCTCGGGGAGTTCATCCTAGTACGTTTCACCAATGCTAAATTAACTGGTGCAGTGAACAAAAGGGGTTGAGCTGTAAGGGGATTGAGGGGACTGATTCCATTCACCAGCAGTGAAGGGAAAGCCAGCTTTGAGAGCATCTGGGTACCACATAGTACTTCCTTTGCATTGTGTAACTTACAGTTGTTTTGCTCTGGATCTGTGATGGAACAGGGAGGTATGTTTGCCATGAAGTCTTTGCTGCTTGTTCGTAAGCCTGCAGCGTACTAGCAAAGAACTTGATCTTGCAAGTCCCCCGCGTGCATGGGCTTTCCGATGCCTCCGTTGGGTTTTCTGCCCATGGAGGGGTCACCAGCGTACACCCCAAAATTTGTTTTTAACGCAGCCAAGTAAAGAACAGCAAAGGATGATGCGTCTTTAGCAGAAGACTCTTGGGAGTGGCATTTGGTTTTGATTAGCCAGTAGGTTCCACTCCTTGTTTGACTCTTGATCGAACAAGCTGAACTGGCTGCTTATTTCCATGAAACAAAGTTCCCCGCCCTTCAGTCTGCTTGGGGATCCCAGGAGCTGCAATTAGGACAGGCCTGAGGGTTAGTTTGGGCAGTGTCAACCCTACGCAAGAACTTTTGTAAACAGGTCTGTGAAAGGACAGTTTTGCAACCAGTGATGTAAATTCTGCATCTGTGCTGGTTGCAGCTGAAATCCTGATGCTTGGAGTGTTTGCTGTTAAGCTGGGGGATTGAGAATCAACATCTATTTATGTTTTAACCTCTGAAGCTACTCTTGATTCTGAGAAATACACAGGCTTTTCGAGGAAGTAATTTATGTCTATTTTCATCTGCAGAGTTTAGAAAGGGGTTCCTGAAATGCAAATGTTTCAGGTTTGAGTGGAGGAAGAGAACTTTTCACACTCATAACAAAAAGAGAGTCATCTTTATATGGTTTCGCTGGCTCATCTTGTAGCAATAGTGAGATTTGTATCATGCTTAATGAAGCTAATAATACTTTGCAATTGTTTATGGCATTTCATTTAAGAATCTCAAAGTGCTTTCCAAGATGGATATTATTTACCTCCTTCAGTAGATGGAGACACCAAGCTGTAGAGAATTAAAGGCCTAAATGTTTCAAGTCTCTACTAATTTTGGTGTCTCCTTTTCCAGGAGCCCAGCTTGAGACAGCTAGGCCCAGACTTGTTAGATTGCTTAACGCCTGCTTTGCGTGTTGACTTCAGTCAGAACTTTGGGGGCTGGACACTTCTGAAAATCAGCTGATTCAAGTTGGACACCCAAAATTAACAGAGGCTTCTGGCATAAGTGACTTGACCAACATCACAAAGCAAGGCATTGGCAGAGACAGCAGCAGAACCAGGATCTCCTGATTCCCACTCGAACCACTGGACAACGTTGCTGGAGGAACTTTCCATTTGAGGAATGCTCTGTTGCTGTGAGCTATGTGGGGCTCGGTCTGGTAGACTAATGATTAGCTCTCTGCGTGGTTGTGCTGTAGATTCTAGGGCTGTTGGAACTTCTGCTGTCCCTGTCCTGGGGTTGCAGAAGGATATGGTTCCATGCAGAACCTGTCAGGAGATGGGGAAACTCGTGCAGAATTGTCTCTGGAGCTGTGTAGGGCTGGACTGTGAAACAGCGAGGCTGTCACCACTCACCCCTGTGGTCAGGATGGGTCAGGGCAGCACAGTGACACCTCAAGCAGGAACAGCAGAAGAAGTGACCTGTCCCCGTGCTACTCGGGATTTGGTTTTAGGTTCAATGTAAAAGGAAGTATTTTGGAGCGTGTGACCATATTGTTGCTCATTTTGGGAGGGGAGTCTGATCCAGGTGTAATGAAACCACTGACATGATCCAATCAGGGTAGGCCCTGACATGACCATGGACAGAGTAGGCCCACTGTTCCGTGAGGAGGGAGAAACAGTAACAGGAAACTTGGAAATGGCAGAGATGCTTAATGACTTCTTTGTTTCGGTCTTCACTGAGACATCTGAAGGAATGCCTAACATAGTGAATGCTAATGGGAAGGGGGTAGATTTAGAAGATAAAATAAAACAAGAACAAGTTAAAAATCACTTAGAAAAGTTAGATACCTGCAAGTCACCAGGGCCTGATGAAATGCATCCTAGAATACTCAAGGAACTAATAGAGGAGGTATCTGAGCCTCTAGCTATTATCTTTGGAAAATCATGGGAAACAGGAGAGATTCCAGAAGACTGGAAAAGGGCAAATATAGTGCCCATCTATAAAAAGGGAAATAAAAACAACCCAGGAAACTACAGACCAGTTAGTTTAACTTCTGTGCCAGGGAAGATAATGGAGCAAGTAATTAAGGAAATCATCTGCAAACACTTGGAAGGTGGTAAGGTGATAGGGAATAGCTAGCATGGATTTGTACAGAACAAATCATGTCAAACAAATCTGATAGCTTTCTTTGATAGGATAACGAATCTTGTGGATAAGGGAGAAGTGATGGATGTGGTATATCTAGACTTTAATAAGGCATTTGATACGGTCTCGCATGATATTCTTATCGATAAACTAGGCAAATACAACTTAGATGGGGCTACTATAAGGTGGGTGCATAACTGGCTGGATAACCGTACTCAGAGAGTTGTTATCAATGGTTCCCAATCCTGCTGGAAAGGCATAACAAGTGGGGTTCCGCTGGGGTCTGTTTTGGGACCGGCTCTGTTTAATATCTTCATCAATGACTTAGATATTGGCATAGAAAGTACACTTATTAAGTTTGCAGATGATACCAAACTGGGAGGGATTGCAACTGCTTTGGAGGACAGGGTCATAATTCAAAATGATCTGGACAAATTGGAGAAATGGTCTGAGTTAAACAGGATGAAGTTTAACAAAGACAAATGCAAAGTGCTCCACTTAGGAAGGAAAAATCAGTTTCACACATACAGAATGGGAGGAGACTGTCTAGGAAGGAGTACGGCAGAAAGGGATCTAGAGGTTATAGTGGACCACAAGCTAAATATGAGTCAACAGTATGATGCTGTTGCAAAAGAAGCAAACATGATTCTGGGATGCATTAACAGGTGTGTTGTGAGCAAGACACGAGAAGTCATTCTTCCGCTCTACTCTGCACTGGTAAGGCCTCAACTGGAGTATTGTGTCCAGTTCTGGGCACCGCATTTCAAGAAAGATGTGGAGAAATCGGAGAGGGTCCAGAGAAGAGCAACAAGAATGATTCAAGGTCTAGAGAACATGACCTATGAAGGAAGGCTGAAAGAATTGGGTTTGTTTCGTTTGGAAAAGAGAAGATCGAGAGGGGACATGATAGCAGTTTTCAGGTATCTAAAAGGGTGTCATGAGGAGGAGGGAGAAAACTTGTTCATCTTAGCCTCTAAGGATAGAACAAGAAGCAATGGGCTTTTAAACTGCAGCAAAGGAGGTTTAGGTTGGACATTAGGAAAAAATTCCTAATTGTCAGGGTGGTTAAACACTGGAATAAACTGCCTAGGGAGGTTGTGGAATCTCCATCTCTGGAGATATTTAAGAGTAGGTTAGATAAATGTCTATCAGGGATGGTCTAGACAGTATTTGGTCCTGCCATGAGGGCAGGGGACTGGACTCGATGACCTCTGAAGGTCCCTTCCAGTCCTAGAATCTATGAATCTATCAATGAATAATCTGGCTTGCAAATCAGCCATCGTTTTAGTGGAAAGGCAGCATAGTGAAGCCAGGTTTTTATACGTATTACTGGGAGGTGTCTCACTATATGAGCTTTTCATGACTCCATTAGCCTGGGCAAAATCACGGCATGTGCCAAGGAAACCCTCACTTCCCCCAAGCTTTGCTGTTGTCACTAGGATTTTAGCCAATAAAGTGAAGAACTTCAGGGCTTTCATCTTCCCTCTTCATTATGGGTAACCGTCTTCCTTTTATAATCTCATCTCATCCTCCGTGCACCATAGCAGCAGCATCCTAAATTTCGTGTTGATGGCTCTAATTGGCCCATTATCCTCCAGCCAGCAGAGTTCTGTTTTGTTGTTTGTTAGTTTAACTCATGTCCGGATTTGCTGGCATTCCAAATTAAATTCCATGGCTTGTGTCCAGAAACCTATTTGGGGTCAGGGGAAACCAGTGCAAGTGTCCACGTTTCCAGTGAACACTACAGATGTTCAGTTGTTTCTCAGCCTCTTTGCATTTTGCACGGTTGGTCAGCTCTAGCTTCCTTCAAGTTAGTTGCCTGGCAAGCTTTTTTTGGTCTACTGTCCCTGAAGACCACTGGGGTCAGTGCTTACAGTGTGCACGGAAGGAGGAGGTTTCAAATTAAAAATAAAACTCGAGGCGGGTTGTTGAGGGGTGCACTTTCAGCACTGCCTTACCAATGATGCTGAGCCTGATTATGCTGTAACCCCCCATTTTTTTCAAACCACTTTAATGTTGGATTCTCTGAAACGTGAAGTCTTTAAACCATCATTTGAGGACATCAGTAGCTCTGCCAGAGGTTAGGGCTCTATGACAGGAGTGGGTGAGCGAGGTACTGTGGCTGGCAGTGTGCAGGAGGTCAGACTAGAAGATCATGATGGTCCTTTCTCACCTTAAAGTTTGAGTCTAAAACACTCACTGGGATTGTGGTAGCTATTCATTTGGGAACAAAACTGAAGCACTGATCCTGATCAGGCTGCGGGATGCGGCGGCCAGCACATCCCTCGGCCCCCGCCGCTTCCCGCAGCCCCCATTGGCCTGGAATGGCGAACCACGGCAGGTGGGAGCTGCAATTGGACCAAATCTGCGGACGCTGCAGGTAAACAAACCGGCCCGGCCCACCAGCGGATTTCCCTGTCGGGAAAAGGTTGTTGATTCCTGTCCTAGGCTAATACCTTAAGCACTGGACTAGCCTTTCTCTGATTGGTTTTACACTGGTGTTATTCCATGAACTTTATTGGAGTTCTGGGTTTACACTGGTTTAACTGAAAACAAACTAGCCTTTTGTGCAGTGCATTAACTCCAGGCTAACTCTGATTTAGGAAACTGCAATTGGTTTGCGGTGGGAGAGGGAAGAAAAGAATCACTCTTTGTAGAAAAACAACCACAAAGTCTCTCTCAAATCCCTGCTAGTTCCATTTGTGCACAGTTCTGTGCAGAAAGAGGACTACCCAAGGATTAAAGGTTTAGATAAATTGCTGCTGTGGTAATAGACAGAGAGATGGCTGCATGCAGGCGCGTGCACACCGTTTTTCTAAAGACTGGGTGCTTTTTGGGTGGTTATTTTTCAGATTTTAATTAGTGCTAAATATGGCCCTGATCCAGCCAAGCACTTAAGCACGTGAATAGTCCTATGGGGGCAGATCCTCAGCTGCTGTAAAATTATTGAAGTCAAAGGTAACGTTAAGCACATGCTTAAGTGCATTGCTGGATTGACCCCTGAATGTCTGGAGCAGGCACTTCCTTCTTAGAGGAACTACACCAGCCTGATCCAAAACCCATTGAACTCAATAGGAGTCTTTCATTTGGTTGAGACCCAGACTCCATGCAGACTCTTGAAGTGTACTCATTCTAGTAAACCCCCTAGTCCATGGTGCACTTGATCTGCTCCTCATCAGCTCACTGCACCCCTTCCCTCTTCATCTCTTTGTTCATAGACTTTAAGGTCAGAAGAGACCACCATGATCATCTAGTCTGACCTGCACAACGGAGGCCACAGAATCTCACCCACCCACTCCTGTAACAAACCTCTAACCTATGCCTGAGTTATTGAAGTCCTCAAATCGTGGTTTAAAGACCTCCAAGATGCAGAGAATCCTCCAGCAAGTGACCCGTGCTCCACGCTGCAGAAGCATGTTGCAAGAAGCATTCTAGATTTTAGTTCCAAAATCCACTTGTTCCTCACATGCGGAAGAGCAATAAGGAAATGGCTTGCACGTGGGAGCAGCAGTTTTTCTTTTTGACTCGCTGGTTGCTGTATGAGTCATTTCAGAACTTCTTTAATGTTGGGCTGTTCCTGTTCGTTGGTGTATTTTTGTACTGTGGCAAGCTTCCCTAAAACAAAACAGCCTTGTCAATGCACTTCAATCCTGATCTGCAACACCGTCTTCCGGGCCTCTTCAGCGCAGACGCGGTTGATAGTGCTGACACTTGGGTGGTTCTGTGATATGAACAAATGTCCTTTGGAGGTTAGGAAGAGACAGGCCTTCTCTTGGAACTGCAGGTGCATTTACAGCGATATCTCCACTGGTGGAAAGTTCGTAGTGCATTCTGTGTTCTCCTAGGGTAATCATTGGTGAGGGTGTATTATAGGGTTCAACTCTGTGTCCCATCCACAGAGGATATGTGTCAGTTACAGCCCTCAGCTAGAGAGCCGTGGCTCTTTAGCTCATGTTTTTAGGTCTGGAGGACCCTGGTTCAGTCCCTGATGTGTCAGCCAAGAGGGCGGCCACTGTTTCACTAGCAGAAATTGGACTCCACCATTCCACATTTAAGCCCCATTTGTCCGTGGTGGTGTTTATTATTATTGCCCATGGTGCACATTGGCAGGTTCATAATAGGGCTGGTTGAAATAGGGTGAATGAAACTTCTTGTTTTTGTTGGGGGGAGCGGGACTTTTTTGTTTTGTTTTTTAGAAATCGGAGGGTTTTTGTGGAAAAACACCTGATATGTTTTCTTCAAAATTTTCTGTTTTTTTTTTTTTTTTTTTTTTTTAATGAATCTGGAAAACAAATCACCCTTTTTTTGTTGTTGTTTAAAAAAAAATTATGAAAAATTCCAAGTCCTTTTCATTCTAAAAGTTTAGAAAAGAAGAATTTTTCAGTGACTCAAAATTTTATTTTGAAAAATTTCAGTTTTCACACATCCCCCCTTTTTAGTAATTTCTCCGACCACCCCCTTTTTCAGTGGCAACACAGAAAAAGGGAATGTGAGGGGTTAAAAATAAATTTTTAATATAATATAATCTGAATAAATATTTCTTTTCTAAACCTACAGAATGAAAATAACGGAATTTTGACTGCTGTATTGAGCAGGCATGGCCTATGCAGAGGTTAGGACATACTGCATGTTTAGTAGAATCCTGCCAGACCCGTCCTGTTGCAGAATTGCTCATCATAAAATTCAGCCCCACACAGTGCTGGGGAGAGGAGCCAGTGCTGTTTTTGAGCTTAGGCCCCAAAACCCCCTGGATTCGATGAAAAGATTCCCAGGGTCTTGTGACCAGCCACTACGTGGTTTCACGCTGTTCCCTGTGTGTGTCCATTTCTTGCCTCTTTCTTCTCAGCACTGCAGATAATGTCTCAGTATTTTCTCATAGCATTAGGGTTTTGCGTGCTAGATCTTTCGCACCATCACAGTTGGGTGGATTTCATAGTACAGTTTCTTTCTTGGTTGCAGTGTTTGACTCTTGGTGGGGGAGTCTGGATGTTTGTTGGAGACACTTGCTTATTCTAAAGAGCTTTCCAAGAACCTACCTTCATCCAGTCTCTCTGGTTTTAATAGCTGGAATTTTGCCAATGGAGGAACCTGCAGCTGGATTCAGAGGATATGATAATAGGTATAGGCACTTTAAAAAGGAGCAGGGTGGTTTCAGACTAAATAGGGCTTGAATCCAGCAAAATTTCCTCCCCACCCCCATCTGCCGCTAGACAAGCAGTTTATTCCCCCATCCCCAGTGGATTCCGTGGGCTCCCTGGATCGAACTCTGGTTGCCCACTGACTCTAGCTCCCCTCCAGCCACCAGTCGCGGTTCCTGTCTTAAAACATCTCTGAAAAGAAATGAAAGCAGGGAAAAGGGAATCCTCCTCCATGCTGGGGAGCTAAGGGGAGAAGCCTGTGCTGTACAATACTTAACTTCAAAAAGAGCATCTGTGCGGTGAATGCTTTGCATTTCTATCCTCCGCTAGCACTGTGTGTACACGATGGTGCTTTGGGGTAGAAGTTATTTAGCATGCTACACTCATCCTCTTCTTTTGCAGATGACGAGGAAGCGCTTAACTCTATTATGAAGGATCTGGCAGCACTGGGCAAATGCGGGGGACTGCTGGACAGCAACAGGAACAAAACCACCGTTTACTCTAACAAACAGGTGAGCTACCTCCAGAATCCCATCGGCATGGCTGGCTCACTCTGCGGAACTCTTAGAAATCTGGGCATGGCGTCAGTCACTGCATTGAGAAATGTGATTATTCATTCAGGTGCCATAGGAGGGCATGGCTCTCTATGAACAGTTAAAGAGAAAACAGGCTCCCTGCTTCAGAATTTGTGCAGTCTAAGATAAGTACAGATGCAACACAATGCAATAACTGGCAACTCCCACCAGAACAGGAAATTAAGAGCTGTGGGCCTGATTCTCAGAGGTGCTGAGTACCTGCAACTCCACAAACAGTTAATGGCAGCTGTGGGTGCTCAGCACCTCTGAAAATCAAATCACTTTACCTACGTGCCAACAATCAACGAATGCATTAGATGTAAAACCAGTGATCTGGAAACCTGGTGCATCATAAAACTGTGTGCTGTTTAAAACAGTAACTCTTCACTTAGAAGTTGAATTCAGTCTGCAGCTCGTAGGTGATAGGATATTCTGTCTTGTTAAAATCGGGCAGGGTTAGTGCAATTCTGTTTCAAAAAGAAGGTAAATATGAGGCCTAATTCTGAAGCTCCCATGGACTTCAAGGGCAGGCATATATTGATTAGTTTTCCTTAATAATAATAATATTTGTATTACTGTAGAGCCTAGGAGCCCTAGTCGTGACCAGGACCCTATTGTGCTAGGCACTGTACAAATAAAGAGCAAAAAGATGGTCCCTGTCCCACAAGCTTCTCTCTCATTATTTGTGTCTTGATAGTGTGGACTGAGCCAGCACTGCACAGACACACGGTAGGAGTCATTCCCTGCCCCAAGGAGCTCTCCGTCTAAACAGGCAGGACCGACTAAGAGTAGGAGAAAGGAAAGTTGTCCCCATTTTACAGAAGTGGAAACTAAGGCACAGAGATGAAGTAAATTTTTTCTCCCAAAGTCTCGCACACATACTGTGGCATAGCTAGGAATTGGACCTAGCTCACATGCGTCCTAGCCAAGCGTGTTCACCACAAGACCATCCTTCCATCCCTTTATTAATATTGTGTTGAATAAAGCTCTTGCTTACCAGGTTATGGATGTTGTAATTCTGAAAAGATGAGCCAGTCAAGTAAACTGAGTTTAGGATGTCAGCTAGCTATGTCATTTGTCGTAGACCTGTTCTACCTCATATATTTTCTTAAGGGCTGAAATAAAAGCATGAGAGTGACAGGTATTCAGCACACTTTTACAAGAAAAGGCCACTTTTATATGGGTCCTGAATATGGATGTAGGTATCTAAGTTTAGGCTCCTAATTCTAAGGTAGATCTAATATGCTATTTGGTCTGTGTGCAGAATATACAGTAGAGATTTCTCAAACTGCAGCTTGAGCAAGAGAGGAAATTTTTGTGCACTCAGTTTATATAATTGTTTAAGTAACTAGAAGTCATAAGAAATGGACAGCCATGGAAGAAATACTTCAGCAAATCCACATGGTTGTCCATTTCTTCTAGTGCTGTGGCGAGGCAGTAGGTTGTAATTAATTTCATGCTGATTGAGTGGTTATCAAGTAAGGAGAAAAAAAAAATCATCATTTACAATTTTCATGACGTGTTTTCATGACGTTGGTACCTATACAAACATTTGTGAATGCATTAGAGAAAAATCCTTTCCGGTAGTCCCTCTAGAGTTTGAAACAGACATACGCATGTGCATCTGCGTGTATCTATAACGTGCAGCCTGGGTGTAACAGCTGTCCAAATGAATCACTGCAGTTGTTCAGCTTGTATTGAAGAGAGTCCAAGATGTTTACAGAAGTGACTGGGAAACTCAGGGTTGGCTCCCTACAGCTGCAATAGAATCAGACGATCCAGCACAGGTCAGGATGGCTTGGAGTTGAACATTTTATGCAAGATGATGGGTGGAGAGCAAAGCAAGCCATGTTGGGATGTTTTGAAGATAGCCTACATTCAGAGGATTTTTCTTAAGTAATGTATTTCTTCTACAAAGGCAGAAAATTCTTAGCTGTCATTGAGACAGTATATACAATTGTATAGTAGTATTCGCCCAGCTGAAAGCAAGGAGAATACCAGTATTCGTTGGGTGAATACTGAAAAATGGAAGCTATAAAACAGAGCGAGAATTTTGCAAGTGTGCTTGTATATATGCACACACACACACCCTACCTTAATTTATAAAGCAGTCTGTTTATATCGGGGTGGGCAAACTTTTTGGCCCAAGGGCCACATCTGGGTATGGAAATTGTATGGCGGGCCATGAATGCCCATGAAATTGGGAGTTGGGGTGTGGGAGGGGGGTGAGGGCTCTGGGGTGGGGCTGAGGATGAGGGGTTGGGGATGCAGGAGGGTGCTCTGGGCTGGGACCAAGGGGCTCAGAGGGCAGGAGGGGGATCAGGGCTAGAGCAGGGGGTTGGGGTGCAGGCTCTGGGATGTGCTTACCTCAAGCAGCTCCCAGAAGCAGCAGCATGTCCCCTCTCCCCCTTCTACGCATAAGGGCAGCCAGGGGGCTTTGCACGCTGCCCCGTCTGCAAGTGCCGCCTCTGTAGTTCCCATTGGCTGCGGTTCCTGCCAACGGGAGCTGTGGGGGTAGCGCTTGGGGCGGGGGCAGCTTGCTCAGACCCCTGGTTGCTCCTATGCATAGGAGCCAGAGCGGGACATGCCGATGCTTCCAGGAGCCGTGTGGAGCCGGGCAAACCCCAGCCCCCACTCTCCGGCAGGAGCTTGAAGGCCAGATTAAAACATCTGAAGGGCCGGATGTGGCCCCTGGGCCGTAGTTTGCCCACCCCTGTTTTATATTGTAGTTCAGTTGCCTGATATCAGAGAATGATACAACACCCACGAGGTATTACATAGCAGCACATCCAGATAGAAATGTTTGTTTTTGAGTGTTTGTTTTTTTTTTTTTTTTTTTTTTAAATCAAATTTTCCATGGAAAGTAAACTTTTTTTTTTTTGAAGAATTTCATTTAGTCAGCAGGACAATTTTCCATTAAAAAAAAAAAAAAGTTTGGATGAAAATGTTTCACCTTTTTCTGTGTGTCTTTCACAAGGCAGGAGTACTTGGTTTGTGGAACAAACATTACAGGAAAGGATGCTATAATATTTGTATATTTGTACACCCCCTATACCCATTCAACAAGGTTCTCTTGACACCTCTCGTCCCATTTCCTCTGACATTAGCTAAACTCATTCCTTAACTAACATTCACTTAATTCCAGAACCTGCCTGATATGACTATTAAGATTGTGCAAAAATAGGAAGTCGTGTGTGCATATGCATTTTCATGTGTGCAACACAAAATTTCATCTTTAAAATACTCAGTTTTTTGTTCCAGGGCCTTTCACAGGGAGAAATTTTCTGGAGACAAAATGTTCATAGATTGCTGGTTTTCTTGTCAAACCATGTGAAAACGTGCTGGTTTTTTTACATTTCTATGTGAAACTGGGTCTTGGTGCAGCACTAAATTTTGAATTTCAAATGCTGTGCTGATGGGATAAGCTATAAAAGGGAATAATAATATATAGCTATGATCCTTTCCAGCCATAGAGCTCATTATCCCCATTTTTCAGAGGAGGAAACTGAGGCATGTGAGTGGGAAGTGGCTTGCCCAAGGTCATGCATTAGCAGCAGAGCTGGGAATTGAACCTAATTCCGGGCTTTATCCACTAGGTTGCACTACCTCCTTGGTTTGTAGGAGAAGGAAGGTAAAGACATTTTGGGAGAAGAAGAAACATAAGGAGGCAAGAGATGGGGAACATAATATTAAAAATAATAATAAATGAGATCTTTTGGAAAGGATATAGCCCTTTCTTGCTTCTGGGTATAACCCCCAACCTCTAAGAAATGGGGGATTTAGAAGAAACTTTCCCTGGGGACAAATTTCCCTTTTAACTGCTGTTAAATGGTTTCATCCTGTGAAGCAGTTAATATTGGCCACTGACAGGCATGATGCTGGACTTACTGGACCACTGGTCTGATCCAGTCTGGTGACTCCTGTGGTCGTATAACACAGAAAGAGAATGAGAGAAGGAAGATAGGAACCAGAAATTGAAAATAGTGTAGAGAAAGATGCACGGGGATCTGTTACAGGAACGAAAAGAGGGAGGAAAAAACTGGAGTAAAGCCAGAAGGGGAAGGAAGGTTAAAACAAAGCAAGGGGGAGAGAGAATGAGTTATAAATTTTTTAAAAGCGATTATTTGTGGATTGCCATTGTTGCAATTCAATACAACAGATGATACACACTTATTATAACAATAACTTCTGCAGTAGAACCTTAGAGTTACGAACTGACCAGTCAACCCCACACCTCATTTGGAACCGGAAGTACACAATCGGGCAGCAGCAGAACCCCCTCCCCTCCTCTCAAAAAAAGCAAATGCTGTACAATACTGTGTTAAACTTAAACTATTAAAAATATAAAGGGAAAGCAGCATTTAGTTTCACAGCTGTATGAAGTCAATGTTCAACTGTAAACTTTTGAAAGAACCCTAATGCTTTGTTCAGAGTTACGAACAACCTCCATTCCTGAGGTGTTTGTAACTCTGAGGTGCTATTGGACTTCTTACATAGTGCTTTTCAACAGTAGATATCGAAGCATGTTACAAAGGAGGTTGGTCTGTTATCCCCATTTTACAGATGGGGAAACAGGCACGTGGAAATTAAGTGACTTGCCCCCGTTCACCTCCGAATCCAGTGGCAAAGATGGGAATAGAACCCAGGCCTCCTGGGTCCCAGTCTAGTGCTCTAGCCACTAGCTGTCGCTGACCCATACGCTTCACGTTGTGCCTTCCTTTACACTGCAAAGCTTTGGGAGAGGTATGGATGCATGACAATCTTGCACCCTGACCTAGTGGGTGTAGTCTATGGGGGAGGAGATGTTGGGTACAATTTTCCAAGCCCAGATCTTAGTGCTTTGTGCTGTATAATTCTAAAATACCAGGATAGTACAGAGAGGCTAACCCATTATCTGCCTTTCTCCAAGCAGGCCACTTCCAATAGACCTCATCTTACCATGGGCTTCTGAGCTAACCACAGATTGTGCCTTCCCATGTGGAGGGAAAGGGCTGAGATGAACATGGAGTGACAAAAAACTAAGTTGTTGAACAACCTGGCAACTAGATGTGCGGGGGATCCATGCAGATAATTCCTAATGCCAAGAATTAGTCATGTCCTATTGTGGTTTAGGGACATGGTCCAGATGTCTGGATTATAACGTTTTGTTGCTAAAAACAGGGGTAAGTGTAGAACAAATCCAAGCAAAGTGTAAGTGAATGAGTTAGTTGTGGAGCCCCCTTGTCTGTGTTGGAAGATCGAGGTCAGTTTGTTTGGGTTCGCGATTTAGAAGTGAACCCATCGCTTCTTGGATTTACAAAGTGTAACTAGAACTGTACCAGTTGAATGCAGCAGTGCCCAGTGAATTCCTGAACTAGTGAATAGAAAAAGAGGAAAACAATATCCCCTGCCCCCTATCAGGCAGTACATGAAGGAGCCACCCACCAACTAATAGAGAAACCACCACAAGGGAAAAGAGACGGAAATCAGACTGGAACTTTGAGCAGAGCAATAACAGAGCTTTTATAGAGAGTTTTTCGTCTGGACATTTCAAGCGCTTTACATACATGGGTCAATATCATTATCACCATTTGACAGGAGGGGAAACTGAGGCAGAGTAATCTGTCCTAGGTCAGACAGCAGGGCAGTGGCACAGCTGGGAATAGAATGCTGGTCTCCGAGGCCAGCACAACAGTGTACAGTAAGGGGAAGAGAATTCCAGAGTTCTGGGGCTTTAACTGTGATGGTCCTGCCTGAATGGTCCTGCCTGTGAGGGTCCTGTCTGAAATTTTAACATCAGAGTCAGCAGCTCCATACCCACAGTGCCACAGTGGGATGTGAAGCAAGAGGCACTCCCTCCTGTGGCCTAAATTATTGAAGGCTTTAGGCCAAGATTGTCAAGGGACTCATGATTTCCGGTGCCCAACTGTTGATGCCTTTAAGGGGTCCAGATGTTCAGAGGCTGGGACTCCCTGTAAGGTGCACTCCAGATCAGTGGTCACTTTTATGAATAGTGGCTTTAAAAAATAACAGTACATATAGGATCAGATGAAACACCCTACTTCCGAACAGTGCCAAACTTTGTGGAGGTGGTGGCTGGCTAGAAAACTGAACCAAAGGGTGATTCAGAATTTGGCAAATGGCACTGTTTAGAACAGGTTGGTCCAACACCTTTGAACATGCCTAAATTTGTGGGAGAGGGGGCAACTGGAAAATTTGCAAAATGGAGCCCCCGTTGGCTGAACCAAACCCTCACATCTGAATGTTCTTGAAACTCAACCCAGATCTACCTTAAGTCTGTTTAAGGCTTCCATTACTGTAGTATCTGAGCACCTCACAATCTTTAGTGGGTTTATCCCCAACACCCTGGGAGACAGGGAAGTGCTTTTATCCCTATTTTACAGACGGAGAATTGAGTCACAGACAGGCTAAGGATGGGATTCACTTAGGCACCTTAGTCCCATTGCAATCAAGGGGATTTAAATACCTTTGTGAATCCCACCCTCAGTGATTTGCACCAGGTCTAGTGGGAAGTCTGTGCTAAAGCATGAAATTGAATCTAAGTCTGTCACCTGGGCCAGTACCCTAACACTGGACCATTCTTCCTCTGAGCTTTGCGTATTGGACCCATCTCTGACTTAGAGTAAGACTTTGAATCATGCTCACTGCGCTATTTGTTTAATGCTTCTTAGTACAGTTATCTGTGTTTCTGTACCTGTCCATAGTAAAGTGCACTGAGCTACGGCAGAGGAATGCATTAGTCTGCAGTTCAAAGCGACGACCGGACCTTTCCACTCTTCATTAGACATTGCACCTCCCAGCTTCCGCTCCACTTTCGACATGCACCCCAACCCGATTTGTCTCCCAGCTCTGAGCGAGTGGGAGCTGCGAGTGCTCTGTGTAGCCCAGCAGGATCTATTCTTTCTAAGCCGTTTCCATTTCCAGGCTTAACTGTGTGGTGTGGTGTGAGTATGTGTTTTTATTACGAAAGCAGTCTGCTCTTTAGGGAACTCTGCATAAGATTATGATTCACCTCCTTTGGAAGCACTTTTTCCATTTTCCAACATTTCTCCTAATCTAAACCAGTGAGCGTGGCTGCTTTTCCCAATTTCACAGGGAAAAGCACGGGGGAGGGAAGCAAAGCAGAGTTTGGCTAACCTCACAGGGTGTGTGTTCTTTAGCTGGACAAGTTCTAGTTAGAAGCAGTTAGAAGCAGTTGATCCATTTACCCCTCACTGGCGGCCTGCAGGAGCTGGAGTGGAGGAGACTTCACAGTCCTTGCTGATCCTTTCCTTTCCGACCTTGTATGGGCTGCAGCTAGATTTGCTTCAACATTTTTTTTCTCAGAAACCAGGAGGTTTCAGCCCTCTCTTTAATTAGCATTTTTAAGGAAGAGGTCAAAAAAAAAAAAATGGAAAGTTGGTGACACACTTGTGGTTGCCACGGTGGCTTCATGTTATTTTTCCTTTTAAGGCATTCGGAAGGTAGCAATTGAAATATCAGAACACATTTGTTATCTAGGCTATGGGGAAAATGCCAATAGCTATACCTCGGAGGAGAGTGGTCAGAAATCAAGAGAACTTGGTGGTATTTCCTGTCACTTTTATTTACATGTTTATTATTAATAATAATAATTGTATATTAAAATCGAGCCTAGAGGCTCCATCCAAGATCAGGGCCCCATTCTGTTAGGTGCTGTACAAACACTTAGAGCTTGTTTATACCAGGGTAAAAGATGTCTTTTAAAACTCTAGTGTAGACATGGCAAATTGGATTTCATGTCTACGGTGAGCAGTGACTCACTGGATGAAGGAGGGTTGAGTGGCTAGGGTGCTTAGGACATGAGAGATCTAGATTCTAGTCTTCGCTCTGCCACAGATTTTTCCTGTGTGACTTTGGGCAACTAATGCCTACACTGCCATCAGGGGTGTGGCTGCAGCTCCCGTTGACATATCTGAGCTGGCTTTGATCTAGCTAGCCTGGGTGCCAGTAGTTGTAGCAGCAGCAGCAGCAGCAAAGGCTAGCCTCATGAATACAGCCCTGCCCAGGACGCTTAAGCAGCTGCCACAGCTACACTGCTCGTGTTACTTGAGGTAGCTTTGATCTAGTTACACACCGCCTGACTGCAGGGTGGACCTGTCCAATGTCTCTTCATGCCTCAAGCCTCTTTCTGTAAAATGGGGATAATAGCCCCGCCCTACCTCACAGGCTAAATATGTTGTGAAGTGCTCAGACTCTGCACTATAAATACCTTATATAGATGGGGCTTTAGGACTGTAACTGGAGCTGTACTTTTTTTATACATAGGCTTGTATTGATCATTATTATAAACAGCTGAAGTAAGTGTCCTATCTACCTTGGCTGACTGAATGAGTTCTTAGGTGTCATGCCTGAAGCCGGATCTTGAGGAAAGGGAGCAGCCTTATGATGCAAGGGACAGTTTGTCACTTATCGGATTAGCGGGGTCAACCAGTGTTGTCATAAAATATCAGGGTTGGAAGGGACCTCAGGAGGTCATCTCGTCCAACCCCCTGCACAAAGCAGGACCAAGCCCCAGACAGATTTTTTTTTTACCCCAGTTTCCTAAATGGCCCCCTCAAGGATTGAACTCACAACCCTGGGTTTAACAGGCCAATGCTCAAACCACTGAGTGTCAGTTGCTTGTGGGTATGTGTCCTTCCCGTGTGCTTTCCCAGCTCTGTGCAGATAGCTGGTTCAGCAGACCGCGATAGTACTACCCAGTGTGGTGAAGTGCTGGAGGCTGGAATGTCGTTGCCTCCGTAGCGCTGTTTAGGCTGCTCAGTGCTTTTGTTCTTGGAGCTTCATTGTTATTAGTAGATAATGCAGAAGACTTCAATGTTACTCACAAAGAAAGACCACAGGCACGGCTCAGTGACACAGGCACTTGGCCAGGCTTATTGCCACCTAGACCTAGTCTCAGCTCCCTGGCTCCATAGTTACAGGCACACTGACACCAGTTCCTAGTAGCAAGGAATGGCTCAGTCGGCAGCAGGCGTTTGTGCCATCCCCTGGACCATGCAAAGAATTAAGGTAAAGAACCCTGACATTTATAGGCTAAGACAAACGACTAAAATACCCAACCAATACACCACCTTACGATGTATGTCATGACTTGTATTCATTACTTCCCCTTGTTCCTAATATCTTGGACAAAACATCCCTATTCACTATATTGTCAAACTGTCTTATCTTGTACTCGACTGGGATGTAGCTGTACTTGCTGAAATATATTTACATAAATATTTAGTGCCTCGTCCACTAGCAACAACTTTGCCAAGTTCATGTACAGGACGGTGAACTTGTAAGCATCTGCTTCAATACATGGCCTGACTTTGGTTCACAGCCTCTGGTTCAGGCCTCGGATCTTGCACCAAACTCTCTGTATTTGGTGTATGTTTGTCGTGGGTGTCTCTGAAGATATTTGTGTTACAGGAAGACATGGGGCATATGAGAGTGATTTTAATCTAAGCCCTGTAAAGATCAGCTACCTACATCAATAGGCGGCTTAGAGTGAGAGAGAGAAAAGATAGGACCATGGACTGGAAGTCAAGAGACCTGCATTCTGTGCCACTGATCTGCTGTATGATCTTAGGCCAGTCATTTTGTCATCTATGTGCCTCAGTTTCCCCCATCTTTAAAATTGAGATAATAATACTTAATAGAACTGGCTGAAAAACCAGAGTATTTTTGTAAATAATTGAGAGGTATTTCGGTCAAAATCAATTTTTTGATTGAAAAAAAATCAGAAATTTTGTCCAGCTCTAATTCTTGCCCCCGTTGTAAAGTGATTTGAACTCTATGGGTGAAGCACCGTGAGCTAAATAATATTAGTTAGCATGTCCTAGCCTGGCCACCCCTTGTTTCACTAAATGTATCACTTGCTTTTCTGCCACCTCTCTACCTTTTCTCCTGCACTGCCCAGTACCTTCCGTTGAAAGGAAGAAAGTAAATTAATATGGAATACCTGACACATGTGAAGCCCAATTCATCAGGAAATCTCCAAGTGCTTTCCAAAGGAGGCTGTCGTTACTGTCTCTGGGCCTCATTTGTAAAAGGGGGCTAAGTGATATGGCCAGGATTATGCAGTATCCCATGGCACAGGTGATTGCTGTTGTGTAGCTTCATAAGAGAGGGGAAGGCTTCTTGCATGGCCCCTCAGCCACATGCAAGCGTCTCTCATGATCTGCCCCTTAATATTTGCAGAGTGCTTTGAGATCCTTGTATGAATGGTGCTGTAATTGCTCGTGTCTTGGTCTTG
The DNA here is from genome assembly GCF_027887155.1 of Malaclemys terrapin pileata. Lineage (NCBI taxonomy): Eukaryota > Metazoa > Chordata > Testudines > Emydidae > Malaclemys > Malaclemys terrapin. The sequence goes on from NC_071506.1 coordinate 274,927,945, forward strand.
TGGGTGGGGCCCTGAACTAGGACTTGTGAGATTTGGGTTTAGTGCTTGGCTGTGCCACAGCCTTCTCTGTCATCTTGGGTAAATCACCAGGTTTCCAAGTTTGCAGTACCCACAACTTGGGCATGATTTGCTCAGCACCCAGCATTGTCTTGGGATATCTGTGCCAAAATTTTCAAGAGCTGATCATGCAGTGTGCTGAGCAGCTGTGAATATCTGGCCTTCAGTCTCTTTCTACCTTAGCTCCTACCTGCACAAAGAGGATAATAACCGCACTTCCTTTGTCCCTTTTGTCCAGTTAGACTAAAAGCTCTTTAAGGGAGGGACTGTCTTTTGCTGTGTGTAGATACAGCATCTCGCTTGGGGCTTTGATCTTCATTGGGACCAAGCAGTACCAAAATTCAAAAGGTTAATAATAATGTACTGCCGAAGGAGAAAGCATTGTGAATTAAATATTATTAGCTACAGATTGAATAACTGATGTAAAGTGAGGGAAGGATTCAAAACAAGAATGTAACCACCTGATTAGCTTCCTGTTTTTCTTTCTCCCAAATGTGTATATTTTAAAACCCCCATTTTATGTTTTAGTGTGTTATTTTTTTTTACATACATGTACATTCAAAGTGTTTTTCTCCAATGTACCCTGCTTGTTTGTTTCTCTCCTCACAAGTGGAGCACAATTGTGTGGGGCAGCTGGTGTATTTTTGTTGGCCGCTGTCCGTGGAAGATCTGCCTTGTTGTTGTTGTTAATGTAGAAGAAAAGGATGCAGCAGGGTTCGTTTTTTTCTCTCTCTGGAGTTTTTACAAGTGCGTTTGACATTTTCCAGCAACGAGCTGTTCTTAACTTATTTGTCTGAGAAACTGCTTTGCTCAGCATAAACCTGCAGAGCGTTTAAGCATGTATTTACTAAGTTGGGGCAAAAGTTGCATGGGTGCTTTCCTCCCTGCGTTTCCTGCTTCACTAGTGGGGTAAATCTCAAAAGATTCTGGCACTGATTTGCCTCTCATTTATACAGTGTAAATATCCACTATTTTCCGGGGAGTGAATCCTGGTGTCGGTGAGAAGTGACCCCACCAGGCCCTATGCATTTGGGCTCACGTCACATGAGCATCCACAAGTTTCGATTGGGAATGGCCCTGACCCACCCCATTTCTCCTCGGCCAAATGCCCCCCAAGCAGCAGAGGACTGCATAATCCAAGCCCAGATCCATGCCCATATTTTGCAGCTGGCTGCTACCTCTAGGAAGGTTCTAAACCAGAACCCTTGGACCTGAAACAGTCTCCCCTCCTCCCTCTGAATTTTGGGATGTTGGAAATCCAGTTCAATACTTCATCACTTAGACCTGTCTCTAATGTGGATGCTGATCCAAAGCTTTCCAAATGGGCTGCACCCTAATGTAAGCATCTGAATACCGCAGACCTGGAATTCTCATGGGAACACCCTTCCTGATGCATTTCTGATGCTTTTCCTTCCAGTACTGGCTGGAGCACGTGGACTTACTGGGAGAAGAGGCCTTCTTGGGATATTTGAGCACTTAAGGTTCAAAACTGGAAATAAAAATACACCTCTACCCCGATATAAGGCTGTCCTCAGGAGCCAAAAAATCTTAACGCGTTATATCGAACTTGCTTTTATCCACCGGAGTGCACAGCCCTGGCCTCCCCGGAGCACTGCTTTACCGTGTTCTGTCCGAATTTGTCGTATATCGGGTCGCATTATATCGGGGTAGAGGTGTACCCTCTTTTCCTGAAGCTCCAAAAATTGGTGGCTGATGGTCTTGATTATTCTAAACTGGCTCACTTCTCCCTATGCTGTGTGTTAGCTCGTCAGACATGGCTTTTAGGGGCCAATCCTCAGATCTGCAATATCCCTGGATTTCAGTGTGTGTTGCATTACTGGGGACCTCTGAGGATCTGGCCTTTTAAAAATAATCCTAATGAGCGGCTCACTCCTGGTTCCCCATTCGAGACACAGCCGTTTTAGCTCTGCCTTCCTTCTGGAGGGTGAGAGTATGGAAACTGTGCCTTCATGCTCTGGAAATGCAGGGTTAGAGATAAGAAACATGCTCAGGAAGTGTTGTCACCCACCCATTCAGGAGTTATCCTTTTCAGATGCAGGGAGTATGCGACTGATTCTTCATCCGTGCTACGCCCACAAAGGGAGGTGGGGAATACATTTGTTGCTAATGGAAAGAAAATAACTAGTTTAGTGGGGTGGGGTGGGGGGAGGATAGGACTAAAACTCTTCTCGTTAATTGGTTTCCCCCTTTGAACCCAAGTGGTTCCAGGTGCAGCAAGGTGACAGAGATGGTGGGGGGGATAGCAGGATGACCGTATGCTTCGTGCACTGCACCGGAACTGCAGAGATCTGGGGCAGTGGAAGGTCCCTAAAAATGGAGGGGGTCACCGGCACCCAAACCGTGGCCCCCACCTCCTTTCACTGCCCCTTCCCCCTGAACCCCTACTCTCACGCCCTTTCTTCTGCTGAGCCCCACCCCCCCCACTCGCTCCTCCCTGCCCCTTCCCTCCTGTCGCTCGCCCTTATGGCTGGTAAAAGGTGATGGGGCCATGCCCCCTTCCCCTGTTCTGGTGCCCCTGATCTGGGGTGAGTTGCTTGCTCTGCCATAGACTCCCTGTGCAGTCTTAGGCAAGTCACTTACTCTCTCTGTGCGCTGGGGCCGAGACGGAGGTGACTGGGTCTAGCGATTGGAGTAGGAGTCAGAGTTGGAAGTTGGGCCACAGGTCAGAGCTGGAGTCAGAGTGTCAGGTCTAGAATTGGGGTTAGAGCCGAAGTCAGAGAGTCGTGCCACGGGTTGGAACCAGATTCAGAAACCAGAGGCAAGGATCAGAATCAGGGCAGTAACCAGGAGGAGGTCGTGAAAGCAGTATCCAGGGCTTTGTCTACATGACACGGTTTTTAGTGACAGGGCTGTGTTGCCACAGCCATGCTGCTAAAAGTCGTGTAGTGTAGCTGCTGTTTGTCGGCTCTCCTGCCAACAAAAAACTTCCACCAATGAGTGGGGTTAGCTTCTCCTGCCGACAACGTGCTGTTCACACTGGCAAGTGTCTCAGCAAAATTTTTGTCTTTTGGGGGGCAGGTGTAAAACACCTCTGAAAGACAAAAGTTTGGTCATTTAATTGCCAGTGTAGACATAGCCCAGGAGTCAAGCAAGAAGGTGGGGCCCAACATAGCAGCCAGGTAGAGCCCAGTTGTGCAGAAAACTTCCTGTGCCCCTCTTTGGGCCTAGTGCAATGGGATTGCGGTTTTGATTGGGTTCTGTAAGTTATACCCTAATTAATAAAAGCTAACACCATCCGCTAGAGTTGGGTGGATGTTACAAGCTCAGTTCCAAAATAGTATTGGATCCAGTACGGTTTATTTCCTTACCCATGTTGCTGTGCACTATGAACAGCTGCTAAGCGTTACCCTGCAGGTGGCTTCATTTCAGTTGATGAAAGGCTCTGAGAACTTCTGCTGAGAAAGACATTATGGGTAAAACTTTCCAAAGCACTTGAATGACTTAGGAGCTGAAGTCCCATTTACTTTCAATCAAGCTTAAGTCACTTTTGAAAACGGGATTTCACCGCCAAAGTCATTTTAAGCGCTTTTGCAAATTTCACCCTACATAAATGTAAGCTGTTGTTAGACTAAGTTTATCAGTGATGTAGCTTTAAAGGGTGAGTAGTTAACGGTCAGTGGAGGTGCCACTTATTTATGCAGAAGTTTATTTTTATCACATTATGGGCCAAGTACAGTTCTCAGGTGGGTGAGCACAGAGCTCCCATTCATACACTTGGCTTCTATTGAGTTTACAATCAGAAGGCATTGTGGCCCTGAATGGACCTGATCTAAAGACCACTGAAGTTAGTGGGAGCCTTTCCAATGACTGCAGCGGGCTTTGGAGCAGATCCATTTCAATTAGACTCACGGGATCTGGGGAGCTAACTGATTTCCTCTCTTTCAGCAGCGGAATGCCAGGATCAAGTTTGAATATGATGGAGAGAAAAGGTGCGTTCCTGACCCGTTTCCGCATTTCCCTTGGTGCAGGGGGGCAAAGGGCCCTGGCTCGCCCTCACCTGCAGTTGTAACTCCCATTGAAAGCAATGAGAGCTTGGCATGGGAGAGGCCTGTGAATTCAGCCATAAGTATTTCCTGGGACTAGTGAACAGGCCGATTAGTTCCTAACTGTGATTCATTAAATGCCACTCACCAGTAGCTTTATTCTCAAACCCTTGTGAATTTAGCTGGACTTCAGGCCTCCCACATGATTGTGTTCTTTGATTAGTAGCCTGTGGCACTTACTTGAGATAACCAGATTCTGGGCACAGGTCCCATAATAACAGAGCTGTGATTTGAAGGCTGCCTGCCCTCCCTGCTTGACATTTATGTGGAAGGCTCTCAGCTTGTTGGAGGGTCCAGTGGCAGAGTAGGACACTTTGGAGAGTCAGGATCTCTCAGGCTAAGATGCATAATAACTAGTGCGCTATGAATAGGGCTCCGTGTCTGTCACGGAGGTCATGGAAGTCATGGAATCTGTGACTTTCTGCAACTTCCGTGACTTCTGCAGAGGCCAGTGTGGCTGACCTCAGGGCTGCCCAAGCAGATAGCCCCGGGGACAGCCACACCGGCCATTGCTGGAGCAGCCAGCTGCTCAGGCAGCCCTGCAGCCAGCTACACCGGCCGCTGCTCGGGCGGTGTGGCTGGCTCCGTGGACTGCCCAAGCAGCAGTCCCCGGGGCGGCCAGAGCAGCCACTGCTCCAGCGGTCCCCAGCAGTGGCCCCCTGGGGCGCCCCCCCTAAAAAGCATTCCCCCCCAGGTACCCCCTCAACAGCACACCCCCCTCCCCCGATTTAGTCAAGGGTGTTTTTAGTAGAAGTCATGGTAACGGGTGTGAATTTTTGTTTATTGCCCGTGAGCTGTCCATGACTTTTACTAAAAATACCCGTGACTAAATCGTAGTTTTAACAACAAACCAAGATGCTTAGATAATACACATATAGTACAGGGGGTCAAATCCTGCCCTCAGATATGCAACCTGTCTGAAGTCAATGGGCGCTTGCGTCTGAAGGTGGGCTGGCGTATGATTCACTGTGTAAAATCAAACCCTCTTCTGCAGTTCAGTACCGCTCTTCATAGTCACGGAGATGGCAGATCACAAAGAAAACTGACCAATGCCCCGTGGGTGGCACCTCCGCTAAATCTAGGTGATGTGCTGCTGGGTTAGATCCTGCCGGTTGTAGCACCTGTACACCATGGAGAGGGCAGAGGGGTTAGGCTGCAGCTGGACGCTTCAGAAGGATCTGGGTGGGGTCCTCCAGAATTCCTCCGGGGCACCACAGGCAGCTAGCACCATATTAGCAAAGAGCAGGGTCTGGGCTCCCCAGCCACCTGTAGCTGTTGTGTGGGGGAAGGGAAGCTACTTGTGGGCTCACTGCCATGAATGACCCCATGTTATTGATCACTGTTACTTATTAACATGGCACTTATGGGATAAGAATACAGGTCCTTGCTCCAAAATGTTGGCCATCTAATCCAATACCATGGCACCCATGTACCCACGTGACACTTGTGCTGTTCATTTTCTGTATGTATGTACAGGATTCTCCAGTTTCCAAGACCAGTCAAATTCAAAGAAGTGCTACAGAAAGTCATGGATGCTTTTGGACAGATGATGGATTTGCACTATGCAAACAATGAGGTACTAAGCTGTTTGTGTTTACAGCCTGGCCGGATCCCAGTTTCAGATTTAAACAGTGGTTTATTCCTAATCCTCTAATTTGGGGACAGAACATACTGATGGGGAAGAGGACAATCCTTCCTGATGTTTTCTGTCCTACTTAGCATGCAATAGCTCTGTGTTAAGACCCTGCCTGAACTGTCTAGATACTGAAACAGGGAGCAGTAGCTAACTGGGCTCTCTCAAAGCGACTTTAGTACAGGTATGGGGTGGCGGGTGGAGACCCAGAACAAAGGGTCCGCCCCCTCAGAGGGCCCACAAAACCCAGAACTTAACTGACTGACCGCTTTGGAGAACTAAGTCCTCTGCTTATCTACAGGACAGGGACAGCACAATCAGCAGTAGTACAGCCTTCTCCACCGAAGCGCCTGGTTTGATAGGGGCAGCTGTAGGAGTGGTTGGTTCACTGAATCCCAGGGGCTGCTGCTGAGGCTGCCAACAAACGTTATTTGTCTGTAATGTATTAACTGAGGCTGCCAGCGAATACCCACTTTTTTCGAGGCTGCAATGTGGGCTTCTCACTAGGAACCGGGCTGAAGCAACAAACTAGTTTCATATGCTCCACTGAAGGGGCATCAGATGGGATTGATTTGAGGTCATTGCTGATCTGGGCTGACTTGAACCCACGCCGTGACAGCGGGAGTGGTAGGGAAGCTTGTACTTTCACCCATTGTGCTGTGCTAGTTCATTGGGTAAGTGTGCCCTAATGCCCTCCAGTGCCAGCACTGAATTCATTTTAATGTCGCATCCCAGCTCCAAGCCATGCTTATCATTAGAACTGAGCACTCCCCACTGTGTGTTTCTGTGGCAGACGCTCCAGCCCAAGGCAAGCATCAGCCCAATCATCCTTAGCCACCAGTGTGTGGATTCATGGATTTTTAAGGACTGAGGGAATGGATCCAGTGCTGAATTTGTAACAAAACTGGTGCCAGGGCTCAAGCAATTTTTTTTTTTTACTGTCATAACAGATGCGGCAAGCCCCCCGAGGTGCCAGGGCTACGAACTGCCAAGCCTAGAAGTGCTGGGGCTCAGGCCTGGCTAGCGTTGGCACAAATTAAGCACTGAACGTGCCAGGATGAGGGCTCTGTGTTTGTCACAGATTAGGTGACGTTCCAGGACCGCTGTGACTTCGGCGGCCGGTGTGGCCGACCCCAGGGCTGCCCAAGCAGCTGGCCATGGGGACAGTCACGCCAGCCTCTTCCGGAGAAGCTCTGCAACCAGCTTGGGCGGCCCCGCAGCCAGCCGCAGCTGGAGCAGCTCCGGGGCCAGCCGCTCGGCTGCTGCCCAGCTGGCCCCGGGGACCACCCGAGAAGTGGCCTGAGCAGCGGTCCCAGAGAAGACCGGAGCTGCTGGACCCAGCCCGCCCCCGCCCCCCAGCAGCAGCCCTCGGGTGCACCCCCCAAGTCCCCGCCCAGCAGTGGCCCCCAGGTCGCCCCCAGCAGTCGTTCCCCCCACCCCACCCCCAAGATTTAGTCAGGGGTATTTTTAGTATAAGTCACGGACAGGTCACAGGCTGGGATATTTTGTTTATTGCCCATGACCTGTCCATGACTTCTACAAAAAATACCCGTGACTAAATCGTAGCCTTAACCATGATCATCTTGTCATCTGCAGTCCTGCATATCAGGGCATTATTTACATACCATTGCATACCATGATTTGCAGGGTCCCTACCAAGAGCTCAGAAGGGGCAGGCTATGAGTTGCCTTCCCATCTGGTCCCACTGTTGAAGGCAGGATCAGACCGTGGGGTTGATCATACAGTCCCAGACCCTGGTGGTTTGTGCTTAAGGCAATCTGCCCTGCTGCCATAGTGGAGTTGGTCAGAATTTTTGATCAAACCTTTATTTTGATGGAAAATTGCCTTTTAGTTTAAAAAAAAAAAATCTGTGGTAAATGACCAATTTCAATGAAAGTTTTCGGGATTCTGTTGGAAAAACTGAACCCTGAAATCTTTGGGCGTTTCCAGTTTTTTTGACGAAACCCCAAAAACTTGTGAAGAAAAAGTTGACCTAAAAGTTTTGTTTTCATGGAAACTTTCTGCAAGAATATAAAAAACAACCAGCTCCACTAGACAGTCTGATTCACATCCCATTGGCTTGAAATGGAAAGCAAAAGAAACCCGCAGCCTGCTTGCTCATGTATAAAACAATCATTAGGGGCCTTAATTAAAGTACAAATGAAAAACACATTTCCTCCTTTTTTTGCAGCGTGAGATTGGACCAACAAATAGAAACCCCCCATTGTGTAGGGCCATGTCTTTGATGGGATTTCTGCCAGGATTCTATTTGCATAGGCACAGTTTTACATGCATAAATGACTTGTGTATGCGATTTTTGTGGTCAGATAACAGAACAGACGTGTGCAGAACCCATTTGAACTTGCCCTGCCACCTGGGTTTTGCATGTGCAAATTCTGCAAGCGATGCTGCTGCTGTTGCTCACGATAAATGTCTAACACTACGGCAGAATTGGCCCTCTAGGCTGCAGCTTTGAATGTAGCCAGAAATGTTACACATTTTCTAATCTTGGGCATTCTCTGATAGTCCCTGCTGGAAAAAGCCTGCATGGAATTCTCCAGGAGTGAGTCACTTCATTCCAGGTTCCTTTCCACTGAAAGACTCTTCAGAACAAATAGAAGTTTATGTAATATACTGTACCCTCTGCTAGGGAATGCCTGCCTGTGCATTTGCATAGCGCCTAGCGTGATCCTGAGTAGGCCACAGGGTGCTACTACCTTAGAACTAATAAATAATTATAAGCATAAGAATGGGCTTAGATTTTCTTTTTCTTTCTGTAAATAGTCTGTGTGTGTGAGAATCTGCACCCATTGATATACAGGGCATTATGCATCCGAGAGCATTGTCATGGAAATAGTATAAACCAATGAAACAGAACTTACAGAGAGGCTGTCCATGGCACACCATGTTTGGGCTAATAGTGTATTCTGGTCCAAATGTTGTTCTCAATTACACCAGTGTAAATCTAGAGTAACTCCACTCCATTTTGAGCAGCCTTTGGCCTTTTCTTCATACACAGACAGAACCTTGCCTTTATTAGATGTTAGTATTTAATGTTTGTATTGTGGTAGCATCTAAAGGCCAAAACCAGGTTGGCCTTTGTCGTGCTAAGCACTGTTCAATCACAATTACAAGACATAATAGGTAAATGGGACAAGCAGGCTGCTTTGGAGCTATGTATCCCTTTGAAAGGCCTGTGGACACAGGTGCAATGAAATCAATGGGATTGCTCTGGGAGTGCTACAGATTCATCAGAGGGGTTGGCCCAATGCATGCAGAGTGGTGTGTGGGTCTAACCCCATGTGGGGCTGATCCCAACGTAGTGCTAAAGAGTGTTGTGTTACTGGAAATGCCATCAGTCAGATGAGATGCAGAAGCCACGTCTGTGGCCATCGACTGGCCTTTTTTACCAGGATAGGAACGTTATCCTGGTTGAACTCTGATTCGGATGAGAACGTTCTGTCTGAATTCCCCCCCGTGGTTTCAGCTGGATGCAGTAGTCTATCCTCATCTGAGCTGTGACATCCCTGAGCATTGTTAAACAGTTGCTTCATTCCTCACCAGAGGTGGCCGCATTTCACCTGGGTTCTGTTCCTGGCTCTGCCACTGTCCTGTTGTGTGACCTTGGGCAAATTGCTTCACCTCACTGTGCCACTGTTTCCACTGTGATCCCCTTTTGTATGTCTCCTCTATTTAAATTGGGGCAAGGACGGTCTGTCCCTGTGTGTGTGTGTGTGTGTGTGTGTGTATACTGCACTTTGCACAACAAGGTCCCAAGGTGCTACTGTAGTATAAGTAATAAGTGAATAGTCTCACCCCTTTTCATTTATTTTTTTTAGATCTGTGTAAGGTGCAGTGGATTGGCCAGTAGCCCACACAGTAGAAAATAAGGCATGCCATCCACGAGTGCAGAAGGGAGGACTTGCAAGCTCGTAAACGTCACTCAGTGATGTTTCCCTCACTTTCCTACCTGTCATCGGAGTTACTCCGTTTATAGACAGAAGAAACAAAGCTGCAGCCCGGTTACGGAGTGTGCAACCTGCCAGTTAGTGCCTAGGCTGTGTGCGTGCGCGTGTGGGGCTATATTTAGTGTCTCGTAGAACCCTGTTCCCACAATCTATGTATACAGCAGCCTGGATGCCAAATGGAGCAAAATCCACTCGCCAGACATGGGTGATCGGTAAAGCCAAGCTAAATACTGCATTCACTCTGTTCCAGAGGAGGGCAATTTCAGCTTGATGCTTTTGGCGTCCCCAGGCTGGCCTGTGAATGGATTAATGATGTGGTAATGGAAGGAGACACAGTGACCTGCAGAACATTTTGTGCAAAGCAGTGGCCGAGGGAATGCAGTTCGGAAAATATGTGAGGAGCTGGGTGAAGGGGGGTTATGGAATTACCCGATGGGTTCAGGGCCAAATTCCACTCTTGGAGGAAACCAGGAGGGTGTAAGGATGGAACGTTACCCTGTGCATTTTGCAATGAGGCAGCCTCAAGCATTATAAAGCAGAAGTGACTTAGATTCTGCTCCGACACAGCTGCACTGAAGTCACTAAACCTGCATGCACCCACAACTGAGAGCAGGATTTGGCTTTATTATAATCAGTGTTTTGGGATTACAAGAGACTATGGGTAGCTTTTCCACTTGACACATGCAGAATTCCCATTGACTTCCGTGAGGTTAAGCACTGTATTGGAGGGATCTATCCATCCCAGCTAGAATTGGTAAGGAATGATGGTCCAGGGGTTAGAGCACAAGCCTGGAATGTGGAATATCTGGGTTCGGTTCCTTGCTCCATCACAAACTTCCTGTGTGACCTTGGGCAAGTCACTTAGGCCTAGATTTTTAATGGGAATTAGATGCCTAAATACCTCTAAAAATCTGGCTCTTAGCCTCTCTGTGATTCAGTTCCCCATCTGTACTATGGTAACGAGGGCCATGTAAGTACCTAAGATAGATACGTACGTAGCAAAGCTGTGGTTCTTGGCCTCTTGCCGCAACCCTAGCAATTTCCCAGACTGAGATCTCAGCTGTATTGGCCAGTGCCTACAGATTCCCATTCACCTGTGTGTGCTCTACCGCCTTTATCCCAGACTGCATGCGTACAATCAGTGATGTATTTACCTGTGGGCCAGACCCCCAAGGCAACAGTACATAAGGTGCAGTCTCCAGTGGGGAGCCATAAGTGGTTTTTCCTAACATTTTGCTGGGTGGGTTTTGATCTGACCTGGTGGTGTTCGTTGCTGTGGCTGCCTAGTTGTTGATCTGTGATCACATGAACAATTGTCCCCGTCTGTTCTAGAGGTGCTGGGCACCTGCAGCTCCCACTAAAGTCAACAGGAAGTTACTGGGAGCCATAGGTGCGCTGCATCTCTGGAAGGCTGAGCTGCTGTTCACCGTGCATAGACTCAAGGTGTGGTCTGTTTGAGGAATTCAGTGCCAGTCCTCCGGGCAGCCTACAGGAGATGGAGGTAGCCATTGTGCTCACTGCTCTTACGTGGAGCACGCCCAGGCTGGGGGAAGTAGATGTTTAGCCTTGGTCCAGGGTAACAGAAAGGGGCAGTAACCAGGCACCTCTGAAATGCAGCTATTTAGGGGTTGGAGGGTAGCAGCCGACGTGCAAAGCATGACACTCCACATAGCAATGTGAGAGAGCAGACATTTTGGTTAAAGACACCAAGGTAAATCCAGGCTCCTACCAAAACAAACAAACATGGGCCCTGTAGCTTTGTCACACAGACAGACAGGGCTTTGTCTTGCCCACAGCAAACTTGGTGGGTTTGCTTCAGCTGAAAGGCTAAATGGAGCCTACTGGGAGCTGAACCCGTGGGTCTGGTGAGGAGAGGTATTTTCATACACCTCTACCCTGATATAACGCTGTCCTTGGGAGCCAAAAAATCTTACTGCATTATAGGAGAAACCGCGTTATATCGAACTTGCTTTGATCCGCCAGAGTACGCAGCCCCGTCTCCCCGGAGCGCTGCTTTACCGCGTTCTATCCGAATTCATGTTCTATCGGGTCGGGTTATATCGGAGTAGAGGTGTATTTCAAATGTAGGAGCTAGGCCTGGTCTACACGGGGGATTTGCCCTGATTGTTCCCATTGGTGCCCAGCCGCAAGGGTAGCTGCACCAGTGCAAACCCTTAGTGTGCACAGGCTAGGATGATATAATCTGAATTTGTATCTGTCCAGTTGATACCCGCTTGAGACCAGCGTAAGCTGTGTTGGTGCAGGTTGCAGCTGATATTGGCTGTACCTGTATACGCGTGGGGTTTTGTACCGATGCAGCTACTTTGCCATCACTGGTGAAGAATTGCCCAGTGTAGACAAGGCCTTAGATCACTATGATTGAGCAGCGTCCACCCATAGCTTTGTCCCCATGAGCAGCCCAAGCTCTGTAGCTGGTTAGCATGTGCACAGTTGACTTGAAGATGAGTGTCAGAAGCATATGGGGGTCCAATGACTCCTAGAGAAGGGGATCCAGGAAGATCACCCCCAACAGCCAGGGGTCTCTGTAATGCCAGAAGTTTGGAGCCACTGACGACTGGTAAGCTTTGTTCTTAGCTCTCTGGCCGTCCCACTGGCTGGATCATTGATGCGGCTTTCACGCGTTCTTTGTTCTTTGCGAGCATTGTTATTGTAATTTTATCCTTTTCCTCCATGGATCATATCTTGAAAGAAAAGGTTAAAGCCCCTGAATGCTCAGGGGTGCTTGGGTTTTGATTTCCATCCAGACTCTCCATTCCCTCCCAAGCCTTCTGTGCGCGGTGCGAAGTTTTTGCTTCCTTTATTTACCCAGTTTGTGACCCTGCCGTGCTACGGGTGTTTGTTCAATCCCTTCCAGCTCCTGATCCCACTGAAATCCCAGGAAGACTTGGACCGAGCGGTGGAGCACTTGGACCTTAGCCCTTCTCTGAAGAGTCTGAGGGTGTTTGTGAAGGCTCCAAGGAAAGCGAACGTGAGCCCTTTAGCTTTGTTCTTTTGTGTGCAGAGTGAGTCGCGCTGTTATTGTAGGGGGGGGAATGGAAAGGAGAGACGCTGTCCTAGGGGTGTCTGCTCGTAGCTGTCTGAGTTGGCACTAGACCATCTTCCGCTCGTACGTCTCTGCTCTGAAATCTGCCCTGTCGGCAGGTCGGTTTAAATGCTGTTGCTGGCACAGCTGTTGAATTTAATTTAGTGCTTTCTGTGAGGCAGGATTGGACACTATGGCAATAGATGCCTAATAGATTCCTGAGACAGATGGCAAGTGTATATCCTGTGACAGGACATTCACGTCATGCATCTTCCAGGGGACTCCTGTGTGGCCTAGAGGGGTGTGTTTGTGGCAGGCCATTTATCCTGCCAGCGGACCCTGAGATAGCACCATCACTCTATGGTCATACAGGGCCAGATTGTCATGGCCCTTGCATGAGAGAGCAAAATAAATTCTCCCCACCTTACACGCTCTCCACAGCAGCCAGGGCAATTGCAGCCTCTGCACTTGGGACAGAATTGGGACTGTTCCCTCTGTGTGATCCAGGATGACACCCCAAAGGGGGCAGGGCAAAGAGCAAACTGCACAGTCCCCCTGCACACCAGGCTGCTCAGATGTGCACCAACCTTCCCTGGGGCAAGGTGGCTCTACACATCTGCCTACTACACTGCACCTGCCCACGCTGGGCGTACTGCTGAGGAGCACGTCTGACTCTATAGGTGTGTGCAGGTGCATCCAGCCAAAGCATGCGCCGTGCTGCCCTAAGCATGTTCTCTGTGCATGGCGTCAAGGGACAGCTTTACGGTCATAGGACACTGTCCATTTCATAAAGGGCCTGGTCCTGTGGCAGGTGCTGATTTCTCTCAGCTCCCATTGACTTTAAGGGGACCTGAGAGCGCTCTGCACCTTTTGCAAGTACTCAGAACCTTGCTGGATAGAACCCCCAAAAAAGGGAATTCAGCAGGGAGTTGGACTGGGTCTCTGAAGTCCTAGGCTAGCACCCTAGCCATTAGACCTTCCTTCCTCATATCATTCATAGAATCTCAGGGATGGAAGGGACCTCAGGAGGTCATCTAGTCCAACCCCCTGCTCAAAGCAGGACCAATCCCCAACTAAATCCCCAAATGGCCCCCTCAAGGATTGAGCTCACAACCCTGGGTTTAGCAGGCCAATGCTCAAACCACTGAGCTATCCTGGGCACCTTCTGCTGGCCAGCCCATGGACGCACATGACTGCAGGAGCATTGCAGCCACAGAAGTCGCTGCTGCTAGGACAGGGCAGCTAAGTCAGAGTGGGATATAGGTGCACTCCAGTGTGGAACAGAGCTGGCCAATGGCTTCTACTCCAGCACCTTCTGAGAAGAGAACATAATAAGCTCCCCCTTGTCATATATAATTGTACGCGCTCTGATCTAACTGCATGTGAGGGGCAAGGATTCCTGAGGGCCATCTATGTATTTTACCAAAAAACCTCACCAGCACGGTGTTATTAAAGCACCATATTGCCCAGATGTGGTGGTTACCACCTTACTCACTGGGTATGCTGTTCCCCTTTCCCTTACCCCTTTGTCTGTCTGTCTGTTTTCCTTTCAAGTCCCAGTCCTGCAATTGGATCCATACGGATGGGCCCTTACGCTGCACAGAGTTTCATTAAAATCCTTGGTGTTTGCAAGCGTCTGGATCTGACTGAAGGATCAGGGCCTGAGATAAGGGTGCCGGAGCCTTCCCAAAAGTGGGGAGGCTGGGGGCCCCTTCCCCCCCCGACTCCTCCCCTTCCTCCCCAACGGCTCGCCCCTCCTCTTCCCCTGGAGACCCCACTTCTAGCCAAGCCAGAGCAGGGCTGGGGAGCTCCCCCGCTACACTGTCCAAGGTGAGGGTGGACCAAAAGCAGGCCCCTGCCTGTGTCCCCATCCCCAAGGGCCCCCCCTGCCCAAGGCACGTAGAGGGACCCAGGCTCACCACAGCTGCCTGTGTGGCTCTTCCCATCCCGGCTCTGGCCAGGGGTGGGGCCTTGGAGCTGCAGTGTGGCCAGAAGTGGGGAGCTGCGGTGGACACTCCACCTATCCGCGGTGCAGGGGGCCCGTCGGAAGCATCCCCCAGCCCCCCTGTCCAGGGCAGGTGGAGAGCCCACGGCTGTCCACAGGGCTCTTACCATGGCCAAGCTGGGGCTCCAAGGCCAGGTTGGGAAGAGTGGCGTGGGCAGCTGTGGTGAGCCAGTGCAGAGTCGCGGACCCTGGCTCCGCCTCCACCTGCCCTGGGCTGGGTGGAGACATGGGCCGGGGACCGCTCTCAGCTATCCCACATGGTGGGCAGGTGGAGGGTCCGCACGGCTCCCACAATTGCCCAGGATCCCCGGTCAGACTGCACGCTGGCTTGGCCGGGGGATGGGGCTTCGGAGGCAAGAGGAGGGGAAGCGGGCATGGTATACCCCAGCTAAAAGTGGGAGGGCGATAGCCCCCCTGGTCCCGGCGCCACTGGCCTGAGATTGTGAGCCCTTTGGGGCAGGGACCCTCCCTTTTCTGTCTGGAAATAACAGTTGTAGGTGCTACCAGAAACAAACTATAAGTCCTGTTTCATATTTTTATTTATCCTTATTGACTGAGATCTGATCTCTTTTATGATATTCGATTAATATGTATTATTGTTTAGTTATTTATTTGTCTCTCTGATTCAGTTCATTTGGTAACCAGAAAACATGGTGATAGTCACCAAATTTCATGGGAATGTCTGGCAAGGTACAAACCGCTGCCCTGGGGCAGAGTGTAACCGCTTCCTTTGATTCGCAGTTCCTCCAGCCCAACAACAGTAAGCAGCATGAGATGAGAATATCCAAGTCCACGGGCGACATTATGGGGTCCCTGTATAAAGATGCTGAGAGGACGCGGAAGTATTCAACAGGTGAGTGAAATGCGATGCGCTCAGGTTCACTGCGCACCAGCGCTGGTTCTTCACAGGCTGGCTGTATCTCCCCCCCCATCCCTGTGGTTCATTCTTGTCTCCTGACATTTTTACATCTGGCCAGCGCACTGAAGGCTCAGTGCGGCTAGTGTCTGGGTCTCGGCCTAGAGGAAAGGTTGTGCCAGCTGAGCTCATGTGCTCGTTGCTGCCTTGCCTGGATCCAAGAGAAGCGCTGTCCGTTATCTTGCTTAAGAGCCCGGGGAAATACAGAGGTTCCTGGTTTCAGACTTGAAGCGAAAACATATCTTGTTGTAGGGGATTCAAATGAATTCAGTGCTGCTGAATTTGCTCAAGGCCTGGGACAGAACCTGAGGAAGCCAGGCCCTCTCTCACCTTTGCATTAACTGTTCTCTCTCCCATTTTCTTTACTTTTGCTTTCTGCTTCAGTCTCTTCTGTCAACAAGAAGGAAATAATGGGGCTGAGTGGGCTGGGATTCGGCCGCTCCTGCGTTCTAATCCCAGCACTGCCCCTGGGATGAAACCAGTAATTCTTTTCTCACTTCTGCTGGCTTCAGTGCATTGCTCTAGATTTTCACCAGTGTGAGAGGAGAACCTCTCTTGCCCCACATGGTAAAAGGGGATTCCTGGTACGGTGCTTACCCCCTTGGAATGTTGTGAGAATGAATGTGTGTGAAGTGCTACTCAAATGAAACAGAACATCCTTTACACTCCAATTGCTCGTCTTCAGCCAGTGCTGAGGTCCTACTCCATCTGAACCCTTGGCCATGAGCCTTCTGTCCCTCAGTCCACATGTGCAGCGCCTACTGGGGCTGGTTTCTATTCCTGGCTCTGCCACAGACTTGTGTAGCCTTGGGCAAGTCTCTCCATCTCTTTCTGCCTCGGTTTCTGTCTCCGAAATGACTCCTCTTTTAAGTACTTTGAGATGATTGGTGAAAAGTGGTGTTGTTGGACTCCTCTTGATTGTTAATAAGACCTTTATGGAAAATCCCGTAGGATTTAATAGAGGATGGTATACTTTGTATAGATCTAGTAAACCAGCACAGAGAATTTTATACCAGGAATATAGTTCTCTATTACATTCTATAGGCTGTCTTAAAAATTCTGTGCAGAGATGAGCGTTCTCCACTACATTCTATGGGTTACTTTATAATGTAATTTCTAGCGAGCCCTATTGGTTTAATCCAAATGATTATTTAATATATATAGATATATAGAAGTAGTGCCAGAATCCCAGTCTGGATCAGGACCCCACCCCCCTGCTCCAGAGAATTTGCAATATTATGTGCTAAAGGATTTTACCATTGCAACAAAGGGATATCTCTTCCTGTGGATTTACCATTTCTCACTCCCATGGTATGTGCTGTCAGACAATATAGGCTACAGCTTGTTGAAATATTGCACAGTGATTTATTTGAGATGTTCTCCTATATTAGGTCAAATTCCACCCCGGGACAGCCATGCACAACGCTTGTGGAAGTCAAGGGAACCGTGTGTTCGTATACAAGATCTGTATTTGGCTCTCTCATGTTTATTTGCTGGGGTTCTTTTAGCTCATGCTGCTCTTGAGTGTTTGCCCAAAGCTTGGCAGAGTCTCTGGATGAATCTGAATGAAACACATGCGTTAATACATGTTATTGTACAAAGCCTCAGTAGGAACTTTTTGTACTTAAACAGAATAACATCTCTGCTTCTTTTCTTGGGGCATGTTAAACTGTTAACACATGCCCATAAATTCCAGTGATGGCATTGGGAGTTAATGTGTGCGTGCAGATGGCAGAATTGATCCCACATGTAGCTGCACTAATGGGAGGATTCTAGTTATGTGGGGCACTCACTCAGATTTAAGGCCATACCACCTTGGGCTTTTATTATTATTATTATTATTATTATTTGTATCGCACTAGCATCTACAGGCCCTAACCGAGATGGGGTCCCACTGTGCTTTGTACTGTTGCATACCTATAGTAAGAGACCACACCAGTCTTTGCCCTGAAAAGCTTAGTCTAAATAGACAAGACTTAGGTCTGCAGGAATAAGGGCATGGAGAGAGTCAGTGTATAGCCTACAGCAGTGGTTCTCAACCCAGCTGACCACCCAGTGCCATGGGGTCCAGGCTCCCTGGCCGGGAAGGGCATGGTACGATGGGGTTGGGGACACTGGCTGGCCCCACTTTGTGGAGGGGTCTCTGGGCGGGAGGCGCTGGGCATAGAGGTCTGTGGAGGCGTGTCTGAGGGGGGCACGCTGTGGTTCTCAACGTGTGGCCCAGGTAACACAGGCCCACAATGATAAATAAGTTGAGAACCACTGGCTTATAGTCTGTTGCAGAACTGGGATTGGAACCAAGATCCCCTGAGAACCAGGCCTCTGCGTTTACCAGAAGGCTGTCCTAACTCGGTTTGGAACTTTTTCAGTTTCTGGGTCAACACAAGTATGGAGAGACCTATTGCTGCAGTACCTGGGTCTTCCATGGAGGTGTTAGCAATATAGCAGGTTGCTCTTTTCCTTCTGAGTCAGTATGCTCCAGTGGGGGTAGGAGTCCCTGTGTGGATGGAGGGGCTGTTTTTTCACATGAGGTGTAACCCTGACATTCTGATCATCCCGGGTCATTAACAACTCCATGGTATTTTCCACCCGTAGGGATATCACTGAGCCTGGTGCCCTGGCCAAATTCCAGCTTAGATAATTGGCATTTCACTTGGCTACACTGTCCTTCACTTCCACTTGCAAAACGTTGCCTTGTGTTTGCTTCAGTGTGACCGAGGTGAGTGAGGTTAAGGGGAAATCTCACCTCAGCCTTAACTGTGGAGCTGCAAGTCACACCTCCATAGCAGAGCCAGGTATATTTTCAAGGGAGTTTCTGTTCTGCAAAGCAACTCTGTGAACATGGCAACTTGGGGGGTGTTCTAAATGATTCTGTCTCCAATAAATGCTCAATTTACTGGTTTGGTGGGGGGAAAAGATGGGAAGGTGTTTTCTGTCCGCCTTGCAGAGTCAGCCTGACTTTTGAGAGTCAAGTCTGAGCATATCCCTCCTTGCATGTCATTGTCAGTGACAAAGGAACCACAAGTCCAGTCCTGGCCTCGCTTCCATCTGTGCAGCCCTACTGCTAACAGGGAGATGTGATTGATTGGAGCTTAGTAAATGATTCTGTTCGTTCTTGTGTATCAACAAACTCCAGCTTCCCATCGCTGTGCTGGCTCTGCGACATTAACGGGAGTCTGAATCCACCCAGAGGGAGCAGATCTGCTAAGGAAAAGAGGACTAGTTCTACCACAGCTAGACAGAAAATACTCTCTCGCTCCCAAAAAATTCAGTGAAAACTGATTTTGTTGTTGTTTTTATTGCAATTTTCTGTGGAAAACTTTGATTCCCCCCCCCCCCAGAAATAGCAAATGTTAAAAATGGACCACCTCTGAGGAGAGTAGATGCCTTTTGAAAAAAAACATTAGTCCAAAATCCAATTGTTCGTCCAAAAAAAAAGTGAACGGAAAAGTTTCCAACCAGTTCAGATTTTTTACATCGTCCCTTTCCACAGCTAAAGAGCCTTTTTAAGCTACAGATACCTTAGAGGAGCTGCAGAGCTTCACTGCGCCAGCAGCAGGCATTCTCTGTGCCAAAAGTTGACCCAGGCAGGATGCCTCCTGGGGTGCTGGCAGGACAGCCCCGCACAGTTCTTTCCAGGTGTTGCTTACCCTCTCCGTGCTCTCCACCTTGGATTGTCAGGCAGCCGGCAAGATGGTAGGGGCCTGGCCATCTCCCAGCCCCTCTTTAGAGTGTGTAACATCCCAGCCAGCACGTGAATCGTCTTACGAGCCAGAAAGCAGACTGCAGATTCCGTGCAGGTGTCCGACAGCTGCTATCTTTGCTGACACACTGGGGATTGAGCTGGGGATTTCAGAGCTGGAAGCGCAAGGCTCTGTAGCTTGAACTGAAGAGCCCAGGCGCTCTAGGTGGGGCTGCGACAGACCCAGTCCTCTGTGGATGGGCACTGAGAGGGATACGTAGGACATGCTGACCAGTGAGTTGCAGGTGTACAAGGGGGGACAGGAGGGAAAGTCACTCTGACCTTCTCCTCACTTGTGGGCTTGCCCAAGAGCAGCCACAATCTGGCCTGTAGCGTGTAAGGAGCTAGAGGCTGGAACAGTCTGTCATAAGAACGGCCATACTGGGTCAGACCAAAGGTCCATCTAGCCCAGTATCCTGTCTTCTGACAGTGGCCAATGCCAGGTACTTCAGAGGGAATGAACAGAACAGGTGATCATCATGTGATCCGTCCCCTGTCGTCCATTCTCAGCTTCTAGCAAACATGCTAGGGACGCCATCCCTGCCCATCCTGGCTAGTAGCCATTGATGGGCCTGTCCTCCATGAACTTATCTAGTTCTTTTTTTTAACCCTGTTGGTGTCTTGGCCTGCATAACATCCTCTGCCAAAGAGTTCCACAAGTTGACTGTGCGTTGTGTGACTAAGTACTTCCTTATGTTTGTTTTAAACCTGCTGCCTATTAATTTCATTTGGTGACCCCTGGTTCCTGGGTTATATGATAGGGTAAATAACACTTCCTTATTTACTTCCTCCACACCAGTCATGATTTTATAGACTTCTATCATATTCCCCCCCTTTTCCAAGCTGAAAAGCCCAGTCTTATTCATCTCAGCCTATCCTCATTCTCCTTAAACCCTGGACTCCTTTGCTGCTGCATCCCAAGCCCCTGAGTCACAGCTGGGACTCTAATGAACATCAGATCTTTGCATAATGTCCCTTGTTTTGTTTTGTGGCGACATCGACATCGGCCCAGGGCTGGGCCCTTGCAGCTGTGAGCGTAGGCAGCGCTTGATGACTCCTTCGCAATCACGACCCATCTTTTTATAAACAAATAGAAACCTACTTTCTTTTCTGGATCTCTGCTTAGCCAGGGCAGGGTGTGTTGTCAGATAGGCAGTTGGTAAAGATTTGGGACCTGCTTAAGCAGAGGGAGAATTAAACCAGAGAACATTTAGGCAGAGGGGAGCCAAGCCTGGCACTGGGGGATCTAGCTGTACGTGCAACACCACAAACTTTCTGCACATGCTGTATGAAAACTTCTTAAAAAAATAAAAAAACAAATGGAAAGGAACATGGAAGATCCCTGCAAATGCCAGGAGTGGCTGTCAGAATCTCCATGCTGGCTTGGCTGGCCCTGCTCAGGACATGCTGTACTCTAGTCCCGAGCTAATAGCCTTTTGTTGTGTTGTGTGTAAAACAGAGGGAGATCCTAGCTCACTCCCCTCTCGGATTAGCTCAACTGAGCTGAATATTCAGGGCCACATCCTCAGCTGGTGCAAGTCGCCTGTTGACTTGAGTGATGCACTGGTTTACACCCGCTGAGGATCGGGCCCCAAGAGTTCGGCTTTTGTTGTAAGCTAATGTTTCAGAGCGCCTGCTGTATCTGAGCGGGGCGGAGACGGAATTAGTGCTTCAAGTTCAAGAGGGGGAGGAAAAGCCTGGTAGGATGGCTTCTAGGGCACCTAATCTCTGTCCCTGGCACTGCTGTTGTTTCTTCAGCCCCCGAAATCCAGTGCAAAGAGCAGTGGTACTCCACCTTCTACCTTGCCCTTTACAGGTGTATGGTTTATTGAGCAACCTGTACAGGTGGGCTGGGCCAGCCCAAGGCCAGAGTTATCTATCTACCCCTCCCTCCCTGTCTCTCTGGATGAAGGTTAGGTTACCTAATCTGTCTAAAGTGTCTGTCGCTGTACTATCCAAGTCCTATAGATACATTAGACAACATAATTTCTGTCATTAGTGGATCACAACCCACCTGCCCCCATTTCCATCCTCGTCCCATGCTGAATAAAGCGGGGTGATGCTGAGCGGTGCTCTGGCTTCGTTAACGGGGGGAGTGCTGGGGCTGCACTGTGCTCTGAAGGTGGCTAGATCAGGCTCCACCTGATCCTTGGGAGTAGAGAGATGGACACTGCAGGACGCTCCCTCTGCCCAGAAAGCCCTACTCCCAAGCCTCGAGCCACTTCTCCAATTCAGCCAAAGAAAAAGGGGTAGGGACACAGAGCAAGGGCTGCAGGGAAATGCCTGGTGCCTGGGAATACACACCACCGCTGTAGATGTCAAACTATGAGCCGTTCCTGTCAGCTCCTCTGAAGTTTATCCACTGGGACAGTCTTGCCATAAAGGGTCCCTAGCCCAATCTGTAGCAACCTCCTCTCCAGTGAGAGGCCCCTCCATCCAAATTAGTGCCTATCCTGGAAGAGTGGGTCAGGTTTCTTATCCCCCTTGAATCTGGTGGCAGAAGGCATAACCCTGGAAGGTCAAATAAAGCTGTCCTATGTCAATAGGAGTGAAGCGGGTTTCACTCAGAGGCCAGCAGGCCTAGTGGGCAGGCCCTGGCTCGACAGTCCTTCCACCCTGTAGTGAGTTGCATTCCGGTTGGCAGGCCGTGGCTTGTCCATTTCCCAGCGCTCAGGAGTTCTCCCAGACAGATGTGGGGGGGAGTGAGAAGTAGGGACATCCAGGACCGCTCCCCAGCAGGGCCCATGGGGGAGAGGCCTGGAATGTCTCTCTCGCCTCTTCCTGGTGCCCCTGACCAGCCTCCCTGGGGTGCTGTCTCTTGCTCTGGGACAGTCTCAGCCTGCTTTCCTCCACCCGGGAGTCCCCAGTCAGTCCCAGCAGCTCAGTCCGTTAACTGAGCATTCCCGAGCTCTCCTCTTAGTGTCCAGTTATTCTCCCTCAGTGGGGAGGGAAAAGGGTCCCTCCTGGTTGAGTCTTACCCCCAGTCCAGACCCGCTCTTGTGCATCGCTTTGTCCCCAGAAGATGCAAACTGCGATCCTCCTGTTAGCCAGCCTCTCCTTCACTTTCCCTCCCTGCTTGACTGACGTCCCTTCTCTGCAGATCCTGTATTTGGAGCATAATCTGCTGCTGAGGGGCGGGGCCCTTTTGGCCTGGTACTGCTCCCTCCCTCCCTTAGTCTCCATGTGGGGTCCGTAAATGCCATCGCAAGGAGTTATTATACAGACTAGGGCCCTGATCCTACAAAGACTTGCATGCAGTCATGCAAAGACTTTATACTTGCAAGCAGTTCTATTTAACTCAGTGGGGGCTACTCCCATGTTTAAAGTTAAACTCAGGGTATGTAAATCTTGATAGGATCAGGGCCTTAGACTCCTTTTGAAAGAACCCTGTAGGCGAGAGAGAAATAGGGCTTTGTGCTGTTGCTGCCCTATCTCGCAATAGGGGTAATAAAAGAAATTCCCAACATAACTGAGACACAACCATCACAGTGTGTGAAATCTATATGCTTTTCAGGGCAGGGCCTGACTTTATTTCTGGGTTTGCTACAGAAGTGCTAAACAAATAATCGACTAATAATACTGCGGATCTGGTTTATTCAAGGAAACTGAGATCTTATGTGGCTACATTCTTGTGTTAAAGAGAAAAGAGACTGCGTTGTGCTTCCCATTTGTTTTTGTTATTAGGGCTGGTTTGAAGCCAGTTCAAGATGAGATCTGTAATAATGGGAGGTGTTTTCTCTCCTGGGTCTTGGCATTAGTTCTTGGTTGGTTGGTTTGGGGTTTTTTTCCACGGTGTATTTCTCCCGTAGGAAATCTGTGAGGGGAAAAGAAGGGGGGAGAAAGAATTGTCTCAAAACCATATGACTATTTTTTAAATCCTAGTAAGGGATCTGGACTGGCTACCCCCAACCCCCAGTGCTGTTTTGTCAGTGGAACAAATGTATCCCAGATATAAATGCAATGAGCCTGATCTGGTGATCTCTAGCACTTCAGGGGAGTGACTCCTGATTTACATCTGTTTAAAACAAAGGAAAAGGACATCCAAAGACTTTGAGGGTTCCTGAACTCAGTGGAGTTACACCAGAGATGAAGTTGGCCCATTATGAAACACCAGTGGATTATTACAGATCTTATATCAAATTGGCTTCGAATCAGCCCTGATAACAAAGACCAATGCAGTTTTGGGATGCATTGGCATCACATCTGGGGACAGGGATGGGATAGATCTTCCTCTGGTGCATTACACTTGGACTATTCCTTCAGCTCTTGGCATCTTGTTACCAGAAAGATATTAATGGTCTGGAGGGAGTTCTGTAGAATGCAACAGAGATAGGGGAGGAGCGAGGACAGATTTGAAGAGCTACATCTGTGCAGCTTGGCCAAGTGATGGATAAGCCAGAGTACATGAGAATAGTCTGCAGATATTGGAATGGTGTGAGCGAGCACTAAAGCTGTGGAGGGATTGCTTACCATGACTCAGGAAATAATGGAACAAAATGGAAAACGGACAGCGAGAGCTGTGAAGCTCTGGCGTTGTCTCCCAGGGGGAAAGGGAGAAGCCCCATCACCTGGGAGGTTTAAAATTAGATTGGACCAAACATTGCAGGATCAGGGCTGCAGTGAGATGCATGCAGGTGGTTTCTGTGCTAATGAGGAGCCCCACTGATTTCAGTGGGGCACCATGTGGCTGCAGAGATTTGAGTGCAGAATCAGTCATAGTATTGGGGTCTAATAAGTGAACAGAAGGGGGCAGCCCTGCATCAAGTAGGACATGGACTAGGTGCCATAGATCCACCGCCAGAAGGGACCACTCGGATCATTTACCTGGGTCTTTTCAATCCCCAAGTTCTTTTGGTTCTAGGACCTCTGAGCTTAGGGAAACATCAGGAGGGAGAGGTCAGCAGGAGAGGGGCTGGGTATTTTTTTTAGTTGGTTTTTAACGTACATCTCATTGATGCATGTGGCTGTCCAGTGTTGCCCAGCAAACGCATACAAAGCAGAGAGCGGATCGATTTTCCAAGAGCATCAGGCTTTCCCTATTGTAGAAGATCTGGGCCTTAGCCACCATGACTCGATCCAGGGCTGAACTGCCCCAGTGTTCAGGGGAGCTGTGGGTCAGAGGTTTGGGTTTGTGCTCATCTCTGGGTATTACAGCTAAGTTTTAGAAACCTATTCCTTTAGTATTGTTGTTTGTACTGCAGTTGCACCTAGGGTTTGCCAGCCAGGGAATGGGGCCCCACACCAGTAGGCATAGTTCAGCCCCACACAGCTAAAAAGATAGTGCCTGCTCCGAAAGCCTTTGACCCCATGATCTGAATGGTAGCCTGGATTCTCCAGGCCCTGCATCGCTTCCTCCCCAGAAATCAGTCAACTCTGGAGTCTAGCTCCGGCTTGGTCTAGCAAAAAGCACCGGGGCTGGGCAGTGATGATTCCTTCTCTTCTTTACAAGCGATTCTCTCTGTGTTTGTAGGTTCCCTGCACACGGGCCGGAGTTCTCCACCCCCGGGGAGCGTTCCTGAAGAACAGCAGCAGATCGCTCGGCAGGGCTCCTACACCAGTATTAACAGTGAAGGGGAGTTCATCCCTGAGATTATGGACCAGAATGTAAGTGGAGCTGGCCTGTGTGAGCTGAGTATCTCCAGCATTAGGCAAATCAGATTGTTACAACCCCCAAGGCGAGCTCCGTTACTCCAGAGGTGGAGCAATGGAGAGTTCCTAGGTGTTGACCTGTGACCCAGGACCTGATCCAGTAGGGGCAAGCAGTTTATATTTTTATGTGCAAGGTTGCTTTCAGTAACATAAGACGCTGAAAGGCAAGTCGGAGGACATTTCGACTTGGCAACAGGCTGAGGTCTAAGCAAGGTCTAGTAGAAAGTTTAGCTTAGTACAACTGCTTGACCTGAGGTCATAAGATTTTTTGCAATACGTAGCATGTGATAAGCAAGTACATCACAGAAGCTTATAGGCCATTGGGGATATATGTAACCATGGAGAAACCACACTTGCGTATCAGAACCAGCAGGAAATACGTGGTGCAAATAGTTTTTGTTAGCAATCAGAGCCTTAATTATGGTCCCCCAGAATGACAAATATGGGCTGGGGACTGAGACGATGTGAGAGCGTCCCAGTCCATTCCCTGTGATTGCAGAGGGGGTGGAAGTGCTGAGCTCTCCTCCCTGCTTCCCATATCCGTGTTAGCTCCAGATATGGTTCCTGGCCCCGCTATTTTCAGCTGTAGTGAAATTGGAGCGGAAAGCAACTTATGCCCCACTCCTTCCCTCTCCATTTGCTCTATCCCGATGCTGCAAGTTTCCCCATGCAGATGGATCCCGATGCCCAAGTGAAGTCAATGGGACAGTCTGTGGGTGCAGGGGTCTGCTCGCATGGAGCGCCTCGCAGGGTCAGGGCCTTAGAGCCCTGCAAACTGAAAACGCAGCCCTGGTGAGCACTGGCCACATGGGAGGGATGCGGTGCTGCCCTTTCTTATCACACATTCTGGACAACGTTCAAAATGTCAAGAAGGGGATAAGTGTCTTCAGAAATAGGATGCTCTTACACTGCTACCAAAGAGGACATAGGGGAAGAAGTGTGTCTGCTGCGTTATCGTGGCCCTTGCTAGCAACACAGGCAGGAAGGCTGGGCCAGGGTTTCCATGACAAAGTTATGTTTTCAAAGGTTTGTTATATGGCCATTAAGAAACTGAACACTCTCGCTGGAGGAGCCTTGGCAGCAGCTGAGTGCAGATGTCTTGTGCGCCTAGCAGCCAAACATTGGGCTTGGACTGTTTGTAGATGGTTTCTGAGCTGCATTCATTAGGGTTAGATAAAGCGAAGGCGGGGAGCTAGATCCTCTGCACATGTAAGTCAGCATCTGGCCATTGACTTTAATGGAGTTGCATTGATTTATGCCAGCGGAGGATCTGACCCCACGCTTTCACTGCTTAGCTGAGGACTCCTACGTTCTAGTCTTGGCTCTTACCAGCAGTGTACAGTGGGCTGGCCACTGCCCCTCTCCCACCTTCCCGACCCCCCCCAAGAGGTGGCTGCACTCTGGTGACTTGGCTGCCTGTAGTTATTACCCCCAGGGCCAGCCCAGGAGACATTTGGGGGTTGTAACTCTGGGGCAGCTGGCCTACTAGTGGTGGGACCATGGGGATCCAGGGGATGACACACTGCACAATGGGGACTTTCCCTTGCTCTCCACTGACCCTCTGTGGCCATCGCATGGGATGGCAACAATGGGCCCCAAAGGATGGGGATCTCCTCGTTGGCTGGATTGCTGCAACGCATCAGCCTTTGGGCTAGACTTGTGAAGGGGGGGAAGTTACTGTTTCCATTGGGACTCTCCTACCAAAACAAATGAGTGTTGCTATGGCAGCCAGTTAAATAGCTGTAACCATAGAAACATCACAGGGAAAGAGAAGCATGCTCTAGTACCCTAAGCATAGCACAGGGCATGAGGAACTCCTTGGCTTCTAATCCCACCTCCAAGCCTGCTATACTCCATGGCTCTGGCCAAGTCGCTTAGCCTCCCTGCCTCGGTTTCCCCCTCTGAAAGCTGGGCCTAGCACCGACCCCACAGGGGTGCTGGGGGAGGGGGTGTTAGTTATTAGTTGTGAAGTGTCTTGTAGATGAAAAGGACTAAGTGGGATTGTTGTTATAACACCGCTGGGTGGCATGGAGAAAACGCCATGGTAGTGGAAGTGTGTGTAACCTTTGTGGTTCCCTAAGCCACCGAGGAGAACTCCTCTGTTGTTAACAATCAGATATAATTAACACAATCTAGTAAAATGTGTCATCCAGGAGCCCACGCAAATACAGCGTTTATTGACTCGCTGAGCTGGGGAGAGCAGAGTAAATTCTTTGATCTAACCTCTTTGTTAACCCTTTACCAACAGAGGGGAAGGGTGGGCTTGTGATTAAAGGCAGCGACCAGGGAGTCAGGAGGCCAGAGTTGTATTCCTGGGTGTGCCCCAGGTTAACAGGTGGCCTTGGGCAAGTCTTGTTATGCCCTGACTTTCAAAAGCGCTGAAAATGTGGAGCTCCCACCTGATTCTGCGCACATTCCGAAATCAGGACGTTAATCCCTGTGCCTCGATTTCCCTATCAGTAAATAATAATTGAGAAGAAGAATCTCCATCCCTGCTGTCAGAAGATTTAATGAATTTGTTTGCAAAATGCTTTGAGATTCCCTATTGGATGGGGTAACAGATGTACAGGGCCAGACCCTCCACTGCTGTAAATGACTAATTTACACCTGCTGAAGATCTGGAAGATTATCTAAAACAGACTCTTAGGATTTTCCGATTCAGGGTTTACAGCACGTTGTGTCAATGTTTTCCCTTTTCTTTGCTGTCCAAAGATGCTTGAACCTTTCATCAGTCCTGATGAGTCACTCTCTGGGAGCTGCCAGTCCCTGGACAGATCTATAGACAGGTAAGTCAGATTCATCACCATGGGCTTGCCTGCGTAATGAAAACCACCCCCCCTTCCTATGCAAGTGTCTGAAGGAGGGAAAGGAATTGGTTAAGATATCCTGGGGGGTTCTGACTAGGAGAAATGGGCGGCACCTAAGCAAAGGGAAATTTAGACCGAATACCAAGAAATAAATCCTAACATGAGAGAGCCGTTAGCCTGCAGAATAGTCTCCCCATGGAAGTGATGGAAGCACCATGCCTTGAGTCATATAATACTGGACTGGGCAAAGGACAGATGGGAACAGTCCTGGACCAGCAGGGGATTAGATAACCTATCTGACCTTTTCCCTCTCCAATTTCTCTGGTTCTTGGAAGATCTTTTTCCCCTTTCATCCCTATGGATTTCTAGATCACTGGATCGATATCGCCTTAGCTGCTCCATGGCTCCTCTCTACCCATAGTGTATGCTCTCAATTGAGTGTTGTAAATGGAGCCGTCACAGACAGACATCCACACCTCCAAAGGTGCTAAGGATACCAGAGGAAAAACAACTAAGCTCCTCTGCAAGAAGCAACTAGGACACATTGTGCAGGTCATTAGTGCTGCCAGTTAAATCCAGACCCGCCAGTGCATTTGTGACCGCTAACTTGCCCCAGTGCAGGTTAGTGTCTCAGATACGATGTCTTTTTCTTTTGGGAAGCCATTTATTTTCCTTATCACTGATTTTCTTTCTTACCCCCCTGACTGTTTTGACTATATTATATTAGCATTGCATTACAGCAGGTCCGATTTGTATCGATCCGATCCTTACGTGCGCTCCAACCTTGCACATTTCAGCTGTCTCAGCCCTACGCTCCATTGACTTTTTGTGCCTTGTAATAATTTCCACTCACACAATTGCTCTTCATCAAATGTCCATGAAACGTGGGCTCCCTTCCTCCCAGCCCGTCCGCTCCTCCTTGATTTTGCAATTAAGTCTAAATAGCCTTCACCTGGAGTAACAGCACAATGAACACAGCCCAGTTTCTCCTCCGAACCCTTAGAGTGACCTAGGGCTTGATCCAAAGTCCAGTGGAAACTCCCATCAACTTAACTGGGCTTCGGGTGAGACCATGCTCACTTAGACCCCCCACCACCCTTATTCAGTTCACTGAGTCTTTGGCCTTGGCTACACTTGCAAGTTAGAGCGCATTAAATCAGCCCCAGGCGCCCTAACTCCTGAGGTGTCCATGCTGGCAAGGCACTTAGCGTGCCTGGACTCTGCAGCTGGAGTGCTCCTGATAATCCACCTCCACGAGAAGCATAAAGCTTGCTGCGCCCCGGCTGAAATGCCAAGGTGTCAGTGTGGATGACATGTTGCATTACTGCGCTGTGATTGGCCTCCGAAAATGTCCCATAATCCCTTGAAGTCAAGTGGCCACTCCTGTCATTGCTTTGAACTCGGCTGCAGGCTTGGGGATATCCCCTTTCCAAGCTCCGTTTCTGACAGCCGGCGTGCTTATCTGCTCCGGGACACAAAGCAAACCATTACTGTGGAATGCTGCTGCTGCCGAGGCAGGCGTGGTGGGGTGGGGGGAGCTGATGTCGGGGTTTCCCTCTGCTGCTGTCTGAACTTACAAGACAGCATGCTGACACACTCTATGCCCCCCAAAACACTGTCTCCCCCCACCTACACACAACACACTGCCTGTGTCACTCCACCTCCCCCCCCATTTGAAAAGCACGCTGCAGCCACTTGCACACTGGATAGCTACCACAATGCACTGCTCTCCGTGGCATTGCAAGAGCTGCTAATGTGGCCACACCAGTGCGCTTGCAGTTGACTGTGTAAACACACTGCAGCGCTTTCCCTGCTGCTGTCTCCGAGGGCTGGTTTAACTCCCGATGCACTACATCTGCAAGTGTAGCCATGTCCTAAGGGTGTTTGATCTGGTGCAGCTTGCATGGTGCGGGGACGGAAGGGAGAAGCGCTTCAAGGAAAGCAACTGACAGGAGGGTGTAAGAAGGTGTCTGTTAAAGCAGATCATCTGGCTCCTTGATACTCTCACATTGGCAAGCTGGTGTAAATAAGCCTAAAGGAGCCAAGCACCCTGGGTATCCCCTTTGAATTTGGCCCAGGGACAACTTTGAGTAGTGGCTGTAGAACTTGGACCCTTCACTAGGTGCTGCAGATCTTGTTTCCAATTGTCTGGTATTGGCTGAGAGGACAACCTACATGTGTGGGCAAAAAGAGTAGAGAATGAAAATGTGAGGCCTCTTTCTGTTTGTTACCCAATTCTGTGCCAGCATGTTCTGTACACTAACACCTGGCCAGCTCTAGCTGTGCCAGCCCACCGGTCTTTGAGTTCGGAGAGAGCAAAGACTGGTGTGAAGACTCTTCTCTAAACAACCAAACCTGTCCTTGTTAGAGCTCCATGACTCAAAGCCGTCTTGTCTCAGTTCCTTCCAGGTAACTTCACCTCAGAGGGATTTTTTTTTCTGAGGACCTTATAAGAGAGTCCAAATAAAGTTTAGAATGAAAACTGAGTCTGAACTCAGCAATCACCACTGATCAAAGTCCCAATACGCTGTCATTCTGCATGGCATTTTTTACACTAACTCTACCTCAAACTGTTTCATGGAGCTACAGTGACTAATGCACTTAAATAATCAGAGCAAGATGAGGCAGAAAGCAAGAGACACCTTATAGGCTATGAGGAAAAGCTATTTTCAGCTGAGATATGAAATCGGAGGAATATAATTGAAATAAAAGGATATAGGGAGGCTGGTTCACATGGCAGGAGCTTCAGAGGAGAAGGCTCTTGCGCCAGCACTGCTGAGATGGTGTGGAGGGTCTTTGAGATGAGGGAAGAAAGAGGAAGAGGCATGAAGAATTCATGGACTTTAAGTACTCCTGGGGAAATTCTGCACCAAAAAATTAAAAATTCTGCGCACAATATTTTAAAATTCTGCATATTTTGTCAAAATAACACACTATAATCATTCCACTTTCAATTATTTTGATCATTTATTTCAAAATATTGTCAGCAACTATGTCTAACAATACAGAGAACAAAAAAGATTCAGGAAATGTTTTTTGACAAATAGATTCCCTACTAGGCATATAAATACAAAACTTTGAGTAATTCATTTAAATGACAATACAGAAATGTATTTCCCACACCCCTAAGAAGCAGTGCAAAGGCTTGGGGGAGTCAGGTAACGGAGGAGCGGAGGGAAAAGGAAGTAATTGCTGGTAAGAAGGCTGGGTGTGAACTTGAAGGGATGTTGGGGGTGGGTGGAAGTCTGAAACAGGTTGTTTTTTTGGGCTGGGAGGAATTGTTAGGGCTCTTCCCCCACGCAGACCTTTGCTGACCCCTAGCCTCTTATTTAGTCAAGCACAGTTGCCCACATCCGCCCCAACCCCATGTGTCCTTGCACCCCCATTCAGCCACCCCTTTTCCCTGCATCCCCATGTGTCCCTGCATCCCCTCTCCCCCATGTGTCCCTGTGCCCACACTCCCATTCAGCCCCCCGCCCCAGTCTGTCCCCCCCACTAGCCTTTCTGAACCCCAGTCTGTGACCCCCCAGCAGGTCCATCTGCCCCATGCTGTCCGTCTCCCCCCACTCCCATGCCTCCTGACCTCGCCCAATGGGCAGGGTGCTGTGAGGAAGTCAGCCTCTTTCTCTTCCTTATCCACAGCTGGAGCTGCACCCACCCGGGAGCAGCTGCTTTCTGTTCAGCTGCCACAGTGACCCCTGATGAGCAAAAGACATAACTGCAACATCTTTCTGGCAGAATGTATTTTCTGCAGGGGGAAAAAATTCTGTGCAGCACATGAATTCTGCGCATGTGCAGTGGCCCAGAATTCCTGCAGGAGTATTTACAGATGTTTAACAGAAGCTATTAAAGTTAGACATTTTTAAAATCAGAAGCTCCAGATAACTTCATCCAAGAGTTTTAAAAGGTCTGGCCGAGGAGCTTGCTGCACCATTAATGTTGATTTTCAACAAGTCTTGGAGCACTGGGGAAGTTCCAGAAGACTGGAAGAAAGATAATGTGCCAATTTTTAAAAAGGGTAAATGGGATGACCACAGGTAATTGTAGGCCTGTCAGCCTGATATCGATTCTAGGCAAGATAATGGAGCAGCTGATACAGGATGCAAAGATTTACAATTACAGAGCAAACATTTTTACAGTTATAGAGCAAATACTTTAAAGGAGGGTAATGTGCATAATACAAATCAACACCACACAACATTTTGATTAAAAATTAGAATGAGATCAAATTAACATGGCACATGTTAAATGGATTCAAAACTATCTAACTGGTAGGTCTCAAAAAGTAACTATAAACAGAGAATCGTCATCCAGTGAGTCTGTTTCCGGTGGGGTCCTACAGGGATTTGTTCTGGGCCGTATGGCATTTAACATTTTTATCAATTATCTGGAAGGAAACATAAAATCATTACTGATAAAGTGACTGGGGGGGGGGCGGTAAATAATGTCGAAGACAGGTCACTGACTCAGAGTGAGCTAGATCACTTGTGCAAGCAAACAATGTACATTTTAATATGGCTCGATGTATACATCTGGGAACAAAGAATGCAGGCCATACTTACAGGATGGGGAACTTTCTCCTGGGAAGCAGTGACTCTGGAAAAAAAAAAAATTGGGGGATTGTGGTGTGTAATCTGCTGAGCGTGAGCTCCCAATGTGATGCTGTGGCCAAAAGAGCAGAATGTGATCCTACAGTGCATAAACACAGGAATTTCAAGTAGGGAGTAGAGAGGTTATTTTACCTCTGTTTTGGGCACTGGTGTGACTGCTGCTAGAATACTGTGTCTAGTTCTGGTGCCCATAATTCAGGAAGGATGTTGATAAATTGGAGAGGGTTCCGAGAAGAGCCATGAGAATGATTAAAGGATTAGAAAACCTGCCTTAGACATGGTAGGCTCAAGGAACTCAATATATTGATCTTAACAAAGAGAAGGTTGGGGGTTGACTTCCTCACAGTCTATAAGTACCTACCTGGGGAACAAATATTTAATGATGGGCTCTTCGGTCTAGCCGAGAAAGGTCTAACACAGTCTAATGGCTGGAAGTTGAAGCTAGACAAAATCAGACTGTAAATAAGGTGTACATTTTTAACAGTGAGAGTAATTAAGCATTGAAACAATTTACCAAGGACCATGGTAGATCCTGCATCATTGACCATTTTAAAATCAAGATTGGATGTCTTTCTGAACGATCTGCTCTGGGAATCATTGTGGGGAAGTTCTATGGCCTGTGTTACACAGGAGGTCAGACTAGATGAGCACAAGTTCAATTCTGGCCTTGGAATCTGAGACAATGTTGTTCTTATTCCGGAGGTGGTGATAAGGCAGGCTAACCAGTGGGGGGAAGAGAGGAAAGCTCATCATGGGCTGTTAAGAAATGCTTTATGAAAATTACCATTTTTCTCCATAGCAAAATCATTAATAATACCTAGTTCTTATGTAGTGCTTTTCATCATTAGAGCTCAAAGCGCTTTATGAAGGAGGTCACTATCATTATCCCCATTTTACAAATGGGGAAACTGAGGCAGAGTGAGGCAATGCACCTTGCCCATGGCCAATGGCAGAGCCAGGACTAGAACCCAAGAAGCCTGAATCCCTGTCCAGTGATCTGTTCTCAGCTTGAAGGCTTGATTGTCTAACATACTGAGCGCCCTCCACTCCCCAGTAGACTCAGTGGAGTTGTGGGTGCTAAGCACCTCATAGGATTCTTCATAATGCAGGGAACAAGTAGCTTATTCCCGGCTTTACAGCAAAAAAGAGCCCCTACAGGTTCATATGTCCAAAGTGTGGCAGACGGGGGTGTCCGTGTATAATTCCATGCCCATCAAGTGACGTTAAAAGACCAGGAAAGTTGCAAAGTTGAGCACTCACTTGTCAAGAAATGAGGACATTAATTCTGCTCTCTTGTGCATATGCATCACTGTGGTACAGTCTTTAATTACAGGATCCTGTGCTGTTCTTTCCACAGGATCCCTGCCTCATTCAACGCACACATCGGGCAGGGAGTTCTCCAGCAAAGCACATGCTTAACTTTAAACACATGAGTGTTCCCACTGACTGCCCCTGGTGAAAGTTAAGCACTTGCTTAAGTATTCTGCTGGATCAGGGCCTGAATGAAAGAAGCTTGCATAGGACATTCGTCTGGAGTTCAGTGCATCTTGCCTCTTTCTGTGTAAAAGTAGTATGTAATATATCATCGATGTATAATGAATGCAGACGCGATTCTGATCACTGGATCTGTTTGAAACAATAAGGTGTTTCTGTCTTTTCCCACAGC
Organism: Malaclemys terrapin pileata; assembly: GCF_027887155.1. Taxonomy (NCBI): domain Eukaryota; kingdom Metazoa; phylum Chordata; order Testudines; family Emydidae; genus Malaclemys; species Malaclemys terrapin. Next base: position 274,962,105 of record NC_071506.1, read on the forward strand.
CCGCCCTTTACCCAAACCCCTGTTCCCAGAAGGAAGAGCCAACCCAAAGACAGTCTTGATTGCCTGGGTAAGGATATGTGGGATTTAGTGTCAAAGTAACAGCACAGCCATGCGGCAGTAAGGTGGACTTTCAAAACAGCTGTGTGTGAATCAGACGACAGAACGGAATACTACTGGGTTAAATCATTCAAAACAAACAAACCAGCTTCACTGCTCATGTTATAAGTAGCCACTGCAATTCTCAAACCTAGACACATTTTAAAATCTAAGGACCCAGTGCTGCAAACAGATACTGCCAAGCTTAACGATCACTGTAAGCCTTTTGAAGCGAACAGGACTATTGAGGATCCTAAATGCTATGGGGCCTGATTCCACTCCTCTTGGGCCTGATTCTGAATCAGTTTCCTCCTCCTCCCACCCCCAGTCTAAATCAGGAGTAACTCCACTGCAGTTAATGGAGATACACCAATGTAAAGCTGATCTGAGATCAGAATCAGGCCCTATGCTAGTAGTAAGTGCTTGCAGGATTGGGTCCTCCTTGTTCTATTTGTTTACTTCTTGCCTTTCTCTCATTTGGGCAGAAGAAAATAAGCTACTCAGTTTCATCTTTGTTTCTAGTCAGATTCTAATCAGTCTCACTTTCAGATTCTTATGTCCTGTGTTGCTATTGGATTGCAAAATACTGCAGAGGGGGAAAAAATTCTCCATTTGCATTAATAAGAGGTACAATCAGTAACACTGGAAATGCCATTACGGAAAGGTGTATTGGTAACTTGTAAGGATCTTAGCTTAATGCTCATCTGAGCATAAATGTCCAGGTGGTTAAGTCATGGAAACTTCATAGTACTGTAATGACTTTTGCTACTAAAAATGGACACATGGCTATCTGCCGATGGCTGATAACACATTTTTGGCTTGAGGCAGCACTTAGAGTTCGAACCAGGGAACTTGAGCTTCAAGTCAATACTTGCAGTGAAGTTTTAATATGTCCCTGGTGGCAGTGGATTCATTTCACTTGAAAACACAAGTCCACATCACCGCTCACGCATGGCTTGTCGTTAACCTCTTGGCCTGGCATTGTTGCTTTTCTTGCTGCCCATACTTCAGCCATTGTGTGCTCTGCCCTAGCGCTAGAGTAATGGTAAAATCATGTTGAAGTCAGGCCGATGCCAGGAATGGCCTCCAAGGAGCAGCTCCTGGCTCGGAGCTAAGACAAACAATCCTTCAGAATAAGCTGTTTAGTCAGGATTTGATAGGGGAAAAACAGGAGGTGAAGATGAGGGGGAGGGAATTGAAGATATTTTAATCTAATGTTGTTCTATGCTACCAGTGATGGCATCCTGTACCTCTCATTATTAATGTTTCTATCCCTATCCATCCATCCATCCATCCCTTTCTCTCTCATGTAATCTCCTTTTAACTCAAATTTTAGCACTTTTACCCTGTGTAATCTCTTGTATCTAACCTAATTTTCTCTCTCTAGTGTTATTCTGATTATATTAAACCTCATGCTCCAGGAATTAAACTAGTCTCAAACATTTACGGCTCAGCATGACCCCTTAATGAGGGGCAGATTATTTTACATTTGCCTGCTCTAGGTTCTTGCACTTTCCTCTGAAGCATCTGGGACTGGCCACGGTCAGCGATGGGATACTGGACTAGATACACTTTGGGTCTGATCCAGTATGGAAGTTCATTCGTTTCCTAAGCGAGAGATTTATAACCCTGAATAGAACCAGCATAGTTCTGTGTAAATTCCCCGCTCTCTAACTAACAAGGTGGAGAAACTGGCTGTGGCGTGGATTAGGACAGTGGCAAAGGGGTTAGGAAAGACTGGGAAAATGTGTGGGGTCGAGCAGGGAGAAAAGGGCATGGAGGCAACCAGGGACAATGGAAGGAGGAGGAAAGTAGAGAGATGAGAAAAGAAAACAAGCGACATAGACGTAAGAAAATGTACCCCATTGCAGAACAATGGCTCTTCTCAGTCACATACAAGAAGTTATGGCTCCAAGAAAGCCAGGTCTAGCTTAGAAAGAGGCAGGAGCAATTGTGATGGGGCTAAACCATCTGAAGAAATAAAAATAAACTGGGTTGCTGAGCATTTCTTTAAATATTGTGGACCAGAGCCTGCTCCTATTGAAGTCACCGGCAAAGCTTGTGTTGGCTTCCTGGGGCCAAGATTGGTCCCCTTTGACCCCAGCCTTCTGTCCGCAATGGGCAGATTTCAGAAATGAGCCATGGAGCATGTCCCATCTTGGGAATGAACAGTCTTCTGCCTGGTCTCTCCATTGCATTTTCAAGTGAAAAACAGAACTTCCAATGAGAAATGCTCCAGGGGTTCCTCACGGAGTTGATCTAATGGAGACTTTTCTCTTTCTCTCCTGTCAGATTTCGATATCCCGTTTTGTGAGCGATTCGGGAAAGGTGGGACCTTCCCCAGACAATATCACCTTTCCCAGAGCCGCAAGGACTATAGCGATGGTGAGACACTGATCGGTCCATGCGGGCTTGGGGGAAAAGCTCACTGATGGCCTAAGCCAAGGAATAGGGCATTGGCCTGGACAGGAGCAACTTGGCTTCAGTTCTTGGCTCTGCCACAGACTTCCTGTGTGACCGCGGGCAAGTCACTTGAACTGCTCTGGGCCCATGTGGGCACTGCTGGCACACATTGTAAGTTCCCTAGTGTGTGTTAATGCAGTTACTGTTTGAAATGGGACTATATTAACACAAACTAGGGAACTTTTAGTGCACGCTAGCAGGGTCCACATGGGCCACTTAGTGCACAACACGCTAGTGTGCGTTAGAATTTGCACCTTCTGGCGTGAACTAAAGCACTGTGCAGACATGTCCTAACTCCCGTTCTCTCAGATGACCCTTTCTATAGGTGCCGACTTCCCCTGTACCCAGGGGGTGCTCGATGCCGCCCCCACTCTGCCCCCGCCCCACCTCTTCCCGTCCCCTCCCCTGAGCGCGCCCCATCCCTGCTCCTTCCCCCGTCCCTCCTGGAGCCGACCTGCATGCCGTGAAACCACTCTTAGTGGCGTGCAAGGGGAGGCGCTGGGTGGGGAGGGAAAGAGGGGGCCTTGGCTGTTGGTGGGTGCTAAGCACATGCTAATTTTTCTCCGTGGGTGCTCCAGCCCTGCCTCAAAGAACTTTGAGTGTAAGTTGGGAATTAGACTCCAAGTTGCGCTGTGATTTTTTTTTTTTTTTTTTTTTTTAAACCTGTATAGCTGGTGAAACCACTGTGTGGACAAACTTAATCTGATTTAAATCTGGCTTATGTTGATTTATTTTAAATTGATTCCTTGATGAGTTAAGCGAAGGTTTTAATCAACTTAAAACTGCCCACGCAGGGTTTTGCATCATTTAACTGAGAACTTGTCTACACTGTGCTGCAGCATGGCCTATGGGGATGCGAATCGCAGAGTGCAGTGAACGGTTGGGCTCTCACTGCCCTGTGTGGACACTGCAGCAGCGTCTCAATGGGGCAGTTAGAGCACAATGCTGCAATTTACACCTCCATAGCAAAGCAATTGAAACAGGTGCCACTCTGAATCCAGACAGGGTCTGAGTGTATGACGAGAGACAAGACGTTGCATGTCCTTATCAGTAATTCTCCTGCTTTCCTCACCAAGGACGAAGGACTTTCCCAAGGAGTTACGTCCCTCAGGAGAATCGGTTTCAGCTTGTCCCTTCCAGCAGAACAAAGAGCTTCAACGGGGACAGCAAGCTCCTCACCTTACAGTACGAGGCGCACAGGACCAAATGGTGGATCGACTGTGACAAGGGACTGCAGGTTTTCAGCACGTCCCCCAGCAAGTCCAGAAACTGTGAGTGAATTTCAACAGGTTGCCGTTTAGAATCTCAGGCTGTGATCTTGTCTTCTAAGTATGGTCAGGCGGGGCTGGTGGAGGGGAAACCTCCAAGGAGAACTCAGGAGCTGGGGTGGATCAGCAGATAGCACTTCCCTCTCAGTCCTGAGTCAGTACAGAACCAATGCCCCAGCATGGTGTTAAGGGGCGCTGTGCTCCCGGGAGACGGCTCCAAGAGAAAGCCCTGACTGCTCATGGTCATTTAAGATCTCCTGGCACTTTCCATAAAGATAGGGGTGTTCTGGCCAAATTCCATCCTGGGCAATTACATTCCACCTGCAGCTACAGTGGGATAAATGATTCTCCACTTCCTGCTCTGAATGGCCGCATAGCAGTGCTGTGCCCTGTTAACCATTGCTTGTGTTCCACTCCAGCAGTGGCTGCATGTCACTGAGGGGTAGGGAAGGGACTCCAACATTACACAGCAGATTATTCTCAGCCCTTGCAGGAGGGAAGGCACTGTATCAATGTACATCCCTGGGCCTGATCCTGCTCTCACTTACTCGGGTGTAAATCGGGTAAGCCAGTGGAGTGAAAGCAGCCTGAATGGGATGGGAATCAGGCTCTAAGTGTCGCTCTTTGTGGTAGGTGCTAATGCACTCTGTGTGCCCCCACTCATTGCATAGCAGATTTAGCTCTGCATTGCAAAGGGTCCAGTGACCCCTATGCTGTGTCCTGACTGTGCCATTGATGTTCCTCCTGCAGCCCTGCAGGCGCCAGTGAACTGGAGGTTGGGGAAGCTCCTCGGCAGAGGGGCCTTCGGAGAGGTTTATCTCTGCTACGACGCAGACACTGGCAGGGAGCTGTCAGTGAAGCAGGTGCCCTTTGACCCAGACAGTCAAGAGACCAGCAAGGTGAGTGTGAGGGCTGGACTGAGCCTTCCTGAAGAGCAACTGGGTGCGACTGGGTCACAAACATCCTGCCCTTCCCATATTGCTGAGTGGGATGGAGGTCCTGAGATGGGGTCTGCTGGCATCTGTTGTCCCCCATGTCACCACTAGGCGATGCATGAATGCCGTGCATAGTTCCTGTATGTGCTGTGCTGGCCCTCCTGGCTCAGAGCTGTTTGTGATTTCCCACAGAGCTCATAGACACCTGCCATGGCCTAAACCGTCCAGTGACCACTCATCTTCCCTTCCAGAACCTGCATGATGCTAGCCCAGCCTGCATTGCCAGTCTCATCTCTCGCCATCTCCTGTCCTTTCTGCTCTTCTGTGATGCCAGCCCCAGGGCTCCATTCACCACCCTCCATTCCCATCTCTGGATAGCCCATTTGCCCAACCTCTGCTTTTCCCTCATGCTCGCCCCTCCTGGAAGCTTGGTGGTGTCCTTCAGAAACAAGGGAATAAGTAAATATCTGCCTGCCTGCCTGCATCTCTCTCTAACAATCCCAAGCAGAGTCCCTTCTCCGCCTTTCCCAGTGCATCCTGTCTGTCTTTTAGGCTATAACCTCCTTGGGAGAGCAGCCATCTGTCTTCTTGGGTCTTGTACAACGCTAGGGATATAGTCAGTGCTTCAGAAACCCTCTAGGAGAATAAGCTTGAATGTGGCAGTATTTCTGCAGTGATGCGACGTTCGTAGGTCTGTCTTTTCATCGTGTAACGTTCTGTATCGTTGCAGGAGGTAAATGCCTTAGAATGTGAGATCCAGCTGTTGAAGACCCTTCGCCATGACAGGATAGTCCAGTATTATGGTTGCTTGCGGGACCCGGAAGAGAGGAAGTTGTCTATCTTTGTGGAATACATGCCAGGGGTAAGTGTGACAGCAGCCAACCCATGTGGTTATTTTATAGAGATGGACCTGAACCAGAGAGCTGAATCCAAACGCCTCCCAGCTCAGGCGAAGTTTGGATCTGGAGTCAAATTTCGCAGCCTGGCCCTTGTCTACAATGGGCCAAATCAAAATCCTGATTTGAACTTTGCGGAAGGGCCCTATCAGTGTGACATAGCCTGGAATATGAACACGGCCGAATTTGGGATTGGATCCAGATCTGGATCTAATCTCTGTGGCTTGGGCCCATCCCTAGTTATTTATTACAAAGCACTCTGGGAAAGGTTAATTGTAGTACGATCCGCACACAGCTATCATGAGTTATTTATTTATTCTGATATGTGCACGTTGAAAACACAACGTTACTAATTATCCTGTCCTTGGAGACCAAGTCATCTCGTGGCGATGCTGTTTTATCATGTCAGGACGTTACCAGGTCATGACTCTGTTCGTGTAGAATGAAATATCTCCAGGGGCAATGTAAAATCAAGATGTTTTAATGTTCTGCTAGGTGGCGCAGGGGATGTAACTTGCATCTTTTCTTACTACTTTAGCACATAAGTTAAACCAACATAGACTCCCTGGAGCAGAGCTTCAGCTAGTGTAAACAGAGCAGTGCTGATTTACACTGGTTGAGGATCCGGCCCCCTCAGCCCCACCTGTGTTACTTACACCTTCTTACACATCATTTCTGGATTTGTCCTCTAGACTGTGAGGGAGCAAACCTATGGTTTATTCATAGATTTTTAAGGCCAGAGGGGACCATTCGATTATATAGTCACAAATAGCTTTGGTATTTGGCAAACATGGTAGAAAATCCCCCACCAGATCCACATGAATGACAATTTGAACTAGCCCCCTAGCACGACCCCCTCTCTCTAACCACAGCCCCGTGAACCCATTTGTTTCTGGAGACTCTTTCTGATCCCTGACATAAACCCTCAGGCATGGGACCAAAAGGATAAGCCCAGTGCAGTGTAATCAGTCCCCTCGCTGTTCGTTCTACAACATGCCCATGTCTGTTACCTGCCAGGAAGCCAGCGTTTGTGCCGGGGCTGTTTCCTGTTCCTGGATCGGAATGTTTGTTTTCCTTCCGATAAACGAGCACTCTGGACAGATAAAGATTGACTTTCACTCTGCGGCAACAGCTTATTTCACAACATCAGCCCAGGGCTCTGCGTTTTTTGTACTGTTGGTGGAAGAGGCCCAACTCCCAAGCTCTGAAGTGCTGCATCTGGCTGAGATTCTGATTTAATGCAGCTGGCTTGGCAAGGGCTGCTTGGGGTCTAGCTGCTTGTGCGGGACCTTCCGCACCCTGCCTGGCTCTAGCCAGTGTCAATAGCGTGTCCATTTGTAATTCACCCATTTAAACCATTGTTGGAGTGTCTTCCGCACACACACAACCCGCATCCTCCTTTAAATTAACTGAGGGCGAAAGGGGCTGGTCTATTTGATTCTAGTACAAGATGAGATCCTTAAAAGGGCCCTGCCTCAGTGCATCCTTCATGTCCAGAGCCCACCCCACAGACTGAGATCCAGAGAAGTGGAGGGCTCAAATGCCTAACCAAAGATTTTCTATCAGAGGACATTGACAGAACCCCAGATGATACCCAGCTGTAGGGCGGGAGGGCCCCTGATAGGTTCGTCCCACTGGCACTTCATTGGCCACCCCCTTTAAAATGGGAAGGAGCAAAATAGGAACCCAGGGCTGAGCAAAAGTTCAGGCTACAGGGGGGGTGAGGTCAGGGACAATAAGAATGTCAGTGGGAGACTGAGCAGAGAACCCAGACAACCCCTGCTGCTCCCCGGTGGATGAAAGGTGCCAGACTGACAGCCCTGGAGACTGTCTATCCATAGAACGGGCCAGAACGAGCTTCGCTCAGACAGGATGGAATCCTTCCTCAGCATTTGAAGTCCTATAGTTGGGTAGCTCCTTTAGTGTAAATCTTCTCTATGGAACAACCACTCTGGCTGGCTTACCTGGAGAATTGAGCCAGGGAGCTGTAGACCTAAAAGCCTCAGCGCCTGTTGCTTGAGCTAAAGCACCCACTTCATTACCTTCAGCAGTAAAAACTCATGCTTTGAGATCCAGCGTTCCTAGACTCAGTCCTGGCAGCGATCCAACCAGGGATGTTGTTACATCTGGTTGTCCATGTAGGCCTGTGGATGTCAGTAGCTCCAGCTGAGCTTCCCCAGCCCGGGGAAATGTGATGCGAAGAGAAGGTGTCTCTTTGTCCCACTTCAGCGTCTAGGCAACGTGTAGAAGTCTCGGAGTCAGCTCCAAACTAATGGACGTGTTCCTTTCGCTCAAGTGGTGGAGAGGATCAAGCTTATATAGACGAATTTCCCACAAACAAGCTGACCAATGATGTGATCCAGCCACAAGAGGGGGATAGAGAACTATGCTGAGTTAGCAAGGGTTGTATGTACAATACTGCCCTTCCTCATCTGTCCCATGGGGATATTATATTTCAGGCATGATCCTTGCTCCATTATGTTTATCAGTGTCTCTGATTTCATATATTCCTCTTTTATATCTCAGTTAGATTCAGTAAAGCTTTTTATAAACCAGAAAATAAACCAGAAAACCTTGAACTCTTTACGCTAAACGGTCTGTTCCACCTTGTATTTAGCTGCCACTCTGAGTACATTTCCCAGACATCAAGAAGAAGAGCTCTGTGTAGCCCAAAAGCTTGTCTCTCTCACCAGCAGAAGTTGGTCCGATACAAGATATTACCTCACCCACCTTGTCTCTCAGAAAACGGTCACAGAAATATAAAAGCCAACATGACACAATACACATCATTCACTCCTGTGGTTTGTGTATATGCGTTTCATTTCCAATAGGGTTCCATAAAGGACCAATTGAAAGCATATGGTGCTCTGACCGAGAACGTCACCCGGAAGTACACCAGGCAGATTCTGCAGGGAGTCTTCTACTTACACAGCAATATGATTGTCCACAGGGATATTAAAGGTAAGTAGAATGCACTGTGAGATCGCCTTCCTGCTCTGATCTAGCAGCACCTTAAGTAGGATTCTGTGCCTTATGGTCAGAGTGCAGCTTTAGAGGCTAAGACACATGGGTTTCTAGCCCTGGCTCTGCCTTGGGCCTGCAGTGTGGTCTTGAACAAGTTGCTTAGGCCAGAATTTTCAAAAGTGACCTCTGACTTGGGAGGGGTGTGTATGCCCCAAATAACGAGTGTCCAATCGGGAATACTGGTTTTGAGAGCCCCCATTGGCTCCTTTTGCAGTTGAGAGCTCAGCTCCAGGCCTGAGATAACAGACATTCATGCTGAGTTGCCGTAAATCAGAAGCCACTTTTGGAAGATACTGGCCGTACCTTTGCTGTGACTTAGTTTATCTTTCTGTTTAATTGGGGATTGGTAATTATTTACGGTCTCCCAGGGGTGCTTCGGAGTTGATGCAAGGTGTGTAAAGCGCTTTGGGTGGGATTTTCAGGGAACTAAGAGACAGGCCTCTTTGAAAATTCCAGTTTTAAAAAAAAAAAAAAAAAAAAAAAAAAAAAGGTCCCTTAGCATACTGCCTTCATGTAGCTAAATGTCGTCTTTTCCAACTCGGAAGATGCTGGCCCTTTGCCTGAGCCTTCCCTTGCTGGAGCTGCGTTGGCCCTGGTTGCAATTTTATCTCTTGGGTTTTTGTGCTTGACCCTTAGGTGCCAACATTTTGCGAGATTCTGCTGGAAATGTGAAACTAGGAGATTTTGGTGCCAGCAAACGCATCCAGACCATTTGCATGTCTGGAACGGGAATTAAATCGGTCACCGGAACGCCGTACTGGATGAGCCCAGAGGTGATCAGTGGAGAAGGCTATGGAAGGAAAGCTGACGTGTGGTAAGAAACAAAGTAATCCCAGGCAAAAAATCTCCACTGCAATGGGTCAGCATTGCAATTTTCTAATGTAGCCTGTATCCGTTCATCGCTTCGAGAATTACAGCGGTTAATTTTCCAAGGCCAACCAGTATGACTAGCATTTGCAAGACAGTGTGGGTTAGTGGCTGGAACAGTGTGCTTATAGTTAGAACTGACTACCAAGATTTTCAGTAGTGATTAGTGATTTTTTTGGATGCTCAACTTGAGACACCTTAAAAAGGGTCTGATTTCCAGAGGGTGGGTGCTGAGCACCTACTGAAAGTCAGGATCCTTTATGGTGTTTCAGGCTGAACACCCGAAAATGGAAGCACCCCAAATCCCTACTTGCTGTTGGAAATTTCCAACCTGGATGCTGATTTTGGGTGCCCCAATTTTTTGGACGACCAGCTGGAGATTCCTTGAATCTGCCTTTAAGTAACCCTGAGCACCCTCCCCTCCCTGGGAACTGCAGGAGCTCCGAAAAACTGGCTGTCGAGGTTTGCCGGATTGGGCCCCGAGGCTGAACAGCTGGAATAATAGTCATCACCCGAATGAACTACAACAATACTGTATGCACAGCACATATTCCCTTGACTCTTCCAACAGCCAGGCTCAGTGGAAACCAGCCATTGTATCTGCTTCGCACTGGGGAGAATGCCTGAGGAGTCGTTGGCAGACAGCCTTGCTGCCACCTGTTCCAGCTGATAGGCGGGAAGTGCAGCTACGTTTTATTCATTCTGATTATGAGCCCAGGTTGCCAAGCTGGCGTAAATGAGGCCGGCGGAAACGCCACGCTGCTAGGATTCCACCCCAAGGGCTGGAAAGCCGCCCTGCTTTTTCCTGCCTCTGCCCTTTTATTTTATTCAGGCTGCTTCTTCTGGACTCCTCCTTCCCAGAAGCAAATGGGAGATGAAGCCAGACAGGGAGCGAAGCCTTGTTTGGCTGCAGATGTCTTTGGTAGTAAACATAATGTACGAGGTAGATAGGCTGCTGCCAACGAATATGGGTACAAAATATTCCCAGCGAGTTGGCTCCCTCTTTGGGGATGTCTGCACTGCTATAAAAAACCCGCAGCTGGCCTGTGCCAACTGGCTTGGGCTAGCGGGCTGTTTAATTGCGGTGTGAATGTCCGGGCTCAGGGTTGCAGCCTGAGCTCTGCTACAGTGCAGGGTCTAGAGCTCAGGTTGCTAGGTGGGAGGGTCCCAGAGCTTGGGCTGCAGCCTGAGCCCAAACATGTACACCACAATTAAACAGCCCCTTAGCCGAGCCCGAGACGGCTGGCACAGGCCAGCTGTAAGTGTCTAATTGCATACCCTTTCAGGCCTGAATGCTTCCCTTTAAGGGGGAAAATTCACCCCTGTGAAGAGGACCAGCACAAACCTATGTACCAGTTCATCAAGGCCCTGGGGAACCCCCTGGCAAATGGGACCTTAATTCTGCAGCAAGAAAGGATGGCCCAGTGGTTAGGGTTCTAACCTGGGATTGGAGATGGCTGGGTTCAAGTCTCTGCTCTGCCACAGAGTCTTTGTTTGACCTTGGGCGAGACCCGTAAGGCCTGGTTTTCAACGGTATTTAGGTATCTAAAGCTGCAGGTAGGTGCTTAGCATGGCTTTCAAAGGTGCCTAACTCTTATTTAACCCATTTAGGTGCTTTTGAAAATCCCACTGGGCACCTCTCTGCACGTCCATACATCAGAAAAATCTGACCCTTAGTCTGTCTGGCCCTGACTTTTAAAGGTATTCAGGCATTGCTCCCTCTCAGTGTTGACTTTCAATGAGACTCAGGCTCCTAAGTCATTTTTGAAAATGGGCCTTAGGCGATGTCTACGCTAGAGAGTTTACAGCGGCACAGCTGTACCAATGCAGCTGTAAGATCGCTCGTGTAGCTGCTCTATGCCAACAGGAGAGAGCTCTCCCATCAGCACAATGTGCTGGCCCTTTGCACTGGGACGAATTTCACCTCAATAGAGGTCTTCCATTTCCAAAGCGATCTGTCTGTGATATCTTTATAGCCCTAAATTTAGGGAATTTCACATCTAGGCAATAGTTTTGGGTGATAGGTTTAGGGGCAGGGAATGAGCCAGGACAATGGCTGGATGAAAGTCTTTTTTTTTCTAATCCTCTTGCTCTTTCCTTTTTTCTAATCCTCTGTTCTCCATTGCAGGAGCGTGGGATGCACTGTGGTGGAGATGTTAACAGAAAAGCCACCCTGGGCAGAATTTGAAGCCATGGCGGCCATTTTCAAAATCGCCACCCAGCCAACCAAGCCCCAGCTCCCAGACGGCGTCTCGGACTCCTGCCGCAATTTCCTCAAGCAGATCTTTGTGGAGGAGAAGCGGAGGCCCACAGCAGAGGACCTACTGAGACATTCATTCATGAACTGCAGCCTCTAGTCCCTTGCGGCAGGTTAGGGGAAATGCAGGTGGAAGATAAAAGGAAATGGGGGGTGGGGGGTTTAAAAAACAGACCCACAGACCTTTGCACTCTGAAATGCAGACCTCAGCCTGGGTTGGGATCCTTCACTCCTCATTGCAAGCTAGGGGGCCAGTGTCGGTTTTCCTTTGTAAGCTGCACTTACGACCATCTAACTGTGGAGACGGGTGGCTGTCGCCACGTTTGGGGCTGGAGGGAGTTCGGAATTGGGGATCATCCTTGGAACACATCAGCATCGATGCTAGTGGCAAACTCGCCCGCCCCGTTATTGAGTGGATGTCTGGTAGCGGAGGAGCTGGGAATAGTAACTCACTCGCCTCAGAGGAATTATGTGAACGAACTCTGGTGCTCCCTGCTGGCCGTGAAAGCAGCACTGGCAACATCCCACAAGGAAGCCCGTCTCTTCAGCAGAGGAGCAGCAGTGTCTCCGTTTACAGCTTCACAGACACCGAGAGGGATTCAGGCGTGAAGCAAAGGGAAACAAACCCAGGACCAAAGAATGATCGGCATAGGTGTGTCGTTCATGTCAAAGGGGGAAAACAATCCTGTTGTGGGGGTGGAGATGAGAGGCAAAGTCCATAGCAACATCTCCAGCTCTTCAGAGGGGAGGATTCAGATTTTGTGCCTTAGGTGGTTACAGTCGAGTGTGAGCCTCATTCAGCACAAGGTATCCAGTTAAGGACGTGACTACAATGCAGCCATGCTGAGTTGGTGTTCTTATACCTGTAAAATAGTGTAAGTGCAAGGCATTCTTCTTCTCTGGATACAATAAGGTCCCTGTAGGTTATTCACCGCTGAAGCTGGCCACAGGACCTCTGTGTGTTCATTCATTGTTCAGCGGATAAGTGTGTCTATATGATGCTGATGTCAATGGCACCCTCAGCTTAGCAAAAGCTCGTTCTTCAGCACCTGATCCTGTTCCCACTGGAACAGTCGCTGCTTGCCCAACCCCTGCCTCCCCCCCAACTGATCAAGTTGACAAGAGCAAACAAGACAAATGCCCATTTTTGTCAGTCAGGATGGCAGGGACAGGGCTTAAAAAGGGGTCTGTCCTGGCCAAAACAGGACATACGGTCACCCTATCACTCCTTGCCCCTAAGGGAAGTGAGCTGTGCCAGCCCTTCTCCTGGCACAGTTGCCTTCCCCCTCCATGTTGGCTCAGCAGTGTTTAGGGAGTGGAGCCCAGTCTCTGCCCACCTGTGTGGGAGGGGGAGGAGCAGCCCCTCAGCAACACACACACACCCCGCATCCACTGATTTTAATGGGAACAGAACAGGTGAGGGTGTAAGTAACTGTTTTCTCATATCCCTAGCTGTGCCAACCTGTGACCAGTTCCAATGTGCTGCTAACGAAGGGTCCAGCCTGCAGAGCGCCGAGTGCCTTCAGCTCTGTCCCTTGTAGGATCAGGCCCTAGAGCATCAAGTGTAGAAAAGCTGTGCGGGAGGTGGAATTCATCCCAGCGCACAGGACTAGCACGAGGGCTGAGCGCCTCAAGACCTCAAAAGGGAACATTTGTGGGACTTCAGTGATAAATAGACTCTGTGCAGGTGCTGTGTGCAGGGGCATATTTCATCCTGAGGCCAGGTCTAGACTACAGACCTATACTGCTATAACTACATCGTACAGGGGTGTGAAAAGTCCATACCCCTGAGCGATGTAGGTATACCGACCTACCCCACCCCCGTGTACACAGCGGTAGGTTGATGGGAGAGCTTCTCCCACTAACATAGCTACAAGGTGGATTAACTTGTAATCCAACGAGAGACGCTCTCCAGTAGTGTCTTCACTAAAGCGCTACAGTGGTGCAGCTGCTTTGGGTTTTATAGAAATGTAATGGGGATCCGTACGAAGGACTCTGAATGCTCCTAGAGCCTGATTCTTATCAGGAACAAACCCCAGAGAAGTCAATGAAGTTACACCGGAGTGACACCGGTGTGAGAGCAGAATCCTGCCCATAGAACTGAACAGAGAATGTCATTCTGGAGGCTTCTGCAGGAGGAATATAGGCCCTGATTCTACACCACAGAAATCAAGGAGAGTTGTGCTGTTAACTTTAATGGGCATGGGATCAAGCCCATAGTTCTCTATTAAATTCTATCAGATGGCTCAAAAAGCCTTTATTTTATTATTATTTATTTATATTCCCATACCACTAAGGAGCTCCAGTCATGGGTCAGGGTCCCATTTGCTAGGTGCTTTTATTATTACTCTGTTATAGTCAGTAGGACTTTCCATAAAGAAAGGGTTTAAAGGATTATTAGGAAAATGTAAAAATGTTCTAAATTATTTTGAATCTGACAATTTCCCCATCCGCTGGCCCGATTTTAAAAAACAAACTGTCCTCAGTCCCTTTTTTAATTAATTGAGAACAAAATCTGACTCCCAGCCAATCCATCTGGATTTGATTCTCGGTCTCTCAAAGGGCCAGTGGGGTAATGTTGACCATAGGCGCTGAGCTATGAGCAATATGATGCCGTGCATGGGTAGGGCTGAATGTGACCTACTTTTAAAGATCTGTTTGCAAGGTTCATGGAACTCTTTCTAGATGCTGTTTCTAAACACATTCCTCCAGGCTTCCTTTCTACCTGCAAGTCTATTCCAGGACCCAGCGCTTTGACTGGCACTTTGCTTCCGGAGTAACTCAGAAATGTGCTGCCCCGTATGGGAGGTTGCAGAGTCACAAATTGGTCCCGCCTTAGGGTGACCATATTTCTCAAAGGGAAAACGAAACATTGTGTGGGGCTAGACCCGACCCCCCCCCCTGCAAAAAAAAAAAAAAAAAACCTCCCCCGTGTGAGGCTAAGGCTGGCGTCACTGCTCATCCAAGCCCTTCCCCCTCCCAACTCATCAAGTTGATGAGCAAATGGGACAAATGCCCATTTTTGTCAGTCAGGATGGCTGCGACAGGGCTTTGGTCCCAGCCAAAACAGGATCTATTCTCACCCTCTCACTCCTTGCCCTATAAGGGAAGTGAGCTGTGCCAGCCCTTTTCCTGGCACAGTTGCCTTCCCCCTCCATGTTGGCTCAGTAGTGTTTCAGGGAGTGGAGTCAAGTCTCTGCCCACCTGTGTGGGAAGGGGAGGAGCAGCCCCTCAGCAACTCCTCTGCGGGGATGGAAGGAGGCATCTGACACACATGTATGTACCTGCATGGATCAGCTCGGCCGAGCCCTATGAAAACAAACCTGGGTGCACATCCAAGAAGGGGATGACAGACCCTCGTTCCACTGCAGGCTGCTGAGAGGCTGCTTAGAAATAGTGAGGGCGAAGGGAGAGCTTTTAAAACATTAAGAAGAACTACCCTGACAGTAGCCAAATTGTGCAGGTTCACCCTGCTTCTACTGAGAGAGATCCCTCGGCTTGGAAAGCCAGTTTTCTCTCCCGCCCTCCTTAAATGATTTTGTGTGGGCGAAACATCCTACTGTGATGACACAGGGCAACCTGGTCATGCCTCTTTGTTTGATGTTTGCAGTCACCAGGCTGTGTCATGAGGTGGTGATGTCCTGCAGCGCAAAAGCTTAGCTAGCATCCTGGGGCTGGCAGGGGTTCAGATGTAGGAATGCCAGTGGGCTCAATCCTACAGGCCTTGTGCAAACAGAAACTGCCAGTAACTTTCCTAGGAGCGATGTATCAAGGGCCTGATCCTGGATCTCTTATGCAGTGCTACCCTTCGGTTTAGTTCTGCAAGTGGAGAAGTTATCTAACTCTAAATGCAGCTATGGCATGTAAGGCAACACCCACAAGGGGCGAACTCTGCCCCCTGTACAGAGGGAGAGCACAAAGCTCTCACACCACCTCACTCCATGTAGGGCTTATGTGGTGCATGGCCCTACACAGGAGTGAATTTCATCAGAGTGCCCCTCCTGAAGCATGCACAGCCCTGGTCATTGGGACCTTCCTCTACCTTCCCTTGTCTGTGTCTGTCTGGTAAATCACTCCTCAGGTGCCTTTGCCCTTATTTTAAATGCCCTTGCAGTGTTTTGCTGTATAAAATAGAATGAGGGAAAGAAAATGTAATATGAGTCCATGTATATTTTTTTACATGTAAGGTATTGGAAAGTACATTCACCTAATGTATAGTAGAAGCAGTTTGCTCATATCAAATCTTGCTTTTTTTTTTGAATATTATCAATACTGTATCATGTATATGTATTGTCATTTTTTTCCTTATCTAGGGAAAAGGCTCAAGTGTGATATTGTATATCATCAGACTTTATACTGTAGCCTATAAATCTGTATAATTCCTTCCCACCAGGCCAAATATCATTAGCCAGCAAGTTGTATATAAGAAAACAGAGTCTGGAATGTAGAAAGCTGACTCATGGAGGGTAAGATTGAGGCCATAATTGGAACCAGAGGCCTTGTATGATTCAGTCTGCAGAGACGGCTATATTTTTTTTATTCTTGAAAAAAAAACATTATGAGAGACTATTTAAGCCAATGATTACTGGGTTTTGCTAGAAATAATGTATTTGTTAAGGTCTGAGACTTGAAATTTGTATGCATCACTCTGTCCAGTGCTTGACCATTCCTGCAGTATGGTATGTCCCACCTTGCCCTATGTGCACTGGTCCAGTTAGGGTTATTGGATGGGCAGGTCGTGATCACACCGGAGCTGGGAGACTAGGCTTTACTTGAAAAGAGAGCACCATGCAGGGTGGAGTTTGGTAATAGAGGATCGTACTGTCCATGCAAGGATCAGAACTGAGACACTGTAACTACAGCCGTGTTTAAATGTGTTGGGAGCAAATCCTGTTCTCCATTATCCTGCTGTGAATCCAGTCAGATGCTTCATAACTGAGAACTGAATGTGGCCCCTTTACTCTAGCTTCTTTGTTCCATATCTGTCTGCCTCAGTGGATGTATTTTCCAAACCAGCCCCTCTTCAGGGGCTACAATCAGACTTTAGAAACAGCCCTGCACAAAGGCTGGTGCCTAAACTGCGTGCCCCCAGCAGTAGCTCCAGGAGGCAGTGTGACTCAGAGACACGATGCTGAGTCACAATCTCTTCCCCTGCTTCCTCCTTGCTCCCAGCTGGCAGTGATTTCTATGGGCCCACCCCTACAATACCTCTACCCAAGCTGGCGTGGCTGCTCTGGCCAGAGAGTAATGGAAGAAGGGGAGTCAAGACTCAGCCCTTTCCCCGCCCACCTGCTCCAGGGAGGGAGTAAGCAGGTGAATCAGGTCACTACATCTTACTGCTGGCAACTCCGATGAAAGAGCGATGGTTTATTCACTGAAAATGACACATCATGGATTTTTGTAATCCCAGTCAATGCAACAGAGTTCTTCTTCCTTATCCAGTGGACTAGGCCCTCATCCTGTAAATATAATGACCCCTCCACGTGGGCCATCAGAACTCTTGTTGCCTTCACTGGTAAATGCATGAGTTGCTGTACCTGAGCTGAAGTAGTAACTCTATTAGCAGCAGTAGTAGACTTTCATGCTCTTTTGTGCACCAGCCAGTAGAGGGTGACAAAGACCCACACTTTCCAAGTGTGGGGTACTCGCTCATGCTACACAGTTCTCAAATCAGCAAAACGGAAACTACACATGTGCTTTATGTTAAGCACATGCTTAGTGCTTTGTTGGATTGGCTCCATGAGTAACTGTACATATGTAAGTAATCCCATTAAATGAGACCACTCATGTGCCTAAAGTTATTCACATGTTTAAGTGTTTGTAGGATTGGGGCTAGTGTTAGAAAGCAAATGCTTCAGGAGGCCAAGTTGTGTAATGAAACGCGTTTGCAACTTTCTGCTTTCTCATTAGTCTGGTCACAGATGCTATCACTGGTATAGTACTCTTGCCTGGAAACACATAGATACTCGCTACAGTATCAGTACAGCAAGTGTTTTAAAATCATTTCTACTTCGGAGGAATTTGTCCGTATGAAACAGAAGCTAATACTGCAGGTTTGGAAAGCAGGACACCTTGTCGAATGTACTTTGTAAAATGCTGTAAATGCTTTTTCCCCCCCATGCATGAAATTAAATATTTTTTAACTTTGTGGTATTGTGAAACCAATTTTCCTATTTTATTGGGGGGGGGAATAAGAGACATATGTTCATTATGAGGTGAAATGTTTCATCTTATAAGTGCAGCAGCATTATAGTATGCGCGCGCGCACACACTATTAATAGAGATGCATGTTCTGTCAGGTATAGTATTTTAGTGATTCAATTTCAGTCACTTTGTGCTGCTCCGGAATCTGGCCCTAACTGGTTGGATGAGAATTGTCCTAGTGCAGAGGAGCTTAACTGCTAGAAACCAGTGTAACCAGCTCCTACAGCAATTGACACCTTCCCTCCCTACTTCTCTTCTTCCCCCCCCCCCCCCCCACACACACACACGCACACAGAGGTTGGCCTAGGGATGGTCTCAGGAGCAAGACAAAGCACACCTGCACTCAGCCAGTGCTCAGTAAGTATACACAGCTGTGGCTAGCCAGCATAAGTTAAAGCAGCCCCTAGCTGACTGACCAATCTCTCCACTTCGTGTGGAGATTCCTGCACAGGAGACAACTGACTCTCTCAAGAGTGGCTGTGGCCCCAATCCTGAACATGGATTATGTAGGCAAATAGCACACTCATGTTAGTGACCCCATTGACTTTAATTGGACTGCTCACATGAGTCTTTTAGCACTGAGGCCTAAATTACCCTCAGGTTGCTGCAGCCTTTAGAGTATACGGGTAAGTGCTACCACACCGAACAGAGATTATATTTCAGATGGGAGTGGGGAACTGTGTTTGGGGTTTTTTTACCAGAAAACTTTCAGTTCTGTCTCCAATGCCATGTGTGCAGTTAACTGGCCATTCTGGTGTCTGTTTGCAGGCACAAATCTTTTGTGCCAGGAAGCATAAAGCAACCCAATCACTAATAGAATCATGTTTATTCTGAAACTTGAAAAATACTTATGTTAGGGGACTGCAAGTACATGGGATACGTGCATATTGTAGCCAGTTTCATCATGCCATCCCCTTCATACAGTTATCAAGCTCAGTCTTGAAGTCAATTAGGATTTTTACCCCCACTGCTCCCCTTGGAAGGCTGTTCCAGAACATCACTGTGATGGTGATTCCCCAGGCTGTAATCTGGGCTGCTGAACAGCTGTCCCCCCTTTTACCAGGGGTGCCATTTCAGATTTTGGTAGGGTGGGGTAATTTTAACTGTGATTCCAGGGGTTACTTAGGTACCTGAAAGCTCTAGTTCAGTGGTCCCCAACCTTTCTCTGTGGCGGGCGCTGGACAACTAGCTGCCAAGGAGCGTGGCCGCTGGACAAGCAGCCGCCGAAATGTCGCCGAGAAGCAGCGTCATCAAGAGGCGTCACCACCGAAATGCCGCTGAAAATTAGCGGCATTTCGGCGGCAACACTTCTTGACATTGCCGCTTCTTGGCGGCATTTCGTCAGCGGCAGCTTGTCCGGAGGCCAGTAGGCGAGTGCAAGTAGATGCCCCAGTGGGCACCATGGCGCCCACGGCCACCGCATTGGGGACCACTGCTCCAGTTTTTTCTGGTAGATAACTTAGCAATTAGCTGATAGGACAGGAGCCCTGTCTCTAATTCCGATATAAAAGAAATTTAAATAAATATTAGTATTGGAGCTGAGAGGGTCTAACATGTTCTGACATCTTATGGCAAGTCACTTAAGGAACACTGGTTAGATTTAAAATGTTAATGTATATTCTTACGTTGTTACTAACTCTGCAGAGAGAGAGACCTTGTCAGGACACCTGGGTTCTATCTCGGCTGTGGGAGGGGAGTGGAGTCTAGTAGGTTACAATGTGGGGGGCAGATATAAGAACATTAGAATGGCCATACTGGGTAAGACCAATGGCCCATCTAGCCCAGTATCCTGTCTTCCATCAGTGGCCAGTACCAAGTGCTTCAGAGGAAATGAACAGAACAGGTAATCATCAAGTGATCCATCCCAGTAGCGCATTCCCAGCTTCTGGCAATCAGAGATTAGGGACACGAAGAACATAGTATTGCATCTCTGCCCATCCTGGCTAATAGCCATTGATGGACCGATCCTCCATGAACTTATCTAGTTCTTTTTTTAACCCTGTCATAGTTTTGGCCTTCACAACATCCCCTGGCAAAGCATTCCACAGGTTGACTGTGAAGAAATACTTTCTTTTGTTTGTTTTAAATCTGCTGCCTATTAATTTCATTGTGTGACTCCTAGTTCTTGTGTTATGTGAAGGAATAACTAACATTTCCTTATTCAATTCCCCCCCCCCCCATTCATGATTTTATAGACCTCTATCATATCCCTCCTTAGTCATCTCTTTTCCAAGATGAAAAATCAGTCTTTTTAATCTCTCCTCATACAGAAGCTCTTCCATACCCCTAATCATTTCTGTTGCCCTTCTCTGTACCTTTTCCAAATCCAATATATCTTTTTTGAGATGGGGTGATGAGATCTGCATGCAGCATTCAATATGTGGGCATACCATGGATTTATATAGAGTATGATATTTTGTGTCTTATTATCGATCCCTTTCTTAATGATTCCCAGTACTCTGTTAGCTTTTTGGATTGCCACTGCACATTACGAAGTTATTTTCAGAGCACTATCCACAATAACTCCAAGATCTCTTTTGTGATGGTTAACAGCTAATTTAGACCCCATCATTTTGTATGTATAGTTGGGATTATATTTTGCCATGTGCATTACTTTGCATTTATCAATATTATTTTCATCTGCCTTTTTCTTGTCCAGTCACCCAGTTTTGTGAGATCTCTTTGTAACTCTTTGCAGTAAGGTTTGGACTTACCTATCTTGAGTAATTTTATATCATCTGCAATTTTACCATCCCACTGTTTACCCCTTTTTCCAGTTCATTTATGAATAAATTGAATAGCACTGGTACCAGTACAGACTCCTGGGGGAGACCACTACTTACCTTTCTCCATTCTGAAAACTGACCATTTATTCCTACCCTTTGTTTCCTATTTTTTAACTAGAGTGTCTGGCAATGCTTTCAGGATCATCTAATGATCCTTAATTTAATTTAATGTAATGACAAGCCTTTTGTCATCTTAATCACCCTGCCTCTGTTTATAAACAAACTCTCTGCCCCAAGGGTGGAAGCTGGGAGCAGCACAGAACTCATAACATGTCACATTCACGCTGTGTTGGAGTTAAGAGCTCATCTGAGGCTAGGGCGTGAGCTGTGAGCAGACATCTGGTACAAAACTTGGGGAGGTGAATCCTCCCATCCCCTCTAAATGGCACCCCTGCCTTTTAAACTGCTTTGCTGTGAGAGCAACCACACCTGGTTCTGTTCACACACAGCCTCCAGCATGTAAATCACTCCCAGGTGATTTAGATCGATGTTCTGGCCAGCCACTCATGAATTACATGCAGGGCAACACCAGCAGCTTCCCAGTCTCAGGCCTTCTCCTGGAAATGTGCCTCTTGTACTGAACAGTGCCTTCAGTCAAGGAATGTTACAACTGAACCATCAGAGAATAACAGAGAAAATAATAATAAATAGTATTAAGAAGAAGAGGAATACCTTCTTAGCGGGCACCACCCATGGGGCAGTAGTCATAATGGTTTAGATGTGACATTGCTTGACTGGAGGCACCGTTCAATTCTTCTCCAGCAAAAAGTCCTTACCAGACTCAAGGTCCAAGATGCTTACCACAATTCTTTGTGTTTGTTTCCCTGCCATGCAGGATGAGATTTCTTCTGAGCAAGTGTTTCAAGGAAATATCTATGGAGGAGTGTGGACATACATACAACCTGGTTGTTTTCTCTGTTATTCTTTTGTGGGAAAATCCTTATAGGATTTAATAGAAAATGAAAATATTTATATTTTTATAACTATCATATAGACTTTAAATGAGAATTGAGCCCCCTTAGACGCTATTATAGGATGTTCAAACAAACTCAATAAAAAAAAAAAAACCAAACTAAAACATAAACGGTAGAGGCAGGATCTTGTTCTCTGTTTAAATTCTACAGGTGGTTAGAGTCATTTCAAATTTCCATAGGACTCTACTCATCTCATGCTTGTTAAATTCTATCAGACATTTCCCTAATGGGACGATAGATGCTTTTCCGTGACAGCCTGCTCTAGCAAACCTGGGAGCTGTGACATTCGTGGGGGAGGATGGGTTTGACAGTAGTGGGGCTGTCTCTGATCTAGGTTGAGCTGGGAGGAAGGAATAGGTCCAAAATTGACCTGGGAGGGGATTCTATCTAACTGGGCTTAGGATATGGCTCCCCTCTAGGTAGTAGCACTAGCTACACTGTCCCATGCACAAGGCCGGCAGGACAGTGTCAGCAGTAGGTCAGGGTCCATTGAGGGGCACTGAAGGTTGGACAGAGTAGTCGCAACTGGGAGGATGGAAGACTACAGGCCCCAGAATGCAACGCGCCACCAGTCTGTCCGCTCACGGTGGCGCGTTGCAGCCTGGGGCCTGTAGTCTCCCACGAGCCCAGCCCTTGAAGGTAGGGAATTGTCACTGGGCGCCATGTTATGCAAATCAGGGGGCGGCTCCTCAGCCGCACGGGGGCGGGGCGGGCTGGCTCTGTCCCAGGGCGCCGCGCGGCCGCGGGAGGAGGGAGGCTGTCGGCCGGGGCGCGCGATGCAGCGGGTGACGGTGGTGCTGGGGCACCTGGCGGCCAGGCCCGTCGGGGGGCCGGCGCTGCGGGCGGCTCAGTGCGGGGGGGTAGCGGCGGGGCCCGGCCGTGACGGGGAGCCGGACGACGTGGTGGTGGTGCACGGGCTGCGGACCCCCATCGCCAAAGCCAAGCGGGGCGGCTTCAAGGTAACCCGGCCCGGTAACCCCGGGGGGAGGCTGGGGGCCCAGCCCCTAGAGGCGCAATGGCTGGGGCTGGGGGGTGCGCTGGGGCCCTGGGGGGGGCCCTGAGGGGGGGAGCGCTGGGGACCTTGGGTGGGGGCCCTGAGGGGGGGTGCGCTGGGGACCTGGGGGGGGCCCTGAGGGGGGTGCGCTGGGGACCTGGGGGTGGCCCTGAGGGGAGGAGCGCTGGGGACCTGGGGGGGGCCCTGAGGGGGGTGCGCTGGGGACCTGGTGGGGGCCCTGAGGGGAGGAGCGCTGGGGACCTGGTGGGGGCCCTGAGGGGAGGAGCGCTGGGGACCTGGGGGGGGCCCTGAGGGGGGTGCGCTGGGGACCTGGGGGGAGGCCTGAGGGGGGGTGCGCTGGGGACCTGGGGGGGCCCTTGAGGGGGGTGCGCTGGGGACCTGGGGGGAGGCCTGAGGGGGGGTGCGCTGGGGACCTGGGGGGGGCCCCTGAGGGGGGTGCGCTGGGGACCTGGGGGGGCCCTGAGGGGGGTGCGCTGGGGGTCTGAGGACTAGGGAAATTCAGGGGAGCAGGGGTTGGGGCTGAGGGGCGGGGACCCCCCACGGTAAAGGGTTTTCCCTCACTGTTCTTACACTGCGTCCCATCATCTCCCCCACTTTAAAGGGGGCTCTGCACTTTTCTCTGCACCCCTATATTTTATTTGTGGCAGGGCTCTGTCCCCTTCCCCTGTGTTCTCAGCGCTCTCCTCTCTGCGCCAGGGTGGCTACGTGAGGGGAAATCGCTAGTGTAGACCTGCTGCATGGGTATTACAAGAGTGCAAGTGATTGTATTGGTGTGAGTTGCTTTCTGCCCTAGTGCAGTGTCTAATTGAGGGCATGTCTGCATGTGCGGCGGTGCAGCTGTACCGATGCAGCAGCGCCACTGCAGCGTGTCTGGTGAAGATGCTCTATGCCGACGGGAGAGCTCTCCTGTCAGCATAATAAAACCACCTCTGCAAACGGCAGAGAACGGGCCGTGGTAAGAGCCACCCAAGGTATGTCTTCACTACCTGCCGGATTGGTGGGTAGTGATCGATCCAGCAGGAATCTATTTATCGTGTCTAGCCTAGACACGATGAATCGACCCCCAAGCGCTCTCCCCTCGACTCCTGTACTCCACCGCGGCGAGAGGCGTAGGCAGAGTTGACAGGGGAGTGGCAGCAGTCGACTCACCGCGGTGAAGACACCACAGTAAGTTGATCTAAGTACGTCAACTTCAGCTACATTATTTGCGTAGCTGAAGTTGTGTAACGTAGATCGATTCCTCCCCCCCCCCCTGCTGCCCCAGTGTAGACCAGGGGTCAGGGAGCCCAGACTGCTGTGGGAAGCCTGGGACCCTCCACCTGCCCTGGACAGGGACTGGGGTGCCTGAGAGCAGCCCTCAGACCATGCCTCCAAAGGCACACCGCTGACCGTGGGACCCACAGGTGGGGGTTTTGGTCTGGCCTCCTGACCCCTCCCTGGGGCCTGCAGACAGGTTCTGCTGGGAGAGGAAGCCCTGTCCTGTCCTGGGAGGTGGCAGGGAGCCCTGGGAAGGTGATAGGCAGCCAGGCAGGGAGGCCTCCTCTGGCACAGTTCCTGCTGTTACTGACGTGGCTTCAGTGGCCACTGCACTCCACCCGGGCTCACTCAGTGCCTGTGCCCCGGCTCCCGCTGCCAGGTTGTCCCTGCAGGGTCCCGCTGCTGGGTCCCTCCTGCTCCCAGTGACAAGCTGCCCCTGCTGCCAACTGGGCTTTGTGCCCAAGGCCACTGTCCCTTGCAGCATTGCTCCTCCTGTCGTCTCTGGCCTTCCCAAATTGCAAGCCTGGGCAATGTCCTCCCGCTTTTCCCCAAACTATGCCCATGCCAACACTGCTCTGCGTTTGCCCAAGGCTACTATGCCGATGTTAAAAAATGGGCGGGCATGACCCTTCAACTTTTGAAAGTGGGGGGGCCCTGGCTTCCCTGGTTCTGGGCCTGCAGGATGTGTGGGGCCCAAATGTTCTTTTTGCCCAGACCCCCAATAAATCTTAATCCGCCTCTGATTCATAACCCTGAGCTACATAAATTATGCCAACATAAACTGTAGTGTAGACATAGTCTAAGGCATTGCACTAGTGGATCTAAACTGATACATCCCCAATGTGTTGGGCACAAACTTCTGCTCTGAAGCCCCAGCCTGCCTATCCCTGTCTGCAGGAGTTCTCTTGCCTGCTGTAGATTTGTGACCTGAAAAGCTGCTCTGTTTCCTTTTAAACAGTGTGTGGAAAGCAGATTGATGTACTCACTAAATAAAACTAGTTGGCCAGGTTGCAAAGGCCTTGCACTCAACTTGCAGCTGTTTGCCTGAATAATGTGAAGAAGAGCTCTGTGTAAGCTGGAAAGCTTGTCTTTCTCACCAACAGACGTTGGTCCAATAAAAGATATTGCATCATCCACCTTGTCTCTAACATCCTGGGACTGACACGGCTACAACACTGCTTACATTAGTAATGTGATAACGTTTGAACACTGCATCCGATCAATTCCAAAATTTTAGAGAATATTCTGGGCATCAGTGGTAAAAACCCTATACAATAAACACTGGAAAAACACCAGAACACTAGAAATGGCTATTTGTTTCTAAGGGCTTGTCTATGTGGAGCAGTAATGCGCACTATGGGATGGGGGGTGATTTCTAAAGCTCGCTAATGTGTTGCAGATGAATTAATCCTTGTAGACCCTCTTGGTGGTCACTAAAGGTTCCCTAGTGCACTTTAATGTAGTATGTTTGAAACACAGTACTATGTTAAAGCACCCTAGGGAACATTAAAAGACTACTCATTAGAGTATATGCTATTGTAGTGGTACATACAAAAACCCCTGAAAACCCCAGTGTTTTGGACATTTACATAAAACACAAATACTGCTCTCCCCTCCTATCCTCTGACAAATAGAATTTATAAACCCTCAAAACCAGAAGTTCTATCTATAGAGTAAATGACTGATAGCATAACAGTACCCCATCTCATCTCTATTCATCTTCCCAAAGGAGTTTAATAGATTTACATTCAGAATGTCAATCTCCTAGACAAATAATAATGTGCGTCGGGGGGGGGGAAGGAATGACAGTACACGTATTGCTCCTGGTATGGGGGAGTAGGATGGGGGGACTGTGATATGAGGGAAGGGGGACCCACAGATCTTTGGCAGAGGGGAAGGTGGGAATGGGGGGGAACACACACCCAATGGCATAGGAGGAATGGGGAGGCACACACACTGGCATGGGGAGAACGGGAGGCTCTGGTATAGGACAATCTTACCGAAGCTGTTTGCAGCAGTACTGTAGTCTCTGTTCAAGAAATTGAACTGGGAAGAAGGAATCAGAATTGACGGAGAACAGTTAACACACCTTCTCTTCGCTGATGACTGTGTAATAGTGACAAAGGACACAGTAGAACTGGAGAACAAATTGCAGCAACTGCATACGCTCTCCTGATATCAGATTGGAAGTGAACGCTTCGAAGACGAAGTGGATGCGGAATGAGCATTGCACAGCAGGAATCATCACTGTAAATAGGAAAGTAACAGAGGAGGTCAACAAATATATTTTCCTGGGTCAGCAGCTGAACAGAGACAACTCATTGGAAGGGGAATGCAGTAGGAGGAGAAAGGCGGGGTGGGCAAGTTTCAACAAAATAAAGATGTCTCTAACGGATGATGAACTGCCCATGACGAAAAGGAAAGAACTGTTTAACTCCACTGCTCCACCAGCAATGATATACGGAGCGGAAAGCTGGTCAACAATGAAAGCGGAGGAAGAAAAATTCGCTGTCACCCAGAGAGCAATGAAACGGCGAATGTGTAAATATCGCTCTGTGATCACATACCGAATGAGGAAATCCGAAGGTGTACAGTGGTGACCGATGTAGTGCAGGCAATGTACGATGCAAAGCGGAGATGGGCAGGTCATGTAATCCACAGGTAAGACAATAGGTGGACAACCTGCATTAGTGACTGGATCTGCAGAAAGAATGTGCTCACAACAAAATGGAATTGTGTGGCGTCAGCTTGCGTTCGTGGAGGGACAGACCAGGACCATCCGGACAAAGGTGATTTGGAATACTTGTGAATAACTTCTTAAACAAAACTGTTATAGGGTAATTATGTTGGGGTTTTCCCACACAGGTTGACTGTGCGCTGTGTGAAGAAGAACTTCCTTTTATTTGTTTTAAACCTGCTGCCCATTAATTTCATTTGGTGGCCCCTAGTTCTTATATTATGGGAACAAGTAAATAACTTTTCCTTATTCACTTTCTCCACACCACTCATTTTATATACCTCTATCATATTCCTCCTTAGTCTCCTCTTTTCCAAGCTGAAAAGTCCTAGTGCCTCTTTAATCTCTCCTCATATGGGACCTGCCCATCTCCGCTTTGCATCGTACATCGCCTGCACTACATCGGTCACCACTGTCAACTCCTGTGGAACTCCTGGCCTGAGAAGGTTGTGAAGGCTAGGACTATAACAGGGTTTAAAAGAGAACTGGATAAATTCATGGAGGTTAAGTCCATTAGTGGCTATTAGCCAGGATGGGTAAGGAATGGTGTCCCTAGCCTCTGTTTGTCAGAGGGTAGAACTGGGTGGCAGGAGAGAGATCACTTGATCATTGCCTGTTAGGTTCACTCCCTCTGGGACACCTGGCATTGATCACTGTCAGTAGATAGGATACTGGGCTGGATGGACCTTTGATCTAACCCAGTATAGCCGTTCTTATGTTCTTAGAATAGCAGCCCCAGTTCCCCTCCAGTCTCTTCAGCGAAAGCAGACCAAAGATGCTCACAGCCAGCAGCAGTTCCAGTCCCTGAGCCAAAAGTTCCATCACCAGCATCCAGCAAGAAGTCCACAGCCTGGATTCAAAGTCACACAGGTTCTGGGATGGGTTTTCATGGTAGGCATGCCTTAGTCCTCTGTTGTTCAACTACTGAATCCATGGGGCTGTCTCAAGCTCCCCTATTTATAACCATTCACACCCAGCTCTGACTGGCTTAGCTCTCAGATAGTGGATATGTGGAACCTGCTAGACTACTTGCTGTTAGTGGAAACCCTCTGACAGCTACTGAGCATGCTTAGAACTATCACACCTCCTTCTCTAGATGCCTCTGGGTCATTCTGACTACAGGTATGTCTACACAGCCTGTGGCAGTGAGTCTCCCAGCCTGGATTGGCAGACTTGGGTGAGTGGGGTTTGTGCTAATGCTCTAACTAAACATAGCCGTGAAGACAGCGCTTTGAAGTTGCAGCTTGAGCTCTGTGAAGTCTAGGGAGCGGGTGGGCATGTGGATTACTCTCTTTCCTGAGGAAAACTCCAGTTTAGGTTAGGTGTAGTGATCAAGAGCTCCCTTTGCCTGGTCTACATTCAAAATGCCAAACCTACTCCACACAAATCAGCCCAGACTTGCCAGATGTTACCATCCCGTGACCCTTGTCCTGAGGATCCCTTCTGAGACACTGTCTTTACTTACATGTCTCTTAGCTCCAGAGACCAAAGTCATGTATGCCAGCAGACTGCAGATGATCCCCATGACAACAAAACCCCTGTGCACTGTTGCTGACATGTCGTACAGAACTCAGTACAGGCGAGTCTCATCTTAAGCGCATTTAACATGCGCGAATTCAGCTTTACGCGGTCGGCAAAAACAAAAAAAGAGAATAATAACCATTTAAATACTGTACCTGTAGTGCGGGGGATTCCGCCCGCCATTACACTCAATGTAATTTTGACTATACGCGATTTTCGCTTTACGCACTGACAGCGGAACGTAACCCCAGCGTAAGATGAGACTTGCCTGTACTGAAATGATGGGTACTTGATCCCGCAAGGTACATGTACACTTCTTATATCAACTCTTCCAGTCTGCTCCAACTGATCCCTCTACAATTCAGTACAGCTGCACTTAACACAGCTGGAGTGCGTGAGATAAATGCTACAGGAATACAAGACACACAATGGCATGTTTTCTTAGTTGTCCTGTACATTTACTTATGGCACCACCCTTACTGAACCATTCCCAATGGCTCTTACCAACTTAATGGGATAGATCAAGATTGCATTGTAGGGTGGCATTTCCCTTAACTCTACATTTCCTGGTTGTCAGAGGTTTGAGTGTAGTTGAATTTGAGGTTCTGGAGGGGCTCAAGGCACCACCAGGCAACCTTATTTTTGCATTAATGAAGCTTTCGGGCAGTTAATTGTAAACAACAAAGGCTGTTTCTGGGTCTATTTAGTATAGCATCAATCCTGCGAAGCACCAAGCTCCTTCAGCTCAAGTATATCAGCTTGTGGTATCTGGCCATATATCTTCCCAGTAACCTCTCTTTCTTTTGCCAAAGTAAACCCGGAGACCATAGAATCTAGCTTGCAAGAGATCAGCGTAAATGCTGGGCTGTTTTGCACTGTCATGGCTAACAAACTGGAGCTGCTTTTGAATTGGAAAGATTTATAACAGCACCATTTCTTGTACTTACCAAAGCAGGAAGGAAGGCAGCATGTTGTCACAGGGCTTGAAAAATCCACAATGTAACATGAACAATATACAACTGTTGCTCTAAATTGCAGAGCATGTGGTATGTTAGCTGGCAGGATTAGTAGATGTTGGGCAAATTTTTCAAGCCCTGTACTAACATAAATCAGTTGGCCATTAAAATAGTATGTGGGCAAGTCAGTGGGAAAGCATTGTTTCTAATTTCCCCTTAAAGCAGCATTCACTCTCAAATGCTCTTCATAGCAAGTTTTATTGGACTGACTTCTGTTGGTGAGCGATCCAAGCTTACATAGAGCTCTTCTTCAGGAATCAGGTCTGGGAAAGGTACTCAGAATGTCACAGATAAATACAAGGTGGAAGAGATTGTTTAGCATAAGTAGTTGACATGTATTTCAAGGGACCATTCAAGGTGAAGTGGCCTGTTAACACCCCTCTGGTCATAGGGTGGAAAGAAATGAGGGGTTGGGAGTCAAAGGCAGCTGGGAGGGGTTGTTAGTGGGTTATAGAGTGTTGTAATAAGCCATAAATCCAATATGTCTATTCAGTCTGTGGTCTTTAGTGTCTAGCAAAGTTATTAATTTAAGCTCGCAGGCTCATCTTTTGAAAGTGTTGTGCTGATTTCCTTTGAGGATGAGAACTGATAGGTCAGAAATAGAGTGATTGCTTTGTGAAAAGTGTTCAGCCACATGTGATGTGGCGTTTTTCCTCTTTTATCATTTTCCTGTGTGAGTTCATTTGAGAGCATAGTGATTGGCTGGTTTTACCCACATAGTAGTTATTGGGGCTTTTATTGCATGGGATGAGATACACTGCATGTTGTGATAGGCACGTGTATGACCCATAGATCTTGAAAGGTGTGTTGTGGGGAGTGTTGATCATTGTAGCAGTGGAGATATGTCTGCAGGTTTTGCATCTGTTGTTCTGGAAGGATCTGGTGCCACTTTGAGTTGGTGTACCCTGGTCCATGGGGAGCTTGCTTCTGATGATGAGCTTTGGAGAGGTTTGGTGGGTTGTTTGAAGGCCAGAAGATGAGGTTCAGGAAAGATTTCTTTCAGGATGGAGTTGTCATTGAGTATGGATTGTAATTGCTTGATGATACCCTCTGTGGGTTCCAGTGTGGGGTGGTAGATGACAATTAGAATAGTGCATTTGGAAGGGGTTTTATTTCTGTACTGAAGCAGGTTCTCTCTGGATATTTGGGTTCCCGTTCCGTGATGTGATCTACTTCTCTGGTGGAATGTCCTTGTTTGGTGAAGGTGGTTTTGAGTGTGTTAAGGTGTATATCACAGAGTTTCCCCTCAGAACATATTTTGTGGGATCTGAGTGCCTGGCTGTAGATAACAGATTTCTTGGTGCATTTGGAGTAGTTACTGGATTTATGAAGTTAGGTGTGATGATCTGTGGGTTTCTTGTATATAGTTGTCTGTAAGGTTCCAGTGTTGAAGCTGATTGTGGTGTTCAGGAAGTTGATGCTAGTCTGGAAATGTTCCAGAGGGAGTTTAATGGATGGGTGGCTGTTGCTGAAGTACATGCCTCAATACAGAAATAACGTCCCCCACACTCGACAGCACACCTCTCTTTTGCTTGAAAGTTTCTCTCTTTGACTAACAGAAGTTCGTCCAATAAAAGATATTACCTCACCCACCATGTCTCCCTAATATCCTGGGACCCACATGGCTACAACAACACTACATACTTCACAGGATGTGCCATCTTTCCTTTCAGGATACTACTCCTGACGAGCTGCTCTCTGCTGTTATGACAGCTGTCCTTACGGATGTCAATCTGAGTCCTGAGAAAGTGGGAGATATCTGTGTTGGTAAGTGAGTCCTCTTCATCCTGAACTTAAACTTCCAGTCTTGGGCCTCTCTCTGAAAACAGGAGTGCTCTTTGTGACCAATGGATGCCATCTATGCAGAGCTCTGAAATCAGTAGGCTGTTAACACTACACTAGAATAGCGTTAGCTTAATCTCCAGTGCGTCCGCTGCTGGGGGGCTGTTTCCTCTTCTGTCAGGGGTATGGGCTCTGATTTAAGAGTTCTTCTAAAACACTGACTCTGGTGATCTTAATACGCTCAAGCGTCTACAGAGCGTTAAATAGCCAGGGTAAAGGAAATGCAGCTAATCAGTTGGAATTAATGTCTTTGCATGCAGGCAATGTGCTGCAACCTGGAGCTGGGGCTTTCACTGCAAGAGTTGCCCAATTTCTAAGGTAAATTTTCTTCCTCCTTGAGACTCCTTTCATTGTGTTCTCCTGGGTACTGAGAGAAAAGCGGAGATGTGATTCTTGAACTCTTCCAAAGCTAATGTCCCCTAATCTTTAAACTAGAAGTTAAACCTTGACTTGCAGTTCAAAGTCCCCGCTTATTTTGTATCTTCTCACACGTTTCAGACTGGGAGGATCAAGCTCTATTGCATAATATATTGTTAGCTTTTACTATATTCTCTTACATGTAGTTACCAATTTCTAGCAAAACTAGCAAAAATTAGGTAGAAAAATAATTTTGGAAGGCAGGAAAGAAATTGGTAATGGTATGAATAGCCTTTCACCCCTAGAGGTGAATTCAGGTTGGGTTGGTAATAACTAAGTCATTACTGCACAAGTGATGTTTAGTGGCTCTTGTGAAATGATTTGTTGGCTCTGCCCAATACCTCATGAATCATTGTCTCAGTTTCTTGCACCAGCACAACTGGCAATGATAGCAGAGAGGTTAAGGACTGAATTCTTTTCTCACTCCTAATGGGGTTCACTGGATGTCAGGGTTGGTGCTGTGTGACTAAACAGATTTCATTCTACAGGGACTTATTGTACCTGCTGCTGTTTGTCCCACAATACAGATCATTGAGTAGTCTAAAGGTCTTTTCTACACTACACAGTTGGGTTTTGTCGACCAAACAGTGGAGGTGTACACATTGCAATGCGCCTCCCGCTGATTTAACTCTCCTGCTCCACCAACGAAATAAAACCATCTCAACGAGTGGCGTAGAGCTTTTTGTGACCAAGTGAGAGCGACGCAGTGTCAGTGTAGACACTGTGCTTGCTTATGACACCCTAAGTGGCCTCCAGGAGGTATCCCACAATGCCCATCATGAGCACTCTGGTCAGTAATTTGAATTCCACTGCCCTGCAGCCAGGTACACAGGCATGTACCCCTCCACCTTTAAAGCCCCAGGAAGTTTTGAAATTCTGCTTTCTGTTTGCTCGGTGTGGACAGTTCACATAACATCTTTCCAGCTGTCAATGCCGACTCTCCACAGCAAACACGCTCCTGTCTGGAGTACGCCGGAGTTGTTGAGTCTGTGAGGAGAGAAGGCTGTGCAGTCGCAGCTCCGATCCAGCCATAGGAACTTTGACCCCTACGAGCAGATTGCTCATGGCATGGAGGAGAAGGGACACGCAGCAGTGCCATGCTAACATCAAGGAGCTGAGGCAGGCATACCAGAAGGCAAGGGAGGCCAACGGTCGCTTTGGTGTGGCACCAAATGCATGCCGCTTCTACAAGGAGCTGCACACCATCCTCGGCAGCCACCCCTCCTCCACCACCCAGAGCCCTGTGGATGCTTCAGGGGGACTGGGGCCAGCGGAGTCAACCCTGAGGATGAAGTGGTGGACGAGGAGGTAGAGTTGGAGGAGGATGTGGGACAGGAAGCAGGGACATCCGGTAGTGTGGCAAGCCAGGACCTCTTTTTGACTCCAGAGGGGTCTAGCCAGTCCCAGTGCTCTGGCGTGCCTGAAGCGGGAAAGGGGAGCTTCGGTAAGTACTCATTTTGCTTTGATACTACATGGTTACATGAGGTAGAAGTGTCCTTTATTTTGTTACATGGTGCACATGGGAGAAGGGATAGAAACTAACAATACTAGATACTGTTTTCATCTGCTTCTCGTTCCCCTATGCAGCTACACAGTGGGGACCCTGCAAAAAAAGTTTGTTAATGCACACCGGGATCACCTGGGAATCCCCCATAGAGATCTCTAGGAAACTTTCCCGAAGGTACTCTGCAACCCTCTGCCAAATGTTCCTTGGCAGAGCTGCTTCGTTTCTTCCCTCCATTGTAGGAAACTTTGCCGGGCCAGTCAGCAATGACTTCTGCAGGAACCAAAGCAGCACACAGGTGAGCAGCGTGTGGACTCAGTCTGAAGCCGCACACATGCAGGAGAGGCCGCTTGCATCCTTGGTTACCCTCAGTACTGAGATCAGCTTCAATCACCCACATCTGGGGAAAACGGTGCCAGTATTCAGAATAGTGTCCCTAGGTGCTTGTACTGGTCCCCTTCTGAAACCACCCAGACCCTTTGTCTCATTCTGCATCACCTCCCTCTGGGCCAAACTTATTATGTTTAGTGCGCTGGCCGTGTTGTGCGCTTGCCAAGGGAAAGCGAGAAAGAAGTGTATGTAACTTTTATGATTCAAGATTGTGAGAGCACACACAATACTGACTCTTGTGTATTGTTTCTTTTGCTTCTGCAGAGGTGTCCTTTAGGACCAGTCCTACACACCAGTGTAGCGCCTCCATCAGACAAGCAGGCGAACAAGGAGTAAGGAGGACAAGTTTTGAGAAGTGCTGCAATCGTCAGATCTTGCAGATAGCGAGCACAGAGTGTAGAGAGAGACAATAAATGAGAAACTATAAATGGACACCCAGGAAAGGAAACAGGGCAGGAACGGATAATAGAGGGTCAAAGGAGCAGATGATATAGATCACAGAGGAGCAAACAGATGCTTAGGTCCCTGATTGTGCTACAGTTGAAACACATCTGTGCTAGAGTCCCCCAGCAGCCCATACAGAACTGCATTCCATGCCCTCCACAAACTCCCCCCTCCCACATTCCTCTCATGTCTCTAGCCCTTGCACTCCACCCCTAGGGACATGTTCCATAATGACAGCTGGACTTACACACAGCTGTGAGAGCCTCATTTCAGAGAGTGCTGCTCAGGGTCATGTCTCCTGTAAGAAATGTAAATCTGTGTACTGCTGTTTAATAAAAACTTAGTCTTACAAAACAGTGATTCTTTATTTGTGTCCTACACGCAGTGGTTGCAGCACATTTGCAGACTATAGTTGAAATTCAGGCAGCAATCATTCCAAGGGTCATTCAAGGTGGCAAGTAAACAATGTCTGGCTGAACGCTTTACAGAAAGATGCATTACTGGGGCTCGCTGTCCAAATGCTGCTTCAAAGTCTCCCTGATTTGAATAGCCCCCCGTTGAGTCTCTCTAATAGCCATGGTGTCTGGCTGCTCAAAATCAACTGCCAGGTGATCCATCTCAATGCTCCATTCGTGGGGAAACTTTTCTCCTTTGGCTTCACAAATATTACGCAGAGCAGAGTAGGCTGCTATGACCATGGGAATGTTTTCCTCATTGAGGTCTAAACTGCCAAAAAGACAATGCCGCGACCCTTTCATCTGCCAAACACACATTCTGCGGTCATTCTGCATCTGCTGAGCCTGTTGAAGCAAACCTTGCTTCTGGGAAATTTCCGGTGTAAGGCTTCATGAGCCACGGGAGTAAGGGCTAGGCTGGGTCTCCCAGGATCACTGTGGGCATTTAAACATCCCCTATTGGAATCTTCTGGTCTGGAAAGAAAGTCCCTGCATGCAGCTTTCTATACAGACCAGTGTTGCTGAAGGTGTGTGCGTCATGCACCTTCCCTGACCACCCTACATTGATGTCAGTGAAATGCCCACGGTGATCCACAAACGCCTGCAATATCATAGAGAAGTAGCCCTTTCTATTGATGTACTCCATTTCAAGATGGTCTGGGGCCAAAATTGGGATATGCGTGCCATCTATCGCCCCACCTCAGCCATCCACTATTTCCTGCACTTTGCCCAGAGTCGCAGTCCTTCATAGCAGAAGGTGATTAGTGGTCCTGCACACTTGTATCACTGCAACCACCACAGTGGACTTCCTAACCCCAAACTGATTCACGACTGACCGGTTGCAGTCTGGAGTTGCCAGCTTCCACACAGCGATTGCCACATGCTTTTGCAGCTTGAGGGCAGCTCTCATTTTAGTGTCTGTGCACCACAGGGCAGGAGCGAGCTCCGTGCACAGTTCAAGGAAGGTGGCTTTGCACATCCTAAAGTTCTGCAGCCACTGCTTGTCATCCCATACCTGCATCACAATCCAATCCCACAGTGGGTGCTTGTTTCCTGAGCCCAGTAGCGATGGTCCACTGTGCAGCTGCTCCGTGAATGCCAATATCAATCTTGAATTGTTTCTTTCCATGGCACACAGCAGGGCAGGTACCACGAATTCCTGTTCAGATTTGCAGCTCATGAAATACTGCAGGATCTGTTGCGTTGTGTTTGTAATGCTCATCACAAGACGAGAGCCGTGCAAGGATCCATGCTTTCAGGCAGAAATGGCAGGTGCAAAGTTTATAGGGGCATTTGAAAAACAGAGCTATACATATTCGGAATCCCGTGGGATGATGGGATTTAGAAAACTGCATCATGGGGCTGTGAGCCCACTCCCATGATGCACTACAATCCATTCCCAGAAATCCAAGTGGCAGAAGGTGGCAATTTGCACAGTGGGATAGTTACCTATGGTGCACTGCTCTCCCTGTCATGCCACAGCACCAACAGCGGACAGGCTTTGCCGAAAGAAGGAGCATTGTGTGAACATGCAGAAGGGATGTAGTTACAGTGGTTTATGATCGTTGATGTAATTTAAGTCAACTTAACTCTGTAGTGTAGCCATGGCCTTAGAGCAGTCTGACAATAGGTATGTCTGTCATTGTGTTGGAATTGATTGAGTTAAAGATAATTTAAGAGATTCTTTTCCACTTTAAATTTGTTATTGTTTTGGTATGTGGTGTCTTTCACTCTGTGCCTTATCTATTGTCTTCTGTTCTAGTGGCATTCCAGAGACCGTACCCTTATCATGTGTTAACAGACAGTGTTCCTCTGGGTTGCAAGCTGTGATCAATATAGCTGGTAAGCATGTAATGAGCCTTATGGGCAGTCAGAGAATCAGAATTTTCCTTTATTGATGGTGATTTAGACTGCTGGAGCCAGACTCTGAAATAATTATTTCATCCCTAATTCTCTCTTCCCTATGAATTTCTTATACTTTTGAGTTTGAATGAATATAGCCTTTAGGTCTGGAAGAAACTTTTTGTGAAAATCCCATAATTCTACTCTGTAGAAATGTTAGTTAAAGGAACTCAATATATTCATAACAATCCTCTCTGAAAATTATCATCTGTCCTTGAAAAAGAGTGAGCTACCTTATTCCAAGAAAATATGATCCTCTGAGTAACAAGATACTGAACAAATATTTACTGCTAAGTGGTGGTAAAAATGTTTACACAGTACTTTTGTTGCAGGTGGCATCAGAAATGGGTCTTATGACATTGGTTTGGCCTGTGGGTAAGAATATTTCTATATAGACATTTACTCCTGTAGACTTCTTGATAGTGTTTCGCCTTCTATAACATCTCTCATATGAGAATCTCAAAGTGCTCTCCAAGCAAACTACAGAACTCCTTTGAGGTAGGCATTATCCCCATATTACAGATGGGTGAATAGAGTCTCTGAGATTAAGGTCTGGACTTTTTTTAAGTGACTAGTGATTTTGGGTGCCTCATAGGAGATGTTTTAAAGTGGCTTGACTCTTTCAGAAGTTTTGAGAACCCACCCCCTGGAAACCAGGCTCATTTAAGGTGTGTCAAGCAGGGCACTCAGTGTACCTAATTTCTCTTGAAAATGTAGCCACAGTTACTTGTCCTCAGTGTCACAACAAGGCAGTGAGTAATCTGAGACTGGAACCCAAGAACCGAGTGCTAGTTAGTCATCCAACCCTTATAAGCCTTTTTTAAAGAATTGGTTTGTTAGGCCCCTCTGGTGCCCTGCCATCGTGTGCGCTTTTTGTGTGTGGAGATCTAAGGGCCTGAAAAACGCCATCTGTGATTGGCTTTTTATAAGCCTCTGGTCAGCTTCTGTTGATCTCAGATCCCAGTTGTCTCATATATGGAAATGAACATCTCATCTGTGCTAGTCACTGATGTTCAACAGGAGTGTAACAGATATTTCTTTGTTCACTGCTTTAAATGCAGTTGAATTAATACGTGGTGCTTCTTCTCTTAATGCTGGCGACTTTACTGGAGCAGTGAGTGGGATGAAATGTACTAATGCTGTACAGAGTAATGAAATCATGAGCTGGGACATAACACACTTCAGAAGAATCTGAATTATACAGAAGCAAGATCTTTTAGATTAAAGTAGTGGGTGTGCATTTATCTCTGAAATTTCCAATCTGGCTTGGGTTACTAACCTCAATCAGTAGGGAGATCACTTTGTAGCCTTCAATGACAATCTGTTACCCTATCATTGCTCTTATAATTCAGCATCATTGAAAATTTCAGCTTAAGCAAAGATTTATGAGAGTTAGGGTATGTCTGCAGAGTAGCTCGGGGGTGTAATTCTCAAGTCAGGTAGACACACATGTACTAGCTTTGCTCGAGCTAGTGCACTAAAAATAGCGCGGTGGCAATGGTAGCTCGGGCTAGCTGCCCAACGAATACAGTCTCACTGGACCGCCTAGGTAGAGCCCAAGCGCCTGCCTATGCTGCTGTGGCCACACCGCTAGTTTTTAGGCGCTAATTTGAGCCAAACTAGTGTGTGGATGTCTGCTCGAGCTGAGAATTGCACCCTTTGGCTGCTGTGTAGATGTATCCTCAGATAAGAGAAAAGACGGTTACTCACCGTTGTAACTGTTGTTCTTCGAGATGTGTTGCTCATATCCATTCCATTAGGTGTGCGCGCGCCGCGTGCACGATCGTCGGAAGATTTTTACCCTAGCAACACCGGCGGGTCGGCTGTGGAGCCCCCTAGAGTGGCGCCTTCATGGCGCTGAATATATACCCCAGCCGACCCGGCGCCCCCTCAGTTCCTTCTTGCCGGCTACTCCGACAGTGGGGACGGGGGGCGGGTTTGGAATGGATATGAGCAACACATCTCGAAGAACAACAGTTACAACGGTGAGTAACCGTCTTTTCTTCTTCGAGTGCTTGCTCATATCCATTCCATTAGGTGACTCCCAAGCCCAACTTAGGTGGTGGGGTCGGAGTGAGACATTGCTGTGTGCAAAACCGCTGATCCGAAAGCAGCATCGTCTCTGGACTGCTGCACTAGTGCATAGTGAGCTGTAAATGTGTGGACTGATGACCAAACCGCTGCTCTACAAATGTCCTGAATCGGAACTTGTGCCAGGAAAGCCGTCGAGGAAGCCTGGGCCCTCGTGGAGTGAGCGGTGAGGTGCGGTGCTGAGACACCTGCCAGGTCATAGCAAGTCCGGATGCAAGACGTAATCCAGGAGGATAGGCGTTGTGAGGAGACCGGTGAGCCTTTCATTCGGTCGGCCACTGCAACGAAGAGTTGCGTCGTCTTTCTAAAGTGCTTTGTGCGGTCAATATAGAAGGCCAGGGCCCTTCGTACGTCCAGGGAATGCAAACGTTGATCCTGGCGAGTGGCATGTGGTTTGGGATGAAAGACCGGGAGAAAGATGTCCTGGTTGATATGAAAAGGAGAAACCACCTTAGGGAGAAAGGCAGGATGTGGACGAAGCTGCACTTTATCCTTATGGAAAACTGTATAAGGGGGCTCGGATGTAAGCGCCCTGAGTTCAGAAACGCGCCTTGCTGAGGTGATGGCTACAAGGAAGGCTGTCTTCCAGGATAGGTACAAAAGAGAACAGGTGGCCAGTGGCTCGAATGGAGGACCTGTGAGCTTGGAGAGAACCAGGTTGAGGTCCCACGTCTGAACGGGCTGACGTTGTTGTGGGTACATCCGGTCTAAGCCCTTGAGGAATCTAACGACCATCGGGTTAGAGAATACCGAGGACGCGAGTTCCCCTGGGTGAAAGGCCGATATAGCGGCCAGGTGAACTCTAATTGAAGATATCGCCAACCCCTGCTGTTTTAGGGAGAGGAGATATTCCAAAATGAGAGGAATGGGTGCCTGCAACGGGGACATGGCTCGTTGTTCGCACCAACAGGAGAACCGCTTCCACTTGGCCAGGTACGTGGTGCGTGTTGAGGGCTTCCTACTGCTCAGCAGAATCTGTTGGACAGAGTGCGAGCATTGCTGCTCTGCCTGGGTGAACCATGGAGCAGCCACGCCGTGAGGTGGAGTGATTGGAGGTCGGGGTGACGCAACCGGCCGTGGTCCTGAGAGATGAGATCCGGATCCAACGGAAGCGGGATCGGTGTCTGAACCGAGAGCTCCAACAGTGTGGTGTACCAATGTTGTCTTGGCCATGCAGGAGCGATCAGAATTACCTGTGCCTGGTCTCTGCGCAGTTTGAGCAGTACCTTGTGGACCAGAGGAAACGGAGGGAAGGCATAAAACAGGTGGTCTTTCCAGGGAAGCAGAAAGGCGTCCGAGAGGGAGCCCGGAGCTCGACCTTGTAGGGAGCAGAACACGTGGCACTTCCTGTTGTCTCGAGATGCAAACAGGTCTATCTGGGGAAACCCCCACCTCTGGAAGATGGAATGTATAATGTCCGGACGGATAGACCACTCGTGCGTTTGGAAGGACCTGCTGAGTCGGTCCGCTAGAGTGTTCTGGGCTCCAGGGAGGAACGATGCCGTGAGATGGATTGAGTGGGCGATGCAGAAGTCCCACAGGCGAATGGCCTCTTGGCATAGAATTGACGAACGTGCTCCTCCTTGCTTGTTGATGTAGAACATGGCCGTGGTGTTGTCGATGAGAACTAACACACAGCGGCCACGTAGGAGATTGAGGAATGCCTGGCACGCCAGGCGTACCGCCATCAGTTCCCGAACATTGATGTGTAGGGCTAACTGGGATGCAGTCCACAGGCCCTGGGTATGGTGTTCGTTGAGATGGGCGCCCCACCCCAGAGATGACGCGTCTGTGACCAGGTGCAGGGAGGGTTGTGGGGCGTGAAATGGCATCCCCTCGCAGACTACAGTGTGATCTAGCCACCAGGTGAGGGAGGCCAGGACCGAGTCCGGGACCGTGACCACCATGTTCAGGCTGTCCCGATGTGGACGGTATATTGATGACACCCAGGTTTGAAGCGGGCGAAGTCGAAGTCTGGCATGCCTGGTTACGTACGTGCAGGAAGCCATGTGACCCAGCAGGGTAAGGCACGACCTCACCGTGGTAGTTGGGAAGGCCTTGAGCCCTTGAATGAGGTTCGTGATGGTACCAAATCGGTTGTCTGGCAGGATGGCTTGTGCACGTCTGGAGTCTAGAACTGCGCCGATGAATTCTATTCTCTGGGTAGGTTCTAGAGTGGATTTGTCCTTGTTGAGTAGGATGCCCAACTTGTTGAATGTGTGCACTATTCTGTGGACGTGAGCGTGAACTTGCTCCTTGGTGCGACCGCGCACCAGCCAGTCGTCTAGGTACGGGAACACCTGTATCCCTTGCCGACGAAGGTACGCTGCCACGACAGCCATACATTTCGTGAACACTCTTGGGGCCGAGGATAGGCCGAAGGGAAGGACTGCAAATTGGTAGTGCACCGTGTTTACCACGAATCGCAGGAAGCGTCTGTGAGGTGGGTAAATTGAGATGTGAAAGTATGCGTCTTTCATGTCGAGGGCGGCGAACCAGTCTCCAGGATCGAGGGAAGGGATAATGGCCCCCAAAGAGACCATGCGGAACTTCAACTTTACTACGAATTTGTTGAGTCCGCGCAAGTCCAAGATGGGCCGCAGACCTCCTTTGGACTTGGGGATCAGGAAGTAACGGGAATAAAATCCCCTGCCCCTTAAGTCTATCGGAACCTCCTCTATGGCCCCCATGGTCAGGAGCGTAGAAACCTCCTGTATAAGAAGTTGCTCGTGAGAAGGGTCCCTGAAGAGGGACGGGGAAAGGGGGTGGGAGGGGGGGATAGAAGAAAACTGGATAGCGTATCCCCTCTCCACCGTGCGGAGGACCCAACGGTCCGAAGTTATAAGGGACCAAGCACGGTGGAAGTGGGAGAGGCGATCCCGAAAGGAGGGAGCTGGATCCTGGGGGATGACTGGGGCGCCGTCCTCGACCGCACCTTCAAAAGTTCTGTCTAGGACCTGAAGGTGGTCTTGGTGGCCCTTGGTTCTGACCGGGTTGAGGGCCAGCCCATCTTCTCCTACCACCTCGCCCTTGCCTTCTGGCAGGGTCCTGTCTCTGACGAGGTGGAGGGGGGTAAAAACGTTGAGGCTGCGGCCTAAATGGTCTGCGCTGGGGACCCGCAACATGCATCCCCAAGGAGCGCATGATTGTCCTGGAGTCTTTGAGGCTCTGCAATCGAGAGTCCGTCTTCTCCGAGAACAGCCCCTGTCCTTCAAAGGGCAAATCCTGTAGGGTCTGCTGTAATTCAGGGGGCAAACCCGAAACTTGGAGCCAGGAGGTCCTGCGCATAGCGATACCTGCGGCCAGGGTCCTTGCGGCCGAGTCCGCTATGTCCAGGGAGGCCTGTAAGGAGGTCCGAGCCACCTTCTTACCCTCCTCAACCATGGCTCCAAACTCTTCCCTGGACTCTTGGGGAATCAACTCCTTAAACTTCCCCATAGAGTTCCAGGAGTTGAAATTGTAGCGGCTCAGTAGCGCCTGTTGATTCGCCGCTCTAAGTTGTAGCCCTCCGGCTGAGTAAACCTTACGGCCAAACAGATCAAGCCGCTTAGCCTCTTTTGATTTTGGCGCTGCAGCCTGCTGGCCGTGGCGCTCTCGTGCATTCACTGATTCCACCACCAGTGAACACGGTTGGGGGTGTGTGTACAAGTACCCATAGTCCTTAGATGGGACAAAGTATTTCCTTTCCACCCCTCTCGCTGTAGGTGGAATGGAGGCAGGAGTCTGCCATATCGTATCCGCGTTCGTTTGGATCGTGCGGATCAAGGGTAACGCCACCCTCGATGGGGCATCCGATCCAAGGATATTCACGATCGGGTCGTGCACCTCCACTATCTCCTCCGTCTGCAGGTCCATATTACGGGCCATCCTGCGCAGGAGATCCTGGTGAGCCCGAAGATCTATCGGAGGGGGACCCGTGCATGAAGTGCCCGCCACTGCCTCATCCGGAGAGGAGGAGGAGGACGCCTCCGGTGGTAGTGGATCCAAGGGGGGGTCCCGGTCCCCCTGGTCTTGGGTCGGAGCGTCACCTGCACTTGGGTCCACGGTGTCGGGTGGTGTGGACACAGAAGCCTCCATGCCTCCAGGCGGAGGCCGAGAGATGGTGGATTCTGGGGCTCTTCTGACCGAGTGACCCGAGCGAGAGGTCGATGGTAATGAAGCCCCTTGCTCCTGGTGATACGCCCACGGGGTCCAAAACGACCAGTGAGATGGTCCATGAGAGTGGTCCTCTGTCCTCTCCTGCCAATGGCCCAAGTCTCGTTCCTCGGCCTGCCCCTGAGGGGGGTATGCCGATCTCGACAGGTCCTCCGAGGAGCGAGACGCCGATCTTGACGGCCATGGCGGTGCCGCGAAAGATGAAACGATCCCCGTGGTCTGCGGTGCCGCACGGTGCCGGTCCGGAGATGATCTATCTCTGTGCGGTGCCGGCGATCGGTGCCGGGACCGCGACCGGTGCCGATGACCTCGTCGGTGCCGGGAGTCAGATCTGGACCTCGACGAGGACCTAGAGTATGCCCGGTGCCGGGAGCGGCCTCTCGACGTCGAGCGTCGAGCGTGGCGGTGCCGAGAACTACGTCTCGACGTTGATCGGTGCCGACGATCATAGCGGTGCCGAGACGTAGACCGGTGCCGCGACGAAGATCTTGGCCGCGAGTACGACCGGTGCCGAGACGATATTCGGTGCCGGGACTGCGAGCGGCGTGGGGACCTGCTTCGGGACCTGGATCGGCGCCGAGGTTCCAGCCCTTGTGATGGAGGGCGCATCAAGGCAGGTTTCCCTCTTGACTGTACCGGGCGAGTCAACGGTACAGTCGGTGCCGGTGGTTGAGGCGGTGCCGGCTCCGTGAGAGCTATCAAGTCTCTCGCCGCCGCGAAGGTCTCTGGAGTCGACGGGAGACACTGTATCACCGCCGGCCTCGGTGGAGACGCTATTTGTACCGGACTCGACGGCCTCGGCGCCGGAGTCGACGGTGCTGGAGGCGCCTGTTTCCGTTGCTCCACCGGCGGACGCGGCTCTACCCCCGGCACTGGGGGAGCCGGCGTCTTCGGCACGGACGTCCCCGTCTTATGGGCTTTTTTATGCCCTGGGGATAATGACCGGCGCCGCGGCACTTGCTGTGTTTGCGGTGCCGACGAGGTCCGGTGCCGGGGAGGCTTGTCTGACGCCACTCGCGTGGTCGTCATAGCCGGTGCTGCCGGGGCACTGCGCACCGAAGTGCTAGGCGTCGGAGTCTGGCCCGTGGAAGGAGTGTCCGGGCTAAGTGCCGCCTCCATTAGGAGTTGCCTGAGCCGAAAGTCCCGCTCCTTCTTGGTTCTTGGTTTGAAGGCCTTACAGATCTTGCATTTGTCTGTTTGGTGGGACTCTCCCAGGCACTTCAAACAGGAGTCGTGCGGGTCGCTCGTTGGCATAGGCTTAGCGCAGGAGGCGCACTGCTTGAAGCCGGGAGCGTTGGGCATGAGCCCGGGCCCGCGGCCGGGGGAGAAAGGGGGAGACGACCCCCTTAACCCCCTGAACTACAATAACAACTATAACAACTTTAAAACTATTTAACTATAAACACTAGAACTACAACTATAACTATAACTTTGAATGACTAAGTAAGCTAGGGAGAGTGGAGGACAGCTATGCCGCGCTCCACAGTTCCAACGACCGTCAGGGGCGGTAAGAAGGAACTGAGGGGGCGCCGGGTTGGCTGGGGTATATATTCAGCGCCATGAAGGCGCCACTCTAGGGGGCTCCACAGCCGACCCGCCGGTGTTGCTAGGGTAAAAATCTTCCGACGATCGTGCACGCGGCGCGCGCACACCTAATGGAATGGATATGAGCAAGCACTCGAAGAAGAACTAGTCACGACCCTTCTTAGGACTGCTGTGAAGTAACTAGCATAGCAAGGTAACAAGTCTGTCTGATGGATGTGTGCATAGCAAATGGCATGTACTAGGAACAGCCTTGTGTGCCGGCTGAACCCTTGGTACTCTCTTATCATTCAAATTCATTTCTGTTAACATGCTTGTTCCGGGAAGTCTTTCAACAGTAACCCACTGAGTTGATGCAATTTAAAGGCCCTGGATCCAGCCCTTTCACCTCCTGATCCACAAGTTGTTGGGCTCAGTGCAGGCAGGAGTCACTGGGTGAAA
Organism: Malaclemys terrapin pileata; assembly: GCF_027887155.1. Taxonomy (NCBI): domain Eukaryota; kingdom Metazoa; phylum Chordata; order Testudines; family Emydidae; genus Malaclemys; species Malaclemys terrapin. The sequence continues at coordinate 275,006,604 of NC_071506.1, forward strand.
TTCTACGGCCTGTGTTATGCAGGAGGTCAGGCTGGATGATCACAATGGTCCCTTCACATCTTGTGTTTAGTAACTTTATGGATTTTAATGAACAAATGTTAAACAAAACAGCTTTTCTCTGCTGATCCCTTTACGTAACCAGACACTACCTGTGGCAGTATTCCCCTCCCACTTGTCTCCCTTTACCTTCATCATGCTCAGTTGTTGTCGTTCACTCTAAGTTAGAGCCTGAGTTTTGCCATCCTTACGCTGAGTAGTTTCAGTGGTGTCAATTTAAGTAAGGAATAAGATACTACTCAGAGTAAAGGTGCAGGATCAGACCTCTAAATTGTAGGCTCCTTGGGGTGGGGACTTGTTTTCCTGCTTGCCTGATGGTGGTATATAAATAATATGGCTGGAAAATAGATACATGGGTGGTATAGGATATAAAAGCAAACCCTTATCCCATCTTAGGACTTATGGCTTGATTTAACTTTACATGAACTTATTAGTGTAATAAATGGCTTCATAATCATACAATAGATGTTTTCATTTCTTAATCTGTTACCTCTCTTATAGGACAAAGGCTGCAGCATCTGTGATCTCTTTGTTGCATAGTAGTCCTTTCTTGTTCATGCTGTGCAATACAAGACAAATGGCACCACTCACATGAAGTCTCTCTCTAGTGGTTTCGTTAGCACTTGCCCTGCTAGGCTCCTAGCCAGCTTTTTTTAAGCTGCAACTCTTGCATTTTTATTGCTTTTGTTTATATTTTACCAGTGGAAACTCCTGCCCAGAACCATTTGCTTTCCCATTATGTTTACTGCCGAGAAGGGCTCCCAGAACGACCAGTAACTCTCCTTCCCATGCTGGGAAAATACTAGACATGAACTGACACTGTGGTATTCTGCCCTAGAAAAACAACAGGCAGCTTAATCTGTAGGGAGGTGGTTTTATTGCTTTACATTTATGTTGTGATTGAAACCAGAGTGAGGCACAGGTCAGGTACCGGTTGCTTCTGCAGTATGATATACAAGGTTTTTATTAGGATTCTGAGCTTTTGACTCTGCTAATGGTACTAAATTTGCATGAATTCTTCTAAGGCAAACAGTGGTAGTAAATTCTAACTTTTCTTCTTCCTGTTCAGAGTGGAAACAATGTCCCTCAGAGATACAGGCAACCCTGGTGATGTTAGCTCACGTATGATGGACAACAGTAAAGCCAGAGATTGCCTTATTCCTATGGGGTAAGTATTATTTTCCTTTCTAGAACTTAGTGATTTTTCTTGACTGTGTATCTCATAAGACAGTGTTTTGTTATATTTAAAAATGCACCAAACTTATTGTCTCAAACTCCCTCTCTTTAATGGTTGACCTTTAGATCCGCTACTGAAGTCTGTGCACTTCAGCGTTACCTGTGGTTATGGTAGAAGATTAATTGTATAAGGACTGGTAGTTATCCAGACCTTTTGAAAGCAGTCTTCGTTGTCTTACAGTAAAGATCAGTGGCTTAATTAGCAGGAGTAGGAGAACATTTTGAGGGGCTCAGAACTGCAAATTTTTAGTGTTTCTCGAAATTTTGCTGCATTTCACAAATGCTCAAGTTTCTATTGCTTTCCATTGTGGAGATGCAGCCAGAATCACATTAGGGGCTACCTCTGCACTCCCCTTCCCCCCAAGGGCTGCGTGTGGGGCCTTTGCATCTCTCCCAGCCCCTCTTCATTTGGAGAACAAGTGAGCGGATTTGCAATGTGACATAATTCTGTCATGTGGTACTGCAGAACACTAAGCCCAAGGGGAGGGCTCAGTCAACTTGAGCATAGAGCTTGTTTTCTTCCCTCTCTGCTTGTCTTTGGGTATGTCTACACTACGGGATTAATCCGAATTTAGATAATTCGGATTTGAGAAACAGGTTGTATAAAGTCGAAATGAGTGCGGCCACACTAGCACAGTAATTCGGTGGTGTGCGTCCAAGTACCGGGGCTAGCGTCGATTTCTGCACCGTTGCACTGTGGGTAGCAATTCCATAGCTATCCCATAGTTCCCGCAGTCTCCTGCGCCCATTGGGATTGTGGGTTAAGATCCCAGTGCCTGATGGGACAAAAAACATCGTCGCAGGTGGTTCTGGGTACAGCCTCACTCCCTCCCTCCCTCCCTCCCTGCATGAAAGCAACGGACGGCAGACAACCATTTTCGCGCCTTTTTTCCTGGGTGGGTGAACACTGCAGACTCCATACCACGGCAAGCATGGAGCCCGCTGAGGTCAAGACAGCACTCATGAATATTGCAAACACCTCGCGCGTTCTTGTGGAGTTTATGCTCAGCCAGGACCAGAAAAACGAGGCGAGGAGGCAGCGGCGGCGGCAGCGCAGCGACAAGCATGATGAGGACATGGACACGGACACGGACACAGAATTCAGTGAAACCACAGGCCCCAGTGCTTTGGAGATCATGTTGTTAATGGGGCAGATTCTATCCATGGAACGCCGATTCTGGGCAAGGGAAACAAGCACAGACTGGTGGGACCGCATAGTGTTGCAGGTCTGGGACGATTCCCAGTGGCTGCGGAACTTTCGCATGCGTAAGGGCACTTTCATGGAACTTTGTGACTTGCTTTCCCCTGCCCTGAAATGCCAGAATACCAAGATGAGAGCAGCCCTCACAGTTGAGAAGCGCGTGGCGATAGCCCTGTGGAAGCTTGCAACGCCAGACAGCTACCGGTCAGTCGGGAATCAATTTGGAGTGGGCAAATCTACGGTGGGGGCTGCTGTGATGCAAGTAGCCAAAGCAATCACTCAGGTGCTGCTACGAAAGTTAGTGACTCTGGGAAATGTGCAGGCTATAGTGGATGGTTTTGCTGCAATGGGATTCCCTAACTGTGGTGGGGCAATAGACGGAACCCATATCCCTATCTTGGCACCGGAGCACCAAGCCACCGAGTACATAAACCGCAAGGGGTACTTTTCAATGGTGCTGCAAGCACTTGTGGATCACAAGGGACGTTTCACCAACATCAACGCGGGCTGGGCGGGAAGGGTTCATGACGCTCGCGTCTTCAGGAACACTACTCTGTTTAAAGGGCTGCAGCAAGGGACTTACTTTCCGGACCAGAAAATAACCGTTGGGGATGTTGAAATGCCCATAGTTATTCTTGGGGACCCAGCCTACCCCTTAATGCCATGGCTTATGAAGCCATACACAGGCAGCCTGGACAGGAGTCAGGAGCTGTTTAACTACAGGCTAAGCAAGTGCAGAATGGTGGTAGAATGTGCATTTGGCCGTTTAAAAGGTCGCTGGCGTTCATTATTGACTCGCTCTGACCTCAGCCAAAGAAATCTCCCCATTGTTATTTCTGCTTGCTGTGTGCTCCACAATCTCTGTGAAAGTAAGGGGGAAACCTTTATGGCGGGGTGGGAGGCTGAGGCAAATCGCCTGGCTGCTGATTACGCGCAGCCAGACACCAGGGCGATTAGAAGATCACACCATGAAGCGCTGTGCATCAGAGAAGCTTTGAAAACCAGTTTCATGGCTGGCCAGGCTACCGTGTGAAATATCTGTTTGTTTCTCCTTCATGAAAACCCTCCCCCTTTACTGACTGATTTTCTGTAAGGAACCCACCCTGCCCCTTCCCCCAGCTTTCTTTCAAACCAAATAAAGTCACTATCATTTAAAAATCATTTATTCTTTATTAATAGATTAGAAAAAGAGGGAGGGAACCCGGGTGGTATTTGGGAGGAGGATTGCTGGGAAGGAAAAAGCCACAAAGAAAAGGTTAAAAAAATGACAGCCTTTTGCTTGGGCTGTCTACTGGGGTGGAATGGGAAGGTGTACGGAGCCTCCCCCCCCGCGTTCTTACACGTCTGGGTGAGGAGGATACGGAACATGGGGAGGGGGGAGGGTGGAACAGGGGCTGAAGCGGCAGTCTATTTTCCAGCAGCCGTTCCTGAACCTCCACCAGACGCCGGAGCAGCCCCAGCGTTGCATCCTTCATCCTCTGGTCTTCCTGCCGCCATCTCTCATCTCGATCGTCTCTCCTCTCCTCACGTTGGTCCCTCCTCTCCTCACGTTGGTCCCTCCTCTCCTCACGTTCACTGACTTCTTTCCTATACTTTGAAACTGTTTCCTTCCACTCATTCAGATGAGCTCTGTCACTCCTGCTGGATTGCATAATTTCAGAAAACATGTCCTCCCGCGTCTTCTTCTTACGACGCCTTATCTGTGATAACCTTCGGGATGGAGGAGGGAGGCTTGAGGAATTTGCAGCTGCTGTAGGGAGGGGAAAAAAGAGAGAATTGTTTTAAAAGCTACATTTTGCAGAACAATGCTTATACTCTTTCACGGTGACCAACACTGTTCACATTACATAGCACATGTGATTTCTGTGCAAGGTCGCATTTTGCCTCTTAATGCTGAGTGCTTGTGGCTTTGCTGCTAGAGATCACAGGTCTGGGCAACAGAATTCGGCTTGCATGCGGCCATGGTAAGCCATTGTTTTACAGCTTCTGCACCCTCCTTTCCCACATACCAAGCATAGCCTGTAGAGTGCTGCAGAAGCCTGGCCAATCTCAGCCAGTTGGGGGGGGGGCAGTGTGGGGGGGGCTTGTCTGGGCCCCTTCAGGCAAGTAGAGTGCTGCGGTTTTTCTGTTAACATTCAGCAGCACCAGAAAACAAACTAACCCCCCCCCCGCCATGAATTCTCTGGGATGATCACGGTACCCCTCCCCCCACCGCATGGCTGGTATCAGGGAAGATCCCTGCAGGCACCAAACTACCCCCCCCCCCGCCGCCGACCCCCCCCCCCTCGCCATGAATTCTCTGGGATGATCACGGTACCCTCCCCCCACCGCGTGGCTGGTAACAGGGAAGAACCCTGCTAGCCAAACGCGGAAAACTTCAGGGCCAATTTCCCATCTGCGCTTGGCTAACTGCAGGGAAGGATTTATTTTCCGCCACAGGCAAACAGCCCAGTAGGAACGGCCACCTCTGTCCCCTTAATTAAGTTCCCGTATTTCAACCAGGTTACCAGGAGTGATATCACTCTCCTGAGGATTACACAACAAGATAAAGAACGGATGTTGCTTGAATGCCAGCAAACACCGGGACCATACGCTGCTAGGCTTTGTCAGGCAATGATACCAGATTACTTGCTGCAAGCATGGCGTGGTCAAGTGTCCTACCATGGAGGAGGGAATAAGGATGCACTGCCCAGAAACCTTCTGGCAAGGCTTTCGGAGTACCTCCAGGAGAGCTTCATGGAGATGTCCCTGGAGGATTTCCGCTCCATCCCCAGACACGTTAACAGACTTTTCCAGTAGCTACAGACTTTTCCAGTAGCTGAACTGACCGCGAATGCAAAGTCAGGCAAAGTAATCATTAAAAACCGTTTGCTTTTAAAACAAGTTTTATATTTTAAAAGGTAAACTCACCTGAGGTCCCTTCCATGGGGTCAGAGTCTTGGGTACTGGCTTGGGAGGCTTGGGAGGGTACTTCAGTCAGGGTGAGAAAAAGATCCTGGCTGTTGGGGAGAATGGAGTGCTGTGTGCTCTCTGCAAGCTCATCCTCCTCCTCCTCCTCCTCTACCCCATCGGCAGAATCCTCAGGCGTCGAGACTATCCCCGACCCAGAATCCACGAACAAAGGTGGGGTAGTGGTGGCAGCCCCCCCTAGAATTGCATGCAGCTCGGCGTAGTAGCGGCATGTCCGCGGCTCTGACCCGGAGCGACCGTTTGCCTCCTTTGTTTTTTGATAGGCTTGTCTGAGCTCCTTGACCTTCACGCGGCACTGCTCAGAGTCCCTATTGTGGCCTCTCTCCATCATGCCCTTGGAAATTTTTTCAAAAGTTTTTGCATTTCGTCTTTTAGAACGAAGTTCTGCAAGCACTGAATCCTCTCCCCATACAGCGATCAGATCCAGTACCTCCCTCACGGTCCATGCTGGTGCTCTTTTTCGATTATCAGCCTGCATGGTTACCTGTGCTGATGAGGTATCTGTGGTCACCTGTGCTCTCCACGCTGGGCAAACAGGAAATGAAGTTCAAATGTTCGCGGGGCTTTTCCTGTCTACCTGGCCAGTGCATCCGAGTTCGGATTGCTGTCCAGAGCGGTCACAATGATGCACTGTGGGATAGCTCCCGGAGGCCAATACCATCGAATTGCGGCCACACTAACCCTAATTCGAATTGCTAAAATCGATTTTGGCGCTACTCCGCTCGTTGGGGTGGAGTACAGAAATCGATTTAAAGGGCCCTTTACATCGAATTAAATGGCGTCGTTGTGTGGACGGTTACAGGGTTAATTCGAATTAAAGCTGATAAATCCGAATTAAAGTCGTAGTGTAGACCAGGCCTTTGGGTATGTCTACACTACGGGATTAATCCGAATTTAGATAATTCGGATTTGAGAAACAGGTTGTATAAAGTCGAAATGAGTGCGGCCACACTAGCACAGTAATTCGGTGGTGTGCGTCCAAGTACCGGGGCTAGCGTCGATTTCTGCACCGTTGCACTGTGGGTAGCAATTCCATAGCTATCCCATAGTTCCCGCAGTCTCCTGCGCCCATTGGGATTGTGGGTTAAGATCCCAGTGCCTGATGGGACAAAAAACATCGTCGCAGGTGGTTCTGGGTACAGCCTCACTCCCTCCCTCCCTCCCTCCCTGCATGAAAGCAACGGACGGCAGACAACCATTTTCGCGCCTTTTTTCCTGGGTGGGTGAACACTGCAGACTCCATACCACGGCAAGCATGGAGCCCGCTGAGGTCAAGACAGCACTCATGAATATTGCAAACACCTCGCGCGTTCTTGTGGAGTTTATGCTCAGCCAGGACCAGAAAAACGAGGCGAGGAGGCAGCGGCGGCGGCAGCGCAGCGACAAGCATGATGAGGACATGGACACGGACACGGACACAGAATTCAGTGAAACCACAGGCCCCAGTGCTTTGGAGATCATGTTGTTAATGGGGCAGATTCTATCCATGGAACGCCGATTCTGGGCAAGGGAAACAAGCACAGACTGGTGGGACCGCATAGTGTTGCAGGTCTGGGACGATTCCCAGTGGCTGCGGAACTTTCGCATGCGTAAGGGCACTTTCATGGAACTTTGTGACTTGCTTTCCCCTGCCCTGAAATGCCAGAATACCAAGATGAGAGCAGCCCTCACAGTTGAGAAGCGCGTGGCGATAGCCCTGTGGAAGCTTGCAACGCCAGACAGCTACCGGTCAGTCGGGAATCAATTTGGAGTGGGCAAATCTACGGTGGGGGCTGCTGTGATGCAAGTAGCCAAAGCAATCACTCAGGTGCTGCTACGAAAGTTAGTGACTCTGGGAAATGTGCAGGCTATAGTGGATGGTTTTGCTGCAATGGGATTCCCTAACTGTGGTGGGGCAATAGACGGAACCCATATCCCTATCTTGGCACCGGAGCACCAAGCCACCGAGTACATAAACCGCAAGGGGTACTTTTCAATGGTGCTGCAAGCACTTGTGGATCACAAGGGACGTTTCACCAACATCAACGCGGGCTGGGCGGGAAGGGTTCATGACGCTCGCGTCTTCAGGAACACTACTCTGTTTAAAGGGCTGCAGCAAGGGACTTACTTTCCGGACCAGAAAATAACCGTTGGGGATGTTGAAATGCCCATAGTTATTCTTGGGGACCCAGCCTACCCCTTAATGCCATGGCTTATGAAGCCATACACAGGCAGCCTGGACAGGAGTCAGGAGCTGTTTAACTACAGGCTAAGCAAGTGCAGAATGGTGGTAGAATGTGCATTTGGCCGTTTAAAAGGTCGCTGGCGTTCATTATTGACTCGCTCTGACCTCAGCCAAAGAAATCTCCCCATTGTTATTTCTGCTTGCTGTGTGCTCCACAATCTCTGTGAAAGTAAGGGGGAAACCTTTATGGCGGGGTGGGAGGCTGAGGCAAATCGCCTGGCTGCTGATTACGCGCAGCCAGACACCAGGGCGATTAGAAGATCACACCATGAAGCGCTGTGCATCAGAGAAGCTTTGAAAACCAGTTTCATGGCTGGCCAGGCTACCGTGTGAAATATCTGTTTGTTTCTCCTTCATGAAAACCCTCCCCCTTTACTGACTGATTTTCTGTAAGGAACCCACCCTGCCCCTTCCCCCAGCTTTCTTTCAAACCAAATAAAGTCACTATCATTTAAAAATCATTTATTCTTTATTAATAGATTAGAAAAAGAGGGAGGGAACCCGGGTGGTATTTGGGAGGAGGATTGCTGGGAAGGAAAAAGCCACAAAGAAAAGGTTAAAAAAATGACAGCCTTTTGCTTGGGCTGTCTACTGGGGTGGAATGGGAAGGTGTACGGAGCCTCCCCCCCCGCGTTCTTACACGTCTGGGTGAGGAGGATACGGAACATGGGGAGGGGGGAGGGTGGAACAGGGGCTGAAGCGGCAGTCTATTTTCCAGCAGCCGTTCCTGAACCTCCACCAGACGCCGGAGCAGCCCCAGCGTTGCATCCTTCATCCTCTGGTCTTCCTGCCGCCATCTCTCATCTCGATCGTCTCTCCTCTCCTCACGTTGGTCCCTCCTCTCCTCACGTTGGTCCCTCCTCTCCTCACGTTCACTGACTTCTTTCCTATACTTTGAAACTGTTTCCTTCCACTCATTCAGATGAGCTCTGTCACTCCTGCTGGATTGCATAATTTCAGAAAACATGTCCTCCCGCGTCTTCTTCTTACGACGCCTTATCTGTGATAACCTTCGGGATGGAGGAGGGAGGCTTGAGGAATTTGCAGCTGCTGTAGGGAGGGGAAAAAAGAGAGAATTGTTTTAAAAGCTACATTTTGCAGAACAATGCTTATACTCTTTCACGGTGACCAACACTGTTCACATTACATAGCACATGTGATTTCTGTGCAAGGTCGCATTTTGCCTCTTAATGCTGAGTGCTTGTGGCTTTGCTGCTAGAGATCACAGGTCTGGGCAACAGAATTCGGCTTGCATGCGGCCATGGTAAGCCATTGTTTTACAGCTTCTGCACCCTCCTTTCCCACATACCAAGCATAGCCTGTAGAGTGCTGCAGAAGCCTGGCCAATCTCAGCCAGTTGGGGGGGGGGCAGTGTGGGGGGGGCTTGTCTGGGCCCCTTCAGGCAAGTAGAGTGCTGCGGTTTTTCTGTTAACATTCAGCAGCACCAGAAAACAAACTAACCCCCCCCCCGCCATGAATTCTCTGGGATGATCACGGTACCCCTCCCCCCACCGCATGGCTGGTATCAGGGAAGATCCCTGCAGGCACCAAACTACCCCCCCCCCCCGCCGCCGACCCCCCCCCCTCGCCATGAATTCTCTGGGATGATCACGGTACCCTCCCCCCACCGCGTGGCTGGTAACAGGGAAGAACCCTGCTAGCCAAACGCGGAAAACTTCAGGGCCAATTTCCCATCTGCGCTTGGCTAACTGCAGGGAAGGATTTATTTTCCGCCACAGGCAAACAGCCCAGTAGGAACGGCCACCTCTGTCCCCTTAATTAAGTTCCCGTATTTCAACCAGGTTACCAGGAGTGATATCACTCTCCTGAGGATTACACAACAAGATAAAGAACGGATGTTGCTTGAATGCCAGCAAACACCGGGACCATACGCTGCTAGGCTTTGTCAGGCAATGATACCAGATTACTTGCTGCAAGCATGGCGTGGTCAAGTGTCCTACCATGGAGGAGGGAATAAGGATGCACTGCCCAGAAACCTTCTGGCAAGGCTTTCGGAGTACCTCCAGGAGAGCTTCATGGAGATGTCCCTGGAGGATTTCCGCTCCATCCCCAGACACGTTAACAGACTTTTCCAGTAGCTACAGACTTTTCCAGTAGCTGAACTGACCGCGAATGCAAAGTCAGGCAAAGTAATCATTAAAAACCGTTTGCTTTTAAAACAAGTTTTATATTTTAAAAGGTAAACTCACCTGAGGTCCCTTCCATGGGGTCAGAGTCTTGGGTACTGGCTTGGGAGGCTTGGGAGGGTACTTCAGTCAGGGTGAGAAAAAGATCCTGGCTGTTGGGGAGAATGGAGTGCTGTGTGCTCTCTGCAAGCTCATCCTCCTCCTCCTCCTCCTCTACCCCATCGGCAGAATCCTCAGGCGTCGAGACTATCCCCGACCCAGAATCCACGAACAAAGGTGGGGTAGTGGTGGCAGCCCCCCCTAGAATTGCATGCAGCTCGGCGTAGTAGCGGCATGTCCGCGGCTCTGACCCGGAGCGACCGTTTGCCTCCTTTGTTTTTTGATAGGCTTGTCTGAGCTCCTTGACCTTCACGCGGCACTGCTCAGAGTCCCTATTGTGGCCTCTCTCCATCATGCCCTTGGAAATTTTTTCAAAAGTTTTTGCATTTCGTCTTTTAGAACGAAGTTCTGCAAGCACTGAATCCTCTCCCCATACAGCGATCAGATCCAGTACCTCCCTCACGGTCCATGCTGGTGCTCTTTTTCGATTATCAGCCTGCATGGTTACCTGTGCTGATGAGGTATCTGTGGTCACCTGTGCTCTCCACGCTGGGCAAACAGGAAATGAAGTTCAAATGTTCGCGGGGCTTTTCCTGTCTACCTGGCCAGTGCATCCGAGTTCGGATTGCTGTCCAGAGCGGTCACAATGATGCACTGTGGGATAGCTCCCGGAGGCCAATACCATCGAATTGCGGCCACACTAACCCTAATTCGAATTGCTAAAATCGATTTTGGCGCTACTCCGCTCGTTGGGGTGGAGTACAGAAATCGATTTAAAGGGCCCTTTACATCGAATTAAATGGCGTCGTTGTGTGGACGGTTACAGGGTTAATTCGAATTAAAGCTGATAAATCCGAATTAAAGTCGTAGTGTAGACCAGGCCTTTGATGGCAAATGGAATTTTAATACTCTTCTGTCTCGGTGGATTAATACCAGTGGTATTTTTTCCCAGAATGACCTCAGAAAATGTGGCAGAAAGATTCGGCATTTCCCGAAAGAAGCAAGATGACTTTGCCATGGCTTCTCAGCAAAAGTAAATACCTGGGTTTTATTTGTGCGCCAAGGAAATAAAAATTACATGGATAATCTAAAATACTTGATTTCTATAGAGAAAACTTCCCTGTTTCCCATTAACCGTTTTTGTGTTATCCTGTGGTAAAGGCTTAAAATGTAACATTTCAAATAACAGCAATGTAGTGAGGTGTAAATAGACAACAGCTAAGAGAATGAGGATCTGGGTGGAGGTGGGGTAGCTATGACTCCTGAACTGTAATGGGAGTCATATGACTAAACCCCTTTCTTCTTAGCATATGCACAACATGCCGGAGTTGGCACGTGACCAGGATTCATCACCAAATTTGGTCTGCTGGTTGGATCATTAGCTTCCCTGGCTGAGGCCGGGTACTGACAGGGAGTGCAACGTGAATGCTGATCCATGCCCCACACTAAGCCCACTGTGAACATATCGCTAGAAAACTTAGTCTAGCGTGTTTAGAGTATCCATAGTTGAGATCAGGCTTTCTGTATTTCCCACCACCCAGATGGGTCACAGCTTTCATGGTTTCTGTGAAACCCAAAATACAGTTGAATGTGCTTATACTAGCTTTAGCTAGATAGCTTGAAATCCCCTTGCACTGAAGTCGAATGCTGTGGTAGAAGGAGGCTTTTCTGGAAGGGAAAGTGTGGGTGCAGGCACTAAAAATGTCACTTCTAGAGAAGCCCTAAACTTGTGAGTGTATCTGGCAGTCATTGCTGTGGGTGTTTGCTTCATATGAGCCCAGTACAAGCTCTAGTAACCTAGCCTTTCCTTTGGTTAAATTATTGCAAAACTAAATTGATTGAGTTCCAGGTGACAATAGAACTGTTCTGACAGATAATCCGTTGCTGACTATGGATCATCTGCAACAATTGGCACCAAGGAGTCAAATTAAACTACAGTAATAGTCTAGTCCAGTGGTTTTCAAAATTTTTTCCTGGGGACCCAGTTGAAAAAAATTGTTGAGGCCCACGACCCAGCGGAGCTGGGGATGAGGAGTTTGGGGTGTGGAAGGGGCTCAGGGCTGGGGCAGAGGGTTGGGCTGCGGGGTGGGGCCAGGAATGAGGGGTTCAGGATGTGGGAGGGGGCTCTGGGCTGGGGCAGGGGGTTGCGGTGTGGGAGGGTGTCAGGGTTCTGGGCTGGGGGTGCAGGCTCTGGGGTGGGGCTGGGGATGAGGGGATTGGGGTGCAGGAGGGGCTCTGGGTTTGGGGGGGCTCAGGGCTGGGGCAGAGGGTTGGGGTGCAGGAGGGGGTCAGGGCTCTGGGCTGGGGGTGCAGGCTCTGGGGTGAGGCCAGGGATGAGGGGTTTGGGGTGCATGAAGGGGTTCCAGGTTTGGGGAGGCTCAGGGCTGGGGCAGGAGATTGGAGTGTGGAGTTGGGGCACGGACTTAACTCCAGTGGCTCCTGGTCAGAGGCCCAGCTGGGGCGGAGAAGCAGGCTTCCCGCCTGTCCTGGCGCCGCGCCCTGGAAGCAGCCAATAGCAGGTTTGGTTCCTAGGCAGAGGCGCGCAAGCAGCTCCGAGTGGCTCTCGCCCGCCGGCACTGCCCTCCCCCCCCCAGCTCCCATTGGCCAGAAACCGGGCAATGGGAGCGCAGAGCCGGTGCTTGGGGCAGTGGCAGCACGCAGAGCCCCGTGGCCCCCCTGTCTTGAAGCCAGACCTGCTGCTGGCTGCTTTCAGGGCGCAGCACAGTGTCAGAACAGATAGGCACTAGCCTGCCTTAGATGGGCAGCACCGCCGACGGGACTTTTAACATCCTGGTCGGCAGTGCTGACCAGAGCCGCTAGGGTCCCTGGGTGCTGAACGAGGCGACCCAGTGCCTTATGTGGGTCACGACCCAAACTTTGAAAAACACAGGTCTAATCAAGTGTTGCCTGTTCCAGCTATTTATGTAATATAGGAAGCCACTGCACAGGCTAACCTTTAGATTTTGGCCCTGCTCCTAGAAAATTTGGTGTGGTAACTTTTCTTATTGATATTGGACCAGTAACATAAAAGGGTATGTGTACACACTCGTGTGTGTGAACGGGGTGTTGCTCTGTCCTTGGTCTTGGGGTATCTGCAACTGTACTGGCTCATCCTTCAGCATTTCACTCTTATCTTTTACTTTCCTGAACCATTACATTTGTTTAAGCATCAGTTCACTTTTTGAACGAAAGCATGAAGTGGTGGGGTTGTATTTGAGCAACTCTTAATAGTCACCTATTCAGTAGATGGTACTCTTCTCTGACTCATAGAAATAGGAGCATGTGCTGGTGGAGGTGCCATTTCTCAAATCAGATGTCCAGCAGGGGTCCTTAAACCCCTTGTTGATGTAAAAGAGCCCTTTGTACTTTTTGAAATAGAGTATTGCATCGTAGTGTCGAAATCAAATTCCAGTTTGGTTAATTGCATTCAGCCCCTCCTAAACCGGACCAGTAATTTTAGTTGAATACAGTATTTTTATTTTCTGTCCCAGACATAGTGTTGCTCTGTACTGAAATAGCTGCCGCACTCCACTCCACTCCACCTCCATTTTGGTGCTAGGTGAAGTGATTCTGGTGTATGTAGTTTGATGAATTACGTAACATGCTCTGGAATACTTCTGGGATGAAATTAGATATTTAAATGTTAGTGCATTATGCCAATAGATTGCAACACCCCGGCATAAAGTTCAACTTCTCTGTATTGGAAGGCAGACAGGAGTGGGAGAAACTTGATACATTCTTTGGTAACTAGCAGGAAAACGTAACTGTCTTCATGCTGCTTAGCTTGCTGAGCCTGTACTTAAACTCGTAAAGAATGAACGAGTCCAACCGTAGGGTTTGTTTTGACATTTTTGAAATATTTTGATTTCCGATTTGATGTGACCTTTTGGTTCAGAATTTCCTTTAATTTTATTTAAATAATTGTGTGTGTGTGTGTATGTGTGTGTGTATTGCCAGAAAACCAAACAATCCATTATTCACCCAGCTCTAGTGATAGCAGGGGGTAGAACCTGGCTCTTCCTGCTTCAAAAACATGGCCTCCTCCCACTTACGCTAAAGGAGACTTTTCGTTATGTTAGCAGCATAGGGCCCATTGCACACAGTTGTGCAGTTTTATTTCCATTTGTTAAAGAACAACACTTTACATACTCTACTATTTTTAAGCAATGAATGATGCATCTGTAAACCAATTCCTTCGTAATTTATGTCGTCATTAATTAGCTCTGGTGATTTTAGAAGCATTTGGTACAGTCCTACTCCAGATTTTTAACCATTCGTGCATTCTCTATTAATAGAGCTGCGAGAGCTCAGCAGATGGGATTGTTTAAAAATGAAATCATTCCAGTGAGGACTACTGTTAAGGATGACCAGGGCCATCAGAAAACCATCACTGTGCTTCAAGACGAAGGGATCAGACCTAGTACAACGCTGGAAGGCTTGGCAAAACTCAAGCCTGCCTTCAAGGAAAATGGCTCCACTACAGCTGGTAAGCACTCTAAGTCTATGAATAGTTATTTTTGAATCAGTGTTCTATTGGCATGCAGTGTCAGCCATTTTGTTATCCTCCCAGTCCCACCTGCGTTACTGGGAACTAAACATGCCCAGGCAAAGGTGATCTTGTCAGTGAAATATCTCCCAACAGGTAACTCCAGTCAGGTCAGCGATGGAGCTGCTGCAGTTCTACTGGCAAAACGCTCTAAAGCAGCACAGTTGGGGCTTCCAGTCCTAGGGGTGTTAAAATCTTATGCTGTGGTTGGAGTTCCACCCGATGTCATGGGCATAGGGCCAGCCTATGCCATTCCAGTAGCTTTGGAGAAGGCTGGTAAGGTATTGTGTTTTTTGTTCTGTTATACAGTGACAAGCAAAATGGGGTCCTGGTCCATGAGTAGGGGACCTAAGTGCTGCAGTATTATAAATCCTAATGTGATCTCGGTCACTTCAGCTCATCTAGTTATTTAACAGCAGTGGGAATACTGAGTCATTACATTCATAATCTTAGAAGAAATCCTGCCTAGGATTACTGTAAGATTCTATTCACATGCATTACAAAATATTAATAATCATTTCGTTTGTATGTGTTCAGAAACTTGCATTGGATCCTTTTACAGTTCCAGCAAAGCGTTAATAAGTGTAATACGTGATTTGTTCTCTGATGTTGTGCTTCTCTCATCTTAATGTGGGTGAGACACTCCAGTCTGAAATCATATGCCTGTAAATTAACCTCTTTATTAGGGTTACCATACGTCCGTATTTCCCCGGACATGTCCGGCTTTTTAGTTGTTAATTGCTGTCCGGGAGGATTTTTTAAATATATAAAAATGTCCGGAAAATACGGACGTATGATAACCCTACCCACTGCCCCCTCTCCTCTTGGGGTGTCAGCTCGCTCAGCCTGCGGATTACAACCCCCCGTGCTGCTGCTCCCCTGCGCCCCACGGCTAGGAACGGTGGTGTCTCTGCAGCCAGCTGCTGGTGCGGGGGACCAGCGGCCGCTTCTCCCTCCTCTGAGCATCCCCCGCGGCTCTGGCAGAGCCTCAGTCTCCCCCCTCCGTCCCGGCCGTGCAAGGAGCCCCCCCGCCAGCGGTCTGCGCAGCCGGGGCTGCCTCCCGCCCGGCAGAGCTGCTGCCCAGGAGCGGGTACCGGCGCAGGGGAAAGTTTCTCGGCGCGCGGCGGCTCCCGGGAGCCTGAGCTCCCGCACCCAGGAAGGGCCCGCGCTGCAGCGCCTCCCAAAGCCTGAGCTGCCGCAGCCTCACCGGGTCTGGCTGGGAGCGGGGTGGAGGCTCCCCTGAGGGAGGTGAAGGGTGGGGGACTTTGAGGTGGGGGGGATTCTGAGGGTAGGGACTATGGGAGGAGGTGGGGGGCTCTGAGGCAGGGGCTGTGGAGAGTGGGGGGCTGTGGAGGGGGTGGGCTATGGGAGGAGGTAGGGAAATGAAGGGTAGGAGTTATGGAGGGAGGTGAAGGGGAGGACTGAGGTGGGGGTGCTGTGGAAGGTGGGGGGCGCTATGGAAGGTGGGGGCTATGGGCGGGGGTGGGGGGCTCTGAGGCAGGGGCTGTGGCGGGGGGGCTGCGGAGGGCAGGCTCTCAGGAGAGGGGGCACTGAGGCAGAAGAAGGCTGAGGATGGGCCCTGTGGAAAGCAGGTGGCTCTGGGTGAGGCCTGGGGGGTCGGGTGGGCGGGAGGCAGCTCTGGGGTGAGGCCTGGGGGGGGTCCGGCGGGTGGGCGGGAGGTGGCTCTGGGGTAGGGTTACTATACCTCCAGATTTTCCCAGACATGTCCGGCTTTTTGGTCCTCAAATCCCTGTCCAGGAGGAATTTCCCAAAAGCCGGACATGTCCGGGAAAATAGGGAGGCATGGTAAGGGGACTGCCTCCTCTCCGGGCTCCAACTTTCCCGGCTCCCGCCACTCTCCACCGCAGCGGGGGCCGGTGGGGCGGGAGGGAGGAGGGGGAATGCGGGATGCTTGGGAGGGGGCGGAGTTGGGGTGGGGACTTTGGAGAAGGGGCGGAGTTGGGGCGGGGCCAGGGCCCCGTGGAGTGTCCTCTTTTTGCAGTATTGAAATATGGTAATCCTACTCTTTATTAATGAATACTCTTCCCGGATAGGCCAGTTCAAAATGGCAGCTATTTATATTGTGTAAATAACCATAGTATTTTACATGTTTTTCCATGGAATTTGAGCTGTTTCTATAATTCCTTTCATACTCCGGGAATCTCACAGAATGAGTTTGGATATGGCTATTGCAGAAACTAGGCAAATTTAACAGCAGTTCTTTTGCTCTCACATCCTCTCTGAAAATATCCCAAGATCTTTAACCTCTACAAGGGTTGGGAGGAAGGGAATTTTGTTTATATCTTATTCAGAAGTCTAGTAGTGATACTTAAATCATTATGCATAATTTTAAATGTGATGGCCTTTGATATCTAACTATGCTGCAATTACCAATATGTCCGCTCATTCCTGTGAGGGGGAAGTGGAAATGTTTCATTGGAAGCCTTCTATTTAGGAATATTTTCTTTCAGACACTATTTTTTCAGTTATTAAATCTCCTTCTAACGTCTGATCTCTCTCTAACACACAGGTTTGACTGTGAATGATATTGATATATTTGAAATTAATGAAGCCTTTGCTAGTCAGGTGAGACTGCCCATCTTGTTTAATTTTGGATTTCTAGGCTGCTTGGTGGCCGAGCAGAATTTCATATTGGTTACAACTGTAAATGTAACAGATCTAGTAAGAGGGGTGTTTAATAAAAACCTAGATGGAATCTTCATTATAGTGTGTTCTGCTTTAGAAACCAAACTGAAGTGTGTTTAAAATCTCCCTAATTGTGTCTTATGGCTTATTTTATAAAGGTGAATTTATAAATAGATCAGGCTAGCTCAGTTCCCCATGTGTCTTGGATACACAATGTAGTTCCAGCTTCTTTCATAGAGGTGCATGTAGGTGCTGAAGACAGACCTACCATCTTCATTCTCAGTATGCAACACAAATCATATAGGCTCAGTTACTAACACAAATTTATTTTAAATACTTATTTGGAGTGGTAAATCTGAATGCCAGGCTTTCCCTTAAACTATATATTTTGAGCTAAATTCATCCCTTGTGTAAATCCACTGAAGACAACAGGCTTACACTAGGGATGCGTCTAGCCAGTTGTGTTCAGTGAAGCTTTGCAATCGTATACAAATGCAAGGTGCCCAATACTAAGATGGATGAACTTGAATGCCTGCTATTAAATGAGGAGATTGATATTACAGGCATCACAGAAATTTGGTGGGATGATGATAATTATTGGGACATGGTAAAACCAGGGTATAAAATATATAGCAATTACAGGATAGGTCATACTGGTGTGGGAATGGCACTATATGTGAAAGAAAACAGTCAAATAGAGTAAAAATCTTAAATGAATCAAACAGTACCATAAAATCTGTATGGATAGAAATTCCATGCTTGAATAATAAGTGTATAGCAGTAGGAATATATTACCAACCTGACCGGCATGGTGATGGTGATTGTGAAGAGCTCAGGGAGATTAGAGAGGCTTGAAAAACAGAACATCTAATAATAATGGGGGATTTCAACTATCCCCATATTGATTGGGCACATATCACCACAGAATGGGTTGCAGAGATAACATTTCTAGATACCATTAATGACTGCTTCTTGGAGCAGCTAGTCCTTGAACGCACAAAGGGAGAGGCAATTCTTGATTTAGTCCTAAGTGCTGCTCAGGATCTGGTCCAAGAGGTAAATATAGCTGAATCGCTCGGTAAAAGTAACCGTAATGTAATTACACTTAACATCCTTGTAGGGTGGAAAATACCCCCAAAAATTAACCATAGTAACATTTAACTTCAAAAAGGGGAACTATGCAAAAATGAGGACGCTAGTTAAATGAAAATTAAAAGGAACAGTCACGAGAGTGAAGTGCCCGCAAGCTGCATGGAAACTTTTTAAAAACACCAAAATAGAGGCTCAAACTACATATACACCACAACTAAAAGTAAAACAGTAACAGGTCAAAAAATGCCACCATGGGTAAACAGCAGAGTTAAAGAGGCAGTTAGAGACAAAAAGACATCTTTTATTAAGACAAATTCTACTGAGCATAAACTGTGGCAAGTCAAGTGTAAAAGTATAATGAGACAAGCCAAAAAGAATTTGAAGAGCAACTAGCAAAAGACACAAAAACTAACAGCAAATTTGTTTTAAGTACATCAGAAGCAGGAAGCCTGTGACAAAATCAGTGGGACCACTGTACGATTGAGGTGCCAACAGAACATCAAGGTAGACAAGGCCGTTGCAGAGGATGAGGGAGATTCCCACACCAAAGCCATTCTTTTTAGGTGACAAATCTGAGGAACTGTCCCAGATTAAGTTGTCAGGAGAGGAGGTTTTGGAACAAATTGATAAATTAAACAGTAATAAATCGCCAGACCCAGGTGGTATTCACCAAAGAGTTCTGAAGGAACTCAAATATGAAACTGCAGAACTACTAACTGCAATGTAACCTATCATTTAAATCAGCCTCTGTATCAGATGATTGCAGGATAGCTAATGAAACTGATTTTTTTTTTTTTTTTAAAGGCTTGAGAGATGATCCTGGCAATTACAGGCCAGTGAACCTAACTTCAGTACCAGGCAAATTGGTTGACACTGTGTAGTAAAGGACAGAATTATTAGACATACAGATAAACACAATTTGTTGGGGAAGAGTCAACCTGGCTTTTGTAAAGGGAAATCATGCCTCACCAATCTATTAGAATTCTTTGAGGAGGTCAACAAATGTGAACAAAGATGATCCAATGGATATAGTATACTTGGATTTTCAGAAAGTCTTTGATAAGATGCCTCACCAAAGGTTCTTCAGCAAAGTACAGGCAGTCATGGGATAAGAGGGAAGGTCCTCTCATGGATCAGTAACTGGTTAAAAGATAGGAAACAAAGGGATGGAATAAATGGTCAGTTTTCAGAATGAAGAGAGGTAAATAGCAGTGTCCCCTTGGGATCTGTATTAGGATCAGTGCTGTTCACCATATTTATAAATGATCTGGAAAAGGGAGGTAAGCAGTGAGGTGGCAAAATTTACAGATGATACAAAACTACTAAAGATAGTTAAGTCTAAATCCGACTGCAAAGAGTTACAAAGGGATCTAACAAAACTGGGTGACTGGGCAACAAAATGGCAGATGAAATTCAGTGTTGATAAATGCAAAGTATTGCACATTGGAAAACATAATCCCAACTATATAAACAAAATGATGGGGTCTAAATTAGCTGTTACCACTCACGCAAGAGATCTTGGAGTAATCATGGATAGTTCTCTGAAAACATCCACTCAATGTGGATGTCAAAAAAGCTAGCAGAATGCTAGGAACTATTAGGAAAGGGATAGATAAGAAAACACACAATATCATAATGCTACTACATAAATCCATAGTATGCCCAATCCTTGAATACTACGTGCAGTTCTGGTGGCCCCATCTCAAAAAAGATAGATTAGAATCGGAAAAAGTACAGAGAAGGGCAGCAGAAATGTTTAGGGGAATGGAACCGCTTCCATATGAGGAGAGATTAAAAAGACTGGGATTGCTCAGCTTAGAAAAGAGATGACTAGCGGGGGATATGATAGAGGTCTATAAAATCATTAATGGTGTGGAGCAAGTGAATAAAGTGTTATTTTACCCCTTCACATAACACAAGAACTGGGGGACCTGATGAAATAAATAGGCAGCAGGTTTAAAACAAACAAAAAGCACACAAGGCACAGTCCACCTGTGGAATTCGTTACCAGGGGACATTGTGAAGGTCAAAAGTGTAACTAGGTTCAAGAAAGAGTTCGGTTCAAGGAGGATTGGTCAATCAATGGCTATTAGCCAACATGGGCAGGGATGCAACCTCATGCTCTGGATGTCCATAAACCTCTGACTGACAGAAGCTGGGGCTGGACACCAGGGGGTGGATCATTCAATAAATTGCCCTGTTCTGCTCATTCCCTCTGAAGCATCTGGCATTAGACACTGTCAGAAGACAGGATACTGGGCTATCTGGACCATTGGTCTGACCCAGTATGGCCATTCTTATTTTAATCCAGGTTGTTCCCCAGTATGGGATACATGCTGAGAACTGACACACGTGATTAATTTCACAAGGACATGCTTGATATGTCTTTCTAGGCTGTGTATTGTGTTGAGAAACTGGGGATCCCAAAGGAGAAGGTCAATCCCCTTGGAGGAGCTATAGCATTGGGGCACCCACTAGGCTGTACTGGGGCTCGTCAAGTTGTCACTTTGCTCAATGAACTGAAGCGAAAGGGAAAACGGTGAGTATTTAAAATAATGTGGTAAATAGTTGTTTCTGTAAAATATCTACAAGGTAAGGGTCAAAGCTTGTGATGTCCCTTCCTTAAAATGGAGTGTTCATGTTTCTACCATAGCCTGGAGGATAGTAGGAGATGGCAGGCTATTAATTACTAAACAAGTTGAGTAAGAGCAACTCAGATGTCTTCAAACAGGGTAGAGAAACTTAGTTTAGAGTTTCCTTAGTTTAGAGTTGCACACAGCTTATTTCTCCAAAAATTCTGATGGATAGCATGAGAGTTTCAGAGTACACCTGGAGTAGATCATAGCTGAGCTTCCTGAAGAGTAGTAGAGGGAGGCAGTGTGGTGGTTTTCTTGTGGTAGTATTCTGAACTGATCCCATCCCTTCGTATCAGAGGGTGAGTTTCTCCCTCAACATGACCTCAGTCAAAGCAGAGTCCTAAAGCTCACCCCCTCTATAACCCACGTCCCCCCTATTAATTTATCTGCTTTGATGGCTGAGGGGCACAGTTCTTAAAGTGCATCACTCTCAGGAGAGTGGATATATCTGTGATGCCATGGGGCATGTAAGAGTTGGCTGAGGAGAATCTTGTACAAGGAGTGCCTCTTACCCACTTCAGGGAAATAGGCACCAGAGACTGTTACCGAATTAGAATCTTTGTGTATCTAAGCCACCCTTCAGGATTGTGGGCAGTATAAGTTATCTTTATTCACTGATTTTTTTCAGGCAATCTAGAGCCAGAGTTATTGTTTCTAACCACACACTAACTTGTTTTGTTCCAGAGCGTATGGTGTTGTATCCATGTGCATTGGAACTGGTATGGGAGCTGCAGCAGTATTTGAATACCCAGGGAAGTGAATTCCATTGTACAAGAGAAGCACAGCATCTGATTCTTCATTCTACAATGATAATGAATAACTTGCACTGTAAAAATGAAAGTGGGTTCAGGAATTTGTTTAATGGATCTTGTTTACTGATTTTAGGCACAAATGTCTAAAGGGTATAAATTTATGTGCACTGTATACTGAAATACTTTGGGATGGGAGGAAACAAGCTTGGTGGCTGCTTCAAAGCTAAGGTGTGCAAATGCCAGGGGACATAGGTGAGCTCAATTCAGCCAGTTTTGATCTTAAAAATAGAGGCCCCAATTCATATGCATTTATGCATATGAATAATCCCACTGGATTCAATGGTACTCATATGTAAAATTACTCATATGGAACCAAGGGATCAGGGCTATAATTCATAAAGATGAAGTTCATGTGGGTCTTGCTTTTTTAAAAGATAGATGTTAAGGTATAGTTGCTTACGCAACTAAATGTTGATGCACATGGAACAATTTTTCCAACACATTATATATGTAGATTTTTTACTACCTAATGATAAAGTTTTTAAGGGATCATCCTGGGATGATTGATTAAATCAATAGCAACAATGAAAATATGTGTTTTTTTGTTTTGTTTTGTTTTGTTTTGTTTTGTTTTTAAGTGGTTAAACCATGGTATTTCACCAACAGCCTGACTGATTACATTCAGGTTATAACTATCCTTTATGGCTCATCAAATTTGTCCACATGCCCAGTGTGTGTGGGGTTTTTTTTATTATTATTTAAAAAAATCCCATATTTTTCTATTAAACAAATTTGGGCAGAGTAGAAGGAATTGTATACGAGTTTATCCATTCATAAATCATATTTCTCTTGTAAATGAGAATGATGAAATAAAAGGTAGAGAAGGGTTGGACAGGCTGCCAAAACTAGTAATTGTCAAATAAAAGCTGACCATTCCATCTTTAATTTACAGCGTTTTTACTTAATTTTAGCTTGTTTTGTGACTTCTAAAAAAATCAGTCTTTTTTCTGAATTAACATTTAATACAAGCTCATTTTGTATCTCAGTATCCTAATATAGAACTGATTTTGGCACCTGTAACACTACATGAATATCAGTAGCATTCTCCATGAGTCAGTATAGTTTTATTACCAGTGTAAAGATATACTTTTTGTATTGTACAACCATTTCCCTTATATACTATCTTCAGTAGCAGGCTAATGTACTTTGGCCACATTAGGCGTAGAGTTGGAGATAACCTTGAGACAGTTATTATGGAAGGAATGGTGGAGGGTTATTATAGTAAGGGATGCTCAGAAAGGAAATGGATGAGGTGTGGCTGATCACTGGAAGGTTAGCTGCTAGAAGTTAGTGATAGATTGTGAAGAATTCTGCTATGATGTCACTGATATACAGACATGAATAAATGGATTTAGTTACTAGCTTCAAAAGACCATTTAAACTCCTAGTGGTAACTGTTTTAAAAGAAAATGCACTTATTGTCATCTGACATTACTTTAGAAATGTTTAAATCAGTGATACAAGCTGAAAAGTTGTGTCCTGTTTCTTGGTTATGCACTTAACATAATTGTGTACTTGAATGTAATTGCTATATTCTAAAAATAAGGATCAGTAATTAAAGGCCACCATTAAAGATGGGCTGAATTTTTGATATTCTTTCCCTACTAATGGGGAAAAAGCCCACTAAACTAGTCACACTTATTCGAATGGTATGTGAGCAGCAACTAGAGTTCCAAGGCAGAAGTCTGAAGTGGGGCTGCAAAGTGAGACACTGAAATCAGAGGGTCAGGGAGGCCTCCAGTTCCTATCTCTGTAAAAATTAGACTGCTTTGATTTAGATGAGTTACTACAGAGAGAATTCTTTCCCAGGTGTCTGGCTGGTAGTCTTGCTGACATACTCATGCTTCAACTGATCGCCATATTTTGGGTCAGGAAGGAATTTTCTTCCAGGTCAGATTGGCAGAGACCCTGGGTGGGGAGGGGTTTTCACCTTCTTCTGCAGCATAGGGAAGGGGCCACTTTCTGGTTTAAACTAGAGTAAATGGTGGCTTCTCCATAACTTGACGTCTTTAACTCATTAGTTGAGGACTTCAGTAGCTCAGCCAGAGGGTTATGGGTCTATTACAGTAGGGAGTGGGTGAGGTTCTGTGGCCTGTGATATGCAGGAGGTCAGACTAGATGATCGCAGTCATCCCTTCTGGCCTTGAAGTCTATGAGATGCCTCACTTTGCATGCCCACTTTTGAAAATTCTGGCCCAGGCTTTTATGGATAAATGGGATTCTGATTGGTTGAACAAATCTGTCTGATGCTTGCTAAAACTACTTCTATTTCTGCTCTTTGCCAACAAAGATTCCCCACAACTGCCTGCAAAATACTTTTGTTGCAGGATGAGGGTTGGGAAACTGTTGTGTTCTCAGAAATGGGAATATCAGACTGACTTTCAGTTTTATTGATATTCCTGTAAACAGGAAAGTATGAGTAGGTGGGAACCAAGGGAGGGTAAGAAAATGAAGTGGGATGGAATCCCCCTTCTGTAGTTGCAGGGGTCGGGGGCCATGACCAACTCCCAGACACTTACTAATTAAACATTTAGGTTGGTATTTTTTAAAGGTGCCTAAGGGATATAGATACCCAGCTCCCATTGATTTTCATATTACAAGGCACTGAAAGAAACCGAGGCAGTCAGAATGATGGTCTTGTTCGCTGTTTCTGACTCTCTAGTTTGTACCTAATTATTATAACGTGGAATTAACAGCTGACTTACTTTTAAACCAAGGAGCAAACTAAACTGTGACAGGAGCCTCAACAGTTCTTTTAAAATTGCCCTGCTTTGTAGAAACAGATACCTTGGAAGTATCCATGGGCATATGCCAATAAAAGGTAACTATAGAACTCAACACATACTACTTTGATTCAACACCTGTTGAATGGGATTTGTCCAGTAGACAATTATCTTAGTTTAGTAAAATTCTTTATTATACAGTACTTGGAATTTATTTTAAAACTACAATTTTTATTTAAATCTCAAGTACAAGAAAATATAGGCAATGTAGTTTAAATAGTGCCATTCAGTATACATATGTAACTTCCAGTGACTTCAATAGCCAAGAATGTGACTCATTACCTTGACACCTAATCTATACTGTCTCTCTTATACTAAGCGGAGATCTTCATATTTCTCATCGTAAGATCCTCTGCCTCTGATCTGTAGTTTGCAGGGCTTTTCTCCAAGCATTCCAAAAACAGTCACTGTAGTTTCATATTCCACGTTACTCCTAAAATACAAAGGGAGAAGACAGTTCAGTTAGTTTGCCTTTCTACTACATGCAAGAATATAGCACAGTTCTTTAAGGGGTCTGGGAGGGGAAGAATGACGCTATCCTCTGACATTTGTTGTGCTTGCCAGCTATCTGATACTGCAGAAGTTAACTTTGCTTTCCTTATGGGAATGGTGAGTTTTGACTACTGTAGCCTGGCCCAGTTTCATGTACCATCACATCACATGTAGTAACTGGGTCCCAGTATGCTTTTTTAACAGTGTCTTACCTAATGGTATAACTATATATGATGTTGAATGTGTTAATGGGGTGGTTGGAAGGAAAGCTTCAATATTCTTTTTGTTGTGTAGTTACATTTGTATAAATCTCTAAATGACAAGTATTATTGTGATGGCAGAGAATAACGCTGAGCTTGCTCCAGGTGACAGCCATTGTCATATGGAAAAGGCAAGAAGTTAGATGAGAATTTTCCCATTGGTTCTAATAGGGCAGGAGGCAGTCAACTGAATGCTAGCTTTAGGCAAACATTTACAGTCAGTGTAGTTTTGGTTAACTTGTAGCTTGTGGTAAGTGTGAATTCTAGATCTAGAGCGGGGTCGGCAACCTTCGGCATGCAGCCCATCAGGGTAGTCCGTTGGCAGACCTGAGACATTTTGTTTACGTTGACCGTCCGCAGGCACGGCCTCCCGCAGCTCCCCGTGGCCACGGTTCGCTGTTCCTGGCCAGTTCAGCATGTAGAAACAGTGTGGTAAGCTTCTTAGTGTGACTTCACAGAATACTATACTGAACAGCAAGGGTTCAACTTTCCTGAGCACTTGTTGGGCACCATAGGTAGGATATGAGCCCTATGATAAGGAATTTAAAATCTAAGAAGACAACCAGAGGGCTCTGACATGCACAGCAGTTTGTAGTACCAGCGCAGAAACAATAGCTCAGCGGGGTGCCTCTGAACTCTAATGATAAATTCATGGTAATATTTACAAAACATTATTGCCTGGGGTTTGCGTGAAAAAGCGTGTACCTTGATTTGGGCATTTATTGTACTGTGACTGTGTGTGCATGCTGTGGGAATGTATGGGCAAATGGGAATTAAGATGTCTAAATCCCGTTTGTCCAGGTACATGCAGGAACTGGGCAGTACAGCCATACTAAAATGCATGCCCGTGTGTAAATGGGCCTCTATTGACTGAATATGCCTCAATAATTCAGCTACATAATGGCTGATCATTTTAGGGGAAAAAATTGGTTCTTTATTATCAGAAGAGCAAAACCACTTTTATTCTCTTCTCTGACCCTCACAGACAACACTGTGACACAAAGAACTGGGCAGCTGTTTGATGGAGGCACACACTTAATTTCTGTTTTAATTAATTACTCCTTGCACCGTTGCAGTCTGCAAGGCCATTCTTAGTCAAATCCAAAGACAGTAAAACTTGTGTTCTCTTACTGTACCTTGCAGTAAAACTGATTTTTAAAGTTGCTTTGGTGGGTAAGCTAGCTTCATGTGCCTCAAGAATTCCATGAGTGGGGCAGATGGCAAACACTTCCATGTTGTTATGCTGTTCCTGTTGGTCTGCAGCAAAGAATGAAAATATCAATTGACACGATATAAGAGTCTTCAGTGTTGTGTATAACGCAGTATTCATATAAGCAAACAATACATCTCCTGACTTGCCAATGAAAAATTCTGGTATTGTCACATGCATTTGACAGGTCTACATTTTCATTGGCAGGGCAAGCTGGGGTGGTGGCAGTTGTAAATGGCAAAATAAAATGGTCTAGTCCTGCTCCCACTGAAGTAAATGGGCATTTTGCCATTAACCTCATTAGAAGCAAGCTCCAGCTGAAGTCAGTGGGAGTTGCTGGTGCTCACTGCCTCTTAGGATCAGGCCTTAAGTTAGAAAAGAAAGATTAATAAATATGGTGGGTCTGATTCTATTCTCTGGTGTACATCTGAAGTAATTACTGAAGTCAGTGAAGAAACACTGGAGTAAAAATAGTGAGATCAGAACCTGACCTGATTCTTACTGAATGATTGTCATGTTGTATGTATTGACTAGATGTGCGCACTCGTCTTACTAAATCCGAACACTAAAACAAACATTCGCCTCTTATAACAAAGGGAATCTATTGCACAGGCTTAGTACCCAGTAAAGCAGTCCAGTAACTTCTGCATCTGCTCCTGTTTAACAGAAAGACATCTTCTGTCCTAGTTTGGTTTACAAAGCAGGTCTCAAAATCAACTGTCTCACAAGAGAGCTCTAGTAGTGGGACAGTAAGGTATGCAGTCACTGGCACGAGCTGGAAGAATAAGAGAGGAAGGGAGTTAAAAAACAACAATAATCCATAACTTTGTCCAAAAAGAAATGAGCATTATTTTGGGCAAGCCTACACTTAAAACAGTGCATTGGCACAGCTGTGCTACTGTACTGCTTTAATGAAGATGCTTTAAGCTGCCAGGAGAGAGCTCTCCCGTCAGCAGAGTTAATCCACCTCCTGGGAGATGGTAGCTATGTCGGCAGGAGAAGCTCTTCCGCTGACATAATGCTGTCTACAAAGGGGATTAGGTTACTATAACTACGTTGCTCAGTGATGTAGATTTTTCACACCCCTTAATGATGTAGTGTAGACCAGACCTTAGTTTCTCAGATGCTGGCTTAGGCAAGAAAAGAGATATTACAGATTACACTCTACAGTTCAGACTTCGTTTAAGCCTATGGTCTATTATGACAGTAAAGTGTGCTGTGTTGCTTTTTCAGGGAGGTTTTCAGAATGCCATTGCATGTCCTCAGCAAGGTAATATTCATTGTACATTCTGGTTAACTTTTGAGTGTTGTATGAAGACATAGATACTACATTTCACTCTAGTTTCCCTTCCTTCTTTAGAGCTGTATCTGGCACATCGTTGCAAATTTGTTTTTTACACAGGTTGCCTAGAGTTATCCTTATGTTGCCCATATCTTAGATACCACAGTGAGCAAAACCCTAGAAATACCTTGAATGAAAAAATTCTGCACAGCACTGAAACTGCTTAAGGTCTATATTTATTTTATAGCCTTCAGTCTGGAAGAGGTCAGTTTTAACCTGTGTAGGCTGTGATCATATTCCATCCCGTTAGCTAAGCAGCTGTGAGGGACCTCCAAGGAATATTGCTGCAGGAGGTGATGCTGCCAATTCAGTTGCTAGCACTCTCACTGAGTCAGTACTGAGCGAATGCCTCAGCATGGTGTCAAGGGACAGTCTCATTGGAGGGTGCTGTCTTTTGGCTGAAATGTGAAATGTAGGCCTTCTTGCTGTACAATCAAAGAACGTATGGGACTCTGAATTGGGCCGCCACACTGAGATTAACAATCTGTTATCCTGAGGGTCCCCTGCAGTTTCAGTTGGAAGCTATTGCTTTTGTGCAGTGTTGCTGTTCATTATTGGTTAGTTGGCATACTTTACCCTAGAAGCAGCTGCATTTCAGTGGTGGGTAAGTTATGAAAAATAATTGAACATCATTCTGTACTAAAGGTGCATCATGAACATAAGTTTTTAGAGTTACTTTTGTTCTCAAGTGCTTGTTACCTGGGTCGTTCTGTTACTGTATTCAATAACCAGATTTTGACTGAATTCCACTTTCCTGTCTCCATTCTCAAACTGGAGCACTTTGATTCCCGAGAGCAGCTGGTCAGCTGGCAGATTCTGATATGTAAGTAACTCCAGAGTTGTGTGAAATGACACTTTCACCTGGGGGCAATTCAGATGAAAATGTGTGAATTAACGGTAGGAAATCCACAGTAAAAACTGCCCAACAGCTCCACCCCAGAGCACACGTTCCCATCATAACCCAACAGAATCATGCCAGTGCCCAAAATCCCATAGGATCCTGTACAACAAGGCAAAGGTAAAAAAATATCTTGACATTTTTTCAAAATCCAGAACCATTTCCTAAAGGCAAATGCACTGAAACAGAGGGCGAAAGGTGAACTGCAAACCTTTAAAATATGAGGAGAAAACCCCCCAAGTTTAAGATCCTGAATTCTCCAGATTCTCCTCTCCCTAATGCCAATTTTACAAAAGTAATTCCATTGCCTTCCGTGGAGTTAGTCGTTATGCTTATGCATAGAGGTATGTGGTCAGAATCAAGCCCTGTGTGCCCGTGTTGAAGTGTAGATTTAAAAATAAATACATTTTTAAAGTGCATCTGAGTTATTTCATTCTTTGCTGATTGACTGTTTCCTGCCACCAGCACATACACCTAAAACGAAACAGGATTCTTCTGCCTTCCTCCGTCACCTTGTATAGGAGTTGCAGACGGGAAGCTCAAGCCTTGAAAGGAAGAGTGGAAAGCCAAATATCTTCCTTTACATTGTAAATACATTTATCATTTTGATATTCTGATACTGATTTAGTACTTTCTGCAAAGTGACTTCAATGGGACATTGCCAATAAGAAAAGCATAACAAGCACCATTGTACAATTGTGTTTTTCCTTCCTCCCCAAAGCTCTGCAGTTCACGAAGGCCATGTTAGTATACTAATTACTAAGGGCTTGTCTACACGGTGCATTAATCTGCACTAGAGAGGTGTAAATTCTAGTGGGTACCAGAGTAGACACTAGTCCCTGCTGAAATAGTACTACATTAACACACACTAAGGAACGTCTGGTGCATGCTAGCAGGGTCCATGGGGGCCAGTTAGTGTGCACTAGAATTTACACCCCCCTAGTGAGGACTAATGCACTGGGTTGACAAGCCCTAAGCTGTCCTGGCCCGAGGGGTTTTTTTGAACCTACCAGCATGTTTTGCTGTGGATGAAGCAGAAGTTGCTTCCCTTGCTCCTCCCTGTCGCGGTGGGATGTTTTCAGGCTCCTGTTGGGGTCGATACTGGATACAGCGAAGGGCACAGATAGAAGGATCCTGAAGTGCAGAGGAGCCTCTGTGGAGTTGGTGAGTTTCAGGTTGTGAGTAATGACTGATTCTGTCAAAACCTGAAGGAGAATGTATTAAACTACTTTTAATCTGAATTCCCTCCAGAGGCTTGAAGGCTTTCTAGTCTCTCGAGCCATTCCATAGCATCTGAGATTTGGAGGCTCCTGCCCCAAACCACTTTCTTTTTTCTTTGTGGGTGCTTCAGAATCTCTTGATTAAAACATAAAAAATAAAAATACAATAAAGATTTAAAAACAAAATTTGATAGGACTCTGTGAATCACCAAAATTCACAGACCACGTTGGGAGCTAAATCGCCTTCATTCTGCTACCAGAATCTTTTTTAATCTGAAAATGAATAATTGTTTTGATACTTAAAAGATCTCTACAGTAAGTTAACCCAACACAGAATAGCCATCTTCCTGAAATAACATCTCCTTTCTTGGCTTATCGGTAATTATACATTAGTCTTCTCTGGCCTAGTTTGTACTCTACCAAAAAAAAAAAAAGAATTGCATTGTGGGTAAACATTTAACAGCATCACCAGGACATGGTCAGTAAAAACATTATTTTACAGCAATGTGAGTGTTGCCATGAATTATCTTAACAGCTGAGCACTATATTCAATAAACCTTAATACAGCAATATGCAAGATACTCACTCCAGAAAGGGGTTGATTAGGTATTAGATCACTTGCCCTGGAATGAAACACCATTCCTCCATCATGATCCATTTCTACAGTTAACCTGAATGTAAGGAATCACAGGCTGTCAGACTCCTTTCCTTAGTCTCTGGTTTGCTGTAAGTTTGGGAGCTGTCAGAGCTGTTGTACTTACAGAGCAGGCTTTACAAAAGCTTGCAAGTCCATTCTCAAAGGTGCAACTCCATAGCCGTCTGAACGAGTCACCTTGCCAGGTATCCCTTGTGCAAGCTGACAGGAAAAGGAAGAATACATGAGGATCAAACTAATGTGTCAAGGATGAAGCACTAACTCCAATCTGAGGGTGTTTCCCAAAGCTGTCCAGCCATAGATGAACTCTGGCAGTGTTTGGCCTATTATTTGTAGTAAATTATGCTACCTCTATAAAAATTGTGTGAATAGCAGAATCTGAGCTATATTTGCATTTTGAATGCAAACAAAAATTTTCATTAGACTAGGTGAAAACTGCTCATTAATATGGAGGCAACTCTTGTTTTCTAAAATTTTATAAAATGACATTGCTAAATATTTATTATAGTTAATAAGACTTTGTGCTTCACAGCTGAGAATCTTAAAGTGCTTTACAAACATTATTTAAGCTTTGCAGCAGCCAGTAAGTTGTATTTCCCATTTCACCAGGGAAGAGTCTGATAGAAGATAGGTGACTTGTCCAAATTCATGCAGTGAGCTGGGAATAGAACCCAGGAGTCTAAGTCCTAATTCCCTTATTAAAAATGGGTGTTTTCGTATAAAGGAGCTGTGTGTGCAGTTATTAGCTAATCAGTAGCAGAAATCACAATTCACCACCTGCCTCCCATGTTGTAAGGAATAAATAATAAAATAGCTTCACTGTTACTGAATAGCATTCAGAGCAGAAAGAAGCAAACTGAAGTAACAATACTACTTAGCTAAATACTTAGCTGTGATAGTACATTTACCTTGCTGTCTAGACTCATGAAACCCAATGCATACCCCTCACATTCAGTTTTGTTAATGAGCTTGGGTAACGTGAGTGGAGTGAAGGAAATATGGATGGAGGCACTGCTACCTGCAGGAACAACCTGGAATCAAAATATTATACAGACATTTAGCTAAAGCAAATGAGCAGTTCTGCATTATGGAAGCATCTTAACAGATTTACATCTAAGGTTGTATTGAGCTTGCAATTAAAGCATAGATAAAAATCTCTTTGGACTGCTTTGTGCCCAGACTTGCACAAAAATGACAAAATATTAATTAAAACCAATCTATTTCTATGCAAATCTATGTGGGTACACTCAATTTGAGCCTCTTTGATTCTGAAATAAAGGTCTATGCATACACTTGCACCAAAATAACTAAATTGGTTTTAAGAAACTGAATTAATTTTCTGAGAACTTAGTTAAGTTTCTAATTAAACTTGAGTTCCAAGAATTTACAAATGACCCCTTTAAAATTTTCTTTTATTAAGTCTAACTTTGTACTTGAACCCTTTGGCAAAGAAGTTCCTTACATTTGGGAATTGAAAATTGATACACTGCTAGATTACTCCAAAATTTAAGATGTGGTGGGTTGGTTTTTTTTCTAAAGTTCATTAATGTTCAAATTTTTGATGTATGGACACATTCTCATAACTTTGTTTCCAATGCATTGTTTGTCATATTTTTTCCTGTCAAATTTCTGAACATATTTTATTCTAAATACTGTGGTCCCTACTGATTTTGCATCAATTATTTTTGAAACAGGATGAGTTGCACAGAATATTTGTACAGGATGAGTCACATGTGAAGACAGCTAGAGGTCGAAAGGCCTGCATTCAAGCTCAGCCAGTTATGCTTGCCTGTTCTTCACAAGGTGAAGGACCTGCTTCCGGAGCTTGGTACTTGAACTTCTTGGACCTGGGGAAGTCTGTTGGAGACCATTGTTATCCTGTTGACTTCCTACGGTCTGCAGAAGTATCTCTCCAATCTTTAATCCTACTGCTCTTGCTCTGCACCAATGAAAAGCCTTCCCTTGCTGTCCCGTCTCCCCAGTCCTAGACAGTTGGCTATTTGCAAACTATAAGGACACATAAGAACCACAACTTACGATTTGTGTAGGAGTTATACAGTAGGGATAGTTGGAAGGAAACCCTTCATGAGCTTGTATAAGTACAGAGATTATTTTCTTTTGATTATTTACTGGTCTCCAGACTTCAGAATCACTTCTTCCTTCCTCTTCCTTGTTTACATCTGACTCCTACAGGTATGAAAGGGTAAGGAATGTTACACATTAAGCACAGGACTATGGGAGGGCAGAACCATCATTCTCAGAACAAAAGAAGAGAGCAAAAATAGCTAATACCATTTTGTCTCATTTTCCAGCATAAACCCTGGTTTCTCCCATTGAACACTGTGACTCCTGGGGGCGCTGAATGCCCTAACCTCCCCCTGAAATCAATGGAAGGTCAGGGTACCCCAATGCTGTTCAGTCGACAGCAAGACTGAACTTTAGGAGTGTCTTGCTCTCATGCAAAGCAGCTACTTATTTAATATTTGCTCCCCATGTAGGTACTTATAGACTGTAATCAAGTCACCCTTTAACCTCTTTATTAAGCTAAATAGATAGACTCAAGGAGCTCAATCACTGGAAGACCTAGTTTCTAATCCTTTAACCATTCTTGTGGCTCTTCTCTGAATCTTCTCCAATTCATCAACATCCTTCTTGAGGGCACCAGAACTGGACCCAGTATGCCAGTCACAGTTGCCTTAGTGCCAAATACAGAGGTAAAATAATCTCTCTACTCCTACTCAAGATTCCCGTCTACGCATCCCAGGTTTGCATTCATCTTTTGGCCTCAGTGTCACAGTGGGAGCTCATGTTCAGCTGATTATCCACCATGACCCCCAAATCTTTTTCAGAGTCACTGCTTCCCAGGAGAGAGTCCTCCGTCCTGTAAGTATGACCTACAGCAGTGGCTCTCAACTTTTCCAGACTACTGTACATGTTTCAGGAGTCTGATTTCTCTTGCGTACCCCCAAGTTTTACCTCACTTAAAAACTACTTGCTTACAAAATCAGACATAAAAATACAAAAGTGTCACAGCTCACTAGTACTGAGAAATTTCTTACTTTCTCATTTTTACTGTATTTTATAAAACAAATCAACTGGAATATAAATACTGTATTACATTTCAATGTATAGTATATAGAACAGTATAAATAAGTCATTGTGTGAAATTTTAGTTTGTACTGACTTCGCTAGTGCTTTTTATGTAGCTTGTAAAACTAGGCAAATATCTAGATGAGTCGATGTACCCCTGGAAGGCCTCTGCATACCCCTGGTTCAGAACCACTGACCTATAGTCTTTGTTCCTAGATGTATACATTTACAGTTAGCCATATTAAAATGCACAGTTTGCATGCACCTAGTTTGCCAACATATCTAGATTGCTATGAATCAGTGACCTGTCCTCTTCAATATTTACCACGCCTCCAATTTTTGTGTATCTGCAACTTTATAAGTGATGATTTTGTTTTTCTTCCAAGTCACTGATAAAAATATTAGTGTAGGACCAAGAACTGATCCTCGTGGGACTCCACTGGAAACAAATCCTCACAGTGACAATTTCCTGGTTACAGTTCCATTTTGAGACTTATCAGGTAGCCAGCTTTTAATCCATTTAATATGTGCAATGTTCATTTTCAATCTTTTTAATCAAAATGTTGTGCGGTACCAAGTCAAATGCCTTTCAGAAGTCTTAAGTATATTATGCCAACACTAGTACCTTTATCAACCAAATTTGTAATCTCAAAAAAAAAAAAAAAAATCAAGTTAGTTTGACAGGATCTATTCTCCATAAACCCACATTGATTGGCATTAATTACATTACTCTCCTTTATTTTTTATTAATCGAATTCCGTATCAACTGCTCTTTATATTCCTGGGATCAATGTCAGGCTGAAACCTGTAAAGACCCAGATCATCCCATTTACCCTTTTTAAAAATTGACACATTAGCTCCCTTCCAATCTTCTGGAACTTCCCCAGTGGCCTTCACAATATCCTCTGGCAAGGAGTTCCACAGGTTGACTGTGCATTGTGTGAAGAAATACTTCCTTTTGTTTGTTTTAAACCTGCTGCCTATTAATTTCATTTGGTGACCCCTAATTCTTCTGTTCCGAGGAGGAGTAAATAACACTTCCTTCTTTACTTTGTCCACATCTGTCATGATTTTATAGACCTCTATTATATCCCCCTTAATCATCTCTTTTCCAAGATGAAAAGTCCCAGTCTTATTAATCTCTCTTCATATGGAAGCTGTTCTATACTTCTAACCATTTTTGTTGCCCTTTTCTGTACCTTTTCCAATTCCAGTATATCTTTTTTGAAATGGGGCAACCACATCTGCACGCAGCATTCAAAATATGGACGTAGCATGGATTTATATAGAGGCAATATGATATTTTCTGTCTTATTATCTGTCTCTTTCTTACTTATTCCAAACATTCTGTTAGCTTTTCTGATAACATGGTTTAAAAAAAACAGACTGCCATGATCTTACATCATCTGTCACCAGGGAACCTGGAGAAATGGTGTCTGGGCTGCTAGGGATTTTATCCCAGTGTAACAGGATTTCAGTCTCTGAGGTGCTAGCATTTGACTCAATCTCATTCTCATCTACGTCCTTAATAGGAAAATGAGGGCCATAAAACAGCAAGAGGTCCACCAGCTTCTCATTATCTTTTTCTTGATTGTAAGTTTTCCAGTCCATGCGGATGTCTGAATGAAAAAGGAAAAAGTCTATTAATCTTAGTCAGGCCAACGATATGTTGCTTTTTTGGCCCTTGAGAAAAAGTGGACTAGGTAGATAATGGCACCTGGATACATTGATGCCAAGTTGCAACTGAGTGGAAGTTTTTTACTCTCAGGACCAGTCAGGTGATTCCTCGAGGATCAGAAGAGCATAAAAGTGACTTAAACCCATCTTTGCCTGTCACTGGTCTTGCACTAGACACAGGCTAGCCAGGTCCAAGGATCCCAGCCTACATCTTTATTAGCATTAGCTATGATGAATATTTTATTTGTTAAGTAAATGCATAAGAATGTCCATACAGGGCCTAGCTCAGTATCCTGTCTTCTAACAGTGGCTGGTGCCTGATGCTTCAGAGGGAATGAACAGAACAGGGCAATTATTAAGTGATCCATCCCCCGTTGTTCAATTCTAGCTTTCGGCAATCAGAGCGTTAGAGATACAAACAGTAGGGTTGCATCCCTGACCATCTTGGCTAATAGACATTGATGGAACTATCCTCCATGAACTTATTCTCTTTTTAATCCAGTTATAGTTTTGGGCTCCACAACATCCCCTAGTAATGAGTTCCACAGGATGACTGTGTGTTATATGACGTGATTCTTTAGTTTGTTTTAAACCCGCTGCCTGTTAATTTCATCAGGTGATTGATGGGGTAAGTAACACTTCCTTATTCATTTTCTCCACACCATTCATGATTTTATAGACCTCTATCATATCCTCCCTTAGTCTTCTCTTTTCCAAGCTGAACAGTCCCAGTCTTTTTAATCTCTCCTCACATGGAAAGCTGTTCCATGCCCCTAATCATTTTGGTGTGTGTTTGGTGATGTCCAAGACACAAAGAAAGATATGGCCTGTGCACTGAAGAGAAAACTCCTGAGAATTTTTCTTTTAAATGAGTACGTTCTGAAGAGGAAGACAAAGATTGGATGCAAGTGGAATTTAGAAGAGCCCAATGGTGCTAAACTTAGAGTGGAATTTTTTCTTTCCAATAATAGAATGACGGCAGCATTTTATTGACATGAGTTAGCTTTAGGAGGGTTTCACAGAAAAAGTAAATTTCAAAGAAGGAGACAGATGCACTGGAATAGGATGTTTTCCCGTTTCACACTAAACACGAGATTGTGCTAATTATATTCCCTCCCTGGCCTCTGGCTCAAACCTGCCTGCTATGCTACTATCCACAGCAGCCTAGTCCAAAGGTAACACCACAGTGATAAATGCTTTTGTACAGCTAGAGACTTAGCAGCACTGGCCATTGCTCTATATTAGCTAAACTACTGAATTAGCGGTGAGTGTCTCCTCCTATTCCTGTATTGCCCTAAAAAAAAATCCTAATTAAGGAAGCTGAAGGTGTGTTAATTGCTGTGCTTTCATTACTGTAGGGACTGCAATGCTAGCTAGTATATCTTAGAATATGAAACCAGCCTTACCATAAGGAGTGGGATTGTTGAGTCTGATGCAGCGGGAGACCGTATCCCCACCAGAGACATGAGCACCAAACCTGGAAGGGAGGAATAACTTCATGTTACAATGTACAATTGTTAGGTCAACTCCTAAGAATTTTTCTTTTAAATGAGTAATTAACAAAGTGGAAACAGACCAGCTTAAAGAGTTAACTGCTGGCAGTTTGTTGTATTGGAAACCAGATAATCTACGGTCAATCTAGGAAACAAAGTTATTTTGTACATTCTGTTTACATTCCATTATCCGTTCCCTCCATATTCTGACAGCATAGTTGTCTCAGACTCGTGTGTGCAAGCGAATGTGGTGCTCATGAAAGATGGTGGATAAAGAAGTCAATAGAAGTGTTGGAGTGGCAGAGGCCACCTCCTCAGTGAGCAGTGCACTGTGAGAGAGGAGTGGCACGACTTTTTCCACCAGTGGTACTGGCATGCCAGTGATCTCTGTCCATGCTGGCCCTGAACCAATTGAGCCTGGAATGACTGAAATTCAATCAGTATTAAACCCTGAGAAAACAGTCTGGAAGAATAGTTGGTAGCATGGTTGATGAAGGATTTAGGAGATGATGTATATGGAAACAGGGCATTTTACAGTCATGGTAGGAAACACAAACATAACACTATGCTAAACTTATCTACATCAGATAAGGCCTTAGTGTAATGTTTGACTGTCTAAACAAAATAAAGCACACGCTGTATTTTGACAAATATATCACTGAACGTTGCCTGCCTTTTTACTGAACAATAGCAAATGATCAAAAATGAACCGTGTAGGCATAGTCTAATGGCATTTAAAACTTCTGACATCCTTACAAACAGTATTTGGGGGGCTATACCTGATTATTGGTATCTTTGTTTGATGTTCAGTCTGAGGTCCTGTCATCTGCAAGAAGATTGGGCAACCTTTCACAGTCATTTGCATAGGAATTAATGTAGGCTGTAAGTCTCCCACCTAAGAAAAAACAATGCATCTTGGCAATTAGAATTAAATGCTACCTTAGAATTTGGGTTACTAAATTATATCGTAGCCTTTGAGCCAAATGGATTTTCAATTTTTTTTACTCTTCTCTTTTAAAGGAAATTAGTGAAGCAAGAGATCTAATGAGGACTCTTGTCAGCAGGAAAGTTCTGTACCTAATCTATTGGTCATTCTGCTTGATGCCTTTTCTAGGAGAGAGCTCTCCTGCTGACAAAAAAACTTCCAGCCCTCACCAGCCACAGCGGCTTTGTTGGCAGGAGAGTGCTCCCTGCTGACAAAGTGCTGTTCACAACAGTGCTTTTTGTCAGTAAAACTTTTGTCGTTCGGGAGGAGGGGGAGGGGTGTGTTTTTTAACACACCGGAATGACAAAAGTTTTGCCAACAAAGTACCAGTTTAGACAAAGCCTAAGAGCCTTTCCATCAGGCACAACAGCACAACATATTGGGTTGGTGGAGCAGAGTAGTGACCATTACAACTGGATTTTGTAGATGGAACAAAACTATGTTGTGGAACTCTGTTACAGCCCTATGGAAAAAAAAAAAGGCCTTCAATGTGTGGCCAAAACCAGATCCATACATTTTAACAGGAGAGGACACTTGTCAACTAAACCTTGTTAGAAGAAACAGTCTAGAAAAAAGAACGAGGAGTACTTGTGGCACCTTAGGGACTAATAAATTTATGTGAGCATAAGCTTTCGTGGGCTACAGCCCACTTCATCAGATGCATAGAATGGAACATATAGTAAGAAGATATGTATACATACAGAGAACATGAAAAGGTGGAAGTTGCCATACCAACTCTTCCACCTTTTCATGTTCTCTGTATGTATATATATCTTCTTACTATATGTTCCATTCTATGCATCTGATGAAGTGGGCTGTAGCCCACGAAAGCTTATGCTCAAATAAATTTGTTAGTCTCTAAGGTGCCACAAGGACTCCTGTTCTTTTTGCAGATACAGACTAACACGGCTGCTACTCTGAAACCAGTCTAGAAAAAGCTACTCTGAATCCTTATTGAAATCCTAACAAGCAGAAGAATGTGTTTTAGCAAAGAGGAATTTGGGGAAAGACAATTGGCCCCAAACCTACCATGCAAATTTGGTGATCAGAACAAAAAGCCTCACCTACCCTACAGATGAGATCATCATGGTACTCTCCCCACATGTTGTTATAAGCTGTTATTTCTATAATTAGTTGCTGGAAGGCTTTCAGAGTTCCTGTGGAAGGTTGGGCATGGAAAGCCACTCCTCTCCCATGAGACAGTAATGCCAGCACAAATGCTGAAAGAACAGAAGAGTATTTGAGAAGATTTCTAGGAAATGGAATAAAGTTTATCTTTCAAACAAAATACATGTTCAGATCATCAGCTGGTATTAATCAGGGTAGTTTCCCTAGCTTCAGTGGAGCTATGCCTATTTACAAAGTTGAGAATTCAGCCTCTAGAAGAGAGTTTCCCAAACCTTTCCTATTGTATACCCCCTTCCAGATCTGCCAGCAGGCCGCATAACCCCTTCCAGATCTGCCAGCTGCCCATGTACCCCCTTCCAGATCTACCAGCTGCCCATGTACCCCTAACCTTATCACTGATACTTTGTGTGTTCTTAACACTACTTGTCTTTAGCCATCTGTCTGTATTTCATTGTTATATAAGGATGTAGTTATAGTGCAATGTATACAACCAAAAAAACCCCTAAGTTCTGAGCTCAGTTAGACTGGACAATTGCTGGGCAACTGAACCTGCCCTGTACAGTGATTGGAGGTGCTGGCTCTGTACGTCAGCGTCTCTGTGTATTTGTGATCTCACTGGTACATCTTGAAGTAAATTAACTACCGTATTTTATATAACAAATTCCCACAGAATTTTAAAGCTTTGTCTAAGTAGCCTATTATGAAAATGCAATAAATAAAATCCACCATTACACAATTCCTGCATACTTCCCAGAGGTGTCTCACATGCCCCCAGGGGTACATGTACCACAGTTTGGGAATCCCTGCTCTAGAATCAAATCATTTTCACTCCAGCTTCCTATTCATGGTTCTCTATCTGTTTTTATATTATGGATCACTTGTTAAGACAGAGATTCTTCCATGGACAACCTTCCCTGCCAACCTCCTAATTCTGCACTTTTCTGTGACAACTGTAATGCCTGATTACATGAAAAAGCAATATTGGTAAGATGAAAATAAACTGACTCCAATGGGATTGGAGTGACTGACTGGTTAACTTCATGATCTGTGCTGTTTATTTCTTTCTACATGTTTGCTAGCCCTCTAGTTGTGGTGGTGTCTGGAAGTCAGAACATCTAACAAACACTTGACAAAGACATTTAGCAAGCACTCCAGATGTAGAGAAGGACTTGTTTGTTTACTTGATCAAAAAAATGTCCCAGAAACGCCAAGACAGTCCTGACTGGATAATACATGGCAGGAGGTTTCACTTCTTCAAAACAGAGTGCTCTGCTATTGAGATAGACACAGCTCCAAGGACCACTTGGAAGTGTATCACAGGATACAATGTGAGAACTAATATTAGGCATTTATTCCTGGGGGAATTCTGCGCCAAAAAATTAAAAATTCTGCAAAATTCTGCATATTTTATTTGTCAAAATAACACAATATAATCACCTTTGAGACTAACAGAAGTACTGGGAGCATAAGCTTTCGTGGGTAAGAACCTCACTTCTTCAGATGCAAGAAGTGAGGTTCTTACCCACGAAAGCTTATGCTCCCAGTACTTCTGTTAGTCTCAAAGGTGCCACAGGACCCTCTGTTGCTTTTTACAGATTCAGACTAACACGGCTACCCCTCTGATACTTGACAATATAATCACGCCAGTTTCAATTATTTTTGTAATTTATTTCAAAATTCCTGTCAGCAAGTATGTCTGTAACAATACAGACAATAAAAAAGATTCAGGAAATGTTTTTTTGACAAATAGATTCCTTACTAGGGATATAAATACAGAACTCTGCGTAATTAATTTAAACTACAATACAGAATCTATTTCCCACACCCCTCAGAAGGAGTGCAAAGGCTGGGGGGAGTCAGAGGTAACGGAGGAGTTGAGGAAATAAGGAGCCTGGGAGTGAACCTGGAGGGTTGTTGGGTGCGGGTGGGAGAAATATGGAACAGGTTTTTTTGGGGGGTGGGACTGTTAGGGAGCCTTCCCCAGACAGACCCTGGCTGACCCCTAGCCTCTCCCATTCAGTCAGGCACATCTGCCCCTGTCCCCAGGTGTCCCTGCACCTCCTCCCCTGTCCCCATGTGTCCCTGTGCCCCCTCCTCCTGTCCCCATGTGTCCCTGCAACCCCTCAGCCAGCCCCCTCCCCCATCCCCATGTATCCCTGCACTCCCTCCCCTCTGTCCCCACATCTCTGTGCCCTCACTCAGCCACGCCACCTTCCCCCATGTGGCCCTGCGCCTCCACTCCCATTCAGCCCCTGCCCCGTCTGTCCTGCCCCGCCCCACTAGCCCTTAATCTGTGACGTCCCCAGCAGCCCCATGTGCCCCACACTGCCTATCCACCCATATCCCCTGTCTCCTGTCCTCACCCCACAGGCAGGGTGCTGCAAGGAACACAGCGTTTTCTCTTCCCGATAGCATCTGGGGAGGGTCCCAGAGCATCGGCTCTGTTCTAGCGCCACAGCGGACCCTGGTGGGCAAAAGGTGTAACTGCAGCAACTTTCCGGCAGAAGTTATTTTCTGCAGCACATGAATTATGCACATGCGCACTGGCACAGAATTCCACGAGTAGACATTCTATTGCATCTATGTTTTATTTGCTATGGGCTAGATTCTGATACCACTACTCACTCGTAGCACTTTACTTCATAAATAGTCTCAATGGCTACTTGTGAAGTTAGGTGCTCCTCTAGATGAATAAGGGTATCAGAGTCTGATTCTTTGTATTGGTATAATACCTTGCACAATGGAGCGGTGATCCTTCCTGATTAGGACCTCTGGGAGCTACTGCAATATAAATAATAAACAACAAAGGATCAAATCCTGCCTGGTCAGTCCATCCAATCCTACTGAAATCAATGAGGTTGCAGGGGATGGAAGTCAGCTCAGAATTTAGCCTAATTTTTTTAAATTTTAGAGCTTGTAAAAAGAACCAGATTGACAGCCCTGGGGCCTGGACTCCTCAATCCACAGAATAGATACTGAATGCTGTGGGCAAGCCCCACAACGTCCACCAGTATGTTTCAGTCCTGTCCTGGAGGCCCAAACTGTAATATAAAGGGATTTCCATTTCCATTCAGCCCTCTTTCCATGGATGCTGTTGCTGAGTGTGCCAGTTGTGAGGAGATATCTTTCTGGCCAACAAAAATAGCTTCTCTCATACCTGATTGTACTTTCTTGGCTGCATATCTTCTGATTTGTGCTGTTCTTTTCACCAGGCTGGCCGTGGAGCTTGTAAAAGGAAATGACTCAATGATAAGTCTGTGAGCAGCACAAGTCTTTGCTAACTTTACAAGCTAGTTCAACCAAAGTCCTAGATTGTTGGTAACTA
The DNA here is from genome assembly GCF_027887155.1 of Malaclemys terrapin pileata. Classification (NCBI taxonomy): domain Eukaryota; kingdom Metazoa; phylum Chordata; order Testudines; family Emydidae; genus Malaclemys; species Malaclemys terrapin. Next base: position 275,048,828 of record NC_071506.1, read on the forward strand.
TTGCTCAAAGACAGACTTCCTAGAATCACCAGCTAAATGAATTTTTAAAATAGCTTCTTTATATGTGAAGCCATTTAAATGCCAAGACACAAGTTCAGGATTCGGTAAGCCAGATCCTCTGCTGGTGTAAATCAGCATAGCTCCACTAATGTCAATAGTGCAATGCTGTTTACACCAAATGAGAATCCTGCCCTTTGTGTTTCCTGCAAAAGTTGATGGCCTGGAACCATAGTACCTCAGCCGGAGGATTCATCATTTCTCATAAGCAAAGCAAAGTCAACTTAAGAAACACCCCGTATTGCAGGAAGTGGTACTGGTGGTACAGTCCGTACTGAACCAATGCGGCCGCATGGCAATAGGGGATTGTCCCCTCACATCAGCATACCTCCATTTCAATGGAATTATTCCAAATTTACACAGTAGTGTGAGAAGAAAATCAGGCCCAGTATCTGATTAATTAGCGAGAAAGGCACAACTTACAGATTGTTTCCTTGTTCCTCTGAGGTAACTGGACAGCTACTGAAATATTCAGCTTCTAGTGTGAATGGAGCATCGATTCCAGTATGATTGGTAAGTATTAGCTGGCGTGTTACTATGCTCTTCAATGCAACTTCAGATCCAAAGTCCAACAGAAGATCTTGAGGACTTTGTAACATTTGCTTCTCATCACTAAAGATAAAAGTGACCTCAGATATTAAAACTAGCACTCCTCTTTCTTCATAGCATAGAAACAGTTTAGGCAGAGTTGAGGTTTCCTGCATAAGGCAGTTTTGATGTCCCTTGTTAAAAGGGCCAACTAGCCTAAAGATTAATACCACCAGCATTTGCCAGTATTGATTTGCCTCAATTATATTCCTGTAGGAATTTATTTCAGGTGTAGTAATTATGCTGCCAAATTAAAGCTATTTCTTGCTCATCTGAAAAAAAGAAACAACAAGGACTTAAAATACACTCAGAAACAGAGTAGTCATGCTAAGTATCACAAGAATACAATTAAAAATACCAGGCAGATGTAGGCTTAGAAATTATCAAGGAGAGTTGCATTTGTCATATACCAGATTTGGCAATGTGGCAGGAAAACTTCTAAACAGCCCAGGATATTTGATCTTAAATTGTATGGTATAGAACTCAACACTTTAATATCCATATCTGAGAGTTAAATTTACATATTTTAAACATTGCAGACAGTTACTTTGGCTTTTGAAGGTTTGATGGGTGTAGGATCCCCATCCCTTGGCTGGCAGCGAGAGGGCTAATTCTTTCACTCCAAGCAGAGAAAGCAAAGATATTGGATCAGAATATAGATGGACTATTACAGTGTATTAGATGTTAGAAACCAACAAACAAGTCTGGGTGATTATTTTATAACACCTTCATTTACCTGGTAACTTTACTGTCACAAGGTATCGAGTATGTGACATGTAGTCCCTTTACTTGGCCAGAAATGCCCAGTAAAAGAGGTTCAATCATATCTTCTATGCTACAGCAGAGGGTAAGGTCATTCAGCTCATCCTAATAGGAGAAAGTCACATCTTCTTTGTAAATGGAGTCAAAGATACAGACGAAAGATGTCACAATCAAAAAATGTATTAGTAAAACAGGTACAAATCTTACTGGATTAAAAAAAACAAAACAAAACAAAAAAACAGAATCCCAGGGAAAGACTGAGAAGGCTTACAGGTTGCTTCACATGGATTTTCTACCAAAACATTTTATCAGATTTATTAGGTAGTATGTACCAAATTAAAAATTTGCTGATGTTACTGTATGTTTTGCATCAACATCAAATAATATAAACCTAAAAATGCACCATTCCTGATTTTTGCCACATTTTCTGGTAGAAGCCTGTCTTCAGTGCTGGCCTGCTTGGGGAAATGGATCTTGTTGTCTGGACACATTAATTCTGACCTCCCTCCTTAAGTTTTTCCAGGTAAGGAAGAGTTAGGATATGTCTACACTACAGATGCTACAGTGGCACGGTTATGGCACTGCAGCTGCACAGCTGTAGCACCGTAGCGTAGACACTTGCCACAGTGACGGAAGGGGTTTTTCCATTTCTCTCAAGAGGATGAGAGGTGGTAGGTAGGTCGACAGAAGAAATTTTCTATCAACCTAATGGTGTCTATTCCAGGGTTTAGGATGACAACTATGTCTCTCGGAGGTGTGAAATTTTCACACCCCTGAGAAATGAGGTAGGTTGACCAAAGTTTTAGGTGTAAGCAGGCTTAGAATGCGAGAGAAGAATGGTGGGAATTAATGTAAGGAAGATGATGTTTTCAGGATCATAAAGTAAAATTTAATCAATTTAATATGTGTTTTAAGAATAAAGGTCAAAAATAGTTTTGTATATTACAAAAGCAGCATTAATCATTACATGTAAAGAAAAGGGCATAGTAGAAAAAAATAAAACAAAGCAGCAAACAAGCAGACTTCGAAGTCGATTTAAGGTGCATATAATTTAAGTATCAAATTCTGTCTTCAATCATGTTAGTCTATAAAGCATATCTGAAAGGCAGTTTAAGACAGATTCTATGCACAAATGCATTGTACTGTACTTGCAAGTGCTGTTTTTGCCCCATGGACTTGAAATAAGAATCCCAGTGTTCTCTGTGCTATTAAAACTAGATCCGTTTTTAAACTTACCATAATATTAGCTGTTAGCTCTATACACAATTCTTTTTCTTCATGTGGGCCCAAAGTGCCACTTGTTGGGGAGACAGTGGCAGAGCAGAAAGCTGACTGACTTCCGATAAGCTATCAGGTAGGATAAACACTTGAACATTCAGTTAACTGTGATGAAATCTACTCCATTCAAAATTCACCTCCAGATTGGAAATGATTGTCAGGATGAAGCAATACACAGAATCTATATGTTTCAGGAAAACGATAGATCTAATATGTAGAGTCTGGACACACTTTACCTGCCCTTTAATTCCATTATGTTCAATTACTTAGATACTTTTTTCTTAATAGTAATTAGGGCTGCCAATTAATCACAGTTAACTCACGCAATTAACTCAAAAAAATTAATCGCAATTAAAAAATTTTATCACGATTAATCGCACTTTTAAACAACAGAATACCAATTGAAATGTATTAAATATTTTTGGATATATTTCTACCTTTTCAAATATGTTGATTTCAATTACAACACAGAATGCAAAGTGTACAGTGCTCACTTTATATTATTATTTTTATTACAAATATTCGCACTGTAAAAATGATAAACAAAGAGATAGTATTTTTCAATTCCGCTCGTACAAATACTGAAGTGCGATCTCTTTATCGTGAAAGTGCAATAAATCAATGGAATTCCTGACACAGCACAGCTAAGTGTGTCCTGTCCCTTCTCAAGTGGCTAGTCAACATAGAGAATAAGATATATCTACTGCTCCCAGTTAATAGAGTTAGGGTATGTCTACACTACCCGCCGGATCGGCGGGCAGTGATCGATCCAGCGGTGGTTGATTTATCATGTCTAGTCTAGTCGTGATAAATTGACCTTCGAGCACTCTCCCGTCAACTCCTGTACTCCACTACCGCGAAAGGCGCAGGCAGCAGTCGACTCACCACAGTGAAGACACCGCAGTGAGTAGGTCTAAGTACGTCGACTTCAGCTACATTATTCACATAGCTGAAGTTGAGTAACTTAGATCGATCCCCCCTGCCCCAGTGTAGACCAGGCCTTAGTCCTTTAGCTGAAGGGAAAAGGACTGTGCCTTAGAGCAGGGATTCTCAGCCCTTTTCTTGCTGAGACCCCCCTCAACATGCTATAAAAACTCCAGGGCCCAGCGAGGGTGGGAGGGGACCCTTGGGCATAGACGTCGTTTGACTTCTATTTTGGGAGGTAAGGGCTGGCGGGGCTCGGGCCAGCTCCACACAGTGGGGTCCAAGGGAGGGAGTGCCACCTCCACCCCCTGACTCACCTCAGCAGGCCACCCAGCCTGTCTGGCCTGTGGGGCTGCAACCAAAAAATATAACTCAAAGGGGGGACTCAGCTCAAAAAGTTTGGAAACCGCTCAGGGTGCAGGTAGGGGCTAGCTAGGGGCTGTGTGCAGTGAGAGGTGTGGCTCAGGGTGCAGGGAGGGGGTAGCTAGGGGCTGTGTGTGGGCAGGGAAGTAGCTTAGGGTGCAGGCAGGGGATAGCCCGTGCCACTCTTGGCTGGGGAGGGGGGATGCCAGCTTTTGCCCCGCACTGGCTTTGGTGGGGGGCCACCAGCTTCAGCCCCACGCCACTCCCGGTTTCAGACTCACATGCGGCTTGGGGCGCCGGAGTTCAGCTGTGGGGCCACGTGGCCCCCCCAGAAAGGGCTCACAGACCCCTGGATGAGTACCACTGCCTTAGTGCAAGAGTTCCCAGATTTAATTCCTGCTGATGACCCAATCAAGGGGTCATTACACATGGGACACATCACAGAAGTTATCTTATTATTTTTTATTATTTGTATTGTGATAGCAACTACAGAGCTCAGCTCCTATCTTGTACCACTACTAACTGTCACACTAGAAAGTCACTTACCTCTTTCCAAAAGTATTTTGCTGGCAGCAGTGTCTGGTTAAAGAGTTTGACGGTTGCTTGTGCTGGAACTCCAATATAAATTTCACTGAACACCAAGTGACTAGACATCAGACATGCTTGGGGGGTCTGAACTTCAACAAAAACAGGAAGATGACTGGAAACAGACACACAAATGGCCCAGTTTTACTGTTGCGTAGTTAGTGAATTTACACAGACATTCTGGGAAGCATGAGGGTAGTGTTAATTTAGCAATATGTGCAATTGAGCAGCTTATTGATATATTATACAATTCTGAGTGCTGTGGGTGTGGATCATTGTCCGTGGTGTTTCAGGAGACAAAAATATCAAAACTAAAACATGGCTTAGAGGAAAACTTCCATTTTTTCCTCACCTTCCTTCTCCATTTTCGACATCTAGCTCTAATACTGTCTGGAGACGTTGACATAGCAAGGACCTGAACAGAACTGACACACTGCATTTGCCCAAAGGAGGTAATTCTCCATCAGATGGCTGAATCGTGAATGGGGATGCCTAGGTGATAGAGAAACAAATGTGAATGTCACTCCAAACCTTGCTAGGCAGTGTAAAATGCTGAACCCAAGTTCTCAGTTTGGTAAGCTCTTTGCATATCACGCAGATAAAGACCCAAACTGAAGAACTCAGGATATCAATCAGGAGAATGAGAATACAGCACATGACATTGTGGATCGTCCACTATCAGAGGTAAGAAGTAACTTTTAATTAACTAGATAGGGTCCCTCTTTTAGTTCTGCTAGACTGACTCATTCTGTCCAAGAAAGCTGTGCTTACAAAATGTCTTTAGACCAAATTTTGGCCAACAATCATGTCCAACTTCTACTGACTACAGTAGGAATTGCATGAACCACTCTAAGGGCAGAATTTTGCCTTTTATGTTTTAGAGATATGGACCTACAATGATTCTTTATATAAAAATAAAAAGCATCTATCCCAGATTCTAGACATTTATTTTAAAACCCAAAGCATGACAAATCCAGCCACAAACCCCACCATACGCTAGCAATAATCACATATCTGATATAACTCCCTATGCTCCTCTGAGTCAGCCCTCAGCCACCAGCCTCCCTACCCCCAAAATCATGGATTTGTAGCATGCTCTGAAGGTCAACATATTCTGGCTATCACAGACCAAAGTGGGGAGAGTGTTCCAAAGCAAACAGGCCCTCCTGGGAAACACCCTGCCAGCAGGGCCGGCTCTGGCTTTTTTGCTGCCCCAAGCAAAAAACGCCCGGCCGGCCGGAGCAGCAAAGGGGCGGGGGAATAAACCAGCCGGCCGGAGCACCAGAAGTGGTGGTGGAGGGAAACAAACCTGCCCCCGGCCGCAGCGGCGGCGGGGAACAAACCAGCCAGCTGGAGCGGCGAAAGGGGGAGGGGGGGGGGGAGAACAAACCGGCCGGAGCAGCAAAGGGGGGGGGGGGGGACGACAAACCGCTCGGCCAGAGCGGCGAAAGGGAGGGGGGAAAACAAACTGGCCGGCCAGCCGGAGCGTCGAAGGAAAGAAAAAACAAACAAACAAAAAAATACCTGCGGGGCGGCGGGAGCATAGGTGCAGGGGGACTCCTGGCCCTGCAGACCCCGGGCAGCGGAGTGCGCACCCCGGCTAGCTGGGGGGGAGAGAGAGAAGGGGGGCGGCCAGGGCTTCGTTAAGCGGGGTACTTGCCACGCGGCCCCTCCCGCTGCGCCGTCTGCTGGGAGGGCTCCGTGCCGCTCCGGTCGGCAGGCAAGGAAGGACACGGGCTGCCCTGCCTGGCTTGCTGCAGGGCGCTCCCATCCTCCACCCCCTGCAGGGCGGCGGGAGCAGCAAACCAAAAAGAAAAAAGAAAAAACCTGCAAGGGCGGTCAAAGCGGTGAAGCGCAAAAAAAAAAAAAAAAAGGATTAGATGGAACGCCGTCCCTTGGAAAATGCCACCCCAACCACAAGCTTCTCTTTTAAACCACGAAACCTCCATCTTGCTTCTGCTGACTTTAACTGCAACTGTATAGTATGAAGAGAGACATGATCTTTCAAATAAGTAAGTTCCAGGACTTTATAGGTCAAAGACAATCTTAATCATCATCTTAATCCAGAAACTCATGGGCAGCCAACTCAGATTACAAAGGACCAACTTGCTTAACAAATTTCCAGCATCAAGCTCCAAAGAGATTTAATATGTATCCCAGGCAGAGTATGACAATGGCATGAATCACTATGTCCAGCAGATCTTTCCCTTGAAAGAACATGGGACCAAATCTGGTTTTCAATGAGGGTGGCAGAGATACACCTTCCTGTTCATAATAGCTGTGATAAACAGGGAGCTATGAATCTACCAAGATTAACAGTGCCAAAAATATTCTGTGGAGCAGGGCAGATAAATCTGGCACTGGAGACAGGTATACAAGAACATTAGCGTGACCATCATTTTAAACCATGTCTAAGCCAGTTCTTGGCCAATAGATACCATCTAAGATAGCGGTTGTCAAACTTTTGTACTGGTGACTCCTTTCACATAGCAAGTCTCTGAGTGCGACCCTCCCCCCCCCCATACATTAAAAACACTTTTTAATATATTTAACACCATTATAAATGCTGGAGGAAAAGCGGGGTTTGGGGTGGAGGCTGACAGCTCGCGACCCCCCCATGTAATAACCTTATGACCCCCTGAGGGGTCCCGACCCCCAGTTTGAGAACCCCTGATCTAAGAAGACAGATTTCCTAGACAAACAATGGGGGTCAAGAATATGGAAGGAATATATTTGACAGATAACATTCTGGGTGATCATAAACAATATTTTTGCTATTTTGTTGGGCATAAAGTTTTATAGTTGTTTTTGTGACAAATTTGCACTTTTTCAAATGTATTGTTTAATAACCATAATGCCCAATCTTGCAAGGTGCTGATATCCTCCCAGGAGGCTCCTATTAACAGCAATGGACGTTGAGGTCATTCACTACCCCTGAGAACATGCTCAGCATATCACCGAATTAGGCCAGCAGGGAATCTGTGCTAGGCACATTATAAATAGAAACAAAGAAAAATGGCTAAACATTACTGCACTTAATAAAACTTGTGCTGTACTTTCTTGATGTGCAAAAATCAGTTTGTTCATCATCATAAGAAAACTGAAAATTACTTTTCTGATTTCGGGGATGAAATGTAGTGCCCCGAGAACTGAGACACAAATGATAAAGAAGATAGTGTAGCTGGCTCTGGGCAGGGTTGTACAGAACTATATAACCACGCTTATAAAGAACCTCTTGGAATGACTTACATCTTCGTTCCTTTCAGCTAAGCAAGCTTGACTTTCTTGCATTCTCCACCATGCTGGCAATTGACTTAGGTTTCGAATCTCAAAGGTACTTAACACATTTTGTCCCAATTTAATCAAACCTAAATGGAGTGATGGAACATCGATAGAGAGAGCTGGACCCTAGGACACCAAGAAATATATATTAAAATGGATATCAATACCGAAATTGCCTGATTAAAAAGCACAAATTAGCTAAGATTTGTGTTTACGTTAACTTAGAACAGAAAGCAAAGGTTCAGTTTCTAATACAGAAGAGATCATAAAATCACCAAGAAAATATCCTTCTTCTGATTAATACATCTCACTACACTGAGATTTCATTGTGGCCCGGGAGTCCCTCAGTGCTAACTGGCAGAGGGCACCCATTACCATAACTCACCTCCAGCCTGAAACAAACACATTCCCCCCAAACACTGTTGGCATAATCTGTATCTAAAAGGCGTCATGTAAGGTATGCAAACCAATAACATGCTGGTCATTAATATTACTGAATGAAGAATGTACAGGTGGTGTATAAAGAATTATAAATGTGTGCCGGAAATATGTTCTTAAAAGGGGTTTTGCAAACAGTGCATAAGCCTGTCCTGTCCTAGACAAAGGAATGTGTTTAGCCTCTTTTCCTGTGTCTCCAGTGTAAACTGAGCCAGGTAATACCTCAGAAGACAATGAAGATTACATCCACATATAAGATAAACAAAGCCATCAAGCTAAATGCATGGGAGGTGGGGAGACAACTTAATGATTGGTTTCAGAGTAGCAGCCGTGTTAGTCTGTATCCGCAAAAAGAAGAACAGGAGTACCTGTTCTTTCCATTGACTTCAGTGGGTTTTTGATTAGGCCCTTTCTGCAAAGAACATCTACAGCACAGGGAGCAGCTGAGGAAGCCTGGCCATACTGCCTTAACCTGTATCTTCCCTACACTGTGGGCCAGACTTCTAGAAGGCCCAGCCTACCTGTCTGTAGCAGCAATTTGCAACCACAAAATTTGGACCTGCAAAAATGAACTGCAGGCACAAAGTGCACCCAAAACTCAAATGTGCTCTACCTATCTAATTGTGGGCCTAAACTGGATTACTCAGATTTCTCTTCACTGTTTATTTGAGGGGTACAAACTGTAAGCACAAAAAGGAGGCAGGCCCTTTAAAAACTTTATCCCCTGGAAAATCTAGCCTTGTACTTCAACTCTAGGACTATCTCAGCGCACTGCCTACACCCTAGAAAAATTAATAAGTATTCATAAGAGTCTCAACCCTGGGTCCTGTCTCTGTTCCCTCAGAACAAGGTTGAAAAGAGTTTGGCTGCTTGCATAGACAGTGCCATATACATTTGGTTTACACTCAACTTGATGGCATTTATCTGTTTGTGTGTATGAAACACAATAACATCTAATCAATTCCAAAATGCTCAGAAATGTTTTATGCAGCAATGGGCAGAAACCTATTGACTCTGGTGAAAACTGGAAGAAGGAAAAGGGGGACACATGAAGCCCCTGGCATCTGGTTAGCGGAACAGCAGCTTTAGCCACCTCTGTAATTGTCTCAAAGACAGATGGAAGAACTGGTTGATGGCAACCATTAACACCTTCCAGCATACCAATACCTCCCCTTTCAGTTCTGCTTATTGTCCCAATACAGTGTAAAATGCTGAATGACTTATCTTACAGACAGAAAGAAAAGAAATAAGAATGGTGGGAGGGAATGGGGGGCATACACACAGCCCCTAGCATGGGGAGGGGAGAAGAATGCAGGGATCTTGGCATGGGGGGAAGGATACAGAGGTACTGGCATGAGAAGACAGGGGAAGGTACACAAATACACAGTGTGACACTGCACCCATATTCTTCACAGTGATATTATTATATGATTATGGCCCAATGATGATGCATTTTATGCAAGACGGGTTATGTGAGATATCATTGGAAAGGTTAAGATTTGCTGAACAAGATTATCCTATTTGTATGCATGTATCATTTTTGGATACATTGGAAGGGCCAATTCAGAGCAACGGGCCATTAGGAAAAAACAATAGGCCTTAGGAGAAGCTTATCCCCCACCTGGTGAGCCTTCCTGTGAACGTTCCAAACAGGCTGTGAGCGATGGCTGCTACGACTGTACAAGGACACGTGATGAGACCACATGTCTCTAGACTCCATCTTGGGATGTCAGTATTTTTCTACAGACCGGTTTGGGAACCAAGCTTTGGGAACAAAGGGTTCCCACCATATGCAAAAGCTATATAATGCAGTAGTGACATCGTCTGGTATTCTTCGCTCCCCACACAAAACGACGCCTGAAAAGACCTGAGGAATAAAGACTGAACTGGGAGAAGTGCTGGACCCAGGCTAAAGGGATTTTTAGCCTGTCAATGAATCACCTGGGGATTCCAAGCTGTAAGGAAAGTGCAGCTTACCCCTTAAACTGCAGCCTACTTGTATCATTTGTTAGGGTGAGAATCTGCTATTCATATCTAATCCATTTAGTATATTAAATTTAGTTTGTGGTTTTGTTTATTTGCTAGGTAATCTGATTTGATCTGTTTGCTATCACTCCATCACTTAAAATCTAATCTTTTGTAGTTAATAAACTTGTTTTTGCTTTATCTAAACCAGTGAGTTGGAGTGAAGTGTGTGGGAATCATAACTCAGGGGCTGTTGCATAACAAACGCTGTTGCATATTCCTCTCCCCATTGAGGGAGGGGGGCGAATTTTATGAGCTTATGCTGTACAGTTCCCTGTGCAATGTAAGACGGTATAATTTTGGGTTTATACTACAGATAGGGTGCGTGCCTGAGTAGCTGAGAGTAGCCTTCCCATGCAGGGGCTGGTCAGACAGCGTGCTTGTAACTGCAGCTGGGTGTGTCCCTACCTGTTTGTATGCTGGTGAAAGTGCAGGCTGGAGGGCTTCGTAGCTTGTCACAGCAATACAGTGTGAGAGGGAGCCCAGGCTGGTGGGTCAGGAGGCTCAGTGGTACCCAGTTCCAGGGGGCACCCCGGGAAGAACCCGTCACACACAGATCCTATGGCACGGGTAACCCTGAAACAGGGAGCACAAGAGCTCCTGACCTCACGAGGGGAGAATGGAGGACTGGTATAGGGGGAGGGAGGAACGGAGGACACACATACTCTGGAATGTGGCAGAGCAGGGAATGAAGGGGCATACAGAGCCTCTGTAATGGGGAGAGAGAATGGGAGACACTGGAATGGAGGGAACAGGATAGGGTGCAAACAGAATCCCTGGCATGGGGTAGGTGGTGATGGGTTACAGGAAGTCCCTGAAATAGAGGAGGAAGGTAGGGTAGCATAAAGGAACCTTGTGGTGGGGAATGGAGGAATGCAAGGAGCCCCGACGTGTGCAATGAGCTCAGCCTATAGAAGCAGCGAAGTGTGCAGCCCTCTAGTTTATGTACACCTATTACAATAAGAGTGCTAACTAGTGATGAAACGAGATTTCTTCTAGGTATTGGACTGAGACCATCAACTCATTTCTCATAGGCCACTCACCAGCCATTAGATAGTACCAAATGTCAGTCAAAGGTGAATGGCTATATATATACATATATCATTATATCCCATCATTATCAGCTCCCTCAGCCAGCCCGTCCTCCTGAAACGCTGTATTCGTTGTCACCTTAAAAGCAGCTTCCACATGCAGCACAACTGGCTCCACAGAGTGTTCGATTTTACAGTGCAGGTTATGGCTGGCATATCCAGGTTTGCCTCCAGTAAAATTCAATTCAAATTCACAGAATTCACTAGCGTCTAGAAAAGAAAAAATCAGTTTCTTCATAATCATCATCTTTCCCCTCCTCCCCCCTTTAAAACACAAACACACACAGCTAAATCCCCAAAGCCGTTAGAAGTCAATGGGACTTCTGCTTTAGATCAGGCCCTTGTTTCACAAACATATGTTAACAACATCACACTCTACCATTTCTTTCTTAATGTAAAACTCAACAATTTAAATATTTCTACTAATAATTATTTACAAAGCACAGAAACTTTACCTAACACTCCAGTATGAGGTTCAACTTCAACTATATCACGTACACTGATTTTTCCCCATGTATATTTGATGGATGATTTGCTGTTATTCCACATCTAAACAATTGAAAAATTAATGAGCTAAATAATGCACTCTAAGCTTTCACAGGAGTCTGTAAAATGCCAATATGTTGTCAATTGTGCTGCCTTAGAAACAAGGTATTTCAGTGTTTGCACTGTTTCAATTTTATCTTCAACAGTAAACTCATGTCAAAACCTATCTACTATAAGCATGCTAAACTATAAACAGTTTTAGGATCTGACAGGTCTATCTAGTTACTTGTGTGGCCTGTATCACCATAGTATCTGAGCACCTACCCTGAAATAAACCAAGAACAAATAAAAAACATAAAACCCAAGAGTTTAAAGCAACATTGAGGGTTAAAGTTAAACCCAGAAAAGTGAAGATATCCAAAGCTAATGTTAGAATATAGCAATATATGTGCTCCAGTAACATCCATTGTGCCTAGTTACAAGCATTGAACAACAATATAAAGTTAGAATCAAACAAACCTTAAATGCTTTTTTTACATTTACGCCAATAAAGTTTTCTCCGGGGATGATAATGACATATGGTTCCAAAAGGAGCTGAAATGGTTCTGTTGAACCTTTAACTTCTATTTCCAGTGCAATCACATCATCTGTTTTGGATTCTGAATTTCCTAGCATCACCTGCTTTTCTGAGCTGTGTGAGAAAATCATCAGAATTACTGAGCAGATTTTGCATTTATATCTGATCTGATCTAATCTAGTGTGATATAGGGGATTGATTTGCCTTTAACTTACACTGGTGTGAATCAGCTGTAACTTTATTAAAGCCATGAAGTAAAACTGGAATGAGAGGCGAATCAGACCCAGGGTATCTAGTGGTTAGAGTAGGACACTGGGAGTATTAAGCACTCCTAGCGCCCACTGACTTCAGCTGAAGTTGAAGGTGCTCACAACCTCTGAACATCAGGTGTCTAAAACTGAATACTTAAAAATTAAAGCACCTAAAATTACAGGCCACTTGTGGAATTTTGGACCTTAACCTTTTGTGCCTCAGCTAATAATCATGATAACAACATTACCTTCCTTACAGAGATGTTGTGAGAATTAATGTTTGTAGAGCACTTTGAGCTCCACTGATGAAAAGTGCAGTACAAATACAGAGGTTATTGATGCGTGAGCACAGTGTGCACTACAGCTAAACTTTACTACTGCCAATTCCCATAACAGGCCTTTTTTGCAATTGCTCATGATCTTCTCAAACAAACTGTGTTTGAAAGGAAGTTTTCCATGATAGGCCTCAACCCTGGCAATGAATATTTTTTGGCTGATCTTTTTTTGAATTATGCAAATGTGGAAAATATAATTGTTCTTCCCCATATATTCTGATGGGCATCTTTGCAAATAGATAATTCAGAAAAGGGTGAAGCTAGAAAGTTCAAACTTGGCTTGTTGTTTACTAAATCATTAGCAAGAAATAATGTAATATGCAATCCTGAAGTGATTAATCAATAAAGTAAGGAGTCTGAATAAATACAGAGATGGCAATGGCAGTTAAAAGCTCTTGGCTGTAAGTCTGAATTCAGTCCTGGTTGGTGCATGAAAACTGTAAACATCTGGTGCTGTTCATTGGTCTATATGAAATGAGTTTAGTCATCCCAGTTCAATTTCTAGTGGCAGGTATCCATACCACAAAGACCACTATGACAATTGGCAATAATTGGCAAACTTGTTGATAGTCTCGGCAGAAAGGCCACGGAATGAATGGGCCTGGAGACTGAATTACCTCTTGCCCACATAGGTGGTCCCTCTGGGAAGTATTAAAGCACGTGGAAAAACTTGCAATGATGCTGTCTGTGCTATTATCTATTCTGTGGATAAATTATTTAGCATTGGCAATCCAGGACCTTTCACAAGCATTACAATCACTAGAGAAATAAACAACCACCAATAAACTTAACGCTAATAATTTAGTTACATTATTATATGTCTGTTGCATGTCACTATTGCTTTTCAGCTTACCTAGGTGGCTCTGGGATGTCCCTCAGTACAATTTGAATCACACTGTGATAATCTTTCAGCTATATGAAAGAGGACACAACATAAATCAGTTATGCTGAGGTATTCATCACCCCTCCCCCAACATCAAGAACATTTAAAATGGGGAAAAATGGATGCAAAATAATCTATAATTAAAAGGTAAAGGACTACAACTATATTTCATGGTTACAAGAAAAATACTCATTACAGTAGAATCTCAGAGTTACAAACACCTCGGGAATGGAGGTTGTTCGTAATTCTGAAATGTTCGTAACTCTGAACAAAACATTATGGTTGTTCTTTCAAAAGTTTACAACCGAACATTGACTTAATACAGCTTTGAAACTTTACTATGCAGAAGAAAAATGCTGCTTTTAACCATCTTAATGTAAACGAAACAAGCACAGAAACAGTTTCCTTACCTTGTCAAATCTTTTTTTTTAAACTTTCCCTTTATTTTTTAGTAGTTTACATTTAACACAGTACTGTACAGTATTTGCTTTTTTTTGTTTTGTATTTTTGTTTCTGCTGCTGCCTGATTGCATACTTCCGGTTCCAAATGAGGTGTGTGTGGTTGACCGGTCAGTTCGTAACTTTGGTGATCGTAACTCTGAGATTCTACTGTAATTCAGACTTTTTCCTTAACATATCTTATCATTTGCCTTGGTATATTACATACTGTAGACAAATATCTGCAAGATTTCCCTAAATCAAAAATAAAATTACTTTAATGCCTTAACAGCTGAAGTATTTGTCCATCTATCCCACTAATATAAAAATTCAGAGGTCATCAAACCCCAAACTGCTTGAAAAAGAAGCACTGTTGTACCTGTTGGCAGTACTAACCTTGAAGATGGCTCCTCTTTTATGCTAATAGTGTGAAGGAATGACATACAGTTGGACCTTAATACTGTAATGTGTTACAAAGAGCTCACTTATTTATAAATACCAGTAATCTGAATAATGTAATATGTGTCATTTTATGTTTTCACTAATGAAATATTATTAATCCAGTTTTCTATTAACCTGTATTAAGCTCTTTCTTAAACCACAATAAATTCCACTCCTGTTTAGGCCGTTATGCGATCCTAATCACTATAGTATCGGAGTACCCCCAACTCTGAAGCCTGTAATCTGTTTTGATCAAGTCTTTTTAAATACACTAAGCCAATTCTGCTCTGATACCACTGTAAATCCAGAGCATCTCAGATGAAGTTAATGGAGCTGAATCAGTATAAAATTGAGATCAGATTCAGGTTCAATATTTTGCAAACAAAACATATTTTTCTTTAATAACGCCGTAGATTTTTACTATTGTGTGTCACAGCATCACAACAGTTGATTAAACTTAATTCAAAAAGCTCTACTGCAAGGCTTTTATGACTTGCATAAAAATACACAGCTGGAATTTATAGGAAATAAGAAATCTTGACACGTACCTCCTGTGGAGCATAAGTGAGAATAAACTCGTGATCAGTGTGGGGCTGCAGAATTCCCAGGTTAGGATTTAGAGAGAAAGCTGATTCTACATCTAGGTGGTACTTGACCTTTGCAAGGTCCCCAGTTTCTTCAGGCATTAATGGTTGCAGATTAGGCTTCATTATCTGCCAGTAGAAAGGAAGTTCCACATGACTGGAAATAGATTAAGGAAAAGGATATTGTGGACTGTGGTACAATTTTATACTATGATCTTACAGAAAAAATCTATCGAAATATTTGGTACTATAGTCTTTTTCTGTTTCTTAAAGCTCATAAGAAAATCTCTACTAGTCACAAAACTGATAGAGTTGTGTAGGAAGATTGTTACAGTATAAAAATACAAGGAGGCCATGATAAATTATATAAGTATGGAAGAGCTATTAGCACAAGATGTGGATAAACTGGAGAGAGACCGAGGCGAGCAACAAAAATCATAAAAGGTTTAGAAAACTTGATCCATGAGGAAATGTTAAAAAACTGGCCGTGTTGAGTCTTGAGAAAAGAAAACTGAGAAGGGACCTGACAACAGTCTTCAGATATGTTAAGGCCTGTTATAAAGAGGACTGTGATCAATAGTTTTCCATGTCCATTGAAGGTAGGACAAGAAGTAATGAGCTTAATCTGCTGCAAGGGAGATTTACGTTAGATATTAGGAAAAACGTTCTAACTATAAGAATAGTTAAGTGCTAGAATAGGTTAATAAGGGAGGTTGTGGAATCACCATCATTGGAGGCTTTTAAGAACAGGTTAGACAAACACCTACCAGGGGTGGTCTAAGTATACTTAATCCTGCCTCAGCAGAGGAGGATGGATTAAATGACATTTTAAGATCCCTTCCACCCCTACATTTCTATGATTCTAGCCGCCTTAACCTATAATGAAGTGAAGCATTTAGGTGACAGAAGTAGCCTTTGCTGACAAACTTTTCCCTTTCTGAAATGTCATCCAAAGCCCACTGAAATCAATGGAAACACTCCCATTGACTTCAGTGGGTTTGGACTGTACCACTAGTTATTATGTAGGCAGGTTTCTATATTTAGTTGCAAAATGAGGTCAGGCTTAGACTCTCGACATTTAAGTAAATGACTATGCATTGTTAGCCAATCATGCCACTTAATTAGAATGCAGTCAATAAGAATGTTTGCTTAATTGAGTTGCTTCATGGGGAATTTTGTATAATTTAGTACGCTTTAAAATCCACTTCACTGTGACATCTAAAATCTCACACTACACAATAGGTATGTCAGGAAGCTGATATTTTAATTTCTGAGTGTAAATGAGGTGAAACTAAAAGAACAAGTGCAATTTTTATACTGCCTGGTATGACAGAAACTATAAAACTATTCTTGATAGTCACCTGTTTACTACTGCATTGTATGTGAGTTTGTTTCATAAAGTACAGGTAGATAGGTAGGTAGGCTGGCCAGTTTGTGGGGGAGGGATAGCTCAGTGGTTTGCACATTGGCCTGCTAAACCCAGGGTTGTGAGTTTAATCCTTGAAAGGGCCACTTAGGGATCTGGGGCAAAATCAGTACTTGGTCCTGCTAGTGAAGGAAGGGGGCTGGACTCAATGACCTTTCAAGGTCCCTTCCAGTTCTAGGAGATAGG
The DNA here is from genome assembly GCF_027887155.1 of Malaclemys terrapin pileata. NCBI lineage: Eukaryota > Metazoa > Chordata > Testudines > Emydidae > Malaclemys > Malaclemys terrapin. The sequence goes on from NC_071506.1 coordinate 275,065,828, forward strand.
ATATCTCCATTAATTAATTATTATTATAAATGCTTTACAATAAAAATGCAGTGACCATGCCAGTGCAATCAAAATGTACAGAAAATATGATGCTGGATCCTCAACTGGCGGGAATCACAATAGCGATGGAGCTCTGCCAATTTACCCTAGTTGAGAATCTGACCCGTCATTTATAAATCCAAATACAAAATTCTCTGTCACTTTTCATTTTGTCTGTAAAGTTTCCATGTCAGGTTCTGCACTCCAGTAAAGTCAATACAGTCATTAAGGATTTACATTTAATGTAATCAAGGTAAGTATCTGGCCCATTGACGCTTCGGTTATTTGCAAACCCCTAAATTCAGTTATCAGAGATATTCCACTTCTTCTTCTTATTATTATTATTATTATTAGTGTTACTGCAATGCCCAGTGATCCCAAACAGGATCAGGGTCCCATTGTACTAGGCACAATATAAATGCACTTTAAGATGTGGTCCTTATCCCAAACAGAGTTTATAATTTAATCTATTAGGATGTAGGTGTTCCCACTAAGGACATTTTGTCCCCAATTCCCCCATTTATAAATCTTCTGGGGCTGGGGGGATACAGTATAAAGAGCTGACAATGTATCAAAATATGGCAGCAGATCAGCCATTCAGTCAGGAGTGTGATCTGTGGCTGCCTTTAGCACTCTGATATATGTATATTGTGCCCATGGCTGCTATTGCAAACAAGAATAACATTTATCCATATTGCTGATTAATTCCATGAATATTTCCCAACCCGGGGGATTCTTGCTGTCACAATCTAACAGAATAGTGTAACACATATTAGGTCATAAATCAACACTCTACAGTCCGAACGTGCTATTATACTATTACTAGGAGCTACATACGTAGAATTTCTTATAAGGAGTTTCTTCTCTGTTGTGGCATGTGGATTTTGGGGGTCAAAACGTATGAGGTGCTGTGCTGCTATGTCTGTAGGCTCACCACGGGCTGGGTGGCTTTCTCCACCAGTGACAGATAAAAGCTCTAAAGCTATCAGCTGTCCACTTCCTGCAAGAAAATAAATAAGAATCGCTGTTTACCATATGGCAGTTAAGTTTATTCACACTGCTTGCTTATTCATGATCATACCTATAGCAATAGACACTGCTGATAAATCTGGGTTTTCCTCAATTTTCTGCGCTCCAACATGCTAAGACTACAGTACCTTCATGACATCATTTCACTGCCAATCTACACCAATATATACAGATATTTTCCTTATGAATTTAACACATTTTGGGTTGCAAGGCCAGCTCATCAGCTAGTATAAACTGATATGATTTGGTGTAAACTGGCATAGTTCCACTGAAGTCAATTGAGCTATGAGAGTTCAGTTGAGAATCTGACTCCCAATCTTTATCACAGAAAATAACCAATTAAAAAAGAGTTGTATATTAACAACTACAGCAAATAATAAAAACCTTTGCACTGCGGCAAATTGTTCAATAAAGTATTAGGCAGCCTGGAAATTATATATAATTTCTTAAGTACACCTCTACCCCGATATAACGTTGCCTCGGGAGCCAAAAAATCTTACCGCGTTACAGGTGAAACCGCGTTATATTGAACTTGCTTTGATCCGCCACAGCGCGCAGCCCCCCTTCCCCCCCCCCCCAGAGCGCTGCTTTACCACGTTATATCCGAATTCGTGTTATATTGGGTCGCGTTATATTGGGGCAGAGGTGTATTTACAAGCCCTTGATAAGAAAAGCATTTAGGTTAAAAATCAAAAGGTTAAATTAGCTTAGAAAATGTAACATAATTGCCTACATAGCTTAAGACTGGGTATGCACAACACGTTTCAAACCCAAATGCACATCTTTCCCACAAAAACTGGATTGTACAGTTTGTCACCATATATTACTGATATCATAAATATCAAATCTTGAGTCAATGCAAAATGGTATAGGGCCAATGGAATGAATCACACATTATTTTAAGTTTTCTCCCTTGCTAATTCCCCTCATTGGCCACCTGATTCATACTGAGAAAGTAGGGCAATCAGCTAGTTATCTTGGGTGCCTGTACACAAACACCAGAAGCTTTGGAAACAAGCAGGAAGAAGTGGAAGTCCTGGCACAGTCAAGGAACTATGATGTGATTGGAATAACAGAGACTTGGTCGGGTAACTCACATGACCACTATCATGGATGGGTATAAACTATTCAGGAAGGAAAGTCGGGGGAAAAAGGGTGGAGGAGTTGCACTGTATGTAAGAGAGTAGCATGATTGCTCACAGCTCTAGTATGAAACTGGAGAAAAGCCTGTTGAGAGTCTTTGGATTAAGTTTAGAGGCGAGAGCAACAAGGATGATGTCACGGTGGGTGTCTACTATAGACCACCAGACCAGGAAGATGAGGTCGACAAGGCTTTCTTCAGACAACTAACAGAAGTTTCCAGATCACAGGCCCTGGTTCTCATGGGGGACTTCAATCACCCTGACATCTGCTGGGAGAACATAAGAATGGCCATACTGGGTCAGACCAAAGGTCCACCCAGCCCAGTGTCCTGTGTGCCGACAGTGGCCAATGCCAGGTGCCCCAGAGGGAGTGAACCTAACAGGTAATGATCAAGTGATCTCTCTCCTGCCATCCAGCTCCACCCTCTGACAAACAGAGGCTAGGGACACCATTCCTTATCCATCCTGTCTAATAGCCATTAATGAACTTAACCTCCATGAATTTATCAAGTTCTCTTTTAAACCCTGTTATAGTCCTAGCCTTCAGAACCTTCTCAGGCAAGGAGTTCCACAGGTTGACTGTGCACAGTGTTGGGGACAACTTCCTGGTGCAAGTACTGGAGGAACCAACTAGGGGTCGTGCTCCTCTTGACCTGGTGCTCACAAACAGGGAAGAATTGGTAGTGGAAGTAGAAGTGGGCGGCAACCTGGGCAGCAGTGACCATGAGATGGTCTAGTTCAGGATCCTGACAAAAGGAAGAAAGGAGAGCAGTAGAATACAGACCCTGAATTTCAGAAAAGCAGACTTTGACTCCCTCAGGGAACTGATGGGCAGGATCCCCTGGGAGGCTAATATGAGGAGGAAAGGAATCCAGGAGAACTGGCTGTATTTTAAAGAAGCCTTATTGAGGGCACAGGAACAAACCATCCTGATGTGCAGAAAGAATAGCAAATATGGCAGGCGACCAGCTTGGCTTACCAGAGAAATCTTCGGTGAGCTTAAACACGAAAAGGAAGCTTACAAGAAGTGGAAACTTGGACAGATGACTAGGGAGGAGTATACAAATATTGCTCGAGCATGCAGGGGTGAAATCAGAAAGGCCAAAGCACAATTCGAGTTGCAGCTAGCAAGGAATGTGAAGGGTAACAAGAAGGGTTTCTGCAGGTATGTTAGCAACAAGAAGGTGGTCAAGGAAAGTGTTGGACCCTTACTGAATGGGGGAGGCAACTTAGTGACAGATGATGTGGAAAAAGCTGAAGTACTCAATGCTTTTTTTGCCTCGGTCTTCACAGACAAGGTCAGCTCCCAGACTGCTGCACTGGGCTGCACAGTATGGGGAGGAGGTGAGCAGCCCTCAGTGGTGAAAGAACAGGTTAAGGACTATTTAGAAAAGTTGGACATGCACAAATCCATGGGGCTGGATGAAATGCATCTGAGGGTGCTGAGGGAGTTGGTTGATGTGCCCATCTTAAAAAAGGGAAAAAGGAGAATCAGGGGAACTATAGACTGGTCAGCCTCACCTCAGTCCCCAGAAAAAATCATGGAGTCGGTCCTCAAGGAATCCATTTTGAAGCACTTGGAGGAGAGGAAGATGATCAGAAACAGTCAACGTGGATTCAACAAGGGCAAGTCATGCCTGACCAACCTGATTGCCTTCTATGATGAGATAACTGGCTCTGTGGATATGGGGAAAGCGTTGGACGTGATATACCTTGACTTTAGCAAAGCTTTTGATATGGTCTCCCACAGTATTCTTGCCAGCAAGTTAAAGAAGTATGGATTGGATGAAAGGACTATAAGGTGGATAGAAAGCTGGTTAGATCGTCGGGCTCAACGGGTAGTGATCAATGGCTCGATGTCTAGTTGGAAGCCAGTATCAAGGGGAGTGCCCCAGGGGTCGGTCCTTTTCAACATCTTCATTAATGATCTGGATGATGGGATGGATTGTACCCTCAGCAAGTTCACAGATGACACTAAGATGGGGGGAGAGGTAGATACACTGGAGGATAGGTATAGGGTCCACAGTGACCTAGACAAATTGGAGGATTGGGCCAAAAGAAATCTGATGAGGTTCAACAAGAACAAGTGCAGAGTCCTGCACTTAGGAAGGAAGAATCCCATGCACTGCTACAGGCTGGGGACCGACTGGCTAAGCAGCAGTTCTGCAGAAAAAGATCTGGGGATTACAGTGGACAAGAAACTGGATATGGGTCAACAGTGTGCCTTTGTTGCCAAGAAGGCTAACGGCATATTGAGCTGCATTAGTAGGAGCATTGCGCAGATTGAACGAAGTGATTATCCCCCTCTATTCGGCACTGGTGAGGCCACATCTGGAGTACTGCATCCAGTTTTGGGCCCCCCACTACAGAAATGTTGTGGACAAATTGGAGAGAGTCCAGCGGAGGGCAACGAAAATGATTAGGGGGCTGGGAAACATGACTTCTGAGGAGAGGCTGATGGAACTGGGGTTATTTAGTCTGCAGAAGAGAAGAGTGAGGGGGGATTTGGTAGCAGCCTTCAACTTCCTGAAGGGGGGTTCCAAAGAGGATGGAGCTAGGTTCTCAGTGGTGGCAGATGACAGAACAAGGAGCAATGGTCTCAAGTTGCAGTGGGGGAGGTCTAGGTTGGATATTAGGAAACGCTATTTCACTAGGAGGGTGGTGAAGCACTGGAATGGGTTACCTAGGGAGGAGATGGAATCTCCATCCTTAAACGTTTTTAAGGCCCAACTTGACAAAGCCCTGGCTGGGATGATTTAGTTGGTGTTGGTCCTGCTTTGAGCAGGGGATTGGACTAGATGCCTCCTGAGGTCTCTTCCAACCCTAATCTTCTATGATTCTATGATTCATTATAGAACTTTCTCACATAGTTTAAAGGCCAGCGTCACACATCAAGTTAAGAGGTATGTTTCTAATGCAGTTGGGATTCCAAATGTTTCATTTAGTATGATAATGTAACAATAACAACATATATAGACGTTAACATCTTCAAAATGCTTTGCAAATGCTGATTAATCCATTGATTTAAAAATGTTTACATCATCTTGTACTTTCAGCTTTATAAAATATCTCAAAACACGTTAGAAACAAACCTGTAACTGTGATGTCATTGATCTGGCAATTATCACAAACAATAGTGAATGTTTGCTTCAGGTTTTCAGGAGAAGATGGGGAAAACACTACCTAAAAGAGAAGATTACACACAATGAAATAGCAATGCTCATAACTAATTTCACACAATTCTTAGACTTCTATACAGAGATGTTCATTACAGAAAAACTCTAGTGATCAATTAATCAATTATAAAACCTTACATATTTCATAAAAAGTCTCTAATATTCAGAGTCTGCTCTCAGTTACTTTGAGTTAAATCAAGAGTAGGTCTTCTGAATTCACTGGTGTTCCACCAATGTAAATGAGGGCAGAATCAAGTCTTAAATATACTGCAAAAGAGTGTGGATAGCAATGCAGAGATCACTACCAATGTTATTCATCCATCCCAGTGCATCCTTCAACCAATCAGCACTCTGCAGAAGATCTCTGTGTAATCTGGATCTGAGAAAATGTGAAAGGACAGCAAAGAAAACAGTAGTATCAGCAAGATCTATATATTAATTGGAGTCCCTCTTCGAAAAGAGCACAACCATCATCCAAAATGGAGCATAAGCATCTGCAGGCATGCAACAAAGGAATTTATGCTGCAAAAGGAAAGAGGAGGAGACACTGCCCTACCTTCCCAAGGCAATCTGTGAAGGAAAGTGCTTTCTTGGATTTGACTCTCTCCATTACAGTAAGGGATATACTCCTGTGATCTCAAACTGTTGTTGTCTATGGCTTCAGACAGGATCCCTTGATTAGGGTCAGACTGGGCTTGTCCCCTGGATATGTGAGCAGAGCTGGAAGGGCACAGGAGTCTTCTCCCCTTACAAGCACCCATAATTGCAGTCCCTATGCTCTCAAATGCTACTCATTAGCACCTCCTGGAGTACAAGCCTCCCCAAAGGCATAAAAAGGTGATAGGGCCATGGCACCACTCCCCTCACCACTGTCCACATACATGAAGGAAAGGAGTGTACACTACAGCCTCCTCATGGGTGGCTTAGTGAGTGCATTCTTCCTATGCATGGGAGACCTCCAAGAGGCATGGTGTATGTACGGGTGATATATGAAAAATTATAAATATGGGCTGGAAATATGTTCTTAAAATGTGTTTGGCACATAGGACTTAAATCATCCTGCCCTAGACAAAGGAATATTGTCGCACCTGCTTGAATGTGTCTCCAATGTAAACTGAGCAAAGAGAAAGACTACAGAAGTATATTTACATAAAAGATAAACAAAGGCATCAAATTAACGAGTGGGGGAGATAACCATTTAACTATCATGAGGGTGGTGGAGACTATAAAAATTAGTGTGCCATCAACTCCATGGTGGATACAGGAGGGCTTCTTGACTTCGAAAACAAAGATAAACTTTGAGGATATAAGCAGAGAGAGAAAGTCAATTTGGCACACTTCACCTGAGGAGACAAAAAAATCAAGAGCTTGGGCTCTGTTGGACCTTGGCTAAAGACTGGCCAGCCATGCTGAAAGAACAACTGTGGTGAGAAATCTACTTTGAACAGAAGACTCTAGTTTGTTGAGTTAGGTTTTAGTCTTAGAAGAGTATTTTTACTTTTGTTTATTTGTAACCATTTCTATCTCAATTCCTTACTTGGTATCACTTAAAGATCTGTTCTTTGTTAATAAATAATCTTCTTTTATTACACAACCATCAAAGTGCAGTGTTTCAAACTGAAGAGTAAAATCCTCAGCGAAACTTACAAGTTGGTACTGTGTACTGCCTCTTTAAAGGAGCAGTGACTTGATAAGGTTTTGTTAGTGCTACAGTGAAAGGGGCTGCGCATTGCAGAGGAGATGGTTTTAGGTAGACTTGGGACTGGAAGGGCTGTGGGTGTCACCCTGGAAAGAGTAACCGGGCTGCTGGAAGCCAGGAGGAGGCCATTGTTGTGCTGTAAGCAGGCTGCTGGTGTCAGGACTCTGAGCCAAAGCTGCATAGCACAGAAGCAGCCAAGGCTACAGGGCAGGCAGTGACACACCCCTAACTGGTCTGCAGGGCCAACCCTACCCGTACTCAAAGTACGCAGCTGCGTAGGGCACCAAGAAATTTGGGGCACCAAAATTCCTGGTGCCCTGCACAGCTGCGTGCTGCTCCAGCCCCTGCTCCGCCTCTTCCCGCCCCAGCCCTGCCCCCATTCCACCCCCTCCTCAAAAGCCCCTGCTCCTGCTCCACCCCCACTCCTGAGGACTGCAGCAGGGCTGGGCCTGCACTCCCCAGCCACACCACCAGTGAGTGCTGGGTGGCAGTTCTCCCCTGCCCCCCAAGCCAGCTCCGCCCTCCCCGGCAGAGGTCTGGGGTCAGCCTCCCCTCCCAACAGAGGCATGGAGCCCCACACTTCCCCCACCCCCGTGAGGGGGACGGGCGGGGGGGGGATGCATAGGGCCCCAGAATAACTAGGGATGGCCCTGCTGGTCTGGGTTTCTAAAATGGCCTATATTGCTCACATATTTGGTAAAGTACAAAATATTAAACACTAATTACTGACCTCTAATAGCATAGCTTGATCTGGACCTAGCTCAAAAACAGCAGGTCGGATCCCAAATGGACCTTGCTCCACAAAACCAATAGTTGCAACAGCCTTGAAGTGAAAAGAATAAAACAAAATAAATTGATCATGTCGGGTTTTTGTAGCCAGCTATTTAGACAGGTTTTTTGGCCGCCCCAAGCGAAAAAAAAAAAAAAACAACCTGCGGCGCGGCCAGAGCACAGGTGCAGGGGGACCGGCTGGGGGGGGGAGAGAGAAAGAGAAGGGGGTGGCCGGGGCTATAGCAGGGGCGCTGCCACGCAGCCCCTCCCGCTGCGCCGCCTCCTGCTAGAGGGCTCCGCTCTGGTCGGCGGGGAGGGAAGGAAGAGGACTGCCCTGCAGGGCGCTCTGGTTCTCCGTGCCGCCGCCCCCTACAGGGCGGCCGGAGCGCAAAAAAAAAAAAAAAAGCGGCCGTGCCGCCCTAGGATTGGGCAGAATGCCGCCTCGAACAATCTGCCGCCCCAAGCACCAGCTTGCTCGGCTGGTGCCTGGAGCCGGCCCTGTATTTAGAATAGGTGACATCCTGTGACACAAACTTTTTTCTTTCCATATAATTCTTCTTCTTTAATAAATCTCAAAGGTAAATACTATTGCTTAATTGAAAGAAAATCCTCACGGTTTTCTGGGTTACCTTGGGGGAGCAGAGGGCAGGAAGGGTGCTGTTGTCACAATCAAGTGGCAGATACAAGGGGCCTTTTTTGAAGTTTACAGAGGAGCATGTATGACCTCAGGCTAACCCTGTGATTGTCATGGCCCACAAGCTCTTTATACTTTGAGATACCTAAACTGTGTCCAATGGTTCCTCCCAATCACTTACCCTGAAATTAGGAGGTGGCCATACTTTCTTTGGCATTATACAGAACTTTCCATTACTGGACCCTTCATTTCTGCACACCAATTCTGTCATTTTTACTCCTCCCACAAGGCAGGAACCACAATCGATGATGCGAGGCACTGCAACAAACAATGCAGCAAAGGAAAATACACATGTAGTGAAGGCTAACCGCAGGAAAAATAGTTATTTAATCAATTACTCTTTAAACATGGACTTACTGAATATGAATTATTAAGACTCTAAAGATACTAAACACTTTAAATGGTTACTTTAAAGGTGTAGCAGTTTGAGCTGTGACTTGCTATAACTCTCCCATATTAAATGATGCTTCCAGCTCCAAGTACTTCAGGATTGTATCAAACTTTGATAACGATAAAGAAGATTTTGTAAAAGAGCTTTGTGCTGGGGGAAAGTAAATCACTGATGGCTAACAAAAACAGCACATCTTCAGCTGGTATAAATAGGCATAACTCCATGGATCTATGCAGATTTATGCCAGTTGAGATTGAGATTTGAGATGTTACAGGCTGGGCTAGATATTTTCAGAGGAGAGTTTTGCAGTAAACAGCACCCTACATATTTAATGTTTAATAATCGAGGACATAGCAAATTTATAGAATCTGAGCTTGAAAAGTGCCTTCTGATTTTTGGATCTCTGACTCTGCACCCTGAAAATAACTGTTGGCACAATTTGGCAGATACAAATAATTAAGGGAATATTTTATAGCATTTAAATGCCTATTAATCAGATTATGCATGTAAATCAGACAGTTAGACACCTAAGTGGTATGAAATGCACCTGCAACATTGCTCTACAATCCTTTGAGCCATAAAGTTGGAGACAGTCAAGGCCCTTTAAAAATCAAGGACCTAAAGCTTAACAGAAACTAGTGAGTGCTTGTAGCATATAACCTGACTCTACCTACATGTTAATACAGGAGGTGGTCTCCTAGCTTCTATAGGGATTAGGAGAGAGTATGGTGCTTGCGTTTCCACTAGAATATAATCTTCATAATCAGCTAAATATTCAGGAATAAACTGAATGGTGTACTGGCAGGTCATCCCAGGAGCGACAATTCCACCCTCTCCTGGAAATTTTCCTAGGAAAGAAAATGCAGGTGATTTAAAATTTCAAATACAAAAGTTGTTCTGTGATTTCATGACCATATTCTGCCCTCTGAAAGCTGCTCATAGTGAGCTCTTAATATGTGCTCTCTTAGATCATTTGCCATAAATGGTGTGACCAGAAGAGAGCCTGACCCTGCAGTCCTTATACATTCATGGCTCCCTCTGAAGTCAATGGGCAGTAAGGGACTCTTTACATTGATTTCAATGGGCACTGAATCAGGACCTAGATGAGTTTTTGCAGTCTCAGGGCAGATCTACACTACGGCAGGAATTGACGCTCTGAGATGGATCCACTGGCGATCGATTTAGCGGGTCTAGCAAAGACCCGCCAAATCAACGGCAGATTGCTCTTCAGTCGATCCCTGTACTCTACCCCCAACTAGAAGAGTAAAATAAGTCGACAGGAGATTTTTTTTCCATCAACCCCCTGCGGTGTAGACCATGTGGTAACTCGACCTAAGGTACGTAGACTCCAGCTACGTTAGTCACGTAGCTGGAGTTGCGTAGCTTAGGTCGACTTTCCACAGTAGTGTAGACATAGCCCAGGTCTAGATGTGTTATGCATACCATTTCTTTTGTTTTAATCTGCTCTCCCTACATTTCATGTTTAATTAGACCACTAGAGTCTCAGACTTCTGTTGGGAGTTTCATGTAGACTGTCCTAGACAGGTAAGACAACCTCTAACCTCTAAAAAGTGATATGAGACTCTATGGGATTAAGGTTCCGCCCACTGGATTGCATTGTAGATGGGACACACAAAAAATCAATGTATTATATTTAAGTAGACAAATTAGTTCTTGTACAATTTTGCATCTTCAGAGCTAGTATAGCAACTTACCCAGTCCAATGGCAAAGGCTGAAGTAGATGGAGGGATGACTCTTACATGGCGACACACTGAAGTCATGTTCTGCAGCTCTATAGTCATCTTCATTTAAAAAAGAAAATATAATACCAAATAACACTTATGCACCACTGTTCATATTCATAATACTCTGCAAACAGCAGTGAATTAATTCTCACAACATGCCTAGGAGTTAGGTATTTTGTAGATGGGAAAACTGAACATTTCTGTCAACATCTGAAGTAAAGGACATGTCACACAAAAGCAACCTGAGGTTGAAAAGGGTCCCAACTTGGTACTCCTTGGGGGAAGTTCTGCTGATGATTGAAAGAGAAGAAAATGAGGCTCATGAGAGTTTAGTTAGCTATGTGGAAGTCTGCGTAGGGGTGGGGGAGCTATGAAAGTCATGGAGTGACATCAAGTTTCTCAGAGGTAGAATAAATTCTCTGTAGAAGAAAAAGCTCTTACCTCATAAACCTGACCAACTTCATACTCAGAAAACAAAACAGCAGGCGGGATAGCTAGAAATACAGGAACAGATTGAGGATCACTGAAATAAAATAATGGGAGAGACTTTGAGAAACATTCAGTGAGCTCTTACACTGTCAGTTATTTATCTATGCCTAAGAATGTCCTGATTGCATCCACTGGCATGAACAACAAAAATTACAAAAACCTCGTAAGATATTATTTCTGAATGATTATAACCAAGATACACAGGAGAAAATACTGTTCTGGCTAAACTGGTATAAATCCAGAATAACTCCAAAGCAAATCTCTCTGCAGGATCAGGGTCTGAGTCAAGGTATGTACCTTACATCAAATGCCACTTTTCTTCCTGTTATCATTCGATCTACCTTCTTCTGATGAAAAATAAGAGATTTTCCTCCATTAAGAGTATTTGGTGGGAAAAAGCGTGGATTCTTCAGGTAATTGTGTCGGTTCTCAAGTCTGGCAAGGTAAATGCGGTCTTGTTCTCTATCCGCTTTGTACATATTATCTTTCCAGGCTGATTTGTGAGAGGAACTAGATTTCTTTGAAACAAACAGAGAATGTGATGCAAAATTCAGTGTCAAATACAGCAGCTTTGGGGGAGTGGAGGGGTTATATAAAATACCTATGCCTGATTACTTAGGCTTTATGTATCAATAAAGAATTTCACCCTCAGCAAACTACTGTATTTTTCTCTTCTCCAACATGGAAAGCAGCTACTTACACTAAAATAGCAAAGTGCTAGGACTTGCCTCTTTCTACAGGGATAGCAATAAGTCCTAAACTGTTTGACAGGCTAAAAAGAGTGCGTCTCTGAAATATACCTTACTTGATGGTTTCTTAGTCTGATGTCTAGGCTCAGGAGTTGAAGACAGCGTTAAGGTGGATAAAGATACATCTGGCAGACTATCTAATGTTTTCCTCAAGTGTGGGATTTCTGTATGTTTCTGATCCCTTGGACTTGCAGAAATGTGTTGTTTAAAACTAAACGTTTCCTTGATATAGTCAGGCTCTTTATTTCCTGCAGTTCAAAGAAAAGTATTGACATTTTCTGAGCAATAGGGAGAAAAGTATTCATTTTAGAAGCTTACTGTAAGCAGAGAAACATTATTAATAGGGCTGTCAATTAATTGACGTTAACTCACGCAATTAACTCGAAAAAATTAATCGCGATTAATCGCAGTTTTAATCAAACTGTTACATTTCAATCGGTATTCTATCGTTTTTTAAATATTTTGGGTGTTTTTCTACATTTTCATATACATTCTATTCTGTGTTGTAATTGAAATCAAAGTGTAAATTATTTTTACTACAAATATTTTCATTGTAAAAATGATAAACAAAAGAAATAGTATTTTTCAATTCACCTCATACAAGGACTGTAGTGCAACCTCTTTATAGTGAAAGTGCAACTTACAAATGTAGATTGTTTTTTGTTACATAACTGCACTCAAAAACAAAACAATGTAAAACTTTAGAGACTGCAAGTCCAGTCAGTCCTACTTCTTGTTCAGCCAATCTTTAAGACAAACAAGTTTGTTTACATTTATGGGACATAATGCTGCCTGCTTCTTATTTACATCACCAGAAAGTGAGAACAGGCATTTGCATAGCATTTTTGTAGCCGGCATTGCAAGATATTTACGCACCAGATATGCTAAACATTCATATGCCCCTTCATGCTTCGGCCACCATTCCAGAGGACATGCTTCCATGCTGATGACACTTGTTAAAAAAATAATGCGTTAATTAAATTTGTGACTGAACTTTTTGGGGGAGAATTGTATGTCCCCTGCTCTGTTTTACCCACATTCTGCCATATATTTCATGTTATAGCAGTCTCGGATGATGACCCAGCACATGTTGTTTGTTTTAAGAACACTTTCACTGCAGATTTGACAAAACACAAAGAAGGTACCAATGTGAGATTAGCCACAGCACTCGACCCAAGGTTTAAGAAACTGAAGTGCCTTTCAAAATCTGAGAGGGATAAGGTGTGCAGCATGCTTTCAGAAGTCTTAAAAGAGCAACACTCTGATGCGGAAACTACAGAACCCGAACCACCAAAAAAGAAAATCAACTTTCTGTTGGTGGCATCTGACTTACTTAATGAAAATGAGCATGCGTGGGTCCGCACTGCTTTGGATTGTTATCGAGCAGAACCCGTCATCAGCATGGATGCATATCCCCTCGAATGGTGGTTGAAGCATGAAGGGACATATGAATCTTTAGTGCAACTGGCACGTAAATATCTTGTTACCCCTGCTACAACAGTGCCACAAGAACGCCTGTTCTCACTCTCAGGTGACAATGTAAACAAGAAGCGGGCAGCATTATATCTCCTGCAAATGTAAACAAACTTGTTTGTCAGAAGCGATTGGCTGAACAAGAAGTAGGACTGAGTGGACTTGCAGGCTCTAAAATTTTACATTATTTTATTTTTGAATGCAGTTTTTTTGTACATAATTCTACATTTGTAAGTTCAACTTTCATGATAATGAGATTGGACTACAGTACTTGTATTAGGTGAATTGAATACTATTTCTTTTTTTTTATATTTCAAATACTTGTAATCAAAAATAAATATAAAGTGAGCACTGTACACTTGGTTTCTGTGTTGTAATTGAAATCAATATATTTGAAAATGTAGAAAACATCCAGAAATATTTAAATAAATGGTATTCAATTATTGTTTAACAGTGCGATTAATCGCGCTACTAATCGTGATTAATTTTTTAATTGCTTGACAGCCCTAATTATTAATAATACAAGACTGGTCTTGGAGTTAGCAAAACAACTAAATATTTAACTGCTCTAGTGTTTCACCCATATTTACAGTTTATTTTGTTCAAGTAGGTTAATCTGTTTCAATCATAAATCATACTGATAACATTTAGGACAAACTTACAATGATCAAAATATAACAAATAAATAAATAAATAAATAACCTCACCTATCTTGTCTCTCTAATACCCTGGGACCAATACAGTTACAACAACACTGCATTTAACTTCTTTAACATCTTTTATTTGAGGATCTCAAAGTGCTTTAAAAACAGTTAATTAAGCCTTATAACTCCCCTCTGAGGTAGATAAGTTACTATCTCTACTTTACAAATGGCTAAACAGAGTTGATAAAAAAATGGAATTCTCATACTGATGAAATTCCAAGATCTGAAATTTCATATCATCCCTAATTTGGACAAAAAGTCGAAACCACGCATTTTTTTGCAAAATGAAATGTATTGAAATGTTTTGTTTATATATGTCAAAATGATAAAATCAAAGTGGAACATTTCAACTTATTGAAAAAAAGTTTTGATAAAGTAAAAACTAAATATTTTGACATTATCAAAAAAGTTGTGATACTTTCCCATAAAAATTTCAGACAAAATTAATATGTTCCCATAACACATTTCAATGTAATCAAATCAGCATTTTAGATGGAAAAACATTGTTAGAAAATTTTTGATCAGCTCTAAAACAAAGGCACAGAGATTAATCAGAACACATTTTTAAAATAAAAAGTGTTTTCATGTAAATAATTTATTTATTTCTCTGCTCTGTTTATCACATAAATTCTGCTGCATTAGCTAGTGCAGAAGAACCACAGGGTGAAACTGACCACCACAGATTCACTGTCTAAAGTGAGAGAGCTGAAAAAACTAAACAAACAGCACTGGTTATGAAAAGTAAATTTGATATTTAAAACAAATTGCAGTTTTAATAATGTATTAGTTACACAGAAAGGAGAATTTTTGTAATATATTACAAATGTAATATTTTGACTGTGTCCTTTAAGCTAATTCTTAGTACTTTAAATGTTAGGGCTTGTCTATATAAACACTTAGTTCACAACAAGCTGGGTGCAAATCTACCTCACACTAGCCTGCAGCACACAAAACGTCTACGTGGACCTGGTTGCCATAGACTAAACGTTCCATCGTCCTCTTTAAGCTATTCCCATTTCAAAGCAGGGTACATTAAAGTGCACTAGAGAACTATTAGTGCACAGCAATATGTTCTACATGGACACTTAGTGCACAGCAGGTTGCAGCACAGTAGATATACATCCCAGCTTGCCACGAACTAAGTGTTCATATGGTAAAGCCCTTCGTGTTTCTGCTCATTAGGCAGAAGTACAGAACATTATGCACAGGCTATCCACGTCTAATTCTTCATGTCCTAGAGAGCATTATCAGAAATCCATATTAGTCTCTGCTTTAAAAGTTACCTTTAGGTGCTTTGGTAATGGGTATTCTATCAGTGATGTAATCTTCAGGGCAGATTAAATTATGTTTTTTGAGAAGGTCATTATCCACACACCATCTGAAGGAGGACTTCACTACAATATTAAAAAAAACAAAAACAAACAAAAGATTGGTGTTTTAAGATACACTAACAATGGTCAGTCCACATTTCTGTTGTCTCTCCTTCACATCACTACAATGAAGTATTCTGGAGAGAAATGTGGTCTGTAAACTGAGCACAGAACTTGAATCAAACAACCCCAGAGCTCTACATTCAGTTCTGATTTGTGGCTCTGGGTGAATCTCTGTGTCAGTTTCCCTGCCTGTAATAACACTTATCAACAGGGCAATTGTGAAGACATTTGTATTAATGATTTTTGTACATCTGTTTATATATGCTTGCAATAAAGTTAAGGTATAGAACCATTAATGGCAGGTTTCAGGCATTGAAAATGACCTGCCCAATTAGTTTCTTATTATGTAAGGTTAATTTTTTTCTTTTTGATTCTCTCCTCGCAGTTTCTCAAAGCTGCTCTTTTACTATAAGTGGTATTAAACCCTGGCATTCATAAAGGCCATGATCAAAAGTTCACTGAAGTCAATGGGAGTCTTTCCATTAACATAAATGAGCATTGAATTTGGCTCCAGATCCCATAAATGTGTACTGGGATAGGTAACATTCCCAGAAACCTCACCTGGTGGCAATCCAATGTTGTGGAAGTCCTCCCCAACATCTACCTTCAACATGTTCAGAGCCCTTTCTTCTGCTGCTGTTGCTCGAGCTCTTGCCTGAATGATGTGCTTTTCTACCATGTCAACTTCTGTCAGTCGATGGTTATATTCAGTATGAATCTGGCATGTAGATTGGTGAATGTAAATAAATAAATATATTTTTAGCTATCACAAATTATTAATAATGTCAGTACAGGTAATAGAAAAATTAATGTTTTCTATTTCTTTCTGAAGGCTTGCTAGAATGTTTTTGCTTTACAAGAATAAACTCTCAGAATAGAATGCATTATTTTCTAACAATTAACTTGTGGTGGGGCTTGAAACATTTACCAGATGCCTACCAGTCAGATCACTAAACTTTATAACCAGAGGCAGATACGATGAAAGGAATTACCAATGAATTCCAGGGGCAATACCCTACTGAGAAGTCTGACCTTCAGCCCCCGCTACTGGAAAGAAGAAAGGTGCTATGCTTGGACCCGGCTTGTGTTCCAGCTACTATATCAGGTATATGATTAAATTTAAAGTGTTCTCTCTCCCCTAGTTACTAGAAAGCTTTTTAATTCACTGATTCAGAGCAGGGATTTGAACCAAGTCTCCCACATCCCAGATGAGTGTCCTAAACAGCAGGCTATTGACTTCTTGTCTCTCTCTCTGTCCCTCTTCCCTGATGCCACAATTCCATTCTGGATCTGAGAAAAATTCAGTTTCAACAAAATTGCATTTATCATCAATTTTTTTTCTACTGGTTTTCAATATCAGCTGTGAAAATGACCAAAGTCTTGTTGATTTCATTCCACAGCTACTCCAACAAGAGAAGTTCTAAGATTACCTGTCTGCAGACTCAGAAAGACTGCACATCTGTTCAGATGTAGGACTAAAAACAACTTTTAAAAACCCTTCAAAACCTGAAAGCTTAAAATCTGCTATTGAAACTGAGTTGATGGCTCAGTTTCACCCACCTCTAACTTGTAAGTTTTCTGTTCTCCAATAGCAAGCTGGAAAGTGGATTTTGTAAAGCTCTGATTTGCACTGAATATGCAGCACATATTGTACCAGTTCTTCAGATGGATAGAGCACCATCCACTTTAAAAGAAAATCAAAATAATTTTCTTATAGCATGGTTTATCTTAATGCTAACTTCTTCTTTTGGGAAGCATCTTATTTTAAAAGACAATATGTCAATGTTTGAGGAGAGATCATTCAATCATACTACTCAGATATTGTCAAGAAAAAGCAGACTGCATCGGTACCTTCTGAAGAAACTCAATTAAGGAGAAAAATATAGAATCTGAAGTTCATGCTTGTCTGTCTTGCAGTCTGTGCATAGGCGATGCGTTGGGGGATATGCAGGGTCAAGTGCCACTCCAGATTTCTGCGTGGGCTGCCACCGTGGGGAAGGAGAGGGGCTCTATCCTTCTCCCGCTGCCCTGTCCCCTGGCACGCTCAGCCTCTGACCCTGGTAGCTGGGCCTGGGCAGGGAGCAGAAGGGGCGGAACCAGCCACTTCTCATGCCAGCCGCTCAGGGTCTCTGCTCTGTGCGGCACAGTAGATGCCTGAGAGAGCCTGGCTGGGGGGAGGGGGTGGCAGGCTGCCCCCCAGCCGGGCCCAGCTGCTGGGGACAGGGGCAGAGTGAGCCAGAATCCCCTCTCCCCCCAGGCACATTTCTGGCTCACTCAGCCCCTCTCCCCTGCAGCTGGGTCCAGGTGGAGGGCAGCCCACTGCCACCACCATGTCCCCAGACAGGCTTTCTCAGGCAGCTGCTGCACTGCACAGAGTCAGCGACCCTCAGTAGCCAGCTTCAGCTGCGTGAGAAATGGCTCTGTCCCGCTCCCCGCCTGGGGCCGGCTGCCAGGGACAGCGGCCAAATGTGCCCGGGAGGGGGAGTAGGCACTTCAGAAGACGGACAGAGCCCCCCGTGCAGGTAACGTTGGTGAGGCGGGGAGAGTGCAGAGGCCGCTGGCTGGGCACAGAGCTGGCGGGGGTGGGGGGGGTAGGGGAAGCACTGAGCAGGGGAGACACATGGTGCACTCATGTGTCTTTCCATTTAGATTTGTGCCCCCTCAATATGGGGAGGCACAAGTCATATACGAGTCTGTGAATAGTACAAAGAAATAGATGGTGCCTACAAAATTAAGATCTGTTGCCAAAATCAGAATATCTGTTCGTTTTAAGAGTGATCTTGTCTCCTATCCTTGTTCATCACCTACTGAAGCAATATGATTAAAAAAATACTTTGCACTTCTATAGCTTTTTTCATCATTTTTGTCTCAAAAGCGCTTTGCAAACATTAATGAATTATGTATCACAACCCACCAGTGAGGTAGGAAATGGTTATATAAGGATCACTTCACTCCATTCAGCAGCTCCTTAAGAGCACACAGCAATACTGCACAACAATTTATTGAAGGCCAGTAAGAAGACTATCGCATCCACTTGAAACTGCAGGGAGAAAATAGGGTAAAAGCAGGTTGTGCTTTAGGAACTTTAAAGATAATTGTTTTTTACTTCACATCTGAAAAAACTCCCAGAACAACAGTTAGGAGCATCAGGTGGCTAATACATATTGAGATGAGAGCTCTGTGAGCAAATTTGGTCTCAAGAAGGATGTTTGCCACTAACATTCAAATTGCTCATGAAAATGTCTTTGCGATTCTAGGAAACCATTGTGAAAAAAAATTCCTGGGAGGTCTGAATTAACATTGACAAACATTTTGCTAAATCTCAGAACAGCTCTGAAAATTGCCTCTAATCTGTTTTTTGTTTATTTGCTTTACCTTTTGCAGCTCCTCCACAAACTTCTCATGATAGAGATTGTCTCCTCCACGGGACTTGATCAGATTTGTTCCAGTGTCCATCCCGATAACATCTGCAGTATACGTGCTCTTAAAGACGCTAGTCAACAAATGGGAAATGTCCTGAAGGGGAAAAAATTAGGGTGAGAAATTGTTAATCTTTAGAAACAGAGACAGGATTGAGGATGAGGGACATGAATATTAAACCATACATGCAACAGTGATTAAATCAATTTGGTCCCACAGCAGTAGCTTCAGATTACCAGTGCTTTGGTAAGAAAGGGGACTATGTACATAATGTTCTGGATATAGAAGCTC
Organism: Malaclemys terrapin pileata; assembly: GCF_027887155.1. Classification (NCBI taxonomy): domain Eukaryota; kingdom Metazoa; phylum Chordata; order Testudines; family Emydidae; genus Malaclemys; species Malaclemys terrapin. The sequence continues at coordinate 275,085,074 of NC_071506.1, forward strand.
TGTGTATCTATTTGTGCCAAAAAAAGATATAGGCTGCAAAAGCTAATTCCATTCAGATACTCCAGAGCAGGGGTCGGCAACCTTTCAGAAGTGCTGTGCCGAGTCTTCATTTATTCACTCTGATTTAAGGTTTCACGTGCCAGTCATACATTTTAACGTTTTTAGAAGGTCTCTTTCTATAAGTCTATAATATAGAACTAAACTCTTGTATGTAAAGTAAATAAGGTTTTTAAAATGTTTAAGAAGCTTCATTTAAAATTAAATTAAAATGCAGAGCCCCTCAGCCCAGTGGCCAGGACCGGGCAGTGTGAGTGCCACTGAGAATCAGCTCATGTGCCGCCTTCGGCATGTGTGCCATAGGTTGCCTACCCCTGCTCCAGAGAATGGCTAGGTGGGTGGCTAGGTGTGGACTGTCTAGGGCTGGAAGGCTCTGTCTGGGAAGGACTATCTGGAGAGGGAATTAGGGTCTGCCATAGAGGGGATTTAGGAGGTAGAGGGAGTGTCAGATGGTGGTGGAAAGGGGGGTCCTGTCTGCAGTGGATACTACAGGGGCACAGAAGTGGGGTTCACAGGAAGGTCCAAGAGGGGCATGTCTGAGAGGGAGTGTGTGTACAGGGGTGTCTTTCTGGATAGGATGGGGGGGTCTCTCCAAGTGGGGTAAAGAGGCTCCCTGCGGGAGCTCTGAATGGGGTGGGGTGTCCAGGCACAATAAATAGGCTGCTGGGGTGTGTGTGTGTGTGTGTGTGTCTCTCTCTCTCTCTTTGTGATTCATAGATTCCTAGCCCAGAAGGGACCATTGTGATCATCTTGTTTGACTTCCTGTATATCACAGGCCATAGAAATCCGCACCCCCCCCCCCGCCCCAAAATCCCAAGAGCAGATATTTTAGAAAAACATCCCATCTTGATTTTGTAATGGTCAGTGATGGAGACTCCACCATGACCCTTGGTAAATTGTTCCAATGTTTTATTACTCTGTTAAAAATCTACACCATGTTTCTAGTCTGAATTTGTCTAGCTTCAACTTCAAGCCACTGGATCACAGGTGGAGGGGTGTCTCTGAGGGTGGAGGTGGCACAGGGGTGTGGTTGGGGGAGGTGTCTCTGTGGAGGGGGCCTGCAGAAGGGGGGTCTCTAAGGCCACAGTGGCATCTGGGAAGTGTTGGTCTCTTGGTGGGGGGAGTCTTGAGGGAAGAAGGCCCTGTGGGGGGTAAGTATTGGAGGGCGAGGGAGGGGGGTTTCTGGGTGCGGAGGGCCCTGCGAGGGTGGGGGAATCAGTTTTTGAGGGTGGGGGAGGGACCTGGGGGAGGAGGTTGGTCTTTGAGGGCAGGTTAGTGGGTTGATCTCTGAAGGCAGGGGAGGGCTCTGTTGGGGGGGGGGGGTCAGTCTCTCAAGGAGGGGGGCCCTACTGGGGGAGTTGGTCTCTAAGGGGAGACGGCCTTGCTGGGCAGAGGGGGTAGGTCTCGGAGGGCCCTCCTGGGGAGGGGTCTGTCTCAGATGGTCGGTCTCTGAGGGGGGGAGGGCCATGCCGGGCGGGGGGGGGGGTGTCGGTCTCTGAGGGGGAGGGCCCTGCTGGCGGGGGGGAGGGGGAGTCGGTCTGGGGGGGGGGAAGGGTCCTGCTGGGGGAGTCTGAGGGGGGGAGGGCCCTGCTGGGAGGGTCGGTCTCTGAGGGGGGGCCATGCCGGGGGGGGGAATCGGTCTCTGAGGGGGGGAGGGCCCTGCTGGGGGGGTCGGTCTCTGAGGGGGGTCGGGCCATGCCGGGGGGGAATCGGTCTCTGAGGGGGGGGAGGGCCCTGCTGGGGGGGTCGGTCTCTGAGGGGGGGAGGGCCCTGCTGGGGGGGTCGGTCTCTGAGGGGGGGAGGGCCCTGCTGGGGGGGTCGGTCTCTGAGGGGGGTCGGGCCATGCCGGGGGGGAATCGGTCTCTGAGGGGGGGAGGGCCCTGCTGGGGGGGTCGGTCTCTGAGGGGGGGCCATGCCGGGGGGGGGGAATCGGTCTCTGAGGGGGGGAGGGCCCTGCTGGGGGGGTCGGTCTCTGAGGGGGGTCGGGCCATGCCGGGGGGGAATCGGTCTCTGAGGGGGGGAGGGCCCTGCTGGGGGGGTCGGTCTCTGAGGGGGGTCGGGCCATGCCGGGGGGGAATCGGTCTCTGAGGGGGGGAGGGCCCTGCTGGGGGGGTCGGTCTCTGAGGGGGGTCGGGCCATGCCGGGGGGGGGGGAATCGGTCTCTGAGGGGGGGAGGGCCCTGCTGGGGGGGTCGGTCTCTGAGGGGGGGCCATGCCGGGGGGGGGGGAATCGGTCTCTGAGGGGGGGAGGGCCCTGCTGGGGGGGTCGGTCTCTGAGGGGGGTCGGGCCATGCCGGGGGGGAATCGGTCTCTGAGGGGGGGAGGGCCCTGCTGGGGGGGTCGGTCTCTGAGGGGGGTCGGGCCATGCCGGGGGGGAATCGGTCTCTGAGGGGGGGAGGGCCCTGCTGGGGGGGTCGGTCTCTGAGGGGGGGGGAATCGGTCTCTGAGGGGGGTCGGGCCATGCCGGGGGGGAATCGGTCTCTGAGGGGGGTCGGGCCATGCCGGGGGGGAATCGGTCTCTGAGGGGGGGCCATGCCGGGGGGGGGAATCGGTCTCTGAGGGGGGTCGGGCCATGCCGGGGGGGGGAATCGGTCTCTGAGGGGGGTCGGGCCATGCCGGGGGGGGGAGTCGGTCTCTGAGGGGGGTCGGGCCATGCCGGGGGGGGGAGTCGGTCTCTGAGGGGGGTCGGGCCATGCCGGGGGGGGGAGTCGGTCTCTGAGGGGGGTCGGGCCATGCCGGGGGGGGGAGTCGGTCTCTGAGGGGGGTCGGGCCATGCCGGGGGGGGGAGTCGGTCTCTGAGGGGGGTCGGGCCATGCCGGGGGGGGGGGTCGGTCTCTGAGGGGGGTCGGGCCATGCCGGGGGGGGGAATCGGTCTCTGAGGGGGGTCGGGCCATGCCGGGGGGGAATCGGTCTCTGAGGGGGGGCCATGCCGGGGGGGAATCGGTCTCTGAGGGGGGTCGGGCCATGCCGGGGGGGGGTCGGTCTCTGAGGGGGGTCGGGCCATGCCGGGGGGGAATCGGTCTCTGAGGGGGGTCGGGCCATGCCGGGGGGGAATCGGTCTCTGAGGGGGGTCGGGCCATGCCGGGGGGGGGAGTCGGTCTCTGAGGGGGGTCGGGCCATGCCGGGGGGGGGGTCGGTCTCTGAGGGGGGGGAGGGCCCTCCTGGGGGGGGTGTCAGGCCCTGCCAGGGTCTCAGGGGCCGTTACCTGAGTCCGCTCGGAGGCGGGTCTGTGTCTGTACATGGAGGGCTCAGGGCTGCTGGGGGCTCCGCCCGCCGCCATCCCCGCCTGTGCCCAACGCGGGGCCCGGAGGCCAGGGCAGCCCCGGCCCCGCCGCTCGCACCGGGGAGGCTCGGCCCGAGCCCGTTGCTAAGGCAGCGCCCGGCTCAGTTTACCAGCTCCCTGCCCTGGCGACGGCTCCTCCTCCCGCTCCGGGGCTGGAGAGCGCCTGGCCCGCCACCGATCCCCTTACCTGGGGGGAGGAGAGACCCCCCCCGGGTGCAGAGCTGCCCTCGCTGGGGGTGGGCAGGTAACAGGGATCCAGTGTTTCTGTTTCTGTTCCTATCTAATTGTATAAGCTTGGAACATGTTTATAGTGGTTGTACTGGCAGTCTTATTTTGGTGGTAAAATATGACAGCACTCATTGCCATAACTACATTCCCAGTATTTTTTATTTTGCCACACCCTCTTTTTTCTGCTTCTTACTTAGACTGAGAGAGCTGTACTGTAATTCATATCACTTTTCTACAACCACCAAGGTAGTTAACCAGCATGAAGGCCTCTTTAAACGTGGGGCAGAAAAATACATGATGGTGTCAAATACTGGCTAAGGTGTATGCATGTTTCTGCCCCTTGGTAACTAGTTTGCAGAAAATTGCCCACCTACAGAAGCTACTCCTAGCTAGTGGGCATTGGTTCATTCAGGGTGAGCAAAAAGTCCTGTGTTCTTTCCTCTCTACTGCTGTGCAATGTAAGGTAGCCAGATAGCAAGTGTGAAAAATCGGGACAGGGGGTGGGGAGTAATTGGCACCTACATAAGAAAAAGCCCCAAATATCGGGACTGTCCCTATAAAATTGGGACATCTGGTCACCCTAGTGCAATGTAGCTAACAATAGTTGTGTTTATATGTATTCAGTGCATGGATTAATTACAATAGGATAAATGGGACAATCCTTCCTACATCATGCCATTAAACTCTGCATTTCCCTTGTATAATATGTTATCAAATGAGATTCTTAGAAAATCTAGAGATCACATCGTTTACTAGGAAATGAAAATTCCATATTTTCTTACCGCGTGGAGGGGAAGTTCTGGGTTTCTAAAATATCCTGCTTAGGAGACTAAGGCCAATCAGAGAAATTGCTGTCATCTGGCACCGGTTTCAGTTTTCATCTAGTATTGCCAGGTGCAAATGTTTTCCATAAAAAAGGATTATGACTATTGTTTCTGATGGCACCGTGTGAACTTACATATGTTCTTGTCTTTAAAACTGGCCCTGAGTGTCAGCATGCAGATGTGTCAATTCTTCAAGACTCCAAGTTTTTTAGTCATCTGCTGTTACAGTTGACTGTAACATCTATGCACTTACCTGGAAAGTCAATAAAATCCAATATTCTTTTAACAATTCTTTCCTGTGGACCAAAAATAAGCTCAGACAGAGTAGTGGCAATTGGGAAGATGTTTTTGTTTAAAATAATGTGTGGTTCAACACTAAAGAGTGACTATCAAAGTAGCTTTGTGGAGTTTCATATTTTTTGTCTCGCAATTACTTATAAATCAGGTCTGTTCAGTTTTTATAGGTAAAAATGTTTTTTTCTAACTGCTGCCTTGAAAACACACCCTGGATCTGAAAGTCAAGCTGGGGTCTTTCTGTTCACTAATAAAATAAGGAACCTGCAGTCAGAATTTAAGGACTGATTCAAAGCTGACTGAAGTAAATTGAAAGTCTCCCACTGACTTCAGAGATTTTAGATTAGGCCTACTCCCTCCCCCTTATTAACATATGTAAACTGAATATATATAAGTTTAAATGAGCCAGATGTTTCTCATTAACATTAATCTAATAAATTCACATTCCCACACAAGTACAGTATTACAAATTTTATTAATAACATACATACTTCACCTTCTAATTCCACCTTATTTAGCCTTCAAAGAAACAAGAGAGTTCTCAGAACTCTAGCCTGTGACAAGACGAATACCAGTTTAGAAAACACTGTCTAAAGTACACATTGTCCAAATATAAATAATTACTCTTACTCCCAGTGTATGAATCTTCCAGAAATGTTTCCCTTCTTCTTGCATTTTCCCTCTGTATATTATGTAAGTCATAACCAGCTGCTATCTATTTTCCTTCATATAGGAGTCATTTGCCCTGTTCCACTTCTGGTTATTCCACCTTTAAAAGACCCATTTGTGTCTGATCCAGGGTGACCAGACAGCAAATGTCAAAAATCGGGACAGGGGGTGGGGGGGTAATAGGAGCCTATATAAGAAAAAGACCCAAAAATCGGGACTGTCCCTATAAAATCGGGACATCTGGTCACCCTAGTCTGATCAGCCTTATATCATTGTCTGTATATTTATTTTGTTCAAACTCCAGAAATGGTAACCACACATTATAAAATGTACTTGATCCTAATAGGTGTTATTTTTTTTCTTTTCAATAATTTCCCACGTCTTGTTTCTCTATGCCATATAGATCATTGTTGCAACCACTGTTATATATTTGCAACAAATCTTGTACAAAGGTTGTTAAGTGAGGTGTCTATGAAAAGGTTATGAGTTGCTGGTTATGATTATGCTATCTGTATGTCTGTATCATTTTTGTATTTGAAGTTATGAATATTGACTCTATCCCTGGATTTCAAATGTTTGCTCCTGGGGTAACGCCCACAAAGTAGTTAGCCAGCACATCTTGGAGGGACTATGCAAATTGAGTGGGCATCAAAAGAACATTTAACGGACAATGGACCATGGGAGACTCCTATAGGCACTGAATGGAATTTCCTGCAATGACTAGGTGAAATGCATGGACATTTGAATTGCCCATGTGACTCCAAACTCCATCTTGTTGCATCCGAAGAAGTGAAGTTTTTACCCACGAAAGCTTATGCCCAAATAAATCTGTTAGTCTTTAAGGTGCCACCAGACTCCTTGTTGATCTTGTTACTGTAATTTTCCACAGTAAGAATGATGGGTTTCCCTCCACATGGCAGAGGATATAAAAGGCCCTGGAAACCCCTCCATTTTTCCTCTATCTTCCTCCATCCTCTTTCTGGCTCAAACCTCAGGACGATGAACTTATATTAATGGGAGCATTCTAATCAATGGACTGAGGACCTTCCAATTATTTGGAAGCAGCCAGAGTCTTGACTTAAGCCAGCAGTTTATTCCATCATTGCTACAAGCCTGAACCAAGAACTTTGCAATCACTGTATGTATTTGATTCCTTTAACCAATTTTAACTCATACCTTTTTTTCTTTTTATAAATAAACCTTTAGATTTTAGATACTAAAGGATTGGCATCAGTGTGATTTTTGGGTAAAATCTGAGTTATATATTGACCTGGGTGTGTGGCTGGCCCTTTGCAATCAGAAGAACCTATTATTTGATGAGACTGGTTGTAAAGAACCTCTCATCTCTGAATCCAGTGGTTTTGGTGGTGATATAAGAACTGGAATGCCTGAGAAAACTGCCTTTATATCTTGTTAGCCAGGGTGGTGAAACAGAAGTTTACTGTTGTTGCTGTTCCTATGGGGAATTAGCCACCAGTCTTGGGGTGTATAGGCCCTATTTCTCAGCAGTTCATCCTGAATTTGGCAGCCTCAGTTGTGACCCACTGAGGCACAGTTACATCCTAATAGAAGATGATAATTTTTTTTTCTTTTGTAATAATTTTCCACATCTTCTTTCTACGTGCCATTAATGCTGGGTCCTTTTTCCAAAAATGAGCTATCACATATCTGGCTGCTTGTTATGTCTTATCAAAGGGTCCTTCCTTGAGTCAGTGATCTCCTTCAGGCTGCAACTTAATAGAATCACCGTGGCTTCACCGTGGATAGCGGGATCAGGCCCTGAATTAAAAGTTCACTTGATGCACAAGTTAGAACAGAGCCCAGGTTGCTCTCCTATGACCATGTTAGCTATGCAGGGCTGACAGTAGAAAGAGTCACAAAAATGTAATTTATTCAATAAAGTGCTCAGATATGATTCTGAATATATACAAATGAACAGACGTACACAGTCACATTGTAGAGTAGAACCACACTTTCAATTTATTATATAAATGGCTTGTTTTAATTCGGTTTATCTTGCTCCTTCACATTAACTGAGCTATAACAGAATGTTATACCTCATCCCTGGTTATACCTCATACCAGGTTACTGTAAATAGAGCTTCCAGTACATGTTTTAGAACAATGATTGGCTAATTATGATACCATATCCATATCGCTATGGATCCAGCAAATGCCCAAATAATAATGGAATAATAATAGTTTTCAGTGTCTTTCACCAAAAGATTTCAAAACAATGTACAGAGATATTAATGCATTTAGTTTCATAACACCCATGTGAGCTATGTTAATCTGATTAGATTTCTTTTTACAGATAGGTTAAGTGACTTGCCCAAGGTCATGCTGCCAGTTAATGGTAGAGAAGCATGATGTTGCCATTTGCTTCAGAAGAACTGCAACATTCTCTCTTACTACAAATTCACAGATTTTGTTCTTTTGCCATAACAAGATGGTGGAAATAAGATTTTGCCCTTAAACCAAGTTTGTGCACTCCCATAATAATGTTTCCCAGATGCACTCCCATCCTGTGTTCCTCTGTCACTCTGCTGCCCTGTAATGAGGGACTCTGTTCTCCATATGCCCACAGTAAAACCTTCACAAACAAACACTGTATTAAGGCAGCTGTTATGGTCAGAGACACAACCATGTAAAAATACCTCCTGTTTACTTAACCATTCTGTTCTTCTCTATGTGTGCCTTCAAAGGGTATCTATTTCCTTTACTGGCAAAACCATGTGTTTCCTCCTGTTAGCATTGCACAGCCAATACAGCTGTGAAAGAGTCATCTGGATTCTGCTCTCCCTCATGCATTATCAGCAGAATTATCACCTTTATTACCGATGAGGATATCTGGCAAGAGCAGAAATAACACAATTTTCAAATCCCAAGCTGAGATTGCACATCTGACAGTTGAAAAAAAATACTATTTTGTCTTATGCACTGAGCAGTCTTCATGCCGATTGGTTAAAATCCCAAACAGATCAGCTTTTGAAAATTACTTCTCAGTTTTTCACCCCTCCTTTGTCTTATCTCTGTAATAATCAACCCCTCTCAGGAGCTCTGACTCATGCCCAAGGCATCTGCCAATTTCTCCCCAAGGAGGCTGGGAACTTGCCTAATTTTCTTGGCGTTATTTGGAAATCACCTGTGATTGGTAGTTTCATCTGGATATTCTTCTTCATTTCCTGTCCTAAGCTACAACCCTGGCATCATTCTTGACATTAAACCTTCCTCCACTTCCCACCTCTCTCCTAGGTCTGCAGATTTGCCCATCACCATAATACTGCCCTGGTTCACATCAATTCTGTGCCCCTTTCCCCTTAAGTTGTCCTCCCTCAAAATGAAATAGAAATAGAAAATAGAAATTAATGGAGATATCCTATCTCCTAGAACTGGAAGGGACCTTGAAAGGTCATTGAGTCCAGCCCCCTGCCTTCACTAGCAGGACCAAGTACTGATTTTGCCCCAGATCCCCAAGTGGCCCCCTCAAGGATTGAACTCACAACCCTGGGTTTAGCAGGCCAATGCTCAAACCACTGAGCTATCCCTCCCCCCAAATGGCTGCCACCTCCCATTGTTCCCAGACAAGAGTGAAGCCAAGTGGCCCTCGTCTGCCCCTCCAATGCCAGGAGGCCAAGAGGAATGCTTGGTCCCATTGAAAGTTATGGAAAATAGATGCCCTTCTCAAGATGGCCACATGAGGGCAATGTATGGCACCTCAGTCCCATTGAAAACAATGGGAGAGATCAGCCATTTTGGAGGAGGGCAGTTCTGAATGGGACTCTCTTGAGTAGGTTCTTTGTCAGTCCCTGCAGAAAGAGAAACTTTCATTTCCGACAAATGGGGCAGTGGAAGAAATGAGCATTAATCCCTGAGAGAAATGTAGCCCTGGCAGAGGATTTCAGAGAGTGTTAACAATAGGGGAAGTGATTTTTAAGGCCAGAAGGGACCATCACCAGTATTGCCAGCCTCATGAGATCACAATGCTATTGATGACTCATGTGACACCAGCTTTTATTTCAGACCTCACAAGACGTTCTTTGGTGAGCTGGAATGCACATACCAGACTTGGGAAATTCTTGTAACCCATGTGCACCTCCTCTGTGCTCCATGCCAGTTGGTGCTAAGAGGTGCTTGGGTCTCAGCATCATTGCCAGTCTGGGCTCCTGCCTCAGCTGAAATCCCATCATAGTTGTCTATGGGGATTCACAAACCAATAAAATTACTGGTCTTTACTCCATTGAGCTTCTTAAATTAGACTAAAGGGGGAGAGAGAGAGAGAGCGCATCCAGAGGACAAGGGATGTGAGAGCTAAAGGTGATGTGATGGGCACAGGCAGAGGTAACATGTAACTGTGACTAATAGGGGGGCACATGATCCCCAGAACCTTTCAAGATTTTTTGGGACACCTCTGGCACGGATGCCCGGCGGTGAGGAGGCAGCACTCCCACTGGTAGCAGCACTCTCAGTGTGTCCATGCACGAGGGGATGTAGGAAGCAGCAGGCCAGCTGGTTGAGTTCCTTCCCTGCTACGTGGGCTGCTTCACCTTCCCGGCTGCTGGAGTCCTATGCGTTGCCTCTGCCTCCACCCCCCAACTCAACGGATGCAAAGCAAGCAGCAGCGCTGGGACTCCACCAGCAGAGAAGGAGAAGCAGCCCAATGTGGCGGGAAGGAGATCAGACAGCAGACAGCCACTGTTGCTAGGGGAAGCGCTGCCTCCTCACTGCTGGGTGTCCCTGCCAGAGGCATCCTGAAAAATCCTGGGTGGCATGTGACCCTGCACGCTCCCACCCCACCCGCTGCTTCTGGGCACAGGTGCAACTGAGAACATAATTCTGACTCTGCATCTGACTTAGAACCATCTTTAGCCCCTCCTGCTTAGCTTCCTGCTACAGATTTAAAGAGAGTAAACATATCATTACACCAGGAATATATAGTAGGGCTGTCAAGTGATTAAAAAAATTAATCGCACGATTAATTGCACTGTTAATAATAGAATACCATTTATTTAAATATTTTTGGATGTTTTCTATATTTTCAGAACACGGCTGCCACCAGAGGGTCCCTGGGCCTGGACCCAGAGTAGTGGGCAGGCCAGGGTCCCCTCCTCCACCTTACATTGCACCTGGCCGTGGAGGAGCGTGGCCTGATACAGAATGTGGCTTGCCCTTGAAGCAAGGGGCTAGACATTGGGGCTGTAGTTGGCCACTACGGCAGGTGCAGACTGAGGACTGTGGATACCCCTGGAAGGGGAGAGAACCGAGTGGGGTACAGCCGGAGGACTGTGTCCAGAAGAGGACGCCGCAAGCCAGGGAGCAACACAGGTCCCAGACACACAGCAGAGCAGAGCAGACAACGGGTGAGACACCACCTGCAGAGGGTGCTCCACAGCTGGACAGAGCTAATTCCCAGAGCAACCAGCAGGAGGTGCTGTGGTGGTGAGTCTGTAACTCATTACAAGCCCCTTATTAAATATTTGTTTCTCATGTAGGTACTTATACATGGTCATGAAGACACCTCTTACCCTTCTCTGTTTTGAATTGAATAGATGGAGCTCCTTGGGTCTAATCTGGTTATCATTCTTGTGGCTCTTCTCTGAATCCTTTCCAATTTATCAACGTCCTTCTTGAACTGTGGGCACCAGAACTGGACACAGGATTCCAGCAATGGTCACACCAGTGCCAAATACAGAAGTAAAATAACTTCTTTACTTCTACTCAAGATTCCCCTGTTTGTGTATCCAAGCACTGCATTAGCCATTGTGGCCAGTGTTGCATTGGGAGCTCATGTTCAGTTTATTATCCACCACAACCTCGAAATCTTTTTCAGAGTCACTGCTTCCTAGGATGGAGTTCCCCCATCAAGTAAATATGGCCTACATTCTTTATGCCTAGATGTATACATTTACTTTTAGCCATATTAAAACACATATTGTTTCCTTGTGCCCACTTGCCAAGTAATCCAGATCACTCTGCATCAGTGACCTGTTCTCTTTATTATTTACCACTCCCCCAATTTTTAAGTCATTTACAAACTTTATCAGTGGTGATTTTGTTTTCTTCCAGGTCATTGATAAAAAAGGTTAAATAGCATAGGGCCAAGAACTGATGATGATTTCCCACTTACAATTATATTTGAGACCTATCAGTTAACCAGGTTTAAGCATTTAATATGTGCCATATTCTAGTTTTGGAATTAAAATGTCTTTTGTTGCCAAGTCAAATGCCTTACAGAATTTTAAGTATAATACATCACCACTATTACCTTTATCAGCCAAACTTGTAATCTCATAAAAAAAAATCAAGTTCATTTGAGAGGATCTGTTTTCCATAAACCCATACTGATTGGCATTAATTATATTACCCTCTTTCAATTCTTTATTAATTTAGTCCCGTATCAGCTGTTCCATTATCTTGCCTGGGATTGATGTCAGACTGACGGGCCTATAATTACCCAGTTCATGTTATTTACCATTTTTAAATATTGGCACAATATTTTCTTTCTTCCAGTCTCTGGAACTTCCCTAGTGTTTCAAGGCTTATTGAAAATCAACATTAATAGTCCAGAGAGCTCCTCAGCCAGCTCTTTTAAAAATCTTGGATGCAAGTGATCTGGACCTGCTGGTTTAAAAATGTCTAACTGTAGTAGCTAATGTTTAACATCCTCCTGAGATACTAGTGGAATGGCAAGTATTATTATAGGACTATCATCTTTTTTCTCCAAATAAAGTACAGAAATATTTATTTAACACTTTGCCTTTTTTTGCATTATTATTGGTAATCTAGTAATGGACCAGTACCATTGTTAGTATTCTTTTTGCCCTTAACTCTGCTGGCCATAGATTTCCCCTTGTGTCCCTTTGCTTCCCTTATCAATTTACAGTTCCTAGCTTCTGATTTATATTTATTACTATCAACATCCACTTTCCTCCATTTGTTTATTTATTTACTTATTTATAGCTGATTTCACTTTTCTTCTAAACCAGGTCAGTTTTTTAACCAGTATGGCCTTCTTCCTTGATTGTGGGACTATGCCTTTTAGGGCATATTGTAAGGTGTTCTTAAATTCCTAATTTTCATTCACATTTTTCTGATTAAATTCTTTCTCCCAACTGATTTGGCTCATCATTGTTTTCAGCTTTGTGAAATTGATCCTTGTAAAGCACCAAGTATATAAATCACTGGTCTGGACTTTATTCTCTTTGCACTTGTACCTAAGTTCCCATGAATTTTTAGTTCTGTGATCAGTTGCTCTTTATCTGCCAAGATGAGGTCGAATATAGAATTTTCCCTTGTTAGAGGCAACACTTTTTGAGTTAGGAAATTGTCATCTGTGAGATTTAGAAATTCCAAGATGTTTTAGTACTGGCAGAATGAAACCTCCAGCATATGTTACTCAAATTGAATTCCCCCATGATCGTGCACCTTTTCTTCCCTACACATGATAGGTGTGTAAGTAGTGTGATTTGGTGGTCTGTAGCAGATACCAGCGAGTATACCATCTTATGCTTTATCTGTTAGGACATTAATCCACAAGCATTCAAGATTATTTTCTTCCAAGATATCAGTGACTTGGAAACATGAAATGCCATTTTTGATATAAAATGCCACTCCTTCTTCCCTTTTGTCCACTCAGTCCTTCCTAAATAGGTTATAACCATTGATTTTAACATATCAATCGTGGGAATTATCTCACCAGGTTTCAGTAATCTCAACTAAATCAATGCTTATAAATGAGCAATTCCAAGTCTTTTTGTTTGTTACTCAGGCTCCTGGCATTGGTGTACAGATAATTAAATAATTTCTTCTCTTCACGTCCTTTGGGTCCTTGATTAGTTTTATTCTTAACATCTTGATTTTGTGCTGTGTAGACTAGATTAGATAAAGCAGTCAAGAACAGATCTACTGTACAGACAAAGTACAGAAAAGTTTGAGGAATTGTCCAAAGTCTCAAAAAATTAATGGCACAGCCAGAAATACAATGCAGGAATCATAGAATATTAGGGTTGGAAGAGACCTCAGGAGGCATCTAGTCCAATCCCCTGCTCAAAGCAGGACCAAAACCCACTAAATCATCCCAGCTAGGGGTTTGTCAAGCTGGGCCTTAAAAACCTTTAAAGATGGAGATTCCACCACCTCCCTAGGTAACCCATTTCAGTGCTTCACCACCCTCCTAGTGAAATAGTGTTTCCTAATATCCAACCTAGACCTCCCTACTGCAACTTGAGACCACTGCTTCTTGTTCTGTCATCTGCCACAACTGAGAACAGCCTAACTCCATCCTCTTTGGAACCCCCCTTCAGGTAGCTGAAGGCTGCTATCAAATCTCCTCTCACTCTTCTCTTCTGTAGACTAAATAACCCCAGTTCCCTCAGCCTCTCCTCAGAAGTCATGTGCCCGAGCCCCCTAATAATTTCCGTTGCCCTCCGCAGGACTGTCTCCAATTTGTCCACATCTCTTCTGTAGTGCGGAGACCAATACTGGACACAATACTCCAAGTGTGTCCTCACCAGTGCTGAATAGAGGGGAATAATCACTTCCCTTGATCTGCTGGCAATGCTCCTACTAATACAGCCCAATATGCCGTTGGCCTTCTTGGCAACAAGGACACACTGCTGACTCATATCCAGCTTCTCGTCCACTGTAATCCCCAGGTCCTTTTCTGCAGAACTGCTGCTTAGCAGTCGGTCCCCAGCCTGTAGCAGTGCATGGGATTTTTCCTTCCTAAGTGCAGGACTCTGAACTTGTCCTTGTTGAACCTCATCAGATTTCTTTTGGCCCTATTCTCCAATTTGTTTGGTCACTCTGGACCCTATCCCTACCCTCCAACGTATCTACCTCTCCCGTCAGTTTAGGGTAATCTGCGAACAGGGCCAGCTCCAGGCACCAGCTTGTCAAGAGCGAAGGACCTTCCGCCGAATTGCTGCCGCAGATTGTGATCGCGGCTTTTTTGTTTTGTTATTTTGGTTTTTTTTGTTTGGCTGCTTGGGGCGGCCAAAACCCTGGAGCTGAGGGTGCAATTAATCCCATCATCCAGATCATTAATAAAGATGTTGAACAAAACCGGCCCCTGGACCGACCCCTGGGGCACTCCGCTTGATACCAGCTGCCAATTAGACATTGAGCCATTGATCACTACCCATTGAGCCCGACAATCTAGCTAGCTTTCTATCCACCTTATAGTCCATTCATCCAATCCATACTTTTTTAAACTTGTTGGCAAGAATACTGTGGGAGACCGTATCAAAACCTTTGCTAAAGTCAAGATATATCACATCCATCACTTTCCCCATATCCACAGTGCCAGTTATTTCATCATAGAAGGCAATCAGGTTGGTCAGGCATGACTTGCCCTTGGTGAATCCATGTTGACTTTCCTGATCACCTTCCTCTCCTCCAAGTGCTTCAAAATGGATTCCTTGAGGACCTGCTCCACGATTTTGCTGGGGACTGAAGTGACCTCCCCCGATCGCCATGAATTTTCAAAGATAATGGTCAATGATCTGCAATCACATCAGCCAACTCCTTCAGCACCCTTGGATGCATTAGATCTGGACCCATGGACTTGTGCATGTCCAACTTTTCTAAATAGTCCTTAACCTGTTCTTTCACCACTGAGGGCTGCTCACCTCCTCCCCATACTGTGTTGCCCAGTGCAGCAGTCTGGGAGCTGACCTTGTCTGCGAAGACCAAGGCAAAAAAAAGCATTGAGTACTTCACTTTTTTCCACATCTGTCACTAGATTGCCTCCCCCATTCAGTAAGGGTCCCAAACTTTCCCTGACCACCTTCTTGTTGCTAACATACCTGCAGAAACCCTTCTTGTTACCCTTCACATCCCTTGCTAGCTGCAACTCCAATTGTGCCTTGGCCTTCCTAGTACACCCCTGCATGCTCTAGCAATATTTTTATACTCCTCCCTAGTCATCTGTCCAAATTTCCACTTCTTGTAAGCTTCCTTTTTGAGTTTAAGCTCAACGAAGATTTCATTGTTAAGCCAAGCAGGTAGCCTGCCATATTTGTTATTCTTTCTGCACATTGGGATGGTTAGTTCCTGAACCCTCAATAAGGCTTCTTTAAAATACAGTCAGCTCTCCTGGACTTCTTTCCCCTCAAATTAGCCTCCCAGGGGATCCTGCCCATCAGTTCCTTAAGGGAGTCTAAGTCTGCTTTTCTGAAGTCCAAGGTCCGGATTTTGCTACTCTCCTTTCTTCCTTTTGTCAGGATCCTGAACTCAACCACCTCATGGTCACTGCTGCCTAAGTTGCCACTCACTTCTACTTCCCCTACCAATTCTTCCCTGTTTGTAAGCAGCAGGTCAAGAGGATCACAGCCCCTAGTTGGTTCCTCCAGCACTTATACCAGGAAGTTGTCCTCAACACTCCCCAAAAACTTTCTGGATTTTCTGTGCACTGCTGTATTGCTCTTCCAGCAGATGTCAGGGTGTTTGAAGTCCCCCATTAGAGCCAGGGTCTGTGATCTGGAAACTTGAGTTAGTTGTCCAAAGAAAGCCTTGTCTACCTCATCCTTCTGATCCAGTGGTCTATAGCACACACCCATCACAACATCAATTCTGACTCCCTCTTCTAACCAATAGACCACTCACTTAACTGGCATTGTAGTTGCTTTATGTTAATAGCAGCCTCATGGTTTCTTGTTTTAATTTCTGAGTATTGTTTCCATAGACACTATTTCCCCCAATTTGCTTATATCCATTCCCCCTCCATTAACATCAGTGGGAAGTGTGCATGTGTATCTGCAGGCTTTTATTACTTGAGAATCCTGCAAATAGGAGAGAGAAGGAAATGAATCATTTTAACAATAAGCTTTGACTGTATTGAGGCTGCAGATCTCATGAGGATGTGCCAAAAGATACAAACTCATTATAAAACTAATGAAACTACTTAAATGGGCAACCTTCCAGGTTTCTTCCTCATCCTTTAACCATCATGATAAGTTTCACTTCCACAAATCCATAGAAGCAACAGCATATATTGCTCTACTTGATCTTTCCATGATTACAGAAAATATAAGTGCATAATTATGGAGTTGTTGCTTGTTCCTCCATTGTTAAGTTTCATTTTGCTCTTAAAGCAAGGATTCATCTTCTCTGTTGTGTATGAAAAATACAGCATATGCTCCCCCAAATTTACCGCACTTACTCTGAGTATAGAACAGTGCGGCCAAGGCAGTAGTGTGCCAATGCACTTGATTATGCCAGCAATGAATTTGGCTCTATACCTGCAATACCAGTTTTCTCCTTCTATTGGCAAAATTTGCTCTCCATTACAGAGAGACATAAATGTGGAATAACTGTGCTGGAGTCAATGGATTAACTTCAGATTTATGGCTGTATTGAGCACTGGAAACGCCCATTGACTTGCAAGCCTGCTTCTTTCTTAGGACCTGTAGCAAAGCGAAGACTCACCGGTGCAGTGCCTCCTGCTGGTCATCTCGGGAATTAGCTCTCCAGCATACAGAACGCCTCCTACTGGCCAGTGTCTCACCTGCCACTGGCCCCATGTCCCTCCCAGACCCCAGTGCCCTTTTCCTCAGGGTTCTGCCCACCACAGAACCCCCACACACTGGGTCTCCTCTCCCCGGGTAATCCCAACCCTCTACACCCACCTTGCCTCAGTGGCTACTGCCAGTCATCATATAGCCCCTGCTCACTGGGGCAGACCACAGTCTGTAAACCACTCATCATTGGCAAGGGGTTAGGACCTGCTGCCTTTGCCTAGTCCTGGGCTACACCCCTGCAGCCCCAGTACCAGTTTAGGCCTTGACCAAGGCCTCAGCCTCGGGAGTTGCCAGGCTGGAGCTTCTCAGCTCCTCTGCCTTTTCCCCAGCACTGCTCTGTCCAGTACCCTGCCCCCAGGCAGCTCAGCTCAGTCAGCCAGCCAGCCAGCCGGCCGGCCGGCCGGCCAGCCCTTCCTTCACTTCCTTCTCATCTCCTTGCCTTCTGGCCTGGTAGCTCTTTTATAGGGCCCAGCCTGGCCCTGATTGGCTGCCTCCCAGCCTCTCCTTATTGGCTCTCAGCCCCAGCCCTCTCCAAGGGCTGGCTTTTAACCCTTCCAAGGCCAGAGCGGGGTGACCACCCTGCTACAGGACCCTATACTGTAACTGACTCTAGGTAGGTAGAGACCTGTGCTCTGACAAGTGCCATTGATGTCAGCTGGGCTTCATCTATGTGAAGATGTCCGGCAGTTTAGATCCAGTGGCAGGATTTGTCCTTAGAGTCTAAGGTCTTATAGGCAGCGAATGCCTCTTATTTGTTCTCTGATGTGCTATGTCTCTCTAAGGAGATATAATCATAATGTGAAAAATAAGGCCAAGGTTTTCATATTTGTGTGCCTGAAGCTCCCCGCCCCCTTTATCATGCCGCTTAGAGCGGCAGGACTAGCAGCTGCGGCACCACGCTGCCCGGCAGGAGCCAGCCACACTGCCCAGAGCGCTGGTGGCGCGGCAAGCTGAGGCTGCGGGGGAGAGGCCAGGGGCTAGCCTCCCCGTCCGGGAGCTCATGGGCCAGGCAGGATGGTCCCGTGGGCTGGATGTGGCCCGCAGGCCGTAGTTTGCCCACTTCTGCCCTAGCCCCTGGCCTAAAGATTGGGGGTTGTCGAGCACCAGCCCTGCCACATAGGAGAGTGGAAGGTGAGTCCCTGAGGTCAGGCAGACCTCAGGGTAAAAGGAGTGGGCTCGAGGACTCAGATCCTTTCGCTAACCAATTTCACTCAGGTAGTGCATAAGCCAGGAAATTGCCGCACAATAGCGAGACCATTTCCCCACTTACACAGAGAAAAGAAAGCAGTCACCACAAACTTTGGAAGAGGCAATAGGGAACTTTTTCTTTGGTGGTGAGGGTGTGTGGGCAAGAATGAGGGGCGGGTGGAGGCAGCCAGGAGGCACCTTCTCCTTAGGAAATACCTGGTAATCCTGAAATGTTACATTCCTTTGAGATGATAAAGAACTTCTTCCTATAAATGTCATTCAACAAACACATTCCTCAGGCCTTCATCAGAAGATCAGCACATCAATCTCTGCTTAATTTGAGTTTCATTGTAGTTTAGAGTTTGCCTCTAAATAAAAGCACAACAACCCTTCTTCCCTTTAAATTCCATAAGCATCTGGCTTCCCATGGGTGGATTGGCCCTGATTTAACCTGTGTCTACATGGAATGTGCCAGGGGTTGGGGTTAGCTGTCCTTTACCCTACACATTCCCTATTTTATTGAGGAATTTATCATTACAGTGAGTATGGAAACCTAGGTAGGTGGTGGGGGCCTTTTTACACAGATCCTGCCCTCATCTCCACAGAGATTACTCTGATCTCCTTTCCACCCCACATGTCAGGCTAATCAAGGTTTAGAACATTACCCTTAGTAAAATTTGTAGCACTGTCCTCACAGTCTTTGGGATTGTAGTAGAAGTGACTTGGGCAGCCAACTGTAAATCTACAGTATATGTTATCCAGGCACTGCAAATACCCTGATCTTCCCTCCTAATCACATTGGGGAAAAGAGTCAATTTCTACATTGAGAACTGGGAAGTTAAGGTTCAAACGGGATGTTTTTAAACCTCTGTTTTTGCAAATTCCTTTCTGAGCATCTTAAATTGGCAGATGAAATTGAGCAAGAAAAGCAGTCTGTTAGAGCTCACAGTAACCTCTTTGGCTGATTACACAATGGCTGAGATAAATCTGAGATCCATTCATGCTCTGAAATAGCAATGCTTAAACACAGTAAATCAGATTCTGATCTAAGTTACACTGGTTAAAATCTGGAATTACTCCACTGATTTCTGTGGAGTGAGTCTGGATTGACATTATTGTAAATGAGATCAGAATCTGGCCCACTCACTATGGTGTACGAGCTATGTAACCAAAAGGAGATGGTGTCTTTCTGTTTCCTATGTATATCTCACCTTCCAACATAGAGAATTCCCATCCTGTTGCCATTTTGTGCTTCACTCCAGATGGAGATTATTACTGAGCGAGTCACTATTTTCTCTTTCTGTCTCTGTCGTGGAGTCTTTAGCCCTAACTCTGGGCTGTGGATGAACTGAGCCATGGAATATGTGGGGGCAAGAATAGCTGTGTGGCACCTTTATGCCTCCTTGATTCTGGAGGCAGCTGGGGGAATGGGGCTGTCCCCAGAAAAAGCCAGAAGCTCTGGATGTAGAAATAGCCTGTTTGTGAGAATCAAGGAGAGCACTGTGCTTGAAGACCAGTGTTTGTTAAGGAATTTATTATCAATGTTGAAGACCAATGCCTCTCTCCATCTCCAGAAATGTTCCCTGGGGAGCACAGCCCCTTAGCACTCAGCATCAAGTGAATACATTCCAGGGTTTGTGCAGGAACTGTTTTTGCACAGGATTCAGAACCAGGTCTGGGTGATGGAGCTGAGATGTTAAGGCCATGAACATCAGAAAAATCAAGGTGATGGTTTCCACAGAAGCTGTAACTCCTGCCCAATCTGACAGTGGGCCAGAATTTGGCTGGCAGCTGCACAACGAAACCCTTCCCCCTCCGGGGACCCTGTGCCCAATGTGGGGCTGAGGAGTGCAGGCTTTGCTCCACCCTTAGCAACCTTGTGGCTCCTACCTCTGTCAAAGGGATGGGAAGAGGTGGTGTGAGGGTGGAGCCATGACCACTTCCCTTGTCTCATCTTTGGTCAGCAGAGCTAGCCAGGCAGAGAGCGGTGAGCATGTGGCACCATTTCTAAAGTTGGTGTAGCTATTATGCTGGTGTGTGTTGTCTGGGAAACACTCGGCTGTATATGCCTTACTGCATGTACTGTAACGAGAGACTGCTGAGCTGGAATTGATATGCAAACTAGATACAATCAACTTAGGCTTGAATAAGGACTGGGAATGGCTGAGCCATTACAAACATTGAATCTATCTCCCCTTGTAAGTACTCTCACACTTCTTATCAACCTGTCTGTACTGGGCTAGCTTGATTATCACTTCAAAAGTTTTTTTTCCTCTTACTTAATTGGCCTCTCAGAGTTGGTAAGACAACTCCCACCTGTTTATGCTCTCTGTATGTGTGTATATATATCTCCTCAATATATGTTCCATTCTATGCATCCGAAGAAGTGGGCTGTAGCCCACGGAAGCTTATGCTCTAATAAATGTGTTAGTCTCTAAGGTGCCACAAGGACTCCTGTTCTTTCTGCGGATACAGACTAACACGGCTGCTACTCTGAAACTTGTCAGTATACAGTGTGTGTTCAGTGTGTCAATGAGATCAGTTAGACCATGGGATAGTCTCTCAAGAGTGGGAATGGAAAGTCTATTGCCTGAATCATTTAAAACCGGTTTGGAGTACGGGAAGGAACTATCCTGCTGCACTGGCAGAGGATGGATACGTAGCCTATTACTACTATGTGTCTTCTGTAACTGGGATGGGTTCTATTAATGCTCACTTTAATATAAGACAAATAAGGGTAGAAGGGTAATTCAGTATATGGACATTATTTACTAGAGAATGATTGCATAATTCATGATGAATGACTGAGTGAATCATTGTATGATAATCCCTAAGAAAAGCAGTGATGTACTTAATCCATCTCTCCTCCTCTTGTCATGTGTTTTACTGTCCAATTTATTCTGTAGAGAGCTGGAAAACACAACAGCGATGTGATGCACAGAGAACAGGCATAAATGTGTGGGTGATGACTAGGGCCCTACCAAATTCACGGTCCATTTTGATCAATTTCATGGTCATAGGATTTTTAAAATTGTAAATTTCATGATTTCAGCTATTTAAATCTGAAATTTCACAGTGTTGTAATGGTAGGGGTCCTGACCCAAAAAGGACTTGTGGGGGGAGTCACAAGATTTTTTGGGGGGGGGTTTGCAGTATTGCTAGTCTTACTTCTGCGCTGCTGTTGGCAGCGGTGCTGCCTTCAGAGGTGGGCAGCTGGAGCGCGGCGGCTGCTGGCCGGGAGGTATGGTATTACCACCTTACTTCTCCGCTGGTGCCTACAATGCTTGGGTCTCAGTCAGCAGCCACCACTGTCTGTCCGCCCAGCTCTGAAGGCAGCAGCACAGAAGTAAGGGTGGCATGGTATGGTATTGCCACCCTTACTTCCGCGCTGCTGCTGGCGGGGCACTGCATTCAGAGCTGTGCGCCTGGCCAACAGCCACCACTCTCCAGCCGCCCAGCTCTGAAGGCAGCGCAGAAGTAAGGATGGCAATACCACAATGCCCCTAAAATAACCTTGCGACCCCCATGCAGCTCCCTTTTAGGTCAGGACCCCCAATTTGAGAAGCGCTGGTCTCTCCTATGAAATCTATATAGTATAGGGTAAAAGCACACAAAAGACCAGATTTCACAGGGGGGGAAGGGACCAGATTTCACAGTCCGTGATGCGTTTTTCATGGCTGTGAATTTGGTAGGGCCCTAGTGATGACCAGAAGATATGGAGAGTGTAAATGATTGGTTCCTGGTCCATCAATGTAGTATTTTGAGTCCTGATCCGGCAGCCATTATCCTTGTGAGTAAAGATTGCAGAATCTTGTGCTAGATAGAGAATGAAGAATCGCAACATAAGAACTGCCCGCAAAGGGCTTTCCTCTCCTTGATTCAGGTGCCATTATTCAGTTGCTGTTGTCATTTTTATTGTTACTATATTTCTTTCTTCTTCCTCATCTCCAGCCCACCCCTTCTTACTGACAAAGGGCTGGAGGGAAGGGATGGATCTTACATCAAGCTCTGGAGATGGGTCAATGTGAGATGGGTATATTGCAGGGTTCAATCACCGACTCCAGAGCTGGCAGAGGCTGGCAGTGCCATGAAGGCAGAGCACACAGCCTTGAGTAGGGGGACGGGGACGCAGTTTGAGGAGCACTGCTGATTGACCCTGGAGAATTCCAGACCTTCCTCTTTGGCCAGGAAGGATGATTCTGGGACTAAATGCCATGGCAACAAAGGGAGGGAAGGAAGGTCACTTCACAGCCATAGAATGCCAGCTCACTGGGATTTATGAAATAAAGTGCCCTAAAATGTGCATAAAACACTGTGGTGGGAGGCGTAGCTGCATTCAGCTTTAAGGCCATTGCTCACCATGAGATTTTGGGTGTACTTGGAGTGTGCACAGGACACCAAAGGGAACAAATGTAGCTCCCCAAAGTGATTTATTGAAGTATTGTGGAATTCAGGATTTCAGCTCATTGTCAGATCCGGTGCCTGGAACGGCTTCATCTGCCATTTCATAGTGGTGTCAGGAACAATCCACTTTGTGTAAACTGCAGCATTCAGGAGCCATTCAGATCTGCTACTTAAGCCCTGACACCCTCTCTAGCACCAGCTCTGCCACCATAACTTGTGTTAGAAAATATGAGGGGCAGGGCAGCACTGCTGTTCACTTTCAATAATATTAGTAACTGAAAACAACATGATGCAAGTTGCAAGTCTGGTGCCACAAAGCTGGCTGAGCAAGGCAGAGCAGGGCAGGGCTGGGCCCAACTATGCCAACTTTTTGTTTTTTGCCTGGTTGCAGTAGGAAGGAGACCTCCACACCCTGAGGATTCTTCCCATATCCCCTCTCTCCCTCCACTATGGCATAGTGCCCCTCCTTTTGGCCTGGTGAAAATCCCTCCCAAGTCCACATAGCAATCCTCCAGTTAGCCCAAGAGAAATCACTAGACCAGGGGTCCTCAACCTTTTTCTTTCTGAGGACCCCCAACTTGCTTTAAAAACTCCATGGCCTACCTGTGCCACAACAACTGATTTTCTGCATATAAAAGCCACAGCCGGCATTAAGGGGTCGCAAGCAGGGCAATTGCTTGGGGCCCCATGCAAACTAAGTTCGGCTTCAGCCTCGGGTGGCAGGGCTCAGGGCCGTGGACTTCAGCCCCATGTGGTGAGGCTTTGGCTTTCTGCTCTGGGCCCCGGTGAGTCTAACACTGGCTCTGCTTGGTGGCCCCCCTGAAACCTGCCTGCGGCCCCCCAGGGGGCCCAGGACTCCTGGTTGAGAACCACTGCACTAGAGAGCAATTTTTAAATTAAATTAAATTAATGGAGATATCCCATCTCCTAGAACTGGAAGGGACCTTGAAAGGTCATCGAGTCCAGCCCCCTGCCTTCACTAGCAGGACCAAGTACTGATTTTGCCCCAGATCCCCAAGTGGCCTCCTCAAGGATTGAACTCACAACCCTGGGTTTAGCAGGCCAATGCTCAAACCACTGAGCTATCCCTCCCTCCGATGCCAGGTGCTTTCTCAGTACTCCTCCCCAGTTCCCTGTAAGTCGGACCAGAGCAATCCTGCATGGGTGGGAGATGGACCCGATGATCGACCCAGCGTGACTTTTCCATTTCTATCTTCTATGATTCTATGAAGACAGAAGCTTCCTAGAAAGCAATGATATGTGGTGATGTGGCGTATGTATGGTGGAGCTGTAACAAAGGTCACACATATATACACTTCTGAGACTGCCAGCACGTAACTCAGTGCAGATTGTGGTGGTGACGTTTTGTGATATAGACATTTGAGACCTAACTTCCAGAGGTGTTGTGACTACCCATAACTCCAGCGGAAGACAGTGGGAGGAAGAGGCACTCAGCAGCTCTGAAAATTAGGTCCATGTTGCTCCTCAGGAAAAGGACTGAGGCCACAAATTCATTGCAAATGCAACAAGCCATTGAGTGGCTGTCTGGTGGGAATGAATGACTTTTGGTTGCTACTAACTTGTTCTATATTTGAAGAGTCTATCCAGGGGTAAAATAATCTTCATCCAATTTCCAGCCCTGTGGTCCATTCACACTTCTTGAAGATGGACATGCTTGATCTCTCAGATGATGACCCATCTCCACAACTAGTGCCGCCTGCTGGCTAATTCAAGAAACTACACTGGTGCTGGTTTCTGTGAATGTTGTCAATGGCATATGCTATGTTAATGGCTGAAGCTTAGTATTTACCTATCTACCTTGCTAGCAGGGGTGGCTCCAGGCACCAGTGCAGCAAGCGTGTGCCTGGGGCGGCAAGCTGCGGGGGGCGTGGGCCGGTCGCCGTGAGGGTGGCAGTCAGGCAGCCTTCGGCGGCGTGCCTGCGGGAGGTCCGCCTGTCCCGTGGCTTCGGCGGCGGGTACGCCGAAGACACGGGACTGGCAGATCACCCACAGAAACGCCGCCGAAGGCCGCCTGACTGCTGTGCTTGAGGCGGCAAAAAACATAGAGCCGCCCCTGCTTGCTAGGTATTTATATAAGAGTCATAGTATAGGAGCTGGGTATTTGAGCACCTAGTATCTTTAGAGAGTGGAAAGGTTAGCATAAGAGCCAACTTTAACTGCATTCAGAATGGGGCTAGAAATTTGATAATGAAGCTTTAAAGATCAGGAAAGAACCGATAGCACTCAGCACCCAGTGGGAAGCATTTCTCAGCCTCTGTTAACTGTGAATTGAAATGAATTACGAAAAACAAACACATTCTCTTGGAGATTTCTGGTGATGGCTGCCATTGCGCTAATGTGTTGGTGACATTAAATTGGCTCTCATCCTGTTCTAATACAGGTTCAGCCAGGTGAAGAATGGTGTTCTCAACGTTTCATTGCATTTCTTAAATTCATACCTCTTCACCAGCCAAAGCCCAAATGTGGGACGCAATGTGTGACGAAGACCCAAAATGAGGGTTACACAGACTTCATTCATGGAGGAATCTTAAATTGCTGTGGGATTCCTTCCTTTACTGTAAATGACTCCTTCCATCTCCTCAGTTTCCTAATTCTTTATTTCTGACATCAATTATTTTCTACAAACAAAGGAGGGGAACCCCAAATGTGCATGGAATGTAAGTAATGGTGGGACTAAAAGGAGTGTCCTCTCTTGAAATGAGGGCCAGCTGAGAGGTACGCAGCATCTCATGTGCTTGCAGTCAGCTGTAAGGGTTAATTATGTACGTATACTGTCCCAGCTTCTGAAGTTTGGACACCATGGGCCTATCCTCTAGATATACAGATACAGCTCCCATTGCTTTCCTTTATCTGAGGTCAGAACTTGGGCCCTAAGTGGGTTATTTTCTTGTTGGTCTATTTTGCCCTGAGTTTGCATGTATAACTCCTGCTAGCCTCACAGTGTTATGTTTGTGTTCACCAAGGAGACAAAACATACCTATAAGGCTGTGAGTTAGTGAATTGGCTGATTCATGCACAGTTTAATCTTCTCCTTTCTGTTACCACTGGTTCCTGAAGCCCTTCAAAGTGCCGTGCATCCTCCATTCATCTCAAGGGATGACAGCACAGAAACTCAAACAGTTTCATTCATGTACATGAATTCTGTTGATCTTGAGAGGGCCAGGAGCATGTGGGCTGGATCTGAGGGAGCCCAACCCCAAACATAATAATTCTCTGCACTGCTGTGGTGCGACTATTTTTGGAATACTGTTTTAGGTTCTGGGCACTAATTTACCGGAGAGATAGTGGTAACTGGAGAGAAACAGAGAACAGCAAAATGACAACAACATTTAAGTTTTGTGTGACCACTTTGAAATAACTCTGCTCCTCTTCACTTATCCCTGCTTGTGAAGATTGTGTTGCCCCCATCACTTCCGCTCCACTAATGTTTCCAAGCTTCTTTGCCCATTTGTTAGTTTCTTGTGCAATCACCTCTGTGCTTTCTTCCACACGGCCCACAATATGTGTGATAGAACTTCCCCGAGCACATCTGTAAAGCCCCTACCCTAGCTGACTTGTATATAAATTGCCTATTCCCTTTCCCCAGCTGATGTCTCCATATTTGTTCTGAAACGGTGGGGTCCCCAGACCAGAGACAGTCCTTCTTGAGTGTTTGGAAAATGTCTGGCAAATGGTGGGCGTATGGATGATAATAAATAATAATAATAGTAACAACAGCAAGGAGATGGGGGGACTGGTTTGTAGAAAGGCAGTGAAGGAGCTAAATGTCTACAGCTTGGTTAAGATTTGGATTATAAATTCTTTGTGTTCTGTGCCTGTGCAGGACCTAGCACAATGGGCTCCAAGGTGCTACTGCAGTATGAAGACAAATAAGAATGATTCAGAGAGCTGGTTGAAAATGTTTCATCTAAAAAGTTTTTTTTTTCTTGGACAAAAAACGACTTTTTGACCAATTTGCTTTAAATTTTTCATTTTCTTGCCAAAAAAAAAAAAAAAAAGGTAAACGGAAATGAGAGTACTCATTTCTCTTTTTGTGTTGTTTTATTTTTTGGCTGGGCTTTGCCCCTTTTTTACTTTGATCCTCTTTTCAAGTAGAAAATAGCAAAAATGGGAGGCGAGGGACTAGGGGTATGTCTACACTACCCGCCAGATCGGCGGGCAGCGATCGATCCAGCGGGGATCAATTTATTGTGTCTAGTCTAGACATGATAAATCAACCCCTGAGCCCTCTCCCATCGACTCCTGTATTCCAGCGCCGCGAGAGGCGCAAGCAGAGTTGACGGGGGAGTGGCAGCAGTCGACTCACTGCAGTGAAGACACCGCGGTAAGTCGATCTAAGTAGGTCGACTTCAGCTACGTAGCTGAAGTTTCGTAACTTAGATCGATTCCCCCATGCGGTGTAGACCAGGGCTAAGTGAGTTAATATCATTTGTTTTCAACATCTGTGTCCCAGATCTTCAGCTGCGGCAAACTGGCAAAGTTCCATTGACGGCTATAAATCTATGCTGATTTATACTAGCTGAGGCTTTGCACTGTATCTCTTCTAGTTTTGTATCCAAATGCCCCTGATTAAAAAACAATTTGTTTTTTAGCGGAGGTTTCCCCCTAAACTGGAGCACTCTACTCCCACCATGCAAGCAGTGCCTTTCTGTTGTAGACGAAAATGTAACTCAAGAACAGGGAAAGATGTCTGTAGAAAATCATTTAAACAGAGTAAAATTTTGGGGCAGGGCAGAGTCCTTCTACATTCCACTTCTGTGTCTAGAATTTATAGCCTGTAAAGTCTCCCGTCTCTAAGTTCCTGTGTCTATTCTGAGTGCGCTTGTGGTTTGCAGATTCTATTTCTGCTCTTGGCAATTTGTTCCACACACGTTTACTCCCTCTGCAGAATGTAATTTCTCCTGACAAGCCCTTTAGTCTTACTGCCCAGGCCTTGACTTCTGCAAGTGTCTTTCTCTGGATTGGGGGCCTCGTACCCTCTGGGATAGTTTTGTGGCATCCACTTTCTTCTGTGAACCGCAAATGTCTCTGAAAAGAGCAAGCAGTGAATGAAAGGGTGTTTCTGCCAATCTCAGCCACAGCAGAAACAGAGCTGGGATGAACCAATGGGCGGAGGCCTAGATTTCAACTGCAGGCAGGGACATGAGAGCTGGGAGGGGTTTGTGCTGTGTGCAGAGCAGGCACTTGGGCTCTTGGCATCTCATAATCATTTTCTGTGTTGTGACTGTAGCAACTCTGTGCTGCAACAGGGAAATAAACGAGTCACCCGTGCAGAGGAATACGTCCACGCAAAGTGAGGGTCCAGTGATACCAACCAGCTTGGCTAACGGACTTGTCACGAGGACAGAAAACAGAGTGAGCCTGGCACATCAGGCTCCCACACCAAGTCACATTCCAACATCTGGGCACATCAGTTCCAGGAGCTCTTTGCTGCTTCTTCACATCTGCACTTTTCCCCACAATGGAATACAATGGCAGTTTCTTTCCTTGCAACAGTAAGTCAATAGTGGGGACTATACAGGAGAGTCTCATCTTACGCTGGGGTTACGTTCCGCTGTCAGCGCTTAAAGCGAAAATCGCGTATAGTCAAAATTGCATTGAGTGTAATGGCGGGTGGAATCGCCCGCACTACAGGTACAGTATTTAAATGGTTATTTTTCTCTTTTTTTGTTTTTGCCGACTGCGCAAAGCTGAATTCGCGCATGTTAAATGCGTGTAAGATGAGACTCGCCTGCAAATATCTATGCATTTGCAGGGCTTCTTCTAACTCCTCCAGAAGGGGGTGTGTGCGTGTGTGTAAAACTTTATACAGAACCATTGCAGTGAGTAATGTTACAGTGATGTGTCACTGGTCAAACCTTACACCAAGGAAAGAACTGATATTTCTTTTTCATTGGGGTGATTTGTGTTTGTCGGAAGGTGTTTCAAGGATGTGGAGCTATGATAATATGAATGGAAGATTCCAAAAAGTTACGCTTCAACTATCCTTTTGAAACACACTAAAATTTCTTCAGGATGAGACTGAGGCTTTGTCTACCCTGCACTTTCGTCCGTAAAACTTTTGTCGTTCAGGGGTGTGAACTCCCACCCCAATGTCAAAAGTTTTACTGAAGAAAAGCACTGGTGTGGACAGTGCTGCTCTCGTTGGGGGT
This sequence comes from Malaclemys terrapin pileata, assembly GCF_027887155.1. Lineage (NCBI taxonomy): Eukaryota > Metazoa > Chordata > Testudines > Emydidae > Malaclemys > Malaclemys terrapin. Next base: position 275,113,711 of record NC_071506.1, read on the forward strand.
GGATTTATTTTGTTGGCGGGAGACCTCTCTCCTGCCGACAAAGAGCGGCTACACTGCGCACCTTTTAGCGGCATGGCTGGAGCGGCACAGCTATGTCGCTAAAAGATGTGTAGTGTAGACAGCCTGAGACAATGGGACAGGACAGAGCCTCAGCTGGTGTAAACTATCCTAGCCCCTTTGAAATCACTGGAGCTCTGACCGTTCACACCACCTGAGGAGCTGCTTCCCAGACACGATAAAAGCGACTTTAAAAATGTATCTAAAATGAAGAAATCTCCTCCTCCTTTCCAGTGAGGGAGACTTGTGTTGTCTGAATCCATGTATTTACAGCAACTAGGATGCTTGATAACAGGAAGAGGAGTTAATCAGATCTCCCTTATTCCCTTCCCCAACTTTACTATGTTATTATGTTACCACTTCATGTTATTTTATTCTCTTTAATGAGCAGAAACAGATAAGCACCCTGCATACCTATGGCTTATGTACTGTAATGGGATATTATGATCTAGTAGTAATTGAAAGAGTGTGTTCAAGTGCCTATTCTTTTTCAAAGGCATCTGTGTAGGTGATCTCTTGTTATAGAGGCAATTTAAACTGAAATATATAGATAGATCAGGGATAGGCAACCTATGGCATGTGTGCTGAAGGCGGCACGCGAGCTGATTTTCAGTGGCACACTCACTACCCAAGTCCTGGCCACTGGGGGCTCTGCATTTTAATTTAATTTTAAATGAAGCTTCTTAAACATTTTAAAAACCTTATTTACTTTACATACAACAATAGTTTAGTTATATATTATAGACTTATAGAAAGAGACCTTCTAAAAACGTTAAAATGTATTACTGGCACGCAAAACCTTAAATTAGGGTGAATAAATGAAGACTCGGCATACCACTTCTGAAAGGTTGCCGACCCCTGAGATAGATAAATGAATAAGTGCCATGCATATCTGTGGCATTAAATATAATCAGCCGTTTTCAACAAGAGAAGTGGAGGTAGATCCCACATGCTCAGGATATCTTTCCTCCGGGTTTGTCAGATGTTAGAAATCCATCAGTGGGGTGAAATCGGGATTAATGTTAGTCATTGCAGGGGAATTATTAATTATACAGCTCATAAGGGAAAAGAAAGGCGAGGAAGGCATCTGGAACTATTAGGAATCATTCCCATTCTGATTTCTAGGTCATTTTTAAGTGGATACTAACTATTCAGTCTTGGGAACTGGCTAGTTGTTAGGATTTCAGTGGCTGTTTGTATTCTTTGCTGCCTGTCTGAAGCAAAAAAGAAGTAAATATTGCATAATCTTAGAACTTTTTTTTAAAATGGCAATTTTTAAGATTAGAGCCCTTTCATGCACACACACAAGCACAGCATTACCTTCACATGCCAAACTGCTCAGGTGAGCAGAGTTACTCACATGCTTACCTATGTGCAGGATCAGGGGAAATATTGACCCGTCATGTATGTCAAAGTGTCTAAACCGCACAAACTCTCTGGTGATAGGTGCACTGTAAAACGGGTGGGCACTGTGGCAGATAGATGTTGAGGCTCCTACTGTTTCTAAATCTGGTCAAGTGGAGATATAATAATTAATGTATATTACAAAATTCAAATAATTAACAAAGAAAAGAACATTAGAAGAAACAACAAGCACAAAATAATACTGAGCTTAACGAATCCAGTGGTTCTTAAAAGATTATCTGGGTATATTTTACTTGATCAGTTCCCTACCTGCGGCATACAATAGTTTAGTCTCCTATGGGCTGTAATAGGTCGGTCTAATGTTAGTACTAAAGGATAGCTAGCAGGTGCTGGGTGGCGTTGGTGGCCTGTTATATACAGGAAGTCAGATTGGATGATATGGGGGGGGAGTCTTCTTCTGGTCTTTAAAGAGATTCAAGGGATCGTCCAGACTAAAAAGCCATAAAAGTCCAATACATATATTACAAGCTAGTGAGTGTGCTCAGTGAATTTGTAGGCTGGTTTGTTGAGGAGAGCTGGGCGGAGAGCTGGACTGGTCAAGTTTTGCCAGTTACACCGGTACAGCTCCAATCAATCAACTTTTCTGTGCCTCATGTCTGGATTTGTTTGGTTCAACTGTAGGCGCCTCAAGGCTGAGATCTTATCTTATTACTTGTTCTGTGAAATGCCATCTCCATTTGTCGGGCAAGAAATCTGGCGGATTCCGCAGTCCATTAATTGTTTCTCTTCTGACTCTACCTGGCATTTCTATCACAGTTCATCAATTAAAACATGGCCTACAGTCACTGTGTGCGAAGGACCACAGCCACATTAAAGGAAGGCGACTGCATTCTGCTGCAGCAAAAATACTGGAGTGGGAGTCAATAGTAAAGAGGTTAGAAGTATTCATAAAATCCTTATTGAATGGTTCACTTTCTTGTTTCCCATGTCCCCAGCAGAGCCCTGAGGATTGTCTCTTTCCCCGCCCTGAATTAATCCCTTGAAGCCACATGTCATAGTCCCCTATCTTTTCTACCTAGGGGCACTGGACCAGCTCTGTTTGGAATCTAACACTGTTAGGCAGAGAGGGGTTCCTGTTGAGTAGTCTGCAGCCATCCCTTAACCTCCCCAAAGGTTTGGCATTGTGCTGATTTTTCTGGCACAGTTAGTTCTGGGTAGGGAAAGGCTGGGACCAGGACTCTCTGTTAAACTGGAGAGGATTTCTAACCCACACAAAACTAACCTCAGGGGTTGTTCTGACTAGTAGGGAATAGTGATGGGAGCACCCAAAGCCCGCAGTTGGGATTGGGACCCTGTTGTGCTGGGTGCTGAAATGCACATGGACCCTAGGGTGAAGACCAGGCCCAAGCACAGACAAAAATAATACATGGGGCAACAGTTCAGGCATGCCAGGGTGTGAAGGCAAAACTGTAGGGTGGATTTGGGGGGGGAGGGGGGTGGAGGGTCTTCATGAGGAATTTGAAGAGGAAGAAGGAGCACACTTGGTAGGTCGAGAGGCTGCTCCGTGCAAAGGGGCAGGGATAAAGCTGAGAGTGGGAGAAGGCAATGACGGGAGGTGAAAAGTTGGAAGGTGTGCAAGGAATGGGGGAGAGGGGGAAGGGAGAGCAGAGATAGAGCTGAGATTGTGCGGGGCAATGAAGGCCAGGATGAGTATCTTCAACTGCTGACCTTGAATGCACAGCACTGGCAGGCAGGCCCGGCCTTATGGGTGGGCAGTGTGGCAGACTGCCCCAGGTGCTGTGGTCGGGGGGAGGGGTGCCTTGGAGGCAAGGAGCAGGGCACGGCTGGGGTGTGAGGCTGCGGAAGGGAGCTTGGGGCAATGTGGGGGAGAGGCAGCAGGGCCTGGGGGCGATGGGGGGTGGGGAGGCCTGGGGAGGCAACACGGGCCAGGGGTGCCAAAATACACATTCTCCCAGGACGACATTTTCCCTAAGGCCAGCCCAGCTGGCAGGCATCATTGCAAACGATGTGGGGAGCAAAGAATAATTCCACCTAACACAGCGATGAAAGAGATGTAACCAAGTGTGGTTGCAGGAAAGCCACAGAGAAGTGAAAGTTTGAAAGTGGCAGTATGGCCACAGATTCAGAGAGATCCCTGAAACGGCCTGGCAGGTGTTTAAAGTGAATATCCGAGGCTAAACAGGTAAACTTCAAAGCCCTCACAAGACAAAACGGATCAGCACTAACACCAGTAAAAGGATCCCTCAAGCACATTTGCTGTTGTGAAGGGAGGAGCAGGCAAAGGGGAGGAGTGGAACAGGCAGAGAAAGTCTAAGTGTAAGCAAACCTGCAATGGAAAAATGAGGCTAGAACCCACATTGCCTGCTTCGTGAATTAGCTTATTCCTAGAGTCACCACAAGGTGGAACTTGTTACATATTCTGTGTACTAGACTCTAGAGCAGGGGTCGGCAACCTTTCAGAAGTGCTGTGCCGAGTCTTCATTTAATCACTCTAATTTAAGGTTTTGTGTGCCAGTCATACATTTTAACGTTTTTAGAAGGTCTCTTTCTATAAGTCTATAATATAGAACTCAACTATTGTTGTATGTAAAGTAAATAAGGTTTTTAAAATGTTTATGAAGCTTCATTTAAAATTAAATTAAAATGCAGAGCCCCCCGGTCCGGTGGCCAGGACCAGGCAGTGTGAGTGCCACTGAAAATCAGCTTGCGTGCCGCCTTCGGCACATGTGCCATAGGTTGCCTACCCCTGCTGTAGAGGATGCAAAACTAAAAGCAAACAAGTGTGAAGCAGCAGAATCATAGGCCTGGAAGTCACTACTTTCCTTGGAAGCATGGGACACACTGGACAAGCCAAGGGCATTGTTGATGAGGAACTTCTTTGTTCTTCTGCCGTGGGTTCTTTTAAACTTATGGAGATGTATAAGTAACATAAGTGTTTAGCTAGAAGATGGTGGGTAGGGCCAAGGAGAGCAATTCTGCACCTTTCACCATCAGTAAATTCACTAAGAAAAATGAAAACTACCCCCAGGAAGTTTCATCTTTGGTCTGTCTTAGATTCCTTCCTCAACACAGTGTGAAAGCTCTAGTGCAGATTATGGTGTATAGAGAATGATGGCTGATTAGAGGTGAAGTTAGCCCCATAACACTGAGACAACCTGAGAATTACTTACACCCCCTGCCAATGGCTAAGTGTGAATAGCATATTGTTGTTTTTCCCTGTGTGATGTTCTGGTTGTCTGAGTGCAGTTCCTGAGTATGTCGTCCAATGGGCTCATTCCAGCACCTCCTGAGAGAAAGAAAGTTGGAAACTTTTCCCACTTCACCTTTAGACATTCACATTCTTGCAATTCAAGTTCTTCGGAGATCTTATCGGGGTTTGGGAAGGTACGAGAGGAAACGTAGCACTGGTTCTTTTCACTATTGTTCAGTACGATTCTCCAAGGAGCAGTCGGTATTTAATGATGGAGGTGTCATGCTCATTTTCCAAGAAACAATGCAGTGAATGTACTATTTGCACTAGGTTTATAATTCTGCAGAATAACATTATCCCTATTTTACATTCCATAATGACAGAAAATTCAGCAAACCCCAGGTTGGGGAATATTGTCAGAGTTTGACACTATTGCCATTTTGTAAGAAATTCTGACATTTACTGGGCAAGCACATGAAGTGAAGGTGAGGTTATAGTGTCATTTGAAAGAGATGTATTTTTCCTAAATTTACAGGTGTAGGGCCTGTAATGTGTGACCTTTGCCCTCTGGGGGAAATTCCCATTGACATCAGCAGGAGTTACATAATGGGCATGTGCTAAATAGTCATGATTATTCATGGTACAGGATCTTTCATCTCTTAATAATGAGTGACAGCATCTTTGGTCACCAAAAAGCCTTATGTTCTGGTTGTGTGAGCACGGTCTAGGAGCCAAGCATTCCTGCATTCTAATCCCAAATCAGACATTAATTTGGGCAAATCAATTAACTTTTCTGTCGTTATTTGTATTACAATAGTAATCAGTAATCAGACCCCCTTCGAGATCACAGGCCTATTGTGCTACGTGCTGTACAGATGGAGAGTAGAAAGACCGTTCCTGCCCCAAAAAGCTCAAAAATTGATCTGCGTCCTATAAAATGATAGTGCTCCCTTATCTACCTTTAATAGGAGCATGCTGAGAGACTGTGTCACACACTCTCAAAGAAACTGCGAAACCACCTGATCAGCATCCTATACAGCAAACAGGGAAAGATTAAGAATGAGCTCTCAGAACTGGATACTCTCATAAGAAACCAACCTTCCACACAAATTTCCTCATGGATAGACTTTACAAAAACTAGACAAGCCATTTACAAGACAAACTTTGCCTCTCTACAAAGGAAAAAGGACACTAAACTATCTAAACTGCTACATGCCACAAGCAGCCACAACAGTAGTTCCCTTAACCCACCCAGCAATATTGTTAATCTTTCCAGCTATACTCTTAGCCCAGCAGAAGAGTCTGTCCTATCTCGGGGCCTCTCCTTTTGTCCCTCCAGACCCATGAATATGATACAGTTCTGCGGTGACCTAGAATCCTACTTTCGACGTCTCCGACTCAAAGAATATTTCCAACATACCTCTGAACAGCATACTAACCCACAGAATCCTCCCTACCAGCACTACAAAAAAAAGGATTCTGCATGGACTCCTCCGGACGGTCGAAACAACAGACTGGATTTCTACATAGATTGCTTCCGTCGACGTGCAAAGGCTGAAATTGTGGAAAAGCAACATCACTTGCCACATAACCTCAGCCATGCTGAACACAACGCCAACTACAGCCTCAGAAACAACCCTGACATCATAATCAAAAAGGCTGACAAAGGAGGTGCTGTCGTCATCATGAATAAATTGGAATATGACCAGGAGGCTGCTAGACAGCTCTCTAACACCACATTCTACAGGCCATTATCCTCTGATCCCACTGAGGATTACCTAAAGAAACTACACCATCTGCTAAAAAAACTCCCTGACAAAGCACAGGAACAAATCCGTACAGACACATGCCTAGAACCCCGACCAGGGGTATTCTATTTGCTACCCAAGATCCATAAACCTGGATATCCTGGACGCCCCATCATCTCAGGCATTGGCACCCTAACATCAGGCTTGTCTGGTAATGTAGACTCTGTCCTAAGACCCTACGCTACCAGCACTCCCAGCTATCTTCGAGACACCACTGACTTCCTGAGGAAACTACAATCCATCGGTGATCTTCCAGAAAACACCATCCTGGCCACTATGGACGTAGAAGCCCTCTACACCAATATTCCACACAAAGATGGACTACAAGCTATCAGGAACAGTATCCCTGATAATGTCACAGCTAACCTGGTGGCTGAACTTTGTGATTTTGTCCTCACCCACAACTATTTCACATTTGGGGACAATATATACCTTCAAGTCAGCGGCACTGCTATGGGTACCCGCATGGCCCCACAATATGCCAACATTTTTATGGCTGACTTAGAACAACGCTTCCTTAGCTCTCGTCCCCTAACGCCCCTACTCTACTTGCGCTACATTGATGACATCTTCATCATCTGGACCCATGGAAAAGAAGCCCTTGAGGAATTTCACCATGATTTCAATAATTTCCATCCCACCATCAACCTCAGCCTAGATCAATCCACACAAGCGGTCCATTTCCTGGACACTACTGTGCTAATAAGCGATGGTCACATCAATACCACCCTATACCGGAAACCTACTGACCGCTACACTTACCTACATGCCTCCAGCTTCCATCCAGGACACACCACACGATCCATTGTCTACAGCCAAGCTCTAAGATATAACCGCATTTGCTCCAATCCCTCGGATAGAGACAAGCACCTACAAGATCTCTATCAAGCATTCTTAAAACTACAATACCCACCTGCTGAAGTGAAAAAACAGATTGACAGAGCCAGACGGGTACCCAGAAGTCACCTCCTACAAGACAGGCCCAACAAAGAAAATAACAGAACACCACTAGCTGTCACCTTCAGCCCCCAACTAAAACCTCTCCAGTGCATCATCAGAGATCTACAACCTATCCTGAAAGATGATCCTTTACTCTCACAGATCTTGGGAGACAGACCTGTCCTCGCTTACAGACAACCCCCCAACCTAAAGCAAATACTCACCAGCAACCACACATCACTGAACAAAACCACTAACCCAGGAACCTATCCTTGTAACAAACCCCGATGCCAACTCTGTCCACATATCTATTCAAGTGACATCATCATAGGACCTAATCACATCAGCCATACCATCAGGGGCTCGTTCACCTGCACATCTACCAATGTGATCTATGCCATCATGTGCCAGCAATGCCCCTCTGCCATGTACATTGGCCAAACCGGACAGTCTCTACGCAAAAGAATTAATGGACACAAATCTGACATCAGGAATCAAAATACTCAAAAACCAGTGGGAGAACACTTTAACCTGTCTGGTCATTCAGTGACAGACCTGCGGGTGGCTATATTACAACAGAAAAACTTCAAAAACAGACTCCAAAGAGAGACTGCAGAGCTAGAATTGATATGCAAACTAGACACAATCAACTCCGGTTTGAATAAGGACTGGGAATGGCTGAGCCATTACAAACGTTGACTATCTCCCCTTGTAAGTACTCTCACACTTCTTATCACACTGTCTGTACTCGGCTAGCTTGATTATCACTTCAAAAGTTTTTTTTTTTTTTTTTTTTTTCTCTTAATTAATTGGCCTCTCAGAGTTAGTAAGACAACTCCCACCTGTTTATGCTCTCTGTATGTGTGTATATATATCTCCTCATTATATGTTCCATTCTATATGCATCCGAAGAAGTGGGCTGTAGTCCACGAAAGCTTATGCTCTAATAAATTTGTTAGTCTCTAAGGTGCCACAAGTACTCCTGTTCTTCTTTTTAATAGGAGCGTGGTGGAGAGTAATTAGTATATTTGGAAAATGCTTTGAAGCTGTGAGCTGTATGTATAATTATTGTTATACATATATATTCCTTTTCATTCCAAAGAATCCCTAGATCATTTCCTTTTTACTGTCTCTAGTATCCCCATCTAAAGTGCTCTCCATCTAAAGTGCTCACTTCCTTGGCATCTAAGGCCCAATTCCTCAAAGATATTTAGGCACCTAATTCCCTTTGAAATAAGGCACCTAGGCCTGAGGATCTGGGCCTAAGTACTTTGCTAACTTTGGGACAAGATTCTGCCATCCTTACAATGAGTAGTGCCTTACTGCATCCCTCACATCCCCCCTACAGTTCCTCACATCTCCTTGTCAATTGCTGGAAATGGGCCATTTTCATTTCCACTACAAACAGTTCTTTTTCTCTCCTGCTGATAATAGCTCACCTTAACTGATCACTCTCCTATAGAGTGTATAGTAATGCTCATTGTTTCATGTTCTCTGTATATATATATATATATATATCTTCCTACTGTATTTCCCACTACATGCATCCGATGAAGGGGGCTGTAGCCCACAAAAGCTTATGCTCAAATAAATTTGTTAGTCTCTAAGGTGCCGCAAGTACTCCTGTTCTTTTTACTGCAGGAGTAACCCTATTGAAATCAGTGGGACTGCTCTCTAAGGCCTGATCCTGCAGATACTTATGTACATGGAAAACTGTAGTCACACGAGTAATCTCATGTGATTTCAATGAGATTGCTCATATGAGTTGCATGGTTGTGGAAGCGTTTCGAGGACTGGCATCCAAGCAAGGTACTATCCAGTGTGAGTAAGGGTAAGAGAATCTGGCCTGTAACATATACACAGGAATCATTCCCTTCCGCACTGAAATGCAGCCAACTCTGGAATGTAACATGATATCATGTAACACATATTGTGATTAGGTAATAATGTATAACACATAATGTCATCCTCTCACCATCAGGAAGATATACGCATCGTTTGTAAAATATGTCACCTTTATGTAACCCCAAACTCCAGTGAAATAAAGATCTGTTGATTCCCAAAGCAAGGCTTTCTGGCCCAAAGCCTTCACCTTTGTTTTAAAACCAAACAGAGTTTCCTGTCTCCAAAGCCCCGAAGTAAAATCTAGCTTGCACATTGCTGTGTTTGTGATCCGCCTAACCTGGGTAAATGCCCATACTCCTCCAGAAGGTTTGTGCAACTTCAGTGAAGGGGGACAGCTCTTTACTCAGAACAGTCTTGAAGATCAGGTAGATGTTGCACTTGAGCAACCTGCATTGTTTAAAAATGAATTAGTGCTGGTAAGAACATAAAGCAGAGATGTTCCGTGTGCTCCAAGTTGGAGCCCTAGGGGAGTGACACTAGCTGCTGCCAGGTCAGAAAGACATGTTAAAGGAAGCAAACTGCCAGCATTGCCAGGTGATTGGCGCTATGCTATGGTGCTTTGTTTTTCTGTTTAATTAGGCTGGTAACCAGTGCCATGCTGTGTGAATTACAAGTGCTGTTTAGAGCCCCGTCTTGCAGTCCATAGATATTATAAGACCTATTAGATCATCCAGTCCATTTCCAGGCCAAGGTAGGATTTCTCCCTAGAGTTCATAACTCCCAATGGGAGCCTTGCCAGAGAACACTCTGCAGGGGCAAGCCCTTACACATCTGTGAAGAGTAAAAAAACAAAACAATTATGTACTTATAAGTGAGAAATTTCCCTCTTTAACCTGTCTACTCCCTGGTTAAAATGGTCAGTAACTTCCTAGCCAGAGAATGCATTTCCCCTATCCTCCAGTTATTTGTCTGTGGTTTGCAATCACATTGGCTAAATATGACAAAATCTTGTTTGTTTACTGCAGTTCCAAGACCCATCAGTGGCTCTCACTGATCCCCAAGACATTTCACTATTAAACTCCGCAGAGGGCAGTGGCAAATGATTCTGAACATGTCTTTGGGTTTGATCAAAGGAACCAGATTCTCTATGTTGACGCATGAGTTTTGACATATGGTTCCCGTGAAAGGTGTACTGAGAACGGACAGAGTGTAGTGGCACTAGATAAAGTGCCCCCCCCCCCCCCCCCCCCGCATAGTAAAGAAGCTCTTTTCTCTGCCACTTGGAGTTTTGATCTAAAAACCAATGACTGGCTTAGACTCCTTATGGAGAGACTAAAACCAGGGTTAGAAATAAATAGTAACTTATTCTTATTACCACTGGATCTTAAAGCCTGATATAAAAGAGGTCAGTATCACTGCCCCCACTTTACAATTGGGGAAGCGAAGATGCAGAGAGGTGAAGTAACTTCCCCCAAGTTACCCAGCAGGACAGTGACAGAACCCAGCTCTCCTGAGTCCCAGTCAGTGCTCTCTCCACCAGGCAGCACTACTCCTCTCCTTGTTACCCACTCAGGGAGCTGTGCATGGGGCAGTAACAGCAGGAAATTTTAGGGAAACAAGGCTAGTGTAGCTAAGACCTCACCTCTAAAAGTGGCAGCCAGGATTGCAGGATTTAGAAGAGAAAGATGCTCTGCTCTTTGGGAGCCTGTCTTATGACTTATATTTCAGTAATCTTTAGAGGCCCCAGCTGAGATCATGGCTCCATTGTGCTAGGCACTGTACAAACACGTGGTAAGTGACCCAAAGAACTCTCAGTACAAGTAGATAAGACAGACAAAGGGCATGAGAAGGGAAATCTTATCCCAGTTTTGCAGATGGGGAATGGAGCCACAGAGTAAGTGACTTGCCTGGGGTCACACAGGAAGTCTTTGGCAGAACTGGGAACTGAACCCAGATCCCCAGTCTAGTGCATTAACCACAACTGATACAAACACAGGGTGCTAGAACTAGGGGTGCTGGGGGGTGGTAGCAACCTCTGACTTGAAGTGGTTTCCATCATAAGCAGGGTTTTACAGTTTTGTTTAATGGCTCTCAGCACCCCCACTATACAAACTGTTCCAGTGCCACTGTACAAAATGCAGTTCACAAGCACCTTTGGACTCTTTTAACCCTATTTTCACACGCTGAAGGAAATGCCTTAGCCCCACTTCACTTCACCAACAGGGGTTGCTAGCCTACAAACTCCTTGGAACAAGCAGAGCGGTCGACGTTGTCAGGGTCGCTACAACAGACCATCCTTTGCATCTCTGATCACGCTGAGCTGACAAGCCCTGAGCAGGGGCTGGGAGGCAGGAGTGACATCTGGGAAGCTATTTCCCCGGGAGGTGACGCACAAAGAGTTTAATTGCGCGGCGACTTTACCCTTCTCCACCCGGGGAGCTGCTGTCACTTCTCCTCCAATCTCTGCTGCATGAGCAGCAGCCGGTGAACAAGCCAGGGAGGAGAGACATCCCATCGTCACACCCACCGCCTGCCTCCTCCCTCTCCTGCTGCTGTTGCGTGCTTCCTGGAGCTTGGGACATTGTTTAACAACAATCACTGTGGGGGAACTTGGATGATCAGGGAAGGACCAGGGAGGCTGACTGCTCCCCAGTCCCCTCCAGCACCCAGTGCCTCTCCCTGAATCCCAGGCTGGACCATGCAGTGCTTCTGGAGACAACCCAAACACAGCAAATCCCAGGACAACTTCTTGCAGGAGCAGAGCAATAGAGTGGCAACGCAGAATGGCATCAGACTGGGTAAGGGACGAGTCAGAGCCAATTCCTCCGTGCTGTTTTGCTAGTGGCTAGTCTAAATCTTGGCACTCTCTTTGTAGCGGTGGCAGAGGCACTAGTCTCTACCCCACCCAAAAGTAAACCCCGAAGCTCTTTTTAAACTCCGGTGGTTTCTTTTCTCTAACCACCCTCCAGATGTGCTGTGCAAACTGTTTGGTTTCAGGCATGGAAGAAGATTGGATCTTTCGGGCTAAGAGTCCATTTCTAAATCTCTTGTTGCCTTTATGTTGAAATATTACTGAGCTGTTGATGGCTGTACGGTGGATGTATAGGGCACAGTGATTTTCCAGTCTGGTTTTAGTACTTATCAATGCGACATTATTATTATTTATTATTATTATGGAGCCTAAAGTTACATTAAAGGGTCTGAATTAGATTGATTAAAAAAACCCAGGAAATTCAGAGCAAGTTTCCTAATCTCTGCGTTATTCGCCGATCACTGGTTACTGTTGTGTGGATTTACACAAGGGATGATTTTGGTCTCAGCGTCTTTCCTCTCAGCAGATCTGCCCTGGGTACAAGGGTGCAGCTGGAAGTTGCAGGAGTTTCAGACTTTACGGCAGCATTGCACTGGCTTTGATCCAAAAGACCTGTTTGCTTTTGAAACTAACACCATTAGATCTGAACTACAGCAAATAGTAAACACAGGGTGTGTGTGTGTGTGTGTGGTACGGTAGTTGAAATTTAAAATATTGTCAAAGCAGGTAAATCCTGCTTGTCTGTAGACAATATGGAAATGCCTATTGTTACAGTCTCATGTACACATCTCATGAGTGCATCTGTCTTCTGGGTCTCTATTTCAGCGCCATCACTGACATTTTCACTGTACGGCTGGGACAGATCATGTATTGGGGTTATAAGGGATGTCATTTTTAGGGTCTTTAAATTGTAATCCTTCCCGGTCAGGGACTTTGTTTGTGAAGTCTCATCTACTCTGTAGTATTGTGTGTTCTCAGCACATTATTTTACTATTATTAAATATGACACATTTTACTCTAACCACTGTACATTAAATAGCCCAGGATTATTATATTTTAAAGTATGTGATTGGTATTTATTGGGGAGAGGGGAAGGTGGCTACCTTTTGAAACCGTATTTTTGGAGATTAAAATTTTTTTTTTTACCCATACAAAGACACATAGATAATTTTAGGGTCAGAATATCTTTTGTATAAGGCCTCAGTTCTGCAGCCTAATCTGTGCAGGTTTAGGACCTAAGGTGGAAATGGACCCCAGCGTGGAGGGCTTGGTAAAGGCCCTCAATGCAAGGTATGCCTACTATTTGCCCAATGTAAGTTCTGTTATCATCATATAACTGGAAAGAAATATCCTTAGCCTACTCTGTAATATTCTCAAGATCTTTAAATAACGTGGTAATAAAACTGGTGTGTATTGTGACTGTGGTTTCTTTCATGCAAAATCTTCTGAAGCCACAGTGGATGGATCTCCCATTGATGCAGAAAGTAGATATTCAAAGCAAATCCCATTAGCTCCAAACAGGATGTTAGACAAGAAAATCTTGTCAATGGGAAAATCAAGTCTGAGATTAGGAGCCTGCTAAGAAAAGATTTGTTTATAGAAAAGTAGTTCAAATAAACACCTAGGAGTGTTGTCCCATTGACATTGCTGTCTATCTCTGGTATTTATCTGGGATCTTATTACTATAGTATCTGAGCACCTCATAGTCTCTGATGAATTTATCTTCACAGCATCCCTGTGGGGTAGGGAGGTACTGTTATCCCCATTTTACAGAGTGGGAACTGAGGCACAGAAGAGTGAGGTGACTTGCCTAAGCAGGGGCGCTAGAACAGTTTGTATAGTGGGGGTGTTGAGAGCTATTGAACCAAACTGTAAACCCTGTATATGATGGAAATCACTTCAAGCCCAGGGGTGCCACAGCACCCCCAGCTCCAGCACCTATGTACCTAAGGTTACATAGGAAGTCTGTGGTGGAACAGGGACTCAAACATGGGTCTCCTAACGCCTAGGCTAGGGCCCTAACCACTGGACCATCCTTCCTCTGGAGAGCAAAACCCACAGTTATTCCTAGAGCAGGTAAACCACAGACAGTGCCCACTCATCTATACCAGTGTGCTTCCACACTTTGGAAAGAGGGTAGTTCACTCTGGACTTTGTGTCACTATTGATATGGCCGCGATTTGAACTGTTCTTTAGCCAAAAGGGCCTGTGTCATTATAGGATCATAAACACAAAAACAACAAGGAGTCCGGTGGCACCTTAAAGACTAACACATTTATTTGGGCATAAGCTTTTGTTATGCACGAAAGCTTATGCCCAAATAAATCTGCTAGAATCATAAAAGCGTAGGACTGGAAGGGACCTTGGGAAGTCTTCTAGCCAGTCCCCTGGACTCAAGACCAGACTAAGCATTATCAATCATTCTAGACCATCCCTGACAGGTGTTTGTCTAACCTGCTCTTAAAAACCTCCAGGGATGAAGATTCCAGAATCTCACTAGGCAATTTATTCCAGGGCTTAACCACCCTGACAGTTAGGAAGTTTTTCGTAATGTCCAACCTCTAAGCCTCCCTTGCTGCAATTTAAGCCCATTGCTTCTTGTTCTATCCTCCGAGATTAACGAGAACAAATGTTGTCCCTCCTCCTTGTAACAACTTTTTATGTACTTGAAAACTGTTATCATGTCCCCTCTCAGTCTTCTCTTCTCCAGACTAAACAAACCCAATTTTTCCAATCTTTCCTCATCGGTCATGTTTTCTAAACCTGTAATCATTTTTGTTGCTCTTCTCTGGACTTCTCCAATTTGCCTAATCTTTCCTGAAAGGTGGCTCCCAGAACTGGACGCAATATTCTAGTTGAGACCTAATCAGCCCGGAGTAGACCAGAAGAATTACTTCTTGTGTCTTGCTTACAACACTCCAGCTAATACATCCCAAAATGATGTTTGCTTTTTTTTTTCTTTTTTGCAAGTGTTACACTGTTGACTCATATTTACCTTTTGATACACTATGACCCCCAGATCCCTTTCTGCAGTACTCCTTCCTATACCAGCCTCCTGAGCCATCCAGTGCCCATCGGGGGTGGGAGAAGGGAGCTAGTCACATCCCTCCATCAGCCTCCGCTTTCTTTCCCCAAGTTCTCAGCCTTGGCTTTTCCACTGGCCCTGCCCTCTCTGCTCTCCTTTCCTCCTAGCTTCCCTGCCTCTTTGTTCTCTCCCATCCTCTTCCATGCAGCCTCTTTTCCTGGAACCTCCCTCTGCCCAGGGCATCCAAGGTGACTGCTTTCTTGGTTCAAATTCCTCCTAAAGTCCATACGTCTTCTGCCCAGCCTCTCAGTGTTAGTTGGAAGAGCTGTGATGCACCTACTAGCAAACCATGCAGGGCTCTGTAGCCTCCCTCTGGCCACACAGGTCATGTGTGTCTGTAGTGACTTGCGTTCCTTCCATGCCCAGATCTCACCCTGGGTGAGGGGCACAGCTACCTCTGCAGGACTGTTCACCCTACTGCCCGCTCCCAGGACTCCTCCATGGATTCAGGACCTGAGCCTGGGGAGGGGGAAAGCCTGGAGCAGGAATGGGAGTTTGGTGAGTGGGGTCAGGAAGAACATAGCTCAGCCTCTGCCCACAAACCCTGGAGGAAATCCACAGCACAGCTACGGAAGCTTGAATCTGCATTATCTTCTCCACTGTGTGAAATCTCCTCCCACCCATTTCATACTGGCAGAGGCAGCCGTGGAACTGGAAGTACGGCTCAGAGCGAGGATGGAATCCCCGTGCTGGGGTGGAAGGCACAAAACGTCCACATGGCTGATGCTGGGCTTCCGTAGATTCTCCCCAGAGCTGCATGAATCTCATCAATCCGTGAGCCTAGGGGATCCTGGCAGTTGCTGATTCCATGAGTAGGGTGAACCCTACCCAGGAATGATTTGAGGGGAAAGGTTCATGTTCTCCCCCCACCTAGAACTTTCCTGTGGGAGTTTCCTAGAAGAAGAACAGATCAGCAGGGATCCTAGAAATTTGTTTCCCATGGAAAGACGCAGAAGTTGCATTTTTACAGAGAATCTTAAGCTTTTAAAATTTTGTGAAAAAAATAAAAACATATTAACTATGAACTAAATTTTACTGAAAGTACCAGTGACACTTATTCAGTGCACGCAACCTCCTCCACTTGTGGTTGATTGTTGAATAGCTTTAAATGTACAGCGGAGCCCCGTTTATCTGATTTAATTGGGACCGGAGCCAGATCGGATAATCAAAAATTGGGATGATCAGGAGAACTGGCAAAGAGCTTTCTATTCCTTATTTTAAGATGGGAGGGGGACTCGGGTGGTCATTCCCTTGCAGTGCTGACAGCTGGAGCCCACTCACCTGGGGCTGACCACCCGAGTCCTGCCGCTGTCATCCCCAGGCGGCTGGTGGTTCGGTTAATAATGAGAGCTTGATAAATGAGGTTCAACTGTATATCAGTAAAACATTGGGTTCAATTGATACCTATATATATTGTGGCCTGGGAAACTAAAGTTCAGCGTTCCTTTTAATCACAGAAAAATGCTGATTTTTATGGGTTTTTTTAAATCAGCGAATTTTGGGGTGTTTTTTTTATCACGGTGATACCGGGTGATCAGGCCCTAGTTTAATTAACTTCAGTCACCACCAAATCAGAGAACAAAGCTCAGAGGCCCAGGGGTGCTCTCAGACAGAGAGGTGTGTAACAAATGTAATCGGGATCGGTCGACGCTACGCACGGCTCATGCGGCGCCTCATGGTCTCAGACACCATCCGATGGTCCAGGGACATCTACATCGAGCACATCACCGGCCACCGACAGTACCAGGAGGCATGAGCCAGACTGACATCGATCTCCCACTACGAGAAAGGGACCAAGTGACCTTCTCCGTTGGATCATATGAACTGGAACCATAAACTCCCTGAACATTAAATCTCACCAAATGAGGGTCAATCCATCCTCATCATCATATCCACTCATTATACTCCACACCCGAACATAGCCACTCTATGTACTTCATACCCTCACATCTCAATGCCTGTACCTTGACCCATCAACTTTTTACCCTCAATCGGGGATATTGCAGATTATGTATTCCTTATGCCCCCCAATCTTAAACCAAACTTTGCACCCTCGATAATCTGTACATTATTCCCTGATAACCAGAAATTTCTATGCTCAAACTCTGTTCACTTTTTTTTTTTAACATCTTAATAAAATTTTTAAATCCAAGGCAATGCTGGGGAAAGAGAGACCTCGATAATCTTTCCAGGATCTCCATCTCGTTTCTACATCTCCTGTAATACCCCTTGCCTCTGACTCCTGAGCCAGCCTCAGGATTTAGGCCTTCTTCTTGGCCTCTTTAAAATGAGTCTAGTGCTGGTGAAATGTATTTCAAGGAAAACCCTGGAGAGGGAAGTCTGCCATCTTTCCACAAGACATGTATGGCACAGGCAACACGGCAGAGGTAGATCAAGGGAGTGTCCAGGTGCTGTGCCCTAGAGGAGACCCCAGAGCAATGACTTGGTGGGATCAAGGAGAGGTTAAGACCCAGGGCTCCTGAATTGTATTCCCACTTTGCTATAAACTCCCTGAGTGACACTGGACAAGTTGCACATTAATGTCTCAAGGCCTGAGTTTCTGTGTAAAGTGGCTATGATAATACTCACCCATTTCACAGAGTGCTGTGAGGTTAGTTACTTAATGTTTGTACGGTGCTGCGAGATCCTTGCTAGGAAGGTGCTTGAAATCCCAAAATCCAAAGTTATTTTTACCGAGACTCGGGCTGTGCTTGGCAACCTAAAATGTTACCTTCAGTCTGATCCATTACAGCACAGTCTTTCTGCCTCTTCTCTAGCCTACAAGCACACGCCGGTGCAGTTGTCTGCATGCTCCTGGCCCTGCTATTATTATTATTATTTTATATTATTTGTATTACCATGACACCTACGAGTCCCAGTCACGGATCAGGGCCCCACTTTGCTATGTGCTCTACAAACACAGAACAAAAGACAGCTATCTCAAACTGGCCACACCAGTTTTGGGGGCTGGCTCATAAATTCTGAATATTTGGGGATGGCACCACTGACTCAGGTGATCAGCTGCTCCTCCTCCCATCCCCAGCTCAGCCTGTAGCTTAAAGACACATTTCAGTTCTCAGTATGATGCTGTTATACCTCCTTTAGTGGTAGTTAAGCCTAGTTAGGTTTCCTGTCTGACCTGTCAGGCGTTTGCTGTTGATGTGTCACAGAAGGTTCTTAGCTGCAGACAAACAGTGTACTAATCAGCTGTGGATTTTCATGCCTGAAATGGTGCCTAGGTAACCTGTTACCAGCTGGGTGGATTTGATTGAAATCAAATTGATTGAAATCACCAGTCAGGAAGACTCAATTTAATCACGGATGTCTACATAAAAGTGCATTCTTGTTGGTGTTATAACTTTAATACATATTCTTCACAACCCAGAGATAGATGTAGGTTTCATTTTTAGAAGGTACACACTATACATTTTTAAAGTGATTTATTTTGAAAACTTTTCAGATTAGTTTTACAGCTATATCAGAAAATGAACGATTGTTTGGTTACTAATTTACCAAAGGTAATTGAAGCAGATAGTTATGAAGTCATTGGGAGGTGAACTATCTCCAATTCAACAGTTTAATCATTAATATTTGGAGGATTTTCTTGCCATGCTATATTAGGAGGAGAACATCAGACAGACATTTAAATTGTTTAATTTAACTAAAACAACATTATGTATTCTGAATTTTTTTCTTCAACAGCAAACATAATATTTTAACAAAACAAGCATATGCTTTTTTGAATTTAGTTAAACATTCATGTTTTTTAAAATCAGGTTTATTTTTGCTAATTTTTTTTAACTAAAATAGTTAAATATTAAAAAAAAAATTAAATAGACTATGTCAACCAGGTCAACATGAGAAACTTAAAATATTGGCTTCTGCAGCTAACTCAGTCGTCTTTACCTTCATTTTCCTGTTTGTTCATATTCTGGAAAAGAAAAACAAGCTTTCCTGCTTTTTCAGGTCCGAAATGATTTCTTAATTTGGAATGAATTAGTCCAAAGGAAGAAAATATTCTTTCTACACCTGCAGAAGAAGCTACTGCCGTTAAAAGTGAGATTATCACTTCAGCAGTCTCTGAATCCAAGTGCTTAAGTGATTTCCAGCAGTTCACTGGTGTGCCTTTCTTTAAAACATCATCATCAAACATATATTTCTTGAATGGTTCTTATTCCCAAACTGGGTCTGTTTTACAGCCTGCTGCCATTATAGGTTTTCCCTTCCCTCTGAGAGAATGGCATGGTAGATCCCCCCCGCCCTAGCTTACCTGCTGCTGCCCGCCTGCCCCTGCTTCTTTTCAGGCTTCCCGCGAACATCTGATTCGCGGGAAGCAGGGGACGGGGAGGAGCAAGGGGCGGAGCATTCAGGGGAGGGGAGGAGAGGAGAGGAGGGGGAAGACAGCTGCCGGGCAGGACGGTGTGCTAAGGCTGCAGGGGATGGGGGGAGCCGGGAAGGGGCTTTGGCTGCCAAGTGGCGCTTGGCTGCCACTTTTCGATCTATAAATAGCCGACCGGGGGAAATCCCCCCCCGGACGGCTATTTATAGATCGAAAAGCCAGACATGTCTGGGGAAATTCGGACGTATGGTAGTCCTACCTAAATAATCTATACAGAAGCCCCTGGAACCCCATAATATTGGGTCCCTAATCCATGAACTATTGGAACTCATTTACAAAACTTTTCTTACACATGACATGAATATGTTGTCTCAGGCCTTGGCTACACTCGCGGATTCACAGTGCTGCTGCGGCACTCTCTCCGAGGGGAATAGCTTGCAGCGCTGCCGGCGCTGATTACACTGGGGCTTTACAGCGCTGCACTCGCTGCGCTCGGGGGGGGGGGGGGGGGGGGGGGGGTTCACACCCCTGAGCGCAGCAAGTGCAGCTCTATGAATTGCCAGTGTAGCCAAGGCCTCAGACTATAGAATTAGAATTTACAATCCCTATTCCACGATGCGAGATCTTTGAGCTATAATGTATCTTAATTAAAACGATCAGATTTAAATGATTTTTTTTTAAATCATTGATTTTTATCCACCCTGGTTACCAGCCCCTTCCAGAGGGCAACGGCTCACATCAGCTGTATGTTTAAAGCAGGAACTAAATTAATGACACAATGGAAATCTGCGCGACAATCACATTACTATCCCATAGCCTAGCTCAAATTCCTTTTTATCTGTTATGAATCACACTGCTGGAATGACCATTATGCTGCATTAAGTAGCACGGGGAAGTGTCTTAGGGAACTGAATTATTCTGATGACTGTGAATACTAGTGAGTGCTGCTTAATCAGGAAGATGTTGGCAAAAATTCGACTTAATGGGGGTGCATTTGACTCGTGCCAAGGAGTTAAGTGGTGTTTAACCAGCTCTGGATTGTGGCTTTTTATATTGGGCCTGAGGTGTGCATGATGCCTCAAAACTGACACATACTGTGTCTGGAGAACTAAGACGTTGTTGTCATCATCTCCCATTCCTATGTTCTGCCCAACACACACTCCATATTGTTCATTATAATGTTCTGCCATCTGGTTTCCCCCAAAGGAAAGGTTTCCCCCAAAGGAAATAGCTTAGTGGTCTAAGCATTAGGTTGAGAATTTCTATTGTCTCTGGAATCCCAGGTTCAGATTATTTTGACTTTCATTTACAATGGTGTCTAGGTGTCCCAACCAAGATCAGGGCTCCATTGTGCTAGGTGCTGTACAAACAATGAGCAGGAAACACTCTCTGTCTATCTTCATATGTATGTGGCTGTCCATTACTATAATATCTTGATATGTCATAGTCTTCATTGTACAGTAGAAGTAGGGCTGTCAAGCGATTAAAAAAGTTAATCACAATTAATCGCACTGTTAAACAATAATAGAATACTATTTATATAAATATTTATGGATGTTTTCCACATTTTCAAATATATTGATTTCAATTACAACACAGAATACAAAGTGTACAGTGCTCACTTTATATTTGTTTTTATTATAAATACTTGCGCTGTAAAAATAAATCTCTTTATCATGAAAGTTGAACTTACAAATGTAGAATTATGAATGCAGTTATTTTTTGTACAAAAATAAAACAATGTAAAACTTTAGAGCCTGTAAGTCCACTCAGTCCTACTTCTTGTTCAGCCAATCGCTCAGACAAACAAGTTTGTTTACATTTACGGGACATAATGCTGCTCACTTCTTATTTATGACACCTGAAAGTGAGAACAGATGTTTGCATGGCAATTTTGTAGCCGGAATTGCAAGGTATTTACGGGCCAGATGTGCTAAACATTCGTTTCGTTTTTTTTCTGGGCTGGGGGTGCAGGCTCTGGGATGGAGCCAGGGATGAGGGGTTTGGGGTGCAGGAGGGGGCTCTGGGTTTGAGGGGCTCAGGGCTGGGGCAGCAGGTTGGGGTGTGGGAGGGGGTCATGGCTCTGGGCTGGGGCGGGGATGGAGGGTTTGGGGGGGCTAAGGGCTGGGGATTGGGGTGTAGGGTTGGGGCATGGACTCACCTCCGGCGGCTCCCGGTCAGCAGCACAGCCGGGGTGCAGAGGCAGGCTTCCCACCTGTCCTGGCACCGCGGACCGCGCTGCGCCCCAGAAGCGGCCAGCAACAGGTCTGGCCCCTAGGCGGAGGCTCACAAGTGGCTTTGCATGACTCTCGCCCACAGGCACCGCCCCCCCGGCCAATGGGAATGCAGAGCCGGTTCTTGGGGTGGGGGCAGCGCACGGAGTCCCGTGGCCTAGAAGTGGGACCTGCTGCTGGCCGCTTCCAGGGCAAAGTGCAGTGTCGGAAAAGGTAGGCACTAGCCTGCCTTAGATGAGTAGCACCGCTGACAGGACTTTTAACGTCCCGGTCGGCAGTGCTGACCAGTGCAAGGCGACCCAGTGCCTTACATGCCGCGACCCAGTACTGGGTCGCGACCCATGGTTTGAAAAAACACTGCACTATGGTACTTGTATGAGGTGAATTGAAAAATACTATTCAATTTGTTTATCATTTTTACAGTGCAAATAACTGTAATAAAAATAATATAAGGTGAGCACTGTACACTTTGTATTCTGTGTTGTAATTGAAATCAATACACTTGAAAATGTAGAAAAACATCCAAAATATTTAATACATTTCAATCAGTATTCTATTGTTTAACAGGGCGATTAAAACTGCGATTAATCGCGATTTATTTTTTTGAGTTAATTTCGTGAATTAACTGCGATTAATCGACAGCCATAAGTAGAACCTCAGAGTTACAAACACATCGGGAATGGAGGTTGTTCAGAACTCTGAAATGTTCATAACGCTGAACAAAACGTTATGGTTGTTCTTTCAAAAGTTTACAACTGAACATTGACTTAATACAGCTTCGAAACTTTACTATGCAGAAGAAAAATGCTGCTTTTAACCATCTTAATGTAAATGAAACAAGCACAGAAACAGTTTCTGTACCTTGTCAAATCTTTCTGTAAAACTTTCCATTTATTTTTTTAGTAGTTTACATTTAACACAGTACTGCATTGTTGTTGTTTTTTTTTTTTGGGTCTCTGCTGCTGCCTGATTGAGTACTTGTGGTTCGAAATGAGGTGTGTGGTTGACTGGTTGGTTTGTAAAACTGAGGTTCTACCGTATTGATTCTCACAACACCACATGAGGGACAACAATCTTATCATCCCCATTGCATAACAGGGGAGTTGAGGCACAGAGAGATTAAGTGAGTTGCCCAATCTCACACAGGGAGTCTGTGGCAGAGCGGGGTTTTGAACTTAAATCTCCAGTCTCAGAGCTATGCCTGAACCACAAGACCCTATTTCCTCTTCTCTACTAGTAGAGCACAATACCTCCCCTGTTTGGATCCTAGTCATTGGCTTTTTAAAATCTAAACTGCATTAACACAACCTTTATGAAGAAGATAATTTGAGTATCACGGGGTTTACTATATGGTGATCTTTTGGACAAGACCATAAAAACAAGGGTCCAGTCTCTGTGTGGGAAAGAAAAAAAGATCCTGGAGATTTATGTTTTGCAAGGGAGGAGTTTGCCCCAGTGTTTTCCAAAATTCTCTCTCCCTCCACATTGTGTTAATTATTCTCTGGTGTCCAGCCCAGAGCTGGTTGCATTTCATTGGTGTATGTATATGACTTGGGGATTCTGCTGGATGGAAAGCTCTGTATACATAGACATTAATTATTATACTAATGCTAATGCTCTTCTGTGCAGGCCTGCAAGATGACAGGGATCTGATATTCCTCCTGAAGGGCAGCCAGCTGCTGAAAGTGAAGTCCAGCTCTTGGAGAAAGGAGAGGTTTTACAAGCTCCAGGAAGACTGCAAAACTATATGGCAGGAATCCAAGAAGATGCTGAGGTCTCCAGAATCACAGCTCTGTAAGTGACTGTCCCCTTATCCTAGGGACAGTGTAATGTCCAGCAGTATGGTGTCAGGAGAGGTAATTGGTTGGGAGGGTAGGCTTAGGAGACAGGAAAGAGGCATTCCATGTACAGTCAGTGAGTCTGAGCCAGTGCTCAGTCTCCTGGTGTCATAGAACATCAAGATGGGAAGAAACCTCTGGAGGTCATCTAATCCAATCCCCTGCTCAAAGCAGGACTAATCCCCAGGCAGATTTTTGCCCTATATCCCCCTCAAGGATTGAGCTCACAACCCTGGGTTTAGGAAGGCCAATGCTCAACCCACTAAGCTATCTCTCCCCTTAGCAAACTTTGTGACTTCTGGATTCAAGGCTGCTCTAGGGGCTGAAATGGCCCCTGGCAAAACCTAGGCAGCTCTGAGGGCTGCCTATGTCCCCCAGTACCACCCTGCACTTGTGGGGCAGGGCCAGTGTAGGAATTCTCCCCATTTGTGGGCTGTTGACGGTTGCTGTACGCTCCCAGAGTGGTGTAAAACAGCTGTTTCAGAATGAGACCGGAGTACAGACCCTCCACCTACACCAAGCCCACCTAAGCAAGCAAAGGCTGCAGCCAGTGAGGACAGGCAGAGCTACTTCTGGGTGTGGACTGAGTCACATACACAGACAAGGGAAAACCCAGCACAAAACCGTAGGGGCTCCCATTTACTGCAGCTGTGGAGAATTGCAGTGTCTCCATGGGAAAGCAGAACGAGGGGCAGAGGAGATAGTGGGAGCCTGATGGCTCAGAGTCAGGCCTCAGAACTAAAGGGAGAGTTGCAGGGATCAAAGGGAAAGGGCAGACGGCAGGTGTGCATTGTTGTTCCTCTGGCTTTGCGAGGGTGAGGTTGTTCTCATAATTGATTTAGAAACATGAATCCTGCCCATCATTGTCAGTAATAAACCATCCCAGCAGCACAATTGGTATTGAATGAGTGCAGGGAAAACCCAGTTGTGTCACAATCACCCCCTGCCGACATCGTTATTTATTATTTGTATTACTGTAGCACCTATGAGACCCAGTCCTCGACCAGGGCCCCATTGTGCTAGGAGCTATACAAACACAGAACAAAAGCCCGCAAAAGCTTACAATCCAAGTACTCCCCTACCCACAGATAATAAATGCGCTCCTGGACCTTGACCTTATAGGGAAGAGGCTCAATCAAACAGTTGCCCTCCACCTCCACCCTAGCATCTGCCAAGTGCCCAGAGGTCTGAATTGCAAAGGTGAGTGCTCCACTGCCGACCTCCAGAAGTTCAGTCCTGGGGACAAATGTGGCTAGAAAGGCCATAGTGAAGAGAGAAAGAGAATCTCTGAGTTTGTCAGGTCATAGGCCATTCTGGGCTTCACCACTCAGAACGCACACCTGAGAGTGAACAGTGATCCTGAACTACTACTACAGGCTGTAAGGAGAGAGGGTGACAAGCCCTGGCAGATGCTAGGGGAAAAGGTGGCTGGTTGTTAACAACTGTAAGCTCACACGCCTGTTCTCAGCTGGCCATGGGTTTGTCTGATATAAAACAAAGATCAGTGCAGGAGAATTGTAAGCTGCTAGGTGAATAATACCAAATATATTTTTATGGTGTGCTGCAGTGCAAGGTCACATTGCCCAGGTTGTTTGTATAACGTTTGCCTGTTACAACTGAAACTAACTAAGCTAAGGGCCCAGACCTTCAATCTCAGGTGATTAGTTCTTACTCCTCTGAGTTGTATCTGGGATTACACCCAGGGGTAAGGGCTACTCACCTGAGTGAGGGTTCAGATAGGACTGGGACCTGGAGAGGAAAGGTGGTCTTGTTACAGAACTGGATTAGGATTCAAGCAATCTGGCTTCAATTCCTAGCTGTGCCATAGACTCCTTGTGAGCCTCTCTTAATCTCTTTGTGCTTCCATTCCCATCTGTAGTGGGGGAATTATAATATTTCCTTTCTCCTACCCTGTTTATGCTGTAAATTCTTCAGAATAGGGACCGTCTCATTGGGTGTTTGCACAGTGTCTAGCATAACTGGGCCCCAAACTCAGTGGAAGCTTCCAGTCACCACTGTAATAGACATAATAATAATAATTAATAAAGGCCCTAGCTAACTCTCTCTCTCTGCAGTTAAGTCCCATTCTATATAGGTTATAGGTGTGAATGAAAGTAACTATCATAATGTCCTTGCCCAGATAACATTTAGTTACAAAACAAACAAGGGTGTGAATTAAAATAGCATACAGTTCACACAGGAAAAAGGAAATGGCAAACGTAATGCATGAGAGTATTCTCCAGGCTTGCTGAGGCCCTGAATACACTGGGTTTTTAAGGGTTTTAGGGAACTGTATTAGAATTTGATCTATTCAGTTACTTGTATTTAGTTTCTTTAATGCTGTAAGCCACCACCATAATATCTGGACACATGACATAGATTAACCAAACTATCCACATTATATATGATATAATATATTCAGGTAACATCAAGAGAGCCCCACTGAGATCAGGTCCCCATATACTAGGTGCTGTACACACATTTAGTAAGAGATGTCCTTGCCCCAAGGAGCTTAAATAGACAAGACAAGGGAGAGCTCAGGCACAGACAGATTCAGTGACTTGCCCAAAGTCATACTGGAAGTCCGCAGCAGAGCTGGGAACTGGACTGAGATCTCTTGAATTCCAGTCTGGAGCCATAACCAGAAGCCCAGCCTGCTTTGCTGTTCGGTCTTTGTGTTCGGCATTTGCATTCCATCCTAGTGGGTTGCCTCGTGGTGCTAGCTGGGTTATAGCTGGTAATGGTTTGAGTTGGAGTCATCATCTGTGAGCATCTGGGCTTGCACAAGCATATCAATGTATATTTTCCTGATCACCGCATAAACTGACTTTAGTTTTAAGGCCCTGGGTGTATAGTGGATTACACTTAGTGGTGTACTTTCCCTCTACCAGGCACTGTGCTACAGCTGCCTTCTTTTGCTGGTCTTGTATGGGTAAGCATTAACCAGAAAGGAAATGCATAGTAGGATCATCATTTAAAATAAGATATCGTGGAACACAGAAAGCTAACAAGGAACACAAAGGCAAACCTGTTCTGTCAGGTGCTTGACATTTTGCTTTTAATTAACTTATTTTGGAACCTCTCTAAAATCCCAGGATTAGCATCCATACAAGCTGACTAGCATTTTCCAGAAGGAAAAAAGAATCAGTAATGTGAAAGCTGTGAGGTGTCAGAAGCTGGTCAAGTCTTATCTGCAGCACAGCTAAGAACAGTGAGATAGAGGAACCTGAGCATAATAACCTCTCAGCAGGGCACAGGGCATATTTCTGATTTGAGGGATTTCCTGCTATTGTGACTACTGGATGCAAAGTCACACCGAAATAATGTTGTTTTAAGCCATTGTGTGATGGCCACCAGTGGGGTCCTCTAGGTGAAAAACTTGAGTCTCAACAGCTTGAGCTGCAAAGCCAGGCTGTAGCTGAGGGCTGTAACAGACCCACATCCTCTATGTGGGTCAGGCACAGCAGGGGGATCTGTAACACACATCAGCGGGCTATAATTGCTCCTCCTGGTAATGAAGAATATATATTTTAAATGTTCTGATTATACATTTAAAGTAGTTGTGAATTATGGGTATGTGAAAGATGCTGGCTTGACATCCTGGGAGACTGATGTCTCTGTTTACGGAACTCTGATCTAATCTGCCCGCCCTGTGGAGCACAGGCGCCAACTCTGTGGAGCACCCGCAGGGCTGGAGCACCCACAGGGAAAAATTGGTGGGTGCTCTGCACCCACCGGCAGCTCCCCTCCTCACCCTGCCCCCCCATTCCAGCTCACCTCCGCCTCCTCCCCTGAGCGTGCCCCGACTGCACTTCTCCCCCTAGCTTCCAGCACTTCCTGCCATGAAACAGCCGTTTCATGGCGGCAAGCACTGGGAGGGAGGCGGCGGAGAGGGACCGCCGTGCGCTTGGGGAAGAGGCAGGGCCGAGGCGGGGATTTGGGGAAAGGGTCCAATAGGGGCAGGGAGGGGGCGGAGTTGGGGCAGGGACTTTGGGGAAGGAGTTGGAAGGGGGCGGGGCCGGGGGGGTTGAGCACCCACCAGCGCCGCGAAAAGTTGGCGCCTGTGCTGTGGAGCCAGCTAGTACAGGAGCCCATTGATTTGTGTGTTTCTGGCATGGTTCAGTGAGGCCTACAGGGCCAGATTTTCCAAGGAGCATAGTACATTGGGTGCACATTGGATGCTTGGCTCTTTTGGAAATCTGGTCATGAGTGTCGCAACAGGAGCTGACTAGTGTCGAGCGCTTTTGGAAAACTGGCCCTAATTATGGGTGAAAATCTGGCCCGTAATGCCCAAGCCCTCTTGCACTGCCAGGCATTCTGGTTCACCTGTTTTTGCTTTTAAGCTGGAATGATTACATTGCAATTACCCTCTCATTCGTTTCTGGAACAGCAATCAAAAGTCAAAGCCACAGAGGCCTAGTAAATTCATATAGACACATGACCAGTGAGAGCTCTCATGGGAGAGAGATGGGAATGGAGGATGAGGAGCAGGAGAAAGAAGGAAGGGGGTGAAAATCCTGAATGTTAATCTTCTGTAGTCAGCTGCTACTCAGATATTTTGACACACAGAGCATGTTCCATAGGACATTGAAACACTGTATAATAAAATAAAATAAATAAAATAATAATGGAGATATCCCATCTCCTAGAACTGGAAGGGACCTTGAAAGGTCATCAAGTCCAGCCCCCTGCCTTCACTAGCAGGACCAAGTACTGATTTTGCCCCAGATTCCCAAGTGGCCCCCTCAAGGATTGAACTCACAACCCTGGGTTTAGCAGGCCAATGCTCAAACCACTGAGCTATCCCTCCCCACACTGAGCTATCCCTCCCCATGCAGCCATCTAGGATGGGAAGTGAAGGGTTATATCCTCTCCAGTCCGAAGTGCAGCAGGAATTTAGAAAGTTGGGCCCAGATTTTCAAACATATTCAGGCACCTAACTCTCATTGATTTCAATGGGAGTTAGGCGCTGTCTACTTCCACGGCGCCTAAATCCCTGTGAGAATCTCGGCCCTGGACCCACATCAGGATTTGGGAAGATCTCTGGGGCTAGAGTCCTTATGCTTTTGTTAAAGTGTTCATAGGGTCTGACACTGCTCTCCCTAAATTTAATAGCACTTTTGCCTCTGACTTCAGCGGTAGCGGGATCAGGTCCTAAACAACCACAACCTCGGCTTTTGTGTCTCCCAATCCTCTGTCGATCCCAGGCCTAGCACCATAATGAGGCATGAGTTTAGTGCTGGCCCAGCCCAGCCCCACTTCCTGCAGCATACTGGGTTTCCCTTGGCTTGTCTCGGCACTGCCCCAGCCTGGCGTTGCTAGGCCGACGAGAGCTGGCTCACAGCCTGATGGCGATGTGGCTCCAGGACTCATCCCCTGCTCGTTCACTACAAAATCTCACTGGAAAGCAGCTCCGGTGATTTCCTGTGTACTGCCCTGTACAAGGGCGAGAAGGAGAGCTGCAGCAGGCATCAGAAACATCTCCCCCCAATGCAGCAGGGAGAGGGAGTTGTGTTTTCTCCTCAGTATGACACACAGCTTTGAAAGCAAACAGATGTATGTGTTGGATGGCAGAAATGAGAGAGAGTTTAGAAAGCTCCCTGCAGCCTGTTCCTGGAATGGAGAGAAACACCCTTGCCCTATGGGACTGTATTTCTAGTTATCACCATCCCCCCTTCATATAATGAACTGGCAGAGACTCCTCTTGGTTAGTAGCTAGCATAATACATTCATAGATTTCAAGGCCTGAAGGAACCATTGTGATCATCTAGTCCAGGGGTTCTCAGACTTCATTGCACCACGACCCCCCCTTCTGACAATAACATTACTACATGACCCCTGGGGGCGAGGGGGGGTCAGAGCCTGAGCTCTGCTACCCTGGGTGGGGGGAGAAGGGGCTTTAGCCCAAGCCCCATTGCCCCAGGTGTAGGTGGAGCTCAGCCCTGGGTCCCAGCAAGTCTAATGCTGGCCCTGACGATCCCATTAAAATGGGGTTGTGACCCACTTTGGGGGTCCCAAACCACAGTTTGAGAACCCCCGATCTAGTCTGACCTCCTGTAGAGCGCAGGCCATAGAATCTTCCCAAAATAATTCCTAGACCATATCTTGTAGAAAAACATCCAATCTTGCTTTAAAAAAATTGTCTGTGGTGGGGACTCCACTTTGACCCTTGATAGGTTGTTCCAATGATCAGTTTCTCTACCGTTAAAAATGTAGAACAGGAGTACTTGTGGCACCTTAGAGACTAACAAATTTATTAGAGCATAAGCTTTCGTGGACTACAGCCCACTTCTTCGGATGCATATAGAATGGAACATATAATTCCACACAAAGATGGACTACAAGCTATCAGGAACAGTATCCCTGATAATGTCACAGCTAACCTGGTGGCTGAACTTTGTGATTTTGTCCTCACCCACAACTATTTCACATTTGGGGACAATATATACCTTCAAGTCAGCGGCACTGCTATGGCTACCCGCATGGCCCCACAATATGCCAACATTTTTATGGCTGACTTAGAACAACGCTTCCTTAGCTCTCGTCCCCTAACGCCCCTACTCTACTTGCGCTACATTGATGACATCTTCATCATCTGGACCCATGGAAAAGAAGCCCTTGAGGAATTTCACCATGATTTCAATAATTTCCATCCCACCATCAACCTCAGCCTAGATCAATCCACACAAGCGGTCCATTTCCTGGACACTACTGTGCTAATAAGCGATGGTCACATCAATACCACCCTATACCGGAAACCTACTGACCGCTACACTTACCTACATGCCTCCAGCTTCCATCCAGGACACACCACACGATCCATTGTCTACAGCCAAGCTCTAAGATATAACCGCATTTGCTC
Organism: Malaclemys terrapin pileata; assembly: GCF_027887155.1. Lineage (NCBI taxonomy): Eukaryota > Metazoa > Chordata > Testudines > Emydidae > Malaclemys > Malaclemys terrapin. The sequence goes on from NC_071506.1 coordinate 275,144,106, forward strand.
CAATCCCTCGGATAGAGACAAGCACCTACAAGATCTCTATCAAGCATTCTTAAAACTACAATACCCACCTGCTGAAGTGAAAAAACAGATTGACAGAGCCAGACGGGTACCCAGAAGTCACCTCCTACAAGACAGGCCCAACAAAGAAAATAACAGAACACCACTAGCTGTCACCTTCAGCCCCCAACTAAAACCTCTCCAGCGCATCATCAGAGATCTACAACCTATCCTGAAAGATGATCCTTTACTCTCACAGATCTTGGGAGACAGACCTGTCCTCGCTTACAGACAACCCCCCAACCTAAAGCAAATACTCACCAGCAACCACACATCACTGAACAAAACCACTAACCCAGGAACCTATCCTTGTAACAAACCCCGATGCCAACTCTGTCCACATATCTATTCAAGTGACATCATCATAGGACCTAATCACATCAGCCATACCATCAGGGGCTCGTTCACCTGCACATCTACCAATGTGATCTATGCCATCATGTGCCAGCAATGCCCCTCTGCCATGTACATTGGCCAAACCGGACAGTCTCTACGCAAAAGAATTAATGGACACAAATCTGACATCAGGAATCAAAATACTCAAAAACCAGTGGGAGAACACTTTAACCTGTCTGGTCATTCAGTGACAGACCTGCGGGTGGCTATATTACAACAGAAAAACTTCAAAAACAGACTCCAAAGAGAGACTGCAGAGCTAGAATTGATATGCAAACTAGACACAATCAACTCCGGTTTGAATAAGGACTGGGAATGGCTGAGCCATTACAAACGTTGACTATCTCCCCTTGTAAGTACTCTCACACTTCTTATCACACTGTCTGTACTCGGCTAGCTTGATTATCACTTCAAAAGTTTTTTTTTTTCTCTTAATTAATTGGCCTCTCAGAGTTAGTAAGACAACTCCCACCTGTTTATGCTCTCTGTATGTGTGTATATATATCTCCTCATTATATGTTCCATTCTATATGCATCCGAAGAAGTGGGCTGTAGTCCACGAAAGCTTATGCTCTAATAAATTTGTTAGTCTCTAAGGTGCCACAAGTACTCCTGTTCTTCTTTTTGCGGATACAGACTAACACGGCTGTTACTCTGAAACTTGTCGTTAAAAATGTGTGTCTTATGTCCAGTCTGAATTTGTCTAGCTTCAGCTTCCAGCCTGGGGATCATGTTATATCTTTCTCTGCTAGACTGAAGAGCCCATTATTAAATATTTGTTCCCCAGATAAATTCTTATAGAATGTGTTTCAGTCACCCCTTAACCTTCTCTTTGATAAGCTAAATAGACTGAGCTCAGCGAGTGTCATTGTAAGGCAGGTTTTCTAATCTTTTAGTCATTCTCGTGGCTCTTCTCTGAACTCGCTCTAATTTATCAACATCCTTCTGGAATGGTAAGCATCAGAACTGGACGCAGCATTCAAGCAGAGTGGATGGTAGTGAGTAGTTTAGAATTAAAAGCAAACGCTGGGCTGGAGTGACAGAACTGAGTTCAGCTATTTGCCCAGAAAGGATGAGTTCACTCCACTCATATAAAGCCCAAGTTTTTGGGCCCTTTGAGTGTGGGAGATCCAGGAGCTGACCTCTACCTTCCAAACCCAGGGCCAGCTGTGGGGCTGCAAAAAAAAAAAAAAATTTAAATGTGAGTGACTTGGCCCAAGTGCCAGAGGAAGCCTGTGGCAGAAGCACAGGGACTGCCCTGGTGGTCAAACCCCCAGGTGTGAGCTTAGTCCCACAAGGCCATCCTTCCCTTCAACCAGATTTGTTTCCTCAGGAATTAGTGTTTCAGGTTTAGGTACATGTAGCCAGGCGACAACTCACCGGCACAGCACCTCCTGCTGGTCATCCTGGGAATTAGCTCTCAGCTCCAGAGCGCCCTCTGTTGGCCGATGTCTTGCCTGCTGCTGGCCCCCCCTATGTCCCTCCCAGACCCCAGTGCCCCTCTATGTCAGGGTTCTGACCCAGCAGTAATCCACATTCTGGGTCTCCCCACCCAGGGGAACCCCCAACCCCTTATCCCCACCTTGCCTCAGTGGCTACTGCCAGTCATCATCTAGCCCCTGCTCCCTGGGGCAGACTGCAGTCTATAAACCACTCATCGTCAGCAAGGGGGGTTTGGACCTGCTGCCTTTGCCTGCCCTGGGCTGCACCTCTGCAACCCCAGTACCCTTCCCAGCCTTTAGCAAGGCCTGCAGCCTGCAGGTTTTCCAGTCTGGAGCTCCCCAGCTCCTCTGGCCTTCCCCCAGCCCTGCTCCACTCTAGGTACACTGCTCAGTTCTCAGGCAGCCAGGCCCACCTCTCTCCACAGCTAGAGAGAGACTCTGTCAGTTCCTGGCTCACTGGCCTTTTATAGGGCCAGCTGTGGCCTGTTTGGAGCGTGGCCCCAGCTGTTGCTGCTTCCCCAATCAGCCTAACGTATTGGCTCTGAGGGGCAGCCCTTTCCCAGGGCTGTTTTAACCCCTCCTAGGCCGGAGCGGGGTAACCGCCCCGCTACAGTGCATTATAAGGTTTTACACCCTCCTCTGAATCATCGTCCCTATCTGAGACTGGTCTGTGCTACATTGATCTGTGGTGACCCCAATGAGCCCTGACACCAGGCACATCCTAGCATCGTCACAGCTTTTGCTGCGCTGTCTCAAGCCCCCTGCACTTGGGGCCAGATGGTTGCAGTGGTAAACTGCCCTGCAGTTGGGTTGGTCCGAAGCCATGTGATTCTGGCAGGAGTAGGGAATGGTTCAGTGCTTCAGGGCGTGCACAGATGGAACAGGCCTGCTGCATCATTTCTTAGGATAGTGCAGGGGTCGGCAACCTCTGGCACACGGCTCGCCAGGGTAAGCACCCTGGCAGGCCGGACCAGTTTGTTTACCTGCTGCGTCCGCAGGTTCGGCCGATCGCGGCTCCCACTGGCCGCGGTTCGCCGCTCCAGGCCAATGGGGGCTGCGGGAAGCGGTACAGGCTGAGGGATGTGCTGGCCGCGGCTTCCAGCTGCCCCCATTGGTCTGGAGCGGCAAACCACGGCCAGTGGGAGCCGCGATCGGCCGACCCTGTGGACGCGGTAAACAAACTGGCCCGGCCCGCCAGGGTGCTTACCCTGGCGAGCCGCGTGCCAGAGGTTGCCGACCCCTCGGATAGTGCATCCTTTGTACTCCTTTGCAGCATGTCTGGTCCACTGGTCGATTTGGAGCGGCAGAGCCACGTTGCCTGCCCCCATTGGGGTGGCTTGTGTCCTGGGAGCACTAGGTGGGAGCAGTCACTGCTCTTGAATCTAGCACAGGAGTGGGGATGTGAAGAGAAGGAAGGGTCTTTGCACCTTCCCTGCCCTGCAAGGGTACCCATCCACAGGGCTGTCACAGTCCGGCCCCTTGATGTGCAGCCTGCATTAGATATAACAGAGCAGGACTCCTTGTTCATACCTTAGAGATGGAACACAGATGCAGGGCCAATATGGTGTATCCAGGCCTCCACACACAGCATAGGGGCTTCTTGTTTGTACACTTTGGAAGTTGCCAGGTCGGCCAGGAGCCCCCTGTGTGTTTTATTCACTCCAGAGAGGTCAGGCCTATAGATCTGTTACTCTGTGTTATATTACTTGTCATTCAACTACAGCGGCAGCGTGGAGCCTGTATTGTTGCTGTCACTTATCTTCTCCCACAGGCTTCTGCTCATGAGAAGGATTTCTGTCTGGGAACAAAAAACCCGCCAAACATCAGCTCCCAGCTTTCAATGGAAAAGGGAGAGATTAGGCTGGTCTCTCGATAACAGGTCGTTCAAATGACAGGATTAACAGATGGCCAAGAGGAAATGTCTGCTTTGGGAAGCTGGCAAATAGCCAGTCAAAACAATACCTTGCGCTTTCCATCATCAAAGCATGTTACAAACCGCACTGCATTAATTAATGGAGGAGGTAGTATGTTCCTCATGTGAGGGCCTCAGGACAGATTTGTCCTATTGCCAGCTCTGATTCTGTCCTGTCCTTAAACCATGGCCAAATCACGTAGCCCTTAGCTATACTAAAAGTTGCAGTACTTTAACTAAAATTAATTTTTAATCCATCTAATTAAACTGGAGGAAATCCCTAATGTAGACTCACTTAAACCAGTGTAGTCCCTGCTTAACCTGGTTTAGATTAATTCAGTAAGGCCTTGTCTAAACTAGGGCTGGTCGAAAACTTGACATTGAAATTATTTTCTGAGTAAATGATATTTTTCACCAAAAGTGTCTGCTTTTTGTGGAAAATGGCTTTTTGTGAACACACCAAAACTAAACATTTTTGGCTGAAAATTTTTGATCAAGAAATGCCACTTCAGTGCCTCATGGGAGTTGTAGTTCAGGTACCTTATTCCCCCATTCTCCGCTATGGGTTGGATTCCCCAGCTGGACTACATCTCTCATGATACAGCACGACCCATCATACACTGCAGTGGCTCAGCCAGATGGGAAATGTAGTCCAGGTAGGGAGTCCAGCTCATAAAAGAAAACTGGGACATGGAGCACATGAACTATAACTCCCATGAGCCATCATGGCAGCATTTTCAAATCAAATTGTTTGGGCATTGATTGAAAATTTTTAATTTTGGCTTAACAATTTTAGCTTTTAATTTTTTTGCTGAAACGTTTTAATTTTTCACAGAAAAAAAAAGCCCTTTTCCGATCAGCTCTCGTACATCAGTTTAATGGACTCGATTTAAAAAGTAACTTACTGATGCAAACTAAACCGATTTAAGCACAACTTAAAACATTTTAAGTGCATCTACCATGGGAATTTGCACCAGTTTAACTAGATCAAATTTAAATCAATTTACTTTAACCAGAGCAACTCTTTGAGTATAGACAAGGCATTAACCTCTCCATGTCTCAGTTCCGTCTTCTATAAAAGAGGAATAATAACAGGGGTATTGTGGGGATTCAGGTCTGGAAGGCATTTTGCAATCTTCAATTGGAAGGTGTTCTACAAGTCCAGAGTAGTATTACTCATTAATCCTCTCAACACTCTTGTGTAGTAGATAAGTATCATCCCTACTTACCCTTATTGAAAAGCCCTATAGAATTGAATACAAAATGGTAACTTTCCTATCGAATGTTTGAGCCGTCCTTTAGACGGGCTACTGAATCCCATGCATGGTTTAAAACCTACTGAAAAGATCTCATTCCTTTTCAAATTCTATAGGACTGTATGATCAGTGTTTATCAGAAAGCCATTCATGACTGAGACTAGGTCTACACTACTCTCCTGAATCGGCGGGTAGAAATCGATCTCTCGGGGATCGAATTATCGTGTCTCGTCGGGACGCGACAATTGATCCCCGAATCGACGCTCTTACTCCACCAGCGGAGGTGGGAGTAAGCGCCGTCGACAGGGAGCTGCGGAGGTCGATTTTGCCGCCGTCCTCACAGTGGGGTAAGTCGGCTCTGATACGTCGAATTCAGCTACGCTATTTGCGTAGCTGAATTTGCGTATCTTAAATCGACCCCCCCCCCCCCCCCGTAGTGAAGACCTGCCCTGAGTTATTATGGGGGTTTAGGCGTTTTCCTTTAAAACCCCTTTGAAAGTTAAAAGGGTTACAAATCAGGGTTACTGATTTTACCAAGCAGATGCAACGTTTGAAACTGATGCATCAACCCAGCTAAATTTACTGTAAAAAGAAAGGAAGGGGTGTGATATGGTGCCAAGGATATTCTTTGCCAGTCAATGAATGAAATGCTTAGGGCAATGAAGTCAATATAATTATTAATAATTATTATTTATTATTTGTATTATTGTATCACCTAGTAGCCCCAGGTCATGTACTAGGACTCTACTGTGCTAGGGACTGTACACAAACAGAACAAAAAAAGCTTACAATGCAAGTAATGTATAAGACAAGAGACATCAAACAGATAGATACTCACAGACAGATGGGGGAGTACAAGGGAACAGTGAGATAATATTGGTCAGCATGATGCACAGTGGACTCATCTTACCAACAACCTAACTGTTGTCAAGATCTTTGTAGGCTTTACAGAAAAGGAGAGCTTAAAGGAGGGTTTTGAAGGAGGATCATGCATTAGTTTTACAGATGTTTACAGGGAGCTCCTCTCAAGCATGTGGGGCAGCAGAAGAGAAAGCACAAGGTGCTTGATTGGAAATTTATCAAGTGGGCAATGGAGGGTGGCACGAAGGATTCAGAGGCAGTAGTTGACCTTTCAGTACTGAACAAGAGCTGAGAGGTAGGGTGGGTTTAGGCTGTGAAGGGCCTTAAACATGAAGAGAAGTAGCTCATGTTTGCTGTGATCGAGAAGAGGGAGCCAGTGGAGAGATGCAAAGAGAGGGGTGACATGGCGAAACTATACACCCAACAACCAGTCCATTGAAATGACCACTTCTCTCCCCTGATTGGCTGTACAGGTTTTCAGGAATTTTGGCTCCACAACCAGATGTCTTTGTCTCTGAAAATATTTGCTGATGGGAATGTATTATGCAAGGCTCAAGTCACTGTGAAAACAAAACCATCTGACTGATAAGTCTATTGATAATGAGTGTTTATCAAAGTCTCTCAAGTTTTATCAAATGCAGACCTGCCCAGCTTTGCATTTTAAATCAGCCTGTTGCGTATCTTGGGCTATTTGCCTGCTGGGCAGTCGGCTGGCAAGATATTGTCCCTATTCTCCACAGTACACCTTCTGCATGCATTGTGACAGGCCACGTGTCATGTTTTAGGGCCAAATTCAGAGGTTATGTGTAAGGGGCCGTAGTGGTAAGTGGGTGTGAGCCTAAAATAGAACTAAGGGATTCTAAAGGCAGTCTAAACAGGTCTCCGATACCGTGCTGCTGAGCATGACATAAAAATCTAGATGAATGGATTATAGCGGGAATCTTATAATGTGCTTAAAATTTATGCACCAGATTCTTGTAAAACGTGTGTACGTCTTAGATGATCCCACAATGAAGAGCAGAGTTTTACAACCCGGGACCTTCTCTGTGAAGGGAGATTTGTTGAATTCTAGACTGAATTGGTTGCAGAAGTCATAATCATTTTAGCTTTTAGCCCTTAATTGTTAATCACCTTCAGTGCAGCTGAAAGAAACCACGTTACCTTGTTAAACAAACAGAATAATGTTGACGCTTGTTGTGCCCAGCACGTTGTGTTTATTGTGATATGCAGGCTCTCTGCAGATGTCCTAGCTGATGCTGTGGCTTTGTGGTTGGATAGTGTCTGTTATCTGCTCTTGACAGTGTGCCAGACGGATCTTGCAGAGCTTAAACTGAAAGGCAGCTGGATAGAGAACGGTGAGCTTTACCTTGACAGACAGTTCTGTATGCAAATATGGTGGCTAGCTATTAGCATGTGGATAAACCTCTCATTCATATTTCCTGGCAGTAAACAGATCTGATTCACTGAGTCAATTACAGTGTGTGAGAATAACTCAATGTCATGGAATACCACGTAGTACTGTCAGCTAATTAATAGGGAAAGGAATGTTGTCTGGCAGCTACATTAGGTGACTCCTGGTTTCCATTTCCAACCCTGACACTGTTGTGCTGTGTGATCGTACCCAGGGCCGGCTCCAGGGTTTTGGCTGCCTCAAGCAGCCACTCAAACAAACAAAAAAAGCCGCGATCGCGATCTGCAGTGGCAATTCAGCGGAAGGTCCTTCGCTCCGAGCGGGAGTGAGGGACCGTCCGCCGAATTGCCACCGAATAGCTGGACGTGCCGCCCCTCTCCGAAGTGGCCGCCCCAAGCACCTGCTTGGTAAGCTGGTGCCTGCAGCCGGCCCTGATCGTACCGAATCTCTTAACTTTTCTGTTCCTCAGGTTAGCCACCTGAAAAGAAGGGATAATAAAGCCTGATGCACAGGGGTGTTTGGAGACTAAGGGTTTGTCTACACATGAACGTTAATCTGTAAAAAGGTAGGGTGTACATTTAAAGCAGATTATCTGTTTGAACTGATGTCCCGGGCCGGGGCCAGAACTATGCAAGTCTCCTTGTGTTTTGCTGTAGGCATTTGCCTATATACAAATCAACTCCTTAGCAGATATTAACATCCAGGCAAAGCAGGAAGCAGTGATAAACTTTCTGTTCTGTTCTCAGTTACACCCATGCAGCTCCATGAACTTTCGTTGGGTCTATCTGTTTGCTAAATTTGTCCCATTTTTGTTCCTCTGCTATAAACGTCTCTGTTTCTGGTTCCTTTTCACTGTTAGCTGATCTGTGTGTCCCTACTATACAGTGTTTGCTTAGTTTGGGGCTCAGCCTTAGCTATTCATGTACAGTAGCCTCCCTGTTCTGTGGCAGCTGATAATGTTTTTGCACTAGGCCTGGTCCCAGATTTTCCAATGAGAGCAAAGAGATAATGTTTGGAAATAGACCAGCCCAGTTGCTTTGGCTTCAGCTCTTGTCTTTAGAGATGAATGCATTCTTTGAGCTGTATAAAGCTTTTTAAAAAATCCCCATCCACCCAATAAATGTCTTTTAAAAATCTCCACACTCACACGTTGTCTCTTGAGCTCTTGCTTAATTAGTTACTCCTGAGGGAATTCTGCACCAAAAACTTAAAAATTCTGCGCACAATATTGTACAATTCTGCAAATGTTATATGTCAATCAATAAATGTCGCCTGTGCTCCCCACTGCCATGCTGCAACCTCCACATTTATTTATTGACAAATAAAAATTGCAGATTTTTGCAGAATTTTAAAACGTGTACAGAATTTTATTTTTTTGGTGCAGAATTCCCTCAGGAGTAGCTGGTGAAGCAACTCACCAGGGTTAGTAGTGCCACACCAGGTGCATCAGGTGTGGGCAGGCAGGCTCAGCCCAGCAGGATACAAGTGTGAGGGGGATCCGGTGTGGGGTGAGAGGGTTCTGGGTGGGGCAATCTGGGTGTGGGTGGCGCAGTGTGGGGGTCTGGGTGCGGGGTGATGTGGATGCACAGAGCTCATTGGGGGGGGGGTTCCAGGTGCAGGGGCAATGGGACTCTGCAGGTGGGTCCACTTGAAGGTGGTTGGGGCTCAGTGGGGGGTCTGGGTGCTGGGGGAGTGGGGCTTGGTGGGGTTGGGGTCTGGGTGCGAAGGGACTTGTGGGGTGGTCCAGGTGCATAGGGGGTGATGCTTATCAGTATAGAGGTTCTAGTATGGGGGGCTCAGTGGGCCTGGGGGGGTCTGTGGGGGCCGGATGCAAGGGGGGGGGACTCAGCAGAGGGTGGTCTGGGTGCAGGGGTGGAGGTCCAGAGGCGGGAGGCTTGGGACTCGGTGTGAGGATCTGGGTATGGGGGGATCCAGATGTCCGGGGGTTGGGCAGATGGAGGAGCAGCTTCCTATACAGTGACCCCTCGCCCTGCGGCTGAGGACCGATGGGGGCAGGATGTGTCGGTTAGTGCAGAGCTGGGGTAGGTTTCTGGGGGTAGGTCTGACCTGGCCCTGGCCACTCCATGCAGGGGAAGAGCATTCCTTCCCCACCCTGAGCCCAGCCGGAACTAGCAACTGAGCCTGCTGCAGGATAGGAGCCACTGGCCGGGGTGGGGCTGCTGAGAGCCAGGTGCGGGAGGAGGGGCTCGGTGAGGTGGGGGTTCAGGTGCGAGGGTTCGTTTGGGGAGTTCTGGGTGCGGGGAGTGAGACTTGGCTGGGGGGTCTGGGTATGGCGGGTTAGGGCGGACGGGAGATGGGTCTGACCTGGACAGGCAGGGGCGTCTCCAGCCCCGCCCCCTGCAGTGATTTACTTCTCTGCCAACTGCTCTGGGTGCCCAAAACGACGGGCCCACGCTGCTGGGGAGGGGCATGTGACTGCTCTTGCAGCTTCCCTTAGCTTCGCTGTCAGAAAGTCATTTTTCTGCATGGAAGCAAAGAAATCTGCGTGGGACATGAATTCTGGGCACGCACAGTGGTGCAGAATTCCTTCAGGAGTAATCAGTTTATATCCTGTCCCCAGCCTCCCACTTACCTTCTCTAACCAGAGCAGCTCTCTCTACCCAATCCCCCTTGTATCAGCAGTACACCTTGCAGTGTACCATAGAGTCTTTTCAGGGACAGTTTTTAAGTCCTTCCCCTGTTTCCACCCCCAATGGACTCATCTTGCAAGACCAGTGGTCTCCAACCTTTTTACACCCAAGATCACTTTTTTAATTTTTAAGGGCAACCCAGGATCTACCCCACGCCTTCCCTGAGGGCGCCCTTCCCCAAAGCCCCACCCCACTCACTCTATTCCCTCCCCCTCCATCACTTGTTCTCCCCCCCCACTCACTTTCATCAGGCTGGGGTAGGGGGTTAGAGTTCGGGAGGGGGTGCGGGCTCTGGGTTGGGGCCAAGGGGTTTTCAGTGTGGGAGGGGGCTCTGGGCTGAGCCTGGGGCAGGGGGTTGGGGTCCAGGAGTGGGTGAGGGGTGCAAGCTCTGGAAAGGAGTTTGGGTGCAGGAGGGGGCTCCGGGCTGGGGCAGAGTGTTGGGGTGCAGGAGGGGATATGGGGTGCTAGATCTGGGAGGGGGACCAGGCCTGGGGCTTGGGGTGCAGGAGGGGGTTCAGGGTGCAGGAGAGGGTTTGGGGTGCTAGCTCCGGGAGGGGGACCAGGGCTGGGGCTTGGGGTGCAGGAGGGGGTTCGGGTGCAGGAGAGGGTTTGGGGTGCTGGCTCCGGGAGGGGGCTCAGGGCTGGGGTGTGGCTTCCCACTGGGCAGCACTTACCCCGGTGGCTCCCGGTTGGCGGCGCAGCGTGGCTGCTACTAAGGCAGGCTCCCTGCCTACCCCGGCCCGATGCTGCTCCCAGAAGGGGCCAACGTGCCCCTGCAGCCCCTGGGTGTGGGAGGGGCGGGGGCCATGTGGCTCCACGCCCTGCCCCTCTCTGCAAGCACCGCCCCACAGTTTCCATTGGCCACAGCTCCCCATTCCTGGCTAATGGGAGCTGCAGAGGCAAAGCATGCAGGCAGGAGCAGTGCATGGAGGGAGACCCCTGTCCCTATTAGGGCTGTGCTGGCCGCTTCCAGGAGTGGCGTGGGGCCGGGGCAGGGAGGGAGCCTGCCTTAGCGGCAGCCCTGCTACCCCACTGGAGATGGCGATTGACTGGCAGATCCTCTAGTATCGATCAGTCGATCGCGATCGACCGGTTGGTGACCACTGTGCTAGATCATGGGGTCTGGACCATGGGTTCCAGAGAATCAGTTCTATATTTCCTATTGGATTAAATACTTCTGAAGTTTTATTTATTGTTTGCACAAGCAGCCATCCTTTCCTAAGTCCTAACCATCTAGGAATCGACAGTTAAAACTTCCGCAGTGACACATTAGGAGTAAGTGTGGTCTGTGCTCTACTGCTGCCCAGCCACTGGTTCATATGGGGTGGAGTGGCTGGGGCCGTAGCTAAGTGGTAGGGCACAGGCTTAGCACATATGAAGCCCGAGATTTAATCCATGGCATTTCCTCCACATAGAAACTGGTGGGCCAACTCACGAGCCAGAGTATCAAATAATCTCCTAATAGCAGCAGAAGGTCAGCTCCTTTCTTCCGGATGGGTTTATTTCTCCAAACCAAGAGTCCAGCATAAATAAAACAGTTAACTAGGTCCTTTCCTCTGACCCAGCGTCCCCTGCAGGTCTCTCCCTCCCCACTGAGCAGTTAGTCAGCGCTTAGGGCCTCAGGTTACACAGATTTGTTTAATAAGGTGTGTTTCTGTCCACATATCGAACAGGCATCTGTTTCTCTGTTTATTTAGGTTTTCTCTAATATCCACCTTGATTATTTGGCATGGATTTAGTTTCTACAGCTGCGGTCAATTTCCCCCAGATGATGCCACACAGATCAGATTGTGTGGTTTATATTTGAACTGGATGTCCTGATTCCCCACAGCAAATGGGATCAAATCTGCCCTCGATGATGGGACTGGAGTAGCATGGGCGTAGCTGAGGCCTGTAGTTTGGCCTGTTATTGCCAGTTTTGGCCAACTGCTTTGACGCTTTATCTTGAACAAACAAGAAAATGGGCCTGATTCTTCTCCCACTTATACCAGTTTAACACTAGTGTGACTCTTGATTTACATCAGTGTGAGAAGAGAATCTAGCCCAAAGTGCTTTCCCTTTTCATAGTCTTCAAACAGAAGGCAGACAGTATTACCAGAAGGGACCAGTGTTCTGGCCCTGCTCCTGCTCCCATTGAAGATTAGACCCTCTGTTTTTATTAGGGCTGGTTTTTTAAGCAATTCTTCTGTGATAAGAATAGATGAAGTTGATATGATTAGCAGGCTGAGATACTGTTATACACTGAGGTAACACTTCCCCAACATTTGTTAAATATACTGCACCTAACTCTATATACACATCAGAATAGTCTAGCTGTTCCAAATAGCTGAAGCTCTCAAAGCATTTGACAGACGGGGTATCAAAGGCATAGAGAGCTTAAGGCCACATTAGTGATTTTGGGTGTTTGTTTCTGGGCACCATTTGAGACACCTAAAGAGTAATCTTCCGAATGCGATGAGCACCTGCTCTCTGAAAATTAGCCCCTGTAAATGTGTTTCAAGTTGTGCACCCAAAATAATTACTTTGGTTTGAAAAATCTTGGCCTTAATGACAAGATCACACATCAAGTCAATAGCAGAGTCAAGACTAGATCCCAGGCCTCCTGACAGTCAGGCCGGGGCTCTAAACAGTAGACATCGCTAGTCTCACATTGCTACTTCCAGGATGAGTCCTGTTTATTTGTTAAAATGATGATAGAAGCGAAGAACAAAGGAGAGCTTCCTCCTCTCTTGATACAGCTGCTCCCTCCTTTTGATCAGGGGCAGCTCTATGTATTTTGCCGCCCCAAGCACAGCAGTCAGGTGGCTTTCGGCGGCGCGCCTGTGGGAGGTCCGTATGTAACGCGGATTCGGCGGCATGCCTGCGGGAAGTCCGCCAGTCCCGCACCTTTGGTGTACCCGCCCCCGAATTGCCGACAAAGCCGCGGGACTGGCGGACCTCCCTCAGGCATGCCGCTGAAGGCTCCCTGACTGCTGGCCCCACAGTGACCGGCAGGCCGCCCCCCGCGGCTTGCCGCCCCAGGCACACGCTTGCTGCGCTGGTGCCTGGAGCCGCCCCTGCTTTTGATCATTCTGTTTGTGAGAGGTGGGGAAAAAGTCCTTCGGGCCTTGCAGGGAGTGGTTATTGGAAAAGGAAAATAAAGAGTTATTTGTTAATATCCGTCTCAGAGCAGAGATAAGACTGGCTAACCCCCCCACCCCATTGATAGCAGGAGCCTTTGTTTCCACAGTCTCCATTGAAGATATTCGGGATGTGAGGCTCGGTCACATGACAGAGGGGATGGAAAAGTACGCCAAAGATGTCCCTGAGCATCGCTGTTTTTCCATCATCTTTAAAGACCAACGGAAAAACCTGGATCTTATTGCCAGTTCTGAAGATGATGCCAACCACTGGACTGCAGGCCTGAAGAAAATCATAGCCAAGAACAATTCCATGAGCCAGAGGCAGAAACTCCAACAGTATCCTTTGCATTTTAAAAGTGATTAATTATCCAACCACAACAAAGATGCACTTGTCTGTCTCAGTTGGGGTATTTGTATGTGTGTGCGGGGGTGCAAAACTGCACTATGAACAGGGCACTGAGTCAGTCTCCTCTCACACTGACTTTACATCTGTATAACTCTATGGACTTACTCCTGATTTATACTGATGTGAAAGTCCTTTAAACAAAGAATTGTCTCATTGAGGACTTAAGATAAAAAAGCCATTAGTTCCTAGATTCTTCAGGGATTTGATTCATTCACCATGAACTCCAGGATGGGAATTTCTTGGCAATTAATGACAGGCTTGTAGTGTTTATGATGTTTTATAGAAGTGTAATGCAAAGGAGCTGATTTTCCTCTTTCGTGCACCAATTTTACATCAGTGTCGTTCCACTGACTTTAATGGAGTTCCTCCTCATTTATGCCAGCGTGGGAGGAATACCTCTCCCTGAAGAGCTCGCGTGCTATATAGACACACTACAAACAAGGAGAGGGGGAAAGGAATGCAACAGAGAAGCAAAGCCAGTGAGTCACTGGGTGAAATCCTGGCCCAATTGAAGTCAATAGGAGTTTTCCCTCTGGCTTCAATAGAGCCAAAATTTCATGCACTGGGCTATAGATCCCTGAGCATCCGTAGGCTTCGCTGCCATATTAAAAGTGAGGGTGGTCGTGGGCTGCATTTTTTTAACTCTTTGGACCACATTTGGCCTTTTGGATGCTCTGTGGGTCTCCCTGCTATTAAAGCAACCTACCTGAATCAGCATTCTTGAGAGGCTCTGACCCACTGGTTGTCTTGTGAGTGCCAAGTACACTAACCTGGATGGACTTCACAAATATTGCACCATCCCTAGTCCTTTTATAGGTTATTCAACATATTTATTCATGCTGTGGTCTCACACTCTGTGGGGGAGAAGGAGACAGGTTTTTCTCCCCACAGAGGCCCCTCGGTACCACCAGCAGGACTGTCAAGCTGAATTAGCCATTAGTCAGCCTGCCACATCCCTCTCTCCCTTAGGTTGTGCTTTGACTAGAACCTGGGGTGTTAAGTCTATTGAAGTTGGATTTCTCAGTGGAACCTGCATTGTCTTTTCACTGGAGACAGGGCATCTCTTGAAGCTCATGACAGAAGCTTTTGGTAAGACACAGAATCTCCCATGAACCCTTACTGCATTTAACCTGTGGGTGATTCAGAGTCCTAGTTCCAATGTTATTGCGTGGCAAGTACAAATCCTGATTGCCATTCAGAAACAAAAACCAGCTCTGGAGAGAGAAAAAGGTGCCAGCACTTATCTGGCAGCAAAACAGTCGCAGACATAGAGGTTTTATTGTAGTTTGCTGCCACTATTGAGAGTTGGTTGGAAAATTAACTCTGGAAGGGAGAGGCTTAAAGATTCTTTGAGTGGCAAAACAGTCATCAGGAGCAGGGAAGTTTGCCATTCATCTCTCAATTTTGCATCTATTGCTGCAGCACAGTGCATGCAAGCTATTGACTTGCAGATAATGAGGGATCTCATGCCCATCATAGAATCATAGAAGGGTAAGACTGGAAGGGACCTTGAGAGGCCATCTAGTCCAGTCCCCTGCACTCAAGGCAGGACTAAGTAATAACTAGACCATTCCCGACAGGTGTTTGTCCAACCTGTTCTTAAAAACCGCCAATGATGGAGACTCCACAGCCTCCCTAGACAATTCGTTCCAGTGCTTAGCTACCCTGACGGGAAGTTTTTCTTAATGTCCATCCCAAATCTGCCTTGCTGCAGTTTAAGTCCATTGCTTCTTTTCCTGTCCTCAGAGGTTAAGGAGAACAATTTTTCACCCCCCTTCTTGTAACAATCTTTTATGTACTTGAAAACTGTTATCATGTCCCCTCTCAGTCTTCTCTTCTCCAGACTACACAAAGCTGTTTTTTTCAATCTTTCCTTATAGGTCATGTTTTCTAGACCTGTAATCATTTTTGTTGCTCTCCTCTTGACTTTCTCCAGTTTCTCCACATCTTTCCTGAAATGTGGTGCCCAGGCCTGGACACAGTACTCCAGCTGAGGCCTTATAAGTGCTGAGTAGAGCAGAAGAATTACTTCTCGTGTCTTTCTTTTCTGATAGCAGTCTGTGATTGTCGCTAAACAGCATGATACTTCAAGAGAGTGAGATGCAACCAAATAGCTTTTGCTTACCACCAGTTCCAAGGTCCTTAAAGCCACTAGGAGATTGTGTGTTTTTTCAACACTTAGGCCCAGATTCTGCCCTCAGATATATGCAGGCATGTCTGGTTGAAGTTACTGGCTTGACCAGCACTGACCAAACAATGCAGAATTGTTGCCACAGTGCCATTGAGCGAATGATGTAGCCCATCCTCTTGGGAGGAAGGCTCTGCCTGGGTCAACAAAGCTCAAATTTAGCTTCCTCCTTATTTCAGTTCAGCCGCTCCTCTCGCACTGTGCCTTGTGCTCCCATCTGGAGCCAACCCACTTCTGGGTCAGTACTTTCTCCTCTGTCGCCACCATCTTGCTACATTAGCTCCTCTGTGCCTTGTTGTGACTCGTGGGTGGGGGACCTTCACTAGGTCTTTCTACTACTTCATAACCTCTGGATGTACCAGAGGTTCTGGTGCTGGCCCCAGCATCTTCAGCTGGAGGGCTCTGAACCTGGATGTTAGCTAGTCTGTCCCAGTGCTCACAGTCTGGGGACTATTTTTCCTGCTAGTAAAGCTCTGGTCTTCTCGTTACAGTGCAGCACTCCTGCCTGGCTTTCTTCTGACATTGCTCTGAACCTGCCTGTCTCTGGCGCTGAGGTGTTTGCTGAGCCGAATTAGGGGTTTAGTGCTTACCACTGGGACTTCCCTAATCCAATTAGCCCTTGATAATGAGGGACCTCCCTGACTCCTGTCCCGCTAAGGTCATTAATTTTCTTGTGACCGCCACAGTGGATGGGGTCTATTAAGTCCGAATTCCTCCAGCTCTTAATATCATGTATTCCCCTCACAAGTCTTTGCTGGTTTATGGTGACTTTCCATCACCTCCTACTTTATCTCCCTTTGGCTTTCATTGGGAACATACCTACAGGAATTGTCATAGTGGATCAGACAAGATTTCCTGTCTTCAACAGCAACCAAGGCCAGATGTTTCAGAGGCAGATGGAAACGCTAAGCTGCACCTAACTGCAATATTGTAGAATATCATAGCATAGGGAGAGGGAATTTAGTGTACCGTATCATGTAATATAGGATCACCAGAATTTCTTCCTGACCCCAGCTAGTGATCAGGGCATGCCCTGAACTCTGAGGAAGGATGGCCCTTGTTTCCCAAACATTTTTGGCATCCCCACTTCAGTTGAGACTTTCCTCATCACTTGGGCTGACCCCCAAATTTAGCTCCCTTCTTAACTCAATTCAGCCACTCCTCTTGCACTGTGCCTCATGCTCCCACCTGCAGCCAAACCACCATCTCGCTGCTAGGTTTCACTTCGGTGGCCACCATCTTGCTACACTGGCTCCTCTATGCCTCCTTGGTACTCATGGGTAGGGGGCCTTCACTAGGGCTCATGAAAGTTATTGCCTTCTAGAGCCTTCCTTTCTGGAGAAGCCCATGGCTGGGATGGGGAGCTGCCAGAAATAATATTTGCCTGGCTGTTTTCATTCTAGTTAACATTTGTGATGACTGCACGCCTCCACCACCACCTCTGTGGGAGTCACGGCTACAAAAAAGCCGCCTCTGGAGCATGTCCAATTGAAACCACTGAACTATTTCCGTCTAAGAGTAGAGATGATTGTATCTAAATAACAATAACATTTGTTCGGAGCAAAGGCTGCAATTTCCAAAGTGGAAACATGCCTCTCTCTCTTTAACTCCTAGTCAGAATCCAAGTTAAATGGGATGGGGAGGCAAACAGTATTTCTGGAAGAATAATTATGGTGGACTGTTGGCGTCCAGTCTGGGACAGTTACTATCAGTCTAACCCAACCTGGAATTACAGAACAGCAAGATTCTCATTTTAGGTTTGCTGATGTTTAATTAAAGCCTGGAATTTAAACTTAGTCTTTCTTCAGTGGATGTGCCTGGAAGTGTGGTTTGATGTGAAAGTTTCTTGAAAAGAAATGGGCATCATATATATGAATACAGATAGATAGGAAAGAAGCGTTGGGGGCCCTTGGTCCATTCTTCCCCTACCAGGGCAGGGTTGTTCTCTGCAGTACATTTTCCCGTGCTTGCCACCCTAGTTTAAAGACATGAACATGGAATAAAATCAAGCAGTTCACAGATGGTTTTTGATGCTTCTGTATATACAGTAGTGCCCGATTAACAGTCCAGTTCAGCTCTAGAGCAAGCAGGCATAGCTTCAATTGATTTCAGTGGAAGTTGCACGCAATTTTGCCTGGGATGACTTTGGTCCATAGAATACATGGGAACTTTCTATCTAAGCTGTGAGAAATGCAACAGCTTTGCTTCCCCCCCCCCCCCCCCCCGCTTTGGAGTCACATCCCCTGAATTTCTAATTTGAACAAACTCACTAGATGCCTTAGAATTCTTCAGTCATTCTTCCTTAGTTTCTAGTGGAAGATAGTAGCTTCAGGAACCAGCAGATTCTTTAAAAGGGCAACAAGACAATATTGTCTCCCTGTTCAGACAGGAATTAAAGCCATAGCTTTCCATCCATCCTAGATACTTAAATGGTCCCCATCCCCATAGTGTTTGAGCACTTCATTCTTTATCATATTTATCCTCACAACATTCCTTTGAGGTAGGGCAGTGCTATACGCCCCATTTCACAGATGGGGAATTGAGGCCCAGAAAGGCTAAATGATTTGCCCAAGGTCACACCGAAGTCTGTGGCAGAGCAAGAAATCAAATCCAGGTCTCCCAAGTCACAGGCTAGTGCCCCAACCACTCGAGCAACCCACTCTCAACCTGCTAAGGCCCAAACCTAGGATGCAATGTGCCACAAAGATCCAAAATGAGGAGCACAAACAATTAGCCATGCAGGACACTTCCAATGTTGTAGGATTCATCCCTTTAGCATGAGTGATGCTTTCTATATGATCTCTCTGATCCTTGATTCTTATTTCTGATGTAAATCATTTTTTAAGAACAGAAGTGAGGGAACATAGTTAACCTTGGGTCTGAAATGAGGGATATGTCAGAGGTAGGATGAGGCCCAGGAAATCTTCAGTTGTGTTTGAGGCTCTACCATTAAATGGTTGTGTGACCATTGCGGTTAGATGGCTAGCTGTGTCTCTGCCCCATTTCTAGTCTCTCTGAGTGTTTGGCCTCTTGTCCTCACCTCTCTCAGGGTGGAACCTTGCAAATCTTCTACTTTTGGACTGGGACTCAGGTACTGTGACGGGGTGCACCAATCACTGCTTGTCTGGTGCCTCCTCCTGGTCACTTTAGGGATTAGTCTCAAGTCTGACACCCCTTCCCGTGGTCGCATGCTGTCATACTCTCTCTCTCTCTCTCTCTCATCCCAGGAACTGCAGCGTCCTCTTCATGACTCAGCCCTCCAGCTAGATCACTCAGCGTCCTCCCTTTCAGGATATATCAGTCTTTCCTTCAGCAGTCCTAGGTAGTCTTCCCATTCACTGCCTCAGATGCCACTCCTTCAGTGGCTGGTAGGGGAACCTGGGCCCGTCTTCTACTCCGGGTTCCAATCCAGGGACCCTCAACCTAGCAGTTCTGTGCTTTACCCTCCCAGCCCTCACTGCTCCTTTCCTGGACTGCTTCCTACCACTCCTGGTTCCCCCCCTTTCTCTAGGAGTACCAGCTCCAAACCCTCCTCCCTCTTCCCAGGGAGTGACTGCTCTTTCCCAGTAGCTGCCCCTGTCTGTTGCCAGCTTCCTGTCTTTATAGGCCCTGCCTGTACCTGCACAGTTGAACCTGCTTCCTACCAATACCCTGCTCCCTGGCTCTCGCTCCAGGTGCAGATGTTAATAGTCCTTAACCCTTTCCAATCCTGTGTGGGGTGAACACCCCATCACAGATACACTGCCCAGTGTATACCAATCGCTTATTGCCCTGCAGGTCTGACTGGGTTTCGGGTACCTGCATTTCCTCCCTTCAGAAATATGTGATCAATGTTATAGTGAGAAATGGCCTTCTGAAAAAGACAGTATTTTTATTTAGCAGTTGGAACTAAGCATTTTAGAAAAAACAGATTTGAAAGCAACACACAGCAAGTGTAGTTAGTCTCATGTAACCTTATGCTGCGCTAGCAGCTAAATTAGATAGGATTTGTCCTAGGAGCAGAACAAGAGTAATTCACAATCTCTTGCATTCCCAGATCCTCCTGTGGGTCTGGGTTTTGACCCAAGGTGCCTAGCGTAGCCCACACTGAAAATGCCAAGGTGTGGGCAGGCTCCAAAAAGGAGAGCAGATTCTCCCCAAGCCGGTGGTTAACACTATAGTTCACCAACCAGTCACAAACTGTGCTCTTGATCCCCCACACTGGTTATCAAGAAGCTGAAAAAAAGAAATCACACAGCCTCCTGTATTGCATTCAAGTCTCTGGCTCCCAACCAGCACCTAGGTCAAATACAGTGAGAAGTTATTTAAAACTCTATTCACTGTACAAAATGTTCTTTTGATCCCCAAAGGGCCAGTCACATTACCAGATCAATACTAGTTTGGATCTTACCCAAAATACCACACTGCCAGCCAATCCGTTAGTATCTAAAACTAAAGGTTTATTATAAAAGCAAAGAAAAGAATGGTCAAAGCAATAAGATACATACATGTGACTTCAGAGTCCATATATCAGGTTCTTAGCAACATTGGTGAGTTTGCTGGCTTGTAAAGTCCCTTTGGAACACAGTCAATGCTTGGATGGGTCTGTCAGTCCTTTGTTCAAAGCTTCAGTTTGTAGAGAAGTTACTCCTGAGGTAGAAAGCAGGATTGAAGATGGAGATGATGCAGCTGCCTTTTTATATCCTTTGCTATGTAGGGTGACCAGACAGCAAATGTAAAAAATCGGAACAGGAGGTGGGGGGTAATAGGAGCCTATATAAGAAAAAGACCCAAAAATCGGGACTGTCCCTATAAAATTGGGACATCTGGTCACCCTATTGCTATGTGGCATGTACAGCCTCTGTCCCAAACAGAAGCTCACAGGACATGGACATGGAAAAGCACTTGGAGTCCCCTGTCCACAGGCATGTCCCTACATGTCTTGCTGACTCACAGGCATAGCCTCTGGCTTCTCTTAATGGGTTCTTTGTACAACTGATTGCCCTTGATGGGCCAGTAAGCAGGCTGAATAGTGCTGATGCCAATCTGTCTGGGGGTGTCACCCAGAAACATAGCACAAGTTTGAGATGCAGATATAGCACACACATTTAGTTGGGGTTAGTCCTGCTTTGAGCAGGGGGTTGGACTAGATGACCTCCTGAGGTCTCTTCTAACTCTAATCTTCTATGATTTATAACTCATGATACAAAGATGATACACACATATAAATTAGCTTATCATATTTAGCAAATCATAACTTTTCCACAGATACCTCACATGGCATATCTTGTAGGACTCATTGCAATTTTATAATATTGGTATCCATAATATTATAAATGGTCACCCATATTCCATACAGCATCACATGGTTGACTCCCCGTCTGAGTCTCTCAGGCCTGGTCGACACCTAAAACTTAGGTCTACCTAGCTACATCACTCAGGGCTGTGAAAAATTTTGTGCCCTGTGTGATGTAGTTGGGTCAACCTAATCCCCAGCGTAGACGTAGATGGAAGAATTCTTCTGTCGACCTAGCTACTGCCTCTTGAGGGGGTAGATTTACTACAGTGATAGAAAAAAACCCTCCTGTCAACATAGCAAGTGTCTACAGTACAGCACTACGGTAGCATAGCTGCAGCGCTACAACTGTGCCTTTGTAGCGTAGAGATATACCCTCAGGGTATGTCTACACTACCCGCCGGATCGGCGGGCAGCGATCGATCCAGCAGGGATCGATTTATCGCATCTGGTCTAGACGCAATAAATCGACCCGAGCGCTCTCCTGTCGACTCCTGTACTCCAGCGCTGCAAGAGGCGCATGCAGAGTTGATGGGGGAGTGGCAGCAGTCGATTCACCACGGTGAAGACACCACGGTAAGTTGATCTAAGTACCGATCTAAGTACGTCGACTTCAGCTACGTTATTCATGTAGCTGAAGTTGCGTAACTTAGATTGATCCCCCTTGCCCCAGTGTAGACCAGGGCTCAGTCTGACTAACCTGTTCAAAACTTGGTGCTTCCCAGGAGAGTGGGTGAGAGCCATTAATGCTACTTGCTCTGGCATGGTCCCCATACTCCAGGCTAGACATCTAGATCCAATATTAATAGTTATTAAAGAGCACCCCCACATTGGTCACAGTGCCCTCAGAGGAAGCGTAACCTCTCTTTGTTTCAGTTTCCTTGTGTATAAAATAGGGATAATAATACCAGTCTCACAGGGATATTGGGTGAGGTCATTGTTTAATACTTGCCTAGTCTTTGAAGAGGCACAGTTCAATACACCATGAAAAAGGCAACATTTTCTCACAGTTTACACACACTTCCTATTCCAAGTATAAATACTGTGACACACAATCTCTGGGCATATCTACACAATCAAATACTTTGGACTCCAAGTTTCAGAGTAGCAGCCGTGTTAGTCTGCATCCGAAGAAGTGGGCTGTAGTCCACGAAAGCTTATGCTCTAATAAATTTGTTAGTCTCTAAGGTGCCACAAGTATTCCTGGTTTTTTTGGACTCCAAGGAATGCCAGGGGAGTTAATGAGCCAATTAGCTGTAATTCACACGTTTTTAACATCCCTGGAGCCCCCTCCCCATCCAAACCTGAAGTACTGGATCCTGTGTATGCTGCTGGTGCAAACTGTGATCATGCTAAATAGTTCTCTAAAAAACAGGATACTTAAACTCAATGCACACCAGCAGTATAAACATGAGCAAATATTTCCAGGCTCTGAGGGCTTTCGTAGGGGGCGGGGGGAAAGGGGGAGGGCGTGGTGGTGGTGGAGGGTAGTTAATTGCCTGTCAATTACAGCTAACTAACATCCCAGCATTCCTCAGCTTCTGAAATATTTGATTATTTAGACATGCCTTTAGATCAGTGGTTCTCAGATGGCGGGTTGCTTGCAGCCCAATCAGCACCCAGCTGCGGCCCATGTGACATCCTCAGGGCCATACAGTTAGCATATATATTGTGTGGATGTGGCCCACATAACACATAGAGTGCTACAATGCTAAAGGGGTTGAGAACCACTGCTTTAGATACAAATGTGGCAATTGTAGGTAAATATTCACATATTAAGGGTTACCACTGTGGACGCTATTGGTATCTGTAAACATCTTTTTTCTCAGAGAAAATATGATGGGCCCAGTTAAAATATTGTGTATTGTCCCTTAGGGTTAGTTAATCATATTCTAGCTCAGGCCCTCATCTCCCAGAATGGGCATTTTTTAGTCTTTTTGGAATGATTTTTGAAACAGTGCCTTCTTTCCTAGTCCCGTTTATGGCAGTGAGAACTACGTCCATAGAGATTTGATGACCTGATCTTAGTTTGATCATTTTCCTAGTTTAAAAATAGAATGCTTTCCCTGAAGACCTCATTCATTTGATGATTCAACGAGCAGAAAGAACGATGGTGATCTGCAGCAGTAATAGCCATTCCTATTTTGAAAAAACGCCAAGATATTTAACAGTCTGACATAATCTTCCAGAAAAGACATAGGAAAGCCAGTGGAAATTTCCTGAGCATCATTCTTTAAAAAAATTGCAGATATTTTATTGTAATCGGTTGAAACAGTGCAGTAACATTGTAAGCTGTACTGTTAGGGTAGTGTGGAATACAGTGATATATACCGTATGCGTTTTACAAGGGAACGTCGGAACCTACCAGCTGCACCAGTTCTACTTTTAAAAAACTTGTAAGAAATATAGGGACAGATCCTCAAATATATCCCAGAGTAGACAGCATATAGCTTTCACAAGATGAACAGTAATGTTTCTGCTGGGGAATCTTTTCCCAATATCCAGGCACGGATTCTTTAGCGTCTTCCCCAGCTCCAACCAAATGCTATTCGATATATTGGATCTCGATCAAATCCCACCTATCCATGCAGGAAACCATCAGTTTTGCCCTCCTTCCTCACCCTCAATCCCCTGTTAATGGCCTTGAATGCAGTGCACATTCTCTTGCAAAAATGTTTTGTGATTCAGCTGGGACAAGAAGCAATTGTGGAGCAAATAATGTTTTTCCCACTCCCAGTGGGTAAAAGATCTCTCCTCGGCCGGGGGCTCCTATGCTCTTTAAAAACAGAGGGCCAGATCCTCAGTTGGTGTAAATTGGCTTGATGGCTCTATGCTAATTTACACCATCTGAAGACCTGGCCCAGAATCTCTAGGTGAGTTTTTTTCCCCAGGGGGAGGGATGATAGATGGGAGAAGGAATCGATCTGGAGTGATTTCCTTACATCAGCTTGCAGCTGGATTCACTCCTGCTTGCGGAAAGCCGATAAGAACAAAGACAACAAGATGAGCTTTAAAGAGCTCAAGAGCTTCCTGAAAGAAGTGAACATTCAAATGGATGACAGTTATGCCAAGCAGATCTTCCAGGTAAGGAGAATTCACAGTTGGCATGGCAGAGAATGGGCTGGCTTGGGGTCACAGTCCCTGACCTTACACCAACTGTCTGGAGACCTAAGCAGAGGCAAACTCTCAACATGCTGACTGAGCCCTAGGATTGTGCATGTGCCTTAGGATCTTCAAAGTGCTCATTGTTGGCCTAACTGGGCTCCCAGTTAAATCAATGGTCAAACTCCCATTGACTCCAGCAGGAGCAGAGCTGGGCCAACCTTGAGTGCGTTTTGAAAACTCCACCCATGGTGAATGGGGGACCCACTGTGAGACCTGCTATGTCCCAAAGGTATAATTGAGTCCAAGAACGGAGGGGGATGCAGAAAAGGATCAGACATTGATATGGATAATGCGAGATAAATGGATAAGATCAGTGAGAGAGCAGGTGCCCTTGGGCACTGGTGGGTCAGGACTTCAGAGTGTATCGATTACACGCCGAAAACTTTAGTCCCCCCTGGAATAAGTTCTGCTGTAGTCACTCGCCCTAACACAGTGGAGTAAAATACCAAGTGGCTTCTGTAAAATCAAGGAAAGTTGTACAAGGCAGGGGAAAGTGTGAATTAAAGGAATACAATCATGATAGTTATGCAGCACTGTACACTGGCTTGGAGCAGTGATGCTGCTTTCATGACCCAAGACACGTGAACTCCGCTCAGGGATACGCACTGCTAATTTCTTGAGCTTCGACTTGCTGGCGGAGCCAGTGGGAAGGTAATGACTGTGACAAGAAGTCCTGAGGTGTTGAGTTTTTTAGTGTTCCTGAAACCCAGCCTTCCTGCTTGCATGAGCCAAAGCCCATTGGATTGATTTCTAGGCCCTCATCACATCCGTCACTTAACTTCCCTGAAGTGGGCAGTGTCAGAAAGAACTGTTCCTTTCCCTTCAGAGCGCTACTAAATGGTAAAAGAACACACAGTTGTCAAAGCCCGGTAGTGGTTCTGATGCTCCCCTCTGCTTCTGCAAGTGGAGGGCTGGGGAGTAGAGCCCTGCGCAGGACTATATTTTAAATCCTGCGCCCGTCCCGCCCCGCAGTACCCACCCCCACCCATGGAAACCTTAGATCCCGCAAATCCCGCAAGAGAGACAGCTACTAAAAACAAAACAAACAAACAAACAAAAACCAAATTGGTTCATATATTATATATGTATGAATGGCATTCAGACACAATTTTTACCACTAAAAGAATAAAACAAATCTTGCTTAAACCATGTAAAAAGATATTTTAACTCCTGTTATAAGACATCAGATCTCTTTCTATCCCTCGCTTAAAGTTAAGTATTAAAACCTTTATCAAAAAAAAAAAAAAGAAAAGAAAAAGAAAAACTTGCTTTCCATTGCTGAAATTCTATTATGACAAACTGGCAAGAGATTTAGTATTTTCCCACATATTACTACAGTCAGGTTTTTTTGCCCATCCAATCCTGACCGCAACAAAGTACATTTTACCCGCTCCCGCTATTATGGCAGCCTCCTGTCTGAGTCTCCCCAGTCCTGCTGCAGGGCTCAACTGGGGAGCCTCAGGTCCTAGCTGGGTATTGCATAGAAGAGAGGCATGCCAGCTCTTTGTGCTCCCCTAACTCTAGATCTGTGGAGACCTCTCTGTGTGGGAGCTCCACATGGATTCGGGGGGAGGTTGGCCAGCAGATCTCTACTGATATCTTGCTGCAGAACCCCCAGAATAAAGCTGCATAAACACAAGCTCTGTCTGCAGTAACAAGTGCTTTCTTCCTTTTCCAAATGGTGGAACGGGCCTGCTCCTCTGAGGGGACTCCTCTTGGAGTAGCTGCAGTCAGGGAGCACCCAGAAGAACAGCTTTCAGACTGTGAGCTCTGTGGGGCGTACAGCACCTAGCCATGGGGGCCTAACCTGGGGCCTGTAGGTGCAGCTGAAATGCAAATTACAGTAGTGATAATGAGGTGCTCTTACAGAGGATGTGCTCTGTGAGAGCTCCAGGGGAATAGAGGAAGGCGGGGAAGGGGTTGGCAGTGGAGAAATGAGAGACGTCCACACAGACACGCTTGTCTCTGACAGATCTAGGGAGCATAATCCCCTGCCACTTCCTAACCCCCTCCCTCAATGGAATAATTAGAAGGAAATTCTGGGAGCAGAGACTTGAGGCGTTTCAATTCCTGCATAGGGGAGAATTGGGCTCAATGAATTAAAGCTATGAAGAGAGACTAAGCACTTGACTGTATTGGTTCATGTAGCAATGTGCTGTTCTTCGTACAGGCACACTAATGAAGGATGATCGATTAGTCAGACAGTGGCTATAAGGGTGTTTTCCTAAATTAGTCCCGTTTTCCGTCAAGGTGGCCTCCCATACCTGTGTGGTTCCTCTATAAGTTCTAAGTAGACCTGGGTACAACGTCTCCAATGAAACCAGAAGCCACATAAAACTCACCTGGTTGTGCATTTCATTTCAAACTTGATCTCAGCGGTTTCTTCACAAAGTTTCCTCACTCTTTCTGGCAAACCCAGTCTGATTCAGGGTGTCAGGATGCATCAAAGCCAGGTAAAATCCAGCAGTTTGGACCAAGATTCTCTCTGTGATATGGGGCTCATTCAAACCCAAAGTGAGGGGACCACGCCATACAGGTCAAACTCAGAGAACGTGTTCACACACACAGAGCAACCCAAACTGGAATCTGGCCATGATGGCAGCACTTGCACTCCTGTTCTTTTGGAAAGGGCAGTGAAGTCTGTTTAATGACCACTAATGGCCAGGCTTCCAAGAGGTGGCCCTTACCGCAGCACAAGCCTCCATACAGCCGTACTCGGGCATTGGCTCAGTTCTGTCTCAAAGGAAAGAGCGTCATTGGCCAAATCTCCACTATCGCCAGTCTGCCTTTGTCTTTGTGCCTCCTCTCCAAGAATTCTACAAATCTAACGCTGCTTAGGTGACAAGTTTTACCAAGCTGACATCACAGGATGGTATAGACACTGACAGCAGCAAGCAAAATAATTGCTTCAAGGGTGTAGAAAACTATCTTGTTGGATTACAATTTTTTATTGTTTTTATGCTTTTCAATGCACACATCAGAATAGAGAAAGAAAACAAAAAACATTATAAACTTGTAATGACACCATCTGTACCGTACACCATAAATTAATGGAGATATCCTATCTCCTAGAACTGGAAGGGACATTGAAAGGTCATTGAGTCCAGCCCCCTGCCTTCACTAGCAGGACCAAGTACTGATTTTGCCCCAGATCCCTAAGTGGCCCCCTCAAGGAGTGAACTCACAACCCTGGGTTTAACGGGCCAATGCTCAAACCACTGAGCTATCCCTCCTCCTATAGCATTAACATGCATCTGCAAAAACCATTTAACAACCTTAATATTAAACTAAAAAAGCAAATAAGTTGAAATCTATGTAGAGGGTGTCCTTGTAAATTACTACGCATGCCAGGAGAAACAGCGTGTAAGTAGGTCACTTTCTCAGCTTCTCTCATCATTAAGGTGAATAAATGCCACCTCTGTCACTTTGATCATGCCAGGTGTGAGATCATAGTTTTGACTTGTAGAATGCAACGAGCCGCTGGATAGTTTAGTTTGGTTCATAACTAGGCAGCCCAATGGCTCCCAAAGTGTTCCAGCGGTGACTTTCCATAGAGAGCAATAATACCAGTGCCCCAAAGACCTCATTATCATTTTGCTAGAGGAAACCTCAGGGCATCATAATTGTCTTCTGTGTGATTAGCACGGCTTGGCTTGGGTCCTAACAGGATGGTTGGTTAAACTGAAATGTGCATTTTGTTTCTAGGAATCAGGGCTATAACCATATCTTGCATTTATACCGTGTCTACCATCCTGAGGGATCCCAGAGCCAGTTATATACTATGCACGTACAGAACCCCTGAAAGGTTACCGCTTCTGAAGTGGGTGGTGACCACCAAATGGCACACAGCATGGTCTACAGCACTCAGGGCTGGGGGATGGGACCTTTTTTGGCCAAGGACCTTGGGGCAAACCAAGTACTATGGGAATTTTGAGGTCTGTGCAGAGCGGGCAGGACTTAGGTTTTCAGAGTCCCACCTGAAAGACCAACTAGACTTAATTGAACTCAATGGGCCAGATCCTCAGCTATGGAAGAGCTGGCTGTCTATATTAGAAATTTATAGCGAGCCAGTCATCCAAATAGCTAGGCATCAACTGATAAGCTAGGTACAGAGAAACCTGCACCAAAAATCCCTCAATCCTAATAAGAGACTCTGTGTCTTAAGCGAGCACTTTGATGAATGCCCAGGTTTTCCATTACAGTTTGTTTTGTTTGACCTTTAGTTAATTAAAATGTTTACCAACAAAAATCCTACCAAAGTAATTAACATTACGGTGGGATAGGGAGCACTGCTGTAATATTGCTTGCAGAGGCAACATTGTGAAGATTGTAAGGGCAACCATTATATCACATCTAGTCAACTGCTAACTAGAGCTGGTAGGGAAAATGGCTTTTTCCCCATTGGAAATGTTGATGAAAACGCATTAATTCTCATGGAAAAGTTTGACTTTTAATAAACCATCAAAAACCGAAGATTTGGGCCAGAAACTGAAACTTTTCAGTTCAGAAATTCTGCTGTAGTGCCTCAAGGGTGCTGTAGTTTCAGTGCCTTATGCTCCCATTCTCCTTAATGAGCTAGGCTTCTGGAAGGGCTACCATCTTCCATAATGCATCCTGGTCTCCCCTTATGGGAAGTGGTGGCCTCATGGGAGTCTCTGGTTGTGATGCATCATGGGAGACAATCTATCTGGGGAGGCCAACCCTTAGAGGAGACTGGGGATGCAAGGAAACTGAACTACAGTGCCCCTGAGGTACCAAGGTAGGATATCTGGATCAAAATATTTTGGTTTGGGGGCATTTGTTTTTCTGAGGAGAAATTGAAACTTTCCACAGAATGCAGGAACTTCTCACCAAAAAATTCATTTTGCTGAAAACCCAAATTTTCCATCCAAAAGCAGTTTTTATGGAACATCTTCAACCAGCCTTTCTGCCTCTGCTTGCTAGTCTCTTAGTGCCAAATCCCAAACCCATTAAAGTGAATGGGAGTCTTTCCGTTGACTTTAATTAGCTGTACATCAGTCCCCTCATTACTTGCTTAATACAGGTTTCACTTATTGTTTCCTTGTACTCCCCTGTCTATCTCCATCTGTTGTATCTTGTCTTATCTTAGATTGTAAGCTATTGGGAGCAGAGACAGGCTTTTTGCTCTGTGTTTGTACAGCACCGAGCACAACAGGGTCCTGTTCTATGATTAGTGCTGTTAGGTGCTCCAGTAATACAAATAATAAGTAGTAATAACTGTTGATGTTTCAGTGATAGAAAGTGACCCTGGATAGGTCAGTAAGAGCCATCAATCAAGGGCTTCTCATTAGGCGGCAAATAACTTTCCAATTATTTTGTGTTCTACACTGTTTAGCGCTGGTGCAGATTACGGCTGGAATATGCTATAAGGAAAGACGGTTTTCACTCCTTCTCCCCTCTACGTTTACAGCAGTGTGACAAATCCAAGACAGAGACCTTGGAAGATGAGGAGATAGAGACATTTTACAAGATGCTGACTGAGCGGGCGGAGATAGACGGGATCTTCGCAAAATACTCCAGTGCCGAAGGGATCATGTCCAGGGACAACCTGCTGAGGTTCCTCCGAGAAAAGCAGCGGGAGGAGGATGCTGTCCCTGAATCTGCACTCTCCCTGATCGAGAGATATGAACCCAACGAAACAGGTGGGTTGGGAGCACTGGCTGCTCTTTGGGTGAGAGTCTAAGATGCTTGCTCTGGGTAGAGCAATTCCTGGAACTATTTTGCTGCTGTTTCCTTCTGCAGCCTTGCGTGTCCTTGTAGTGCAGCAGCTATCTCTGGTGTGTCAATATTCCAGAATAATGTTAGCAGCTCCGCAGGGATGTGTTGGGTAGACTGGAAAGTGTCTTTTTTCTCAGGTCTTTGCTCTGGTGCAGTACCCAGCAGGAAAGTGGTTGATATAGAGTTTTAAGGGTTGCTGTAGTCCTTGTGGGGAAGCGACAGAGGGTTTATTTAATAATAATCCTTGTATAATATTTAGCACTACTGTAGCACCTGTCATCTGATGAGCTCAAAGCACTTTACCAAGGCAGATTTGTATTGTCATTTCCATTTTCCAGATGGGGAAACTGAGTCACTAAGAGCTAGATTCACAATAGGATTTAGGCACCTAACTGCCACTTTAAGCACCTAAATCCCAGAATCAGGCCCTACTGGGATTCACAAAACTCCTTCTCAGCTGTCACCAAACTCTGTAGGCACCTAAGCTCACTCGGAGCCTAAATTTTTGGAGTAAAAGTTCCCTAAGTGCCTATGTTCCTGCCTCTGAGCATGCCCACAGCAGCCCCAGGCCAGGCATCTGGATAATACACATGACTGGACTATTGGTATAGAAGGGTACAGCTTGCCCACGAAGGACAGGTAGGGAGAAAAGGGAGGAGGGATTGCCTTGTATATCAAAGATGTATACACTTGTGCTGAGGTTGAGATGGAAATAGGAGACAGACTTCTTAAAAGTCTCTGGGTAAGGATAAAAGGAGTAAAAAACAAGGGTGATGTCATGGTAGAGGTCTATTACAGACCACATAACTAGGAAGAAGAGGTGGATGAAGCTTTTTTTAAACAACTAACAAAATCATCCAAAGCACAGGTCTTGGTGGTGATGGTGGACTTCAACTACCGAGATATGTGTTGGGAAAATAGTGCAGCGAGACACAGATTATCCATCAAGTTCTTGAAATACATTGGAGACAATTTTTTATTACAGAGGGTGGAGAAAGCGATTAGGGGAGAGGCTGTTCCAGATTTGATTCTGACAAATAGGGAGGAACTGGTTGAGAATTGGAAGATGGAAGGCAGCTTGAGTGACAATGGATCATGAAATGATAGAGTTCATGATTCTAAGGAATGTCAGGAGGAAGACAGCAAAAGAAAGACAATGGACTTCAAGAAGGCAGATGTTAGCAAACTCGGAGAATTGCTAGGTAGGATCCTGTGGGGCAAACCAAGTACTATGGGAATTTTGAGATCTGTGCAGAGCGGGCAGAACTTAGGTTTTCACCTTGGCAGTCCAGGTTTTGGCTTGCGTGTCCGGGTGCCATTTGACAAACCCTGATGTTCAGTTTTTTTGATCTGGGGGGGGAAGAAGCAGAGCAGGGGCGGGGCCTTGGGAGGAAGAGATGGAGATGGGGCGGGGCCTCGAGGGAAGAGGCAGAGCAGGGACGGGCTTGGGGGGGAAGAGGCTGAGCAAGGGGTAGTGCCACGGGGGTCTGGTTACCAGCCATTAGAAAGGTGGCAAACCTACCTCACCTATACAAGCCAATGGGAGATGCCAGCAACGGGAGTATGTCCTAAGCCCCACTGCTCTCACATTATTAGTGTTTCCTAGGGAATTTGAGGGATGTGAAGGGGATATAAAGCTAGATGTTCATTTTTTATTCTAAAAGCATTGTCAGGCAAAGGGGCTATCAGCTTCTACTGAACAACACTAACATCTTTAGTGTCACTAAGGCCAAATTCAGCATAGGCAGCTCATTGAAGTCAGTGGGCGCTGTATGCAGGCATCTGTGGGTACAGTTATTAATCCTTTCAGCTTTAGTTCTTTGTGACCCAAAAATTTCTTAATGTCTATTGGCCAAGGGGTGCTGAGGGCACAGGTGCCTACTCCATGAGTGCTCTGGGACTGGAACACCCATGAAAAAAAAATAATGGGTGCTCAGCACCCACCAGCCACCTGCCGATCAGCTGTTTGGCAGGCCCAGATGATCAGCTGTTTGGCAGCGGGTGGGAGGCGCTAGGGGGAGGGGGCGGAGCGGGGGCAGAAAGAGATGGAGGTAGGGTGGGGCCTTGGGGGAAAGGGCAGAGTGGGGGCAGAGCCTCGGGTGGAGTGGGGGTGGACACCCACCCACCCGGAAAGAAGAAATTCGGTGCCTGCGGCTGAGGGGCTCCAGGAATCCCCTGGGTCTGATATGTACGTTCTAGTTCACCAAATAATGCCCTGTGAGCTCTCAAATAAAAGCCAGTGTCACACTGGTCATCAATACCATGAACTCATGTATGCATGTTGTGTAAACATGTTTACACATAATATTTGACTGAAAATAACATCTTGTGTCTAGGGACTAGTCACAGGTGAAAAGGTGAAAAACAGGTTTTCTGTCAGACAAGAATGTTTATCTGACAATTCACTGTATGGTTCACGGTGAATCTCCTCTCACCAGTCTGAACCAAATGCTAATGAAGGATTGTGAAAACTTCAAAGCAAGAAGAATAGCATGAAGAGGTGAACAGTGGGGGGTGGGGAGTGGAACCCCATCTGGAGGTGCACATCAAAGGCTTGTTCTGGTCTGTTTGGGGGACAAAGAAGATCTGTCATCCTTCACCTAGGACATAAACAGACAGCGAGTTTGCTTCATGAAAGAGGGATCTCAGCCAGGCTTGGTTGAAACCACTGGAGTTACCTTTGGGTGAGATAAGCTTCTTTAGACAAGAGGGTAACTTGTTAGTTAAGTTTAGTCTCTAGAAAGCATGTTATGGTTTTGTTTTATATGTAACCATTTGTTTCCAGTATTCTTACTCATTATCACTGGAATGTCTGAATTTGAGAATGAACTTATTCTTGTTTTCACTGTAAATAGATCTCAGTGCTGTGTTGTTAAGCAAAGTGGTGATTCTGAGTTGAATCTTACAAGCTGGTGTATACTGCTCTTTTGGGAACAGCAGGTCTGGTCATTGGGCGGGGGGCTGGACACAACAAGGAGTGCTCTGAAGAGTTGGGGGTTGGTGTGTGCCTTTAGCTAACCTGTTCAGAGAGAGTGGAGGCCTGGAAGGCAGTGCTTGTGTAGCCAGAACCTGGTGGTGGCAGAGAGCTGACCCACAGCAAGGCACAGATAAATCTTCCTCACACTAGGGCAGGTGGTGTTGAGGAGCCTCACAACCCAGGATACCCTTAGGATGTTTCACATTCTTCCGGTACCAAGATGTCATATTTTCACCACTGGTTTATATTTCTTTTATCTGGTAGCCAAGAAACAACAGATCATGACCAAAGATGGTTTCCTGATGTATCTGCTGTCTGCTGAGGGGAACATATTCAACTCCTCTCACTGTAAAGTTTACCAGGACATGACTCAGCCCCTCAGTCATTACTTCGTGTCGTCGTCACACAATACCTATCTAATGGAAGACCAGATCAGAGGGCCCAGTAGCACAGAGGCCTATATCAGGTAAAGGGGATCTCTCAACACAGATTGTACCAGGATACAGAACACATACAGGCAGACTTGATCCTAGAATGTTCAATTCCACCCTTGCATGAACTGACCCTAACCTTATTGCTGCTTGTTGTGTCTGCCAGCTAGTGGCCAGATGTTGGAGTGACCTCAAACAGCTGCAAACAGGCTAGCCAACAAGAAACTTCCCTGTAGCTGAGCCAGCAGAGAGGTATTGCCAACCCTAAATGTGCAATAATCCTGAGTCAGACCCCCAAAATAATGAGATTTTAAAACTAATAAATGTAACATGCTTTGTATTTGTCTTCTGGAGTTGGGGACTTCATGGGTCATGTTTTCAAGCTTTTCTCTGCAGCCATGAGGCTAGACATTTACTCTTTTTTCAGTGAAAGCTGAATTCTCAGGCAATAGCATGATTCCAGGAGGAAACCACCCAAATCACGTGAGTCATGACCAGATTGTGAGCGTTAGTTACACTGAGTAGGTGCTCTGCTACCATGGCTCTTTTCCTACCTGATGGAATTGTTGGGGAGCAGCAGCTATCTAGTCAAAGCGATGGGGAGGGGGCAGAGGATTTAGCTCAGTGAATTGCTTTCACTGGTTATTTGAATGCATTTTGCAATATCAGGAAATTACTTAATCCTGTTTCCATTGTGGTGAACTCTGTGGTTCCCATGGGTCTTGTAGCAGTGCTTATAGGAGATGGGTCACTTTAAGCATATGGGGAATTACTGTACACGTGGCCTCCTGTACACATACTCCTCTGTAGAGAAAAGTGGAAAGATCATCTTCAGAAGCCTACAGTGATGAATATATATAGACAAGAACTTACATTTGAAGGCAGGAAATGACTGAACCAGACAACGCAGGGCAGGGGCTTTCTGAGTGCACATTCAAGATCTATAATCTGTGGGGTGAACTTTCTAAAGGGGATTTAGTCCCATTAAATGCCAGTGGAGTTCACATAGCTACATCAGTGAGCACAGCTTTGAAAATGCATCCCCAACTCCTTGTCAAATCTGCATGAAGAATGCACATGGTCTAGGCCTCTCTGATTGTGGCAGCTACTGATGGCTTCTTTGATCCACTCTCTTTATGCCCAGTCAGCCTTTCCTGATCTGCTCTTCACCATCTCGGAGCTTCCCTAATCTCCTTTCTCTCCAACCCCCCTGTGCTTCTCAGATCCCCCTTGTCTTCAGCTGCCCTGAGCTTTTCCCATCTCCCCTCTCCTCAGATTCCTTTATGCATTTCTGAGCTTGCTCAACAGTTTCTCTGAGCGCCTCTCTTTTCAGATGCTCTGATCTCTCTTGAGTGCCCCTCTCCTTAGTCCCATTGCACTTTTACAAGTTCCCCTGTTTTCACTTACTCTGCACTTGTCAAAGCCACCCATCAGCCTTCAGCGTATATTGAAATGCCCATATACGACATCGTCCCATTTTGGGGAGGGGGGAGAAAAACCCAAATGCCTCCATTCTTTGTTTCCAGAGCCCTGACCAAAGGCTGCCGCTGTGTGGAGCTGGACTGCTGGGATGGTCCTAACTCAGAGCCTGTCATTTATCATGGCTACACACTCACCTCCAAGATCCTCTTCAGTGACGCCATAAAGGCCATCAAGAACTATGCTTTCAAAGTAAGAACAAAGGACGGGGAGGGGAGGTATCCTGCAGCTTCATTTCTTTTCCCTGAGAACAAACAGGCAGACGTCCCGCTCCAGTGAAATATTCAGCTTTCCATTGTGCGTACAGAATGAAACCTGCCTACTTCCATTTCTCATTGGTCCCTTTCTGGGCTGCCTGGCCCTTTGCAGTGAGCAGCACCTGAGGGTTACTGAAATGCTGAGCCCTTTGGGGCAGGGATTGTCTTTGCATTGCACATGGGCGCAGAACTTAGCGCGATGGGACCCGGACCCCTACCACAGTGAAGGCAGTAACCAGAAATTAGAACAATAATGCACGTAGGCAACGGGAAACGTAGGCAGTCAAATTAACTTGGCTGTTCAGTTCCTGCTTAGCTTGGCTGTGATGTCTGATGTCTCAGCCTTATTTCTCCAGAGGTTTTAGAGAAATCCATGTGTGTGCATGTGAGGCACTGATGGGAGATATTCCCTCTCTCTTCCTACTGGGAGTAAATTACACGGTGTAGCAATCAAAGCTGGGTGCCTTGCATAGCAAGCCCTGGGCTGTCATCCTTTATACCAAGACTGTTGTTCTTCCAGACTCACTGGGGACTCAGGCTTGCTCCTTCTTCTTCAGTTAATTTGCCTTTAGAGCCAACATCCAGAATTCCCCAGGATTTTAGGATGCAGAAATCAGAAGCCTACATTGCAAGGAAATATCCATGAGGGTGCACAGTGGGTAGCACTTCCCTGGGGTCCTAAAACCCGTTAGATGTGTTATCAGGAAAGGAAGAAATGACTTGATGATATAGGATCTATCTTGCCCTCGTATCTGAGCATCTCACAGGCATTAACGGATGTTACTTTCAGAACACCCCTCTGAGGTCAGGAAGCATTATCCCCATTTTACAGATGGGGAACTGAGGCACAGGGAAAGTTAAGTGACTTGTTCAAGGTCTGTGGACCAGTTGAGCTGGGAATTGAGACCCTGCCTCCCAGTCCAGTGCCCTAGCCTCTAGATTACGCTTCCTGGGAGGCTTCAGTAGATGGCTACCAAAATAGTGCTATGATTGTGTAATGTTATGTTAATGTGTAATGTTAAATAGTGTAAAGTTACTGTGTATTTGAACTCATTTGTACTGCTGTGTTAACACCCCAGTTTCCACTGAAATGTGCCTTTTGAAAACTGGTAGCGGCACATTGGTTTTGTAACACACGGAGGGAAGAGATTGCCAGAGTTAAACCATGATGTATGTTGCTGTCCTACCACAGACCTCTCCATACCCGGTAATCATTTCCTTGGAGAACCACTGTAGCCTGGAACAGCAGAAGATGATGGCTCAGCACATGAAGACAATCCTAGGGGACATGCTGCTGGTAATGCCAGTTGATGGAAATACATCAGACTTCCCCTCGCCGGAGGTGAGTGGAGCTACTTTATTGCTTTGTGTGTTGTTACATGGCCTGCGTTCTTATCAGACTGAGGTAATATCACTAACTGTGATAAGGAGAGCCACTGAGGAGTCTCAATTGAAGACAGGCTCTGTGGAACACAGGGAATTTCTGGTTCAGAGGCCAGACAATGTCTTCAACCCTGTTAGCAATTGCTTTCTCACAGGGTACATCCAGTCAGCTGGGTATTACAGGTCTGTTTTGCATATGCTCACCTTACACAGAACTTGGTTAATATGACCTTCCAGGGCCTAATGTCCTCTGGATACTGGAGTTATCCCAATTAGTTTTAGTGTATATGAGGTGAAGACTAGCTCCTTGGGAGAAGTAGCTAGGGGAGTTGTCCCCATGCTTCTGAACAGGCAGAATTGACCACTGCTTGATTCTAATATAGAGGAGCAGCAC
The DNA here is from genome assembly GCF_027887155.1 of Malaclemys terrapin pileata. Lineage (NCBI taxonomy): Eukaryota > Metazoa > Chordata > Testudines > Emydidae > Malaclemys > Malaclemys terrapin. The sequence continues at coordinate 275,180,908 of NC_071506.1, forward strand.
TGTTCTGTACTGAAAAAAGAAGAAAGCTCTCACTGGCTTGTTTTCTGCTGCCCGTCAGTCCCTTGGAAGCTATTCCATGAGGATTCTGGCCCCTTCCCAGGGGGTAGACAGAGTAACTGAGACAGCCATGCTGCATTGATTTCCCCTTCCCTACCTCAACATGCCTGGGGAAAATGAGTGCAGGTTACTGCAAACCGTGTCATGTTGCCGACTCTCTTCCCACTGAGAGAGATTCTGAGGGCAGTGGTGACTTGGGGAGTAATAGAGAGCATGGGGGCTGCGTTGTCAAGAGATTGCAAGGAGGGGGAAAGCTGGGTGGCAGTGCAGAGGCAATGGACCTTTGCATGGAGGCCCCTTGCCAGTGGCACGTGCCTAGAGATCCTTGCACATCAGTGCAGCCCATGAGTTTGGGGAGCTGACCCCTAGGCCTGATAGGGGAGGAAGGGACCCAGCAGACTGACGAGGTAAGTCAGTGAGTTAACACTTGTGGGCCCTTGGCTGGCTCCTATCCATGCTGCTAATAAATTCAATACAGAGCTGAACTCATTAGGACTGTTGCAGTCAATTAGCCAGAGTTTCACTCAGCTGGGAGTGAGGCAGCGTAGCTCCCTGGATGCCAACGACATCGATCTATACCAGCTGAGAATCTGTCCCGCTCTATGAGACTTCAGCTTGATTCCAAAACAGCAGCACGTGGAGAAGATACAGCGACAAAAATGACAATGGATTAACTAGGGCATTTTGAATGCTTTTTTAAACTCTTATTTTTACCCAAAGCTTCATTGGCCCAGAAAGTGCTGGGAGGAGTTTGTGGATGGGGAAAATCCAGTGGTCAGTGCGGGAGAGGGGGGAAAAGCGGTCAAAAATACCATAGGAATTTGCAAAAAGAAGAAGTGGGCTGTAGTCCACGAAAGCTTATGCTCTAATAAATTTGATAGTCTCTAAGGTGCCACAAGTACTCCTGTTCTTTTTGCGGATACAGACTAACACGGCTGCTACTCTGAAACCTGTCATAGGAATTTGGCGTCTCTCGTGTTCTGCTGTATTTTAAGGCATTTGGGAGCGTTACCTTGTATTTGTACAGTAAAATGGGGCCCTGTTCTTGGTTGATCCCTAGGCATTGCTATAATAAACAGGATTTATTATTATGAATAAACGCACCATTGTTCCACTGGGACCTTTGCATTAGGGAAAAGAATTTCACTCCATAGTTAAGCACTGACTGTGCCATGGCTCGTGCAAGAATAGGACACACCCCGAGGTTGGGGATTGAATAAGATTTTACTGAGTTGGAGAAGCAAGCTCTTGAGGGATTGTGTTACTGGCTTTCCCCTCACTTCCTGGCTCCTTGTTTGCCCTCAGTGCAAAATCCTGAAATCAGCTGATTGCTTTTCAAAGGGCTGTTAACTCTTTGTAGCCCAGGAAAATTATAAATATAAATAAATCTTTAACAAATAAAATGGGAAATAATAAATCAAACAAGAACCAAAGACATTTTGTACATTTTTGTTTCCTACTCTCCACCTGATGTGCACTCTGGCTCCTCTGATAGACAATGGGCCATCTCCTCTGCTGGAGTAAATCGGTGTCGCTGCATTAAAGCCAATGGAGCTATGCTGATTTATATTAGCTAAAGATCTGGCCTAGTCAGCTTTTTTAAAAAAAAAGGAAAAATAGTGGTATCAAAATAATTCCTCACTTTTTTCCTCCTGTACTATACCTCCATCTGCCTAACATCTGTGCCTAGTAGAATCTTTTCTCAAGACCAAATTGTTGACTGTTGTAGAAAATACTTTCATTTATAATTGATACGTAAAAAACCTTCCTTGATTTTCCACTTCCTAGTAAAGCTGGCAAGAGGGAGGGGGCAGTGAATTTTTTATTAGAAAAAAATGTGTCCATTTATTTTCTCAGTTTGGAATCCACCCCTGGCAAACAGCTAGAAGGCTGTAAACAAAATACAAAGCAGGAGAAGCATCATTATGGAATCCGTTGGCTGGGTAGTTTTAGGTCTTAAAGAAATATACCACACTGCAGGAAAAGGGAAGTTGACACAGTTTAGATTCGCACTAATAAATGACGGTGCTGTCCAGGGTGTGTATCTAATTTGGTAGGTCCTAATCCTGCAAACAGTTACTGATGTGAGCAATCCTTATGCACATAAGTAATCTCATTGCCTACTCACATCAGGGGCAGTTAACCCTGTTGCCAAGGGCAAGCAAAAGCCCCTGCATCACTTAAGCTATGCCCAGGGGTTGCCCAGGGAGGTCCACTGGCAGATGGCTGCATGGATGCCAGTGCACCCCCACGGGCCATGGAACCAGTCTGTGTAACATCCCTGCATAGGCCGGCATGGAAGGCTGCTGTGGGGCTTGGAGGAGAAAGGAGAGGCTAGAGTCACACATATAGTGGGGTTTGACCTCCTCAGCCACTCTTCACTCCACCAGCCCGGAGCACAAACAGTCTCCTAGCAGCACTGGGGCTAGGCACTTTATACAGATGGATGGTTGATTTGCATTGCTGGGCACATGGTATGTCAATTCTCACATCCAAGGTAAAGATGTACAATGGATAATCCCATCTTAGCCCCACTAGTTCACCCTCCATGGAAACTTCCTTCTCCATGAAACCATCTTCCCCTGGAGAAAGCAACAAAGAGTCCTGTGGCACCTTATAGACTAACAGACGTCTCCAGTATGCTCCAATACGTCTGTTAGTCTATAAGGTGCCACAGGACTCTTTGTTGCTTTTTACTGATCCAGACTAACACGGCTCCCCCTCTGATACTTCCCCTGGAGGTTTCCCTGATAAGGCTCTCTACGTTTGTCTTGCTTGTTCTTTATCACGTTGCACGTGACCTCCTGGGAGGAAAACATCACTCTACCTAGGAACAAAATCCAGTGGCTTCATTTGCCATTCTGAAAGGCACCTGGCTTTTTATTTTCCCCTGTCTCTCAGAAAGCTCATTCGGGAGCCAAGTGGAAGAAATCATTAGATCAGAATGGAACAATAACTCACGGGTGGGTGATCCTAACTACAGAGCATGCAGAAACTAGCCTCGCCAGCCCAGCACCGGAATTGAACTGAAGCACTCGTTAATGTCGTTGGTGACTAGAGGAATCAGATGGGTTAAATAATAAAGAGTCCTCGTAAAACACTCCAGACTGATAGAGTGGCTAGCTCTTGCTGTGACCCTGACATCCCCATGCAGGCATTTAGCCAATGGCTTCTCACCTTGACGACAGCATCTCCCTTCTCAGGGGCTGCCCTAAAAGCCATTGCTCTATGGGCTGGTGTGCCCAGAGTGCTGCTGCCCACCGTCTCACATACAGAAAGACATATGACCATGACCCCCTGGCTCTCAACACTTCAGAGTTGTTAACTCTCCATGGCGTGGCCCCCTGCCCATCTCACCTTCCTTGGGCTTGAGTCACTCCTCAGTGGCAGAACGTCTGCCCGAGTCAGAGCCATCATTGCACAAGTCTCCTGCAATCCCCAGTCCGCTGTGGTGTGTCTACACTGCAATTAAAAACCCGTGGCTGGCCCATGTCAGCTGACTTGGGCTCAGGCTATGGGGCTGTTTATGAGGTTGGGGCTCGGACAAAGTGGGGGGGTCCCAAAGCTCAGGCTGCAGCCCAAGCTGGAACGTTTGCACCGCAATTAAACAGCCCCTTAGACCGAGACCCGCGAGCCCAAGTCAGCAGGCGTGGGCCAGCTGTGGGTTTTTAATTCCAGTGCAGACATACCCTGTGAGACCTGGAGTGAGCTTGTGCCATCCATAGAGTAGCAGCGCTGCCCCGAAAGGCACAGGACCAGGCCATTTGGTCAAGCAACTTACTCTGAAAGCCTCTTCCATCAGTGTTTCTTTTGAGTCCTGACGCTGTACGTATAATGGAGTGCAAATTGCTGTGTGTGTGTGTGTGTGTGTGTGTGTGTGTGTGTGTGAGAGAGAGAGAGAGAGAGAGAGAGAGAGAGAGAATCTAGGTCTGATCCCTCTACCTCCTCTCCCGGCTCCTCTTCTGTGTCTTTTCCCGAAGTTATTCCAGTGTTGGAGGGAACCGCCTTTGCCGCCCCTCCTTTCTGGGCTAACTTTCCTTTCTCTCCGCTGCTCTTAAAAACCTCACCGGAAAATGTCTCTCCTCCTCTCTTGCTGATGCCCCTTAATTTTTCCCATCCTCTGCCATTTTTTCTCATTTAACTTCATTGTGCAGTTATTGCAATGTCACCCTGCAAAGCAGCTCGGGAGACAATTTCCCTGAAAGACACTGAACAAAATAAGGGTGTAATAAGAATTAGTGTATTGGATCTTCAGAGCCCTTGACAAGCAGTATCTCATTAACCCTCACAGCTCCCCTGTCAGATAGGTAGGAAAGTATCTTTATTCTGCACACTGGGGAAACTGGGACAAGGTGCTGAGCCCTTTTAATTCTCACCTGAATTTAGCCCCTACCAGGACCATGCCCACAGGGAGGTTAAGTAAAGTGCCCAAGGCTATGTATCAGGTCAGTGACAGAACCGTATAAAGCTCTTTCACCTGTGCTATAGAGGAGCTCAGACTTGATGAGCTAATGGTCCCTATGAATCTATGAAACTGTGTGTGATGCATTTGGAGCTACTTTGTAATAACTTACGAATACTGTGTGTCGGCCGGGTTATTGGGATGTTTACTTTGTGCGTAGTTGAGTTTAAAAGGGGCTGTTGGGAAAAACAAGCAGGACGGAAACGAATGCTGAAGATAAGCCACTTCTCAGCAAATGCCGGAGAGTTGTTAAGAGACAATGCCACGGCAGGGGAAGGTTGGGAACACAGGAGATCAGAAGAAGCCAGGCAAGTTTAAAAAGGAACACTGTCAAAGGGGGTGGGGAGGGATATTTGGGAGGGGCGTTGAGGGCATCAGACTGAGACACCAGGGACCTGCTGGGGAGTCTGAAGAAGTTAGGGCTGCCTAAGTGACCATCAGGGGATGATAGGGCTTTAGGTAAGATAGACACGCCTGTAGACTGTTTAGAGAAGAAGGATTTTAAGATAACAAATGCTTTGTTCCTGTTGTTAAAATAACTTTGGTTCGAAAAGGCTGTCTGGTCATGTATGCCACTGGTCAGACTCCCACAGCGTAGACCCACCAGTGCCTGAACTCAGCATGGTGGATGTGCAGGGTATTGCAGCACGGAGGTCTGAGAGCAGGAGAATCACAGGATTCCACCCTAGGGAAGGCTAAAGGCACGAGGGCTGAGACATGCAGGGCTGCACTCGGAGAGATCAGAAGGCCGGCAGAGGTGTGGCTAGTTCTGCAGCCGGGGCTCTCTATCCCTGGCTTCTAGTCCTGAGTTTCTTAGAAAGAAGTTTCTTAGAATATCAGGGATGGAAGGGACCTCAGGAGGTCATCTAGTCCAACCCCCTGCTCAAAGCAGGACCAATCCCCAACTAAATCCCCAAATGGCCTCCCAATCCTGCTGCCTCTCAGGATATATTGTGTTGTATTTGACCTTGTGCTTCCCACAGGTAAACGAAGTGGGTTTTGTGGTCAAGTCTTGCCAGTTGCCATTACTTACTGAGGCATTTCAGGAACGCTGAGGCGTCTACATAGCACAAAGGACGTGCACAGCAGAGCTGAACTAATGAGTTGATTCTCGTTCCCCTCAGGCGTAGTTTGGCAGGAACTACTTAATATCACATGGAGGGAAACCGCGACTGCCGTAACGAGAGTTTAGTTTTTTTAACTTCATCCTGGGGGAAAGCCACTGAAAATCAGGATGTCAGCATCTCTTGTTCCAGATAGACATACTGACTGACAGTATGTCAATGCTCAGCATACATGCCTCATGGAAATTAGGTTCAGTGCAACTTTTATTGTAGTACAGCAGTGGTCACCAACCGGTTGATCGCAATCAACTGGTCGATCCTAGAGGATCTCCCAGTCGATCGTGATCTCTAGCGGCACAACGGGGCTGCCGCTAAAACAGGCTCCCTGCCTGCTCCGGCCCCACTGTGCTCCTGGAAGCAGCCAGCGTGGCCCCGGGGGTGGGGGACAGGGGTCTCCCTCCTCACACTGCTCCTGACTGCAAGCACTGCCCCCACAGCTCCCATTGGTTGGGAACGTGGAGCTGTGGCCAATGGGAGCTGTGCAGGGCGGTGCTTGCAGAGAGGGGCAGCGTGTGGAGCCATGTGCCACCTGCCCCCCAGGGGCCACAGGGACGTGTTGGCCCCTTCCAGGAGCGGCATGGGACCAAGGTAGGCTGGGAGCCTGCCTTAGTGGCAGCCACACTACACCACTGACCGGGAGTCGCCAGAGGTAAGTGCTGCTCAGCGGGAGGTCGCACCCCAACCCCTGGGCCCTGAGCCAGCACCCCAAACTCCCTCCTGCACCCCAAAACCCCTCCTGCACTCAAAGCTCCAGCCCTGAGCCCCCTCCTGGAGCCAGCACCCCAAACTCCCTCCTGCACCCCAATCCCCAGCCCTGCCCCCCTCCCAGAGCCAGCACCCCGCACCTCCTCCTGCACCCCAACACTCTGCCCAAGCCTGGAGCCCCCTCCTGCACCCAAACTCCCTCCCAAAGCCTGCACCCTTCATCCCCTCCTGGGGGGGTGGGTGGCGTGAGTAGGGCAGGGCTTTGGGGAAGGGGTGGGGCCTCTGGGATGGGGCAGGTTAGATTCTGGATTGCCCTTAAATTCAAAAAGTGATTTTGGGTGTAAAAAGGTTGGAGACCACTGTAGTACAGCATCTTCTACAGAAACAGGAGCCTGAAATGCTTCACACAGCTCAGTTATGAACCTCACCTCTGTGTAAGAGGGTAGCACCAAGACAAATGTGCCACTTAAGCTCTCAAAATAGGACTTAAGACTGACCTACCAACAGTGAAGGGGGAATTTCACCCTCACTGATAAATACCAAATCACAACAGAATTAGAGAGAAATCAAGAGGTATAGGCAAGAGGGGGTGGAGGGGAAAGACATTATTCATAGGCCAAAAAGGGACCATTGTGATCAAATAGTCTGGCCTCCTGTATAACACAGGCCAGAGAGCTTGATTGATTCTTGCATCAGCCCATAACTTCTGTTTGAGGTAGAGCGTATCTTTTAGAAAGACCATCCAAACTTGATTCAAAGACTCAAAAAATGGGGAAAGATTACTAGTCCCTTCTTGCCGGCAGAGAGCTGAGGAATTAAGCGATTTGTCTAAGGTTTCGCACAACGTCAGTGGCAAAGTTGGGAATTAAATCTAGATCTCCTACATTTTATGCCATGGCCCTAATCACAAGACCATCCTTTTTCTTTCTTCTGGACCCAGAAATGAGGCTGGGGCCAGGAGGCCTGAAATGCCCTTCCCTAGAGAGCTCTGTGATAAAAAGGCAGCGTCACAGAGATAAAGTACCAATGAGGCGGAGAGGTAATAACTAATAGCAACACACAGCTTTTATATACAGTAGAGACTGCTCCAGAATCTGCATGGGAGAAGGCTCTTGCACTAGTGAGATGAAGTTCACCCTTGTGGAGAGTGCCAGCATGAGGCCTAACAATCCCCCTGTTTGAAGGCTTGAGTTGGATGTAAGTGGTGCATAGGCCTCTGTGCAGGGATGAATTTCTCCTGCAGGGTTTAGATGTTATGAAAGGACAGAGGAATAGGGGGATGCTAAAGTACTGCAGGGCGTAAGGAAGGTGTAAAGAGAGGGAAGCTCTATGGAGAGTGTTTAAAAAAGGGGGACGGATTTCAACTGGCTCCTGAAATGAATGCAGAGAAATGAAAGGATCACCAGCGCATTTAGTCTGACCTCCTGTATACCACAGGCCACCTGCACCCGCATACTCACTCCAACAACTGCAATTAGACCAAAATATTGCACCCCTAAGGAGACAGAACTAGTTTATGCCCTAGGCAAAGAATAGGAAGGGCTGGAGTGCACCAATCCCCGAGGCCCTAGCAGTGGCAGGAAATCAAGTGAAATATACCCAGATGAGGACGGGCGATGTCTGTTCCTGCCATATGTTGCCTGGTAATTGGTACCCTGCTGCTGGCAGCTTTTGTGCAGTCTTTGAGTGCCAGGAGGGTTGTTCCAATGTAAACAGCTTATTTGTGATGTCTTAAGAAAAAAAAAAAAAAGAAAAAAAAGCTTGGCTCCTTTATCAGGTTTCAATGGTAAATTTCAGTTCAAGCCAGACTTGGTGGTGAGGCCAGCAAAATCTCCTGCAACATCACTGCTTGATGTGTCAGGCTGGTCTCTGCTGAGACATGGTACAATGCGCTGTCACCCACAAAGAGAGTATAATGTTCTTTGAAAACTGCTTGATTGCTTTAAAAAGATCCCTGGTTTACTACAGCCCTGTCATTTAAGAACAGCATGACTGTTGCCTCTCCCATCACAGCACTCAGAAATCTAGAGGAAGGATTGTTCAGTGGTTAGGGCGTTAGCTGAGGATTTGGGAAACCCAAGCTCAATTCTTTGCTCCACCACAATCATCCCATGTGACCTTGGGCAAGGCACTTAGCCCCTTAGATCCCCAGCTATAAAATGTGGCTACGAGCACTGCCCTGCCTCAGGGGGGTGTTGAGAGAATAAATACATTTAAGACTGTGGGTGCTTGGCGGGACATAAAAGAATGGGGGAGTGCATCACACCAAAGTGAGCAGAGTGGTTTATTCGTGGATTCCATCTTTCCTTGGGAAGATAAGGACAGTGCTGTGCACTGAGGGTAGGATTTTCCTAACCCTCAGCACTGACTTAAGCACCCAAGCTGGAGTCAGTGGTACATCTCCGACTGTGTTCTCTGGGAGCAGAGGTGGGCCGCTAAGTGCTTTTGAAAATCCCAACCCACTTGAGTGAAAAAGTAATGAGCCACAGAGGGTGCTAATGGAATTCATACATTGTAAGGCCAGAAGGGACCATGCTGGTCATCTAGCCTGCCCTCCAGTGTAATACAGGCCAGAGAATGTCACCCAGTGATCCCGGCATCAGGCCCATAGCGTCTGTTTGAGCCATAACAGAACTTCTAAAAAGATGTCCAGTCTTGGTTTTAAGATGGCAAGTGATGGAGATTCCACCACATCCCTAAGTAAATAGTTCCAATGGTTCATTACCCTCACTGTTAAATGTTTGCCACTTGTTTCTCGTCTAAATATATCTAGCTTCAGCTTCCGACCCTAAAGTGCCCTCTACTATCAGAAATCTTTCCCCCGTGTTGCTACTTGTAGATCATGGTCAAGTCACTCGGGACCTTCTCATGGGTTGTGATAAGCCATATAATACACAAATTGAATGTCTTGGGCCAGCTCCTCAGCTGGTGCAAATTGGCATTGCTGTATTGGAGGATACTGATCTGCTCCAGTGGGGGATCTGGCACCTAATCTTTTTGTTTTGCTTATAAAGAGTCTGTCTGTGAGATGTGCTAAAAACCCAGAGCGCTCCTTGAGTTTGAGCATAGAATATCTTCCAAGCTGGCCCTGACCATTGTCCAACATACTGAGCGGTGCATCGTGATCATGTGGAATCCTTTGGTCAAATAGGTGCTGTCACTTATTGGCATATAGCCCTTTTCAACCATGGCTCTCAAGCAGTTTACAAAACGGTGTAAGTTTCCCTATCCACATTTTACAGATGAGGAAACAGAGGCAGAAGGAGGTTAAGTGACTTGCATAAGGTCACTCCGCGAGGCAGTAACAGAGCCAGGAATACATCCCATTTGTCCTAACTCCCAGTCTTGTTCTGTGACCATTGGGCGATGTTAGATATTCAAAAAGAGTTGGATAATTTTGTAGCCTTTAATAGGACTCGTAGTTATGTCTGGTAATTTAAGGTGGATCACACTGCATGTTTCAGAGAGCATGCTGATTACCTGGGGCATTCAGACAGGAGCTTTTTCTGATCATCGGTTTCTGCAGATGGGCTGGGAGGTGGTTGCCATTCTTTGAAATCTCAGGCATTGGCTACTTCAGGGTGTAGGGTACAGCCTTGGTGGGCTGATGGCTTTGTCCATTAACTGGATCCCTTTGGCTAATAACCAGTGACTGGTGAAGCTCAAATGGGCCCTGGTCCTGCCGAGCATCCTTCTCTGATTTATTACAGATCAGGCCAGATTCTGCTCTGATTTACACCCGTTTTTGCCACAACTCCTTTTGCAGCAATTAAAGGGGAAGATCCTTGTGAAGGGAAAGAAGTTGAACAGCCTGGAGGACACCATAGGGATGAACGGGAACAGTAGCATAGAGGCTGAAGATGTCTCCGATGAGGATGAAGCAGCCGAAATGGAAGATGAGTCTGTGAAGAAGGAGGTAGAGCAGAAGAGGACGGTAAGTCAAAGCCCTGACCGGATCACTGAATGGGAAGAATTATGTGGAGAGGGAAAGGGCATAAGCTAGATCCTGGCTGTCCAGCCCGCAGAAGGCCTTGACATTTTATTAAAGCTAATGTTAAAATTATATAATACACAGGTTGAGAAAAGAGTGTCTGTACATCTGGGTATAGTGCTTAGATTATCCACAGTACAAAGTTTGTTTTCATAGAATCATAGAATATCAGGGTTGGAAGGGACCTCAGGAGGTCATCTAGTCCAACCCCCTGCTCAAAACAGGACCAATCCCCAGACAGATTTTTGCCCCAGATCCCTAAATAGCCCCCTCAAGGGCTGAGCTCACAACTCTAGGTTTATCAGGCCAATGCTCAAACCACTGAGCTCTCCCTCCCCACACATGTCTATTCCTAAAGTTTCCGCCAGTGACTGGTTCTGGCATGGTGGGACCCACAACAAGGCAATGATCAATTCCCGTTCAATAGCCATTCCCACCTCCCCAAGTCTTTTTAAAAAGACATAAGATACATATAGTGCATAATCAGCAATAACCCAAATTAAAGGTGAATAAATTACATTAGCACTTCATCCCATTGCACCCATCATGGGGCTGTAAAAACTAGACCCGTCTACCTGGGGCTTTGAACATAGTGTAGGTCCAACAAATCCACTTTCTAATATGGGACCAGGTATGAATTAGTGTCGCTTCAGTGGAGCTCTGCTGATTTACACCAAGGGGCATGGCTTGATCTGCTCAGGCGAGGCAGGGTCAAACTTCAAGAATCTTGGTCCTTCCCTAGACTCAAACATAGCTTTTGAAAGCGCTGCCCGTAGACACATGCGCATAACTCATTGAAGCATCCAGGTGCAGAATTTGGCCCTTTATCTTAGACCACTGATCTTTCCCAGCCTCCAGGTGTGTGTGAATGTCCCTCTGCACTATGGGCCAGATTCACTATGGCTGTATAACAGTGAAGTCAATGATGAACACCCACAGTGGATCTGGTCCATCATGTGTTTTCCCTAGTTTCCAGAGGTTTATATTTCATGTCTAATCTGGAATCAAGCAGGTGTTTCCTTGGACGTTGGTTATTTTTCTTTCCTGCTTCTTTCCCTCATGGGAGCTGCCTGCTCCTGTTAAATCCCGGAAGTAATTAAGGTGGCTGTGGCAGCAACAGGGGCCAAAGCATCACATGACCAAATCAGAACCTGTCTATCCCAGAACGAAGAGCTCCAAGCTTTGTGGAGCCAGAAATCCTGCCCTCTCTGTTCCCTTCTTCCCAGCCAGGCTAGACCTTCCGGTTTGCACGGCTGGCCCTGAGACAATCAATTGCTGAGACTCAATTGAAAAGTCTGAGTGCTGGAGTCGAGGGCTGTGGCCGGGAGTGCAAACAAAACGAGGTTGGTCCCATGCTGCAGAAAGCCGTACGCAGAGCTTTCCGCCTGCACAATGTGGGGGGTCCATCATGCTGTGACACCGAGCAACAATGGGACTTGGCCAGCAAGGCAGCTGCTGCATGAAACCCAGTTAGAGCTCACATGCACAGCCCAGACCTTGCCCAGACCTCCCACCACTATCAGCCTGTGAGCCAGAAGCATAGGCGCCGACTCCATGGGTGCTCCTGCCCCGGCTCACCTCCGCCTCCTCCCCTGAGCGCACCGTGTCCCCGCTTCTCCCCCTAGCTCCCAGTGCTTGCCGCCATGAAACAGCTGTTTCACAGTGGCAAGTGCTGGGAGGGAGGGGGAAGGAGGGAGAATGCGGTGCGCTCGGAGAAGAGGCGGGACGGGGTGGGGATTTGGGGAAGGAGTCCAATAGGATCAGGGAGGGGGCGGAGACTTTGGCGAAGGGGTTGGAATGGAGGCGGGGCAGGGGTGGGGCCGGGGGCACGAGCACCCTCCGACGCCGGGAAAAGTTGGCACCTATGGCCAGAAGAGTGAGCTGGGTAACAGCATGCAAACACCAATCCCACCACCATCCTGAGTTTTTTCTTAACTGGAGTGGGGTTTGCCTAGACCAAATGTCCAACCAGGAATCAGCCTGTTCATGTGGTCAGCGTTGAAAGCAACCTGTTCTGAGAAAGGAAGGGAAGCTGGGTACAGTCCAGTTGCATTAAAGGTTCTGGGTGTTAAAAACTGGGGGATCCCTCTGTGAAGGAGACAGGAATGAGGCCCTAGTGTCCTTCGCTGGTGATCACTGGACTGAGTACACTGCGCAGTTGGGAGGGCATGTGTGGAAGAAAGGCCAAACCTGTTGCTTTCTTGTCTCCAGAGCGCCAAATTAAAGCTGGCCAAGGAGTTATCGGACATTGTCATCTACTGCAAGAGCGTCCACTTCCAGGGCTTCGACAACACCACCTCCCCCCGCGCCTTCTACGAGATGTCATCCTTCACCGAGAGCAAAGCCCAGAAACTGGCGCAGGAGTCAGGTACGTGCCTCCAGCCTTGTCAACAGGCTTTGCTAGTCCCCTGCTTGTCAGTCCCCTTGTTCATGAACCCACACATTCGGTGCTTGCTTCCTTCTCTAGTATTTCCATGTGAAGATTCGCTTCTAAAGGCAAGATGGCCAGAAAAAGAGAGTCCCCTCCTACATGATTGGTAACGCCTTAGAATCTAAAAACAACTTAGCATTGTCGCTCTACATATAAATGGCAACTTCCCTCCCTACCCCACCATTAAGTATTTGTACTGCTTTCAGTGCTATCTCATGGATCTCTTTTGTAATCCACAACTGATATCTTGAGGGTATTTTAGCAAGAGCAGCATTTTACACTCCTTAAGCATGGTAGTAAAAATCTTAAATAGATATTGTAATGTGGTGAATTGTGTGTGTGTGAGTGTAATGTATGTACACCACTGCAGTCTGCTGGACAGAATTATTTCAGCTGTGTCTCATAGCTGGGTTTCATAGGCCCTATACTGCATGCACCCAACAGAGAGTCCCATTTAGCTGAAGCAGAAAGGGCCTGTTCCTTTAGAGTAGGAGACTCTTGGTTCTGTCCCTTTGTCATGGTGAAATACTGAGCGTACAGTATAGTGGCCATTGTGTACAACGCAGTAACACCCAAGAAGCTTCGGGGTGGCCACAGATTTATTATAATATCTTCTTGTACTGAACTATAGAACTTCCTGCTCCATTAATATCCCTTGATATTAATGCGGGAGCAGAAATGGTGTCTGGCATATGGAGGTGGTGGAATCTCTTTCCTTAGAGGTTTTTACGGTCAGGCTTGACAAAGCCCTGGCTGGGATGATTTAGTTGGGGATTGGTCCTGCTTTGAGCAGGGGGTTGGACTAGATGACCTCCTGAGGTCCCTTCCAACCCTGATATTCTAGGATTCTGTTCTATGATTCTGTGTTGTTCAAGCTGTTTTGAATGGACACATAGGTCACAGGGTCTGTTTCTGTTGCCTGATTGGATGAGTTTAACTCTCAGAATCAAGTTTCTTGTGTGAATAGCTGCTCTTTGAATTCTGCTTTCTGTGAATGTTCTGCATTATCCATGTCACATTAACTGTTTCAATCAACATTCCTGCCAGTATACTCATCTGCTTTAGTATTCACAAGGCAGAACCACTTCACTGAAAAATTCGAATACTTGCTCTGCTCTAGTTCCCAGCAGTGGTGACTCAGGATGGGAACTGTATGCAAAGTGACTGCAGGTTTGGGCGGGGGTTCAAGTTACTTAGTGAATGAGAGTCCACTTTGGTGTGATCACCACCAGATTAGTGATCAAATGTGGATGAGGAGGCACCTAAAAGATTTGGTCTCTTTGGCTGGGCATGTCACCAAAAGAAGCAGTGGAAGTGATTTAGTGACAGTATGTCTGATAAAGGGAAAGAAGTTGTGACAGAATATACTCCTGTGTTCACACTCTGTACACCATTGTAATAATGTTTGTACAAGGTGTGCCGTGTGAGGAATCATTTAAAAACTCATAATTCGCTGGTCAGTATTGCCCTGGTAAAATATGTGTGGCAACATGGAGAAATTACAAGATTCCCCTGTATGATGTTATTAACACACGTTCCAAAGCCCACAGCCCTGCCCAGGCAGAAGTCTGGTCTGTCCTAAACAAAGGAATGTGGGCTTGTCTTAATATGTATTTAAGGAGTAAATCGAGTCATCAAGCAGGGTGGGACAGCAAAGGAAGTTCAAACAGGTGAAAAAACCCAGCAGGGAATATCCTTCCACATAGACTCTGTGTTTCCTGGGTCTCAGCTGGCAATGCTTTTCAAGAGAGGGACTGAAATTATAAAAAGGAGGGACGAACACCCCAAGGCACCCCCCTCTCTCTTTCTCTCCCTGCCCATCCCATTCACTGCACCTGAAGAGACAAAGGAAGCCACCATTGGACTCTGGGGGAGGGGTCCTGAGCTAAAGAGTTTGGTCGGTAAGACTGCTGCTAAAACATGTGGTGAGAAAACTCTGCTTTGAATCTAATAGAATATGTTAAGTTAGGCACCAGGAAGTGTTTTATCTTTATTTTTCTTGGAACCATTTCTGACTTGTATGCCTCATTACTTGTACTCACTTAAAATCATATCTTGTTATCGTTAATAAACTTGTTTTATTGTTTGATCTAATCCAGTGCGTTCAAGTGGAAGTGTCTGGGTAACTCCATTTGGAGTAACAAGTTGTGTGCATATTATTCCCTTAAAGGAATAATGGACTCAGCATATTTGTACTGCCAGGCGAGAGCTGGGCAGCACAGGACATACATTTCTGGGGGGAAATCCA
This sequence comes from Malaclemys terrapin pileata, assembly GCF_027887155.1. NCBI lineage: Eukaryota > Metazoa > Chordata > Testudines > Emydidae > Malaclemys > Malaclemys terrapin. The sequence goes on from NC_071506.1 coordinate 275,195,926, forward strand.
GGCCTGGGGGTGTGTTGGGGTCACCCTGCAATATAATCAGGCTGGTAAGAGCCAATGTATGGCTGGCAGCAGCACACACACAGATGTAACTGGGAGTGATTTACATGCTGGAGGCTGTTTGCGAGCAGTCCGGGTTGGAGACTACAGCAGCGAGGCATTGTGAAGGGCACCCCAGGTTACAGGGTGGGGTGACGCAGCTGCTCATTAGTCTGGATTGTACCCTGGTATGTCACAGAAGAGTTATATGCAAAGTTAAAACACAGGCTAAGTAGACAGGTAAAGGAGCTGCATAACATTAAAGAGGAATAGAAATAGCACAAATCACTCAAAAGGGTGTTTGTATCTGTTTCTCTAGGAACCAGTTTTATTCATCACAACGTCAGGCATTTGAGCCGGGTCTATCCTGCTGGCTGGAGGACCGATTCTTCCAACTATAACCCAGTTGACTTGTGGAACGTTGGCTGTCAGATCAGTAAGTGCAATTGAAAGCTACCAGGTTGCAAACCGGACCCAGATCAACAGGGACCTAAATGTTGCTAGTATCTGACAGACCTGTGTGTGGCCTCAGTCCCTGAAGAGAGGCTAAGCACTGATTGGGCATGGAGACCAATCAACCCTGTAATCCAGCACACTGATGGGGGAGATTATTTATAGACCCGGTCTGTGGTAACTCATCACTATTGTCAACAGAGCACATCACACACGTTAATGAATGTTTGCTCACAACACGCTACGCTATGCTATGCAGGTTCTTATACTGTGCTTATCGCTGTAGTATCTCATTCTAGCACATTCTAGCAATGCATTAAACAACATGATTAACATCTGTCATGAGTTGTTTGTTTTCTGTGAGACAGTGAACTCTTGGTATTCGTGTTTAACAAATGGGGAACGTAGAGACAGAAGATACATGCCCCAGGTCAGACAGAAAACCTGTGGCTAGCCAGGAATGAATTCAGACCTCCTGAGTCCCAGTGCAGTGCTGTAACTATGAAGCTCCATACTTCCTCATTTTCTGCAGCTGCTTCCTGTATTCAAAGCGTAATGTCGGTAATGTAATTGTGTGTGTTCCATGCCTAACCACTAGAACAGTATTTCTCAACAACCGGTTCCTGGATTGGCATTGGTTCCTGAGATCTCCCTGACACAGTTTAGGAAGGCAGCAAGCCGGTCCCTGGTATCAAAAAGGTTGAGAAACACTGCACTAGAGGGCACCAATATGTATCAGGACCCATAGTAGTGGAGGAATATAGTGTGGCAGAGTAAGAAGCAACAGCAGCTAAATAAGCAAGCCGGTTACTTAGCCTGCTGTGTGTGCCTTAGCTGACGAGTTCCTGGGTCCAAAAGTAACAGATCTAACACAAAGTAGCAATCTTTTAAAATTCCTGGAACTCTGAAACTTTGAGGAGATATGAATGTTTCAAAAACAAATTTCGAAAACAAGGGCTCCATGAAGCTACTCATGAAACAAAGTATTTTTGCCCATTCCATACCCCCGTAGGGGGGGAAATGGTCCAATGGTTAGCGAATGCACTTGAAGGTCTGGTATCCTGGGTTCTATTCCCGACTGCCGCTGTGACCTTGGAGAATTCATTGAGACCAACATTGTTAAACATTGGTGCTGAAAATTAGGCACCTATGTCCATATTTGGGCACCCAAGTAAATGGGCAGATTATGTTGCATTTATTTGTGTTTTATTTATTGGTGAAAAAATAGAGGTGTGAATGAGAGGATCATTTTTGTTTTTAATTTTTGTAGGGCACTTAGGACTTAGTGGTCATGGTGGAAACCCAGCTGAACATGAGCAGAGGAATATCGAGTAGAAGCAGACAAGTGGTATTACCTCTGTATGCGGCACTTGTGAGACCACTACTGGATACAGTGTCCAGTTCTGGTGTACACACTTCGAAAAAGGTGTTGATAACCTGGAGAGGGGCTCGGAATGATTCGAGGCCTGGAAAACATGCCATATAGTGAGAGAGTAAAGAAGTTCAGTCTAGTTAGTCTAGCCAAGAGAAGGTTGAGAGGTGATTTGATCAGTCTATAGGGCTCAGATCCCCAGAGGTATGTAGGTGTCTAAATACCTTTGAAGATCTGGGTCTAAGTAACTACATGGAGATTTCTGAAAATAGAGAGCTTCTTAATCTAGCAGACAAAAGCCTAAAAATCTCCGATGGCTGGAAACTGAAGCTGGATAAATTCAGACTGGAAGAAAAGTGCAGTTTTCAGTGAGTTAATTCGCCATTGAAACAACTTACCTATGGATGTGGTGGGTTCTTCAGCACTGGAAGTCCTTTAACCAGTATTGAATGTCTTCCTAAAAGATACACTCCATTTCAACCTGACGGTGTAGTCTCGGTTCAGGAATCACTGGGTGAAACTCCGTGTTATGCAGGAGGTCAGACTAGATGGTCAGGATGGTCCCTTTAAAATCTGTGAAATCTTCAGGTGAAAAGTGCTATAGGAAGCAAAGTTTATCACTATTGTGCTGCAGATCACGAAGGCAAATCTTTATATGTCTGAAGGTAGCTGTATTCTGTGAAAAATCACTATAAAACCAGGTGTGCTGGCTTATAGGAAGGTGAATTTTATTTTTTTTTGTTCTAGTTGCCTTGAATTTCCAGACGCCAGGCCCAGAAATGGATGTTTACCAGGGTCGATTCCAGGACAATGGGTTTTCTGGGTATGTCCTAAAGCCACGCTTCCTTCGGGACAAGCAATCCAAATTCAATCCAAAATCCATCACAGAAGGAGCCTGGTGGATGCGGAAGAAACTCCAGATTAAAGTAAGAATTGGAATAGGAAAATTGTAACAGCAACGCCAACTTTGTGTGCTTCTACAGATCTAAATTCTGCCACCTCTACCCACACTGAGCAGTACCTTCACAGCCCCGATTCACCAAGATTGAAACTCCTGCTTAAATCCAGCTCTAGTCATCGAAGCAATCAATCATGTGCCTGAGTCCCATTGACTTCAGTCTGAATCGAGGCCTCTGTGAGAATTCCTTTCAAAGTCAAAGGGACTAGTCACAAAGTAAGGCCCCAGTTCAGCAAAGACTCACGCACATGCTTATCTTGATGCACAGAGTAGTCAATGGGATTATTCAGTGTTCATAAAGTGACGGAGATATGTAAATCTTGGTAGGATCGGGGCCTATGGTACTATCAGGTCTGTGGGGTAGGGGCTGTCTTGGTCTGTGTTTGAACAGTGCCTAGCACAGTGGGCTCCTGATCCTTGACTGCAGATGCTAAAACTATCACAGTTCAAATAATAAATGATAATACTAATGCGTTGGGGTGGCAGAGCCCAGCTCACAGAAAGCATTCTCTTTTCATGACTTCACCTTCTTGGTTTAGTATAAAATGTGTGAAAAGCATAGAACAGTAGTCAAGGCTCATAGGTCATTATTTATTGTTATGGCTACAAGCATTTATTTGGTAAACATCCTTCAGTGTTGGTTCAGGGTATAATTCGCTCATCAGCAGGGGTCCATTAGGAATTCCGTCTCCCTGCCCCTTGCCATGGCTGGTGGAGCGTTGCACAGTTGACCAAGAACACTGTGGCCTTTTCACACCTTTTCCCGAAGCATCAGGTGCTGGAGTCAGGATGCAAGTTTTGCGAGAACGGTGATCTGGCTTGCTATGGCAGACCCTGTGTTCCCAAGGGATATTGCCTTGAGAAAAGAGACGATAGTTTCGCAAATCAAGCCTCATCCTGAACGTGTGCTGCTGTCCCCTTTGCTTCCTCTGCAGATCATCTCCGGCCAGCAGCTGCCCAAGGTGAACAAAAGCAAAAACTCCATCGTCGATCCAAGGGTGACGGTCGAGATCCATGGGGTCCAGCGGGACAATGGCAAGAAACAAACCAAAGTCATTGAAAACAACGGTAAGAGGGATTTCTGCATCACAGCTTGGCTTCCCGCTCCATCAGAGCATCCCACGGCCATGCTGGCCTGGTTTCACTCTGTACACAAGTAATGGAATGTAATTCACACCCTAACATGCTGGCGTGTGATCACACCCTCCAAAATGCAGCTCAACGTGGCCTCCCCTAACCCACCCTGATGTGCCCACCGGCAGGTAGAACAGCTCATGGTACTCAGTAGCAGGCTCAGATCTGGAGCTGCTTCCACACCTCTGCTCCTGGGTATGGACAGTGAGCCAGAGCCGTAGCTCATTAACACTGGTGCAAAAACAGGATAACGGCATGGATTTGGTTCCATTGGGCTCAGGCCTCAGTAGCCTTTCAGAAGGAAAGAAATTTCCTCTGGAGGGATCGGCCTGTCCTTTGCCAAGGAAGCTACTGTGGGGCCTGCTCTCAAGCCTGGAGAGGATTCATGAGAGGCCACAGTCATATGCCTCTGCACTGGCTGTGCCACCCTTTCCCTTGCCCCTGGACTTGTCTGCTGGGATCTGTCCACAGAGGGTCCGCTCTGTACATGGGTCTGGTGGGAATGGTGCCATCCACTCAGTGGGCCGTACGGATCGAACCATCCTCCTCATAGCATGGGGCTTACACTCTTTGATGGGACAGGGTGGGGAAACTTTGTATCTGTCCTGTGGATAAATACAGGATTAATTCAAACTGGCACCTTTCACCAGTGCTAAATTCACATATATCATGGACGTCTAAGACAGGGGTTCTCAAACTGGGGGTCAGGACCCCTGAGGGGGTTGCGAGATTATTACATGGGGGGGTCATGAGCTGTCAGTCTCCACCCCAAGCCCCGCTTTGCCTCCAGCATTTATAATGGTGTTAAATATATTAAAATGTGTTTTTCATTTATAAGGGGGGGTCGTACTCAGAGGCATGGTATGTGAAAGGGGTCACCAGTACAAGAGTTTGAGAACCACTGGTCTAGGAGGAAGGATGAAAGGTCTTGTGGTTACAGACTGTGACCCTGGAGAGCCGGGGTCAATTCCTGCTCTGCCACAGACTTCCTCTGTGACCTTGGGTGAGTCCCTTATTCTCTCCTACATGCAGTTCCCCATCAGCAAAATGGAGATAATACTTCCCTCCTCACAGGCTGTTGTGAGGCTGGCTCATTAGTAACAGTGAGGCTATCTGATACTGCACGGATGAGGGCCATATAAATACCTAGAGCAAGAAATAACTTAGATTCCTCTCCTGCAAGACTAATCCAGGCAGTAAATAGCTGTCAAATCAACATACGCATTCCTGACAGGGAAAGATGCCGCTCACAACACACACACGCAGACTACATTATTGTGTGGAATCAAAGCCAAGTGCATGTAAACACCAGTCACATTTTCTCCAGGGCTAGCGGTGTTTCCCTTTTCCTCCTTTCCTTCCTTCCTGGTTTAGATTTCAGTTAGTTAAACGTGGCCCCGCTCCAAAGGTTCTTGTCCATTTCCTTTCAGTCACATGCCTGTGGGTTTAGAACCATGTCAGTAACTTCCTCACCAAATTCTGCCCTGTGCATATACCATCACAGAGCTGCTGCGCACCTACAGCTCCTGTTGACTTTAGGGAGTTTACTGGCAGGAATGTTTACAGAAACAGGAAAAAGAACAGGAGTACTTGTGGCACCTTAGAGACTAACTAATTTAAGTGAATGTTGCAAAATGGGATGGGAATTCCAAATTTGTTATTGTCACTATTTGAGCTGGAAACCTGATACAAGTTACATCAAGGGCTCTGACCTGCATGGCCTTGAGGCCCCGATCCTCAAAGGTATTTGGGCACCTAACTCCCATCAGCACTTAAATACCTCTGCGGATCTGAGCCTGCAGGCCCTCAGCTGCCATTGAAATCAGTGGGATATTCTCACCCCACAGGAGTGCGTATCACCTTGCAGGAACAAGTCCCAAATCAGGGAACAGATTCAGTGCGAGCTGGGAATGCTTGGGATTTCTGACTGTTACCAGGTAGGGGCCATAGGGTACAATGTTGAGCTGTTGCTTTGCACATGCAAATCCCCTAGTGACAAAAGCACAGTCTTGGGGCTAATGCTGTCAAATCTGCCCTGGAACAGTCAGTAACTGTCCTGCCTTCCCACAAAATCTAAATGGACCAAATGCCGGAGATTAGACCTTAATTGTTAGGGCTGCTCTGTCTTGTGACATCCAGGAAGCTGCTCTCCATAAACAAGCTATGAAGAGATTGACCTTTAACCCTGTCATTGTGATGCCCAATCAAAACATCGCAGGGAGTGGTTCTTAGATTAAAGGGTTGTAGATCCAGGCTGAGCTTTCTGGAGCAGACACATCCCTCACTGTTCCTCCTGCACCCCCATCTGGGAAGGAGATGGATGACATGTCTCTGTGGACAGTTGTGTGAAATCAATGCTTCCTTATGAGTTCATATAGGAGTCATCAGCTTAGGCTCTCAGTTCCCATTAGGAGTGAATAAGAGGTAGGAATTGTGTCTCTGAAAATCTCCTCGTAGAGCATGTCAATTATTTATTTACATCTATTTTACATTCATGTCAGCTCACAGTTTCGCTGCAAGGCTTGCGACCCTGTAGTGTTTTTTTCACAGTCTCTCCCAGCTCCTGGAGTTACTTGGTTACACGAGACTTTCATTAATAAAGAGTACGTTTCTGAGCCCTCGTCGTTGCAGGGCAGAGCTTGGAAAGGTGATCCGAGTGTGCCAACCAGAAAGCAAAGAAACCCCTCCCCCCCCCAACTTTATTACTTTTAAAAACTCTCAGGGTTTTGAAGCCAAATGTCAGGATTTTTTTGGATCCTGACTCATGCTTTTTGAATGGTTGGATCAGCAATACTGATCCTAGCCCAGGCAAGAAGGGGTTCAGAAGTGCGTTTGTTCAACTTAAATGTCCCATTTAATGTCTTTGTCTGATGAGAGCATCAAACTGAAAATGGACTACCCGCAAATGTTCCCCTTGTGAATAGTATTCCTAGCAAACCATTGTGTCTCTGAGGCCCAATTCTCCAATGCTCTCAGTTCCTGTTCCCTTTGGTGGATGCTGAGGGCACGCAGAGCCCATTTTTTGCTTCACTAGAGCAGGCCTCGCCCAGAACCACTGTCCTCTGAACAATTTGTCTAGAGCTCTGCTGAGTTTTGAACAGGATGTTCTATCGATCTCCTTGTTTGTTTCTTGGGAGTGGCTTATTTAAACCACATAAACAAACTGGCTGAGCTAGAGAGCACAATGGCTTCCGTTCGCTTAGACGTTCTGAAGTGTGGGTGCCTCTGATCTGATTAGCCTGTTTGTTTCTTTGTCAGCCGCTCAGCTTTGATTTTGTGGTTCTGATCATCTGGTCACAAGATCCTCATCAGCAATAGAAATGAGGCTGAACCAAAGCCTAGACCTGAATATCCCCAGCTCCAATCAGCGCCCAAATCTAGTGTTTGGGTTCTGGCCTCTGCAGCGTTGACAGGATGAATGAACGTCCAAAAGATCAGAGCTTTGCTTCAGATTAGCACCCCAGAGTATGGATACTCCTCCGAAACGCAGTACTACAGTACTTAACGCTTCTCGGCCAGAGATCTCACAGTGCTTTACTCAGGCATCAGTAGCATCTTGTTATAGATGTGGAAACTGAAGCCCAGAGCGGCTAAGGGCTGGATTGTGCCTTTTGGCAGGGTCCTGAGGCAGGGCTGCACCTTGCTAGGAGGCAGCCACACCACTGAGGCATAATTCCCTCTGCTTCCTTCTAGCTTTGAGGGTCTAGCAATGTGCTGCTGACCCAAACCAGCCGCCAATTCTGACACCCCATGCACCAGCACAGCTGTGTGGTCAGCGCTTTATGGGGGGAGCCAAAACTCACTCCATTCACCATCTACTTGCTCCTGGGTCTGGGTAGCTGATCTGAGTAGCGTGTGCAGGAGCGTTCGTACTGCCTCTGATCCCAAAGCACAGATGTGTCCTCCAAGTCACAAGGTAGCTTCAGTGATTTATGTAACGTCAGTCAGTATCACAGCTGGGCAGGAAGTGTCTGACTGTCAGCCTGGGTCCCTGTGCAGTCCCTCATCTCCAGCTGACCCAGACCTTTACAACCGATCAGATTGCGCTGGAGAGCTTGTGGGATCAGGCGGCAATATGGCCAGAGCAGCCTCTGTTCTTCTTTTTGGCATTTCCTGGCTGGAACCAGAGGCCTGAGTCAAACAAAGGGCAACGTGTGATGCTGGGAATGATCAGTGATCCAAAAGAGGGGGTGGCTCTTGTGTTCCTCACAACCAGATTGTCCAATCGTGTGAGGATGGAGATAAGCCCCAGAGGTACCACCTTTGGCTCCAGATCCACTGTTCAGATCTGGGGTTTGTTCCAGCTCTCTGGGTCAGTTTTGACCTCCAGAGCCAGATCTCAGATCAGCTAGTGACCTGCGCCCCCCTCAGGGTGTAGGTGGGGACCAGGGCTGCGTTTATGATAGGGCTCCTCTCTGTGAAAAGCTGATGATTTTTTGTCCAGGTCTGTTTTATCACTGGAGAGTGGAGATGACTGTGATCCCTTCCAGCTGCGCTATTTCTTTTACTAACTGGTGAATGAAGCTTCAGTAGCTCTTTTTGTTAAAGTGGGTCTAACAGAGAAAAGCTGTCGCAGATCTCAGTCAGTTTCATTGCTGACAAAGTGCTATTGTCCGTATGCAGAAAAGAAATCCTGAATCAAAAGCTATAAACCAGTTGGACAGAGACCTAATCCTATCTCGGGCAGAACTGCTTACTCAGTCAGTTGGAGCTTTGTCTGAATCAAGACTGCAGGGCTGGGTCTGTTGAATTCTCCCTGGCACTAAGGACAGTTCTCCTGAACAGTTGCGCTTGTTCCTGTTCATCTTAGACCAGAGGTGGGCAAACTACAGCCCCCAGGGCACATCTGGCCCGCGGGACCATTCTGCCTGGCCCCCGAGCTCTTGGCCTGGGCGGCTTGCCCCCTGGCTCCTCCCCTGCAGTCCCTCCTCCCCTGCAACCTCAGCTCGCTTGCTCCGCTGCTGGCGCAATGCTCTGGCAGCAGGGCTGTGAGCTCCTGGGGCAGCGCAGCTGCAGAGCCCGGCCTGACCCGGTCTCTGTGCTGCGTGGTGGCGGCGGCGTGGTCCGGCTCCAGCTGGGCGGCATGGCTGTAGCGCCGCCAGCCACCGGAGCTCTAGGCAGTGCGTAAGGGGGCAGGGGGGGTTGGATAGAGGGCAGGGGAGTTTGGGGTGGTGGTCAGGGGGCAGGGGTGTGGATAGGGGTTGGGGTGGTTGGGGGAGGAACAGGGAGTTGAATGGGGGCAGGGGTCACGGGGGGCAGTCAGGAGCAGGGGTTCCGGGGACAGTCAGGGGACAGGGAGAAGGGGTGGGTGGTTGGATGGGGCATGGATCCCAGGGGGGCTGTCAGGAATTAGAGGAGGGGTTGGATGGGGTGGCGGAGGTCCGGGGGCAGTCTGGGGACAGGGAGCAGGGGTGTGTGGAAGGGGCAGAGGTCCCAGAGAGGTCGTCAGGGAATGGGAGGAGTTGGATGAGGCACGAGTCCAGGGGGGGGTGGGGGAGATAGGAGGTGGGGGCTGGGCCACGACCCCCTCCCTAACCGGCTCTCCATACAATTTACTAAACCCAATGCGGCCCTCAGGTTAGCCCGCCCCTGTCTTAGACTTATCCCCATATGGGACAACTGCTTTCCTGAATTCAGCAGCGATTTGCATCTGAACTATCTGTAGTAAGTGAAGGCAATGTAGTAAGTGAAGGCCTAATGAAGGCCCAGTATGAGGCCTGAACTAAAGTAATGGTAAAGACTTCGCTAATATGAAGCAAAGTTAAGCTGTGAGCCAGAGGCAGGCCCTGCTCACAGAAGTTGGCAAGGAAAGGGCTGATGTTGCAGAAATACATATTCATTTAGCATAGTTACAGTATAAACATGGTACCAAGATACACTATAACCAGAACATTCCACAGATAACAGGGAACAGACCGACCCATCCCAATGACAGGGGCAAAAGGGTAAAATGATGGATAGAGTTGTTTTGATCGAACCAACAGGTACAAGGTGCGAGGCAGCACCTTACTGCGTAGAGGGGTTGTACCTTGCTGCGTGGCGGGGTTGCACCTCAATACGTCAGGAGTGATGTGTAACTTGTTTGTACCTGTGTATAAGAATGTGTCCCTGGGGTGGTGTCTTTGTCCGGCCACGGGGGCAGTGGAAAAGTCCCGCCACTGAGCCGGGTCCTTGCCAAGAGGCACTTTTCTCGTAGTATGCCCTGAATTAGGCTCAGAAACCTACAGGGAACTGCAATTGTGTCCGAGATCGCAATAAACCTGGCCGAGGTGCCTTTGTACCTTACTAGACTCTGTGGTTATTGGGGGTTCTCGTCCGGTTTGCTGTGTCAGCTATCTGCAGAGCTGGGGCAGCACACAGAGGGAACACACGCACGCAGCCGAGTGATATCAACAGGAGAAAGCAGAAGCACCACACCGGTAGCATCTCACAACACTACCCACTACATCATAGGAGAAGTATCCTGCTTCTTTTAAAAACACCCCCTACGAACCACAATTTGGGCTAGGTCAGGTAGCCGTGCCGTGGACTCACAAACAGGTAGGTAGGTGGGAAATTTTGGATGAAAGAGGGATTGTCTCCTTCCCCTTAAGATTTATCTATTGAATTCCTGGGGTCAATTCGGAGAATACTTGTGCAGCACTGGACCCTGCAGATCTCTGCTCACCTTGGTAATCTAGTTGACATGAACACTCAACAGGAGTCAATGTTGCTTATTTCCAAATGGGAATTTACAGCCTCTGAGTCAGTTCACCATGGATGGGCATCTGCAGAGTACCAAGGGGATAAGGCCAATCCCCCACAACTAGAAGAGAGCCGCTGGGTCTTGTTGCAGCAGAGGGGACCCCATGAGCCAAAGTATGGTCAGAAATGCCACGGTAGAGTGAAAACGCTTGTTTCAGTCCCATTATTTTGTGGTTCCCATTGTTCCAATCAGTTCATGGATTTCTAGGGCAAAATCTGGACCTCACTGAAGTCAGTGGCAAAACGCCCATTGATTTCTGTGGGACTGAGATTTCATGCATGGATTTTAAGGCCAGAACAGACCGTTCCGATCAGCTGGTCTGACCTCCTGCATAATGCGGGCCAGAGAATTCCGCCCCGTGAGTCCTGCGTCAAGCCTAATCGCTTGTGGTTGAGCTGGAGTGTATTTCCCAAGCAAGACGTCTCATCTGGATTTCAGCTTGGTCTGACTGGGTTTATTTTTCTTCTCCCTTGCTCAGGCTTCAACCCAAAGTGGGATGAAGAGTTTGGATTTGACATTGACGTCCCCGAACTCGCTCTGGTCCGTTTTGTGGTGGAAGACTTTGATGTATCAACCAAAAATGACTTCATTGGACAGTACACCATCCCCTTTACCTGTCTAAAGCAAGGTAAGGAGCTTTGTCTGGAGCAGAGCAAACCACATCGTCTCGGCCCTTTAAAAACAAGCGGTGCCCTAGAGAGGCTAACAGCCTGGATTTTCCCACATGACCAGCTGTTACCCTGGGACCACTTGCTTGTTCACTGACTGCCTGAGTCTTTGTTTGTTAGGATTAGGGTAGCGTGGCCTCCAGAGACTTCCCTTAAAGGCCCAGCATAAGCCATTACATTGACCACTGCAGAATGGTGTCATTGTTTTGGAGATCAGAGTAATACTTTGTAAGAAAGATGCTGGGAAAACACACACAGTGGATTCACTCGCAGGCGTGCAGCAGGAAACAGGATGTGGTTTGAGCATACTCTCAAATAAAGCAGCTTCATTGCAGCGTGCTATGAGCCTGCCTCGGAAAGGCCAGGTGCTACAGGAAGCAGTGGTATTAATTCAGAAGGCAGTTCACTTCCGTCGGGGTCGGTGCGGAGCCAGTGCCTCAGGGGCACTCTGATACTGGTGCTGCCATCTTTGCAGGCACAATACGAAACCAAGGGTCATGAGTGATCTATTGTAAATGTAGTGGGATCAGACCCAGTTTTTGGTCAAATGTGAACTCTGCTCAGTGTATTCCTAGCAACTTAATAAGCACTGTAATTAGGGTTGGATAAGTAGGGACCTTTAAAAAAAAATCAGCATATATTGTTTATGGAGTAGCACCTATAGGGAAGCAGCGATTAGGGCGGCGGTAGTAGGATTCTTGGTTCCTATTCTTGGCTCTCCCACTGCCTGTGAGCCACTGGGCAAGGCACTTAACGCTAACGTAGTCACTGAACCATGTAATGCTTGTTGAGGGCTTTGAGATCTCAGATGGAAAGAGCTGTAGAAGAAGTGTAAAGTGTAATTGTGGAGCCATAACGTATCACTGGATTGTACCATAACACAGTGCACTGTTGTACCTGTTATAGGTGGCCCAAAGTTAAAGGTCAGGGAAGGGGAAGACTCAGGTGTAGGAAATGGAAGTGATGTGGGACGGTCACTCTTTCGCATGGCAGTAGAAATGCCCCTAGTCCTGTGTATAAAAAATAAGCTGCTCTCTCATCCAATCCCATGGTGTTGTGTGTAAAACATTCAGAGTAGCAACCTCGTCATCACTTGAAACTGAACATTTGTGTCTGTGTATTTCCTCATTCCAGGCTACCGCCACATTCATCTTTTGACCAAGAATGGGGACCCATACCCATCAGCCATGCTTTTTGTGCACATCAATATTCTGGACAATAATTAGAAACAGCAGAGGAACCCATCTTTCAAGAATCAATGGACACTGCTATAGACTAAAAATGAACTGAAATCTGCCCTCATCCCTACCCTGTGCAATCCCCAGTGCCTTCTCTGGGTTTGGGAGAGGTATCAGACAGTGCAGCCTGACTCCCGTGCTGCTAAAAATACCTTTATTCTGAACACACCCTCCATTCATTATGCTGAAAATATTCTGACACTGCTGTTGAGATTTTGTTAATAAGACTATTCAACACGTTTTGATTTTTAATGAATGGTAATTCTTCTTTTACTCCTATTTTTATAGAGCAGTTTAGGGATTTTAAATGAATTTTAGATTAGTGAGGGGTGTTGTGTTTGTTCAATGGAAGGCAAATGTGACACTTGCATCCTTGTCATTGTAAAGGTGCACATCCAAACTTTGTATAAGCAATATATGGTGGACAAATAAGCCCTGATCCAAAGGCCAGTGAAGTCAGTGGACAAACACCTGTTGGCTTCAGATCAGGCCCATACTCCAATCTTTTAAATCCTAAATTGAGACACAGTTCTGTCCTCTTTATTACAGTATAAAAAGCTACACTACAAAGATCACCTTTATTTTGTAATATGATGAAAAATACATGAACACTACTCCACTGATGTGCTATTTGCATCCAGCATGAACAGGGCTGAGTCACATTCTTCAAAGAAAAGAAGAAGTTGTAAGTGTGGGGAATTCTTTTTTAAACACAGGATGACCACAGAGACTTAATTTCACGGAAGACAATGTAAGTGTATTAAACTGAACGTATGAAAGGTTGTTGTTTTTAAATACAGTCTGTAAAACATTTTCCGTGTGTATGGAAAACATCTTTTTGAAGGAGATGCTGAGAAAAAGGCAGTAGAAAGAATAATTTTAAATGTTTATCTGGTTATTATTTCACTGGATGGAACTGAACATCACAGCACAGTAAAAATAGGTAGCAGCTCTCTGAACATGAAACCAGTAAGGTGTGTGGGTTGTTTTGTTTTTTCCAAAATACAGCGAGAGGAATAATGTAGAGAGAAAATAATATATTTTCAAAAATTGTCCACACTTGTGTTACTGATCATACTTCAGACTATTAAAAACGGAAGCATTCTGAAAAAATAGCGGATTTATTTTTCATCCTTTCTCCTCTTTTGTTACTTCTTGTAATGCAGGCGGGAAGAATGTAAGTCTTGTCTGTTTCATTGTCCATATTTAGTCAGTTTCACTTTGTTCTAATGCATGACACAATAAGAGGCACAAAGCAATTGGGTGAAGGAAAGATGTCAGTGTCTCTTTGAGTCCTGTTCCACTCACTCCCCCACGCTCCCTTGGCCCAAAATAGCCCAGGTGAGTGACTTTTAGCCAACACAACAAAACCCCTCTATTCACTAGGGCTTCTGGTGGAAGATGTATTTTGCTGCAGTATTTGCTAGCAGCTATGTTAACCTTTCTTCTGGACACACTGCTGTTGGCTGGTGTTCTAAACCATTAACTGTTTGATTGATTGTTGTTTGGGGGACTTAGACTTTGTGTCTAATCATTAAAAATACCCAGCCAAACCCTTACTTTAAATTCGTTACTGGCAGCTAAGGGAGCACAAGTGCTAGCGACAGCAGTACAAGCAGGTAAGATAGAGTTCCGCATAGCCTTGTTTTCTACAAACGTAGTATATTGCTACACGAGCTAACGGCTTCTTAGCACAAGGGCTCTTTGATAGCAGGCACTCACGCTATAGAGCACTCTCTGGTCAGGAATACCCTGATCGCACACTATGCTTTCCCTAGCTGCTTACCAAAACTTCCCAGAGCATAGGCCCATGATTCATTTTTATAGTCTTGCAGCAATCAAGAGGGGCACCTGGGTTTCCCCAGGTGCCTCTTATAAAAGAGGCTGCAAACTACCTGCAGGTCTTTGGAATCCATCTTAGCCCTAAACAAACCCCTCTATAGCATAACCTTCCCTTTTAGCCAGAGGACACAGAGTGTTGTTTTTGGAGCAGATAGAGCAGGACTTCCATGCTGGCGTCCTGTAGCACGTGGATTTGTTAGAAACTAGCAGCCGACTCTTGTGTTTTACCTCTGAGGAAGTTCAGACGCCAGGTGTGTGTTGTAGAACTGCTGGGGAGCAGGAGTGTTGGTTCAGAAAAAAAATCAGTGGTGAGACAGAGCTGCCTCTGAATCCCTGCTTTCGCCTTCCTGGTGAGGCTCTGGCTGCTTGTGAGGGGTTCGTGGGCTGGTCCCATCCTAGAGGGGGGCCAGGATCAGGGGTGACTCACCCATAGCTGGCCTGGGGCATCCCTGCTTTCTCTGCACTCAGCATTGGCCCAGGCTGTGGTGGCTACTTTCTATTTGGCTGGCCAGAGGCTGCTTGAGACAATCTGCCATCCCCGTCTTCATGGGCTTGGGGCAGTGCATTTGGCATGGTTGCCCCTCTAGCATGAGGCCAAAAAATTGCCAGGCCAAATTTAAGTGAGTGGCATTGCGACCTGGTGCACAGGGTCACAGCGCCACACAATTTTGGCCCGGCTGCCTCTCTCTCACGTCGGAGGGAAAACCAGGCCAAATCTGCGGCTTAAAGTAGCTGCCTAAAAGTCAGAGGGGAACCAAAGTCCTGGGAGGGGCAACTGCTCCCCTGTGCCACAGCTAATGAAGCCCCTATTGGGGAGCGAGTAATGTACTGGCACTGGGTTTGGTTGTCATGGTTCGTGCTAGTGACATGAGCGAAAAACCTCTCTGTGCCTCAGTTTCTCATTTGTAAAACAGGGATCATGAGACTTTACCTTGGTTGTAAAGTGCTCTGAGCCGACAAGTGCTCTGTAAGCACAACATGCCTGGATCTGTGTGCCCCCCCTCCTGCAAATGCTCCGTCATCACAGTAACTCGTACTCAACAAGCCATCCCACGGACTTCAGTGGGGTTACGCGTGTGAGGCAGACGTTGCAGGATCTGGCCCCAGTGAATAACTTTTTGATGTGTAGTGGGGGTTAGACTCCCAAGGGGGCCCGAGGCATTGCAGCGCTCAGCACCCTGCCGCCTAGTGGAATTTTGCAACCCCAAGTCAGACACCCAGATTCCTTTTACCATGCATGGGGGAGAGAGTGAGGTGCCTAAAAGGGATTCATAGATGCCAACCTGCTGAGGGGGGAGTTGCCTAAGCTAGCTAATAGGAAGTGCTGAGGAGAGGGAGGGGGCTGACATCCCACCCCTCAAAGGGAGTTAGGCAACTAACTCCAGGCCAGAGGGAGGTGTCTACCTCTGCTAAACCAGGCTAACCCTTCATCAAGGTAAACCAAGGAGAAGATAGAGGTGCCCAATGCCCCACTGACTGGAGCTCTCAGCCAGACTGTGGGAGACCCAAGTTCAAATCCCAGCTTTGACGCTGAGCCAGGACCTGAACCCACATCTCCTAGGCGAGGGCCCTGACCACTGGGCTGTAACATTGGTCTTGGACCCTCTCGCTATTGAATTATTTATACAAAGTGGCACAGTTTCAGCAGGAGAAATTGAGAGACCCCCCCGCAGAATACCCTGCTACAGGCACCACAGCTGTGGTTTGTGGGGGCCCCAATCGAGATGTGCTCTGAGACTGCCTGAGGACCCCCCCACCCCCGCGGCCAAAGGCAATCTGTGCGGGGGGAGAAGCCTAGTTCGTGCATCCAGCTGGGGCTTAGAGGTGAGTTGGGCACTGAGCTGCCAAGTGGTTTCAGGACGTAGGTGGCTTTGCACCTGCCCACCAGCAGAAAAGTAGGCACCATGGGGACTTTACCGACAGAAACTTGAGTGCTGTGATGGGGACTTGAGACAACTATCGGGTTAGGTGGCAGCTCAGCGGTGGTTTAGTGAACGAACGGGACACCTAAATATTGGACTTAGGTGCCTAACTGCCCCTCTAGGTGCCTACGTCCCCCTTGTGAATCTAGCCGGAAATGTGAAAAGTGCTGGGATAGTCAAGGGTCTGCACTGCAGCTGGGCTGTGATTCCCAGCCCGGGTAGCCAGACTTGGGCTAGTCTGCTAAAAGTAGCAGCGTGGACACTGCTGCTTGGGCTGCCACCCACACTCGGACCCAACAAGGCGGGCTTGGGCTTGAGTGGCTAGTCTTAGCTGCCGCCCGTGCAGCAACGAGCCGAGTTAGTGCGTGTCTGGCTACGCTAGGGTGGCCACAGACAAATTCCCAGAATACCGGATGTTCCAGTACTTCTGGGTATGGCGGGGATCCCCCTCAGCTGGTGTGATGGTGCGTATGAGGTTGGGCCAGGTGGGGGAATGCCATTTTGAAGAGCATGACCGTGCATGCATGGGGTGTGTGTGACGTCAATGTGACAGTATCTGATTAAAATATGACCATATAGAGCATTGTTGCAAATACTGTTATATATTTGCAGCAAATCTTGTCAAGCAAGGTGTCTATGAAAAGGTTCTGAGTTGCTGGTTAGGATTATGCTATCTGTATGCATGTATCATGTTTGTATTTGAAGTTATAAATTTGGCTCTATACCTGGATTTCAAATGTTGACTCCTGCGGTACCACCCACAAAGGAGCTAGCCAGCACATCTTGGAGGGACTATTCAAATTAAGAACAGGAGTACTTGTGGCACCTTAGAGACTAACAAATTTATTAGAGCATAAGCTTTCGTGGACTACAGCCCACTTCTTCGGATGCATACAGAGTGGAATAAATATTGAGGAGATATATATATACACACATACAGAGAGGATAAACAGCTGGGAGTTGTCTTACCAACTCTGAGAGGCCAATTAAGTAAGAGAAAAAAAAACTTTTGAAGTGATAATCAAGATATCAAACTGTCTGTACTGGGCTAAGAAGTGTGAGAATACTTACAAGGGGAGATAAATTCAATGTTTGTAATGGCTCAGCCATTCCCAGTCCTTATTCAATCCTTTGTTGATTGTGTCTAGTTTGCATATCAATTCCAGCTCAGCAGTCTCTCGTTGGAGTCTGTTTTTGAAGTTTTTCTGTGGTAATATAGCCACCCGCAGGTCTGTCACTGAATGACCAGACAGGTTAAAGTGTTCTCCCACTGGTTTTTGAGTATTATGATTCCTGATGTCAGATTTGTGTCCATTAATTCTTTTGCGTAGAGACTGTCCGGTTTGGCCAATGTACATGGCAGAGGGGCATTGCTGGCACATGATGGCATATATCACATTGGTAGATGTGCAGGTGAACGAGCCCCTGATGGTATGGCTGATGTGATTAGGTCCTATGATGATGTCACTTGAATAGATATGTGGACAGAGTTGGCATCGGGCTTTGTTACAAGGATAGGTTCCTGGGTCAGTGGTTTTGTTCAGTGATGTGTGGTTGCTGGTGAGTATTTGCTTTAGGTTGGGGGGTTGTCTGTAAGCGAGGACAGGTCTGTCTCCCAAGATCTGTGAGAGTAAAGGATCATCTTTCAGGATAGGTTGTAGATCTCTGATGATGCGCTGGAGAGGTTTTAGTTGGGGGCTGAAGGTGACAGCTAGTGGTGTTCTGTTATTTTCTTTGTTGGGCCTGTCTTGTAGGAGGTGACTTCTGGGTACCCGTCTGGCTCTGTCAATCTGTTTTTTCACTTCAGCAGGTGGTTATTGTAGTTTTAAGAATGCTTGATAGAGATCTTGTAGGTGCTTGTCTCTATCTGAGGGATTGGAGCAAATGCGGTTATATCTTAGAGCTTGGCTGTAGACAATGGATCGTGTGGTGTGTCCTGGATGGAAGCTGGAGGCATGTAGGTAAGTGTAGCGGTCAGTAGGTTTCCGGTATAGGGTGGTATTTATGTCACCATCACTTATTAGCACAGTAGTGTCCAGGAAATGGACCGCTTGTGTGGATTGATCTAGGCTCAGGTTGATGGTGGGATGGAAATTATTGAAATCATGGTGAAATTCCTCAAGGGCTTCTTTTCCATGGGTCCAGATGATGAAGATGTCATCAATGTAGCGCAAGTAGAGTAGGGGCGTTAGGGGACGAGAGCTAAGGAAGCGTTGTTCTAAGTCAGCCATAAAAATGTTGGCATATTGTGGGGCCATGCGGGTACCCATAGCAGTGCCGCTGACTTGAAGGTATATATTGTCCCCAAATGTGAAATAGTTGTGGGTGAGGACAAAATCACAAAGTTCAGCCACCAGGTTAGCTGTGACATTATCGGGGATACTGTTCCTGATAGCTTGTAGTCCATCTTTGTGTGGAATATTGGTGTAGAGGGCTTCTACGTCCATAGTGGCCAGGATGGTGTTTTCTGGAAGATCACCGATGGATTGTAGTTTCCTCAGGAAGTCAGTGGTGTCTCGAAGATAGCTGGGAGTGCTGGTAGCGTAGGGTCTGAGGAGAGAGTCCACATAATTTAACTTAAGGCTTGTCTGGTTAAGTCAAATTAAGTGGCTCATCAAGAAACACATGGTTGACAATGGACCATGCAAGATGCCCATCTGCACTGAGTGGACTGTCATGTAATCGTGCTGTCTGGAGTGTAGGTAATGGCTTCCTGCAATGACTGAGCGAAATTGGGCATAGACACGTGACTTGCCCATGTGACTCCAAACTCCATCTTGTTGCTGTCATTTTCCACAATAAGAACAATGGGATGCCTGCCACATGGCAAAAGCTGTAAAAGGCCCTGGAAACACCTCAATTTTGTCTTCAATCCTGCTTCTTACCTCTGGAGGAACTTTGCAACAAACTGAAGCTCTGAACAAAGGACTGAATGACCCATCCAAGCTGTGGATATACTCCAGAGACTTGATTTAAGCCAGCAGTTTATTCCAACAGCTGCTACAAGCCTGAACCAAGAACTTTGCCATTACTGTATGTAATTGATTCCTTTAACCAATTTTAACTCTGACCTTTGTCTTTCTTTTTATAAATAAACTGTTAGATTTTAGATACCGAAGGATTGGCATCGGTGTGATTTTTGTGTAAGCTCTAAGTTATATATTGACCTGGGTGGGTGGCTGGTCCTTTGGGATCAGAAGAACCTTTTATTTGAGGAGACTGGTTGTAAAGAACCTCTCATCTCTGAATCCAGTATTTTTGGTGGTGATATAAAAGCTGGAATGTCTGAGGAAACTGCCTTTGTTTTCTTCTTAGCCAGTGTGGTGAAACAGGAGTTTGCTTTTGTGGCTGGTTTGGTATATCTTATAAAAGAATAACCACCAGTTCTGGGTTGTGTTTGCCCTGTTTCTCAGCAGTTCGTCCTGAATTTGACATCCTCAGTTGTCTCCTACTAAGGCAGGGTTACTGTCACACTGGCTGGGGTGGAGTGGCATGCTCCTCAAAATGGGGTCCCCAGTCCGATACCGGACAAAACCATGTCAGGTTTTGTTTCAGTACTGGATATGGGACAAATCACCCACAAAGAGGACTGTCTGATTTAAAATAGGCAAGTGGCCTCTCTAGTCGATGCATGCTGGGAATCGTACCTCCCTTCTGCAGTGTAGACACCCTAAGTCTCAGGCCAAAGGCAGTGATCTCTCAGCTGGAGACTGGCGGATCATTTCTCTTCAGCCGGGTGAGGGTTCTTTCTGAAATCACTCAGTGGTTCAGCTGTTTCTGATTGAGCCTTATCCTGACAAACCCCCAAATGAAATCAAAAGCATTCTGATGAGATGGCTAGACTTGAATGGGTCCACAGCAAGGAGAGGTTTTGAAAGGAATGACTGCGGTTTCCATTGAGTATGGCTAATCCAGGCATCTGGCCACATTTCAAACACCCTGATGTAACTATGAACAGCAATGAAGGATCATAGTAACTGAAGCACTAACGTCATCCCCACACTCCCACCAAGAGGGTGGCTGGTTCAGGACAACATTTACCCAAGAGAGAAAGGGGTGATCTGTGAAATACTCTCCACACACAGGGTGGTGCCCATTAGTTAGCTTCATATGCTGGGGGAAATATAATTAAAGAGAAACAGGCAGCTAGCAATCTGGGCTGTGTTCAAACTGGTGATGTAAGGATCAAGGCAATCTCGCCAAAAGCCAGTCCTTAAGGCCATGTGGCTCGTTGATGAGAAACACAGATAGTTTCGGCACATAAGTCTTAATGGACACGATATTTGTAACTCACAAGCACAAAGGGGCCTCACGCCACACTAATAGGGGCAATGAAAATAGTCCACTTAGCTGGAGGAAGGAACATGGCTGCTGGTGGCTTGTTCTTCTCCGATCTAGGGGGACTGCATCATTTTTAGGCTGTTTATAGAGGTGCAGCATATGGCACGGAAGCCTGCCTCCCCAGGAGGGTGTAAGCTTTTAGCTAGGCCCTGGGAATAGCTGGAGCATCTCCCTGTCCACTCAGCGTGTTCCAAGTAACACACACACACACACATGCTGCTGCTGCCTTTGCCCCGGAAGATGCAAAAGGAAATGCAGACGCTCAGACATATGGAAATCAATGCAGTATAAGGGGACTGCAACACAGGGCCAGAGGGTTGCAGCTCTGATGACCACCTGGAAGCTGCTGATTGAACCTGGGACCTCCCAAGCTAAACCATGAGCTGCTACAGTTTAAGCTAAAAAGCAAAGGCTCCGTAGCTGGGGCTGCAACATTCACTGTCCGTGGCCCGGGCGCAGAGCAGGATGTGTAACACACACTGACCAGTGGGTTACACAGCCCCCATTCCTTTCTTTAGGGGTAGTTTCAGGGGGCTCCTGAAACTTGGTGCTGTTGTAACCTGGAATCATTGTCTGGTCAAGGTTGCGATTAGATCCACGGCATTTACGCTCTGGTTGTGAGTCTCAGTTTAATCTCTGGTTGCAGACGCTGCCTGTGTTCTGCAAGTTCTGGGGCTAAATAGGGGCGGAGGCAATAACTCAGCTGAAGGGTAAGGGGCAGTGAGCCGATCGGCTCGGGGAGATGTTACACCGGTGTCCCACTCACCTGGCGTTGTTAAAGAACCTGCTGATTTTCTTAAGAGTAAGGATATTAGGCCAGGGATTAGCATCCTGGTCCCATTCCAGGTTGGTGGGTTCTTCATTCCCTCCCCTAACGCTGTTCAGCAGCGTGGCTGTGCACTGTGCAACAGCTGCTGCAGTTCAGCCTGGTGGTGAATGAAGTAATCACTGGCTAATCTTCAGGGTGTTTTGTGATGCTCTCTTGATGCGTTGTGATGACAAGCGCTCTATGAATGTCAGCTAGCAGCAGGAAAGTGGAACGCTCTGTCAGACACTGCTGGGAAGTGTTATCAAGTCTAGATATGTGTCCATTAAGGACCATTTCTCTCTGCATTTATGAACTACATACAGCTGAGTAAGCCACTCACTCTACAAAGGAGACAAGATCAATGTTTTTGCAGTGGGCTAAAATATCGCTTTGATTTATTGTTTGTAAAAATCGTCTACCAGCTTTTGAGTGAGAGCAATAACCCTCTCACTGGGGTTTTCCTGTGTGTTACAAGAGCGAGAGTGAAGGTAACCTGCAGTGAAATAGACCAATCTCCGAAATCCTATTGTATGTCTATCACTCCTGAATCAATCAGCTGATAGACTTATGGCCCACGTGCAAAGCTTTTAGGCACGATTCACTGCACTCTATTGAGCAGCAATGTGTAATTGATTAATTCTAGAGATGCAAAGGGCAAGTCACACAGATGTGATGTGCATAGGAGGTGAATACAGTTGGGCAGAGCCATCTGACCACTTTTCAGGGATGACATACACTGATCATAGTTGGTGTTCAAAATAGATACGATGATGCAATAAAAACTGGATTATACAGCTGGGTGACTTGTGCCTCCCGTTTCACCTGCTTCCTTATTCATGCATCAGTAGCTGTCCCCACATCCTTGTTGCCATTTCTTCTTTGTCTAGCTCATGCGGCTCCTTATTTGCTGCTTGCTTAAACTGACTCTCTCACTTTGCTTCCCCAATAGAGTCTTCTGGGGAGTCTTCTATGCTCTTCCTCCTACTCAGGAGCGCCGCCAGCTTTTTTGCCGCCCTAAGCGGCGGAAGGTCCCGCCCCTGAAATGCCATCCCCAACAGAGGTGGCAGAAGGTCCCGCCCCCAAAATACCACCACTGACCGGGGCAGCCGAAGATCCGGCCACCGTGGTCGCCGCCCCCCAAATGTTAGCGCCCTAGGTCACCTAATGGGTTGCGCCGGTCCTGCTCCTATTCTGCTTGGAACATTGTTTAGATCCTGATCAAGTTCCTATTGGCTTTGGTGCTGGGCACTTAGGACCAGACTTACAAAAGTATTTAGGTGCTGAAAGTCAATGGGAGTTGGCAGGGGCGGCTCTATGTTTTTTGCCGCCCCAAGCATGGCAGTCGGGGAGCCTTTGGTGGCATTTCTGCGGGCGGTCTGCCAGTCCCGCGGATTTGGCGGCGGTTCTGCGGGTGATCTGCCGGTCCCGCACCACCGAATTGCTGCCGACGCCGCGGGACCGGTGGACCTCCTGCAGAAACGCCGCCGAAGGCTTCCTGACTGCCACCCTCACAGCAACCAGCAGGCCACCCACCACGGCTTGCCGCCCCAGGCACGCGCCTGCTGCGCCGGTGCTGCCCCTGGGAGTTGGGTACCAAACTTGGGTATTTTCATAAGATCTGCTAGGCACCTATTTGTATTTTTAGGTGCCTAAATACCTTTGTAAATCTGGCCTTTAGAGCTCAGCTCTCGGTGATGCTGATTTGAATGTCAAAACATGAACCTGGATGTGGTTTTAGACACATGTAACTGTAAAGGGGTGATATACACCATGGCTGTCAGCGAGGATGGGACCTTCACAGCAAGACACCTTGACACCCTCTGATCTAAAGGAGAGGGCGTTAGGGGTGAGTAAATAGCAGACTACTAGCCTTGCTGGAGTCAGGCACCAGCCGGAGACATGATCAGCCAGTGTATTATACAGCCACACGTTCATCATCCTGATAAAGCTGTGTAAGCGTGATGGAAAGGGGCAGTTGTGATCCACTGGAATGAACCACTGTTGGGAGTCAAAGTAGAGCTCTTATACCCAGCTCTCACTCTGACCCTCTGTGTCTCCATTAACCTTGCTGGAAGATGGAGAATGACGATCACTGTTTAAGATGCTGTGAGGTCTCCAGCTGACAGTGTGAATGTGGGCACTGTGGGAAGCAAACAGGATGAGCTCCCTCACTCAGTCCCCACCCATGTGCCTGAGCTCTGACCTAGAGGGACCCCCTCCAGGTGCAATTTAGTAGTTCCATCACCCCAGTGCATTCAATGCTGGGCCTGCCTGCAGAAACTGCCACTATATAAATCCATTGTATGCCCACACCTTGAATACTGCGTGTAGCTCTCATCACCGCCTCTCCAAAAAGATATAATAGAATTGGAAAAAGTAGAGAGAAAGGCATAAAAAATGATTAGGGGTAGGGAACAGCTTCCATACAAGGAGAAATTAAAAAGCCTGTGATCATTCACCTTAGAAAAGAGACGGCTAAGGGAGGATTTGATAGAGGTTTATTCAGTCATGAATGACGTTGAGCAAGTGAATAAAGAAGAATAGTTTACCCCTTTACTTGGCACAAAAACCAGGGATCACCCAATCAAATTAATAGGCAGCGGGTTTAAAAACAAACATAAGGAGGGACTTCACACAATGCACAGTCAACCTGTGGAATTCATTGCCAGGGGATGTTGTGAAGGCCCAAAGTATAACTGGGCTCAAGAAAGAGTTAAATCAGTTCATGGAGGATAGGTCCATCAATTGTTATTAGCCAAGATGGTCAGGGATGCGACCCCATGCTGTGGGAGTCCATAAATCTCTGACTGTCAGAAGCTGGATCACTTGATAAATTGCCCTGTTCTGTTCATTCCCTCTGAAGCATCTGGCACCAGTCACTGATGGAAGCCAGGATACTGGGCTAGATGGACCATTGGTCTGATCCAATGTGGCCATTCACATGTCAATTGTCCGATGCCTGAATGTGCAGTATTGTTGTAGCCCTGCTTGCTGTGCTCCATGCATCAAAGACAGCCCTCCAATTGACGTCGATGATCTTTGGATCAGGGCTACCCAGGGATGGGGGGGGCAAGTGGGGCAATTTGCCCCAGGGGCCCCCACGAGAACATAGTATTCTATAGTATTGCAACTTTTTTTTAGGGAAGGGGCCCCCAAAATTGCTTTGCCCCAGGCCCCCTGAATCCTCTGGGTGGCCCTGCTTTGGATCAGGCTTTTAAAGCAAAACATGGACAGCAATCATATGGAAAATAAATATTCAGATATTGAGTATGAAACCAGAATGAAGACTGTTGCCACTTTCTTAACTAGAAGACTGTTTAGAACCTATCACCTTGAGGTCACCAATTCCCAGGGCCGGCTCCAGGGTTTTGGCCGCCCCAAGCAGCCAAAACCAAAAAAAAAAAAAAAAGCCACGATCGTGATCTAAAAAAAGCCGCGATCGCGATCTGCGGCGGCAATTCGGTGGGAGGTCCTTCACTCCCAGGCGGAGTGATGGACCCTCCGCCGAATTGCCGCCGAATACCTGGAATTGCTGCCCCTGTCCGGAACGGCCGCCCCAAGCACCTGCTTGAGAAGCTGGTGCCTGGAGCCAGCCCTGCCAATTCCAATCCAGTGTAGCTCCATAGCAACCAAAATCTGTTACCAGCTGTTGGCTAGTTGGTGGCCTATATGATACGAGTTGTTGGCCTAAAGGTTTGTCTACACTGTACACCAATACACACTATGATTTCTAAAGTGCACCATGTTGCACACGAACTGGCCCATGTAGACCCTGCTTGTCTACACTAAAAGTTCCTTAGGGGCCTTAGTCCAGTTCTAAAATGGACAAGGGTCCAGAGCACCTGGTGCTACGTTACTACAAATAATAAGAAAAATTGTTAAAAATAAAAAAATAATTAAAATCACTCATTTTTTGCACGGATGCAGGAGCCAGGTGTGGCACGCTGTACCTCAAAACAACACCCTGGAACCCCCATATTCACCACTGTCATATAATTAATATGTTTTGCACAAAGTGCCCCTTGTGAGGTATCATCTTTATCTGTTGAACATTAATATCCTGTTGGATTGTATGTGCTACCGTTGGATGGGAAGTTATGAAGGTTTGTGTGTATGTCACTGAACTCCAGAGTGAGGTTTGGCACACCCACGACCAGCCTTTCAGGTACAACAATGGAGGAGCTAGACGCCCTGATGGCCCATTAAAGGGAATCCATACTCCCAACGACCATCCCACAAGACTCCACAGACAGCACACATAGACAATGGAGAATCCTTGAGCAAGGGGGGCGGATCCACACGTCACAAGCATAGGTGTTTCCAGCCAGCTGGAAGAAATTATAAAGTGGGGAAGTGACATCATGACTGGGCCTCACTCCCCCCCACAACTCAACACCTGGGAACACATCTGGAGGATAAAGACTTTGAACTGGGGAGGGTGGTCCCAGGCTGGAGGAGAGTTCCAGCTTGTGTATTGAAGTTCTGTGACTTGTTTGTACCACCTATCAGGGCAAGGCACTGCTTGATTCAAATCTTGTTTAGTTTAGAGAACTCAGAGTGGAAATTTACTTTTATTTCTTAGGTAACCAACATTGATCTCTACGCTTACTACTTACAATCACTTAAAATCTACCTTGCTGTAGTTAATAAATGTGTTTTATGTTTTACCTAAAGCCTGGGAAATCTCAGATCAGTTTACAAAGGTTAGTGGCAGGTTTCAGAGTGGTAGCTGTGTTAGTCTGTATCAGCAAAAAGAACGAGGAGTCCTTGTGGCACCTTAGAGACTAACACATTTATTTGGGCATAAGCTTTTGTGGGCTAAAACCCACTTCATCGGATGCATGCAGTGGAAAATACAGTAGGAAGATATATATACACAGAGAACATGGAACAATGGGTGTTGCCATTAGACTCGTTATAGTTGGTATGGCAACACCCATTGTTTCATGTTCTCTGTGTATATATATCTTCCTACTGTATTTTCCACTGCATGCATCCGATGAAGTGGGTTTTAGCCCACAAAAGCTTATGCCCAAATAAATGTGTTAGTCTCTAAGGTGCCACAGGGACTCCTCGTTCTTTTTGCTAAAGGCTAGTGTGTGTCCTCTCCACATCGAGACTGGGTAATGAATGTACACTGGTCAGGCTTCTGACCAGGGCAAGGCAGCACAGCTGACTGCAAGGCTGGGGAGCGGGGGGGGAGGGAGGGGAATTGACTGAAGCCTCTCTGTTAGTTCATGAGTAGCTGGAAAAAGCATTCATGTAACTCAGTTGGGCATGTCCCTGCTTGTGGATATCTGTGTAAGTGCAGTAGCTGCCAGAGGTTTGTTGCTTGCCAACAGCATCACAATGTGCGAGGGAGCCTGGGTTGGCGGACAGAGGACTCAGCAGTCCCACAGTTCAGGTTGCATCCCGGGAACCCCATCACACCAGCCCAATTACTGAATGGGCATGAAGGGAAATGAAGTACCTCCTCTCACTTCTAGAGGTGTTCTTTTATATCAGGCTAACGGTATATTAGCAGAGCATTGGAGGGGAAGCTTGCACGTCTATGACCTGTGTTATGCCTGCTCCAGGCATAGACAAGTTTTCCAGCTCCAGGGCTGACAATCCAGCCAGACGTTATTACAAAATTATTTTTTAGAAATCCCATCCACCACCCACAAAATCACCAGGCTATTTTACTGGTGGGAGGTGTGGGCCAGTAGCTCTCTCAGATGGGCAGAGTTTACGCTAGTGAAATGAGCCCATCACACACATTTTTATTAAGAACATCCTTAAAGCATGACTTTCGGTTGTTTATGTGAAATCACTGCTTGGGTTTGAACGGAATAAAGCTGAAACTGTAGCCATTGTCACATTGATTTTTTACAGCCGGATCCATTACATTGTAATCACCCACGTGCCCCAAATCAAAATTCAAAAAGTGATATGGAATGTGCTCTTTGTACCCAGAGCAGAATGTGGTGACAGAGTGATTGAGAGAGGCCATGTGGAGACAAACCACTTTCTGCTCCTGATTATACCGGTGAAAACCTAATAGTTTCCCTAAGACTCTGATCCTGCAATCGGAGGCACATGGGCAGATTCTTATATCCGTGTGAATCCAGGATGTGAATCCACTGGTGTCAATGGGGCTCTGTATGGAGCAAGGATTCAGCACACAGCTCCGATTGGAAAAACTGGGGCCTGACTCTGGAAATAGACAGCAGCCCCTGGCTCTATGTCTCTGCTTTCTTTTCAAATAAGTCATTTAATAAATTAAAAATGTTATTTTTTTGAGCCAGGTTCTGATGAATTTTTACCATGTCAGGTTATGAACTTTACTCAGTTATTATCTTTATTCCTTACTGGGAAAAAGCCACTTGTGGGAGCTGGAAGTTGTCCATCTGAAAGTATCACTCATCTACTCTACTTTGGCTACTCCAGTTCCCACTACATCTTTGTATTGGTCCTGCCTCATCTCAGACGTGACAATTGAACAACCTACCATGCAGTATTTATGTTCCACAATGAAAACACCGACTTTGAAAACGTGGCAACCGTCCCGCTGTGTACAATGCACTAATTCTACACTGACAGGTCTTTGCAGCTACTGGCAATAATGGTACAAAACTGGCAAGAAAATATCAAAGCATGGAGTCAAATCTTCAGGAGATGGATCTCTAATCCACTGTTTGCAGGGGGGAAGGAAGAGCAGTTCAATTAAGCTTCTCTGACCCTAGAGGTTGCAGCTTTGCTTGGCCTGGATTGGGTGGGTTGGTTTTGGTTTTTGCATAGGTTTTTTTGACAAGTATCTGTGTTCCCCTCCTATGGCTACAGAGATCATGATTTCATTCCACAGCCAGCAGGCGCAGGACAGTCTCTGCTTCAAAACAGTCCATGCTGTTTCTTCTCGTTCTGCTGCTTCCATCTGGGCATCTGGTAGAACTCATCCTTGGATCTCCCAAAGATATCATGGAAGTCTGCATCAGACAGATAGTACTGCAGAGGAAAACGGTAGCAGAGAAACAGTCACCCTCAGTTAGTGTCTTTTGTATAGGATGAAGTTTCCACCCCTCTGCAGAATCCTAAAATTGAAGTGATGCATAGTCCTTGTGGTGCCCTCCAAAGTGCTATTGATGTACACAGCACCACACAAGGAGTGAAGTGTGACAAGCACACACTTCCTTGCCCCACTGAGTTTACAGCATAACGGCATGTGATGGGCTGAATAGAGTAGAATTATGACGTGCCGAGAAGCGTGAGGTGGAACTAGCAATTTGCAATGTGCACACACTCCGGCTTCGTTACTGCTTCCTTATGCACAATGCACCCGTAACAGCCATTATGCGGAGTGGGCGAAATTCACTCTTTTGCAGAAGTCCATACAAGGCCTATGCACCACTTAGGTCCTGACTGGCAGCTCAAATAGGACTTAATTGGTGCATAGATCTCAAGCCGGCCTTTTGCACAGAGCTGAATGTCCCCCATGGCTGAAATGCTCCCATTAAAGTTTATTATTGTTGTTTTGTTTTTTAATGGAAAACGGCTATTTTGTCAAAATAGACATTTCTATGGGACAACATTTTGGGGAGGTTTTCAGGTGAAAGTTTTCAGTAAAACCAAAAATTTTTGCTCAACCAGCTGAAATTTCCCAGTTGCTGAAAACAAAAAAAGGTTTCAAAAAGGTTTGATTTTCAGGTTTCCAATGGAAATCCAAAAAACTCTGTAGAAAACAAACAAGTGTTTTTGTTTGCACTGAAGTTTATCACAGGAGAGAAAACACCCTTTTCCTGAACAGCTCCAGTGTGAACATTAGTACAACAGGTACAGTTAGTTCTTGCAGTGTGCTGCTAAAAGTTCGGCTGAAGATGGATACCCCTCTGTCAATTGCTAACAGACACGCTGTCCCCGGATGATTAAACCCTCGTGGAGCCTGGATCATGCAGGAATGGTGCACATTTATCTGCCTTTGGCTTTGGTATCTGGCAAAACATTAGGGCCAGAAGAAAAATTTTGAATGCAACCTTTGCCCAACTGAGAATGGGGTTGGGAAAAGATCAAGTTTGGCAGAATTTTCTGCTGCGGAAAATCTAAATGAAACATTTAATTTTGTCAACAAAAAACAAAACTCTTCTTTTCATTTGGGGTCAACCTTAATCTCTGTGCCATAGTGCCTCCTGGGAGTTGTAGTTCTGGGTCCCTGGTGCCCATGTCCTATATGGGCCTTGTACCCTGGCTGGACTATAGACGTACAGAAACCTTTTATTTCAATGGACAGTGTCAAAATGAAACATTTCCATATTTCTGAATCAATGAGTTTTGGAAACATTTCTTCCAAGGAATATTTCACCTTTTTTGTCCCAATCTGGGATGAAAACAAGTATAGAAATATTAGAATTTCCCACGAGACGGAAAGTCCAGTTTTTAATCAGCGCGATGGGACGGTCACCCTTGTGTTTAGTATGATGAATGCTCTAATTCTATTGTCTATCCTTCCCTCAGGTATCCAGTGCACTCCCTTAGCCTCAAGCAAAGCTTAATAAACCTAGAGAGCAACAAGTCACACTTAGCCAAACATTTTGACTAAATTCAATGTGCAACTGGAACTGCATCAACCCAATGCTTGGACAATTCCCTCACCTCTTTTTTAGCGGGATCCACGCCTTCTGGAAGTTCATCCACTGTCTTGTTGATCAGCACCTCTCTGGGATAGGCTCCATTTCCATTGGTCTCTGCCGAAACTACCGAAGGGGCATTGTTATTCTGATAGTTGCTAGTGCTGTTGACGTTGTTTTTGGGGTGTGGTTTATATGCAGGTGAAGTTCTCTCCGTTCTTGAACCAGCGGGGCTGGCAGGTTTACTGTCTGCGTTTCTCTTGTTCAGATTGGCATTGTTAAGATCCTGTGGGGTACAAGAAAGTCTGTCAGTACAGTGACATTGGGCAGGTGCAATAGATCTGTGGATGACTTTGTGATTTCCTGGGATGTTTATTCCTGCCAGGGGCAGGTGGGTCTTTTCTCAGTATGCGATAAGTTGGGTTAAAATATTAAAGGGGGGGAATCAGGACCTATTGGCCCATTGCTAAGGACCCTCAAGCTGTAGAGAGAGCTTGTAGCCCATAATATTACTCAATATAGCAGCTTCCCATCAATCATCAGACATTACATCATGGCCTTGGAACCCAGATGCAACGGTGATTGTAAACTTTATAAATATCCAGTCAATACTGCTTACAGTAACCTGACTTCTTTACTAATGATGCCTTGGCAAAGGTCCGTGTGAGCCATAAAGGAAAAGGTCAGAAGTTTTCTAAATTGTCATGCTCATCTACTTCCTCTCCCCAAACTGTCGTCTCTCCCTGCACAGTTCAAAACTGGCTGTCCAGTAACTTCTCCCTGCCCCCCAATCAGGGGACGGAAACAATACCATGTGACCATCATGGCTAACCAATCCAGCTACATTTTTTTGTTTTGCAGTAGCACCCAGGAGCCCTAGTCACATACCAGGACCCCATAGTGCTAGGTGCTGTACAAATATAGAACAAGACCAACCCTGTGGAATCCATACATTTATCATTGGTACTTGGCATCTCTTTGCCATCATTAATAGCAGTGCATAGTGCTGAGATTGCACTGCCAATACAAACTGCTCCACCAAAGATCCCTGCCCATTGTTTTTTTTTTTTGCATATGTAACTTAGATAGCGACTGTCCAGAAGGCCAAGCCATGCCGTCAGATGCCTTTGTGCAGCTGTGGTTGAAGCCCATGGGAGCTATGTGTAGTACAGAAGGTGCAGATCATTATACCTATTTCACTGAGAGTTACACAAAGACACACAGGTCATATTTTGAGAACATACAATAACCTAGATACTGTGGCTTCACATTTCCTGCTCTAACCAGTGGTTTACATTATAAAACCCCAATAAAAATAAATAATATAACAAATGGAAGAAAGGGGAAATTGAGAGTAATGAGTATAAATGACATGTTAGAAACTGTAGAAAATTGATAAGGGAAGCAAAGGGACACTAGGAGAAATCTATGGCCAGCAGAGTTAAGGCCAACAAGAAGAAGTTTTTAAAATATATTAGGAACAAAAAGAATCC
The DNA here is from genome assembly GCF_027887155.1 of Malaclemys terrapin pileata. NCBI lineage: Eukaryota > Metazoa > Chordata > Testudines > Emydidae > Malaclemys > Malaclemys terrapin. Next base: position 275,227,536 of record NC_071506.1, read on the forward strand.
TGACAATGATACAGGTCCAAGATGGAAATGGCACAATTATCACTAATAATTCAAAAAAGGCAGAAGTGTTCAAAATATTTCGGTTCTGTATTTGGGGGAAAAAAAAGATTATATACTCCCATCATATGATGATGATAACACTCTTTCCATTCCGCTAGTATCTCTGGAAGATGTTAGAAAAAAACTTACAGTTAGACATTTTAAAATCAGCAGGTCTGAATAACTTGCATCCAAGAATTTAAAAAGAACTAGCCAAGCAGCTCACTGGACCATCAATGCTGATTTTCAGTAAGTCTTAGAGTACTAGGGAAGTGCAAGAAGATTGGAAGAATGCTAATGCTAAGCCAATGTTTGAAAACAGTAAACGGGATGACCCGGGTAAAATGCAGCCTGATATCAATCTCAGGCAAGATAATGGAGCAGCTGATGTATATAATTTAAATTAATGGAGATATCCCATCTCCTAGAACTGGAAGGGACCTTGAAAGGTCATTGTGTCCAGCCCCCTGCCTTCACTAGCAGGACCAAGTACTGATTTTGCCCCAGATCCCCAAGTGGCCCCCTCAAGGATTGAACTCACAACCCTGGGTTTAGCAGGCCAATGCTCAAACCACTGAGCTATCCCTCCCAATTTAAAACATCAGTTCCTAAAGCCAGACACCTGCAGCTCTGAATTAAAGGAGGGTAATGTAATTAATACCAATCAACATGGATATCTTTTTTGATCAGATTACGTTTGGTTGATAATGGTAGGAGTAGAGAGGTTATTTTACCTCTGTATTTGGCACTAGTGGAACTGCTTCTGGAATACTGTGTCCAGTTCTGGGGCCCACAATTCAAGAAGGATGTTGATAAATTGGACACGGTTCAGAGAAGAGCCATGAGAATGATTAAAGGATAGAAAACCTGTTTTATAGTGACTGACTCAAAGAGCTCAATCTATTCAGCTTAACAAAGAGAAGGTTATGGGGTGACTTGATTACAGTCTATAGCTACCTACGTGGGGAACAAATATTTAATAATGAGCTCTTCAGTCTAGCAGAGAAAGGTCTAACTCGATCCAATGGCTGGAAGTTTATGCTTGACAAATTCAGACAGGAAACAAGGTGTAAATTTTCACGGTAGAGTAATTAACCATTGAAATAATTTACCAAGGCTCGTGGTGGATTCTCCATCACTGACAATTTTAAAATCAAGATGGGATGTTTCTCTAAAAGATCTGCTCTAGGAATAGAGGGGAAAGTCTCTCGCCTGTGTTATACAGGAAGTCAGACTAGATGATCACAATGGTCCCTTCTGGCCTTGGCATCTAGGACTCTTTTGTTTACCAACAGCAACTGGTCCTTTTTACTCAGGTAATAGAAACAAGCTTTTAGCCGTGGTAGCACAGGTAAAATCTAGCTGTTCCGGCTACAAGTTCTGTGTCCACTCACCACTGCGATCTCTGATATAGCAGACACATCTCCTAAGCTATTCTTCATCTCCTCGTAGGACTTGCCATCCTAAAGGTAAAGAGAGTTATAAGAATCAGACTCAGCGAAAAGGCCACTTTTATTTCAGTGAGCACATTCAAACTGCGGTTACAACGTACTCCTGCTCCTCAAACCAGCATCTAGGTCAATACCACATGAGTTGGGATGCAGAATCCAGGGCCGGCTCCAGGCACCAGCTTGCCAAGCAGGTGCTTTGGGCGGCCACTCTGGAGAGGGGCGGCACGTCCAGCTATTCGGCGGCAATTCGGCGGATGGTTCCTCACTCCCACTTGGAGCAAAGGACCTTCCGCCGAATTGCCACCGCAGATCGCGATCACGGCGCTTTTTTTTTTTGCCCCTTGGGACAGCAAAAACCCTGGAGCCGGCCCTGGCAGAATCCCAGGAACTGCGGCTGCAAGACAGGAACCACGTGCAGCGTTGAGAGCTGCATCAGTCGCCGAGGGAATTAAGAGCTCAGGCTGCATCACTGGGTGCCATAGTATGGAGGGAAAGGCATGGTTCTTGTGTAGAATGCACTTTATACCCTGTGCTATGGCCTCCATTTATCTCCTGCCTATCTGTCAGGGGATGGGTGGGATCTGGGAACAAACACAGTGGCACAGGTCCTTGCACTGCCTCTGGGGGGTCCCCTGGGACCTGCTAGTTTTGGGATCCTAATCACCTGCCCCTTTTGCAAGGGTGGGCAAATCCAATCCCCATTGAAGAGAGAATTTGTAGTAATTCCCCTCAGTGCAGAATTGCAGCAATTCCCCATCCCCTGGACAGGAATAACCAGTGTAGGGGAACCACATGGCCCTGAAAGCCATAGGAATGCCAACTCTCATGGCATCTGGTGTTTTCCTTAAAGCCCCAGCTCCTGGAGTCATGGGATTATGTGAGAATCTCAGCTGTCATTTAAAAAACAAAGTTTTTAGCCTTTGTGGTTGCCAGGAAAAGCTTGAAAATACATGATTCCTAAAGACTCCAACACCAGAAGGCAAATAAAAAGAACCCAAGATTTATTACTTTTTACAATCTTATGATTTTTAAGCCAATCTCATGATTTTGAATGCTTGGGTTTAGCTGAAGCTATTTGTAGTTTCCCCCCATTTCACTTACCAATATCTCTTCAACACTACTCAATTTCACTTGCTATTTCTACTCCATTCATGTGCACTCTATCGCCATCAGGTGGCTGGAGTCTGGCTTCACAGCATTGGAGGGCAGTGTTTCAGCAAGATTGTGTTCAATTAATTAAAAAACCGAAACAATCTGCTTTTATGAAACACGACAACAGACAATCCTCTGAACAATCTAGATGTTGGGCCTAAATTGCTTGTCTTTAATGAGAGCTAGGCAAGTTTGGAATCCGGGTTTCAGGATTTGGGGTTTTGATTAAAATATTCATATTTTCAACTATATAATGTATTTCCTCCCCCGCAAAATTTGCATTTAATTGAAAAGCAATTTATTAAAGCAACTGTTTCACTTAGTTCTATTTGTGATGCACCCCAAATGACATTCTCACTAATTTTTATGCTACACACAGTAGAGAATACGTAGACCCCTACCTACTGATACTTCTATGCAATATATATATATATATTCATTCAGACAGACAAGACACACAGATTTCCCAGTAACTTACGCTCCACTTATACGGATCCCAAGCACTGAACCAGCCTGTGAAGGTGAGTGGTTCATAGCCTTGCTTCACCATTATTATTGGTGTTGCTAAATCTCTTCCAGCTGGATGGGTCTTCAGATAGTCTTTGGCTGAGGAAATGGCCTCATTTCTTTCATATGTATTGGAGGTTTTGCCAATCCAAAGGAAAATCTACAGTGGGAGAAGGGAGAAGACAAGTGAATGGTAGGAACCACTGGAGATCTGGATGGTTAGTCTCCCTCCTTATTGATAATTGTGATAATTGGATATCAGAGCAAGGTACGTAACTGGGGCAAAGCACAACGAACCCACTTTGTTGGTAGCTCACTGCACCGGTCAAATTATTTCCTGGAACCAAATTATATATTAAATGATGGTCTGGCAGGTGTCCTGAGAAGCATGTGTAGCACCATATAAGCGGGTACCATATAATGCTGGCCTCAGCAGCAAAGTGGGTTCCCAGATGGCACCGCTCAGGGCTAGAAAATATGCAATGGGCTCATTCGTCAGTCACAAAAAATGCCGTTAGTCACTCTAGAGATGGGTCTAAACCAAGAACCAAGAAATCAGCCTCTTCGGGATGTCAGGTTCTGATTGGAATGGCTGGTTCTGAAACTGTCCTTGTGACTTTGATTCTGGATTGACTCTGAAGTCAGACGGGGCCTGTTTTCCTGCTCTCTACACAGCAGTAAGAATATGAGGAAACCACACAGGATTCCAAATGACTACATTGACTAACTATGTACAGACATACAAGGTCGAACTACCTACGTACACTGTGGCTCTGGCAGGGGTCTGTTGTCTACAACTATAGAAGACTGGGAGGCTGCACTAGCAGGATACTATCTAATTCCTACACACCACATCCGACTTGGTTCTGAAACAGCAGACAGCCCGTGCGAGCAGCACTCTAGGGGTAGGTCTACAATGCAGCTGGGAGTGAGCGTCCCAGCCTGGGTTGACAGACTCGCCCTAGGTCCTCTTGAGCTAGTAGACTAAAAACAGCAACAAGGACGATGCAGCAATGGCTGGCCACTCACGTCCTAGCCCGCGCAGCCCCTGGTCCAAGCTCAGGTGGCTAGCCCAAACCACAGGCCACGCGGCAATGCTCACGCTGCTGTTTTTCTCTCGCTAGCTTGTACAGAATGAGTGAGAGTCTCATAGGCTTTAAGGTCAGACGGGACTGTCATGCTCATCTAGACTGACCTCCTGCACATGGCAGGTCCCAGAACCACACCCCCCCATGCCTGTAATACACCCAGAACCTCTGGCTGAGTTACTGAAGTCCTCAAATCCTGGCTTAAGACTTCAGGTTACAGAGAATTCACTATTTACACAAGTTTAAACCTGCAAGTGACCTGTGCCCCCTGCTGCAGAGGAAGGCAAAACCCCTCCAGGGTCTCTGCCAATCTGACCCGGCCGAAAATTCCTTCCCAACCCCAAATATGCCCATCAGTTAGACTCTGAGCATGTGGGCAAGACCCACCAGCCAGCCACAAGGGAAAGAATTCTCTGTAGTAAATCAGAGCCCTCCCAATCTAGTGTCCCATCACTGGCTGTTGGAGATATTTGCGACCAGCAGTCAGAGATCGGCTACATGCCCTCGTAGGCAGTCTCACATCATACCATCTCCTCCATAAACTTACCAAGCTCAGTCTTGAAGCCAGTTAGGTGTTTTGCCCCCACTGCTCCTCTTGCAAGCTTGTTGATGTCTACTTGAGTCTACCTGCTCCCGTCCCAGCAGCAGTGGAGACATCCCCTAATGTCCAATGTCAAACCAAAATCCCAACGCTGGTCTGGCCTAGAATTCAAACCTAATCTGGAGTCAGAGCCGAGTGCTGAGTTTTCAGTCCAACTCTACTCCCTTCTGTCCCCTAAAATTTGGGCCAGGCTTTGATCACTGACTGTAGCACATGGAAGAGGATTTGGGGGTGGGGCTAGCGCATCAGTGACACTAATTGCTTAGCAGTGTGACAAAAAGAACACGTCCCTATACATGGGTTGGCAAAGCTTTGCCTACGGGGCACCAGAACCGTCACCCAGCCCCGCTGTGAATAGCTGCTTCTATAGGCTCACTGCAATCCCACAGTAGGCAGAGGATTCTCAGAATTGCACCGTAATTCCCTCCCTCCTGGCAGGGCACCGAGGAAGCTGCAAGAGCAACATCTCACCAAACCGCCAGAGCCTGAGCTCAGTGGAGCCGACACATTCTGCTTGGAGTGAGAGGTCAGTCTAGATGGTCTAGTGGACCCGTCTGGCCTTAAAATCTACTGGATTTTAGTACGGACTTTGCCACTGATCTCAAGGAATTTGGGAGCTGAGCTCCCTCTGGCCCCTTTGAAAATCCCAGGCGTGGTGCCTGTTTCTTATCCGCCGAATGGGTCTAACGCTGTAATTTCTCTTCAGGGCAGCGTGGCCTAGTGGCTAGAGCACTGCCCTGGGACTCAGGAGACCTGGGTTGTATTCCCAGCCTGCTGGCTGACTTTGGGCAAGTCACTTTGCCTCTCAATGCCTCAGTTTCCCCACCCGATCTTCTAATGAGACTGAGCTCCTTTGTAAAGCGCTTTGATATGCTGGCTGGAAAGTGTTGCAAAAGTGGTAGGTATTATTAATTACGCTGGCCTACATTATTGGGGTGTTGTGTAAATATTGGCAAAGCACTTTGAGATCCTGGATGGAAGATGCTGTTCTGAATTTCATGCTGAATACTGTATTAAAATAAGTCAAGCCAACAAAAGTGCACAGCTCCCATTATGGGGGGAGAGGGGGAAGGGGAGAGAGAGGAGGGAATTCCACTGACCTCTTCCCAAGTATCTAGTAACATGACATCATCTTCATCCAAGTCATCCTGGCAGAAGCCCACCACTTCCGTCATGATAAACCGCCCTGTCTGGTTGGAGCACTCAAACAGGCGGGGCTGGTATCGGACAGTTGGCTCTTGGAATCTTGGCAGGATGAGAAGAACCAGGAAATGTGAAATCTTTTCCCATGTTTGAGTCCAACATGCATTGCAGACACTAGTTGTGGCCACTAGGGGTCAAACTTGTACATGGCAACACCCATCAGCTGTGATGAAAGCTGGCAGGTCGAGGGTGTGGGGGGGAGGAGTTGCTGGAATCTTTTTGGGAGTTGATCCCAAGGGTTCAGAACCCCTTTCACCCCCACCAAAAGTCAAAGCAAAATTCCACCCGAACCACCAAGATGTGCCTGCTTTCAAGTTGAAGTGACATGAACCCACCAGGTTTTAAAATAGCTCCCGCGGAGACCTGTTACCTTGCCCAGATTCCGCTTAGGTGGAATGGAGAGGTTAAGTTTGCTCCAAACAGGTTTAGCTTCCTGTAACTCCCAGGCAAACGTTTGTAACAGTCACAGCCCTTCTTCTCGAATCCGACAGAGGAACCCAAGTCTCAGACCAGTTCAGATCAGGATTTCAACCCCCGTTCCCTGAGAAGGGCCAGACCCAGTGCCCATTGGGATGAATGGAAGTCTTTGCATGGACTTCACTGGGCATTGGGTCACATCCAGAGCTTGGGTATGCTCTGTTCTGGGATTCCGTGTTGGCCCATTCTAGTGAGGGGGCCTAGTTTGGAAATCCTTACCCAGTCTTCCTGCAAAGACCTGACTCTCTGCTTAGTTACAGCCGTGCAAGCCCACTGCAGCCCTTAAAGAATTACCTCTTGTCACTGGCATAGGGGGCTTTTCCTCCCAGTGCTGCCCAGAACTCCACCGGCTCTTGCCCCTCCAGAACGGTCTGCTTGTCCCGTTTGGAGACGATGTTGGCCACTATCTTCGCCATCTCTCTCTCATCCCCGCTGCAACCCTGCACAAGATTAGAGGGGTTCAGGAGGGGCCTGGCAGAATAGACCTGTGAGCTGATGGTCTGTACGTCACTTCCCTCTTCTGGAGAGAACTAGAGCTGCCCAAATGTTTGGGATTATTTCCCCCCTCCAGCGACTGGGCCAATAAGGGGATTCGTTAATTCTGCAGGGAGAGATTCTTTCCTCTTGCACGCGGCAGAGATGTCAGTCATTGTTATGACTGTCGTTTGCAGTCATCTAGGCCCAGACCCTCCAAGGCATTTAGGCACCTAACTCCCACCAATTTCTCAGTACCTTTGAGGATCTGGGCCCTAGAGACCGATTTTCCCAGTGGACCCATTGAAACTGATGGGACTACTCGCATAACGAGGTACCAGTCGACAGGAGTGAGGGTGGCGGAATTGGGCCTTGTATAAACATTGTGTAGTTCCTTTCATCCGCTCGCTTACCTTCCCACACCACAGGTAGCAGACCTGGTTGGTCGTGAGCAGGAAGACGTCGTTGGAGTTGAGGGAGGAGGCCCGGGCTGGCACCTCGATAGTTTTGGTGTTGATCTCATCAGTACCTCTCACTTGGAAGAGACGGACCACGGGCTCGGGCTCGTTATTCTGTGTGCGACTCGTGCCTCCCTACAAAAATCCAGATTGTGTCATGAGGTGTGATGGGTGCGAAAGCCCAAGAGGCCTCTGGTGAGAAGAGCAGACTCGGGTGTCTTGCCCTTAAAGCTGCCAGAATGGAGGAATCAAGGGTCCTATCCAAAGCCCACTGGACTCCCTGGGAGCCTCTCCACTCCTTCAGCAGTCTTTGGCCCAGGCCTCAAATCTCCCACCAGGAAGACAGCCAGCATGCTACATGCCTGCTGTGGGCATTTGCCAGTAACACAGGGGCAGGAATGGGGAAGGCCGAGGAGGGAGTCTCCAGCCTGCCTTGCAGAGCGGGAAGAAGCTGTTTCCCTGACTAAGCACCTTGTGCAGAAGGCAGTGCCTCAAGCACGGTGCTCTGTGCTATAGGTCAGTGCAGGTGCTTTTTTCAAAGTGAAGCTGCTCATCTTTCCCTTGCCTTGCCCCCTCCCTCGTGCTTTCCCTGGCCCTGTGCTATTGGCCATAGCCTGTTGTAAAACTAGGCAAATCTCTGGATGAGTTGATGTAGCCCCTGGAAGATCTCTCTGTACCCCTAGTTGAGAACCACTGAGCCACGACACAGACTTGCTGTGTAACCAGGGGCAAGCCGGCTAATGAGCAATGCACTAAGCGTTAGGTCAGCACTGAGCAACCTCGGGCTCTCCCCGGGCCTCCATTTCATCTGTCACTCGTGACACAGGGCCCAGGAGCGCCAAGCAGGCTTAGCTGTAACTAGAGAACTTATGAAACAGGCTAACACTTCACAGGCACGTGGCAGGGACAAGGCTTGCAGGGGACCTTGAGGCTGGATACTGGAAGATGCTGTGGGACAGCCTACGAACATTTGCTGTGATTTACAGCAATACGTCTTGTGTTTAATTCCGCAAAGCCTCCGGGGATAGAATTTGAATGCACGACACTGTACAAAATAATTAGAATCTAGAGATGGAAAAGATCTGAGGGCTTAATCTAGTCCAGTCTAGCCCCGTTCCCTATGAGATATTTACTAGTGCTTTGCTCAGCCTCGTTTGAAACGTGCCAGGTGGAGAGGGGAAGCATGCCCAGCGGTTTTTCAGTTCCCTGCGCTGTCACAGACTTCCTGCTTGTGACCTTGGGCAAGTCACTTAGCCTCTCTGTGCCTCAGTCGCCCCTCTGCGAAATGAGGATAATAGCCCTGCCCTCCTCCTCCTCACAGGGAGGTTGAGAGGTTAAATCCATTAACAACTGAGCAGGGCTCAGATATTATCTCAACAGGGGCTGAATAAGTTCCTACGACAAAAGTATGGGTTTCCAGCACTTCTGTTTGGGCTGTGTCATAGTCTTCCAAGAGACCTGTCAGGCTATTTCAGTCTAAACAGTCCCATTCCTCCTGGGGATGCCCCCATCTACCATCCTAAACAGTTCCTCTTCCTTCCTGGTATAAGCTCTGCCTACGCGGCGTGGTGCTCGGTCCCTCTCTTAGTGACGGCTAGGCCAGTTAGCAATTGATCAGCTGGTTGCAGGTTTGGCTAACAGAGGGGTGTCTTTCAGCTCAGGCAGCAGGGGCTCGTACACTAAGATCCAGAGGTCCCAGGTGTGACCCTCATCACCGGCCACCCACCTAGGGGCATCAGCGTTCTGGAGTCAAAGTCGTTATTACCTCATAAATAATCAGGCTGCCCTTAAAGATGGCAAGGAAGTGCTGAGGCTCCCTGCCCATCGTCACTCGAACCTGCACCGGCTCGTTCCCGTACTTTTTGTCCAGCTCCACGGCGTTGAATGCGCAGGCAGTGATTTCATCCACAGATGCATGGCGGCCCTAGGATTGAAGGAGAGATACCTGGTATCGTCGGTCAGGAGATGCTAAGCGCATGGAATGTTTCATGGTTACAAACAGCCCCAGGCACTCAAACATAATGAGGCAGGACCCCAACAAGACATGAGATTTTAAAAATAATCCATGTGGGATTCTTTTGATTTGGTTTTTGGTCTTGGAGCCTTTAGGGTTCATGTTTTCATGAGGGATAGAAAATATTTTTTAAAAAAAGTGAAAGCCGAGATTCCCGTTCCCGTGACTCACGCCCTGGGGCTGGGAAGAACATCATGAAGTATTGCAAGATTCGCTATCAAATCATGAGAGTCAGCAACACTGCCACTGCGGGTTATGGCAGTGGAGAAAAACCACAGGCCTGAGTCTCCGCTTCCTTGCATCTTATATCGTCATGTACCCCTCTGCAAAGCGAGGGTGCCTGCAGCCATTTCTGGGGTGGAGCGTGGCAGCCAGCCACACGCCAAGTGAATGCAGAGCGCACAAGCAAAGGGTTACACAAGGTGCGAGGTCCGCCAGGTCTGCCAGATTTATGAAAAGTGTGCGCGTGTCGAGGAATGGTAATTCTTTTGGGCCAATCCTTGCTGTTGCTTTGACAAAATGCAGGTCATTCAAGTGAAACCCTCTGCCCCATCTGCCAGAGGAAAACATCTGTAGTCCTCTCAGGCCTGGGACAGTACAGAACATTTCCTGATGGACAGCATGGTGGCGAATGCTATACCTGCAAAGGGTAGCGTGCCCCACCCCTTTCCAAGCTCTACCATGCTTTTCAGCAGCCTCTGATTGTCTCAGGGCAGCAGTGTGTTTATGGCTTCCTTTCAGACAGCCTCCGCTGGGCTCGCATTCTGAGGAACTGCAGTAGAAACCAGTGCTGCCACTCGCAGCCTGATTCGATCATACCCTTCAGTGCAGGGCCGGCTCTGGCTTTTTGGCCACCCCAAGCAAAAAACAAACAAACAAAAAAACAGCGATCTGTGCGCCGGAGCGTGGGTGCAGGGGGACTGGCTAGCGGGGGGAGGAGGGGAAAGGGGCGGGCGGGAGAGAGAGAGATGGGGGCGGCCAGGGCTACAGCGGGGAGCTGTCACATGGCCCCTCCCGCCACACCGCCTGCCGCGAGGGCTCCATTCCGGTCGGTGGGGAGAGAAGGACGCGGGCTGCCCTGCTGGGCTTGCTGCAGGGTACTCCCCTCCTCTGTGCTGACGCCCCCTACAGGGAGGCTGGAGCGGAACAATAAAAAAAAAAAAGCGGCCGTGCCACCCTAGGATTGGACGGAATGCCGCCTCGAACAATCTGCCGCCCCAAGCACCAGTTTGCTTGGCTGGTGCCTGGAGCCGGCCCTGCTTCAGTGAAACATGCTAGTGCTCCATGCGGAAGGATGCAGAAGGTCTCACCACTGGCTCAACTGGGGTTCAAAAGAGCAGGACAGAGCCAAAGATGCTAGGCTTTCCAAAGAGCGAGTGAGAGTTTGGGGGTTGGGTTATTTTTGTATTTTCTTCGGTTCTGAGCTTCTGTCAATTATATCCAGCCCTTTCCTGCTGGCTTTTTACTTACTTGCCACATATAGATAATGTAATGAGTTCTGCCCGAGGTCAGGTACGTATAGAGGACCAGGTAACAATCTCCTCCGTAGAACTGCCCGTAAGTCCTGGGATCCACTGGTTGCATGTGCAGATCCTCAATCCTCCACACCTGCATAGAAACCGCCGGGTCAGAAAGGTGGATTTTGCATGTGCAAATGTGAGCGTGTGTAAATATACCCAAGCCACTTCTTCGGGGGCCCACTGAAGTTCAGGCCTGTAGGCTCTATATCAAATGCCCACTTCACCGCTGGGTTACTCCAGTTTTGGCTGCGTGAGTCCACGGATTTCCTCAGCCCATTCTATCAGCGCGTTCTCGGCTGCTAACAACGCGCAGTGCCTTACCTGAGCTGGACAAACAAACCTGCTGACTTCTTTGCACTGATCAAAAGACCATAGGGGAAGATGTCCCTCCTCCCCCCAAAGAATATCTGGGGGAGAGGGGATTTATAATAGCTCTTCTGAATAGTTACAGCATTCTGGGAGTTCGTTCTGGCTGCAGCCATACTGGCTTAGGGCAGATCTGCACAGCAGCTGTATGTAAAAATGGCCGAGGCTTGGAAATATGCCAAGGACTGCAACCCACGTAAGAGAAAAGTGATTTGGAAAGTGATTGCTCACCTCAACTTTCCCGGAGGCGTCATCTGCCATTCTCCGTTCTGCAGCTAGCTCTGGTCTGGCATGTAACTGAGAGACATCGAATTTCACTTGCTCCACCTTGGCTGTACACATACGCAGAATACATGTTAACCAAACCGTATGAACATACAGGTTAAGTACTGTAAAGTGTCCCATAGTTACACACAATTATAACATACATGAGAAAAATCCTGGCTTGTAATGATCTGAAAACATCATATCATGAGTAAGTAGACAACAAATCCTGCATGTTGACCGGGGTTAGACTAGATGACCCTTGTGATCCCTTCTAAACCTATGGTTCTATGATTCAAAGTACAGGTCTATTGTTAATGGAGCTTGGGTGTTCTATTGTTGACCTCCTAAGAGGCCAATAATAATAGAATTACTCAATTACATTGTATATTCAAAAAGTACACCCTGATTGGCTCCAATGAGTTCCATCCAAAGTATTATTCACCTAGAGTGACCAGACAGCAATTGTGAAAAATCGGGACAGGGGGTGGGGGTGGGGGAAGGGAATAGGCACCTATATAAGTTAAAGTCCCAAATATCGGGACTGTACCTATACAATTGGGACATCTGGTCACCCTATATTCACCTCCCAAACAAACAATTCATGATAATTTCCTCCTTTTAAATGTTATTTTCAAAAGGAAAAATGGTTAAATTTCTGGAGATAATGACGCGGGGCGGGGCGGAGGGGAGACGGACAATGATGAAGACATCCAATATCTATGTAACTATGCATATTCACTTCACGTTTCTGTCAACATCCAGGTCTGTTGTCCCTCAGCTCAACATTTTCCCTTTTGGAACAATACGCCGTAACATTCACCTCAACAAAAGCCAGTGAGCCAAATTCTGCTCACGCTTATACTAGTGTAAATCCAGAACAAGCCCATTAACTTCAGTGGAGTCACAGATTTATGCCAGTATAAATGAAAGCAGATTTTCATCTAAAATCTGCTTATTAGATTCATAGTTACTGATTTCCGAAGTTAAAAGGGGTTTTTTTTGGTAAATATTTGTGATTCGTTTCCTAACTGATTTCTTGATTGCCACAGTTTACATTTGACATAGCTGATGATTTGGCTATTTTATTATGTAAGCGTACAGTATCAGCAATTTTTGTTATTGCTAAATTGCTGAATCCTTTCTATTTTACCAAAGAAGATGGAAGATACGTGGTTATGGAAGAATGGGCAATCAGGCTTTAAAGGTACTGAAGGTTTGAAACAATCAGTGTACAAGATATTCTTTGGGCATCATTTTTCATAAGGAAAGCAGACAGAACTCAAAATCAATGACAATAAAGCACGCTAAATGTCAGCCACTGCTGGCTTGGAGGATTCACAGATTCCCAGGCCAGAAGGGACCATTGTAATCATCTGGTCTGGCCTCCTCTATAATGCAGGCCAGAGACCTTCCCTCAAATAATTCCCAGAGCATCTCTTTCAAAAACATCCAATCTTGATTCTAAAATAATCAGTGATGGAGAAGCCACCATGACTCTACGTAAATTATTCCAATGGTTAATTACCCTCACTGTTAAAAACTTATGCCTTATTTCCAGTCTGAATTTCTCTAGCTACAACTTCCAGCCGTTGGATCATTGTAGACCTTTTTCTGCTAGATTGATGAGCTCATTATCAAATATTTGTTCCCCATGGAGGTACTTATTGGCTGTAATAAAGTCATCCCTTAACTTTCTCTTTGTTAAGCTAAATAGATTGAGCTCCGGGAGTCTATAACTATAAGGCATGTTGTCTAATCCTTTAATTATTCTTATGGCTCTTCTCTGAACCCTCTCCAATTTATCAACATCATTCTTGATGATCTCACCAATCTTGCTAGTTGTGTAGACTTTGCCAAGCCCTTGAGTTTCCTCCTTTTCTGTCCACCTCTTGAAGAGCTGTTTAAACATTGCCGACTCTGCGCCGTCATTCACCACTTCCACGTTGGTGGTAGCAGAATAACCCTTGGCTTGGATAAAACCCTGTGGGGGGATTCCAAAAGGACTTCACTTAGCTCATACCAATCTCTGTACAGAAGTACAACTGGCCTGAATGTTGCCTGGACCTACACCAACCCCGCTGATCCAAATACCCCCAAAACCCTTAAGAGGTTTGGAATGTGAATCCCTGAGCTGGACCTAAATTTTGTAACTGGCCTTTATAATACAAGGCTGCACCAAAAATCCAGATCTAGACACCCACAAACTCTGAGATATACAATATCCAGGACTGACCAGGGCAGCATGGGCCCATGTCTGGTTAGGAATGGCCCCCCTTTCTCCCTGCTTCATAGATATATAGAGCTCCTGATGAACCACCAGGAGTTGAGAGGAAGAATGATCCAGTGGTTTGGGTGTCAGTCTGGGGCTTGGTAGACCCAGGTTCAATTCTTTGCCCTACTACGGATTTCCTGTGTGACCCTGGGTGAGTCACTTAGCCTCTCTGTGCTGCAGTTCCTCATGTACTAACTTGTGTGAAAACTACAAACTGCCTTGTCTTCGGTAGGATTTCACTTCAAGTCAGCGAACTCATGAATACACCGTCTTCCCCAGTGAAGACAAAGCCCTAAACCCCATAGGCTACTTTGAAAATGTCAACTACAAATGCCCATTTAAGGCCTATTGCCCACTGAAGTCAGTGGAAAGATTCTTCGTGGACTGGGCTCTTAGGCACATAAATAACTGGCCTCATCCCCCACAGCTCCCATTTAATTCATCCAAGCATGACAATGTTGGTTTAAGTCCATTATTACTATATCTCCTCAATATATGTTCCATTCTATATGCATCCGAAGAAGTGGGCTGTAGTCCACGAAAGCTTATGCTCTAATAAATTTGTTAGTCTCTAAGGTGCCACAAGTACTCCTGTTCTTTTTGCGGATACAGACTAACACGGCTGTTACTCTGAAACCTATTACTATATTGTCTTCAGTTAATATGCGAGAAAACAGGCCAGCTCCCATCAATCAATGCTCCATTGTAATGATCAGCAACGTCCAGGATAGTTCTTAGCTACTTCCCCTAGCAGATTGTTTTAAATACAGGACTCACCACAGCTCGGCTGAATGCAGCTCTCTTTTCCTCCTTGCTGGAGTCTTTTCCTCTCCAAACATAGATCTTAAAACCACCTTGGTCTAAAATGTGACAGTCCTGAAGTGAAGCAAAGGAAATAGATAGATCAAAAATTCTGTTGGGGCCAGGTTTCTCCCCTTATCCAAAGTGTCCCCTGCACTCATGTCTAGACTAGAAAATGTTGTGCCCCTTTTCCAGCAGTGGTTCAGGTGCACGGTTGCTAGCAGCCGCCTAAGAGCTAGTATAGGCAGTTGCACTATTCCTGGAAAACGGGTGCAATGTTTTCTGCACTGGACCCAGCTCAAATTGATCCTTGGAGTATCTGACACTGGTTCCAAACCCAGCAATGAGTCCTTTGCACACAGCAGCAACCGATCCGTCAGTTCCCAAAAGCATGGGGGGAGAGAGACTAGAAATGTAGGCCCTGAAAGTTCAACCTTCAGCCCACTGTGCTAGATTAATGAGTGGTATTGATTTGTAGAGTGCCTGCTGGGAGCTAGAGGAGTACGAAGCCAGGCCTGACTTGGACCTGTCTTGCACCAATGTAGGTCTGGAGTGACTTCCCTGAAGCCAGAGGAGTACACTGGTGTAAAAGCAGTGCAACATCAGAACCAGGCTGTGCCAGACAGGCCCGGCTCCAGGCACCAGCGCAGGAAGCAGATGCTTGGGGCGGCACGTCAGGGTCTTCGGCGGCAATTCAGCAGCGGGTCCCTCACTCCCTCTCGGAGGGAAGGACCGGCTGCCGAATTGCCGCCGAAAAATGAAGCGGCGCGGTAGAGCTGCTGCCAAAGTGCCGCCGATCTCGGCTTTATCTTTTTTTTCTTCTTCGCCGCTTGGGGCGGCAAAAGAGCTGGAGCCGGCCCTGATGCCAGATCAGAACTAGGCCATGTGACTCTGCCTCAAATCCCTGACAGTTTAACTGCATCCTGGCACCCTACCAGGTAACAGTGACAGAGAACTGAGCTGCTTGTTTTTGAAGGAAAAGAGAAACAACCCAGAAGAACGCAGAACATTTTCCTCAGTGCTTAATTTGTGCCAGGGCTTGTCAGGGCAGAGCCCCGGCACCTCCGGGCCTGGCACTTCATAGCCCCGGCACCTCCGGGCCTGGCACTTCATAGCCCCGGCACCTCCGGGCCTGGCACTTCATAGCCCCGGCACCTCTGGGCTTGCTTCATCAGTTATGAAAGTAAAAAAATTGCTTGAGCCCCAGCACCTCTTTTATTACAAATTAAGCACTATTTATCATTTCTACTCAGAGGTGACATATACATGAATCCACCCTCGATAACACCTTACGCTTCTACTGCAAGAAACAGAGGGAGGGAGGGAGGCGAGGACCCTGGTTAGTCAGAGGGGTTGATGGCAGCTGACAGACATATTGGTTTCCCTCATGGTAACCCCCCGATCTTGCGGGCTGGTTTGTTTGAAGAAATTAGTGGGGACAAATTCACTATCATATTTTAGCCAGATCCTCCCTCATGTATACGAACATGAGCTATTCTGACAGTGCCTTGAGACACTTGATTGTTCCTTTAGTGATTGCCAAGGTCACATGTCCATGGGCGGTGAGGGCGGGCAGGTCACCATCTCTCATAGCGGCTTCAATCCACCTTCACCCATCAACCACCAAAAGCAGACCTCAGACAGCCGGTGGTTCCCTTTAAAAAGGCACCTGATAGTTTGAGATATGGAAGGTCTCTAAGGCCCAAGAGCCTCCAAGGTAGTTAGGCACCTAACTGCCATACGCCGCCTTCGTTATTATTTGTTTGATCATTTCACTTACAGGCTTCAGGCCAGGACCCAGGTACCACTATGCAGGTGCTGTGCAGGCAGGGGACAAGAAGTGACAGTTCTCATCACAAAGAGCTTACAACCTTAGCATCCCCCCCTTATTTCCCCGCACCTTACCTCGTGCTGGAGGAGATCTTGTGTGAGGGGCCGGGTGGCTATCTCCTGCACCACCAAGTTGTCGTCCTTTTCGTAGACACTAGAGGAGGCAATGGGCAGAGAAAGATTCACAGAGGGCTGCGGGAGAAGGGACTCTCCTCTTGGGGGACACTCACTCATTCCCAGGGCTTGGGTTTGGAGGCCTAGCCCAGACTTACTGGTAGAGCCGGACGTTTGCTTTCTGCAGCTCATCGGCTTTCTCATCGGGCGTGGCGGCCCCGAGCGCCCCACGTCTCTCCCCGAGCACTGTTTTCATGATCTGCATGAGGTCCGGCGAGTCCTTCTCATTGTCAATTATGCCAATCTGGGCACGGCCGCCTCTCTCGTCATCCCTGATGCTACGAGCCAGAGCCAGTCCCTGTAAGAGAGAGGTCCTGATTTAGCCAATGAAAGGACTCGCCTTTCACCTCTGTAGGTGCCGAGTCAAGACTGACTTTCAATGCTCACACAGGACATTTCAGTCCAATTTATTATCTTGGTCAATGCAGTCTGGCTAGGCAACCACAAAGGAGAATGGGGGCACGAGGCACCCAAACGATAACTCCCATGATGCACCACGGCAGCGTTTCCAAATGGAAACGTTTCGGTTTTTAACCAAATCTTTACATTCTCTGTAGAAAGACATTTTTTGGTGATAAAAGCTATTGAGTTGAAAACCCAATTTTCCATTGAAAAACAGTTTAGACAGAACGTTTTCAAGCAGCCTTGGAATTCTAGCATCCAAGGAAATCTGGACATCACCTCTCACTGCAAACCCTCCTGCTGCCACGTTTCTCATGCCTGGAAATCTGCCCTGCAGCCCCTTTTGCCCCATTGCTCTTTGGGGAACCTGCCTCCTCTCCACCTCTGCTGAAAGCATCAGCTGCTCGCCTTACCCTGACCATGCTGCTACCTTCTCCATGGTGTCCCCAAGGTAGGGTTACCATACGTCTGTATTTTCCTGGACATGTCCGGCTTTTTGGTTCTTAAATCGCCACCTGGGAGGAATTTTTAAATATCTAAACATCCAGGATTTTGCCATTATTATTTTTCCCCAAAGAAGAGTTGATCATGCGAGAAAGCGCCCGCTTTTTCCCCCTAGCTCCCAGCGCATGTGCCGCAAAACAGCTGTTTTGCGCGGCTGGAGCGGGGAGGGGGAACGTGGCGCGCTTGGGGGAGGAGGCAGGGCCGGAGCGGGGATCTGGGGAAGGGGTTGGAATGGGGGCAGGGAAGGGGTGGAGTTAGGGCGGGGCCAGGGGCCCCCGTGGAGTGTCCTCTTTTTTGAATGTTCAAATATGGTAACCCTACCCCAAGGCCCAGCTCTCCGGGTGCCACAACATGCAGAAAGATGCCGCCTGCCTTTTCATACATATAAAGGGGTGCCATGAGTTCACCCACAACCTCAGGCATCTCCTCCTATGCCCCCAAAACCTGGTTCATAATTGCCTCCTGGTTTTTGATGGCCTTCCATTGCATTGACAACCACAGAGAGGCAGTGTGTGGTCCAGTGGGACAGGACGCTGGACGGGAACTCAGGAATAGAACCTAGTTCTCCCTAACACTGCCACGGTCCTGCAGGATGATCATGGCCATGTCACATCACCCCTCTGTGCCTCAGTTTCCCCATCTGTAAAATGGCGATAATGATACCTTTGTAAAATATTTTGAGATCTATGGAGAAAAGCTGATACATAAGAGCTTGGTATTCTTATTTCTACTTCTGCTTTTCTTCTGCTACTTTGTCTTCTGTCACTTTGCACTAGTCCACACTACCTTCTTTTAAAACAAATTTCCCCACCCCTGAGATCTCTAGTGTACATAAAGTTCCTGACTTTTTAAGCACTAGGTCACATAGACCTAAATGATGTCTAGAGAGGCTAAGTGAGTTGCTCAAGGCCACACAGAGAATCTACAGCAGAGCCAGGAACTGAACCTACATCCCCTGAACCTGTCCCATGCCATAACTGCAACACGATTCTTCCTCTCCTGTAGCAGCCGTTGATTGGAATATAGCCCTCTGATAGGGTTTTAACTACTCATCAGTGTATCACTCGTTTTGTGCCGGGGAGGCTGCTATTTTGCAATCATCATTGGTCATATTTCTCTTCATTTTTCAGGCTTTCAAAATGCCCCAAATAAATCCAATGGCGTTTTCTGCACTGACCCTGGATTTCTCCGCAATGTTGCAGTCGGGACCATTCCACTGGATCAGCACTTTCCCCAGGTCCAACAGAAACACATCCCCCTTATTGAAGCTGTCCCATGAAAGCTCCACCTGTCACGAGATAACGAAACCGAGTGTGTTACCGGGGAACAATGATCGTCAAGGAAAACTGGCTTCTGGGGAAGGAACTACACTCTGATATTAACAACATGCTGATTGTTCTCTGCAAAATCATTAAACTATTCATAACACGATCAGGGGTTTATCATTTATTATCCTGTTTGAAGGGATGGGAACACCAGGCATTTTTTAAAATTCAAGGAAGAATATGTGTGCGCACGCCCATGTGCAGATCTCCTTGTTCTTCTTTTAAAACTTCTAGTTTTCTGGTAACAGCAATAACCTCTGTGCAGGACACTGCATAGGAATAAATGATTGGCTGGGCCTACTGGCCAACAGCTTAGAATCATAGACTATCAGGGTTGGAAGAGACCTCAGGAGGTCATCTAGTCCAACCCCCTGCTCAAAGCAGGACCAACCCCAACTAAATCATCCCAGCCAGGGCTTTGTCAAGCTGGGCCTTAAAAACCTCTAAGGATGGAGATTTCACCACCTCCCTAGGTAACCCCTTCCAGTGCTTCGCTACCCTCCTAATGAAATAGTTTTTCCTAATATCCAACCTAGACCTCCCCCACTGCAACTTGAGACCATTGCTCCTTGTTCTGTCATCTGCCACGACTGAGAACAGCTGAGCTCCATCCTCTTTGAAACCCCCCTTCAGGTAGTTGAAGGCTGCTAACAAATCCCCCTCCCCCTCAACTCTTCTCTTCTGCAGACTAAATAAGCCCATTTCCCTCAGTCTCTCCTCATAAGGCATGTGCCCCAGCCCCCTAATCATTTTTGTTGCTTTCCACTGGACTCTCTCCAACTTGTCCGCGATACTCCAGATGTGGTCTCACCAGTGCCGAATAGAGGGGAATAATCATGGCAACAAGGGCACACTGCTGACTCATATCCAGCTTCTCTCTCTTTCTCTCTCTAGGGTAGCAAAACCCTCTGTAAGTTATTGAACGTTGTTTATTCTGGAAGGCAGGGATTTTCAAACTGTGATGAACAATCAGTTGAGCAGAGCTGATCGGAAAATGGATTCCTCCCCCCCCCATGGAAAAGTTTCAGGACTAAGAGAAAGAGCACAGTCCCTGCACCAAGGAGCTTACAGTGGTGATGAGTAATAATGCTGGTGCTTTATATTCAGTGCTACAGTCCCAGGTGCTTCTGTATAACAGAGCAGGGGGCTTCTATCGCGCCCCTCCCCCTAGGCCCCCCATCTGGGAGGCTCATCTATTTAAGGGTACCACATATACAAGCCAAGGTCTCGATCCTGCATAAAGCAGCGTCAGAAGCTCTGCGTGTACTGTGTGAGTTGGCACTGATGGAGCCAATGAGACTCCTAGCACAGCATAAGGGTAAGCCTGTGTGCAAGTCTCTGAAGGATCGGGGCCTAATATTAGCGCTGAGTGGGGGAGGGAAGGGACAGCCAGGGTTACAGCAATGCAGCAGTGCGGTGAGTCAGCTTAGACATGTGCATGTCTTGGCAATCCAATGCGGTCTTAAAAATACAATAATATTATTGAATAATATGTTAATCATACATAATGATACATGATATAATCGTATGTAATAATTATTATTACAACCACCTGCAGCAGGCCCTAGGGAAATGCATATAAAAACCGGAACCATTTTTTCCTCCAGCTTCAGATGGCAAGGCTGCTACAAGATCAAGTTCATAGTTGGCTCCGTTTTAGTTGTGTAAGAAATCCATGACTTCAGCTAGAAGGATTGCAAATCTGATTCGGCTTCCACTTATACCAGTGTCACTCCATTGTCTTCAACACTGAGTGACACTGGTGTAAAGAAGACGAGACTCAGGCTCTGTGTTTGCAGCCATTGCTCAGAGGGCTTGATTTGCATCTCACACCGCTGTAAGGCATAAGTCCACTGACATCTATGGTCAGCCGGTTCAAACTGATGCAGCACCATTGGCTTCATTGGAATCAAGGTGATTTACTCCAGTTGAGGATTTGGTCCTATTGAGTTACATGGGTATAAAACCGAAGTGAGGTCAGAATCTGACCCAGATTTTCTCGCACTGGAAAGCCATATGGTATGCCAGAGCATTAACCGACAGCATTGCTCCTATGAAATTCACCATGAGTGACTAATACGAATCAAGCGCTTCTGCCCTTACCTCTGTGGCTGACACATGCTTCTTCCCCTTGACATGAAGGAGGCGTCTGATGTTGTACATATTGGTCTCCACGTGCTTGAATCCTGAAGCGACGCCTCCCTTCTTGTAGCTGTTGCGTAACAGGGAATCGAGGGTTAAAATTAGAGCAGGTAAGAAAATGAGGGTTTTCCCAGGAAAATGTCAAGTTTTTGGCAGAAAAAATCGAAATCTGAAATATCCAGAAGTTAGTTTTTGAAAATGCTGCCACAGTGCCTCAGGGGAGTTGTAGTTTGTGCTCCTCGTGCTCCCATTCTCCTCGATAGGCCAGGTTCTCTGGTCAGGTTCCATCTCCCATGATGCACCATGATCTTCCCTCTTGCATCATAAGCCTCACGTGGCTGTGGTGCATCATGGGAGGTGGAGTCTATATGGCGAACCTGGCCCATAGAGGAGAATGGAATTGTGATCACTTGACGTGTCTCTCCCATCGGCACTGCAGAGGCATTTCGGAATTGAAATATTTCAGTTCCCAGGTGCACCGTTTTTTGATGAAAAAGCAAAATTTTCCCCAGACTCTTTTTGAAAATAGAAACCATTGTATTGAAAAATCTAATTTTCCATCGAAAAACAGTTTTGATGGAAAAATTTTGACCACCCCTAATTAAAACAACATTCTGCAGGGACTCAGGATGCCACCCTCCTCTCCGACGTAAGCTATTTGTGCTTGTGCTGTGGGACATGTGGATCACAATGTTTGACTGCAGGTCCTACTGTGACCCAAGATCCACTGAATGCCAAGGGTATATAGGGTACAAGGATCCCCTGGGTGCACTAGAAGAATGTCATGTAAGGTTTCCAACTAAACCCTGTGTCACACTGGTCGTCATAACCATTGTGAGGTGTACGTATGGATGTTGGGTAAGCAGTTATGTATATATACTGACAATTATGTACTTAAAGTCTGTGACAAAGGGACTGGTCACCAGAAAGGTGAAAAGCAGTTGTGTTTTTTTCAGGCAAGAAATGTTTCTCTGTCTGTTTACATGTAAATTAAATATTGTACAGTTCACATCCATTTACAGTCTGAGCAAAATTCTAATCAATAGTTTACGGAGGTTGCAGGAAAAAACAAACCCAGCCGGGGTTTATCCTGTTTTGAAGAAAGACAATGAACTTTTGAAACTCGATCTGGGGATGCAGATGAACCCTCCCTCCCCAGTTATTCCTTCAAACTGTGACGACAAGCCATCAGAAAACTTGATCTTATGAGAAAGCAGCACCTCAGTAAAACTGGTTGAAAATGCTGGGGAAAGGAATTAGGGGAAGCTACCCTGTAGGAGACAGGGAATGTCTTTCGAGTTAACTTTAGGCTCTGGAAAGCGTGTTATGATTTTTTTCTAGGCAATCATTTGTTTCCAATATTCTTACTTTCTACCACTTGAATCTCTGTTCTTTGAAAAGTTTATCAATATATATAGAGCTGTGTGTTAAGTAAATGGTGATGCTGAGTTGAATCTTGCAAGCTGGGCAGGGATGGTGTCCCTGGCCTCTGTTTGCCAGAAGCTGGGAATGGGCGACAGGGGATGGATCACTTGATGATTATCTGTTCTGTTCATTCCTCTGGGGCACCTAGCACTGGCCACAGGAGACAGGATACTGGGCTAGATGGACCTTTGGTCTAACCCAGTAGGACCATTCTTATGTTCTTATGTGTACTATTCCTCTGGGAGTAGCAAATCTGAGACTTGTATGAGTGCTCCATGGAACAGAGGCTGAGCACTCCAGCAGGATGGTCAGATGACTTGGAGGTTGGTGTGTGCCTACTGCTAACCTGTACTGAGAGAGAGGGGCCTGGAGGGAAGTCTTGTGTTGCCAGAAACTAGTGGATTCAGGTTGCTAATACACAGCAACTGCCGGATGCTGGGACTGGACGACAGACGTTGGATCACTTGATAATTGCCCTGTTCTGTTCATTCTCTTTGAAGCACCTGGCATTGGCCACTGTCAGAAGACCGGATACTGGGCTAGGTGGACCATTGGTCTGACCCAGTACGGCCGTTCTTATTTTGTTGACTGCTTCTCGTTTCTTCTTCTTAGCGTATGCGCAACGTGCCTCAGGATTCATCACCGAATTTGGTCTGCTGGTTGAACCATTAGCTTCCCTGGCTCAGGCCAGGTACCGTGGGGAGTGTGACTTGAACGCTGATCCATGCTCCCCGCTTCGTGCTAAGGGCAGGTGGTAGTGAGGTGCCTCGTGACACTGGGGTACCCTTGCCCCACACCTTTGTCACAAGGCACGATGTCATTAGTTCCTTCCAACACAACTTTATGATGAAGACACAGACGCATCCCAATTCCTGAGCTGTTTTCCTGGCTTGTGGGGTGCACCAGCAAAGAGAGGATGGGTGGCATCCTCTCGTGATCACCATGCATTTTGCACAATCGCACACCTCACATGCACGTATCAGGCCTTGCACTAAGTTTCAGCAATGTGCATGCCTGCGTTGGAAAGAAAAGATGTAGCTTTGGGGTTTTATAATAGTTCTAGCCCAGTTGGTAACACACCAGTAACATAATATTTCAACTTGGTCCACAAATTTAATAATGGTTAATAAAATGGGTGCAAAATGCTATCAGCAATGTGAGGGGGAATTCAGATTTCATAGCATTTTAGCCCGGCTTTGCACAGGTATGAATAACTACGTAAGGTATGAGGCAGTCCCGGAGAGAAAGGCTGGTCCAGTGGTCTAAATACATTAGAGATTGTAAAGCATTCATATACTCTGGTAATGGAGGTCACATAAGAGCCTAAAATAGAGTGACTCCAATGGAGTTACTCCTGATTACTGCCAATGTGAGATTAGAATCATGTCCTGTGCAGAGTTTGTTTTATGAAGGTCCTAACGATGTGTTCTGGTTGCCTGAAATGAGACTCAGGCCTGCGTGGGGTTTAATGAAGAGGAGGTTTTGGCCCATCCAATTTTTACCCTGCGTGTACAGTAAAGATTCAAAGGATTTAGTAGAGATGGGTGCAATGTTTCCCATTCCAAAATAAAAAAATTGGGGAGAAAAATTTGAGGAAGGAGTTTATGAAAATTCCCCCTGATTTTGACCAACTATGAGGCTGGTCAACAATTTTCAGATTTTAAAATTGCGATGAATTTTTTTTGAAAATTCGGGGAAAAAACAGGGAAAATTTAAAAAATAAGAATGTTTTTGACCAGACCTACAGCCTAGTCTGAGTGCTTGGGCCAGCTGGGCAGGCGCCGTTTATTTCCACTCACATAATGCCACTTTTGAAGTAGCTTTTGAAGGCCTCGGACTCATGTCCCTCCACTTCTCGATGTTGCACTGGGCTTCCCCCAAGCATGTCATCCATCTGCGTGACGTAGAAGGCTGCAGCGCCCTGTTCATCCTGAGTTGAGTCCTTCCCGATCCAGTAGTGCAGGTCCGTGATGAAGCCGTTTGAGGTCTTCTTGTTCTTGGAAAGACAAAAGCGGCATAAAGAGGAGGTCAGGGTGAGAGTCATTGCACTGGGAGGGGTCACACAGTGGAACCATGCAGATCTGCTTAGACCTGCAATCCAGGAACCAGGCCAGCTTGAAAGCGTGATTGGCATCTTGTGAATAATACCTCTGGCAGAGGAGAACTGGTATAAACTAGAGAGCCGGCTCGCGGAGCCATTACTCAGGCAAAACTCCCCTGCAGGCAGTGAACGTTCCCCTGAGCAAGGGAAACAGGATTTACCCTTAATATTCTGCATGCGAAAACCTACCTGAGGTCAAGCTGTCCTTCTAGGGCCAAGCCCTGCACCACGGAAGCTCCTGGGAATTTTGCCAGTGATTTCAATGGGAGCAGGATTTGAGCCATAAAGAACACCGGGAGGCCCTGATTCAGGAAAGCACTTAACGGGGCTTAAACACATGCCTACCTTTTTAGCAAGTGCTTACTTGTTATGTCTCAGGTACATATATGGCCCCATTACCATAGTAACAGAGCGCCTCAAAATCTTCACTGTATTTGTTCTCAACACTCCTGCTAGGTAGGGAGGTGCTATTACCCCCAGTTCATGGAGGCACAGACTAAGCGACTTGCCTACATTCACACAGGAAACCTGTGGCAGAACAACGCCTTGATCCCAGGCTTCCCATGCCCCAGACTAACACTAACCACTAGACCCATCCTTTCCCAGATCAGGGCCTGAGTGCCACAACTAGCGAGCTGCCCTCACTCTCATGTTTGGTGAGTGTTCTATTGGTCATTTAATGAATGTTCTTACATGCGGTCAGAACCCTGCACAAAACGCTCAGACAATGTGCATTGTGAGGATACAGTCTTCAATTACATGATCACACACTGTTTTTCCCACAGGATCCCCAGCTCATCAAGTACAAGGTGACAGACTGACCATTACAAGGGCATCTGTAAATCTGGCATTTCCCCCCTAATTTTTTGAGTGATTGATTTTGCAGCCTAAATAACATTCATTCACTGAATGCAATTTTTTGTACACAATATAGATCATAGGGCTCAATGTCTCTGCAGAAGAGAAGAGTGAAGGGGGATTTGATAGCAGCCTTCAACTACCTGAAGGGGGGTTCCAAAGAGGATGGAGCTCGGCTGTGCTCAGTGGTGGCAGATGACCGAACAAGGAGCAATGGTCTGAAGTTGCAGTGGGGGAGGTCCAACCCTAATCTTCTATGCTTCTATACACACATAATGTTTTCACCCCTCAGCCAAAAGGCCGAGAATACACACAATGAATACAAAGTGACGACAAATGGTGTGTGAAACCCTGCTGACTCTCAAACACAGGTCTAGCTCCATGTGCGTTTGAGGTCCATACACCTCCCATTGTGATTCCTATTGTGTGAAGCCAAATAGACTAAAGAGAAAAGGCAAGCCCTCTGAAGGCAGGTGCTGGGCATTTCTCATCACCTATAATGATAAACTCCATCATCCATTGTGAAGGAAAACTAATAGAGATTCATTTTATAAAATGGTTTGAGGCTAAATTCTGTTTATCTGTTTTGTTCTGTGGAAACCACTCAGATAACGTTGGTGAGCACCGGTTTAAGAGCCCAAGCAGAGAAGAACTTGATTTCTTTCGATATAGCTGCTTAATGTGCAATGAAATCACTCCATGTAATGTGCAATCCTGCAAGCAGCTCAGAGCCTCATTGCTCTAGAGACAATCCGTACCTAAACAGTCCGCGACCTCCATACATCGACAGGGAGCGCGTTCGGGGATCGATTTATCGCGTCTAGACGTGACATGATAAATCGATCCCCGATAGATCGATTGCTACCCGCCGATCCGGCGGGTAGTGAAGACATACCCTTAGTCTACTGGCCGTGTGTATGTCTATACTCCAATTAAAAACCTGCGGCTGGCCTGTGCCAGCTGACTCGGGCTTGTGGGGCTCAGGCTAAGGGGTGTTTAATTGCAGTGTAGACACTCAGGCCTATGCTGGAGCCCCGGCTCTAGGACCCTGCGAGGGAAGAAGGTCCCAAACGTCTATATCATTAAACAGCCCCTTAGCCTGAATCACCTGGCATGGGCCAGCCACGAGTGTCGCACTGCAGTGTAGACAAACTCTTCAGCACAACCCCACCTTTCCTCCCTCGCCCTGTCTAAGGGTTAA
The DNA here is from genome assembly GCF_027887155.1 of Malaclemys terrapin pileata. Classification (NCBI taxonomy): domain Eukaryota; kingdom Metazoa; phylum Chordata; order Testudines; family Emydidae; genus Malaclemys; species Malaclemys terrapin. Next base: position 275,254,188 of record NC_071506.1, read on the forward strand.
GTTCTGTCATCACCTCCTCACGCAGAATTTCCATTCAAGTCAATGGCAGCTGGGGGCTTTCATTTCCGAGCACACACAGCTGTGCCCGAGACTCAGCCAACCTTGCTGTTTGCTTTTATAAAGCATCTGCTTGAGAAATATGACTAGCTGTAGGGCATGGCGGGCCTTCCCTTTTGTTAAAGATCCCCAGGGTGCCACCCTATGAGTCACTGAGCAGCAGGCAGGCTGTATTCAGGCAATGCCTGGCCTGGAAAGTGAAGCATGTCCCAGCATGAACAAGCCGATTCTTCTAATGCTGGAGTGACAAACACTCCTCCCCTGAATAAACCCCAGCTTAGTCCATGGGCAGCTGTATCAGCCTGATGGGTGGGAAGAAGAGACCCATTTGAGTCCACCTCCAGCCCTGTATAAAACCAAAGGAATAATTCTGCTTCCCCTCCATAAGGAAGGCAGGATTTGGGGGTAACACAGCTCTGCCTGAGCTCCCCATATACCAGCGCAATGTGGGCAGGACTTGGCAGAGAAGGGGTGGGTCTATGTCCCACTGACCATGCGGGTCTACCAGCAATTCCCCAGTCTGGAGGGTGGAAGACCTGAGCTGCAGGGGCTATGGAGGAAGGGGAGAATTTACACCCCCACCCACCCGCTTTAGGAAGTGTGATAAGCCCATCGAAGATGCTTTCGGCCCTTTGCAATGGTCACTCGGGAGCACTGCTCCGAACAGCTGCCAAATGGAAAAGTGAACCCAAGCAGGCCTCTGAACCAGGGGCGCTAGAACAATGTGTAGAGAGGAGGGTGCTGAGAGAATTGAACCAAACTGTAAAGCTTGTGTATGATGGAAACCACTTCAAGACAGGGAGTGCAGCAGTACCCCCAGCTCCCCTAGTTCCAGCGCCTATGCTCTGAACCTGGAATGACCTATGCAAATGAAGAAGAGTTGGGGAGATATTAAAGAAGCCCCAATACAGCACATTCTCCTGGAAAATCACCCTGGGAATGCACGCCACTTCTGCTGCTGCAAGCCAGCTGCTCAGCCTCGGTTCTCAGACGTGCCTCAGCCTTTGGGGTAGCCTGGGTCAAATCGCAAGTGAGCCTGGCTCAAGTTCTGAGTGAACTCGTGAGCTCTCCTGACCCCCCCCTTCCAGTTTTCTTACCACTACACAATACTGTGGTTACAGCACAGGACAGGGCGCAGAAGACGTAGCTTCTATTCCCAGCTCTACTACTGACTGAGTGTGTGACCCCGGGCAAGTCACTAAGGCCAAACTTTTGCAAAAACCACCAGTGATTTTGGCTGCCTGAATTTCTAGGAGCCCAACTTGAGACACCTTAGAGGGGCCCGATTCTGAAAAAAAGGGCTGATCACCTGACCCCTGAAAACCAGGTCCATTTTAAGGTACTCAAAACTGGGCACCCTTGGCACACCCAAAATCCAGTTAGTCAGTTTTCAAACTATAGGCCTTCACCTTAGCGCTCCCTGGAGGGAATAGTCTGCAGGAGCACGGAGTATGAGAGCTCTTTTCAAGAGGACAGGACAGAGATGATTGCCTCTTTCATGCATTTCCCCCCATTATTGCTTCTCTGGCCTTTCCTATACTGAATAGGCAACTTCCGGCGTTAAAATCAGGCTGTTGGTGGGATGGCGAATAAGTTATGTTTTACCACGGTGCTGCTGGAACCAGGCAAAGTAGTGACTTGAGCTCCAGTCCAAGGGAGGTTAACGAAATAGTGCAGAGCATTTCCAAACATACTGACATCTGCTTGGCTTACTTACATATAATATGATGTAACAGTCTCCTTCGAAAAAGCCCCCATAAGCCTTTTCGGGAACGGGAACCATTTTCATTTTCTGCAAGAAATCGGAGAAAGCAACAGTAAAAAAAATGCATGGACAAGATACAGCAGTGAGTTTGCTGGGGTAACAAATGGGGCATCACCCTTCTTCTCTCTATATATTGCCATCATTTGCCATTGACTTCAGTGGAGCCAGGCACTAAGCACCCAAGAGTCTTGCTCCCAGAGCCATCATGTCTTTCTGCTGTTTACGTCTGTGCCATTGAGTTCACCTTTGCAGAAAGGCCATATTATAACTACACTGTTGGAAAGTCTGAGACTCCAGCATTTTCTAACCCAAGCCACCTACCCACACACCCCAGCAGGTCAAACATAATTCTTTGATGCTTCCAGACCAGCTGTTGTGCTCCAGACACAGGCTGGGTAAACCACGTGACAACAAAACACCTTTTAAAAATATTAGGCTCTAAGATTTTGCATAGTGCTAGCAACAGGTGCTGGGGATTCTAGTCACAGCATGTCTCTAACGTGCAGAGCAAACCAAAGGACTTCAGCTCTGAACTGGAGGGCGAGAGGTCTCTATGACTCAGGCCTTGGCCTCTGTTTCTAAGTTCTTACACAGCACCCATCGCTATACGATCAGTGAGCAACTGCTGAAGTGTCCAACTAATGCGTTAGGTCCCCTAGCTGGGAAAATCCATCCCTAAATCTTCCAAGGATTAATAAAGATGGACTGCTAACAACTCAGTTTTAGCTGAAGCCCAGAAGTACAAGCTGAATTCTCCCTCTATGATTTAATGGACCTTTAAAATAGATCTATCTGTTTTGAGCCTCTGTTGAAGTACACCGCTTCCCTTTGGGGGCAGCGTGGTCTCGTGGGATGAGTGCTAGACAGGTATTTGGGACACCTGGGTTCTATTCCCGACTGTGCCCCTGAGTTGCTGTTGCTAAGTCGTTTAGCGGAAGGACTGTCTTATTATCTGTTTGTCCAGTGCTTAGCCCAGGGAGGCATCTGGGGAATGAATAAATAACAAAGCAACCCAATGCTCAGTATAGGACTCATCTTATCTATGATTATCAGCAGAGGTAAAGGTCTCCTACTGCTTCAAGCCTGGGCCAAATCCCATGTGATTCAACAGGCTTTGACTCAGGCCCTTAGTCCTTTAAATCATAGAATACCAGGGATGGAAGGGACCTCAGGAGGTCATCTTGTCCAACCCCCTGCTCACAGCAGGACCAATCCCCAGCCAGATTTTTACCCCACTTCCCTAAATGGTCCCCTCAAGGATTGAACTCATAACCCTGGGGTTAGCAGGCCAATGCGCAAACCACTGAGCTATCCTCAAGTGACAAAGCCTCATACTTTTACTGCTGAAAGACTTGAGTTCAAACCCTGCTGTTGGCCTGAGCAGCATCAAGGCTCACCATTACCAGAGGATTCGACTGCTGCATTTGACCTCTTAGGCCAGCGACAGCACAGAATGGAGCATTCCTGGCACCTACCCTAACTAACACTGAAGAGACAGCGGGCTTCATAGAGGCAGAGAACTAGCGTTTGAAAGGTCAGTAAGCCACACGCCGAGAGCCCCGTCGTGTCCCCTCACTCAGAGGAGCAGAGAACAGGCAGAATAGATTTCCGGGCTCCATTTGCATTTGCATGGAGTTTTCCAGTTCACTTCAAACAAGAATATGAAACCGGGCAAACTCACTGGGCTGAAATTCAGACCAATGATGTGTGGTTTATGACTCACTCGCTATTTATAGAGCGCAGTCCTGGGCTAGTTTGATTTCTGTGTGCTATGGGTGTAGGCAGACATTGACTGCGTACTCTGTACATACTGCACACTATGTACACAAGGACATATTACTGTAATTTCCCAGGCAAATGTTCTGGTTTGGTTTGTTCCATATCAGGCCTTTTATTAACACAGTGCTAGACAATCAAGAGGGGACTGAAACTCAAGTTAGGAAGAAGGCACACATTTTTACAACTGCGAGGGTGATTCACCCTTAGACCAGGCTACCAAGGTTTCTCCATCTCTTGGAGTCTTCACAGCAAGACTGGATGTCCTTCTGGAAGAGTTTAGCCAAACACAAGTTCCTGGGGTCAGTGCAGGGGTCACTGGGTGAAACTCTATGGCCTGTAGACAAGTTGACGCAACATACGGGGTTGCTTCTGGTCTTAAGATCTATGAATCAATGAACCACACGGGGTTCAAAACAACGATCAACGAGTAGGGGCGGCAGGTTTGTATAATTTTTGGTGATGCCCAAAATGGGTCCAAGTCCGGCCCCCCCGACACCTGCCTAAGGCTATGGGAGGGAGTTTGGGTGTAGGAGGAGTGAAGGGTCAAGCTCTGGGAGGGAGTTTGGGTGCGGATTGGGGTAAAGGAGGGGGTGCAGGCTCTGGGAGGGAGTTTGGGTGCGGGGGGGTTTGGGGTGTGGGCTCTGGACTGGGGCAGGGGGTTGGGGTGGAGGAGGGGGTGCAGGGTGTGGGCTCTCGGAGGGAGTTTGGGTACAGGAGGCGTGCGGGTTCTAGGAGGGAGTTTGGGTGCGGGAGGTGGTTTGGGGTGCGGGCTCTGGGGTGGAGGAGGGGGTGCAGGGTGTGAGCTCTGGGAAGGAGTTTGGGTGTGGGGTGCTGGCTGGGGCAGGGGTGCAGGTTCTAGGAGGGAGTTTGGGTGCTGGGTGCAGGCTCTTGGCTGGGGAAGGGGGTTGGGGTGCAGGAGGGAGTGCGGGGGCAGGCTTTGGGAGGGAGTTTGGGTGTGGGGGTGCGGGGCTTATCTCGGGCAGCTCTTGAAAATGACCCGCACACCGCTTTGGCAGTGACTCCGGCAGAGGGGCTGGGGGGTCTCCATGTGTTGCTGCCTGCAGGCACCACCCCTGCAGCTCCCATTGGCTGCAGTCCCCAGGCAATGGGAGCTGCGGAGTCGGTGCTCAGGGCGGGGGCAGCGCATGGAGAAACCCGCCCTCCCCCTGGCCTGGAGGGACGTGCCGGCCGCTTCTGGGAGTGGCGCAGAGCGAGGGCGGACAGGAAGCCGCCTTAGCCCCACTGTGTTGCCGGTGGTGGTGGCTGGGGGCCCCCGGGGCCCTTTTAAATCACCCGGGGGCGGCAGGCAGGGCCGGGAGACACTCGGGGGAGACGCACGGGCGGGGCTGGGGGAGAGACCCGGCCCTGAACATTGGTGGAGCCGGACCCCTGGGCCCTGAATATTCCTGGAACACAGGCCCCCGGTACCATATAACTGGCCGCCCCGTCAATGAGCATCTGAAAGGTGAGAGTAACGTATTCAGGGCAGTAACAAGTGTGTCTAACGAGAAGGAATGGAATGAAGTTCAGAAAGGAAGGACTGGGGTGAATACCAGGAGAAAGGGCCTGACAATGTGAGCCACTACGTATTCCATGTGGAAATGGTGGAGACCTCATTGCTTGGGACATTTTAAAGCCAAATGAATGAATAACTAGTAACTGCACTGTAGGGAGGGGGGCGCGGTGGTTGGACTGGATGACGTCATAGGCATTTCCATCTCTGATTTCTCTGATCTAGATCTCTCCTGCTCACAGTACGTATCCTGGGAACTACGATCGTACTAAGGGTGGGGATGGGCGAGGCAGCGGAGGGATCAGTGCGTGTACATACTTCAGAGTGTTAGTTACACCTCCTGCTCCAAGCTGCCTCTTGAACCTCACAGCTCTGTGCCAGGGTGATCTGAGGGTCAAGGCAAGAGTCGATAGCTTCCAGCATTTGCCTGGGAACGTTTGAGTCAGTGGACAGCCCTGGCCTACTTTCAGTTTTGGTGGTGGGAGAGGGGGTTTAACAAGCAGCTTTGGTGGGCACTACAAGCTTGAGAACCCCTTCCAACATTACTTTTACACACACACACACTCTCTCTCTCTCTCTCTCCCCCCCCCCCCCCCCCCCCATGGCTATACTGAGCTGCAGCTCACAGCAGTTCAAGCCGTGCATTTTTCTGGTGGCCCAACTGGTTTCCCCTCATACCAGCGTGTCCCTGGGGAACAGACTTGTTTTTAATGACAGCTCCCCTGGAAAGTGGCGCAATGCCACGTGCACAAACAGGGAAAGGCAATGACTCTCCATCATTCCCAATGGTAACATCTTCACCAAGCAGGTCTCACTGCACAGTCCCTGCCAGCGAGAGTCACACGACAGTCTCTGCTCAGGTCCTTGGGCTCTGCTCTCTAAGCCTCGGGCTGGGCTCCTGTTTGGGGCACGCTCAGCAGCAGGCGGCCAGCTGTGGAACACCCTTCTGGGGAAAACAGGCTGAGCCAGGCACTAGCCACGGCCACCTCTTTGGTCAGGACTCTCCGCCAGCTGCAGCATCTCCCTAGCACCTGTCTTACCATCACGGCTGGCAACAGGCCGTCGGGACCAGTGCTAAGCCACTAGTGCAGACGGGGCTCAGGCATATCTACAGTCACATCAGTGCTGCTGTGAACAACAGTATCTGCTCTGGATAGTCTTGTGGTCTCTGAAGAGCTGGGCTCAGTCCCTGACTCTGCCACTGACTCACTGCGGGACCTTGGGCAAGTCACTTAAAATCCTCTATTTCTCAGCTGTGATGTGGGAATAGTAACGCTTCCTTTCTCCCAATCTTGGTCTTGTCTATTTAGATTGACAGCTGTACAAGGCGGGGCCTGTCTGTTACAGTGTGTACGTGCAGCACCTAGTGCAGTGGAGTCTCTGGATGCTCCTGTAATAAAGTATCAACTTTAGTCCCACAACATTCCTCTTTCCTAAGTCAGTATTATCTCTATTTTACAGATGGGGAAACTGAGGCCAAGAGCCGTCGCACGAGTCGCTGAACGTTACACACAGCGTGGGATAAAGCTGGGAATAGAATTTGGGTCTCCTGAGTCCTAGTCTTCCTTCGTCTTTAACTACAAGACCATCTTTCCTCTCTCACCTAAGCAATCTTCACAGCATCTCTTCCTTGTAAAACGCCCCCAGACCCTCCCCCCCCCAGTCTGCGAAGGATGCGCTCCTCTCACCGTACCTCTATGGTCCATATCTGCAGCCCCGGCTTTCTCTCGATAGTGGGGAGGCCCGTGTCAGTCTCCGTCATTCTGCTGGTTGAACTGAAGGGGAGAAAGACGAAGTGTACAATAACTATCCAGTTTGGTAAAACTCCAAGCCAAGTGGCAGCGAGGCTCCTAGAACGTGGATTCACCCATAAGAACAAAATTCACTGCAGACTTTTGCTGGCTTTAGCCATTCGAACAACAGACCATGGCTCTGATTCCCCACGACCTTGCACCTTGTGGCATCATTTCAAATGAGGATAGATAAAATGCTGCCCCACACTCTGATTTGGCCCCATGTTACACACACTGAACAGGGCCAAAGGGTCAAACAAGATGCCAAGCACGTCATGAGCCGGGGATCGTACCCACAAAAGCACAACGAGGAGTTTGGAGCAGAATGTTGGCCCGTTATGCTTCTTAGCACGTATTGTACGGTGGGGCAGATGGGAGCTTCTGCTGTGTGCAAAACCCAGGAATCCCCCTCACACCCATTCTGCACTAACTCAACCTTCTTTTATGTGAGTAAAACAAACAGGCAATTCCCAGGCGACAGACAGGGTAACTTTCAAAGCTATGGGACCTGATCGTCAATGGGTGTAACTCGCCACAGCGCTATAGAATCCAATGGCGCTACACCAATTTACATCTGGTAAGGATCTGGCCCAAAGCTTGGACGGTAGGTTGGTGAGGCACAGATCCAAAGGGGGATAAATACCAATGGGGGCTTTGGTTCTCTTTAGGACAAAAGATAGCTCCAAGTCTTGCACTCTTATGATTTTGTCCATGTATCAAACCTCTTTAATTCCAGAGGCTCCCCAGTGTACAGACCAGGGGTCGGCAACCTTTCGGAAGCGGTGTGCCGAGTCTTCATTTATTCACTCTAATTTAAGGTTCTGGTGCCAGTCATACATTTGAACAGTTTTAGAAGGTCTCTTTCTATAAGTCTATAATCTAGAACTAAACTATTGTTGTATGTAAAGTAAATAAGGTTTTTAAAATGTTTAAGAAGCTTCATTTAGAATTAAATTAAAATGCAGAGTCCCCCGGACCAGTGGCCAGGACCAGGCAGTGTGAGTGCCACTGAAAATCAGCTCACATGCCACCTTTGGCACGTGTGCCGCAGGTTGCCTACCCCGGTATAGACAGATGATTCACTTAATCCATCAGTGACATGCAGCCACCTCTGGGGTCTGACCCAACAGCTAATCAACCACTCACAACACTACAGAACAGCTTAAGCAGGAAGCCAACAGGGATACAAGAGCCAGTAGACACTGCAGGGGGAAGTTAGAATGCAATTTAGCCAGGGTACTGGGGCTAACCCCCCATTTATTTCAAGTAATACCTGAACTGGTAGATTGTAACAAACCCAGACACCTGGGAGCTTTATTGTCATCACCATTGTTGTTCAGAACATCCTGGCAGCAGGAGGCAGAGAATGTAGATCTTCCTGCTCTGTAAGCACAGGCTACTACCACTTGAGTTAAAGCAAACTGTGTGGTATCAGTATAAGATCTATGACACGCAGGTGACCAGTTCTCAGTCTCTCCAGCAGATGGCAGTAGAATGCACATGCACCAGCCAGTTCATTACTGTCTTTACAATCTTTTGGGACAAATTCTCCCCTCTATTAAGTTACTGGAGTTGAACAGGAGTAACTCAGGCTACAATGTGGCTCACTGACTCTCTCTTTTCATTCATATGCGAAAGCACTGTGATGGTATCAGTCTCCGACTCCCAAATTGTGTTTGCTTACAACACAGTTAACTATTATATTAGTTTAAAAAAAAATACCTTGATTGCGTTTTATTCTCTGCCTACCTTCCTGCCGAATGAAAGGCCTGCCTTGACTACAGCCAGCCAGTTCTGCCTCTTGGGTGTTTCCTGGTCTTTTGTTAAACTGCATGTATTATATATCAGAGCACAGAATATTGTTGTTGGATCTGAATTTGGCAGAGCATCAAATGTTTTCCATCAGAGGCCACAGAGCTCACAGCAGAACTCAGGTGTTTGGACAATATTCCCTTCTCTTTAGTAAAAGAGTTTGCTCAAAAGATGTCAGGCGTCAGTTGAGCTCGGATAATCAGCTTGAACTAGCATCCAAAAGCTCAGATGCTTATTAAAAACTATAATCCAAATCTCTGGTTTAAAACAGGGATTCTTAACCTTTACCACACCAAGAACCTCCCTTCCTAAACTGAGCCCCTCTATGATTCCCGGCTCCCCGCCCCTATTAAGACCAGAGCAGACACAACCCCCTGGTCTAGAAACTGTGATGAGATAGCAATCTGACTGAGGTCAGCTGTTTTCATGAGATTTCAAGTATATTTCTGCTAGTTGCCAGGCTTGAAATACCATGAAAACAACCTTCTGTCCTGGGGCTTGTCTTCACTAGCAATTTAACGTGAGTTGTAGCGAGCGTTCCCATTAACTCAACCCCCTGTCCAGACACAAAAGCCAGTTGCTCGTGTCTTGGCTATGCCACAAGCAGGAAGTGTGGAAACATTTATAAAGCTCTAGACTAGTGTTTCCCAAACTTGGGACGCTGCTTGTGCAGGGAAAGCCCCTGGCGGGCCGGGCTGGTTTGTTTACCTGCCGCGTCTGCAGGTCTGTCCGATCGCGGCTCCCAATGGCCGTGGTTCGCTGCTCCAGGCCAATGGGAGCTGCTGGAAGTGGCGGCCAGTACGTCCCTCGGCCTGCACCACTTCCAGCAGCTCCCATTGGCCTGGAGCAGCAAACCGTGGCACGCGCCGCTTCCAGCAGCTCCCATTGGCCTGCAGCAGTGAACCGCGGCCAGTGGGAGCCGCGATCGGCCGGACCTGATTGTATGGGGGGGGGGAGGGGGGAGGATTAACACAGCTCCTAGCAACGAAAAACAGTAGGGGGTGATGACCCCTGAGATTGTAAACAGCTCCTGAGCCGTTCCAACCCCTGGGTGATTTGCATGAGTTTTGCAGCCTAAGAAATGCAGAAAGGGCTTTTGGGGGCATAGAAAGGCTGAGTGTGGGGAGACTCAGGGGCTGCCTTTTCATTCAGCAAAGAGACAGGACCTTCTGTCCAAGGAAAGCCCCCCCCAGCCTGGAGGAAAGGGATGCTGGCCTACCACACTCCTGCTGTGGAGCGTGGGCAATTTCTGGTCTGTGGAGTGAGCATGTCAACCCTTTTCGTGCTCTATGTTTTCTCCATATGCTGTTTTACCCTGACGAAATACGCTTTGCTGAGAAAGACCTGCAGGGTAACTGGGAATGGCCAGCACACCGTTCATAGCCCTTGGAGAGAAAGCAATGCACAGGGACTGGTTACGAGGCAGACTGGCTTGCTGGGGACACCACAATGTATGGTAGGGGCTGTGCAGCCTTAAAACCCCCCAGCAGAGTGGAGTGGGACCTGGGTCCTTGCCCAGAGACAGGTGACGGCTGGAGGCTCTGACCAGACTGGACACTCCTGGCATGGACCATGGAGGAGGGATCCAGGCGCAGCTGTGACAGCTTCCTCACACGCATCTACAATCCGCACAGATGGGTGGTTTGTGTGAACACGTGTCCCATAAATGCCACAGTGACAGTAGCAATGGCAGGACACACGCGATACAAGTTGAGGAAATGGACTGTATGGAGAAGAGGGGATGGCCACCACAACCAGCTCCAGATTGCAAGGCAGGGGCTGGGAAGTTGAGCCACTCCCCCCTGAGCAGCGCCGGGACACCCACCAGCCAATAGCAGCTGTCCTTGGTCAACCCCAGCTCTTCTAAGAGGCACAGGGATCGTGCAAGCATTGAGGGACCGGCCATAAAAGGCAGAAGCAGAGAAGAGCAGGCCTCCCCCTGCTCCGACCACCGAAAGCTTCAGCCACTTGGCCAAAAATCCTGTTTTAGCCTCGTTGTTCCACTGCCATTTGGCATAATGAGCGGCACTCACCACCCCACCTACATACCAACAACCCCTGCAGATTGTGGAGAATAAGTGAATTCAACAGAAAATTGCAGAACACTTCTGGGGGTGAGGCCGCAGACCCTGGAAACCTTAATGCTCCCCTGGCCACCGCCATGTTGGCCAACACACGGGGGATTGCATGGGCGACCTCCAGAACTAAAAGTCTGAGCGGCTACAGCTTGAGTTAAACAGCCCAAACTCCTTAGCTGTGGGCTGTAAAAACTGGTATCCTCTGCCGATCAGCACCGAGGGGGACCTGTAATGCACACATCTCAGTAGAGTACACTCCCATCATGCAACACCAGAACCGCAGCGGTACTCCTTGCTGTGTGTGTCAAATTCAGTGCCTCCATTGTGTGGGTGTGCAATTTTACTCCAGGAAGGAGCAGATTACTAACGTGTCAGGGTCACTCCCAAGAATGGTTAATAAATAACAGTTCAATGGACCTACACGCAGTCACTTTTTCATTTTGGGATGCATATTACTTGGTAAAAATATAGATTCAGTCTCAAATCCTGGCACATTCTCCAGGTTCATGGAAAGTTGGGGGAATGAAAAACCCAGAAAGGTATCCAGGCTTCATGTCAAACGCCAGAAGAACAGTCTGAATTGACGGCTACTTGGCTTTTCTGGATTCCAACAGCACTCTGACAATAAAAGCCCCAAACGAAATGACTCATGTGCTGTAAAAAGCCTTAGGAAACTATGACGGGGGTGTGCTTTCGGACAGGCTGTGCCAATTTGAAAGCCGGGATTATAGGTAATATTTGAGTTGGTGTTGGATATTCTAGTATTCGGCTGTTCAACTGCTTATGCCCTGTCTATGCTGGTTGGGCCTATCCTACAAACACCTATATACATTATGCACCTGAGCACTCCTATTGAAATCAGAACACACCTGTGCTGATGTCTAGTGAACCAGCCCCAGCCCGCGAGCACACTGCTGTCCAGAAGCACCACCCGCCCTCAAACCACCTTCTTTGCGCCTCATCTGGCTTTTTGCATGTCCCAGAAGGAGACAAAGCAGCCTGCAGTCCAAATGGAAATGTTCAGCACAAAGGGCCAACAACGGGTTTGTCTGCTTTGGTCAATGTCGACTCCTGACTTGAACAACCATTCTTCCCCGAGGCTATTTTTTTTTTGCCTGAGCCCTTCAAAAAGCAGCAGATACACAAAATGGAGGATGGTTGACCGGGGTGGGAAAACAGAGGGTACCTATATAATAGACACCTTTTGGGGACCTTATATCTTCTCCCACAGGCAATGCAAATACTCACACCAAAGCACATTGAACCTCAACATACTCCCAAACCACAGTGCAATGTGAAGATTAAAGCTGGACAAATAGACGTGTTTTGGGGGGTGGGGGGAGAGGAGAGAAGGGGTGCTTTGCAGTATTTGCCAGTATAGCATTTGTTTGAATGAAAACTACGGATGATGGTATTTGCGACGCATTTTACTGGCTTCCCAAAAACACTCCTATAAGGACGTCTTTGTACATAAGAATGTTTGAGGGGAAAGGTCAAAGTTGGAAATGTTCATACAGATTGACACTAGGCATGCTAATGCGGCCATCCCAAGAATCTGGAGGAGGTTGGGCGCCATCCTGTCAGAAAGCAGGAACCATACCACAGGACTTGGGTGACCCCCCCCCCCCATTGCACCAATAATGGGTTGTGAATACTTGTAGCAATAGCCCTGGCCAATAGCCTGTGATGGAGCCAGTCTACAGGCTCAGAGATGTTGGCAGCCAGTGTTCAGTAGTTTCAAAGAATGAACCAATGATTAACAGTCTGATCTAGTCTAGTCATGAGCAGACAAAGGGGCTCCAGGTGTCAAGTAACGAGTTTGCCCAGCTCTGGCAAGCAGTGACATTGTGTGGAGACACCATACCAGTAAGCATCAGCACGTCCTGAAGCCAGCGAGGTAGAGCCCATGGTGGAGCACAGGTGGGATGAGAGCACTAGCGACAAGGAGAGAAGCAGCTGATCCTCTCTTCCTCCCTGCACCCTAGGGAAGGAGGCAGAGAGCCCACACTCTCCTTGGTCGGGGGTTCCTCCCCATGGCCACCCATGCTTCCAGGGCATCCTAGGCTCTCCTGCAGGCGGTGACATGGGCTCTCCTGATGTCAAAGCAGACAGAAGCAGCAGACGAAGCTGGGGTGTGTTCAGAACAGGGACACATTTTTCTCTAGGCCCGAGAGCCACTGGCAAGAACACGTTTAAGAATCTGCCTTGTGCAAACTCTGTGTCAACATTTGCACTGGTGTGAGGACTCTCCAGGCCTTTTGCTGGGTGCATTGTTTTCAAATGCACAGAGAGATGAAGATAGACTTAACCTCTAATAAGGGTAGGGTAGCTGCCCCTTTGCGGGCTTCTAATGAAGAGATTATTGATTCAGTAACAGGATACAGATCAGTCCCAGGGGAGCAGCAAACACGGAGATGAATAAAGCTGCCAATTTATCATGAACACATTTTTCCTTTTCTCGATTCCTTATAATATATGGAGCTATACCTATCTCATAGAACTGGAAGGGACCCCGAAAGGTCATTGTATCCAGCCCCTGCCTTCACTAGCAGGACCAAATACTGATTTTGCTCCAGATCCCTAAGTGGCCCCCCTCAAGGATTGAGCTTATAACCCTGGGTTTAGCAGGCCAATGCTCAAACCACTGAGCTATCCCTCCCCCTACTCTGCTGTAATGAACCGGTTTCTGCCTAAGTACCCTGACTGAATCTGGAGGCAGAACTACATGGCACATTACAGACTGGAAAAGTCACCCGAGTTATGCAGCAAGGAACACGACTGGATTCTTTTTAACTCCACTTCCTTGGAAGCCGTTCTGGTTAGAATCATTTCCAGCAGGGTCTTAGCAGAGCCGCAGCGCGCGCAGCCTAGAGGAAAAGACTGTATCCCTCGACCACCTTGGTGAGATGTATTTGTATATATGGTTACTGAGCCGAACGGACAAAGGTTATTGTCACCCAGGGCTGAGCCATTAGGGAGTGCAGTGGGTGGGAGGGAGGAAGAGAGCAAGTGCTTCCTGCTCACCGTGAATATACTGAGCCTCCTTCAGAATCTCAAGCACACGGAATCTAGACAAAGCATTTGGCATCTGGCCACAGAGCCTAGTCCCTCTAAAACAAGGCATCACGGTCACAGTCAAAATAGAGGGCCTGATTTTTCAGCCCCTGCCAATCTCATTGCCTTCCCCTGGAGCTGCGTGCAGTGGCCCCGCTAAAGATCAGGCTGTTAAAAGAGAGCAGGTGACATATTCCCACTAGAAGCAAGGCTGGGAAAAGGATTTTGAGTTACCCGAGCATAACGTCCTACAAGGTGTCTTCAAAAGGAAATGAGCCAAGTAACAAATAGGCAACAGCCAAGCTCTTTGCAGGCTGTATAAGATTTAACTTCATTTCTTTTATGCCGCTGGGGTTCTGCATTAAAATGAAATGCCATTTTGTACCACACAGATCTCCGCTCTGGGGTTCCCCCTTCTAAACCATTCGAGGCCCGATTTTCAAAAGTGGCTTTTAATTTGGGGCTCCTCGAGGTGGGGGCCCAATTTCGGCACCCAGCTTTTAGCTGTGGGTGTCTAGACAGAAAGCACCTAAATGGGTGGCCTGATTGTTAGAGATACCGAGCAGTCGCAGCGCCGGATTGCTCGGTTCCTCTGGGTGCCTAAATATCGACCTAGGTAGTTATCGTACCCCCGTGAATAACGACCATCCTCAAGTCTGCTCCCTTGATTTCACACAGCGGGCTGCAAGGACTGGGCCCATGCTGTTAGCTTTCAAATGGCAAACAGAGAGATTAATGTTTATTCCACCTCTCGAACTTAGCTCGGAATGAGTTAACCAGACATTCCAGAGGCGAGGGCAGGCAGTTCTGTAGGGCTGCCCCTTTTCTCGCTGAAGAGCTGGTGCATGGCTGAGGTCACAGGTGAAACGAGCTGGGACACTTGTGTTGAAATTTCCACCCGGCTCGTGACAGGGGGTCCGTCTCCGGCCGGGAGTCGCAGTATTAGTCAGGACTCAGGTGCACGGCCGTCGCTGCGGAGGTAAGCTCGCCCTTTGTCTGGTTACCATACCCTTGGACGCAGCGTGGTCACACACAGAACGCAAGTAGAAGCACGAATGGTGAAAGATAAGCAGCCGCCGACCAACCCGATCCAACTTCCGCTCCTTCCAGTCGCTTTCATGCAGCATGGGGAGGGATCTAAGCACTGAGTTCCCCAAAACAGAGCCAGACTTCAAGGTGATCTTCCCTTGAGAAAATATTACCAGCACCCTGCAGAGGCACAGTTAGTGCCAGCCGTGTGGTACACGTTTATCCTGTGGTCTCTGACCATGATGTAGGGAACATCCAGAGAGCTGCTGGCAACGGTGTCACCCCTCACCAATGCATATATCCTATTACTAACTGGGAGCTCTCTGTAAGCCATCGGCAGCATGTGGTACATATATTGCACCCCTCCGTGCCATATCCACAGAGGACATGAGTTTGCTACGGCTCTCAGTGCATGGATTTAATCCTTTAGCTCAAAGCACAGAGTCTCCTGCCCTTAGCTCTGGGACTCCTGCATGCAACAGGTGGGGACAGTCGTTACACCTGCGTCTCTGCTCTCCTGGAGCCTGGTCCACCAGTGCAGAGCGCGCCACTCGCCTCCGTTACAGCAGCTGAGTTGTTATGGTCATAGGTGCCGAGCTGGGGTGACAGCAACACCCTTTGCTGATTCAATGGCATGGCTTGCACGAGGCAAGAAGTGGGTGCAGAAGGCCTGGCCACGGCCCCTCCCCTCCTCCGGTACTAACCAGTGAAGTTGAATGAGCACAAGGGGGGTGGAATAAATTAACCCTCACAGAGGGATGGAGTCAGTGATGCTCCACCCAGAGCGAAGGCAGCAGGGAAGGAATGGGTCCTCCCTGAGGCAGCTGCACCTAGGAGCTCCAGTCACGTTGTTCTCGTTCGCGGTGGGGAGCAATTTATACATTGTCCCTTAACCTGGGCTCAGCCTAGTGACCCAGTCTAGCCCATAAAGGATGAGGTGTCTGAAACAGCCTGCCACCAGCGCAGCTTTACAGGCAATGACCAGTTTGGGCCCAATGACAGCAAGGGGGCATTTTGTTTCGCCCTGTACCTTGCAGGCCAAGCAGACCCAGTATCCTGTCCAAACACACGACTCTGCCCAAACGGCTCCTGCCTGTGCATCGGCAGGACCGCAACACTGGGCGATGCAGAGAAGGAGCGTCTGGTCCAGGAGGACAGGATTAGCCCCACACACCAGTATTATTTCACCGCCCACTGGAATGCAGCCACCTCTGGGGCTGAACATGGCAGCTGTTCCCCTGAAGTCCGCAGCACAATATAAGAATTTAGGAGAGGAAATGAAGATTCACGATGGAAAAAGTCAGCCTCCACCAACAGCTCCTGCATAGTACTACACACCGTGTAGCACACATTGCCTGGCAAAGACTGAATTTTAATGTTGATGCGTGTGCGTGCACCCATGGTTAAAATAGGATAGATACACTCACAGCTATAGCTATATGCCTGTACGTAGGGTGACCAGAGGTCCCATTTTTAAAGGGACAGTTCCGTTTTTTGGGACTTTTTCTTATTTATGCACCTATTAGCCCCCACTCCCTGTCCCATTTTCTCATAGTTGCTATCTGCTCACCCTACCTGTACGCATCTTATTTAACTGCTGATGAAACCTTTACAACACACATTCCCTACTGGGAGGTAGCTATAAATATCTAATGTCTAACTAACATAGCTCCATAGAATCCAGCTTCTAGGGAGGCATGTCTTGTATTATGTCTGGCTGCTTTCGTAAGAGCGGTTTTGAACACAGAAGAGCCAGAAGCCTAGACTTCGTGCTCATGACATGCCAGAGGAGCATTTTTAGGTTGGGGGGCGGGGGGGTTGAAGCTCTAAACAAAACATTCCACAGTAAAGACCCAGGACGGATGGCACTCAAGCATACAATTTAGCATCCCCTATATATCAAATCTCTTTGAGGTGGGCAGAGAGCAGCAGAGAAGCTTGTTATTACAGACAAAGTGCTGAGCCAGGAGAACGAGAGTGAGCGTGGCCTTAGGAGAAAGAAGGGCAAAAAATCCCAGGAAGGGAAGTTGTTTTGAAGGCACTTGGCCTGAATAGTCCCGTACGGGCCAGGGAAGCAATCACATTGTTGTGTGCTGGAAACAAGACGTGCCTGTGAGCCGTGAAAATCACTGGTTTGCGTCTCCCATTTGCCATTAGCCCCATCTGCTCGGAGGGGTTATGGGAACCCACGGGATAGGGGGAGATGTGTTTTTGGGTGAGAGTGTCAGGTATGGATTCCTCTGTGATTGAGGGTGATGGAAGAGTGTGTATGTGAGTGGCTGTACTTGAGTGGGTAGTCGGGTCGAGAAGGGGATGTGAAACCCTGGGATAAGAGACGCTCTCTAACTAGAATTGGGACCAAGCCATGAAGTTTGGATCCCAATATGGATCTGAATGTCCCTGAAAGCCGGATTCAATGTTCCAGTTTGGGCTTCATCTCTAATGACAATCCAGAGCACTAAGAAGATCACTGCAAACACTGACGCGTGAGGGATACACTGTGCTCGTCTCTTGATGCGCTAATTCCCATAACCTGGGAGTGAGCGTTACCTTCCTGAGAGGGAGGAGTTTGCTGGGGCGAGGTGGCAGTGAGAGCCAGTAGAGAATCTATTAGGAAGCTGGCTATGATGCAATTGGGGGAACGCTCTGTGAGGAGATGAACACTGCAAGTTCTGCTGGGAAAATTAATGGATATTGAGAAGTCAGATTTTAGAGGGCTGCAAAATGTAATGGAGCAGTAGGACCAAATCTACACGACAATTACAGGTCCCCTGCTATTGTGTTTGCAGCATAAAGAAAAAGAGCCAAGCCACTTGCAACCTTCTGGCTTCGTTCCTTCCTCCACATGTAATGTTCTGTCTCATCAAGCACTACCTGAAAGTAGAGTTCTCCAAGGGCTTGTCTACACAGGAACACTCAGAAAAATGAATCCAAATACACTAAAGATGTGAATTTAAAGTGGATTGGTTAAACTGCATTAAACCGCCATGTGGACATTCTTATTCAGGCTAATTTGGTTTAGCTTCCAAAGTGAATTAAGCTAAAAATTTATTAATTCTGAATAAGAATGTCCACATGGGGGTTTAATGCAGATTAACCAATCCACACCTTAAATTCACACCTTTAGTTACTTTGGATTAATTTTTCTGAATATCCCCAAGTAGACAAACCCTAAGTTCCTGTACGTGATTACACAATAGCACCCCACTATGGGAACCTATTTATTGTAACACCCAATATGGCAGTTTATGACCTGGATGCTCCCTAGACTTGGTGAAAGCATGGCGCTCCCGCTTTGGTAGCAGATAAGACCTTAATCGTGTCCCTGAACTGTGGTAAAATTTAGGACTGTCCACTTCATTGGACAGGAAGCTTCGGAATTATGGCTTGAACACGGACACAATTCAGCTCCATTGCACCCAATGGGAGCTGGGCCGGCAACACTGGCTAGGCCCCCACCATACAAGACACAGCCCCCATCAGGAACCAGCTGCATTTGAACCAGGCCACCCAATGTGGTTAAGGGCGCAGCACAGATGGATGTTTAGGTGACCAGTTCTCCGGATCCATGGAGTGAAAAGTGCTGCACTGGCAGGTCTGGAGACAGACACCCTCTCTCCACAGCACAGATATCACATGGGCAATAGCCACGCAACCTTCTTTTTACCACTGCTCCCCTCCTGCCTGGAACACTGCCTTCTTCTCTCCTCAGGTGCCTGCCTCAAAGCAAACCCGGTGGCTCTGCCTCAAAGCAAACCCGGTGGCTCTGCCTCAAAGCATGGCAGGAGGCCACCATTCCCATTTGGGAAGCCTTGGCAACAGTTGCCACAAAGTCCTTCTTAGCAAATAATGTCATGAGACCTGCATCACTGCTGGCGGGAGGGGGGGGAAGAGGGGGAGGAAGGCAGCTTGTTTGTGCAAAGTCAAAACAGGCTCACCTGCCTTTGCCGAGTGCCAGCAGCAAGGCATGGAAATACAGGCAATGGTTTCTTGGTCTGGATTGGGCTCTCCGGCACCGCCCATGTTCTTTGAAAGCAAGAAGCATCCACCGTGCAGTGGATCCCAACTGGAAAGGCCTTGTAAAAACCCCAAGTGAATGCTAGGAAGGAGACTGCTCCTCCTAGCCGCGATCTACTGCCACATCCTTTGCAAGGTCTGAGCCACCTCTAGCTATTCTGTGTACCGAGTGCAGAGAGCTTCATCACTGTGTAGCTCCACTCCCAATAGCGCAAGTTTGCTCCAGTTACCGTAGGGTTTGTTTGCATCTTTCGCCAGTATATTCCTTAAGGAATGCAAATCTCCCACAGACGCCAATTCACATGGTTTCTCCTTCACATTATAAATTTCATGTCCCTAGGAGACGTGCCTAAGAAAAATACCAGCAAATAAGCCTGAAGCTAAACTCCATTACAAACCAATTTCTCCTTAGTGTAATTTGCCTCTTAAATGAACCGGGCGAACTTGGGAGGTAACAGAGTGCAAACAGATTACAAACAGCACAGCCTTCGCTTGCTTTTAAGCAGCAAACTGCCTCGTATTCAGACTTTTTAACAGATCTATACTGATGAGGCCATGAGAATAGTGTTCTGTTGATCTAGACCATCCAGATCATTTTTTTTTTGTTTGGCCTCTGGTGTAACAATGGGACGAAAAATTCTACTTTTAAACAAATTCCCACTCAGCAGAAAGTCAAATGAGGGGTGTCAAACATAAGAGTCAATTATGTGTTGCATGAAAGTAAAAGCAAGTCTGGGGCGACAACCAGCCTATTTTTCCTCGGAGCAGAGTTGCCGATAGGCAGATTTGCCAGATTCTCAGAACTCTGAGACGAAAGGTTTGTGTGTGCATGAAAATCTCAGCCCAGAGCCTTCAGTTGGGTAACTGGCGCTATCCTGATTAACATCAGCTGAGGATCTGGCCCCATTTTTGTTTTAAAGACGACTGATAATACATTGACAGGGCTGTGTTCTGCCACGCAGTTGGAGTGCTCATGCAGCAGCTTCGGCATTTAGAAATGAAATGAAGAGGATTAAAAAAAAAAAGGAGCTTACCTTGCTATAAAGTGCGAGGTCTCCTCAAAGTCTCTGCCTTCCCAGCTACACCCACAAGCTGTGTTCTCGCCCCTTCGGCACGCTAGTGTCAGACACTTTTGTTTGCTGCTCCGCCACCTCTGTCAGCAGGGAAACTGCAGAAATCGGTAATTTAATACTGTACTTAACTACAGGGAACCTCCTCCTAAGAGATCACACCCATTCCCTTCAATGAGACTTGCTAAGAGACAGACCCAGGAAGCCACGTGCTTCTACCCAAGATTTTCCGGGCTCACGGTCAGGGCTCAGCAGACACTGGTTTTCTGTAATATCCATGTTACAAATTCAATGGGCATTAATGATTACAAGCTGCTTTGCTAGAGAGCTGTTTTGTTGGTATTTTATAGAGTGGGTGCAGGATTCTTTTCACTGGTTTATGGAGGCAGTGGAATGTAGTGATGTTTGGATGACCTGGTCACATGACAGAGCATCAGACCATCCAACAAGGCTGACCCACTGTAAAATAACTTGCCAGGCCCCAACCCACTCAATTTCCCCATGTCCCAGCCACATCCCACCAGCCTGTAACTTCTCTCCTCAGTCCCTGGCACAAAAGCAGGGAATTGCTGGAGCTGATGGGAGGAAGCTCTGGCTGGCAACTTGTAGACGGATCATTGAATAATTTAAATTATAAACGCCGATGTCCAGGAACCATGCTCGGTCTCATCCATGCAAAGTCAAAGGTGCTGCTGGAGGTCAATATTTAATATGATGAAAGGCAGCAGCATCCACTTAGCCTCTCTCTATCTTACTCCCCCATTTGTAAAATGGAAATAGGACTGCCCTACCTCTCCGAAGTGTTGTGAGATCCATATGAGAGCCATATAAGCACCCTAAGGGCACACAGCTCTTAGAGACCGGTAACAAACCTACGGTCAAGCCATCCTACCTGTTACGCTTTCACTGATGTGTTCTTTGCAGTATTCCTAGCTGTTTAGAGTAACCCACACCCACCACTATGGGCCAGACCCTCAGCTAGTCTGTATTGGCATGGCAGCAATGGAACTACGTCGATCCAGACCATCTGAGGATCTCGCCCATAGAGGTTTATTTTTAAAGGTCATTTGAAAGACTGACACGTTTCAGAGACCATAGCACATAACTTCATAGAAACAGGAATTTATTTGCTAACCTGACCCCAAATTAATGCAAAGCTCCTAAGTGTCTGACTATTACATCTCATTTTCCATCCTGTAATGGCTCCAATTCGGTTGTGGGGGTTCTATCTTCAGCCCTTACAAAATAAGACCTGTAGAAATCTCCAAGCCGGGCCTTAATAACATGGTTACGTTATACCGGTGGTGGCGTACAGGGATGTGGGAAAGGCCTTTTGTTGTCACTAGAACGCACATTATCTATGAAACTTTAGACACCGGTACACTAATTTTTGGCCACAGCGTAACCTTCCTGTCGACTTTCACATAAAATAACACAGGCTTTATTTTAAGTGGAACATTGGATATTCGTTTCTCAAAGTAGCCCCACATCTTTAAGTGGGACAGTGAAGAAAAGCCTGGTCTTGCGGTTGTCTCATAGGGCAGTAGATTTGGGTTCTATTTCTGGCTCTGTGACCTGGAGCAGTTGGGCCCAAATCTTCAAATGTGACCTCTGGTTTTAGGTAGACCAGTTTCTGGTTACCCTGCTTGGCACACACGGGGCAGATCTTCAGGAGTACAGAGCTCCTGTCAGCAATTGGTCAGTGGGTGTGTTACTGAGGCTGAGAGTTTTAGA
The DNA here is from genome assembly GCF_027887155.1 of Malaclemys terrapin pileata. Lineage (NCBI taxonomy): Eukaryota > Metazoa > Chordata > Testudines > Emydidae > Malaclemys > Malaclemys terrapin. The sequence goes on from NC_071506.1 coordinate 275,275,889, forward strand.
GAGGCCGGCTCATTAGTTCAAGCGATGGAGACTCATACTTTTAGCTCCGGAGGTCACCGGTTCCGTCTCCAAAGTTGCAGTGGGGGAGGTTTAGGTTGGATATTAGGAAACACTTGGTTTCGTAGGGAGGTGATGGAATCTCCTTCCTTAGAGGTTTTTAAGGTCAGGCTTGACAAAGCCCTGGTTGGGATGATTTAGTTGGGGATTGGTTCTGCTTTGAGCAGGGGGTTGGACTAGATGACCTCCTGAGGTCCCTTCCAACCCTGATATTCTATGATTCTCTGGAAACAGCTGCTGTCCTGGAGTTCTTTTGTGTGAATGGATGACATGCTGGTAGGTAGCTGCCTCTGGCTGGCAATTGTGTTCCGGTTAATGGTTAACACGACTGCATAAAATGAAACTGTCTTGAAATGAATAACGTGCCCACAAGGCTATGGGCTGAATGCTCTATTGCCTAGACTCCTCGTTACCTTGATGTAATCCCATAGCTTGAGCAGCTCATAATACTATCATACAGAAGCTGCCTCACTTCATGCGACAGCACAGCTGTTTGCAGTTGTATCATGTGGCCGGGCTGGTGCTAGTAGTGGGTAATCATTAATACTTTACCTCCTGTGGCATCTTTCATGCAAGGAACTCAAAGTTCTTTTGCAAATATTAAGACTCCTGTGACTCCTCGCACCTGGCGAGGGAAGGAAATGCCCCACCCGAGCAGAGGCACAGAGGTTCAGGCCACATTGTCAGAAACTGACTCTGATTTTGGATGTCTTTGTATTTGGGTGTCCAGCTTGAGAAACTGAAGGCTTGATTTGCAGATCGGCTGAAGTACATGGGAGCAGTGGGGACTCAAGAGCCTCTAAAATCAGCCCCGATGGGGTTTACAGTTGAATACCCCAAAAACTGCAGCGGTCAAAGTTTTCAAAATTCAGCCCTAGGAGACGTGCTTGAAGTTGCACAGTGAGTTAGGGGTAGAGGGCTGGGAATTCCTGACTCAGTCTCCTGCTCTAATCACTAGGCACTCACTCATCACACGGATGTTGCCTCAGAAATGACTGAGCTGACCTCAGATCCTTGAGAGGAAGCTAAGGTTGCCAGTTGCCCTATCAGAAGTTCTTAGGTTCAGCTGCATTTACTTCTTTGTGGGCTTTCCATCCCCCAAGCAGAACTCTCTGCATTCCAGAGTCCCGGGAGGGGGAGGAACTGGAACTGGTCCTGCCTGAATCTGTGCCTTCAAATGTTACTGGGAGTTACCTGCATAAGCCTGGGTAGAGCAAACCCGCTAAGATCAAAGCTGGGGCCACCACACACAATTGCTGTTGCAATCAGACTCCCCTTGAGGGCCAGTCAATGTGGAGGAGAAGAAAGAAGGGGTATTGAACTAGGATTACCATACGTCCGGATTTTCCGGGACATGTCCGGCTTTTTGGGCCTGAAATCCCCATCCGGGAGGAAATCCCAAAAAGCCGGACATGTCTGGGAAAATAGGGAGGGAGGACCCCGGAGGTGCTCGGCCGGGGGCCGGGAGTGCGGGACCGGCGGTGCTCGGCCGAGGGCCGGGCCGGCGGTGCTCGGCCGGGGGCTGGTGCCCCAGGGCCCGAGCCGAGCCGAGCCAGGCGGGAGACGCCGGGGCCAGAGCCTCTTGGCCTGGGCCGGCCGGCCGCCGCTCGTCCAGAGGGGCCGGACTGGGCCGCGCCCCGCCCCAGCCCCAGCTTACCTGCTGCCTCCCTGTTTCAAGCTTCCCGTGAACATTTGATTCGCGGGAAGCAGGGGAGGGGTAGGAGCAGGGGGTGGAGCGTTCAGGGGAGGGGGCAGAGTTGGGGCGAGGACTTTGGGGAAGGGGTGTAGTTGGGGCGGGGGCGGGGCGGGGAACGGGCGGAGTTGGGGCGGGGCCGGGGCTCCGTGGAGTGTCCTCCTTTTTTAAAATTAAAATATGGTAACCCTAATTGAACAGCACAGGAGGGCTTGCAAAGCTTTCAACAATGTATTTGATACCATCTAACTGGACAACTGAGGCTACAACGCCTAGTTGAGTGGAGTGCCCTGTGGGGGGCGGGGGATGCATTTTACTACAGAGACAGGCCCTGCGCAGTGGTCAGTGCTTAGCTAAGGAGTGAAGTGCTCTGCACCAGTGCAAAGCGTTCACTGAAAGCAGAAGGATCTGCTCCTGAGCTTGTCCTGTACCCCCCATTTTTTTTCCCCTTAGAGCATTCCCACCATTGTGGTTGTAGAGTCTGATCTGTGAGGAGCAAGATTGCAAACGGATGTCACACAGGAATGTGCAGGCTCCCATTGAAGACTTGGCAGGATGCTTGGCTCTTTTTTCAAACCAGTTTTTCGTGTGTGTCTTCCTCAAAGTGTTTACAACCTTTAAGGAAAGTCACTTTCCATTCAGGTCTGTCCTTGTCTAAGTCTTCAGAGTTATCAGGATTCACGCTGCACGAGTTGAGATTCCGCTTAAGGGTGTTTGTGAGGTATTTCCGTTGATCTCGCCTACTGTGCTTTCCGAGTTTCAGCTTGCCAAAGAAAACACTTACCAAACACACAATGAGGGACATTAAACTAGAGGTAGAAGGTAGGAGCCATAGTATAGTGTAAACAGACAGCAACTGTGCAGCCAACGTGACAAAGGAGAGATGGAAAGAATTCTGGTTTCACTCCAATGTCCAAACTCGAAAGAAGTAAGCTATTTCCTTGGGAAAGTTTCCATGTTAAGACCAATGAGGAAAAAAACAGACCCAAACCTTGGGAGAGAGGGGTGGAAGGTTGGCTCTGTGGGTAGGCCACTAGCCTGGACTTGGTTCCTGTTCCAGTTCCATCACAGACTTCCTGTGTGACCTTGGGCAAGTCTCTTAGCCTCTCTGTGCCTCAGTTCTCCATCTGTACAATGGGGATAATAGCCCTACCCTGCATCATACATTAAAAACGGTGAAGTGCTCTTATACTACAGTGATGGGGCCACATAAGCACCTTAGGCAGACAGCTAGACAGAGAGAGACCTTAGACAGATTCATGCACGTTGTTATATTTTAGGCAGAAAAGAGCAAATTCTTTAATGACTAAAATGCTACATAGGAACTGATGGGCTACAGTTATACAGGGCCATAGAAACTGCCATACCAGAGCTAGCCTTACAAACTGTATCCAATGGTGGTCAACACAGGACACTAGAAGCAAACTTAACCCTCATTCTGTAATGCACCCAATTTTTCAATACTACCCCATGAAGGGGAAATTTTCTTCCTGACCCCAGTTGCCCTGAAGCATGATGGTTGCCATAACCTTTATGAGTTTCTTCCTAATTAATGTAACTGCACGGGCTATTCTTACACAGCTAATCCTCATATCCTGCATGCCTCAGGAAGGTAGCTTGTGCTACATGCACTGTAGGTGTGAATCCATGCTGCTGTGCTGCTCTCTACTTGCTCAGTGTTTACTCACTTGCACTCCAGCCAGATATTAACAGGTGCAGAGAGAAGCAGGAGATTCAGGCAGGGAGAACAATGTGGTGTTTGTAAATAATCCAGTTCTAGTTTTATATATAGCCAAATTGAGTCTGTGGGATTCAGGGTCCCGGAGCCTGCTCCCACTAAAGTCAAGGGGACTTTTACCCCAGGTCACTACATGAAAGCCAACATCAGACACATGGTCTCTTCTGCACTCCATTGGGAGTGAATGGGGAGCAGGGCATTGGAGTCCTTTCCTCCCATGGAAACCAGGGCTTGGGCATTCTGCGTCTTAACAGCCATTCACTGCAGAAGAGAGAGCTCTCCTGTGAGCCAGACCAGGTAGAAAATGCATGTTTGCTACAAGCCAGCTAGAATTCTCCATCACGCCAGCAGATGGGCCTGATTCTTGTGAAGAGCTCCTGGCAGGTACTGATGCCAGGGGGCCTTCAGGGCAATCAGAACTTGGCAGGGGTGAGAAGGGATTGAGGTGCTGCCCAGTGGCCTTCCAGGCAGCAGAGGCTAGAGGTCACTGTCTTGAATTTTGGGATGAGGAAGAGGCATTCCATACGCGGCGTCGGCACCAGATCTTGAGCATGCAGTGATTGGAGTTGGTGCGAATCGATGTGGTCTCGCAGAGATCCGCCCTTCCTTCAGTCGCTCGGTATATTCTGAAGCGATGTCGCGTGTTCTTCTGCCAGGTTGCCAGGATGGACAAAACCAGCCCTGCATGCTGTGCTCTCCAACTGTCCCCCGACGCACAGAGTGCATGCCCTGATCCTACCTGGCACCGCCTGCAGGGCTACCCTGGAGACTGGTGGATTTGCAGGATTGAGTCCGATCTAGGAACTTCACTCCATAATGCCTGGCACCATCAACCATTGTCACGCACAACGGCCCATAATAGGCTATATGCATTTGCTGAGGAGGAGGTGGTGGAGGAACATTATGATCACAGTGACTGTTTTCTTTATTGATGTCAATGGAGCTACAACGTGTTAACCCCCGGAGGGTCTGGATCACTGACTGGTTATGACACAGGGTCTTTCGTGCCAAAGATTCCAAAGCCTGCTCCAGCTTTTACAAACTGATTGTACATTACACGCTGAAACGAAAATGCGGCCCGTTAAGGTGAGACAACAACAGCCTTGAGGCCATGCCCAGCATCACCACACACAACAGTTCGGGATGGGCTGCGAAGGACACTTTGTCTGAAAAGGCAAAGCTGGGAAGAATGTAGTTACCTGACTAGAATTCAGCCAGATCAGGTTCGTAAACAACAAGATTTGTACGGGCTGTAGTATTCTAGAAAGGCCAAACTACACAGAGCTAGTGTTATTAGTAATAATATGGCCTGGTTGAGAAACCCCAACATGGCAAAGATGGTCCCTGTCCTGTAGAGTTTACAGTTTAAACAGGTCAGACAAAAGGTTGGGGAAAGGAAGTATCATTCCCATTTAATAGATGGCACACAGATTAAATGACCTGTCCAAGTTAACATGGGAAATTTGGAGCAAAAGCAGGAACTGATGCCAAATCTCTTAAGCACCAAGCCAACGCCTTAACCACAAGACCAACCTTCCTTTCTCAAGGAGGGGTAGTTTATAGGTTATTTATAGCTTTCCCCTAGACACCCAGCACAGGCCAATCCTCTGTCCTCAGTGGACACAGCTGCTTCCCTGTGCTAGAGAAATATTTCACCCTTGAAGAGTTAAAAATGGGTCTGTGGTTCAGTAACAACATGTTCATGGACTTGACCTACTTTTGCAAACCCCCAAAATTGTTTAGGAGTTTCACAAAACCTCAAGCTGCAGGAGGGGCTCTCATCTCTAATGAAAACCTTATGAAAACCAGTAACTACATGTGCACAATGCTTAATTTATAATGGAAGAGATGCCGGGGCTCAAGCAATTTTTTTTAAAAACTTTCATAACTGACACGCCAGGCCCAGAGGTACCAGGGCTATGAAGTGCCAGGCCCAGAGGTGCCGGGGCTCAGCCCTGGCACAAATTAAGCACTACATGTACACAGAATGCCAGCACATGCCACACTGTCATCAGATACTAGCCTTGTCATTTACAAGGCCAGCTGACTCTAGAGAGAAGAATACATTTTACAGCTATGGCCCCACTACCTGGGGGACTGATGAGCACTAGTCACTATTTAGTAGCTGCTATAACATAACCTGGCAAAGGCAAACAGCAGAATATCCCATGAAGTTCACTAGAGTTACTGTAGTGCCATGCTGGTTTCGACTGTGGCAGTGCCCGGACATTCCTATTACGGTTCCTGAGATCCCTGCACTTCTGATCCCTTTGTGGCCTTCTTGAGGGCACTCCACTGAGGTCTCAGGCCTCTAGCCATCACCCTGGGGAGGAGTCCTGCAACCCTCTCCCTCTAGAGCAGAGATTTAGGCTGCAATTCACTGTGATTGCCTCGGCAAGTCTGACTTTAGTTCAGCACCTGTGGTCCTCTTCTCTCGGGCGCAATGACAGGGTTAAGCAGAGACCTGCCAGCCTTCCCACAGCCAAGTAATATGTATTCACAACAAAAGCTTTACAGAGAAAGCACACCTTAAAAATAACAAACAGTGTATACCTAGGTCTATCTTACCAGGCATCATCATCTTCCACATGAAAACCCTGCTTGGGATTAAGTACTTCAAACCCTTCCCACCTCTTGGGTGCAGGGTCATGTCAGGTCCCGGATGAAGGGACACTAAAGGTCAATTTATATCCTTTTCCATTTTTTGTTTGCCAGTTTTCTTCAATCAGCTGAAAACAGTCTTTGCAATTTCCCGGGAGGGAGAGGGGGGGAAGGGAGGGGAGGCATCTCCAGACTTGTTTACCTGCCTAGGGATTTGCATTAATTGCTCCCGGTGATTTTAGTTCTTGAAGGAAACTCCTGTAACTCCTCCCTGGAGCTAGAATACGATCCCTGGCCCATAGAGATACATATCACATGTATAAAGTGGATGCAATAGCCTTGAAGGTATTCCACATGTCCACAGCATTTGGCACAATACCATCTGAGGTCAGGGCCCCCTTGTGCTAGGCACTGTGTGCGCGCGTACACACACACACACACACACAGTCAGACGATCCATGCCCCCAAAGAACTTGAGATTTAAATAGATAAGCCAGGCAAAAGGTGGGAGAAAAGTATTTTCCCCATGTTGCAGATGGGGGGAACCGAAGCACATAGATTAAGTGACCTGACCAAGGAGTCAAAGTCTGAGCCAGAGACAGGAATTGAAGTCTGGTCTCCCAGGTGCCATCTCACGTAGTGCTTTAACCAGCCTTCCCCGCAGATCTAGTTCATCCATGGAGGGTTAGGAGCTGTGCTGCTGATGAGCACTATGGAAGTCCTTCAAACGGAGTAGAGTAATAGAATGAAAACAAAGAGGGCAAGAGAAAGACGCTGACTGACAGCTCATGGGGAGAGCTGGTTAGGATGCAGCCATAACAGAGGATGCTTGAGATGGCCCAGTGCCCCATGGGGGAGCTCAGTGATGGATGTACAAAGCCATTTCAAACCAAGGTGGATGTACCCGTACCCGGGAACACAGGCTACGCAGAACCGCGTCGGCACCTAACTCAAATTGCTGCAGGTCCAACGGCAGCTTTGCTCTCGGCTGAGACAACATTGGCTCCCCTGCGCTCGGCAAGGTACCACAGACAGCAGCCATGCTTCCCTGCCGGCATCGCCAGGCATCCGGGCTCAGATTTTGTTCTTCGTTTCTTATCCTTTGGGGATGAGAAGAGAGGTCAGGAATGAAAACCAGAGTGTGGGATTGTATCTATTGTAAAGGAACGGTAATGCTGGTATTAAAGCCTCCGGTCACTCCCGGCAAGTGCAGCAGCGCAAGGTTTCCTGCACCGCCTGCCAACCTTCGGGTCTCTCAGTCAGAGGGGGATAAATAGCACTTCCCTGCCTCCCAGGGCTGAGGATAAATACACATTCAAGGGAGCAGGTGTGCTCAGATCCGCCAGCGACGGGAGCCAGCCATATAAAGGCATTAAATACCCTGTAGGGGGCGGCGGCGCGGAGAACCAGAGCGCCCTGCAGGGCAGTCCTCTTCCTTCCCTCCCCGCTAACCGGAGCGGAGTCCTCGTGGCAGGCAGCGGCGCAGCGGGAGGGGCCATGTGGCAGCGCCCCTGCTGTAGCCCTGGCCGCCCCCCATCTCTCTCTCTCCTGCCTGCTCCCCCCCCCCAAGCCGATACCCCTGCACCCGCGCTCCGGCCGCAGGCTTTTTTTTGCTTGGGGCGGCCAAAAAGCCAGAGCCGGCCCTGGGTACAAGGCTCTGTTGCTTGTCTCCTGAGCCATCCCACACTGAGGGGAGTGGGCGGGCATAGAGACGGCGTGCGCCTGCTCCTGCTGCAGAACCGAGGCCCTGCATACAGCTGCTTTGTTTGCAGAAGGAGACCAAGCCCTGATGCCAACTTGCGTAGAATTATTGTTCACAGGAATGTAGCTGTGAACGTGCCAACCAGGAAAGAGAAAAGCTGGGGAAATGCCACAAAATCCTCCCCCGCCCTGTTTTCCATAGGCCCAGATCCTGAGAGGTACAGGGCACCTTCACGTCCCAGATTTCACCCAGACATACCCACTTGCCCTGCTACCCACAGGGAACGGATGCTAACCGCACTCCTGGAAGGCACTAGATATGCAGTGATGAGCCTGATAGAAGATTCTCTATAGAACGGACTCGACACTCCTCCGTTAGGCAGAGATACGGAGGTTAGCTTGTTGCTGAACACCATGCGCATTTCTCTGCACTCTACAGAAGCTCTGAGCACTGCTGAGATGGCTCCACGCACATCTTACAGCCATCCCGTGTAGCAGGGCAGAGCCTGTTGTTCAGTGTTTCCATCACGAATTCACAGCATTTATAGGGACATGGACTTGGATGTCCTAATAGGCCGTGACCTTCTCCAACGGATTATCTGCTTCAATGATTGAAGCAAAACAATAATGGAGATGATAGCTGGGAGTGTGCAGTTTGTGACATACACTAACCACCCCAGTTTGGTTTATGGCAGCGTTTCTCAAACTGGGGTCCGCAGCCCGCACCCCTCACCCTCTCCCACACCCCAATCCCCTGCCCCAGCCCAGAGCCTGCACCCAAACTCCCTCTCAGAGCCTACACCCTGAACCCCCTCCCGCACTCAAACTCCCTCCTAGAGCCCGCACCCTGCACACCAACCCCCTGCCCCAGCCTGGTGAAAGTGAGTGAGGGTGAGGGATGGAGGGAGCGGGGATGGAGTGAGTGGGCTGCAGGAAGAGATGGGGCAGAGGTAAGACCTTGGGGGAAGGGGTGGAGCGGGGGCAGCGGCTAGGGCTGAGCATAGGGGCTTGGGGGGGGTCCCTAAAAAAATTTACATTAAAATGGGGGTCCTCGGGTGGCTAAAGTTTGAGAATCGCTGGTTTATGGGGTTACTGATGTTTCAATGCCTTGAGAATTAGTGTAAAAAGTTTTACAAGCAACATCCCTGACGTACTGTCAGGTCTTAGCTACAAAATGCTGCATTCTGACTTCAGAGATAATAATGGGCTTCCATAACCTTTTTTTTAAGATGATGCTCAATTCTTGACAGAAAGCAGCAATGGAGCCTGGGTAAATATTTCCAAACGTCATGCAAAGTTACCTGAAATTGAAGGTCTTTCACATTTCAGGATGAACTTGAAAATGAGCCCAGTATTCTAGAAAGTTTCACAGGGTTTTGGAGGTGGAGTGGGGGCAGGGCCCCAGGGGCAGAGTGGGGGTGGGGCCTTGGGGGAAGGGTGGAGCCAGTGTGGGGCACCCATTGGCAAAACCAAAAGTCAGTGCCTATGGCTGGGACCATCACTGACTCTCATTCTGTGGATCAGGCACAGAGCAGTAACTCTGTAACTCACACTGACCAGTGGGTTATTTGAGCATCTCACAAATCACCAAGGCATGGTACCCTCAAGACTCCTGGGAGGTAGGGAGGTATTATCCCATTTTACAGAAGGGGACATGAGGTTAAGTAACATGCCCAAGGATACCCAGGAAGTCTGTGGTAAAACCAGGCGTTGAACCCAGGTCTTGGTCCAGTGCCTTAACCACTAGACCTTCCTTCCTCTCTCAAATGAAATACTGACAATTGAGGTGCAAGCTGGATTCTATTCCGGAGCCAATGGGCATTGAGTCTTGCCCTTGGATCGACTCTTAAATGGCTCTAATAAAGAGGCTGTGAACTGGACTTTGGCCCACGTAAAACCCACATTGTTTTCTGCAGGCATCTTCTACTCCGTTTCAGATTTATATGCACAATTCCTTATCGGAGTCACTTCTGTTATTCCTCCGTGCAAATATTGACATTCTTATTGCTTGCAAGGGATTAACCAAAGTGGGGGGAGGGGTTGTCACCTTAGCTAAAGTGCTATTTAGTGCGGTCTGATTGGAATGTTTAACACCGGGCACTGGAAACAAAGTTTTTTGGTAAAAGAGTTGGATCGTTCTTCTAGGACGGGGTGGGGGGATTTCTTTACAGAAAGACCCCGTGCAATTTACAAAGAGCGAGAGTGTGTGTAATGAGTGCCTGGGAGAGGAGAAGAGACACTATCAACCTCCACTCAAGTATAAAGATTTCTGGCCACTGCCCTGCAGGCTTTATCTATGTCCCGCCCAGAACTGTTCTGAAATAACATCCTGTAAGAAAGGAAAGCAGCGCCAGCAGGAGGAAGATAAAAGGGTACAAGCAGGAATGTGGGAAGGGTGGTTCATTCTCACGTACAGTAGGGGCCAGCCCTGTATTTCCCAATCACCAACCTGTAAGCACTATGAAACAACAGGACATGGTGCTACTGCTGATGGTTACCCCTGGGCAGCACTACAATGTGAGGTATCGGACAAGAGGGTGTGCCCGCGGCCACCCCCGGTGCTGGGATCCCAGGCAGCATTCCCCACCCTGTACTGCATTATTGTGCTTGTAACATTCAGAGAAATGAATGCTTGGTTCAGAGAAAAATTCCTCAGCCCTGTAGCCCTATTCCCTAAGGGCCAGCAACACTGTCTGCGTCCAAGGCCTTCCCTCTGGCTCACATGTTCTAGGTTGCATGCCCTGCTGCGTTCCCCAGGTGAACAGGTGCCCTGCTGTTCTGGCTCTATTCTGTACATGTACGTGCAGGAGGCAGAGAACTTTCTTAACAACTGGCCCACCCACCTGGAATTACTCCAGAAGCAATCAAGAGACCAGCGATGGGCAGTAGGAGAATCTGATCAGAACAGATGACTTCGCATCTCAGCAGCTTCAGAGCAAAATGCAATCACTTTTTTTTCGGGCCAAGTCTTCCCATAACAACACCAGCCCTCCATTCCCTGCAGATTTGAGTTAGCGAGGAAAAGGGAAGTGACCTTAACAGCTGCATTTTGTATGGAAAAGAGGGAGAAACTCTGCAGAATAATTTGCTATAGAAGCTGTTAAGGCTGAATCCCCACTCAGGCACTTTGAGTGCGGAAGATGGGGGACCGCAAGGGTTATAAAAATTAATACTGGCCACTCCAGGCTTGTATTAAACTCCCAAGGTTACAGCTTTTTTTTTTTAAAACCTTGGCTTGGTAAACGCTGCCACCACCCAAATGCAAAAAAAAACCCTTTGACCCAGGAAGGAGCACTTGGGAATTTCTCCCTGTGGGGTATCCTCAGCCCTTTCCCCCCTCTCCGGGGAAAACTGAGAGGAAAACAAAGGAAATTAGCTGTTGCCACCAGCTAATTAAACAGCATAGGCACAAACCTCTTAGGACACAACAATTTAAATCCTGTTTTTAAAAAAGGTACATTTTATTAAAAACAAAAAGAAAGAAAATACATCAGGAACTTAGGCTTTTGCTAGATTTTAAAAGAGCAATTCCAAAAATTAAGCACCCAAAATAGCTTTCTTGGGGGTTCAGCTTAAAGGGTACAAGCAAACAAAAGCATCTGGGGTTAGCACAGAGGAGTCCACAAGCCAAAATAAAGAAATAAACCTGATCACGTTTATCTAAACATTCCCTATCCCAATGATTCCTTCTAGGTATGGAAGATCATTTTTCATACCTGGTTCAAACCTTACACAGCATTTCTGCTTATAGCATTGCTGCTCCGTGTCCCTGCAGAACAGAGAGAACAACAGAAAAAGCGAAAGTTTCTTTCCCAATTTTAAGAAGTTCTAGCCCTCCCATTGGCTCTTTTGGTCAGGTGTCAACTTTTTTTCCCTTTACCTAGGGGACTTTTTAACCCTTTACAGGTTAGCAAGTAGAAAACAGCTATCAAGAGGGATTTTACAGTCAACTGGCTGGATGGATGTCCATCAAAGGGAGCTACCCACCCCCTCTTTATTTATCACACGCCCCCCAAATTACAGACGGTGCTGGTCAGCCTGGTTCAGGTTGGGTCTACACCGGGTGGGATTTCTTCCTGGAGGTTTAGGAAACAGTTAATATGATACATGCACCTCTAATTTTACTAATACAGTAACTCCTCACTTAAAGTCGTCCCGGTTAACATTGTTTCATTGTTACGTTGCTGATCAATTAGGGAACATGCTCGTTTAAAGTTGTGCAATGCTCCCTTCTAATGTCGTTTGGCAGCTGCCTGCTTTGTCCATTGCTTGCAGGAAGAGCAGCCCATTGCAGCTAGTGGTGGGGCCTTGGAACCAGGGTGGACCGGCAGCCCCCCTATCAGCTCCCCGCTCCCCTAAGTTCCCTGTGCAGCAGCTGCCCAGCAGGCTAGCAATTGCAGCTGTCCCTCCCCCCACTGCCATGTGCTGCTCCCCGAGACTCCTGCTTGCTATGCGGGGAGGAGGAAGAGGGGGAGCTAATGTCAGGGTGCCCCCTCCCCCCTGCTCCTGCACCCCGCTTACCCCATCTCTATAGAGCAGGGGGGACACACGACAGGGCTCAGGATGGAGGGAGCTTGCTGGCAGCAGCTGCGGTCTCAGCAAGCTGATCTAATTAACAAGGCAGTGTACTTAAGAGTAGGGTCAGCATACTTAAAGGGGAAATGCACATCTCTCGCTCTCTCTCACACACGGCGTGTGTCTCTGTCTGCGATGCGGTCTCCCCTACCTCCATTCCTATTGCCTTTTAGAGTGTGAGAATTAACCCTTGAGGGCTCAGCCAATTGCTAGTTCATCATTTAACAGTAAGGCATTCCCTGGGAAATATCCCACCCTCTGACTCCTCCACCTCAACCAAGCTTCACAATCATCATCACTGTGTACCAGTATTAAATTGTTTGTTTAAAACTTTGTGTGTGTGTGTATAGTCTTTTGTCTGGTGAAAAAAATTTCCCTGGAACCTAACCCCCACCATTTACATTAATTCTTACGGGGAAATTGGATTCGCTTAACATCGTTTCGCTTAAAGTCGCATTTTTCGGGAACACAACTACAACGTTAAGTGAGGAGTTACTGTAATTACATGACAAACTAAACAGTACTTTTTACATTTCAAGGACTACAATGACTTAGAATACAGGGACATTTTTACCTAGCTGATTTTGGGAAACCTTTCCGGGAGCGTGCATTAGCCACTTTGTTAGAGGCTCCTGAAATGTGTTGTGTTTTAAACTTAAAGTTCTGAAGAGCTAAACTTTACCGGAGAAGTTTTTTGTCAGTCTCTTTGACTGTGTGAAGCCACTTTAGTGCAGCATGGTCAGTCTGCAGGTGGAACCGCTGTCCCCAGATGTATGGGCATAGCTTCTTCAGAGCATACACAATGGCATAACTATTTTTTTTTTTTCTTTTTTGGAGACTGACCAGTGGCTTTTTTCTCTCAAAGTTTTTTGCTTAGAAACACGACAGGATGGAATTGTTGATTTGGTCCTTTTTGCATTAAAACTGCTTCTACACTATGCTTGGATGCATCTGTGGTTACGACGAACGGTTTGGTTGAAGTGTGGGGCCCTTAGTACAGGGTGAGATGTAACCAGCTTAAGGTGTCCCTTAAAGGCTTTCTGACACTTCTTAGTCCACTGAACTGCATTTGGTTATTTTTTTTTTTTTTTTTGGTCAGGTCTGTCAGTGAGGTGGCAATTTGTCTGTAATGTGGTACAAATTGTTGGTAATACCCGTCCAAGCCCAAGAAGGATTGGACCTGCTTTTTTGACTTAGGGACAGGCCAATTTTGGAAAGCATTTACCTTAGCCTGTAGGGGGTTGATAGTATCTTGACCCACCCGGTGTCCAAGGTACGTTACCCTGTTTAAGCCTATTTGACACTTTTTGGCCTTAACAGTTAATCCTGCCTCCCTTATGCGCCGGAAGACAGCTTGGAGGTGCTCCAGGTGTTTTGCCCATGAATCAGAGAATATAGCCACATTGTCAAGGTATGCGACTGCAAATTTTCCAAATCCAGCCAGAAAGTTATTTACCAATCTTTGGAAGGTGGTGGTTGCATTCTGTAGTCCGAAAGGGAGCACATTAAATTTATACAGCCCTACATGGGTGACGAAGGCTGACCTTTTCTTGGCTGGGTTATTTAGTGGCATTTGCCAGTATCCCTTAGTTAAGTCTAAGGTGGAGATGAACTGGGCACGTCCCAGTTTCTCCAATAGCTCATTTGTGCGTGGCATTGGATAGTTTTCTGGGCAAGTTACAGCATTTAGCTTACGATAGTCCACACAAAAGCGGATTTCCCCATCTGGTTTGGGAATCAGAACCACTGGAGAGGCCCATGCACTCTCAGAGGGGCGGATTACACCCAGTTGTAACATGTCCTTGATTTTCCTTTTTATTGCGGTTTTGGCTTGAGGAGCCATCTGGTAGGGTTGGGTTCTAATTGGGCGAGCATTACCTGTGCCAATGGAGTGGTCGCCCGTTCTGTCCGTCCTGGGGTGGCTGAAAACACTGGGGCAAAGCTGGTGCACAGTTTCTGGATTTGCTGTCACTGCTTACTCTCAAGAGTTACGGAAAAGCTCACCTCTTCTACACCACTGTTGCTTTTTCCTTCATAGTAGACTCCTTTAGGCCACCTAGTGTTGTCTTTCTTCTGGGCTGCAAACTGGAGAACCTTAAATTCTCGGGAATAAAAGGGCTTTAGAGAATTAACATGGTATACTTTCAGTTTTAGGGTAGAGTCTGCGAACGCTATGAGGTAATTAACAGCTCCGAGGCGCTTTCGGGCCATAAATGGTCCCTCCCATGACACTTCCATCTTATTGGCCTGGAGCGCTTTCTGGACCATGACTCGGTCACCTACTCTGAAGGAACGCTCTCTGGCGTGTTTATCATACCAGGCTTTTTGCTCTTGTTGAGCAGCCTGTAGGCTTTTTTGAGCAAGGGCTAGAGAGTCTTTGAGGGTGGTTTGCAGGTTGGTTACAAAGTCCAAAATGTTAGTTCCTAGAGAAGATGTAACCCCCTCCCCAGTGCTGTTTCACCAGCTATAATGGCCCCTTAACTTCGTGGCTATAAATGAGTTTAAAGGGTGAAAATCCCAAACGGGGATGTGGTACAGCCCTGTAGGCAAAGAGCAACTGCTGCAGCACTAGGTCCCAATCACTGGAGTGCTCATTTACGAATTTACGTATCACGGCCCCCAAAGTCCCATTAAACTTTTTCACTTGGCCATTTGTTTGATGGTGGTAAGGGGTGGCAACCAAGTGGTTTACCCCATGAGCTTCCCAAAGACGTTTTATGGTCCCTGCCAGGAAGTTAGTTCCCAAATCTGTAAGGATGTCGAAGGGCCAACCTACCGTGGCAAAAAATGTTTGTCAATGCCTAGCTCACGCTTTAGACCTGGTGTTGCTTAGAGCTACTATTTTTGGCCATCGGGTGGCAAAATCCATGAAAGTTAGTCTGTACACCTTTCCTCTGGGTGTCTTCTTAGGGAAAGGACCCAGAATATCCACAGCTACATGCTGAAATGGAACCTCAATGATGGGGAGTGGCTGGAGAGGGGCCTTGCCCTGGTCTTGGGGCTTTCCCACCCTCTGGCACACCTCACAAGACTGGACATAGGTAGAAACGTTCTTGCCCATCCCCTCCCAGTGCAATCACTGCCCCAAATGGTCCTTGGTCCTGTTCACCCCAGCATGGCCACCAGGGTGATCGTGGGCTAAGCTTAAGAGCTTTTCCCTATACTTACTTGGAACTATCAACTGTCTTTGAGGATGCCAGTCCTCCTTCTGCCCACCAGAAAGGGTCTCCTTGTATAAGAGTTTTCTTTTTATAACAAACCTGGACCTAGTAGAAGAGCTGAGAGGCGGTGGGTTGTTCCGTGGCACCGTTTAAAGCTCCCTTGAGTTTCTCATTCGCTTCCTGTTCTGCCTGGAACTGCTCCCTCGATGCTGGAGACATTAGTTTCTTGCAGCGTTGTGGACTTGGGCTTGGTCCCACTGGAAGCGATGCAGGTGATGGGGTTGTTTCTGTCGACTGTGTACCGCTCTCCGCTGGTGCACTAGGTGGTATTTCAGGGTCTGGTTGAACCTCTTGCGCCAGTTGAGCTGCGGCTGCAGGGGCAGGCTCTGTGGCGCCCGTTGGTGCTGGCTCCCCTGACGCTGGTGGGATGGCATGCACGGGCTCTGGTGCTGACTGCTCCACCAGTGCCGATCCTGGGGCTGGTTCTGGCTGGGCCCCAGGATCTGGCTAGATCTACAACTGCTGCCATAGACTTTGGTCTGGGGTCTGGTTCCACCACCTCTGGCTGGGTCCCTGAAGGAGGCTCAGGAATGGAGTTAGGTGTGGAGGCTTGTTTAGCCTGGCTGCGGGTGACCATCCCCGCCCTTTTTGTTAGCCTCACATGGTTGGCTAAGTCTTCTCCCAGCAGAATGGCAATGGGATAATCGTTCTAGACTGCAAAAGTCCATATTCTTGACCAGCCCTTGTACTGGACAGGCAATTTGGCTGTAGGCAAATTAAAAGAGTTGGCCTTAAAGGGTTGCACCGTCACTTGGGCCTCTCTAGCTATTATCTTTGGAAAATCGTGGGAGACGGGAGAGATTCCAGAAGACTGGAAAAGGGCAAATATAGTGCCCATCTATAAAAAGGGAAATAAAAACAACCCAGGAAACTACAGATCAGCTGGTTTAACTTCTGTGCCAGGGAAGATAATGGAGCAAGTAATTAAGGAAATCATCTGCAAGGTAAGGTGATAGGGAATAGCCAGCACGGATTTGTAAAGAACAAATTGTGTCAAACCAATCTGATAGCTTTCTTTGCTAGGATAACGAGTCTTGTGGATAAGGGAGAAGCTGTGGATGTGGTATACCTAGACTTTAGTAAGGCATTTGATATGGTCTTGCATGATATTCTTATCGATAAACTAGGCAAATACAATTTAGATGGGGCTACTATAAGGTGGATGCATAACTGGCTGGATAACCGTACTCAGAGAGTTGTTATTAATGGTTCCCAATCCTGCTGGAAAGGCATAACAAGTGGGGTTCCGCTGGGGTCTGTTTTGGGACCGGCTCTGTTCAATATCTTCATTAACGACTTAGATACTGGCATAGAAAGTACGTTTATTAAGTTTGCAGATGATACCAAACTGGGAGGGATTGCAACTGCTTTGGAGGACAGGGTCATAATTCAAAATGATCTGGACAAATTGGAGAAATGGTCTGAGGTAAACAGGATAAAGTTTAACAAAGACAAATGCAAAGTGCTCCACTTAGGAAGGAAAAGTCAGTTTCACACATACAGAATGAGAAGAGACTGTCTAGGAAGGAGTACGGCAGGGGTTATAGTGGACCACAAGCTAAATATGAGTCAACAGTGTGATGCTGTTGCAAAAAAAGCAAACGTGATTCTGGGATGTATTAGCAGGTGTGTTGTGAGCAAGACACGAGAAGTCACTCTTCCGCTCTACTCTGCGCTGGTTAGGCCTCAACTGGAGTATTGTGTCCAGTTCTGGCCACTGCATTTCAAGAAAGATGTGGAGAAATTGGAGAGGGTCCAGAGAAGAGCAACAAGAATGATTAAAGGTCTTGAGAACATGACCTATGAAGGAAGGCTGAAAGAATTGGGTTTGTTTAGTTTGAAAAAGAGAAGACTGAGAGGGGACATGATAGCAGTTTTCAGGTATCTAAAAGGGTGTCATAAGGAGGAGGGAGAAAACTTGTTCACCTTAGTCTCTAAGGATAGAACAAGAAGCAATGGGCTTAAACTGCAGCAAGGGAGGTTTAGGTTGGACATTAGGAAAAAGTTCCTGTCAGGGTGGTTAAACACTGGAATAAATTGCCTAGGGAGGTTGTGGAATCTTCATCTCTGGAGATATTTAAGAGTAGGTTAGATAAATGTCTATCAGGGATGGTCTAGACAGTATTTGGTCCTGCCATGAGGGTAGGGGGCTGGACTCGATGACCTCTCGAGGTCCCTTCCAGTCCTAGAATCTATGAATCTATAAGTACTTTTTCACACAATGTACAATTACCCTGTGGTGCTCCTTGCCAGGGGATGTCATGAAGGCCAAAAAGTATAACAGGTTAAAAAAAGAATTAGGTAAGTTCATGGGGGACTGGTCCATCAATGGCTATTAGCCAAGATGGTCACTGATGTAACCCCGTGCTTGGAGCAACCCTAAACCTCCAGCTACCAGAAGTGACAGGGGCGGATCACTCCATAATTACTCTGTTCTGCACACTCCCCCAGAAGCTCTGGTACAAGTCACTGTCAGAGACAGGATACTGGGCAAGATGGACCATGGTCTGATTCAGCATGGCAGCTCTCATTTCTTACCTACATTACTCATTACAGTACATACAAAGAGAAAGCCTCCACCCCAACCCCCACCCCAGTTTTTGGACAGCTACATAAAATTCAAAAACTGGTAAAAAAACAACTCCCCAAAATGAAATTGAGTAAACTCCAAAATAGAGAAACCCTAAAATAGCTAATTGGGGGAAAAAAAAAAGGAGGGGGAAATCAGGGGTGCAGAAAATTCATGAAAATTCAAAATTCAATAAGTTGGCAGTTTTTCAAATTTCAATATTTTGTCAACGTAAATTTGAAAGATTTTCAACCAGCTCCATTTGTAAGACCTGCAGGGTGGGTACCTTGTCTTCTTCGCTGTCTCGAGTGCCAAGCACACTGCTGACATGATTCAAACAAGAATTGTCTCCCCCCACATCTTCTCCAGTCGTGGATTTCTCAACAGTACAGTAGCGGCCTTGGATTCCCAGTCTCATGCAAAACTTTTGGAATCCCTCACTGATATAACTGGACAGTGAACTGCAATGCATCTTTTCCAGGCTGCCAAGCCTCATGACAGTGGCATGTGAGCGGTTTGCTTTTGGCACCCTGGAAGCACTTGGCTATTTCGAAATCTCTCATGTAGTAACTTGCTAGAAGCAAACACTCCTCCCTGTTCTACATAAACAGGCCTACCATTTTGATGGTGACCAGGTGTTGCATGGGTGATGTGTTTTTCTATGGTGAGAGTTTTGCTTCTGCTACCATGTCACATTGAGATAATTATATAGGCCAGATCCTCCACTGGTGTTCATCTGCATAAACCTAAATCAAAGTCCAGATCAGTTCTCATCTCACTGATTTCAATGGGACTATTTCTGTCGGTAAGGACTTGTAGGGTCAGGCTTTATATCTTCCTTTTGAAAGTGGCCTAGATTAATTCTTTTCAACATCAAGGATTTCATTTTGATGGGACTTCAGTGGGAGTAGAGGTCTGTGTATCTAAGATACTTATATGGCTCCCATTACTACGGTATCTGAGCACTCACCATCTTTAGCACATTTAGTGTAAGGTTCAGCAAATATCATCAGTTTACAGATGGGGAACTGAGGCAGAGAGAGAGACGAAAGCCCAGATCCTCGAAGATATTGAGACACCTATCTCCCATTACAATCAACAGGAGTTAGGCACTTAACTAGGCCAAAGTGACTTGCCCAAGGTCACACAGGCAATATATGGCAGAGCAGGGGCTTGAACCCAGGTCTCCTGACCCACAGGATAGTGCTCTAACCATTTGGCCATCCTTCCTCCCAACTTAGGACCATATCAAGCATGTTAGAAAATCCTCACCCTTCATGTCTTGCTTATTTTTTCCTTTTAGATTCTTACCTCATCTCAGTAAGAGCATCAGAATGGCCATATTGGGTCAGACCAATGGTCCATCTAGTCCAGTGTCTTGTCTTTCCACAGTGGCCAGTGCCAGAGACTTCAGAGGGAATGAACTGAACAGGGCAATTTATCAAGTGATCCATCCTCTGTTGTCCAGATCCAGCTTCGGTTTAGGGGCATCCAGAGCTTGGGGTTGCATTCCTCACCATCTTGGCTGGTAGCCATTGATGGACCTTTCCTCAATGAACTTCTCATTCTTTTTGAACCCAGTTATAGTTTTGGCCTTCACAACATCCTCTGGCAACGAGTTCCACAGACTGACTGAGTCTCATCTCTTCCCCACCTCCCTGAAAACTGGGGGAATGGAAAGCTAGGAGTTGGCCCTGCCTGCACAGAAAATCAACTAAGACTTAGACTGCAAGTCTATTTTCTTACACCCCCCACACCAAAACTTGCCTCAGCTACTGCCCTATGATCTTATCAACAGAACTTACTGGGTACACCAGACCACCATCCTGTGAACACCAGAGTCTGTTCAGTTTCTAGTGCATTGTATTTACTGGGGCGGTTGAACAAATAAAAAAAAAAAGCCAAAATATTCAGTAATTTTGAGTTTTAATTCTGAAATTTGGACTAAACATTTCAATGAAAAAAAAACCAACCCTGAATTTTGGAACATTGCAGCCAGCTGTATTATTTATAGATTTCCCATAAGCTGAAAGTGGATTTGCACACAGCACCACTCGCAAAAGCATCCCAGTGCCTCAGAGACCCATTGCCCGTAGGTGAACATTGTTAATTAGTGAACTAACAAGCAATTAAAGCACACCAGGGCATTTTGTCACAAATGCTACTTGGTTCATTTATTTTGTGATTTAGTTTTAATTTAGACTTCAGAAGCTGCTAGTTGCGTACACCATGTAAAAATAACAAAACCCTGATATTACTCAGCTTGCCTATTATCCGCTACGTACCATCGCAGCTCACTGCTGCCTCTGCCGTTAAGCCCGTGAAATGAGAGAGAGGGCTAGTTTTTGTTTAGATTGTAAAGCGTGTGGTTGCAGAAACGGGGGTTAGCAGGCTTCTAGAGGGAGGATAGTTATGGTTGAAGCACTGGCCTGGGAATCAAGGGGCCCCGTTTTAGCTCCCTGCTCTGAAACAGGCTTCCGGTATGATTTGGGACAATCCCTCTATGCCTTTGTTTCCCCATGAATAAAACAGGGATATATTGATTGTTCCTGCTTTGAGCAGGGGGTTGGACTAGATGACCTCCTGAGGTCCCTTCCAACCCTGATATTCTATGATTCTATATTATTACTTCCCTACTCCCAAGGCCCCTTCACCCTGTGGTAAGGGACTCCCCCTCATGCATTACGTTTCTTATACGACTTTTTCTTACCTCCTTCCACTGCAAAGGGAAAGCGAGTTAGAAACATTTTTGATTTCACGCCCCATTGCATCAAGTAGCAAGCTGAGCCGCCTCTCACCACTCCCTGAGTGAAGCTTCGCAGCGGTTCAGTATCTGGGGACGTGCTCTTATGTGGGTTTATCAAACTGACTGTCTTCTGGCCGGGAGGGAGCGTGGGGGAAATTTTGGCATTTCTCTTCTTGTTATTTATGTCCATTCATAATGAATCAACACTGATGTAGAGGACGCCAACCAAGATCAAACCTCCACTGCGCTGGGTGCTGTGCAGGCACCTCTTAAAGTCACACAGGAAGTCTGTGGAAGCCAGGAATTGAATCCAGATCTCCCAAGTCCCACTTCAATGCCTTAACCGCAAGACCACTGTCTCGCTCACAATGGGAAGGCCTGGAGCACTGAGGCTATCAACACATTCCGGGGTACAATCCAGACCAGTGAGGAGTTGTGTCACCACCTGCCCTGCAACCTCGGGGGGAATTGAGGCTATACTGTATTTTAACAGAATCAAGTCATTACATTTCCATACATTGCCCTTTCACCCTTGACAGAGGCAGTTTCTATAAAAGAAAACTAATTTAGGCTCAGATACTTTCTCCCATCAAATCTCTGACCTCCGTAAGAGAAGGAACGGACCCTTCGATGATTACCAGTGATTTACCTTCCCATGGATATTGTTCCAAGGGAGTTGGGCAATTCACTGACAGGCACACCCTTCTTGCACTGATGTCTTGAGACACCTGTAAACACGTCCTCCTCCCTCGCCCACACAGGTCACTCCCCCCTGATTTCCACCTACAGTAAAGGGAGTCCATATAAAACCAGCAGGGCAGCCTGTATCGAATAAGTTATTGCTACCCTTTGACTCTGGAATGCACAAACCTCCCTCTGTCAGCAGGATTAAAAATGAACAGATTCGTAAGGGTTAGAAAAATCTGCCAGCGCACTGAGCCGGTATTTGTGCATCAAGCGCAGGAAAGGGCAATGGGACTGTGAGTTTACTGTCAATACTAGGCAAAGTCCCACCCTTATTTTGTTTGCTACCCCACCTTTGCCTGTTGCCTAGATGCTTCTGTTTGGAAACACCCAGTTCAGAGGATTTGAAACGAAAACTGCCCAAGTTATACTGGTTGAGCCGCTAAGTATTCACTTTGTTAATGTTTAGCTTTAAGAGTAATGGGAACGCAGGGAGGAGCACGGCAAGAGACTTGGAGAGGATTGTCTGGGTTCTGTACAGCAGAGAACACTTGTCACCACTGAATACTTCCTAATAAGGACAGTGCAGTGTTCTCGGGACTAAAGGAATCCAGTTAAGGAGGAAGAGATTAGAAGAGCGACAGCAACTACTTAGGGTGTGGCTCTAAGCTCTCACGTCGTCTTAACTCCACCTCTGGGAGAGGCGGTAGCTATTTTGGTGAGAGACGCTCTAGTGGCACACCAGCACTTAGATCAGTATAACTACATCACTCGGGGTGTGTGTGGATTATTCACACCCCTGAGCAACATGGTTGTACGGAAGTAATTCTGTAGTGTAGACCAGGGCTCAGTGATCACTAATTGGGGGTGGAGGGGAGGAAGAAACATTAATTATATATATTAGAGTAGCACCCAGAGGCATGAACTGAGATCAAGGCCCCATTGTAAATGTAAGGTGCTACAATTCGGGAAGATCAAATGCACAAATACAGAATGGGGGATAACTGGCTTGGCGGCAGCACTGCTGAGAAGGATCTGGGAGTTGTGGTGGATCACAGCCTCAACAAGAGTCAGCAAGGAGATGCTGGTGTAAAAAAAAAAAAAAAAGGGCAAATGCAATTTTAGATTGCATTAACACAGGCATAGCAGGCAAGTCACGGGAGGTGATAGTACCGCTCCATTTGGCACTGGTCCCTCCTCAGCTGAAGTACTGTGTCCAATTTTGGTCACCAATGCATAGAAAGGATGTGAAGAAATGGAAAGGATGCAGAGGCGAGTGACAAAGATGATCAAAGGGATGTCATGTAAGGCATAAGAGCAAAGGCTGAGCGAACTGGCTATGTTTAGTTTGAAAAAGAAGAGTTTAAGGGGGTGGGGGGATATGACAGTGGTCTTCCAATACCTGAAAGGCTGCCATAAAAAAGATGGAGTAACGTTGTTCTCTCTTGCCACAGATGGCAGGACAAGGGGCAATGAGTTCAAACTACAGCACAACAGATTTAGATTAAATCTCAGGGAAAAACGTCCTAACTGTAAGAACAGCAGGACAATGGAGCAGATGCCTCGGGAGGTTGTGGAAGCTCCTTCACTGGAGGTTGTGAAAAGGCGGCTGGACAGCCACCTGTCTCGGATGGTTTAGACACAACAAATCCTGCATCTTGGCAGGGGGTTAGACTACATGATCCTTGTGGTCCCTTCTTACCCCATGGTTCTATAATTGTACCAGGTGTTTTACAAACAAATAGTGAGAGCGTCAATGCCCTGTTTACAACTAAAAACAGGTCAGACAGACATAGGCACAGAGTTGCAGTAACTTGCTCAGGGTCACACTCCAGAGCCTTGGCAGAGCTGGGGAATGGAATCTAGGTCTCCAAACTCCCAGTCCAGGGCTCCATCCACTTCTGTGAAAAATGTTGCCAAGAACAATTTGTCTTATGAGCTAAGGGTGTGATGCCCCAGGCTCCAGAGGGCAGCACAGGTGAGTTTCAGAGTATGAAAAATGAGAGGAAGCCAACAAAAACCACCTAACACGTCAGCAGGATGTGCAAATTCTCTTGAAAACATTTTGCTCCTCCTTTTTGCCCCTTTTCTCTCCTCCATTCTTCTCATCTCCTTGCGCTATTGGGACCATTTACAGGGCTTGGTGCTGGTGCCTCTGTTCTTCAGCTGAGATAGCTATGCAGGACAGAGGGTGGAGATGCCTGCAAAGGAGAAGTCTCCCAGCTGGGCTCTGCTCAGCCGCCAGGAGTGAACAACAGTGCTACAGCTCCTGCCAGTGCTCTCCGCACACATACACACGCACCAACTCATTCGCTGCTTCCCCTCTAGGGAATCATCTTTCCTCTTTGGGGCAGGGACTTTGTCTGTACATAGCACAATGGGGCCCTGATCTTGCTTGCGGCACCAAGGTACTCCTGTAATACAAATAGTTTAGTGGCTCCTATGCCGAGCAGAGCTGCTAGTTGTTCTCCGGGTTGCCAGAGTGGACAGAGCCCAGCAATTCCAACTTCACCTTTGCCCCTGTTTCAACTCCCTGGGCCAGGTGAGGAGTAACTGAGTGAGCGAGAATCGTGGTCAGACCTGTAATGTCCCAGCTGAAAGCCTCTATCTTGCTGAATGGACCTGGAGATTTTTCACATGAAAGGAGGAGATCCTGTAAGCTTGGCCTGAAACATGCTCCTGCAGATAGTGAGTTTTCTGGCCTGGCTTATGCTCCGGGGTTTTTTCTATGTGTCTAGTCTTCATGGTGCAAAGTTTAAACGTTACAAACTGAGTGCTGTGCAAAGAACTGCAGGGAAAGGGAAGAATTGAAGAAAAGGAACTGGGAGCTTTTAACATGTTATACACGTTGAAGAGTGGCATTGCATTTTTGCAAAGATTTATCATTTATCCTTAGCTCTTTCAAAGTATTTCAGCCAAGTCCAAAAGGAGTTACCATTTCCTTGCTTAGAAAGATTAGGCACAAAACTTTTGGAGGGGGGAAAAAAAAGTGTCCATAGAAGAATGTGCAACTTAAATACATTAAAAAACTAAAATCTCTTCAAGAGATACTGATTCCTACTTTCCAAGTGCTGATTCTTCATGTTGCCTGAAAGATTTGATACTCCCACCTCTTTACAGATATTTGTCTGGCCCATTTGGTGAGGGGTGTGTGTGTGTGGGGGGGGGGGGGGGGGGGGGGGGAGGAGGTTAAACAGCTCTTCAATTCACCTTAAAGACAAAACAATTAAATTGCACCATCTAGTGGGCGAACAAAAGTTCTGCATGAATAACTAGTTCAAGTCTCCTATCACTTTAAAATAGTGGTTGTCCTGAACTGTGTGTGCACTCATGTATAGGCACGTCCTCACATGGCAGTGATTCCCTTTGATAAATTGCAGTCGTGCTAAATCACCATCACACACTTTTGACCATTTTACCTACTTTCTGTTCCCCAATCCATCTCCCCGGGATTTATTCTAACATTCCCACTCCATAGGAAGCTTGAAACGAATATTAAAAAACAAACAAACAAGCAAACCTGCCATAAGTGTTTCTTCCTCCCCCTAAAATTTAATTCCCTTTAAAAAAAAAAATCACATGTGCCTAAGGCC
Organism: Malaclemys terrapin pileata; assembly: GCF_027887155.1. Taxonomy (NCBI): domain Eukaryota; kingdom Metazoa; phylum Chordata; order Testudines; family Emydidae; genus Malaclemys; species Malaclemys terrapin. The sequence goes on from NC_071506.1 coordinate 275,301,067, forward strand.
CAGGACAGACAAGTGATAGAACTAATTTTTAAAATTATTTTTATTATTTGTATTACCATAGTGCCATGGACCAGGACCCCATTGTGCTAGGCACTGTACAAATGCAGAACCATCAAAGATGGTCCTTGACCCAAAGAGTTTACAATCTAAAGTAGCACCTACAGGCCCCAGCGAAGGTCAGGACCCCATTATGGTAGGTGCTGTACATACACACAGTAAGACACTTACTTTCCTGAAGAGCTTATAGCCTAAGATAGCCAAAAGGGTGGAGGGGAAACTGAGGCACAGAGACGACAAGTCTCACAGCAGAGCTGGGAACAGAACCCAGTTGTCCTGAATCTCAGTCTGGTGCTCCACCCACTAGCTCTTTAATAGTGTTACAACTTAAATCATCTTGTGGACTTCCTGGGCTAGAAACAAGTTTTCAACTTTTGGTAAAAAAGGATTTCTCTCACCCCCTCTGTGAAGAGGCACAGCATTTTCTCCACTAGCCATGAAATGACCTGAAACATCAGACTACAGATCTTGACATTTCTAGGACTAGAAAAAAAGCTATTTTTAAAATCATTTTTACATGTTCTTGTGGCTCTCTCAGCTCTGCACAGTCGGACAGATTAACTAGAGCATCTAGCTTTACAGGTGGAGTGATACAAAAGATAGAGTCCGAATTCTTTCTTTTAAAACTAAAACATTCCTAAAACAGTTTCCCTGTGACAAATGAAGCACACGCAGAATATGTGATGGTGCAGTGACATCAAGGTTTCATCACCATTCATTTGGGGTGACCTGCCTAATGTACTTGTGAACATGACCATTCCAACTGCATGCCGATAAAACCCTTTTCAATGCCACAAACACGATTACTCTCACATATATACACATACTAATTTGTTTTTAGTCTTACCAGGTCACTCTTCCCAAGATCAAGATCGAAGAGTTGGGAGCTAGGTGATTCTTGGAGTTTGTGCTTTTCATCTCTGGAGGAGATCTTGGTGCTGGGTTCTCACCCTAGTTCATTGTTGAGACATGTCTACATAACAAGAACACATATTGTGGTAGTAACTAGTAACCCCAAATCAAGGATTGGGGCCAATTTGTGCTAGACTCTGTAGAGAAAAGTTGCACTATGCATCAATATGTAATTGATACAATCTACTGTCTACTCACTGGATTGCTACAGGAAGAACAGTGCAAGACGGGAAGAAGATGCACTGAATTGTATGGGAAAGTAAGCACAGCTTGCATCAAAGCTCTCTTAAGCCAGTCTCTCATTTTAACAAGCAAAGAATCAATTCATTTCTCCATGGCCATCATTCACCCACACCCATAAGCGGCTTTGGAAGCAGAAGGAATGGTTTTAACCATGTCTGTAAATCTTGCAGCAAAAAAGTGGGAGCTGAACTTGGCAGAGTTGCCAACAAGGAGCTTGTCCCATGGTGCCTTAACATTGCTTAATTTACCTGAGCTAGCAGTCAAGATTATAAGGAGCACCAAATCCAACATAAAACAATAAATAAGAAATAAGAATGAGAAATTCTGTTACAAATGGAGCTCCAGAAGCCTTTGCAGGCAGAGAGTTCTAGGGGTGGGTATACCAGGGAGTTGTGCTTAGGCTCATTAACAGAAAGAGGTTCTATTCAGGCGGGGGATGGTTAGCTCAGTGGTTTGAGCATTGGCCGGCTAAACCCAGGGTTGTGAGTTCAATCCTTGAGGGGGCCACTTAGGAATCAGGGGGCAAAAATCAGTACTTGGTCCTGCTACTGAAGGCGGGGGGCTGGACTCAATGACCTTTCAAGGTTCCTTCCAGCTCTAGGAGATAGGATATCTCCATTAATTTTTTTTTAAAATTTATTTATTCTTGGCTTCCACTTGTCACAAGCAGAAGGAAAACTCAGTGTGGATTATCAGGCATGAACAGGATAAAGACAGTATCTTATCTGCATTCTATACACACACATCAGTTTATGAATGTCCTGAGTTGAGGCATAAATTGATGGCCAAATTACAGTAAATTGCTCTTTAAACAAGTTTAGTCTGAATCACAAAATATCACAAATAAAGCAAACCTTTGTGAAATAATTAACTCTTGAATGGGCAGTCAGGGATTCCCCAGTGTAAAGCATTTAGCTCAGTGCTGGGAATTCCTGGCTCTTGTACAATCTTTGGAAAAATGAAATAATCAAGCCTAATTATCCAGAACAGTGGTTCTCAACACATATATGGCGGAAATGCTTCTGGCACAAGGGTGAATCACCCATCGGTCTTCAAGCAGGGCCTCGTCCAGAACTGCAAGAATATACTTGTTTTAAACCAGGTAACATGGAACACGCTAGCAGTTCTGTGCGCGCCATATAAATACTTCATATCTCTTTGTCCAGCGTTTGCGTAAATTAAATCTGGATGACATTTATATACACCACCAAAATCAGAGGGATAGTAAAGACCATTGATGACAGAGCAACACAGATTAGAGCTGTGGATGATACAAGCAGCACAGGTTCAAACAGTGTGTCTGTGAGGGATTTTACCAAGCAAACATAGCCATCACCATAAAGCAAATTCAGCATGTAATCTAAATACTGCCCAAATTTTACCTTTTCATTGTAACTAAATGCTGCAGATGTGCAGGGAAAGTATGTGATCTGGAACATAGGAATTGCCACACAGATCATACCAGTGCTCTCACTCCTAACAGGGGATGGTACCTGTTCTTCAGAGGAAGGTGTGAGAAACGCTACAGTAGGTTGTTCTAGGACTACCTGCCCGCCAAAACAGTTTCCTAACAATTCCCATTAGAGGTTGTCTCAAGCCCTGAAAGAAGGAGGGTTTGTATTTGCACTAGTTGGAAAAAGACTGATGAAACTTTTTTGGAAGTCAGAATTTGCAGATTTGTCGAAATCAAAATGTTTTGCAGAGACCGCTCAATTTTGATGGAAGTTCCAGAGGAATCCAGGCAAGGTTTTGACAGAACTCTGCCTGCCTGGTGGTGCTCCATGCCTTTTTGGGGAGAATTTTTTAAATGTTGGGGTTTTGTTCGGAATCCAAATTAAATATTGAACTTCTCAATGAAATGGAATTTCCTATCTCCGCACACATCTAGTTTATATTCCTTCCCAAACGCTTTCTTGTTCTTTTCATATTTACTGTAAGAACTTTGGATGTTCTTGTTACCTGAATCAACATCTAATCCTTTTCTGAATCTTGCTAAGCTCCGGGCTCAATGACTGGAAGAGGAGATCATCTCTGCCCTAAGAATTGGTCCTAAGAAACGTGTGAGGAAACATTTTAAACCCTGGGCATAACAATGTTAACATCAGGAGCGTTATTCTGCAGCCATGAGCCAAAGCGCTTGATCTTAAACACAAGTCATTTTGTATACGGTAAAGTGAAAAAGTCGGAGAAAAAATAAAATCAATCTATAAAATTTAAACTTACCATACAGACAGGGATGTCAAATAGCTACAGAAATGAACCAGGAGTCAGGAAAACAGGGTTCTATTCCTAATTGCAGTTGCTTGCTGTGTAACCGTGGGTAAACTACTTAACCTGTGTATGCCTAAGAGTTTAAAATGTTAATAATATGTATCACCCAAGCTGTACACACTTTCCTTGGAGGAAAGGTTCTATAGAAAGTTACTGTTTCTAATGAATCAGAGTAGATTGTTCAACCAGATTCAGTACATAATTTAATGAGATTTTTCTTAAACTATGGCAAATATTATAAAACCATTATTCAGGCAGCCGAATTGAGAGTCCTCCAAAAATAAGTTACATGTTTAAGACCCGAACAAGTTATAGTATGATCTCATCCAAGAGATCTAAAATCGCAGGAACATCTGCCAGAGTCACCAGCAATTTATTCAGCAGAGTTCATCAGCTCTTGTCTGCACAAGCAGGTGCCAGGGTATTCGGTAAGAACTACTATACATGCTTTAAAAAATGGGGGGGGGAGGTGAGGGGGGGAATGGTGGTGAATGATTCTACCAATCTACAGAGGAACCACACACAGAGGGAATAAAGACCCTGACAGAAGAGAAAAATGATCAGAACTGAAGGGGAAAGTGGGAATAAGAGGACAGAATTTTTCTCAGAGAAGTATACATGCACAAGTATCTAAATTGTTAAAAACTTTTATTTGTGACAGTAAAGAAACCATTCAATACCTGATTGACAACACTTCTCTCGCCCCAAAACACTCACACTGTATATGTAGTGTTTCTCAAGTATTGCTGGATTGTTCATTGCATTAAAGTGTAAACAGCTCCATTATTAGACAAACAAGCAATATGTCCATTGCTTACTCTTCTTAAGTTCCCAGAAGAGTTTTAACAAAAAGCCAGACAGCTGGATTTTTACAATAAAATATGAACAGAAAACCAACAGCTCTTTTTGCATAGTTAGCCTATAGAATTTCAAGCAATTCCCCAACCCAAGTCTTACCTGCCCTTCTCACCACACAAAGGCATACATCACAGCACCTTTGAAATCAGAGGCACAAACATTTTTTTCTTTTACAATAGGGCTGTGCGGTTCTGTGTTTTATTAGTAAAAAAAATTCTGTAAAACATAGGATTGTGTGTGTTTGTAAATTATATCGCTACAGACTTTTTACATTGAAATTTCAAAGCGGCAACCCCAGTACAAGCGAGTGTAATTTAGATATTTTATTGTCCCCCAATCACTCTAATCAAAATCATGCCGTGATACAGTGATTGAACACACTGATAAACCAAGCTTTTCAGGTGACGGGTTTCTTCCACGTATAACTTCACTGTTTTTAAAAAAGAAATTAAAGGTAAAAACAAGGAACAGTTTTTGTTTTTTTCCCAAAGCTACCTAAATGAATACAGTAGTATTGTACATTTGCTAAAATCTTCCATTCAAAACTTCCTGGTGTTTAACAAATATTCTGCGCACAGCCCTAGTTTACAGATGGCAATTTAATCATAACATTTTAGTTGAATTTCAAGAATTTATGGCACTCTGCCTTACTTTTTAAATTAAAAAATATATATATATATCCCTATGCAGGCAAATAACCTTTTTTTTAATCCAACATAGAAAGGACAACGGAACTTCGGGCCAGGTAGCATTTTTTTAGCTGAACTGAATGATCCACTGGGAAAGACTTTTTAATAGTATTTAATTGTATTAATATCTGGGAATTATAATTGAAAGACAAGGTTTATAACAGTCTTGGTGACCCAGATGCAGCATGCACTACTGCACATGTAAATATGGAAGAACTTTGGGAAATAATTTGATTTTCGGTTTTGATTTTCAAAATCTCATTTAATTAAAGTAAAACCAAAATAATCATATTGCAATTTTTACAAACATTCTACTACTTCTTCTGGCATTATGTTTAGAACTATATTGCTTTGTTAAAATCTAGGTGCTTCAAATATATATAGTTATATATAAACCAAAAGAGCTTATAAAAATCTGGATTTTTTAAGTGGGAAAATAAAGTGCAAAAAAGGTATATATGATAGTTGCTCACATACTATAAAAAATCCAGACACTTCGGAAACCCAAAACTTGATCTTAAACAACCACCCCATTTGATGTCAGAAGGAATTGGGTATTATCCAAAAATATTCTCACATTCTAGAGTGAAACTTACCATGATTAGAACTCAAACAAAAATCATATATAAAATGCACTTACAATATTAGCATGGTTCAGAAATATTACTATGTTATACCCCTGATTCTATCATTTTTGAGAGCTGCGTGTTACTTTATATGCTTTATCAGTTGAAATTATGAAGCCAAATTTTTTCTGGAACTTTGTGGATTACAAAAACTCAAACTGCATTAAAACTGTACAGAAACAACATAAAGACAGTGATTGTATAGTATTAGTCATTAAAATGGTTTCAGATGTGGGAACAGAAGTTCAGTTGTCCATTACATGTTGATTTCAAAACAATACAAGTCACTTTAATATCAACATTCATTCACAGACATTTAAGGCAACTGGGTTCATGAAATCACTGCTTTTATAAATGTGAACAGCTAATGACATGGTTTGTCTTATCTACAACAGATCACAACTGTCTAAATGGGGTAATGTCTCATGAAGGGGTTATTCACTGTCTAATTGGTAAGACTGTTTGGTCTAATACTTGTATGAAAATCTTTGAATTTTTTTCAGCCATTCTCATCACACCTGCACAATAAACTACAACCTGAATACTTCCCTGCAGACTGTATCTGAGGCACAGAGGTCACAAATACAGTTAAAAATACTACTCAGAGAACAACTTTTTGGCAGTTTACGGTTTCATTACTCTGTATTCAAAAACAAAACTAAAGATCTTAAATTGAATGCAAATTTAATGGACTAACCAGAATCCATACGTCCTTTTAAACCATCTAGATTTTTTTTTAAATGGTCAGAATTTAGTTCTGGCATAGAAACATACAGTACTAAGGTAATGACAACTGGTAAGAGAACAAAAAAGTGATGCTGTACAGACTCAAATGTCATGGTACTGCTTAGAACACACTCACGGTGAAACACTGTGAGCACAGTGCAAAGCTGCACTGCAAAGAGACAAGTCCTCTCTCAGTCTTATACTGCCCCTGTGATAATCTATTCCAGGCCTATGTAGGCTGGCCCACCCTTTTAGGAATCAATTTATTAAGCTGCTTAGTAAATGTTTTAGCCAAGGATGACAATCTAGGTCAGCTTCTTGTAATTCCTATTGGTCATACCTGTAAAAAGGCAACTTGTATCTACCCTGCGGCATTTGACAGTAGGCAAATTAAAGCACCAAATTATTAGTTTAACTTTGCTTGATGCCTGCCAAATACGGCTAATTTGTATGACTAGATTTCTACTGGTGCAAAAATGGTTAAAAGGTGACCCGGAAAAGGAAAAAAAAGGGCTGTGCCCTTTTGCTTCAAAAGGCTTACAAACAAAAGTTACACGTGTTTTTAACATCAGAAATTCAGGTCTTGTCTATCCTGGATGAAGAACTAGTGTAATTATGACATCACAAATGAATGAAAACCAAGTGAACTGAGAAGACAGGATTTTTAGTGAGATTTTTATATTGTTTTTAACATTCTAAGTTAACACCTATTTAACTCCAAAGCCTAAAGAGTACATTAGAGAAAGGAATTCTGAGTTAAACACACCTCCAGCAGGGGTGATATGGCTCCCAATCTGCATCTGAGACTCTCAACAAGTGTTCAACAAAAACCAGGAAAGATCAGTTAACATTCCTGACATTTCTAAGGAAAAATACAAGCAGGAAAAAAAAAAGCCCCTACTTTAAAATAAATTGGGCTCATGCCTCCGTTTTGCTTCTTTATGGTGCATAAAGGAGCAAAAGGCATTTTTCAAAGTCCTTTGCAGGTCACCTTTAACTGAGTTATCTGGTATGTCATATACCACAAGTTTACTACATAAGGGTGGGGTATATCACCTGCATTTCATTTATTGCCCAAATTTGCAGCTTACAGCAAATGTTTTTGTAGCGCAGGCACAGTGGCAAAGAACAGTATAGCAGCCGATGGTCAGCTCCATTTGGTGAGTATACAGTAGCAACAATTCAGAGAAAAAAATACTCTTAACAGCTCAGCACGAATCCAGCTTACCCAGATGGGTTTTTGTAACAAAAGAATTTAGATCAATAAATAGATTCTCCCTCCCTTCCCCCCCAATAGGTTTCTCATTATGATGTTTTAAAAAATTGGAGAGGCATGGCAGTTGTGCGCAAGCAGAGATAATAGAACTTGATCCATCTAACATCAAAGGTGCTTGAGATCTATTTCCCACCACATTTTTCCAATTCTATCATACTCTAATACCCAAACAACTGCAGATATGTTCAAACTGTGTCCAACATGAGTAAGACCATAGTAACACAAACCTGTAACCAAAATCACCCCTCCCCAAACTCCTAAACCTTCTGAGCATGACAAAATGTAATTAATACTTAACATCACCATGGAGACAGGACCCCAGCTTATTTGTTTCAACTTTTTCCTTTGTTACCATATATTACAGTGCTCTATAAAAAATTCCTTTTTCCTTTTTAAAGCGTTTAGACAATACAAGACTAAAAGATGTCTGGAAATACACCTTATACAAAATGAACTTTTATCTTAAAATAACATTCAAAAAGGCACTTCATTCTGTAAGAAAAAAATTCAGAGTCAGGTCAACTGCTCTAAGCAGAGGGTGAAACTGTCTGCATAGTGGGAGGGGGAGAAATTTGACTGCTGAAATACAACAAGCTTCTTTTTTTGGCATGTTTTAAGAAAAGCTGATCCAGTAAAACGTGTCCACTTACGAAAGTCATTAAAAGAGTCCCATTTAAAATAGCTTCTTTTTTTCTTTTTTAAAAAAAGTAGTCTGAACACGTGACCTTAGGATGTCAGGCTTCTGAAGGCTTACTAGCATCACTCATGATTGTCCTTCGTGTACAATGTAACAGGAAGATCAAGAGTAGCACTTCTGACAGGAGCAGCCTCCTCAACGCTTAGTTTGAAAGAGCTGTGAGAGATGGAGAAAGAGTCTGTAGCAACTGCTATCAACCAGCAGCAGTCAGATTTAAGGGCTACCTGTTGCAAAGTTTGTGAAGCATACTGTAAACTTCTTCCTCTCTGCTTAGTCCTTCAAAGAAAGGAATAAGATCTAGCAGCTCTGTGTCCGTCATGTCATCAAACCAGGACTGCACAGGCACCTGAAACAGAGAAAGAAGAATAGAAGAAGCGTTGCTATATCAAGAACACATGCACAATTTCCATCTACCTCAGAATATTCGCTTACAGCACCTACTGGCAGGCATCCTACCTGCAGCTAATGACCATGATAAAGAAAAGTTACTCACCTGTAACTGAGGTTCAAGTACATTGCCAGTTCAGACCCACATTCCTTAAGATATACTTGCACACCCACATCAAGACTGGAACCTCTGGAAAGCTAATTGCAGACTCTCTTTCCAGATGTGGACTGTTCCAAGCAAGGTTACATGAGGCACGGCACATCTCCCCTTCAATGTCTTCTGCCTCCTTAGAATCCAGAATAGCCTGAAGTAGGGTGCAGACTATGACTCTACACCGATAATCTAGTTGGAAAAACTCCAATTACAGGTGAGTCTCTTTTCTTTCTCCTTAGCGTACTGTCCGTATAGATGCCTATGCATGGAGCAAGAAACCCTTACGGAAGTGTAATTGAGAAGGAAATATTTGAACAATAAATACCCAACTGCTCTGTACTGTACGTCAGATTTTGAGGCAAGGTTCAGAGAATAATGCTTCATAAAGGTGCAGAGTGGGCTCAAGGGAAGAATTTTGTGTATTACCATTATGGGACCTTACTGAAGTAATGCATTAGAGTCGGTTTTGGAGCTAGTCTCATTCTCTGGTCCTCCAGAGACTGGAATTGCCACTAGCTTATAGCGCTTTTCCACACAGGATTTAATGACTCAGATAACTTCTTAGCACTGGATTTTATAACATCAAAAAGTGGTCTGGAGCTGGCTTTGATTTTTAACCATCAGCATGGATTAGATTTGAGGCTTCTGATCCTTGCATGCAGAGCTGGTAAACTGAAGCCTTATGTGGCACTAAACAAGTAATGTCTCTCACTCAAGCATCCAAGGCATCAGGATTTGAGGGCCTGAGTTTGGAAATTCGATGTTTTAAGAATCTTTCCTTAAACCTTCACTTTTTACCATATCGGCTAAAAGCTGCACTAAATCGAACAACTGGCAATAAAATAATCCTCAAAAACAAAGAAAATGCCTGAGAGCAACTTAATGTTTCAAGGGAACTAGAGGGAGCCCCAGCTTGCTAGGTGACTAGCAAGAGAAGTGTATGCGTGTATACTGAGAGTGGTGGTTGATGGAGAGGTCTCTGTTTGTGCAATCCCCAACTGCAAAAGCTTTCCAATGGGTTCCAGGCTTCATGTGAATTGCACATCCCAAAAGCAAGGATCTCTACTCTCAATCTCCAAAAGGAAATACGAAGAAATTCCTTGAGTGAGAAATATCTGTATTACTGGCATTTATACTATCACCAAAACCCACCCTCTTCCCTTCGCTTTATTTCTAAAGCTGGATAATTTGATTGACTGGTATTCCTAATCACAGAATGACCCATAACAGAAATTCTAATTAGCAGATAAGGAAAGGAGGGTTAGGAAGCAGCGTCAGGTCTGCCAATTCTCCCCAAATACAATCTTAATTCACAATAAAGGAAAATATATAAATAAAAAACCACAAAGACAGGTATTCAACTTGTGCCAGTAAAAATAGTTATTAGCTTGTCTATTAAAATAACTTCACTCATATGAAAAGAGTACCCAAAGCAGTTCAAATAAGCCCCTCTTATTGTAATCACCATTAAACAAATAAAAATCATTTAAAGGTTTTGGGGTGAATATCCTCTCTTCTAACAACCTGTACCGGGAGTGGTTATAAGGACATCACACCATTTGGTGTTTTTCTGTACAATTAGCAGTCCCTTCAGAAGATGCCCAAAGCTAAAAATTGAAGCAGAGCTAGGCATGAGAAAGATGAATTGGCAGAGTAGCGTGGAGAAGCTTGGCCTATATCTAACTACGTTGTAGCTAGCACTAAAACCCGATCTTCTACTTAATGTTTCAGAGAATGACGATGCTATTGACACTAGTTAACACTTTGAAAGTAAATTTGAGTACCGTATATATTCGTTCATAAGCCGAATTTTTTTAGTAAAAAAGGGAAGCACCAGAGAAGGGGGTCGGCTTATGAACGGGTATAGAGAGGGAGTGGTAGGACACAGCCCCTCCCCCCAACAGAGGGAGCAAGGAGAGGCAGCACAGCCAGCAGAGACAAAAGGGAAGAGGCGGGGCCAGAGTCTCTCCGCTTCTGGCCATGCTGCTCTCCCTCCAGCCTCCGAAGCAGCTGCAGCTCCGGGGCTGGCAGGCTGCAGCCGTGCCACTTGGCCCCACCCTCCAGAGCAGGCTGTGGCCGCGCTGCCTGGCCCGCTGCGGCCGTGCCGCCCAGCCCAGCCTGATGGAACGTGCTTCAGCCGCGCTGCCCGGTCTGGCCTGCTGGAGCAGGCTGCGGCCACGCTGCCCAGCCTGCCGGGGCAGCTCCAGCCAGGTCAGAGACATCCTTCCTTGGCCCGCCCCAGATAAGGTAGGAAGGGATGGGATGGGGAGAGTGTGGGGGGTCCTGGGCTAGGGGTGGGGTCATGTGGGGGGTGGTCACAGGGGCTAGTTCCTTGACTCCGAGCTTCTCCCTCCCTCCCCCACCCCCCAAATTTTCCCCACCAGTTGCTGTCCCGGCCTGTCATGGTAAGGAGCTGGCATGCCGGGACACTTTGTTTACTTAGGTTTACCTCCGTGTCTGTGGACGCTCGAGGTAAACAAACCATCTTGGCCCACCAGCGGCTTATCCTGATGGCCCGGGAGCCAAAGTTTGCTGACCCCTGAATTATAGGGTCGTCTTATGAACGGGTTATAAAAAAAATGTCAATTTTTACTCATCCATCTTGGGGGGGTTGACTTATAAACGAACTGGCTTATGATCGAGTATATACGGTACTTAATATTGTTTGAATGTGGAATCCTGGCCATGGAAGACCAAAGAGAGAAAGTTATTCCTTGGGACTACTTACTGCATTTTCAGGATGGAAGATGTAAGACGCAGGAGAGTTATCCACTATAATAACTTTACTCAGCTCTCTTCCCAGTCGACTCAGATCCTTCACATAATTTCCTCTGTGGAAAACACAGGATTCTCGGAAGAGTCTTGCCCTGAACACACCCCAGCGATCCAACAAGTCTGCTACTGGATCCGCATACTTAAAGACAAAAGTTAATATGATTCAGAAGTTAAAAAAAAAAACTGAAATTGCATGCCTGTGGGTACAGCAATGTTTCCTAGAACTAAACATTAAGGACAATTATAGATAGAACTACAATCTGCTTTGCTTCATCTTTTTCTCCTCAACATTAATTTACGTGCTAGCAAAGCTAAAATTATTAATAAATTGATAACCGCACTGCAGTACAGTTATCTTTCAGAAAGAAAATAACTTGCGCTGTAAAGCTTGCTGTGATTTACTAATTATCTTAACACACCTCAACATGGGCTCTTTACATTTGTCCTTTAACTCCTAGAAGCCGATGAGTTCAGAGATCTCACTTAACGCTACTGTAAAAAATGCATGAAAAAGTAATGGTAAATCTAGAGCACACAACGCCACTTCTGCAGCTACTCGTACCAAGTTCAATTCCATGTACCTGTGAAGTCAAGGGTAATGAAGGAGGCATCTGACTTTGCCTAATTTATGATGTGCCTTTGTCAATAATGCATGTTGACTTGTGATGTCAGCAAAGGATTTGAAGATCCCCAAAACATGCACACTCCAGCTGTGAGCGGACAGGCAAAAATATCTAATAAAAATATCCATTTGTAACATTCCTTTGAATAATGCCAACACAGAAAGGAGTGCTACCTATCACACCTCAGAGATAATATAAGTACCATAGCACATGATGAAAAGAATTTTGACTGAAGAATTGATAGTAATGGCCCAAGAAGGTGTGAGGGGAGAGACACTTGGGCCTGGTCCCCACTAAGTCCCCACTTTGGACTAAGGTACGCAAATTCAGCTACGTTATTAACATAGCTGAATTCGAAGTACCTTAGTCCGAACTTACCGTGGGTCCAGACGCGGCAGGGAGGCTCCCCCGTCGATGCCGCGTACTCCTCTCGCCGAGCTGGAGTACCGGCGTCGACGGCGAGCACTTCCGGGATCGATCCGGGATCGATTTATCGCATCTTAACCAGATGCGATAAATCGATCCCAGAACATCGATTGCCTGCCGCCGGACCCTCCGGTAAGCGCAGACGTACCCCTAGACAGGAAACCAGATTGTAAGAGCGGATATCCTCGACAATTACAGTTAGCACAAATTCTTTGAAGGATATGATTGATCATTTGTTGGGCCTTTTCTAAATTGAACAACAAGCAAAACAGATCTTGCTGTCAATAAACCTTTCCTTTTATTAAGGCTATTTCAAGAGAACTAGTGCAAACCCCCTGCTTTGGAGCTTTTTGAACTTGACTGGACACAATATTGGTAAACACACAATCCTGCACTGACAAGAAGATGAACTAGATGACTTAACAGGTCTTTCCCACTTCTAGAGTCTACGGAAAGCCACAAAAAGATTAGAATTTAACTTGAGTTACTAAACCAAAGATATTTAAATAAAAATAATTGAAAAAATTACCAATCAACTGATTTCACTTCAAAATCAAAACCACAAATACAAATCCACCGGAAATATTGCAGAACTAATGCTGCACTGTCCACTACAAAACTACTTACATAAGATGCTATTTCACCAAAGCTAAAAGGGCACAAAATATAGCTTTTCAGATGCTAAACAGCTCAAGCTTTACGGAGAGCATTTAATAGTCTCAACCAAAATTATAACTGAACATCCACATCTCAGACATCTGTGTCCTACGTTTTCTGCACCAAAGTACTTTCTGAACTATTGTCTGATTACACAGCTTAGATACAGCATACCTTATTTCATGCCCAGCTTTAATATGCTGCTTCATCTTGTACACTATTTGTTCTAATTTTCCACTATAACCATGGTAACTTGTAAGCCTTTCATATTGGCATCATGAGCAATGCATGGAGGCTACATTATGAGACAAGCCCATATGTGATACTGTTACCATGGAAACACTTACCCACACACTAGCAGACAAAGTACACACTGTCAGGCAAAGAAGCAGAAAAGGGGAAAAATTAAGATCATACCTAGTGAGGAAAACAATCATCCACAGAAAACCCAACCAAAATGTCCACTAACCAGCATTAAAAATACTAAAGAGAAGGAAGAGACGACGACAAACCTTGGCTAGACTGGCTGTGAAGAGTACACACTCAAAGAGCTCTCCCATCCTCTGGAGAAACTCATCCACATGTGGTCGTTTCAATACATAGACCTGAAATGACAATAACTGTTTAGGTCAAATGAGGCTTAAGCCAAAAAGGCTGGAGTTAGCCTAAAATTGACAGGTAGAACTAATATGTGACACAGGAGGCTCAGATGAAGGAAAAGGCTGATATAAGAAAGCATAATATTAAATAATGAAATATTTGAACATATGTACTTGGTAGCTCCATGCTGACTACACACTGGTAATACTGTGCCCTGCTGGAAAGATACACTCTTAAAATTGAAAAGACAGACAGACATGTAACGGGGCACCAAAGCAATAAGAACTGCGACCCCCATTTTAAAAGATATTTAGACCTTGCTAGGCTCAGTGTTGCAGTTCCTAACTAATTTAGGAGACTAAATCTCATTTTCAAAAGAGATTTAGACACTTAGGAGCCAAAATCCCATTGACAGTTGATTAGATTTAGGTTCCTAAGTACCTAAACCCCTTTTGAAAAGGAGATCTAGGCTCCTAAACCAGCTAGGCATTGCTAACTGATCGTAGCAACTCCTCAATACCTTTAAAAACCTGGGCCTGAGCACCAGTAAGTAGCATGACTCTTTGATGCTTATGTTTCTTCAATTCTTGAACATTTCTTCAATTCTTGAGAGGAAACAACATCTGAGGGAAAGTTTTATCTTGTGTTGGGAGGAGCTTTGAAATGTATTGACTTCTTCCTTTTCTTCTGTAAATAAAATACTTCTTTTCAAATTTTGTTTCTGGATGTCAAATAACATACTCTATTGCTGCTTTTAATTGATTTTCCAAACCCATTAATAAAATACAAGCTTTCGCCTCTTCACTGGAGAAATGAGTTTCCAGTGTATATTTTGAGTTGCACTGGGCATGTAAAAACTCTTCAGTTGAGGCTTTGTCATAAATACAGTAAATCATCTGGGTTTTCCTCTTTTCAGGCAGCAGTAGCTCCAGCAAAGGAGCCATGCTGCCATTTTGCAGCAAGAACCAGTTGTTTATTGCAATTGATACCATTACTAAATTTGTTAAGCACCAACAATGTGCTTGGTGTTCATATAAGATACCTAGATAAAGACAGTCCCAATCCAGAAAGTTTACAATTGGGCAAAAACAGTAAACTGGGAGGGGGGGGGAGAGTTAAATATTTACTTTAAACAATTATGTTGTTTATCTTGCTTGCTACAATTTGATAAAGGTTCTTGATAGAACTGAATTAGCAATTCCCACTTTAACAAGAAATCTACAATGCTGAAATTCTCTTAAATGCAAAAGCCCGGTAAATTAAATAGGTTTCTCCATCATAAGGTAAAACATTCAAAACTGAACCGGTTTAATGCCTTGTGTGTTATTTAAGGGATTTTTACTGACTAACATATTATTTTAAGTAGGTTAACAGTGATATTAAAAGGCAAAAGTGCAGTGAGCCCATACATAGACACAGTGAAAGAGAAAGATATGGAAACACCAGTTTGAACTTCATAATGTAAAAATTAAAAACAGTAAGGGAAGAGAAGGGACAGTGCATCATAAGGGCTTAAACGAGGGGTGAGCAAACTTTTTGGCCTGAGGGCCACATCGGGGTTCTGAAAGTGTATGGAGGGCAGGTGTCGTGTATTAAAATTACTCCCCATAGGAATGTGCTACTGGGGTCCCAGGGGACAGTCAGGGGACGGGGGCGGTTGGATAGGCATGGGAGTCCCGGGGGGGCCTGTAAGGGGGCGGGGGTGTGGATGGGGTTGGGGCAGTCAGGGGACAGGAAACAGGGGGATTGGATAGGGTGGGGTCCTGGAGGGGCAGTCAGGGGACAAGGAGCGGCTTGGAGGTTCTGAGGGGGGTAGTCAGGGGCAGGAAGTGGGAGGGGAATACACTACACCTGGGTAGGGAAGGCTGTGCCTCCTCAAACAGCCTGGACCCCGCCCCCTCCCCCTGACTGTCCCCCTCAGAGGAGGACACACTGTTTTTAACACACACCCCTCCCCATTTTCTCTCTCTCACACCCCCTCTGCCAGGAGGGGGCCAAGTTTGCAAACTCATGCCAGGGCTGAATAGGGAACTCAGTTGCTGCTGAATCCTGGCCTAGAGTATCACCTGCTGGATCTGGAGCAGGAACTGTGCTTTGTTCAGAGTTAGGAAGATTTCAGAGTTACGGACAACCTCCATTCCTGAGAGGTCTGTAACTCTGAGGTTCTACTGTATCCACAGATGAGAAGTTCTGTGCTTTAATAGTGCCGTTCCCTTTTAACAGTCACACCACAACAAAGAATCCCCCACCTCCACTCACGAGGTTACAAAAGTGTTTCCTCCTGTGGACTATGATTACAAAATCCAACCCAGGCATTTAAACTGTGGGTGCTTGCAATATAAAATGTTCTCCCCCATATGCCAAGGCAGCCATATCTAACCTACAGTAAAACTGAATTTCTTGTATACAAACTCACTGATAAAGGTTGGTTGAAATAGAAATACAGTTTGAAATCAGTTCTTTTATGTTTCCTTTTCAGGGCTTCTGTGGCAGCCAGCAGGTAGTTGACCTGAACTGGAACGAGGCAGTGTCGCTCTAAGTGAAGCAGCCTCATATTATGACATGGCACTCCAGGCCTTCTCATGCCTCCCTAGTTCAGTTGTTTCTTCTTTTTTATGCCACCCGGGCACCTGCCACTAGATTTTCTCCTCATCACTAATTCAGATACCTGGTTATGTGTGCGAATTCTTAGTCCTTCTACAGGACCACTTCCAATTTCTGGATAAGGCCTAACTGTTTCCTGCTTGCACACACACACTTCCTCAATGTTTTTCTAAACAAGGTTTCTGAGTGCTTGGCGGAGGGCAGGCATTCCCCTATAGAAGTTGCTTTCTGAAAAGTTACCACCAGGTTTTAGGGTGACCAGGTGTCCGGTCTTCGATCGGAACACCCGGTCGAAAAGGGACCCTGGTGGTTCTGGTCAGCATCGCCAACTGGGCCATTAAAGGTCTGGTCGGTGGTGCTGCAGGGCTAAGGCAGGCTAGTCCCTACCTGTCCTGGCACCGCGCTGCTCTCCGGAAGTGGCCAGCAGGTTCGGCTCCGGGGTTGAGGGAGGGGCAGAGGGCCACGGGGCTCCGAGCACCGGTTGCCGGCCAATGGGAGCTGGGGTGTGTGCGCGCGTTCCTGCAGCGGGCAAGAGCAGTACGTGGAGCCTCCTGCCTCCCCTGCCTACTAGCGTTGGACCTGCTGGATGCTTCTGAGGCACGCACAACATGGTGTCAGGACAGGCAAGCAGCCTGCCTTAGCTCCCCCGCTGCGCTGCTGATCGGGAGCCCCCCAAGATAAGCCCGCACCCCAACCCTGAGCCCCAACCCCCTACCACAGCACTGAGCACACCCAAACCTGGAGTCCCCTCATACACCCCAAACCCCCGATCCCTGGCCCCATCCCAGAGCCACCTCCAACATCCTGAACACCTCATCCCTGGCCCCACCCCAGAGCCCTCACCCTTTCCTGCACCCCAACCCCGTGCCTCAACCCGCAGCCCCCTCCTGCACTCTGAATCCTTCGCTCCCTCCCCAGCCCGGAGCCCCCTCCTGCACCCCAAACCCCTCATCCCCAGCCCCACCTCAGAGCCTGCACCTCCAGCTGGAGCCTTCACCCCCTCCTGCACCCCAAGCGCCTGCCCCAGCCCAGTGAAAGTGAGAGAGGGTGGGGGAGAGCAAGCCACCGAGGGAGGGGGAATGTAGTGAGGGGGATGGGGCCTCGTGGAAGCGGTGGGACAGGGCCTCATGGAAGGGGCAGGGCTAGGGTATTCGGTTTTGTGACATTAGAAAGTTGGCAACCCTATCAGGTGTTGGTAGCAACTGCAAGTGTGTTGGTAATCCTCAACTACAAAATCCCTTGGTCTACTTCACATGAACCTTTTCTCCATTTGACAGTGTAGTTCTCTTCTCCTCTGCCTCCTTACATTCTCATTTAGTGTATTATTTTCTTTGCTTCGTTAGTTACTGGACTTGAATCTCAATGCTGCATGCTTATTTGTGGCTTGGCTTTTTTCTGTTATATGATGTCTTCATTTCAAGTCTCTAGACTGACTGACTCCTGACTTTTCTCTCAGATTTACATACTGTCTACAGGGCAGGGAAAAAAACATTTCTTTCATATCTGTACTTCTTGAGATGCATGTTTTGCTAATTACCACTCTCTTCTGGTAACTGTTTAAAGGGATATCAACCTATTAACCTTCTCTTGGACATTAAAATTTAAAAGATATTTCCAGGCTTTAGGCAAGGTCTTACAATACTGCATATATTTGTCAGTTTTTAGTTTAGAACTGTTACAGGTGGCATAACCCAAATTAAGTGCCACTGTTTTAGAGTATATTTATAGATACATTTTCTCTGTCATATGAAAGTGTCAATTTTGAAGAATAAAATATTTGTAAACAGAAGAGCAAGCTTTATTGTAATGTTAGAAATAGGACCATATAGTTGGTTTTTAAAACATTAGTTTTAGAATTTTGGAATCTTCATGCAATAGCAGAACACTCTGACCAAGACAACTCAAGCACCGGTAATCTTCATTTCACCGGGTATACATTTCCTATTAACAGAAAGGGGGGAAATAATGTGGATTCTTCAGTCTTCACGTATCTGGTTCACTTTGTCGTGGTTGCCTCCCAGCGCAAGTAATCAAGAATAGGCCAATTAGATTGCACACAGCCTATCCTGGATTACTTGAACCAGGTCACAACCTTTCCCAGGAGAATAATTGAGGAACTCAGTCCTTTACGAAGAGAAAGTCTGTATTTAAAGTTGTTCCCCACTGAAAAAAATCACATACAGTATTCTAAATAAACTTCCAAAACACTTCTCTTATTTTCATTGGCTAAAAATTATTTTTTCTTTATTAATATACTGTTAAAACACTGAACAACCAATTGCCTTGTTCACTACAAAGTATGGCAACTTTAGAGCGAAGTCCTAGTAAGGAACAAGAACTCAGTCCAAAACCAGGCCAAATCAAACTGTTGCTGGCTGCCTTTTTTTGCTCCTAAACATTCAAGTGTAAGACATGAATCAAGTTAGGTAAGGCAACCTGTATAATGGACAAAGAACTACCTATACTAAGGATCCTTATACTCATCATATGTGGGGAATGGGGCTGTGTCACTGTCAACAGTTTCTTCTATAGAGACTGTATAAAGCAAGTTATCGAAAGCTACCATACAGCTACCATACCAAAAGCTGTATGGTAGCTTTTGATAACTTGCTTTATACAGTCTCTATAGAAGAAACTGTTGACAGTGACACAGCCCCATTCCCCACATATGATGAGTATTGTCAAGTGCACAGAACATCCCAAAGAGCAACTCCAAACTTCTGAATCACTTCATTTAAAATGTTATCTACTTTGTACTAGCCAAATGAGTATACCCTACTGATGCTCTTGGGCACTAGAATTTAAACTTTCTAAATGCATGGCTTCTCAACCTTGGTGTCACAACCACCTGGTCCTTCCCATGCCATTTAACGGGAAGTGAGTTACAGGGAGAGATGGTCCTGGTATGGAAAATGTCAAAGTTGCAGTATGGAAAAGGTTGAGAAACAACGATTTACTGTATTGCGTGGGCCCATCTCAAGCCTCGATAAACCTCCTCAAAACAAACTTAATGAATTCAAACAAATGTGTTTCATTGACCTTGATTTCTGATGAATAATTTGGTAGGGCACAAGATTACTTTGCTTTGCTCTCTCAGTTGGAGGGCCAGAAATTTTGGTGACTAGAAACTAGAGAAAAGGACCATGCTATTATCTAGCCAGTACAGCATCTGCTTGGATTGGAGTGGTACTCCTAGATATTTGTTCCCATAAACATGCTATGGTCTGTGCCACTGACAGGATAATCAAGCTCTTAGTGTGTCACTTGGAGATCACAATGTAAAGAAAACAACAGCTTGCTAGATGTGTTATATTGCTATACTTTCCAAGAGAATTCAAGGTATTTCATAGCCAAATGCACATTAATACATTATATACTGATATTTAAAGAAAATCAGAAAGAGATAAGTTGTTGTACTTGAAAGACATGCAATGTATTTCAGATAGGGCACTTCAGAAAATTACAGAACAGCACAAAAATGCAACTTTGGGTATGTCTACACTGCAATTAAACACCCGTGGCTGGCTCATGACAGTTAACTTGGGCTATAAAATTGCAGTGCAGATGCTTAGACTTGGGCCCAAGCTCTGGGACCCTTGTGTATGTTTAAACTACAATTAACTCACAGCTGGCCCCTGCCAGCTGACTCGGGCTTGGGCTAAGGGGCTGTTTCATTGCAGTGTAGACTTCCAGGATTGTGCTGCAGCCTGAGCTCTGGGGACCTCCCACCTCGGAGAGTCCTAGACCCTGGGCTCCAGCCCGAGCCCAAAAGTCTACCCTGCAATGAAACAGTCACTTAGCCCAAGCCCTGCAAACCTGAGTCAGCCACAGGTTTTTAATTGCAATGTAGACATACCCTCTTCCATCATAGGGTCACCTAGGTCAGGCTCCAGACTGAGCCTGAACCGCTACACTGCAATTTTATAGACCTGCAGCCAGAGCCCCATGAACCTGAGCCAGCTAACGAAGTCCAGCTGTGGGTGTTTAATTGCAGTGTACACATACCCTTTGCTTGTTTACATTGCAAAGAAAAACCAGCAGCATGGAGTCTTAGAGCCCGGGGCAACTGACTTGGACTTGTGGGCACAGGCTGTGGGGCTAAAAACAGCAGTATAGATGTCCCCATTTAGGCCGGAGCTCAGACTCCAAGACCCTCCCCCCTTGCTAGGCTCCAGCCCAAGCAGGACCATCTACACTGCTATTTTTAGCCCCATACCGTGAGCCCAGGCTTTCAGACTTGGTGCTGTGGGTTTTTCTTCGCAGTGTAGACGCTACCTAAAACAGAGACCTTTAGTGTAAGCTCAGGCAAGGTAATATTTTTTCAGACAACCTGCTGCTTGACAAATTTCTACTGCTTTCTGACACAGCAGATTAACTATTGTTTGTATAGCTTCATAACATTTCAGAGCTTCTGTCATATTTAAAATGGGTATAAAATACTTCCCAATTGTTCAATGATCTTTCTGTTTTAAGGAGTTTATACATGATACAAGGATGACAGATTCGGACAAATAACTAAGGAACCACCTGGTGAAATTCTATGGCCTGTGCTATGCAAGAGGTCACACTAGATCATAAAGGTCCCTCTCATCCAGCCTTGACATCTATTAATCTGATTTCCCCCTGCCCCCCCCCCCCAATTATTACTAGATAGACAATAGTTACATACTACTTTTCCCCCAGAGGTAGATTACTTTTACATCACATGAACTGCACAGAATTCCTCTATACTGAGTACCATATCGCTCATCTTTTCTTCCAGGAAAGGAGCTGGAATGGAGTTGAATGAGGCTTCATGTGGCCCCTGCTCCAGATTAAATCCCTGGATCTGGGGATGATGGCCAATCAGCATTCCTCCCCCTCAACTGGCCAATAGGTGCTAGACACATCTCAGGGGAAGGAGCTACTTGGTGTCACTCAGTGAGTGTCTCCCTCCCTCACTGCTAGGGTGTCTCCTTCCACTGCTAGCCCCATCAAGTTCACCCTCCCTATTGAGGAAAGTAGGTGGCTCCCCCCTGCCCCCAGATCTCAAATGCTTTACAATTAATTTTTTAACAATCTGGTAAGAATGGAAGTATTATCCCCATCTTACAAATGAAGAAATGGAAATTCACAGTGTTTAAAATTACTTGTCCAGTATAACACAGGAAGTCTCTGGAAGGTCCAATTACCCTTCATATTATTTATCATACACATGAAAAAAAAAAAAACACCCTATGGACGCAGTTTTTTAGAACTGCACATGCATTCACCAGATCTTAGTGCTTAACTGCAGTAAGTTGTTGCAGAAGTTGGAAGGTGTGTAGTGAATGAAGAAGGGGACTGGACAGGCAACCTTAATTCTTTTATTTCTTCATTTCTGAATGTTTGATTTTCAAACCTAACATTCTTTTAATCTAGTTTGTGTTTTGATATGTAATATTAATTAATATAATGGATACATACATATATAGTGCCATCAAATTGTGCAATGTATGAGACTCTCTTATTGTTAACCTACTATGTTTCCTCCTACTGTTTTTCACACTCACTCCTGACATCTTGCTTCAAAATTAGACTGTATACTCTTGGGGTAGACATTGTGTCTACCTGTGTGTTTGTACAGCTCCTAGCACAATGAAATCCTAATCCTTATGTGGGCCTTTGGACATGATCACAATGCAAAAAAAAAAAATCTGAAAATAATAAATATACATACTCCTGTCCCTTGTAAGTGAATGTAGTGCTGATGAAAGATTAATAATCCTAAAAACTGAAGTTCTCCACCACAGAATAGGCATACAATCACTGCTGGCGGAGGGACCACCATTCTAAAGGATATTTCAGTCCTTTGCCCATTTAATCTTTGGCCTCTAAGATGTTTAACAAGTGTGTCAAGTGGTGACAATTGTGTGGATAGTTTTCGCAATGTATACACTTTCATTTCAGGAATCAGACAGAGGGTACATCTACACTACAGGGGGGAGTCGATTTAAGATACGCAAATTCAGCTACGTGAATAGCGTAGCTGAATTCGACGTATCGCAGCCGACTTACCCCGCTGTGAGGACGACGGCAAAAATCGACTTCTGCGGCTTTCTGTCGACGGCGCTTACTCCCACCTCCCCGAGAGGTCGATTTCTACCCGCCGATTCAGGCGGGTAGTGTAGACCTAGCCTAAGACTACCACCTTATTTTACAGGCTACTGAACAGTCTTCAGATAAGTAGTGACACAACAATATTTGTGCAGGCAATAACTAAACTGATTACTCAAGACTGCTTGCAGTGGTGTTGTAACCATGTTGTCTCTACTATCCTGGGACCAAGGTGGGTGAGGTAATATCTTTTATTGTTATTAAACAAAAATTCTGCTGGGGAAAGAGATGAGCTTTTGAGCTACACAGAGCTCTTCAGGTTGAATTATACTTATATATACACACACACAACTAAATTATACACAGCTAAGAAATGTAATCAGTTATTTTTACAATCTAGCATATAACTGCTTTAACCAAAAGATATTTTAACCAATTAGCAGGCTCAATTCATCAGAATATTAGGATCCAAGTTTATAGTACCTAGTGCAGGCTAGTTTTAATAAAAACTGCAATGTTTGAGCTTGTCTGGAGGGAGAAACTTGTTTGGAGGGAGAAACTTATGACTATTATTTATTCAAAAGTATGAACTTATGACTGACTATTATTATTCAAAAATGATTAGTGATTCTGAGTGCCTCCGTTTTTGGATGCTCAATCTGAGATACCTTTAAAGGGGCCTGATTTTCAGAGAGTATATGTTCACCATGTTTTGAAAATCAATCTCACTTAACGTGTCTGAAGTAGAAGTCCCAAAAATGGAGGTACCCAAAATCACTAGTCACTTTTGAAAATGTTGTCCATATTATCCTAAACAGACTAGGCACTTGAAAGACAAAGAAGACTATAAGGAACCTTGACTTGAAGAGCTTAAAATCTAAATACAGACAAAAGGTGAAGGGCGAGAGGAAGGAATATAAATGCATGAATGCTTGGCATACATCTTTAATTCTATTTTGCATAGTTCAGTATTTTTACAAAATGTTTGTTTATATGGAATTTCAATTTATAATCTGACTCTGTTGGTCTGTGCTTTTAGTGAATGATAAATGTCTTAGAAATAGGTGTTACCTGGACAGACAATGTTTGTAAATAAGACGTTAGATCACTTCATGCTTGGAGAAGCTTAGAATCCACAAGAGGAGTCAGAAATTGATATCAAAGTCCTGAGGAGAAGATTCTAGAAAGAGTTTTGAAGCAGTTAGAGGGACACTGGCAGTTAGACACAACTCATCAGGTAGGCCATTAACCAGCCTGAGAAGATGAAAATCTCCATTTTGGCAACTGTAAAACTATGTCAAATAACTGAAAATCATCATCTATTTTTTGTATTAAAATATTCCCATATCTCTGACAATCCTTTAAAATTAAGAACTGACAGTAATAAATGATGAATAAAGACTAAGATTGAGGAAATATTCCAACACGCAGAAACCAAGGTCCAAAACACCAGGGCTACAATATAATGCAGTATGTCACCCAAAAAGCTTAAAGTGACTTTTTTCTGGAGTTATGATAACTGAACTGTATTAGTGCAATTATAGAATAACACATTTACTCAAAGCAATGCCACATAAAACAAGAATGTGAGTTGCAATCCTGCTTCTTACAAGCTTCAGGTGTCTTGTGAGCAACAGACAAACTAGACAGCTGCTTTATTCTATGTAGAAGTGAGAACATATCCTTTGCACACAGTAATTCAGCTTTTATTTTAGCCAAAGTTTGGCGATATCAATTCCCTCTGGAATTAGTCATTCCAAAATACTTGCTAAATTTCAGTTTAAGGATATTATTGGTTACTGAATAATGTGCTTAAAGTCAGATTATTTTTAGCTTTTAAAATAAGCAGAAGAGTTATATTTAACTAATTTTTGATGTCTAAGTTCCTGTTTGTCAAAACAATGAGCAACTGTATGCAGTACAAAGTAAATATAACATCATTACTGATAAAATCTGCAGATGACAAAGATTGGCAGAGTATTAAATAAGATGAGGAGACACAGTCATACAGAGCGATCTGGATTGTGCATTAATTCAGCCAAATGCCAAGTTATACATCTAGGAACAGAGAACAAGGCCATTCCTACAGAATGGGGAACTACATCCTGGAAAAGAGTGACTCTCAAAAAATCAAAGGGTCAGAATGCACAAGATATTGGCCTGTGACATACAAGTCCCTTCTGGTCTTAAACTCTAATTTGTTCATAGATTCATAGAACCCAATTTAACAGCAGTGCTTACCTGATGTATGGTTCCATCAATTTCAACAGGAACAATGAAGTCAGCATTACTAATTGGCTAGAAAGAATGACAACAAAGTAAGATAATATTTTCAAAAAACAAGTGTAAATACCATTACAGGGGGAGCTTTTCAAAGGCACCAACAGCAGTCAGGCTCCTAATTTCCACCAAAACTCCAAATATGAGCCTTTGGAAATCTCTCCCCCACAGTGAATATAAAAAGCTGGAAAAATTGCCTATTTTGATATTGAAAAGTAAAAACTTCATAGAGCATAGATTGAATAATACACTTCACAGCAATTTTTCAATATGCCTAAACTCAGATTTTGCATAGGGCCTGGGATTGTTTTACATAACGATGGTGAGAGAATGCAAAGTATGTCCCGGATTCAATAGTTTGATTTTAATATTTGTTTCTATTGTCTCATGATGGGGATTTGTCATTACACTACTGAACTACCATTTCTGATGAAGCTCTCCCCCTCATTCTAAAACACCCTTCCCTTCCCCCATCCTTCAGGTGTTCACGCTGCTCAAATATACTGAGGAAGTAAACAGGGAAAATGAGAAATATTCCCTCAGGAAGCTGTCTTCAAAAAGGAGCACACACACAAAAAAAGTTTCTCTCTAGTTGCTGCTAAACACAAGCATCTGCAGCTGTTTCATTGCAAAATTACTGTGATGTATTTTTAAAGTATATTAATGCCTTTTTTGTAATGTCTTTCATAGATTCATAGATTATAGGACTGGAAGGGACCTCGAGAGGTCATCGAGTCCAGTCCCCTGCCCGCATGGCAGGACCAAATACTGTCTAGACCATCCCTGATAGACATTTATCTAACCTACTCTTAAATATCTCCAGAGACGGAGATTCCACAACCTCCCTAGGCAATTTGTTCCAGTGTTTAACCACCCTGACAGTTAGGAACTTTTTCCTAATGTCCAACCTAGACCTCCCTTGCTGCAGTTTAAACCCATTGTTTCTGGTTCTATCCTTAGAGGCTAAGGTGAACAAGTTCTCTCCCTCCTCCTTATGACACCCTTTTAGATACCTGAAAACTGCTATCATGTCCCCTCTCAGTCTTCTCTTTTCCAAACTAAACAAACCCAGTTCTTTCAGCCTTCCTTCATAGGTCATGTTCTCAAGACCTTTAATCATTCTTGTTGCTCTTCTTTGGACCCTTTCCAATTTCTCCACATCTTTTTTAAAATGCGGCGCCCAGAACTGGACACAATACTCCAGCTGAGGCCTAACCAGAGCAGAGTAGAGCGGAAGAATGACTTCTCGTGTCTTGCTCACAACACACCTGTTAATGCATCCCAGAATCATGTTTGCTTTTTTTGCAACAGCATCACACTGTTGACTCATATTTAGCTTGTGGTCCACTATAACCCGTAGATCCCTTTCTGCCGTACTCCTTCCTAGACAGTCTTTTCCCATTCTGTATGTGTGAAATTGATTTTTCCTTCCTAAGTGGAGCACTTTGCATTTGTCTTTGTTAAACTTCATCCTGTTTACCTCAGCCCATTTCTCCAATTTGTCCAGATCATTTTGAATTATGACCCTGTCCTCCAAAGTAGTTGCAATTTCATATTGGAGGGCCTCAACATATTTTTATGCTATCACACACAACCTCCCCACTTAAAAGCAGCCAACCCCTGGGGTAGAATACACCTCTACCTTGATATAACGCTGTCCTCGGGAGCCAAAAAATCTTACTGCGTTATAAGTGAAACCGCGTTATATCGAACTTGCTTTGATCCACCAGAGTGTGCAGCCCCGCCCCCCCCGCCCCCCTCGGAGCACTGCTTTACCGCGTTCTATCTGAATTTGTGTTATATCAGGTCGCGTTATATCAAGGTAGCGGTGTATTTGTGAAACAGAGCACACTGCCATAGAGCATTTTAGTGAAGAATACCACAATTAAAGGAAACTGCAGGAGGAATTTAAGTAGTTGGAATTCAATTATTCAAACAGGTAGTTGGCTTGAACATACAGAAACTCAACCCTTCTGAAAATTATCACGAGCTCTTCAGTGACCAGCAGCAGGCAAGGGCCTCATCTCAGATGAAAGGCAGCACAAAGCTCACCAGTACCACTGAGATGCACTGGAAAGAGTGCCAGCTACAGAATAACTACAGTCATTTACTTTAGCATTTGGTTTTCCCCTTACAGACTCCCATTGTCAACTCTGAAAATGAATGCAAGGGAGCACGAAACCTTTTCAGTATGTGCAAACCTCTGCTCTGGACAAGGGATTTTGATGTCAATTGTTGAGGAGATGATACACTCTTTCAAATGATTTTAAATTAATTGGCTAGAATAACCTGAAGAGAGATACATTTTATTTTCACTAAGGAACCACAGAACTCACAATTTAGGGAGCATTCGGTTAACACTGGTTTTTACATTGTGGATTGATAATGATTTCCTGCTACTTTTGTGGTGCCGTGCATCCTTTCTTGAATATTCTTCATTCCCCGCCCCCGGCTATTTTGGCCTCCCTCTGTAAATAATGTAATAGCTTTACAAAAAATTAGTATTTTTTCCCTCAAGAGCCCAAATGAGCTTCTACCTTGATAGAACACTAAGAAAATTCCCAAGTATAACTTCAGGAGTGACTACAAAAGTCAGGGTTTTGGCACTGAAGTCTGCAACAGTTTATAAATCTATACAATCCTACAATTTCAGCCTGACTTTGTATCATGACTGTATGCATAACCATATATCCATATAAGGTCTTTTTAAATTCAACCAAGAAAAACTGTTTCCAGATTCAGACCACTAATCAACTATGGTTTACAACATCAAGTGTCTGGCAACTGAATATTTACTAGGATTAAAATAAAAGATTTATGTTTGTAATGAAAAATATAGTATAACCAAAATTAGAAGTACTACTAAGTTACTGGCACTTGCTCCTGGTAAGGAAACGTACTAGTGGTGCTTAAAGATCTTCCTATAAAGCAAGATGTTTTATAATGCCTCAGATTTGCAGAACATGAAGGATGATCTCATTTCTGAGCCAATTTGAAACGGTCACTGCTCCTGTTCTAATGCTACATCCTACCTGAACAACAAACACACTCCAGGACAGAAATGTTTAAAGCTCTTCAAAATTCTGCTTCAAAATGACTGACTCACCAGCAATAGCCATGCACCACCCACCTTCCTGTAATGGAGGCTGAATGCTTAATATGCTGACTAGAGTAGAGGTGGTGACAAACTTATTTACTTAACCCCATGATATCGGGAGCAATCTTTTCTGGCACAGAACACAGTTCTTACTGGCACCAAGGATTTATTAATGTAATATTCACAATCTCTTCTAGCAGAATTATACACCCACCTAGCATACAGAGGCCATGAAATTCCATTTTCCACAGCTATGATTTCTAGACTCAACTGCAGCAGAATTTACATTTCAGAAAATGAAAGTCAGTTTTTCAGGACAGCAAGTTCTACATATGTTAAATACTGAACCCTGCTGAAATATTTAGCTACTGAAGTGACAGGACTGAGTGATCATTCAGTTAATGTCTTATTTCCCTAGAGACAGGCCTTTCTCTTGCAACAAGAAGTAGTCATTACTTTATCATTGGTCATTCTATCCTCCTTGTCCCCCACCACAACCAAAAAACAGGAAAATAACTGTAGGAACTGGACGATGGAACAGCTCCCAAAGGAGGCAGTGTATTTGTCGTCTCTGGAGAGAGAGAGAGAGATTACACAACAGATTTATCCGGAATGACAAACTAACTTTGAAAACTTTCTTGCAACAATGCATAGTGATGGAGATGACTGAAAAGGCTCCTTTCAAGGTCTATCTGTGGGGGGGGGGGGGGGGGAGAGGAAGGAAACAAACAAAAAAACACCACCATCCTATAAGGAAATGGTCTAACAGGGCACCTTTTTTCTATGAAGAGAGGTCTATATTGAATCAAGAAAATGATCCAATTACCAGAACATTCATGGGTGGCTTGTAAAACTAGTTAATATATTAAGAAAATTACTGTCTATAACATGTTCACTAACATTCACATGATCAAGTAGCAAAAAGACCACTTGAGAGTATATTTACCTTAAATGAACTGTGTACTAATGTTTCATCTAAATCGATGACCACACATTTCTTCCCATAGTCCAATACTGTCAGTTCTGGCAGGAGGTATTTAGCTGGTGGCTAAAGAAAAAAACCAGCACAATGAAAAATGTAAATTTTTGCACATTAACCAGAGGTGCACACTCCCAGCACTACTCACTAGCAGTTAGCAACAGGAAGTCACATATGTACAAGTCATAAGGTTGAATAGGTTTTTTCCTGCCAGTTTACAATACACAGCTGGAAATGAAAGCTCTCATGCAATACACAAACTGCTTTCTGTATTTTTATTTCTTCAATGAATATCAAATGCTTTGGAGATGAATTTAAACAATATAGATGAACGTAGCAAAACAATTTTGGTAGCTAAAGTCAGTGGTAGAAACGGGACACAATTAGTAAGACTCACCTTTACTGACCTGCTTTCTCATGCCTCAGAATATGGGCTAGACAGCTGAAGTTTCATCTTGCTCTCCATTTCAGAGTCCAAAGCAGCAACTGGAAGCATAAACTTCTGGACACAGCATGCAAGGAGGACTGTGAAACTTACATAAATTAATGCTTCCATTTGCCACAATGCACACTGATATGAAGTAACTGCATGGAAAGCCCCAATTCTGAAGTCAAATGAGATTACAGTGATGGTCATTTCCAGAACGGGGCTCTGAACTATTTCTAGTCAAGTGTTGAATTTAATGCTTTTGCATGGATTACATGTTCAGAATCACAAGAATAAAAACACAGTAAATGAAAGTTCCATCAAACTTAGCTCTGTTATAGCCAGTACCCATTACAAAGGTGGGACTCAAAATATAATGGGGAGCTCCACAAACTTCCTCCTGCAGCAGTCTATAAATGGTGCAATATCTTGGGGAACACAGACTTCAGCTGGGGGAGGAGAAGGTAGAGTGGGCACAGTTTTGGGGCCCACTGCCTGACCTAGCATCCTGAGTTGCAACATTCGTTGTATTCTTCTTTGACTTTGGTACCAGGTGTCATCATTTACCACAGCAGCACTACAAAGGAACTGGAAGGGGAGGATGCATCTTTTGGATGCTTAAAGAAGCTGAGATACTGCTATGCTGCCACACTCTTAAGGGTGTCTTTAATGTTTAAATGAATGGGTTAGTTCTGAAAGGGAGGGAAAATTGGGGTTGGGTATAAACTGTGGAGATGTTCAATATGAATAGGAAATTAAATATTTTAATGGGTTAAAGCCCATGGGTAGGGGGTTAAAAACAATACTGAAATCACAATAGGATAGGGGGAAGGGGGATGCCACCAACCCCAGTGTTTTAACTTTCCTCTCCTTTTGCATATACACCTCTACCCCAATATAACGCGACCCGATATAAGGCGGGTTCACATACAAGGCGGTAAAGCTCTGACACGCTGCTCTGAGCAGCGTATTAAGGGTGCCAGGCCAGGCCGGGGGGTTCGATAAGAGGCAGAGGATCTTGAGGGCTGTCAGGGGCTCCCCCCCACAGGGTCTGTGGGGCAGGAGCTGTGGGAGGGCACTTTTGGGGGCCCCGCAGTCCCAGAGTGGCCTGGGGGATTAGGGGGGGGCCACGAGCAACTCGCTCTGCTTCCCTCACCCCGGCCCCAGACGTGTCGCTCAGGGGAGGGGACTTGAGCAAGGGATCCCCCCGCCCTCCCTCCCCGCACTCACCAGCAGCAGCGGAAGAGGAGCAGCCCAGCTCCCGCCAGCTCCCAGCTGCAGCGTTCTGCTTCCCGCCGCGGCCCCAGCCCACTCCGCTTTCCTTGCCCTGGCCCCAGTCGTGTCGCTGGGGGGTGGCTGGGGAAAGGTCCTGCACTCACCTGCCCGGCAGGAAGTGGAGCGCCACGGCTGGGAGCTGGCAGAGTGGAGCCGGCTGGGGCTGGGAGTTCCGCTTCCCGCTGCCGGTGAATGCGGGGAGCTTGGGGAAAGGACGCCCTCCGCACTCACCTGTGGCGGGAAGCGGTGCAGCCTGGCCCCAGGGAACAAGGAACAGGGGGGGCCAAAGCAAGTTTGATATAACGTGGTCTCACCTAGAACGCGGTGAGATTTTTTGTCTCCCGAGGACCGCGTTATATCGGGGTAGAGGTGTACTTCGTCTATCTAGATTGTAAGTTTATGGGACAGGGACAGTCTTTTTGTTCATGTTGGTACAGCACCTAGCACAATCAGATTCTGGTCTATTACTAGGGATCCAAAGCTCTCTGGCAATACTAAGTAAATAATGGGACTTTAGGTTAATCTTAATAAAAATAGTCGTTTATGGAGGTAGCCTCAGAGACCTGTGAAGTCACCATATTACACACCAAAGTAGGATGGCTATCTGAATGAGATTACATCTGTGTGCACCATAATAAAAAGAGTAGAGTATTCTGTATCAATCATTGCTTTATTTCTGGTGTTTGCCAGAGTGTGGCAAAATATTTTCCATAATTTTTAAAATAATATTGTTTATAACCATCAATTAGAAATATAAAAAAATTCTATTTTCTTATCACATTTTATTTCTATCAGAGCATTTCTCATATATGTAGGAAAGAGCTTCTCAAGCTCACAAAGAGCCCATATTGACTTTACCAACGGACAAATGAAAAATAATTCCCAAGTTAGGCTAAGCAATTTTAAGTCATGAAGTCAAACACTTAAGTGCAACCTCTGTAAGAAGCCCAAATTTGTAAAAATTTGTGCAAATTCTCCCCAGTAAATTTTAGTTTTAATTCATTAACTAAGTGTTCTTAAAAGAAATACTTTTCAGATTTAAATAATATGACAATCTTCAGATACTTTATGTATCCTGGGTAGGATTTTCAAAAGTGCTCAGTGTTGATCTAACTCTGATTCTATGGAAGTCAATGACAGTTTCTTGATATATCAAAATTGAAAACCACTTAATCATCTACTAATCTCTTATTTTCTTTTTAATTCTATTTGATACTTAGATTAGTGCTGAATGAAACCAAGATAAAGCATTGTTGATAAGGCCTGCACAGCGTGCGGGCTGTCAGACTAGAAGTTATACATCGGATTTGACAATACCCAAACACAAGGAGGTCAGTTAAGCGTATAGTAAAAAGTTGCTTTACTGCTGGGGATATATTTATTATTTGTATTACAGAAACACCCAGAGGCTAAACCAGGGCCCAAGATTACTAGGCACTGTACAAACACAGAAGGCCAGTCTTTATTCCAAACAGCTTACAATCTAAATAGACAAGACAGGGAGGGGAAAAGTATTATCCCCATTTTACAAATGAGAAAATGAGGCACAGAGATTCAGTATCTTAGCTATAAGACCATCCTGCCTCTCAAGGTAGTACACTTTTTCATTTTAAGGAATGTTAGTATATTTTTTTCATTTAACAGTAGCCCTATGTGTATAAGCAGTTCAAAGTGCATCATCATAGGACTGGAAGGGACCTCGAGAGGTCATCTAGTCCAGTCCCCTGCACTCATGGCAGGACTAAGTATTATCTAGACTATCCCGGACAGGAGTTTGTCTAACCTGCTCTTAAAAATCTCCAATGATGGAGATTCCACAACCTGCCTAGGCAACTTATTCCAGTGCTTAATCACCCTGACAGTTAGGAAGTTTTTCCTGATGTCCAACCAAAACCTCGCTTGCTGCAATTGGAGCCCATTGCTTCTTGTCCTATCCTCAGCGGTTAAGAACAACAATTTTTCTCCCTCCTCCTTGTAACAACCTTGGTTACGAGGTTACATGGTAAAATTAACTACATAGCAATTTCTTCTGCTACATGAAGAGTGTTTTTACTAACAGTGTAAAGGATCCAGAAGCACCATTAAGATATAAATGACATGATACCACCAAGTGTTCCATTATACATGAAACAGGATCTAATTTTTTTTAAAAGATAGATAGCTCTATCTATAGAGTACCACCAAGAAAAAAAGTCATGAGAAGAATGCACTGTGTCCGTTTTTTTCAAAATTAAATATCTTAGGAAAAATATATGCTAATAGCATTCCCTGACCCTTAGTAATGAGTAGTACTGAATGAATATATTATTCAGGTGGAATTTGGAACAGCCGAGATGACTACTGCAGACTAAAAACAAACCAGGGATTGTTACAAAGACTGACATTGCTATGTACGGCGCATTAATGGCATGAAATCCAGGACAAGACTAGCAGTACAATATGCATTATCACACAGAACCAATAACTGTTCCCTGGCAGCTGATCAAATCAAAACCAGGAAGGGAATGAAAATCTCTGAAAATATTACAGGACTCAAGGGCCTTAGACTGAAAGAGGCTAACTGCCTTTGACTCTGGGCCAAGTAGTATTGTATTCCCTTCTCTCTCCATTTGAAGCTTTGCTTTCACTAAGCAGCAGTTATGAAGGGAACAAGTGCATCTCCATCCTTCTCTCTCCATTCAGTATATTCACATACCTGGTTAGCACCCAGAAATCTCCTGTCTCCTGCTACCTGGAGTTTTGCCTTAACTCAAGAAACGCTACACACAAATCTGAGACTAAGCTTTCCCAAAGTTTGCCTTTATCTAGGGTTTTCCTTGAAGGATCCCCCCTGTCTCAGCCCCTATGCATCCGAAGAAGTGAGGTTTTTACTCACGAAAGCTTATGCCCAAATAAATCTGTTAGTCTTTAAGGTGCCACCAGACTCCTTGTTGTTTTTGTAGATACAGACTAACACGGCTACCCCCTGATACTCTTCAGAGAAAGACTCCGGCCTCTCCTGTTCCTTGGTTGATGTTAATTGGAACCAACTTGCTACTATGATGCAGCAGTAGATATTCTAGATCTTCAGAGTTCCAGCATCTGAGTGAATGGTGACTCAACAAAAGTGTTGCATTCTCAGACAAGGTCCTAGGACTTGCCATTTAGGTCCCTGCCACAAGGCATAATTAATCTGATCCTGCCTGAAAAGTAGAATACCTAAAGGGACCCCATGCTAAACACCAAACATTCTCAATAGTTTGCATGTCTGAAGATCAGATGAAACAAGCAACTGGCTTTTGGTTCCTAGTTCATTAGTTCTTCACATGCAATGCCATTTCTGTGCAGACATCTAGCATGTGAAGGCTTTTCTCTCCTGCAGATCTGAAGGGGCATGGAAAATATGAATTACGAAGGAAAAGGTTTCACAATTCATGTGAAAACTAAATATCTTAAGTAGGAATTTAGTGTAAGAGTGACACCTAGGTGGTTTAAGGAATGTAAGAGATGTGTATATC
Source organism: Malaclemys terrapin pileata (assembly GCF_027887155.1). Classification (NCBI taxonomy): domain Eukaryota; kingdom Metazoa; phylum Chordata; order Testudines; family Emydidae; genus Malaclemys; species Malaclemys terrapin. Next base: position 275,335,278 of record NC_071506.1, read on the forward strand.
CGACAGTAACTCATTTATGCTGACATCCAAGCCTTCTAACTGGAGCACTTTCTACCCAATTGTAGCAAAGCTTATATCAAGGAATAGGGAACGTTAATTTCTGTAGTATCAATTTTTAAATCCGTTCCAATAGATCTAAATGAAGACACTGGAGAAATTGCCTAGAAAAGTCATAATTAGTAGATATTTCATCATAGTTAGTCAATTAAGGTAAAATATTTATGGTGATTAAAATCAGATCTCAAGCTCTTTATCTTTTTTTTTTTTAAATCAAGCTTTTTAGTAATTAGAAAGTGTAACAAACAGTGGTCACCATTAATAAATCAACAGTGATTCCCACTTACTACACAGCAATATCTGAAATACTGCAGTATTTCCCTAGAACAAAGTAGAAAAATAACTGGGTCTCAGACATCACTGTGTGGACACTGTGGATCAAATGTTGACTTTTTAAATACAAGCACCACAAGTACTTGCTGAGCCTTTTGTTCAATCAAGATGAAAACTTTATGCATATTACAGTAGGCATTATGTCTTTAGAAGTTATTAAACTAGTCACCGTTCAGGGCTTATGCATTCATCTCAGGTTTCCATGCTGTTAATTAGCATAACAGCCTTCAAAAAGCAATGATCGATCAAAAGTGTCTCAAGTGAGTTGAATAAATACTACATTCTTTGACAGAGTAAGCAGGAATTCTGGTTTTCTGTTTGAAGTGTCAACAAATGGCAAGCAACCATTTTTCAGGAATTCACTACATAAAGTAACAACTAAGCCTCCACAAAATGACAAGGTTAAAAGTGAAATTCAATGGAATTCACATCTTGTTAATGCTAAGTGTTGTAAGTAAGTAATCCTTTCACTCTATTCTGCACTGATAAGGCCTCACTGGGAGTACTGTGTTCAGTTCTGGGCTTCACATTTCAGGAAAGATGTGGACAAATTGGAGACAGTCCAGAGGAGAGCAACAAAAATGAAAACATGACCTAGGAGGAAAGATTGAAAAAATTGGGTTTGTTTAGTCCGGCGAAGAGAAGACTGAGGGGGGACATGATACGGAAGATCTTGGAGTTATTGTGGATAGTTTTCTGAAAACATCCACTCAATGTGCAGCAGAAGTCAAAAAAGCTAACCATGTTGGGAATCATTAGGAAAGGGATAGATAAGAAAGAAAATATCATAATGCCTCTACATCAGCAGGTCTCAAACTGTGGGACGGGACCCCGAAGTGGGTCATGATCCCATTGTAATGGGGTCGCCAGGGCTGGCATTAGACTTGCTGGAGCCCAGGGCCAAAGCTCAAGCCCAAGGGCTTCAGCCTTGGGTGATGGGGCTTGGTTTTGGCCCCCCCTGCCCGGGGTGGTGTGGCTTGGGAGGGCTCAGGCTTCCGTCCCCTCTCTTGGGATTGTGTAGTCATTTTTGTTGTCAGAAGGGAGTCACGGTGCAATGAAGTTTGAGAACCCCTGCTCTATATAAATCCCTGGTACACCCACATCTTGTGCAGATCTTGTCACCCCATCTCAAAAAAGATGTATTGGAATTGGAACAGAATTGGTACAGAGAAGGGCAATACAATGATTAGGGGTATGGACCAGCTTCTGTATGAGGAGAAATCAAAAAGACAGAATTTTCAGCTTGTAAAAGAGCCAACTAAGGGGGGATATGACAGAGGTCTATAAAATCATGACTGGTGTGGAGAAAGTAAATAAGTGTTATTTACCCCTTCACATAATACATGAACCAGGGGTCACCAAATGAAATTAATATGCACCATATTTAAACAAACAAAAGGAAGTACTTCTTCACACAATGCACAGTCAACCTGTGGAACTCTTTGCCTGGGGATGTTGTGAAGGTCAAAAGTATAACACGGTTAAAAAAAGAACTAGATAAGTTCATGGAGGATAGGTCCACCAATGGCCATTAGGCAGTATGGGCAGTGATGCAACACCATGCTCTGAATGTCCCTAGCCTTTGTTTGCCAGAAGCTGGGAATGGATGACAGGGGATGGCTCACTTGATGATTCCCTGCTCTGTTCATCGCCGCTGAAGCACCTGGCACTGGCCACTGTCAGAAGACAGGATTCTGGGCTAGATGGACTATTGGTCTGAACCAGTATGAACGTTCTTATAATAGTTTTTAAGTACATGGAAGGCTGTTACAAGGAGGAGGGTGAAAAATTGTTCTTGTTAACCTCTGAGGATAGGACAAGAAGCAATGGGCTTAAACCACAGCAAGGGAGGTTTAGGTTGGACATTAGAAAAATCTTCCTAACTGTCAGGGTAGTTAAGCACTGAAATGAATTGCCTAGGGACATTGTGGAATCTCCATCATTGGAGGTTTTTAAGAACAGGTCAGACAAACACTTTTCAGCAATGGCCTAGTTATGGTGTAGTCCTGTCTTGAGTGCAAGGGACTGGACTGGAGGCCCCTTCCAGTTCTACATTTCTATCTACACTTCTATCTGATCTATGGTAAAGTGTCTCTTTCCTGTTCATTCTCCCTGCACTTTACTGCTTGGGCATGCACAGCAGCAGCATGGTGAGTAGTCTTTTTAGTGCAGTTAAACACCATGTGTGAACACAGGATACAAACAATAAATGAGATTTTAAAAGTGACTTCAAACTTGTATTTAGCTCACTGCCAATGAAACCAATTTCTGCTGAAATGTATGGAGTCAGTTTCAAACAAACCTGTAAACAAACCAAAATGTTTTTTCCCCCCTAGAAGTTACAAAGCATGCAATTAGCCAAAAGTAAAGAAAAAAATGAATAAAGACAGAAGTGAAAATCAGATGCTCTGTGCATAAGATTTCACTTACATGGGGATTGGGAATATGATTTTCTGTGCCACTCACTTTCTAAATAATACTGGGATTCTGAGTGAATGAAAGAAATGGATACAGCAATTTGAAGTCTTAAACAACTACATAACCAGTGCTGTATATTCACCTGTGCTTTCACTCAAAGGAGACTACAGCCAACTGCTGAAACCACTATGATTCTGCTTTATTACTTAGAAAGAAAGACACTAGAAGAATCAAGTTGAGAGAAATCCAAGAAAGCAAGAATATTCTCAACTACCGTTAAAACAACACCTTTAATTTACTGAGGTACAAGGACTTCTCAGGACTCCATTTCACCTGGAAACTCTCTCTCTTTTTTGTTTATTCACAGAACCATCAAAAATTACTAAAATCTGGTTACAATATTAGAAAAAAAAATGAATTACTTTATTGCTGCTTAACACACACACCTCCCCTGCAAATTCAAATGTAATATTCTACAGTACACAGAAAGCAGAAATGCTCTCAGTAATACTTATTTTAATTTTTTTTTAAAGCAGCAGTAGGCTCTTCTACAGGTGCTGATGAAAACTTGAAATCTGACAGGGATGTGATCTCTGGCCGACAGACATGCCTTTCTGGGGTTAGGAGAAAATCTGCAAATTTGCCATGTTCTGTGTGTTGAAATAAAGCATACTTCATGAAGGTAAATTGTTTTTGACACAATAAAGCTAATGATCTGTCGATGTTTCACTGGTGTTGCGCACACACGCAAAAAGCAATTGGAAATTCTCACAGAACAGATCTCTAGATTTGTCATTAGATTTGTGCGCATGTGCTCAATAAAACTGTATGGATTTTCAATTTTAATATATAGGGACTTGTGTAATCTAGTGAGGCTCTTTTCAGAAACCTAAGAAATTAAAAAAATTAAAAATCTAATACACTAAATGATTAAATATGCAAAGTAAAGCATATAAAAGTTAAAAAACAAAATTAAGGTTGCTTAAGTAACTTTAGTTCTGTAGCCTCGTGGTATATATTAGGGTACAACCTTTAGGTACATAATCACATGCTATTTCACCCAAAGAACATCTTCCTCATTCAGGCCCCAATTCAGCAAGCATTTAAGCATGTGCTTAAGACTCACTGACTTCAATGGGTCTTTAAGCAGATGCTTACATACTTTATAGATTGAACCTCAGGATTTCAGTGCTCAGGATGGATGGTGCATTCAGAGTAGAAAGGGGGGCATAAAAAACCTTAACCCTGACCCTTTATATGTAGGTATTATGATTCAGTCTTTATTTACATGACCATATACCGATATTTTCCCTCCATACTGGGATATTGTGAAGATAAGTTCAGTAATGTTAAGAACATAAGAACAGCCATACTGGGTCAGACCAAAGGTCCATCCAGACCAGTATCCTGTCTGCCGACAGTGGCCAATGCCAGGTGCCCCAGATGGAATGAACCTAACAGGCAATGATCAAGTGATCTCTCTCCTACCATCCATCTCCACCCTCTGACAAACAGAGGCTAGGGACACCATTCCTTACCCATCCTTGCTAATAGCCGTTAATGGACTTAACCTCCATGAATTTATCTAGTTCTCTTTTAAACCCTGTTATAGTCCTAGCCTTCACAACCTCCACAGGCAAGGAGTTCCACAGACTGACTGTGCGCTGTGTGAAGAAGAACTTCCTTTTATTTGTTTTAAACCTGCTGCCCATTAATTTCATTTGGTGGCCCCTAGTTCTTATATTATGGGAACAAGTAAATAACTTTTCCTTATTCACTTTCTCCACACCACTCATTTTATATACCTCTATCATATTCCTCCTTAGTCTCCTCTTTTCCAAGCTGAAAAGTCCTAGTGCCTCTTTAATCTCTCCTCATATGGGACTCATTCCAAACCCCTATTCATTTTAGTTGCCCTTCTCTGAACCTTTTCTAATGCCAGTATATCTTTTTTGAGATGAGGAGACCACATCTGTACGCAGTATTCAAGATGTGGGCGTACCTTGGATTTATATAAGGGCAATAAGATATTCTCCATCTTATTCTCTATCCCTTTTTTAATGATTCCTAACATCCTGTTTGCTTTTTTGACTGCTGCTGCACCCTGTGTGGACATCTTCAGAGAACTATCCATGATGACTCCAAGATCTCTTTCCTGATTAGTTGTAGCTAATGTCTGAGAACTCTGATACTATAAGAGGGAATCTCATAGAAAACCCTATTAATAAAGAAAAAGTTCTTCCTTCAGAGCAGTGGTTAGGTGCTGTGCAGTGCAAGAAGCATGCCACATACCTAAACAATGAGAATATTGAACAGTTGCCTCATTTACTGAGCACCATCCACACTGAGCATCAAATTCACCACTTAATTCTGCTATTTCTTTAAAATTTGGAGAATATAGCTTTGAAATTTCTGAGTAATATTTTTATAGACTTACAAGGATATTCTTCTTAACAGGTAAATACGAACAGTGGTAGAATACTAATAGTGCACAGTTTAACAAGTCTTGGATGTCTAATTTCTTATAAAAAGGGTTTGCTGTTTCTGTTAAGATGTTTATATTTGGAATGAGTGTACTGAATGAGTTCATAGCCGCAGTTAACAGCCACGCTTTATTGCATTCCTCTGCCATTTGCAGTGCTGTGGTTATATTTTACTAATAGTAAAATCTCATCTTAAACTGTTAATGCTTTATTCCATTTACAGCTGAGTGCCATGCTTTGACATGGTAAGACAGCTACAGCACTGGTTTCTAGCTCTAGTGGTTGTCAGTGCTGCTAAAATGATGAGAACTGAAGTTGGAAGGGATGGGAAAGCAAGACAGTAATCTAGTAGTGAATGTTGCACACCACTAAAAGTTGATATTTTCAGGTTTCTAGTGATATACACCTTTCGCTTCTAGCCCTGATGATCTGAGAGATATCAAGTTTTAAAACTGTCACTGGTCCTTCAGGGCAATGCTTTTTTGGCACTGGTCCAGGACTACAAAATAGGAAGCAACGGTCCTGGAACAAGTATAATTTCCAACAATTTTTCAGCTCCAAGAACAGATGGTGATGAAGAGAAGAGATCTGTGTGGCTGAAATACTAATCTCGACACTATTAAGCTGCAGCATTAATGGGGTCCAAAGAGACATTGGTTTCACTGTTGGGCCTTAAGGAGCTGGGGTATAAAAGAAAAATAGGGGAATCGTCAGGGAAATAGTCCGATCTTCAGAGATTTAGGACACCTGCAGGAGAGGGAATATATCAGTGCCCCCACAGACTTGCATTGACATTGCTTTAAGAACTTTGCTGTGGCAAATCTCAATAAGGTACTGAAATGGTGAAGGAGTATTGGCACATACAGTGCTGAAAAGTATATCTGCAATTTAAAAAACATTAAAAAAACCCAAGTCCATATTAAAAGCAGTCTTTAAGAACTATTAATTCTTTGGCAAAAAAGCTTAAGTCCACACAACTTAAAATCCCCCAGGTCAAAGAGTGTCAAATGTTTTTATTTGGTTTTGAATAACGCCAACCTGACAACTTGTATTCCAAGTTTGAACCCGGTGACAAACAGACCTACTAAGCCCAAAAAACTATGATTCATAACAAAACCACCATCTTAAACAACTACAGTAGCATGATTGGGGTTGCTGTAATACTCTTAAGTAGCTCGCACCAAGAAAACTAAAGCCTCATTTTACAGGATCTAATCTCCAACAGATGAGCTTAAATAATTGGGGCATGTGGAAATAGAAGAAGTAAAGTTCATAGAATCATAGGGTTCGAAGGGACCACAAGGGTCATGTAGTTTAAGCCCCTGCCAAGATGCAGGATTTGTTGAGTCATATCCCTGCCCATTTAGTACCAGTGAGTTGCCTTTTGTCCCCAATATGTCTGTTAAATAACTTCAGCGTATTGGCTTTTGAGTACCTCTTTATACATTTTCAAAGTGACAAAAATCAGAGTTAAGTTACATGATGGATAAATGCAGATGACAGCTTTACAAAGCTGGACTGTCCTTTTGTTCCTATTAATTAGTTTTATCTGTATACCTTATAGGCACATTGAAGGTAATTTACCTCACGACTTTATACAACCTTACAGATTAGAAAACAAAAGTCTTATAACATGCAACACAGAGCAGATCCAATCAACTCCAACATAATATAAAATGAACCAAAGCAAAAAACTATGAAAATTATTAAAATAAAAGGGATAAAAATACATACACTTGGTATGGGAATGACCTGCATCTGGTCACCCTGGGGGAAAAGAAAAAAAAAAATCATTGTAAGGGCTTTTGAAAGGATGGAACATAAGATCTGAGACATTAAATTTGGCACTCAAACATTTTTAACAAAGAGGCTCCAAGTATTCAAGAACGCAACAAAAAATAAACAGGTCCTTGCATTTTAGCTGCTAAAATGATTGGTTAGTATAACACAGTATTAGTGATTTTTTTAGACCATAAACTGATAAATCCCGTGCTTTAATTAATAAGAGGAAGTAGGAAAACTTATCCATGTTCACTTCAAGATTTCCTTTCTTCAAGTAATAAAGTCCACAGATTAGTTACAATGAGTACACCAGTCTGATTAAAGCTACTGGGCAGAACCAGTCTTGTCAGTCACTGGCAGCAGTGGAATGCCCTACCTCCTGAATTTCCCTCCAGTTGAGGTGACTTTCAGAATCAGGTTCATTCAAAACTACCTTTCCTAAATTACAGATTGTGTTAAATATAGTTTAAGGAAACAGAATTTCTCCTACTGTAGAGCATGGTAAATTCCACCTCACAAACCTACAATCTTGGGTGTCAATTTCCATCTCTATTCTAGATGAGCCATCTGTTTCCAGATTGAGCCTGATATGTGTGGATCCGATTGCTTGAAGAAAGGAAATTTTCAGGTAGCATAAACAAAAATTTTCCTATTCTTCTTTGCCCTAAGGTCCACAGATTGGTTACAATGCGATTTTCGTAGCAATGTGTATCCAGAGTGGGAAGCAGGACTGTCGTTTAAATATGGACATCCAAAATGAAATAGATTATATATAAATATTTCTTCCATTATCCCCTGGGCATTAAGGCATAGAGAATACTTCAGCTAAAAGAAGGAAATGGCATAATGAACAATATGCAGAGTTTGGTGAAGTAGGCCTTCTAGCAGATCTCAATTACAGGAGACATGACTACTTTGCTCTGAAATTGTCAGTGCTCCTAAGGATTGGACTACAATGCCTAACCGAAGGAGGAATATTTCTTGAATGCCATGACAGTTCTGAGGACTACCTGTCTTAATTAAAAGTACAGGGAAAGCTCTCGATTTCAAATAACTCATCTGATTGAATATGTAAGCCTTTGGGAGGCCTACCCTAGTTGGTAGGAAGTATACCACCACTTACTTCCGGGGTTCAATCTGGGTAGTGCTGTAAGGAGCAGAATGAGGTTCCAAGGTTGTCCTCTATGACTGTGCAGGGTTGGAATAAGGTTGATGCCCCGAAGATGCATTTAATGTTGGAAGCTGTGTACAAAACTTCCTTGCCTTTAACATGTTGAGAACATTATACTACACACATTTGACCTTTTTGCTTGGGCACTCTTATACGTCACAATAAAGTCAAACTAGGGGAACTCAAGGCTATGTTTCACCGGTTGAACGTGGTAGTTAAAACTATGAACTTTGCATCAGCCAGTAGAATAAGTTCTATTTCTTGACTTCTGTTTTGGGATCCTTGAGAGCAGTAACTACTTCATCCAAGTATTCATTTTAAAATCTGTCTGGGCCAAGATAGAGGATTGGTCTCACAATAGCAGATCCCCCCTCTGAGACAGAGACATCCCAAAAGCCAGTGCTAGGTTAATCAATTCTGAGAGCCATAGCTTCTTCAGCCAGAAGTACAAAACAGAATCATAACCACACTTTAGCTCCTATTTTTTGTATAATCCTGGGAAGCAGTGAAAGGCGTGGAAAGACCTATAGTATGAACACTACCCAGCTTTGCACGAATATCTCACTGGGTCCAGACTGCAGGGTACTTTATTTACTGGTTCCAGATGCAAAGAGATCAATCACCAGCCCAACAAATTGACTCATGCTGATTAAGATATTTCTGGGTGCAACCACAACTTCACTAAACTGACTTCTGCCATGTAAATCTTGGGGTTCCATCTCCTTGGTGAGCAGTGCACATAGAGATAAGAAACGTTGCTCAGCCCAGCACAGGAGAATTTCTCTTGGGCATGGAGCCGATCATGTTCTTCATAGTTATTCTTAAAACTCTAACAGACATGTTGACTGTCACAAGAATAGGTCTGTTATCCATTGAATAAGCAGTGCTCTGAGACCTCAGTGAATCATTATGTTCCACCTCTTTTCCATTCCCTGATCTGAATCAGGAAAAGCCCTGGGAAAAAAAAAAATCTGATTTGCTGCAGTCGTCACCTATCGAAGCAGAGAATGTACAATTGGAGAAAGAACTCTGCCAATTAATGAGATTGGTGCAGAGAGTATACCAATTGTGTATTATGTGAACTGTGCATCACTTAATCATGCCTGGGTATTAGATCACAATTCCTAATAGGCTCCGATAAGAATTGAATTTTTGTTTATGACACCACTTGTTTTTCATTATGACCATCTTCATAATCTGTTAATCTTCTTCTGACATGAGACCTTGTATCTGACGGTATTCATCCTCAGCCCAGGGCTATGACTGACTCTCCTGGAATCATGTGTCTGTGTTTGTCCTGAATTCAAGATACACCAGGAAGCCCATGTATCACTGTATGTGTGTGTGTTTCATGTTATTCCTCAACACTCTATACTATAGCCAGCTTCTGGAAAGAGGAGGAGAAGGCGAGGCCAGGCACGGCAACCTGCAATGGCAGCTGGGATCAAAAAAGCAACACTTTCCCAATTTTCCAGGTGTGGCAGGAAATCCCTATCCTTCTATTACACCTTCATAGGGTGCAGGAGAACAGATATACAGCCACAGCTTGTCTAGGGCAACTGCAGATCTCTTGGTATACTGAAACTACACTTGAGTACTTTTTTGCCTGCAATTTTTTTTTTTTAAATATATGTTTTACTACTTGATTTTTTAGCTCTGATTTAGATTGCTGGCCTTCCTCCACTAAAGAAGAAGAATTTCCTTTGAGGGTGTATGTGTATGCATGCCTTGAGGAATCAGCACATATCTAACATTTTTATCTATGACCTGGAAGAAAACATCAAATCATCACTGATAAAGTTTACAGATGACACAAAATTGGGGGAGTATAATGAAGAGAAGTCGCTGATTCAGAGCAATCTGGATTGTTTGGTAAACTGGGTGCAAGCAAACCATATGCATTTTAATATGATTAAGGGTAAATGTAGAAACAAAGAATGCAGGTTGTAGTTACAGGATGGGGAACTATCATACAAAGCAGTGATTCTAAAAAAGATTTGGGGGTCAAGGTGGATAAGTCAGCTGAACATGAGCTCCTAGTACAATGCTGTAGCTAGAAGGACTAATGTGATCCTTGGATGCATAAACAGGAAATCTCGAGTAGGAGTAGAGAAGTTATTTTATCTCTATATTTGGCACTGGTGCCACTTCTGCAGGAGTACAGTCTTCAGTTGTGGTGTCCATAATTCCAGACGGATGTTGATAAATTGGAGAGAGTTCAGAGAAGAGCCACAGGAATGATTAAAGGATTAGAAGACATGAGTTATACTGACAGAGTCAAGGAGTTCAATCTATTTAGCTCAACAAAGAGAAGACTAAGGGGTGACTTGATTATAGTCTAAGTACCTCCCTGCGGAACAAATATTTAATAATGGGCTCTTCAATCTAGCAGAGAAAGGTATTCCATGATCCAACAGCTGGAACTTGAAGCCAAATTCAGAATGGAAATAAGCTGCACTGATCTGCCATGCTGCACTCTGTAAAGGTGAGGGAACCCAACACGGATGATTAATTCCTATGATGCACTTCATGAAGGTGTCCAGGAGAATCAAACACTAAGGATTGTCCAAGTTACTACACTCTGTGAAGGAGAGCAGGGGAAACAGCACTGATTATTCATTTATTTCCCCTTTGGGAATTTGTCCCCTTAAACCTGCTTCAAAAAGGGGAATGAAACTATGCTCAGGGATTGCTCCGAAAATAATTCACATGGCTAGTGATCTCTCTGTCCTATAAAAGCTTGGGTTTGTTTTTCTCCCCTCCCTCGTATGGATCCTTTCTGGGTCTCTCAAGGAAGGTACTGGCTTGGGGCTCAAGGATGGGCTCCCCAGAAACTGTCACCTCTCTATTGCATGGAATCTACATGGGCCAAATTGATCTGTTTCCCCTGGAGGTCTCAGCCTGGCATATGAGAAGTTCTGGGGAAGGAAGGCTGCTATATAGGTGGAAGCAGGGGGAGGGAACTCTCTCCGGCATTAGCAGCATCTGTGTTGTGACAAGTGCCCTCCACCCATGACTCCTGGGGTAGTGGAAGTGGAGGAGGTGGCTGAGTCCCGCAATCCGGGGCATGGCTGCTGGTGCAGGCTACAGGGACTCAGGAGCAATCTTTACTCCTGGGGAATTCTGTGCCACTGTGCAATGAAGAATTTTGCAAAAATTAATGTTGTGTGCACAATTCCCGCCCCCACTCAGAATAGGCTGCAGAGATGTTGGCCGCCTCTAGGGGCTGCTGGACCCAGCAGAGCCCAGTTTGCAAACAGAAGACAAGGCGAGTGGGAGAGAACTGGAGGGTTCCCAGCAGCTGCAGTTCTCAGCACTCCCTGAAGGAAGGAGGCAGCAACGTCTTGGCTTGGGGGGCCCGTGGCTGGGCTCTGGGGGAGAAAGGGCTGCGAGTGTCTGGGCTGGGGGAACCCCATGGCTGGACTTGGAGGGTGATGGGGCTATGAATGTCTGGCCCCCTGACTGGGTTCTGAAAGAAAGGGGACAGAGAAACAGGAACTGGGTTGTCATAGGGGTTTCTTTAACTCTACTCCTGGGGGAATTTTTTGTTGTTGTTGTATCTGCATTGTTACAGACATACTTGCTGACAGGTATTTTGAAATAAATTACCAAAATAATTGAAACTGGTGTGATTATATAGTGTTATTATATAGTGTTATTTTGACAAATAAAATTTGCAGAATTTTAAAATATTGTGTGCAGAATTTTTAATTTTTTTGGTGCAGAATTCCCCTAGGAGTAAATCTCCATCTGGTATGCTGCCCTTCTGGCTTCACCTCCATTCAGGAAGACTGGGGTGAGGGGCTGCTTGTCCCAGAGCCTGTTCTTCTCCAATTCTGCACACCTCCTTTCCTGCCAGGGGAGGGGGCCTAGGCTTGTCTGGACTTCTTCTTGCCCAGCACAGCTGGCCTCTCCTACCTTGCCTGGGAGAAGGGGTCAAGGCAAATGGGATATTGTACTGTGACTGAAACAGCACTCTAGCCAGAGTCAGCTGAACTCCCCAATGACACAATTGATAAGAGGGGAGCATTCAAAAGACCCTTCGTTTTGCCTCTACAGCCGGGAGGAGTGGTTGAGTCTGTTTGCCATTGGGGAGGAAGAAAAAATGGAGGGAACTTCAAGAGGAAAAGCATTCTCTTGCTGCCATACTGACAGGTCTGGTTCAGCACCCAAGGTGCAAGCAGGATGATGTACCCATTGTAACAGATTTGTGGGCCATAGCACAAAGGTTTGTTCTGCATTAAGAGGCACTGTAGCTATATGGAGAAATAACAGAAAAAAGTTTGCATTATAATTTCAATAGTTTCAGCTGTACTGAAAATTAACTATTTTCAGACTGGACTGATCAGAACTCAATGTATAAGGCACACGTTGCAAAGACTGTTCTGAGCAGTATTTTTAAAAATAGCTTCATACTTTTTAGAGAGTATCTGATTTTTAAAGTTTTTTTTTTTAATTAAAATGGAATAGTAATCACTGCTATAAAATTGTGATTATTCAATATGATTCTCAGCTCTGCACTTCTTCCAACCCTATGAACCGGTAAAGGGTCACTCAGGTAGCCAATCACAGCCGAACAATGCCAGACTGCAATGCTTGGTAAAATGCAACCATCACATTTGCTGTATGTTCTGAAAAATATTTTTCACAGTAAACCAAAAATATTAAACAGCAACAGAATTATTTAACACAAGAATGTTAGCAGATCTGTCTTATTTCACTTAGTTTTGGAGACCTATATTTTACAAAAATGTAGTTGTTGCTCTCCATTTTGCTTAATAACAAGCTGATAATGCTGAAACAGATGAAAAACTAATTCTTAAACCAATTAAAACTAAACCTATTAGGTCAATTTCAAGAATGTTCTTAACAGTTTTAGAACTGCTTACACTAAATTGCTATAAAATCACGATGTGCTTTCCCCATGTCTACTTCTTTCTCAATTTGTTTTTCTTATCTTTATCATTAGCATCCATATAGCAACAACCCTAAAAGACAGAAGGTGAAATACATAGACCATTTTATACTACAGCTCCTGGTAGGGACTAACTTCATGATCGCTTAACGCCCTTCCTCTGTTTTTCAGGGGAAATAGTGAGGTCAGAAAAGCTCTTGCCTGATAAAAATATGACTAGAGAGCTGCAAATTCAAAGCATTTTCTGAAAAACTGCATTATCCCATACAATGTGACACTGAGTGTTCAATTATTTATCATTCCAAATCATTTATGCAGTTATCAACTTTAAATTCTCTAACAGTGTTATTTCAAATTTAAAATAAAGGCAGCATATACACTGCCACTGCAACTAAGCTAGTATCTACGACACATTCATACAGCTTTCACTTATTTTCATCAAGGTTCAAGACCTCCATCTCCTTTCAATAACTTTACAGGCTTAGTTAAGTGGTTTAAGGATTTGACACTTTCTACTACCAAGTATTCTAAAACTTTGTTGAAACTGGCCTTTTTACAAATTAAAATATGTTTGCCTCACTCTTTAGTCTATTCATAGTTATGAAAAATTTAATCCTTCCTAAGCATTCTTTTGATTGTTAATTATTCACTGAATACTTCTACTGAATTCACTGAAAACTGTTTAATTTTAAAATGTGAACCTTGTGACATTTGTTTCTGACTATCTGAATTTGGATGAACATTCATTTCTGAATTTTACAAATTGGAGTCAACTGTTTAATATTAATATTATATTAATACAGATTAACATGAGGACGATATCTAGTATTTACATAGCATATGTGGTGGGTCCCTCAAGGCATAATGTACATCTGTCAGTTATCTGTAAAATATTATGCCTTATGAACATTTCTATTTTGGATAATTAGACTAAGAGTAATTATTCTATCCCATAAAAATTGAATTATAAGATATTTTCTAGAGAACTGAGGATACCACGTACATTAAAAAGTGAGAGAATTACAAAATATTTAGGGGTAGTTTACATTTTGAAGTTTTTGGCCATCAATCCAAAGAACTTGCATCATTTTATTAGTTTGGTCTCCCAATACAATACCACTGCTAAAACTCAAATATTTAACATTTATCTCTTTTCTCTGGATCTTTTTCTTCCTCTGGAATTTATTCTTTTTTTCCCACCCCTTATTTTGCCAATAATTTTCTCTCCGTGCATCCTTCCCACATCTTATTATTTTGTAAGGGACAGAACTTCGTTAACTCCCTGTTCCTCCCATATTACTATGTTTTTGCACACACTCCCTGCAGTGGACTGGAAGTCTGAGACTCTCCCTTTCTCATGGAAGGCTAGATTTTGCTCACTCCACAGTTAGTCAATAATGCAACTGCAGCTAGGCAAAGAGGTCTACTGGACAGAGATGCAATTCCGCCTCTTCTCCGGGTACAGCATACACACTGCAGTGCACCTAACCTACTGGTGCCATGGGCAATGGACCAAATTCAGTCTCAGACTAGTGTGCACTATTCCAATTCAACACTCCAACCCTCCACTTAGTTTCCCTGCCATCCGATCTGCTTATCCTTTCTTCCTTCCCCTAGATAGCTCCTGTGCCACTGCTCCAACATTTCAGAGTCCAAGAGGCATTTACAAAAGCAGAAAAGTGACATGAAACTGACATGAACTGTGTCAAGATTCTGAACTGGAGCTGTGCGAGAAGTGGAAGGGGGAAGGAATTTCTTTATTTCTACTGCTCTTGCCCACACCAGCAGCAAAGGCTCACCCCTATTCTTCTGAAGCTCCCATGCCTAAAAGAACAGATGGGAAGTTGCGCTGGATAACAGTATAATACAATTCTGCCATGGAGAGTTCTGAAAATATAGCATGGCTTTGGGGAAAAGATAGGATGCCTCTGATCCCCATGCCAAACTAAGTCTTTGGTCATGCAAGGCAAGTTGCCTCCATGTTACCAGTTTAAAATATGTACAAAGTTATCATTATATGCTATAGTTATATGGATATGTAACCCTCTGGATTTCATAGCCACTGCTTTTTCATTTAAAGATTAGAAATTTTAAGGGCTTATTCAATTTAAATTACCCACTGTTCAATTACTATTTTAAACCTCAAAATAAGGTAGCACAACACAGCCTGCAACCTGGGAAAATAATCACTCTAAACTGACATCTCTGGGGTGGTCTCATGGCAGCACAATACCTATGAGGTGAGGTGGGGTTGAAAGAATCAGAATGTGAATCTCTCCCTTGCCCTACCCCATGCTAGGAATGTCTCATATAACTCGAAAAACTATTTCAACTGAAGCTCAAAGTAGTGCTAATTGGCTCCAGAAGGAACAATATATCTAACCCTCTTTAGTTGGAGAACAACAATGGGGGTGAAGGAGGTGGATTGGGGGAAGGAAAAGTGAGAGTCCTTTTCCTATGACAACACAAGTCTAGATTTTTGGGTTCCTTGAGGTTTTATACAAGCCTGGTCCACACTTAAAAATTAGCTTGATTTAGCTACGTAGCTTAGGGCTGTGAAAAATTTCACATTCTGTGTTGCAGTGAGGTCGACCTAGTCCCCGGTGCAGAGGCAGCTACATTGACAAAAGAATTTTTCTGTTGACTTCACTGCTGCCTCTTGGAGAGATGGATTAACTTTATCACTGGAAAAACCTCTTCCATCGATGCAGAAAGTGTCTACATTACACTGCTACAGGAACACAGCTGCAGCCCCATAGCAACTGTAGTGCAGATATGTCCACATTGTTTGCATGTACCCTTATTTTCTTCAGAGCTGCAGTACTAAAACCTTGTCTTAATTTATGATTACCCTTTTAAAGAAAAATGAAAATATTTTAAATTGGTGTCTCGACAGGTGCTATTTGGTATTTTTTCAGGAAGTTCACACTATTTGAGTTACAGTAAAGTTGAGCCTTTCACATGGGAAACATACCATGTAATTTGAGACTGCCAATTTATTTACAAGGATCTAAAGACTAAAAAAAAAATGGTACACGTCACTGACCTTCTGAAGTCCTCCATTCTCCTCCACCAATGGAGGAAGAGTACTAGTGCTATTGGTGGATGGTGGTTCCACATTGTAGTCACGAAAACAGCAGAATAAGGTGCTAAAGATACTTCGACTCCTTTGCTTCTTCAAGCTGATATTACATTGGGACACTATAAAATGGGGGGAAAAGAAATCAAGCTGTAAGTTTTCCAGATATAAAATGGTTATATGTTATTTGAAAATTCCTGATGTTCATCAACTTTACCCTCATACTTTACACCATATCTTTCACTGTCAAACTTACACATAGAGGTCTGTATATACATATCAGGTTTGGCTCTCCACACAATCCAAACTCTTGTGATACCATACTGAGAGATCTTACTTTGATAGATGCTCTAGAAATACCTAAAACAGATACTGTGACCTATAGCCAGTAATTTGCTGCCAAAATCTGACTCTGAAATGGGACTCGGCTCTAAAACAGAATGTCATCAGAAGAAGTCAACTGATCTCTGGGCATATTTTGGGCAAAACACTTTACTGTTTGAGACAGAAACTCATTCCATATAGAATTTTTTTTTATTCTCCTGCTGCTTATGCCTTGACAGCTATGTTATAGAACATGAAAAGGCATAACAAACAAACAATTCTTGTAGCACAGAGAATTAAATGAAATGTCAGAAAGGAAGGCTGCCATTCCTATTGAGGAACAGATTTACATGGCCTTGTGTGCTGACCCAGGGTAACTGAAGCTGCAGCATAAGGGAGGCAGAGAAACATTTTTGAAAGATATAATAAAACATACAGACTATGAGCTATCACTCATTAGGTACACAAAGGACCTCCAGTAAGCCCAAATGCTTTCAGCCCATAGTTTTAGCAACTACCTTCTACTATTTCTCCTTTTCAAGGAGTAGGACAACCGTTATCCAAATATCCACTACAATCTTCAGTGCCAGGTTATCAGATACAAGTTAGAAAAGCAATCATTTTCTGAATTTCCTCAGGACTAATCCTGATGAAAATAAGTATTTAGAAATATTTTATTTTATTACTACTTGAGATCTGGATCAATACAATCTACATTACCTCTCCTGGAAAAATACCTCATACCACTCTCACACAATTTTATCTATTTCACTGCACAATTGTTAGTGACACTGAACATATAACATGGTAATATAATGTAAATCTAAAATATTATGTGCATTTTTAGGTAAAAACAAGGCTCTAATATAACTACCAACCTTAATGCAATCAGAGGATATTTATATAGCACATAAGAACAAAAATATGACAAGATTACTACTAGACACTCACATGTTTTGGATGCTGTTGTGAGACATGAGACCCAGACAATATTACCTTAAAATCACTTGAGAAGAGTAAACCATACATTATATGGGATCACAACCTGGGGGGGGGGGGGGGGGAGGGGAAAGAGAGCAGGACCACCTTGCCCTTCCCATTACATGGAGCAGAAGGGGTCCCAATAAGCAAAGGACTAATTACCCTCATTTTTTGATCCTGTTATAATTTAATAAAAATAATCTTTTAAGCAAAGTCTGAGCAAGCAACCATTTTATACCTACCCTCTTTTCAATTATAATACAGATTTAAATTAAAGGCACAGAGAACCACTTCAATCAGAAGCTGCTGACTTAAGGATTTCATTGGCTCCTAAACATTTTGCTGTGACAGATGGAATGAAAAAAGTCGTGACGCTATTTCTCTCTATTTCCTCTGCCCTTTCACAGGTGCAGGACTCCTGAAGGCAATGTATACACCACCACCACCCAGATCCAGAATAGCAATCAACATCTTAGATTTCAATTTTTACAGTGTCTCTTTTCTAAACACATTAGCTCAGCTAAGAGTGATTTTTTTTTTAACAAGTAACAATGAAATAAACTAGACATTTTATTTATCACCATGGTCAAGTGTGGGAAGTATTTTTTGTGGCTCGGCTGGTGGTCTATTTTCCTGACAATTTCATTAAATTTTATAAAAACACCTCAATAAAACAGTACATTTCACTTCATTCATTCCCCCCCTCAAAAATACTGTCCAACGTATCTCAGACAGTTTTTCTCCTCATACATCAAAGTTTTAAATCTAATCAAAGCAACAGATCTAGCCAGAAAATGAAAATCCTTCAGAAAGATACAATAATATTAATCCACACTAAAAAGGAGCAACATAACTCTTTATCTAACACACAGGATACAAACACACAATAGCGGATAGAGATAAAGCATCACACTACACCCATCGTAGAATTGAATGGTCTTTTAAATAAATTCATTGCTGTGTGAAAATAAAATAATTCTTTTAATGTTGAACAGTCATCATATAAATTATGTTTTCATAACATTTTCTCCTCCCTATCATTTGCAAAATTCTAGTACAGGTCTAAGAGTAATAATTCTCTCCCCAGTATTTCATTTGGTAAACATTTTCTCCCTTTTAAAAAGCCAGCAGCGGAACTCAACATGGTTACTTTTGGTTTATTGCCACGAAGTGGAAACACTCACACAGTATCTGAAAGCAAATCGATTTGTACATGTATATTCTCTTAAATCCAGCTTATATTTAGCTAACATGGTACATTTTACATTAAGAGAAACTGAACTTATGTTGCTTAAGGCAGTACTCTAAAAGTTCATACAGTGAAACGTTTATTTGTATAAAATTCATTTTATTTATTTACTTTGATTTATACACTAATAATGTTCTAAATGCTTCTGACATATTAAAAACCACAACTATAAATGAAGGACCACATTCTCAAAATTGTGTGAACGTTTTTGATTGCACCCAATTTTCACATACACAATGCCTTGGGCCTAGGGCCCTACCAAATTCAAGGTCCATTTTGGTCAATTTCAGTCATAAGATTTTAAAAATTGTAAATTTCATGCTTTCAGCTATTTAAATCTGAAATTTCATGGTCTTGTAATTGTTCGGGTCCTGATCCAAAAAGGAGTGTGCGTGGGGGTGGGTGGGTGGGGTTGCAAGGTCATTGTAGGGAGGGTTGCAGTACTGCTACTCTTACTTCTACGCTGCTGCTGGCGGCGGGATTGCCTTCAGAGCTGAGCAGCTGGAAAGTGGCGGCTGCAGGCCGGGAGCCCAGCTCCGAAGGTAGAGCCGCCGCCAGCAGCAGCGTAGATGTAAGAATGGCATGGTATGGTATTGCCACCCTTACTTCTGCGTGGATGCTGGCAGGATGCTACCTTCAGAGCTGGGTGCCCAGACGGCTGCCTAGCTCTGAAGTCAGCGCAGAAGTAAGGGTGGCAATATCATGACCGCCCTAAAATAATCTGGGCTTTATATATTTTATAAATTATTTTATAAACTCCCTTTTGGGTCAGAACCCCCAATTTGAGAAACACTGGTTTCCCCTGTGAAATCTGTATAGTATAGAGTAAAAGCACACAAAATACCAGATTTCATGCAGGGAGACCAGATTTCATGGTCCATGATGCATTTTTCATGGCTGTAAATTTGGTAGGGCCTTACTCATGCCTACATGAATGTCATGAATTTGCATGCAGACACACTAACACTTGAAGGATTTCCACATGTGCACTTTTGAACATTTGGGCTAATGTTTATTAAAATGGACATTTCTGAAATGTTTTTTTTCCCCCCAAAGCAGATTCCTAGGAAAACACAGTGTCAGCAAATGTAACACACTTAATCTTGCTTTTCTATTAGGTTACCAATCATGAGAACTCTTCTTTGTCTTAATACAAACCTCACTTTCCAAACATTTAAATATCAAACAAGTATCAAATCTGTATGGGGACTAAATCTTGGGGGGAGGGATAGCTCAGTGGTTTGAGCATTGGCCTGCTGAACCCAGGGTTGTGAGTTCAGTCCTTGAGGGGGCCACTCTAGGGATCTGGGGCAAAATCAGTACTTGGTCCTGCTAGTGAAGGCAGGGGGCTGGACTCGATGACCTTTCAAGGTCCCTTCCAGTTCTAGGAGATGGGATATCTCCATTAATTTAAAGGTAGTTTACAGTCCCTTACATGCTACTCTCTTACACTCAGCGTCAGGAACAACATTGTCCACCTTGCATTTCGTTCCTTTTGTTTTCTCTTTGAATTCATAAATCTTGATTTGGAGGTCAAATGCTGATCTTAGCTACACCTGTGCAAATCTGAAATACCTCCTTAGTTCTTCATTTTCCTTCTAAAAGCCCATTTCAACTTAGTTTTCCATTGTTTACTTGCACTCCTTTGCAGTCTGTTCTCACACTCCCCAGTCTCAGTCTCTATTTAAAAATCTGAAAATGTACATGGATTAGCATGTTACATAAAGTGACACTTATTTGTTTAAACACTACTTTTATTGCATCTTTCCTGTTTGTGTGCTCCATGGTTATTTCAGGTAGACCATGATCCTGCAAACAATTACATATGTGAACAGTCCCCATTTGAAGTTAATGGACCTGTGCATATAAAGTTATACATATGCATAAATATTTGCAAGATTGGAGCCTTTTGATGTAAACTCCTCAGGGCAGTGACAATCTCTAAAAAGCTTGACACAAATGTAAGGTGCTATATAACTGTTTGTTCATTAGCTTCTCTTGCTGTTTAAAACAAGAAAAAGTTATATGGTCATTGAGCTTACTCTAGGAGTTTACTGAATGCAGGACTAAGCCTGTCCTGACCCAGGCCATGGCATTGCCAATGTTCCGCCAGGAGGCTTCGCCCTCCCTCCCCCTCTACCCTGAAGCCAGTGGGGGCTCAGCTCCAGCCGGCAGCCTGGAGCTTGGGCCTGCTGGCTGTCAGGGGTGGTGCTTCAGCCGGATGTGTGTGTGCGCACACGCATGTGTGTCTCTTGAGGCTCCTCAGGCCAGTGTGTATGTGGGGTGGGGGCCCCCTCGGGGCTCCGGCATGCAGGGAAGGCAGGTTAGCCTCCCCAAAGGAGGGGTTCACCCGCTGCCCATGATTGACTGTAAAGGAGATATTAATGTGCCAAAAATTTCATTATCTGTGCTACAGCACTTTAGTCCTTGAGTCTCAGACACCAAAAACTGTGCATTCAGTCATGGTTCTGATTATTATTATCTATTATTTGTGTTATGGTAGCACCTTGGAGCCCTAGTCATGGACCATCGTGCTAAGTGCTGTACAAACACAGAACAGCAAGACAGTCCCTGCCCCAAAGAGCTTACAAAGCTAGACATAAGAAAAGAGAAACTGGATGGATAGACTGATGTGGGAGTACAAGGAATCAATAAGACAATACTGATCAGCAGGATAGACTGGATAGGCAACAGAGGCTTGCATTGTAGGCAAGAGTCAACCTTTCAATACTGAATGAAATAAGACGTAGGGTGGGGATAGGTCACAAAAGGCCTTGATAGTGAAAACAAGTAGCATGTGTTTGGTGGATAAAGAAGAGAGAGCCAGTGCAGGCACACAAAGAAATGGCTAATGTGACTAGTTAGGAAAGTGATCTTTCCAGTAGCATTCTGAATGGGTATGAGCAGGGGAAAATTGCACTTGGCAAAGCCAGAGGAAAGGATGTTGCAGTAAGATGATGAGAGCCTGGTTGAGAGTTTTAACTGCGTGGACGGACAGGGAAAGCCATATCTTAGAGATGTTATGTAAGAATCTGCAAGACAGACGTAGCCTGGACATGAGAATCTAGAGAAGGTTTAAGTTGAAAATGATACTCAGGTTACAGGCCTTAGTGACAGGCAGGATGGTGGCACTGTCCACAGTGACTGAAAAAGGAGGTAGTGGGAAGAGCTTGGGGGGAGATGAAGAGCTCTGTTTTAGCCATGTTAAGCTTGAACTTGCCACTAGACTTCAACAAGGAGATGGGGAGGGGGGAGTAGTGTGTGTGTGTGGGGGGGGGGATGAGCTTTTTGTCTGGACAGGAAGGAGACAGGTAGATCTGCATATTGTTCAAATGCAGTTTAAATGTTGAGACATTAAGTTTATCAAAGTTTAAGGGATTGTCCTTCAATGCAGTGTCAGCTCAAGATACAAATTAGTGTTGCCCCTAACCTGACTCCTTTGCACACACAAAAATCTCTAGCTTGAGCTCAGTGGTGGTTTGCACTCCAGCTAGCTGATCTGACCGGATGCATGGCTTGAAGCTAGCAATGCAGTGGGGGTGCAGCTACAGGCTAGTTTGAATTGGCACAACTCATCAGCTGCCAATCCAGTCTTTCTGTGTAGCTTGAGTGTTTTGCAGTGTGGCCACTCTCACTCAAGTGGAATAACTTGAGCTAACTGTGAAGACAAGCCCTGCACCTGAAATATGGGGGGAGAGGGGGAGAGAGAGGAAATCTCTGCACAACACTAATTCAGGTACTCACAATGAGCTGACAGAGAAAACATGACTGAAAGTGACAGAGCTATAATTGCCTCTGTAATAAATAAACTTTAAAAATAAGGTGCATGGCCAGAAAAACAACGTGGAATACTTGACCCTCTGATGATTTATCAGATCTTCTAGTGTCTTGTTTATCCCAGAGTTCCTCCTAGGTAATTGCCAGCATTTGAATACAGAGGTATGACGTACCAGAAATTTCTTTCATATTAGTAATAATACAGACTTTGCTTGACAGCAGATGGACTGGAGTGCCAGTGAATATTTAAGACCTACATTTTCAAGTGAGACTAATAATTTTGGGTGTTTAGAAAGTGCTGAACATCATTCCTCTGAAAATCAGACCTCTGAGGCTCCCAAAATCACTAGTCACTTTTGAAAATGTAGGCCTTAAGTTTCCATAGCAGCCATATATTTTAACTATTAGTAGCCTCTGACAGTATTTGCTTTTAACTTCCCAGGAGACACGTGGCCTATGCTTGCATACTGAGCTCTACATGGAAACTAATGTTAATAGTTTTCTATTGCAGATAATGATGTTTGTTTACCACTTTATCCTATTCAATATAAAACCTAACACTGCTACCATTAAACACATTCAGAAATCACAAAGTGAAAAAGTATC
The DNA here is from genome assembly GCF_027887155.1 of Malaclemys terrapin pileata. Taxonomy (NCBI): domain Eukaryota; kingdom Metazoa; phylum Chordata; order Testudines; family Emydidae; genus Malaclemys; species Malaclemys terrapin. Next base: position 275,358,453 of record NC_071506.1, read on the forward strand.
CAAACACTGACCTGGAGAGCAACCCTCAAGAGACAAGTTTGAGATTTGAGTTCTGCCCTTTGATTTACACTTACCAAGAGTCTTCATTTTACAATAAGAAAATTTTCTACATCTCACCTGAAAAATGGGTGAACAGATTTTGTTCTAACCTTACCCAAAAAATCATCTTTTGACTGAGAAAAACAGGATATTTTCAGCCAAAAGGGTGAATATTTTCAGTGTTATAAGCAACAGTAAATAGGAGATAGTACTGAAAGCCCAGATGTCACCTCAAGCATAGTGTTCTCTACCAAGAAAACCACATGATTTGCTCATTCTAAATAAACGACAGGGTACAAAACTAAGTATTAAGAGTCCCAAACGCTTAAAAAAATCAAGTTAGGTCCCAAAAATCATGAGGTTAGCCTAAAAATCCTGAGGTTTTTAAATAAAATGAACCCAAATGTTTTTTTATCTCCTGGTTTCTAGGCTTTCAGGGTACACTCACGTCACATTTGTAAGCTTTTCTCTGCAATCATAAGAGCTAGAAAATTGCTTCTTTTTTTAAATGAAAGCAGAGATCTCATGTAATCTCTTGACTCCAGAAGTCAGACTTTAAGAAAAATACAGTAGACCTTCAGAGCTATGAACACCAGAATTATGAACTGACCAGTCAACCACATACCTCATTTGAAACTGGAAGTACACAATCAGTCAGCAGCAGAGACAAAAAAAGCAAACACGGTACAGTACTGTGTTAAATACAAACTACTAAAAAATAAAGGGAAAGCAGCATTTTTCTTCTCCATAGTAAAGTTTCAAAGCTGTATTAAGTCAATGTTCAGTTGTAAACTTTTGAAAGAACAACCATAACGTTTTGCTCAGAGTTGGGAACATTTCAGAGTTACAGACAACCTCCATTCCTGAGGTGTTCATAACTCTGAGGTTCTACTTTACTAAATATTATGCAAAAATCACAGGAGTTGACAACACTTCAAACCTCAAGTTGTTAGAAGCTGAATGGTTTGTCCTTTAAGGGTCAATTTCCCTCAGATGTGCATTAGGGATAATTGTAATCATCCTCTGTGTCATAATAATTTGGCGATTTGTACTGTAACTGTTCTCCAAACAGATACATTCACTAATTTATATGCTATTCATAGGGATTTTATGCCTTATATCCTTATTTGTTTTTTATGGGATTTTATGAGTGAAAGCTATTTCTTTTGGGTGTCTTACATGTAAACAGGGATGGTAATTCTACAGATAAGTACATATATCTATAGTGCCTGTATTAGTCTTGTACATTGTGGGTACCTGGTTTCACTAGAGGGGACAGTTTGCTTGAGACCCCAATGGCAGTCTTTTGCTTCAAAGGAAATACTTTCGCTGCTGGAGTTATACTTGATCAAATTCATATGGCACAGTATTCCAGCTGTTTGCTGCATCTGTTTTTTTGTAAAGTGCTTAGGTTACATTTGTGGAACAGATAAAAAACTTTGGGACTGACTCAGTGTCAACATTTCCCCAAGACTTATAAATTTATTTATTATGGGTGCTGGCTCTTATTTTAAAGAAAGAAGGAGGACAACTTGCTTTGGCTTCTTTTAAAGCAAATAGATCAGATTAGCAAAGAAAACAGGTCATTAGAAATATATGCTCAATGCTCTAAATAGTAAGGTTAGAAGCAGCTCTCAGCATGTGGACTTTAGAGAAGTGTTTCTCCAATTTCAGGAAATCATCAGTTGACGGAGCACAAGACTGGGACTTGGGAGACATGGATTCTATTCCTGGTTCTTCCACTGGGCTGCTGGGTGACCTTGGGCAAGTCACTTGTCCCCTGTTGGCCTCAATTTCCCCATCTGTAAAATGGGGATACTGATACTGACCTCCTTTGTAAAGAGCTCTAACAGTGCTTTTCATTGTTCGATCTCAAAGTTAGGTATTATTATTATGGATTTCTAGATGGTGCCCCATATGATATTCAATTAGGATTATACTGGTGATCAATTTATATGCTGAAGGGTGAAGGCAATTTATGTGGTCATGCAACAACATTTTAAAGTTTTGTATGGTTTTCTTTGGCATGAATATGCGAAGTTATTTTAAAATGAGAGCATAAATATAAACATATATAATTAAAGATAGATCAGTGAGGGTGTGTGGAAGACCTACCTGCCTAAAACCTGCAACGAGTTATCCTGGGATTAGGTTTATTTGGCTATATGAAAAAATACCAGATATCAGGGAAAGGAAAGAGAAAGATTGCTCAAAAAGACTCAAGTTAATATTTCGTATTGCAAATCCCCACTGTGGAGGAGGTAACGAAGAATAATTAAGAAAAGCACACACAGCCTGTGTTCTACATGTACATGCAGTAAGTTAATTATAACTCTCAATGACATACAAGTTTGTTGAAAGCCACCCTCTATGTTCATTACTCTTTTCAACTGGTATTAAAACAAAATAGGGGGGTGGGGGGGAATTAGCACAGATGGCATCAGAAACAAAGCAAAGAAGAATGAAGTACTAAATGTGAATTTTGAAAAACCCAATAACTACGACTACAGTATCAATAACTTTTATCCTTCAGAGAGAATAATGTCTCTATTGCCATGCTTTTTGTAGTAAGGTAGAAAGATACCTTGAAGGGAGACAAAATGCTTAATATTAAAACAAAGGAAAAAAGAAATATACATGTAAGTTATGCAATGCTCCTCGCTCAGGTATTGGTTGATAGGGTAGCATGGCCCAGTGGTCAGGACTTAGGCCTCTGCTCTGCAGGGCGATTGTTGGTATGGGAACCCGGGCCCTTCCACTCCACAGAGCTCTGACTCAGGGCCCTTTGAGGGCTACAAGTGATCTGACAGCCAGAGATGGTTAAGGCTGCCCTCCCTGTGCCACTTCCTATCACTCCCTTTGTGACTGTCTCAAAGTCACCATCTGAGCTAAAGTGGCATGAAGGATGTCTGCTCATCACAAGACACCTTCTGAGTGTAGCGTGGTAGTGCTTTCTCCCTCGGGCAGCAACTGCCTTTCTATGATATAGCCCACCCTCCTGGGCCAGATCAGTCCTAGGGATTTTCTCTGAAGGAGTCGTCCAAACAAAACAAAGGGGAATTAACAAAACTAGGAGTCTATATGGGGCCGGGGGGGGGGGGGGGGATGCTTCCCTTGGACTGTCTCTGTAGCAGGTCCTCTCCTGACCTTTGGGCACTGTTGTGGGGCGAGATTCTGCCTTTTCCTCAGTTTTCCTTTGCTGGAGCAGGTCTGCTTTCTTCCCTAGTCTGCTACCAAAAGAACTGTTCCCCTGCCCTTTAACAGCTCCTCCACTTGGAGCATTTTCTATAGGTGTGGTGGGGCACGGCTGGCTGAGCCCGAAGCAGTTCTTTAACCCTTTAGCCCCTTATTGCTCAGTGTGCAGTTTGTATACCCCATCACAGCTAACAGAAGAGAGACAGCAATGGTGAGAGTTAAAAAATGAACTGAAAGAAAACAAGCAAATAAGCACATAGGCAATTGTTTTACTGTACATTCTTAAAAGCTACTTTCTATAATGGGACATCCAAACTATCATCATCTTTTAGAGAAGGAAAGGTGGTTAGCTTGCTGCTTTTAAAGGAGAATCTATGCAAATAAATCATTTCCAAAAGCAGAACAAGTTATGTAATACACAGATACTACAGTACAAGCTGCCAAATAATTCACAGACTTAATTGGTTTCAAAAGGATATTTAGTAAATCTAGTCCATTCCTCTGTATTATTTGAGACGTGATCTAATTACAATTGGACATTCCCTAATAAACTAGCCCAACAGCCAAACTTCCTAAATACTCTGAATCATGTAACTCAGGCAATGAAAGAAACTGAAAATATACTTAGATATTTGCAAAAATAAAAAGCACCAGATTACCCAGAGGTCTATTTAACACCTGATATTTTAAAATGAACCATTCATCATTCAAATGGAGCAATGCAAAAAGTTACTCAAAAATTACTGTCAAAATGTTCCTTTAAAGGTAAACACAGCTTTTCAGTTTTGATGCTACACCACTAGAGATATACGATTTCTAAATTAATCCTGTCAACAGCACTGTGTGATCTTACTAGAAAAATGCCATTTTAAACATGACAGGATTCAAGCTGGAAATAGGTATATTGAAGAAAATTGGACACTCTGGTCTTTTATTTGATTGCAATTATTACACTAATATTTAAAAGGCAGAAGCTAGTTTACAATATCAATTCCCACTTAAAATAATGGAATTTTTAATATAAGTCACAATTTATAATTACAAAGTGCATCTCATCGTGTGAGCCTTTCAGAGCTCAGCGCTTTTTTAAAAAAAAAAAGCAATTTCCCTTGCCCATAAAACAGACTTCTCAGTTCCTCCGCAAAAGTCTGGGGCTAAGTTAAACACTCCAAGCAGCAGGTGGAGGCCAAACTAACAAACCGCATACTGACTTGCTTAAGCTCAGCATGATGCATTCCAGAGCAGTATTTCCAACTCTGGAACGAATGGTAATAAGTAAACAAATCCTAACTAAATGAACTTTAAAAATAAAGAAAACAAAATTCAATCCAAAAATCGAATGGGAATGTTCACAGGCTGGTTTCTAGGAGGCAAAAATCCCCAATTGCATTTCATCCATGCCCGAAAATTTTCCAAACCCCATACTGGAGCACACAGGAAACAGCTGGAGCTACCCAGAAACTTAGAGGGCATCTTCTCATCAGCCAGTTACTTTGTGCTTTATTTCCCTCATATCATATTTCCCTTGTGCTCTGTCCCTGGTAATGGGATATGGGAAAGGAAGATACTAATTTTGAGAGACGTGGCTTGATCAAGATGGAGCAGATTAAGAAGTAGAGGGATACTGTTAAACTGCAAAATATATGCCAAGCTCACCTCAATCACTTATTTTATACCCCTTTTCTCTATCTTCCATTCAGATGCTTGTCATGCTATTAGGAGCTTGATAAACAGAAAATATGAACAGCAATGTCGTATATTAGAGAGGCCAACTGAAGAAGAGAAGAGGAGCTCTGTGCAAGCTCAAAAGCTTCTCTCTCTCACCAATAGAAATTGGTCCAATAAAAGATATGATCTCACCCACCTTTCCTCGCTAATATCCTGGGACAAACGTGGCTACAACACTACTGCGTACAATGATGTGTATTAACAACAACATATGCATCCTTTTGGGAAAATATGGGCTTAAAAGTGTGTCCAATTGTCACCAGGCCATCACTTCTCCCCTGGCTCTAAAGCATGTGCTATCACATACACTCTCAGTCAAGGAGGTTTATTTTCATAACAGAGGTTAAACAAACAGAACAGTCTTAACTTGATCCTTGACCCCAGGTTTCACAGCCTCCCCTCTCAGGGGTCTCTGGCACTCCCAACTCCTGGCAGCCTCCCGGCCTCAGCCAGCTCTGCTGCCTTCCAGGAGCTGCAGCCACAGGGCTGCTTCCTTGAGCCCCTGGCCCAGGGACCCACCACAGTACAATAAAAGCTGTTTTATCCAGCATGTTGGAGAAATGGAGTGCGGGCTCTAGGAGAGAGCTTGGGTGCAGGAGGAGACTTGGAAGGGGGTGCAAGCAGCGACCTGTCCACGGTTCCCAGCCAATGAGAGCTGCATTGCTAGCATGCAGGGCTGAGTGAGGGCAGCGTGCAAAGCAGCCTGCTGCGCCTCCACCTAGGAGCAGCCAGGACAGGTCACCAATTGTGGGGAACCTCCTGAGGTGAGTGGCCCCCGGATCCGGCACCCTCCACCCCCTCCCGAGCTCCCTCCTGCACCCAAACTCTCTCCTAGAGCCCATGCTCCACACCCCCATCTCCTGCCAGCCTCGCACCAACTGGACTATAAACCGGAATTTCAATGAAGATCATAAATGCCGGTTTATAGAGCTTTCCGGTTGGTGAAGTGCCAGACAAAACAGCTTTTACTGGAATTAGCTCTACTCCACTGTGGCTTTCCCTCCCTGGGGCTCAGCCTGCTCCAGTCCTTTCTCCCCACAAGCTGCCTACTAGCAGCCCTTTATAGGCCCAAGTATAGCCCAGCCCTCTTTAATTAGCTGGATTGGGCTCACCTGCTTCAGTCCAGGGGCCCTAGGCTCAGTCTATCCATGGAGACCAGCTACCCTGTGACATAACAGAAAGCTACTGTAAGGTGGGCGCAGAACTGGTTGGAAAACCATTCCCAGAGAGTACTTGTCAGTAGTTCACAATCAAGCTGGAAGGGCATACTGAGTGGGGTTCTGCAGGGATCAGTTCTGGGCCTGGTTCTGTTTAATACCTTCATCAATGATTTAGATAATGGAATAGAGAGTACACTGAAAGTTTGTGGATGATACCAAGCTGGGAGGCGTTGCAAGTGTTTGAGGATAGGATTAACATTCAAAATGATCCAGACAAACTGAAGAAATGGTCTGAAGTAAATAGGATGAAATTCAACAGGGACAAATGCAAAGTACTCCACTCAGGAAGGAGCAATCAGTTGTACACATACGATATGGGAAATGACGGTCTAGGAAGGAGGGAATCTGGGGGTCATAATGGATCACAAGCTAAATATGAGTCAACAGTTTAACACTGTTGCAAATAAATAATAATAATAATAATAATAATAGTGTGTCCAGTTCTGGGTGCCACATTTCAGGAAAGATGTGGATAAATTGGAGAAAGTCCAGAGAAGAGCAACAAAAATTATTAAAGATCTAGAAAACATGACCTATGAAGAAAGACTGGAAGAATTGTGTTTGTTTAGCCTGGAGGACAGAAGACTGAGGGGGAACATGATAAAAGTTTTCAAATACATAAAAGGCTGTTACAAGGAGGACGGAGAAAAGTTGTTCTCCATAACCTCTGAGGATAGAACAGCCAGCCATGGGCTTAGAAAGGATGGTTTAAGTTGGACATTAGGAAAAACTTCCTGTCAGCACTGGAATAAATTACCTAGGGAGATTGTGGAATCTCCATCATGGAAATTTTTAAGAGCAGGTTACACAAACACCTGTCAGGGATGGTCTAGATAATACTTAGTCCTACCATGAATGCAGGGGACTGGACTAGATGACTTATCAATGCCCTGCCAGTCCTATGATTCTATGAAAATGTGGCAACTATTTGCCTCATCCAAAAAGAAAGTTGGTACATAAATGGGTAAGTCCTTTTTTATTTAATACACCTCTACCCCGATATAACATGACCCGATATAACACGAATTCGAATATAACGCAGTAAAGCAGTGTTCCAGGGGGAGGGGCTGCGCACTCTGGCGGATCAAAGCAAGTTCAATACAACACAGTTTCACCTATAACACGGTAAGATTTTCTGGCTCCTGAGGACAGCGTTATATCGGGATAGAGGTGTATTTTTAAAACAACATTTGAAGAATTGTGGATAAAGGTGAACTTAAAACAGGAAAGCAAAGGAGAAGAGGATGGTAACACTGCACACACATATCAGCCACACATAGCACATATATAGTTTTTCATTTTCAAAACAGTCAACGTTACTTAACTAAGCTTTAGTAAAGACATTACACATAAGGACAAAAAGCTCAACCTCAGTTGGACAAAGTCCTTCTAAGAGGTAGTGACACTGAATTTTCCACCATGAGTGGCACCAGCTCACAAACTTTTTGTTGGCTACCTGCAGGCTATCAATGCCATCCTACACCACATGTCACTATTTGTAATGAAGATGGAAATGCATATATTAAATACCAATCTTACTAGGGAATACATCCATCAAGGGCCCAATCTTCTCTGTATCCACTGAGCTTGTGGTTCTTTAACATGACAGATCAATCTATTCAGGGTGGTCACCATCTGGCAAAGTAGCTGAAACTTCGAAATTCAATTCCTACAATCTGATTCATCTGCTGTCAATAACTGAACCAAAAGGCCCTTGGGTTCAACTACTCGAAGAAATGGACTACCTTCAAGTCGATCATTATGCCCCTGTTAACTGGCATACAGCTCTGCTTGCTCCTTACAGCTTTTTTCTGTTTTACAAGCCATGAAGGCTGCACTGTTACAATTCAGTTTCATGAGCTTGTACCTCTGAATACCATTTTCAAGGTCAAAGAACAAGGTGTATAACAGCCCTCCATCTCCAGTGGACTATTCTATTTCTGATCCAGAAGGGAACTAGCATCCACCAGACATAATACTAAACAATAGTTGCCACAGGGAAGGTGTAGGAGTGGAAGACTGGGAAGAGAAGAGGCCCACAATATAGTATTAAAAAAAAAAAAAAAAAAAAGAGAGAGAGAGAGAATTAGAAGACACTAAGTTTCTCAGATCTGGCTCTGGTAGCACTCCAGCACAACACTGATTGCCTGAGGGATCTTCTGAACCCTCTTCTTTGGCTGAGTACTTGGAAGAGTACCTGCAGATGAACCACTGACTGAACAGGTTGAGTTCCTGACAAGCTATAGGAGACCCTGAAACATGGCTGGTTATGGGCTGCACTGATGTCTGTTTCCCAGAACAGAACTAAAAGAAGGAGGGCTAAGCCTGGCCTTCAAGGAGGTTTCTTAGGCTAAGGATCGTATAAGCTTGAGACTATAAATTAGGGTGTTAAACAAAATCTTTAAGACCTCTGCAAGCAGCCTATCCTGCGAATCTCATGTTTACTCTATTCTTCACCGCTGATTTTGAGTAGGCCTGGCTGAAAAAATAGGGAGACTAGTTCACAGAGTACCCTCACCTTTAACATGAAAGCTTACCGCTTTTGAATTCTAGGGGCTTACAATCCAATTTATGTTGACTGAGCTCTGAAGGCAGCTCTACTAAGACAAAAACGTTGTCTGTAAAACTAATAAAGGCACCTAGTGGTGGAATTACAGTATTTAACTTATAATAATGAAGTGTTAAAACTTTTGATGCACCAAGGAAAATGGGTATTTAGGAATATACCAAAAGTGAGATGGCTGATACTGCTTGAAACATCTTATTACGTTCCTGCTTTCTTTCCTCCTCAATCTGTAAGTCTATGAGCTGGAATGAAGCTCTGAAAACATTGCCATAGAGGGAGATGACTCCCAGAAATAGATATTCTGGAATTCAGGGACAGTCCTATATATGCTCACATCCCTCTTACACATCACTGAAGAAAGGATCTCAGGTATGTTCTCTTTTAAAACCTTAAATATTTGGAAATCTACATACATTTCACAATGGGATTCATTTCAGGTATTCCTCTCTTCTGTGCAGACAGGCCTGTAGCAGAACAGCTTTTCTTGGCTTCAGGTGCTTTTGAATTTAACTAAGTGTAAGAGTCTGCAGGATTAGCTGGTTTTAGTGTAGGGAAACACTCTTTTTTAATCTTCCCATGGGCAGTATGCACCTCCGTTTCATCTTGAGAAGATCTCTTCTGTAGAAATGGGTGCCAGGTTTTGTCAGCCCTTGGACAATCTCTTAATTACTCTTGCAGTATTTTAGAAACACTGAAGCATTTTTGGACAGTAGCCTGCTTTTCTTTGGTGTAATCCATCTTCCTATCTTCCTCCAGTATACCGTCAGGTATAGACAAACTTCATTACTATAAAAGGTCCTTTGGTATCCTAACTTACTAATTGGCCAACCATAGGGCTAGATAAGTGCCAAGATGAAAAATTTAAAAAGGTTTAAACAAATCTATTAGTTTTCTAAATAAGGGGAGTCCAAGACTTGTTCATCTGCTGGACACAATCAACCCACTCCTGAAAAAGGGAGGTAGACCAAAATCATTGTCTGTTCCTAATTTGTTTGAGATTTTTTTGTTCCCTGCCTCACCGTCTGGGAGGTTAGCTGCTGCAGTGGATTAGAAATACCCCAGGAAGAAAGCCAAAACACAGAAAATAATATTGATGCCATTCTTGAGAACTCACAAGTATGTATCCATCCATGAATGAGATGCGACTATACAATACCCTTTTAGCTTGTGTCTAAGTAGTGGAATTATCTCAACCTCTTCTTTCTACAAGATACAGGTGCCGCTACCACAATACATTACTCCCAAACAGCCAGTGGAAACAAGCTCTTGCTCATAGAAATTAGACATAGAAAAGACCATGGTTATTCCATTCCCTATGTCACTGCAAGACATAATCAGCTGGAAAATCAAGAGCCATAGCAGAGTAATGTTTTTGTGTCATTCACTGTGGAATCAATGTGTAATCTGTAAAGGGCCAGATGATATATATACACACGATACTTCACGGAGCCTATGGTTGTAAATAATGAAGGACAGTGAATTTTTTTTGTGGCGTTTCCTATAAAAATCTAAATATTTAAATAGATGCATCATTCCTTCATTTTAGAACAAGGATTTAGTTGCCCTGTTTGGAATTCTTCCCAGCACAGTGGTTTGGAATGGGAGTTTAACAGGAAATACTGTGCAGTCTGTGCATGCATTACATTCCTTTCCTGCCCTGAGAGAGTGGCCAACAAACAAACCTTTCTTCTAGTAAAAAAAAAAAAAAAAAAAAAGACAGACTGCACAAAGTTCAACAGCAGATGTGGTCTATGAATCCAAACATCCTTTTCTGTTGAGAAAAAGAATTCAATGTATCTGCAATGTTAAAGAAGCATCACCATTTTGAGATGCTAAGTCAGTAAAGACTAGTTTTTTCATGATGCAAAAACCTCATTTGTATGTCTCCTCAGGGCCTTCTCCCATACACTAACTATAAAGGTGTCTTTTCAGAGCCTTCTATAATGATTTGTCAAATACTAGTAGAGACTGCCACAATCAAATACAGCTTGTAAGAAAAACTTGGCAGTACAAAAATAGTAAGAAAAATGAAAACTTTTTCTATGAACACTGAGTTTTACTCAGATTTTACTCAGTACTCTCAAGAAGGAGCAACATACAAGTTCTGGATTTTGTCCATTTCTTAAGTGCACAGTAAGGAACAGAATGAGATACATGGACCAAATGTTCAAGTTACTTTCTCTTTCAAATTGCCTCTAAATTGGTTTCTTAACTTCTGGAACAAATTAAATAATAATTTGTTAACTACTTGAGAGGAAAGATGAAGTAAAATAAATAAATGGGAATGAGTAGTACACAGGGTCAAAATACCAATACCTTTAGTCAGCGCTGACACCATGCGCCGCTGGAATGGGATTAGAGAAAGTCAGAACATGCTCAGAATGGCAGTGAAACAAATGTTTAAACAAACATGTATTTATAGAACAAAAATATGTATCTGATTTGCACTGCTTTACATCTGATTTAAATGAAAGTCTGTGGGAAAGAAAAGGAAATGAGAGCTAACTCCTAGCTCAACTCTAAAGTGGTAAAAACATACTCTGCAATAGAAAGGTGACTTTGAAGTGGTTGCACAACCAGGCTAGCCAGAACTCTTCTCCCACACACCTCTTTTGAAATTTAATTTATACTTTGTTTTGTTTTTAGACTGAGGAGCCTTTATTACAATTCTGACTAGACACAAGGGTGAAAGAAACTAGAACCATCAGCACTCATAAAATATTTAGTTATATTTTATGTATGTCTACACATTAATACCTATGTATGTATTTCCTCCACAATACTAGTCCATCACATTTGCCTTAATTAGTTATGCTGTGAACTGGTACAAAGATGTCGAAATACTATAAAATATCTCTTCCCTCCATTCCATAAATGTTGTGCAATGTTTAAACCATTATACTAGCCAAGTGTCTTAAATATTTTTACTCAGCTGATGAAGCTGCATGCTGGAAGTGCAGTTCTATCTTTAAAAAAAAAAACTAAAAAAGGCGGCATGGGGTTCTGCATTCACCAGGTCTTACAGTTTTTCATATCAAATTTGTTCAGTTTATCAGAAAATATGTTTTCTTAACTGCCAAACCCACAAATGCAGACAAGGCTCTGAAAGTCAAGCTGAGTTCTTTCCATCTCACATAACAAATATACAAGTAGTTTACTCATCTGAACAGCATTTAGCACCCACTTCTCAGCTTGAAAAATTCCGTACCAGTGGTCTAGGCCACCTGATCTGAGAGGATATACCCTCCTTTCCCTCCAACTGCCCCTCCCCAAATATTTATTCCACTCCTCAAACATACAAGCTTTAATTTATTTGTCCTGAATATAGCAATAAGGTACACTGCCATATAAACAGAGAGGTTATGATGGTAGTTCAGCTCTACATGGCAATTAATTACAATCCTCTGATGGGGGATACCAAAGTTAAAACATTTAAGAACTATTAACTTTCCCACTTTTTTCCTCTCTGCTTAGAGGATAATCCTGGACTGAAGGACAGAATCTCTCCTTTTCCAATCTGATATTTGCTAGAGCAAAGGTGCTTCACTGCTACAAAATTCCCTTTATCAAACAAGGAAGGTTAAGTTTCTCCACCCAGACTTACTGTTCCCTCAGTCTGTCTTCAGACGATATTTTGGGACAAGCCAAAGATGAGAAGCCCTCATTTTGGAAAGAATCTTCAGTGGAAAATGTGTGAGTTCAGATCCCTAACGTGATGCTATAATCACCTGATATTAAATTGGTCAATCCTCTACAGTTCTGTTCTGAAAGGAATGACACTTCTCTACTAAATCTTCCATTTATAGAACAGAGGTCAAACAGGGACACAGAGGTAGGCATCCTAAAAGGCCCTAACCAAGCTCCAATTAGAATTCAGGGTTATTGGAGGGTTTTTTTTTAATTGTTAGGCCTTAGCAGATCTCAGCTGCATTATAGTTAATCTTCCCCTATATCCCTACAGCTTCTTTTCATGAAATAACTAGTTTGGTTTGCTTTGTAGCGAGGCATAGGTCCAAAAAATGTTTCAAGTAACATGTTTTCTGTTTGGTGATGCCCATCAACTTATCCTTGTTATGATATCATCTTCAAGAACATCTCAGTTTTATACAAAGGCAGAAACATGCATAGAGCTGTACAGATAGCAACTAGTGTTCCTTTCTCCAAATATCTTAATCTAATTTCACAAGTCTAACTTCAAGACTAGATCTACATTTCTTACAGAGTAAATATTCTGATTGGAATATTTTCTCTCTCCTCGTCACCCTCCCTCCCCTCCCCCCACTCCACTCCTAAGGAGCCAGAGGACACTCACTCAGAGGATACCATGAATTTAAATGTCTGTAACCGCTGTAAAAACAACAAGGAGTCTGGTGGCACCTTAAAGACTAACAGATTTATTTGGGCATAAGCTTTCGTGAGTAAAAACCTCACTTCTTCGGTTGCATCCGAAGAAGTGAGGTTTTTACTCACGAAAGCTTAGGCCCAAATAAATCTGTTAGTCTTTAAGGTGCCACCAGACTCCTTGTTGTTTTTGTAGATACAGACTAACACGGCTACCCCCTGATACTTGTAACCGCTGTAGGTGTTGCCATTGTGATTCATGCCTTTGTGAGTTCTACATTAGATTGCTGTAATGTGCTCTACGCAATATTACCTCTGAAAACCACTCAGAAGTTGCGACTGATGCAGAATGAGGCTGATATTAGCTAGGAAAAACGCATTACATCAGTTCTTTGACAATTTCTGTATTTTTTTAGAACAAATTAAGGTGTTTGATTTCAATCTGTAACACCGTAAATGATCTGGGTCCTGGCTGAGAGATTGCTGCTTTTGCTATGAACTGCCAGAGGAAGTGAGGTTAGTTGGACACTTGAAACAAAAGTCTTTACATATTTAATTGTGTGGCATTCTTAAGGAGGGTAACACAAATTAGTTTATCTGTTCTGATACAGCCTGACTTCAGGGAGTGTTGCAAGAGCCATCTCTTCTTTAGCTTTTGCCTCAGAGGGGTAGATGGTAGTTCTCTTTGGGGTTTGTCCCTTTTTGTCTGTGCATATATATGTTTTAAAATTATACACAGCCACTCAGACATGTAATTGAGTGCATTTTATAAAGCAAATAGCAAACATTTTAAAACCCTCTATTCTGACTTGCTTTTAAAAGGTGTTTTATTTTAAACAATCATTGAAAGAGAACATAATTGTTTATTATTCCCCTATGCTAAGTACCTATCCCAAAAAGACAACATTCAGACATCAGCGAAAGCCATCTTATTCAAGTGTTGGAATACAAGATTACAGTAAAGAAAAGGCTACAATAAAATCCAGTGTGATTAAAAACCCAAAAAGCGGCTGTTTCCCTATTGAAAGGCTGCTCTAAGTCCAGAAGATGTGCAAGGAAATAGCACGTATAGACTGGGGGAATGAGTGTATTCTATCTACTGGCAGAACAAAGTAAACCTAGTGGTCTCAGACTGCAAGAAAGCAGGACAGCTTATGTCGAGAGCTGTTAGAATGAGACACAGACCAACACAAAGTAACTGGTATGCTTAATTTTAAAAACCTCAAGCCTGGGCCTTGGAAAAAAAAGGATTTATTGAACATGTACTAAACAGAAGTAGATATGAAAGATTTTTGGAGGTGGTGGGAAATGAATAGCCTACCAGAAAGGCCCAGGGGGGACATCATTTTAAGAATCCCAGCTCTCCGTGACACCAACAGCAAAGAATGGAATGAGTGGTAAGACTTCACAGGGGTGCATTCTCTGGACTGTAGAATGCTGTGCCTCCCATATTAACTTTTGGCTAATAAGTGCCTGATAAATTTGAGGTGTCAACTCCTTTAAGTACAGGAGGGAAGGAGATTTCCCTGACTGCGGCAAGGAATGGATCTCCATTGCCCTACTTCAACCTCTTTTTTGGGGTCCTCATCCCTCAGTGATTGCTTTTCCTAGTGCTCATGGCTTTCCTATGCAATAGCATGAAATTAACATATTTCTTAACTTCCCTTGTACTACATTATTGCTTTATATATTTTCCCCCAAGAGCTTTCCTAGCTATAAATGTTCATTTTTCCATGTGGTTGCTCTCTGCTGTCTTTTTTATTGGGATACAGACTTCATGTTTTCCCTAGGCTTTCCTCAAACCTGATATGTAGGCTGCAAAACACTGCCATTATCACTTCATATTTCAGGAATGAGCAATCAAAGGGGAGCTTTTTTTAGCCCATCTACACATCAGGTGGGATTCCTCTGCTACAGCACAAGTCAGAGCAGTCTGACAGTGCAATCACTTGGTATCCTCCTTATACGATACTGACACATTCATGAGTTCAAAAAATCATGCGAGAAAAAAAATCATTGGTTTAAAAACAAAATTTATTTTAAGCCTAACTCACACTGTCTTTTGATGTGGGTTCCTTTTCACCCCCACCCAGAAGTGACAAAAGCTCCCTAAAAGTGGGTGTGTGTGGGGGGTATTGACGCCTGAACTGTGGCCCCGCCTCTCTGTGCCGCTCCTTCTCCCGAGGCCTTTCTGCAACACCGCCCCTGCCTCCCGCTTGCTCCTCTCCACTCCCCCCCCCCATCACTCGCCCTTAAGGCTGGAAAAAAGTGATGGGGCCATGGCTCCCTGCCCCCCCCCCCCCCCCCCCCGTTCCAGCCCACCTACCCCCATCTTCCTGCTCACTTTTCTATCTCTCATCTCTACTTAGTGCTGCACAGAGAGAGGGGACAGGTAAGAGCAGACCTTGAGCCAGCTCCATGCTTCTCCACTTGAAGCACAGGCTAACATTCCCATGGACAGTACAAGCAGCAGCAAAACACCTAGTAAAGCAGCAGTCTCTGCTGGTGGCAGCTGGAAATGGGATCAAAGCCTGAAACCTGGTCTCCCAACAGCAACCTCTGGTGCCTGCAGTCAGAATTGCAGCAACCTTTACAGTTCACGCAAAAAGAAGAACAGGAGTACTTGTGGCACCTTAGAGACTAACAAATTTATTAGAGCATAAGCTTTCGTGGACTACAGCCCACTTCTTCGGATGCATACAAGTGGGCTGTAGTCCACGAAAGCTTATGCTCTAATAAATTTGTTAGTCTCTAAGGTGCCACAAGTACTCCTGTTCTTCTTTTTGCGGATACAGACTAACACGGCTGTTACTCTGAAACAGTTCACGCAAAGAAATCCTGGACTGTCAGGAAAGTCTCCTAAGATCACGAGTCAAGTCTAACGGCACAAAATCATGGCACCCAAAAATGTCACAAGACTTGGCAATTCTGTCTACAGAGAAAGTATTAATTTCAGGGTGGAATGATTTAAATCATAGATTTTAATTTTGTTTTGTATTTGTATATTTTAGTTATTTTCCTAAAGGAGGAAGTGTCTCATTGCAGAAAGATACACTACTCTCTCTCTCTCTCTATATACACACACACACACACACTTAAGCAATTATATAGCTTAACATTATATATATATATATACACACACACACACACACTTAAGCAATTATATAGCTTAACATTTCAGATTCTTAATTTTTTACATTTTTATTAAATTATAAAATTAATTGCATTTTTATTTACTAGAATAATTTTTACATGTGTTTGGATGGAAATTGGCATTCAATTAAAATGCACAAAAACAACATTTTAAAAAAATTATTAGTTAAATAAAACTATCTTAAATGTGCTGGATATATGAAAAAAGTATTTAAAATGTTTTGCATTTAAAACTGACAGATTTATTAAACTAGTGAACTGAACTAATTGTTTCTGGTTACCATGTCCCTGAAGATTTTAGAAGTAGCAGATCTCATCCTCACACACTGTTTTTATTCACAGGCTGGAAGAGGAAAACAAGCTCTCCTGCTTTTTCAACTCCCAATCAGTTTCTCAACTTTGAATGAACCAGCTACTGAACTAATCTAGCTGAATAAACTGAAATAAAGAAAATACTATTTCTGCACCTGCAGAAGCAGCTTGTTGCGTGCAAAAACTGGTTTAGTACCTCAACAAACTCTGGTTACAGGAGCCTAGCCAGCAACTTCCACCAGTTCAGATGTATTGCTTTAATTTTTTTTTTTTTTTTTTTTGGTATTTAATTTAAATTATTTTAGTAGATTATAGTAAATTTAGGCCTTAGTTTCAATTTTAAATATATTTTCAAAAGGATTTAACTTCAATCAAAAGAATTACTTAAATCAAATAAGGCTGATTTAAATAATCCAATTTTAAAAATATTTTTCAATGATTTTCATCCACCCCAATTAAACCTGTATATTAAGTGATGAATTTTTAAATTTCATTAAAATCTCATATTCTGAATTATTTTATAACCAATAGGCCTACTAGTGTTGCAAATTTTTCAGTTTGGTGCAAAACTTAACATTGCTGTGCAGCAGAGGCCAGGGGGCTCTGATGAGGATTTTAGGCCGTATATTGTAGCAAGATGCACACAGCCCTCCAGATGCCCTTGCATCTGAAGAAGTGAGGTTCTTACCCACGAAAGCTTATGCTCCCAGTACTTCTGTTAGTCTCAAAGGTGCCACAGGACCCTCTGTTGCTTTTTACAGCCCTCTTTATTGTTGTACTCAAAGTTAAGAATGAGAGCAGGTCTACACTTCAAACGCTGCAGCTGTGCCTCCACAGCACTTCAGCAAAGATGCCACTATGCCGACAAGAGAGCTTCTCCCATCAGCATAGTTAATCCACCTCTGTGAGAGTTAGTAGCTATGTTGATGGGAGGGCTGTTACGCTGGAGGGTTAGGTCAGTATAACTGCTTTGGTCAGGAGTGTAGATTTTTCAAACCCGAGTGACGTAGTTATACCGATATAAGTTTATAGTGTAGACCTGGCCTATGCCAACAAAGCAGTACAGCGCAGCAAGGCATGTTTTAATGATCTGCTAATATACATAGCAAATATGCTGTTGAAGCAGGAGGCCTCTCCCTCATGCTTTCAAAACCCCCTTTCCACAGGGTGTGATTTAAAGGCCCAGTAGGAGATGTAATGTCATTTTTGACTGGCAGATGTAATAAGCCCATTTTAAAAGTTCAACACACCTAAATGTTTATTATTGTCTATTGTAATCACTGGTCAAGTAACTGTTCATGGAGGAAGAGAAAAAAGCCAGAGATACGTCTGCCATTTCAAAATTGTGATTAATATTTTGATTTAGAGACTTTTCTTTCATCCCTGGTCAGTTGTGTAAGCAGCATCAAAGCACAATAAGGGCAAAATACCAAAATAAGCTCAGCTAAAGTGCTCAGTTGACTTGCTGCATTCCATGAATCCCGAGAACTCTCCACAGTAAAACATTTGATATGATATTGCTTTATATCAAAATACATAACCTCACAACTCTAATTAACCTACATTAACTTTATCTACAGTCAGTGACAGCAGCACTTCCAACCTAAACGTTACAGATATTTAATACTTAATATTTAGTACTTTTTTCAGCAACTGTCAAATCTTTCCAGCTGGTCCCTAAGAGGAAACCTCCAGAATGTTAATTCCCAGATCTTCCGACTCTGGATGTTGGGATTAAAGAATACCCAATCCTTTTCAACATCCTTGGACTTGTAGCATTCTCAATACAGAACAGGTTATACAGTGAATGTCAAGAGGATACTGTCAAAACTGAATCAACATGCAGGACAGGAGGTTGCATCTGGCATGATAAAGAACAACAAGATTTACATAACTTTTAGGAATCCTTTTCCAAACTGGAAGGAACATATATGTATTAATAATTCCTGATAAATTCAGACAATCACATATGAGGGAGAAAAAAATTGTTTTCATTATACATAATAAGGCAGTTAAAAGGGGGGGGGGGAGGGAAATCTGACTTCAGTGAAGCTGTTCAAGGCACCAAAACCCTTCCTTTAGTACACAGCTGTTTTTGTTACACTGACAATTCAGTTGCAGACAAAAACAGCTGCAAAATGTGCCTAATTGTGTTTCTCCAAGACACTCAGCACATCAAGCTCTTTTGACCTGTTAGAAATATCCTCAACTTTGGCCTCAGAGGACTGCAGAAGATTTAATACCAGCACTCAAGCTTCTACTGGGTGACAAGTAATGCAGGAGGTTAACCACTTAATAAGAAAATACGGTTTTATTCACAACTACGTACAATATCATTGCTTGCTTTTCTTGTTAATTAAATTATTAAATAATAATTGTTGCCAACACTGTAGCTGTGAATGAAAACATCCCATTCTGCTTAATTCTGTACAGGAACAATCAATAGTATATAAAAGATACAGCATTTTAACTTAAAAGCGACCATATTTAAATAAAAAAAATACCCATGCATCTACAGAAAGTTTATCTTATTGCAGAAAAAAGGAAAACATATTTGGTTACAGATACGTCAATGTCACCAAAAATGGAGTAAATGAAGGACTAAGTACTATCTGATGTAAAGGGTGAAACTCAAATCATCACCCACATGACTTTTGCAGTGTGTCATTACATTAATGTTCCTTAAAATCTAATATCGTAACACTTACCAATTAAGTTTGTAGGTCACTGCAACCCGTATTACAGTACAGAAGCAACTTTTTAACAAAATCTATCATTTATCTGAAACTCCTACTACTAAAGATGAGGCAAGATCTCTAATTCATTAATGTACAAAGTATCAGTGAAAATAAGACTAATGAAGTTAATAAAATACTGAAAAGACATTATGCAACAGGAACTATACTTGCCTTAAAGTTACCATCCTCAGAGCATTCCCAATAGTGGGTCTCAAGCTTTCTATAAATCCACCACATGAACTAAGTAAAGAGCCACCACACCATATCTCCTGCGTTAGAAAGCCCTGATGATGTGGGAATGGGCTCTGCCCCACAAAACATTCCTGCTCACCACTAAGGCAGCAGAGAATTGCAGACTTAGTACCAGACCAAAAGTGGTCCCTGTATCAATGAGTGCCAGATTCAATCTTTCTTACAATAATTCACAGAACTGGATTTCTACTATTCATGAAGAAGCTGGTATTATCTTTTCATTCATGGCATCAAAAAGCCAGCTCCAGCACAGAAGTATAGCACAGCTTCATCCATTGCGGAGGGAAGCTCTGTATATCTTACCACCATCATCGCTGGCAGCAAAGATCCTGACCATGCTCAGGAGAGACAAGGGTTCCATCACCCCATGAAGCTGAGAATCTAGCCACATATGACTCTGAACCAGGGCACTTTGCTCCTTCTCTGCTCAGAAAGTCACTAGGAGCTGCTGTGGGTGCTCAGGCACTTTTGGATTTTAGGCCACTAATTTAAAGGTCATATTTAAGCACTTATGACCCTAACTTTAAATTCTTATTTTGAAAATGTTGATCTATGGCATTACAGTACAGCAGTCACCATTTGATTACAATAACCCACTTAAATTATTTAATGTTTCCCACATTGCATTTTGAGAACAGAATCAAACTTTCCAGTTTGCAGTTAAGATTCTACTTCAGTTTTTTAGCAGGTGTTCATACCACAAAGACTTAACATGCAATGTAGGTCACACAAAATCCAATTGGTAAACAAGATCCAAGTGAGATGATGAAGTTATTTTGAACTGAAAACAGTATTGCAGCATAAGGAGTATTGAGTGTATACATCAAACCTTCACTGAGAAACAAAAAATTACACGTTAGTAGCTTTAACCCACCCTCCACAGTTATACATTTTTTCTATCCTTATAGACTTAAAAAGCCCTCTCAGCCTGAAGCTCCTGCCAAAGGGAGCACTGCTTGTAAGTATTATGTGCTGTATTACAATACATATGTATAGAGCAGCAGTTCTCAACGATGGGGTAGGCCTCCCAAGGGAGGCGCGTGAGTGTGTCAAGGGAGGTTTCAGTTGTGTCTCTCTCTGTTTATTAAAGAGCTCTGGCGGTCAGCCCCGGTGTCTGGGACTCGTGCAGAAGGGCCATGCATACCCGGGAAGCAGGGATGAAGCAGACAGCTGGAGCCCCGCCACGCAGGCTCTTCCCCACCCCCACACCTAGAAGCAGCGGGGCTCCAGCTGTCAGCCCCGTGGTGGCAGCAGAAGCACAGAAGTAAAGGTGGCAATGGAGCGCTAACTCTGCTGTGAAAATTGATATTGACAAATATCCTTTTCACATTGCCACTCTTACTTCTGTGATGCTGCTGGCACAGCGTTGCCTTCAAAGCTGGGCGCTCAACCAGCAGCCACTGCTCTCCACTCTGCCTTCAGAGCTGGGTGGCACTATATGTACTTGGCATAAACGACTCCAGACAAAGAAGAAGGGCCTGATCAAATAAGTTTGAGAACTGCTGGTGTAGAGGGATTTCACTTTGTTCTGGGTGGCTACTGTCTGAGCGCCCCTTTTGAGGTGAAGCCTCTTAACGTCCATTCAGCTTCCCACCTTAGTATTCTCAAAATGGCATCTGTGTCAAAGACTTTATGCGCTAAAGGGTTTATTTCCCTGAAGTATCAAATCCCACAACCATTGGCTAAATGTGTGCCCCTGCCACCAACACTCCATGACTCACGATTCTTCCTCTCCGTGTCTGTCGACTGCCGGTTCAAGATGGTGGTATCACGGGTTAAAAATCAAACACTGCAATATAGGCATATTCACTGTAAGGAAAGATACAGAAAGAGCTTGCAGTTTGATCAGTGCCCCAAGCTGTTAGCTACCTTTACACTTTATGAGGTAAATTGCCTAAGTTAGGCTACACAGACATTTCAAAATGCATAGATATAAGGCATGTGTGTCTATTTTTAATCAGCTTCTGAACATTGTTAACGCCTTGGGTTCAAGCCACTTCTGAACGTCTATTTTGTAGTGCATTTTGTGTTGATCTGGAGGAGTTTTAAAGAGACTTTATTACAAAGATGGCACTATTTTGGCGTGCATGTTGCAAGGCAGCTTTCCCAGGGCAGCTTCCTTCCCACTCCTGCACAAGCTGAGAGAGTTTGGGGGTGGGGTGCACACCCTGGTAAATAGTAACTATGTATATCTTCCCAGTTTTTCTACTGCTTTTTCTGCCTCTTGGAGACGTGCTTCAGAATGACAGCCTCCAAAGCATGGACAGACTGCATAGGTGCACTGTAATTACTAACCTGCCCCCTGCTACTCCTCTCCCACACCCAGTCCAATAACCAGTGCCCCAGCCAGCATTGGTACAGTGGCCCTATAGTTTTTTAATTTTGGAATGCTCTTCTAAACTAAAAAACCAACAACTTTTTATCACTGTTGGCACGGAGACTACTATTGCGACAATAAAACTTGTGCTGTTTGTTGGTTCTCTTGGCACCTGAAATGCCACAACCATTGTAAACAGGAAGGTTATCATCTGCTATGCCTCTTAAAAATCTCTGGATAAAGTGGGAGGCCGAGGAAGGAGATGTCAGCACATCTCAGCACAGGGCCCAGGAAACAGAAGAGAGGGAGAAAAGATTCTTGCAGCAGTCTGAGCAGCCTTTAAGGAAGTGCCTGGACTCAGAAGAGGACATGGAGGAAAGCTCGTGATGAGCACTCCAATCTAGTCATGTCCCACACCCTGTGGAGAACACAAGGTACTGAGACCCTTATTTAGTCCTAAAAATTTCAGGATGAAATCCATTTTTTAACCCCAAATGTTAGACTCTCCTTTTGCCACACTGCCTCCAGAACAAGAACAACCGTTTTAATCTCCACTACCTCCGCACATTTGAGAGTCCATCTATAGTATACAGAAATGCAAGCACTTCAGGAATGTTCTGACACGGTTGTACAGGTTTTAAAATTGTACTGTTACCCTGAATCAACACAAGTTTTCATTATGAAAAACCTGGCTGAGAAACGTCATTGAAGTTCTACTCCTCCCCCCTCCACATCATCATCTATTTCTAATAAAATATTTACACACACACACACTTCATTCATTTTCTTGGCTACAGTTCATTCATTTTTTATCCACCGCGGTGCTTCCCTGATCAGTTGGGGCACCTTGTAGATGCACCCTCTCTTGCTGTTCATAACGTACATAAAGTCTCTCCATCTCTACATCCCAGTCATTAAGCTTATGCTCTAATAAATTTGTTAGTCTCTAAGGTGCCACAAGTACTCCTGTTCTTCTTTTTGCGGATACAGACTAACACGGCTGTTACTCTGAAACTAGTCATTAGTGATGATCTCTCCCTTGTTCTCACAGATGCTATACAAAACACAACAAGCACCTATCCCATGAGGCAGATATTGCTCATATTCATCTTGTCATGTCATGAGGCACCTCCACCTTCCCTTCAGTTTTCCAAACACCCACTGTCATTCTGCAGCTATTCACGGTATAGTGAAACTATCCTTTGTCCTGTCCAAACATCCTGTGAAAGGCTTCATAAGCTATGGCAGCAGAGGGTAAGCTGGGTTTCCCTGAATGACAGGAGTAATCACACCACCATTTAATGTCCACAGTGGTCCTGGGAGCAAAAGTTCCCTTTTTTATTGCAGGTTTCAGAGTAGCAGGCGAGTTAGTCTGTATCCGCAAAAAGAACAGGAGTACTTGTGGCACCTTAGAGACTAACAACTTTATTAGAGCATAAGCTTTCGTGGGCTACAGCCCACTTCTTCGGATGCATATAGAGTGGAATAAATATTGAGGAGATATATATACACACACACATACAGAGAGCATAAACAGGTGGGAGTTGTCTTACCAACTCTGAGAGACAACTCTCACCTGTTTATGCTCTCTGTATGTGTGTGTGTATATATATCTCCTCAATATTTATTCCACTCTATATGCATCCGAAGAAGTGGGCTGTAGCCCACGAAAGCTTATGCTCTAATAAATTTGTTAGTCTCTAAGGTGCCACAAGTCTCCTGTTCTTTTTTTTATTGCAGTAAATAGAGGCAAATTCCTACCGATCCTGGAATCATGGACCTTTCTAGAGCACTCCACGTAATGTTGATGAATCTTCCATGATCATCAACCTTGCCACACCATAGAAAAATACCCTTTTGGGCAAAGAATAGGTACATTGGTCCCATCACTAGCACCAATACAATTCAGGAACCCCATCCACACAAATTCATCAATAACCTCCTGTGCATTGCCAAGCTTTATGACCCAGCCCGCATCACCCTATCAATACCAGCACACAACTTCATGAGAACAGCCTCAACAGTTAAATTACCAACACCAAATTAGTTTGCTACTGATTAATAGCAATCAGGGTGGTAAACTTCCAGATTGTAATAGCCACATGCTTCTCCATGCTGAGGGGGACTCATGTTGGTGTTATGCCACTGCAGCTGTGGGGTGAGTTCTGCAACGATTTCTAGGAAAGTGGCCTTAGTCATCTCAGGTCTGCATCACTATCCTTTCTCACCAGTCAGTGCTAGCTAGTTAAGACCAGAAGTGACACTCCAAGTGAAGCTGCTCCAGGAAAGGGTCATTCACAAGAAACGGCTTGATTTCACCCTCATCCTCCTCTTCCTCCACCTGTATTGCTGCAGCTGTCATCCAAAGCAAACCAGGTGGCAGGGCCGGACATAGGTGGCTGTGTCATTAATTATCTGTTTCAGAAAAGTCATGTTCAAGCTACCGGAATCAGGCCAGTTGAGCTAATCCGGACAGGGTCAGGCACTATTTGGGTCACCAGGAATCAGGCCAAAGCCAGGATACTGGGAATCAGGCAGGTCAGAGACTGTAGCACCAAGTGAAGGGTCCAGGCAGCAGCGAGGCAGTGCCTGGTTGTGTGGACAACTTGCTGTGCCTCTTAAATAGGAAGCCCTGACCAATCAGAAGTCCTGGTGTTCCTCCAATCAGGGCCAAGAGAAGCCTCCCGGATGTAGCTTCAGATTTCATGGTCCCTCCACCCAGCTGATTGGTAGGGAGCCACTGGGCAAGAGCAGGGAGGTGACAGTCCACTGGGAACCCTGTGGACCTAGGTTCAAGACCTGTGGGGTCATGACACCAGGTGCAAGATCGCCAATAAATGTGGAACAACCTCCACACGAGGATCAAGGGCCAAGATATCAAGGTGTTTTCTCCATGCTGCCTTACAGCCATTCAAAAATGGTGCTGATCTGCAAAAGACAAATTAATTATGGGATGCCAGGAAAGGAATCGCAGGAGTTTAGCTTCTCCCCAAATTCCAGCAGGCATCCCACAGTCCACTACAGAAGAATCTAAGAGTTTATCGATCTTAGCAGAGGAACCCTGCACCATGGGCTATCTGCCCAGAATGCTGTGGAGCTAGTTTGAGAGAGTGCAGGGCTGTGCCATTGCAATGATTTACTAGAGAAGTAGCTTAAGCCAAAATACAAAACATATGTTGATGCCCTCTTTTGTTATGTTATTTGCATTAATTTTTGTAGAAAAATATTCTAAAATACACTTTCCTGTGTAGACAAGACTTCAGCGAAACACTTGGAAGTCATGTGATGTTTAAGCTAATTTGCTACCTAAGATCCTTGAGGCTGTTTGATTCTTAACTGAGCAATAATGAACTGTTCTAAGGTCTTTACAAAGTCAGTCAATGACTATATAATAGAGAGCACAGAGCACTGATGAAGTTGTTTGATCCCCAACATGCCTTAAGTCTTCAGATCAAGCCCAGAATATGAAGCTGTGTTCCTCTAATTAACAGCTTTTCATAAATTAATGCCATGCAATGCCAGTGGTCAGTGCTACAAACCCACACTGAAATTCTGCCTTTTGTATTGCTTATAGCAGCCAAAGAGACTGCTGTTTGTTTATAATGTCGTTTGAATGTTTTGATATTACCCATATAATTGGGCGAGGCATGCCTTGAAAATGATGTACTTTGAAATGAACAAAACAAAGAGCCAGAGACTCCATGAAATCCATTAGGGACTTGGACCCAGATCCTCAAAAGGTATTTAGGTTCCTAACTTCCAGTGGAGCCTATATACCTTTGAAAATCTAAGTCTTAGCTATTGCCAATCTATTTGATGCAGAAGATGCTCAGATACTAGAGTGATCAGTGGAAATACAAAACTGCTCAACAGATAATGCCAGATGATACTGCTCTGAGCCAACGGCAACCAAGACACAGAACTAACGTTCGTTCTTTGTTGAAAATCTTAGGGTCAAATGAGAAAATGGACTTGTGCATTGTTCTTTTCAAGACTTTACATAGGTAGAAGAACAAAGAGAAAGGCAAGTTTGGTGGTTAAAGTGTTATCCTGGGACTTGGGAGACCTGAGTTCAACTCCCTGCTCTCCCACAGACTCCCTAGGTGCCTTGGGGACAGCCTCTCTGCGCCCCAGGTCAACTTCCCTACCTGACAGGAGTGTAGAGGACAGATACACTGAAAATGGTGAGGTGCTCAAATATGGCAGCCCCTTACTGTAGTACAAGTACCTAAAATAGAATATACTTGCTTTTTCCAGTTAACACTGACCAATTATCTATGGGATTTACTGTGCAATGTTTTCTCCAATGTACTGCAGTTCCCTCACTGAACTAAGAGCTACTGCTGTGATGAGCTATTTACTATTTAAGAATAAATAAAAGTAAGGGTTTAGGTAATCTTTCCACAATCCATTGATGTTTTTAAGACACTTGTGCATTACTAGTTACCTGTTCTCTACCAGTAAGAAACTTACACAATATTTTCCAGTCAGCTACTCTAAATGTCTTGAAGTCTATTGGCCTGTGCATGCAACATTCCAATTTTTCTTGAGTAAGTTCAGGCAACTGAATCAAATGTAATCTAAGTGAAATGACAGATGAACTTAACATGGAAAGCATAACTGAACAGGATATTCAGAATATCTGTTCTGTTTTATCTTCATCATAGGTAAACTGCAAACTAGCATGACTAGCAGACGGCATGCAGCTGCTTTAAAACAAATTTTAAAAATGAATTTTACTTTCCTTTCTACATAACACTAAATAGCTTGAAAGAATTTTCTGAATGACAAGCTAGAAAACCTTCTGAAAAAAGGAGCAAATGACAATTTCATACATGATCTCTTCACCTATTTTAACAGGCTCTGGTGCTAGCAAAAATAATTTTCAGAAATCTGTTCAGAAATTTGGCAAACAAGGGAAAAATTATTTATCTGCCCCAATCCTGTATACAAACAAAGGAAAGGTAATCCAGGGTCAGTCATGAAATTTTAAGTAATTTCATTAATGGGATAGATTGCTTCCTTTCATCAAAGCGCATTCTAAACAATAAAAATATATGGAGCTATACCTATCTCATAGAACTGGAAGGGACCCCGAAAGGCCATTGAGTCCAGCCCCCTGCCTTCACTAGCAGGACCAATTACTGATTTTGCCCCAGATCCCTAAGTGGCCCTCTCAAGGATTTAACTCACAACTCTGGGTTTAGCAGGCAAGACAAGACTATCCAGCTCTCCTACAGAACTGAAATCCTAACAAATACAGTACTTAATTACAGAGAGCAATTATATACATCATTCATTGCTCAAATCACACATTTTTTTCCAAATAAATTCCATTTCCTCCAACTTGAGTGACTACCAATGGTACAAACATTCAATAAGAGGTATCTTTAGGAGTACGAATAATAACAAAATATTTTTGCAACATCCATATAAACAAAATACATTTGCCTCCTTCATTTCTGTTTTAAAGAAAGCTTTCAGCTTGGTCTTCCTTCCATGAATCCATTTTAATAATGTATTAAAATAAAGGGCAGACATTTGATTTTTCAAGCCACCAGAAACAGTACAGTATGTGCCAGAATACTCCAGAAAAGATTCAGGTAGCCATTTGAATACTTTAAGGGTAAAATTGAAAGTCTAAAATTATACAATTCTGCTGTGAATGCACACTTCATTTTTAACATCCATTCCACGCCAATGTAGGTGCACCGGTCTGAAACCAATCTCTTCCATTCCTCTCTGTCATTTGCTCTGTGGTGTTGACATAGACCAGTGGTTCTCAACCTATTTACCATGGTGAGCCGCATATGCAGCTCTCTGTGTGTTATGTGGGCCGCATCCACACAATACATATATTACCTGTGTGGCCCTGAGGATGTCACAAGGGCTGCAGCTGTGTGCTGATTGGGCCGCAAGCGGCCTGCATGCCACAGGTTGAGAACCACTGAGAGAGACTATTCTTTTCTCTCTGCTAACGGTGGCTCTTAAGGTTTATCTTGGGTGCCCTTGGTTCCTCCCACAAGTTAGTTTCCACTTCACTACTTGACTTGGCAGTCTGGGTGTTGGCATCCGGAGCACATATCCAGCACTTCCTTTTCATACTGGTGAAAATGTGCTGCTGGTTGGTTATTTCTCAGATCTCTTCATTGGCTCTTAGGAGGAGGGGTGTGGGTGTCTGGGCTGGGGGGGGGTGCCCCGTGGCTGGGCTCTGGGCAGGAGGGATGTGGGTGTCTGGCCCCGTGGTTAGGCTCTGGGGGAAAGGGGACAGAGAAACAGAACTGGGTTGTCAGGGGTTTAACTCTCCACTCCTGGGGGAAATCTTTTTTGTTGTCTATATTGTTAGAGACATAGCTGCTGACAGATATTTGGAAATAAATTACCAAAATAATTGAAACCGGCGTGATTATATTGTTATTTTGACAAAATATGCAGAATTTTAACACAGTACGTGCAGAATTTTTAATTTTATGGTGCAGAATTTCCTCAGGAGTAGCTCTTGCAGCCAGATGTTAGCATCAAGATTATGTTCGAATTGGAAATTCTCGGGGGGGGGGGGGGGGGGGGGGTTGTGTGTGTGTGTTTCCATACATGATTTGAGTTTAGTAAGTGCTGAGGATGCATTTTCTATTCTTGATGTCATCTCCTCCTTGAAGTCTCCGTTGGCTAATATGGTGCTGTCCAGGTAGATGAACTATTCTACTCTTGATATTTTTGCCTTCTAACTTGATGTTACTGCTTGACATCTGAGTTTCAAGGAAGTTTGTTTTAGCATAACTAACTGTGAGCTCCGCTTAGCTTGCTATTTTTACCAAGTCACCTGTCTTTGTTTGCAACTTGTTAGGAGTGTCCCTAAGTAATGCAATATCATCAGCAAAGTCTAGGTGTTTTAGGCATTTACCATCTACCTATGCTGTACTGGAGTTTGTGTTACGAATACACTTCTTCATTATCCAGGCTCTGGCAGCAGCAAACAACAGAGGAGGTAAAATGCAACCGTTTCATGCGAGTGTCCACACTGAGCCACTCTGGTGTCTGGCTGATCACCCTTACATATCACTTCACACTTATGTACATAGCCTTGATGATGACTTTAGCTGGGATTCCATAGGACTGAAGAATATTCCACAAAGTATATCTGGGCAGACTGTCAAACGTCTTTTGAAAAACCAATGGAATTGATGGAGACGAGCTTGCCATATTATACATTCTTCTATGATGGTCCCTACTGTGAATATCTGATCCACACAGGACCCTTGGGCTTGATTCAATTATTTAATTGTTCTTCTTTAATGCCTGGTCTAAACTAGGAATTTATATTGGTTTAGCTACATCTCTAAGGAGTGTGAAAAATTTACACCCAAGAGGTGTATCTATACTGACTATCCTCCAGCATAGCCAGTGCTAGATCAATGAAAGCATTCTTCCGTCAATGCTACGGTCTCGGGAGACGCCCTCCTGTCAGCATAGGTAGTGTCTACACTGAAGTGCTGTAGCTGCATCTCTGTAGAGTTAAGTGTAAACATATCCTATCTAAGCTTTGCATCCACTGCCTCCTTCAACCTGAGAGAGACAAGGTGGGACAGGTAATATCTTTTATTGGACCAACTTCTGTGGCTGAAAGAAACAAGCTTTCGAGCTCACCCAGAGCTCTTCTTCAGGTCTGGGAAAGGTAATCAGAGTGTCACAGATGAATACAAAGTGGAACAGATTGTTTAGCAGAAGTCATTAACACATACTGTAAGAAACCATTCAAGGTGAAGTGGCCTATTAACATCTCTGCAGTCACAGGACAAAAATGGGGTGTTAGCGAGTTACAAATTGTTGTAATAAGCCATAAATCCAGTGTCTTTATTAAGGCCATGATTTTTAGTGTCTAGCAAAGTTATGAATTTGAGCTCCCAGGCTCATCTTTTGAATGTGTTGTGCAGGTGTCCTTTGAGGATGAGGACAGAGATCAGATATGGAGTATCATCCTGTGTAGTACCATACTGCAGAGAGCTTTCCCTACAGAGAATAAATGCAACTTTTCTCCAGTTGTTACAGTAAGATTATCCTTTTGGGGTATTTTGACAATGATTCCATGTTTCCACTGGTCAGGAGGAGTCCACGGGGGGAGGGATAGCTCAGTGGATTGAGCATTGGCCTGCTAAACCCAGGGTTGTGAGTTCAGTCCTTGAGGGGGCCATTTAGGGATCTGGGGCAAAAATCTGTCTGGGGACTGGTCCTGCTTTGAGCAGGGGGTTGGACTAGATGACCTCCTGAGGTCCCTTCCAACCCTGATAGTCTATAATTCTTTTTCCCCCAAACTTCATTGTGGAGCTGGCAGGGCTACAAGTATCACAGGTGATCCATTTCCCCATTTAACATACCACTGCTAAGCTAACATTATAAACATATATGGCCTTCCCATTTCCAAAGACATGCACTCCATTTCAATCACTGTATTACATACTAAAGATTTACACTGTGCTATGTTCCATTTTGAATGATATTTGCTCAGCACTGTGACAGTCTGTACCCCTAATATGCACCCCTTTTACAAGACTGTGTTAAATTTTGTACAAAGCACACTGTATAAGGTATCATTTGAAAACTCATGATTTGCTGATCATTGAAAAAAAATAGCTGGCACGGTCACAGCCAAAGTTCTCAACGTTGGGCTTAAGAGAAATGTTGAAGACATGCAGAGTACCCTGAAGCCTATTTCTGTCGCCTTGAACAAAAGGCAGGGAAATAGCTGTTTTATTGCTGACGTTGTTGAAATTTGGAAGGAACTGAGTGAGATCTTAAAAAGAGAAATATGCAATGACAGAGTTAAATTACAAGCATTAAAAAAAACAAATGGGACAAGCACCATCTCCAGCTCATTTTGTTGCAAATATTCTCAATACTAGGTACCAGGGTCAAACCTTAACTGCTGAAGAAAAGGAGTTAGCTATAACATGGACATCCTGCAATCATCCCTCCATAATGCCAACTATAATAAACTTCAGAGCTAAAGGTGAACCATTCAAGAAATATATGTTTGCTGATGATGTTTTAAAGAAAGTCACACCAGTGAACTGGTGGAAGTCACTTAAGCACTTGGATTCAGAGACTGTTGAAGTGATAATCTCACTTTTAACAGCAGTAGCTTCTTCTGCCAGTGTAGAAAGAATATTTTTTTCCTTTGGACAATTCATTCCAAATTGAGAAATCGTTTGGGACCTGAAAAAGCAGGAAAGCTTATATTTCTCTTCCAGATTATGAACAAACAAGAAAATGAAGGTGAAGACGACTGAGTTAGCTGTAGAAGCCAATATTTAAATTTTTTCATGTTGGCCTGGCTGATGTAGTTGATTTAATTTTTGTTTTTTTTTAAATATTTCATTTAACTATTTTAGTTAAACAATTTTAACAAAAACAAACCTGATATTAAAAAAACTTGAATGTTTAACTAAATTCAAAAATTTATAAGCTTGTTCTGTTAAAATATTATGTTTGCTGTTAAAGAAAAAAATCCAGAATACATAACATTGTTGTTTTAGTAAAATAAAACAATTTAAATGTCTGTCTGGTGATGTTCTCCTCCTAATACAGCATGGCAAGAAAATCCTCCAAATATTAATGATTAACCTGTCGAATTGGAGATAGTTCACCTCCCAATGACTTCAATTCCCTTGAAATAACCAATCATTCATTTTCTGCTATAGCTGTAAAACTAATCTGAAAAGTTTTCAAAATAAATCACTTTAAAAATGTATAGTGTGTACATTCTAAAAATGAAACCTACATCTATCTCTGAGTTGTGAAGAATATGTATTAAGGTTATAACAACCAACAAGAATGCACTTCTATGTAGAAATCCATGATTAAATCGAGTCTTCCTGCCTAGTGATTTAAATTATTTTGATTTAAATCAAATCCACCCTGTGATTCACCAATTCAGGGGAAAATGGTAAGAAAACGTATAGTTCTCAAACTAAAAGCCACCCATTCCTTATTTCATTTTTTTCAGTAACATCCATTTTCCTACATTTCAAAATTGTCCTTAATTAGAATAATGATTTTACACAAAGAATTAACAGAACTTTTTAATGAACGATCATATAAGCAGCTCTCTTGCCCAACCTCTTTTTAAGATGTAAAAGCAGATTGCTTTTAGAACTGTTAAAATCATGATAAACTGCCAAACAATTTTATTAACTGGCCTTTGTCATCTAAACAACAGCTGTTTTCAGTGTAGTTAAAGGGCAACTTCACACAGATAGAGACTGCCCAAAATGTCAGTCTTATCCCAAGGCAGGAAGTCCACTCAGCAGTTGCTGGCAGATGCCAGAGTAAACTGAATATTCTATGTTTGTCCAATTACCCTTTTTTCCTTTTGGCAAGTCTACAATGTTCATAAATGCTCTGTTTCCCCTACACAGGAAGTCAGGGCCTCAAATTTAATCCTGAACATTCAGTTCTGCTCTATTACAGATATCACTACAGAAAGTATTCTCAAGCAGATAATCTGGTTTTTGCTTCCGCTGGTACTGCAATCGCTTATGAATTTCAGTACTGACTTTAGGAGGAGAAAAAGGTCTCTGATTATGCAGTTTGAACAATATTACAGAATCCCAATGGAATTATCATGTGGCTAATAAACAGGGTAGTAGCAAGTTTTCCCCACCCCTCCCCCAGCTACTTAACCTCTCCCCAGGAAGAAGAAAGAAAGAAAAAAAAAACACTTTTTTCCTGAGGGCAGGGGGGTTAGAAAGATGAAAAAAGTTGAACAAAGATCACTAAACAATCATTCATCAAGCATAAAGAGACAAACATTGCTCAAAGTGAATTGCTTTCTATTCTGCATGTAAAACACACCACCACAATAACCGAGACCCCAGTCTATTAACTAAGTTGGGCCTAACATTCTTTTGCATCTGCACTTAAGACACATATTTTTACCAACTTATTTGCTTTCTCAGCACCTACCTACCACAAAGATTTGACCAAACCAATCTGAATGTACTAAGATTCTTGACTCATGATAAACTGTCTGAGCAGAATAGCAGATCCTTGATTCCATTGCCTTGGTTTTGCATGATTTTACTTCACAGTGTTCCACCATTTTGATGCAACAATCTATGACAACCTCATTTGCAAACAAATACGGTCTAGAAATCTGGATCTTCAATTTTAAATACTAGAAGGGCAGGAAGAATTCAAGATTATATTCCATGTTACATCATCTTCCTTCCTGTTGTGGATTCCACCTTTGGCCTTTGTATAATGGATTAGCATGTTGACCAAGCAATAGAAGGTTCTATAGCTTCTCTGTTTTTCAGTTTTGTCAATGTGTGGCTTTAGTTTATTAGACAAAGCCAAAGAAGAAGAGTGGATTCCAGAGTTTGGCCTTCCATTCCTTTATTCTAGCATTTGCACTAATAAGTCTCCTTTCCCTCAGCCATTCATAGGGAATTCCCTCCGTGAATTGGTTTACCTTCAGATTCAATGCCAGTCCCCAGAATCTGCTGCCCAACCTCTAAACCCTTGGCAGGATGCCACAGATGGGATTGGGTGAAAGTCTGATTATCTCTTCCCTCTGTCTTCTGGACCTATTTTAAATCAGATTGGACAGGCCTGTTACTACCCTGATTGCCCCTACATAGTGCCCTCACAGACCCTGTCCTCCAAGCTTCAGGTTCTTGCAGTGTAGCATTTATATATTTGCCCAATCATACTGGTTCTTCTCCAAAGCCAAGGTCCCCCTTCCCCAATTCCATCTTCCTGAACCTTATGCCCTAGAAGATGACAAAGGATAGGTCTACAAAAAAACCCACAGCTGGCCCATTGTGACACACTGTATCCCATATAACACCCCATGCCCCCAAATTCTACTTCTGGGGGAATTCTGTGCCAAAAAATTAAAAATTCTACACACCATATTTTAAAATTCTGCATATTTTATTTGTCAAAATAACACAATATAATCACATCAGTTTCAATTACTTTTGGTCATTTATTTCAAGTCAGCAAGTATGTCTGCAACAATACAGACAAAAAAGATTCAGGAAATGTTTTTTGACAAATAGATTCCTTACTAGGCATATTAATACAGAACTTTGAATAATAATTCATTTAAATTACAGCACCCCTCAGAAGCAGTGCAAAGGCTCGGGGGAGTCAGGGGTAACATCATTGTCCTGTTAGTGTGTATCAACGTTGTATACGGAGTAATGCGATTTTGCTATATGATTGTTACTGAAATGTGTTGTAATTCTGGATAATACCCACAAGCCAATTTCTCAGAGACAAAGGCACGCTGGCTCGCCAGCAAAGTATTAGATCCATTACCTGTTTAATCGGACATTCAACAGAAAGAGGGAAGGTATAGACAAAAGAATTTACAATTCATATGAAGGACAGTTTGCAGAGAATGAACACCATGGAACTTCATGATCCCATGACCCAGCAAGGACTTTTCCAGTGAAAAGGGTCATGATATAAGGAGGAGGAAAAAAAAGACCTATGGCCACCTCTCCTCCCCTCATCTCTCCAAACTGTAGCAAGACTGTCTTTCAAACTAAGAACCATCATTGAACTGGGAGGACTGGTCCTAACTGGAAGGCTTTCCAGTTAACATGGACTACTGCAAGTTTTTGGGTGAGAGACACCTTTTTGCTTTATAATGGTATTTCGCTTGGTAACATTTAGGAATCAGATTGCGGTTTTGTCTTTTATTTCTTTTGTAACCAATACTGACTTTTATGCCTTAGCCACTTATAATTTAAATTCTATCTTTCTATAGTTAATAAACTTGTTTTATTGTCTTATTTAAACCAGT
The DNA here is from genome assembly GCF_027887155.1 of Malaclemys terrapin pileata. NCBI lineage: Eukaryota > Metazoa > Chordata > Testudines > Emydidae > Malaclemys > Malaclemys terrapin. The sequence goes on from NC_071506.1 coordinate 275,393,125, forward strand.
GTGTTTTGGTTGAAGTGTTTGGGTAATCTCCACTCAGGTTAACAAAGGCTAGAGCGGAATAATTTTCTTTGATAAAATGACAAAGCTTGCTCTGTGCAGTAGTGTGCCGGACAGTGCAAAAAGCACAGTTCTGGGGTGCAAGACTGGGGCCAAGAATTTGTGGGCATTACACCTTGTATATAGTTCATGAGTGTCTCAATGAGCATTCATGTAACTTTGCTGGGTATGCCTTTACCATAGAATCATAGAATATCAGGGTTGGAAGGGACCTCAGGAGGTCATCTAGTCCAACCTCTTGCTCAAAACAGGACCAATTCCCAGACAGATTTTTGCCCCAAATCCCTAAATGGCCCCCTCAAGGATTGAACTCACAACCCTGGGTTTAGCAGGCCAATGCTCAAACCACTGAGCTATCCCTCCCCCCTATGCCAATGGCTGTGTGAGAAGAGCCTGAAGAAGCTACTTTTCACTAGCAAAGCAGTGTGTAAGATGCACCCTGGGCTGAACAGTTAAGGAGACACAGTGGTTCAACAGTCCAGATTGTACCCTGGGGATGTCACACCTGTGCTAGCTGAATCATATTCGTGGGACTTGGGCTGCTTCATTGCTGTGTAGAATTCCGGGCTCAGGCGGGAGGGTCCTAGAGCCCAGGCACTAGCCCGAGCCTGGAAGTCTACACAACAGTGAAACAGCCCATCAACCCAAGCCTGCAAGCCCAAGTCAGCTGGCACAGGCAAGCTGTGGGTTTTTCTTTGCTGTGTAGACATACAGGTAAAACCTTGCTCTATGGGTAAGGCTGCAAGTACATTGGCTAGCAGCCACAAGCTCTCAATCAAGAAGCTTAATTGCTGGTCTGGATGACCTTTCCTAATTTGTGTATGTTCAGGTATAACACTTCAGAAGTTGTTTCTTACAAGATGTCTGAGTTGATTTTAACTACGTTAAATAGAGGGGCTTGAAATTTCCCTTCCTAAGTTCAGGTTTCAGCTATTCTGGCCTTCAGAGGACCGATGAGTTTTTACTGTTATTTGTATTACCATTGCCATAAAGCCATCAGTTATTTCTTGCACATTACCCAGATTCACAGTCCTTTGTAGCAGGAGGTGATGAACAGCCCTGCACACTTGTATCACCGCAACTCCCCAACCCCCACCTCCCCTGCGGTGGACTTTCCAACTCCAAACTGATTCACGACTGACCGGCAGCAGTCTGGAGTCGCCAGCTTCTGCACAGCAATTGCCACTCACTTTTCTACTGTGAGGGCAGCTCTCTCTCTGGTGTCCTTGAGCCGCAGGGCAGGGGCAAGCTCCACACACAATTCCAGGAAGGTGGCTTTGCGCATCCGAAAATTCTGCGGACACTGCTAATCATCCCATACATGCATCATGATGTGATCCCACCACTCAGTGCTTGTTTACTGAGTCCAGTACAGACGGTCCACCATGTTTCCCAGCTCACTTTCTGTTTCCCAGCTCATGAAATACTACAGGACCAGCCGTGTTGTGTTCATAATACTCATCACTAGATAAGTCAGCAGTTCAGGATCCATGTTTTCAGGCAGAGACAGCGGAAGCACAGTTTACAGACGCTGTTCAAAAAGGCAGGAAATGAAGTCAGAAGCATGGGAATGATGAGATAGAAAGAACAGCATCATGGGACAGTGAGCACACTCCTACGATGCACTACAATCTGTTCCCAGATCTCTGAACGGCAGAGGGTGGAGAGTCACACAGTGGGACAGCTACCCATGATGCAACGCTCTCTCTGTTGATGCAAGAACACTGACTGTGGATTACCTCTGTTGACACAAGATGCATTGTGTGGACATGCGCAGCCGATGTAATTAAAGCGGCATATGATCGTTGACATGACTTAAAGTCAACTTAACTCTGTAATGTAGATAAGGCCTTAAGGATTTTCTCTCTAATTGTCACATCCTGACATGAGTGCCTCAAGAAGAGGCTTGCTTGCCCTGACACTTCCCCTGTATTTAATTATACTGGCTACACAGTGTGTCTCAATTCTAAGTCCCTGAAGAGGCAAAGCAGAGCAACATCCTTCAGGGAGTCAATGTCACTGGGGCCAAATATTTCCACGTGTCTAACCACAAAGGACTCTCAGCAGCACCTAAACTTCAGTGTTTTGTGGGCCAGGAGACATGAGAATCAAGAGTCCAGAAAAAAAAATATAATGCAATTTTGTTGCTCAACGCATCTCCGAAGTCAAATTAGCACCTTACTCAAAATACAATTGAGGCCCATACTGGTGGAATAGTTCATAATTCAGTGGCCTTCTCTACATACATTTCTCTAAAATGTCCCCACTGTTGCAGCTCCACTAGTGGTAACGCATTTGTAGGCAGAGCACTAGGCTGCCACCAGCATTTTAACAAATGTTATATAAACTTACTCAGAACACGTCTACATCAGTGGAGACCCAGCATTTCTCAAATTGGGGGTCCTGACGCAAAAAGGAGTTGTGGGGGAGGGTCACAAGATTATTTTAGGGGGATTGTGGTATTGCCATCCTTCTTCTGTGCTGCAATCAGAGCTCGATGGTCGGAGAGCGGCGGCTGTTGGCCGGGCACCCCGCTCTGAAGGAGGCGCCCCGCCAGCAGTGGCGCAGAAGTAAGGGCGGCAATACCATACTATGCCATCCTTATTTCTGCGCTGCTGCTGGCTCTGCCTTCAGAGCTGGATTCCCAGCCAGCAGCGGCCACTCTTCAGCTGCCCAGCTCTGAAGGCAGCGCCACCACCAGCAGCAGTGCAGAAGTAAAGGTAGCAGTATTGCAACCTCCCGCACATAACTTTTTGGGGGGCCAGGACCCCTACAATTACACCACCATAAAATTTCAAATTTAAATAGCTGAAATCATGAAATTTACTATTTTTAAAACCCTATGACAGTGAAATTGACCAAAATGGACTGTGAATTTGGTGGGGCCCTAATTATGGTTCATTAGAAAGGCTCTCGATACACATACCATCACTGCTCATCCCAATATTTCTCAATGTAGATCCTCTTGAAATCGGGGGTGTCGACCAAAACATTTGCTGCCTCTTGTACTCCCCTCCACAAGTAACTCAGTAAGTCAAGAAAGAATGAAAGGAGGAGGAGGAGGAAGAAATATGAGCATGAATCATAAAATACTGTTACTTGGAGGATTCCAGGGATTTGGAAGGATCTCTAGTGACACATTCTCCAGATACAAAAGAAAAAGTCTACTGACTTGCCTCAAAGATCCGAGTTTCCTCTCTATTTGTGGAGAAAATCACTAACAGCCATATTCCTCATTCTTCTAGGAGATGAATTAAAAAAATCCCTATTTGTGTAAGAAATTGACACACAGTTGCAATTCAAGGTCATTTTTAACAACATAAAACTTTAGGGCAAAAAATCAGAACCTAATGTTCCCTGTAAACTGCACGGCCAAACCTCAATCTTATATATGCTGCCCAGGTAAGAAACTGTGCCACTCATCTCCTCTGTGCAGCCCCAGCAGGTATATGGGGTGCCGTTTAAACACCTGCTGTATCCTGCTCACCGACCACCTTTCATGACAGGGCGCATGCAGGGGGAGTGGGAATGCTGCTGGTTTCGGGGACACGCTCAGCCCAATCAGGAGGTGACGGCAGCTCTGGGACACTCCCCACACACCACTCAAGCCTACACATACACACATCCATCCACTCACCCCTAGCCCCTGAACACCCACAGCTTGTAAGGAAGAGAGCGAAAAACCCCTCTGTATACATCCCTCCCACCCCCCACAACTCCCCTCACCCATTTTGTCCTGGGCAAGTGTAAACTTGTGAGTGTAGTGCTCAGTGGAGTCTGTAACCTGTTCAGTACAAAGAAAATTTAAAGGGAACATTGCTGGAACCACAAAAATTCTCAAAATGTGTACACTTGTAAGCTGAAAAAAAGCAGTCTTTTATATGTATTGGTATTTGCTGGTATCAGCCCAACACATACCCCAAGCAAATTACTCTTTCCAGGAGCAAAAAGTCTGCACTGAGCAGTCGTTCGTCATAGCCACTGGCAGGTCAAGGAGCATAAATATGTGGACTACATCCTGACACACATTCCATGCCAAAATGCCTCTCTGCAAACTCTTGAAGAACTTGAAGAGCAGCTAATCATTCAATTTTGAAGTAATCTAGAGTAGAACACTTCTACACTATGAACCTGTTGCTAGATGGGTTTATGCAGTGCCTGTCAGAATTTGGCCCAATGTCTGGCCCACCCCAATCATTGGTCTGGGAAGACATTAACCACTTTCGCTGATGATCAAAGCACACAAGGAACTGGGAGAATTATAATTAGAAGATCTGCATGATCTACTCCGAGTAGCATCTCATTTTGGAGCCTCAAGTGGGTAGAGGTGGATTTAATGAGGGAGCCTGAGAAGATACCACTATTTTCTCCCAATTCCAATTTGATCCCTGGTTTAAATTGTGTCCATAGCAGAGCCATGTATATACTAGGAAACAGATTAGACGTGCTCAGCCAACTCACATCACATACTTTAACGTTCTTTCAAAAGGACTCTCTCTACTTAACATTTTAAAGGAGATTTACACCAAGCACTTCTCAATGATTCATCAACAGGAATTTTAATCATCATTTTTGCCACAACAAAACTATTACTGACAATGGTTTTCCAGCAAAGAGCTCCCCCTGAATCAGCACTGAAAACTAAGTAGCAGCGTTAACTGGATAAAAAAAGTCTTCATTACCATATCAGAAAGCATGCTTTCTGATTAGATTTAGCTTACTGGTGTGGCAGACACACTCCTAGATGCTAATTTGCTGAGCTTGCCTACTAAAACATTTAAAAAAAAAAAAAAAAAAGATAACCAACACAACCACCCGATTTGGATAAGTAATTTTAATTATACATGGGTGACCAAGCATAATATATTGCAGAAGTGCACTAAAAATTCCTTAGTAAATCAAAAAATCCTCCCTACAAACATTTTGCAACAACTAAACATTGCTGATGTATGGAGTACCATAGATGTTTTATAAAAATGCTTTGAAGAAAGACGAGAGAGAGAGAGAGAGACAGTGTGTGTGTATATATATTGGTCTGCCAACTGGTAGCTATGTGTGGTGCTAGTTAAATGGCTATTTCACCTTTGGAGAAACAGCTTCTCCTTAGGTTGTGTACACCAGCCGTAAAGATAATGATAATGATAATCAAATTTGGATTTTTTCCTAAAAGACATACTCTACGAATTATTTTGGGGAGTTCTATGCTCTGTGTTACACAGAAAGTCAGACTAGATGATCACAATGGTTCCTTCTGGCCTTGGAATCTATTAATAGTTATAACACTACATGCTGCTATAAAAACTACCCACTGCAATCACTTGTCACCAACCTTTAGATTATATAGGTATGGTATCATATTACAAATATTACAAATATGTTAATCTAATACCAACCACAGAACCATAACAAAGAACTAATTTTGTAAGGAAAATATATGTAGAAATATGCCACTGATTCCATAGTAGGGTTGACTCCTACACAACGCAGGAAACTTATAAGCAGCACAATATCCTAACTCTTGGATAAGGTGAGTCTTTTGTAACTGGCTGTAGTAATGCAGTTTAACCAGAGCAAGGCAGAGCATTGTCTTCTTAAGAATTAATTAGTATTGCAGTAATAAAATGAAGGACACTGCAATAGAGGACTGTGAATTTAGGTCCAAAAGAATAAAAGTTTTATCAGCACTTTGTCAGGAAAGTAAGTTATCTACATGTCTTTATATATGTTTGAATAAATACTTTTGACTATTGTCTTAAACAGGTAAGGAAATCTTTAAAAAAGACCACATCTGTAATATCTGGAAACTTCTACTTTAAAGATTACTATTGAAACACTGAGTATAAGGTAAATAAAAATTTAGGGGGTCTGTATTCTTGTGAGGTTTTTGGTTTAGGAGTTGATAGACTTGTAAGAAAAGGTGTACAACAGCAAAGATACTGACTCTGCGGTCACAACTTTCACACCTTTAAAGCATTATCTCTTATACCAACAATAATGCTTAAAATCCATATCCATAACAAGATTTTATTTGAACAATTGTTTCTGCAACCTGTGGATGACAATTTGCAACTAACGGATTGAGGTAGGAGAAAACATTTACCTTTAAGCTCCTAATCTTCACTACCATTCAGTTATGATGATATTGCTAATTAACTTTTTTGGGTGAGGAAAGTAGGTAGAAGGGAAGCACAATGTCAATAACACAGTAATTATTATATCAATGACAAAATATCCCCATGCTGTTAGTCCAAGAAATAAAATTAAAGTCATTGCTGAAAGATGTTGCTCCTGGCCTTTTTGGGAGCACATGACTCTTTGACAATGTAAAACGGGGTGACTAAAAAGGAAAATGATAAAGAGAATGTGGGGTTAAAGAAAGCCTTACATTAAAATACCCCAAATGACCTTAGTCCTGAGATATTATACCAGGAGTCTTTTTAAAATTACCTACCATAAAAAGTACATGTAGAAAACAAGGCAAAAGGACAAACGCCAAGCCCACATAAATACAGCTTTATATTGTGATACTGTCAGATCTCTCATACTAAGTAACGCTGGGTCACAACCTATACATGGATGGAAGACCTTAAAAAACACATCTAGATAATGCACAAAGTGGTATGACAGCAATTCATTAATCTGAATCACAGCTGAACCAATGCTTCATCATGGTGTTAGAGGGTCACTGTGCTATTGTCTTTTGGAGAAGTTCAAACAGAGGTCATCATGAATCCAAGGGAATTTTTTCAAGGGCAGTGGTATTAACTCTGACATCCTGGCCAATTTTAACTATCTCATCTAATTACAACCTATTTAAATTCTGTAGTTTCAACAGGATGTTTTTTCCTTCCACATCTTAAACTACAAGAATGAGGGGGGATTTGATAGCTACTTTCAACTACCTGAAAGAGGGTTCCAAAGAGGATGGATCTAGACTGTTCTCAGTAGTACCAGATGACAGAACAAGGAGTAATGGTCTCAAATTGCAGTGGGGGAGGTTTAGGTTGGATATTAAGAAAAACTTTTTCACTAGAAGGGTGGTGAAGCACTGGAATGGGTTACCTAGGGAGGTGGTGGAATCTCCTTCCTTAGAGGTTTTTAAGGTCAGGCTTCACAAAGCCCTTGCTGGAATGATTTAGTTGGGGATTGGTCCTGCTTTGAGTTGGGGATTGGACTAGATGACCTCCTGATGTCCCTTCCAACCCTGCTATTCTATGATACTGTGAAAAACTGCTGTCAAAAAAGCTACTATATTTCACTCCAGAGAGAACTGTGTTTCAATGGTGAAAGCAGCAATTTTCAGGTAATGCTTACATTTCAACTTGTGCACTCTAGAATCTTTTAAGATGGACAATGATATAAACACAGATTAGTTTTTAACTGATAGTGGTCCCATGTGTGAAGAAAAGGATAGACACTGCATTTTCAGGGCTAAATTTGTCAACCAGCACTGAAAAGGAATATATTAACACAGACTATAAAGCAGCAAAAGAAGGACACAGATGCCCAGTTAGTGTCCCTATGTACATCACCTTTAATGGATGGATTTGGGACAATGCATGACTATTTTCATTTATATGCTTTTCTTTTTTATAAAATACAACCTGAACTCCAACTATAGATATTAAGCAACACCAGCTATGCTGTAATGCGGCTTCCTGTCATGTAATAAGTGATAAAATGTTCAAAATCCACATAATGTAGCTCTTAAGCAAATGACAAGTCAATGACTGTTCTCTTTAACAACCCTATTATTTAAGTTCACTTCCTCCAGCCTTTCCTGAGGGACCATGTTTTCATACTGCCTGGGCTAATACCATAGCAATAGCAATCTCGTAAGTTCATGCTTCTGCATCTGTCCTTGTCTTGTCTTCACCCTTACCATTTATTTATTTTTTCTAGCTGTTTTCTGAATAAGTCATTAGGAGAAAACTAAATCTATAAGAACCTAATGACAAACTTGATCAGAACACCAACCTTACATTGTCTCAGGAGCTAGAATGTCAAATTCCACTAACAAAACAACACTGAAAAACAGAAGAGGGGCAATATTTTCAGAAGAGATTTACATGCTTAGGCTCCAATTTCACTGACTTTGGTTCTTAAGTCTCTGTTGAAAATAATACCTAGGTGCTTTTGAAAATTTTACCCGAGCTCTGCATACACCTTAACACCCAAATACATCTAACAAGCCAAATTTGGCCTCTATTAAACCACTGAGGAAATCCAAGTGAACATATACGTTCAAAGCTTTAACAAAATCCCTTTCCTTCACACTGCACTATGTCTATAGCTACCGATTTTTAAAGGCAGTTTAGGAAACAAATATGACCTTGTGTTGAAAAAACAAAAATAAATGTGCAGATTAATGCACACACTTTTTTTTGTTTTTTAAAGAAAAACGTTCAAGTGAACTCTCAACTAGGACCAATTTTTCATAATTGTTTTAAGAAGATTCATTACACTCAAATCCCAATATAGTTACTATAAAGCAGAAAGACATAGCCAAACGATATCCAAAATATTAGTTAAAATGCAACTATGTAAATATGTTCAGCAAATTTTACATACCTATACTTATTTATATGAGAACACATACTATATTAAGGCCACCAACACACTGTTAATTTTGTAAATACTAGCAGATCATTTAAAGTGTTGAAATACCTTAAGAGGTTAAAGAAAAGCAACTTTTAACAAAAATTCCTACATCTGAAATTTAATTCATTATTAAAGCAGAGCAAAAAAAATTTTTTTAATATTCATTTGACACCATCTTCTGTACTGTCATTCTCCCTTTGATGTTTCTTTACACAGCATCAGAGGAGAGAAACTTTTTTATTTTAAAACTAGGACAGTGTGGTTGTCAAACCACAAAAACCGGCAAGTGGATTCAGGGGCAGGTGTAGCACGTGACATTTTTTTTTAAATTGACTAGATTTTCAAGTTTAAGGGAGTTTTTCCTCCAAATTTTTAGTTTAGTTATTTTACTAGTCTTTTTTAATTTTGTGCTTACCATTACAGTATCAGCAAGTCTCCTTTTTCCAGGCCCTTGATATTCAGACACTGCAGCCACTTCAATCACCTTCAGGGTACACCATCAACAACAGAGTGCCATACCAAGCAGTAACCAATGGTTAATCAGGGGACATGTCTTCGTCACAGAGAAAAGGGGAAGGGTACATTAACTTTAGAAATTTCCTAAACGCTCTCTATTTTCTAAGCTAGCTGCAGACCTCATCCTTCATTTATCTTGTACTGTATCGATTTGACAGTAGGCAAAGATGTATCAAAGTATTACAGTATATAAGATATGTTTATTTAATCATACACAAGTGTTAGCACATGGTTGTATTTATGGTTAGGTTTTCATCCTGCAGTCATCTATTTTACTTACAGTACTCTGAAGTACACTTTGAAATGGTAGACAGTGAAATTTTAGTAAGCTGTACATTCCACTGTGTAGTAGCAAGTGCCTATACTGTATTAAATATTATCCTGAGCTTACTTTTTAAGGGTTTAGTGCCTGTATATAAGCTTAACTAGCAGTTATCAAATCATGCATACTAGCAAAAAGAGAGCCAATATTCCAAAACATTACAACCTGAACAGTTACTTCAGTCCTTAATCTTATTAAGGAAGGTTTCATAGCAATATAAAGCCAACGTTGTGTAAACAATGTTTGTAGTTGTCCTTGCTATTAAACCTGGAAGTGGCCTTCAAAGAAAAAAAAAAAATGGGTTGAACCTTTCTCACTTCTTTATGAAGCAGGCTTGAAAAGCTTTTTTAAAAGAATGGACATTCAGATCTCACCTGCATAGAAATTCTCTAACTTTATCTATGCTAGGAATTTCTCTCCTAAAATGTATAATATTGCTACCACAGGTTAAGCTCCATCAGTTAGCAACAGTGGGAACTCTAACATAGAAGGGCATCAGCATTTTAATCACAGTATCATCCAGACTACCTCCTTTGAGCAGGGTTACATGACACTATATCAAAGTTTCTGACAGCAGCTGGTGGCCTATCTACACTAGAGATCTTAGTGTTGCTGTCATCAGTGCAGCCAAAATGATGTTAGCAAATGAGAAGACAGGACCTAAGCAGCTGAAGTTGAAAGTCAAGAACAATCGCTTAAGATGTATACAAACATACACATTAAGGACTTGTCTTCACTACTGGGGAGATTGACGCTGCTGCAATCGATGCAGCCAGTGTTGATTTAGTGGGTCTAGTGAAGACCTGCTAAATCGACAGCAAAGTGCTCTCCGGTCGACTCCAGTACTCCAGCTCCCCAAGAAGAGTAAGGTAAGTCGACCAGAGAGCGTCTCCCGGCAACGCAGAACAGTGAAGACACCGGGGTAAGTCGATCTAAGCTATGTCAACTAGTGAAGACAAGCCCTAAATATATACCAACAATAGTTAAATACCAATTTTACAGGGAATGTTACAGCTATTCTCTTTCCCACAGGTGAAGTAATTCAGAGCTTCAAAGTGTAACAATTAGGATGAAAGGAGAGGTTTCTCTTACATTTGTGTTACCTTTAACTATAAGGCTTAGTCTAATATGGCAAATATCCTTTCAGTTACTAACTGTATCCCATTAAAGATTTTTAATTGTTTTGTAGGCAAGCAGTAAAACAGCACATCATATACAAGGTAATTATATAGCAGTGTACAAGTGCGTGCTAGGTGTCTTACAAATAATGACACGTGCAGTCAGAGAGAAAGACACAAATAAAGAAAAGGTGCAATCAAAGAGAGTAAACGAACAAGTGGGATGCTGGAGGTTGAAAGATAGGTTTCTTGCTAACCATTGGTCCAGCAACCTTGGGAGTCCTAGGGTATGACTGCACTGCAGTTAAAAACCCATGTCTGGCCTGTGCCAGATGTCTCAGGCTCCTGGGGCTTAGAGTAAGTGGCTGTTTAATTGCAGTGTGGACGTTCGGGCTCAGGCACAAGCCCACACTTTAGAACCCTGCAAGAGCTTGGGCTGCAGCCAGATCTCAAATGTCTACTCCACAATTAAACAGCCCCTTAGCCCAAGCCAGTTGACACGGGTCAGCTGTGGATGTTTAATTGCACTGTAGATATATTCTTAGTGTACACAGGTTACCAGTATTTTAAATACAGTGTCATCTAATCCTGCTCAGAGCAATGTCAACACAGTGCTTAAAACAGCATCAGCCCACTGGCACTTGGGCCCCCAATACTGCTTAACCTGTTTGAGATGAACCAGTGCCAACAACTTCGGGACATTTTTGTCAAATTTCCCCCACTCTAGACACTTTTGAACTCAGTGGCTTTATATTCTCAAGGTGCAATTCAGCATGGCTAAATAGAAGAGTTACATGTATGATCTACAGAATCCATGGGAAAGAAATCTTTACTGATGACAGAATTTTAAAGGTGGTACTTTGTAAAGACAGAAGACTCTGGAGAGCTAAGATTATTTTACTAGTCAAAACAGTTTTAAGTGCTTCAGTGTCACTTTTTGTCTTGTAGCCTTTTGCGTACTTTTGGCAAAATAGCTTTTTACGCCATTCAAAAGAGTCTTTCCATAGTTCAGTATGAAAATGTAATGGGCCACATATTCAAGAACTATAGGTAATGAAATGCTGGATTCTTTGGCTGATGAGATTAACAAGTAAATAGATGAAAATATGCTCATCTCTACAGTTGTTGGCAATGACTGCAGATGAAAGAAACACAGAGTAAAATTTTCATTGGCACTCACTTGACACAGACTATTGTTCCAAATATTCATTATGGTCCTGTCCACACATGTTAGCACTGACATTTTTTAATACGTTTCTACTTGTTGCTACCATCAATTCAGTTCCAGCAGTGAGAACTCTAGAATGCACAAAGGACCAGAATCTACCAGGTTTTTAAGCACCACGTCATTTAAAGCAGGGAGTGATGACAGTACTTAAAATGCTAGCACAAGGGTGGGCAAACTATGGCCCGAGGGCCGCATCCGGCCCTCCAGACGCTTTAATCTGGCCCTCGAGTTCCCACCAGGGAGCGGGGTTTGCCCTGCTCCAGAGCTCCAGCCGGGGAGCGGGGTCCGAGGCTTGCCCCGCTCCACGAGGCTCCTGGAAGCAGCAGCATGTCCCTGCTCCGGCTACTACGTGTAGGGGCAGCCAGGGGGCTCTGCACGCTGCCCCCAACCCCATGTGCCTCCCCCGCCCCATATGCCGCCCCCGCAGCTCCCATTGGCCAGGAACCGCAGCCCATGGGAGCTGCAGGGGCGGCACGCAGAGCTGCCTGGCCGCACCTCCACATAGGACCTGGATGGGGGACATGCCGCTGCTTCTGGGATAAGTGCTTGAGATAAGTGCCGCCCAGAGCATGCACCCCTGACCCCCTCCCGTGCTCCAACCCCCTGCCCTAGCCCTGATCCCCCTCCTGCCCTCAAACCCCTCCACCTTCCTGCACCCTCAACCCCAGCCCTATCCCAGAGACCGCACCCCAAGCTGGAGCCCTCACCCTCACCCACTCCCACACCCCAACCCCCAATTTTGTGAGCATTCATGGCCTGCCATACAATTTCCATACCAAGATGTGGCCCTTGGGCCAACAAGTTTGCCCAACCCTGTGCTAGTGGCTGCCCTGAGCCTTGTCCCTTTTGCTATTCCCAGTGAAGATGCACTCGTGGTAGCAACTATGGGAATTTTTGGACAAAAGAATCCTATTGTAGATATCTCCCTTACAGTATAGCTGGCTCTAAACTTGGTTAGTATCACCACAGGGCTAAAACACTGTCAGCAACTCTGGAGGCTATGTTCTGTCACTTCCAGACCACAGCTGACAACCTGCAACTGGTTCAGCACATTTTTTGCAGTGTGGACAGACTTCCTAACCATATTTGTAAAACTCTTTGTGCATTAGGACATTCCAAAATATACTGCCCATGGCTGATGCCACTTTGTGCATATACTGTAGGCATGCTATCCTCCACTGAAACACTACAGGATAGCTGGCCATGCTTTCTCAAGATGCACTGATACAAAAGTGGTTACGCTACCATGGTTAGTGCTGATGCATATACATAGTTATGATGGTGGGGGGGAAAGTACCGTACAAACAAGCTAACCCTTTTACTTGCAACCAGTTAAGCTGACTGTATTTAACCTCTTGGAAGTGATACAGAAGAAAGTGTTACTGGACATTTGTCAAAGTTAAATCCCACTATAAAGTTGCTTAGCAATGCCTCCAGGTTAGTTCTTATGAGCACTCATGCTTATGATGCAGTTTCTTATTTGTAAAAATATCAAACTCTGACAAGTATTTTCTGTTTTAAATATTCTCCCAAATAATAGTAAACTGAAAGATTCTCAGGATTTACTGGGTGAGCCATCCCAAACTAAAGTTTATGGCATGCATTGGGTGGCAACATATAATGCAGTGCATGCCATATTTAAAACTCTGATCTAATTATTGTTTTTACTATGAAGCCTGTCACCAAAGATAGTGGTTTGAAGAGAAGTTGTCCAGACAGATTTTGTAAAGACAACCTACATGCTTATGGATTTCTTGCCACCTATTATAGAGCTGTGCCTTGTTTTTCAAAACGCAGGCTCTGAACACTGCAAGTACAATATAGTTATCAGCAGGTCATTTTGCCAGGCCTAGAAAAAAGTTTAATTGGCAATTATCTTAGAGTAGGAGGCTTTCAAACGTATGAAATAAATGTTAGGTTGCCTTACATGATGAAATGGAAACAAGCTGCTTTTCTAAGGCACCCACTCTACATTGAAAGAGAAATATGGAATCCATAAAGTGGTTTTAACTAGCTATTTAACTGATCATTTAAAATGTAGGATCCCAGAGAATGACACTGAAGTTCTGTATGCATGTGTACACAGAATGAGAGATTACCAAACTAGGAAAACTCATTACAGGGGCTAATAAATTAGTTTCATAAGGAAAGTTTTGCAGATTTAAGTTTGCCTGCCATACTCATGCTGCCTCAGTTTACGAGCATAAGAACAGCCACATTGGGTCAGATCAGCGGTCCATCTAGTCCAGTGGTTCCCAAACTGGGGTTCACGAAATGTTACAGGGGGTTCTCGGTAAAAAAACTCCCTAATGGCAGACAGAGCTGTCCCTAGGGACCCCGGATAGCATGGGGCCAGCAGTCTGGAGCCCCTGGACTTCCAAGAGCTAAGCAGATCAAAGCAAGCCTATCTATCACACTGAGGAGATTTAAACTTCAAGACTCCTTATAAGAAATGGAAAGGGAGGTGGATATCTTTTGCTGTTTTTAAAATTAAATAGGCAGCTAGTATTGTTTTTAAAATTATTAGGAAGAACAAGTTTAAGCTTTGTTATTACGTGCATTGTTTGCCTGGACTACTCAAGACCTGAATGCTTGTGTAGGAGGAACTCTTTGAATTGGCTTCTTAAATACCTTCCTGCTGTTTCACATCTGATACTCCTTGATGAAACATAGTAACCTTGCCTTATAACAGGCTTATTCAAAATGATACGAGCTACGAAAGTGAGATCTTGGCAGAGTGTAGCCGTTTTCATAATGTAATAAAAATACTGTTATGATAAATAATTAATAATAAATAATGTGTAATAAGCATGTCATAAAAACAAATAGTGTATTTCCAAGATCACTGTTTTTATAATTTATAGTCAGATAAAGGAGAAAATCCCTGGAAATATTCATTTTTAGGAGGGGGTTTACGAGACTTGACATTTTCGTGAAAGGGGTTCACAGGTAGTTAAAGTTTGGGAACCACTGATCTACTCCAATATTCTGTCTTCCAACAGTGGCTAACGACAGGTGCTTCAGAGGGAATGACAAAACAGGGCAATTATCGAATGATCCATCCCCTGTTGTCCACTCCCAGCTTCTGGCCGTTAGAGGCTACGGCACCCAGAACCTGGTGCTGTATCCCTGATCATATTGGCTAACAGCCATTGAGGGACCTATCCTCCACAAACTTATCTAATTGTTTTTTGAGCCCCGTTATAGTTTTGGCCTTCACAACATCCCCCAGCAATGTGTTCCACAGATTGACAGCACTTTGTATGAAGAAGTATTTCCTTTTATTTATTTTAAACCTGCTGCCTATTAATTTCAATGTTATATGAAGGAGTAAATAACACTTCCTTATTCACTTTTTCCATACCATTCATGATTTTATAGACCTCTATAATATTCCCCAATTTAGTCATCTCATTTCCAAGCTGAAAAGTACCAGTCTTTTTAATCTCTCCTCATATGGAAGCTGTTCCATACCCTTCATCGTTTTTTTGCCCTTCTCTGTACCTTTTCCAATTCCAATACATCTTTTTTGAGATGGGGTCATCAGAACTGCACACAGTATTCAGGGTGTGCGCGTAGGATGGATTTATATAGTGGCATTATGATATTTTCTGTCTCCTTATCTATCCCTTCCCTAATGGTTCCTAACATTGTTAGCTTTTTTGACTGTCACTACACAGTGAACGGATGTGTACTACCCACAATAACTACCCACAATAAATCCAAGATCTCTTTCTTAAGTGGTAACAGCTAATTAAGACACCACCATTTTGTGAGTATAGTTAGGATTATGTTTTCCACAGTTTATTACTTTGCATTTATCAACATTGAATTTCACCTGCCATTTTGTTGCCAAGTCACCCAGTTTTGTGAGTTCCCTTTGTAACTCTTTGCAGTCATCTTTGGACTTAACTACCGTGAGTACTTTTGTATCATCTGCAAATTTTACCACAACACTGTTTACCATTTTGTCCAGATCATTTATGAATATGTTGAACAGTACTGGTCCCAATACAGATCCTTGGAGAAAACCACAATTTACCTCTCTCCATTCTGAAAATTGACCATTTATTCCTATCGGTTACTATACATGAGGGAACCTTCTCTTACCTCATGACTGCTTACTTCGCTTAAGAGCCTGTGGTGAGAGACCTTGTTAAAGGCTTTCTGAAAGTCCACTGGATCATCCTTGTCCATATGTTTGTAGACCCCCCTCAAAGAATTCTAATAGTTTAGTGAGGTATGATTTCTCTTTACAAAAGCTATGTTGACTCTTCCCCAACAAATTGTGTTCATCTATGTGTTTGATAATTCTGTTCTACACTACAGTTTCAACCAATTTGCCTGGTACTGAAGTTAGGCTTACTGGCCTGTAATTGCCAGGATTGCCTCTGTGAAGGTTGTTGTACAAAATGAGAGAAAATTTAGCTCTCAAAACCTAATAAGTTTTAAGAAATAGACTGGAACCATCTATGGTGAATGATCCAATTCCCATTTCACTTTAGGGGCAAGATCATGCCAAAAATATTTTATTTTATTACAACCCTGAAGAGAGAGAGAAGAAAAAAAAGGAGTCTTCTAGTAATCAGTAGGTGTTTAATACTACTGATACCTGGGTAATTAGCATGTTTTATATATCTTGTTTGTAAAATGTTTAGAAGATGTAAAGCACTTTTCCTCTTTTCAAAATGTTTAAGACCAAATTAAATTTTAAAAAATCAGTATTTTACCATTACATTTCAGGTGGTCTCACGTATTTATCGGTCTAAGGTTATTACCAAGTTTTTGCCTTAATGTATCTGGCCATGACGCAGCTTAATTACATTTTGACCCATATTTTCTGTCATTGTAAGGCCACTGAACCAAGTCAAGAAATTTCTGAAATGAAACATACATCAGCCCTGACACCTTTTAATCTAGGACATTATCAGATTATATGAACATTGTTCCCTATACTATGGCATCCTCCTTTACACAAATTTCATAACAGAATGATATTTATTTTCTTTTGTGGGACTGGAATGCAAAACTACATATCCAAACTTTTCCATTAGTACTCTCCCCCTGAGTGGTAATTATTTACTATTTATTTAGAATGTTTTCCTTCCAATACTTTGTGGAGATTTGTTAGTTAATTTCCTTTTTACAGCCTATCTTCTTGTTAATGTTGTCCTGTTAAAAAAGGTGTACTTATTTTTAAAAAAAAACTGATCTCGTTATGTTGTAATTTCCTTACATGATTCCCCTGAACATATAATTTGTTTAACTACACAGTTTAAGTGCTAGCTGAATAAGCAAATTAAAAAATAGAGTTTAGCGAACTAGCAAAATTATCAGAAGTACTATTAAACAGTTTTGACAAAAAATAAACACATGACAAAACTTCAAGGACATGACTAAAAGTATCCAAACTCACATCTAACTAAGAAATAAACAAATGAATGGTCAGGTCATTTTTTTAGCGTTGCACTTCCTGCACTTCTAGTACAGTACATATCGCAACCTTAACATGATACTGTTTGATTTTATTTTTCTAAATTTAACACACATTTTCAGGAAGGACACTTGGAATGGAAATGCTAAAGGACAGCTTCCTATTAGTCTCTTCTCCTCCTGTTTGCTTGTACTTGATCCTGTAAGTATGGAGCACCAACCTTGGAGTTATTGACCACAATCTCGTCACTGGTTTCAATGGCATTACGTCCTTGTGGACTAGTGAAAAAAAGTACTATGTATTATCAAGGGTGGGAGTGGGTTGGTTTTTATTTTTTAACTACTGAATTTTCCTTTTCTGATCATACAGTTTCAATATACTAACTATGGATAGTACTTTGCTACTAATGTGACTCTTTAGGAGGTGAAGCTCCCAATAGACAAGTGGTATCCGAGCACGTATACCCACCAGTATTATGCTCAAAGTGACACATTCAAGCTTTTTTTTTTTTTTTTTTAAAATGGGAGTTCGAAGTGGGGTTTTGTAGGTACAATTACTCCCGCCCTGTTGATTTTTGCAGGTTTACAATCACAATTTCCTATTTTGTTTTAATGTTTATTCTCTATCTTGTTGCCATATGAAAGACACACACAAGCAAAACAGGAAAACTGAATAGCGATTCAAGGGAAACCATGAAAGCCACTAGACACTAAGGCCTTGTCTACACTATGAAGGGTTTGCTGGTAATACTATACTGGTAAACCCTTCGAATGGGAATACAATTTATACCAGCAAAAGAGTTCTTTGCTGGTGTAGGTTATGCAAGTTCCCCTTACAATAAAAGTCCTTAATTGTATCTTCGTTGGGGCTGTTGCTGGCACAGCTATGTGGGTTACAGGTCTGATTTTTTTTTCATATTCTTAACCAACACAGTTATGCCAGCAAAATGTGTAAGTGTAGACCAGACCTAAGTGAGTCTAATGCACCAAAAAAACCTGAAAAAAATACAGAAAAACAACCTTTTCTATAATCTTTCACTTTTAGTAACCTGACGAGTTATTTTTAACAGTAGGAAATTTTAAATTACTACTGTCCTTTTAAAAGAATCTGTCTTAAATATAGGCCAACTTAGGTGTTTAATTTGTTGTCACTCTTTCACTGTGAAAGACAAGGCTTTAGAATTTCAGGGAACAGGTTGCATTTAACTGTCAATTTAGTTAACACCATTAACTGGAAACAAAAACACACAAGTATAATCTCCAACCTACAATTAAGCAGGTCATTCTCGTCCTATGTTTCTCACTCCCTCACCCTCTTTATGACATCCCTCTATACAGGCTCCCTAGCCATTTTTAAATTCAATGCAAAATTAGAGTACCTTCCAAAAATGGAGGAAATTGGGAAGTGCTGAGAAAATGCAGGATTCCCACAACCTTGTACTCAGGTTAAATCTGAGTTTAAATGGAAACTAAAAACCCTCAGACCTATGTCAGGAAGTTGTTTACATCTTAACTGTAAAACAATTGATTCTGTGTAAAATTTTGTAAATCCCCTTCTGGGGATTTACAACATAGGTTAACAAATTTAATTAGCATGAGTGAAATGAATGGCACAGGAGACTTGTAACTGGAAACGGAACTTTTCATTCCTTACCCCATGTCTAAAATGAACAGTCATTTTCAGCTAATGACTATTAATAGCTTCCATCAAATAGCCTGAGGTTCAGTTCTCAGAAAACCAGTGTCCACATCACAAAAATAATCAGCACAAACAGCATATCCTGCCTGGCAATTTCAACAGAGGCCTATAACTGATTTAGCATAGAGACTGAACTTCTAGGAACACTGATATTACAATGGATCCAACCAATATTTTTTCTGATAAAACTGTAGGTCATTGCAGAGGCTTCAGGGGAAGATACAATTCACCCAACTGTGCACTATACCAAAGGGAGACATTTTTGCCTGACTCCAGATGATCATTGATTTATTCCTTGAAGTATGATTAATATAACCTGGTCATTTCATCCTAGTTAGTGTAACTGCAGACATTCATAAACATCAATTCTTTTTAACAATACCTAGTGATGTTTTGTAATGTTATGCTCTGGCACTGATTTACACAGGTTAATTGTATGCTGCATAAAACTATACTTCCTTTTACCTATTCCAAACATGTTGCCTTTTAATTCTAAATGCCTTGTTGTGTTATGGGAAAAACTGACAAGAGGCCCTATTTGGCCTCTTCAATACCAATTGTTATTTTGTGCCTCAATGATATCTCCTCTTATTTTTCTCCTTTCCTTTCCTAGGCTTTAATCTCAAATAGAATTCTTTCTAGGCTTTTAATCATTTTGTTGTTTTTTAAACCTCTTATTTCCATTATGTCTTGTCTTTCTTAAGGTGAAAGGACCAAAACTTCCCACATTGTTTGAGGAATGGGCTATCACTGGATTTTACGACAGTATTACCTTATTTTCTGCATTATTCACTTCCTAATTTAATCCAATGGACTATCTGCTTTTTGGACTGCTGCTATACCTTAAGAAGATCTCTTCACTGAGCTGTCCACAAAGATGCCTCAACTAATCGAGAAACCACTGGTGTGTAATGAGTGAGTTTAACTGTTCCTTCCAATATGCAGTACAGCACACTTATCTACATTGAATTATCTACCATTGCTCGATACCCTCTACCAATTCCTCAATACCCTCGACCAATTCCTCAGTTGTGTTGGTTGCTTCCATAAAATGTCTCTCAAACCTCCTTTCCCTTTAATTTAGGTAGCTGTACTCTTAGCAAGTTTTGCTACCTCACCCGTCCCTCCAAGTGGTTGGCATGATCCAGCAAAGCATCCTGCAGGATCAGGAATTAAAATGCTGAGTACCTTCCAGAGCCAAGCCCCTTCTGACCACCACTGGACACAGTACTAATACTTGGGACACCATACTATTAACCTCTCTCCACTAGAAAAATTGGCCATAACCATTTCCTATCTTGTGGACAGCTTTAAAATCCATGATGGTCCTCATCACTCATCCTCAAAAAGGGTTTTTCAAAAACTGAAACTATGTCCTTCACTATTCGTTTATCCGCCACATTTACTATTCCACAGTATTTTAACTGGTTGGAAAAATAGGATCCCAAATGCTCATGCATTTCTGCATACCCATTGTAAGTGTGCAGATATCCTGATATGCAAATGCAAGTCTGCTCTGTGTGTCCACAAACTCTATGTGCACTTAATGCATTCCATGGATTCATGCTTGTGAAAATTCTTCACCATTTACTTTAACAGAAGTCATATTTTCTATCCTGGTTCTTTTACTATGGCAAATGACATGGCAGAGTCATGCCACTAAGAATACCTCAACAGCCCAACACTGTGGCATTTAATTTCAGAAAGGGGAACTATGCAAAAATGAGGAGGTTGGTTAAACAGAAATTAAAAGGTACAGTGACTAGAGGGAAATCCCTGCAAGCTGCATGGATACTTTTCAAAGACACCACCCACTTCAATGTACACCCCAAATTAAAAAACACAGTAAAAGAACTAAAAAAGAGCCACCGTGGTTTAACAACCATGTAAAAGAAGCAGTGAAAGATAAAAAAGCATCTTTTAAAAAATGAAAGTCAAATCCTAGTGAGGTACATAGAAAGAAGCATAAATACTGCCAAATTAAGTATAAAAATGTAATAAGAAAAGCCAAAAAGGAATTTGAAGAACAGCTAGCCAAAAACTCAAAACTTAAACGTTTTTTAAGTACACTAGAAGCAGGAAGCCTGCTAAACAACCAGTGGGGCCCCTGGACGATCAAGACACAAAAGGTTTCAGAGTAGCAGCCATGTTAGTCTGTATCCGCAAAAAGAAGAACAGGAATACTTGTGGCACCTTAGAGACTAATAAATTTGTTAGAGCATAAGCTTTCGTGGAGTCCACGAAAGCTTATGCTCTAATAAATTTGTTAGTCTCTAAGGTGCCACAAGTACTCCTGTTCTTTTTGCAAGATACAAAAGGAGCACTTAAAGATGATAAAGTCATTGCAGAGAAACTAAATGAATTCTTTACTTCAGTCTTCACAGCTGAGGATGTTAGGGAGATTTCCAAACCTGAGCGGTCCCTTGTAGGTGACAAATCTGAGGAATTGTCACAAATTAAAGTGTCATTAGAGGAGGTTTTGGAATTAATTGATAAACTTAACAGTAACAAGTCATTGGGACTAGATGGCATTCACCCAAGAGTTCTGAAAGAACTCAAATGTGAAACTGTGGAACTATTAACTATGGTTTGTAACCTGTCCTTTAAATCAGCTTCTGTACCCAATGACTGGAAGATAGCTAATGTAACGCCAATATTTAAAAAGGGCTCTAGAGGTGATCCCGGCAATTACAGACCAGTAAGTCTAATGTCAGTACCGGGCAAATTAGTTGAAACAATAGTAAAAAATAAAATGGTCAGACACATAGGACATAAATTGTTGGGCAAAAGTTTCTGTTAGGGGAAATCATGTCTTACTAATTTATTAGAGTTCTTTGAAGGGGTCAACAAATATGTGGACAAGGGGGATCCAGTGGACTTAGTGTACTTAGATTTCCAGAAAGCCTTTGACAAGGTCCCTCACCAAAGGCTCTTATGTAAATTAAGTTGTCATGGGATAAGAGAGAAGATCCTTTCATGGACTGAGAACTGGTTAAAAGACAGGGAACAAAGAGTAGGAATAAATGGTAAATTTTCAGAATGGAGAGAGGTAACTAGTGGTGTGCCCTAAGGGTTAGTCCTAGGACCAGTCCTATTCAACTTATTCATAAATGATCTGGAGAAAGGGGTAAACAGTGAAGTGGCAAAGTTTGCAGACGATACTAAACTGCTCAAGATAGTTAAGACCAAAGCAGATTGTGAAGAACTTCAAAAAGATCTCACAAAACTAGGTGATTGGGCAACAAAATGGCAAATGAAATTTAATGTGGATAAATGTAAAGTAATGCACATTGGAAAACATAACCCCAACTATTCATACAATATGATGGGGGCTAATTTAGCTACAACTAATCAGGAAAGAGATCTTGGAGCCATCGTGGATAGTTCTCTGAAGACGTCCACGCAGTGTGCAGCCGCAGTCAAAAAGAAGTAAACAGGATGTTCGGAATAATTAAAAACAGGATAGAGAATAAGGCGGAGAATATCTTATTGCTCTTATATAATCCATGGTATGCCCACATCTTGAATACTGAGTACAGATGTGGTCTCCTCATCTCAAAGAAAATATGCTGGGCATTAGAAAAGGTTCAGAAAAGGGCTACTAAAACGATTAGGGGTTTGGAACGGGTCCCATATGAGGAGAGGTTAAAGAGGCTAGGACTTTTCAGCTTGGAAAAGAGGAGACTAAGGGAGGATATGATAGAGGTATATAAAATCGTGAGTGGTGTGGACAAAGTGTTATTTACTTGTTCCCATAATATAAGAACTAGGGGCCACCAAATGAAATTAATAGGCAGCAGGTTTAAAACAAATAAAAGGAAGTTCTTCTTCACACAGTGCAACCTGTGGCACTCCTTGCCTGAGGAGGTTATGAAGTCTAGGTCTATAACAGGGTTTAAAAGAGAACTAGATAAATTCATGGAGGTTAAGTCCATTAATGGCTATTAGCCAGGACGGGTAAGGAATGGTGTCCCTAGCCTCTGTTTGTCAGAGGGTAGAACTGGGTGGCAGGAGAGAGATCACTTGATCATTGCCTGTTAGGTTCACTCCCTCTGGGGCACCTGGCATTGGCCACTGTCGGCAGACAGGATGCTGGGCTGGATGGACCCTTGGTCTGACCCAGTATGGCCATTCTTATGCTCACTGACAACTATGAGACCTTAAACTGAGATCTATCTTCTCAGCACAATAAAGATCCCATGGTACTTTTAGTAAGATGAGGTATTTACTCCTATGCCCTTGACAAAATTCTCTCCTTCCCCCTGTTGTACAGCTCCCCTCGCCTGGCTGTTGGAAGTGAGGGGGAGATCACAGCTTTGCCTCACACCATCATAACAAAAACACTATTTACAGTTTCACTGCTGATTAATAGCTAGGAACAGCAGTCATGAAACTGAAAGATTGCTATCAAGTTTCATTTTGCTGCTTCTGGGAACACTGAAGGAGCGGGGGGGGAGGGGACGGGGGGAAGAGAGACAATCCTCCACTGTTGAGTCACACTGCCCAGAAAGTGGAAGAGCCTCTGAAGGAGCAGCAGAAGAATGAAACTGACAAGACTAATCAGTTTCACAGGTGCTATTAATAAGCTACTGAACCACCATGAAAATCATCTGAAACATGTTCAGTTTTACCATGCAACTACATGGGCTCAACTTTCTGGCTTATAGATGCCTATTACTAAGGTTTTGTTTTGAACATTTTTTTAATATATCTGTATCTATATTTCAGAGTAGCAGCCGTGTTAGTCTGTATCCGCAAAAAGAACAGGAGTACTTGGGGCACCTTAGAGACTAACAAATATATTCGAGCATAAGCTTTTGTGGGCTACAGCCCACTTCTTCGGATGCTCTAATAAATTTGTTAGTCTCTAAGGTGCCACAAGTACTCCTGTATCTATATTGTTTTTCCTGTTACGCCATCCATCTGTAGGGCTCTGTAGTGTTCTGTAAGATACCGAGTTTCATTCCTGCTCCTATTGCTCGCTGAAGCCTTGGGAACTCAAGCAATCAGCAGCACCAATACTGCCATGAGCTGGAGCCATGTCAGATCTCACAGGCATAGCAAAATGGTCTGGTCAGTAGCTGGACAAGACCTCCAAGATGAAAGAATATGGAATATTCATAATGTATCTTTTGTACACCACATTAGCTGCTACTTCATCTTCTATATACCTCTTCCAGAAGTTTCAGTTTACCCTTTAAAAATTATACATTATACATTCGGTAAATTTTGGCACATTGGACATTTTTCACCTGAGGGTAGGTCATCCCTGTGTTATGCAGAAGGTAGACTAGATGACGATTTCCGGCCTTCACATCTACTTATAAAGACTTTGTAATTGTTAGGAAAGTGGCGGAGGTTCTTCAGGCTTGTTTGTTTTTTAAAAACTGAGGAAACGGTCTTGCTTTAAAAGAATTATCAGACTTTTGATTCGCCCTCTATGTAAAGCATTTAATTATGTGGTATACTTAAAGATGCATTTTATTGCATCTGTTCTGTAGATAAAAGACATCAGTTTCCAGTGCTGTCAATCTATTACTCTTAAGAACCCTAAAAAAAAAAAAAAAAAAAAACCACTGCAGTAGTATGAACTGTGCTAAAATACTAGACACTCTATTGCATCATGTAAAAGCTACTTTAAGAAAATATTGAATAAGGCCTAAGAACACAGACTAGCTGGAAATTTCACTGTAAACATTAATATTACATTATTCTATATAACTGGTACTGAAAGACACAGATTATTTAACATTCATTCTGATCTGCAAATATTTTGGCTTGTCCTGTAACAAACAGATGCTCTAATAAATTTGTTAGTCTCTAAGGTGCCACAAGTACTCCTGTTCTTTTAAACAGATTTTAGTACCTGCAAAAACTATTGCCATGCAATGTTAAAATTGCACAGATAAAAATCTTAGGTCATCAAGAAATGTATAAGAAACTAAAACCTAAGCAACTAACATGGGAAAGAGGTTCAGACTACTTTTTGTTTGCAACTATTTAACTCTTAACTCCTGGCAAATAAGTGGCCGAAAGCATTTTTGTGAATTTTTCTACAGCCCAAGCCCTCCATCTGAAAACTGAGATATCTTCCACCACTACAGTTCTCTGATACTCCAAGGATTCCTCCAGCAAAAGTGGAAAATACAAGATTTGTATTCCTGATATATCTAATGTAAAAGAAGTTTATGGTTTTCTTAAAAGTATCTCAGGGTTCTTTATGCAGGACAAAGCAGCAAAAAGGGCTTTTTTTTTTTTTTTTTAAACTTGACTGTTTGAGCCTCCAGGTCAGCCGGTGCTACGTAAGGAGAAAGTATATAGTAATGTCATTAAATGGGAACAGCTTCATCAGGTTTCACAAAAAAATCTTAGATGCCTATTGAGCAGACTCAAATGATTTTTACAGTGAACTTTCGCCCCACCCATACACCAAACAAATCACACACTCCTCAATGAGAATTTACGGCTTCATATTTCATATCTTTTTATCATTCAGATTAGTGTTAGCACTAATGCGATGAGCAATTTCCATGCACACATGAATTACTTGGAAACGTATTTATGATGTTTATTAGTGTGAATCTCAGCACAGCTTAAAATGAGAAGGCTAAAATATAGTGCATGACAGATCACACTGTGTTTTATTGACTCATATTAGAAATGTGTTTCAATTTGCATTTCTGAATGCCAGATTGACAAAATATAGTCCAAACTTGCTGTTTTTTAAGGCACACATTTCTGAAAGCTTAAGTTAAATCACCACATTAAGGCAAGTCTGAATTCAAAGAGACCACCATTAAATAAAATGACAGTTTCACAGCCCTCAGATATGGCTTGAGTACCAGATATTTTTATAAACTATCATTCAGATCACCCAAATAATAATCATCATCATCATCATCCCAGTTTGTTGAGTTAACTGCAACTTTAAACTAAATCTTAGGTTACCACAGGTTATTACAGTGTATCTAGAATGTAAAACTTAATGTGCTCAGGTTTCATATAACAATTCCGTCACTACTGAACATTTTAGAATTTACCCTCTGTAATGAACCACATTCCAATGCAGAGCTAGAGGGGACT
Source organism: Malaclemys terrapin pileata (assembly GCF_027887155.1). Lineage (NCBI taxonomy): Eukaryota > Metazoa > Chordata > Testudines > Emydidae > Malaclemys > Malaclemys terrapin. The sequence continues at coordinate 275,419,182 of NC_071506.1, forward strand.
TCTACATTTTCTTAATGTTACTTTCTACTTCATGTTATTTAGTGTGTTTTGGTGAATATAAAAAAAATTGTTATATCGATACTTTATTTTAAAACAGTGTGTGTTCAAATGCTCATGAAGCACTAAAAATCCTATTGAAATCACAGTGATAAAGAGAAAATAAAATATTCCAAATATCAGACACTTTAAGTTGTGATTAAATCATATTAACATTAAAATTCAAGAACACTGTACTTCAGTTCTACTCCAAATGTGAGCTTTTAGGTGAAGATCATTTGAAATGCTTATTATTTCAAATAAAAAAAGACCCGAAGAAGAGCTCTGTGTAGCTCAAAAACTTGTACCTTCCACCAACAGAAGTTGGTCCAAAAAAATATATTACCTCACCTACCTTGTCTCTCTTTCATATCCTGGGCCAAACACAGCTACAATGGTACTGCAAACGTATTGCCTCAAATGACAATGAACACTCTTTGTAAAAAAGGAGGGAAATGAAGCTTCTCAAGACTTCTATATTTTCATAAAGTACTAAGGGTTATACTTTATTCAAAATACGATTACTGGGTGTTCCAGGTCTGAAATTTTTTCAAAAAAGAATGGCTTTTACACATACAACAAAAGACATTCATGAAGACAACATGCAATAATTCCAAATGACTGAATGAGAGCTTTGATCATGGTCAAATTTTAGAACAAGTTAGGAAAGATGTGTCTGAACTGAGAAAATCAGCCAAACATCAAAGAGAATCTGGACAGCAATGTACTTACTAACTGGACTAGAATTTCATGCCACAGTTACATACACGTTAATTTATGACTATTTAAACAGCCTACAATCTCTGCATTGATGAAGATTAAAAAGAAATTCACAGATGCAAAATAAAGGCTATACACTTCCTTGGCTTAATTACACAATACATATCAATTAGCCTGTCTGCCCACACGATATTCAATGCTAAAATCTATCATCACTGCTCTCTTTTCAAGACATGAAGCATTTAACTAGTATATCAAGAAGTAACTGATCAGTACATAAATATAAATCATTCAGTTAAAATAAGTGTGTCTACTTTCCATCTGTAACATGAAGATCTAAATTTTGAATAAAAACTAAGATAAGATCTGTCACCCACAGACAAGAAATTTTACTTTTCTTATTCTTATAAGTATTTCCATTTTAATTGCTAGCTACACCTTTTGTTGTTGTTTTGAGTTTACAAAAGGCAGAAATGTCAAGCTCCAGAGTTTCCCGCAAAGGGGAACATTTTAGCTTACTGAAAGTCTATCAGTTTGTTGGCTTTCTGCTTAAAAATATTTTTAAATAGCCATCCAATCTTTTAAATTTGCACAAGAGATTTATAATTCCAAGCACTGATTTATTTACACTTACATCAGCAAATACCAAAATTAGCTGAAAGTGTAACAACTTCTAGAAAATAAACTATTTCAGGACAAATATTAAATGAAATCATTAAAAATGTAGTTGTTACAACTTTCAGTAGTTGGCCTTCATTTTGACTGTCAGAACTAAATGTAGTGCACCATCATGTGGCAGTCAGTCACTGAATAATTCATATAAAAAAAGTCAACTTTTTTCATGGTTTTGATCCAATTATTAGAACTAAATATTTGTTAACTGTGCCACCGTAATACGGATAGTTAAAAAACTTTAATGGGAAGTTCCATTACCATAGAAGCCAATTTTTTAAGGATTTTTTAATGCACTTTGGACTAGCAAGAAAATATTTTGACATTTTTAAGGCAGAATGTTTACATGAAGACAACTGCCCCCAGTGCCTATTAAGTAGGTCTTTATTTTGCTAGCCTGCATCATGGCACCTTGCAATGGTAAAATATATAGATATCAAACATTTTCAGAGTTTGAGCATAGATATTGTATACTAAATAGCTAAAAAATTACTCCTGAAAACCCTATACGACAAGGTATATCCTAGAGCACATTTTCACCGCCAAAGCCTAAAATCATACAGGAAGTGGACAGAGTAAACTGAAGCAATAGAAACAGTGCTTTTATAATTACAGAACAATTTCATAAGACATTATGTACTAAAAACAAATTCTGGAACTGACTGCTTCAAGAGTTAAATCAGCATACATTAAAAACATACATGTTAGAGAACCACTGTATACACATCAATTTAACACAAACAAGTTATTGAAGATTAACCCTGACGCCCTGATTTATACAGCTGCGTTGCCGCCCACTAAGAGTTCGAGTTCCCCGTAGCCCGATGTAAACCGCACCTTAGGTTTAGGCTCTGCTTTAGCACACACCATCTTAAAGCTTTGCTTGAACTCTAAGGAATCCCCAAGTTACCAAGAAGCCTTCCCATAACCAGACGTCACTAAAGTGAGGTGTGCAAATAACCTAAAGACAACCTACAAACCCCCAAAAATAGAAAATCCTCTAACCATACCAGATTTTAAGCATGGCCAGCATTTCCATTACAAAACCCAGCAGATAGGCGATTTACAACTCTTTACCTTAACCGTTTGCATAGGAATGACACTTGACAAAACCTCAGAGCATATATTATTTTGTGACAAATTTTGAAACAAATTCAATCTAAAATTCATGTAGGTAAAAATTCAGAGAAGCATTTTAAATAACAAAAATCCATTAAAAATGAAGTTTTAAAGACCAGTAACCTATATTGCAAGTTATAAAACCAAGAATTACCTTTTTCTAAAGCTGTAAAAATTCCCAGGTTAATATATAATCAAATACAGACTAATGAACCTGAAGACACTTATGTTTATTGCAAATGCATATATTTACTACAAGCTGTCAAGTTGTACTCTATCAGCTGTGTCTCCACTATTCTGTCTACTCTAAAATTCTCACTGCTGATAACACCAGTACACCTTCACCAGTAATAACAGCAATAATGGGAGCTCCAATATAAACAGGCCTCTGGGTGTCACTGATGTTTTAACTACTGTATCACCTAACCCTACTCCAAAGATGTCTGTGAGACCCTGTACAAAATGTCAACGACAAGTGCCTTGTATACAGTTGCACACCCCAAACCAATCACTCCTACCACCAGTGGGAAATATTAGAAGTCTGCATACACAAGACCTCATAGCAAATGTGTCATTTCACAATTGGTTGCATGAGAGAAGAGTGATTGTAGCATTCCTATTCCAAAGGAGAAAATGCTCCTTTATAACAACTACCTCTAATGGCATGGATTAATTTCTTATATATCACTGTACTTTCCTACAAATAACCTTCCTGGTATGGGATGACAATCAGTGGTTGGGTGTGGAGTGTTTTGCTCTAAAACACTGTTGGAATGAAATAGGGACCGAGCCCTCTAGCTATTCAGAATTCCTTACCATTACAAGAACCTTCACACTTAGGAAAAAAAGGAAGAGTGCTGCAGGACACCAGAAAATGATGGATATTGATCACAGGGAAAGGGAATACTGAGTTATTTAATAAAAAGTAATAGTGCTGAATCTATTAACAGATGTTACTTTCATATATGCACATTTCTGTTCCTTTTGCCTTGTTTTTACCTACTGTACCAAAAAAAAAAAACCCACCCTCTCCCCCCCCCTCCCCCCGCATTTATACACACAATAACTTTTAAGATCTGTAATGCTCTCAAAAAAATTCCAGGGACCCTGGACTCTGTCTGTTAAAGACTGTCTTTTATTTATCCTGTAGTGCCTACCTCTGTATCACAACAGTCACTGAGCCACCCACAGTTCAAGACCCCTGCAACATCCTGGAAGGGCAGCGAGGGTGAGGACAACTGTCAATGTCTTAACTTTTGAGGAGTGGAGGCTCCCCAGAGCAGGCTTTGTGGACCCTGTTTTGGGTCAGGGCACAATATAATCTTTATGTGATGCTGTAAGCAGCCTATGATTGTATATTTACAGATCAGTTTTGCTTGACCACTTTCAGATGCTAAGTAGCCTCTGTTTCTTTTGCAGGGTCAAGGCAGAATCCTTCAACAGGATCTGAAGATAAATTTTCTGGTTTAAATTAAGGTTGGGAGAGTCACAACCCTCTTTCCCCCTCGAACGCCTCTCTGCCCTAGAATGAGATTTCAAAATTTTCTAACAAGCCAGACAGAGATGTTTCTTCCTAGAGAGCCTCCAGGGTGACAAAAACAAGATTACAGAAGTTACACTAAAGAACCCTCTGGAGACGCAATATATTTTATTTAAATAAAATCTAGTTAATGCTAAATTAAAATAATTTTATGAATTATCTAGACAAGCAGTGTCAGAGGCCATCACACAAATATTGGCTTCAACCTACACCCTATAAACAACCAAACACGCCTCCATTCCCAGTGCCTTGGAAGGATATTTATACTATCTGCGGAGTGTATATTATTATTGCATGCATCTTTACAGCGCTCATCACTTTAGTATAATCTGAAAGGAACGCTTACCTTTATCCTGAGTGCAGGACAGTATTTCCTCCTCTTTGGGGTTAGTCACCTGGGTGATAATGGACGGGTTGTCCATGGAAACAGAGTGCGATTTCACCTGGCTATTTCCCCTCCCAGAGGCAGGTTTGTGTGCGTTTGTTTTTAGGGATCGATAGGCAGATTTCTCTCCCAAAACTCCTTCAGGAACGAAGCCAGCCAGGAAAAAAAAAAAAAAAAAAACACCAAAAAAAAAAAAAAAAAAAAAAAACGCGCGCGCACAGGGGACCCCTCCTATAGTGCCGCTTCCTCCTCCTCCTCCAGTAGTAATTCCCAGTGGGGGGTGGGAGGAGAAGGAGGGAAATATCACCCCCACCAAAACAAAAACACGAACAAAAAATCCCGTATCACTCCCCCCCCCGAATCACCACCCCTAGAACGCCCAAAATATATCACCCCCAAAAACACCCTGCCTAGGAAACCTCTCTACCCCCTAAAGCCCTGTACCACCCAGAAATATGTACCAACCCCCCCCAACCTGTATCACCCCCACATCAACCCAGCCCCCAATAATAAGCGGACCCCCTCCTCCTAACCTGTATCGCCCCCAAATCAACCCAGCCCCCAATAATAAACGGATCCCCCTCTTCCTAACCTGTATCGCCCCCAAATCAACCCAGCCCCAATAATAAACGGATCCCCCTCTTCCTAACCTGTATCGCCCCCAAATCAACCCAGCCCCAATAATAAACGGATCCCCCTCTTCCTAACCTGTATCGCCCCCAAATCAACCCAGCCCCAATAATAAACGGATCCCCCTCTTCCTAACCTGTATCGCCCCCAAATCAACCCAGCCCCAATAATAAACGGATCCCCCTCTTCCTAACCTGTATCGCCCCCAAATCAACCCAGCCCCCCCAAACGGTCTGATCCTGCCCAGCCCCTAAATACCCTCGCCCCTCCCTCAGCCCCCGCCCGAGAGCCCACCCTCCCTACGAAACCTGTAAGACCCCCCCCCCCACGCAATCGCTACATGCCCCCCAAGGCCCGGAGCCAGAACCCGCCCCCGGAGCGCGCCCCCAGCCCAGGTCCCCGCCCGCCCCCCGCGGCAGCGTTGCGGGCTCCGCCGAGACACCAGCTCCAGGGGCAGGCGCCGCCACCGCCGCCCGGTGAGGAGGAGGAGGAGGAGGAAGAACCGGGGTTGGGGGGGAGGCCGGGCCGGGCTCCAGTCCGGGTCTCCGCGCTGCGCCACCACTGCCGGCCGCCCGCCGCCGCCGCGCTCAGAGCCTGTCAGTGCGCTCGCAGCGCGCCCCGCCTCCCGCCCCTCACAGCCAGGCCACAGGCGCCTCCCCCGCCCGCCGCTTCCCCGCCGCGCCGCCAACAGCGGGACGCTCCAACATGGAGATGGAGGCGGTGGCAGCAGCCTGGCCGGCCGAGCGAGCCAGCGGTAAACAACGGGGCGGGGCCTCCGCCGCCCGGCGGGAAACGCCCCGCTCCGGGGGCGGGACCAGCGCCGAGGGGCGGGGCTGGCACGGGGGGTGTGGTCGAGGGGCAAGCGACGTCCACAACTGGGCGTGGTGGTTCATTAGGGGCGGGGCTAACACGCCAGGGAGAGGGGTGTCACGCCATGGGCGGGATCAACTTTAAAAGCGGGCGTGGTTATTCCTTAGGGGGCAGGGTAATACACAAGAGGGAGTGGAGCTGTCCCACAAGGAGTGGGTCAACTTCAAAAGTAGGTGTGGTTATTCCTTAGGGGCGGGGCTAACCCACGAGGGTGCGGCTATCCCACAATGGGCAGGGTCAACCTCAACAGTGGGAGTGGTTATTCCTTAGGGGGTGGGGAGACACGGGAACAGGAACTAGCACACAAGTAGGAGGACCAGATGTCCCAATTTTATAGGGACAGTCCCGATTTTGGGGGCTTTTCCTTATGTAGGCACCTATTAGCCCCCACCCCCGTCCTGTTTTTCACACTCACTCTCTGGTCACCTTACCCACAAGGGACCAGTCAACTTCAAAAGTGGGGGTGGTCATCAACTGGGGGCACTAACACCTGAGGGGGAGGGTCTATCCCACAAGGGTCAACTCCAAAAATGGGCTGTGCCATTTCATAGGGACCAACTCTCTCACACAAAGGGATGGGTAACCTTCAAAAGTGGGAGTGGTTATTCTGTAGGAACAACAAGGAGTCTGGTGGCACCTTAAAGACTAACAGATTTATTTGGGCATAAGCTTTCGTGAGTAAAAACCTCACTTCTTCGGATGCAGAACTGACATAGATGCGGGGAGGGCCATCCCACAAAGGGAGGGGCTAACACATAGAAGTAGGAAGGGTTGTGCGATAAGGGCGGGGAGGGGGCTAATACACATTAATAGTGGGGCTATCCAGTGGAGTGTGCTACAAATGGGAGGGGGCATCCCATAGGCAGTAACTAAAGCTATCACATTTGAAGGGAGGGAAGATCCCTGAGAGGAGTGGGGGGGTGCTAACATAGAAAGGAGAGGGGATAACTCGGGGGTGGAAGGGCTACTCCAGACTGGGGACCTATACAAATGTGATGGAAGAGACTACCTTATTCCAGAAGGACACAGCTAGTCCACAGGGGTGGAATACTGACATCCACATTGTGGGACAGGAGGGGAGGGGCTAATAGCCAGAGGGCCGGGCTAATGCCCAGGAGTGGGAGGGGCTAACAATGAGGTTGAGGCTAACAGGGAAAGTTGTACAAGTACAAACTAAACACATGAGCGAGTGAGGCTAGCAGTGTTGTTGGGTGGCTTGCATGGGCAGAACTAACACAGCTCACAGACAGGGAATTCATAGGAGAGGGAGACAGGGTGAGCCTAACCCAAATGAATGGCAGAGGCTAACCCACATAAGAAGATGGGGCTGACTCAAAAGGGCCAGGTGGCAGCTACAGAAGTTTAAGTGACAGAGGCTATCCTCTGAGCCTAATTCAGCAAGGATTACAAATTGTTCCCATGTGATACATATATGAGATGGGCCTGAGTACCAGATCACAAACTCATTGCCAAGTTTTATACTACTTTGTAAGCTCCTCTGGGAAGGGACTGTCTCTTATTATGTATTTGTACAGTGCCTGACACAATGGGGCCCCCATCTCGGTTGGGTCTAGTGAGAGCTCCTGCAGCAGGTGCTAACGTTGCCTTATTCACTTAAAAAAATTAAAAGAACCATAAAATGTTAATGTCACATGACAAATGGCGGGGGGAGGCTAAATCTCAGGAACCCCTTGCTCAAATGACCTCAAATTTGGACCACTAGTCTTACACTAGACTCCCACAAGGCACAGTGATTTTCAAGACACTCCAAGTAAACATGTGGCTTTCAGAGCACATAGACTAATCTGCTGTTAAACAATAAGCTAGTCTCAGTCTTAACTATAGTGGCACTACTGCCCCGCTACAATACATTAGAAAGAGTTAGTAACACTGTAATTGTCAAATACACACTGGGAGTGGGCAGGGAGAGTTCAAAAGTCAGATGCCAGACCAAAAACATGACATAATCCCTTTTTAAAAACAATTTCATGATTTTGAGAGGTCAAACTAATGATTTTGAACGTTGGGGGTCAGCATTACTGTGAAATTTTACAAAACAACTCGGCCTGAGGCAGACAACTGGCATGGAAAATTTGAACCCAAACGGTTGAAGTTTGATCGAGTTATAAGCCACTGAAACCAGGGTCTTAGAATGCAAAGTGTTAAGCAGCCTTGCTGCCAACTCTGCCTATAACAGTAAGTAAAGATGCCCATCACTTTTGTACCTTTTTATACTTTCTGAAATAAAATAATCGGACCTCCTCAGAGGGATTGTATTCATTTTGTTTGTTGTTTTGTTCAGTTTTTTTGTTTGGGCCGCCTCCCTGCCCCATTTCCCATTTTCCTCTGACTGTGACAGAAACGTTAAGACTACGTCTACACTACAGCCTGTGTCAGCAAAACTTATGTCGCTCAGGGGTGTGAATATTCCACCACCCCGAGCGACATAAATTGCACCGACATAAGCGCTCGTGTGCACAAGTGCTATGTTGGTGGGAGAGCTTCTCCTGCCGACATAACTGATGCTGCTCGTGGAGGTAGTTTCTTTATGCCAACGGGAGAGGTGTTTTCCATCGGCATAGAGCGTCTTCAGCAGATGTGATGTAGTGGCTCAGCTGTATTGGTACAGTTACGCCACTGCAGCACTGTACGTATAGACATGGCCTGAGACAGTGTAGTCAAAGGCTTGGTCTACACTACAGTTAGGTCGACATAATGCAATTTATGTCAATCTAACTACGTCAGTTTGTACACTACAGCCTTGCTCCCGATGATGTAAGTGCCCTGCTACACCATCATAATAACTCCAACTCCACAAGAGGCATAGGGCTTATGTTGGTGTAGTTAGGGCAACGCATTGTCTGTGTAGACACTGCATTCCTTACATGGGCTGTTGTCTGTCTTGTCAAGAGCCCTGAAATTGACAAGAAGGCTGGCTCCTGGCTCTCCAGCTGGGATGCTGCCGGATCTCTGCTCCAAGCCGGGCTGCCACTCAGGCTCCCGGCTTGGGCTGACGCCTGGGCTCCCCGCTCCCCACAAGGAGCCCTGCTGCCCCCTGGGGTCCTGGCTCCCTACTCCCTGCTGAGAGAATGGCAGCCGACTGGACTCTGAGTGCGGATCTCTCCGCTGGAGGCGAGAAGCCCTAGGAGGCTGCCCCACTGCTTTCGGCTGGGAAAGGGGAGGCAAGAAGCCTGGGGCCAGCTGGGCTCCCGGTGGGGAGTTAAGCAGAGCTGGGAGCCCTGGCTCTCACCCCATCCCCTCTCCACTGGCCCTCTTCAGTCCGTGGAAGCGCTCCTGGTGAGGACGAGCACCATCGAGGGTAGTGTGGACATCAGCCACTGGAATAATTACTGTGTTGGCTGTAAATTGACCTAACATAGGTTGATTTAAGATTGTAGTACAGACATGCCCAAAGGCACAGAATGTTTGGAACTCACATCCACTCAGTAAAGTGGGAAGTGATCAAATACCTCCTGGTTTAACATGTCCTGATTCTTGTATGTACATATATTTCAAAGGAGAATTATACTCCATTTTGCTTTGGTGAGAACAGGGCCCCAATAGACTTGCATTAAGATGTTTTCTCATCATAATTTCTTGTAAGGTATCAGAATGGGGTTTTCAAGCAGATGCATTGAAATTACAATTGCATCTCAACTACATCACATTTACCCCATGGAAGCATCATAAAATAAGGACGCTGTAACTTTGTATTGACACAGTTTCGCTACTATAATCTGCCATTGTAATGGCACTATTTAGAAAACAATGAATGAATTGCAATGAGATAATTAAGGGATAATCTCTGTTCCTTTGAAGTATACAAAGCAATAAACAGCTGCTGTAACTGATTAATAGCTGAAGTGAAGTTGAGACATTTAATCAATCTATCAAGCCATTTATTGCAAGAATACTGTAGTTTACATTAACTTCACAGCAGTTATGTTAATGAGATAAACTGCAGAATTTTCCTTTCCTTACAATATAGTACCACGGGATCTTAATCCTTCCCTCATGGAAGTCAAGTGTAAAATTCCCCTCGGGGGAGTAGGATGGGCCCTCATTGAGCTGATAGCAGCAAAAGTAAATGCTTCCTTTTTAACATAGAACACTTTGCTACAAAACAAGCTTTTTCACATTTGAAAACATCCCATGGAATTGAAAGGGACATGATCTAGTGCCAAGACCACATGATTGGAAGTTAGGAAAAAGAGCTGCTTCTGCCAGTGGCTTGATCTCTGATCTTGAGAAAGTTACCTAGCATCTCTATGCCTCTGTCTTCCCATCTGTAAAATGGAGATAGTACTACCCACCTGCCATACCCGGTTGTCTTGAGGCTTAATTAATGATTGTAAAACACAGGAGATCCTTGGATAAAAGGTGCCATGTAAATGTAAGAGTATTTTAAGAGCAAAGTTGGAAACCAATATATTGCCGCCAGTTCTGCTACATGGCTCTGAACTCAGCACAGGATGGGAGAGGGACTGGAGGATGTGGGGCCAGTAGTAAAAAGGCAATTTTAAACACTTCCCAAATTGTTGGACTGCCTGCCCTACCTCTGCTATAAGTAATAGCAGCTCCAGGACTGCTTAAAGTCACATTCTGCTTCCCATGGGCCCCTAACAATAGCCAAAGCGCATGTACTTTCTCTGTCTCTGCTTGCTACTCACATATCTCCTCTCCATACCTTATCCCAAAGGCTGGCAGCCTAGGGTGACTCAAGCAGCTCTATGCTGATAGGGAAACCCCATTTAATTGAGTGTATTCCCCCAGGGCCATTTCTGTCCCCTTTACCCATTCCAGTAAGAGATTTCAGCATTTCATCCATGATGCTATGAAAGTTCTTTTCCTGACCCAAGATATAATTACTTCAAGGACTGGTACCAAATAAAGATAAATAAGTAAATAAATTAGTTTTGGTCTGGAGCTTTGCAGCACCAACACCCCCTCTTCTCCCCCACACACATCCAGGTGAATCTCTGATTTATTTGCCCAATTTCAGCTCATGATCTTAAATGGACAAGATCTTTATTTCCCCTTATATTTGCCTATGGGAGAAATATTTCTCCAACCAAAATGTACAGCTGATATCCTCCTGGCATCCATTGTAATTGCCCTCTGGATGTATAGGAATGGATTTGTTTTAGGACTGGTTTACACACAAACTTGCATTGGAAGTCTATGTGTAGACACTTTTATTTCAAAACAAGTGTGCACACCCAAACTAGCACCAAAATAACAGAAGGCATGAATTAATTAGTGATTTCAGAGAAAGTATGTGCGTAGACCAGCCTTTTAGATAATTAAAAATGCCCTCAGTGTTTGGGAGGGTGAGAGATGAAATACTCGAAGGATTGCAACATAACCAGCACTGTGATAAAGCTGAATAATGCTTAGAGCAATGGTTACCAACTTTTCTGGGCAACTGCTCGATTTATAACCGCTCGCACACACCACACCCATTCATCTGTTCCTGTCCTAACCTGTAATGAGCTTTTTGCAGTTGCAAGATGCGTTTTTTGGGATGCCAAAGCTGTATTGCAGGTTGAAACTTGCACAATCGGATGGGAGGCAAGCAGTAGCGTAGCACTAGCTCTTGGTACAAAGGCTCCTCATTAAAATAGGAGAGGAGAGCTCCAAATACAAGTCATATAAGCGTGAAGTACTGGTACCTCTATATGCAGCGTTGCTTGGCAAATGCTGGCTTTATGAGAGAAGACAAATCTCTCTTTTGAAGGACTTTAGTGCATTGAGATGTGTGCAGTAACTCTCAGGCATGCTGTGAAATGTTTTAAACGTGCATTGACTCTATAGGAATATGCTCGCGCTGAGTATTAAATAAAGCCTTGAATATTTAAGTACATCTGCCTAGGAACCAAGAATGGCTCTCTTGTAGATTTCAAGCTCCTCAAAACAGGACCTGCCCTCTTAATTTTCTACAAAAGGCCATAATAAGAATGGCCACAAACCTCCCTGCGTCTAGAACTAAATATAATACTCATTTCTTCTAGCTGGTTTTCCCATACCAAGTGTTTCTCTCCCACATACACCAAGGGGCTGTCTATATTAGCCTTATTTCCCACTACTGCTGCAACTCCACGGGTACCCTCTCCGTGAAGTCTAGTGTGAAGTCTGGTTGCTGACATTTGAACCATCTCTACATCTATTCCTGTTTAGAGCGAGTCTAGATAGCACAGGCTGTGTCTTCCCTAGGGAAAAAGACATATTTTTAATCAGTATGAAGCAAATCCATATGAACTAACCCACGTTAATTAAAATAGGAATTTTGTCAACCAGCTAAAGTAAAATTACATCGGCCTTGTCTTCAGTAGGAGTGTAACATGGGTTAGTAATGTATTAAAATACTTTTTTTTCCCTAGTGAAGACCAAGCCACAGTGGTTAACACTCTGGGGATTGCCAGAGGCATTTTCGACGGTAAGATTATGTCTTCACTGCAAAAAAGGTGTGTTTTTCACATTGAAACTAACCGGGTCAAGGTACTTTAGTTATTACATCCATGGAGCTAATCAAGGAAAACCTCAGGTTTAGTGTCGTCTTTGACTAGCTATATGGACAAAAAAACTACAGTGTCTTGTTTCCACTACAATTTTACATCGAGACAGCTACCTGGATGTGAAAAAACCCCACCTTTTTTGCATGGAAGACATAGGTTAGAGCACCTTCTACATCTAGGAACTTGGGACTTGCTAAGCTGAATCACACCCAAGGTCCACCTAGGCCAGGATCCTGTCTCTGAAAGTGGGGCCAGTGCCAGACGCTTCAAAGGAACATGTAAGAACCCTGCTGTAGCTAGATGTGAGATAATCTGTCATCCCCAGATTAGGCCTCATCTTGGTCTCTAATGATTAGAGATTGGTTTAAATCTTGACGCTTGAGGTTTACATCCTCTTCAGAATTTTGTTATTAATTATAATGCTGGATATTCTTGTTTGAGTGTAAAAAAGGACGCACACAAACAAACCTTAATTCAAACCAACATTTACTCCTCCCTGCAGACATGGAAGAGAGAGAGATGTTATATCTTTTTTAACTATGGTGATGGAGAGCAATACAAGAACCAGGATGGGTAGATATACATGCTCTAGAAACAAATACTGTATAGATGCAGCCAACCACTCTCATAAACCACTCCCAGAAACCCAGTACAAATGATAAAAATGCAAAAGTAAAATAAATATCAGCACAACATCCAAATACAATATTTAGCAATATAAAATAATTCCAACAATTACTCTAGGATTGTTACAGTAACTTTCATACCTATGTGTTCTGTGTTTTCACACACACCAGGGTTCATCAGCAGGATGTGAACCTACAATATTCAGCACAGACCTTTTCCACTTCAGCAACAGGAGTATCCAGACCACATCACACGATCCATTGTCTACAGCCAAGCTCTAAAATCTTGTCAATTGTTTGAAATGGGCCATCTTGATTATCACTACAAGAGTTTTTTGTTTCTCCTGCTGATAATAGCCCACCTTAATTGATTAGTCTCCTTAGAGTTGGTATGGCAACACCCATTTTTTCATGTTCTCTGTGTATATATATCTTCCTACTGTATTTTCCACTGCATGCATCCAATGAAGTGGGTTTTAGCCCACGAAAGCTTATGCCCAAATAAATTTGTTAGTCTCTAAGGTGCCACAAGTACTCCTGTTCTTTTTACTGTTGATTTAGATTATGGTGAGCACCCAAAATGTGCAAAGTGCTTTCCAAACATACAGGATGACAGTCCCTGCCTGGGATCACTTACAATCTAAAAGACAGATGAAGAGTGGGGAAGTGGATGTGAAATACAAACAGAGACCTGGATTCAACAATGTACTTAAGCACATACCTAACTTAAAGCACATAAGTGAATTGCCCCATAGAAGTGGGGCTACTCATTATTAAGGGCAGGCACATTTTAAGGTTCCAAGCCCGATCAGGGCTAGAGTAACCAGGGTGATGAGAGGCACATGGCTTGTTAATTACAAGGTTTTGTTTTTAAGTTAAACATACTGAATCGGGATGCAGCACGAAATATGAGGTCTGGGGGAAAGGAGCGTGCTACTGTAGAGGTGGATAAACCTCCTTGCTACATGGTATAGGGAATCTGTGGGAAGGAGGAAATCTGCATTCAGAGGGATCATAGAGGTCAGGTTGGGCCCTGAATAAGGACTTCAGGTAGATTCTGCACACATTACATAGTACCTTCCTCAGGGCACAGGGCCGGCGCATCCCATTAGGCGACCTAGGCGGTTGTCTCAGGTGCTATAATTTGGGAGGCGGCGACTGCGGCGGTATTTCAGCGGCGGGACCTTCTGCCGCCTCTGTAGGGGGCGGCATTTCGGGGCGGGACCTTCCGCCGCCTAAGTCAGCAGAAAAGCTGGTGGCGCTCCTGTCAGGGCACCATTCCACTGAAACCAATAAGGTGACTTGTGAAATGGAGGAAAACTCAGTGCAAGCAGGGTAATGCAATTTCATATAATTTTGATCTTTAGGTTGAAAAGAGAGTTAGAAAACCCCCATACTGAAGATCTCTTTAATGTATTATTTTGTGCTACTCTTTGAGTGAACTATTATTCATGGTGGATAGGTATCTAATTAAAAAGAGTGGTTCTCAGAAGAAAATCATGCTGAGTATCAGAAAAATAAAATCAAAACAATTAAGATTTGCAGCGAGAATTCTAGCCAGTGCATTATTCTATAGCAATTCATTTCAAATTGTGTAGATAGCACTTAGGTGATTTTCTAGGCACTACGCCAAAACCTGAGAACACATTACTACATCATAATTCATAGCCTATCAGGCCTTATTGCTTAATTATGTGATGGCTTTTGAAAAATGAAGTGATGTGATTGGCTGAGGATGATGCTATGTCTATTAACTAGAGATGGATGAATACTGCAAAAATATTTGAAATAGAAGAAATGAATTCCCTTTGACGGTATTTGTAACCCACTTTTCTTTGCCTTTTTGGGAGCATTCACGTGAGGGAAGTTTTATTTGCAGGATGTTCGTGAAACAGGACAGTATCATGAATGCTTTTGTGAATTCGTGAGTACCCACGTTGGGAGGGTTTATATAGGGTGACCAGATGTCCTGATTTTATAGGGACTGTCCTGATTTTGGGGTCTTTTTCTTATATAGGCTCCTATTACCCCCCACCCCACCCCCGTCCCGATTTTTCACCCTTGCTGTCTGGTCACCCTAGGTTTATAGGGCAGAATGTAGAGGAAGAGGACTCTGCCTTGATGGGTAGAAGGGAAGGAAGTGGGAAGAAGAGTGAGGGTGTAGAATCCATGGAAAGAGAGACTGCCCTGAGCAGGTGTGAATTAGATGCTGTGGCTTGGAGGGAGAAAAAGAGTGTGATGGGGGAGGGGAGAGAAGAGTGATGAGGCCAAGTAGAGGAAAACAGGAATGGGAGAGAGGTGATTATAGAAACCTCATTAACATCAGCATTTCAGTCTAGGCACTCACTCACACTCAGAAGGGTTCACTATCTGGTGAGACAGTCCTCAGCACCTGATCGCTGGAAAAATGCCGATAAAGTAGGTGGAGTTCTGAGTAGAGCAACAAAATGACTAAAGGGCAGTGCTTAATTTGTAATGAAAGAGATGCTGGGGCTCAAGAAATTAGGTGCTGCAGGTCAAGCAATTTTTCTACATTCATAACTGACACAGCAAGCCCTGGCACAAATTCAACACCGCTAAAGGGGCTGGGACTATGAGGGAAAACTAAATGAATTTGATAATATAGTGTATAGGAGGATTCCCATCCTCCTTGCCAATTGTTTATTTTGCTCTGTACACAACAAAAACAATAAGGCATGGGCACAACTGTGTCCTCGTGATGCTCGGTACCTCAAAGTAGCACCCTGGAACCCCCACATTCACCACTGTCATGTGACTGGGATATATTTTGTACAAAGTACTCCTTGTGAGGCATCACTTAAAAAGTCTTGATCTGTTGAACCGTAATAGCCTGTTGAACTGTATGTACTATCGCTGTATGTGAAGTTGTGAAGTGTTGCTATGTGTGTTACTGAAATATGTGGTGAGGTTGGGAATGCCCATAGCTGACCTTTCAGTTGGAACAAAGGAGCAGCCATCACTGTCCAGACAGGCGCTAATGGCCCATCAAGAAGAATCCACTCTCCAAGAGGCTCCTTGTACATACACAGTGGGGACTGCCTGACCAATGGGGACTGCCTGACTCCTTCGTCACAACAAGGATCTTTCTAGCAGCTGGAAGAAGGTATTAAAAGAGAAACAGTGACATCATTACTTGGCCTCCTGCCCACCTCATCTCAACACCTGGAAGATCCTCTGGAAGACCAAGACTTTGAACTAAGGAGATTGATCCGAGGCTGGAAGGGAGTTCAGTCTGAGTATTGAGAACTACAATTGCCTGTACAATCTATTAGGGTGAGAGACTGTTTGATTCAAATCCTGCTTAGTCTGTTAAAGTTAGAATTTGGACTGCGTGTCAATTTTTATTTCTTAGGTGACCACTTTAGATCTCTATGCCTGCTACTTATAATCACTGATAGTCTATCTTTCTGTAGTTAATAAATCTGTTTTATATTTTACCTAAAACAGTGTGGTTTTGGTTGAAGGGTATGGGGAATCTCAGCTCAGATTACAAAGGCTGGTGAGTGTCTACTTTCCTATGAAGAAGTGGCAAACTAATTAATGAGCTTGCACTGCCCAAGAGAGTCTTGAGCAGTGTAAGATGGTATATTTCTGGAGTGCAAGGCTGGGGTGATTGGCTGATACCTCTTTCTGTATGATTCATGAGTGGCTCAGGGAGCATTCACGTAATATGGGTGTGGGTCTCCACATGCTGATGGCTGAGTGATCACAGTGCCTAGACGGGTGTTGCTGTTTGTCACTGGCATAGCTTTGTGAGAGACAATCCAGGGCTAAAGAATTAAGGGAGCACATTGGTCCCACAGTTCCAGGTTGTGGCCTGGGGATCCTGTCACAGTCCCAAATAACCATGTTTGTTAAATATACACAAACATTCCTGGCCTGGCTGCATATCCTTTGTTCCTCTGGTTGGTTTCTGGCAATTTCTGGCACTAGTATGCTCACCAGTTATTTAAAGGGATAATACCGTCTTCATATACCTTACAGATATAGTATCAAAGGGGTAGCCGTGTTAGTCTGAATCTGTAAATGCAGCAAAGAGTCCTGTGGCACCTTATAGACTAACAGACGTATTGGAGATGAGCTTTCGTGGGTGAATACCCAAGTCTTCGGATGCATGTATTCACCCACGAAAGCTCATGCTCCAATACGTCTGTTAGTCTATAAGGTGCCACAGGACTCTTTTCTGCTATTACAGATATATATATCTTGGCTAACTGACTATGAAGCAGAGACCATAATATGTATCTATAAATATCTGGCGGGCCTAAACATCAAGGAAATGTATTATATAGGGCTGTACAAAGGGATGTATAAATAGGAGTGGAATTAAATTAATAAAAGGACAGTTTAGGTTAAATATCAGGGCAATTCAAATTAAATAACAAGAAACACTTTGATTGTGTGATTAGTATTAATTATTATGATTGCAGCATCTAGAGGTCTCAGCTAAGACTAGGGCCCCACTGTGCTCAGTGTGGTACAAAACACATAATATATGGAGATATACCCATCTCATAGAACTGGAAGGGACCCCAAAATGTCATTGAGTCCAGCCCCTGCCTTCACTAGCAGGACCAAGTACTGATTTTTGCCCCAGATATCTAAGTGTCCCCCTCAAGGATTGAACTCACAACCCTGGGTTTAGCAGGCCAATGCTCAAACCACTGAGCTATCCCTCTCCCCTAAAACTATTTCCTCATGTTTATTTCCCCCCCCCATACTGTTCCTCACACCTTATAATATATGGTAGTATAGTAAGAAGCAGTCCATATCCTGAAAGACAAACCAAAGGGTGGGAGAAAGGAAATATTATCCCCATTTTACAGATGGAGACCTGAGGCCCAGAGAGATTAAGTGACTTGCCCTTGGTCACACAGGGAGTCTGTGACATGGATAGGAACTAAACCCATCTTTCCTGAGTCCCAGTCTGGTGCTATCCTTCCTTTCTCAAATGGGATTAAACCATTAACCCAGTCAAGGCACAAGAAAAAGTCCTGTGGGGAAAATCCTGCCCTGCTAGCCAGAGGATGGACTAGATCCATAATTTCCAGTTTTATGATTTATCTGTCACAAATATAAGTACTGGAATTCACCCAGTATTATGAACATACACAAAACAGGCTTGGTGTGTATTCTATTGTCATCAGGCGAGTGCAGTGTAAGGAAATAATAAACTCAGCACTTAATAAAGTACCAATTGTAAAACGTAACTGGTGCATTCAATCAGTTAGAAATCTGTGCTTGTTTATTTTGAAGATCGCATCGCAGCAGGGCGTCACTGAGCCTTTTTCAACCAAAAGCCCGTTCCAAGCCTCCAACTTAATGGCTGTCATTGCTGAGGTTGTAAATGGAAGTAAGTAGATCATGGCCTTATTAGCTAGAGATGGTTACGCAGTCCTGTCAGAACTCCAAAATTCAAACAATGGGACAGTGTGAGCTGGCTTTTGAGGCTGGTATCACATGTTAATTCAATTAATTGGGTCTTTAGCTCTGTGACGAGATCAACACATGAAATATAGGTGTCCCAACCCAATCAGATCCTGCCTCTCTGTCATCTGTAAAGCATGCCACAAATTATTTTCTTTGGAACACTCCGCTGTGATAGGAAACATGTGGGCCTGACATTTGCAGCATACTTTCCCCCCCACAAGACTAGTTTTTTTCTTGACAGTCAATATACAAATATATATTTTCCCCCATGGCCAGAGACAGAGAAGCAGTTTCCCCTGCATGCTTGCATTAAGCTTATTTGGAGGAGAAAATATACTACTAGGTACAAGTAGAACTTGTCTTCAAAGAACATAATTAAACTGGAAGACTGTGTTGCAATGTCCTGGTTCAATCAAGGTTGCAACATTTTGCCGCTTGTTAATTTGCCTACTTCTGGGCATAGCAGAAGTGTAATGTACTTGGCTCCCGTTTCTACGCACAATAGACTTTAACTGTCTAGCATTATGGGTGAAATTCACCCCTGGCCAGAGGCCTATCGCAAGACCTGTACACCATTTAAGTGCACTAGCTTTTACTAGAGCTGGTTAATAATGAAGAAAACACGTTGACCAATCAGATGGCAGATAAATGACTACTTCAATTTGCTGCTGTTTATGTGGTTGTGCTGTCCATTATTTGCAACTATTCACATGACCAGTGGTATTTGTGAACATGTTTGCATCACTGGGAGGGATGGCCCTTTAAGGGAGTTGGGCTTAGGCCCCCACCTATAACTAATGAGCTGTCTCCCATGTGATGGATCAGGTGACAGCCTGCTGGTCACTTGGTCCACATATAAAAGTTCAGCAAGCAGCTTAGTTAAAGAGTGGAACCTGCAGAAGACTCTGGGTCAGGGGAAGGAACTTGGTTTATCTTTGAGTTATGCTGACTTTTTTTTAATTTGGAGAACTGCAATTCAACCCTGAAGAGCTGAAGTCCTGCTGCTCTTGGGAGGCTATCTGGTGCACTGCTAGCAAGTTGGCCTACTGGCTTATGCTTTGCAAATCCTGGAATTTTTGGGAGTTTGCACTGGAAATACATTGTTTATTATTAGGCATTCATCGTTCTCCTGTTAAGAGTTTCAGTCATCCTATCAGGGAGCAGCAAATGACATGTGACCAAACACAGGCCATAAACTAAATGAACAGCTCAGAAATAGCTCTCTAATGAGCCAGTCTGAAATAGTTGTTGAAATTATTTGGAATCAGATAGTTGGAACCCACCCTTCCGTTGAGTGGTACCTTTCTCCACAAGTAGTCCTGCTGGTTTGTTTGGATTTATAGTTTGACCAATACTGTTATTCAACCAGGGTGGATTTTGGTTTATAGCTTTACCTGCTGTCTTTGGGACACCATGTAGTCCAGCATACAAACTAGTGCTTTCCACTACAAAAAAATGGCAACCCCATGACATTGATTGCTCCAGTACGTCTGTGGCTTTGTGTTCACTGCTAAAAAAAAGAAGACGTATTACCATTGGTTAACGAGTGCACATTAACTATCCTGAGATGTACACCAATAAAATAGCATGACAGTGCAAGGTTTATACTCTAATCTGGAGGTGGGCATGGATTGCACCCTCAGCAAGTTTGCAGATGACACTAAACTGGGAGGAGTGGTAGATACACTGGAGGGTAGGGATAGGATGTAGGGGGACCTAGACAAATTAGAGGATTGGGCCAAAAGAAAACTGATGAGGCTCCACAAGGACAAATGCAGAGTCCTGCACTTAGGACGGAAGAATCCCATGCACTGCTACAGACTAGGGACCGAGTGGCTAGGCAACAGTTCTGCAGAAAAGGACCTAGGGGTTACAGAGGACAAGAAGCTGGATATGAGTCAAGAGTGTGCCCTTGTTGCCAAGAAGGCTAACGACATTTTGGGCTGTATAAGTAGGAGCATTGCCAGCAGATCGAGGGACGTGATCATTCCCCTCTATGCGGCATTGGTGAGGCCTCATCTGGAGTACTGCGTCCAGTTTTGGGCCCCACACTACAAGAAGGATGTGGAAAAATTGGAAAGAGTCCAGCGGAGGGCAACAAAAATGATTAGGGGGGTGGAGCACATGATTTATGAGGCGAGGCTGAGGGAACTGGGATTGTTTAGTCTGCAGAAGAGAAGAATGAGGGGGGATTTGATAGCTACTTTCAACTACCTTAAAGGGGGTTCCAAAGAGGATGGATCTAGGCTGTTCTCAGTGGTACCAGATGACAGAACAAGGAGTAATGGTCTCAAGTTGCAGTGGGGGAGGTTTAGGTTGGATAGTAGGAAAAACTTTTTCACTAGGAGGATGGTGAAGCACTGGATGGGTTACCTAGGGAGGTGGTGGAATCTCCTTCCTTAGAGGTTTTTAAGGCTTGGCTTGATTTAGTTGGGGATTGGTCCTGCTTTGAGCAGGGGGTTGGACTAGATGACCTCCTGAGGTCCCTTCCAACCCTGATATTCTATGATTCTATGATTCAACCTATCAACTGAAGCTTAAAATCTTCAGCTCTCTCATCAGTTTTTTTGTGTACTATGAAACACACTTCCCCAGTTCACTGGAAAGTGGAGTCCACATGATATCAATTATTTGCAATAGAATCCCCAAGTAATTCTCTACAAGTGATAATAGCAGCTGGTAGCACCGACTTCCCCTCAGTCATAGGAGGTGTCTTACATTTTGCAGTTCTGGAGGGTGCCAAAGAATAAGCTGGTATTGTGTTTCCAGAAGCAGAAATGGATGAAGTTAGACCTTGCTTTTCTTTCCAAAACTGATATTTTTTTGGGATGGCCAGGGATGTTCTTCTAGAAATATTCAACTGTTGGAGGCCGGTTGAGTGCTCTAGGCTGGCAGTGCTGCCTAATGGTGACACTTCGGGATATACTGCCTAGGAGTGAGAGTCCAAAGGCAGCTTTGCCTAGTGGCAATATTCCAGGGTAGTGTCACCCACTGGCAAGCGTCCCAAAGCCACTCTATGTAGTGGCTACAGTTCAGGGGCAGCATTGCTGAGTAGCGAGAGAGGGGAAGGTAGAGGAACCTGGGCCTGCCCTACTCCACCAGGTTCTGACCCAGGGCCCTGTGAAACAGTGGACCCTGAGACAGGGTTCAGGTCCCAATACTCCCAAGCGCGTTCCCCGGGTTGCTTCCGACCCTCGTTCCAGCCACTCCAGCGTTGTCTCGCGGTTGGACATGGGGTCCCTCTTGTGTTCCCTCCGATTCTTCTCCAGAGTCTGCTCCACTGGCAACAGCAAGTTGTCCCCTTTGGTTCCTTTGGTTGACTGGCTTCTTCTGGTGCGGACAGGAGGCTTGACCCCGGCGACTTTCACGTCCCAGCAGCTTCCCAGCAGGAGACTGCAGCACCCAGCCACTCCCCTCCTCAGTCCCTTTTGAATGCTCCCTCCACTGGGAGCATGCCCAGCAGGGACAAGGGGGAGTGGCTTCTTGGGCCCAGAGCAGTTTAACCCTCGCCTCTCCATTGTGCGGTTGGTACACTGTCACATCAACTGATCTTTATCTTCATACTATGTTGGCTTTCTCAGGGCCAGATTCTGCCACCATTATATGCATTGGGTGGTACCTTACTCCTAAAATGAACCCACTGAAGAAACAGGGATTACTCCAGAGCATGGGATTACTCAACGTGAGTAAGGTTGGCAGAATCTGTCCCCCAAAAATACCTTGGAATTTGGTGGCTTCATGCTCTCACTGTCCAATATGTTTTGGCTGAGATTGTCTAAGGGATTTAGGTACCCAATTTACACTGAAATAGAGCTGTGTTATGACTTTTGTGATCTGGATTCAGTCTCTTATCCCATGTGTGTAACTTGTGACATTTGATGGAGCCATATTTTTACTGTAGTGACCGTTGTTTCCTCTGATGCACTTCCACATTACCTTAAATCAGTCCATTTGTACAGGCAAGTCAATGCCCAAGATGAGAAAAAGAAGCACAAGATTTCACATCACTGGATCCCACGATCAGCAACGGCTGGTGCAGAGGAGGTGCAGCTTGCTCTGGTTTTTTCCCATCAGATTACAGGCTGAGGCATCAGCCACATTGAGTGAGGGGGAGGGAAAGAGAAAAAGAGGAGGAAGAAAAGGCTCCATCTACAGATCAGTCATTTTTCCTTTCCCTTCTCCTTCCTGCCCTGCTCCCCTTCCACCAGCTTGTCTTGGTCTCTCCCTGCCTCCAGACCTTTAAATTTGGGTAGCGGAGAGGAGATGGGAACAGACCATCTAGAGCTGGAGGGTAGAGCTGGGCAGGAAATGTGGGTTTTCTCCTCCAGGGAAATCTTCACGAACCGCCCACTCCCTGCCAAAAAACAAACAAACCACAAAAACCCTAGAACGTTTTTTGGGTTTTCATTGAAAACCCTCAAAAATACACTGAAAATGTGCAATCAGTTTTGCAGCAAAACACTCCCAACGTTTAACTGAAAACGGACATTTCCCCCGGAAGTTTCCATTTTTGGACAAAAGCAGTTTTTCATCAAAAAATGTTTCGTCTGAAACATGTCAGCCAGGTCTGTTGTAGGACAGGTGGGAAAAGGGGAGAACGGTGGAAAGAGAAAGAAGTAAGAAAAAAATCCAGCCCACAGAGAAACCTGCATTGCTTAAATTTAATGGGGTAGAATTTCAGCTGGTGCAAACTGGCATAATGCCATGGAATGCAACCAGCCAATCAACTGGAGTCAATGGAGCTATGCTAATTTACATTCACTGAGGATCTGGCCCATATATCTTAAGTGAAACAGACTAGTATGCAACTCCTCTAGTCTCCCATTACTTTTTTCTTTTTCTTTTTCATCCCAGCCCCCAGTCATGTGCCACATCCCACTCCTAAGCGACCAGAGGAGCTAGTGAACAGGAGCGGCTAACAGGGGAGTTTTGCAAGGGAGTCTACGTGGGGAGTGTGTGTGGGGGGGTACATACACTTAACATTCCTTAAACTTAAGCCAAAAAACACCCCCTGATAAAAACAAACAACAAAGGAACCAGCTGCAGGAGTAAAAAGAGAATGCAGGCAGAAGTCCAGCAACAAAGTGGGGGCCTCCCAATTTATTGCACCCAATGCAGCATGTATGATTACCTGCCCTATGGGCAGGTGGTATATGTGTGCATTCAGTGCCAGGAGCTCCTGGCCCTGAGAGACCATATACGGGCTTTGGAGAACAGAGTGGCTGCGCTGGAGGAACTGAGGGAGACAGAGAGGTACATAGATGAGACTTTCCGGGACACTGTAGAATGCTCCCACCCCCAGTCTGACAGCTGTTGTGCTGTTGAGGAGGATGAAAGTCTCAGGGAAAGAGAACATCCAACTGGAGCAGAGGGAAACGATCCCATAGTTGGGACCCTCCTCCCAGATGATGATATGGTATCCTCTCGCATTGAGGATACCTCTCTGGAAGAGGGAACTCCAGTTATTAGGAAGAGACAGGTATTAGTAATGGGCGATTCGATCATTAGAAACAAAGATAGCCGGGTTTGCGATGACCAGGAGAACCGCATGGTGACTTGCCTGCCTGGTGCGAAGGTTGCAGATCTCTTGAGACATCTAGATAGACTTATGTGTTGTGCTGGGGAGAAGCCAGTGGCCGTGGTACATGTAGCTACCAGTGACATGGGGAAGGATAGGAGAGAGATCCTGGGAGCCAAATTTAGGCTGCTAGGTAAGAGATTGAAGTCCAGGACCTCCATGGTAGCATTCTCTGAAATGCTTCCAGTTCCACGCACAGGGCCAGTTAGACAGGCAGAACTGCAGGGTCTCAATGCATGGATGAGACGATGGTGTAGGGATGGGGGGTTAGATTTATTAGGAGTTGGGGAAACTTTTGGGAAAGGGGGAACCTATACAGGAAGGATGGGCTCCACCTAAACCAAAATGGAACCAGATTGCTGGTACTTAAAATTAAAAAGGTCGTAGAGCAGTTTTTAAACTAAGGGCTTGGGGAAAGCCGGCAGGTGCGGAGGAGCACGTGGTTCGTACAGACACATCCCTTAGGGGAGGATCTACTAACGGAGATTCTCTATGTCCTAGTAAGGAGGAGAGTATGGAAGATAATATACAGGTAGTGTAGGGGGAAAACTTTGGTGCTTAACATCATAGATGCGCCATCTTGCAATGCTCAAACAACAACTAGGAATCCATCTTCGCTGCCCTTCTTCCCCCTCCTCAGATATAGTTTCCCGCCTTTTCTACTGAAAGGTGGGAAACCAAGCAAACCATGTGACCTGTGACCTGCCAGTAACAGCAGGGCATATAATAGCTAGCACGTTAGAAGGAAGGGGCTGCCCTTCTGAGTGGCAGAGTCTGGAGGTGCTGCTGCTGCAACTGTTGGAAAGCACAGCAGACACCTCAGCTCTCTAGATTGCCTCAGAGGAGTACGCTGAACACCGCACTCATTCATCTGGTTGCGGGATGGTAGTTCTCACTTGCATACAGAGAGTCTGTCACCAGCTGCTACTCTTCCACTGAGGACAAACACACACCCACGACGTCGCAGGGGGAGTACAAGCCAAGTCATTGCCTGATCCTGAGGTCCACTCCTTACCTGTAGGTTCCATCTACCTGGATGGAGTCCGGAGCTGTCCTGTCATCGTGAGGGTCCTCAGAGCTTCAAGATATGGTAGTGGTCCATTGATCCTCCATCCTCTTACCTGGGTCCCGTCCTATGGGAGGGAACTTATCCTCAGTCACAGTCAGCATACTGCCGGTCCTCTACTGACCTTTATATCACCTGTTGTGGGGGTCCTTGCTTTACCTGTGTTCCTATTCATTTGGTTTACCTCTGGTTTACCTTGTTCAGAACTGTTGATGGTTTAATAAATACCTTGGTTGTTTACACCCACACATCCTTCTTGGTTTATCTTTTTTTTAAGGGGCTAACAACAAACCCTGATGATAGATGTGGGTAGGGGGACATTCCTCTAGACTGGTTCGACAGGTAGGATCTGATGAGAAACAGTCAAATGAAAAAAAGTCTCATTCAATTACATCATGTAATGGGAGACAGCTAAAAAGTGACAAGTTTTTAAAGTGATTATATACCAATGCTGGGAGTCTAAATAATAAGATGGGTGAACTAGAGTGACTCGTATTAAATGAGGATATTGATATAAGAGGCATCAAAGAAACTTGGTGGAATGAGGATAATCAATGGGACACAGTAATACCGGGGTACAAAATATATCAGAAGGACAGAACAGGTCATGCTGGTGGGAGAGTGGCACTATATGTGAAAGAAAGCATAGAATCAAATGAAGTAAAAATCTTAAATGAACCAAACTGTACTATAGAATCTCTAGAGATAGTAATTCCATGCTTGAATAATAAGAATATAGCAGTAGGGATATATTACTGACCGCCTGACCAGGATGGTGATAGTGACGGTGAAATGCTCAGGGAGATTAGAGAAGCTATTAAAATAAAAAACTCAATAATAATGGGGGATTTCATATTGACTGGGTACATATCATCTCAGGATGGGATGCAGAGATAAAGTTTCTTGATACCTTAAATGACTGCTTCTTGGAGCAGCTAGTCCTGGAACCCACAAGAGGAGAGGGAGGCAATTCTTGATTTAGTCCTAAGTGGAAAACAGGATCAGGTCCAAGAGGTGAATATAGCTGGACCCCTTGGTAATAGTGACCATAATATAATTAAATTTAACATCCCTGTTAACACCACAATGGCCCAACACTGTAGCATTTAATTTCAGAAAGGGGAATTACACAAAAATGAGGAGATTATTTAAACAGAAATTAAAAGGTTCAGCACCAAAAGTAAAATCCCTGCAAGCTGCATGGCAACTTTTTAAAGACACCATAATAGAGGCTCAACTTAAATGTATACCCCAAATTAAAAAACATAGTAACAGAACCAAAAAGAGCCACCGTGGCTAAACAACAAAGTAAACGAAGCAGTAAAAGGCAAAAAGGCATCCTTTAAAAAGTGGAAGTTAAATCCTAGTGAGGAAAATAGAAGGCATAAACTCTGGCAAATGAAGTGTAAAAATATAATTAGGAAGGCCAAAAAAGAATTTGAAGAACAGCTAGCCAAAGATTCAAAAAGTAATAGCAAATTATTTTTAAGTACATCAGAAGCAGGAAGCCTGCTAAACAACCAGTGGGGCCACTGGACGATCAATATGCTAAAGGAGCACTCAAGGATGATAAGGCCATTGTGGAGAAACTAAATGAATTCTTTGCATTGGTCTTCATGGTTGAGGATGTGCGGGGTGATTCCCAAACCTGAGCCATTCTTCTTAGGTCACAAATCTGAGGAACTGTCCCAGATTGAGGTGTCATTAGAGGAGGTTTTGGACAAACTGATAAACTAAAGAGTAATAAGTCACCAGGACCAGATGGTATTCACCCAAGGGTTCTGAAGGGACTCAAATGTGAAATTGCAGGACTACTGACTGTAGTCTGTAACCTATTCTTTAAATGACTGGAGGATAGCTAATGTGATGCCAATTTTTAAAAAGGGATCCAGAGGTGACCCTGGCAACTACAGGCCGGTAAGCCTGACTTCAGTACCAGGCAAACTGGTTGAAACTATAGTAAAGAACAAAATTGTCAGACACATAGATGAACATAATTTGTTGGGGAATAGTCAACATGGTTTTTGTAAAGGGAAATCATGCCTCACCAATCTACTAGAATTCCTTGAGGGGGTCAACAAGCATGTGGACAAGGGGGATCCGGTAGATAGAGTGTATTAGATTTTCAGAAAGCCTTTGACAAGGTCCCTCGTCAAAGGCTCTTAAGCAAAGTAAGCAGTCATGGGATAAGAGGGAAGGTTCTCTCATGGACTGGTAATTGTTTAAAAAATAGGAAACAAAGGGTTGGAATAAATGATCAATTTTCAGAATGGAAAGAGGTAAATAGTGGTGTCCCCCAGGGATCTGTACTGGGCCAAGTCCTATTTAACATATTCATAAATGATCTGGAAAAAGGGGTAAACAGTGAGTTGGCAAAATCTGCAGATGATACAAAACTACTCAAGAGAGTTCAGTCCCAGGCAGACTGCGAAGAGCTACAACAAAAGGATCTCTCAAAACTGGGTGACTGGGCAACAAAATGGCAGATGAAATTCAATGTTGATAAATGCAAAGTAATGCACATTGGAAAACATAATCTGTACTATACATATAAAATGGTGGGGTCTAAATTAGCTGTTACCACTCAAGAAAGAGATCTGGGAGTTATTGTGGATAGTTCTCTGAAAACATCCACTCAGTGTGCAGCGGCAGTCAAAAAAACAAACAGAATGTTGGGAATCATCAAGAAAGGGATAGGTAATGAGACAGAAAATATCATATTGCCCCTATATAAATCCATGGTACACCCACAGCTTGAATACTGTGTGCAGATGTGGTTGCCCCATCTCAAAAAAATATATATTGGAATTGGAAAACGTTCAGAAAGGGGCAACAAAAATGATTAGGGATATGGAACAGCTGCCAAATGAGGAGAGATTAATAAGACTGGGCTTTTCAGCTTGGAAAAGAGATGACTAAGGTGGGGATATGATAGAAGTCTATACAATTATGACTGCTGTGGAGAAAGTAAATAAGGAAGAAGAAGAACAGGCTGGACCCCACTGGCTAAGAACTCCTGGGCCAGATGAATTAACAAGACTGTTCTGCCTTGTCTCTGGGCTAAGTCCTGAGGTCTCTACTCAGTTTTTATTTGGCCTGTACTCAGCAAATGCCCAGTGACTTCAAGAATATTGCAGTATGTATAGGGCCTGCTGTTGAGAAACACTGAGCTCCCAGTCACTTCAGTTGTGAATCTGGGTGCTTAGTAGCAATTCTGAAAAAATTAAGTCCAGAGTATATCTCTGTGAAGTGATCCCAAGGTGTTTTAGCAGTTATAGCGACTGCTCATTTGCTACTGAAGATGCAGCTCCTTCTGAATTGGTGAGTAACCAAGCCACATGTGCCCAGAATAATATCCATGAAGCAGACAGGACCTCAGTTTAAGCATTCATGGCAGTCCAAACAGAGAAAAGGCACATCCATTCTGTCTTCTTATAAACAGAAAAGAGATGGCCCGCCTCTGTCAGGGACTTTATTTCAACCTGCTCAACAAAGCAGTGCAAAATATCCACAGTGCTCTTTGAAGCTGATTAAGATGCTCCTCAGAGACGTCTGCTTCAAAACCACTGTAAAAGGAGACAAACAAACAATGAAAAGTAGCTTCATTTGCTTATAAATGTCAGGAGAGGCCTGACTCCTCCTAGTTCTCTCTGCATTTGTGGAAGGGCAGGGTTTATTGACCCCTTTATTCCTAGCACGTCTTGTCCCAGACTAGGACTACATCCTAGCTGCCCTGGGAACTACGTTTCCCAACAATCCTGCTCCCCTTGGATCTCAGAGGGAGGTGAGGTGGGAACTATCCTGAGCAAGCTTTTTCCCTCATTGCAGAGGAGGAAAAGGGAATTTCAGCCCAACCTACTCATGGAACACTAGCCCCAGACCCTACAGCATGGACTGCGTCAAACTATAGACTGCTTCCCTTAGGCCGCTTCCACCAGCTCAATTACCCTTGTCCCTCAGACATTTTTCTTAAGCAGCAAACCTGGAATGGGGAAGTTCAGGCCCAGGAGCATCATAAGCCTTAAAAGTCCTGTAGACCCAGTTACAGGGTTCATGGGAAACCCACACACACAGGGCCGGCTCTGGCTTTTTTGCTGCCCCAGGCAAAAAAGCCTCCGGCTCGCCACCCCCCAGCGCGGCAGGGGAGGGCGGCCAGAGCGCTGGGGGGAGGGCAGCGAGCCCCGGACGGGGCTCCGCTCTCCCCGGCAGCCAGAGCACCGGGGGGAGGGCGGCGAGTCCCAGCCGGGGCTCCGCACTCCCCGGCGGCCAGAGCGCCGGGGGGAGGGCGGCGAGCCCCGGCCGGGGCTCCGCTCTCCCCGGCGACCAGAGCGCTGGGGGGAAGGCGGCGAGCCCGCCGCGGCTCCGCTCTCCCCGGCGGCCAGAGCCGGAGCACCGCGCCGCCCCCCTCCAGGTGCTGCCCCAAGCACAAGCTTGGTGGGCTGGTGCCTGGAGCCGGCCCTGCACACACAGGGCACTTAGCTTATCTACTATAGAAGGAAGAAGAGCTGAGTCTTCTGTGTTGGAGTTTGAACATGAATGTAGACTCACTGCTTAGCTTAGCTCACTAGCAAAGGTAAGACACACCCTATTCCTACTGTTAAGTGGAGACACCATACAAGAAGTTCTTTCTTTATTGGCTTGGCGGAAGCACGTTGCACAAAGCTACTCCTTTTCAGTGCCTTTTCAGAGCAGTTGAGATGCTGGTTGATTGCATCAGGTTCTGAGATGGCAAATGCATCTACTTCAGAAACGAAGGATAAAATGTGTATATGGGTTCCAGACAGAAAACCCACAGACCCTGAATTGATTATACCAGCCCTACAAACAGTGAAAGCATGATTGATGCCGCTTGAATTGTAGCCCAGTGCCTTGATTGGCATTCTTGTTCAGTGACTTTTTAGTATTTGTTAAATTTAATTGATGATTAAATGTCTTTCTAAAGAACATTCTTCTAATTAAAAATCCCGGCTACGTGGAAATTAATATTCACCATATATATGGCACAGAAGGATATGCGGCTACTGTAGAGAGAGAGAGAATAATTAGTAGCTGTAGGAGGAGAACATGGGAGGAAGATGATTAAGAATATGTAATGGAGGAAGTAGACTACAAGGAAATTAAACAGAGAAATTTATGAGCAAATAATTGACCTATGTGTAAATGCAATAATTCTCTCAGTCACTTGACATACAGTTAAGAGGCTTGACATACAGCCTCTTAGAACTTTTACCACCCTTTTAAACTAACTGGCCCTTAACTGTTGGCAATGACTTATTCCCTGGAGTTGTTATTTTCCTATTTTACATGATAACTATTTATTTGCCTAGTGCCATAAGTGCACGAGGCGAAGGAGAGAATGGGGCAAACTTTAATCTCACTTACATGCTTCTAAACTGGAGAAACTCCATTTACTTCCATGGACTCATTCCAAGGAAGTCCATGGAGTTACTTCCATATTTACATTGGCATAAACGAGATCAGGGTTTGGTCATTTGTGTCAAATGAATATGAGCTTCCCTTCCCCCAAAGGGAAAATAAAAAATACAGCCTAAGGTAGAGGTCTTCAAAGTCCCTCCGGGCTTTGGATGTCCATTTAGGTGTCCCCTAAATGGCTTTATCTCATCCTAAAGATTGAAGCCTGCTGCCATGAAAAAAATCCAATTGCCTTCCATAGGAGCAAGAGCTGGCCATATGGGCACAAGCTGGTGCAGGGAAACAGGGAAGCCTCTCCGCCCCTCAGCTAAGCTCTGGAGTGGTGGGTGCAGAGGGGAAAGCGATTTCCAGCCTGCTCACACCCCAAACCTTCAGGCTCCATAGCAGCCCCTGGAGCAGGGGCTTAGCACCCTCTTCACCAGCACCTCCCCCCCACACACCCTGATTCCTGCCCCCACGGAGCACGGGGCTGCTCCATCCCCTAGGCACCCTCCCTTGCTGAGCCACCTCTCTGGCTGGGTTTGCTGAAGTCCCTGCAGTCAGGTTCCCTGGGCCCTGGCGCACAATGCATCCTTAGGGCTTAACTCCTTCCTGCCCGCGCTGTAGCTGGTAGACAGGAGGTGGCTGGGTTATGTCAGTGGCCAGTGGCAGCCAAGAAATGTTAGCTGCATTTCGACACTGTGCGGGTAGGAAGGGACAAGCTGCTTTCAGCTACACTGGGGGAGGAGGGGGAAAGAGATGAGCTCTGCAAAGACATGGGCCAGGTCATCCCTTCCCCCCTCCTCCTCCCCTGAAGCTGGAAGCAGTTCCTGTCCCTTCCCTCCCACACGGTGCCAAAACGCTGCTGCTGGCCACATTCTGGTGTGAACCCTGGCAGAAATCTGGGGCAGAGGGGCATGTGACCTTGCATGCCCCCCACCCATGTGTTGCCTCCGGAAGACGCGATGCCAGGTACCAGGAGAGGCGGGTCTGTTCCAGGCATGGTGGGCGAAGATCCCCGGGCAAGGAGGGCTGGGTTGGTCAGACACCCCAAAGAGGTGTGTGTGTGTGTGTGTCACCCCTTCCCATGTGAACCCTAAAGCCTTAAAGATAAAAGGTAAATAAAAAGAATGCAACTCCACAGTATTTCTTTTTAACAGGGGCTCAGTCAGCGTAATGTTCATTTGACTGTTTGTACGATTGATTGCCGTTGAACTCACTTGAATATGAGTCTTTTTACCAGGTGTCCCGTATTCAGTATAGGAAAATATGGTCACCCTACCCAGAGCTGTCAGCCACCGAGCTCTGAGCCACCATGGGTAGCAGGGTCCCCAGAGCTGTCAGACATTGGGGAGTGGAACCCCACAGCTGTAAGCCACCACCATGGTTGGTAGGGTCTGGAGCTGTCATTTCACACACACACCCCCAGCGGTCAGTACCCCCCACCCCCATATTTAGTAAAAGTCACAGACAGATCATGGGCTTCTGTGAATTTTTGTTTATTGCCCAATGCCCACCACCTGTCCGTGACTTTTACTAAAAATAACGGTGACAAAACCGTAACCTTAATGATAATGGCAGGACAAAATAGCTCTAAGAATATGCTCTTGTAGGAGATGATTCAAAACTGGGGTGAGTCTTTCCACTGACCAGTGGGCTTTGGATCAGGCCGTTAGGCCTTGGGACAAAAAGTGGAGTTTTTCTCTGATTAGATGTGGCCAGTCTTAAACCCATGCCCACAGAGGCAATGGACGTCTGACAGATTTGTTTGTCTTATGCATTCCAGAGCAAATGGACATTCCATTCAAGGCAGGACTTTACCACACCTCAGATGGGTAAGATCATTTGACCTTTGCTCTTTTGCCTTGTAACGCCACCTCAGGAATGCTGGATAATTACTTAGAAATGCATTTGCTTGTTCCTCTCACCCCTTCAGGCCAGGATTCTTTACTGGTCTCTGAATGGCTGGAGTCCCTATGCCTCTGCCTGAAGACACTTGTAAAGTGAGCTGATGCCGGTCTACAACCGCACTTGGGTTCATCAGGCAAGGGTGCTGCATCGGCAGTGATCACTCGATACAACAGGAATAAGATCACGGTACAGTAGAACATTGTCACATGACAACAGCATGGCAGATTATTGTCACATGACCAGAGCGCCTTTCACCTTCAAACTAAGTCCCTTGGCTGAAGAAGTAAACGCAGTATCCTCAGGGGAGTCATTTCAGAAAAATTCAGGGGAGGAGGGCAAAGTTGTGTCAGTGTATAGAACATTCTATGTGATGATATTACATCCTGCAAAGTCAGAGGGGGTGGAATGGAAGATATAATGGAGCAAATAGACCTATGAAAAGTCAGGGGGTGGGATGCCCCACTTGCCCCATAGCTAAGGCTACAATTTAGTGACGGAATCCGTGACTTCCAGCAACCTCCGTGACTCAGCCTGCGGTGGTCAGGAGCTGCAGGGTACCCCACCGCCTCTGGCGGTACCCGCAGCTCGTGGCCGTCCCGGGCAGCAGGGAAATCCCAGATCTCCCATCTTCCACGGATGGCGAGGACCACCGGAGCTGCCAGTGGTGGGGAAACCCCAAGCTCCTGGCCTCCACAGGTGAGGTAGAAGGGGAACCCTGAGCTCTCAGCCGCCAGGGCAGCAGGGGAACCCCGAGCTCCCGGCTACCGGGAGAACCCCCCGGAGCTGCAGGCAGCTCCTAGCCCCTGCACAGCTGCCTTGTGGAGACCCACAGATCCCCATTTTGTCAGGCAGCAAAGAGTCCTGTGGCACTTTATAGACTAACAGACGTATAGGAGCATGAGCTTTCGTGGGTGAATACCCACTTCTTCGGAGGCATTTTGTCAGGGGTATTTTTAGTAAAAGTCACAGACAGGTCACGTCTTCCATGAATTTTTCTTTTTTGCCTGTGATCTGTCCCTGACTTTTACTAAAAATATCCGTGACAAAATCTTAGCTTTCCCCATAGCAAATAATGCCCCTGACTATTCTGTGATGCTGTATTCCACTGGCAAACATTCAGTGTATATTATCCACTTAGCACATAAAGCACTTCAAGAGCCCGACTCCCATTGAAAGTTGATGGGCCTTGTGCTCCTAAATCCCTGAGGTGCTTTTGACAATCCCGCCATCGTCTTACCTATTCTGATTATTGTGTGTGCTGGGGGTGGGGACGTCAGGCCATGGCCATCTCCACTGGCTCAACACCAACTCTCCCATAGCACTTTTTGTAGAACAAGGGGTTTGGTTGAGTGTTCTGCCTTCCACTCAAGAGCCCCTCTCAGACTATGTCCAGCTCTGGAGTTTCTGACTCCTTTGGGGAGCCTGCGTTTCCCTCCCTCCTCGCTGTGGTGTGAATTTGGGTCCCAAAAACCACATGGATCTTGGGAGACCCTTCTGGAGCACCGAGCCTTCCAACGCAGGGGCTTTGTGCCTCCACATAGCTCCTCTTGTCCTCCTGCTCCTGTGAGAGCCTGGCTCTGCATAGAAATGTGCTCTTATGAGCTCCCTGTGCTGAGATGTCTCCCTGACCCAAGCCACCCAGAAATCCCAATGGTATTGAGAGAAGGAGAACTCCAAGAAAACCACGTATCCTTCACTGGCCCTGCCCCTGCCCCCAGACTTTCAATCTCTATTATGAAACCATGACTGCACGGAGGACCCAGGAAGAAGCCTCCATGAGGTCTGGGGAGCTTGGACTGCCTCTTTCCACACACTCACCTCTGTCGAGACCTGCTTCTTTTTGGTCCCACCCACTCATGGAGGAGGAATGATGCATTAGTCCATAATTTGTAAAGTGCTTTGGGATCCTTGAGGAAGAAAGGAGCTATATAAATACAGTCTATCAGTACCAGTTACAGATAGGCCGGTAGGCACAGTTGATGTAGAGGGATCATGCATAATAGGAAACAATGACAGCACTGCTGTAATATCAGGTAAATAGGATACTCAGTAGATGCTACCAGAGTTGACCTGTGTCACCCACTCCCTATAACACCTTTCAGGCAGTCTGGGAGGGGGACTTTTCAGTCACCCGCACAAGGAGTTCTGCAAGTCCATGTGAATCTTTCCCATTGAGATAAAAAAGCCGTGTGGATGTCGCTGACATAATGTATTCCTCTCTTCTGGGCAGACTGTATAACATAGCTGGCACAAAGCACTCGCTGCCTAGCCTGGTGCAATCTGGAATGATGCGTTTCCCCAGTGCAAGGAGAGTAATCACCAGCCTCGAATCCACAGTGATTACAGGGGAGGTGACGGAAGGATGAAGATACCTTCTAACCAATAGAGTGATATATTGTAGACACCAGCAATTCCTCCTCCTGACATTGTATGAGCTGTGTACAGTCACAGGAGGCCTCTCTAGGGACCACTGTATCCAGATTTTCAAGAGGGCTCCCTCAGCATGCTGGGTTGCTGAGCTGTCTTGAAAATCTGACCATGAGAGTCACACCGGAAGCTGCTCGTAGTGCTCATGAAAATCCAATCCCACTTGTGGGTGCTGAGCACTTGTAAATCTGTCCCTGGGCTCCTTTGAAATCCTGCATCACAGGGGCCTGGGGTTTGATTCTCCTCTTGTTTACGTGTGTTTTACAGCAGCAAAACCCCAATCAGCTTAAATGTGTTTATTCTTGATCTACAGCGGTGTAGGTGACAGGAGAATCAGATCCACTGTTAAATAGTTTATGCCCAAAATATAGATTCTGGCAGACCGAACAGGACTAATATTCACAGTCATGTTTTCATGGCTGTTTTAAAAGACGTTTTAATGAAGAGTCTTGTGCCTGGATTTAAGCCAGTGACATGCTGCGTATATGTTATCAAGGGGCTCCCGGGATGCTTTCAGTCTTAGCCTGTGATAAGTCTTGTGCCCCCTTGCAGGGAGTGAGGAATCTGGAAAAGGCAGGGAAATCATCCCAACCCTCCATCAGTGTGGTGGCAGAATTTTAACCAGGGGCACCTGGGAGCCTACCTTCCGCAGCATTCCTGTGAGGTGGACATTCCCCTCCCACGTAGGCAACCCATCAGTACATTGGGCTAGTGCCTGAGACCCAGACAGTGAAACTGACTATAAATCAAAGATGAAATTGACCGTCTTAGTGTTAATTCTATAGCTTGGGAATTTTCCAATGGAAAATGCAGTTTTGCCAACATCAACGTTTTCCATGGGGAAAAAGAAAAAAAAAAACCTCAGTTTCGCCCAACTTGATTGATTTTTATTTATTTATTTTTGGTTGGGAAAATCAAAATGAAATCTTTTATTTCCCGTCAGTTCGACCCATATCAGAATATTTCATTTTGTTGAACTGACACACTATGGGCCAAAACCAGATGTTGAAATATCGGAATTTCCTGTGGGAGGGAGATGAGATGTTTTGCTCAGCTCTAGTTATTTTTCAGGCAGAAATGGCCTAAAGCAAACGAACAGCAAAAGTGGTACAAAGAGGTTGCTGCTGCTTTTTTGGTGCAGACGTGGAGGTCTGGCTGAGAGGCAGGTGCATTTGGAGGTGGGTCTCCGGTGAGAGCTCCGCTTTCTCCCCTCCCACCTGGAGAGAGCTCCCTGGGGGAGAGAGGAGTAAAATCAGTTACCCAGAGAAGGAATGATTCGCTTGCATGCAGGCCCCTCAGCTGATAAATTTATAAATATGTAAACCAGAGGATCCATTCATGTGAGAGTAATTTACATTACAAAGGTAAATCAACACAGCTCCATTGATCTCTGTGGGACTACAGTAACTTACCCCAGTTGAGGATCGGCTCTATAGGTGCATATATATCAGGGTTTCTCAAACATATCTCAGGGGTCGCCGCTTGTATAGGGAAAGCCCCTGGCGGCGCGGGCCGAGGGACTTACTGGCCGCTGCTTCCAGCAGCTCCCATTGGCCTGGAGCAGCGATCCGTGGCCAGTGGGCGCCGCGATCGGCCGGATCTGCGGCTCACACCGGCCCACCAGGGGCTTTCCCTACACAAGCGGCGATCCCTGTTTGAGAAACCCTGATATATACAGTACTTTGACAAACCTGAGCCCACATAGGAATTTCACGATAAGGCACATCATACCCGGTTGGAACATTATGATGACAAGAGATCTGACTGCTTCTAAAGCACAGGCCCTGCCACTTGAACTTAAAGAGAATCTCCTTTAATAGACAGCTGTATAGGCTGTATGCCACACAGCTGAACAGTTCTGATGCCAATCAGGAGAGGGCAGTGATAGGCATGCCCATTGCCTGTTCATTGCAGTAGAATACCACAGGGGTAGCAAGTCAGCTTTTGCTTTAAATTCCTGTTGTGCTGGGTTTCAGTCTTACCCTTATCACACAGTTACTAGCCTTTTCGTATCGATAACACCTTCCATCTGAAGCTCACAAAGCCCTTTGCAATTAAGTCTCCCAATATCCCTGTGAGCTAGGGAAGAATTCTCTCTTTTTTTCAGGCAGGTGAAAATGAGACACTCTGATAGGCCGGGCCCTCCTCGGCAGTCACACTCAGGCGGTTTGAAGGGCTTTCACCCTTTCAAAGATCTTGCTGGGTTTTTGGTTAGTCTTTGTGGGCGGCAGAGGCTTGTCAGCGGTTTCGCTCTCCGCTTCTCTGTAACAAGAGTCAGCCCCTTCTAAGGAGCGGCAGCAACTGCTTTCCTCCTGTTTGCTGCCCCTTCCTCTGACCAGCCTGCCTTTTTAAACTTGCCGCCTCCTGCTGGAGCAGGTTCTGCCAGTGTGTCTATTTAGTAGGGAATGAGCCCAGAGGGGCTCGTTAGCCTTCTCCTGATTGGGATGGGGGACGTGCCCCATCTCAGACACAGATTAATTGACTTGCCCCACATCAGACAGCGGATTAGTGGCAGATCTGCGAATGGGACCCAGGAGTCCTCTAACCCCTAGATACCCTACATCAATTGATAGAGAAGTTGTTATCCTAGATGATTTGATTAATGTATTACCATTTTGTTTGGCTCCTCCCAGATACTGGCACTTGAACAAAACAATCCATTAAGAAAATCCACGAATAAGTTATGCATTGATGCCTGGATGGGTAGAGCTATGCACAGACCTTTTCATCTCCCGAACATTGCTAGAAAACAGTGGATCTGCTGTACACTGTTAACACTGATGGGGCCAGATCCACAGAGCTAAGCCAGTTTACATCAGCTGAGGATATGGCCCATGCAGTTTGCAAGGGGCAGCTGCTGTTGAGGAAGAATGTGGGGTGTCGGTGCACGGATTAAAGGGGTTCCCCGCCGTGTTGGAAGGTGGGGTTCCAGACTGCAGAGGCAGTGAGCTGCAGGCTGGAGCTTAGAGCAGTCTCTTGCTGCTGTATTATGCAATGTTTAAATACGACTTCTCTTTGCTGGAAGAACAAAGTCCATGGAGAATTTAGGGCATGGTTGTCTCTTGCTTTATGTGTCCATGTAAGACAGTAAGAGAGCGCACGCAAGGGAGCGAGAGGGTATGTGCCCCACTGGAGTCACTCACAGCACGGGAAGTGCAGCCTCCACAGACCTTTTCTCCCACCTTCCACGTGGTGTGAGTGGGACGCATGTGGGGGCAGGGACCCTTTGTTTCACATCCACCCCTCTCAATGCACCAGCCAGAAGAGCTGAGCTAGTGCAGAACAAGAAGTTACCTTCTCTTGGGGATAATCCAGTAGCAAATTACTTCCCCCACTGGAGCAAGAGGGAAACCACAGCGGGATTGTCGCAGCACATTCCCGTCTCTTCTCCTGGGGCAGCATGGCATCACCCCAGCCCTTACGCGGGGCAGGTTGTTAGGTCACAATCGAGCTCTGAATCGATTGTTGCTTCTGGAGATGCTTCATCCCAAGAAATCACTGCTCCAGACAGAGCCCATGTTTTCATTCTAGTAGGCTCGCTGTCTCCCTCTAGTGATTTATGGAGTCATCTACAGCCTTTAAGGTACAGAAACCCCTTTCAAACAGCTTATGCCTTTAGCTCCCGAGGTCCCAGTTCAATGGTGTTACTGACAATTCATCTAGCGGTACTGGGTATTGTGTTTCACAGATAGTATCCTAATGCCCCCCCAGTCACAGAAATGCAAACAGAACTGCTGAGCTCGCTCCCGTCTGGGTTGACTCTGGGTTGCCCCAGTAGCCGACACTCCAGTGCAGGATGTGACTGTCAGCAGCTTGGACTGTCATTTTAGTCACTTCCTTATGTGCCCATTCTCTTGTTCCCTCCAGTTCTTTTAGCTCCTGCCTATCATGTTGAGTTTGGCCCTGAGAATCCAACTTGCTGTTCAACGGAGGGACCAGTGAACCGGTTGTCAGGAGCAGGGATGAACCTAACACACCTGTCTAGGATGAATAGGTCCACTTGGTCTAGTTTTATGTGGGATTTAATGCGGGTGAGAAGGGCCAGAATGACAGCCTCTCTCTCCGTCTGCAGATGAGTACAAGGGCTTGAAGACGGGGGTGGGGTGGAACCTTCTAGCATTTCTGGAGCTGTGTTCCCGCCTGGCCAAACATCTCTGGGCAAAGTCCTGACTTTAAGGTCAATTGCAAAACTCCCACTGACTTTTCAAGGGCCAGGATTTCATCTCTATGTCTGCAGCATTGGCTCAAAATGTCATGAAAGCAGCCATTCTGAGCCAGATCATGCCCCCCTTTATTCTCAATGGGGAGGAGTTATTCACCCAAGGGATCACATTCACTCCAAGCCTAGCCCTACCTAATTGTTATTTTACTTACAGTAGCCCCTGCTGTCTCCCATCATGCTAGACCCTGTACAAATACAGAGTAGAAGGAGTCCCTACGCTGCAGATCCTTTCAGGTAGTATTGCACTTCTGGTCTAAGCTAGAATCTACATCACCGAACCTGGGAAAGCTCTCGTGAGTGCTGATCGGAGAATAATGTCAACCCCTCTACCCAAGAATAATGCTGGGTTTGATTTAGTTCTGGGCAAAAATTCAAGAGTGCTTTTTTATTCTTTGAACGGGCTCCTGAATGGGAACAGTGGAGAATTTGGACGTGTAGGGATAATTTCCGCTCTGTCACACTGATGTGAATCTGGAATAATTGCACTGAAGTTCTTAATGCGTGGCTGTGTTACAGGGGTGCTGTGAGGCGTAATTGATTAGCGTTTGTGATATGTTTTGACATGCTCCAGTAAGAACCGCAACAGGTAAAATTCAGCCCTGCACCGAAGACTAACACAAACACCACTGAAAAGCTCTGAAAATGGGACATTGGGGGGGAGCAGACACAGGGGCGACGTTCACCCTTTAGAAGTACAAATGATTTATAATGAGGATGCTTATTGCTACGCTGGAAAAGTAAATACAATTTAAAAACCCAGGTGTGAGTACCGTGCCGTTAAACCAGCACCACAAATTCCTCGCTGCTAGGGTTACCATAGTTAACAAATAAAAAAAGAGGACGACCTGGCCCCGCCCATTTCCTACCCCAGCCCCGCCCCAACTCCGCCCCTTCACCGCCCCGACCCCGCCCTAACTCCGCCCCCTCCTCCCTCCCACTCCCAGCCACGCGAAAAGGGCTGCCCCAGAGCTACCGGCTTCACAGTTTGCCGGGCAGCCTCCAGACCCTGCGCCCCCGGCCGGCGCTTCCCCAGCGCAGCTGGAGCCCGGGAGGGGAAGCACCCAGCCAGGGGCGCAGGGTCTGGAGGCTGCCCGGCAAACCGTGAAGCCGGTAGCACTTGGGCTTCAGGCAGCCCCCTTGCCTCCGGACCCTGCGACCCCAGCCGGGTGTCACGGAGTGTGGGGGAACTCAGGGCCCTGCACCCCTGGCTTCCTGCGATTCACCATGACTCTCAGCCAGCCAGTAAAGCAGAAGGTTTATTTAGATGACAGGAATACAGTCCAAGACAGGTCTTGCAGGCACAGGCAACAGGACCCCCCTTAGTTAGGTCCATCTTGGGGTCCCAGGGCATCCCAGCCCCCCTTGGGAGGTCAGAGCCATCTCTGCCTCCCAGCCATCTCACCAGCCAGCTTCCAAAACTCTGCCTTCAGCGACCCCTCCCACAGCCTTTGTTCAGTTTCCCGGGCCAAGGTGTCACCTGGCCTCCAACCCCCTCCTGGGTTCTCATGTTACATGCTCAGGTATTCTCCTTCGGGCAGTCTCCCATCCCCCAATGCAGACTATCCTAGCCACACTCCCCTGTCAGCATTCACAGACCACAGTAAGAACAGTCCCAGTTCGTCACACTGGGCACTCCCGCTCCCGGGCTCCGGCGGCGCAGGGTCTGGAGGTATGGGGGCTAAACAGAGCCGAAGAGTCGGGGAGGAGCAGAGCCGCCGCGGCCGCTCTGACTCTTCGGCTCTGTTTAAGAGCCGAGCTGCCCCAGCCCTACCGGCTTCGGGCAGCCCCCATGCCTCCGGAACCTGCGCCGCCGGAGCCCGGGAGGGGAAGTGTCCGGCCGGCGGCTGGGGTCTGGAGGCAAGGGGGCTCCCTGAAGCCCATAGCGCTCGGGCAGCTCGGCTCTTAAACAGAGCCGAAGAGTCAGAGCAGAGCAGCCGCGGGAGGGGAAGTGCCTGGCCGGCATTTTCCCGGACATGTTCGGCTTTTTGGCAATTCCCCCCGGATGGGGGTTTGATTGCCGAAAAGCCGGACATGTCCGGGAAAAACCGGACGTATGGTAACCCTACTCGCTGCATTTCACGTAGGTCAACATACAGCACAACTTGTGCATCGTAAGGGGGTCTAATAGTCCCAGTGGATATGGATTCTGTGCTGTGTAACTGACCACTGGCGCTGGCCCCATATGAGCATGGGGCCCTGTGCTGTGGAGAAGCTTATCTTGTCAGGTGACATGAATGAAATGCAACAAGTGGTTTACAGTTCTCACACACCGAGTTTGTTTGTTTTTTAACTTTATTAAATTTTCCCTGTAATGCAATAAACATCATCATCCATATAAATCATTTGCCCTTTTATAGTGCCTCGTCAGAGGATTGCAAAGTCCCCTGCAAACATGAATGAATGAATGAAGCCACACAAAACAACAGAGGGTTCTGTGGCACCTTTAAGACTAACAGAAGTATTGGGAGCATAAGCTTTCGTGGGTAAGAACCTCACTTCTTCAGATGCAAGCGAAGTGAGGTTCTTACCCACGAAAGCTTATGCTCCCAATACTTCTGTTAGTCTTAAAGGTGCCACTGGATCCTCTGTTGCTTTTTACAGATTCAGACTAACACAGCTACCCCTCTGATACTTGAAGCCACACAGAACACCCTGCGAGGTAGGTAAGGGGTATTCATAGACTTTCATGAAGATGATCACTTAGGGATCTAGTCTGACCTTTTGTATGCTACAGGCCCTGGAATTTCATCCAGTTAGCCTGTACGGAGCACAGTAACTTGTGTCTGGGTAAGGCACATGGCACAGGATAGCTGGTCCCTGTAAGCAGAGCAGGTCCAACTCTGCACATCAGAGCAGATGTGCCCAGTTCACAGACTCATAGATTCCAAGGCTAGAATAGAAGGGACCATTGACATCATCTGATCTGACCTCCTGTCTAACACAGGCCAGAGAATCTCCCCCAAATAATTCCTAGAGCTGAGCTTTTAGAAAAACATCGGATCTTGATTTAAAAATGGTCAGTGATGGAGAATCCACCACAACCCTTGGTAAACACTTCCAATGGTTAATTACCCCGTTATAAATTTATACCTTATTTCCAGTCTGAATTTGTCTTGCTTCAGCTTCCAGCCACTGGATTGCCTTTCTGTGCTAGACTGAAATATTTGTTCCCCATGGAGGTACTTATAGTCTAATCAAGTCACCCCTTGACCTTCTCTTTGTTAGCTTAAATAAACATAGTAATGGAGTCCTTGAGTCTGAGGCAGGTTTTCTCATCCTTTAATCATTCTTGTGGCTCTTCTCTGAACCCCCTGCAATGCATCAACTTCCTTCTTGAACTGTGGGCACCAGAACTGGACACAGGATTCCAGCAGTGGTCACACCAGTGCCAAATTCAGAGGTAAAGTAACCTCTCTATTCCCACTTGAGATTCCCTGTTTATGCATCCAAGGACTGCACTAGCCCTTTCGGCCACAACATCACACTGTTCAGCTCATGTTCAGCTGATTATCCACCATGGCCCCCAAATCTTTTTCAGAGTCACTGCTTCCCAGGAGAGAGAGTTCCCCCATCCTGTAATTATGGCCAATAGTCTTTGTTGATCCAGTTCAAGGAGGCGGGACTACAACGGGGCTATAAAGGCCTGTCAGAGGGCAGGAAGAGAAGGAGTGATTGGGGGCTGCGCCTGCGGAAGAGGAATCATGGAGGGGTGGAGCTAACTCGCATGGTGGGCCCCTGGAGCAAAAGGCCGGGAAGGTTGCCCTGGACCTGCAGTTCCAGAAGAGCAACAGGAAGCAGGATTATTACCACAGACCCCTGGGCTGGGAGACTAAAAGCCTTGGACAAAGGGTGAGTTAAGGGATTGTTTTGTCTCTTTATTTGCTTATGTTTGGGTAATAAACCTATTTAAAGGAGATTGGGTGGGGCTGTGTATGCTTGTCAGGCTGGGGACCAGCCCTGCTCTGCCCCAGCATATCATCTTCCGGAAAGGCATCCAGACTGATCTGAAGACATCATGACATAGAGAATCGTGGGTGGTATTCCAGTGGTTAATCACCCTCCCTGTTAAAAATCGGCGCCTAACTCAGGGTTACCATACGTCCGTTTTTTCCCGGACAGGTCCGACTTTTTGGTAATCAAACCCCTGTCCGGGGGGAATTTCCAAAAAGCTGAACATGTCCGGGAAAAATACTCCCTGGCTTACCTTAGAGCGGGCGCCGGGGGCTGCTGTGCTCCCTGACTCCTGGGCTCTGTAAGCGCCGAGCTGCCCAAGCGCTACCGGCTTCGAGCAGCCCCCATCCCTCCGGACCCTGCGCCGCCAGCCGGGCACTTCCCCTCCCAGGCTCCGGGGGTGCAGGGTCCGGAGGTATGGGGGCTGCCCGAAGCCAGTAGCGCTCGGGCAGCTCGGCGCTTACAGAGCTCAGGAGTTCAGGGAGCACAGCAGCCGCCGGAGCCCGGGAGGGGAAGTGCCCAGCCGGGGGCGCAGGGTCCGGAGGCATAGGGGCTGCCCAAAGCCCGAGCGCTACCGGTTTCACGGTTTGCCGGGCAGCCTCCAGACCCTGCGCCCCCGGCTGGGCGCTTCCCCTCCCGGGCTCCAGCTGCGCTGGGGAAGCACCGGCCGGGGGCGCAGAGTCTGGGGGCTGCCCGGTAAACCGTGAAGCCGGTAGCGCTTGGGCAGCACTTTTCGCGTGGCTGGGAGGGAGGAGGGGGAATGCAGGGTGCTCAGGGGAGGGGGCGGAGTTAGGGCGGGGACTTTGGAGAAGGGGCGGGGCTGGGGTGGGAAAGGGGCGGGGCCAGGGCCCCATGGAGTGTCCTCTTTTTTTTATTTTTTAAATATGGTAACCCTAGCCTAACTTCTAATTTGACTTTGTCTGGCTTCAGCTTCCAGCCGTTGATTCTTGTTCTGCCTTTCTCTGCTAGATTAAAGCGCCCTTCGGTACGCAGTGTATTCACCTCATGGGGCACTTCTACAGCTTTTGTTCTTCTTTTTGACAGCCTCAGCAGAGTGAGCTCTTCATGTCACTTGTCAGAATCTCTTCACCCACCCCAGTAATGCAGCCACCACTGGCGGGGGTACCTGGCAGCTGTTGGATAGCAGAGGATGGTTTAGAACAGGAAGTGAAG
Source organism: Malaclemys terrapin pileata (assembly GCF_027887155.1). Taxonomy (NCBI): domain Eukaryota; kingdom Metazoa; phylum Chordata; order Testudines; family Emydidae; genus Malaclemys; species Malaclemys terrapin. The sequence goes on from NC_071506.1 coordinate 275,463,486, forward strand.
AACACTTGAAAATGCAGGGGGCCCTGCTCCCAGTGGAAGCTTGTGGGTGCAAGGGTAAGATAATTAGTCTCTCTCTCATATTTGTATATCATCAATATTTAACACTTATATCGTGGGTAGCAGCGAGAGGCTTCACCCAAGTTTCAGCCGTGTTAGTCTGGATCTGTAAAAAGCAACAGAGGGTCCTGTGGCACCTTTAAGACTAACAGATGTATTGGAGCATACGCTTTTGTGGGTGAATGCGTCTGACGAAGTGGGCATTCACCCATGAAAGCTGATGCTCCAATACATCTGTTAGTCTTAAAGGTGCCACAGGGCCCTCTTGCTGTTCATCCAAGTTGGAGCCACATTAGCCTAGGCTCTGTACAAACGTGTCATCGATGATAGTCTCTGCTCCAAACACCACCCAATGGGTAGAGCTCATCACCAATACAACTCTTCGTCTTCCATGGTACAAATTCTCAGGAGTCACGTTTTATTACCAGACACCAGCTGAAGAGCAACACAGCATCTTCAGTTGCTTAAAGAGTCAGAGCCCTTAACCGACTAATAGATAGCTCTTGAGTTCCATGCCTAGCCTGACCCAGAGAACAGCGGACAGAGACAAATCTTTTTTTTTCCTCCAAAAGCTTATTTTCTACTAATTAAACTTTCTCATTTATTTGTGGCCTCTACACTTTGTCTGGTTTGTGCCTTTTAGATCCTGGGCAGGTATTGTCTGTTATCTATGTCTGGAGAGTGGCCACCACAAGGGTCCTCTGATCTCAGCTGGGACCTTTGTGCACAGCCATACTATGAATATCGTCTACTAATAGTAGTAAGGGAGAAGAAGATTCTGTTATGGCCAAATCATGGGAGAGCTCAGTTCTATTCTTGACTTCTGTGTGACACTCAGAAAGTTACATGACCTCACTGTGCCTCAGTTTCCCCATCTGTAAAGTGAGGCTTTGACAGTCCACTTCAGGTCTCATAACACATTATTACATGGGCTTTGGTAGGGTCTACCCCCACACAGGCTTACTGCAGGCAGCCTCCTCTCCAGAGAACCAGGCAAGGGGCTGTTGGTTATCATGGTCATCCTCCGACCTTAAGCAGGGCAACAAACTCAGACTTCCAAGTTCAAAAAGAAAACACATTGGCTACCAGAAACAAAGCAAATATAGAAGTCCTAGGCCAGGCCTACTTGTCCCCAGGGAGGATCTGGTGTGTCACACTATCTGCATAGACCCTTGCACCAGCCAGCTCATCTTTTAAGGAGCAAGTGTATTGTGCCACCTAGAGGCCCCAACCAAGATCAGAGCCCCATTGTAAATGATACTTACCTGTCTTTGTAAAATGCTTTCAGATTTACTCATGGAAAGCACTATATAAAAGCTGGGTATTATTATTGTGCTAGGTGCTGTACAGACACCTAGGAAGAGACAGATCATGCCCCTAAGAGCTTACAACTGAAACAGACAAATGATGAGAGAATGGATGTACATTACGTTCCACACCTGTAAAATGAGGATCTGAGGCCCAGACCCTCCAAGGTATTTAGGCTTCTAATTTCCAGGGCAAGAGAACTAAGTGACTCGCCCAAGGTCACACAGGACGTCTGTAGCACAGCAGGGACTTGAATGTAGATTTCCTGACCCCCAGGCCAGTGCTCTACACAAAAAGAGCAATTCTTTACTCTAAAGGTGCATGGCACTGCTACCAAAACAAGGGTCTTGTATCCCACTTGAGCTATGAGCAGAGAGATGATAATACAGATCAGTGGGGATATATGTGGTTAACCACCGTTTATTATTATTCTGAATATTTTTCACTTCTCTAGCACATTCAGAAACACCAGGTAGCAAATCCTCACATAGCAGGTAAATATTATTAGGGCCAGTCAGAAAATTTCCACCAAAACTGTTTTTGAACAGAAAAATGAGTTATCAACTACACGGCATTTTCCCTAAGAAGTGTCTACTTTCCGGGGAAAACATCAAGTTTTTGCTGAGAAAGCCAAAACCAGAAAGCTTTTGGGTTGCAGCCCAAAATTTGGAATTGGACAAAGTGAGTCTGAGTAACTCACCCAAAGTCTCCCAGTGAGCGAGGACCAGGACCAAAGAGTCCTGACTCCCATGGCTAAGAACACCAGACACCTTGGGCCAAACTCTGCACTCAGTTCCACCGGTTAAAATTGATAGTGATTCAGTTTATGTAAACAGGATTACACCACAGGTCTACTGGGCCTCATGTGTTCCATTTTGGGCCTGATTTTGCTCCCACTGAAATCAGTGGGAGTTTCCTCATTGACTCCATTGAGAGCAGAATCAGGCCCGTAATGAAAGCAGTATGACCGTAAGCGCTTTCTGTTTGAAAAGAGAGTCTTTTTGCTATTTCTTCTGCAGGTAAATTTACTGTTGTCTTGCTAGGGGAAGGAGGAAAGAAAGTACCCTAGATCTATGGGTTAGACCTGGGTGGCAGGTGAACCTCATCCCTTCGGAGAGGCTAGCCCCCGGCTCTGCCCCTTCTGTCCGAGGCCCCGCCCCTCCACGTGCTGGAGCCTCAAGTGCCTCTCCTGCAGCCCGAGGCCCCTCCCCCCGTGGCTGGAGGAGCCCTGGCTGGCCTGCCTGAGCCCCCCGCAGCTGGCCCAAATCACCCTGGGCCGCTGACCCGACCCTTGGGCCATCCTGAGCGCTGGCCCGACCTGCCCCTGGCCACCAGCCCAAGCCCCGAGCTCCAGGCCACCAGCTGGAGCTGAGCCCCCCACCAGTTTCAGGGGTTAGGGGGAGCATGGGCAGGATCTTGGGGTAGAGCGTGGATGGGGCCATGACCTGGGTTAGGAGAGGTTTAGCCTTCGATACCTGCCACCCATGGGATTAGCTGCAATCAAATGCATTGAGCATTCCAGGATAATCCTCTTTGCATCTGTGTCCTACTCTGTGCTTTTAATACTCCTCATTGTGCCATGGAAATGGCTCTCAATGGGTTGGCTTTGATTAAAAAAAGATCATCTCTGTATGACTTTGGGAAGGGATTTATTTATTTTTCCTTATACGAAGCTAAAACCAGGAGTATAGACAGGGGCTTAATAAATTATTATTAAAACAATGGCAAATATAATCCCCCAGTGGAAAGCTGTGGTGTATGAACAGATTGTCCAATTTTTCTTAGAACAATGTCGTAATGTGTGGCATTAATAAAACATCTTGTTATATGGCTTTTAATTATTTTCTCATAGCAGTTTCGCCAAGATCATTATCCCTTCTTTACACGGAAGAGCAGATGCCTTGATGAAGCGTCTGATGATAAGTATGGTTAGCATCATCGTCTGTTGGAATATCATGGTAATTAATGGTTTGTTTAAATTCCAGCTCATAACTGTCTCGCTTTCACTACTTCAACTGCTGCCTGGATCCTAATGGGACGATGGTGGAGAAAACAGGAGGGAAGGAATTGCTACATTAATCACAAGTATTCACAAGTCAGATTAGGTATGTCTGACTAGTGGTATCTGCCCATATGCAATAGTTCAGTATTTATGGTATCTCTTTAAGGATTGTCCCTAGAGTTAAACAAATCTCCTTCTTGGGCAGCTACACTGATCTTTTTGGCTTTTTTTTTTTTTTTTTTTTGCACATGAATTTGACAACTGACTTTATGAATGGAGTCTCAGGTTATACCTACAAAAATAGGTCGATTTTATAGACATCAATTTTTAGAAATTGATTTTATACGGTCAATTGCGTATGTCCACACTAAGCGCATTAAGTCGGCGGACTGCGTCCTCACTACCGTGGCTAGCATCGACTTACAGAGTGTGCCCTATGGGTAGCTATCCCACAGTTCCCGCAGTCTCCGCCGCCCATTGGAATTCTGGGTTAAGCTCCCAATGCCTGATGGGGCAAAAACATTGTCGCGGGTGGTTTTGGGTACATGTCGTCAGTTGCCCCTCCCTCAGTGAAAGCAACGGCAGACAATCGTTTGGCGCCTTTTTTTCTGGATTACCCGTGCAGATGCCATACCACGGCAAACATCGAGCTCGCTCAGCTCACCGTCACCGCTGCTGTTGTGGGCAAGTCTACTGTGGGGGCTGCTGTGATCCAAGTAGACAATGCAATCATTGACGTTCTGTTATCAAGGATAGTGACTCTGGGAAGTGTGCGGGCCTTTTTAGATTTTAGGTGCATCATATTCCTGTCCTTTGTCTCTGGTGAAGAAGTCTTGCAGCCGATAGGTAACCGTCCTCATCGGACATGTATCTTGGCCGGGGGCTCTGGGAACGTCTTCCCTGCCCAGTTCCTAGCAACCTCCAGGGCATGGTATACGGTTCCATCACTTCCCCTGCAACTCTGCTCTCCTGCTCCCCAGCGACGAGCTCGGGAGATCCGTTCATGAAGCCTGGACAGTAGTAAAGAACCATTCAACTATAGGCTGAGCAAGTGCAGAAAGGTGGTAGAATGTGCCTTTGGACATTTAAAAGCTCGCTGGCGCTGTTGGTCAGACCTCAGCGCAACCAACATTCCCATTGTTATTGCAGCTTGCTGTGTGCTCCATAATATTTGTGAGAGTAAGAGGGAGACATTTATGGTGGGGTGGGAGGTTGAGGCAAATTGCCTGGCGTCTGATTTTGAGCAGCCAGACACCAGGGCGATTAGAAGAGCACAGCAAGGCGCGCTACACATCAGAGAGGCTTTGAAAACCAGTTTCATGACTGGCCAGGCTTCAGTGTGACAGTTGTGTGTGTTTCTCCTTGATGCAAACCCGCCCCCTTTGTTGATTTTAATTCCCTGTAAGCCAACCACCGTCCCCCCTTCGAAATAAAGTAACTATTGTTTTGAAACCATGCATTCTTTCTTTATTAATTAAAAAAAAGTGAGATAACGGACAAGGTAGCCCAGGTGGGGTGGGGGAGGAGGGAAGGACAAGGCCACATTGCTTATTGTAGCCACACTAAAAATCAAACTGTTTGAATTATAGCCTTCTGTTGCTTGGGCCATCCTCTGGAGTGAAGTGACTGGGTGCCCGGAGGACCCCCACCCCCGCGTTCTTGGGCGTCTGGGTGAGCAGGCTATAGAACATGGGGAGGAGGGGAGGTGGTTATATGGTGGATGCAGCGGAGGTCTGTGCTCTTGTTGGCTTTCCTGCAGCTCCAACAGACGCTTCATCATGTCCGTTTGCTCCCCCAACAGATGCTTCATCATGTCCGTTTGCTCCTTCATTAGCCTCAGGATCGTGTCCTGCCTCCGCTCTTTGCGCTCACTTAATTCTTTCCTGGCCTCTGCCACTGAATGCCTCCATGCATTAAGCTGTGCCCTATCAGTGCGGGAGGACTGCATGAGCTCAGAAATCATGTCATCGTGAGTGGGTTTTTTTCGCCTTCTTATCTGTGATAACCTCAGAGACGGAGATGATAGGGGGAGCGTAGAAACATTCTACGCTCTACGATTCTGGGGGGACTGCCTGGTCACCTGTGCTGCTGAGTTCGCCATGCTGACCAAACTGGAAATGAAATTCAAAAGTTCCTGGGGCTTTTCCTGTGTACCTGGCTAGTGCATCATAGTTCAAAGTGCTGTCCAGAGTGGTCACAATGGAGCACTCTGGGATAGCTCCCAGAGCCCAATACCGTCAATTTGCGTCCACAGTACCCCAAATTCGATCCAGCAAAGTTGATTTTAGCGCTACTCCCCTGTAGACCAGGCTTCACAAGGAAATATATTCTGTGTGCTGTGGGTGTGAACCAAAGCCCATTGAAATCAAGGGAGCCTGTCTATTAGCTTCAATTGGATGAAATCTTGTGTGAGGGGATGTACTTTAGGGACACTGTCAGGTTAAGAATAGTAGCATCCAATCCCTTATGTTAGGAAGAACAGTGTTGCCATCTTCTATGATTTTACCATTAGACTTGCAAAATTTAGTGTTTTTTCTTAAATCCCCAGCTGCTGGAATCAGGAGGCACTTGCGTGAAAATCTCAGCTTTTTCTTTTTTTTAAAAAAAGTAAGACTATGTCTACACTGGCACATTTGTCATTAAAACTTTCGTCGCTCAGGGGTGTGTCAGCGCTTCGTTGGCAGGTGCCTTGCTCCTGGCAACGAAGCTACCGCCCCTCGTTGGAGATGGTTTAGTTTTGTTGCCGGGAGAGCTCTCTCCCGGCAATAAAGAGCAGCCACACAGCGCACCTTTCAATGGAGCAGTTGTAGCGGCACAGCGGTGCCGTTGTAAGGTGCGCAGTGTAGACAGAGCCTAAGTTTCTAGCCCTCATAGTTTTAGAGAAAAGCTTGAAAACATCACCTTAAAAGCTCTGAAATCACAAGCTATTTTTCACTCAGTCTGATGACTTTCAGGGGCCTGATCCATGATTTTTGAAAGCTTGAGGTTCGCAATGCTGTTACCACCGCCACTGGTTATTAACACCAAAAGATTTTTTAAAATCGAATCAACATTTCATCTGGCTGCCGACTTACTGGCCAAACACCTCGGGGTAGAATCTGAGCTGGGATAAATTGTCATAATTCTACTGACTTCCACGGAGTCATGACAATCTACCCCAAGCTGAGGATCTGCGATGGAAAGTGACACTCTGACTTCACTGGGATCAGGATTGGGCCCTTTTCAAATAGTAAGAGATTTTGTAACATTTTGTTTTGATGCACCCTAAATTTGGGAGCTAATTTGAATGGACAGTGTCCCTTTAAATTTTGATCAATGATGGGAGAGGGTCTTAAATGCAGAGGTTTAATATAAGAGAGACAAGGTGGGAGAGGTAATATATTTTATTAGACCAACTTCTGTTGGTGAGAGAGACAAGCTTTTGAGCTTACACAGAGCTCTTCTTCAGGTCTGGGAAATGTACTCAGAGAGTCACAGCTAAATAGGAGGTGGAACAGATTGATTAGCACGAATAGTTAACACATATTGTAGGAGACCATTCAAGGTAAAGTCATCAGACAAAAAAAAGCAGGGTAGTTAGTCGGTTACACATTGTTGTAATAAACCATAAATCCAGTGTCTTTATGAAGTCCATGATTTTTAGTGTCTAGCAAAGTTATGAATTGAAGTTCCCGGGTGTATCTTTTGAAGGCGTTCTACAGGTTCCCTTTGAGGAAGAGAACCAACTTTGTGAAAAGTGTTCACCCACAGGTGATGTGGTGTTTTTGTCTTTGATCATTTTTCTGTGTGAGTTCATTTGCGAGCGTAGTGATTGTCTGGTTTCACACACATCGTTGTTATCAGGACATTTAGTGCCCGGGATGAAATACACCTCATTTTGTGATAGGCATGTGTAGGACCCATGGATCTTGTAAGGTGTGTTGTGGGGGGTGTTGATCATTGTAGCAGTAAAGATATGTCTGTCAAATAATAGTCTAAAGCCACAAATTTCAAATGTCTACTAATTAATAATTACCGATTAATCAACTAGTAACTATTAATGTTGGGGGGTGGGTACTCGGAGGCTACCATGATGGGGTATGAGGGTGCTTCAAGTGCTGAGTGCCCAACTTGACACCTGTAGGGCCCAGTTTTCAGAAATGCTGAACCCCCACAGATCCCATTGATTTGACTGGAGTTGCTGCTGTGAAGCACCAGGTCCTGGTAGATGCTTCGAGATGGGCTAAAAGTGGAGGCTCCCAACTTAGGAGATCCTGTTGGAGAATTTGGGCCTGAAAGCCCAATCTGGTGCTCCTTGAGCACCCAAAAGTCCCATTACAGGACCCAATGGCCCGATCCATCTTAATGAATCCTATATCCCTGTACCTAATGTCATCAGAGATTATGAAACACCTCCTTGAAGGCCAGTACGGATATTAACATCCTGAAGCTGGATCTGTACTGCTTTCTTCTGGAGCGTTCATGTCACACACACACAGCGGAGCTCAAACACCCACAGCTTTTCTCTTGTGTTAACTGTCATCTTCCTCCTGCTTCTGCAAATGCTGTAATCTGAAAATAGAAAAGGAGAAGAATGAAACAAAACAATTGCTTAAAAAGCCCCATGAAAAGGAGAACCTGAGATATAATTATGCCTCCAGGATGATATTTTCCCCTGATAATACTGGAAAAAACTAAACACATACATGTGAGGTGCTAGTGTACAAGTTCCAGTAGGAAATCTCTATTTTAGGGACAGCCACAGTCTCATGTGTCACACCTAGAGATGGGTTAGATCTGGGTTTGGAACATCCCCCCCGCATGCCAATGCAGGGGTTTGAACCAGTCCAGGAGAGCCACTGGGACCAGCTGCAAAATTTGAATCCAGAGCCACATTCAAATTTCCAAATCTTTCTACAATGTGTGGGAGTGGCCCCAAATTGCCATACTTCCCTACCACAACCAAACCTCTCGGAATTGCGGTGCTGAGCCACTGTCCTGCACCGCTTCCTCCTTATTCTCCCCACTGCCCTGTACTGGGATGTAGTCAGTTAGTGGAGAAGAGCTGAGAAGCCAGCCAGTGACATTTTCCGAAGGCTGTTTGGAGGCAATCAGTGGCTCTGAGCAGTTTCCAATGTGCTGGAGGAACTACTTTGAAATGGCAGGAAACGCACCTGTGAGGCTGCTCTGCGGGACAGTGGCGTCTCCTCTCTGCAACCGAGAGACATCAGGAGTGAGACCCCAAAAGTCCACGCCGGCCCCAGCCGGTCACAAGAGTTAGCACCTCCTTAAAACATGGCCGTGTCACTGGTTCCTGGGAGCTCCTAAAAGCTAGGCAGCTCGTAGGGCTGGTTGAATGGTTCTTTCTGAGAGATTTAGCCCTTTGTCCTGTTTGCGGATTACCCACTAAGGGGCCGCGGGCTACTTATTTGCGAGGGTTTGAATAGTTCATAGCAAATAAGCCTCCAGTTCTTTTTCACACTGGCTGCTGTTATTCACGAACCCCTCTACCTTTGGCACAGAGCATCAAAAACAGCCCCCGAAAACAAGGCAGCTGGCTGATGATGAACCTGGGGAGGAAAGAGCAGATCTTGGTGGGCAGATGGGAAGCGCTTTGAATACCTATTGCCTTGTTCTCCATCTAAGGGGGCCGGTCCCATGTTGACAGGCTGATCCATAACCTAAGGCTTCCTGCTCCTGTTGGGCACGTGGCAACACAAAAAGCTATCGTTCTTTCACCTCCAGCGAGGCAGGAGACTGCACCCCTCATCTTAATGAGTATGGAACTGGCCATGCTGGTGGTCATCTTTGTGACCTTTGAGCTGGGCTGCACCAATTCACGGTGCATAGGGATGAGCACTTCGTTGTTTAAAAACAAAGCTTCCGTTAACCCCTGCTCTGCCTCCCTGTACAAGACCAGGCCAAATGCAGTGTCTTGGCGTTAATCTGCAAGGTCCTCCACGGAGGCAATCCAGGTTAGTGCAGTACCAGCCTCACCCAATCACCCACGTGCCTCACAAGGATGGCGCTCGCCAACTCAAGAGCGAAGCGCGTGAGAGGGGGGAAGCAGGATGTTCTGGGCAAAGGGGCCAGTGCTTTGGCGCTCACTCCTGCCAACGATTACAATCACCCGCAAATCTGACGGGGGAGGGGGGGCGGAATCTTGGCCCCATTAATGTCAGTGGCAAAACTCCCATTAGCTTCAATGGGGCCGGGGCTTTACCCGCTGCCTTCAATTCAGCTCTCCAAAACAGTAGAGAAGAAAAGAGGAGAGGGAAGAAAGAAAGGAGAGGAGGAAGAGATTTTCCATTTGACCCTATTCTAGCTGTCACACTCTTGACAAGACCCTTGCCCTACAAATCCCCGATAACTCTCTGCCATATCTAGCCACATAAGGAACTTCGGGAGAGTCTGAGTGGAAATCAGGGAGCTACTAGCAGCCTTTGGAAATGAATTCACGAGCTATTCCCAGCTCTATTGTCAGCCACTGCCGTGCAAGCTCCCCCTGCACTACTGCTCTTCCAGTAATTAACATCAATCTTGACCTCCTGCTTGGTGTGCGGCGTGATTCAGACTCTCCCTTACACCAGTTCAGTGCTAGGTCTCCGGAGGAGAGACTGCTAAACACTGCAGATTCTGCATGATTTGTGATCATAGCTCGTCTCCTCTCCGCTGAGGACTGACCACTTGAAATTAACTTAATTGGCAACAGTGGTTCACAACTGAGTATGGAAAGCGGAGAGACTTTAACTGTCGAGTTGTGCAGTGAATCTGGGGACAGGCAGCTTCCCGCGTAGCTAGCGTGCAATAGGCAATAAATAACATCTCCATCCAAGAGAAATGCCGAAGTGAAGCGTGACAAGTGAATCTAGCCATGGTGACTGGGTAGCTGGAGCGACTGACTTCTGAGGAAGAGATAAATACATATAGCTTTGCTGATGGACAGCCACAGGGGTGTGGAGCGGAATAAACCTCCACATTCCCTTCAAGGGTGTAACACAAAGGACAGGGAGAATTTAGGGTCATGGAAGGGCAATGCTCATTGAGATACTGAAGGGTTTTTGTTTTTTTTTAAAATCTGTCTTTAGTAAGAAAAACAGAGTAAGTTTATATGTTCTGGAAGTGATAAAGATCAAGTAAGGGAATGCTTGAAAATCTTAACACAAACCAACTGCCAGTATAGAAATCATAAGTCCTAGGTTTCAGAGTAACAGCCGTGTTAGTCTGTATCCGCAAAAAGAAGAACAGGAGTAAGGTGCCACAAGTACTCCTATAAGTCCTAGGGTGCTGTGAAAGGAACGAGCTAACTGACCAAACTAATGCCTGTTAATACTGAACAGTTATAGGACTGCGGTGGCACCAGAAGATGGGCTGGGAGGAACCAAAGGGCTCAGTAGGGCTTGGTCCTTCCTGAGTTCCAGCCCCTACCTCTCCTCTCTTACAAATACTGAGAGACAAACAATCGCTAAGAGCCTGGTTGGGCCAGACAGACCCAGGCTTTTGGCTGGGAGCGGTGAGGCTCAGTATTGCCAAGGCAAATATCGCAGGGTAGCATTGGGCCTCCTGAAGTACAATCACTTCTGGAGCTCCCAGCATGCAGGGCGAGTGCTTGGGAATGGAGAGGGGATTGGCTGCAGCCCTGTCTCCTCCTCCTCGCACCCCTGCCCAGCCGCAGCTACGACTAAAAACCCGGTTGTGGTCACAGCGAGGTAAGCAGATATGACTTGGAGATGCAGATATGCTGAGTATGAAGGTGCCATTGTCCCTTATGTCACAAGTAGCCCAGCCTTCCTCTCCGGATGGACACTAGTCTGTTGTGAGTGGAACCAACTGCTGCATCCTACAGACTTCTCAGCTCCCCGGGTCTGGGTAGAGCCCGGCAGTGTCCCTAGCTTTGGATCTCCAAGGCACGCTCCCAGGGGCAGACCTCGTGTCTGCCTCTTCGGACATGGGACTCTGCAGTCTGGCTGCCTTAGACCCCGAAACCAGTGTCTCACCCCTGCCAAGCCCCCCTGAGTTTGATACAGCCCCTTCTGTGAGTCTGGGGTCTGGTGAGTGTTTCACGCCAGGCGAAGTCCCTCTCTCTCTTCAGCCTGGGCTTCTGGCATATGGCAGTGGAGGGCCTCACGCTCAGAGAAACCTCTTCTTAAATACAGTCTCTGTCCCTTTTTTGCCCACGTGTCCCAGCTGAGAAATTCCCGTCCCTCCCTTCAGCCAGGTGCAGCGGAGAGTCCCTAGTTCCATGGCGATGGGCCGGTAGTTGAGAGACAATCCAGGCCGGAGGTGGCTCCATGATGACTTCTCAGCTACAGTCATTCCACAAAGGGCCAGGAGCCTGTCCAGAACGGATGCTCTAATCCCACCTATTAAATGAAGGACACAATCCAAGATGGAGGTGGCCATGTACAATGGAGTTCACCCTGTGAGACAGCTGTCACGCCACGCTGCAGTCACTTTGGTGAGACAGTCAGCAACTTTGACTTACTCTCTGTCCCACCCGCCCCTCGAAGAGGCAGCTGAGCTCTGTCCTCTGCCAGAGAGAACTGAACTGAAGCCCTGGGTCGGGCGGCACAGAAGCCGCCTGCAGGGTGCTGTGGCACTAAGAAGTCACTTAGCCTCGCTGGCGTCTCAGAGGCCAAGGGTCGAATGGGTCTGAAGAATGGACTCGTATATCCAGGTACCTCTCCCGTGTTGCCTCCCTTGACATAACCACTTTGCTTCCTTTTCCCCATCACTCCTCCGTGCTCCCGTGCACTCAACTCACTGATGACCACTCTGCATCTGGAGACTGCCGCCACTTCCTGAATCTCGCCATGCCCTTTTGGAGAACTCGCTGAATTCGATGTGATGAGCTCGGGATTCTTTCCGCGTAGCTCAGAGATGGGCTACAGCCACCAGCCGTACCCTGGGAGTGCGCCGATCTGGCATTCTAGTCTAGGCCTGTCTCTCATTCAGATGCATAAAAGCTACTGTAGCTCCTTCAGTCCCTTGTCAGTTATCACAATAGGATTCATCACTACGCTGTCTCCCCGTCCTGCACCTGCTTTAGAATATTCATAAGGGCTGGAAAAAGCACATGGTTTAGTGCACAGATGTGATATCCTTTGAAATCCAGGACACTCTGCCTGCAGTGCCCGCTGTGCTAAATTGCAGCATCCGTCATTCGGGGGGGGGGGGACCCCACTGCTTGAGCTCCATGCTGAACCAAACTTCCTTCTCGATTGCAATCTTTCTTAGGCTCCTGTTAGCTCAGAGACTTCCCCATTAGCCTGGGCTGTAATACATGGATCCTGCACAGACATGTTGGAAACATTAACAGTGCGAAACCTTGTCTCCGCGTTAAAGCTGCGTGTGCACGCTATGGCCTTTCCTTTGCATTGTTTATAAGGGCTTCAGGAAGGAAAGGTACATGATCAGCTGGTAGCAGGGCTGTATTAAAGCATATGTCTTCAATCCTTGGGGTCTGTTGAGTAAAGGTGTAGAGCATAGGGTTCCCAGGTGTCCAGAAAAAGCCATGGTGGTGGAAGCGCCAAGCCTGGGCTGCCCCGGCTGGAGTGGCAGGGGGTGGAAGCGCTGAGCCTGGCACTTGGAGCCATGGCAGGAGCTGCAGGGGGCGGGGGCGAGCCCAGCTCTGGGGTGGCCCAGAAGTGAGAGCGTGCCTCTCTGATTTCTGCGCTGCCTCTGAAGGTGGGTCTGATCTCCTCACCAAGAGTTGATGTACAGGGGAAGGACAACTCCTGTCCCTCCCCAACCCGCCGGAGTAGCAGCTAGGAGCCCCCGGCACCCAGCAGCATGGGGAGATCAGATTTCACAGGGAAGGGTTGATTTCATGGTCCGTGACACGATTTTCACGGCCGTGAAATTGGTGAGGCCCTACCCATGAGAATGTAGCTTGACCCATCACATTCCTCCCCACACAAATAGAAGTGCCCCCGGGATCAGTCTGCAGCAAGACCAGTCTTCCTAAAGCTCCGTCTCTCTGCTCCACATGATACTTTGCAGCTGGAAACAATCCCGTTCTCTTTGCTGTGTCAACCCTACCTCTCATTACCTCTCATCTCCAAGATCTAAATATAGCGCATGGCATTTCAATGAAGTCAGTTCGGAGGAACGTGGCAAATCAGGCAGGAATTCTTGCTCCCCCCCGCTCGCAAAAAACAATAGGAGGAGACATGTTTTCACTTTGCAGCCATGGATGAAGGGAAAGCGAACTAGTTTCTTCTTGCACCTTCATAGGCAGGGGCCATGACTTACGGCAGGGTCAGCTGTGGCTCCCGCCAGCACAGAACTGGGGGGATGGAAAGTCTGTTTGATGAAGGGTGAAGATTGCAATGGTGAAAAACAGCAGCAACCTATCTAGCCCAGGGAGCATGGGCCCAGCACACTCCCGAAGTAGACAGAGCTGGCTGGGAGGAGGCGCAACCCAGTGAGTTGCTTCAACCTAAGTAGGGGCTACAGCAGAATCTGTCCTAGGTATTTATCTGCCCCTCATTACCATGGTATCTGAGCACTTCACAATCTTGAGCACATGTCTCCTCACACACCCCTGTGTGGTACAGCGGTGCTAGCAGCCCCATTTTACAGCGGGGGAACTGAAGCACTCAGTGACTCATTGCATGTCACACAAAAAGTTTGTGATGGAGCAGGGAACTGAACTCCTGCCTCTCAATTCCTGGGCACAGGGCCGTCCTTACCCATACGCAAAGTACGCAGCTGTGCAGGGCACCAGGAAATTGGGGGCACCCAATTTCCTGGTGCCCTGCCCAGCTGCGTGCTGCTCCAGCCCTTGCTCCGGCTCTTTCCCAGGGCCCCCGTCCCTGCTCCGCCCCAACCCCGCCTCTTCCCCACTCCCCTGAGGACTCAAGAAGTGGTCGGGCCACCACTCACTGGTAAGTAGAGTGACCTGGCCCCACCCTGCTCCGCTCCCCTGGCTTCCAGCTGCGCCGCCGGCGAGTGCTGGGGGGCGGTTCCCCCCTTCCTCCAAGCCTGGGAGCCAGGGGAGCAGAGCAGGCTGGGGCCGGGTCACTCCACTTCCCGCAGGAAGTGGCCAGCCTTCCCCGTGGAGGCCTAGGGCCAGCCCCCCCACGGAGGCCAGGGGCCCCACACAGGCATAGGGCATAGGGCACCAAAATAGCTAGGGATGGCCCTGCCTGGGCTAGCCCCATAACCACTGAGCCATCCTGCCTCTCGTGGCTAAAGGCTCGCACCTGTACAGCTGTCTTCTCCTGCCTGATTTCCCCAAGCCCCGTCGGTCCTCACCCCCAGGGCACCGATTGACTGCAGTTGGTGCCTGCTGGGTTGAATCCGGCTCTTCATTTCCAACAACGCCAGGCTCAAACCGGGTGTGCGGAAAACCCGTCTCACTCTCATTCAGAGAGTCCATCAAAGCAGCGGAGATGCCACATGGATCACAGCATGCTCGGCCATTCACAGCTTCCCCAAACACACCCGCTTAGCTATTCCACAGCTGCTGCGGCTGCCCGGCTGTGAGTGAACGCTTTCCTCCCCTCTTTTATCTGCATACCAGTCAGCGCGCTGAGCCCTTGTGCGGTCATGCAAAACCGTGCAGAATGAATCGAGCGATAAGGCCGCCAAAGCTGATGCGCCGAGGCCGCTAACCCTCTGTTAAGAATGTGGACCCATAAATTAAATCTTCAGAAATGGTTTAAGTGGGTCATTAAAAAGGAAAACACTATGAAAAAAAAAATCCCCATGTGCAAGGGGAGCTAAATCACAGCCTCGTTACCTGTGTCCCTGAAAGATGTGATTTATGCCAAATATTTTAAGCATTGCCTCTGCTCTGGCGATACGTTTGATCACCCGGGCTGAGCTGAAACCCTTCCAGTAGGGCTTGTTCCAAGTGATAAATTGAGTTACCATGGTGCAGAGGGGATGGGACGTGAGACTGGGGCCTCCGCGGCTGTGTTTGCTATATTAGCTCTAGTTGAAAAACAGATGTGTAGCCTTGTGTTCGGGTGTTTTCATTGCCATAGTAGCAGTCAAGCCGAGAGGCACCTCAGCACAACTGGAAGGGAGAGAGAACAGAGTCACAGGGCCCTTAGGGTCTGTCTACACAGCAAAGAAAAACCTGCGGCTGGCTCATGCCAGCCAAGATGGGTTTGCAGGAGTCAGGCTGTAGCGCTGTTTTACTGAGGTGTAGACTTCTGGGCTCGGGCTCCCACCCCACCGGGTCCTAGAACCTGGGGTCGAGCCCAAGCTCGGAAGTCTACACAGCCATGAAACAGCCCGAGCCTGAGTCAGCTGGTGTGGGCCGGACACAGGTTTTTCTTTGCTGTGTAGACAGACCCTTAGTTATCACATGAGGGCCACAAGCATCTCATTACACTAAGCCCTCAGGCTAGTGCTATGCAGTCAGGCTGTGACTACACAAGCAATACTACTGCAGCCAGGGGTGCTGGACCGGGGGACCAGCATGGCCATGGCCCCATCACTTTTAAAAGTGGGAGCCCTATGCCCTCCCGCTTTTTACCGTCCGTAAGGGCAAGCGACAGGGGAGAGGAGCGAGTGGGGAATGGGACCTCGGGGGAAGGGGCATCGTGGGGGCGGGGCAGGGCCGGCTCCAGGGTTTTTGCTTCCCCAAACGGCGGGAAAAAAAAAAAAAAAAAGCCGCGATCACGATCGGTGGCAGCTCCACCGTGCTGCTTTCTTCTTTGGCAGCAATTCGGCGGCAGGTCCTTCCCTCCGAGAGGGACCGAGGGACCCGCCGCCGAATTGCCACCGAAGAGCTCGACATGCCGCACCTTCCCTTGGCCGCCCCAAGCACCTGCTTGCTGGGCTGGTGCCTGGAGCCGGCCCTGGGGCGGGGTCTCTGTTACCTAGCAGCTCTGTGTTCTTGGGGAACTAGAGCGCAGTACCCAGCCTGTCTGACTCACGAAAGACCTTCCCCACCCCAGCCTCTGCTTGATCCAAATCTGCATCAGAAGAAAGACTTACAAAAAGCAAAGAAAAGGCCGTGGGAGACACACCTAACCCCCTAGGATAAGGATGACAGGATTAAGGAAACTCCCCCAGCCTCATTAGCATCGAAGATGGGACAAGGCGGCATCTCTATTAGCATACAAAATGGAGAACAGAGATTCCAAGATAAGAACGGTATGGAACTCCGGGACCAGAAAAGCAGGGAAGCAGTGCATGATGGGAGATCTCTGTTCCAGATGTTAATGAACCCACACCTGCACACACACACCCAGCTCAGTAGTTATCAGACCAATTCTAGTAATAAATCCTTCATTTGTGTCCAAAATACTGAAGCTGCCTAATTGCATTGTGAGCTCCAAGGAACACTGCCCATAGCCAGGAATCATCAGCTCCGATGTCTAGCCTGAAGAAAACAACTTTGGTATTCTCCCTTTGTTTACACATAAACAAATCTAGTGTTCTCCTTTGTACCATTGTTGATTCTCTACAAAAACCCCTACCCATGCTCAAGTAAGTGTTCTGATACCTGGATCCAAAATCTGCATCGGTTCCATTGGGACTTCATCTTCTCCTGACTGATCATGCTGAGGGCTTTGCCTGTCTCCAGCACTCTGGCCCCTCAGCTACCACCCCCACCTCCACCTGGGACCCCTGATCGATTCAAGCTTCATGGAGTGGTGAGAACCCATCTCTCTCTCTCTCTCTCTCTCTCTAGGTATAGCCTTTTGACCATGAACTTGTGTGATCAGTTATAGTTTTCTAAACCTGACTTTTATAATCAAGTTTAAATTAGATTTAATATGATAACTGTTTTGTTTGTTTGGCTCCCCTATGGTTATTACCCCTGGGAGGCTAATATGAGGGGGAAAGGAGTCCAGGAGAGCTGGCTGTATTTTAAAGAAGCCTTATTGAGGGCACAGGAACAAACCATCCCAATGTGCAGAAAGAATAGCAAATATGGCAGGCGACCATCTTGGCTTAACAGTGAAATCTTTGGTGAGCTTCAACACAAAAAGGAAGCTTACAAGAAGTGGAAACTTGGACAGATGACTAGGGAGGAGTATCAAAATATTGCTAGAGTATGTAGGGGTGTAATCAGGAAGGCCAAAACACAACTGGAGTTGCAGCTAGCAAGGGATGTGAAGGGTAACAAGAAAGGTTTCTACAGGTATGTTAGCAACAAGAAAAAGGTCAGGGAAAGTGTGGGACCCTTAATGAATGGGGGAGGCAACCAAGTGACAGATGATGTGGAAAAAGCTGAAGTACTCAAAAAAAGCATTGAGTACTTCAGCTTTTTCCACATCATCTGTCACTTGGTCTTCACAGACAAGGTCAGCTCCCAGACTGCTGTCCTGGGCAACACAGTATGGGGAGGAGGTGAGCAGCCCTCAGTGGTGAAAGAACAGGTTAAGGACTATTTAGAAAAGCTGGACATGCACAAGTCCATGGGTCCAGATCTAATGCATCTGAGGGTGCTGAGGGAAGTGGCTGATGTAATTGCAGAACCATTGGCCATTATCTTTGAAAACTCATGGCTATTGGCGGAGATCCCAGATGATTGGAAAAAGGCAAATATAGTGCTCATCTTTAAAAAAGGGAGGAAGGAGAACCAGGGGAACTACAGACTGGTCAGCCTCACCTCAGTCCCTGGAAAAATCATGGAGCAGGTCCTAAAGGAAACCATTTTGAAGCACTTGGAGGAGAGGAAGATGATCAGGAAAAGTCAACATGAATTCACCAAGGAAAAGTTATCCCTGACCAACCTGATTGCCTTCTATGATGAGATAACTGGCTCCGTGGTTATGGGGAAAGCAGTGGACGTGATATATCGTGAATTAAGCAAAGCTTTTGATACAGTCTCACACAGTATTCTTGTCAGAAAGTTAAAAAAGTATGAACTGGATGAATAGACAATAAGGTGGCTAAAAAGCTAGCTAGATTGTCGGGCTCAATGGGTAGTGATCAATGGCTCGATGTCTAGCTGGCATCTGGCATCAAGCAGAGTGCCCTAGGAGTTGCTCCTGGGGCCAGTTTTGTTCAACATCTTTATTAATGATCTGGATGATGGGATGGATTCCACCCCTAGCAAGTTCGCAGATGACACTAACCTGGGGGGAGAGGTAGATATGCTGGAGGGTAGGGATAGGGTCCAGGATGACCTAGACAAATTGGAGGATTGGGCCCAAATAAATCTGATGAGGTTCAACAAGGACAAGTGCAGAGTCCTGCACTTAGGAAAGAAGAATCCATGAACCACTACAGGCTGGGGACTGACTGGCTAAGCAGCAGTTCTGCAGAAAAGGACCTGGGGATTACAGTGGATGAGAAGCTGGATATGAGTCAGCAGTGTGTCCTTGTTGCCAAGAAGGCTAAAGGCATATTGGGCTGCATTAGTAGGAGCATTGCCAGCAGATCGAGGGAAGTGATTATTCCCCTCAATTTGGCACTGGTGAGGCCACATCTGGAGTATTGTGTCCAGTTTTGGGCCCCCCACTACAGAAAAGATGTGGACAAATTGGAGAGAGTCCAGTGGAGGGCAACAAAAATGATCAGGGGGCTGGGGCACATGACTTACGGGGAGAGGCTGAGGGAACGGGGCTGGTTTGGTCTGCAGAAGAGAAGAGTGAGGGGGATTTGATAGTAGCCTTCAACTACCTGAAGTGGGGTTCCAAAGAGCTGGAGCTCAGATGTTCTGAGTGGTGGCAGATGACAGAACAAGAAGCAATGGTCTCTAAGTTGCAGTGGGGGAGGTCTAGGTTGGATATTAGAAAACACTATTTCACTAGGAGGGTGGTGAAACACTGGAATGCGTTACCCAGGGAAGTGGTGGAATCCCATCCTTAGAGGTTTTTAAGGCCTGGCTTGACAAAGCCCTGGCTGGGATGATTTAGATGCTGTTGGTCCTGCTTTGAGCAGGGGGTTGGACTAGGTGACCTCCTGAGGTCTCATCCAACACTAATCTTCTATGATTACCTCGCAATAAATAACTTTAATGATTAAGCTGGTTGCTTCTCTCTCTCCCCTCCTCCACCCCGTGGGTGTTTTTGGGTTTCCTCATTCGCTCTACAGCAATGCTCCTCATACCTAAGCTAAAAGATCCCTGCAGCGCCCAAAAATCCTGTGGGGTTTGCTCATCAAGTGGGTTACTACCAGAACAATTGTAATGTGAATGTGGGGGTAGAGACGTGCATTGCCCATGGCATATGAGGGTGACAGCTTGGAAGTGCTGCTCGACCCAGCCTGCTGAGTCCAGGGACATATACGGGGTCAGCTTGGGAGTGCTGATTAACCCGGTCCTCTCAGACGCTCTGTTAATGTGTGTGTGTGTTTGTCTGATTCTGGGGCTGGAAGAACCCAGTCCTGGGGAACCGAGGTCCTGCAGGGTAGCTCCACTGGGAGGGAGCTTGCAGCAGGGAGAAGTAGATCTTCATATGAGAACACATGTGACACAAGCAGTACATTGATAGAAGTACAGAATCCCCCCCAGAAGAGTAACCCTAATAAATGAGCGTACCCCAAAGTAACGGGCAAAGCTGGTAACATTCGGGGACAAGGGGCGACGGGGGGCCTCAGGAAGAGGGGGCATCATGGAGGCACAGGACCATGTTTTATGCGCTGGTGGCCCCTCCACTTTTAGGGAGCTTCTGACATTTCTGACTGCTGGCCTGCTCTAGCCCCAGCCCCAACCCCTGCCTCCGCCTGCTTCAGGGAAGATGCGCAGCCTAGGCTGGGGCCACGGGGGAAGAGCGGGAAGCAGGAGGGAGCCTCAGGGCGGAGGGTGGGCGGGGCCACTCCTGGCTGTTTGGGGGGGGTTAGCCTCCCCTAGCCTGCGATACCCGCCGCCCACGAGCTGCACCCCTGTAGCGCTGCAGTGTAGACACTTACTAAAGTGACAGAAGGGATTGCTCCAACACTGTAGTAAATCCACTTCTCCAAGAGGCAGTAGCTACGTCAATGGAAGAATTCTTCTGGCGACCAAGTGCTGTCTAAACCAGGGCTACGGGCTGCTTCTCTACCACCCTGAGTGACATAGCTGGGTCAACCTAGAATTCTAGTGCAGACGAGCCCTAAGCCTTGCCTTATAATAAATGGCTTCCAGCCACATGATGGAAGTACATAGATTGATGCCGTATACAGTATGCAGATTCTATTTGTATTAGCTACAAAAGTCTCTTGCACCAGTGTAAATCAAAGTAAGAGGATACTGTAGTAGTAAGATCCTTCTCCCCAGTGGGGTTACTTGAGGAGTAAGGTACTCCTTAATATGAGTAAGAGTGGAAGAATCTGGCCCTAAATTATTAGAGCAGCAAAAAAAGTGAACATTTTCCTCAACGGTTCCTTTTTCATTTCAAATTTTCAATTTTTTGACTAGCTCTGAAATTTATACGCTCCCTCCTGCCCCGATCATCTAAATTGACAAGTGAAGGCCATTTCAGCAGAGTGACATCTTAGCAGTATATAAATGAAGGCTTTATCCATTCTTGGAAGTGGTTTGCGTCTTTTTGAGTTCTTGGAACTTGAGCTGAGGCTGCAAAAAAAAAAAAAAACCAAGCCCAACCCTTTTCATAACAGATGCTCTATGCAAATGTTGAAATACTTGTATTAATATCAAACTCTGCCATCTGTTTAAATAATTTATCAGGAAAAAGTAAATGCAGCAAGTGTAAAGCGAAATAGAGATGTGTAACAGGCTTCAATGGGGTATTCACTGTGTGCCGGTGCTTCAGAATATTTAAAAGCCTTTCACTGAGTCGTGGAGTGAAATAATGAATCACATAGCTATCGTATGGAATGGCCCGTATAAAATAAAGCACTGCAGTATTCCAATGAGATCTGAGCTATGGCAACTTGCAATAGTAACCCCTCTCCCGTGGTGTGACTTGAGCCTCTTCATTTCTCTCTCCCTGGTGCTGCTGCTCCCCTCTTTTTGCATGGGTTGGGTCCTATGTTCTGTTCTGGCACCTGGTGCCTCCCCCCAAGGTGACTCCTCACTGTGCTGGATACACAAAGGTGCTGTCGCTTGAGAAAATCAGTTCTACTACTAGCTGGCAGGGAGTGTAAAGTCCAGTGCACTGGGGACAATGATGTAAATAAAGCATATGCCAGCAAGGGAACAACACATCCAAAATAACAGAGGGGGGACTTTATTGGGACCGGGAGAATCGGATCTGGGGAAGGAAGGAGTTAAGGTTAACCAATAAATAATAACCATTAATTAATAACCGAATCCCCCACCCCCCCAATGCTCACAACCTCCTCCAACCCCACCTCCCTGCCTGGCACCTCCCCAAGGCGGATGGCATGGCCTAGGTTCTGTGGCCCGAGATGGAGCGTTGCAGCTCTGTGGCACGGGTCAGCTTAAACAAAAGTCACCTTGACTTTATCTTCAGCCCCGGATAGGGCAGGGACCTCTCCTGAGTCTCTGGTTCTCCAGGTCTGCAGTCCTGCTGCGGTCTGGAGCCAGGTCAGCTTTCTCCCTCTCTACACGCTGGTCACTGCCGTGCTGGAGCTGCCTGGTCCACGCAGCTGGATCTACCACCTCCCTGTCGGGGGAATAGGAGTTTAGCAGGGATGCTGTGAGGCTGCCTCTGTCCCAAATGGAAACTGCTCTCCCCCTCTGTGAAGGCAGACCGTCCCCTCCCTGGGTGCTGTGCAGCCGTGGCTTGTCATTGGCCCCATGAACTGCTCGTCCAGATGACCTCCTATTGACCTGAGACGGGCTCTATAGTTCTTTTGCCCCCTAGGGTCTCAGTTGGGAGCTGCAAGAGCTGGCAAACCCCAAGTGGAGTCACCCAATACTGTTACTTTAGGGTCTTGGGCTATTACTGTGAGCTTTTCTGTAAGGCTCAAATTCTGTTAAATTTATCTGTGTGCTTAGGGCCTGATCCAGTGACTGTGGAAAGCAATGGGAACCTTTCCATTGACTTCAGTGGGCATTGGATCAGGCCTAGGGGTTGTCAACCCTCCAGGATTATCCCGGAGTCTCCAGAGATTAAAGATTATGGTCATGTGATGAAACCTCCAGGAATACATCCAGCCAAAACTGGCAACCCTAATCAGGCCTATACTGCCCCAAATTCAGCTTAGGGAGCTGGCAAGGACAGATTTAAGGCTGGCCCACTGAGGTACATTAGAGGGCTAAGGGAACCTTCTCCTGCTAACCATAATGGACCCTCCCCAGAGGCAGCCATAATCTTGCTGTGGCCAGCTGATGATGTAGGCAACACTCCATGCCCCGAAGGCCCTGTGACTTCCTGGACCGGGGCCGCTGCCCTGTGCATTGCCTAGTGCCAGCAGGGCAAGACTGGAGGGAGCATTGGACGGCCCCTTTCTAAGGGCGTTGTAGCCCTGGTTCCTCAGTGATGCTGGGAGTGGACTGGATCCATTTGTAACGTGGGCAGGGCATTTATTTCCTGAGTTTGCTGTACCTCACTATAAATTGCTTCTCTCCGCTGCCACGTGACTGATGGTAGCATATGGGCCATTGTAAGCCTTTCTCCCTGACAGTGGCTCTGAGACTGCCCACGCAATAAATACAAACCAAACCGCACGGAAACTAAAACTCATTAAAAATAATCAGCAGCCCTATTCAAAAGCCAGGAAGCACTGTTTGTGAGTGGAGCTCAGTTGCCTGAATATATCAAACGAAAGGAACACCTGCGCTAAGCAATCTGTGTTGCTCATTGCAGATTCCACAATGTTACCACCTCCTGCATTCAGACTTGTGGTCCAGTGTGGCTAGAGCAGTGGGCTGGAACTCAGGAGAGCTATTCGTGGGTTCTATTCCTGGCCTGGCCACTAGGCTGCTGTGAGACATTTGGCAAGTTGGTTCTGTGCCTCAGTTTCACTGTCTGTAAATTGGGAATAATGATACCTCATCTTGTAAAGTGCTTTGAGATCTACTGATGATGAGCACTATATAAGAGGCAACAGAGGGTCCTGTGGCACCTTTGAGACTAACAGAAGTATTGGGAGCATAAGCTTTCGTGGGTAAGAACCTCACTTCTTCAGATGCAAGACTTGCATCTGAAGAAGTGAGGTTCTTACCCACGAAAGCTTATGCTCCCAATACTTCTGTTAGTCTCAAAGGTGCCACAGGACCCTCTGTTGCTTTTTACAGATTCAGACTAACACGGCTACCCCTCTGATACTATATAAGAGCTAGACAAGGTGGGTGAGATCATGCATTTTACTGGACTAGCTTCTCTTGGTGGCAGACACAGAGACAAGCTTTCAATCTTACACAGAGCTCATTCTTCAGGTCTGGGAAAGGTCACAAAAATTCATTTTGAAGGGTCCCTTGCACCACATGTTAACTCCTATGCTTAACATTCTGTTCCACCTTCATGGGCAGCATGTGAACCCACACTTCGGGGAGGCTAGCCCTGTGTCCTGGCCTCTTCTGCTTGAGGCCCACCCCTATCCCGCCCCTTCCTGCCCCTATCTCGCCAGAGCCCTGAGTCCCCCCGCCCCCACAGCTGGAGGAGCCCCGGCTGAACTGTCCCAAGCATCAACCCGCCTGCCCCAGCCACCCCAAGCCCCAGGTTGCTGGTTGGCCTGCCCCAGCTGCGCTGGCCTCCTCAAGTCCCAGGCTGCCGGCCCCAGCCGCCCTGAGCCCTGGGCCGCTGGCTGTCCCTGGCCGCCAGCCAGCCCCAGCCACTCTGGGCCCCCACCCAGCCAAGGCCCAACCTGAGCCCCTGCTGGCATTGGAGGAGAGGGGGAGTGAGGGCGGAGCCTCGGGGTGGAGCGTGGGCAGGGTTATGGCCTGGATTTGGGGTAGGGTGAATAGATAGCAAGTGTGAAAAATCGGGACGGGGTGGGGGTAATAGGAGCCTATATAGGAAAAAGCCCCAAATATCGGGACTGTTCCTATAAAATCGGGACACGTGGTCACCCTAGCCTCCCCTGGCCTATTATACCTGCCGCTCATGTCCACCTTGTTTCTAGATGTGACACTCTTTGTACGTTTCCCAGACCTGAAGAAGAGCTCTGTGTAGCTCAAACGTTTGTCTCTGTCTCTTCCACCAACAGAAGTTGTTCCAGTAAAAGATACGATCTCACCCACCTTGTCTCTCTCATATCCTGGGACCAACATAATTATGACAATACTGCAAACAACATATAAGACCTAGGTATTTAACAGTAATAATATGATGTCTTCACCTGCTGTTTCCTTTATGTTTAGCATGTCTCTTCCAAATCCTAGAGTTTAACATCAGATCAAAGTGAGTTATCTGCATTCTTGTTTAGGTCATCGAAGCGGGGATGGGGGAAATAAGACCGCTGGCAAGATGTGGATCTGAATTTGATTCCAAAAACTCTCCAAATCCGCTCTCTTAAAACACTGAGCAAAAGACTAAACAAGCAGATTTTTTTTCTTCCAAATTTGCATCAGAAAGAAGGAATGCTCTGAGGATGAGATCGTGCAGTGATGCATAAATGTATAAAGGTCTCTCCATATTTCTGCTGGAGGCAGGGTCAATAAGGCCTGCATCATTGATACCGCCCTGAACAGGTGGGTGGAGAGTGGGAAGAGATGAATGAGTGGAGCCTATGGGGTTGGGGGGCACAGGAGGCAGCACAGAGGTGCGGCTAGTGATTTGCTACTGGTATGAATTAACAGCAGGTAACATGGTAAGCATCATATCTCGTTGTGAGCCACAATGCTTTGGCTGGGGCACTCCTGGGGGATTGCTGGTTGTATAAACACACTTTGGCCCTAGTCAGGTTAGTTAAACTCTTGTTTTGGGGGGCAGGAGAGGGTCCTGCCAAGAAAAACAATTTCAAAAGGAGCGTTAGTAGAGCTCAGCAACATAGGGTGACCAGGTGTCCAGTTTGAGACCGGAGCACCCGGTCGAAAAGGGACCCAGTCGGCTCCGGTCAGCACCGCTGACCCGACCGTTAAAGGTCCAGTCGGCGGAGCTGCGGCGCTAAGACAGGCTAGTCCCTACCTGTCCTGGCACCGCGCTGTGTCCTGGAAGCAGGCAGCAGGTCCAGCTCCTAGGCGGGGGCGGGGAGGGCATAGGGCACAGGGCTCTGCGCACTGCCCCCTGCCCCGAGCACCGGCTCCGCACTCCCATTACAGCAATAGTGGCGTAAAAGTGACAAAGCAGATAATGCTTCTAATGTGAGCGTGATGGGGGGGGGGGGGGGGGATTTTGAATGAACAAGCCCTGAGAGAAGGAAGATCTATAAAAAAGATCAAGGGCTCTGAGGTAGGAAAGGGAGCTCTTCTCCTTGCACAGATTTCTTTGGGCAAGTCGCTCAACCTCCCTTCTCAATCTCCTCACTGTAAAATGCTGATGTCCCCTCACAGGGGACTTGTGCGGCTCACTCATGTACAGTCACTTGGGTCTGATGCTGATCTTAGTTTGACATCAGTGTAACTGCTGCAGTGGAATCATCCTGGATTTAAACCAGATGTAAGTGAGATAAGGTTCTCATTATAAACCAAATGCTGGCTCCCCAGGCCTTTGCTAAAACCCATCCAATCCGCCAGCAGTTTCGCATGATGGGTCTCACCCTTGGGGATAATTTTTCTGAAACATTCTGGGTAACTTGGACAAGGCATTAGGAAGATAATGGGGGTTGAAAAATTCAGCTGGGTTTGGCTTCTGGGATATTTTCCTAATTTACTTTCATCTTGGCTCTAATCTCCTGAAATGGCTTGGCCTATAAACCCCAAACATTCTAAATCTGTCAAGTTTTGGGAGGAGTGGTGCCTTTGGCTAGCTTTGGTGAGTAAATTATTGATTCACTAGTAGATGTTTCTGGAATCCCCTGGGTCCCGCTGACCCCAGCGTGCGTGTATGGTCCACTTCAAAGCCCACTGAATATGGAAAGACTCCTTTAATAAATGTAGCTACCTGCATGGAACTTGGAGGGAGGAGCACAGGTTGCAGGAGGGAAGAGTTTGAGGAGGCACCAGGAAGTCAGTCTGTGTGCACATGTTTCTGGAATGCTAGCAGGAGTTGCAACATCTCTGTAAACAGCTCTCTTAACAAAGAGCCCATGTGGTTTTACGGGCATGGAGTCCTTTCCTGGTATTACCCAGCATATGGCACATGAAGCAATAAACCTTTCCAAGTGTCAATTTAAAGCTAGGTAAAGGGCTTAAGAGGTGTATGGGGTTTTGTTCAGGGAACCAATAGGATCCTTACCCATTGGTGGTACTCGAGATCTATGCCCTCATCACTGTGTGAATTTCACCCTACATGAAATGATGTGTTAGTCTCAGCCCAGTCCCAGATACATACCATAGTGTCCACAACATAACTGGTACAGAGCCCAAAGACTGAACAGACAGGGAGATGATAGATTTTTAAGACCAGGAGGGACATGTTGATCAGCTAGTCTGACCTCCTGGGGGTTAGATCACTAGATAACTCTTGCAGTCCCTTCTAACCCTGTGATTCTATGATTCTGTGATAACATAGGCCATAGAACTTCATTCAGTAATTCGTGCATCAAGCTTTATCTTCTGTTTGAGCTACAGCCTATCTTTTAATAAGACATCCAGTCTTGATTTAAAGACTTCAAGTGATGAAGAATCCACCATGTCCTTTGGGATGGTGTCCCTGTGACATTGACAAACCAAGGAAGTAGATGTCAGCTGAGCACTGACAAATTCATAGCTGGAAGCCAGACAAGCTCACCTGTATATTAGTATTGTTCAAGATAGGTGTTAGACGTGTAAGACTGTGTTTAGTGCTTAGACTCTATAAAATGTTTGTAAGTTGCTGCATGCATTAATCTTACTTGTAATGTCTGTATCCCACGCTACAAGGTAAGTTTGCTTTATAACTGTAAAAGTGAACCTAGGCAGGAAGAGTGGTTTTCCCGCCCATCAAGAAGGACTATCAAAACTAAATGGGCCATTGTAGGATAAAAATGTTGTTGATTGCCCCATCCACCCATGAAGAAGTTATGTGCAGAAGCGCTCACCCCATTGGTTTGAACTCTGGGGGAAGGGCATAAATAGATACTCACAAGAAGAAATAGTTCTCTCTTTGCTGTTTGAAATCTCCCGGGACCAGAGACATGAAACTGAAGCAGAGATCCCTAGGGTTAGCCCTGGGTCCACCCTGAAAGACATTTTGAATTGACAGATTACTACAACTCTGTCATTGTTTGGAATCATGGACTGTAAACTCCTTTTTGTGTGTATGTTTGCTTGCTTTAACCTGTAAATATCTCTCTCATTTCTTGTCTTAGTTAGTAAATCCTTAGTTAGTTTAGTATAGGATTGGCCACCAGCATTGTCTTTGGTGAGAGATTTAAGGTACAAATTGATCTGGGGTAAGTGACTGGTCTCTCGGGATTGGAAGCAACCTGACTATTTTGCGATCGTTGGTGTAAGTGACCCTTTATCACTAAGTGCAGCTTGCCTGGGTGGCAGCATAGACTGGAGTGCCCAAGGGGACTGCATGTGACTCCCTGGTAAGACTGGTATAGCGCTTCAGGAGTTCACCTTTGTTACTGGGTTGGTGAAATCTAATTGTAGAACACACCCCAGTTTGGGGGTTTCTGCCCTGTCTTCTGACAGTCTGCCCTGACGTTGGCATTCACAGTCGTGAACCAGTCCAGACAGCGTCACAATCCCAGTGGTTAAAAATGTGCCCCCTATTTCTAGTCTGAATATACCTTCAGGTTAAGATGGGATAGATTGGTGGGGACAATACGCTTGTAGCTGCCTATGCTGTATAGGTAAGTACAGTATTTTAGCCTGCAGGGGTGTGAAACTTGCTGCTTCCATGAACTGTGTTTAAACCCACACAAAACACCCCTCACTGGGAGGGCTGAAACCTCTGTTTTGTTTGTTTGAATGATCACTCTGCAGCCCTGACTTCAACTAACCCATTCTAGTGGCATCAGAAATGAGTATGTGACCTTTAGTGCTTGGGTTCACAGGGTGTCAGAGGGATCTTACAAAGAAACGGACCTCACAGCACAAGAGAATTAAGCCGACAATGCCGTTTCCCTCTGTGCTGCTGTTACAGACAGATGTTCATTGTTATTTATTCATTGCCCGAAGTGTGCGAGGCACCCTACAAATGGAAGGAAGGCAAGGTTTGTGACAGCCCTGGCTGAGCCCTGGTCTACACTACAAATGTATGGAGGTATAACTACATCGCTCAGTGATGCATTTATACTGACCGAACTCCAGGTGTAGACAGGAGGGTTTTCTCCCGTTGACATAATAGCTGCCGCCTTTCGGGGAGGTAGAGTACCTACGCTGACGGAGAAGCTCTCCTTTGGTGTAAATAGCGTCTTCACTAAGCGCTACAGCGGTGCAGCTGCGCTGATGCCGCACTGTAAGTGTCGACAAGCCCTGAGTTCCCCCTTGTGGGTGGTCACCAGGCTGCTGTGTTGGACCCAGCTTCTGTATCCCACGTGCTTCTGAGCTCTCTGGGTCTCAGCAGTGTCTAGATGCTATCTCTAAGTCTGGCCCCTCAGGCATGCTCCCAGGCTGCGAATTCCCTAGGCTGGTAGCCCTTCTCGGGCAGTGGGACCCTGTGGTCCAGCTGCCCTAGGCCCCAAGACCAGTGCTGAAACCCTCCTCCCACAAGTCTCCCCAATAGCTTATGCATGCTGTCCCCAGAGCCTCTCCCTTGTGGGCACTCCAGTTTAGTTTAACCCTTTGGGAACCACACAACAGTTACAGTCAGGAAGATGCAGGCTTTGAAAAGGAACTTCTTAAACACACACACACATTTGGCTCATAGAAAAGCACCAGAGAGTTACAGATCTATGGAAAAACCAACAAACGCCTACATGCAAACCCCTCTCTCCATTTCCTCCTCACTTGTGAGAGCCTGTTAGGTCTTGGGCAATGTCCTTCAAAGTGTCCAGTCTCCTCTCCTCCTGTTCAGTTGCCCTTCTGGCGATGGTATGCCCCCCCTTGCTGGGGAGCATGTCTCTTTTTAAAAGCAGACTATAATACAGAGGTCCCCAAACTGTGGGGCACCTAGGGGGGTGCAGAGAACCGTTTGGGGGGGGGGGTGCGGCTGGGGCCCAGGCCAGCCCTCACAGGGGGCAGGGAGGGAGTGCCACCCGGCTCCGCTCCTGGCCCTGCTCCTGACTCTGGCTGCTGGCCCTGCCGCAACCCCCAGCTGTGGCCCCAGCTTCGGTCCCATCTCGGTGATGGAGTCCGGCAATTCTGTTTGTTTACACATGTAACCCCTTTGGGGTTTAGCGAGCATGGCCCCTTTAAATCTTTTTCCTAGGGAGGAGGGGGAGCAGTGAAAGAAAGGAGGGAAACTCGGGGGTGTGGCTCCAGGGGAGAGAGGGGCTGCAGCCCAGCGGCCCTCGCAAAGGAAGCATCAAAGAACCTGCCTGAAGCCTGGGAAGGACAGGCTGGAGCTGGACCCAGTATCACTGCTGCCCAGAGCTGCATGGAGCTGTTAGTACTGGGGCTTGGGACTCTGCATTGGGGACAAGGAGGGAGGCTGTAGCTAGTTAAGTGGGGAGGGGGTTGCTCTGTGTGGCTTTGCAGAGAATGATAGAAGAGGACACCGGAAGGTTTGTTGGGGGAAAGTTCACTGGCGCTGAAGACGACCAGGAGCACCCAAGACTCACAACTGGCCTGGAACTTTGCTCAGGACTCCTGAACTCTGTGTGCAAACACATGGCTCGGTGTCTGCCCTTCCAGACTGTGCTACCATTGGTCCTGTGGGGTCTTGGCTTGGATGCAACCCTGTTCTACTGCTCCCCCTATATTTCCCCTTGTTGTTTTTCTCCTCTCATCCCTCTGTAAATAAATATCTCCCTTTCTTATATCCATTGTACTTTTCCTGTGGGTGGGTGTGTTCACTCTGGGGGGGGTTGGGACAGGTGCCCCTGGAGTGGAAGGGATTTTTCCTGCTTCACTCCTGCACGCGCCATCTCTTGGCCAGAACTGCCTGCAGAGCAAACTCCATCTTGGCCACGAGGGCACTAAAGTTACACACAGAATGTACAAAGTCCCGTTTCCCTGAGCACAGCAGGAATCGAACAAGAGACGATGTCTTCACTCATAGTGACAAGTCAGCACTTAGCCCAAAAGCTCTCTTAGTCAGAACAAGCACTAGGAACGTGGCGCTGAGAAAAGCTATGTCCTTGGCTTTTCTACCTCTGCTCTCTGGTGTTTTCTTCTGTTTCTCTCAAACACATGGGCACACATAGCTCCGCCAGTCAATGCCCTAGCCCCTATATGAGTCCCTGGGAAATGCCTTGGCTTTTGCTCAGCCTTGCCATGCTGGACTCCGTTGTTTCAGCTGTTACTAAAGAAAGGGGCATTTAACTGCACCCTCATTTAGCCTGAATGGACGGGGGGCTGTGCTGCTAACCAGTTTCAATGGGGTTTAAACCATAACAGTACAGTGAAGGACACAATCACTGTTACACACAAAACGGAGGCTGAAACACAACATGTCTTCCACAAAATCAGCCTGGGACACAGACCTAACCCCCAACTGTCACCCTAACCCTCTGGCCCACAGAGCTTATGCTCACAGAGGTTACAATCCAAACTAAATGGTAGCAAGGTGCTGTTACCATGGAGTGACCATGGCCGTGAGGTATATTAAATGCTGACATTCTTGCAGCTCAGTTCTAACGTAATATGAGGCAGGGGACTTCTCAGGCCTGAGGCTTGGTCTACACTGCAGTGTTAGGTCGATGTAAGGCCGCTTACTTCATCTTGCTGTCAGTGTACACACTTGCTCCTGCCGATGTAAGAGCCCTACTACACCTCCAGGAGAGGTGTAGGGCTTATGTCGGTGTCCGTGCAGACTTAGATCAGTTGGCTGTCATTTCTTGTCAATTTCACGGTTCCAAGCTAGAGCCCTGAAATTGATAAGAAAGCCAGGTTATCACCTGGTGCAGTTGCGGGGCTCCAGCTAGAACTTGGCTGCCCCGGGCTCCCTGCTCTCTGCTGGTCTGGCCCCTGGGTCCCAGCTCCCCTAACCTGGCTGCTGTCTGAGCTCCCCACTCCCAGCTCCCCACTTCCCACTGGGAGCCCAGGTGCTGCGCTGAGGCTCCCAGGCGGGATAGCTGGTCTCCTGGAGGTGGGGAGCAGGAAGCCAATAGCCTTGGGGGGCAGCCGGGCTCCAGGTGGGGAGCTGAGGGCTCGGCTCTCAGACCCCTTCCCCCCCCGTCCCTCTTCAGTGGGTTGAAGTGCTCCTGGTGAGGACGTGCACCACTGGCAAAAGGGTGGCAGTGTGGATAGGACCCTGTTGTAAGGAGGTCGTTAAAGAACATTACCCACTTTTTTAATGAGGTAGAAGAGATGTTAGCCCCTGCATCCTGGACAAATTTCAATGTGGGCGTTTACCTACTTGCTTCCTTAAATTCTCCCTGTGGATTCACTTGCATACAGTATTCTTTTTTACTTCCTGGACCTGGCATCCTCTTGTGCTGATGTGAATCAGGAGTAACTCCACTGGAGAGAATGGTTTTACACTGGAGTGAAACACCAATGGGAGGGCCTTTTTCTTTTAAGTGTTGTTGCTTAAGAATTCCTGTGCAGCGTTGAACAGCTGCTGCATCCTGCCCCAGAGGTGGCTGCATGCCAGTGATGAGTAGAAGCGATGCCTTTGGAAAGAAAGACGTGACTGTAACTGATTTTAATCAATTTTAAGCAAGCTAACAAAAAATAACACTCTTTTCAGGTTTGGTACCTGATTTGGGGCTTTATTGGAGGCTGGCCTAGCTGCGACATAGCCCTGCTCCTTATCCTACCTTGATAAGGGAAAGAAAGAATCTGGAAAAGGTCACAAAGAAGCAGGCTCCTTATAATTAAAAGGTTCCATAGCTCCTTATGGAGTGTTCAGAGGGCAGGGTATTTCGGTGCTTTTCACTCCCAGCCTGGGAGGGCCTGAAATCCAGAGGGAAGCTCTGAATCAGCGTTGAACAATAGCACAAGCCAACCTCCTCGCCCCCTCCATCCTAGCAGGGAGGGTGGGTGGGAAGAGTTAATGTAATATATGGCTAAAGAGTAACACTTTCAAGGCGAGGAAATAAATTTGCCGCTGCTGAACTACCCTGTTCCTGATGAGAACAGCAGATCGTCACAGGAAAGCCGTCCTCGCTCACCAGGCTCTAGAGGGCTTGACAATGGGGATCATTCGCAACCTTTGCCTCATCCTCCTATGAGTCATGTCCACTTCTGGCTTGTTTGTTTTTTTAAAACCCAGCACAGAGGTTGTCAGGCTGTAGGCAGTACAAGGTGGTTTGCAGGAACAAGACTAAATAACTCCTCTAATTCACCACGGGCGATGGATTTTCAGTCACCGTGCTGCTTTTTTCCCTTCCCGCCCTTTGCCAATGTGTGTCTAGTGCCTTAAAAAAAAAAAAAAAAAAGGCCCATTATACTTGATGAACAAAAAAATAGCAAAGGAAGTCTTGAACAGAAGCCCTATTATGCTTGGAGCAGTTTTCTTCAGCTAGGCGCGATGTGACATTCCGTTCCAAGGCTCTGAGTGTTTTCAAAAACATGCATCCTTTCTGCAAACACTGGGGATGACGGCCTGAGACGGGAACGTTTTGCCAGGGCCTGAACAAAGGCGCTGTGCAAAGCTTGCGGGTTGTGGACCGTGCGTACTGCACATAGGCTCCTGGCGAGACGCTCAGGCTCAGAGTTTTGCTGTTCCTGAGACTGTCCTGGCCCTGCTTTTCCACTAGAGAAGGATCAAATGCCAGCTGCTGCAGTAAACAAGGAGAGATGGGCTGGCCTAGAACTAAAACCCTGTATTGGAATTGCCTGACTCCAGAACTGGCAAATGGCACTGGATACAGATGCTCAGATACCATCGTGGGGCTCACAGCTAGAGCTGTTTGAGACAGGCGGTCCTTGTCATTAAAACACAGGACCAGGACTCCGGAGATCTGCGTTCAATTCCAGTTTCTGCCACCAACTGCCTGTATGACCATTGGCAAGTCATTCAGGGCCAGATTTTCAAAGGCATTTTAGCTGCCTCAAGATGCAGACAGACTCACATCCTCAATGGTTCCTAACTACCATTGAAATAATAAATACACTGCTACCTGGACATAACGCTGTCCTCGGGAGCCAAAAAAATCTTACTGCGTTATAGGTGAAACGGCGTTATATCGAACTTGCTTTGATCCACCGGAGTGCGCAGCCCCGCCCCCCCGGAGCACTGCTTTACCGCGTTATAGCCAAATTCATGTTATATTGGGTCGCGTTATATCGGGGTAAAGGTGTATAAACATCAATGGGCGTTAGGTGCCTGAATGGCTCTGAGGATCTGGGCTATAGTGGGATTTTCGAAAGCACCAAAGCCAGTTAGGTGACTAACTCCCATTGATTTCAATGCCAATTAGGCACCTATCTGTATCTTTAGGTGCCTAAATACCTTTGGAAAATCTGGCACATCATCTCTTGGTATCTCAGTTCCCTCTGAGGAGGATAAGACTTCCCTTGTCTAGTTGTAAACCTTTCCATGCAAGGACAGTCTGTTCCTATGTGTTTGTACAGTGCCTGGCACAGTCGTGCCATGATCTCAATTGGGGCCTATAGGCCCTACAATAATATAGGCAGAGGAAGATATAAGATGAGCCAATGGCTGGAAGTAGAAGTGAGACAAATTCAGACTGGAAATTAGGTGTAAATTTCTAATGATGAGAATAATTAACCATTGGAACAATGGTGGATTTTCCATCACTGACAATTTTTAAATCAAGATGGGATATTTTTCTAAAAGATCTGCTCTAGGAATTATTTTGGGGAAGTTCTACAGCCTGTGTTACACTGGAGGTCAGACTAGATGATCACAATGGTCCCTTTTGGCCTTGGAATCTATGAAAGTAATAATAGATCTGAACTTTGCAGCTGTCTCCCATCTCTACAGTGGGCTGAACCAAAACTCTGAGACAGTTGCAGGTCCAAATATCGCACCTTAGGCTTGTAGTGTTTATGAAAGGGTTAATGTATGAGTCTCACAGTGAGTGCCCTGCTATGGTGATGTCATTTGTCGCGACAATCTTAGAAGGCATACATTGGAGACATCACACATCAGACATCTCCACATCAGCTTGAAGGCAAACATTACAATTTCAGTTACAGCTAGCATACATTGATCTAACAGAAGTATAGCAATATGTGTTTATTCAACGGAGTAACTTATGCAGCAGTACAACAACTCAATTGGCAGCGAAGATAGGAGAAAATACTGATTAAACAAAAGTAAAAAACAGCTCCAAGTTTAACCTACTAGTTGATCATTCAGGTAAGTCACAGAAATGCATATGTGATATTTCTATAGAACAGGGATCAGCAACCTTTGGCACGCGGTCCGTCAGGGAAATCCGCTGGCCGGCCGGGATAGTTTGTTTACCGGCAGCGTCTGCAGGTTCAGCCAATCACAGCTCCCACTGGCTGCAGTTTGCCGTTTCAGGCCAGCACATCCCTCGGCCCACGCCACTTCCCGCAGCCCCCATTGGCCTGGAAAGGTGAACCACGGCCAGTGGGAGCTGCGATCAGCCGAACCTGCAAACGCTGCAGGTAAACAAACCGTCCCGGCCCGCTAGCAGAGTTCCCTGACGGACCACGTGCCAAAGGTTGTGATCCCTGCTATAGAACATAAGAATGGCCATGCAGTGGTCCATCTAGTCCAGTATTCTGTCTTTCATCAGTAGCCAACGCCAGATGTTTCAGAGGGAACGAATGGAACAGGGCAATTCTCAAATGATTCATTCCCTGTCATCCAGTCCTAGCACCAGGCAGTCAGAGGCTTAGGGACATCCAGGGTTGCATCCCTGACCATCTTGGCTAATAGCCATTGATGAACCTATCCTCCTTGAACTTATCTAAATTTTTTTGAATCCAGTTATACTTTTGGCCTTCACAACATCCCCTGGCAATGAGTTCCGTGGGGTGATTGTGTTGCATGAACAAGTACTTCCTTTTGTTTGTTTTAAACCTGCTGCCTATTAATTTCATTGTGTGACCGCAGGTTCTTGTGTTATGTAAGGGGTAAATAACACTTCCTTATTCACATTCTCCACACCATTCATGATTTTATAGACCTCTATCATATCCCCTTCCCTCCCCCCCTTATTTATGTCGTTTCCAGTCTTTTAAACCTCTCCTCATATGGAAGCTGATCCATATCCCTAAACATTTTTGTGGCCCTTCTCTGAACTTTTTCCATTTCTAATATCTCTCTTGGGAAAAGGTGACCAGAACTGCACGCAGTATTCAAGATGTGGGCGTACGATGGCTTTATATTGTGTAATTATGATATTTTCTGTCTTATCTATCCCTTTCCTAACTGTTCCTAACATTCTGTTAGCTTTTTTGACTGCCGCTGCGCACTGAGCGGATATTTTCAGAGAACTATCGTATACAGTACAATGTAAAGATGAGTCTGGAATACATTATACAGTATATTGTATTCAAACAAAGTCCCATCAGACTAGATGGGAAACAAACTACTTGAGAAATGGACACCCTGCCAGAGGCTTTTCTTGCTTTTTCACAGCTAAGACAATGACCCTGCTATATAGAAAGAACTAACATAACAGAGCATATGGGCAACACTGGAGTACTTCCGTGCAGGCACACACTGTATATTAAAGTATATTAAATATACTTAATTCGAAACGTAAAGGGCCTGTCCAGTGACATGATGTATTAGAACTCCAGCCTCTCCTCAGTGGTGAGCCAAATATGGCTCTTAGTAGTTCCCTGCTGGCTTCTCTTGGATCTAGGAGAGCAAAGCATGTTGGGAACTGTAGTCCATGGTGGCAGCCATTTTTCTAGTCATAGCTTTTGACCGGGGCTGCTGGGTAATCGAAGGGGTATATAAATACCCTTCCCACAGACTAGGTAGAGACCTAGAATGGGGGAGGCCATCTGGGTAGCCTGTTGCAGAAGGAGTGGCAAGTAAATCAATTTTCTTATGTTGCATTTTCTAACCTTTCCCCCCTATATCTATAATGATTCCTCTGAAGAGTGTCTGGAACAACCCATGAGAGCACGCGTAGCTTTGCGGGCTTTGGGAGCAGGTTAAAATAAAATAATGTGGAGAGGAAATGTTCTGTCAACATGTTCCAATGACTTACCGTGCCAGAGGGTGGCTTGCAGGGCCGTCATGATCCTTCGGGTTCCCCCTTATGGGGAGGAGCGTGGAGCCATCCTAGCTCCACTCCATTGAGTCCTGGGAGGTGTGTGGGTCAGCACAGCCCCTTATTGTTGAGAGTGTGTAAGACCCACTGACAGTGCCAGAAACCAAGTGGTAGGGACTCAGGGCATTGACAGAAGACAAGTAACAATGGGGTTTGTTTGCTACAACGTGTTCTATGACTGTGCCTAAAGGGGGAGATTGGAGACAGGGTGGTACTCCAAGTAGGTTACTGACCTGTACCAATGGATCTGTGATTACTGCTCTAGGAGGGGGGTGGGATTGTCTGTGACACTGGGATCTAGGTAATAGCTATGCTGGCAGATTGACACATTGAAGATGTTGCCAGCCTGGGTCCCAGGTGTTGCAGTTTCTCACGCAGAAGTATCTCCAATGCTCCATGGGCTCAAAAGGAGTCTCTCACACTATTGTAAAGGCAGGTTTGTATTGGACACTCGCATGGAAGACCAGCAACTTCTTTAGGCTGGGAAAATGAGTGATGGGCGCAGTGACATGCTGGGTCTGACCCTGTAGGTGTGTCATGCATAGCATTTTCAGTTGCCTGAGAGGTTGTCTAGCCCCAGGGGTGTGCAGACATCTCTGCGCTGAATCTCTGACTCCAGCATGATGTTGCATATTGAAGTCAGATGGCTGCATCACCGTGGGGACGGAAGGGTCTGCTCACAGCCCCCTTTTGCTTAGTGGCAAGACGCAAACCATTCCATTCCCTTTGCTACTGCTTCTACAGCAGAGGGCTCCCCTCCTGTTGTGATCAGCACGTTCACCAACCTGCAGCCCACAGCAAAAGGGCGGTGAGTGGGCTACCATAAGTCATTTTTTTACACGTTCCAATGTATTGGACCAAGCCTGGAGGCCCTTAATGAAGCTATATGGTCCCATGGAACCAGATTCCCAGGTGGCATAGATCAGCATTACACCACCGAAATCAGTGGAGTTACACCAACATACACCATCTGAGACTCTGGCCCAGTCTGTGTTGTGGCTCAGTAATGACTGGGCTTGTGCCTCAGGATCTGGCCCTCTGTTGGTTAACTTCCCCTGATGTCAACGAATGCCAAAAGCATTAAGGTAACCAAATGCCATCACACTCACTCAGTAACTCAATAACCATGGCAAGGTCCCTCCTGCTCCTCCATAGATTTTGGCTAATAAAGCTGCTGCTTTCCCCCCACCACAATAAACTATTTGGCTTATTAAAGTAGTTCTCTGGTGGCCCAGTGCAGCTAACGCCGTAATGATATCTTTAGCTCTTTGCCTGCTTTTTGCGGGGCAGCACTGCCAAGGTACATTAGCACGTTAATATACATTGGTATTGCATAATCCGTTGCATCTTCTATGAGAAAGTGATCTGAATTATATAGTCCCCCACATCAGGATGCCGGAAAACAATGAAGCTTTTCAGAAGAAGTATTGTAATAAAAAAAAAAAATCCCATACGATGAATCAGAAATGGCATAAAAATTGCCAACACCTGCAGGAATGGAGTGACATGCAGTAAAGAAGCCTATAGATCATAGACTTCTTCTCTTTGTAACTGCAAAAATGAAGGTGATCTCATCTTACTTTCATGTGTTTCTTATTGTTGAAATTGGACAGGCTTGTTCCTGTTGTCAATGGAGCCAATATCAAAACCCCCATTAACTTCAAAGGGAGCAGGGTTGAGCCCTTGGGAAATGTCATTTATTGCCATCCTGCAGGTTTGGAACATGAAAATGCACACACATTTAGCCATAGGAGTACATGCCTCAGTTGCAGGACAGACAACCCCATGGGAAGTGTACTAGCCTGTGTTGTTGGAGACCTCGGATCAAGTCCCTGCTCTACCCTAGACTTTGCAAGTCACTTAGACCAAAAGTGCCTAATCAGTCAATTTTTTTTTTCTGGCCGGGGGCCACCCAGCCTGAGAAATCTTGGGCCTGATTTTTTCCCAGAGGTACTGACCACCTGCAGCTCCAGATGGAAGGTAGTGAGAGCTGCAAGTGCCCAGCCCTTCTGGAAGTGAGGCGTTGGGGTCCCTTATTATTTTATTTACTCGTTATTACTTGTATTGCAGTAGCATCTGGAGCACGGCCCCATTGTGCCAGGTGTTAAATAAATAGAGTAACAATCCCTGTCCCTCAGAACTAAACATGGTTATTCTATTTAGGTCAGGTTTGCTAATGATCTTTATGGGTATCTAGGGCAGAGAGACTCACAGAAATCACACTCTGAGAAGAGAAGGCTTTCTATTAAAATCAGATGGGCTCCTATGCCAGGAAATGTCCATGGGTGTTTGGGTGGGTGTACACCTTATGGGTTCTGGCAAGCCAGGACTCAAAACGCTGGCTCCTTTTGTCGGCTGATAGCAACCAAGCTTCTCAAGCTTCCATTCAGGAAAGACCTGCTGATGTATGTGGGGAGGGAGTTGTGTTCCCAAACGGGGAGGATATAAACCCAAAAGTAAGATCATGGAGTTGTTCCTGCTGGGATCTTGAGGAGGCCAGAGAGGTGTATTTCTTAACCAATTATCTTCAGATGTGAGAAGCTCATGCTACTCGATGTGACCATCAGGAACCACAAGCCTTTAGGTTTCGGCTTGAGGCCTGATTGACATAAGCCTTCACTCTACATGGTGAATTGAAATGGATTGTACAGCTTGCTTTCCCCCAACCACGGGCCAGACTCTGATATTGTTAGCCACCCCGAACCTTACCACACGAGTGGCCCCAGTGATGTCAATGAGCATCTCCAAAACCCATGGAGTCAAACTTCTGATTGAATCAAGGCCAAAATAGTTGGTGCACATAAAGTGACATTCCTGCTGCATTTCCATCTTCTCCCATGGCCCAGTCACATTTAAATGTAGGGCAGGAGGGTACAATATTCCCACCTGAAAGATCTTTAACTTAATTTCTTTCTTTGTGCTTGAAATGTCAAGTCAATGACTGGAAATACAGCTAAGAAAAGCATTAATCTCAAACTATTAAGTGGTGAGATCTGACAAATATAATGATTGATAATGCCAAGGAAAAGTGTCCTTAATTTCATTATGGTTGCACGTTATAACAGCTTTTCAGCTCTGATTTTTATAATGGCTCTTTTGAATCAAGGAGCACCTGGACCCCCCATCACTGTGATACTCAGCTCTGGTCTGAGGTATGCATGCAACCCATATGCTGGCATCACTGGATGTCTCATGTAGTCCTCCATCCACTAAATTACCCTAATTTTAAAGCTATAACCCATATGAGGGACATGTGCATATTCCAACCTAATGTTGCCACTAATTATTATTATTAAGCTTTTATATTTGTGTTGTAAGTGCGCACAGCTCATTGTAAAATGTATTTCTATCTGCAGGGCTTGTATTTCCTCCTCCGGCTGACTTTCTTTTCCCTACATAATGTAAAGGAAATGGTTTCCAACAGCACATACTGTCTGATGAGAGGACGGGTTTTGTGAAGTAGACCGGACTGTTGGGCCATCAAGTCAGGTATCGTGCTTTGCAAGTGGCCAGTACATGATGCTTCAAAGGTGACGATCCGCCACAATATAGCTGAGCAATTAATTGTATAATGCAGAGCGCAGGTTTAAAAAAAATTACTGTCTGACTTCTTTGGCTCTCAGTTTATGTCCTGAAGCATGATATTTGGTCATTGCTGTCTTAGCACCTACCACAATAAATAGCTTTGTTACTGGTCATAAATATATCCAGTTGAATCCACCTACAGTGTTTAATCACATTCAGCCCTCGT
This sequence comes from Malaclemys terrapin pileata, assembly GCF_027887155.1. NCBI lineage: Eukaryota > Metazoa > Chordata > Testudines > Emydidae > Malaclemys > Malaclemys terrapin. Next base: position 275,503,652 of record NC_071506.1, read on the forward strand.
ATAATGCTTGTCAATGGCAGATCTCAAAGAACTTTACATAGTTTCGTAAGTATAGGTATTCCCAATTTATAGATAGAGGAAACCGAGGCACGAAACTTAAGTGAGTCAGTAGAGAAGCAAGGAATAGAACTCATGTCCCCTGACACCCACTTGTGATGCTCCCTGGTGCATAACTGGGGTGGTCTATTCATCTCTTTGCTGAAGACTCCTCCCCAAGGCAGCCAAACTGAATTCGAAGTGGGATGTAACTTCCCCATCATGCCACCAAGAAGCCTTGCTCTGGTTTATGTGACCAAGTGGGCTCTGAAATCAGAACTGGAAATGAACACGGTCTAACATCTGGATTCAAGACTGACCGCCGACTCCCCCAGAGTTATTCTTTGGCTTGTGTGTCTGATTTGGCCCTTTTAGAGAAAGGGAAACCCAATTTGCCAAGTCCCTCTCTGGACCCAAGCGTCCCCAGAGTCCAGTCTTCTAACCAGAACCAGACAGTTCCTGCTGGCTAATAAAAACACACTATGGCCCAGATCCAAACCCCATTGAATAGTCTCTCATTGATTTCAGAGGGCTTTGGCTCCCATACCCTATATAAATTATCTATCAGAAAGTCTCTGTCTGGGCATCTACTGTCTCCCCTGCCTTTCTTCTTCACTTATTTGTAACAACACCGACGAGGGAAGCGAGGAGGAGAGGAAAAAAATCACAGCTCTGCATCACCCCCATTATTCCTTTTGTTTGTTTAAATCTTTCAAACAGTGTGGAAATGGTTTGCGATGTGAAAGATTAAGGGGAAAACGCGCGACGTTCAACACCCTTCAAGTATCAATCACACTTTCCTTTCATTCTGTCCTCTAGTTCTCACTGGTTGCTGGTCCTCTCCTGGCTGACTGAATCCGGATCGAGGGCACAGTCTAGGTTACTGCCCAGCTACGTAGGAGAGAGGTCAAAAAGAACTAAATGTATTTCTTTGTTTGATTTGAAAAGAAACGGAGTCAGGGAAGTTTTGAAAAACCCTGGCTTAATCCAAATGGGAGATGGAAATTCTTTGGACCCCCATTTAGAACCAGGCTACAGTGCTCTGGGCCAGATTTCAGTTGGTGTGAACGGATGAGGGTCTTACTTGTGGTTCCATCCCCAGCAGAGAGGGGGCTGGGAGCAGGTTGGCCCATTGGATCCCTGCTCCAGGCAGACATGCTCAGAGGGGGTTCACAATAATAATGAATACCTAGCTCTTATACAGAGCACTTCATGTGCCTTACAGAGGGGTCTGTGTCATTAGCCACAGGCTGGCCTCATGCACATAGGCGCAGACTTCCCCTTTACCCGGGGGGAGGGGGAGGGCTTGGCACCCCCCCAGACCCTGCCCCCACTCCACCCCTTCCCCCAAGACCACGCCTCGCCTCTTCCTGCCTCTGCTCCGCCCCTTTCCCGCCCCCACTCCACCCCTTCCCCCAAGACCACGCCTCACCTCTTCCTGCCTCTGCTCCGCCCCTTCCCCGCCCCCACTCCACCCCTCCCCCAAGCCCACACCTCACCTCTTCCTGCCTCTGCTCTGCCCCTTCCCCGCCCCCACTCCACCCCTTCCCCCAACCCCACGCCTTGCCTCTTCCTGCCTCTGCTCCGCCCCTTCCCCGCCCCCACTCCACCCCTCCCCCCAAGCCAACGCCTTGCCTCTTCCTGCCTCTGCTCCGCCCCTTTCCCGCCCCCACTCCACCCCTCCCCCCAAGCCAACGCCTCGCCTCTTCCTGCCTCTGCTCCGCCCCTTTCCCGCCCCCACTCCACCCCTCCCCCAAGCCCACACCTCACCTCTTCCTGCCTCTGCTCTGCCCCTTCCCCGCCCCCACTCCACCCCTTCCCCCAACCCCACGCCTTGCCTCTTCCTGCCTCTGCTCCGCCCCTTCCCCGCCCCCACTCCACCCCTTCCCCCAACCCCACGCCTTGCCTCTTCCTGCCTCTGCTCCGCCCCTTCCCCGCCCCCACTCCACCCCTTCACCCAAGCTCCCACCCCACCTCTTCCTGCCCTTGCCCTGCCCCCGCCCTGCCTCTTCCCGCCCCTGCTCTGCACTGCCCCCCCTCTTCACACCCCTGTTCTGCTCCCACCCTGCCTCGTCCCCGCCTCTTTCCACCATCCCCGAGCGCACCCCATCCCCGCTCCTCTCCCTCCCCTCCGGAACCAACCTGCTCACTGCGAAACAGCTATTTGCTGTGAGTGGGAGGTGCTGGGAGGGAAGGGGAAGAGTGATCAGCGGGGCTGCCGGTGTGGGAGCGGTGCGGGAGCGGGGATGTGGGAGAGAGAGGGGAGCTTGGCTGCCAGCGGATGCTCAGCCCTGGAGCACCCACGTAGTCAGCACCTATGCTGGTGTATGTGAATGATATTCAGTTTCTTTATGAATAAGGCCATGTCTACACTACAGAGTTAAGCTCACTTAAGTTACATCAACGATCATAAACTCCTGTAATTACATCGCTTGTGCATGTTCACCCAATGCTCCTTGTGTCGGCAGAGTGCATCCACAGTTGATGCTCTAGCACCAACAGAGAGAGCAGTGCACTGTGGGTAGCTATTCCACTGTGCAAATCACCACCTTCTCCTGCTAGGAGTTCTGGGAATGGATTGCAGTGCATCATGGGGGTGGGCTCACCGCCCCATGATGCAGTTTTCTCCATCCCATAATTCCAATGGCTTCCGACTATGTTTCGCACTGTTTTTCAACTGCCCCTGTAAACTTTGTGCCTGCCATCTCTGCCTGAAAGCATGGATCCTGCGCCGCTTTCCAGTCTTGTGCTGACCATGCTGAACACAACGCAGCTGATCCTGCAGTATTTCATGAGCTGCAAATCTGAACAGGAATCAGTGGTGCCTGCCCTGCTGTGTGCCATGGAACGAAACAATTTAAGATTGATGTTGGCATTCATGAAGCAACTGCCAAGGTGGACCGTTGCTATTGGACTCGGAAAACAAGCACTGAGTGGTGGGATCAAATTGTGATGCAGGTATGGGATGACGAGCAGTGGCTGCAGAACTCTTGTATGTGCAAGGCCACCTACCTTGAACTATCTGTGGAGCATCTCCCCCCTTCCTACCTGAGGTGTAAGGATACCAAAATGAGAGCTTCCCTCATGCTGGAAAAGCATGTGGCGATTGCTGTGTGGAAGCTGGCAACTCCAGACTGCTACCCGTCAGTCGTGAATCAGTTTGGGGTTAGGAAATCTACTGTGGGGGTTGTGGTAATGTAAGTGTGAAGGGCCATTAATCGCCTCTTACGACGAAGGATCATGACTCTGGGCAATGTTCAGGGAATAGTGGATGGCTTTGTGGCAATGGGATTAACTGCGGTGGGGCGATAGATGGCACGCCTATCCCAAGTTTGGTCCCAGACCATCTTGTGGTGGAGTACAACAGCAAGGGCTACTTTTCTATGGTATTGCAGCTGCTAGTGGATCACTGGCATCATTTCACTGACATCAACGTGGGGTGGTCAGGGAAGGTGCCTGACGCACGTGTCTTCAGGAACACTGGCCTGTATAGAAAGCTGCATGCAGGGACTTTTCCTTCCAGACGAGAAGATTCCAATAGGGGAAGTGAAAATGCTCATAGTGATTCTGGGAGACTCCGCCAACCCCTTATTCCCATGGTTCATGAAGCCTTACACGGAAACCTTCACAGCAGCAAGGTTCGCTTCAACAACAAGCTCAGCAGGTGCAGAATGACCGTAGAATGTGTGTTTGGCAGATTAAAGTGTCCCTGGCGCTGCCTTTTTGGCAGGCTAGACCCCAATGAGGAAAATATTCCCAGGGTTATAGCAGCCTGCTGTGCTCTGCATAACTTTTGTGAAGCCAAGGGGGAAATGTTTCCCCAGGGTGGAACGTTGAGGTGGATCACCTGGTGGCTGATTTTGAGCAGCCAAACACCAGGCTTATGAGAGGGACTCAACGGGGGGCTATTCAAATCAGAGAGGCTTTGAAGCAGCATTTTAACAATGAGCCCCAGTAATGCATCTTTCTGTAAAGCGTTCAGCCAGACATTGTTTACTTGCCACCTTGAATGACCCCTGCAATGATTCCTGTCTAAGCATTAATTGTAGTCTGCAAATGTGCCGATTGCCACTGTGTATGAATTTTTGCTGCAACTATCGTATGTAGGTCACAAATAAAGAATCACTGTCTATTGAATCACTAGGAATCACGGTAAGACTAAATTTTGATTAAAAAGCAATACACAGATTTACATTTCTTACAAGGGACGTGACCCTGAGCAGCACTCTCTCAAATGAGGCTCTCTCAGCTGTGTGTAAGTCCAGCTGTCATTATGGAACATGTCCCTAGGGGTGGAGTGCAAGGAGTACTGAGACAGGCCAGGGACATGAGAGGAATGTGTGTGTGCGAGAGTTTGGGGAGGGCATGGAACTCAGTTCTGTATGGGCTTCCAGGGAAGTCGAGCACGGGTGTATTCCAACTGCAGCACAGTGAGGGACCTCAGCATCTCTGTTTGTCCTCCATGAGGCTTATCATCCGCTCCTGACCCTCTGTTATCTGCTCCTGACCCTGTCTCCTCTCCTGGGTATCCATTTCTAGTTTCTCATTTATTGTCTCTCCCTACGATCTGTGCTCGCTATCTGCATGATCTGACAATTGCAGTACTTCTTGAAACATGTCCTCCTTACTCCTCGTTTGCCTCCTTGTCTGATGGAGGCGCTCTGCCAGTGTGTAGGAGCTGGTCCTCAAGGGCACCTCTGCAGAAGCAAAAGAAACAATACACGGAGTCAGTATTGTGTGCGCACTCAGTCTTGAATCATAAAAGTTACATACACTTCTTTCTCGCTTTCCCTTGGCAAGCATTCAGCCCGGTGAGAGCACTAAACATGGTGAGTTTGGCCCGGGAGGGGGGGCGTGCAGCATGAGACAAAGGGTCTGGGTGGTTTCAGAAGGGGACCAGTACAAGCATCTAGGGACACTATTCTGAATACTGGCACCGTTTTCCACAGATTTGGGTGATTGAAGCTGATATCTCACTACTGAGGGTAACCAAGGATGCAAGCGGCATCTCCTGCATGTGTGCGGCTTCAGACTGAGTCCGCACGCTGCTCACCTGTGTGCTGCTTTGGTTCCTGCAGAAGTAATTGCTGACTGGCCCGGCAAAGTTTCCTACAATGGAGGGAAGAAACGAAGCAGCTCTGCCAAGGAACATTTGGCAGAGGGTTGCAGAGTACCTTCGGGAAAGTTTCCTAGAGATCTCTATGGGGGATTCCCAGGTGATCCCGGTGTGCATCAAACTTTTTTTGCAGGGTCCCCACTGTGTAGCTACATAGGGGAATGAGAAGCAGATGAAAACAGTATCTAGTGTTGTTAGTTTCTATCCCTTCTCCCATGTGCACCATGTAACAAAATAAAGGACACTTTTACCTCATGTAACCGTGCAGTATCAAAGCAAAACGAGTACTTACCGAAGCTCCCTTTTCCCGCTTCAGGCACGCCAGAGCACTGGGACTGGCTAGACCCCTCCGGAGTCAAAAAGAGGTCCTGGCTTGCCACACCACCGGATGTCCCTGCTTCCTGTCCCACATCCTCCTCCAACTCTACCTCCTTGTCCACCACTTCACCCTCGGGGTTGACTCCGCTGGCTGCTGCCTCCAGTCCCCCTGAAGTATCCACAGGGCTCTGGGTGGTGGAGGTGGGGTCGCCGCTGAGGATGGTGTGCAGCTCCTTGTAGAAGCGGCATGCATTTGGTGCCACACCAAAGCGACCGTTGGCCTCCCTTGCCTTCTGGTATGCCTGCCTCAGCTCCTTGATGTTAGCATGGCACTGCTGCGTGTCCCTTCTCCTCCATGCCATGAGCAATCTGCTCGTAGGCAGGGCCGGTTTTAGCAAGAGTGGGGCCCGCCCCCAGGAATCAGGCCGCGCTTCAGCCGGGGTCGAGGAGCTTGGATCTGGGCCGGAGCCACTGTGGCCAGGGCCGGGGGTGCTCGGCCGGTGCCGGGGCCGGCACCCCGTGGCCCGAGCCGACCCGGCCCGGAGCCGCTCGGGCCGGAGCTGGGGGTGCTCAGCCAGGCCCGGGCCGGAGCTGCGGGGCCAGGGCAGGGCCAGCACAGGGCCAGCGCATTCAGCCAGAACCGGGGCCAGCGCCCCGTGGCCCGAGCCGACCCAGCCCGGAGCCGCTCATGCTGGGGCCGGGGGTGCTCGGCCAGAGCCGCGGGGCCGGGCCGGCGCACTCAGCCGGATCCGGGGCCGACGCCCCGGGGCCTGAGCTGAGCCAGAGCCAGAGCCGCCGGGGCCGTGGGTGCTTGGCCGGAGCCGGACTGGGCGCGCCTCCCTGGATCCCTCCTTGCGCCCCTCCCCCCCCCCAGTTTACCTGCTGCCGCCTGCCCCTGCTTGTTTTCAGACTTCCCGCGAACATCTGATTCGCGGGAAGCAGGGGAGGGGGAGGAGCAGGGGGTGGAGCGTTCAGGGGAGAGGAGGGGGGGGAAGTGAGCTGGGGGCGGGGTGGACAGCTGCGGGGCCCTCTGAGGCGCAGGGCCCGATTCAGTGGAATCGGCTGAATCGGCCTAAAGCCGGCCCTGCTTGCAGGGCCGGCTCCAGGCACCAGCTTGCCAAGCAGGTGCTTGGGGCGGCCACTCCGGAGAGGGGCAGCACGTCCAGCTATTTGGCGGCAATTCGGCGGACGGTCCCTCACTCCCGCTTGGAGCGAAGGACCTCCCGCCGAATTGCCGCCGCAGATCGCGATCGCGGCTTTTTTATTTATTTATATATATTTTTGGCCACTTGGGGCAAAAATCCTGGAGCCAGCCCTGCCTGCTCGTAGGTGTCAAAGTTCCTACGGCTGGATCGGAGCTGCGACTGCACAGTCTCCTCTCCCCACAGACCCAACAGATCCAGCAACTCCGGTGTATTCCAGGCAGGGAATTTGCTGCAGAAAGCTGGCATGGTCAACTGGGAAGGGGTGACGTGAGCTGTCCATGCCGAGCAAACAGAAAGTGGGATTTCAAAAATTCCTGGGCCTTTAAAGGGTGAGGGGCTCATGCCTGTGTACCTGGCTGCAGGGCAGCGGAGTAGAAACTGCTGACCAGAGTGGCCATGATGGACATTGTGGGACACCTCCCGGAGGCCACTTAGGGTGACATAAACAAGCGCACTGAGATGGACATTGTGTTGCTCTAACTTTGTCGCAAAAAGCTTTATGCTGCTCGTCAAAGTGGTTTTATGATGTGGGCGGAGGAGCATTGGTGTGTGCACACTCCACTGTTTTGTCGATGAAACCTGACTTTTGTAAACAAAACTGTGTTGTGTAGACAAGGCCTGTGTGTCAATCTCCCATTTATTGGAGTGAATGTGCTCTCAGAAACCTTTGATCTTCCACTCCAAATGGCTTAATCATAGATTATTTGGGTTAGAAGGGACCTCAGGAGGTCATCTAGATAAGGGAAATGCGGTGGACCTAATATACCTGGATTTCAGTAAAGCGTTTGATACTGTACCCCATGAGGAATTATTGGTTAAACTGGAAAACATGGGGATCGATATGAAAATCCAGAGGTGGATAAGGAATTGGTTAATGGGGAGAATGCAGCGGGTCGTATTAAAGGGTGAACTGTCAGATTGGAGGGAGGTTACTAGTGGAGTGCCTCAAGGTTCAGTTTTGGGACCCATTTTATTTAATCTATTTATAACTGACCTCGGAACCGATTGCAGGAATGGGCTGATAAAGTTTGCGGATGATACGAAGGTGGGAGGCGTTGCAAATTCGGAGGAGGATCGGGATATTCTGCAGGGAGACTTGAATGAGCTTGTGAATTGGAGTGTCAGAAATAGGATGAAGTTTAATAGTGAAAAGTGTAAGGTGATGCACTTGGGGATGAATAATAACAATTTTAGTTACAAGTTGGGGACGCATTGGTTAGAAGTAACGGAAGAGGAGAAGGACCTAGGGGTCCTTGTAGACCGCAGGATGACTATGAGTCGACAATGTGACGTGGCGGTGAAAAAAGCCAATGCGGTCTTGGGATGCATTAGGCGAGGTATATCTAGTAGGGATAAGGAGGTGCTGCTTCCATTGTATAAGGCGCTGGTGAGACCTCATTTGGAGTACTGTGTGCAGTTCTGGTCTCCCATGTTTAAAAAAGATGAACTCAAACTGGAACGGGTGCAGAGAAGGGCGACTAGGATGATCAGAGGAATGGAAAACCTGTCGTATGAAAGGAGACTAGAGGAGCTTGGGCTGTTTAGTCTGACAAAACGAAGGCTGAGGGGGGATATGATTGCTATCTTTAAATATATCAGAGGGGTTAATACAAGGGAGGAAGAGGAATTATTCCAGCTTAGTACTAATGTGGACACAAGAACGAATGGATATAAACTGGCCGTGGGGAAGTTCAGGCTTGAAATTAGACGAAGGTTTCTGACCGTCAGAGGGGTGAAATATTGGAACGGCCTTCCGAGGGAAACGGTGGGGGCAACGGACCTGTCTGGTTTTAAGATTAAGTTAGATAAGTTTATGGAGGGAATGGTTTAATGGTAAAACATAGTAGCCAAGGAATACCAAGCAATAGCAGGTAAATAGTATAATGGCTAACAGGGGTCAGACTGGAGACTCTTGCCTAAATGCTCGGGGTCTTACTGATCGCCATATTTGGGGTCGGGAAGGAATTTTCCTCCAGGGTAGATTGGCTGAGCCTCTGGAGGTTTTTCGCCTTCCTCCGCAGCATGGGGCAGGGATCACTAGCAGGAGGGTCTCTTCCAATTGAAGTCACTAAAACACAGGATTGGGGACTTCAACAGCAGAGTCCAGGGAAGGGGTAGGGACGGTTTTGTGGCCTGCAGCATGCAGGGGGTCAGACCAGATGATCATAATGGTCCCTTCTGACCTTAAAGTCTATGAGTCTATGAGTCTAGTCTAACCCCCTACTCAAAGCAGGACCAATCCCCAACTAAATCCCCAAATGCCCTCCCCCCCCCCCGGATTAAACTCACAACGCTGGGTTTAGCAGGCCAACACACAAACCACTGAGCTATCCCTCCCCCCATGTGTTCATCCAAGATGTGGGTAAACAATGTATTCTGGGAGGGCACTGGGGTAGGGTTACCATAATTTAATTTAAAAAAAGGACACCGGCCAAGCACCGCCAGCCCCGGCCTCCGGCCCCGCACCACCGGCCCCGACCGAGCACCCCCGGCCCCGCACCGCTGGCCCCAGCTCTGCGCCATTGGCCCCGGCCCGGCCGCCAGCCCTCAGCCCCACACCGCCGGCCCCCAGCCCCGCACCGCCGGCCCCAGCCCGGCCCCCGGCCAAGCACCCCCGGCCGAGCACTCCCGGCCCCACACCCGCATCGCCGGCCCCACACCGCCGGCCCCAGCGGCCCCAGCCCCCAGCCGAGCACCGCCAGCCCCTCCCTCCCTATTTTCCCGGACATGTCCGGCTTTTTGGGATTTCCTCTCGGACGGGGATTTGAGGCCCAAAAAGCCAGACATGTCCGGGAAAATCCAGACGTATGGTAACCCTACACTGGGGACACACACACACACACACAGAGCAGATCCCTCATGCCGTTTTTATAACACCATTTACTCTCTTATTCTTTATTTTGCTCATGTTGAGGATCTAAAAATCCATGGTGAATTTGCTTTCCAGCCTCCTCAAATGAAGGGGGGGGGATGGGAGAATCTCTTACTCTCTCATGCATCAGTTGCCGCCACAATATATCATGTGGCTTGCTCTCTCCCATCTCAGGAATGGCATATTAAAGGAAATCGGATTTACCTTCACCTTATTTAACATCATCATCATCATCATCATTCACCACCTTCACCTTCTCAGAGATTTATGTCCGTAACCAATATTGTTCCCTAGATCTCACTCAGGAAGCATGGCACTGTACTTTATTATTCCTTCATGCCAGATGCCTCTCATATATTCTTATAACAAGACTGCTCTGCAGGAACCACCAACTACAGTCTCAGTTGTTGAGGCTAAGTCTCCGCCATCATCTTCTTATTGCTTTTCTCTCCGCTGTTCACCCTGCGCAGAATTGTATTTTTATTTTTTTTGTCCCTGGCATAGCTTTGAAAAAACTGGGCCAGGACCTCAGCTAAATGTGAGACAAAGGAAGAATCCTATTATCCCTCTTACAGATGGGGAACTGAGGCACAGAGAAGTAAAGTGACTTATTCAAGGTCATATGGGAAATCTCTGTTCAATTCCCAGCACTACTAAAGATCATCTGCCTCCCCATGAACCACTTGAACCACAAGACCATCCTTCCTCCTTGAGAAAACATATCACTGGAGAGAGACAATGATAGAGGTACGGACAATGGGCCAAATTTTATTCTTGGCTACACACTAACTACACAGTTACTCCAGATTTTGCAGAATTCAAATGAACAAGGTGATGCCAAGATCATGTGATTGGCCACAACAGAGTAGCCTGCATCACAGACCCTGCCTAGCATCTTGTTCAGCACTGAAGGATTTAAGCAAAACTAAATCATTCCCTTCTTTCACTTTGATATGGGCTCTCTCCAGCAGGAATGAAACACCCACTGTAAAAGGGTTCGCTTACCACAGGAGCACTTCCTTGTGACCAGGGGTGGCATAGCAGCTGCCTACCCATATATGATGTCCCCTGCCAATGGTCACTCCATCGCTGCAGTGGTCTCTCTTCCTGCACCTTGGCCCTCCAACCGGGTCATGCTTTAGACCATCCCTTCTGGGGTAACAGAGAGTCCAACCCAGCGATAGTCCAATGACCTTGCAGCAGGTCTTCCATCTGTCTCTAGGCTCCGTGGTCCTTACAACCCTTCCCTCATGTTCTTCAGTGGCTGTAAGGAAACCCAGACCTTCTTTGCCCTTTGGGTTCCACTCCAGGGACCCCAAGAGCTACTCCTTACTGCCTCCTTGGATCTCTTCCTACTCTTCTGTCTCCCAGGGAGTGACTACACACTACTACAAACTTCCACCCAGCCCCGGCCCAGCTTGGCTTCATTATCAATGGAGCCTGGCTTTCTCTCTCGCAGGTGCTGCTAGGTATGTTAATTGGCCTCTCAGGCCCGCATTCACCCCTTCAGCGCCTGAGTGGGATACACACCCCATCACACTAGGCATTCACCCCATGACCCTAATACTAAGCTTGACTCAACAGACCCAGAAACTCTCCTGACATGGTCACGGAAGCTGTTCTTAGCTTTGCAGTCATTCCAGTCTGGAGCCCCTTGGCATGAGGTGCAAGCTACCGTTTAGATATTCATGGACAGCCACTGGACCCCTCCTTCCCCACTCCGGCACTCAAAGGAGATGTACATGCTCTTCTTCCAGCACGCCAACCCTAACCACCATCTGTCAAAGTGGCATAGTGCCTGGTCTCTAATTGCATGCCAGTTTCCACAGAGTAGTGGTGCCAAGCCAGTGTATTATAAATCGGGAAGGAAGGCCTGCAGAACGCCACACAACCCTCCCGTCTGCAACCGGATCCTCCAGCTGGAAAACAGTCCCAAATCAGGCCACATGCTTTGTTCTGAGGGACTGCATCTTGCAGACACTTGTGGGCACTCTACCAATGATAGATTGTAAAGTTTTCCTAGGTGCCTCTCCTCCCCCCGTGCGCACACACACTCTCCCTTATTGCTGAGAGCTCTGCCTGTCGAGGAGGAAAATTGCACGCAGTGCCTAAAAAAAGGCCAGGCTCTGTTGGATATAGCTCCCCTTTCCTTGGCGGTTTCCCTCTTTGGAGTCCCCTCCCATCATTTACAATGCTGCATCCTTGCACACGGTCAAGCTAAGTCACTCAGAATGTGCACGATATTTTTAGAAGACGGCACAGCAGGAGACACCCTTTCATTTGCCAACATCAGAGGATACCAAATAGCTCTGACCTTCATTTCCAGGGCCCTGTACTGGGAAAATGTCTTGAGCAGAGCTGGGGAAATATTATTGAAACAAATGGATTTGTGACTGTTTGTTTGACTGAGTTCTTGTCCGAGGAATTCATGTTTACGGAGAGAGTGCGTGTGACAAAATCAGATGTGAATGCATATTGCACTGGTGGTCAGGTCAGTCATTTTTGCATGGCCATCTCAGCGCTGCCAGAGCTTATGCTGTGTTTTTGACAAGTCTTGCGATATGTGGCCTTTTCCTTAAAGCCCCAGCCCAAAGAGTGATTACATGAGAATCTCAGCTTCCATTCAAACAAATATAGGTAGATTCTAGCCTCATGATGGTAGAGAAAATGTTGAACATGTGAGGCCTGAAAGTGCAATAATCAGGAGGCAAATAAGAAGCGCCCCCAAATTTATTATTTTTTTAAAAACATTGTAAGAATTGTAAACTTTTGGGGGCTTGACTCAGAATTTTTTGAATAGGCGGGTCTGGCAATGCCGCCACCTTGAAACACTGCTCTAAACATAGGTGCTGATTCTAGGGTGACCAGATAGCAAGTATGAAAAATCGGGACAGAGTGTGGGGGGTAATAAGCACCTATATAAGAAAAATCTCCAAATATCAGGACTGTCCCTATAAAATCGGGACATCTGGTCACCCTAGCTGATTCCATGGTTGCTGATTCCAGGGCTCAAGCACTCACTGAAAAAAATAAATAGGGGTTGCTCAGCACTTGCAGGGCCGGATTAATCTTTTGTGGGCCCCGGCACCTGGATCGTGGCCTTGCCTCCTGCTCCGCCCATGCTCCGCCCCAAGGCCCCAGCCCCTTGAGGCCTCTTCCCTCTGAAGCCTGCCTGCTGCTTGCATGGGGGGAGGGTGGCAGAGAGGCGCACCCACGGAGAAAACCAAAAGTCAGCACCGGTGTCTCTAAACAGTACAGTGCTTCTACTCACTCGTCACCTCTGTTATCCTCACATGGGCCACAGCTTCACAGAGAGAATCTCATGGGTTCATGTCACCCACCTCCCCTCCCATTGGCAATTCAAAGAGAGGCAGGCTCATCTTGTGATTAAAGCGCTGGTGTGGGCCTTAGCGAACTGAGTTCAATTCCTGTCTCTGCCATAGCATGTCTGTTCCTCAATGCCCCAGCTATAAAATGGGCATAATTACAGTGTTTGTATGACAGTAGCCCTTGGTCACCCTGGCCCTGAATCAGGGCCCCATTGTGCTAGGCACTGTACAACCACAGAAAGATTCATGTCCCCCAGCGCTTGCAATTTAAGCATAAGAGAAAAGACAACAGGTGGCTACATAAAGCAGACAGGGGAGCACAAGGGAACGGTGCTACTTCCTTTGTCTTTTCTATTTAGAGTGTAACCGCTTCCTTTGTGAATGTGCAGCACCCAGCATACTGGGGCACTAAGCTCAGGGGAGGCTGTTAGGCCCTACCATAATGCAAATAATTAATCACAGCAGCATCCCTCGTCAGCCCCAGCAATGGCTGGCATCTGAAAGGAACGTTAGGAAAGCATTGAGCATATTTTTAATTGCCATTAGCACAACGAAGAGGCTGGATCTCCATAGAGGCAGCTAGAAGCCAAGAAGGGGAGCCAGCATCCTACGATCTGCCAGCTCTCCACAGACGTGAGGACTTCTGCTTTGTGTGGATTATGCACACCGCACTTTACACACAAGGTGAGACCAGTCGGGTCTCGGAAGCTGGAATTTTCAAACAGTTTCCAAATCAGCAGGTTGCAGAGGAGGGACGGCAAATGCTGAAATATCCATGTTTAAAGTGTATAATACAGTGCCCTGGCCAGGATCAGAAGTCTGCATGTAAACATGAGCGTCTACTACATATGCACAGGAAGATCTAATGACTGAGCTCAGTGCCTTCCTAAGTGTGTCTGGCACAGTCAGCAGAGTTATAAGTAACTGCGCTTCCGTGTGTGTGTCCAAACTCGTATCGGGCATGCACTGAAGGGATTTGAATAAGCTGCGAATATCAAATGCAGAGGGTGGACCTGCCCGTTCCAACTGACAAGCAACGTGTTTGCCTCTGGGAACTTCCGTTCACAGAAGTGTTGGCAGTGAACCTCGATGGGCCCTCCTCCTTGTGGGGCCCATTTCTGGGTGTGTGTCATTAAATTCTTTCCACGTCATCCACTTGTGCTACCTTCCACAAATGAGTCCTGGGCAGAGGTCTTCCTGTCCCTAGGCAGTTCAGTAGATGTAGCTAGGGTGACCAGATGTCCCGGCTTTATAGGGACAGTCCCGATTTTTGGGGCTTTTTCTTATATAGGCCCCTATTACCTCCCACCTCCTCTCCCAATTTTCCACACTTGCTATGTGGTCATCCTAGACCAGATAGCTGGGTAGTAATGATTAGTGAAGGGAAAGGATAGGTAAGCCCTTCACTAGAGTGTGTGCCAATACTTACTGCCTTCAAAAATAATTCTGCGTGCGCTGATCATTGTCCTTATCTAAAACAGGCTCATGTTACCTACAGGTTTCAGAGTAACAGCCGTGTTAGTCTGTATCCGCAAAAAGAAGAACAGGAGTACTTGTGGCACCTTAGAGACTAACAAATTTATTAGAGCATAAGCTTTCGTGGACATATATGCATCCGAAGAAGTGGGCTGTAGTCCACGAAAGCTTATGCTCTAATAAATTTGTTAGTCTCTAAGGTGCCACAAGTACTCCTGTTCTTCATGTTACCTACAGTTAACCATAAGGACCAAGCCATTACTGGTCCAAGATCATAGAATATCAGGGTTGGAAGGGACCTCAGGAGGTCATTTAGTCCACCCCCCGCTCAAAGCAGGACCAATCCCCAGACAGATTTCCCGCCCCCCAAGGATTGAACTCACAACCCTGGGCCAATGCTCAAACCGCATATGCAAGCATAAGGGAAATAAGCTTTTGTAGGTGAGCTCAAGGGTGTGAATAAACAGGACTATTCGTGAAGATGCTGCAGCTGAAGCACACTCTAGGGCTTAATGGATCTGAGAATGCCCAACTCACATGAAGTAGCACCCCAAAAACTGAGCATGCAGGTTTCCCATTGAACTCAACGGGTGTTCCACATGGGGAGCAACTATAGAGGCACACCATCACAGGTAACTATTAACCTCCTGCTTGCACAAGGAAAGAGAAAGGGTGGAAACATTTTTGTTCGTGTTCAGTGATATACAAGCCCTGTCTTGATGGGCAAAAAGCTACCTTTCAGTCACGGTAGCTTAGCACCACTGAAAACCCTCATTAAGATGCAGGCTAACATTTGAAGCCATGTTACCTGGCCACGTTGTGGCCTCTAAGCTAAAACATGGCAAGCTAGCATGGCTTCAGACGCGTTAGCCTGCATCTCGCTGAGGCTTTTCACTACCTCGGCTGAAAGACACACCCTTTCTGCACATCAAGACATCCCCCAGAGAGGGAGAGAAACTCCTGGGGCCTTCTCCAATGGAGCTTGTGTAACCCACTCACCTCCTGCGTGTGGTATCCTGTCCCCTCTAGTGGCACCGAGGCCACTTAGCGATTAATGAGTCTGCTACAGCCTTAGCTAAGGGACATGGGGCTTTTAGCTCATGCATTAGAGGCTTATGTATTGAGCTCCAAGGTCTCAGGTTCAATCCTACCCACTGCCATCTGGGGTCTATCAGTGTTAGACTTGCACCGGGGATGAATTCAGCTTGTTGTGGAGAGTTGGTCAGAAAATAAGATGTTCAAAATTTTGAATTTTTTTGCTCACTAAGATTCAAAATGAACTAATATCCCCCCACATTTTGAGAAGGTTTTCAAAATCAATATTAAAATGGCTAGCCAACTTTTCATTAAAACATTCACTGTCAAATATTTCCAAAAAAGTCAACAGTGAAGGAAATTTAAGCCAATGGGATGTGCTTAAGCATTGTCTTGAAGAACAAGGGACGGGGGGGGGGGGGGTGTTGAGGAAGGAGGGTCCAGTGGTGCAGCTCAAGTGACTTGTACTGCTTGCCCCAAACTCCCTGTGTCTGACCTTGGGCATGTCACTTAGGCCAAGATCCTCAAAGGTATTTAGGCTTCTCATTTCCTTCAATGGGAACCTTTGAGGATGTGAGCCTTACTCTCTCTGTCTGTGCCTCAGTTCCCCATCAGTAAATGAGGTGAAGAGGGGGAGGGATAGCTCAGTGGTTTGAGCATTGACCTACTAAACCCAGAGTTGTGAATTCAATTCTTGAGGGGGCAAGTTGGGGATTGGTCCTGCTTTGAGCAAGGGGTTGAACTTAGATGACCTCCTGAGGTACCTTCCAACTTTGATTCGGTGAAGATTAAAGAACAGGGGGCACTTGGAGTGTATGGTAATGCACCAGCGATGTCCCTTCCTGAATCAGAACCTGAACTCTTAGTCTGTTCTCAGTCAATGGAATTTTGCCTCTATAAACTGGCGATATTGAGTCCATGACCATTTGCTTGAGTAAGGACCTTAGGATTTCATTTGTGGGCTTCATTAGCTCAACTATCATAATTTGGAATTATGTAGTCAACCATCCTTAATGGCTGCATGCTCTAAAGGCCAAGCCAAGACGACTAGGAAAGCTTTCCTTAAAGCACTGCTTAGGGTATCTGGTTTTGGTAGCTCCTGTAAATTGTAATTGTTTCCATCCAGGAGTGGTGACCCACAATACTGTTACCAATAAAACACTGCTTAGTGCTGGGCTGTAATGATGTGTAGCCTGTTGGGGTTGTTTTTCCCCTCCCATAGACAACCTGTGGGAATTTCTTGGTTTTTTAAAGTTTTCTAATCCTTCGGTGCAAGAAATGAATGAAATATCTATGGAAACAGGGATTTGTCGCTTACACAGAAAGAATGGCCTTGATCCAACAAATCACTTTAAACCATAGGCACCGACTCCATGGGTGCTCCGGGGCTGGAGCACCCACGGGGAAAAATTGGTGGGTGCTTAGCAGGGCCGGCTCTAACTTTTTTGCCGCCCCAAGCAGCAAAAAAAAGCGCCGCCCTGCTATAACACCCCCCCCAGCGCCGCCCTGCCCCGCCGAACCCCGCCCCCACCGAGCACCGCGCCGCCGAAACCCTCTCCACACCGAGCGCCGCCGAACAGCCCCCACCAAGCGCTGCGCTGCTGATCCCCCCTGCGTGGAGTGCGGCTGAACACCCCCCGCCGAGCGCCACGCCGCCGAACATCCCCGAGCGCCCCACTGCCGAACACCCCCGCCCCCCACGGAGTGCCGCGCTGCTGAACCCCCCTCCCCCCACGCAGAGTGCTGCCAAACACCCCCCGCCGAGCGCCGCACCACCAAACCCCTCCCGCGGAGTGCTATGCCGCCAAACAGCCCCCGCCGAGCGCTGCGCCGCCGGAACCCCTCCCCGCCAAACGTTGCGCTGCCCCCCGCCACCCCAAGATTATCCGCCCCTTACCAGGTGCCACCCCAAGCGCGTGCTTGGTTTTCTGGTGCCTGGAGCCGGCCCTGGTGCTTAGCACCCATCGGCAGCTCCCCGCCCCCTCCACCCCAGCTCACCTCCGCATCCGCTCTGCCTCTGCCTCCTCCCCATGGCGCACCGCGTGCCTGCTTTCCCCCCCAGCTCCCAGCGCTTGCGCTGCGAAACAGCTGATTCACGCGGCAAGCGCTGGGAGCCAGGGGGAGGAGGGGGAACGTGGTGCGCTCGGGGAAGAGGCGGGGCCAGGGCGGGGATTTGGGGAAGGGGTCCAATAGGGGCAGGGAGGGGGCGGAGTTGGGGCGGGGACTTTGGGGAAGGGGTTGGAATGGGGGCAGGGCAGGGGCAGGGAAAGGGTGGCGTGGGGGCGGGGCCCGGGTGTGCGAGCACCCACCGGCACCGGGGAAAGTTGGCGCCTATACTTTACATTGATGAGCAGACCCAGACTGGGGGTACGTCTATACCCAGCCGCTAGTTCGGCGGCTGGCAATCGAACTTCTGGGTTCGACTTATCGCGTCTTGTCTGGACGCGATAAGTCGAACCCGGAAGTGCTCGCCATCGACTGCGGTACTCCAGCTAGATGAGAGGAGTACCGCGGAGTCGACGGGGGAGCCGCGGAGTCGACGGGGGAGCCTGCCTGCCGCGTGTGGACCGAGGTAAGATCGAACTAAGGTACTTCGAACGTTATTCACGTAGCTGAAGTTGCGTACCTTAGTTCGATTTGGGGGGTTAGTGTAGACCAAGCCTGGGTCTTAACCTTAATCCCGTGTTTAGGATTGGGATCAGTGTGCTGTTCTGAAAGAGCCTCTGTGGACACAGGCCTTGTCTTCACTACAGAAAAGGGGTGTTCTTCACTAGGATTTTAACTCGAGTTAACATGAGACACGAGTCAGCGGGTCAAGTTAAAAGCTGTGTAGTCACATCCAAGAAAGGGGGTGTTTTTACAGTGAGGCAGCTCATTCATCTTAGTTATCTTGCTGTAAAATCCTAGTGGAGACAAGACACGGGCAGTTTACCATGATATAACTAAGGGAGGTCAGTTGCAGGTGGGGTGGTGTATAGTGTTGACCTCCCCTAGCAACATTGCAGTAAAAACTACCAGCTTAGCTCACTGTAAAACCCTAGTGGGCCAACTAATACGCACCAGTTATCTTTCTTTAAAAGAACACCTTTTTCCAGCAGTGAAGATCTAGGCAGGGGTAGTCAATTATTTTTTCTCTAGGTCCACATTTCTTGGTCAAGGTATAGTCAAGGTCCGGACTCCAGAGAAACATTTTTCACACTGCAATAACAAAAATGATGATGATAAGTCCGTTAATAATGTGGTCCGTTTAAAAGCATCTGGTGGTCTGGATTTGACCCACAGTCCACCTATTGACTACCCCAGACCTAGGGTATGTTTGCACTGCAAAATTATATCAACCTAAGTACGTCAACGTACACCCACCACAGTAATTAAATGGCTTTTGCATGTCCACACTACGCTCCTTGTGTCGGCAGTGTGCGTCCTCTACAGGAGCGCTTGCACTGATTTATCTGTCAGTGTCGGGCACTGTGGGATGGCTTCTGAACGGCAGCAACAGTCGACATAAGCAACACAGTGTTTACACCGACACTGTGTCGACCTAACTCCATCGACCTAAGCGCTACACCTCTTGTAGAGGTGGCGTTATTAAGTCGGTGTAGTGGGCGAGTTACATCAGTGGGAGCTACATTTTAGTGTAGACGCTTACAGAGATAGGTTGACATAAGCTGCCTTGCATTGACCTAACTCTGTAGTGTAGACCAGGCCCTAGCCAAGAACAATAGAGAAGCATGGGATTTATCTCAACGTATTAACTCATATTAAAACTACAACTGCCTTGTCTTCCATAGGATTTTAACTCAAGTTAAGAACACATTTTTTCTTTTTTGTAATAAAGACAAACCCATAGAGGCTTAATTCTGCTGCTTTTTTGCTTCTGCAAATATAGTAGCTGTATGAGAGGAAGTTGCTATCCTGTCAAAACATGGGAGAAAGACCTATAGTATCCTCTTAACGTATGGAGAGAGAGAGTTTCACTTTTCATTTTACTATCCACTAATAGTTCATTTAACTATGGGACTGAGCTGCCTGCCAATAACAAATAAGTGATTCTTCAACTCCATATCTAGAACCTCCTGTTGAGGTTTATTGGACCTCTACGTTCAAACGATATCTCCAATCCTCCAGCCACACTGAACGTAGGTGTGGAGATATGTTCTGCTTGCTGTATATTTAGAACTCTCCATTGACTTGGATGGGAATTCTACGTACAAAGTGGCTGGCGGGTCAGAACTGTAATTTGGTTTCAAAGCAGGGATGCACAAAGCCTTCATCACGAAGCACAGGATGACGGGAAACTCATCTTGTTTCAGGGTTTCATTACAAACTTTAATTCAGCCCAGATTCAGTCAATGGTGGCTAGTTCTTCATGGATCTTTCTGTGACCCACAGCCGATGTAAGACTTCAAGCAGAAATGGTGGAACATCTTTTTAGGAAAAAAGATTGTGAAATGCTTAATGAAAAAAATCCAACATTTCTCATTTTTCAAAAATGTTGACCCGCTTGAGAGAGAGCTGGATGGGAAACACATTGGGAAAAGGCAAAAAAAATAGTAATTTTTTTTGGTGAAAGACTGACCTGAGCCTGAAGGGTGCTGAATGAATTAAGCAAAGGATCAGTTTAATCAGGGATTGTGTCTAGGGGACACCACTGTAATAAGGTAGCCGGAGTTTCCTGCAGAATGTTGACAAGCATAATTAGCATGAGGACTCTGATAACACTTTGCACTTCTAGAGCAGCATTACAAGACGAGTCGTCAGCCAAGAAAGGACAATCCCAGTATTTACATGTTAAAAGTGAAAAAGTCATTGCAGGATACAAGATACAGAGAAGGGGGCCAAACACTGCTCAGTTACGCCAGTAACTCTTAAAGGCCATTAGTACCGTGCAGCCACTGAGCTGAGTGAGGGGGTGGGGCAGGG
The DNA here is from genome assembly GCF_027887155.1 of Malaclemys terrapin pileata. NCBI lineage: Eukaryota > Metazoa > Chordata > Testudines > Emydidae > Malaclemys > Malaclemys terrapin. The sequence goes on from NC_071506.1 coordinate 275,523,962, forward strand.
CCTGAGGTATTAGACTTTAAAGGGGTGACCATTTTAATTCTAGAAAAGTGATTTGGGTTATTTTTAGAGATTTATAAGTCTCCCTCTGAAACCTCTGAGCCTTGTCCAGTTGGACGAATGGCAACTCAAGCATCTGGCTTTTTAATAGTCCCAGTAAAAAAGATTTTAAAAACCTCAAAGATTCCTGAAACAGTTTAACGTGTGGCCTTTGCAGAACGCATGATGGAGTGGAATAGAATTCCAACTAGGTATGGGGAGGTAGAGCAGGGACTAGAAGGTTTTATCAGCATTCATTTAGAGTGAGTCACATTATTCTCTGCTTTATGAGTAATGAACCTTTCCCAATCTTAAACTCATGCTAATAAAGCTATTAAACTATCAAGTAAATGCTTGATATACTCTCAAGTATGCCATACTATTATATACACACACACACTGCTATGGAAAGCCTCTTTCAGGATCTTAAGTTAAGCTCCTCCCCTTCTTATCGATAATCAGTAAGATAATAGAGAAAGGAGCTGATCTTGCTGGTAAAGGAACGGCTGCAAGAGACAGCAGATCTGGGTTCTCCTCCTAGATCTGCCACATGTTTCCTGTGGTGACCCTGGGCAAGTCAATTAACCTTTCATCTCCAGTTTCCCCATCAGTGAATTGTGGCTAAGAACAGTCCTCTAAAAGAAGGAAGTGCAAAGACTCATCTGTTAATATGTGTAAGACATTCAGGGGGTATGTTGATGAGGCCCATAGAAGTGCTTAAAAATAATGAGAAATATTTCTCCAGACACTCCCTGTCTCAGCAAAGGCCAGCGTTGTTCCCTGTTGGGACCCCAGCGTCTGGAATGCTCTCTCCACCAATAAAGATAGAGAGGATTTTGGCTTTAGAAAAGTCTGAGCCTGTTACTCCTAGGGTGTAAACCTTCAACTCCCACACGCATTCCAAACCCACAGGAGTTTTTACTGCTGGGTTTATTTTCAATGACTTCCTGACTGTCGTCACTTTCACGGTAGTTTTCTTGATTATAGCACAAAAGATAGCTTTTAAATAGTCCCTTTCGGGTTCCATTAGCTTTAGCTGAAGTGTGTAAACTCTGGACAAGTTTCTGCAGCAGCTTCAACTTTTTACACGGTCTTGAGGTCCCCAGTGTATAATTGTAAATCCATAGTGAGCCAATGGACGTTAATGGGGAAATTCCCAATTTACACTGGTGTAACAGAACAATTTACTCCAAAGCATCCAACTTAACTTTAGCACTTTTGACTGTATTGGAAAGGGCCAGATCCTCAGCGTCAGATGCTGCTGACAGAGCAAGACAGCTGCAAAGCCAGCTTCCGGGGGATTTCCCATGACGTGCGGGGGAGGTGGCTCATGCAGTCACTTATGAGAAGTGAGGTATCCATCAAACAGTCTATGAAGGTGTTGCCCATGCTAGGAAAGCACTGGAAAAGCCCTGATCTGTAATAAGGGAGCTCCAGTGTTTTCTACTTTGCTGTCGCAGTTGCACTGTGCCCTGCAAAGCCATGCAAACTTGCCCGCATTTACAATCCCATGTACAACAGTGGACTGGTCTTCCTAGAGGCTGAAGAAGTCATCTCCGATTAGATGTACAGTGCAGGGGACAATGCGATTGTTTGCATGAAGATTGGTAGAGTTCATTAGGGCCAGTCCGCCACCTGTCCTTACACCAATTAGCACCTTCCCCCCCAAGTAGCACCGTTTATTTCAATGAGGCTACTCCTGCAGTAAGGGCCTGTTCGGTGTGAGTAAGGGAGGCAGAAACGAGCCCCAATATTTTTTTTGGTGAAGTTGTGATGCAGCACATCGCGAAGTTCAGAAAACCGTGACTTTGCCCAGACAGCAGCAACAAGCACTTTCTGAATGCTAAAAGAGGGATAGGCTGTCACCACAGATGGCTCATAATTGCACTTTTCTCTTCACTCTTGTAGAAGAAGAAAGCCAAGAATCAGAGTGTCATTTGTTCATTTTCTACCCTGTGTGCCTCTGAATGTCTTGTAGGACCCGTGCAAGATTTCACGTCTAGTCTGATTCCTAGGTAGAATCCGCTGACTGCAAAGGGATACAAAGAGAACAGAGCTGGTGAGAACACAATGCTCATTATAAATGAGGCTCTATTCTTGGAATATCTTCTGTGATCCCCAGAAAACTATGGCATAGACATTTGTCCCTGCATGGATTCTGGTGAGCCTCCAGAGGCTTAGGCCCGGCTCTCCCCTTTACACAGTCAGAAGTGAGGCAGAACTAGTTGCACATGCATTGGGTTATATCGAGATTCATAAAATGTGCCCATCATGCATTCACTCAGAGCATTTGCATGGTTTGAAATCAAAATTCAAAACCAACGTCTGCCTTAGATAGAATTCCGAAGGCTATGAGATACCTACTCCTCAGGCCCTCAGGAGACAGCATGAGAAAACAGATGTGCTCTCACAGAGCCTGATCCTTAGCTCAATGGGGGGAGGGATGCGAATTCCAGGGTAGCGGGCCATTCACTAAGACCAACCTGGTTCCAGACATTCACTCTTGACCCTGCACTGAAAGTGACCCAGCTGATTAAAAGGTGTATACAGCATTGGTGAAATCGATACCAGAATACTGTATCCAGCTCTGGTGTCCACATTTAAAGAGGGTGCAGAACAGAGCCATGACAATCATAGAAGGGCTAGAGAAAATGCCTTACAGTCAGAGACTAAGAGTATGTCTCTACTGCAGTCAGAGGTGTGACTGCAGCTTGGGTAGGCATACCTGTGCTAGCTTTCATCTAGCTAGCATGCCTAAAAATAGTAATGGAGACAGGATGGCAAGGACCAGTAAAATGCAAGTACAGGGCTTCAGTCGGGCTTGTGCAACCTGCCCTGAAACCCATGTCACCGCATCTTCACTGCTATCTCTAGCCGTGCTAGCTAGATTAAAGCTAGCTCAGGGAGACATAACTGCGCTGCAATCACACCTCCGTTTGCAGTGCACACTTGAATACTGCGTGCAGATCTGGTGGCCACGTCTCAAAAAAGATATATTGGAAATGGAAAAAGGTTCAGAAAAGGGCAACAAAAATGATTAGGGGTATGAGGAGAGAATAAAAAGATGGGGACTTTTCAGTTGGGAAAAGAGATGACTGAAGGGGGATATGACGGAGGTCTATAAAATCATGACTGGTGTGGAGAAAGTAAATAAGCAAGTGTTATTTACTCCTTCTCATAACACAAGAACTAGGGGTCACCAAATGAAATGATTAGGCAGCAAGTCAAAAGGAAGTATTTCTTCACACAAAGCACAGTCAACCTGTGGAACTCCTTGCCAGAGGATGTTATGAAGGCCAAGACTATAACAGGGTTCAAAAAAGAACTAGATAAGTTCATGGAGCATAGGTCCATCAATGGCTATTAGCCAGGATGGGGTGGGATGGTGTCCCTAGCCTCTGTTTGCCAGAAGCTGGGAATGGGCAACAGTGGATGGATCACTTGATGATCACCTGTTCTGTTCATTCCCTCTGAAGTACCTGGCATTGGCCACTGTCGGAAGACAGGATACTGGGCTAGATGGACCATTGGTCTGACCCAGTATGGCCGTTCTTATGTACCTTTCAAAGAGCTCAATCTATTTAGTTTATCAAAAAGAAGATTGAGATGTGACTTGATTACAGTGTCTAAGTACTTTCAGAGGGACAAAATACAAGGTACTCTTTACAGGGCTCTTTAATCCTAGCTGAGAAAGACATACCAGGAAGCAAAGGCTGGAAGCTGAAGCCCAGCAAACTCAGATTAGAAATAAGGCACTGATTTTTAACAGCAAGGATGATTCACCACTGGAACAAACTGCCAAGGAAAGTGATGGAATCTCCACCTCTGGAGGTCTTCAAATGAAGACGGATTGCTTTCTGGAAGATACGCTTTACTCAGGCCAAAAACCAAAGTGCATGATTTAGCATTTCCAAAGCGCAAGCCAAACATGCCTCCAATAGAAGAGAAGTCCCCAGAAGTAGTCAAGGAACATGGGCTTTTCTATACATACTGCCACAGTGCAGCTTTGCAGTAAAGGGACTGCTAACTACCCCACTAAATGTTAATACAAGAACGGGGAAGTTACCTCATGGAAAGTCAGAATCCCAGTGAGTCTCATTCTCCACTGTCTAGTGTCATTTACGGCTGTGCAATGAGGGTATAACACATTACCACGGCTGAATGGTAGCTTTTTTGTTATTACATCGATGCCGCATGGGTGTGAGTGATTGCAAGGTACAAGAGAATGGAGACGTAATCCTTAAGTGTCTCAACACTCCAAAATGTACCATGTGTACCAGGAATCCTAGTGTTTGTCTGGACTGGCACCTGGCCTCTAGGAGTTTGTGAGGTGTCGGGCTGCAGCATCTACACCACAATTGAACAGCCCCTTTGCCCAAGCCTCAGGCAGTTGGCCTGGGCCAGCCGCAGGTGTCCAACTGCAGTGTAGACATACCCCTCGTGATCTCTTTGGGAGAGTTGCGTATATCAGCAAGCTAGCCTCAAATCTGGCACCATCGTGCAAGTGACTAATAGTGAGCAAACACTGTATTAAAGACAAACTAAGGTACCAACTGAATAGAGTTAAGAAAAATGTTTTGCTCATGTAGATGCTTAGTCATTTGCCCTGTGTGCCGTTTTGAGATCCAACCAACAGATGAGAGCCTTTAAATTCAGTGGTCGCATTAGACGAGTGATTATCTAGCGAAGGTCTTATGCAAATTATACATGGCATAGGGCCATCCATTATCAATAGCCATTTGTTTTTTTCACCTTGAGGATTATGGTGCAGGGAGAGACTTGTTTGCTCAAGAAATATTCGCAATCTAAACCTGTAGCCGAGCTAGAGGAAGCACAGCTCTTCTGCTTCTATGAGGAAGGCATCTCCTGACTACTTCCAATAAACACAAGCGCGAGTTAGTTATTGGAGAGGGGCCCAAGCAAAACAGGCCCCGGGTTCAGAGTTTGGAATTCTGTAGCGGGGGAAGGGGCGGGGTCTCGGGGCAGGGGCGGGGCAAGGGTGCTGGGTTTTGTGGGAGTAGAAAGTTGGCAACCCTGGCCTGCGGGGACTGCTGAGAAAGCAGGAGAGTGCCCCGGCCCCTGGACTGGGGGGCTGTTGGAGGCATGAGGAAAGATTAGAGACCGTGAGGTAGAAGGGGCCTGCTGAGCCTGGCTGGGCTTTGTTTGAAGGTTGGTTTGTTTTCATGGGTTTGGTTGGACTTTGGTAAAAGCTTAAGGCCCTGACCTCTAAAACGGCCTGGCTGCTCTGTGGCAGGCATTAGGCCAAAGGACGGTGGAGGAAACTGAAGCAAAAGGTGCAACACCACCATATCCAGCCGGTAGGGGTGTGTTGGGGCAGCAGTTCTGCCACAGCCAGATTATGCCTGGGTGTGCACCGCTGCGTTAGTCATTGGGGAAGATGCCCCGACCCCCAGTGCTCCTGGGCAGGGAAGAGACAGGTTGTCTGGGGGAGCTTGCCCTATGCCTCGGGGGAGGGCTGGCTAGTGTTGTTGGCATGTCTTACTGCGCCCAGAAGGAACCTGTCTCCCTGACTCATGCTCTGATAAGAGCTGTCAGTAAAGCGCTGGGAGGAGCACAGGACGAGCCTTTTAAGATTTCCCCAGCACTGCTGGAGGCATTATGCCTTTTACATACAGTCTCCTCCCTCTGCTGTCATGCGATCCAGTTCTCCTAACCTTAGCAGCTCTTACAACCATTGTTTTGGCCTAATGTGTCACCTGAACCGTACCATGAAGAGAGCTCCTCTGTCTAGGCATTTCGTGGGCATCCATCACTGGTGTCTCTGTTACGGCTTCATGTCCCACTCAGTCCTTAGCCTCTCTGCTGAGTATGCCACCACAGGTATCATAGGTCATGGTGTGCTGGTTTTCTTGATGTGGACAGCTGTCTTTTGGGAACGGAACTGAGTACCGACCTTTTTCCACACAGGCCACGAAAAAGCCATCAGCTGCTCACTGTCCCTATGGAGCTGGTCTAGCTCTGAACCAGGACCCTAGGCGAAGGACTATGTGTTTGCATGTCACATCACCAATACACTTTGTGGATGTCCTAGTCAATCAACCTCTATAAAGCAACATCCTATGCTGCTCTTTCCCTAGGGATATCTAATTTTGCCCTGAACATTTCCTAGCAACAGCAGTAGTGGTGCCCAACAAAATAGTAAACACAACAGATGGAGTGAGAGGGATTCAGCGCCAGGATATCTGAAAGAGGGGGCTCCGTTTACCAAGCCAGTTTTTGACTTGGAATGACTTCATGTGCAGAACAAGACATCATATGTCTTCCTCTTCCTTTGCAGAGTTGCATATATTACACTCTGCATTAGGCTGCATGGCACTTTGCTTGAGCCAGCCATGATTTTCACCCCGGAATGGACAATCTCTTGCATTTAAGGAAATGCCGGGAGGTGGGGGGCAGGAGCCAGCCCTAACGTTAACCTATCGCTTGTCAAGCTCTTGCACTTGCAATTTGTCATTCTTACGTTTGGGTTTTTAAAGGGGGTGTTCAGGAAAGCCTAGACAGAGCTTGGAATTGCTGCCTTTTTATGTGCTCAAGTCCAGTTCCATTAAAAAAATCCAATCCACTTGGACAAATTGAAATGCAAAATTCATGTTTGATTTTTAGAGGTACGTAATGGACCCTGTCTCAGGGCACAGGTGTGAGTTTGAAATCTTGGCATACAATGCTAGATCCTGGTGTCTAAAGAGGGCCCAACTGTGCCTTCCGTACTCAGAGGAAACGCCTGTTGCCTTCACTGGGAATGTATGTTCCCTAGTTTTAAGGAATATAGAACAGTCCTCAATACCTAAGTCCCATGTAAACTAGTGTGACTCACTAATTTATAGATGGGGAGTCTGGTTGGCAGACTGGGATGCCGAGTGGCTGCACCGTGTATCAAGTGTTTTGTACAGCTCTGCTGAAGAACATGAAAATATAATTCGAAGCTAGTGTCAAAATAAAAAGCCTCAAGCAAACTTTAGGCAGATATTCCAGTGATCCCAAAGCTTTCCCTCCCTATGTAGTTAGATCTGCTTTTGACCGCTTGTGTTTCTAAAGCACCCCTTTACTGGCCTTACTGCATCTAGGGTTTGGGCTACAGACACACACACGCCAAATCAGGCAGCTAGTTACCTCTTTCCCCATTCTCAAAATGAATCTGCACGGTGCTAAACCTCAGTGTGGGTTAGAGCAGCCTGGGGGCTGCTCTAATTTATATCAGCTGAGATTAGCCATTTCCCTTAATACACTCTGAGTCAGAGATTAGTTGACAGAGGGGACAGGTTGCTAGTTCTGCGGTATTTGAGAGCTCTCCCTGCTGGGGGAAAAATTCTTATTGGGCTAGATCCAGTTGCTTTCTGGCCTCTTTATGCAGCACAAACGGCAGGAATACTACCCAGTATCTGGGCTGGAGTATCTAACTACCATAGTATCCATGAGTCTCTTGGCCCCAGACAGCCCTCATTTACCCTTTGAAATGCCTAAGAAAATGTTGCCTTTGAAATGGTCTAAGAAATTACATAATGAGCAATGGAGGTCTTTATTTTGGGCTACTCCACCCCTTTAAGATGTGGATGTAAAATGAGGAAGTTAGCAACTTCCCTTCATTTAAAGGAACTACCATGCCTTAAACTGGCCAGTATATTCCTTAGACTAGTGCCTGATCTGGTTGTGTTCCCAGACTGGTACATACAGTATCCTTGGACCCAGTTGTGATCTCACTTACTCCTGATCCACACTAGTGGAGTTCCAGGGAGGACAGTAGAGTTTCATTGTAAAAGGAAGTGCACATGGAATCAGAAGCAGGTCCAGGTCCAACTTCTCAGCCTTTGTCCATTCAAGAGTGTTAACGCTGCGATCATATTATACGCCCTGTGGCAGTTTACAGATGCAAGCATCACCATTGTCATTTTTACAGGTGAGGAAACATAGGTTAAGTAACTCGCCTATGGACAAAATAGCACAGCAGGGAACAGTAGTCAGGTCTCCTAACTCCCAGGCTGCCGTGCTCTTCATGGTGCCACAGGGCCTGCCAGTTCCTTCTATACCTGCAAATCTGAGTCCTTTGTGCTCAGTAGCAACCCGTGCAATTCACTTCGCCTTCTCTTGTGTGAGTTAAACGTCCATTATTTGCAATTTATGCTATGGTAATTTGTAATCAGAAGACCACTAAATTCATTCTCCCACTGCAGGTATTAAAAGCTTTCTAACTTCTATCTAATTGGCAGGGGTTATGTGCATGTTTCTGAAAAGGGTAAATCATTTTATAATCTCATGCCTCTGTAGTCAGTTATAGATTTGACAGACTGCATCATTGAACATGAAAGGGGTAAGCTGGGTCTTTACCCAACGTGCCTGATGTCTTTGCCAGAGGTCAGCCCAAACCAGAACCCTAGATCTGAAGCCAAACCCCAGTTTTGAGAGAGTTCAGAGTTGGTCTCTGCCTCTGAACTCCACAGTTTGGGCCTCATCTCTCGTTTTTGCTGGGCAAACGCCCTGATCTTCTAGTGTAGTCAGTTTGCTTTGCGCAGGTCTCCGGGCATAAAGCCCATTTAAATCAAGTGATTCCAGCTTCTTGAGGAAGTCCCACCCCAGGAAGATTCTAAGATGGAGTGGAGTCACCATGATGGCTATGTATGCAACCCCCCATAGGTCTGCCTGTCCCTGTATACCCAAAAGGTATGCCACCCTTCATGCTACTCTCTGATTGCGGAGGGCACAGCTGGCACCGCAGTTATTCTTGTTTTCCAGAGTGGCTCCTGGGTGTTGTTGGCAGACGTTATAGTTTAGAAGAGCCCTCTAGCTGCTTCAGTAACTGCTGGGTGCAAACATTTGCCACGTCCATTACAGTTCAGCCTCCAATAAGCCACAGTCATGTCCTGGGAAAAATGTTTGCGGAGTGTCTAGATCAGCGTTTACGAAGGTGCTAGTTCACTCCATTGTCAAATAAATTCACAGCGGGAGCACAAATTCTAGTCTAGACAAGAGCCAGTGACCACACGTGGTGCAGAGCAGCAGAAAATCTGGCACAGACATCAGAAACTAGAGATGGCCCCAGAATATGGGGGTCTCCTGAGCTTCTGTTTTGCAATTGTGGCTGAACTTCTTGTTCTGCTTAGAAACAGAAGGCACGCAAGCAACACAGGCCTCTTCTTCACAGTCCAAAGGGCTTGTAGCCTGTTCAGGGACAGCACTAAGCAATGTCCAAGTGCTGTGTTTATGAATTTGCCACCTGTTATCACAGTGCTGGTTGTGTAAGAGATCAGGTGACGCTGTAAGCAAAACTCAAATCACCGAGGGACAGCGGAATTGGCGTTTCGGCCAGGCAGGGAGAAGAGTTTGCTCGGCTGTGTATGTTACGTATCCTGCTGCTGCCTTACATAGAACAGAAACTGACCCACCTTCACAAGCTCAGAATACGCTACTATTTGAAGGTAGATCTCAAGGAAAACTATGGTCGTGCATAGGGTGACCGGATAGCAAGTGTGAAAAATTGGGACAAGGGGGAATAGACACCTATATTAGACAAAGCCCTGAATATCAGGTCTGTCCCTATAAAATCGGGACATCTGGTGCCCCTCGTAGTTCAGGAAGTGGCTAGACAGTCCAATAGGTAGCACTCTTCCCTCTGAGTCAGTGCGGAATCACCCACACAGCACTATAGGATATTTTGCTACTGGACATACCGCTCATGATGGGAGCCGTCCCATGGTTCCTCCAAACCAGGGAAAGGAGGGAAAGTCATCCGAGCCTGTGCCTTGGTGTTCTAATCTCAGGCCCTGGGACACAGCAATAGTCTGCCCTTCCCAACTTCCTGTACTCCCAAGACTACTTCCTCTTTACCTAATCACCACATGCTCAGTTGGTAGGGGAGGCCCCAGACACAGCACAGATTACAATCATTTGTCACAACCCCAGTTCCCAGAGTATCTTCCTTTTAGGAGGATATTTAAAGCCCTCATAGGCTGGAAAATGGCCACAGCCCTTGGGTCTTCACCTTGAAGAAGAGCATTGCACCCTTGGGCAGGCTAAATAAGCCAGGCTAAAGGACACACCTGGTCAGTCCCTGGACAGAACCAAAGCACAGTCTTTAGGACAGTCTGTCAATCCCTCTGTGCTCTAGAACAGAAATAGAGACGTAAGAATACTAGTCTACTGAATTTATCCAAGAGATGGCTAAGGGGTGATTAAATCAGTCTACAAGAACCTACCTGGGGGAGACATTTCTGATAGCGGACAGCTCTTTAATCTACCGGAAAAAGGTATAACAAGAGCAAATGGCTGAAAGCGGAACTTAGACAAAATCCAGACTAGAAATACGGTGCAGGCTTTTAACAGCAAGGGGAATTAACTATTGGAAAAACTTACCTAGGGATCTGATGGATTCTCCAGCCCTGTAAATCAAAACTTTCTAAAAGATAAGCTATCACTCAAATCGAAGCTCTGGGCTTGATGCAGAAGTTATTGGGTGAAAATCTACAGCCTGTTTTATGACGGAGGCCAGCCTAGGAAATCATAATTGTCCCTTCTGGCCTTAAAATCTATGGAAGCCAGCTTCCCCTAACCCCGAGCTCTTGTCCTAGAAGGAAGACAAACTTACAACTCACATCAGACTCCTTGACCTTGCCTGTTGTTCTATGTGCTGCTATAAACTGATTCCTCTTCCTTACAACTGCTCCGGGCTGGGTTTCAGGGAAGCTAACAGGCCTCAGCTGCCACTGACCACTGAAATTCCTGTTTTCTCAGCTGGAAGCTGAATCTAAACTCTCCTAGCTCAGCCATGGTCCAGACAGGCCCAGGTGCCTGAGGGGAGCAGACCCCATCTAGTGCCTTTTTGTAAACTAATGTCTCCTTACTGATGCTACTTCAGAGTTCTGGCCAAATTCCAGCATTCTACCTACCTCCATTCCACTGCAGTTCCATTTAGACAAGGTATTCGTCTTCCTTCCATCAGCTCCAATGTAGTGCTGACGTGTTGTTAAACAACCAGCTTAGCTGTTTACGGAAGTGGCTATATGTCAGTGCTGGTGAAATGCTATTCTTAACCATTTAGGACCAGATCCTACTCAATAGGAGTTCTCCCATTGTCAGGTCCTCATATAGCAGCATACCCTGATACAGTGCTTTACAAACTTAGGCCTAGATGCTGCAAAGACTTGCGCGTAACTGTAAACACACGAGTGGTCCCACTGGAGTCAGTCATGTGCTTAAAGTGAAGCAGGTGCGTGAGTCTTTGAGGATCGAGGCCACAGATAGTATTCCCTGCCCTGAAGAACTTACAATCTAAGGCCCTGATCCTGCAAACAATTACGCACGTGCTTAACCTTACCCCCGCCAGTAGTTCTGTTGAACTCAATGGCACTGCTGGTGGTTGCAAAGTTGAGCATGTGCACAGGTATTGGAGCCCTGAGGCCTAAATAAGGCAAGACAAACAAACACAAAGAGAGGCAGTGGTCCAGTGGTAAAGCACTGGCTTAGGACTGGGGGTTGCTGTGTTCTCTCCCCAGCTCTGCCACTGATGTGACCATCACCCTATCCTTTCCAATCCCATCCTTTGCTTCTCTTGTCTGTGTAGACGGCGAGCTCTTTGGGGCTCCTGTAATCTGTGTGCACTGGGGCTAGCACAATGGGTTTGAGCCTCTAAGTGCTACTACGGCACAAATCAAGAATACTAATAAACGCCCAAGCCGACAATTAAGGTATGCCACGTGTTCCTCTCACTCAATCTACCCACAAAGGTCTATAAGGCTTAAACTAGGGATTACAAAGTGTTCGGTGTAAATTCCAAATGAATTATTATGGTGTATATGACCCCCCTCCTAGAGATGAGAATAGAACCTAAAACATTCCATTGTAGGAAAATCACATTGTGCTTTGACTTTAAACCTTGCTAGTGAGTTATTTTGCTAGGCCAGTTGATATTGATCTAGTTAAAAAGTAATTAACAGCCCTCATGAAAGCAAGGAAAATATTCCCTTTCATCTCTAAGAAAAGGGTTTTTTCAAGAGAGATTAATACTAAACCAGCCGAGTCCCATCGTGCGGATAAATTATTATTTGTATATATTATTTATACCCTGCCATAGGTGTGCATGGGACATTACCGGAGAGCACATTTTTAATTACAACGTAATAAAATATCCTGTTGGTTTCTGCACTGTAATAAAACACAAGATGTGGTGAAGACACTTGTGGTTCTCTGATTGGGGGAAGATATCGAGTCCTTGTGGGTTGTGTGAGGAAGAGGCCATAGCAAGGAGCACAGTATAAATGCCGAAGTCAGACAGACAGAGAGGGGATGGACGTGATATAAGTTTCAGAGTAACAGCCGTGTTAGTCTGTATCCGCAAAAAGAAGAACAGGAGTACTTGTGGCACCTTAGAGACTAACAAATTTATTTGTTAGTCTCTAAGGTGCCACAAGTACTCCTGTTCTTCTTTTTGTGATATAAGTTGTCTCTCCTATTTCAGACTACTGGGATCTGCGGGCAACGCACTTGAACCTGATTGCCTAAAGTCAGGCTCCCCAGGCCATAGGTAGGCCACTAAATATTAACTGGCCTAATTTTCAGAAATACAAAATGTTCACAAATCCCACTGACTGGGACTGGGAAGTGCACAGCATCTTTGAAAACCAAGTCACTTCTAGTCCCCCAGACCAAATATCCTAAGTAAGGCGATTTCTACCCTGCACCTTTGAGCGACACGGCCGTGCCTCTACAGCCATGCTGCTGAAAGGCGCGCAGTGTAGCCGCTCTTTCTCGGCAGGAGAGAGCTCTCCCGCCGACGTAAAACTTCCATCCCTAACGAGCGGCGGGAGCTTTATCAGCAGGAGAGTTCTCCCACCAGGATTGAATTGGCCCTGTCAACACTGGTTCTCCACTTGTGAAGTAACTCCCTGCTCTCCATGTGTCAGTATATAATGCCTGCATCTGTAACTTTCACTCTATGCATCCGAAGAAGTGAGGTTTTTACTCACGAAAGCTTATGCGCAAATAAATCTGTTAGTCTTTAAGGTGCCACCAGACTCCTTGTTGTTCCCACCAGGAAAGCGCTGTTCACACCGGCACTTTTCGTCGGCAAAACTTTTGTTGTTCGGTGGTGTGTGTTTTTTTCACATCCCTGAACGACAAAAATGTTACCGACAAAAGTCCAGTGTAGACAAAGCCTAAGTTGCAGCTGTTAGTTATGTCTGGCTTCAGACACAGGCTTCTCAGCCAACCAGCCATCTAACACAAGGACTGACCGGCTCTTTATTGCATCCTGGGGTAAATGAATCTTCGCACATCCATGATGCCTTGATTTATTTATTTTAGGAAGAGAGTCGTGCCCAGAATGGAGACGAAATCTGCTAGGGAATTTTTTCTTTTAATGAGATTTCCGCCTTTCTGCCTGCAGCAAGGTACTTATAGTTGTAAGTACAGCTCCTGCTTGGTTTAATCAGATGGCATCAGATAGTTTAAGACTGTATTTTTTTAACACATTATTTATTTAAGATGTTTTTGCTGACTATCCTAGCTATCAAAGGCATTTCCTAAGGTTCTCGGCACAGGCCTATCACAGTGCACAGAACAATCTACAGCACAACAAGGGAACATAAATACAATAAACAGGCAGGCTGAACCACAGGATGTTGCCACATAATTTCCTTATGTTTTAATATTATGAAATGAAAGCGTCGGGGTTAGGATTTCTATTTATTTTTACAAAGGGTTGCGCTATAGAATATAGCTCAGTTGTGTGTTACTTTCTACACGTCTGTACCTTCCATGACACGGTCTTGCACTCTTATGATATTTGGTGTTTTTCATAAAGTCCCAGCGCCTGGTGTCCTGTGATGATGTGGGGATTCTTAGCTTCCAGCCCTCTTGGTTGCAGAAGAAAGTGTGAAAACCTGAGCTCTGAGGCTCAGCTATCAAAAAGAACCCACAATCTGTTATTTTTAAAACTCCTTGTGATTTTTTGAGCCAGTCTCGTGATTTTGGGGGCCTGAGGCTTGATTTTCGAATGCTTGAGGGAGGCAAGAGTGTGATGGGTATTACAGGGCATATCCTCAGCTGGTGTAAATGGAACGTAGTTCCCTTGCCTATATTGAAGTTTCACGCACTGAATATATTTGAAGGCACTTTTGCCTGGTCTGGGCAGCAGCCCTGTTAACCCTGGCAGGCAGCAAACAAAGCCATGCGGCTGTCTGTTTATCTGCAGGAATCCCACACTGGCAGTGTCCCTGGGCTTGCCTATTTGTGTGAACTGATGGGGGACCTTTTCTGCATCTCAGGTCAGATGCACAGAACATGGCTGCTGCCCCTGCCTTCCCCTTCTCGTTCTGATGATGAACCAAGAAGCCCCTGTGAGCAAGCTGTGTCAGGGCGGGACTGGTGGAGTCACCCAGCCAGGTCTTAGTATGCAAGGCCAGGCGCCTCATACAAATGCAAGTCTTGGATGACAGTAATTTTGCTGACAGCTTGTCCCTCCTTCCAAAATAGTTCTGTGGCCACCATTACCATAGTATCTGAGCACCTCATAATCTTCAATATAGTTATGCTCACAGCATCCTTGTGAGGCAGGGCAGTGCTATTATCCCCATTACAGATGGGGAACTAAGGCATAGAGAAGCTAAGTGATTTGCCCAAGGCCATACAGGAAGCCTGTGTCAGAGCAGGGAATTTGAACCTAGGTCTCCTAACTCAAAGGTAGATTCATGTCAGGTCCCCCTATCATACGAGCTTCAAATGTCTCTATGTTGTATATTCAGGACCTAGCCTCCATTGCCTACTTCCTTGGTAGTCGCTTCAGTTTGTCTGTAAAGCAAAATGAAGGCGTTCAGGAGAAGAAAGCACCAGGCACCTGCAAACCAATAATTATGGACAAAATATGGTTATAAGAACAGTGAGTTAGAAAACGGAATTTTCATCCTGTGGGAAAAGTCGATATTTCAGTGTTTGTTTTTGTCCCAAGTCAGGCCAGAAAGTTGAAATATAAAACTTCTTGCAAATAAAAAAAAGTTCAGAAACACTGAGACTTGGAAAGGTCTCAATAAAATGTTTCAACATTTAGCATTTTGATTTTTGGAAGTGGAAAAAAGGCAGAAAAGGTTAAAAAAAAAAGTTTCCAAAAACTAAAACAAAACCACAAAAAGACAAAATGTGTCCCGCAGGAAAGCGTCAATCTCAACATGCCCCCAGTGGAAAATTTCAGTTTCAACAAAACCCCAGTTTCCAATCAGAAAATTTTTCATTCAAAAAATGTGAACGGCTCTAGTTCAAAGTAATAGTTCATAAGGTTATTGACTGACTGGTCAGAGTGTACCCGTTTAGTGACCTTAATCGATTGCCCTCTATTTTATTCCATATAAGTTTTTATACCATGCTCATCCCCATAGTATAGGGGTGTCTCAAAATCATTCCTGGGTGTTATCCTCACAGCATCCCTGTGATTAAAAGACATACCACCTCCACTTTATAGATGGGGACCTGATGCACAACGTAGACAAAGCAATATGCGCAAGGGCACACAGGACGTCTGGCTGAGCTGGGAACTGGACACATGTCTCCTAAATCCCATCCAAGTGCCTTAACTACAGGACTTCCTGTTTACACTCCATAGGGCCAGGATTACTGCCCTCCATTACTTCAGGGTGCACAGAGCTAAACCATTGACCCTGCAGCTCCTGCTGCCTTGCGTGACATTGCCTGGCATGTCACACTGGTGTAACCGAGGGCAGAGTGTGGCTCATGGAACATGGACAGAGGCTTCCATTTAACAGAGGATCCTCCTCACAGCAGCGCGCAGGCAGTTAACCCTGCACTCCCCCCGGGGCTAGCAGCTCTTCTCAGTTTACGCGTGGCAACAGTGGACCCAATCAGCCACATACCCACAACCAAGCCTTTTAATCTCCCCTCATAAATCAATCCCACCAGCCGGGCTGGCTCAACTGCTCTATTTATGGCCCCGACTAGGAAATCCCTGAATGAGTCCCATCCTGGCCCAGGTATAATTGTAACCCCTGTTGTGGCTGGAATTCAGGTCTGGAGTGCTTTTATCAGTCTCCCTGGCGGGGAATGGCCAGCAGCCATGGCAGATAAGATTTCTTGCCCTCATTTATCTCTGCTGTCAGATCTTTCACAAGAAATAAAACCTCCAGGGAGTAAACACTGACACCTCCCTGTCTAGCCCTGTGGGTAAGGGAGACACTCAACATTCGCAGGGAGCTAAAGAAACTCAAAGGTATTTTCTGTGTTGGAAACAATGTCAGGTCCTCAAATGACAGAATGAAATGGCCTAAAGGTCCAGTTTGAGCACTGATTTCACTCAACAATTAAAGGGGGAATGCCTAGCCTAGCTCCTTTCCAATGGGATACATTCCCTGGCTCATCAGCCGGTATAAATGGACATAGCAGCATTGAAGTCAGTGGAGCAGCACTGCTCTGTACCCTCATAGCATGCCAGAGCCCATGCCTTAAACTTGTCACTGATGCAGGACTGAACTTTGCTCATTCTGCACAAGCAACCCGGTCTAATTTTTTTGAGGGGGTGAAGGGGGGGGAGAGGGAAGAATTCTAGATTTCAGTGAGGGTGGGAAGCAATATATAGTGTTCTGTTTTTAAAAACCAGGGCCTTCCTGAAAACTGGTCATAAATGATCATAAATGATCTAGAGAAAGGGGTAAACAGTGAGGTGGCAAAGTTTGCAGGTGATACTAAACTGCTCAAGATAGTTAAGACCAAAACAGACGGTGAAGAACTTCAAAAAGATCTCACAAAGCTAAGTGATTGGGCAACCAAATGGCAAATGAAATTTAATGTGAATAAATGTAAAGTAATGCACATTGGAAAAAATAACCCCAACTGTACATACAATATGATGGGGGCTAATTTAGCTACAACGAATGACGAAAAAGATCTTGGAGTCATTGTGGATAGTTCTCTGAAGACATCCACGCAGTGTGCAGAGGCGGTCAAAAAAGCAAACAGGATGTTAGGAATCATTAAAAAGGGGATAGAGAATAAGGAGAATATATTATTGCCCTTATAAAAATCAATGGTACACCCACATTTTGAATACTGCATACAGATGTGGTCTCCTCATCTCAAAAAAGATATACTGGCACTAGAAAACGTTCAGAGAAGGGCAACTAAAATGATTAGGGGTTTGGAACGGGTCCCATATGAGGAGAGATTAAAGAGGCTAGGACTTTTCAGGTTGGAAAAGAGGAGACTAAGGGGGGATATGATAGAGGTCTATAAAATCATGAATGATGTGGAGAAAGTAGATAAGGAAAAGTTATTTACTTATTCCCATAATACAAGTGTGACGTTGTGCAGTCTATATGGTTTTATAAAAACATGATAATAAGTGAATATAATGTAACTGGGATAGTCTTATAAAGATTTGATAATAAGTGAATATAATGCAACTGGGATATGCTTCGTGCAAAAGGTCTCTTGTAAGGTATCATTACAAAGCTCATAATCTACCGAGTGTGATCATCCTATTTGTAGAAATGTACCACTATTGTATCTAAAACTAGAAATATAAAACATAACTCTGAGGGCCTATTGTAATTATGTAAAGTGTGGGCCATTAATGATGGTTTGGAATCTTGATGACTCCCATTAACCAGGACCATTGTCTGCAGATGGCTGTGTTTACCTGTTAGTCTTCCTGTATATGTGTGTGCTGGCAAGTGGGCAATGAAGTCTTGCAGTGACATGTGATCATGTCACCTGAACTGGAATCCATCTTTAACCTGGTGCTTTTCCAGTGAGGGGGGGTAGAAACCCAGAGGGACAAAGGATTCCCGCCTTATGCAAAAGATATATAAAGGGGTGGAAGAGAACAAAGGGAGAGAGGAGCCATCATGAAGAATCCCCTAGCTATCACCTGAGCTGGAACAAGAGCTGTACCAGGGGAAAGAATTGTGCCCAGGCCTGGAAGGTGTCCAGTCTGAGAAAAACTTACTGAAGCATCTCTAAGGGTGAGATTATCTGTATTTAGCTTGATTAGACATAGATTTGCACATTTTATTTTATTTTGCTTGGTGACTTACTTTGTTCTGCCTGTTACCACTTGGAACCACTTAAATCCTATTTTCTGTATTTAATAAAATCACTTTTTATTTAGTAATTTGCTGAGAGTATCTGTTAATACCTGGGGGAGCAAACAACTGTGCATATCTCTCTATCAGTGTTATAGAGGGCGAACAATTTAAGTTTACTCTGCATAAGCTTTATACAGGGTAAACCGGATTTATCTGGGGTTAGACCCCATTGGGAGTTGGGCATCTGAGTGCTAAAGACAAGCACACTTCTGTGAGCTGTTTTCGGGTAAACCTGCAGCTCTGGGACAAGTGATTCAGACCCTGGGTCTGTGTTGGAGCAGACAGGAGTGTCTGGCTCAGCAAGACAGGGTGCTGGAGTCCTGAGCTGGCAGGGAAAACAGGAGCAGGGGTAGTCTTTGCACATCGGGTGGCAGCTCCCAAGGGGGTTTCTGTGATCCAACTCATCACAACAAGAACTAGGGGTCACCAAATAAAATTAATAGGCAGCAGGTTTAAAACAAATAAAAGGAAGTTCTTCTTCAAACAGCGCACAGTCAACCTGTGCAACTCCTGGCCTGAGGAGGTTGTGAAGGCTAGGACTATAACAGGGTTTAAAAGAGAACTGGATAAATTCATGGAGGTTAAGTCCATTAATGGCTATTAGCCAGGATGGATAAGGAATGGTGTCCCTAGCCTCTGTTTGTCAGAGGGTGGTGATGGACGGCAGGAGAGAGATCACTTGATCATTACCTGTTAGGTTCATTCCCTCTGGGGCACCTGGCCTTGGCCACTGTCGGCAGACAGGATACTGGCCGGATGGATCTTTGGTCTGACCCGGTACGGCCGTTCTTATGTTCTTATGTTCTTATGGTCATAGGTGTTTGCAGCATTAGCAGCTGTGCTTGCAAAATGTAGTAGCAGAGATGGCCAAAGGTGCACGACAAACGCTATTGTATCCACAGAACAGGAGTACTTGTGGCACCTTAGAGACTAACAAATTTATTAGAGCATAAGCTTTCGTGGGCTACAGCCCACTTCTTCGGATGCATAGAATGGAACATATGTTGAGGAGATATATATACACACATACAGAGAGCATGAATACCTGTATGTGTGTACATATATCTCCTCAATATATGTTCCATTCTATGCATCCGAAGAAGTGGGCTGTAGCCCATGAAAGCTTATGCTCTAATAAATTGGTTAGTCTCTAAGGTGCCACAAGTACTCCTGTTCTGCGGATACAGACTAACACGGCTGCTACTCTGAAACCTGTCATTGTATCCCATGCGTCCCTAATTTATCAAATGACTCCACAGTCTAGTATGGGGCCTGATTCACTCTAGTTCTATACTGCTGTGACGCCACTGATTTTAATAGTTACACCAACATCAACCTGGGACCATACAGAGGTGAATAAGGCCCGTGGCATAGGCGTGTGTGTTCTCTCTAACCTACCTACTCACTGCACACACAGTGACCCACAGTGGCCCGATTCTCATCACACACTGACTTGAATGCAATTACTCATGATTTACAGGTGCATAAGGGAGATCAGAAGCAGGCCCGTTGCTTTCAATGGGCTTGCACAGGGTGCAAACCAAGCTAAGATTTGGCTCACCCTTATCTAGTGCAAAAACGATGCAAATGTTCATGCTAAGATTTTAACCCCCGAGAAACCAGGAACTTCAGAAGTAAGATTCCCAGAGCAACCTTGACCCTTCCAGTTTGCACACGTCCAGTAAGGGTCTCTCATTACCGTATCACATAACATTAGTAGGCATAACCTTCTCCTCTGACCAAAGAGCATACACAAATTGGGCCTAATCTAGAGCGGTGCCGAGCACCTATAAATCCCACTGACTTTAGCGGGCACTCAGAATCTTGTAGGATCAGGTGCACTAGGATCTGTGGGCCTCATTTGCAGAGGTGCTGAATTCTTGAAGCTCCACTCGACTTCAGCGGAAGTTGCGAGTGCCCCACAGCATTGGAAAAAAAACAGGCCTTGCAGTCTTCACTCTGTGCTGTAGCATATTTGAGCTTAAGGTCACAGGTAAAGGACTGTGACTTTACTGTGTACATAGAGAAGAAAGGCGGGTCTAACCGAGGGGGGTTTATTTTTCATCATTAACTCACATTCTTTCAATGCCATGCTAATAACAAATGCATCCCCCAGTACATTAAGGAGGACAAATAAAGGTTGATGTCTCTTTTAAATGCAGCTTTGCAGCACGATGGGATCGTACAGTGAAGATTTATTATTTTTTTAAAACCCTTTTTACTTTAATTGCCAGTTGTGATGGGAGAAAAAAAATATGTAAAAAAGCGAGAATAGCTAAAAATAGGTCCGATAAAAGACAGCCTATCTAGCCATAAATTATCCAGAACCCAATAAAAGCTCAGTGAATGAGACAGTTGGAATGTGTGAGGGCATGAAGACATAATGATATTAAATTAGAGCTTGCCTTCAGAACTGAAGAGGGTTATGAATTACTCTCATGTAAGAGCCTTGCTGGAATCGATAGCCATCTTTGCTGCCTGTGGACAAAACCCCCATACATTTCATTTTATTTCTGTTGTCAGACAGAGAGGAATGTGTGTCATGGAGGCTTCATGGAACGTGCTGCTTTTTCTGCCTTCAGAAATAATTGTGCTGGTTGCCGTTCGGCTCATGATCCCACCAGTGCATGGACACTTGATTTTTAAATCTGCCTCTCTCCTCCTTACTCCTTTGTTCTCATAGGAAGGGCAGGGCGCTCACAGCCTGATGTGCTTAGAGTTGTGCTAAGACATTGATTCACTAATACGTTGTCAGTTTGCCTCTGTTTCCGTAGCTTCCTGGGAACCCTATGTCTAAACTGAATAGACAGATCAGTCATCAGATTCTATGGAAGGACTTAATTCTCCTCTCATGCTATATCCATGCCTGGGTAACTGTAGTGAGTAGGAATTGGGAAGTATCCCTTCAAATAGTTTGGGAGCCCTCTAGTGGACTTCCATGTCTTCTATTGCAGTAGCCACTAGAACCCAACAGAACCACACTGTAGCTCTGTAGCTAGACCAGGTATGTCAGTGACTGGGGTTATGGAATTCAGCTGTGCCCGCGTGGCTTCCTCGTGTTCTTAATGTTGTGCAGAGAGCAAAGACACACCAGTAATTCCATGAGCTTCCGTGGAGCTGCTTCTGATTTACATGGGTGGAAGAGGAGAATCAGGTCCAAGGTGGACCAAGCTTCACCGCCAGCTAGTGATAGTTAAGCAGCCTCCCTGGGATTTTGGTTAATGGTTAGACAGCCTGACGGTTATCTTGAAACTCTCAGCAAGGCCATTAAATTGTATCCAGAGGGTTGCACATCCCCCTGATGAGTGCTAGTAAACATGAATACATTATGCCAGGGGGAAGCTAGCATGGACAGGGATAAACCCAGCCTTTGTCAGGAAAAAGCCTTCCTTGACATGAATGCTATTGGCTGGGATGTTGGCCAAGGGAGAACTCATGCTCATGGGATGTTTGGTAGGAAGCTGCTCCTCCAAGCAACCCACTGTCCCTTAGACATACAACCTGTCAGTCATGAGTAATCAGCTTACAAGGGAAAGCACTGGCCAGTTAGCCCCAGGGCTCAGAAAGCGGTGGGCAGCCAGCGATCTGCATTCTTTTCATTCCACCCAAAAATTCTCCCTGAGGTTCATTTCCTCTGGAAGGTGTTAGGGAATATTAAGGGGATAGGAATCTGCTCATTAAAGACAAGCCCAGTAGAGCTCTCCCGCTCGGCAGGAAAGACTGCAGGCCTTAATTTACTCTATCAGTGTTGATCAGTTAGCAAGACTATTTCAAAATGCTTTTGATCCCTGGTACCCAGTACCTACACTGCCTGGATTAAAGTGTTGGATTAGTCCCAAAAAAGATCATGGAGGCAGAGCTGGCTGTGAACATACTTGTATTAATATTCAGCTCAATCAGTATGAAGGAACAGATGAATAAAAGCACTGAAGGTATTTTGAGATATTACACTTATGGGTTCAGGTTTTCAACAAACCCTGAGTGTGTTTGCTTGTGCAGTTGTGTGGCTAATTTGCCTGTGCTGTTACTGTAGTGGCGTACACAAACCTGGCAATTACAAGCCATCAGCGGAGCATGCAAATGACCAGTTGTGTGTGCAGTTGCCATGCCAGCATGTGCAATTACACTAATTGTGCACGCAACTTAGCCACACAGTTGCACTCATGTCTTTGGAACGTGAGATGCTTGTCTGAATCTCTGGACCGTGATGTATATTTTCGGGAGAGCATATGGATCTGGGTAGACTAGGATAGATCTGCTTTGAATGGCTAGAGCCTTAGGCTGTAAATAATGTCTTATGTGAGTCTCTTTGGGTTATTAATTAACATTTTATGTCTCTTACGGAAAGACAGAGAAGCAATTCAGCACAACAACCACAGGGTCAGCCGGTCAATCCTTTTGTCCAGGGAGAGCTCTCTCTCTTCGAGGGAGTCTGCAAACACTTAAGCATATGAGTAACTTTATGCACACTAGGTAGCCCGTTGAACTCAACGGGGATGGGTGCTGAAGACAGAGAAGAAATGGTGTCGTTCTGCGTCCCACTGCTGGAGGAGATGGGGCTCAGCAGCTGGTCTGTGTGATACAGTGTGCATGGAGCAGTCACTTGCATATCTCCCTTGTGCTTCAGGCTATTCATGGACCATACCCAGTGCTGACAAGCTTCCAGGTCTGAGACCCACAATTGGAGGCCAGGCTGTACAACATTCTGGGGTTAAACCATGAGCCAGCGGCTGTTGAGAGGAGCGAACTGAGGGCTCACACATCCTGCCATATGGTTTTTGCGCTCAGCCTGGCTTCCTGGTGGTAGCAAGCTGTTCAAACGGGTTCACTTCCACCCACGGGAGTTCTTTGGGTTCTGACAGCTGCCTGCTTGAATGCCAATCGAGCCCCATGAGTTATATTCATGGCAGCCTCTCATTCATTCAAGTGTTTATGGGTGGAAATGGTTTAATACTCAGCTCAAACATGACATCAGTGGGGTGGACCCTCGCCTGGTAACCTGCTGAAGCCAGTGATACTAACCCTTGTTACGTAACAAAAGTGTGACGGT
The DNA here is from genome assembly GCF_027887155.1 of Malaclemys terrapin pileata. NCBI lineage: Eukaryota > Metazoa > Chordata > Testudines > Emydidae > Malaclemys > Malaclemys terrapin. The sequence continues at coordinate 275,547,143 of NC_071506.1, forward strand.
GCTCACCCATAAGGCTTTATGGAAATATGCTTATATATAACATAACTAGAATGTGTTTTATGCTACATATCTCTGTAAAGGTCATGATCTACTGAATCTATTAATCCTATGTATATGCATGGATCCTTTTTGTATTTGAAGTTATGAATGTTGGCTGCATACTTGTTTGATTCAGATTATCTGCTTTTGAACTCTCTAAATTCATGGAGATACCCTGTCTCCTAGACCTGGAAGGAACCTTGAAGGTCATTGAATCCAGACCCCTGCCTTCACTAGCAGGACCAAGCACTGATTTTGCCCCAGATCTCTAAGTTGCCCCCCTCAAGGATTGAATTTACAATCCTGGGTTTAGCAGGCCAATGCTCAAACCACTGAGCTATCCCTCCCCCCTTGCTCTGGGAAGTAATTGCACTATGAGAAGGACCAGGCACCCAACATGCTCTGAACAAATTTTGCAAAGCCACAGCACATCCCAAAGAAAAAAAAAAGTGGTGGTTCTTGGCAGCCTCTGCTCAGCCAGGAGATGGGTTCTATAATAACTATAAATGGTGAACGTGTGAACTCCATCCTGATCAGCAGGTAGCAAAGTATTGACCATCTTCACCTTCTCCACAGCCTGCCCATCAGGGGCATGGTGTCAACACCAGTGGCTGCTGCCCAGGATGGCATGTCCAGAAAAGGATACATAATGGTCTTTGGCAGACTCATCAGCTGGCAGGGACCTGATGGTCTTAAGGAGAATTTTGGACCCTCACCCATCATTGCCAGGGCTGAAATTGTTATGATCATTTCCTGTAGCTTAGTAGAGTTTTAGCAATGAACAACTTGGTATTATTTGTATTCCAGTAGCACCTGGAAGCACTGGTCCTGGACCAGGACCCCATTGTGCTAGGTGCTATACGAACAGATGGTCCATGGGGCAAAAAGCTTAAAATGTTTATGGTACATTTTTGCCCTGTGAACTTCTGTTCCGTGCCAGTAGCCAGATATTGATTCTGAAGGTCCTTGGCTAACATCCAGCCAGAGAAAGAGTCTTCACATACGGGCCCAATTAGCACCCTACCAATGTGGAGTCAGATGCAGCCTCCTGCGCACTTGCTGCACTGCGATATAGACTCCAAAGATGATCTATGCTGGAAGAGTGTCACCGGCTTCTCAACCAAATGCCTCAGTCTTGTATCAGGTCAGAGCTCACTCCTAGGAAGCACCATGAAACCTTAACAGGCATTGAAGTTTATACCACAGTGTAATGGGATGTGCTGTCTACTCTGGCACCTCCTGCTGGCTGTCTTGGGAATTAGCTCTGTGTGTTAGTGCGCCCTGTTCAGGTGGTGCCTCACTGCCGTCACTCCTGCTCTTGGACCTATGTCTTTCCAAGGACTTCAGCATCCCCTTCAATGACACAGCCCTCCGGCCGTGGCCAACACTCTGCTCCCCCCTTCCGGGAGTCCTGCACTCCACTGTTTAGCCACTTCCCTTAGTGGCTACTGCTGCGAATTGTCTGGCCACTTCCTTGTGGCCCCAGCATCCTCTTTGTCCTTGCCTCAGGGCCTCTGCCTGCAAACCTCGGCAGCCAGCCAGGAGCTGTCTCTCGCTCCCCCAGTCCCTGCTAGCAACACTGCTCTGTCCAGGGTGCTGGCAGTTCTCTCCGCCCTCCAGAGACACAGTCCTTCCTCCCTGAGCTCCCAGCAGAGAACTGCCTTCCTCTGCCCTGCAGCTCCCTTTTCATATGGGCCTGCTTGGCCCTGCTTGGCTGCTCCCTTCAGCCCTTCTCTGATTGGCTGCCTCCTGCGCAGCCTCCCTAAGGCTCTATTAACCCCTTAGAACCCAGCGTGGGGCAGATGCCCCATCAGACACAGCATTGCAAAACTTACCGGTTTGTCAGAAACTTAAAACAGAAGGATCTTGTCCACACTGGGGCTTTGTGCTCTTATGGGGGACTATCAGACCTGCCCACGTTAGGCACGCTTTGGTCGCCTACCTTCAAGAAATGCCTTGAGAGAATTTCCCTTGAAATGAAGTGCAAGCTAATGACATTATGGATATACCTAATGTAGCATTTATTTGACACTATTTACAGTGTCCAAGGCTGAAACATAATAGGAAAAACTCAAGTAGAAAACATAGGTTACAAGGCCTAGGGAAAGACATTCATACAAAACACTGGGAATTCTTTGTCAGACTTCATCAACAGTTCTATACCTTTAGAGGACAGGGCATCTGGACACTGAAAAAGAGGAAGTGAGACAGCAAAAGAGACTCGCCAGGGACGCCAATTCTCACAGTTTTGATGCTTGACTCTTAAAGCAGAGCTGGGATGGGGGAAAGTGGCTGTGGGTCCTGAGTGGTCTCTGATACTTGGCTTGCTAGGTGCTGAGTGGGACTCCTGGTGGAGTTTATAGCAGCCTAAATGCTGCTGTAAACCGGGCCAGCTGCCAATAATCCAGTGGGACCAATAAAAGATATTACTTCACGCACTTTGTCTCTAATATCCTGGGACCAACATGGCTACAACACCACCACATACAGTAGTCCCCCTGGGCCGTTTCAGCAACTGGGGATTGCCAGAGGGCAGGGATACCCGCTACACCCCTTTTCTCCAAACACATCTCCTAGGCCAAGGGCAAGAATGGGATGAGGCTATCATGACTTTACAGCACTGGAGAGACCCCCACAATAAAGGATTGGCTTGATCCTCTGGCATTAGGGCGGCTTTGTTTCTGTTTCCGCACTAGGAGTCCTTCATGCCAACCTCAGTTAGCAGGGACAGACTCCCCAGGAATCTCTTTCTGCAGCAAGCCCTGTTTACTATATATATATATATGTGTATGTGTGTGTATGTGTGTGTGTGTGTATGTGTGTGTATGTGTGTGTGTGTGTACGTGTGTGTGTACTTTTTGACAGTTATATGGGAACTGGCTTTGATGCTATAAGACCTGAGCCGCACCTGTGCAGCCTAGAATGATCTGAAACAGCAAAGCTATGGAAAGCCATTCTGTGAATTACAGAAATAGCACGCTGATTAGCTGATGCAGAGCTGAATTGTGAGCTGATGCCTGCGGGAAATTAATGCACCATTTAATCTCGGCAATTAAAGTGAAGGGACTGGAAATGCAAAATAAAGAACATGCATTCTTGTCAAGTCTCATGGGGTACAGAACCAACAGGCAACTTGGTATGAAGGGGCTAGTGACAGAAGGACCAAGATATAGTGCAGAAGCCAAAGGTCTTTTGGTTTCTTCATTCAGGAATGCAGGTGTGCTTTCTGAGGAAGGGACTTACGTCAAGTGCCCCTATACACTACAGCAGGATTGTGTGCGGCAGCGCTACCATTGGATCTGAAGCCTTCTCATCCAATAAACTGCATTATCCTAATTGAGTTTATGAATAATCTATATTAGGGAACTCAGGGAAAAACTCCCCTCCCCACTCATCCAACCTGCATTTGTCAGCATAGACCCCACACTCTCTCCTAAATAGAGACCTACACACCTCCTGATATGTGCTGTGGCTTGAGGCATGGCGGGCTAGCCAAAATAGGGAAGGATTCAGCCCTCCTAGCCAGAGTTTAAACACCTTTGCTGGGGTGGTTCTTATTTAAAAAGCAAAACTCTGTGTAAAATAAACAAATGAAGACATCCTATCTCCTAGGAGTGGAAGAGACCTTGAAAGGTCATCAAGTCCAGCCTCCCACCTTCACTAGCAGGACCAAGTACTGATTTTGCTCCAGATCCCTAAGTGGCCCCCTCAAGGACTGAACTCACAACACTGTGTTTAGCAGGCCAATGCTCAAACCACTGAGCCATCCCTCTGCCGAAGGTGGCCTGGCCCTTTAAGAATCAAGCATCAATACCACAGGGCTTCCAGCAGCCAGGTTCAAAGCACAGATCTGAAGTGGAGCTCCCTGCGGCCAAGGTCCAGTGAGGAAGCGGAGGTGCAGGAAGATGAGCCCTAGTTCTCCTTTCAGTTCTGGAATATCGCCCCCGGGGCTAGACTCAGCCCACTGTTCCCAGCACGTCCCTTGCATAATTGCTGGGGTGAGGAGATATTAATTACAGCCTTACCGCTTGTCTGTGTCTGCTGCCCTTTCAATCTTATGGCAGACCACTGTGGGCCTTCTAGCCAAAGGTGGAGAGTTAACCCCTTCCTACCAACCTCTGATTTCCCCCATTAGAGGGGGATAGCAAGTTAGTGACCCCATTCAGGATCAGGGCCTCACTGTGCTCGGCTCTTTTCAAGCATATTGCAAGAGACAGTCCCTGCTCCAATGAGTTTGCAGTCTAGACACTACAAACGGATACAGGCTACCCATAGGAAGGGTGCTTTGGGGGTTAATTCGCTAACGTAGGACTTGGGTAATCTGGTTTCAATTCCTGCCCCTGCTATAGTCTCTTGACCTTAGGCAAGTTGAATAGTCTCTGTGCCTCAGTTCCCCCTCTGCAATAATAGGGATAAAAACATTTCTCTCTATCACAGTTGATGCCTAAGTACTTGAGAATTAAGAACATAAGAACGGCCATACTGGGTCAGACCAAAAGTCCATCCAGCCCAGTATCCTGTCTACCGACAGTGGCCAATGCCAGGTGCCCCAGAGGGAGTGAATCTAATAGGTAAAGATCAAGTGATCAGTGATCAGTTGGTCAGACACAGCAATGTCTAAATAGATTGAATGGGTGGTTACATCAGCCAGGTGCTTAAATGGAGGGTTCTGTGTCAAAGAAAGGGTTTTCTTTGTGTATTTTTACTCTAGTATACAAACAGACACATAAATAATTTGCCATGTGGGCCATGAGACCAGTCAGCACATTAAAACAGTTCCACTCCTTCCCCCGCTGTGTCTTTCTGAGCCCTGCTCAGCGTCTGAAAGAGACAGGCAGGGGAGCCCTTGTAAATGTATTATACAACTCTGCACCGTTGAAAGCAAACTCATTTTTGCTGAGAGCGAAGAGGAGACCAAACACAACAATTTTAATTGCCCAGTTGCTACAATAAGGGAATATCCCACATGCTGTCTGTGTTCCCTGGAAGCGGCGATGGGGTGGAGAGACAGTGCTTGGCTGTAGATCCAGACTGAATTCAGACTAGAGTTCAGAGCGTGGATTTGAGGCTGACTCCGGGTGAGCCTTTGGCTTCTGGTCATACGGCACCGATAGCAAGTTAGTGACCCCATCAGATTTCCGCCCCTACAGCCAGCATGTTCAGCACTCAGAGCTGGGAGCAGCTTTTCGAAAGAACTCAGTGCCCTTGTGGGAGCCTATGTGAACGGTGAGAGTTTAAGCAGTGCTCAGCATCCAGGAATTTCAATTGAGAACAGGAATGGGAGCAGTTGGGTGCTGAACTCATTTGAAAATCTGGCCCAGCAGACTTTCTTTGGAAAGGCTGGCCCTGTGTGATGGAAATCTCAGGAGACCAACTGTTCTTGTAAAATGTCAGCCATGTAGGAATTGCCAAATTGGATCCGACCCAACGTGTAGATGTATCCTGTTGAGAAGGATTATGTTTCTGAACCAAAACCAGAAACGAGGTGCTTAGTGTTGCAGTTGCTAACACTGTAGGTGTGATCAAGAGTGGGTGCAAAATTAGGCCCACAAAATAGAGAGCAGCTTCATTCTGAAAATCAGGCCCATTGGGAGCAAGGTTCTAGACCTGATGACAACTATTGTGAGGGAAAAATCAACATGAAACTTATTAGTAATACGGAGGGAAGTAAAAGGCCTATGCATGCTTTGGGAGGTCACAAGGTGCACAATCATTAAGTGCAAATATGTGCTTGGGTGGGCTGAATTGCTCTTGGCCTTTGGTTAACCAGTTACAAGAACATGTTGTTAGCAGTCGCCTTTGGGCAGATTTGGTAAAAGAGGTTTTGTTTTTTTAACCTAGATCAGAAATCTCCTCTCAGCTGGGAAGAAACAGATGAATGATTTCAGCTATTTCTGATTAAATCTCCCCCTCTGGGGCCCAGAGCCTGGCATGAGAGAAAGCAGTGGCTTGGTTAGGTCTCCCACGAGGCCCATAGGAAGGGCCAAATCACTATCACCCACTGCATTTCACAGTCGATTTTGCAGGGGCTGAAAGCTGTGTGACACTTCAGGGCAGGTTCAGCTGAGGCCCTGGAGAGAATCAGCTCTGATTTAGGTAGAAATCATGTGACACTCCAACGGGTTTGCATGGTTCAGGCCCTGAGCCATGGAAAACTTGGAAGTTTCGCTTTGAGTTTTAGCATTTGTCCAAACTCAGGCCAGTGAAACAGGGAAAAAAGCATCGTCCCCTTCCCCCCTCCCCTTCCTTCCCTGCCTCACTTTAGTTTTCTTTGCCAAGAGCCAGATCCTGCTCTTGGAGGTATATGTGCAGCTCACACACTGACAGCCTTCGCTGATCTGCCGGGCTCTAACAGCTGCAGAATACTGGTGTCTCACGTGCTTTGGGGCAGGCAATGCGCTGTGAGGCGCATAGTGCTGGAGAGTGTGAAAGTTCAAGCTCGGGTAAGTGGGCCCCGTGGAGATCCTGCCAGGGGCCCTGCCGCTGCCATGAAAACGGGGAGGATTGCATCCCTCCCATCATGCCTCCAGGATCCCCAAAGAGGAGGGGTTGCTGGCTGGTGAGGAAACAGAAGCTAAGGCTGAAAAAAGAGACACCCCTCTGGAGCACATCCATGGGTAGCATTTCCCTCTGTGATAAGGGTCACCCTGAAGAGTTGGGAGATCCAGAACAGATCTTTTTTAACCCTTATCTGGCCATCTCCTTGGTGATGCTTTAATAGGGTGACCAGATGTCCCGATTTTATAGGGATGGTCCCGATTTTTGGGACTTTTTCTTATATAGGCTCCTATTACCTCCCAACCCCCATCCGGATTTTTCCCGATTGCTGTCTGGTCACCCTATGCTTTAAGTACTGGGCTAGATTCTACCCTGTGGACCACACAGGACTTGAGTGGGAGCCTCACGCCTCCTATCTAGGTACCCGTTACCACAGCAAACATCCAAGAGCACAATGTGGCCCAGCACAGGAATGCACATTGCTTGCTATACATAATATCAGCCTTATGGCTTATATGCTCTAACTCAGAGCTACTGGCCTGGCTGAGTGTAGACTCAGTGATGATGGCTGCTCACCTAGTTTTTAATTAGGCAGTGGACTGATATCTGATGAACCGGGCCTACTCAGAGGAACACCTCTCGACACTGTACTGACTTCAGCGGCTGAATGCGCTGGCCCAGCAGCCGGAGGGAAGGAGCAACAGCAACACTAGCCACGTTGCCATTCATGTCCAGAATTAAACCCCCTCTCGCCCCAAACATCTGAACGACGAACCTCATCACCTGTGACGGGAGGGGGTGGGGTGGAAATCTAGGCAGCTTTGTTTTTCCAGTGTTACACAAAGTATTTCCTTCCTCCGGCAGATGTGCAGCTAAGCATTGGAAACAGTTACCCGTCGAGTTCAAACAGCTGCGCTTTGTGTCCAGGCTCAAGTTGTCAGTTACACATTTGAAATTTATGGGCCATGCAGCTTGTATTAATGGAAATCAGCATATATAGATATAGGGCAGAGGGAGAAGAGAAAGAAATAAACTCAGGCTAATTATCGACAAGCCCTTTCTTTGTCTGCTGGAGAATGCAGTTTGAGCCAATGTATGTGAGCCTTTCCTGATGGTACAGCATGAATGAATTTGCCTAATCACCTGCCATAAGTTTTAGTTCCTGGAAGGCTGTGGTCACTTTCCCCCGTGGAATTACAAACAGTCCCTGGCTCACAATATGACAGAAACTTAACGCAGTGGGAGCTCCCAAAGATATTGCAGGAAATTGCCATTGCTATCAGAGTGCCCCTTACTCCTGGCAAGTGGGAAAGCCACAGCTGAGCCCTACCTTTATAAAGCATTGAGACATCATGGTGATGGGTTCGGTATAAGAACACGGATTTGATTCCAGCAGGATGGATTCTCGGGCATCTTATGACCACAGAAAAGCTGGTGGAGAAATTCATGGAGAATTGTAAAGAGACTTTCATTCAAAGGCAAATTAAAACTTATTTCTGCTCAGATTACCCATTTAGCCCATTGTGTGGGACTCATTCCACCCCTTGGCGGTTCACCTTTCAATCAGCGCCATTATCTCCTCTCATTATTTAAACATTGCTGATCATCTTTGCTTTCCCTGACCACAAAACAAACAATGAGTTCGGAGGCTCGTTCCTTCCCACCTGGCTAAAAATTTGCTGTCACCCCTTCAAATCTTTGTGGCTCTTAGAATTATTGAACCAAACTAACCTTTGCTTTGATGATTAGGACATTGATGTGGCTCCACTCAGGGTTAATTCTTATGTGAGTGACAGCTATCAATCTATCTGTTTCACAATCGTCACCATGATATCTGATTGCCTTTTGGTTTTTCTCAGATTTGTTTTCATTAAATTAATATTGTCCTCACTTCCCACCCCCCATGTCTTCTTTGTTTTCCTCTCAAAGATTTCCCCTTTCTATACTCTGTCGGCTGACGCAGGGCCTGCTGTCTGATCCAGCAAATGAATAGGATGTTCTGTCCAAGGGGGGGGCCCCAAAACTTCCTGGGAAGGGTTGGATGGAATTAGGTCACTTCCTACTTTCTGCTGTTCTCTCCCAGCTTCCAGTCCAGTATAAGGTAGAAAGAAAAGGCAATCAAACTGGGAGCCCCAACGGGGCTCAGCATACAGTCTCACTCCCACAGGGAGACGTCGCTGGCATCCTTCTCAGGAGCCTTCAGAGTAGATCTGTCCTCCTCCCATCCCCAGCCTCCCCATTCTGAGCTGGGTTGCTCCCTTTTCAACCCTTCTTGGCTGGAGGGGCAGGGCTACCTGGGGCCAGTGCTGTCCTTTAACCCCTTCTGCTCCAGTGCAGGGTTTGTATACCCCATAACACAGGGTTTTTTAAACAGGACATTTTTTATGGGAAATATTTGTTTCATTCAAAATCTTCCTGGTTTTTTTAATAAAAAAATGTGACTTTTTTGGATTTTGGTAGAAAAAAATGGTTTTTCTTAAAAGAAAACCCTTGGTATTTTTGAAGCAGCTCTGTTTTCTGTTGAACGCTTCCTGTCACTCCCTAATTACTAGGCTATTCAGCAGAGGAAAGTGGGCGGAACTCAGTGTCGACTTTCACTTTGCTGTTCACCTTTAATGCAACATTTCAAGGAAAATATCAATGATTCAAAAGTTAAATATGTAACAATGTGAGGAAGACGTTGGCCTAATTTGAATGTGCAAACCCGCAATTCCGGGGGCATGTAAATGAAATCTTCCAAAAGGGCCTAGGCCATCAGCGCTGATCTGCGCTCTCGGGTCGTGTGCGATCTGAGCTGCTGCCACTTGAGTATGAGCGGCATGATATGAAACAGAGGCCTCCATTAACTTATAAAATATTAATGGTACAAGAGCATCTCATCAATAAAACATGGAAATTGCAATTCTGTTTTGTAAATGAGTTTCTCCAAAGGTGAGAATCCTGCAAGCCTCAACTCCCTCATGAAAAGGTGGCATAATTACTATAATTTTAATGTATTTCAAGATGATTAAGGTATACTTAGTATACTAAAAATACCCTGCTTTTCCATAAAGGTTGTGTGGCTTCATGAGCTAACACTGCCGGAGAATTGCTAACGCTCCACTGCCAGGCCTGAACTGCACATCAGGGCTTTTCAAACGGTATCATGGCCTCTGTCAATTCCTTTCCCTCTTCTTAGGGGAAGGTGTTTGACATCTGCATTTTGCAGACCTCTGCTTCAAAAGAGTGCTGTTATGGCTACTTTATTACAGAAATCAAGCATGGAACTACATATCCCATGATCCCCCCTGAGGTTCAGAAAGGAAATGAAGGAAGGAGAACAGGAAGTTGAGGAAGAGAGCTGGTGAGACGAACATTTTTTACAGAGCTCGGAAACCACAATGAAGGAAGTTCACCACGTTATGTTTGTCAGGTACAGACAGCATCATCAGGTCCTAGCATTCAAAAATCATGAGCGAAGCCCTCCAAAAATCATGAGATTGGCATAAAAACCATAAGATTTTAAAATAATAAATGTACGTGGGAGAGTTATTTGCCTTGACTCCAAGAGCTGAGCCTATAAAAAGCCTCATCAAATATCATGAAACTCAATAAAAAGGCAAGTGTTCGCAACACTGCGACAACAACCAACCATATAGGTTTAGCCTCAAATAGCTTTTGTTTTCAGTTAAGGGAAATATCAGTGAAAACGAATCTTGTTCTTCCTTGTTCCTTTACTGAAGTCTCCATGAGGTTGCACAGTGCACGTATATCTGCTCTCTGATGGGCTCCAGGAACTCTGAGAACAAATTGGCTGCTATGTATGCACAGAAGCAGAGTTCTTAGAATTGGAAAATTGGTAGCTGAAAATAAAAGCAATGAGATTTCATAGCTACACTCATCACACTTCATTATGATTATTGTGTGCAGCTTAGTTAACGAAACCAGGTGAAACCTGCCTGTTTTAGTGACAAATCCGAAACTTGACCCAGGTTTCCGGAATGTTTTGCAGAAGGTCACAAAGCTTTCAATGAGCCTGGACTGAGCTTTGAACAAGGCTATGATGATTTATGGTTTTGGGTGGAAAACGGGTGATTTTGCCTTGTTTTCTCCCAATAACTAGGGCAAGCTTGGCAGTTTGGGCTGAATTCTTGCATTGAGTTTTTGGGTTCTTTGGCATGCAAAATGCAAAGCAAAATTAAGGTCAACTCACACAAATGGAAACAAAAGATGCCATGAACCCCCGTGATCTGAAGCTGATGGCTGTTGGACAGTTCCTAGCGTGACCATTGTGTGGTCATTATTGCAGAGATAAGCATTATAATTTTCCGTCTGGCTTTTTTCCTAGATCCTGCTTGGCACTTTCTTGGATACTTTCTAGAGCTGGCATAGCTCCTGGAACTGACGCAATTAACAGTCTTATTTCAAAATTAGAGGTGGGCCTGACCCCAAATTCCCCATCTGAATTCTGTTGAACCCCGGGGCATTTTGTAATCAGATCCGATCTAGATCTGAACTATGTGAGTGGCGTGTAATTCTGTATTGGGCCAAACCAAAATTCCCCATATCCAAGACTTTGAGGGAGTCTGTATGCAAACTTTGCAGCTCTGGATCATTTATATTGAAAAGGCTGGATTACAAAGAATCTTTTCCTTTTAAATAATCTTAGTGAGAGTATTTAGGCCATTTGGGTTAAGTGACTTGCATGTGACACCTTATGCAGGATGCCTCAGTGTCAACCTACCCATTGAACTGGGAGGGGAAAAAAATCTCCTCCCTGCCTTTCCTGCTTGAGTCCTGACAGCTCGAAGTCACCTGGCTGTTAATTCTGTGTTAAGCTTGCTTGGCTGAGCCTCTGGGCATATCCATAATTGCAGGGAATACTTTGTTCTCTCCAGGAGTGGAGTGGTGCACAGGAGGCAACTATACCCCCAGGAGCTGCATTCGTATCTCTGCTTCTCTCTCTCTTTGCATTTCACCCACCAAGGGGTTGTTTTGTCAGCGATAAGTGATGCAGCGAGCAGGCAGACTGGTTTACTGAGCACATATAGGCGCTAGAGGGGAGGGATAGCTCAGTGCTTTGAGCATTGGCCTGCTAAACCCAGGGTTGTGAGGTCAATCCTCAAGAGGTCCATTTAGGGATATGAGGCAAAAATCTGTCTGGGAATTGGTCCTCCTTTGAGCAGAGGGTTGGACTAAATGACCTTCTGAGGTCCCTTCCAACCCTGGTATTCTATGATAATGCTACTTGCGGAGAGGCCTGTGCTTATCAGGTAGCAGCCTGCCTTGCTGAGCCCCTGGTGTCACACCCAACTGGGTTCCTCCTATACTTAGCCGACATCATGCTATAAAGGGGACTATTTGCTTTCTTTGCAGAAGCTCTCACCATCACAGTGGGCGGCTCCCGTCCCATGTAAAACAATGCCATAATAATCCGCACATTCGTTGCTTTGTTCTCCTCTTCCTCCCATTTCAGGATGAACCATTGGGGTGGGGAAGGGCCACTGGTGGGGCAGAGACACTGGCCAGGGCCTAGGCGATAGAGGGCACTGTGTGCGAGCCATAGCAACTAGGGAAACGAAAGTGGTGGTGCATAGGCAGAAGTTTGAGACCTGGTTGCAATGGGAGGGCAGCAACTGAGGACCTGGTATGGGGACACTGGGGGGAAGTTTGGAGTGGAAGGAGCAGGCCCTGAAAACTGGGTGGAGTGAGTGTGAGTTGGACAAGTGCAGAGCTGGGAAGAGGAGAACAGTCTAGCAGGGAGCAACTTGGGCAGCCACATGGCCTTGTGGAAACAGACCCAAAGAGCAAACTAATGTGATCCTTTAGTGAGCTGAACAGCTGCAAGAAGGGCACAGGAGGCATAAAGAACCTCAAATCTCCAGGGGAGGAGGGCAGCACCAGCTGGAGGACAGGGCAGCCTGAGCAGAGGCTGGGAGGGCAAGGGACAGAAGTCCAAAAGGATAGACTCAAATGGTGCAGGCAAAAGGGAGGTGGGGCCCTAGAGCAGGGACAGCCCCCTGCAGCCCCTTTAAGGGGCCAGGAGCTGGGAGGATCCTTAAAGGAGCAGGAATTGCAGGAGTCTGGTGGCTGTTGAATAGACCAGGCCTGTGATGCAAAGGCTATGTCAGCTGGGGAGCAGATCTCCAGCACAGAGGGGAATATGAATTGAACCGTACGCTGGTGCGCTTGAGGGAGCTATTTCACATAGGGAGGCCAGGCAGGTGATACCTTGAAGGGCAAGGATAGTCCTGCAGCCTCCTACTGGACTGTCCCCCAGGGACATGGGGCCTTTGCCCCCTTTCCTTGCTGCCAGCCCTAGGTGATCTCCTTATTCCTACATGTTAGTGAGTGTTTATTAGGAAATCAGCACGGGCTAGAGGTGCCTATTGGGCCTGTTGTTTTTATGGCCCAGGGGGCATCATTTTGAAATATTTGGTTGTGTGGGGAAGTTGTGTCACCATCCGTCACACTATATGTGATTATATTATGTCCTGAAAAGTGGGGGAGGGGGCCACAAAGCGGAGCATATCGACCTATGAAAAGTTGGGGCTGTGTACAAGCCAAGGTCGGGAGGGAGGGGGGGAGATTTTCCCCTTGCTTCACAGCAAATGACACCCCTGGTAGAGCTTGTGAGCTTGCAGTACATCTGGCACGCTGCCATTTTATATGAAAGGATTTGGCCTGATGCCACATAGCAGCTCCCTGCATGGGGCCGGCTTACAATGTCTCTCCCTCTGATACCCCCTTGTCAGTCCTGTGTCGGATCACGATGGGGGTATAAAGCTAAACACTGAGGACAAGGGCCAAGAAATTATAACACGTCAGCTGAAATGATTGTTGTGACACTGGCAAACTGGGTGCTAGCTCAGGTCAGAACCCAAGGCCAATTCACTGGTGTATTGATATAGATCAAAGCGAGTCATGGATAAGTGTGTGTTCAGATGTTTAAACTTCATGAGAACTAGTGGAATGGTACTTGTATTGTTTTCACTTATCTGTTCTTGTTGTAATATAACAACAAGCATTTACACTGTGCATACCCCCATTAAGCAAAACATCAAAGAAATCTTGTGGAATGCTAATGAAGGACATAAGGGCTTTGTAGCGGGGTGGTTACCCGCTCCTGCCCTGAGGGGTTTAAAACAGCCCAGGAGGAGGGCTGTGGAAGGGCAAGATGCCTGGGCTGATTGGGAGGAAGAAGGCTCAGCTGGGGCCACGCCCCAATCAGGGCCCAGCTGACCCTATAAAGACTTGAGCCAGGAGTTCAAGCAGTGAATCTCTCTCTCTGTTTGTAGAGGGAGGTGGGTCTGGCTGCAGGGAGCTAGAGACTGGGTACCTGAGTGGAGCAGGGCTGGGGAGCTCCAGCCTGGAAAGCCCCAGGCTGTGGCCTAGTGGAAGGCCAAGGGGTACTGGGGGTTGCAGAGGGCAGCCCAGGGGTAGGCCAAGCAGCAGGTCCAAAACCAACCTTGCCAGTGATGAGTAGGCTGATACTGCAGTCTGCCCCCGGGGGTGGGGCTAGATGATGACTGGCAGTTGCCTTATACTGAGGTGAGGTGCAAATAGTGGGTGGGGGTTCCTTGGGGAGGGGAGACCCTAAGACTGAGGGGTTACTGCTAGGGGGCAGCGCCCCAGGTACAAGGGCACCACGATCCAGGGAGGGACTTGGGGGCCAGAGGACAGGTGGATCACTGGCCTGCAGAGGGTGCTCCTGGGTCAATTAGCTAATTCCCAGAAGAGACCAGCAGGAGGTGCCGCAGGGGTGAGTCCGCTCCTCTACAGGCTTTAACAGAAAATGCTAATTTCAAAGCAAGTGACCATTATGCATGGTGGTCAGATATTAGGAGGTTTTAGTTGTCTTCTGCTGCTCTGTGAAACTAGAGGAGATTTAATAAATTAAGGGTGGTTACAGTGATGACTCATGCAGGAAATTTCCAGTCTCTTCTCTCCCACATCTCTCCTGCAGTAAGCTAAGGGCAATATGCTTATCCCTTGCATTTGGAACAGTTTCCTATTGAGCATTCAACATATGAAATGCCTTAGTGTTTCACTCTGTGCTGTTTCAGAATGTCACCTTATTTGTATGTGGTCGCCATCTGTATGATGAAGTCCACATGAATAAATGTTATAGTTTAGTTACATCTGTATTAAAAACATAGTGATGGGCATATCTCAAGACTTTGAGGAAGACCCCAACACTGATCCAAAGGTATCCACATTTTTCTACCTTATGTGACTGGGTCAGGCCAGATGGCTACAGAAGAGTGATAGAAGGCAGATATATTAGTCCCAGATTAAGTAGATCCCTTTTCCCTGGGTAAGGTAACAGGGGCAGTTCCAGAACAAGCAGGAACTTGCTAGAACCAGTTAAGGCAGGCAGGCTAATTAGGACACCTGGAGCCAATGAAGAAGAAGCTGCTAGAATCAATTGGGACAGACTGGCTATTCAGGATACCTGGTGTAAAAAGGCTCTCACTCCAGTTAGTGAGGTGTGGGTGTAAGGAGCTGGGAGTGAGAGAATGTGCTGCTGGAGGACTGAGGAGTACAAGCATTAACAGACATCAGGAGGAAGGACTTGAGGTGAGGATAAAGAAGGTGTTGGGAGGAGACCATGGGGAAGTAGCCCAGGGAGTTGTAGCTGTCATGCAGCTGTTCCAGGGGGCACTCTAAACAGCTGCAGTCCACAGGGCCCTGGAACCTGGAGTAGAGGATGGGACCAGATTCCCCCCAAACCTCCCAATTGACCTGGACTGTGGGTTCTTCCAGACGGGAAGATCTCTGGGCTGTTTCCCAACCCAAATGGTGAATCTCTGAGGCAAGAAAATCCGCCAATAAGCACAGGACCCACCAAGACAGAGGAGGAACTTTGTCCTACTTAGTAGACCGTAGGAGCAGCTAAGCACCACCAGCATCAAAAAAACAACCGATTGTGTTTAGAAACAACCTGCCATGTGTAAGGAGAAGAGTGAGACAGTCTAGATCTTCATGCTTTTCCACTCCTGTATTGCCCACAACTGCCAGATTCTTTTTCAGGATAGCTCATTTTCCATATTCTCTGTTCTTCTCACCAGTCATGAAGGTAGAAGACATCCCCAGCAACATCCAGTCCAGAACCCATTCTGCTTTATTTTAGCAATGACTAAACAAAGCCACTAAGTGCAATAGGTCCCAACCGCCAGAGACTTTTGCAGCTTCACTCTACTGTTGCAAAAAAACCAAACATCGTTCTAGGACGTACTAGCAGAAGTGTTGTAAGTATGACATTATGAGTGTAATATAATATCTCATTGAAAGGTGACAGGGCCAGAAAGAGTTAGTTAACTCACAGACTGACCTGACCCATGGCCGAACTTTAGAGACTGGTTAGGAAGATATGTAAATGAGTAGAGTTTTGAGATGCAAGTCTGCATTGTTAGAGATAGAAGGGGAGCTGTTTGCTCAAGTCTTGCGATGTAAGCAAACAAGTCTTGTCTATTGCTATAGCTTTGATTCAAAGATCAGAAAAGGAATATTAACATTTAGGAAGACACTTGAGTGAAATAGTATTATTGTCTATATGTCTCTTTGAAGGTTGTGGTAACCTGTAGCTGAACTGTTTAATGGATAAATTATCCTGTACTAATTGCCATGATGTTTAGGAGAAGGAAAGTTAAGCCTATTGTTTTCTCAGCCAAAAGGCTGCAGGAAATGTATAAAAACCCTGGGACATGATCCTTCTTCATCTCAGATCTGCTTTGGGTTTCAAGAGGGGGAAACCTTAAGCCACAAGGATTGAGATCCCCAGTCACTGACTGGAGTCACCCTGAATATGGACATTGGACTATAACCTATGGACTATATCTAAAAGGACTTTTGGCAACTACAAACTGATCTCTGCTATGTACCATAACCTCAAAAATTGAATGCAAGTCTGTATGTATATTGATCTTTTAACCAACTCTATCTCATTTCTTGTTAAATACATTTTAGTTTAGGTAATAAGAATTGGCTATAAGCGTGTATTTTGGGTAAGATCTAAGTTATCATTGTACCTGGGTGTGTAGCTGATCCTTTGGGATTGGAAGAACCTTTTCTTTTATATGATGAGATAAGATTTTCAGTAATCATCATCATATCTGACATGTGTGTCTGGATGGAGGCCTGAGGCTGGGCATTTTAAGGGAACTGCATTGTTTGGACTTCTGAGTAACCAGTGAGGTACTACAGAAGCGGTTTTGTGCTGGCTTGGTAAATCTAATATTGGAATATCCACCAGCTTTTGGGGTTTGTCTGCCCCGTTTTGTTTGCAGTTCACCCTAATTGAGTGACCTCAGCTGGCTCCCAAGGGCAGCATTGTCACAATAAACACGAGAAGTAATTCTTCCACCCTACTCTGCGCTGATACAGTCTCAACTGGAGTATTGTGTCCATTTCTGGGCCCCACATTTCAGGAAAGATGTGAACAAATTGGAGAAAGTATAGAGAAGAGCACCAAAAATGATTAAAGGTCTAGAAAACATGATCTATGAGGGAAGATTGAAAAAAATTGGATTTGTTTATTCTGGAAAAGAGAAGACTGAGAGTGGACATAACAGTTTTCAATTTATATAAAAGGGTGTTACAAGGAGGAGGGAGAAAAATTGTTCTCCATAACCTCTCGGGATAGGACAAGAAGCAATGGGCTTAAATTGCAGCAAGGGTTAGGTTGGACATTCGGAAAAACTTCCTAACTGTCAGGGTGGTTAAGCACTGGAATAAATTGCACAGGGAGGTTGTGGAATCTGCATCATTGGTGATTTTTAAGAGCAGGTTAGACAACCACTTGTCAGCGATGGTCCAGATAATAGTTAGTCCTGCCATGAGTGCAGGGGACTGGACTAGATGACTTCTCGAGGTCCCTTCCAGTCCTACGGATCTATGATTCTTAGCCAGCCGGTTGGGGAAAGGACAGCCCGCACCCCCATCCCTCGGTAGCCCTGACCCTCTTCCATCTACTACTGTGCCTCAGAGGCCAGAAGCCTTCCTGTAGCACACAGGACTAGGCACAAGCATGTGACCTTGTGATGGGATGTCCTTCTTGAGTGGGGCGGCCAGTAGGAAGTGATCCAGGGAGGCAGCCACATAACACCCCAGGGTGCAGCACTCATCCACCTACCTTTGGGTCCTGGATTGGAAGCTGGTGGAGAGGGTGAGTGTGGGTTCCCCTAGCTGTCCCCTGATGGGGCAGGAGGCAAAAAGCCTAACCCAGATACCAGAGTTTCAGGACTAGGAAGACCCCATATCCCAGAGAGTCCTGCCTCTGGGACGTTGAGCAGGTGAAGTCTAAAGCCCCCTGCCAAGTATCGGAACTTTGTTGAACTTTTTATGTACCCTGGAAGGGGTGGGCACAACTTGTGACCCAGCCAATGGCTGAGTCGCAGAAGGACTGCAGGGCCGGAGTGGCTATCAACAGGGGGTGCCAAGACAGAAAAGTGCCTGTCCTGCCCTCACCTAACTACTAGGCGGCCCCTGTGGAGAGCAGACCCCTTCCCAGACCTGCAGCTATAGCTCCCAGTTTTAAAGGGCCCAAGGCCTGTAACAAGCACACCAAGGCCCAGTGTCCTGTTCCAAGGGGGTCTTTCAGTCATCCCTCATAAGGTCTGGTGTTCCCAGTGTCCCTGTGTAGCCACAGAGGTGATAGTGATGGGGCTGATATCAATCCCAGAAACAGTGTTAACAAGAGAGTCATGCACTGCTCCTCAGTCCCAAAGCAAACTCATTTTCTGGAGAAGAATGATGCGTTCTCCTGGGGGGAGGAGGGGGATTTTGTTTCACATTAAGGAGCAAATTCAGCAAATAAGTACATGCCTCTCCCAGGGTGACTGCATCTACTAGAGCCAGTGCTGAAGTAGGTTCCATGTCTGACTTTGATGCTTATCCCATCATAAATATGAGGCAAAGGGCAGATGTCCTGCTTGGAAGGGAATCTTGTGGGTCCCCAGGCACATATGTTTGTGTTTCACTAAGAGGTGCGTTTTGGTCACAATAAAAATAGTGGCTCAATATACCGTCTTTGGAAACCAGTAATATCTTCTGGCCTGGAGTATGGCTGTAGATCAAAGGCAATTATTTCTGCTACTATTGGGCTTGTTGATCTGATAATATGATCTAATAATAACATCAAAATAATGATGGCTCTTATTCTACAGAACATTTTTAAGTCCCGTTGATTTTAATGGGATTTAAGCACCCGTTTAAAGTTAAACAAGTGTGCACTAGGCATTTGTTGCCTGCTGTCAGAGGCCCTGCCACCTTGTTGCCCCCTAAGAAGGAAGGACAGGTTAGTGAGTTTGAACCTCCAGGGTTTGCCTAGCGAGGTCTCCCATGATCAGCTGCAGGCAGATCCAGCGAGAGTTGGTCCTCCAGCACCTAGAAGGGCCAGGAGCAGATTGAGGCCTATCGGGGTACAGCAGGCCAAATAAAAAGGCCTGGTAGCTTTTGCTGGGAGCCAACTGTGGGCAAAGCCAGGACAGGGAAGGAAGGCTCTCCCTGACCTAACCCAAGTAATCTGGCCCTGTGCGGGGCCTAACCGTGACAGTACTTGCCTGTGTAAGAACTGTTGTTTATGTTCTGGACTTTAACGCCCAAGTGGGTATTTTGAGTTCAGTGTTAATTGGTGTTCTGTGAAACCTGAGTTGAGCCTGCTCTGTGGGGCACCTGGCTCATGTTAGCCCTTGGTAAGATGCTTAAGTACTTTGCCGAATCAGGGCCTTTGGTAGCTCCATCTCTGCTTCTTCCAGCATACCTTGTCTGTCTCATCTGTCTTTTAGCTGCAAGTCCCTCAGGTCAGAGACTGCCATGAAATGGGCTTCACTTGCAATGCTGAACCCACTGGCAATACCGAAGTATGGCCCTATGGTATGACATGATATTGGTGCAATAGTTGCAATGCTACCGATGCCTCATGCTGTTGAGCTGTGACAATGCAGAATGTCTCCTTCCTCGACCTCCTGTTCACCTATCTCAGTACAAGCTCTGCTGTGCTGCCATTTGGCAGCGGGAGTGAGAGGGAGGATATCTGAAGCAGCGAGATAAATATTTGATGTGGGAAATTTGTGCAGAAGTCGTCTCCTCCCCACCGGAGTCACTTTCCTACCGTGTGTTTTCACTCAGCATCTTTGCTTTTTGCAATCAACATGCTTTAGCGGATCTTGGCAGGTTGGGGCTCTGATAGAAGTGAACCCAAACAGCTGATGTTGAGTGGAGCTGACTTTGTACCAGAGGGAAGAGAAGATCCATATGTTGTGCTCGTGGCAATGAAGGGATTCGTGCTCTCTGAAACAGTGGGAGATTTTCCTTTGAGTCTGGAAATGTGGTGCTTTTCTGTGGTCCACCCTTTCACCCTGGGTTGAAACTTGTGAACCTGTAGGGAGGAGGGCTGGGCCAGTGGTCAGAGCACTAGTTTAGGACTTGGAGACATGGGAGCAAATCCCTGCTCCACCCCTGATTTCCTAGGTGACGTTGGGCAAGTCACTTCGCTGATCTGTGCCTCGGTTTCTCTTCTTTCAAATGGGAATAATAGCACTTCCCTACCTGTGAGGATGATTACATTAGAGATTGTGGTGCTCAGATACTATGGGAATGGGGGCCATTTAAGCAGATAAGAGAAATAGCTTTAAATTTCCCTCTTTCTCTCAGCGGATCTCTTGCCAATTGTATACATAGGGACAGCTGAGCAAACCACCATGGACTGCTAAATTTGGCACTGTCGGTACACATGATATGGACCATCACGTGCAGACATTCTCCCACTGGATGTGTCTAATAGAACTGCAATTGTCCTTAATAAAATAGCTATGGCTTTTTAATCTTTCTTCTACTGAGCATGCTCACTGCAGTCTAAACCAACCAAATGCTGGCTAATCAGTGTAGCCCTCCTGGAAACTGACTGGGCCCCTAAAACTGGCCAATTCTAACCTAATAGCAGCTATTCGAAAAGGGCCTTCTCCCCAGCCATGCAGTGGGGGTAAGGGGCTATATTCATAGGAGAGCGTGTTTGGAGTATCCCAATATCATTACAGTGACAATATCTTTGCTACCACTCATCTATTTGCCTCTTGACTGGGGAATCACATCATTGCTTGTCGACACAATAGTTGTTCCAGATTAAGGCAGGGTGTGAATTTAAAGTGGACTAGCTTTTGAAATAACTCCTTGAAAGGACTCTTATTCCAGAATAAGAGTGCCTTTCTCCAGTTTGTTAATCTGCTTCCAAAGTGCGGTAAGGTCTTGTCTACATTTGAAAGTTAACGCCAATTAAGGTAGGAAATGAGTTTAAAGCACTCTAACTCTTCTTGACCAACTCTATAGGATAATTGAAACAGGAACAATGCATGTTCTGGAGTAAAAGTGTCCACCCATGGAGTTAGTCAGGAATAGCTATTCAGGAATAACTCCATGTGTAGACAAGCCCATGCTCACCAAACGTGTGCAATCCATTCACCGTGAAACACAAAACCACATGAAAGTTGTTTTCAGGGTTTGATACCAACCTGGGTCCATTTTTGAGTGAAATTGTTTTCATTGCGAAAACATGCACCATTTTCTGATCTTGTATGCTTTTGTAGCCAAATTACCACGTTCACAAAATTACACTGAAATATGAAACACGGATGGAATGAGAAAATGGGCAAACTGAAATCGCAGAAGGATTCACAAAACATCTCTAGAAAAATTGCCTAAAGTTTTGCACGGTGATATAAAATGCAATAACAAAATTAAAATTTCTATTTTGATAGAAAGTATAATACAACCAACTGCATGGAAATAAAACATTTTGCAAAAATAATAAAGAAATAAAATGTAAATAAATATATATAACCTCTTTTGTTAATGTCCTGACTCCCCACGGC
The DNA here is from genome assembly GCF_027887155.1 of Malaclemys terrapin pileata. Classification (NCBI taxonomy): domain Eukaryota; kingdom Metazoa; phylum Chordata; order Testudines; family Emydidae; genus Malaclemys; species Malaclemys terrapin. The sequence continues at coordinate 275,568,529 of NC_071506.1, forward strand.
CTTCCATGCTGAGGAGTTATTTTGATCTGTGCAAAGTGGATCTACAATATAATCATTCTGGCTTGGTCGTATTTTATGCCCACATTGCAATCACTTAACTCCGCTATCAATGACAACACAAGATGCAAGGGATTGGAGCATCACGGTCATTAATCTTCTGGATCTATAGTAGTTGCCACTAAAAAGTTTTGGCGTAGCACAGCGCAGTATCTGTGATATCACAGCAACTTCCTGCTCAAAGCAGAGGGGGAAAACTGCCATCATTTCGGCCTGGATTCTGCTTTGGGATCCAGTAATATGGATACCTGTCGCTGCGGGAAGTCCTGTGTTGACTCCTATCAAGAGTTAAAGTCAGCAACGTTCTCAAAAGAAATAAGATACAATGAGGATGATTCACCACTGGAAGATGGGATAAATTCTCTAACACGTAGTTTTTAAATCAAGACTGGATCATAGAATATCAGGGTTGGAAGGGACCTCAGGAGGTCATCTAGTCCAACCCAAAGCAGGACCAATCCCCACACATATTTTTGCCCCAAATCTCTAAATACCCTCCTTAAGGATTGAACTCACAACCTTGGGTTTAGCAGACTAATACTCAAACCACTGAGCTATCCCTTCAGAAAGATAGGTTCTAGGTTGCTGGGCTCAGTGCAAGAGTCATTGGGAGAAATTCTCTGGCCTGTGCTATGCAGGAGGTCAGATGAGATAATCGTGGTCCCTTCTGGCCTTAAAAAAAAAAAAAAATCTATCAGTGACTTCAGTGGGACTCCACGGACCTTGTTTGCATGATCTGGACCTTAAGTACCATTATCAGGTAACTGTGGGCAATATTGACTCTTAAATGGTGACCACTGCATCTGTCTTCTGCCTACTGGGTTTATCTGGCCATTTTTCAAGCTACCTGCTGTAAGCAATCATGCTACCAAGTAATATGATGAGACACTAACAACCTCCCCTCCCTATCTCCTTCCCTGAAATGAGGCTGCTGCAAAGGCATTGAAACAAATGTGTCTGGAAATCTCCTGAGACCCATCCCGCGCTGGCTGGTAATGAGAGGGGGCTCTGTTGTCATTTTGCCCTACAGCGCTCTCTTGCTTTATGCATAAAATCCTGCTAAACGGAACCAGTCCCCTGGGCTCCATGTGAGAGCTCCGGCAGCATGGAGAAGGCTTGAGAAGTGTGTTTAAAGGTTGCTGTAGTGATTGTAACAATAGCATTTAAAAATGGCTCAGGCAGTCACTTACTGCCACATGGCTAGAGATTCCGTGGACACTCAAACTGTGACCTGATCTGTTACAGATACACAATAAATGCCCTAAAGGGGGGTTATTACATTGATTGATGTGTGTGTGATGTATAGTAATGGCATGGCTGGGGTAGCGGCTCTTTGTGGACCTTCTCAGCACCCTGGCATGGGCGTGGGGCTCCCGGGGGTAGGGAGAGGGAAGTCTCTGTCTCATGTGTCCAGGGTGCAGCTCCTGCAGGCTTAACCCCTTCAGGGACGGGGGGGCTGGAAGGGCTTAGCCCCAAAATGTTCCCAAGCCAAAAAGTAAAGTCAGGTTCCTACTAAGTCACCCCCAGTCTCCTGAACAGTTTCTTAGTTGAGTGTCGTTCTCTCTTGGGGGCCGAGTGCTTCTCTCCCAGTGGTTGCCCTGGCTAACAGGCCTGTTTCTCCATCAGCAAAGCTCCCTTCACTCAGAGAGGCAGAGCTCTGTCCTCCTTCCTCACCAGTCAGCCCTGAACGGAGCCAGGCTCTCTTCTTTTATTCCCCCTCCGGGCTTGGTATTGGCCACAGGCATAGATGCTGACTTCGTGGGTGCTCCAGGGCTGGAGCATTCACTGGAAAAAAATTAATGGAGCAATTCACCGGCAGCCCCCATATCTGTGCCTCCTCCTCCCCCCAGCACCTCCCACCCGCCATGATCAGCTGTTCTGCGGCGTGCAGGAGGCGCTGGGTGGAGAAACGGGGGAGGAGCGAGGGCCAGGCATGCTCGAAGGAGGGGACGGGAAGAGGTGGGGTGTGGGGTGGAACAGGGGCAGGAAAAGGCAGGGTTGAAGTGGGGTGTGGAGTGGGACGGGGGTGGGAAGAGGCAGAGTGGGGGTGGAGCCTGTGGCGGAGCCGTGGGGAGCACCCCTCCCCTCCCCCCCCCCCCGGGCACATAAGTGTAAATTCTATAAACTACTGGACAATCACTGGGGTAATTGACTATGGTTTTGAAGAAGGACAAGATATTTTTCTCTGACAGCCGGAGTAATGTGTGATCACTCATAGGCAGTAATCAGGGAAGTCGAAATTGGCATTACACCGAGAAGTCAGAGCCCTGAGAGAATTAGCTTACCACCTCCTGAGTCAGTCGTTATTTTAGGGCAGGTGAGGCCCCCTGGTAGGTAACATGGGGGAGGGGGAAGAAAGTCAGAGTGCCGCTTGCAGTCCTCTCTCACCACACCTATAATCCCAGCATTCCCTAGTCACGATGCCTGCTTTGCCGGGGCTTTCTTAAAGAGGACATACCATAAAACGCTCGGCCTGTTTTAAAAGACGGTTTATTAATAAAGCATGTCTCAAAAGTAGTACTGTAGTAGGTGATTGGTATTTAATGTTGGTAATGTTGCAATTTATAGTTCACAGGGATTTTTTCTGTCCAGTGTCATGTTATTAGTAAATGTGCATATGTCTCCTGATTTTCAGCTCTCTGGTGATCATACTCATTTTGCACACCTGCATGTGTCTGCAAATCCCTAGTTATGTATGCACATGTCTATATGCACACAGCTACCTAGCCATGGGTGCATACGGATCAGGAATCCATGTGCATGTTCAGGTTAGTGTGTATTTGGCCTATCTGAGGACTAAAAAATCTGTTCCTTAAATTCCTGCTTGTCTATTAGTTTTTATTTAAAATTTTAAACCCACCCAGCCGTTCTCTGATGGTTCCCTCTTGCCTGGTGCGCCACCCTCTTTAAGTCCTTCCGTGTTCCCTATATGTTTTCCTTTTCCTTTCTCTTTGTGGATCCCACCCTGTGCCTGCTCTAATTTCAGCCCGTGCTGATCCAACCCTCTAGCTGGCCTCTGGATTGGAGAACCAAGAAAGCATAAAGCTTCCTTTATTCCCCTGATGGGTCCTTAGCATGACCAGACCCAAGAATCAGGAAGCATGTTTCAGGGAATTTTGTCTTGCCTTTCTTCTGCAGTCTTCTCCCTGGGCCAGATGAACTATACAAGGAGCCAGACTAACCCAATTCATAGTGAGGGCCTGACCAAAGTGCCTGGACTCCAGAGGGTTTTGGATCAGTCCTTCAGTCAATAGCTCATTTAGTTTGAGTAGAGCCAAGCAACTTCACTGTTGATGCTTAGTCCTTAGCTTTAGCCTCTATTGTACCATCTTTGTCCCCAAGTAATTGGTAATAAAATGCCACCCTAGTCCTCCATCTGGCTTTTTGAGTGCCACCCAGGACAGCCAAGTTACCTCTCCGGCTCCCAGGCAGTTGACTTTGTCTCTGTCAGCCAACCTCATTCTGAATGAGAGCTTTCAGCATTTCCCTTCTGATTAACAACATACAGCATAATGAAAAAACTTGTTTATAAACAATCCCAGAAGCAGTCAAGTTACCAGAGTTTGACCTATTTTTTTTAAAAACTAAAAATAACACTTAGCACCTATATTTTTCCAAAGCAAAGTACAAACACGAGCTAATCCACACCACATCCCAAAGGGGCTAGGAATAATTATCATCATCCACTTTGTAAAGGCAGGGAATTCAGGATAGACTAGCCCAGGGGTCGGCAATGTTCGGCACGCGGCTCGACAGGGTAAGCACCCTGGCGGGCCGGGCCAGTTTTTTTACCTGCTGACGCGGCAGGTTCGGCCGATCGCGGCCCCCACTCGCTGCGGTTCACCATCCCGGGCCAATGGGGGCAGCGGGAAGCTGCGGCCAGCACATCCCTCGGCCTGCGCCACTTCCCGCCGCCCCCATTGGCCCGGGACGGTGAACTGCAGCGAGTGGGGGCCGCGATCGGCCGAACCTGCCGCGTCAGCAGGTAAAAAAACTGGCCTGGCCCGCCAGGGTGCTTACCCTGGCGAGCCGTATGCCGAACATTGCCGACCCCTGGACTAGCCCAACGCCTCGCAGCAAGGCCAGGTGGAGAACTCAAGGAGTTCTGGCGCCTCACCCCAAACACAGACCACTAGACCACAGCTACCTCTGAAAACCACACGTTCCTCTGTTAAAATCATTTAAAGAAATTAAGAGCTCTTGATCTTGCAGTCTTTGCTCAGGCCAAATTTCCATTAAAATCAAGTATTGCAAAATGGGGCCCAAAGGAAACAACTTAGTGTTTTCAGTTTAAAAAAACCCCACAGCAAATAATTGTCCGAAATCAAATCTATAGCATTTTCAGGAAGAGAACTTTAGAAATGTTTCCTATGACTTTTTAGCCCAGCTTTGTAATTTTTCTCTTTGGAATTTCTGACACACTTAAAGCTGAGCATTTTTAACCATATATCCTATAAAACAGTGTGACTTTTAATTTCCAAACTAGAAGGTTTAAAAAAAAATCCACATGGGCTGATAAACTTTGAATATCTGTTCCAATTCTCTTTATTGCTATACCATAAAAGCTTTACAGTGGAGGACATATAGGTCCTTAATTAAAAGTATTAAAAAATTTGCAAGTGAAGAAGAAAAAAATACAGCCTCGCTAATAACTAAATTCTATTTATTGCGATGTATTTTTGGAATAGAAAGGAAATGTTTAAAAAATAATTGGACTTTTAGAAGAGCTGCAATGAAATACATAAAAACATGATGTTAAGCAGTGAAATTGTTACAATTACTATTCCCAAGCTTGCAGTTGAACCATACATTGATACTTCATGGGACTGCATTATCACAATATTGCACTGTGCAATTAATTGCATGGGCAGATACAGCCGTTTTCGTCACAGAGGAATATGTCAGCACAGGCCATTTTGTTACATAATATTTATGACCAGAGTCGTTTTTTTTTTTTTTAGGACCGTACCCCTGGCAACAGCCCAAATCAGTGTCATGCAGTATCCTTAATTCTCATGGAGAAGCAACAAAAACCTGCAGACACTTGTGCCTGGTGAGATCATAAAGAGAAAAGGCCTGAGTCTCCATTTAGATGCACCAGTGTAAATCGGGAGTAATTCCATTCAAGTCCACGGTATTGCACCACTATCCAACCAGAGTGACAAGAAGAGAATCAGACCCGGAGACGGTAGCTGTGCCCTAGGTTTTTCATAGGTCAAAAGGGGCCACTGTGATCATCAAGTCTGAACTCCTGAATATCACAGGCCAGAGAACTGCCCTGAAATAATTTCTAGAGCAGATCTTTTAGAAAAACAGCCAATCTCGATCAACAGAAAGTTGCTGGTTTAACTGGGGCTTGGACCCAGGACCTTCTGTGTAAAGGAGCTGTGATAATCACTATACTATGGAACCTTCCACTTAGGCAGGGCCGGCACCAGCTTAACAAGCAGGTGCTTGGGGCGGCCATGGGAGAGGGGCGGCAATTCGGGGGCGGCAGGTCCCTCACTCCCTCTAGGAGCAAAGGACCTGCCGCCACCGATCACGGCTTTTTTTTTTTCCCCCAATTGCCGCTGCCGGTCGTGATTGCGATCGCGGCTTCTTTTTTTTTTTTGCTTGGGGCAGCAGAAATGCTGGATCCAGCCCTGCACTTAAGTTTTCTGTTTGGTGGGGATGCCTTACAAATACTTTATTGGAATGCAGCAAAACAGCCTATAAAATGCCTCAGCTGAGAAGCAACATTTTAATAAGAGGCATAAGCTTCCTGAGTGAGTCAACCAGTGGAAGGGCAGTATTGGGCTTATCAAGGGAAAATTACATTGCTGGGTCTGATTATCCTCTCTCACTTGTGTAAATGAAATGCGGCTCAGTTCAAGTTAGTGGAGAGAAAGTGGTGCTCAGCCAGTAGGAGAGGGGAATTAAGTGTATTTCATTACTTCCTGCTTCAGAAGCCTTTGGGTTAGATTGTGTCTTGTGGCACAGCCCTGTGTAAGAATTTCCTTCCTTGCTCCCTGTAATGATATAGGTTTACTTGCAGTTTATTAGTCAACCACTAGGGGTCTCTGTCTGCTGTGTAAAGTCCCTGGTAAACAAGGGAGCCAAAGCTGGAACTCAAGCTATGTGGGAGCCTGTTTCTGTTTTTTGTAGCTGTTTAGGACTGTTTACATATATCATGACCCTTCCCTGGGGAAAGTAACCTGCAAATTACTAGTACCCTACCCTGTATGGAGCTCAACTGTGTTGGCTGGTTCATAAGAGGCAAAACCAGGGTTCTGCCCCACTGTACATGGGGTGGGGAAGTAGCAACTATGCTCTCCAGGATCTTAAGGTTGATAGCTGTACCCTAGTAAAAAGGTACCAGAGGATCTTTGACCCATTCTAGTCAGTGTAGTAAATTCACATTTCATCAGAAAGATGGCACATTTTCACAAATGCTTCCTAACTATGCTGGGGCACTGACCAAGTACCGAAGTGGAGGAAGTCAGTTGTGACTCCTGGCAAGTCTATCCAAGCACTGACCCACCCTGGCTTGTAAGATGGGTTACAGTTGGTGTGAAACTGTACGGTCATTTAGAAGAGTGACTGCAGTTGCTAAGCAAGCTATTTCTTTACTATAAATCATTTGGGGATTTAAAAAGACACTGGCCTTATCTTTTAATTAAGGATCAGTTTGGTTTCAGAGTGAAGCACAATTTTATGTATTCAGGCCCTCACCACCCTTAATTGACATCATCCCATATCCAACTGCGTTTTCTATTTCATTGTGTTTGGCGTGCGGTGTCACAAAATGGCTCTTAGCCCAGAGAGCACGGACGCATTAACGAGAGATCAGTCATGCCAAAGGACTTGATTCTGCCTGGAGCAAAGTACCCTTCACTCCCACTGATTTCAAGGGGATTGCAAAGCACTCAACACACTGCAGGATGGAGCCCTCACAAAACAGCTCCTATTGAGGGCAATGCAGAATTCCTTTACATTCAGAAGGCGCTGGTGCGGCCCCAAAGAATTTGGTACGTAAGCCGTGAAGAAAAGAATACCGTAACTTTAGGAAGTCTGAGCCTGCGGCACTGCACAGAAGCCTAAGCAGGCTGCAAAGTCAGGAAGTGGGGTAGATATGGAAGTTGGAGAAATAGAGCGGATGAAGAGTTGATGTGGCACCCCTGAGGAGGTGCAAAGACGTCTTCAAGTCCGCTGTCCCTCCCCACCCAACCTCCTGTCCAGGGTGGAGGAGGACACTGAATTTAGATGAGTCTACATTGTAAGCTGTGTGCGGAGGAGCTGGAAGAAGGGGTAAATTAAAGGGCAATCAGCCCCTACTTAATGTAAGTGACCCTTCCTTGTAGTCTCCTGTTAGTTGTTTTCCTCTCTTCTGGCCCTTTGGCATGGACATTACAGCCACTTAGCTTCCCTGCATGTCAGTTAGCCAGGGTGGGCCAAACGCAGGCGCGATGTGTATGAGGCTGTGGGTTACATGTAGTTGGAGTGGGGTGAGTCTAAGGGAGAAGCAAATCTTCTCCCCGACCTGCCCCCACTCCAGGAGAGCTTTTAACCCGAGCGCCTCTCATGATGCTGCCAACTAACCGCCATCCACGATCCAGTGCCAGTGTGCCTGGGTGGGATGTCATGGCAGCTCTCGCTCTGCGCCCGTAAGGAATCCATCCCACGGTGCATTAGGCCATCTGCTGTTTATTCACAACACGTAGGAATTTAAAGAGCATATCAACGGGCAGGGAGTGAGAGGAGTGACTCAGCCGGGCTGAAGGAATGCCAGTACTCAGTGCAGGAGCTAGCAATGGGACACCGTTGCTGCGTGCAGGCAATGGGCCGGAACGTGGGCAGCATTGAGTCTGAACTGCTAGGGGCAACTCTGCAATGAAACCGGGGCTGCATGACTTTGTCATTGGGTGTCAGGGCCCTTCCTGGACCTGATTTCCCCATTGACCTCATGCACAGTGGGAATAAAATACTGCTCCATCAGAATGGAAGCATTTTACACTTTGCACTGGTGTAAATGACTGTCAAAGCCCCTCGTTTCCATTCCCTGCTGACTTGTATGACTGTGGGCAAGTCACTTCCCGTTACTTGAGGGCAGGTACGCATCCGAATCTTCTCCCAGTACTAATACCTTATTTCAGTCAGGGAACCGGGATAACCTAAGTCAGCAAAACAATTTTTTACTGGTATAAACTGCGTCTCCACTAGGAGGATTTGCTACCATAGCTAAACAGGCAAACCTTTTCTAGTGTAGACCTGGCCTCAGCTTGCCGGTATGTAAAATGGGGATACCCCCACCGCCTTGTCCCGAGGGTGTGGGAGTGTTGTGAGGCTCTGTTAATGGATGTGCTCTAACTTGAATGGAGGGTGCAAATCAGTGTATGATTACAACTTGGGGAGGGCACAACAAATCAATGAAGCTTGTAACCTTCAAAGCCCTTCACAACTCAGCCCTGCCCTATCCGTCCATCTTCTTCTCTTACCATGATGTCAACCCCTGCCTGGGGTCTGCAGCAATTCCAGCTTCGTTGTCCCACCTGTTTCTCCTGCTAGCACCTCGCACTTTCTCCTACACCCCTCCAATATATATGAGAAAACCTCCCCGTCAATATCTGTAATGGCACTAGTTCATCATTAGCATTTAATATTCGTAGTGCAGGAGCCACATCTGACTGGGAGGCCCCAGTCATGGGCCAGGATCCTATTGTGCTAGGCACTGTACAAACACAGACTAAACGTATGGTTCCTGCCCCAAAGAGCTTGTGATCGAAGTATAAGACAAGACACAACAGTTGGATGCAGGCAGACTGGAGAGCACCAGGAAACATCTGGCCCAAGAGCAAATGGGGATAAACAGGCCATGAGGGAATCTGACCTGGAAATTAGAAGAAGGTTTCTAACCATCAGAGGCGTGAGATGTTCTGGAACAGCCTCCTAATAGCAGTAGTGGGGGCAAGAAGCCAGACTAGTTTGAAGATGGAGCTTGCTACATTTATGAATGGGGTTGTATGCCAGGGTTGCTGGGAACTGGTTTCAGTGACCCAGGAGGTCCCTTCCCGTCCTTTGTTCTAATGAGATTACACTGGTCAGCGTGACAGGCAGTCATTGAGCCCAGCAGCTGCCTGACCTTTGTGGAGTTGTATCCTCCTCTCAGTCCCTCCTTATAAGTTGCCTGTCTCCAGAGTTTAATGTAAGGAGTACAGCTGACAGCAGAGGGAGACCACCCCCTCCATGCTCTCCTTTGGGTAATCGTAACGCTGATAGACCCTGGTCGTCAGCGGGTGGGATTGAACCTGGGAGCTTAGTGCATTAGCTTCTCCAGCATGAGCTAAAAGCCATATGACTGCTAACTAAGGCTGTAGCAGACTCATTTATCTCTCTAAGTGGTCTCGGTGCCACTAGATGGGACAGAGCACCACACCCAGGCGGTGTGCGGGTTACATAAGCACACTTCCCTACCACTCCCCACCCTCCATAGCTGGGGCTGGGAGAACTCCCCCTTCAATCTACTTCAACTACTGCCTTTCTCATGACGCCTACAGGAAACGGCCACCTGACAAAGTCTAGCCAGAGCGTGAGTTGTGATTGCTACTGATCGGCTACGCAGCTGGGCTGTGCTAAAACATCCCGTCCTTACTGCTGTCCCCCTATTCTGGGCCATGTGTTTATCTGCCTGCTTTTTACATCTTGTTGCTTAGATTTTTACCTCCTTGAGGCAGAGACTGTCATTTACTCCGTGTCTGTTCGGTGCCTCTTACAGTGAGATCCTGACTGGGTTGAGGCCTCTGAGTGCTACCATAATACAAATGTTCACTGATAATCGTATGGTCTGTCTCAAGCCACTCAAGACTGACACAAACTCTCTGATGAAATGCAAGCTTTAAAGAGCAGTTCAGAAAAGGTTTAACTCTGTATTATGGAAAAACAACAGTTGGATTTTGGCCTTTTTTGGGTGGAAGGCTGCAGGAAATATTTTCCGGCGTGGGGGAGTAGCTGGTAGGATGTGTAATACACTTTCTATGCAAACGTTCCAGCCCGCTTCGCTGCTCAGCCACTGCAGGAATGCAAGGCCAGCAGGAAAGTGCAGCTGGGAATCTGCAATGAAAAATTTTGCAGACGCTTCAAAGAGCCGCTCCTTTCTAATCTGTGTCACAGGCTACGCCCGAGACGTTGTCAGTGGTGGGACAGGCCACGGGCTTTCAGGGCAGCGGTCTCAGTGGGAAAGCGACACAGGGCTAACTGGGAATAGGGATGAAGATGGCGAGGAAACCCTGAGGCTGCTGGGAAGGGTGCAAAGCCTGGAAGGTGTGATCTCCAGGAACAGGAATGGAGAAGCCATTGCTTAATAAGGACACATCAGTAATGTTTTATGCTCTAGTTCAAAGGAGGCCACAGCCCCATGTTTGTATGCATCTGGAGTGGTCCCTCGCTCTTGAGTGGCGAGGAGGCCACTCCGCCTCACTACAGGCAGACAGCAAGGAATAGTCTATAGGGGAAGCTACAGCCCTCTGGATAGGGCCGAGCCACAAATAGTCTTTAGCCTGCAGCCATCTGGCGGGGGCAAACAGTAATTAACCATCTATAGGGGAGCACAAACAGTCTATGGCTCCACTGCCTTCTGGCTGGGGGTGAGCCCACAACACAGCCCAGGCCAAAAAGAGAGGGTTTGGCCGCCACCCCAGGGGTGGGGTCAGTGGCAGGGGGAGTAGGGGGACCTGGGCCCACCCTACTCCACTGGGTCCTCTCCCAGTTCAGGGCCCTAAGAGTGGCAGATGGATCCTCCACTGTGTCAGTAGGGATCCTCCCGAAACACACTGACTCCCTCTCCAGCAGCAGAACTGGACTAAAATCTGGTTTCGCTGGGCTACTTCCTACCACAGTGTGGGTGTTGGGCTCCGTCGTCCAAAGGTCCTCTGTCTCCTTGGGGCATTCGTCTGACGGTGGTCCTGGCAGCTCCTCCACAGAGCCACTCTGGGAAGCCTAGCCTTTCCTGCTGAAGCACATGGCCCACACACTGCATCTTTTTGGCAACTGAGCAGGAGAAGACCCAGCCATGGGAGGATGCTGGGAACAATACGGAGATAGGCTGGAAGGAGGAGCAGATGCGACCAGATAGTATGCACTGCAGGCAAGAGTCGTACCTTGGGCTCCCTCTCAGAGTCCCGGGTCCTCACTTCTGCTTGTTACAGCCCAGCCAAGTGGCCACCCAGCCTCAGAAAACTAGCCAGTCCCTGGGTGACAGCCCGTGGGGATTAGCTAGTTCCCTGTGGGCTCTGGAAATCTAGGGAGGGGATACAGTGGGAGATAAAATTTCACATCTTTGCTGCTGCCCTTAATGAATGTGGCAAACGATTTCTGCAAGGCGGGACCCATGCCTAGCACCCCAGAAACGTCGGTCTAGGGAGGGAAGGTGACTCCTTGCAACAGAAAGGCCAGAAATTTCTATGGGCCAAATGATTCACACCCCATTCCAGGTGAGTTGCTCCAAGAGTAAATTTGGCTCCATGCTTTTAGAAGTAAAATCTACATCGTAGAGAAAAGAGCAATGGAAGGAGATTTCCCAGAGTGAGGCTGAGTGTGTACTTATTTCTCAAACTAATATTAAAAATAACATTAATTTCCTAGGCACTGAACAATACCAAGGCTGGAAGTCACCTAAATAAAGACTCCAGGGTCTAATTCACCTGTGTGCAGTGGACCAGCACTGGGCACTCAAGATGCTAAGAATGGCCACACCTGGTCAGAGCAGTGCTATCGCTAGCCAGTCTCTCGTGCCCATCAGTGGCCTGAACCAGTTGCTTTAGAGGCAGGTGCAAACAAACCTGCTGGAAACGGTTACGGGATAACCTGCCTACACTCTGGATATTTTTGCTATCCAAAGAAATATCCAATTTCATTTTGGAATCCAGCTAAGCTCTTGGCTTCAATCTCTTGTGACTGAGTTCCGCAGGCTGATTCTGCTTTGAGTAAAGCATATTTCCTTTGATCAGTATTTTGAGGGTTTAAGTAGGACTTATATGGTGCATGGACCTCAGAGCTGCCCCTCTCTGTCAGGAATCAGGGCCTGCAGCCAAGCCTGGGACCCAATAATTGAGCTACCTCTGAATGCCTTGAACAGTCATGTGTGAATTTTGATAAAGTGAGGAGATGGAGGCTCGGGCCTTCCAAAACCCAGGTGATCTAGTTGATAAAGTACCGGCCTAGAAGCTATGAAGTCATGACTTCTGCTGCCATTGGTATAATAATACTTTGCACTGACATCCTGTCTGTACAAACATTACTTAGCTACAATGTTTGTAAATATAAATAGCCCCATTTTACTGCTGCAAAAAGAGATGCTCATAAGAGCTTAAAGGGCCAATTTCCAAACCTGAGCACCTAAACGTGGGCACCCGAATCCGTATTTTGTGTGTCTAAATACTGAGCTAGGTGCCCAGCTTTTAAAATGGGGTTCTACCCCCTTATAGAATAGTCCGATAGAATTTTCAAGACATTAAACCAATAGGATTCGGTAACAATTAGTCTAAAAATATAGAATGTAACCGAACAATTTCTCTTCTGCAGGATTCTATAAATTGTTTTAAAAATTAAGCAAATAATGTAACAACCCCCTGCCCCAACCCCCCAGCAAAGCTTCATCTATGACTATGCTGCTCAGATCTTCTAGCTAACCAGCCTTTTCACATGGGATTGCCCATGACTGGGGATCAATGGAGACATTCACTTTGGAGGGAACTTATTCACAAAATAACAGCTTGCGTCTCTGATGGAGTTAAGCTTTTCCATGCTAACAATTTATTACTGCTCCTGGGACTAGAATACTAAAGCCCTATTCACTGCTCTCCTGGCCCCAGCGAAATACTTTCAAAAGTGGGCAAGGATCCACATATCTATTCTCTCTGGGGCATGATCAGCAATGGCTTCTCAAGCTCACTGGTCCAAAACTTTTTTGAGTCTGTTTACTACGGGTCAGCCACTGCACTACTGCACAAACTAGAGCCTTTCTAGAAATCTCAGAGCTCAATCTGCTAAACAAAACCGCACCAAAGACGGAGAATATACAGTTGAGGAAATCTTCTCTGGAAGAGGAGAGAGGCAACTGAGATTCAGGGAATGAGCAGAGGTGGGTGTGCTTATGGGAAGTGCTCAGAGTTATGCCAACTCTTACGATTTGATCATGAATCTTGTGATATTTACGGTGATATCCCAGCCCCATTGACTTCACTCGAGTTAGGGTTTCCCCGTTGGTGTTTTCTTAAAGCCCCAGCTCCTGGAGTCATATGATCACATGAGAATCTCAGGTTTCCATTTGTAAATGAAAATAAGTTTCTAGTGCTCAAAGCTGTGGAGAAAAGCTTGAAAACATGAACCGTAAGACCAGAAATCAAAGAAAAAGCACTCCACATTTTTTATTTTTTTTTAAATCTCACAACGTTTTGAGGACTGACTCTGATTTTTGGATGCTTGTTGGCAATATCGTATAGAGATTCTTGTTTTTTCATCTGTAGAGATATGGGGCTTGATTCAAAATTGCCACTATGGCCTCTCTGGCAGTGTTAAAGGGGCCTTAGACTGATGGTAGTTTGTGCTAGGATGGGGTAGGGGACTTAGGGTAGGTTGACGTTGCGGGTAGGCGTACCTGAGCAACCTTTAATCTAGCAAGCATGGCAATAAATATCAGTGAAGCTGTGACGACACAGACCCTGGCATGGGCTAGCAACACAAGTATTTATGCAGGGTCCCGGGCATGATTGGACAGCCCACACTGATGCCTACACTGCCATGTTTTCATTGGTACTTGTAACCACACTAGCTAGATTAATGTCTGCCCCCGCTGCAGTCACCCCTCTGATTGCACTACAGACTTAGATCGGGGTGGGCAAACTTTTTGGCCCGAGGGCCACATCAGGGTTGTGAAACAGTATGGAGGGCCAGGTAGGGAAGGCGGTGCCTCCCCAAACAGCCTGGCCCCCGCCCCCTATTTGCCCCCTCCTACTTCCTGCCCCCCTCAGAACCACCGACCCATCCAACCCCCCTTCTCCTTGTTCCCTAACCAGCCCCTGGGACCCCACCCCCTATCCAACCCCCCTGCTCCCAGTTCCCTGACTGCCCTCCTGAACCCTATCCACACCCCTGCCCCCAACAGGCCCCCTGGGATTCCCACTTCCTATCCAACCCCCCCGTCCCCTGACTGCCCCCTCCCGGGACCCCCTGCCCCTAACCGCCCCCCTTGAATCCCACCCCGTATCCAACCCACACCTCCAGCCCCTTTCGGAATGTGGCCCTGCAAACATGGACGGAGGACTCTGGAGGAACAGGGGCAGCCAGAGAGAAGCGGCAGTTTCCCCTTTAAAGCGCCGCTTCACTCCTCCTGAGTCCTCTGCCCGCATGTGCAGCCCTCCTGCCCCCCGCACCGCCCGCCTGTTCCCCTGAGGCTGCTCCCCTGAGCCTCCCTCCCTCTTCTCCCCTGTCTCCCCCGCCCTGGCGGAGGGTGCGCAGGTGCTGAGCTGCCTGGCGGCGCAGTGAGCTGAGGCTGCAGGGGAGGGGGAACAGCTGGGGGCTAGCCTCCCGGGCCGGGAGCTCAGGGGCTGGGCCCGCGGGCCGTACTTTGCCTACCTCTGACATAGATTCATGGATTCCAAGGCCAGGAGAGATCATTGTGATCACCTAGTCTGATCTCCTGTATAACACAGGCCAGAGAACTGCCCCCAAATAATTCCTAGAACAGATTTCTTAAAAAAAAAAAAAAAAAATCTAATCTGGATTTAAAAATTCAGTGATCGAAAATCCACCTTGACCGATGGTAAATTGTTCCAATTTATGGTTCATTACTCTCACTGTTAAACATTTATACCTTATTTCCCGTCCTAATTTGTTCTCCATGTAGATACTTATTGACTGTAATTAAGTCACCTCATAATCTTCTCTTTGTTAATATAAATAGATTGAGCTCCTTGAGTCTATCACTATAAGGCAGGTTTTCTAATCCTTTAATCATTCTCGTGGCTCTTCTCTGAACCCTCTGCAATGTATCAGCGTCCTTCTTGAATTGTGGGCACCAGAACTCGACACAGGAGTCCAGCTGCACTTGCAGTGACAAATACAGGGGAAGATTCCCCTGTTTGTTCATCCCGAGACCGAATTAATCCTTTTGGCCACACTGAGAGCTCATGTTCAAATGATTATTCATCATGGCCCCAAATCTTTTTCAGGATCACTTCTTTCCAGAATAGAGTCTCCCATCCTGTAAGTATCGCCTATGTTCTTTGTTCCTAGATACGTACAGTTACATTTAGCCATATTAAAAAACACATTATTTGCTTGTGCCCAGTTTACCAAACTATCCAGATCAATGTGATCTGTCCTCATCATTATTTACCACTCCCCCAATTTTTGTGTCCTCTGCAAACTTTATCAGTGGTGATTTTATGTTTTCTTCCAGGTCACCGATAAAAATATTAAATAGCTTAGGGCCAAAAACTGATCCTTGCGAGACCCCACTGGAAACAGACCCACTTGATGATGATTCCCCATTTACAATTACATTTTGAGACCTATAAGTTAACCAGTGTTTTATTAATTTAATGTGAGCCATGTAAATTTTATATTGTCCTAGTTTTTTAATCAGAATCATAGAATATCAGGGTTGGAAGGGACCTCAGGAGATCATCTAGTCCAGTCCCCTGCTCAAAGCAGGACCAACACCAACTAAATCATCCCAGCCAGGGCTTTGTCAAGCCTGACCTTAAATACCTCTAAGGAAGGAGATTCCACCACCTCCCTAGGTAACTCATTCCAGTGCTTCACCACCTTCCTAGTGAAAAAGTTTTTCCTAATATCCAACCTAAACCTTCTCCACTGCAACCTGAAACCGTTACTCCTTGTTCTGTCATCTGGTACCACTGAGAACAGTCTAGATCCATCCTCTTTGGAACCCCCTTTCAGGTAGTTGAAAGCAGCTATCAAATCCCCCCCCCTCATTCTTCTCTTCTGCAGACTAAATAATCCCAGTTCCCTCAGCCTCTCCTCATAAGTCACGTGCTCCAGCCCCCTAATTATTTTGGTTGCCCTCCATTAATGTCAGGTGGTACCATGACAAGTGCCTTATATACGCTTAGTGTCAATGCGACTTCAGTATGCCCCCTAGTGGTAATATAGGGAGGGATTTTCTGGGTATGTCATGAAGCATGACTGGATCTGTTCAAATGTCTCAGGGTTATATGTAAACAACTCAGGGATCTTTAAGTCTTTACAGAGATCTGAACATCAAAAAAAGCTGGACACCTCTTTTTTCCGTTGAGAATTCACTTTCTGCATGTGATGTAAAGCATTCCTGCCGTAACTCCTTCCCCTAAGGGCGATGACAAACATCCTTCGCAGCATATACGGGGGGCGTATGATTCATACATCAGATGCCCCGGTGCGAATGGGACCACCTGAACAATAAATAGCTTACAGTACCAGAGCCTGAATGAAACTTTCCCATGCAAAGCTCTTCACCCGCCACTGGAGGGCAGCTCTCTCTGGAGTGGGACCTGGCCATTGTCTAGCACCTTTATGCAATAATTTAGGTTGCGAGCTGCAGAAGAATACAGAATCTGATGAAAGCAGCGGAGGTGGGATTAAGTAGCCAGGATATAATTGCCAAAGCAGCAGTTTGGCCAGAACAGCGAGGATTAACATTCTGCTCTTGCAAAAAGTGCCCGGGGCTCTTTAGTGACCACAGTTGGTGAGGAGCTGGGTTTTGCAGCTCATCGGAAAGACGGAGTGGTGCTCCTCGCCAGGCCTGGGGCAGTATGGCAGCACCTGGGCCCCACCTAGTCCATTGATTTTGGTGGGACGCCTCCCAGCCAGAGGCAGCACTCAGCGCAAGCAATGGGGGTCACAATCTAGCTCGCGGTGAGAAGCAGCTAAAATCGCCAACCCTTTCCTACCAATCCACTCTGCCCTTTCAGGTTCCTGCCAGCTGTAAACTCTCCTTCTCCCTCTCGTTCTCTCGCTTGTAATTATTTCATCAAATCAGCCTTTCCCCCCCCCCCCCCGATTGTGAGTTTCAAGCCATCCAACTCGGCTCTGTGATAAATCTTCCTAAAAGGACAGCTGCTTCCTCCTCCCCCGCCGGCTGGGTGGGTTCTTGTGTTTTCTTTTACCCACATCCCCACTATATCAATATATGTATTTTTAACGTGGCCTTCTTTTCCTCTCAATGATATTTCCTGTCCGCCCTCTCCCTCTTTCTCCCCGTCTCACTCTGTGCTTCCTCTTTCTCCGCCCCCGCCCGGCAATTTGTCACTGCTCGAGTGTATTTTTCTTTTTTAGAACTGTGTTCGCATGGCTGTCTCCCACCAACACAAAGTGCCCGGCCCATTAACTTCAACGGCACAACTGACAACCTGAACGCCGAGTCACGTTGCCCGGTGATATACAATGCCTTTGAGCTGCCGGAACCTGCCGGGAAAGCATTCCAGTCCTTGCTTCGCCCACATGCATTAGGAAAGAAAATTACTCGTGCGGGAGGGGACATACGCTCTTGAATTTTTTCTTCTGGCTCATGAATTATAATCTTTTACTTATTAAAGTTTTACTGTTTCCTAATGAGCGTTTTATTGCAGGATTTATAGCGGTTTGCAAAGGGTGCTGACTATCCCACACGCGCTCCAGCTCCGCTCAGTGGGATTGGATCAATCCTGCTGGCAAAGATCAATCCAGTCGTGTTGCCGTATTATTAACTCAGACAGAGGCAATGTTACGCAGATCCCGTGACTTGCCCACATTGAAACGAACAAGCGTGCCTTAGAGGGCTCATTAGGCATCGCTGCTAATTGCACGTTGCCAATGATGAGAGCGTTATACTGACATGTTGCTGTTGCTCCCGCCATCTTTTAAATGACAATTTAAGACATCTTAAAAGACAGCCAGCAAGGAGGCAGGATGACTCCAGAGGTTGTTAATAGATGTTGGAGCTTGTGCTGCTCTGTTACGGATTTGATTCCAGCTTAACAGATGTCTGGGTAACAAAGATGATTACCTGAGTTGACGGCATGTAAAGAACTGCCAGAGGAGGCCGTTTGCAGGACACAACAAAGAGTTTTACTGGTCCAACACCAACCCAAGAAGTACGCTACATATTCTTGAGCGCCATCTGCTTGCTTCTTATCTATTGACTATGTACATGCTCACGGACGTAGAGCACTCTTGTAACAACCAGAGGACAAAGATTGGCTGGGCCTGTGTAATCCACACCAGGAGAGTGAGTCTTTGTCCCCCCTCTGGTGGCTACCCACGTAGCAGTTAATGAGTCTGCTTTGGCTACCAAGTAAAGGGCTTAGTTCTTTAACTGGAGTGGTAGAGGCTAATGCTTTTTGCTCTGAAGGTCCCAGGTTCAAACCGCACCAATATCTTAAGTGGGGACCGTTACACATTCACGTTGAACTATTCTGTCCCCTGTCGAGTGCTCCCTCTACTTTTATGGTAGAACTTGGGGGAACCTGACCAGCCCTTGTCTCTGTTGCGATGCATTGATTCTACAGGCCTGACTGGCACCAGCACAATGATTCATTCCTATAGTGAAAGGCTGTGCAGGTGCATTGCTAACAGTTTGGTTCTCTGGCTGGGAGATGTTGTAACTCCCTGGCATGTCACTTTTATGAAGGAAAATAGGTCACACCTCAGAGTAAGGGTACTGTAATGATAGTGCAGTTAATTGCAATTCTACTGTGGTTATCCTATTTGCTACCTGTAATTACCACTAATTCCTAGAACTGGAAAGTTCACTCCATGATTACACTGCGTACAATGTTAGTATACCTGGATTCTAACGGCTTCCCCCAACCTCCATGTGACTGAGAGCCGTGTCTGCTGGGAACATAAAAGGCAGCCTGCTCTGAGTAGGTGTAGGGCTGGGAGGAGCAGCATTGAGCTAAGAGGTTATCTAGACACAGGGGTCTGCAGAAGGCCTGGTAGTGGTTCCCTTACTGAGATGGAGATGGAGAAGGCGTCATGAAAGAGCCAAAGAAGATGCCCTAGAGGCAGGCTACAGAAGGACTGTGAGGAGGGGCTTGTGTAGGGGCAGCTAGAGAAGAAGGCCTGACAAGCCACTTTCTACAGTACCTGGCACTTAAGGAAACAGCAGAGCAGAGCAGTCTTGGGCTGAGGGCAGAGTGCTGTGCACAGGTTAGGGCATGAGCCCTGGGATCCATAGAACGGTGAGGGTATGCCACCCCCAGAAGTGCTGTGGCAGCCAGTGCACTACAGGAAAGGGGGGTTTAACTCAGGGAGCATAGGCACCGATTTCCCCTCTTCCCGGTGGGTGCTTGACCTCCCCCTTCCCTGCACTGCCCTCACCCCGCCCCCATTCCACCCCTTCCCCAAAGTCCCCGCCCCAGCCTCGCCTCTTCTCCGCCTCCTCCCTTGAGTGCACTGCGTCCCCGCTCCTTCCCCTCCCTCCTGGAAAGTCCTAAGCACCGCCAAACAGCTGGCAGGTGGCGGGGGGGAGGGAGGAAGCGCTTGGAGGGAGGGTGAGGAGCGGGGACGCGGTGCGCTCGGGGAGGGGAGAAGGAGGTGGGGCGGGGAGGGGAGCTTGGCTGCCGATGGGTGCGGAGCACCCACTAATTTTTCCCTGTGGGTGCTCTAGCTCCGGAGCACCCACGGAGTCGGCGCTTAAGCCAGGGAGGGCTGATGAAGGATCTGTTTGGTTTGTTGTTTGGACTTTGGCATTGGCTGGAGAGTCAAAAGCACTAAAAATAACCCGGGGGAGACTATAGACTAGACCAGAGATACTCAAAGTGTGGTCCACGAGCTCCATTCAGGTGGTTCACGGATAGATCCCTCTAAGGTGCACGCCTGGGCGGTCGCATTCGGGAGAATGAAGGGCCACCCACGTAATTACTGGAGCCGCGCAGAGGGTAGGTGGGAGGGGGCAGTGACGTGAGAAGACGGGGTGGGGGAAATTTGGGATGTGCAGAGCTGTAGTGGCCAAAGAAAGAGGCGACGTTCCCCAGCTCCAGGGCTGCGGCTGCCATGGAGAGACCCCCCTTCTTCCCATCCCCAACTTGGGGGCTGCCATGGCGGGGGAGAGAGGGAGACACCCCACTCCTTCTCAGCACCAGGTTGGGGGCTGCTGCCACAAGGGAGAGAGGGAGACACTCCCCTCCTTCCCAGCCCCAGCTCAGGGGCTGCTGTGGTGGGGGAGAGAGGGCACATCCATCGCATTAGAAAGGTAAGACTACTGATATTAAAATATGAGTTGTGTGCTTTTATTTGTAGAACCAAAAATATTAATTATTATTACTTCTTTTTATATAGCACTTTTATCCAAAATGCTTTACAATAGTTAGCTATCGGTAGAAACAACATTTGGAAAGTTCATGAAATGGTCCGCCGAGACCCTCAGCAATTTTCAAGTGGTCCGTGGAAAAAAAAAGTTTGAGAACCACTGGACTAGATGGAAAAATGAGAGCGGGTAGGGAAACTGAGGCAGCAGGTCTAGTGATGTAAGAACCCATTACAAGTCTCCTTCTGACAAACTGTGACTGTGTAAAAATAACCACAGTATCAAGTGTTGCAAGCATGAGGGCAAAGGTACTTTGGCCCGAGAAATGAGAGAGCTTTGGCGTATAGCACAAACCAGAGAGAAGACCCGGAGGTTTTGGTTTTGCTCATTACCACTAAACCATAAAGGTGGAAGTTTTAACTACCTGACTCATTTTCAGATAAACAATTAGGCATCACAGATACTTTTTCTTTCATGAAATGACACATCTTCCCAGGGGCGGCTTCATGTTTTTTGCTGCCCCAAACAAGGCAGTCAGGCGGCCTTCGGCAGCATGCCTGTGGGTGATCTCTCAGTCCCGCGCCTTCTGCATACCCACTGCCGAATTGCCGCCGAAGCCGCAGGACTGGCGGACCTCCCGCAGAAACGCCGCCCTCACAGCGACCAGTGGCTTGCCGCCCCAGGCACGCACTTGCTGCACTGGTCCCTGGAGCCGCCCCTGCGTCTTCCCCATCCCTCTTTAATACCAGCCAAAGATATGGCTTGAGTGCACTCAAACGCCCACAACTATTTATTCTGAACCTATTTCATTTTGAGTGTATTTTGGGTTGGCAGGAGCAACCTGTGGCCTAATTATTTTTCAGAAGTGACTAGTAATTTGGGTGCCACAGTTTTCAGGACCCAGCTTGGGAAGCCTTAAAAGGGCCTGATTTTGTTAGAGGACAGGTTCTCGGCACCCTCTGAAAATCAGGCTCAATCTGTCTCAAGTTGGGCATCCTACAGGACTAGTCACATCTGAAAGTGTCGGTCCTGTATGTCTCTTTATCAACAGGTCACCATAAGGCCCTCCCCCTCCACTGCTTTGTTTCCCTTTCTTTCTTGAGGTGAATGGGTCACTTCTATAGGTAACAGGATACTTCTGTCTCCAGAGCTGCTGACAGAATGCCAGCGGGGGGAGAGGAGGTCAAAATCTCTCCTACTCTGCTGCAAACGGGACCTAAATTCTGCAGCAAGGATGCCTGTCTACAGTGCAACAGACAGGAAATTCTGTGGCACCAGCAGGAAAGTTGGAGGATGGAGGTTTTTAGTGAATGAAATACGAAAAAGAATGATGCAATCAGCACAGCGTGCCTTGCTTTACTTAGTTTGAGACTGAATTCAAGTTATTTTATCCGGCCCCACAGTTTCTACACTGTGCTGATTTTTGTGTCAGCTGCACATAATTGCATTTGCATTGTAGAAGTTGTTGGGGACATGGGGAGAAAAGGGAAGAGATAGGACTGTGGGACAGCACCTCAGACTAAGCCACTTCCTATGGCTTCTTGAGTGCCAAACACACCAGCTGGACACGTCTGCTAAACTGATCACCAGGTAAAATTGCTGGCTAAAGCTGACATTTTAAAGGCCATCATTAGGTTTCAGAGTATAACACAATGGCTGCCACTTGTGCGTCCCCTTGTGGCCAGGGGTGCCTCTGCAGTGCCCTGCCCCTATTTTCCCCTTCTTCAGGGCTCCTTAAACAAAACTCCACACAGTCTTGCTCGTTCATCACAGCCTTTCTTGGGGTCTGGCGTCTTTATTAACACAAAGTTCCAAAAAGCAACCATAAAAACAAATCTTCCACCCAGCCTCGAGCTGGGCACAGCCCCTTCGCCCTATGGCACTATCCCTTCCTGCTGTCTGAGCAGCTGGAGTAGATATCAGGCCTGGCCTGCTTTCTTCCAAAGGAAAAACAAAGCTTGCAGCTGGGTCTTCTTACCCAGCTCCACCTCCTTCTTCAGGGACCACTGCAGGAGCCTCTCCCTGCAGCTTCACTCTGCAGTCCTCGCTTTTCACTCTGCCCTCTCTGAGTGACCTCTGAGACTTTATAGCCCAGACGCAGCATGAGGACCTGCCCTGGCACAGAGGCGCTGGACCTATTTCGGTATTAGCAGCCCATGACACAGAGTCATCATCCCCTTGAGGTGACTGGAGCAGCTCACACCTCTGCTAGGATGACTGCAAATTCCGGAAGGCATCACTGCATTGGTTACATTTGGTTTGCCTTTTTTTAAAAGCTTGTCTAAGGACATAAGGACTAGAAACAGAGTTTCCTATGATAAAATAGAGTTTAGATTCTGCAGCACAATTTTTCAGCCAGGGGAGGATTCTGCAGCAAATTCAGCAGCTGCAGAATATTTGAATATGCATGATCCTGACCGTGGTGATGGCTGTCATGTGCACACGTGTGCGGTAGAAAATGGACTGAGGCCATTATGGACTGTGTGTCAGATGATAACTTGCAAACATTTCCAATCTGTGTTGAGTGCAGACCAAGGGCCTAAGCCAGCATTCTAAACTATCCAACCCCATTCTTTTCGAGCCTTAACTCCATCTTCTTTACATCTCACAGAACAAGTATCCTCTGCTAGTCTATTATAGCACGGCAATGACATCCAGGGTCTATTTCATTTGCTATTGAGATAATCCCAGTTGAGTTTTCCTGCTGGTACCCAAAAACACATGTGCCTGATCCAAAGCATGGAAAGATTCCACTGATTTCAACAGGCTTTGAATCTGGCCCTTTTGTTCAATTTTTTTAATAACAAAAATGAAATTTAATGTGATTATAGCTCCTGACATTTTTTTTAATGTGTTTCATAGAAGAGTGACACTAAGTTCTCTTTCAGTTCAATATGATAATACAGGTTTGCATGTTAAGCTTCTCCCTCCAGAAATCATCATCTCCATCAGAACAATGAGTGGCAGCATTAATACCGGTGTACATGTGTGGGCTTCCACTTTATTTAACCACATGGAAAGGAGAGGCATCTCACCCCTGCAGGTGGGACTTTGGGCACAGGAACAGCAGGTAGGCTGATAGTGACATAGGCCTGGTCTACACTAGTAAATTAGGTCAGTATAACTATGTCTCTCAAGGGTGTGAAAAATCTATACCCTGAGGGCTGGTCCACACTAACCTCCCACTTCGAACTAAGATACGCAACTTCAGCTACGTTATTCACGTAGCTGAAGTCGAACTATCTTAGTTCGAACTTACCGCGGGTCCACACGCGGCAGGCAGGCTCCCCCGTCGACTCCGCATACTCCTCTCGCCGAGCAGGAGTACCGGCGTCAACGGCGAGCATTTCCGGGATTGATTTACCGCGTCTAGACAAGATGCGATAAATCAGTCCCAGAAGATCGATTGCTTACTGCTGGACCCGGAGGTAAGTATAGACGTACCCTGAGTGATGCAGTTAAACTGTCCTAACCCCTGGTGTAAGTTGATAGGAGAATTCTTCTATTGACCTAGCTACCATCTCTTGGGGAGGTGGATTACCTATGCCAACAGGAGAACCCATCCCGTCAATGTAGGTAGTGTCTTCACTGAAGCGCCACAGTGGCACTTTAAGTGTAGACAAGCCCTTAATGCTTTGTATGGATCACTTAACACCCTCTTTGTGATGTATGTAAGTGTCCATGGAGAGTATTACGATTGTACTAACACTCAGAATTACCGTCTCTGAACGTTCATAGATTCATCGAGTTTAGGGACAGAAAGGACCAGTATGATCATTTAGTCTGACCTCCTGCATAACACAGGCCAGAGAATTTCGTCAAGCCCATAACTTCTGTTTGAGCTAGATCAAGAGAGATTAGAAAGACATCCAGTCTTTAAATCAATGCTTCAAGCAATGGAGAATGCATCACATCCCTTGGTAAGTTGTTCCAATGGTTAATTGCCCTCACTGTCAAAAATGTGCCCCTTATTTCTAGTCTGAATTTGTCTAGCTTCAGCTTGAAACCGATGGATCTCATTATGCCCTTTCCTGCTAGTTTAAAGAGTCCTGTACTATCAGAAATCGCTTCCCTTTGTAGGTGTTAGTAGACTGTGATCAAATCACCTCTTAACTTTCTCTTGGATAGACTAAATAGATTGAGCTTCTTATGTCTCACTATATGGCAGGTTTTCCAGATGTCCAATCATCCTGGTAGCATTTTTCTGATCCTTCAAAAATTTTATTGCCATGTTTTGTTAAGTGTGGGCACCAGAACTGGACACAGTAGCCAATAATGGTCTCACCAATGCCATATATATTGGTAGTACTACTTCCCTACTCCTACTTTATGTTCCTCTCAATACACCCTAGGACTGTGTTTTCCCCCTTAGCTACAGGATCATACTGGGAGCTCAGATTCAACTGGTTATCTACCAAATGTCCTTTTCTGAGTCACTCTTCTCCAGAACACAGTCCCCCTTTCGTATAAGTGTGACCTACATTCTTTGTTCCACAATGTATGACCTTGCACTGGGCTGGGTTGAAATGCATATTCAACAAAGGAACTCACTTTACCAAGTAATCTAGATTATTCTGCATAATTTATCTATCCCCCATCATTATTCATAATTCCACCCATTTTTGGGTCGTCTGCAAATTTTTCCAGCAACATGCCAGCTCTCTGAAAGTTTTCCTTAACATTCAGGCAAGAGATGAGACTATGGGTCTGCAAATATTATAATATTCTCTGGCTATTTGATCTTCCAACTCTTTCTTAGCTAGGCCGTCCTAACTCTCATTTTACATTTCACCTTCCAGACTTTTTTCCTTTTATTGGCTTCATTTGGCTTTGATTTCTGTTTTCTGAAGGATAGTTCCTGGCTTGAACAACTGGACAAAATGGCTGGACCTTGGTCCAAAGCCCTTTGAAGTCAACGGAAGAGCTTCCATCAACTTCAGCAGGCTTCGTATTAGGTCTAGAACACTTGTAATAGGTATCAGTCCTGCATTGGCCCAGAAATGGATTAAATGGATTGCCACAGAGTGGCAGTACTCAAAAAAAAAAAAAAAAAAATCCTCTCATTCTACCAATTTCAGTGACATTCCCTACACTTAAAATGGGGAGCTGGCAATCTCTCTGAAAATAGAAGAAACTTTTCAAGGGCAACCACTGGAAGTTAGTCTCCAGTGTCTGTGCTTCTTAGCAATGGGAAGTTTTCCTGATAGTCAAGCAACTGTCCTTTAAAAGTGTTTCCCCACAATTCCAGATTGTTGGCAAATAGGTAGGCTTGGTAAATGTTCTTAGACATTTGTACACACATAAACAGACAGAAAAATATTTCCATCAAGAATAATCGAAATGTACAGATAGGCAAAGTATGAAAAATGCTTATTGAGAGTTTATTATTGTTTGATTTAAGGATATTTATTTTGTATATTTTGACATGTGATGTTGACAATTTGTGTTTTAACAGTTATAAAACTTTAATTTTTTGAATCTCAATGTCTATTGGAATTAAATAATTAGTGTGCTATCCCCCATAATCATCTGCAAGTGTGAAAATGAGTATAGATAAAAATTGAAAAAAGGCTTTAAAATAAACATCAATATTATTCATTGAAATTATGAAAAATAAATCGAATTCCGCCCAGGCTACAAATTGGGAGCAAGGGAATTGAACAACTGCAGACTAAACTAAAATACAACAGAAACTTTTTGTATAGATGGTCTGAGAGGCAACTTGGGATCTGGGTCTCAGTTTATCAGAAGTTATTATTTTCCCCTGTTTGGAACTAGAGGCATTATTGGGAATAGAGCTGAACAATTGTAAAAGGAACTGAAAGCAAAAGGTGGTGTTTCTAATCTCATACCCTCAGTCCTGGGCAGGAAAATAGTGGGCAGTAATGAATTGCCCACATAGGAAAAATAGTCAAGAAATGACTGTCTATAAGTAAAGCCCCGTGAAAATCGTGATTTTATGCCTTTGTGGAAACTGTGAAATTAGCCCAATACCACAATTTTTCCAATATTATTTTTTAAAAAAGAAAGAAATGGAGACCGAGGTCACATGATCTTGTTGCGTTCTTTCTGTTTGCTATTTTAGGTTGCCTCTGTGACGGCACCATTATAGCAAGAGAAGGAGACACAGTAGCCAACGCTGCTGTCACTTGGACCACGAGCAGCCGTGGCCTCAATGAGGAGGTGGAAATATTTGTGTTCACCGGTCCCCCGCTGCCACCACTCAGCACATAAGCCGCCGCGACCTCAGCGGGGAGGCAGAAACGGGTATCCACGCATACTGGTCTGCCACTGCCACTAGGAACGTGAGCAGCCAGAGCCTCAGGAGGGAAGCGGAAACGGGCATCTGCACACGCTGATATCGTTCTCAGTGCGGCTTGTGGCATGGGGCAGCACCATATTGGAGCAGCGGTTTGTGGGGGGACTCACCAGTCAGTTTTATGCAAAGGAATGCAGCAGTGACCTTTTCCTGAGTACATTCCATGTGTATTGTGTGAAACACAATACTTTACCCATGATACTGCTTTGAATTTTCTAAAAAAAATCCACCATTTTCACAGGCCTTATATCTAAGTAATAGAGAGTCTCCGCGTATTTCCAGCCCAGGTGGAAACAGGAAGTACCAAGCACCTTGCAAGAGCCTGTTCTTGCAAAATTTCCAGGCTACTTTTGCAGACCCAAGAGGTTCATATAGATAGTTTTGATTTCTTCATAGATACATAGTTTCCAAGGCCAGAAGGGACCATTGTGATCACCTAGCCTGCCCTCCTGTATAACACAGGCCAGAGAACTTCCTGAAAAAAGTCCTAGGTCATATTTTTTAGAAAAACATCCAATCTTAATTTTAAAATGGCCACTGATGGAAAATCCAACACAATCCTTGGTAAATTGTTCTAATGGTTAATTACTCTCACTGTTCAAAATTCACACCTTATTTTCAGTCTGAATTTGTCTAGCTACAACTTCCAGCCATTGGATCGTGGTATAATTTCTCTGCTAGATTGAAGAGCCATTATTATTTATTCCCCACGGAGGTACTTATAGACTGTGATCAACTCACCCCTTAACCATCATTTGTTAAGCTAAATAGATCGAGCTCTGTGAGTCTGTCCCTGTAAGGCAGGTTTTCTAATCCTTTAATCATTCTTGTGGCTCTTCTCTGAACCCTCTCCAGTTCATCAACTTTCTTCTGGAATTGTGGACACCAGAAATAGACACAGTATTCCAGCAGCAGTCGCAACAGTGCCAAATATAGAGGTTGATTCTCTTGTTTATGCATCCAAGGCTTGCGCTAGCCCTTTTGGCTGCCACAGCATCATATTGGGAACTCATGTTCAGCTGGCTATCCACCATAGCCCCGCTTCCCGGGAGAGAGTCCCCCATCCTGTAAGTATGACCTACGTTCTTTGTTCCTAGATGTATACATGTACATTTAGCTGTATTAAAACACATATTGTTTGCTTGCACCCCGGTTTACCAGCTTGCTCTGAATCACTGACCTGTCCTCCTCATTATATCACTCTCCCAATTTTTGGTTTCAGAGTAGCAGCCATGTTAGTCTGTATCCGAAAAAAGAACAGGAGTACGTGTGGCACCTTATGCTCAAATAAATTTGTTAGTCTCTAGGGTGCCACACGTACTCCTGTTCTTTTCTCCCAATTTTTGTGTCCTCTGCAAACTTTATCAGTGATGATTTTGTACTTCCGGGTCTTGATAAAAATGTTAAATAGCCTAGGGCCAAGAACAAATCCCTATGGGACCCTCATTAGAAACATACCTGCTTGATGGTGATTCCCTATTTATAATTACATTTTGAGGCCTATCAGTTAGCCATCTTTTAATCCAGTTATTGTGTGCCATGTTAACTTTATATCATTCCAGTTTTTTAATCAAAATGTCGTGCTGTACCAAGTCAAATGCCTTACAGAAGTCTAAGTATATTGGGTCAACACTATTACCTTTATCAACCAAACTTGTAATATCATCAAAAAAGATACCAAATTAGTTTGGCAGAATTTATTTTCCATAAATCCATGTTGATTGGCATTAAATATATTACCCTCCTTTAATTTTTATTAATCAAGTCTCAGATGAGCCACTCCATTATGTTGCACAGGTTGCTGTCAGGCTGACAGGCCTATAATTATCCAGGGTCATTTGGTTTATCCTTTACAATTATTGGCACAACAATAGCTTTCTTCCAGTCTTCTAGAACTTCCTCAGTGCTCAAAGACTTATTGAAAATCAACATTAATGGTCCATCACACTCCTCGGTCAGCTCTTTTAAAACTCTTGGATGTTCGTTATCTGGACCTGCTGATTTAAAAATGCCTAATTTTTGTAGCTGTGAACTGGTCATGTTGAGCATTTTCTATTCATATGTCTATTTAAGGTAATCATATAGCCCCAATTAGTATAATATCTGAGCATCTCATAATCTTTAATGTATTCATCCTCAGAGCACCCCTGTGAGGCAGGACAGTGCTATTATCTCCATTATACAGATGGGGAACTGAGACACTAAGAGAGGCTAAGTGACATGCCTAAGGACATACAGGAAGTCTCTGGCAGAGCAGGGACTTGAACCCAAATCCCTGGCTAGTCCCCTAACTACTGGAACAGCCTTCGTCTTTTCAGGCCATATGATTGGCTATCTATGTCACATGATGTGGTTTCTGTTCTCCCAACTGGCAGACCTAAGCTAATATAAAGAGGAGAACGCTACTCAGTTTGCAAATAATTTGTGATCCTTCATCATTGTTTGGATCTATTGTGCAAATAATAAAGAGCTTTTCAAAGTGGCCAAAATGAATGGTCTCATGCATATTTATTTGTGTTAGTATTTGTTTTCCATGAAAATAAAAATGAGCTCACCTGAATAAAAGAGACTTTTGAAAGGATATTTTTTGGTTTCTATCTGGCACTAGATACAATATATTACATTTGAGACAGTAACTTCTATGTAAATAGAGTCTATGTTGTAATGCCCTAACTAAGCATGATTATGGCTCCCTTTTTTAGCGGTAACAATCTGCTCCTTGCTGAGGTGTAGTCGATTTTTGCATTTGGTTCCAGGGGTGGTGACCTGTGGTTGTGCTGATGAAGATCCTGAATTGTATTTATACGAACAACCATAGTATCTACATGTTATGGCCACAGTGCATTGCAGAGATGTACAATGGGATAGAGCTGAGGTTCTAACTAGTTACTTATATGGCCCCTCATGCGGTAATAGCTCATTGCCTTGCAAGCAAACATTGATTCTTTGTCCTCATATCCCTGTGAAGGAGGTAGACACTATTTCCCCCTTTTACAGATGGGGAACCAAGGCACAGAAGGATTAAGTGACTTGCCCAAGGTCACACAGGAAGCTTGTAGCAGAGGTAGGAATTGAACTTACATCTCTTCTAGCCCACTGCCACTGTCATGACCACAACCTCGCCTGTCCGCTCTGTGTGAGCTGGACTTCCAGCCCAGTGCCTTTGCTAAAAGGCTGCCCTGAACTGGAATTTCCGGGCTTTGGAGTGTTTAATTGTGCTACCTTAACGGTCACTGAGAGGCTTGTTTTGTTTGTCTGCGGTTTTGCATGGTGAAAGAAGGAAATAATTGGGAGGTTTCTGGTGAAATTATTCTAACCCATCCATCAGACAGCAGACAATAATATTTAGTTGCTTTGATCAATTTATTGTTACAGTCTATTTAGACAGCTTGCTGCAAATTCCCCAGCAGCAGCAGCTGTTAGCAACATGGTGTGTGAGGCAGCGCCCAAACTAAAAAGGATTCCTAAGTGCTCTGGAGTGGCGCTCGAGCCTCAGCCAGGCAGCATGACGTCACCCCTCCTTTAATTTGTTTTCCAGAAAATTCATTTCGAAAAGTGCTCCGTGAATCACTTGGCAGCAGCAACGGGCTTGAAGTACATCAGCTGACACGCTCCTCTTCACCTGCAGTATTCACCCGGGGCCAGATCCTCAAGTCCAAACGCGGGGTTTATGTAGGTCATGCTAGATCGTAAGCTTTTGGGGGCAGGGACGGTCTCTGTGTTTGTACAGCGCCGAGCACAACGGCAGCCTGGTCCGGGGCTGGGGCTCCTAGGTGCTACTGCAATGCAAACAATAAATAAGTCAATGGCTCTGTAGAAGCCGATGAGAGTTTGGTTTGGGTAAGGAATGGATAAACAAAACATAGTATAAAGATGTCATAATTAAGCCAGGATGTCTTTTCTGTCCTCTCTGGACCTGGGGAGGAACAACTCTCCATCTCATCCCCCACAGAATCTGAGCACCCAGCGCTATCCAGTCTCCTCCAGCTACCCAGTTCCAGACCATTCGTAACAGGTGAAAGGATGTACCGTGTGCACTGGGCCAGCCAATATGGAAGAGGAAAGAGATGGGCAAAGTGACTCCCCCAGCAGCCCTGTCGGTGGTAGCTTGGTGAGTGGTTTATCTGTCCCTCGGCACCCGTGGAGGGGGGTAATAGGCCCTTCTTTCTTAGGGGAGGGAATTTCTTCCTTCAGCCATGTGGTAATCAGTTCCTTCCTACCTGCACTGTTATTGGTAATGTGTATTATGACAGTGCCCAGAGGCCCAAAACTGAGACCTGGGACCCTCACACTTGCCATGCAAGACGGTTCCTGCCTCAGAGAGTTTACAATCTACTTAGCCAAGACTGACAAAGGAAGACATCCTAGGGAAGCTGAGATGGAGAGGGAGGAAGTGACTTGCCTGAGGCTATATGGGAAGTCTGTGACAGAGCCAGGAACTGAACCCATATCTCCTGAGTCACATCCTGCCTTACCATAGGGAAAAACAAGCCCTTCTTTCCCACAGCAGGTGTAGGATCTCCCTCCTTTCCTTTCCAAGGCAGAGATAACCCACTTCTTCCCTCTCTTGAAGGACAGTGGAAGAAAGGCCGCTTCTTCTCATGCAAGGTCTTTGACCTAAGTGTTGTGTATAGCTGTCTGGTGTCACACGGGAAATGTGCTGTAGGAATCTAGAATACATTGATAATGAATGTCTTCATTCTTTCCTGGGAGGAAGGGAGCTTCATTGTGTCCATCATGGTTTATCCATAGTGTACCTTCCATTCTGCCCCCTTGGGGAAAGAGGCCAGCCTTATGGATCTGGGAATTGGGATTCAAATCCCAGCCCTGCCGCAGACTTTCTCGATGACCCTTGATCACATGGGCACCTGGCCAGCAAAGCACGTCTACCTGTGTGTAAGCAGAAGCATGTGAGCAGTCCCATTGACATCGGTGGGATTTAACATGTGAGTCCAGTTACACACAGGGCCGGCTCCAGGCACCAGCTTAACAAGCAGGTGCTTGGGGCGGCCAAGGGAGAGGGGCAGCACTGCGGCAATTCGGGGCGGCAGGTCCTCCCTCTAGGAGCGAAGGACCTGTCGCTGAACTGCCGCCGCCGATCGTGGCTTTTTTTTTTTTTTTTTGCTTGGGGCGGCAGAAATGCTGGAGCCGGCCCTGGTTACACACGTGCTTAAGTGCTTCGACGGAGAGAGGCCGTGGTTGCCTCACAGGCACCTAAATAAGAGCCTGATTATTGTAAAGTGTAGGTTACCCACTGCCCCCATTAATGTAATCAACTCTCAAAGTCAGCCTCATGGGGCTTGAACCTAGGTCTGTAGGGACTACATCATGGGACCCAACAGCTTGCTCGCATTACCTAGAACCAGAGCGCCTTGAAGCCCAGCCAGTGCTTAATTTGTAATGAAAGAGGTACTAGGGCTCAAGCAATTAGATGCCAGGACTCAAGCAATTTTTCTACATTCATAACTAATGCAGCAAGCCCAGAGGTGCCGGGGCTATGAAGTGCCAGGCCAGAGGTGCCGGGGCTATGAAGTGCCAGGCCAAGAGGTGCCGGGGCTCAGCCCTGGCAAGCCCTGGTACAAATTAAGCACTGAGCCTAGCTCAGATAGGAGGCTCCACCCCTGGGCCCCAACTGGTGGAACACTGGAGCTCAGACTGGCCTGCTTCCCCGATGTAAGCTAGAAAGAGGAATAGGCAGTTGTCTGTACAACCAGGCTGCATCCTGCTTTGGACTGTTCACCCAGTGCTGGCTGCTCTTGTCTAGGGTTACCATATTTGAACATTCAAAAAAGAGGACATTTCACGGGAGGTGTTGGCCCCGCTCAGTCCACCCCTGTTCCTCCTACACTCCACCCCCACTCGGCCCCGCCACCGCACCCCTCCTCACCCCCGGCCCGCCACTGGCTTGCTGCGTTCCTCCTCAGGTCCCCACCCACCGCTTGCCTCCTCCCACCCGCCACTCACCTCCTCACTCCCCTGCCAGAAACCCCCAGGCCTGCCCCAAGAACCCCGCCTGCCGCTGGCTCACCGCTTCTTGCCTCCTCACCCCGACCCACTGCTGGCTCCCTCGCCGCTCACCTCTTCAATCCCCGCTGCCCGCCGCTGGCCTTTTCACGCCCCCCACTCACCTACTCACCTCTCACCTACTCAACCCCCACTGCTCACCCCTCGCCTCTTCACCCCACCCCGCTCACCTACTCACCCCTCCTGCCGCAGGTCCCTCTGGCTCCTAGGATCAGGGGCAGCCAAGGGGTCTCCACATGCTGTGCCTGCCACAAGCGTGATCTCCGTGGCTCCCATTGGCCAGGAAAAGCGCCAATGGGAGCTGCCGGAGCCGCGGAGCGGGGCTTGCAGGCGCCGGCAGTGCACAGAGAGCCCTCTGCTCCCCCGCACCCGACCTGACCCAACTCTAAGAGCCAGAGGGATGTGCCTGGGGGCGAGGTGGGGAGTCCCGGCAGTGCTTACTTGGGGCAGCTCCCAGGAAGCATCTGGCAGGTGCCTCTGGCTCCTAGGGTCAGGTCCCGGGGGGAGGGCGAGGGCTCTCTGCCCACTGCCGGCGCCTGCAAGCCCCGTCCCCACAGCTCTGATTGGGCAGGAGGGAGCCGGTGCAGCACACAGAGACCCCCTCCACCTCTTTGCCTAGGGGCTGCCCACACTGCAGGCTCCTGCTGGCGGGCGGGCGCCGGGAGCTGCCCCAGGAAGCGCCGCCAATCCCGGGACTTTGGACTTAGGGTTACCATACGTCCGTACTTTCCTGGACGTTTTTAGATATTTAAAAATTCCTCCTGAATGGCGATTTAAGAACTAAAAAGCTGGACTTGTCCGGGAAAATATGGATGTATGGTAACCCTACTCTTGTCTCTTGGTCCTGATCTCTTGGTATCCTGACTTGACCTGATTCCTGATATCTGAATCCTGGCTCCTGACCTCGTCCTGAAGCTTGCCTGGTGTGGGGGCCCAGCCCCCGGCCCTAAGCTCACCACTAGGTCTGGCCCTGGCAGTCAGGCTATCATTATTTAGGCTGTAGGCACTTAAATCTTTGGCCTAAATTTCCCTGATCCT
Source organism: Malaclemys terrapin pileata (assembly GCF_027887155.1). Classification (NCBI taxonomy): domain Eukaryota; kingdom Metazoa; phylum Chordata; order Testudines; family Emydidae; genus Malaclemys; species Malaclemys terrapin. Next base: position 275,602,230 of record NC_071506.1, read on the forward strand.
CAATTTCTCCTTCCCCAACGTGGGCCGAGTAGCATTTACGTCACAGCGCTGCTGTCCAACTGAGCACATGAGCATTCATAAAGCGTGTGGAGATCCTCATCCAGACGGTACAAGAGCAGAACCTGATCCCAAACCCCTTGACTTCAATGACAAGACTCCCAATGACTCCCATGGGCTTTGGATTGTGCCCAAGTGGCATGTATTAAGGCTTCCTGCTGTAGGTGATTGGAAGGGCAGTGCATTCATTCCAGCTACCTTTCTGCAAGTCACCTTGCCCATAATTCACCCAAGTCATTTGCTGGTGTGGGGGGAAGGGAATACTTGAAGAATTCAGTTGGCCAGATTGGGTTTTTGTCCATTTGGAAAAATAACGACGTAGCGATTTCTTTCACCTGCCCTCTCCTCTGCTGCACCGGTAGCTGTGCTGGCAGCATCTGAAGCTGATTGATTAGTTTAATAACAGGCAGTTGATATGCAGCCATAAAATTATACACGTTTACTCATCAGCCTGATTGAACTCCTCTGCTGCTGACAGACCAGGAGCAGAACAGCAGCGTTATAATAATGAGGGAGACAGCCAGGGGAAAAGCTAGGGTGTGGTATTTTGTTGGGGTTTTTTTTTTTTTTAAAGCCGAGGAAGAAAATGACCCTGAAGAGCCGTCTTTGGGTAATAAATACCCAAATACACAGGGAAATGTTCAGATGCAATTAGCACTGAAGTGCCACTAAAAATTCACAGAGCAGGGAGGCAGCAGCATGGCTTCTTTTGCATAAACCCTGCCTCTGGTTGCCAAAGGTTGTGGGGCCTGCGCCTGCAAACAGCTGGGCCCTCTCCATTTCCATGGATGGCGGTGGGAGTCGTGGGTGCTCAGCGCCACGCAGGATCAGGCAGGTTAACGTTGGGTGCCATATCTGCTGGGACATGAATAAGGGGTGCTGGACGACGTGGGCTTCCGTTCTTGGAGACTCCTAGCAAGGAGGAAGGGATAGCAGACTGGGGTCGGGGGGGAACAAGTGTCTGCAGTGTGAAGCGCTTCCCCCAGGGCAGTGCTCAAGGGGGTGATTGCTAGAACCCAAGTGGAGAGAGGATGGAGTGATGAGCGCCTGGGAAGATATTCAGTGGGACTAATTACTAGGGCTGGTGTTGTCTGGCCTGTGCCACATGTGAATCTTCCCCGGCCTATGGATTATGCTTTTCAGGCTGAGCTCCGCTCTCAACATCACTGGAGCGACTCCAGATTTACACCAGTGGAACTGAGATCAGCTTCTGGCCCTTATAAATTACGGCACACAAATGTAAAGCAACCAAGGGGAAAAGAGAGGCTTTATTTGGCTGCAGATCGATGTGCCGGGGGAGGGAGAGAGCTTCCTGATGGAAAACAATTCCCCCCCCCCCATTCTGCATGGATGGGCTTTTAAGAGTTTATTTCCCTTTTACTTATTTTTCAGCACTGTTCAGTGCTTGACTCTGCAGCACTGCAATCTCTCCACACTGACAACGTCAAGCGTACTGTCGTGGCCACATTTGCGGCACTTGCAGCGGCATTGGGAGTGGTGCATTATCAGGGCTGCCCAGAGGATTCAGGGGGCCGGGGGCAAGGCAATTTCGGGGGCCCCTTCCAATAAAAAAAGTTGAAATACTCTAGTAACATGTATTTTGAAATGTAAAAAAATAACGAGTGAAATACATTCAAAGTAATTTTTAATAATTTGAAAATACACAAAATACATTATTTAAAAACATTCAATGCTTTAATGGTATGTATACATTTGCAATTACATAATGGGCTGTTGCTGGGTGATGGTGATGGTTGGTGCCAATGGGCTGTCACTGCTGGGGGTGGCGCTGCTGTTGCCCAGGGCTGGGTGGGGAGCTGGGCTCTAGGTCGGGGGGTTCCCGGCTCAGAGCTGGGGGTCAGGGCTGTGGGGGGGATGGGGTGTCCGGCTCAGAGGGGCTTACCATGCCGCTTACCCCCACCTCCCCCATCCCCCGGCACCTCAGTGCGCCGTGTCCAGGAGCGGCCCTGGATAGCGCTGCAGCGGCGTGGCTCCAGCGGGACCTGAGCTCCCGCCACTTGGCCCGGAGCTCGCAGCCCTGCCCCCTTACCACGCGACTCTGAGCGGGGGGAGCTCAGGCCCCGCCCGAGCCACATCGCTGCAGAGCTGTCCAGGGCCGCTCCTGGACGCGGTGCGCTGAGGCGCCGAGGGATGGGGGAAGGCGGAGGCGGGGGGGGGGGACCCTTGGACATTCTTGTGGGGGGCCCTGTGGGGCCCAGGGCCTGGGGAAAATTGCCCCACTTGCCCCCCCCCCCGGGTGGCCCTGTGCATTATGGGCAGCTATCCCAGCATGCAAGTGACTGCAACGTGCTTTTCAAATGGGAGGGGTGGGGTGGAGTGTGACAGGGAGTGTGTTGTGTGTATGTGGGGGGAGAGAGAGTGGGGTTTTGGGGGGCTGAGAGCATGTCAGCATGCTGTCTTGTAAGTTCAGACAGCAGCAGACCTCCCCTTCCCCCCACCTCTCTCTCACACAGCATTCCACACTAATGGCTTGCATGCTGGCTGTCAGAAACGGAGCTTTGAAAGGGCATTTCCGCATTCCTACAGTGATTCAAAGCAATGATCAGCGTGGCCACTTGACTTAAGGGGATTATGGGACGTTTCCAGAGGCCGATCAGAGCGCAGTAATGGAACACCTTGTTCGCACTGATGCCCGGGCATTGTAGCCAAGACACAACAAACATTATTCCTCTCACCGACGTGGAGTACCAGCCGTGCTGTAGCCACAGAGTCAGAGTGCTCTACGGGCCTTCCCAGTGTGGACTGGTAGTGAGCTAGTGCGCCTGGGGCTCCTTTATTGTGCTGTAACTCGCAAGGGTAGCCAAGCCCTCTGTGTCCACTGGCTACCACTGAAACTTTTGGCTACCACAAAAACAACGAGGAGTCCTTGACTAACAAATGTATTTGGGCATAAGCTTTCGTGGGCTAGAACCCACTTCATCAGATGCATGAAGTGAAAAATACAGGAGCAGGTATAAATACATGAAAGGATGGGGGTTGCTTTACCAAGTGTGAATAAAGACTGGGAGTGGTTGGGTCATTACAAAACCTAAACTTAATTTCCCCAATACTAATTTCTCCCTACTGTTACTCACACCTTGTCAACTGTCTATAATGGGCCACTCTCTTTCCACTTCAAAAGTTATTTTTCCTCCCTTGGTATTCTGCTGTTAATTCATTTATCTCGTTAGACTGACCTCACACTTGGTAAAGCAACCCTCCTAGGCTTGAGAGCCTGGGGGGAGCAGGCAGGGCTGGGGATTTGGGGAAGGGGCGGAGCTGAGGCGGGGCCGGAGGTGGGGTAAGAAAAAAACAGGGGGGCTTGAGGGTAATGCAGGTCGTACTCCACTCAGAGTAGATTGAATTACAAGATACCACTGCAAGGTTGGGCAGGATTATGAAGACACCTGGCAAGTCTCCACTGGTGATGATACACATTGGAACCAATGACTCGGCCCCACATGGAATTATGCAGATTCAAGAGAGCTTCAGGGTTTTAGAAGGCAGATGAAGAAGAGGAAAGTCCAAGTGATATCTTCAAATATCCTTCCAGTCTCATGAGTGAGAGAAGGCAGAAAATACGGATGTTAACCACTGATGGTGGCACGACCAGTGTGAAGCTGAAGACTTTGATTTCGTGATGCTTCAGACCACATTCCAGTGGGAGAAGGGGCTGTAGGAACAGGATGGCCGGCATCTCACAAACAAGGGGCTAATCTTTTCAGCTGGAGACTAGCTGGAGAAGACAGGAGGACTTAAACTAACAACACAAGAGGGGGTATTGATGGGAGAAATGTGCAACAAAGGAAATTTTTCCAACTGTTTATATACCAAAGCTAGGAGCCTGGGTAAGCGGGCATTACTAAAACTTGGTGGGATGATTTGCATCATTAGAATGCCAAAATCACTGGTTATAAGCTGCTCAGCAAGGATAGAGAGCATAACAGAGGTGGGGGGTAGAGCTCTACATTAAAGACACCATTCCCTGTTTTAGAGTTAGCTCAGAAGTGCAGGATCTTGAATGCATACAGATCAGTGTGCTAACTAACAAAGCCCAGGAGGCGGTAATTGTGGAGATCCGTTACAGACCACTGAATCAAACCAGGATGAGTTGTTGCCTAAGCATCTGTCTGTTATCTGTGGAAGGAAAAACTACTGTTCTGGGGGACTTCAATTTGGGACACATATGCTGGAAGACGCATGTAGCCAGTAGTAAAATATCATTAGCATTTTAAAAATTATAAAAAGAAGATACAGACTAACACGGCTGCTACTCTGAAACCTGACATTAAAAATTATAGATGATTTTTCTAACAAAAAAGGTATTGTACTCAACATAAGTCAATTCTATTTTGGACCTCATGATGGATAAAGATGAGTAAGTCACTGGACTGCATTATTATTGGTAATTCTACCATTCCCGTCTAGCAATGTATCAATACCATTGTTAAGATTCTTTTTGTTCCTAATATACTTTAGAAACTCCTTCTCATTGTCCTTAACTCTGCGGGCCATAGATTTCTCTTTGTGTCCTTTTGCTTTCCTTATCAATTTTCTACAATTCCTAGCTTCTGATTTATATTCATGACTATCAACTTCTTCATTCTTCAAAGGGTTATATACTTAGTTTATTTTTTAGAACTGCCTTCATTTCCTCTCTAAGGCACGTTGGATTTTTTAACCAGTATGGCCTTCTTTCTTAATTGTGGGGTTGTGACTTTTTGGGCATCTAATAAATTGTTCTTATACTTAGCACAGTTATCATTCATAATTTTCTTGCCTTAAACATATGAAGCCTATTAATCTAATCAATGTAGTGTTAGAAATGCGGTAGCCACTGGCATTTTATCTACACTTGAGCTCCTAGCCCTGGGCAAACTTTTGTCTTTTGATCTAGTTGTTTTTAACGTGTGCATCTCTGTGGTAGCTGGATACCAAATGAAGAATTGCCCTATAGCTGTCTGTTAACAGGCCACTTCACCTTGAATGGTCCCTTGAAATATGTGTTAACTACTTATGTTAAACAATCTGTTCCATCATGTATTTAGCTGTGACACTCTGGGTACGTCTATACTACCCGCCGGATCGGTGAGTAGTGTTCGATGTATCGGGGTTCGATTTATCGCATCTCGTCTGGACACAATAAATCGATCCCCAAATCGACACCTGTACTCCACCTCTGCAGGAGGAGTAAGCAGAGTCGACGGGGGAGCTGTGGCAGTCGACTCGCCGCTGTGAGGACGGCCAGGTAAGTCAAACTAAGATACTTCGACTTCAGCTACGTGAATAGCGTAGCTGAAGTTGCATATGTTAGTTTCAACCCTCCCCCCCCACTCCTTCCCCCAATGTAGCCCAGGCCTAAGAGTAAGTTTCACCCATCTTGTCTCTCTAATATTCTGGGACCGACACAGCGACAACACTGCATACAAGGATCCAGCTGTCTGCCACAACTTGATTCCACAACTTGGACTTAGTAGATTCCTTTCTTTTTAAAACTGACCCATGGGGAATAATTCTTCTGCCCTTTTTTAAAATGAGGGAATGGGGAAAGATGACTCCTCAGTACAGTCAGGTTTTTTGCTGCCTCTGGACTTGTACTGAAAGTGCCACACAGGATATGTAGCCTCCATGAGGAGCAAAGAGGCCCTCGCTATTTTTAAGGGAAATCAGACTTGTTTGGCTGTTTGCCATAGGGTCCATCTTCACTATTCACCTTTGGCCTAACTTTGCTCCTGTTGATGACCACGGAAGTTTTACCATCAGCACAGAGTGTGTCTGAAAATCCCACCCTATGTTGTGTCCAGCGGCGGCTCCAGGCACCAGCGCTCCAAGCGCGTGCCTGGGGCGGCAAGCCACGGGGGACGCCCTGCCAGTCGCTGCGAGGGTGGCAGTCAGGCAGCCTTCAGCAGCATGCCTGAGGGAGGTCCGTCGGTCCCGCAGATTCGGCGGCAATTCGGCGGTGGGTATGCCAAAGGCGCGGGACGGGAGGACCTCCCGCAGGCATGCTGCCGAATCCGCAGAACCGGGGACCTCCTGCAGGCAAGCCGCCGAAGGCAGCCTGCCTGCTGTGCTTGGGGAGGCAAAAAAGCTAGAGCCGCCCCTGGTTGTGTCTACTCTCTAATGGAGCGTCTCATCTGCTAATGGAGGCTCTCTTCAGAGGCAGGCAGGGCCTTCTCAGGTGGCGCACAAGGGTCTGAATTCTATCTCTACAGGGCACTTTCCCTCCCATTCACCCTGCAACTTTCCAAATTCCCTGGCAAACACAGGGTTCTCCTGGTACAGGAGGAAAAATAAAGAACCGACGTCCCTGAATCTGAGGTGTCTGGGCTTAGGAACTCGGGCTGCAGCAAGGACGCCTGACCTTTCAGTTCTGAGAGGAAGCGGCCTGTCAGCTTTGGCTGGATTGCAGTTGATGTTTGCGTTACAGAGAGTGGGGAGGGGATGTTCTGAGAAAGGGCAGCAGGGGCCTAATGAAGGAAAACAAAATGGTGAAGGGCTTGAGACAGACGGCAAGACTGAAAACTCTTACGTAACTTGGCTGGGTGCACTGTTCCCTTGTCTCAAGCTGAGCAAGTTGTTCTATCCTTCTGGGGAAAGTCCTAAGGAAAAAATAAGGGATGAAATGACTAGGACTTTACAGAAATAAAATTGGATTCTGTAGGAACTACTCCAAAATCCTAGAGACTTTTAAAACTCTAGGGAAAGATGATCATTTGCTATTATATTCTCTCAGAACTTTCCCTATGGCATTACACTGCTGACCCTCAACACCAATAAATAAAGTGAATCTGATTAAATAAAAATCAGAGACTCGGTGTTGGGTGGCGTTCCTCCTCACAGTCGATAAGCCTGATGTGCAGGAGTTATCATTTATGATTACTATTGTGGTCATGCTTAAGGATCCCAAACAGCATTCGGGGCCCTTGGCCAAACTAGGGTGACCAGATGTCCCAATTTTATAGGGACAGTCCCGATTTTGGGGTCTTTTTCTTATATAGGCTCCTATTACCCACCACCCCCTGTCCCAATTTTTCACACTTGCTGTCTGGTCACCCTAGTCCAAACAGACAATCCCTGGCCCAGTGAGCTAACAATCTAGTGCAACACCATGCCTGTGGGTGGCCTGTCAGCAGCAGGGATTGGACCTGAGGACTCTGGATCTAAATGCATGAGCCTCTATTGCTTGAGCTAAAGACCCCAGCTCTGTTAGCCAAGGCTGCAACAGGCTCACTAGAAAGACTCATTGCACCAGTGCTAGCTGTCTGCAGTGCATGGTCATGGAGACACAGTGCCTGTCCTCACTAGGTGCATCTTCATTCACCACCAGTGAGAGCAGCAGCAGAAACTGTACTGTTGAGTGGTATGTACAGCATGGGGTCTAACCCTCAGAGTTGGCGGAGCTGCGTTCCTAGTCTCTGATGTGTCCTGCCTCGTGCAAGCAAAGCCCCCTCATTGTCCACCGTCAGATCCCTCCTCGAAATTCAACTTTGCTGTGATGCCTAAAAAGATAGGGGTTAGGCTGTTGGTGCCTACCACGCTGACCAATATTGTCTCATTGTCTCTTGGTACCGCCCTGTCTGAATCCATCTGTTGTCTCCTGAATTACACTGTAAGCTCTCTGGCAGCAAGGACTGTATTTTTGTTCAGTCTTCTTACAGCACCGAGGACAGTCGGGTCCTGGTCCATGGCTGGGAATCCTAGGTGCAAGTACTAAATAAATACACAGAAAAGTGAGCACAGTCCCAAGGGAGGTGTGACCACCAAGGCACCATCATCAGAAATGTCATGTTTGGATTGTATTGTATGGTGTCTCAGGCGTGTGGGGCCATAATTCTCCAGTGTATATAAGCCCAATGAGGTAGGTAAAGAAAGACAGTTTATTGCAGAATTAGCACCGCTTTTCCTGGCAGAGGAAAACAGTTTCGCTTACTTTCTACGCAACTTTTATTTTGGGCTCACAGCGAGGCAAAATGCCAGGGAGCGACAGCCTGTTTACCTAAGAGCAGCTAAAAGAGCCATGTAGCAATCAAGGTATTGAGTGGGTAGGGCTGAAAATAGATCGGCTTGGAAAGGCTTTGATCAAAAGCGATCAGCAGGGGACTGGATGGCTCAGAGCACTGGTAATGAGATACGGTGACTTTCGTACTCAGGAGGCAGGCTCCAATCTGGCCCAAGCTAATGAGCAGGCTGGGTGAACTAAATTGGTGATCTCAGTCTAGTTCCTTGTGAGCTGCTGCCCACCACATGATTGGAAGGCCCAGGATGAAATGGGCCATGGAGACTGATTTACCCTCTCTGCCCCTACTGGATATAACCATTCAGCCTTCAGGACAGCCAGGGGGTATTTTTCACTATGCCCAATGTCAGAGTCTCTCTCTTTTCTAATAGTAAAGATGGGCAGGGAATGAGTTATCAGCATCTGTGCAGGCTAGGGGAACAGAGAAGAATGCTGAGACAGGGCGTCATGGATAGGCCACGGGCCCTGCCATCAGCTGAGGTGGTGCCGGAACATGCAGCTGCCATTATGATTGATACAGACTCCGAACAAGGAGTTACAGGCATAGCCCAAGGCTGACTGGAGGAAGCCTGAGGGACAGATGCAGGTGAGAACCCATGAGACAGAGAGTCCTTCAGCTGTGGTAGCCGAGCAGCTAGACTGGGGCTGCAAGAGCAACACCCAAGCCCAAATGAAGCCCTCTCTAGAAAAAGGGAGAGCCTGAATCACCAGTCTCTTGAAAACTCGGTGCCAACTCTCCACGCTGAGATGATGGGTTTGGTCCCAGGCCCTGGTTCTGTTTTGTAAGGCCAGGGATCGAAAACGGAGAGGTTTCTATAAAGAGCAATGGTGGGACACTGGTATTTCTCTTTGCTGCCTGATGGACAGATTGCACACCCAGAGCAGATGCTCAAGGCAGCCATGTTGGGAACAGCCATTTGTTTATGTGTTCTCCTTGTCTGTTCTGGTCATTCCAAAATGGTCACGCTCCCCCCATTCTAGTGACAGCCTCGGCTGGTCCTGGCTGCAGGTCTCATTGCCCTGGGGCAGGTTCCTCCTTCGAGCCACCCATGCTCTATATCAGGGGTTCTCAAATTTCATTGCACCGCAACCCCCTTCTGACAACAAAAATTACCACACAACCTCAGGACGTGGGGACAGAAGCCTGAACCCACCGAAGCCCCAGCTGAACATGATTTCTTAGTGCAACAATGCTGGGGCCGAAAGGGCTAATGTGATCCTGGGATCCATAAATGGGAATCTCGAGTAGGAGTAGAGAGGTTATTTTACCTCTGTATTTGGCACTGGTGTGACCACTGCTGGAATCCTGTGTCCAGTTCTGGTGCCCAGTATTCAAGAAAGATGTTGATGCATTGGAGAGGGTTTAGAGAAGAGCCACGAGAATGATTAAAGGATAAGAAACCATGCCTTATAGTGATAGACTCAACAAGCTCAAGCTATTTAGCTTAGCAAATGAAGGTGAAGGGGTGACTTCATCACAGTCTCTAAGTACCTCCATGGAGATCAAATATTTGATAATAGGCTCTTCAGTCTAGCAGAGAAAGGTCTAACATGATCCAACGGGTGAAAGCTAAAGCTAGACAAATTCAGACTGGAAATACAGGGTACATTTTTAACAGTGAGAGTAAATAGTCATTGGAACAATTTACTTAGAGTTCTGGTGGATTCCCCACCAGTGGTGATGTTTAAATCAAGAGTGGGTGTTTTTCTGAAAGCTCTGCTCTAAGGATGATTTTGGGGGCAGTTCTCTGGCCTGTGTCATACAGGGGGGCAGACTAGGTGATCACAATGGTCCTTTCTGGCCTTGGAATCTGTGAATCTATTAATCATAGATAGTGTATAAGAATAGATGGGTTGTGGATTTGTTCCACATTGTAATTCCTGGGTTCTTTGCCTTTAGGGGAGGGGTTTTCAAAGCTGTCTAGGAGATTTAGATGCCCGGTTCCTATTTGAAATGAATGGGAACTGGGCATCCAGCTCTCTCAGATGACCTTGAAAATCTCAGCCTCGTTCTCCACATCGGTTCTCTTGTGCTCATCTAGTCCAACCTCCTTTATATCACAGGCCACCAACACCACCTCATCCCCTCACACTAAACCCAACAATCAAAATTAGACCAAAATATTGCAGCCCACAGGAGATTCAACTATTATGTACCACAAGGTCGTTGCAGCCATGTTGGTCCCAGAACACTAGAGAGACAAGGTGGGTGAGGTAGTATCTTGTAAAGGACCAACTACTGTTGGTGAGAAAGACAAGCTTTCTCTGAAGAAAACTCTGTGTAGCTCGAAAGCTTGTCTCTTTCACCAACAGAAGTTGGTCCGATAAAAGGTATTGCCTCACTCACTTTCTCTTTCTGTTATGGGCCACAGGCAGAGAGAAGGAGGGAATGAGGTGCACCAGTGCCTGAGGCCCCTGCCTTGGCAAGGAAATGATTAAAAACTACAAACTACAAAACTACAGCAGTGAGCAACTCAGAGAAAGCTGCCAGATGTCTGGACTTTCCCACAGCTTCTGTGCTTAGATAGAGAAATCTGAATGGAAAATAAAAATAACAAAACTTTGCAGCGTGGCTATTTTTGCCCTGGGATCATGACGCCTTTCCGGTCTCCTGCTCTCAGATAAAACCGAGTGGCTCTCCAAATGCACTAACTGTATAAATATTGGCCGCTCCCAGGCTGGCTTTTCATCACCAGCCAAATCTGCGGATGGCAGTGAGTTCATGACATCTCTGATGTGAGCTTAAAGGGGGTTGTTGAATACTCCGGCTCACTGCAGCTCTGCAGAGAACAAGCTAGCAATAAAATGGTGTGACTTTCTGACTTCATTTGAAGGCCTTTCTTGCGTGCTGGAAGATGGGCGTACAGGCTGGGTGTGTCTGTCCACAGGGAAGTTGCCTATTTAGCTGTGCTTGTTCCCCTTGGGCTTCTTTAGATAGTGGTGAATGTGAAAATGAATTTCAAACATGAGGGTGGAGGCAAGACTTCCTTTAGCAGATCACACCTGAGCATTTAGTAATAATTGGCATGCAGCACAAAACACCCTTAATACAACGCTCTGCCACAAGGAGTGGGACCCAGTGAAATGGAAATCTAGCTTGGAGGGATGCAGCCCTGTCACAGATTCACGGGTCCGGTGCTCTGGAACAGCTCAGGGAAGACCCCCTCGGTGTGCCAGATGCCCTTACGGTCTCACTCTTTCACTTGGACTGAACCTCAGAGCCTTCAGTACCCCTGCTCCAAGCTGTGAGCTCCCTTCAGTGAGTCCACCTGAGTGGGACACCTGAGGGAGACTTGTACCCCCAAAGGGAGCAAAGCACCGCTGCTTTCAGCATTTGCAGTGACTCTCAGCCAGTGCTGTAAAAGCAGTAGGGTTTATTAGCTGTCTGGGACACAGTGTAGAAAGTCCTTGGTTAGCATAGAGAAAAGAAAAATATGGCCTGGTCCGTTCTGGTTACCCAGAGCCCTGGCCATGTGGTGTCCACCCGTGGCTCCCACTGTCTCTCTCTGTCTTCTTTGTTCAAGTTCCTGACCAGTCCCACCTGCCCCTCCTCAGTCCTTTGTAGTCCAGCTGGTCAAATACAGGTGACTTTCTGTGGAGGGGTGGGCCATCTATGGTCATTAGTTGGTCAGTACAGTAGAACCTCAGAATTATGAACACCTCGGGAATGGAGGTTGTTCGTAACTCTGAAACGTTCGTAAGTCTGAACAAAACGTTATGGTTGTTCTTTCAAAAGTTTACAACTGAACATTGACTTAATACAGCTTTGAAACTTTACTCTGTGGAAGAAAAATGCTGCTTTCCCTTTATTTTTTTAGCAGTTTATGTTTAACACAGTTCTGTACTGTATTTGCTTCTTTTTTTTGTTTTTGTTTCTGCTACTGCCTGATTATGTACCTCCGGTTCCAAATGAGGTGTGTGGTTGACTGGTCAGTTCGTAACTCTGTTGTTCATAACTCTGAGGTTCTAGTGTAGTAAATGTCCTGGTGATTGGATTTGCCATTGTCTTCACGGCCTCTAATGACTTGGGCCCCCAAACCTGAGACAGCGAGGTGCCATTCACACCTTTGTCGTAACCTGCCCAAGAGTAAACAGCCTTTTCCCACCACCTAATTAACCACGCAGCATATGGGAAACTGAGGGACACACAGTATTCATACAAAATATTTACAGAAAATGCCTGCTCCGTCACAAACCCATCCTCTGTGACAGCAGTACTCAGTCTTGACCAACTAGTGTACCACACCTCAAACACAACAGTACATGCCGTGCCACCGCAGTAACGTAACCTGTGTAGTTACGAGGGATTTTTATTTTCACTAAACTAATCCATGAACCACCTGATGGCAGCCTAAATACCATGGTTTGAAAACCACTACTCTAGGGTACACAGCATATAAGATACAGAGAATAAAATGAGGACGTAATAGCAACAAATATCTTTATATAATATATCATAGGCAGAAGCACAGGTACAGTATTTCCGGTTATATGCCACCATGCAGCAACGTTTTTGGTTTCCTGGGGATAAAACTTCCAAGCAAGCGGGCAGCAGAGGGATCTCTGCGCCTCTTGGGAGGTGAATGAAAGTGATGTTGCAGGGTTCATTCTCCCGCAGTGGGCACCAGACAAGAGTTGCTGAGTGCCCAAGTCAAGAGATTTTTAAAAATCAATTAGTTACTCCTTTCTTTCCATTCACAGGTTGTACAATCAGAATTCAGCTGATAGCCCTGTTGATGAGAGGGGAGGGGGAGCTGGCTTTGCACAGCTGTATTGGCTTTGCAGTTCAGAGTAAAAAAAAAACCCAGGAGTTTTGCCGTTCAAACCATCGGCTATGGCTGCAAGACACCCAAGGAAGGGGCAGCTGCCTTGGGCGCTGTACCATGTTCGGTTTCCGATTGTGAGTGCACTATAACTGCAAATGCAATACGCTATTGTGGTACTGGGGTCGGAGCGAGGTGGCATGAGATGTGGGGAGAGAAGACTTGCATGTCTGAGCTGTGGCAAGGTTCACTTAGGGGCCAGCAGGTCTAGTGGGCAGGCCACGGCTCACCAGGTGGCTTTGTGGGGCAATCTGACAGCCTGGCAGCCAAGTTACAGGCTGTCCTTCTCCCAGTTTCCCTGGTCAGACAAGGGGCAGAGGGAAAGGTACAGGGACCCACCCAGACCCTCCCTCTCCACTGGGTCCTGGCCCAGGGCTCAAGTAAGGAGGGGTGAGGAGTGTCTCAGGTCCCTCTAGCTGATTCCCCAGACCCACCTCCTGTGGGCCAATTCCTACTTCCCCTGTGCTCTCCTCAGTCTGGGGCACGGTCCCGGCTCTCTGCTTCCCTCCCCACGGAGGGCTGCTCAAGCAAGCTCAACAACTCAAATAGTGAGTAGGAGCTTTTCAGCTCCCTTTACGGTATCCAGTGATTCCCCCTTGTCAGGGCGATGGGGAGAGAAAACGGGGTCAGGCCCCTGGCGGTCCAGCCACAGTCCAGGCCCTTCCCCTGTGGATTCCTCGGTCCCAGGAGATACTAGCTGGCTTCCTTCCAGCAGATGGCCCCTCTTTCACTGTCCACCTGCTCGACTGCCAGAGTCCCCTTGTGAACGGGTCATCCTGGGTGGCAGGGCCATCTTAGCCCAGTACTGCGCCATCACAGCGCTAGGCTTAGTGCAAGGTCTGTAAACCTCATCACAGGGGGTGAAGGGAACAAATCAGCAGCTGCCAGGACATTGAAGAGAACGACATTAGTCAAGAGCACTCCTTGTATCTAAAAACTCCAACTCCTGTTGTGATGCTGATAGTGACTTCGACAGCATTGCGGTCCCCAAGCATTCATAAATCACAGGCCAGGCCCCCCGAAATCATGAGATCGATTTAAAAAGCCATAGGCGTTACTTTTTAATAATAACGTCGGTATTTTTCTTTGCCTTCTAGTTTCTGTGTCTTTAGGGTGCACCTGGGTCACGTTTTCAAGCTGTTCTCTGCCATGATGAGGGCTAGAAATGTCCTTTTCAAAATGAAAGCTGGGGTTATCACCTAATCACATGACTCCAGGAGCTGGGGCTTTAAGGGAAACTCCAAATATCCCCAGCCTGGGGATAAAATTGCAAGAGCTGGCAATGCTGCTTCAGTGGGAGTAAGGACTGTGAGATCATTTCATGGTTACCTTGTGCCCTCAAATTCCACTGAGCCCCTCAGTTTGTTGTATCCACTTGTTGTTTCCCATCTTGTACTTGTAACCCTTCTGCCCATCTAAGTTGGCAGCAACAAGGGCCGGGTTCTGTATCTAGGGGTTCCGTTTCAATAACGCAATGCAAAACCGGCTCGAGCCCCCACCCAGTGACCTGGGACAATTACATACCACCCCCTGGGCGCCTCTAAGAGGCAATACTTCCCCTCTCGCAAGCACAGAGTCTGAGTGTAACAGAAAATGTTTAATAACATGAGGTAAACAACATCAGCGTTAAATTGGAAAAAACACCACAAACAGGCTTCATGAGCAAAAAACTCACCCCAGCAAATTGGGCTGTGTCCTTTCCCTTTGGTTCTTGAAACCAGCAACCCAAGGATCACCAAAGTCCCAAAAGTCCAACAACCCCCCAAAGTCTCTTGGGTCCAGCAACCCAAGGATCACCAAAGTCCCCAAAGTCCAACAACCCCCCAAAGTCCCTGTCCCTGGTCAGTGCAGCCCCAGAGTTCAAGCAAGGGGGGGGCACGCAGGGTGTTAAGGGGCACCTTACGTGATCCAAGGCCGACCGGCTGCCTCTCCGTGGGGTTCCGCCGCAGCCTTCTCCACGAGCCGCTCCACTCCACCAGCTGTCCCGTGAGCCGCTCCCGCTGTCCACGAACTGCTCTGGCAGCTGCTCTGCTCACCGACCTGTGAGCCACTCAGCTCTGCTCCACTTCAGCCATTCCTTGGGCTGCTCCCACAAGGCTCCGCTCTGCTCGCTGCTTCTCCAGCCGCTCCGCCCTGCTCACTGACCTGTGAGTCGCTCAGCTCCGCTCCAACCATCCCCATGAGGCTCCACTCTGCTAGCTGCTTCGCCAGCCGCTTAGCAATATAGCTTCAGGCTCCCCCACTAGTTAACACAGCCTCAGTGATCTCAGCTCTTTTGTGATTTCAGCTCATAGTAGGGGAGCCCCAGTGCTAGTGCACCATTGGCCCAAAGTGAATTCAGCTCAGCAGTCTGTAATTAGACTTCTAATGGAATCAAAGTTAGCTCTGACATTCAACAGTGGAGAGAGGAGGTAGTGCAATTGGTGTTTCAACCCCTCGGGGAGGGTACCATACCATCAGGTACAAATACCTGTCCCCATCCTCTCTCTATTCACTGGGTTTTGTAACCCATGCCCCTTGTCAAGCAAGTGCTACTTAGGTAATGGTGATGGACTCACTCAGTCCTTCTGTCATACAACAGGTTCACTGCCCTTGATTCACAGAATCAGGGTAACAAAACTTTATTCTTCCTGCCCCAATAACAAAGAAACTGGGGATCCCACACCAGCCAAAGTAACCACTTTGAGTTGCTGTTGTTTCATGCCAGGCGAGTGGGTGTGCCTATGCAAACAAGATCAGCCCCTGGAGTTCTTTTCCACACTCGCCATAATTCACCACCAGATGTCAGGGTAAAGCTCATCCTGACTCTGCTTACATACTGTAAGATTTTTGGGACTGTCTATGTATAACACATAGCACAGTGGGGCCCTGACTCCTGACTGAGGCCTTTAGGTGTTACTGCAACACCAATGACTGTGCTCTCCCCTATTCTCTCACACCTTGTGTGTGTTGCTACTCTGCCACCTACTGGTATGGATGTTTCAGACCCAATAGCATACCGTTGGCTGGCTAACAAGAAGTCTCTGCTTGTGTCTCTGTGGTGTGAGTGGGAGTAAAGATTTTGTCAGTAAATGGAGGCACTTCACCCATCTATGCACTGAAGAGCCAGTAAACTAAAGAGGCCCTACAGACCACTAATTAGAACATAAGAACATAAGAACGGCTGTACTGGGTCAGACCAAAGGTCCATCTAGCCCAGTATCCTGTCTACCAACAGCGGCCAATGCCAGGTGCCCCAGAGGGAGTGAACCTAACAGGTAATGATCAAGTGATCTCTCTCCTGCCGTCCATCATCACCCTCTGACAAACAGAGGCTAGGGACACCATTCCTTACCCGTCCTGGCTAATAGCCGTTAATGGACTTAACCTCCATGAATTTATCCAGTTCTCTTTTAAAGGCTGTTATAGTCCTAGCCTTCACAACCTCCTCAGGCAAGGAGTTCCACAAGTTATATCTATACCTCCCACGGTCCTGGGGAGAGGTTGGGAGTTGGATACTTCCTGGTCTTGGTCTCACGATAGGAGCCAGCTAGGTGTCTGTCAGTGATACTTGAGAAGGTAATGCATCCAGATGGTTGATCCTGCCTACCGATGAGATCCTGGGAGGCACTCATCAGCTGCCAGGATCGGGTCTAGATCCTTAGACGTGTCCCCATTAATATACATCCAGGCAGGAACACCATATGAATGGGCCCAGCCCATGGGGCCAGGAGAGACTTCAGCAACCTGTGCACTTTTTTGTTTTCTCTCTTAGATTTAGAAACACACAAAGAAATGCCACTTTGTTTGCCTGCATCTCTCTTGCTTGGAGACCGTTCATACCTCCTGGCACCTAGGTCAGATGGCAAAGCCAAAATACTTGCCGAGCTGTAACACACAATCTCCAGCTACAAGGGAGAGCTCAAATCTGCAGCATTTTACTCCCAAGATGAATCATCTTTATGCACTGCTGGAAGGCACTCAGACACTACGGTGATGAGTGCGGTATAAGATCCGATATAGCATAGAAAGGATTTCTGTAATCAACAATAGGAACAGTGGAGCTGAAGAAAAGACTGCTAGGGCATATTGTAAGGAGCAGTTTCATGTCTGTGTCCTTCCTGTATAATATTTGAAGAATACATCCTCTTAGTTTTCATCCTTTCCATATTCTCACGTACACATATGATACTATCTCTGTCAGGGCCAAAATGATCAAAAGGTAGGCAAGCTGAGGGCTCCATCCGAATCCCATTGAAACGAATGGGAGCCTTTCCCTTGGCTTTAGTACAGGTTGGATCTGGCCCCGAAGGAACCTACATAAAGGTTGGATTTTCAGAAATGCAGCCATGGGTTGCTTTGAAGTTTCAATGCGCTGTCAGCAGGGAACCTTGTCAAGTGGAATTCTCCTAGCTGCACGGCTACTGTATCCTAGCTGTGTTGTGATGCTGTAAATGTTGCAGATTAAAATACAGGGACAAAATAAGGGGGTAGACCAAGACATGCCCTTGGACAGTGGTTGATGGAGGCCGGTATGATTTAGAACAGGGGTGGGCAAACTATGGCCTGCGGGCCGGATCTGGCCCATCAGTGCTTTGGATTTGGCCCCCGGGATTGCCACCCCCTCTGATGCTGCGGGCCCCGTGCCGCTGCTGGAAGCAGCTGGTACCACGTCCCTGTGGCCCCTGGGGGAGGAGGGGCAGAGGGCTCCACGCGCTGCCCTCGCCTGCATGCAACGCCCCCACAGCCCCATTGGCCGGGAACGAGGAACCGCGACCAATGGGAGCTTCGGGGGAGGTACGCGCAGGGCAGGGCAGTGCGCGGAGCCACCTGCCCCCCCGTCCCCCAGGGGCCGCAGGGACTTGGTGCTGGTCGCTTCTGGGAGCTGCTCAGTGCGGCGTGGGGCCAGGGCAGGCAGGGAGCCTGTCTTAGCTCTACTGCACGCCACTGCTACCCCAGAACCGCTCCAGGTAAGTGGTGCTGGCCCAGAGCCCACACCCCGAACATCTCCTGCACCCCAACCCCCTGCCCTGAGCCCCCTGCTGCACCTCACACCCCTCCTGAACCCCAACCCCCTGCCTTGAGTCCACTCCTGCACCCTGCACCCCAACCCCCTGCTGCACCCCTCCTGCACCCTTCCTGCAACCCAACTCCCTGCCCTTAGCCCCCTTGTACATCCCAAACCCCTCCTGCACCCCAACCCCCTGCTGCACCCCTCCTGCACCCTTCCTGCAACCCAACTCCCTGCCCTTAGCCCCCTTGTACATCCCAAACCCCTCCTGCACCCCAACTCCCTGCCCTTAGCCCCCTTGTACATCCCAAACCCCTCCTGCAACCCAACTCCCTGCCCTTAGCCCCCTTGTACATCCCAAACCCTTCCTGCACCCCAACCCCCTGCCCTGAGCCCCCTCGTACACCCTGCACCCCTCCTGCACCCCAACCCCCTGCTCTGAGCCCCCTCGTACACCCTGCACCCCTCCTGCACCCCAACCCCCTGCTCTGAGCCCCCTCGTACACCCTGCACCCCTCCTCCGCCCCAACCCCTTGCCCTGAGCCCCTTCCTGCACACCGCACCCCCTCCCACACCCCGCAGTCCCTCCTGAACCCCTACCCCCTGCCTTGAGTCCACTCCTGCACCCTGCACCCCAACCCCCTGCTGCACCCCTCCTGCACCCTTCCTGCAACCCAACTCCCTGCCCTTAGCCCCCTTGTACATCCCAAACCCCTCCTGCACCCCAACCCCCTGCCCTGAGCCCCCTCGTACACCCTGCACCCCTCCTCCGCCCCAACCCCCTGCCCCAGCCCTACATTCATGGCCTTGTATGCAATTTCTCCACCCAGATGTGACCCTCGGGCCAAAAAGTTTGCCGACCCCTGAGTTAGAGCCACACTACATATACGTAGGCTGTCTATGGGCTGTGCAGCAGCCCAGAATCCTCTCTAGTGCTCCCCATTGTGGCCACGCCCCCTCCCGTCCCATCCTGCACACTAGAGTTTATGTCAGCTCTACATTGTTCCTACGCCTGTTACTCCTGAGGGAATCCTGTGCCAAAAAAATAAAAATTCTGTACACAATATTTTAAAATGCTGCAAAATTCTGCATATTTTATTTGTCAAAATAACACAATATAATCACAGCATTTTCAATTATTTGCTGACCAGTATTTTGAAATAAATTACTAAAATAATTGAAAATGGTGTGATTATATTGTTACTGTGTTTCTGCGTTATTTTGACAATTAAAATATGCAAACATTGCAGAATTTTAAAATTTTTAATTGTTTTGGCGCAGAATTCCCTCAAGATTACCAGGGTTCTGTGTGGCACAATCTGGGTGTGGACAGCTCAGTGTGGGGTCTGGGTGCAGGGGGGACTCTGGATGCACAGGGGCTCGGTGCGGGGGAAATGGGACTCTGCAGGGGAGTCCAGGTGAAGATGGTTAGGGCTCAGTGGTGGGGCTGGGAGAGTGGGGCTTGGTGGGGTGGGGGCTTGGGGCGCTCAGGGTGGGGGTTCTGGGTGCTGGGGGCTCCTGATGCAGGGGGGCCTTGGTGGGAGGGTTGGGTGCATGGGTGAGGGGGTCACTGTATGGGGATCTGCTCCCCCTGTCCACCCAACCCCATGCATCCAGACCTCCCACACCAACCCCCCCATTGGGCCTCACCCCCCCGCACTTGGAACCCTTCCCTCAAGCCTCACCCCCACCCCACAAAGCACCCCCCCTCCCCATGGTGCAGAGTTTCCTGCAGCCAGGAGAAATTTCTGGGGGTTGATCTGACCCAGCCCCAGCTGCTCTGTGCAGGGGAGGGGGAGGGGAAACGCCATCGCCATCCTCCTTGGCCCCCCAAGTTGGGACTAAATCCATGGGCGGCCGGGGCATTCCCAGACCCCCCCTCCCCACAGTGATTTACCTCTCCCCCAGCTGCCTAAACAGACATGTCTGAGCTGCTGGGGAGGGGTGAGTGAGTACTGGGGCAGCTTCACTTTGCTTCCCCGTAGAAACCATTTTCTGCAAGGAAGCAAAGAGAATCTGCAGGGGGGCATTTTTCTGCTGCGCCGCAGTGGCGCAGAATTTCCCCAGGAGTGGAATCCTCCTCTAGGCCCTTGTGGCTCTTGAGTAGCCCTGGTCCCCACATCAGATCCATTTAGGCTCCATACCAGCAGAGAAGGGGTTAAGGAGAGCCTTTGGGCCCAGCTAGCCCCGCCCTGCTATACCTGCAGCCAATGCCAAGCCTGGAGGGAGAATAAAAGGAGAGAGCCTAGCTCAGTTCAGGGTTGACTGGCCAGGAAGGAGAACACCATCAGAGGAACAGCCAGACCCCCAAGGAGTGAGAAATGCTTGAACCAGAGGCTGGTTGGGGAACCAAGCCCCTACCCTGGGAGCCTGGGGGATGGCCCACTATTGAGTTATGTTTGCTTTGTTTGGCTATATGACATGTTAGGACTGAGCCACTCAACCTCGCTCAGAAGAGGAATAAGACAGAAGGATCAATTAGTTGGCAGGCTGCAGCCTGCCTCATTGGATTATACCTTTTCTCCTCTACCCAATCCTCACCTCCTTTGCATTCATAGACCACAAGTACTTCAAGCCAGGGACTGTGTCTTCACGTATGTTTGGACAGCACCTAGCACAGCAAAGCTTAGTTTAACATTTGCCTCATCAGTAGTCTAGATTCCCTGATCATATTTATGTCTCTTGAACAAGTGCTCGTTCTAAGCCATTGTCAAGGCTGATTCCCCACTCGGGTGCTTCGAGTGCAGAAGGTGGGGGCCCGCAAGGATTCTAAAAATTAATACTGGCTACTCCAGGCTTATATTAAACTCCCAAGGTTACAGCTTTTCTCTGACCTTGGATTGGTAGATGCTGCCACCACCCAAGTGCAGACCCCCTTTGAGAGCCCTGGAAGGCGCACTTGGGAATTCCTTCCTGTGGGGTACCCTCATGCCCTCTCTCTCTCTCTCTCTCTCTCTCACTCTCACACACACACAGAGGGAAGAGCTGAGATGGGGGGAGGGTCCACCAGCTAATTAAGCAACATGTGCACAAACCTTTTAAGACACAAAAAAACAATTCTGTTCTTAAAAAAGTTAAATTTTATTAATTAAAAAAAGAAAAGAAAAATACATCTGGGAACTCAGGCTATTGCTAGATTTTAAAAGAGCAACTACAAGGATTAAGCACCAAGAATAACTTATTGAGCTCCAGCTTAAAGGTTATAAGCAAACCAAAAGCACTTGGGGTTAGCACAGAGGAATCCACAAGCCATAAAAAATAAAAGGGATAAACCTAATCGTGTCTTCCTAGACATTCCCTGATCTACTTACATATCTGGGGTTTTAAATGAGTAGTTTCTAGGTATGACACTGATGATTTTTTCATACCTGGCCCAAGCTTCTTACAGTATAGCTGCTGCCCTGTCTGCCTCTCCCCAGGGGAACAGCCACAGACTAAAGGGAAGTCTTTTTCTCCCCAATTTTAAGAAGTTCTAGCCTTCCCATTGGCTCTTTTGGCCAGGTGCCCACTCCCTTCCTTTTACCTATGCATCGCAGTGAGACTTTTTAACCCTTTACAGGTAGAGCAATTAGAGAACAGTTACTAAGAGAGATTTTATAGCTGCTGGCTGGCTGGGTGTCCATAAAAGAGAGCTATCCTCCCCCCCTTCATTTATCACAGTACCTTGGACACCTTGAAGTTGTTGTGTTTTGTTTTGTTTTTTAATCTAGCAAAAGCCTAAGTTCCCAGGTGTATTTTCTTCTTCTTTTCTTTTATTTTTTTTATTAATAACATTTACCTTTTTTAAGAACAGAATTGGATTTTTGTGTCTTAAGAGGTTTGTGCCCCTGTTGTTTAATTAGCTGGTGGCTACAGCTGATTTCCTTTTTTTTTTTTTTTCCTCTTTCTCAGCTCTTCCCTGGAGAGGGCGGGGGCAAAAGGGCTTAAGACCGGAGTCTGTGCTGCCCCTCCTCAGAGGCACATACAGAAGTGCCTAGGACGGCTGCTCTAACTTATGACAACCTCCATAAGGCTCCCTATGGGCTGTGCCGCAGCCCATAATCCCCTGTAGTGCTCTTCATTATGGCCAGGCCCCCGTGCATCCCGCCCTGTATGCTAGAGCTTAGGTCAGCTCTATATTGCTCCTACACCAGTAGAATGCTCCCCTGGCGCTTGTGGCTCCTGTATGGCCCCGTCACCTCACCAGCAGCATACAGGGACCCAAGCAGGGGGGAAGAGTTCACCCCCTAATCGGCAAATATCCGGGCACAGCATTATCCATTCAAATTCAGCCTTAGACTGACAGATTTTAAGGTCAAGAGGGACCATCAAGATCATCTAGTCTGATCTCCTGCACATTGCTGGCCACAGAACTTCATCCACCCGCTACTGTAAGAGACCCCTAACCTCTGGCTGAGTTACTGAAGTCCTCAAATCATGATTTAGAGACTTCAAGCTACAGAGAATCCACCATTTATACTAGTTTAAACCTGCCAGTGACCTGTGTCCCAGGCGGCAGAGGAAGACGAACCCCCACCTGCAGGGTCTCTGCCAATCTGACCTGGAGGAAAATTTCTTCCTAACCCCAGTTATGGTGATCAGTTAGACCCTGAGCATGTGGGCAAGACCCACCAGCAGCCAGACACCTGGGAAAGAATTCTCTGTAGTAACTCAGAGCCTCCCTATCACCAGCCACTGGAGATATTTGCTGCTAGCAGTCGCAGATCGGCTACATGCCCTTGTAGGCTGTCTCATCGCACCACCCCCTCCATAAACGTATCAAGCTCAGTTTTGAAGCCAGTTAGGTTTTTTGCCCCTGCTGCTCCCCTTGGAAGGCTGCTCCAGAACCTTCACCTACAGTTACCTTGCAGATGTCTTAGACTCCACGGTGGCTTCCTGTTCGACGGACGAGGGAAGCGAGGGCTTGATCTTACACTATTGAAATCTATGAGAGTTTTGCTGTGGACTTTAAGGGGAGCAAGATTAGACCCCGAGTGAGGTATCTCAGCTGCCAGTTAGCACTGCAAGGAAGTGACTGACTTTTTAATTGCCAGCCCTGTGCAGCCCCCTTTATATTTTCTCCCCAAGTGCAATAGTCAATTTGTGTCAATTGCTTGAACGTTGTAACCTGAGGCAGAACAGTCATCCGGCCTAATGAGTCCAGTAAAGGCACTATCTCTGGGTGGCTTGAAGGCCACCTGTGGCTTGAAAAGGAAACCTCTCTCTTCCTTTCACCCCCATAAAACAGCCCTAGAGTACCTGCATGCCCCTTTCTGTGTTCATTTCATTCCTCTCGTTGGGTTATTGCCAGGTATTGCTGTCAGATCAGTAGCTCCAGCAAAGCTCCGTTTTAGTTTCACTGCCTGAAACAGGCATTTAGTCACATCATCAGGCAGACATAAGTCCCCAGCTTGCATCCTTTTCCTGCACTTGTCTTCGATATTTGTCTTTCGGTGAGAACAGCTTTCGGGTTTCACAATTCTTGCTCTAGCCGACAGCAGTAGCTGGCACTTTGATCTCCAATGAAGCTCAAGAAAAGTGGCAACACAACTGACTGTATCCTGGTCATTAACTCATTGTGCACCTCATTCGCTGGGTGCCATAGGCCAAGGCTCTCAACCTTTCCAGGCTACTGTACCCCTTTCAGGAGTCTCCTTTGTCTTGCATACCCCCACGTTTTGACCTCATTTAAAAACTACTTGTTTACAAAATCAGACATGTCACAGCACACTATTACTGGGAAATTGCCGATTTTCTCATTTTTAACCATATAATTCTAAAATAAATCAATTGGAACATAAATATTCTACTTACATTTCAGTGTCTAGTATATAGAGCAGAATAAACAAGTCATTGTATGAAAGTTTTGTTTGTACTGACTTCACTAGTGGTTTTTATGTAGCCTGTTGTAAAATTAGGCAAATATCTAGATGAGTTGATGTACCCCCTGGAAGACCTCTGTGTACCCCCAGGGATACGTGTACCCCTGGTTGAGAACCACTGCCATAGGCTACTGTTTCTGCCTGTGATTCTAATGGACGAACGTGAGGCATCTCTTGGATTTAAGAAAAATACTTGGGTTGGAGCGTATCGAAAAATGTTCTACATAGAAACAAACTTGGTGTTTATCAGACAAAGAGGGATCTTTCTTACTTGATGACGCAAGGGAATAATGACCATTGTTGCCTCATTATTTCCTTGTGCTCTGTCCATATCCACCAGTTGTCTCTTATCTTATTTTTAGAGTGCAAGCTCTTTGGGGCACGGTTTGTCTCCTTTGTTCTGTGTTTGTACCACACCTAGCACAATGGGGTCCTAGCCCATGACTGCAGCTTCTAGGTGCTACCACAATACAAATAAATAATAATGTTGTTATTCGGGGGGTGGGGGGGTTGGATTAAACTTTGTTGAAGCTGGTGGGTATAACCACTTTATTCAGCATAAAGATAGAAAAAACAATTAAGCTCCTTTATGGAATAGATAGCGAAACAATAAGCCACCACCCAAAACAGGGTCACGTGCAGGAATCTGAACTATGTGCATGGCGGGGTTCCACGGGGACTGGGTATTACTGAATAACTTGTCTGTGTGTAGGGGACAGAAGCAACAGAAACATGGGTGAAGCTGAGAGAGAAGCAGCAGAATGCAAAGGGGACAGCTGGAACAAGCCTGGGAGCCAGGGCTGGCTTTAGCAAGAGCGGGGCCCGATTCCTGGGGGCGGGGCTTGCTGCAAGCCCCGCCCCCAGGAATCGAGCCGTGCTCCGGCTGGGGTTGCCGGGCTTGGGTCCGACCCGGAGCCGCGGCGCGGGGGCCGCGCCGGGCCGGAGGTGAGCCACGCCGACCGGACCGGGCCGGAGCCGCGCCGCGGGGACCGGGCCGGAGCCGACCAACCCGAGCTGCGGGGACTGGGCCGGAGCCGACCCAAGCCGCAGAGACCGGGCCGGAGCCAACCCGAGCCGCGGGGACTGGGCCGGAGCCGGGCCGCGGGGGGCCGGGCCAGGCCGGAGCCGGGCCACGCTGCGGGGGCTGGGCTGGAGCCAAGCCGGGCCAGAGCCGCTGGGGCCTGCCTGCTCGGCGGCAATGGGCCGCGCCTCCCCGGAGCCCTTCTCACGCTCCCACCACCCCAGCTTACCTTGTGCTGCCGGCCCGCCCCTGCTTCTTTTCAGAATCTCTGATTCGCGGGAAGCAGGGGAGGGGGCGGAGCGTTCAGGGGAGGTGAGGAGGGGGAAGTGAGCTGGGGGCGGGGTGGAGAGCTGCAGCGCGGGGCCCTCTTGGCGCGGGGCCCAATTCAGCCGAATCGGCTGAATCGGCCTAAAACCGGCCCTGCTGGGAGCATTTCCCTGAGAAAAGCTAAGAAAATGAGCTTTTGGGTGAAGTGCAGGCTGGAAACAGGCTTGGAAGTGTGAGCAAAGAAACTCTCTCCTGTTGTTTGCTTCCTGCTGTGTTCAGGGAAACAAGGACTTTGTGGACATCCTTTCTATACAAATAGAATTGCATCAAAGAAATATCTGACTCTTTCATTAATTTCCCCTCCTCACTGAAACAACCTGCAAGCTCCAATAATTTTGGCTAACGATTTGGGTCAAAAGGGATAACAATAAAAGACTCTGGAGCACAGTAGAGGTTAGAGTTGGCCCGGGCGGGAATTTTGTGAAAACTTTTTCGAAAATGTGTTTTCTTTTGTTTTAATTGTGAAAATTCATCCGTTTCAAAAATCCAAACCTTTTGACGGCTGAATGGCTGGTGACAAAAGGGGGCGGGGCGGATTTCTTGGAAGTTTAATCAAGGGCTTTTCCTTGTATCTTTTTTGAATGTTGGAATATGTGGCGGAGAGGTTTTTTTTTTTTTTTAAGTCTTGAGAAGGGATTTGAAACTGGATTATTGCTTCTCTGATTCCCCTGAGGCTGCAAAACTGGGCTGGCAAACTGGTATGAGAGCTTCGGGTAAAGTCTGAGTGAGCATCTCAACTGGTGTGTTTCTTATCCAAACCAAACCTGCCTAGCGTCTGAGGATGACTCACTGATTTATATTGTACTTAGCACCAAAGGGTATTCAGCCTGGTGACTGAATGTTCTAATGTCTCTTTCCAGGAAAAAGCCTTTGTGAAACAGAAGCGAAAACAGGTCCTTGCCATGGTTTAGGGGAGTCGATTCTTTGCCAAAAACGTTACCGCTTCTGTCATGTCTATAGCTCAGGCAAACGGAAGGCCAGATCATGAAAGGTGAGGAGCAGCCCCAACTCCTGCTATGTGAAGTCAATGGGAGCTGGTGGATCTTGCTCACATGCTCAGGGTCTAACTGAATGCCTCATTTGGGGTTGGGAAGGAGTTTTCCCCCAGGTCAGACTGGCAGAGACCTTGGGGGGTTTCGCCTTCTTCTGCAGCGTGAGGCACGAGTCACTAGCTGGTTTGAACCAGAGTAAATGGCAGATTCTCTGTAACTCCATAGGCACTGACTCCGTGGGTGCTCCGGGTCTGGAGCACCCACAGGGAAAAATTAGTGGGTGCTCTGCACCCACCAGCAGTCAAGCTCCCCTCCCCCCGTGAGCACGCCGCATCCGCGCTCCTCTGCCTACCTCCCAGTGCTTCCCGCCCGGCCGCCGCCAAACAGCTGTTTGACAGTGTTAGCAGGCTCGGGGGGGGGGGGGGGGAGGAGCTGGAACGGGGCATGCTCAGGGGAGGAGGTGAGGCTGGGGCGGGGATTTGGGGAAGGAGTTGGAATAGGGTGACCAGATGTCCCAATTTTATAGGGACAGTCCCGATTTGGGGGTCTTCTTCTTATATAGGCTCCTATTCCCCCCCCCACACACACACACAAGCCCTGTCCCGATTTTTCATACTTGCTGTCTGGTCACCCTAAGTTGGAATAGGGCAGGGAGGGGGAGAGTTGGGGTGGGGACTTTGGGGAAGGGGTTGGGATGCGAGCAGGGCAGGGGCAGGTCCTCATGGAAGAGGCGGAGTGGGGGTGGGGCTGGGGCCAGGGGGGGCGTCGAGCACCCACGGGAAACAGGGGAAGTCGGCGCCTATGTGTAACTCTGTAACTGTAAGTCTTAAACCATGATCTGAGGACGTCAGTAGCTCAGCCAGAGGTCCTGGGTCTATTACAGGAGCGGGTGGGTGAGGTTCTGTGGCCTGTGATGTACACGAGCCTACTCTTTTGGCTGTCTGCACCCGGGCTTGTGCCAGCTTGTACTCGGAAATGAAACTGTCCCAAAGAGATCAAAAAGCTTCACAGATCATTCGAAATGTCCTCAACAAGTTTGCAGGCGAAACAACCCAGGGGAGAGCTCAGATTTCTCCTGAGGTGGCTGTACAGAAAAGTCTATGACCCCACCCCATCCACGATTCTCAGTGCCTGTCGGAAGTACGCTGGGGAGAGTGGTGAGTGGAAGGGAGAAATAGGTTGCATTTGGAGGGGATTGCATACAAGTTTTGCCATTGCCCAGTGAGGGGGAGAAAGGAGCGTTTTGTTACTGCCATCAGCCCTGTGGTTTCATCCTAGCTAGGGTGGGTTGGGCTGGGCCTTAAACGAGCCGAACGTCTGGGGTTGTGCCAGGGCCGTGTTACTGTAAGCACATCTGCCAGACGCCGGCTCGCCAGTCACTCAGCGAGTACATCTTGTTTGTGTTTCTTCTGCAAGTACACTCCCGGCGGGTTATGTCAGAGGTGAGGAATGCGGGCCAACCTCTGTCATGAGATCAGCCTGACATTTTTAGGCTGAACATGTACCGTATTTTCTGGAAGAGAGCACACATGTTGTGTAGGGGATTTGGGGCCTGAGAGAAAACAAATGACTCCACCCCCCCACCACCCCGCTTCATCGCCAGCCGATGGGGTAAGCTGAATGTGACTGGCCATTGGGCCAACCTCCCCTTTTGCACCCATAACCAATGAGGAAAGAAATGCCACTGAATAGATAAGAATGAAAGAGAAACCATTGATGTTTATTAGACCCTACACAGAAAGCTGTGGAAATCTAGTTGGAGGCAACACCATGGATATGTTACAGATTTTCTATAGGGCTCAGTCCCCATTTTATTCACCTAAAACACAGGGCCTGATTCTCAGCTACTCCATCTCTGTGGTTGGGGCAGCTGGCAAACGTGACTGTGACCTTTCCACTCCCTGTATTCTTGGGCTAGCTGGGCGCTGCCTTATTAACTTACTTCCCCTGGTATCAATTAGAGAAGCCTCCAGGCAATTTTAATTTCAGCTCTGCTTCCCATGCCTGTGTATTGCCACAAACCCTGCCCACCCCAGTTGTCCTAAGCTGAATCTCCTCAAGGCTAAGAAGATGCAAACATATGTTCAGAGCAGTGAGTATACAGAGCATGCTCATCTATATTATGGGTCATTGCACCATGCTGACATGTTGGGAAATGCAAGGAAAAACCTACAGCACTGAGAGCCCAGGTCAACTGACTTAGGCTTGCAGGGCTAGGACTGCAGGGCTAAAATAATAGTGTAGACATCCAGGCTCGGAGACTGTTTCAGAACCCAGGCTTTAGCCGGAGCAGGAACATCTACACTGCTATTTTTAGCCCTGCAACTTAAGCTCAGCGAGCTTGAGTCATTTGACCCAGGTTCTGACACTCAGCACCGTGGGTTTTTCTTTGCATTGTAGATGTACCCTGAGGAGCCAGGAGGGTTCTTAGTTGAGCTGGTCGAAAAAGCTTTGACAGAACCATTTTCCATTGGGAAATGAAGTCCTGTTGACATGGAACGGCTTCCCGAAATCGTGTCAATGTCATCAAAATTTTGTTTTAGAGGAAAACAATGGGAGAAAAGTTCCAGCAATACTGAAATGTCCCATTTCAACATTTTTCAGGGTGAAATGTTTTGATTTTTCATTTTGAACTTTTTTATTGGGTATGATATTATATATAACAATATACAATTTTTTTAAAAGTCAAAATTGATATGATACATTTAGATTGATGCAGAAAATTTCAGAATGTTCAGCTTTTGTTCTGCATCGGAATCTAAACAAGTTTCATAATCTTTTGTGAAATGGATTTTCCATCCTCTGCTCATTTGTAGTCCTTAGTGCCCTCTGCACACAGCCACCATGCAGGGCAGGGGCACACCCCCAGTGAGAGAAATCTGTTAAAGGCTCCTCCTCTTCTTTTGGATATGAGAACAAGAGTCGGGAGAACTGAAGGATGATCTGAGCTGGGCTGAAATGGTGGACAAGAAAATGATCTGAATGACGCCCTCATCCTGCTTTGCCCCAGTCTGTTTGTTATTCTTGCTCATTGTGTCACGACAACGTTTAAGTCTTGATTCTGCATTTGAATTCTTTTTTGCCAGTGTAAAACTTCAGTGGGACTCCTGTCAGGGTTCCCTCCCCACTCTGAACTCTAGGGTACAGATGTGGGGACCCGCATGAAAGACCCCCTAAGCTTATTTCTACCAGCTTAGGTTAAAAACTTCCCCAAGGCACAAATTCTTCCTTGTCCTTGGAACAGTATCGCTGCCACCACCAAGTGAGTTAGACAAAGATTTCGGAAAAGGACCACTTGGAGTTCCTGTTTCCCCAAAATATCCCCCCAAGCCTTTTCACCCCCTTTCCTGGAGAGCAAACAAGGTGAGCACAGACCAGCCCCTTGGGTTTTTAGGACACTAAAAACCAATCAGGTTCTTAAAAGCAGAACTTTATTATAAAGAAAAAGTAAAAGAAGCACCTCTGTAAAATCAGGATGGAAGGTAATTTTACAGGGTAACCAGATTCAAAACACAGAGGATTCCCCTCTAGGCAAACTTTAAAGTTACAACCCCCCGCCCCCCCAAAACAGGAATAAACTTCCCTCTTAGCACAGGGAAAATTCACATGCTAAAACAAAAGATAATCTAATGTATTTCCTTCCTATTACATTTTGTAATCTTAGATGCTTAGTTCAGGCTTTAGGAGATGTATTTTCCCTGCCCTGGTTCTTCGCTGTCCCGGAGAGAACACACAAAGAGGGCACAAAACAAAAACCTTCCCCCACAGATTTGAAAGTATCTTCTCCCCTTATTGGTCCTTTTGGTCAGGTGACAACCAGGTTATTTGAGCTTCTTAATCCTTTACAGGTAAAGGAGGGATTTTATGCTTATGTTTATGACAACTCCATACTGGCATAAGCATCCACCCGTGCTGATCCAATGGCGGGGCTGAGATCTTACACTATAAGCCTGTCAGAGGAAGGCTCTTTCTCCAAGGTGCTCGACATACCTGTGGGAAGTATGAATAATTAATACTAAGCATGGAACATGCATGTTTACATTTGATAATAAATCAGTGAAAAATGGTGAACTTGTTAATTTTTGTTACGTTCCTCCTTCAAATTGAGGGAAATAAGCCAACATGATATACAGACCCATAATCACTTTGGGGAAGGTAGTCCAGAAAGGCTGAAGCTTGTATGCTACTCTTCTCCAGGTGGTATCTTGAACGCCAAGGTAAAAATAAGCATCTTTAACCATCTTTGGCAATCCATTACTGATCAACATTATTCTCGGAATCACAAATTACCAGGATGGAATGCACATAGATTGTTTTTAACTTTATCCATCTGGGATTGTTATCCCAAACAGTAACAATATTAGCTTTAGCCATAATATTTCAGACTGATCCAAGAACGCTATTCTGCAATATCTATCCGCTCTCTGCATCTGACCCAGGCAAGCATCAGGGGACACCAGTTTCATTAGGCAGTGCTCAGCCGTTAGATGTACTGTTTCTGCCAATACACACACTGTAGGTTCTTTTTGCCTAATTGTCCCTTTTTCTGAGCTGGCTTACAACAAATTCAAATGCCATGGAAAAAGCAGTGCTTTAGCTGTTAGGGGCAGGACTATCAGTCTGAGAGAAGGTGGGTGAGGGAATATCTTTTATTGGACCAACTTCTGTTGGTGAGAGAGACAAGCTTTTGAGCCACACAGAGCTCCTCTTCAGGTCTGGGAAAGGAACTCCCAGCATCACAGAAAAATGCAAGGTGGAACAGATTGTTTCGTGTAACTGGAATGCACTGGAATGCGTTACCTAGGGAGGTGGTGGAATCTCCTTCCTTGGAGGTTTTTAAGGCCCGGCTTGACAAAGCCCCAGCTGGGATGATTTAGTTGGGAATTGGTCCTGCTTTGAGCAGGGGGTTGGACTAGATGACCTCCTGAGGTCCCTTCCACACCTGAGATTCTATGATTCCCTTCAAACCCCGGGGGCCTGATTCTGATCTCACTTGCAGCAGTGTAAATCAGCAGTGGTTTTAGTGGAATTGGTTGTTACATTGGTACACAACTGATGTGAGATCAGAATCAGATCCCACATCGTTAAGGCAGTAGAGCAGGGGTTACGTATGCAATACGCATTATATTATGGTCTGTGGGTAAAATTAGGGACTAAGTCATAGAATCATAGACTATCAGGGTTGGAAGGGACCTCAGGAGGTCATCTAGTCCAACCCCCTGCTCAAAGCAGGACCAATCCCCATTGGCTTTCAATGCGACACGGGTTCCTAATGATTTAGATGGTCTTTGAAAATTTTACCATATATAATATAAATATATACTGTAAGGATTCCTCTTCCCCAATAGTTGGGTTGCTGGTGAGTGTGGTTAGAGGGTTAGAGAGAGGCCAGGAAAACGAAAGTGAAAGAAAACTCGAGTCTTTCATGTGGTGCTGCCTGTAGCCAGGTGTAATGGACACAGGCACTTCTGGGTGAGGGACCTGGCTTCCTTATTCTACCTGGATTCAGAGATTCCAAGGCCAGAAGGGACCATTGTGATCATCTAATCTGACCTCCTGTATAGCACAGGCCTGAGAACTTCCCCCAAATAATTCCTAGAGCAGATCTTTTAGAAAAAACATTCAATATTGATTTAAAAATTGTCAGTGATGGGGAATCCACCACGAGCGACACTTGGTAAATTGTTCCAATGGTAAATTATTCTCACTATAGAAAATTTACACTATATTTCCAGTCTGAATTTGCCTAGCTTCAACTTCTAGTCATTGGATCGTGTTGTACCTTCACTGTTACTTGGAAGAGCCCATTATTAAAAATTTGTTCCCCAGAGGGGAACTTGTAGACTGTAATCAAGTCACCCCATAACTTTTCTTTGTTAAGCTAACTAGATTGTGCTCCTTGCATCTATTAATATAAGGCAGGTTTTCTAATCCTTTAATTATTCTCATAGCTCTTCTTTGAACCCTTTCCATTCTTCTTGAATTGTGGGCACTAGAAATGGACACAGGATTCCAGCAGTGGTCACACCAGTGCCAAATACAGAGGTAAAATAGCTTCTCTACTCCTCCTTGAGATTCCCCTGTTTATGCATCACAGGATCATATTAGTTCTTTTGGCCACAATGTCTATTGAGAGCTCATGTTCAGTTGATTATCTACTAGGACCCCCCCGCTTTTTCAGAGTCACTGCTTCCCGGGATAGACTCCCCCATCTTGTTAGTATGGCCTACATACTTAGCTGGCCCCATCACTATAATATCAGAACCATTTTTTAATTTATCATCACAATTCTCTTGTGAGGCGGGGAAGCACTGTTATTCTCATTTTAATGATGGGACTGAGACACAGGGAATGTCTACACAGGGATGTGATTCCCAGCTGCATGAGACATACCCATGCTGGTTCTGATTTTACTCTGTTTGTTCTTCAGGCTAAAGACAAGCTGCTACAGATACATCCCTCTGAGAGCCATTGGACAATATTTCATACATTTCCTCCTCGATTTCTTCCACAGACTCCAAACCCTTGTTTTATTCTTTATTGCTGTCTCTGTAGTCTAGGAGATAGATGACCAGGACCATGATTTATGGACGCTGCCTGTGGAACACTTCATGCTTACTGTTTGATTTCTAATGTAAACAAACCCCACATAATTAGAGATGGGCTCAAGCTATAAAGCTCAATTCCAGATTTCAAATAGCCCAGACTCCAGGGGGTGACTGGATCCAAGCTTTTGGTTCAGCCTGTTAGAAAGATGGGATTCTTTAGCAAAACTGGGATCAGGACCTAGATTCGAATGCTGAACAACCCCAAAGTTACACCGATGGGAATCAACATGCTAAATATCACTGGCCTTTTCGTACCATCCCATCTCCCAACTAGAGCTGCAAGGAGCCATTGGTTTAGAACCTAGAGGGCTGCTGGTCCTTGCGTGACGACCACATCTACACCACCACTCAGCAGCTCTGGGAGGGCACTGAGTCATAGGCTGTGAGCCTTGTGGGCCCAAGCACCACAGGATGTACCACCCACAGAAGGCCTGATTGGCAGCGCTCCTAGGGTCCCTGATTGGTCCAGGGACACTATTTAAGCCTGGAGGGGGACACCAGGGAGTTATCTGTGCAATAGGTGGATCCTCAGCTGTTAGCGATGCCATGCTTTTATCCTGCTCTGTTTTGTTCCTATCCTGCTCAATTCTGCTCTGGCTCCGGATCTGGTTACTGACATCGGCTCTGATTCCTGACTTCTGACTCCAGCTCCACCCACTAGGCCTGGCCGTCCATGCCCAGGCCGTTACAATTGTCTAAGCCGGGACATTATCTTTAACATTTCCCACCATTGCTACTCCTGCTGGTAAGAGTGTAGAAAAGACCCGAGTGTAGATTTATTCTGAACAGGGTTCCTGACACACTGCTTAAAACACCTTGTCTGTTCTAGTGCTCCCACCAGCAGTCATATTACCACTCTGTGCCTCGCCTTCCCCATCTGTGAAATGGGAGTAATGATACTTGCCTCCTTTAGGTAGCACTTTGAGATTTATGTCTAGAAAGTGCTATAGAAGGGCTAGGCGCTATGATTCTCCTCTGAAATTTTGAGAGACCTTTGTTCAAAACAAAAGCATGAGCAAGATTTCCTGGCATCCTAGTGCATGGTGTGGAGAGGAGAGAAAGGAGGGAGCAGGAGAGGAGTGATTGGCCTTGGGGAAGGCTTCGCTTACTGGGAAGTTGTGAATTGCACCAAAGCCAGGACAGTAGAGTGAAACAAATTCCAGCTTTGCCTTCCAGCAGGGCCTGATTTAAATTGGATGCTCTAATAATGGAGTGATTGTCATGCAAATCTACCCAGGGACCTGGCTAGATGCAAGAGAGCAGGAACATGACAGGTACATCCATATATAGTCTATGCAAAGGTTAACAATATCTTCCTTTCAATTCCCATGTATAAATGTGACTCAGAACGTCCCCTTAAAAAGGGCTTAATGGCGTCTTAGCTTGGAACATGAAACGTTTTTCAGGATCACCTTAAGCAAAAACAAAACCAAAAACCAAAGCACCCACCGAGTTGGCACCTATGCAACTTCTGTTGGTGGAAAAGACAAGCTTTGGAGCTACACAGAGCTCTTCTTCGGTAAGGTTATTGGCAGCTGTAGTATTTTGGACCATTTCTGTAGATTTTTTTTTTAATTAGGGTGAGGTTCCGATGTATCTTTATGATCAAATGAAATGCAACAAGTGTGGAAATCTCATGCTGGCTCTAGAGGGCTTCTTTTCCTATATCAGAACTCCCGTGCAGTAGACTCCTGGCACCTTTGCTAACATATTCAGTAATGAGTGCAAACGCGGTACAGCCAAACCCCAACGTTCAAATATCACGAGATGGGTTGGTTTAAATATCATAGAATCATAGAATGATAGGACTGGAAGGGACCTCGAGAGGTCATCTAATCCAGTCCCCTGCACTCAAGGCAGGACTAAGTATTATCTAGATCATCCCTGCCAGGTGTTTGTCCAACCTGCTCTTTAAAATCCCCAATGATGGAGATTCCACCACCTCCCTAGGCAATTTATTCCAGTGCTTAACCACCCTGACAGTTAGGAAGTTTTTCCTAATGTCCAACCTAAACCTCCCTTGCTGCAATTTAAGCCCATTGCTTCTTGTCCTAGCCTCGGAGGTTAAGACCAACAATTTCTCTCCCTCCTTGTAACAACCTTTTATGTACTTGAAAACTGTTATCATGTCTCCTCTCCGTCTTCTCTTTTCCAGACTAAACAAATCCAATTTTTTCAATCTTTCCTCATAGGTCATGTTTTCTAGACCTTTAGAAAACACGACCATGGGTTTGTTCATTTTAAATAACATTCTTTCGGGGTTGTGTCTTTGGTTTCGAACCTTGACGGTCACACCTTCAACTGTTCTCTGTAAGCAGCAGAACTAGAATCTTCCTTTGCTTTTTAACGAAAGCTCAGATTTTGACCTAATCACGTGACTCCAAGAGCCGGAACTTGAAGACAAACAGCAAATACTGTGAGACTCATGATAAAATAGCAAAAACTGGCAATGCTGCAAACATTAACTACTTAATCTTTACAACATTTCTGTGAGATGGATAGGCAGGTCAGTATACCCCGCATGTCACAGATGTGGAAACTTGGGCACAGAGTGCAGGATCCTTGGTTGTTGTAATTAAATTAATTAATTCAATGATGTTCTGCTAATTTACATCAACGGAGGGAATTGAGAGATTAAGTAGATTACTTGAAACCATAGAGCTTGGATTAGAATTCAGAAGTAGAACTGGGCAAATATTGACTTTTTCAGTTCGTCGGCTATTTCAAAAAGTTGAAGAAAAAACCTGTTCCAGATGAAATGAAATGTCTGGTTTCAATTTTGATCGTATTTTAAATGTTTGGGGATTTTAAAAATAAAATTAAAGGAAATATTTGAATCAAAAGCTCATTTGAAAGCAAAAGATCGACATGTTGCATTTTGAAAATATTGAAGTGAAACATTTCGATTTTTTTCCGATTTTTTTTTTTCAAAATGAAGAATTCAGCAAAATTGACGCCAATTTATGGAATGTTTCGGTGTTGCTGAATCTGCATTTTTTTTGCCAAAAAAAGTTTCCGCTGACAAATTTTGCCCAACTCTATTCAGGAGTTCCTAGTCCTGGTCCAGTGTTTTGTCCACTAGACAAGATTGCAGGGCCGCCCAGAAGGGGGGGCAAGTGGGGCAATTTGCCCCAGGACCCGCAGGGGCCCCAGAAGCCCTGGCCCGGCAGCGGTCCAGGTCTTCGGAGGCATTTCGGCGGTGGGGGACACTTCAGTCGCTCCAGGTCTTTGGCAGCATTTCGGTGGCGGGAGGCCCTTCAGTGCTGCCGAAGACGCGGAGCGACTGAAAGGGCCCCCGCTGCCGAAATGCCACCGAAGACCCAGACCGCCGCCGGGTCAGTACAAGCGCCGCAGCTCCCCTGCTTTGCCCCAGGCCCCCTGAATCCTCTGGGAGGCCCTGCAAGATTGTGTCTCAGTTAGGACGTAACAGGCTTGTCTCTCCTCAGAAGAGGCGCTGCAGGGGAATAACAAGGCTTAGGTCGGGGGTGGCTTGGATCAGGCTTGGTGCCTGGTTGTAGGCAGAACTATCAATCTTCTGCTCATGAAGACAGGTACGGGGTGGAAACCCCAAACTCAGTGACGAGCTTTAAAAAAAGAATAAGCACAACAAATAGGAATTTGAAAAAAAATCAAGCAGTGGGCAATTCTGTTTTCCTTTTTATCCCTTCGCCAGCTGTAATGATTATTTCTGATTTGTATTGCGCTCGTGCCTAGAGACACCATTCAGGATCAGGGCCCCGCTGCGCTAGGTGCTGTACATACACAGAGAAAACGATTGTCACTTCCTTAGGATAGTGACTATCTATCTGGCTTTAGCCAGCTGCTGCTCTTCCAGGGCTGGTTCCAGCTAGTATGGAGAGAGCTGGGAGATGGTGCTGTTTGACAGACGGGAGCTGTAGGTAGGTGTCAGCTGCATACCGTTGGCCCTGCAGCCTGCGTTCCCTATTGGTGCCATGCAGATGTTGAGTAATATGCAGGAGAGAACTCAGCTCTGCAGGGCTGTGCAGGTGCCGGCTCTGGAAATGGAAGAACAGTCCATAGCATCTCTCTGTGTTCGGTCCGAGAAGAGTACCTGAAACGGCTTAGGCTGTCTCCATTACCCAGGCACCTCCTGGAATGTGTATCTTCTGCCACCGTATGAATGTCCTACATTTATAGACACCGACTCTGTGGGTGCTCCAGGGCTCGAGTACCCACGGAAAAAAATAGTGGGTGCCCAGCATCCACCAGCCACAGCTGATTGGGGGAGCCGCCGATCAGCTGTTCGGTGGCTGGCAGGAAGTGCTCGGGGGAGTGGGCAGAGCAGGGGTGGGAAGAGGCGGACCAAGGGCGGTGCCCCGGGGGAAAGGGGCAGAGTTGGGGCAGGGCCTCAGGGCGGAGTGGAGGTGGAGCACCCACCGGGAAAAATAAAGCTGAGTGTCTGTGCCTACATTCACGCCATCCACCCAGAACCTGATTTGAATGACAGTCTTAAATAACAACGGTGACGGCAGAATTTGCCTCTGCGGCCCCCCTCAATGGATCTCAGCTCCTTTGCTGTCCCCGGCATTCGGACAGAGCAGGGCAGCTGTGATGTTCCACATGCATCATGGAGGAGGATTTCACCCTGACTGGAAAGCATAGAGAGAGACATTGCCATTTAGGAGTCCTGAAGTCCCTATAGTCCTAGTGCCCCCCACAACTGGCCCTGTGCTCACTGTGAGTGGTGGAGGTGCTGTTTGGTGTACGCTGGCCTGCTCTGTCCTCCCAGGCATGAGCAAGAATGACTGCAGGGAAAGTATTGCCTTTCTTTGCTAAGTGCTGAAGAAAAGAGCCAGATTGTCAGACAAGGAGACTGTGGCAGTCTCTGGTCACAGAACAAGCAGAGCAAATGCTGCCTGGTACCCGCTTTCCCTGCATAATCTTCCCAGTGCACAGCAATGGTGCCAGGCTGGTCTTTTGTGTGAGCGACCCCCTGGGGCCTATGAAGGCTCACAGCTTGCTCTCTTCTAAGGCTTGGGGCCACAGCAGGTTGAAGGCATCCCCTCTAGGAGTGGAAGGAAGGTTGTCTCTGTGTCAGCTGGCCCCTGGACAGCTCTGCTGAAGCACTCATCGGTGGCAACCTGTCTGCTAGGAGGTCACCAGCTCTTTTCACGCTGGCCCCCAAAGAGCCAGCAGCTATTAGCAGCTTTCAGACACTACCAGCCTGGGCCAGATTCATCCCAGCAGTCTGGAGATTCGGTTTCCCATTGCCCGTCCTCGAACCCGGCCTGTCTGCTGTGAAGGATGTATGCCAGCTGCCCAGGCTCTCCTTGACTAGCGGGTTCAAGGCTGGGAGATGGCAGGGAGTCAGAAGTCAGTGCAGAGAAATAGATAACTGACAGGACAGGAGGAGTGAGATGGAGGAGCCCAAAGGCGCAACAGAGAGGAACAATTGTATTTGGCACATTTATAATGCCTGGCATCTGAGAATTCCAAAGCACTTTACAAAGGTGGGTCTTACTGGGTGACTCACCTCTGTAACCTGCACCCCTGTAACCAGCAGAACAGCAAGGCAGGGCTCACTGCAGGGTGCGTAAATCCGCTCTCTCTCAAATGCCCTTGGGCAGCGTTCTGAGGCCGTGCACACGAGGAGGGGCACTTTATATCGTCTCACTTAAAAAGTTTGTCTTAACTAAAGTATTACAATTAAAACTCAACCCTGAATAATTGAAAAGTGCCTGAGCCCAGAGCCATGAATACAGGAATGTACATTTTAAATTATTTTTAATATGGTCTGCAAGGCATCCATAAAAGACCCCTTGCCAATATGCATTTGAATTCCCTGCGTTAGGCTTTGCAGAATTTAAATTCATTACATTGCGAAGGATTGGAACCCCCCCAGCATTTCAATTAGATGGAGCTCTCGTGGTCAAAAAAAAAAAGGGAGGAGGGGGGAGACTGAATGGGGGATTGGCAACAGGACACAGCAGCTATCATCTGTAGGTCACTGGTTTCAATCCAGGCCAGGCCCTTAGCAATCTGCCTGTGTTGCAATGAATTGTTAGCTGCAGCCCAGTGTCTCGGGAACAGGTGTCAGATCTCAGACGCTGACATTTATTCATGTTTGGAAAGCTCTTGGAGATCCTTATTTGTACGTGCAATGGGCACCTTTCTTGGCAGCTAGGCCTATATCAGTATTAATTGGCATCCTTGGCCTCATAAGTATTAGCTGTGACCCTCTTGCTGGCAGACAAATCAGAGATGCCAAGGATGGAATGGGCCATGGAGACCGAGCTGCCCTCTGAACCCTTAAGGCGATGCGTCCATCCCAGGTGTTGCCTCAAGCATAATAGCAAGGCAGAGGTGGGGGAACTCAAGGTCCTCACAGGCACCGTTAATGTACATTGCACATCCTGCATATTAATTAATAAGTGACGCCCCTGCTTATGTGCAGGTGATGGGGGTCAGCTTCTAGGACGGGGCACGGAACCATAGGCCAGTTTGGCTGAGTCACCTGCTGCCAGATCAGGGGAGACACATTGGCTCCAACACCAGAGCACACGAGGTTGAGAGTCTCTCTGGGGCAAGAGGGAACTGGGGCCCTGATCCAACTTAGCACTGAAGCATGTGAATGGTCCCACTAAAGTTAAACATGTGCTCAGGCGTTCTGCTGGATCAATGCCTGGGGGCCCACAGAAGAGAGGTCCTGCAAGGACAAGCCGCAGGAAGAGCCAGGCTCAAGAGTAGGGATCGACAACCTTTCAGAAGTGCTGTGCCGAGTCTTCATTTATTCACTCTGATTTAAGGTTTCACGTGCCAGTCATACATTTTAACGTTTTTAAAAGGTCTCTTTCTATAAGTCTATAATATAGAACTAAACTATTGTTGTATGTAAAGTAAATAAGGTTTTTAAAATGTTTAAGAAGCTTCATTTAAAATTAAACTAAAATGCAGACTCGTGGCCAGGACCCAGGCAGACTGAGTGCTACTGAAAATCAGCTTGCGTACCGCCTTCGGCACGCGTGCCATAGGTTGCCTACCCCTGCTCAAGAGGAAGCTCGGGGAGAGGTTTATGCCAGCTATATAAGTACAAATAAAGGTCAGTCCCCTGGGGGGGCAGGGGGAGTTGGGATAATATCCAGCATGGGCGAACAGTGTGAACAGCAGGATGAGTAGTGACCGGCTACAGTGCAATATAGGGAGCTGCAAACGCCATCACTCTCAGACACACCATGAAAACACGCGGTATCATACCCTCGCAGAGTTTTATAATCCTGGCTCTGGTACAGGGATGTGTCCCTGAGCCCTGCTTGGGGCTTTCATCCTCCCATTCAGCCTCGGGATAGTGGCTGTCCTCCTTAGATTGTAAACCCTTCGGGGCAGGGACCCTTCTCTTTGTTCTGTGTTTGTACAGCACCGAGCACAAGGGGGTGCTGATCCCAGACTGAGGCCCTTAGATGCTTCTGTACATATAATAAATAATAATAATAATGTGTCTGATCAATTTGAAACCTCCACACTAGATGCTGGATTGAATAAGAAATTTTCTCTGGCCTATCCACATCTCCACTTCTGATTCCAGCCCTGAGGGGCTCTCTGCTAATCTGTCCCCCACCCCTATCCTAGCTTTTTAAGGGCCTCCTCTCCCTGAATAGCTCCAGGAGTGGGCTCTATATATTATATTATATTATATGACTGTAGTGTCTAGTAGTCATTGACCAGGGCCCCATTGTACTAGGTGCTGTACAAACAGAACAAAAAGACAAGCCCCACCCTAAACAGTTTACAATCAAAGACAAGCAACAACAGGTGGATAACAGACAGACCACTGGGGCAACACAAAGAAACAATAAGACACTATTATAACATTACATAAGTACAAACTCAGTGCAGTGTGATCTTCCTGAGTCTGCAGATAGACAACACGAGTGCCTCTATCACTATTCACAAGCATCAGTAGGGGGGAAATGGCATGATTCTTGACAATTTTACCGATGCCTGTAGAACTCTGAATACCAGACCAAAGTGATGTTCAGTTCACACTGCCACTGCTTGGTAAATCTCTGAGCAGCAGCAGAGGCACTAGTGCTGTCAATCTGCAGACTTGGGAAGATGAAACTGCACTGTTTAAACTTGTTTCACATTCAGAAATTTAATTTTGCAACCTTAAAGGCTAGAAAAGAAATTTAAAACCAGAAATTGGAGCTAAAACCCTGCATACATTGGTGGTTTATGCTCGTGTAAGTGGTGATGAGCGAACCTGACAGTGATTCAGTTTGGGAAAGCATCCAAAAGGCTGGACCCTTCTCAAAAGTTCATCTGAACTTCTGCCCTGTAGAAACTGGCCTGGCAAAAATCATAAGAAAACCGGATTTCTTATAGCTTTTTCAGCAACTCCTCTTTTCAACCGGGGGGCCAGGAACTGGTGTTTTGGAATTTCTGCCTGAAAGGAGGGAATTCAGAAGCATGTCAAAATATTTTCTAGTGGGGTGAGTTAGTTCTTATTTTATCCAAACTGGTTCATTCTCCATCCTTCATCGTCGCCACATTCCAAGCATGCGACTACACTTTCGGGAGTTCCTCCCATTCCATCAGCCTCCCGGCCCAGCAAGATAAAGACCCAGACCGTCCCCGAGCCTTAGCTCCCTGATTCACTTCCCTGCTGGTAACATCCAGATGGATTCACGCTCCCAAATGACAAAATACTCCTGACCTCCCCCATGACAGTGGGGCCATCCGACTGCTGCCAAACCCTCCTCCCCCACACTTTGCTAGCATCTGCTTCAGGCGCCCACATGCCTGGCTTGTCTCAGAGCCCTATAGATCCTCAGGCCAGCCAAGGCAGCTGACACGGACTGACCCCAGTTCAACACAGGGCAAGATGCATGCGGAGACAGATGTAACTTTTCCATTATTGTGATGAGAGCATTAAAGGGGCAGCTACTGTCCCCATTTGTGCGGTATTCTAGACAACATGGTCCGTGAACCTAGCACGGCTGTCGTTTCAGACTGGCTTGTGTCCTGAGTTGGGGGAGGAGTTGTGTGTTTGTGTGTTTTCAATGCATCTAATACTAGGCCAGGAAGAGGCAGGCTCTTACCAAAAAAAATAAAAATCAAATCAAATAGATGATTCTCTTTTCAGGGAAGGGAGCGTGAGGGGCAGCGAAAGCTCAAAGGAATGTCTAATCCGTTTCAACTGTTAAGGGCCTTTCTGGGTTTGCAAGTGCCCCTCCTGTGAGGCACCCCAGCGTGGAGACGTTGGCGCAGGCTGTGTAGTCCAGAAAAACAGGAATGTTGAAAACTGAAGAGGCCCCATTCCTGGGGAGGGGGGTCGAGGGAAGGAAAGAACCGTAATGTCTGCAAAGAAGAAAAATACGTGGAAAGGGAAGGAGACAGCCTGCCATCTAGTGGGATTTGCAGGCTGCTTCATGCCAGCAGTTATATAACCTGAAAATGGGAGGCGGGGGTGGACAAAAACCACCCCAAACTGTTTTTAATGCAAATCCAGTCCGAGCATGGAAGCACAAAGCAATGTACATTCTGGGGAATCTCAGGTTATTTCCCTGTGTCGTTTTCTCTACCAGTTGAACTGCACATCCCAGCGATATTAGTGGCCATTTGGCCTTTCTCCCAAGACATACAGGGCTATTGGGTATCTGCTAGAGAAATGCAACGAGACATCGGAGCATAAATGCATTAAATGAAAATACGCTGATCTAAAAAAGTTGAATCAAACGGCTGTGTGTTCTTCTCTTGCTTTTTTCCTTCCAGCCTGTCTTCCCCTCTCCTCCCACCTGATTCATTCTATCCATCTAAAGTCCCACTGGCTTTTTCCTGCTCTTTATTACATTTTTTTCCTATTTTTTAAATTTAGGAATCATTAACAGGGTTACAAATCCTTGCCATGCAACCATCAGAAACAAAACAAGTGAGCTTTTGCTGAAAGAGACGTTATCCGGGACTGTAGTTATCAGATCTCTCTCTTTAACAGGGTGTTTACCATATAACAGAGCGAGCATCTTTACAACACCTATGACATGTGGTTTCTAGTGATTTGATTGAATCGAGCGAAATCGTTGATTACACACATTGAACAGACCAGGCACGTCTATCAAATGGTAATCATCACAAAAATTGGACAGGTCTGTTTTTGTTTTTGGCAGGTGAATGTACTTTGTCGGAATATTGAATAAAAGGTAACCAAATATCTAAGTATCTATTTGTTCTCGGTCTATTTTGCTGGGTATGTAATTGCTGTGTTAATTTTTCCATAATGTCACCCTGACATTTTTTGAACCATTCCTTGCTAGTTGGACTTTATTCCTTTATTAAACAATTTCTTCTCCTTTCCTTTCTTTGAAAAGCAGCTTCTCCTTCCTTGCCATTCCTGTCCTGTCTCTCATTTGCCCCACACTGTGTTACCTCCACCCTCTTCTATCTCTCGGGTTTGTTTGCCTCCCGCCTCCCCTTCTTCTCTCTGCTTGCCGCAGCATCGTCTCTGTCCCCCTTGCTCTTACCTGCACTCCCTTGAATGTCCCTGCTCCCTTCTCCTAGTGGGCAGAGCACTGACTGAGACAAAGAAGACCTGGGTTCTATTCCTGGCTTAGCCACTGGCTTGCTGGGTGACCTTCGGCAAGTCATGTCATCAAGCTCTGCCTTAGTTCCCCACCTGCAAAATGGCAATAATGTAAAGTGCTTTGAGGTCTACTAATAAAAATGCCATATACCAGCTGAGTGTTATTGAGCCATATACCAGCTCCCTCCCTTCCCCAAACCTGAGTCTGTCTCTTTCTTCCCTCTTCTGGAGGTTTCTCCCCACAGCCTGGAGCCTCTTTTTCCGTCACTTGGTTCTCCTTTAGAGGGGAAGGGGGAATGCATTTGGGAAAGTGAAAGGGGCATAAGCCATCTGGGGGACAGCATCAGACGGGAGGAGGCAAAGGGTGAAACCTTGGACCCACTGAAATCAAAGGCAAAGCTACCATTGACTACAGTGGGACAGGATCTCACACCGTGAATCAGATGGAGGAGAAAAAGGGAGACAAAGAGTCCATTGGCAGGCGGGAGTGGTGGCCCTAGCATGTGTGATGGATACACGCTTAGAATCATAGAATCATAGAATATCAGGGTTAGAAGGGACCTCAGGAGGTCATCTAGTCCAACCCCCTGCTCAAAGCAGGACCAATTCCCAACTAAATCATCCCAGCCAGGGCTTTGTCAAGCCTGACCTTAAAAACCTCTAAGGAAGGAGATTCCATCACCTTCCTAGGTAACCCATTCCAGTGCTTCACTACACTCCTAGTGAAAAAGTGTTTCCTAATATCCAACCTAAACCTCCCCAACTGCAACTTGAGACCATTACTCCTTGTTCTGTCATCAGGTACCACTGAGAACAGTCTAGATTCATCCTCTTTGGAACCCCCTTTCAGGTAGTTGAAAGCAGCTATCAAATCCCCCCTCATTCTTCTCTTCTGCAGACTAAACAATCCCAGTTCCCTCAGCCTCTCCTCATAAGTCACGTGCTCCAGCCCCCTAATCATTTTTGTTGCCCTCCTCTGGACTCTTTCCAATTTTTCCACATCCTTCTTGTAGTGTGGGGCCCAAAACTGGACACAGTATTCCAGATGAGGCCTCATCAATGTCGAATAGAGGGGAATGATCACGTCCCTCGAGCTGCTGGCAATGCCCCTACTTATACAGCCCAAAATGCCATTAGCCTTCTTGGCAACAAGGGCACACTGTTGACTCATATCCAGCTTCTCGTC
Source organism: Malaclemys terrapin pileata (assembly GCF_027887155.1). Classification (NCBI taxonomy): domain Eukaryota; kingdom Metazoa; phylum Chordata; order Testudines; family Emydidae; genus Malaclemys; species Malaclemys terrapin. Next base: position 275,646,649 of record NC_071506.1, read on the forward strand.
CACTGTAACCCCTACGTCCTTTTCTGCAGAACTGCTTCCTAGCCATTCGGTCCCTAGTCTGTAACAGTGCATGGGATTCTTCCGTCCTAAGTGCAAGACTCTGCACTTGTCCTTGTTGAACCTCATCAGGTTTCTTTTGGCCCAATTCTCTAATTTGTCTAGGTCCCTCTGTATCCTGTCCCTACCCTCCAGCATATCTACCACTCCTCCCAGTTTAGTGTCATCTGCAAACTTGCTGAGAGAGCAGTCCACGCCATCCTCCAGATCATTAATGAAGATATTGAACAAAACCAGCCCCACGACCGACCCCTGGGGCACTCCAATTGAAACCGGCTGCCAACTAGACATGGAGTCGTTGATCACTACCCGTTGAGCCCGACGATCTAGCCAGCTTTCTATCCACCTTATAGTCCATTCATCCAGCTTCTTTAGCTTGCTGGCAAGAATACTGTGGGAGACCGTATCAAAAGCTTTGCTAAAGTCAAGGAATAACACATCCACTGCTTTCCCCTCATCCACAGACCCAGTTATCTCCTCATAACCCAGTTATCTCCTCATAGCATGCCGGGGTGGTGGTGGTGGTGAATAGAAACCCCTGAGACTTCACTTCAAGGTGGGGAGAAGCCTGATAGGCAAGTGGGTTGAGTGGAGGGAGGGGATTGCCAGGGTCTTATGGTGGCCTCCATTGCTGCAGATACACATACAACCTCTGGGTGCTTAGCTGGACCCCAGCCCTTTGGAGGTTCTCCCATCACTAGCTCACAGGTCCTGTTACAGCACGGAAGAGAGTTTGACAGGAGGCTGTCTAGTTTGAGGCCAAGATCATTAAGTTTCACATTAAAAATAACCCAACATTCACCAGGATATGCTGAGAGCCCTGTGGCAGCCCCCATCCCCTGGGGAGGTGTTCCTGGAAAAAAACTGAAAATTAGTGATGAGAAAAGCCCTGGATCTCCTCTTCATTTGCCCCCCACCCCTCATGTTGCCTACCAGCTCCTTTTTATAAGAAGGGACTCCCCATATATCAGGGAGCTTATAGAGGTCCTACTTTATACTCAGGATTGTAAGGATCCATGGAGTGGAACCCAGGTCTGAGAGCCTGGGATGACGGACATTCCCACATGCCACTGGGAGTCTGTGCTGAGCCACAGGAAGTACCGCCCAAAGGATCCAGTGTGACACTACCCTATGGCCTTCTGATGGGCCAAGCGCACTATTTAAACCTGATGGTTGGCCCAGGAAGTTGTCTGGGCAACCATCCAACCTTCCGACTCGCTGCAACTCCAGACCTTACCTTGTCTTCTGATCTCCAGTCTCCGACCCTGGCCTGACTCTGAACTGACTCTTGCCTCTTGATTCCAGCCTGGTACTATCTCTCGTCTCTGAGTGCGGCCTGACTCTGACTCTCGCTTATCGAACCTGGCTCTAGTGATTTCTCCCACCCCTGCTCACAGACTACCGTCTTATGGTCATCTTTGACCTGTGGACCCCAGTCCAGCTGTGATTGCTAGGCCTGAATGCCTTGCAGTTTGCTGAGACCCACTTTTGACCCCCCTCTGTGGGAGCCCCTTAACAGGGATATGGAAGGGGTGGGTCCATCACCACCCACTGGACTCCATGGGATACCAGGTCTGCAGGTGCGGGTCACACAACTCCAACCGAGAACCATCTGCTGCGGTCCCAAGGGGCACAGCTCCTAGGAGAAAATCAGACACTCAAGAGCAGCTAGGGTGTCCCAGGAAGAGAAGTCCAGACGTCAGGCTTGGGTTGGGCCACTGCCTTCTGAACAGGGTCCCACAGTACCACTACCGGAATGTTTTGATAGGACCCACCAGAAATTCAGTGGGTCCCTGAGCCAATGACATCTCCTTTTCCTGCTACTCCCTGCAATGTGCCCCACTGACCAGGCCAGGGTGGGACTAGCGATCGGTTTGCTGGCCAGAGAAGCGCTGGATTAGGCCTCCCTGCTGCTGCAGCAGGACAGGCCAATGTTAATGCCTGGAATGTCGTCCTGCCAGCATTTTCCACAATTTTTGATGACTCTCATTGTGCTCACTCAGCAGAAGCCGCACTATGAAGGCTCCGGCAAGGGCCAACTTCCTCATATTCTGCCCAGTTCTGGCAGTTTGCAGCTGACGTTGAGTGGAACGAGGCACCCCGACTGCATCATTTTCAGTGTGGACTTAGTGAGGAAGTAAAGGACGACCTTGCCCGGGTCGAGACCTTGACCAGCTTGGATGCCTTTACTGACCTCTCTCTCTGTATTGACAACCAGCTGCATGAGTGAAAGGAGGACAGAAGAGGCACCATGCCACTGCTTTGCCCACATCCCACACTGAAAACCCCAGGGCCCAACCACGAATCGATGTGAGTTGATCTGGGCCACCGACACTTGACCATGGAAGAAGAGAAATGGCGACAGAACAATAATGTATGCTTTTGTGGCAGAGCACCAGGATGTTAGAGGGCTTTCCCTTCACCCTCCCACTTCCCCACTTCTTGTCACGCAGACAGCAAGCAGCAAAAGACCAGAAGTCCAAAGTGCAGACAATGCAATGTTTATTGGGATTAGTTTCCAAGCAAGCATATTCCGAAGCCCTTCACACCAGTCGGGCTTATCTCTATACGCCAATAAGAGTCTGTTCCCCAGTGTTCCCTTCCCAGCTCTGATGCCACAGAGCGTTTACCCTGCATCCCCCTTCCCAGCTCTGACACCGCAGAGTGTTTACCCCTTGTCCACCTTCCCAACTCAGACACTGCAGAGCCTTCCTATGTCCTTGTTCCACGTTCCCAATTCCCTGTTCCCGTTCCCTCCTTAACAAACATGATTCCAATTTCCCTTCCCCCCACTTCCTGTTTGACCCCAATTTATATACTAATATTCTCAGCTATACCTTAACCAATCATTTTACTGATATTTAACTAACCAATCCTAGCATAATTCTCTAACCAATTATATCCCACTACCCTAATTAACTTACACCTAGCACAATTAATTATACAGCAGACAGGAACAATTAGAGAACCAGACAGAGTAACAATAGAAAAGTGGGGGCCATAAAGATAAAACAATACAGAAATGAGGGTTTCACAACCACAACCATTGATAAGTGATTTCTTGCCAGACAGGATGCTATCAAACTACGTTTTCTTTAACCATCTTAAGATCTGTTTTTTTATCTGGTGGTGATGGGCACTATCAGGACAGGATCATTTCCTAACAGTCCAATAGCACCTTAGTTCAGTGTGACTGGTTTGGAATGTGAGGATGTGACCGTAGGCTTCCCAGCTTATGGCTGACTATGGTGACCAGACGTCCCGATTTTATCGGGACTGTCCCGATATTTGCTTGTTTGTCCCGCGTCCCGATCAATGTTAGGTCGGGACACTGGACAAACAAGCAAGGCTCCCGCGCACAGGTGCTGGGCGCGCGCAGCATGCGCACTGCTGGGTCCCCGCAGGAGGCCCGGGCTCGGGGGGTTCGGGGGCGCCAGAACCGCAGCCGCCGAGCGCCACATGCTTGGCCAGCGGCCGCTTCCTCCCCCCGCGGCAGTGGGAGCTGCAGCAGCGGCTGCTCCCGAGTCCCGCTGCCCAGGTGGGGAGAACAGCCGCCGCCTGGCCCCGCGGGCCGCCCCCCTACTCTCCCTCCAGATACCGTGCCCGAGTCCTGCCTGCTCGGGGCCAGGCCGGGCTCACACTCACCCTGGCCCCGCGCTCCCCTGCGTCTCCCGGGCCTCCCTCCAGCGCTTGCAGAGGGAGGAGGAATGGGGGGGGAGGGGTTGTTGTTGTTGTTTTTTTGCTCTGCAGCCGTTTTTCTTTTCCTCTGCCCCCCCCCCCGCATCCCGATATTTGACCTGCGTGATCTGGTCACCCTATGGCTGCCCCTGCTGCTTAGCCAAAGGCCTTAGCCTAAGAACAAGGCCTCAGCCTATCCTAGTGAGAGAAGGCCCAGACACAAGCGGACTGTGATTTTGATTTTTTGTTTTTATACCCCTGTAACTATCTAAGTGATAAAAATACAACTAAGTTCTTAAAGTATAGGCCTTTACAGGCAGGCCTGAATAGCTATATTCTAACACAGGACATGCCCATGTCCCTTGCCAGTCGCAGACATCTACCACCAAGGAATCAGAAAACAAGTGAGCCCAGGCCATGTGGGAGGAGGGCGGCCTGGGCACCACCACCGGTAGTATGCTCCTAAACTACCCTCCCAGCCCCTGAGGGAAAGCCAATCCATAACACGTGGGCGCTCCCCACGCTTCCAAGGACAAATAAAATTATGTACCATGGATGGGGCCCTGATTGATTCTGGGGCTACCAATAACTTCATAGAGGATAAAGCTACTCAAGCACTACAAATCTCCCTCTGATGTTTTAAGTCTACATCAATCTTTGGAGAGATGATAGATGGGTCCCTCCTTTCCCTGGAGATAGTGACACAGGAAATAGTATCCCTAGAGGGCATACGCCAGAGTCATCAGGAAGCGTTACAATTCAATGATCCATTCTCCACACTTCCCTCTAATTCTCGGTATCACCCAACTAAAGCAGCATGTCCCTTGCATCTCCTGGCAAGAGAAGATCAGCTTCCCCTCTGAATACTACTGAAGGGTTTTCCTGTGTGCAGCAGGCCCCAACCTTTTGATCTGGGGCTTGTGCAGCCTATCAGAAGCGACAGCGTCTGTGGGGGAACCCCAGATGGTGGTGACTAGTCAGAAGAAGCCACCCCCAAGCCTGAATCCCCATTTCCCTGATAAGTATTGGGATTGTGCAGATGTTTTTGTAAAGAAGAATGCAGATACGCTACCTCTGCACTGGGATAATGCCTGCCCCATAGACTTGCAACTGGCAGCTGCCAACTGGATCCAATGGATTCCCTATATGCAGGGGGAGCTTAAGGACCAGCTCGAAAAGGTGAAAAGGGACTACAAGAGGTACACAGACTGCCGACATCAGGAAGGCCCATCTCTCACGGCGGATCAAAAGGTGTGTGCTTGCAGCAAAACACCTCTGTACCAACTGGCTGATCCACAAGCTAGACCACCAGTTCCTTGGACCCTTCCAGATCTGTCAGCAAGTCAACCCCATCACCTTCAAATTGCAGCGCCCTCGATCCCTTAACATACATCCTGTTTTCCCTGTATCTCTCCTGATGCCTTACTTAGAGGACCCCTTTCCCGATCGGTCCCAACAGCCTCCCTTGCTGCTCCAGGTCCAAGGGCATGAGGGATATATAGTCCACATTGTCCATGACTCTACATTTGTAGAGGGGGAGACTGCACTACCTAATGGATTGGGAGAGCTATGGTCCTGAAGAGTGCTCCTGGGAATCTGCTGCCCATGTCCTGGTAAAAAGGTTTCATCAAGACCACTCAGACACACCAGGCCAGGTGCTAACCTGGAGGAAGGGTGCTGGTAATGTAAGGAATCATGGGCTAGAATCTGGGTCTTCAGAGCCTGGAATTACTGACCATCCCACAATGCCACTGGCTAGGGAGCACTGTGGGAAATAAGAACCACGGGAAGTATCGCCCAATGGATCCAGAGTGACAGTACCCTGTGGCCCTCTGATTGGCCAAGTGTACTATTTAATCCTAGAGGGTGGCCCAGGAAGTTGTCTGGGCAACTACCGTGACTCCAGACCTTGCGTTGTCTTCTGATTGCCAGTCTCCAGCCCTGGCCTGACTCTTGCCTTCTGACTCCAGCCTGGTAACTGCTTCTGATTTCTGGTCTCCAACCCTGGCCTGATTCTGACTCTTGCTTATTGAACCTAGCTGTAGTGATTCCTCTCCTCCCTGAATACTGTCTTGTGGCCATCCTTGACATATGGATCCCAGCCCAGCTGTGATTGCTAGACCAGACCCCCTACACCCCGGTCTATTACAATGAGACAATGAAACATCCTGGGAAGGAGGAGACATAGCTGGCTTCCCTCTGCCCATTGCTAGGGGTGGGGGGGAGGGGGAAAGCACCCATGGAAGAGAAGAGACCTATTGGTAAAAAAAGAAGAAGAAGAAAAAAAAAGGGCGAACAACTCTATTTTTAGGGTGCCAGGATGCAGGAACCCTGCATAGGAATTGCCAGACCTGAGGTCCATCTAGTTCAGTATCTTGTTTCTGGTCAGTGCAAGATGTTTCTGAAGAACGTGCAACAAACTCTGAGGAGGTAGTTCTGGACTAACCTGCCTTCAAGATGTTTCTTCCTGACCCACATTAGTTGGAGGTTGGCCTATATCCTGAAGCATGAGTTTATATCCCTTCCAAACCTACTGGGCTGTTGGGTTTTTTTAATCCTTATGATTACAATACTGGATGTTCTTGCTATCCATAGAAGTGTACACTCTTTATTTTTTAAAGTCATGCTAAGCTGTTGGCTTCAATGATACACTGGCAATGAGTTCCACCAGCTAATTGTGTGCTATACTGGAAAGTATTTCCTTTTACCTGTCTCAAATTTGCTGCCTTTCAGCTTCACTGAAACTTGTTTTTTTGTTGCTGGAAAGGACAAGTGCCCAGGTTACTGTCTCTGTACCATTCAATATCCTGTCTACCTTTATCTTGTTCCATCCTATTAATTTCCTCTCAGTGATAGAGTCAAGAAGCCCAATCTCTTTAACTAAACTTGACTTGATCACAGTTGATAAGTACCTACCTAGGGAACAAATATTTCATAATGGGCTCTTCAGTCTATCAGACAAGGATCTAACAAGATCCAATGGCTGGAAGTTGAAGCTAGACTGGAAATAAGATGTAAATTTTTTATCAGCGAAGGTAATTAACAATTGGAATAATTTATGGAGGGTTGTGGTGGATTCTCCATCACTGGCAATTGTTCAGTCAAGACCGGATGTTTTTCTAAAAGATCTGCTCTGCTTCAAACAGGAATGAATTCAGGGAAGTTCTCTGGCCTCTGTTATACAGGAGGTCCAACTAGATCAGAGGTGGGCAAAACTACGGCCCGCGGGACCCTCCTGTCTGGCCCCTGAGCTCCTGCCCTGGGAGGCTCGCCCCCGGCCCCTCCCCTGTGGGTCGCCCTCCCCCGCAGCCTCAGCTCACTCCGCCACTGGCACAATGCTCTGGGCGGCGGGGCTGCGAGCTCCTGGGACAGCGCAGCTGCAGAGTCCAGCCTGACCCGGTGCTCTGTGCTGCGCAGAGGCGTGGCTGGCTCCAGCCAGGTGGTGCGGCTGTAGTGCTGCCAGCCACTGGTGCTCCAGGCAGTGTGGTAAGTGGGCAAGGAGCGGGGGGGTTGGCTAGAGGGCAGGGGAGTTCAGCGTGGTGGTCAGGGGGCGGGGGTGTGGATAGGGGTTGGGGCGGTCAGAGGGCGGGGAACAGGGGGGTTGAATGGGGACAGGGGTCCCGGAGGGGCAGTCAGGAATGAGAGGGGGGGGTTGGATGGGGTGGCGGGGGGCAGGCAGGGACGGGGGTTCCTTGGGCTGTCAGTGGACAGGGAACAGGGGGGTTTGGATGGGGCAGGAGTCCTGGGAGCACCGTCAGGGGGCAAGAAGCCGGGGGGGGGGAATGGGGGCGGAGCCGGGCCACACCTGGCTGTTTGGGGAGGCACAAACCCTAACCGGCCCTCCATACAATTTTGGAAACCTGATGCGGCCCTCAGGCCAAAAAATTTGCCCGTCCCTGGACTAGATGATCACAGTGTTCCCTTCGGGCCTTGGGCTCTACAACTCTGCAATCAACAGCTTCAATCTCATGTAGTTCACTTCAAAGGTAGAAAAAAGAAATGTTCTCCAGGCCACAGCTCTACTGGTGTGCTCACTGTACGGAAGAAGGCAAGGACACGCTCTGCGGGTTTTTAGCTGGGCCGCAACTTTATATTAGTCAAATTACATCCAAGGTTCCCATCCGGGGACAGCCCAGTGCAGTCACTCGCACCCCATTTTTTGGCCAATTCTTTGGGAGCTCCCACTTCAAGGGGAGCTAATCATCACACTAGGAGAGTCTCTGAGAATCTCCACCCACCCGCTAGCATCCCTCCCTCTTTCAGAGGTCGAGACGAGAGCAGACCTCAACACCCAGCCAGCACCATCAAACAGTGCATTGGTGGGGACAGTCTGCTTGGGGGTAGTGTCCTGGCTCCTGGTTTGCATTTGCCACCAAGGGGTTAAACATGTGGCCTCCCATCTCGCAAGGAGATGCCATCGGGATGCCCACTGTGCCGCTTGCCTCAAAACTGTAAGCCACTACCTTACGTCAATGCCTCACCATGTGAGAACTTTGCTGCTGCTAAGCTGTGTGACAGCCTCCTGCCACACGAGCCTGTCTGCCTTGCTAGCAAACTCCTTGTAGCTCTGCCAGTCCAAACCTTGCCTTGCAGGTACCAGTCAGCGAAGCCCTGTTCCTGAGTTCCAAGAGACGTCTCCCTGCAGTGTCCAGTCCCTCTCGCTGGACACTCACAAAAGTTAAGTTCACTGTCTCCAAAGAGCCAGAGCATATGCCAGCCTCTTAGTTTGGCTGAAGATTCACACAGCAATTCAATATAACAGCACTGAGATGGTTTTGTAATACAACAAGAATAGGTTTATTAAGAAAGAACACAGATTTACGTGATACCAGGCAAGAATCAAAGAGACAGAAAAGGGTTACAAAGGAACAAAAAATAGCACGCCTCAGACTTCACTCTGCAAGCTACAGCTTTGCCTAAAACTGTTTCTCACTCTCAGCAAGTTATCAACAGCTTCTGCCCTTCACACCAAGAAGATCCACCATTCACAGGCTCAGAGGGTGCTGTTCCCTGGGGTTCTCTCCCCTTCTTTATATAGTCCTTTGAAGTGTATCCCCAGATAAAGGTTTTCTCCCCTGCTGCTTGTGCAAATGCCATGCTGTCTCCATCCTCCTCTGGTCAAGTTGCTCCTCTAGAACATAATGTAACTTTAGCGCCTCGTGGCCAAGATGGAGTTTGCTCTGCAGGCAGCTCTGGCCAAGAGATGGCGCGTGCAGGAATGCAGCAGGAGAAATCCCTTCCACTCCAGGGGCACCTGTTCCAAACCCCCCAGAGTGAACACACCCACCCACAGGGAAAGTACAGTGGCTATAACAAGGGAAATATTTATTTACAGAGGGATGAGAGGAGAAAAACAACAAGGGGAAATATAGGGGGAGCAGTAAGACAGGGTTGCATCCAAGCCAAGACCCCACAGGCCCAGTGGTAGCACAGTCTGGAAGGGCAGACACCGAGCAATGTGTCTGCACACAGAGTTCAGAAGTCCTGAGCAAAGTTCCAGTCCAGTGCTGAGTCTTGGGTGCTCCTGGTCGTCTTCGGCGTCAGCGAACTTTCCCCCAACAAACCTTCCTGTGTCCTCTTCTGCCGCTCTCTGCAAAGCCACACAGAGCAACCCCCTCCCCACTTAACTAGCTAGCAACCTCCCTCCTGTTCCCAATGCAGAGTCCCAAGCCCCAGTACTCACAGCCCCATGCAGCTCTGGGCAGCCGTGATACTGGGTCCAGCTCCGGCCTGTCCTTCTCGGGCGATTCCTCCCTGGCCCAGTGCTCCTCCTGGCGCCTGTCCTGGGGTGTCCCCGATCGGCCCTGTCCTTCCCAGGCTTCAGGCAGGTTCTCTGCTGCTTCACTTTTCTGGGGCCTGCAGGCTGCCTCCCCCTCTCCCTGGAGCTCCAGCACTGCCCCCTGGAGTTTCCATCCTTTTTTCTTACTCTCCCCCTCCCCCTTAGGAAAAAGATTTAAAGGGCCATGATCTCTAAATCCCAAAGGGCTTACAATAAGAATGGCCAGACTGGGTCAGACCAATGGTCCATCTAGCCCAGTATCCTGTCTTTCAACAGTGGCCAATGCCAGGTGCCCCAGAGGGAATGAATAGAACAGGTAATCAAGTGATCCATTCCTTGTCACCCATTCCCTGTCATCCATTCCCAGCTTCTGGCAAACAGAGGCTAGGGACACCATCCCTGCCCATCCTGGCTAATAGCCACTGGTGGACCTATCCTCCATGAATTTATCTAGTTATTTTTTGAACCCTGCTATAGTCTTGGCCTGCACAACATCCTCTGGCAAGGAGTTCCACAGGTTGACTGTGTGTTGTGTGAAAAAAATACTTATTTTTGTTTGTTTTAAACCTGCTGCCTATTAATTTCATTTGGTGACCCCTAGTTCTTGTGTTATAAGGAGTAAATAATACTTCCTTATTTACTTTCTCCACACCAGTCATGATTTTATAGACCTCTATCATATCCCCCCCTTAGTCATCTTTTTTCCAAGCTGAAAAGTCCCAGTCTTATTAATCTCTCCTCATATAGCAGCTGTTCCATGCCCCTAATCATTTTTGTTGCCCTTTTCTGAACCTTTTCCAATTCCAATATATCTTTTTTGAGATGTGGCGACCGTATCTGCACGCAGTATTCAAGATGTGGGCGTACCATGGATTTATATAGAGGCAATATGATATTTTCTGTCTTCTTATCTATTCCTTTCTTAATGATTCCCAACATTCTGTTCACTTTTTTGACTGCCGCTGCACATTGAGTGGATGTTTTCAGAGAACTATCCACAGTGACTCCAAGATCTCTTTATGTACAACCTGTACATAAACCGCGTGATTATATTCATGACCAGCATGTCACCAATTTTCATACGATACCTTACAAGACCCTTAGCCTTTGGCTAAGTATTCTGACGACAGCGTGTTGGGTGTGTCCTTTGCCAATTGGCACAAAGGGGCTGTTAGGGTCACACCTACTGTGTTACCTGTTGGAGATCTGGAACATAAATCAGCAAGTTCCTGCACTGGGCACATGCCACAAAGATGTGCCAGCATCAACTTGTTTGCCTCCATCCCACCCTACATAGACTACCTAGGAGTTTGGCCAACCCAATACCAAGCTCATCCAGGAACGAATCGGCACCCAGGTGAGAGAGGTGTGCGCCATCCTTCCGATAAAGCTCGACCGCGCTCTGGGCTGTGCAGCCACGTCCAACAACCGAGCCACCTTGCGACTTCAGCCATGTTGATACTTTCCAGCTGGCCTTCCTCCAGGCATCCTCTATCTTTTGTGGGTGGACTGCAGTCTGCTAAATCCTGCAGACGACTATCTCCAACCAAGCTATCCCCACACCAAGAAGCATATCCCCCAGCAATCCAATATCCCTCAAGACAAAAGTGCATCCTGGCTGAGGCCAAGCTGTGAGCTTTTCATTGAATTACACTCTCTCTTGTAAGCCCAATGCACAACACTGTGCCTGCAAATCCATATCTTCAGCGGTGGGCATGCTCTGATACATTCTATGTGATAGACATGGGGAAGGTTAAAACCTGTGGTGCCTACAACCCACCACATGCACTGGCCTCCCGTCAGGCACCCTGAATCACCAGCATCCTACGGCCTGGACCTCTGGCGCACCCAGACCCAACTGGGTAGCCACTGTGTGGAATGTGTAGGATCCAGACTCTCCTGGTAGCAAGCGCAAGAAGGACAGCCCCTTCCTGACCTAAACACTCCCATAGACTGGAAATTGGTTTGGAAGGACCAGTCCCCCAGGTAGGAACAGGGGACCCTCACCGGTGGCCATCCAGCCACAGAAGCCCACAGTGCCAATACAGGACACAGGTCCGTCTCACCAGAGCGGTGTAGAGCAATAGCCTTACCAAGTCCAGTTTGATCTGTTTTTGACCCACGGACTGAGACGGAGAGAGTCACCCTCCCACTGCACGGCCTGTCGTTTGAGAGCTGCCCTGAAGTGTCTCCCTGGTCGAAGTAGGGTGACCAGACTGCAAGTGTGAAAAATCAGGACGGGGATAGGGGGTAATAGGCGCCTATATAAGACAAAGCCCCAAATATCAGGACTGTCCCTATAAAATCAAGACATCTGGTCACCCTAGGTCGAAGGGACTCAGAAGGCTACGAAGAAAGCCAACCGACAGGCTGCATTGAAGAGTACAGCCTAACCTCACCACAAATGGCAGATCAGAGGAAGGACCTTGACTAACTGCCTAAGGACCTGCAAGGTAACTGGCTTCCTGACATCACTCCATGTCCCAGCTGTCCGGGCCCAACCCTCCAACATCTTCTGCGGACCATGAATCTCCAACAGGGGTCCAGATGACCCACATACCTGCAGTCAAAGGCCACCTCAGCGAACCAGTTAGCTATTGTAAATCATAGCACCCCCCACCTGTGTAATGAGCCCATGAACCACCACATTTGGGGTTCTGGTATAAGCCAGACCCTGGGTAGACCCACTCCCACCCGAATGCCTGAAACACCTCAAATACCGTTGTGTAACCTAAAAAGGTGCATGGTGCAAGTTGTGCCTTGGCTGCAGATACAGCTTCTAGCAACTAAGTTTCTATAGGGCTGCCAGCGTCTGTTCGGGCACTTCCTTGGTTTCTGGTGCTAGTGCTCAGAATCTGTTGGCCAGCAATTGAGAGCGAGCATCGGCTATGCCAGGGTTTCTCAAACTGGGGTCCACAAAGGTACTCCAGGGGGTCCGTGAGTCATGCTTAGGGCCGCTGGCCCTGCTGATCAACTCCTCCCCCTCCCTTCCAGCACCGCCTGCACGCCGCTGAAGAGCTGTTCCATGGCTCAGTGAAATGAACAGTGCATTCAGGGCAAGAGAAGGAAAGGCCTCACCAGCCTCATTACCCTGAGAAATTTAGCGGACTGAGAGTTCACCACCAAGACAATTGCTTGATTGTTGCACCAAAACCTGACTCTCTTCTCCCTACACTCCCCACCCCAGAGCGTGACCACCCCCAGAATGGGAAAGAACTTGAGGAATATGAGGTCCTTTACAATTCCAGCCTCCTCCCACTCTCAGGGTCACTTGTGGACATGCCAATGCCTCCTGAAACACACGCTGAAATCTATCCCACCTGCTGCATCTGAGTGGACCTGAAGTGCCAGAGTGGGGAATCAGCCTTGACAACGGAGCACAGCTTGAGGTTAATCGCCTTGTTCAGCGATCCCCCGGTAGGGCACAAGAGATGGTGAATGGGGCAATACTCATCAGGTACTTTCTCATGGACAAGGCCCAAAGGGGAGATATGGAGATTAGGCAATGGCATTTGCCAGAAAGGACCCACAACCTTGCCTAAACGAACCTCCTTTTGGATCTCATCCCTGGCCAGACCCTCCATGCCCTTAACCAATCTGAGGTTATTTGCCATGACGTTCACCCTCTCCCCTTCATACAGGATCCTAAAACCCTGAACAAAACCATCCCACAAGTATATCACATTCTCCTTCTTGGGACACTCCCCTAAAAGGGGGGGGCTAAGACACCCAAGTTAATTGGCGACATTACCTTTGTTAGCCGGGTTGGCCCCAGTCCTACTCCACATGCAGCAGCAGCCCACACCTTCCTGGGGAAGGTATGCTTACCACATGGGTGACCAGAAGATGCGTGCCCATCTCTACCATGCCCACACTCAGACCAAAACCTAAAGGATGCACACAAACATTTCCCTATCTCATTGTATTCCTAGCACGAAAGCCTTGGCTGGTCAGGTGGCACGAGCCCCCATCCCTCCTTTCACACCCTGACTTTACCACTGTATGGTCGCTATCGGAGTGGGGTCCCATCAGAGGGTGTCCCCAAGCCATGCACTCCAGCCATAGTTCCTGGTCAATTTTATCCCAGTACTGGGAGGGATTCAGGACTGCCCTCATTCTAAAGCGCTCATTGTACGAGAGCCATGAACTGAATTATATGCTCTACCTATAATATCCAGGTACCTCAGCAGAGGTCCATACGCTGCCAGATATAACTGTGCCTTCACCCCATGTAGGTGATGCAGGCTCCAAGCCAGGTGTCCCAATTCTCTCTCTCGGGATATCCTATCTTTTTCTCTTCTCTTGGCCTTAGCCCTCTCTTCCTGAACAGCAGGGAAGACACGTCCATGTGTTCCACCCGCCATACCTTCTCATGCGTTGACCAGAGAAGATGGGCCCCCAACTCACCAGAAGCAGCTGAATATGAGACCACATGCAGGCCAAAATTGGTACACCAGCTACATTGTTGCAGTAAAGGCTGTGGGGCCAGGAATGGGGGACCCAGAGGCTGTGGAGCCCTGGGCTGTGGGGCCAACAGCTCGCACGCTGGAAGCCCATCAGCTGAGGAGCCAGAGGCTAGAGGGCTGGTGCCTGGGGGCCCCGGGCTCCCCCACTCCATACCTGTAGATACTCGGCTTGTTCTGGGATTCCCCCCACCTTTCATATCTTCCCTGTGCTCCCCCACGGGCCTGATTCTGAGGACACCCAGAGCTCCACCATTGCTCCCACCAGCACTGCCTGCCTGAGACCCTGCAGACACATTGCGGGGAGTGTGCTGAGCCCCACCTCTGCCTGAGGGGACCAGACCACCAGGGCCTGCCCCCTGCTCTCCCTCTGGGCCCCGACCATTTGTGAAATCGCCCTGCTGCAGGGATCGGGGGGGGGCGGGGGTCCTGTTGCGCTCGGCCATTGTCTTCCAGGACTCCAAGCCGATCCCAAATGGACTGCGTCAACTTCTTGAGTGCCCCTATCCCTGTCACCGCTCCCCTCCTGTCTTCTTGCTCTTTCGTCTCTGCTTCCTGACCCTTCGGCTGCCTCCTGGTCTGAGATCTGCAGCACACAGGCCCCTGCATCAAGCGGTTGGAAGGGGTCGGTTAGCCAGCCCTGCTGCCCTACAGGGTCTTGGGGCGTCACAGGGTATGGCTGCCCTTCGAGCTCATGTAGCCCACCCCTGGCAGTTGCGCTGTCCCAGTCCTGCAGCCAGCTGGCTACAGGCCGCAGAAGCGAGCAGGATTTGGACAGTGTCTATGATCCATGCTGAACTAGGCTGCTCGACAAACTGGCAAACAGTAGGTGGCCCTGAGCACAGGGCTCCTTTTATGGCTCCAAATCTCATGCCAAGTCTCGCGAGACCTCCAGCCCACCCCTAGAAGTCCTGTGGGGGGCGGAGATCTCGCAGGGATCTGGCCCATCCTGTCCTTTAACGCCCTCTCCCCTTGTGGAAGCCACCAAACTCCCCCTCTCACTAGGCTCAGGACCCCGGTCTCCCTATTCTGGAGCCCCTGGTGACTTTCTTTGAGGCTCTGGAGGTTGGGACCAAAACTGGATTTACGGTGGAGTGCCTGCCATCAGTGCTTCCTCTCCTTGCCCCCAAGTGGGACCCAGCTCAGCTGCAGACAGCAAGTGTGACCAGCTGCCTGGCACAGCATCAGAGCTAGCCCTGATGCAGAACAAGGTGGGACACAGGAAGGTCACCCAAAGGTCAGGCAGTAAAAGAAACAGCTACTGAAAGTGCATCTCCCCAGACAGAACTAATGGAGGTAACGCGCTTCACTGGGTTCTTCTCATTCACCGCAGTTTTGGATGCCACTTCACAGGGGAATGATTTGCAGCAATTAACAGTGAGATAGCATCCGGTCTGGGTGTGACAGGGAGAGCTGAGGCTGCACTGAGTGATGGACGCTTTTAGCAGCACGTGCCCCTGACGTGTGCATGAAGCTTACAAGTCGGTTTAATGCCACTCCCCTCCTGAGCCGCGCCCTGAAGTCGCAGCCTGATGTTTGAAGTCGGCATGAGCTGCCGGAAACTAAAGGAATCCTACTGACTCACTGTGTGTCCTTCTAGCCTGCTGAAACAAGCCATGGCGTCAGACTAATTGGAAGTCCCTGCCAACGCCACTAACATGGCGATGGCAGGCTTTTTGCATCTAGATTGATTTGCAAGTTGAGCCACCTCCCAGAAACATGGAAGGGTGGGAGGAATCAGACAACCTGTGGCAGTGAACTATTCTCAGCCTTATAACCAGTTTGCCCTCTGATGGCTGGTTTCAGATGTGAGAAAACAGTAAGGGTCCTTCTATACCAGTGGCTCTCAAACTTTTGTACTGGTGACCCCTTTCACATAGCAAGTCTCTGAGTGTGACCCCCCTTATAAATTAAAAACACTTTTATATATTTAACACCATTATAAATGCAAGAGGCAAAGTGGGGTTTGGGATGGAGGTTGACAGCTCGCGACCCCCCATGTAATAACCTCACGACGGGGGTCCCGACCTCCAGTTTGAGAACCCCTGTTCTATATAGTTCAGCACTGACACAAAGGTTTGCCTTTAACTCAGATATTTGACGCCTGGTCTATCTGAAACTACGGAGCAGGTTTCTAATCCCAGCATTGCAGATGTGTGGTTTATCTATTAATGGGGTGGTTTGTTTATGACAATTGATCTATCACAGAATGGTGTCCAACTTTTATTTTTTTCCTGTAAAATCTAAAGACAATTAGTCAATCTGTTTTAGGGTTAGAGACCATTACAATTTACCATAACTACAGCACTACTCAGTAGCAGTTCCACACTAGAGGCTACAACCAGGATTTCACTATAAATCACTCACCTTAACTTCACACAGGAAAATTGTCCAGCTTTTTCTGAATTCATTATTTAAAGACAACTTGACTGTAAAACTTCAAACTCGACGTACAGTTAAATCACTTGAAAATCTAGGGCATCTAGGGCTAGGTTAAAATGTTGTTAAGGATTTATTTACAGAAAGTGGCCTTATTGCTTGATCTAGCAATAGGGGCTAGATAAAGTCCACAGGGCCCGATAGGTGCTCCATAATTCCCTCTTAAAGACGCACTTCTGCCAGGCTGTCTATAATGAATCTAGATTTGCAGTCAACATTCTCCATTTTTATTTCCCTTTCCTAAATTTCTATCAATCAATCTATCTGAGGGTTTTATACTGCTGTCCATCACTGTAATATCGGAGCCCCTGCCATATTAAATCAGTAGCAACAGTGAAATTCCTGACCTCGTCGACTTCATGGAGTCTCAGGCATTTGCAGGGTCAGGATTCTGCTTGGGGTAGGCTTTTTGGTGGGGAGGGATTGGAAAGAGTTTTAAAATAAAAGGGGTGTTCAAATTGTGAGCCTCACTTATGGGGGAAAGGCTTTCTCCAGGGGGAAGGTTGTGACCCAAGAACCTCTGCATGTCAACTGGCAAAGAGCACTTGGATACATACGATACAGAGATCCCCTGGGTTCACCAAAAGGGGTCACTAAGTCTCTAATGAAAACCTGTGTCACACTGGTCATTATATATATATATATATATTCTTTAGGTCTGTGACTATTGACTGGTCAGAAGAAAGGTGAAAAGCAGGTTTTATTTCAGGGGAGAGCCCTGTTTACAAGTAAGGACACTGAGCTTTTGGGGGTATAATGAAGTGATTCAGAGGTACATCCTTGTTCCTTCAATCTGTGAGGACAAAGCCACCAGCAGCTTGATCTTATGGCAAGTGTATCTCAGCCAAACTGGTTGATGATGCTGGGAAAAGGACTCGGGATAAACTAACTTGTAGGAGATAGGGGAATGTCTTGTTAGTTTGTCTCTGGGAAGCATGTTGCAGTTTTGTTCTGTATGTAATCAAATCTGCAGGTTTTTGTATGTAATCAAATCGGCAGCTTTGTATAATTTTTGTTGGTGCCCAGAATGGGTCCAAGTCCCGCCCCCCCCCCCCCACCTGCCTTGTAAGCCGATATATATTTTTTAAAATAATGTCAAAATGTGTGGGCTCTGGGGTGGGGCTGGGGATGAGGGGTTTGGGGTGTGGGAGGGGCTCGAGCAGAGGGTTGGGGTGCAGGGGTGAGGGCTGCGGGGTTCACGATGCTGGGGGCTCAGGGCTGGGGCAGACGGTTGGGGTGAGGGCTCTGGCTGGGGGTACAGCCTCTGGGGTGGGGCAGGGCCAGGGATGAATAGTTTGGGGGTGCAGGCAGGCTGCCCCCAGCTGGGGCCAGAGAGGAGGACTCCCCCAACCCTCCCCCCCTGGCAGCACACTTACCTCACACCACTGTCACTGCACGTGCTCCTAGGGCCCCTCTAAGGTCCGGAAGCCCCCTCGCCTCCCCCGTGGTAGGTGCCGCGGGGGGGGGGGGGGGGCTGCCATCACATGTGTGCCCCCTCCCCTGCTGCTGCCCCTCACTGGGGGCGGAGGATGGGGCTGCCCCTTGCCCAGCTTGGGGCAGGAGTGGTGATTGCGGGCGGGGGGGAGGGGAGGGGGCTGTGCTGGTGGATGGTCCTGCCGGAAAAGGGACGGGTCCGTCCATCCAAGGCAGAAGGGCAGGGGCAGGGGCAGCCTGCCCTGACACTAATGGAGGGGGGCGCTAGGACCCTGCGGCAGAGCGGAGCACAGTGCAGCACAGAGCTGCAGGAGACAGCCGCCAGCTGCCCAGGGCGCAGGCAGGGACGCTCGGGGGAGGCGCCTGGGGGCAGAAGGTGGGGCCGTGTGGGGGAGACCTGTCCCCGGACATTGGTGGAGCCGAGCCCCTAGGCCCTGAATATTGCTGGAACACGGGCACCACGGGCCCATGTAACTCGCCACCCCTGGGGACTCACACAGCTGCTCAGGTTTCAGTGGTAGCCATGTTAGTCTGTATCAGCAAAAAAAACGAGGAGTCCTTGTGGCACCTTAGAGACTAACAAATTTATTTGGGCATAAGTTTCGGGGGCTAGAACCCACTTCATCAGATGCTCAGACAACTTCCTGTGCTGCCTTCTTGGCTTAATAACAAGTCTGAGCCAATCAGAGAAGCTTCATGACTCCTTCAATTGGGATCTTCATGAGCAGTGCCTCTGGTGAGCTAAGGTCCACCAGCCCACGCTCCCTACTGGTACCAGTAAGGGATTAGGTAACAGCTGAAGTTTTGAGGACTGCCTGTGGATGTGGGTTTGAGACCTGAAATCCCTCCCAACAGGGCCTGGAAGGTAGTGCTGGTGTTGCCAGAAAGAGCAGAGACGAGGCTGAGGAGAGCATGAACTTCATGGGTGGTAGAGTCTGGGGTGAGGTAGGAAGCTTACTGATCTACAGAGCAGTAGAGGGAGGGGGAACCAGCAGAGCGCCTTAGTTCCCTGTTGAAGTATAGATGGGACTGTGGGGCTACTAAGCTCTTCACCAGCCCATTCGTTAATAAAACAAAGAAGTGGGCTGTAGTCCACGAAAGCTTATGCTCTAATAAATTTGTTAGTCTCTAAGGTGCCACAAGTACTCCTGTTCTTCTTTTTGCGGATACAGACTAACACGGCTGTTACTCTGAAACTAGACAAAAGGTTTGTTAACGGGTTGCTTCTAAGTACACATACCAAGGAATATTAGTTTAAAAAATAACAACATTCAACAATAAAGCATTTAAGAGTATAGAAATGCAGTTCCATAACCCACCAGCCGCGCCTCCTTTTGTCCTATGACTACAGGGGTGTTAACGGGGCACCTCACCTTGAATGATCCCTTAGAATATGTGCTCAACTATCTGTTTGATCTTGTATTTAGCTGGGACACGCTCAATAACATTCCCAGGCCTGAAGAGGAGCTCTGTGAAGCTCAGAAAAGAAGTTGGTGTAAAAGATATTCCCTCACCCACCTTGTCTAATATCCTTGGATGGACACGGCTACAACACCACTGCATTCAAAGAAAGCAGAGAAATATTCCAGTACACTCATAGCAAAGTTCATGTTGGCTCTTAAATAAATGGACAGGTGTAAAGTATCAAACAGAATATCCTAAAATCCAGTTTAACTCTGTTCCAGGCCCAGCCCCAGGTTTTTTTGTTTGTTTGTTTTGAATTGACACTTGGCTCTTTCCTTAACAAAGGACTTAAATTTCTAGGGCTGCAAATCTAGCACCTCTCATCTGCACAAAGTGCAGTGCTATTTTTGTAATGAAACAGACGCTCTTTAACCCTAGCATCAGCTTAAAATCACCCAAAGCAGCGTGCCAGAGAGCATCACAGGCCCATTTGGAATACTCTGAGCATTAAAGTCTCAGTCCTGTTCATACCCCTTTATAAATCCGAGTCGTCATTACTCACACAAGTAGACCCATTGACTTCATGGGGACTACTCATTTGATTAAGGGCCATTCACATTTGCAAGGGTTGCAGGATCAGGCCCTCCATTTGTATGCATTTATACATGATGGGGTGCTGCTAAGATGATTTCTAAAAGATGATGTTGTAAGAGCCATAATGCAGTGATTTCCCATGGGAATGCTCTCCACGTTGGGGTCAAATAGCTGGCTGAAAGAGAGGAAGGTCCAGGGATCAATGAAAAGCAAAACACCATAAATTCTAAAAGTTACAAAGCTACCTTAGCTCAAATACTATAGCAGATTAAAAAAAATAACAGGTTCCCTTTAGTCTTTAACACTTCCGTGATCTTCTCCAATAGGTATCGTGCACGGGAAGGATGACGTCGGAGGCAGGAAGGGCATGAGGGTCCTAGCGCTGTCTTGCAAGCAGGTTCTATGCTCAATTTTAAGACCAGTCACTTTAACTTTTGAAAATGTTTCTCTGTAAAATGTTAATGGTATGTCATTATAACATGCAAGGCAACCAAGGCCTCTGTTCTTGTGCTCACACTTGAGGACAGGTAGACATGTATGTGTGTATGTATGTATGTTTGCTCTATACCTGCAAATCAGGTTCTTAGATTTATTATAATAATTTATTACAGTACCACTGAGAGGCCCCAAATGAGATCAGAGCATTGTATGTGCATATAATAAAAGAGAGTCTCTGCCCCACAAGGCATGCAGTCAAAATAGACACGACAAAGAAAGCCCACAAAAGCTTATGCTCAAATACATTTATTAGTCTCTAAGGTGCCACAAGGACTCCTGTTCTTTTTGCGGATACAGACTAACAGGGCTGCTACTCTGAAACCTGTCAAAGAAATATCATCCCTCATTGTACAGATAGGGAAACTGAGGCATAGTGGCATCAATTTGGGGCTTAACTTTAAGTATGTGCTTAAGTGCTGTCCTGAACAGGAACGGACTTAGGGATGAGTGCTTTAAAACTGTCAGGGCTAGAGAGATTAAGCGGCTTGTCCAAGGTCACAGAGGTCGCAAGGGGCTGGGAAATGAACACACACCTTCTGAATCCCATCCACTACCTTGCTCACAAAGCCATGCTTCTTTCTCAAAGCCTTGATCCAGCAATTGAAGTCTCTCTGTGTGTTTGACAGTGCAGTCGCCTTCTGAATGTGGGGCTCAGACCCCCTTGGTTGTAAATGAAGGGCTAGAAACCCCCAAATGTGGGGCTCAACCCTTAGTGTATGTGTGCGTGGGCTGGGGGGTGGGAGGGATCAGACATACATAATATATAGGGGTCAGGGAATGTGTGTGAGGAGCACACGCTCCCAGAATAGAGGACTCTGCAGTGGCATGTTGTGTTGGGAGGCTGGCACAGGCACCCCCAGAATGTGGGACTCAAACCCTGCAGTGTGTGTCTATGGGGAGGGACAGACATGCCTGAGGTCATGTGGCTGAGATCTTGGTGTGTGTATGTGAGGGGGCACAGACACGCCCAGACTGTGGTGATCAGCCCCTGGAGTGTGTGTGTGCCCGCAGTGTGTGTGTGGGGGGGGGCATAGACATCAGGGGCACTGGAACAATTTGTATAGTGAGGGTGCTGAAAGCCACTGAACCAAATGGTAAACCCTGGATATGACGGAAACCACTTCAAACCAGGGGGTGCAGTAGCATCCCCAGCACCCCTAGTTCCAGCACCCATGACAGACATCCCCCAAATGTGGGGCTCAGACCTGTTGTATGTCTGGCACAGACACACCATGCTCAGGGCTCAGAGCCTGGGGAGGGGGGAGGAAGGGAGCACAGATACCATCAGGCTGTGGGGCTAGGACCCCTGGGGGGCAGAGACACCCCTGGGCTCAGATTGTGAGTGGGAGCACAGACACCCTCAAGCTGTGGGGCTCGGATCTCAGGGGAGGGCACAGACTCCCCCAGGCTCTTACCCAGAGAGGGGGCACAGACACCCCAAGCTCGGACACGGGCACAGATACCCCAGGCTCAGATCCTGTGGGGGGGGGCATAAACACCCCAGACTCGGATCCCACTGGGGGGGCACAGACACCCCAGGCTGGGATAGGGCACACACACCCGAGGCTCGGATGCCGGAGGGGGCACAGACACCCCCAGTCTCTTATCCCGGGGGGGGCATAGACACCACCAGGTTCGGATCTCGCGGGGGGGGCACAGACACCCCCAGGCTCGGATCCCGGGGGGGGGCACAGACACCCCCCCAGGCTCGGATCCCGGAGTGGGGCACAGACACTCCTCAGGCTCGGATCCCGGGGGGAGGCACAGACACTCCTCAGGCTCGGATCCCGGGGGGGGCACAGACACCCCCCAGGCTCGGATCCCGGGGGGGGGCACAGACACCCCCAGGCTCGGATCCCGCGGGGGGCACAGACACCCCCCCAGGCTCAGATCCCGCGGGGGGGGCACAGACACCCCCAGGCTCGGATCCCGCGGGGGGGGGCACAGACACCCCCAGGCTCGGATCCCGCGGGGGGCACAGACACCCCCCCAGGCTCGGATCCCGGAGTGGGGCACAGACACCCCCCAGGCTCGGATCCCGGGGGGGGGCACAGACACTCCTCAGGCTCGGATCCCGGGGGGGCACAGACACCCCAGGCTGGGATAGGGCACACACACCCGAGACTCGGATGCCGGAGGGGGCACAGACACCCCCAGTCTCTTATCCCGGGGGGGGCACAGACACCACCAGGTTCGGATCTCGCGGGGGGGGCACAGACACCCCCAGGCTCGGATCCGGGGGGGGGCACAGACACCCCCCAGGCTCGGATCCCGGGGGGGGCACAGACACCCCCCCAGGCTCGGATCCCGGAGTGGGGCACAGACACTCCTCAGGCTCGGATCCCGGGGGGGGGGCACAGACACTCCTCAGGCTCGGATCCCCGGGGGGGGCAAAGACACCCCCCAGGCTCGGATCCCGGGGGGGGGCACAGACACCCCCCAGGCTCGGATCCCGGAGTGGGGCACAGACACCCCCCAGGCTCGGATCCAGGGGGGAGGCACAGACACTCCTCAGGCTCGGATCCCGGGGGGGGCACAGACACCCCCAGGCTCGGATCCCGGGGGGAGGCACAGACACTCCTCAGGCTCGGATCCCGGGGGGGGCACAGACACCCCCCCAGGCTCGGATCCCGCGGGGGGGGCACAGACACCCCCAGGCTCGGATCCCGCGGGGGGCACAGACACCCCCCAGGCTCGGATCCCGGAGTGGGGCACAGACACCCCCCAGGCTCGGATCCCGGGGGGGGGCACAGACACTCCTCAGGCTCGGATCCCGGGGGGGGGCACAGACACCCCCCCAGGCTCGGATCCCGCGGGGGGGGCACAGACACTCCTCAGGCTCGGATCCCGGAGTGGGGCACAGACACCCCCAGGCTCGGATCCCGCGGGGGGGGGCACAGACACCCCCCAGGCTCGGATCCCGCGGGGGGGGGCACAGACACCCCCAGGCTCGGATCCCGGGGGGGGGCACAGACACCCCCAGGCTCGGATCCCGGAGTGGGGCACAGACACCCCCAGGCTCGGATCCCGCGGGGGGGGCACAGACACCCCCCAGGCTCGGATCCCGCGGGGGGGGCACAGACACCCCCAGGCTCGGATCCCGCGGGGGGCACAGACACCCCCCCCCAGGCTCGGATCCCGGGGAGGGCACAGACACCCCCCCCAGGCTCGGATCCGGCGGGGGGGGGCACAGACACCCCCAGGCTCGGATCCCGGGGGGGCACAGACACCCCCCCCAGGCTCGGATCCGGCGGGGGGGGCACAGACACCCCCCAGGCTCGGATCCCGGAGTGGGGCACAGACACCCCCAGGCTCGGATCCCGCGGGGGGGGGCACAGACACCCCCCAGGCTCGGATCCCGCGGGGGGGGCACAGACACCCCCAGGCTCGGATCCCGGGGGGGGGGGCACAGACACCCCCAGGCTCGGATCCCGGAGTGGGGCACAGACACCCCCAGGCTCGGATCCCGCGGGGGGGGCACAGACACCCCCCAGGCTCGGATCCCGCGGGGGGGGCACAGACACCCCCAGGCTCGGATCCCGCGGGGGGCACAGACACCCCCCCCAGGCTCGGATCCCGGGGAGGGCACAGACACCCCCCCCAGGCTCGGATCCGGCGGGGGGGGGCACAGACACCCCCAGGCTCGGATCCCGGGGGGGCACAGACACCCCCCCCAGGCTCGGATCCCGCGGGGGGGGGGCACAGACACCCCCAGGCTCGGATCTCGGGGGGGGGCACAGACACCCCCCAGGCTCGGATCCCGGGGGGGGCACAGACACCCCCCAGGCTCGGATCCCGGAGTGGGGCACAGACACCCCCCAGGCTCGGATCCCGGAGTGGGGCACAGACACCCCCCAGGCTCGGATCCCGCGGGGGGGGGCACAGACACCCCCCCAGGCTCGGATCCCGCGGGGGGGGCACAGACACTCCTCAGGCTCGGATCCCGGAGTGGGGCACAGACACCCCCAGGCTCGGATCCCGCGGGGGGGGGCACAGACACCCCCCAGGCTCGGATCCCGCGGGGGGGGGCACAGACACCCCCAGGCTCGGATCCCGGGGGGGGGCACAGACACCCCCAGGCTCGGATCCCGGAGTGGGGCACAGACACCCCCAGGCTCGGATCCCGCGGGGGGGGCACAGACACCCCCCAGGCTCGGATCCCGCGGGGGGGGCACAGACACCCCCAGGCTCGGATCCCGCGGGGGGCACAGACACCCCCCCCCAGGCTCGGATCCCGGGGAGGGCACAGACACCCCCCCCAGGCTCGGATCCGGCGGGGGGGGGCACAGACACCCCCAGGCTCGGATCCCGGGGGGGCACAGACACCCCCCCCAGGCTCGGATCCGGCGGGGGGGGCACAGACACCCCCCAGGCTCGGATCCCGGAGTGGGGCACAGACACCCCCAGGCTCGGATCCCGCGGGGGGGGGCACAGACACCCCCCAGGCTCGGATCCCGCGGGGGGGGCACAGACACCCCCAGGCTCGGATCCCGGGGGGGGGGGCACAGACACCCCCAGGCTCGGATCCCGGAGTGGGGCACAGACACCCCCAGGCTCGGATCCCGCGGGGGGGGCACAGACACCCCCCAGGCTCGGATCCCGCGGGGGGGGCACAGACACCCCCAGGCTCGGATCCCGCGGGGGGCACAGACACCCCCCCCAGGCTCGGATCCCGGGGAGGGCACAGACACCCCCCCCAGGCTCGGATCCGGCGGGGGGGGGCACAGACACCCCCAGGCTCGGATCCCGGGGGGGCACAGACACCCCCCCCAGGCTCGGATCCCGCGGGGGGGGGGCACAGACACCCCCAGGCTCGGATCTCGGGGGGGGGCACAGACACCCCCCAGGCTCGGATCCCGGGGGGGGCACAGACACCCCCCAGGCTCGGATCCCGGAGTGGGGCACAGACACCCCCCAGGCTCGGATCCCGGAGTGGGGCACAGACACCCCCCAGGCTCGGATCCCGCGGGGGGGGGCACAGACACCCCCAGGCTCGGATCCCGGGGGGGGCACAGACACCCCCAGGCTCGGATCCCGGGGGGGGCACAGACACCCCCAGGCTCGCGTCTCTCTCCTGGGCTCACCCCACGCCGGCCGGCGGGTGCCCCGCAGCGGCCCCTAGCGGCTCTGGGCGGCGGCAGCCGGTGCCGAATCTGCGGCGCGGCGCGGCGGGCTGGCGGGCCGTGCGGAAAGTGCCGCGCGGCGGCGGGGGCTGCGTGCGCCTGGCGTCCGGGATTTCATCATGCGGCGGGGCGGGCCGAGGCGCGCGCCGCTCCATGCCGCCCCTTAGCGCCCTGCTGCCGCCGCCGCTGCTGCTGCTCTGCCGCCGCCTGCCCGCGCTGCTGCTGCGCCCGCCGGCCGCCCCCCTCCGCTCCGCCCGGCCGCCGGCAGCGCCCCGCGCCCCGCCCCGCCCGGCCAGCGCCGGCATGGACCGACCCGCCGCCGAGGCGCTGCTCGACCCGCTCCGCCAGGCGGTGCGGCTGCAGGTACCGGAGACGGGCCGCCGGATCCCCCTGTATTGCTGCTCCCCCTTTACCCTGTGCCGCTGGGTCCCTACAGAGCTGGGCTCTAGAGCATCCCCTATGGACCTGTGTCCGTATGGGGGGGGGTGTCTCCCCTACAGAGCTGGGCTCTAGAGCATCCCCTATGGAACTGGATCTGTATGGGGGGGGTGTCTCCCCTACAGAGCTGGGCTCTAGAGCATCCCCTATGGACCTGTGTCCGTATGGGGGGGGGTGTCTCCCCTACAGAGCTGGGCTCTAGAGCATCCCCTATGGAACTGGATCTGTATGGGGGGGGGTGTCTCCCCTACAGAGCTGGGCTCTAGAGCATCCCCTATGGACCTGTGTCCGTATGGGGGGAGGGGGTGTCTCCCCTACAGAGCTGGGCTGTAGAGCATCCCCTATTGACCTGGGTCCGGATGGGGGGTGTGTCTCCCCTACAGAGCTGGGCTGTAGAGCATCCCCTATTGACCTGGGTCTGTATGGGGGGGGGTGTCTCCCCTACAGAGCTGGGTTCTGTAGCATCCTCTATGGAACTGGGTCCGTATGGGGTGTGTGTGTCCTTGGGCTCTAACTTGGGCTCTATAGCATCCCCCCTCCAATGAAGCCCTTATGTGGGGTGTCTCCTTGGGCTCCATAGCTTCTCCTTTACCTATGAAACTGGGTCTGTATGAGGTGGTGACTCCCCTATAGAATTGGTCTCTATAGTTTTCTCTACCCTACGGAACTGTGTCCATATGAATTAGGTATATAGGGTGTCTTTTCCCCCATAGAGCACCATGGTGTCTCTCCCTGTATAGAGTTGGTCTATATAGGCTCACTTCCCCCTGTTCAGAGGTGGGTCTATGGATTGTCTCCCCTTCCAGTCCATAGAGCTGGGTCTCTGTGGTGTTCCCCCCCCGCCCCCCCAATTTAAAGAGCTAGATCTGTATAGGGTCTTTGTTGTATATGTATGTGTCCCCAATGTAACAGTGGGGCTTCACGGTTCCCTTTTAAATAAGAATGCCTTGCTCTATCTCTCCTCCCTCTTATAGCTGGGCATATAGGAGCATACATTTCCTGTAATAAAGCTGGAAGTATATGACTGTGCCCTTCTATCCCTGTTTTCTTTCTCATCTAGAGGGATCTGTGTATTCCCCTTCTCCTTACACAGCTTGATCTCTGTGCACCCTTCTCATCTCTATCTATTTCTGCCTATACCTCTTACGGCTTGTGGATTCTTCACACCTTTTCATAGCTAGACCTAGAGCTCTATGTGCCTTTCATGCCTTCTTAGCATAGCTAGTTCTATATAGTCTCCCTGTTTAGCCACACACATGTACATGTATTCCTTATATATTGCTGGATCTGTGTGTGTGTTTGCCCCTTACATATTTCCGTTATGTAAGTGGATCTATTTTTTTTTTAAACTTACACCACTACTTCAGTGAGTTTTTGTTATGACTCATTGTACAGCAGACTGAGTGCCTTGGTGGGGAATCTCCGAGTAATTGCAATTATAATCGCTAAACCCAGCTGACTCACTTTCTTCCGATACCAGTAATTCGGGAGTTGCCACCTGCCTTTAAAACAGAAATATATGAATGTCCCTTTCCCCGTGCTCTTGGGAATGGGGCAGAAATGTGGGGCGTAAGATAGAGGTTGGGGTGGGAGAGATGAATGATGCAGGTGCAGCCTTCCATGGCGTGACATGCCATGGTAATAATAAAAGGAGGGTGTTTAAGGTGTCTTTGCAATAGAAAAAGATGCTCTCGTCCAATCCAAACGGAGGGTAGATGCAATTTAATTAAACCTGAGGGAGCCTTGACCTAGAGAGAAAGAGAGTGTCCCCATTCGGGGACCAAGCCGGTGTTTCTTCCTGCAGCAGTGCCTGATGCAATAATCTGCTGTGATTCAGGGGTGGGTCCCTCTCTGCTTCACTGTTGTTTGGGACAAAGCTGCAGCAAAATCTGCCACATCAAATAGTGCTGTGTGCTCCTCCTCCTCCGGGCTGGGCTCGTGTCTTTAATTAAATTGTGTCCAGCAAGCATAATTGTTGACTTCATTTTTTCTTTTTCTGCCCTGTGTGTCCGAGTCTTTTTCCTTGTCGTACGGAACAAAGAGCCACTGCATACCACTGTTTTGGTGCCGAATGCAAAGCAGTGCCATGAACTCTTTTGAGTCTGCAGTAGTTCCCTGGACCCTTTGTCTTGACTTTCTTTCCTTGCAGATCCCCTAACTCAACAAAGAGGGGTTTGGTTTACTACTTTTTTTTTTTCCTCCTTCAGATCCCTCCCTCTGCCACGTTAGCCTGGAATTGCAGTTCAACCCAGCAGCCTTGGAGTGAAATTTTCACATTTTGATTACACTGGTTAACAGGAAGGAAGCAGTCAAGTGCAGTTGCCAACTTTCTTTATCCACTGTGTTATAGTAGCTGACGTGAAGTTTATTAGCCCAGCTGGTCACATTTTTTTGTTCCCTCTTTATTTAATTCACTTACTGTCACTTCTCTGCCATTATAAAGTCAGCTCCCCTCTTTCCCCAACCTGAAACATGAAATCCTAGGTTTCCTGTCTCATTGCCTGTGTGCAGTGATTTCACTAGGGCTGAGCATCATGCCGGAGAAACAGATTGTAAACAAAGCTGACAGTGTAGAAAAAATAAACATCAGGTTCACATTTTTTTAAAATGAAAGAAGAGTAGGTACAGGAAAGATGCTAAACTGGGAGCATTAAACTAGGGAAGTTATTGATTTTTGCATGTACTTCACATCTGTAGCTGTCTCTATTCTCTTGTTCCTTGCCTCTCAACATTTCTCCCTCAGTAATTCAAGATAAACAATTTTTTTTGGCTAGATCATTCCTTTTTGGGGGATGGAGGGAAAGACTGTTCATTCACTTAACTTAATTCTTCTTCTTGCCTGCATTTATCTACAGCCACTGCTTACAGTTTATACTGATGCAGCTGTGTTGGTCAGGGGTGTGAAAAACACCCCCCTGATCGACGTAGCTATGCCAACAAACCTCCCTGTGTAGATGCAGCTATTGGCAACAGAAGAGTGCTTCTGTCAACATAGCTAATGTTGTTCAGGGAGATGGTGTTCCTACACTGGCAGAAAAACTCCTTTTGTTGGTGTCAGCAGCATCCCGCTAGGGGGCTATGCTAAATAGGCTCTGAAGTGTTGACGTAGTCCCCAAAAGTATTGTAAAGCCATATTATAGAGTATGTAGGGGTTAATAATTCCACATGATTGTTTGCCTGTCACATTTCCTGGGTCTTGGGGGACGGGAATCCTTACCATGTGGGATAGGGAAACCCTTCTAGAACTCTTGCAAGACGATGGTAATTAGTCTGGTTCCAAGGTCCTACTGTGTCTTGCTCTCTCATAAAGTTGTGTTCATTTCCTACATTGCTTTGATAACCTGCTGTCCTGAAAAAAGCATGGGTTTCTTTTCCATGAACATCAGAGAAACTCTAATAACTATAATAGTGCTTGTGCCTATTCAAATAGACTTTTTTTTTTAAGGGGCTGTAGTCACACATTGAGATAAAAATAATTGCAAGTGGGTGGGAAGCAGTTACTTCTGGGGTTCTTTAATGCTATCAAACTCAGCTGATGCTCACTTTCCAATTTCAAAGTGTTCCCCCACCTCCAGTACCTTGGCCAGTTTCCATGTGGTTATAGAAACTCTCAGGCAGTCTTTAGAGCGGACTGTCCCTCACACCTGCCTTTCAGAATGGAATCCATATCTTAGATTCTCCTGTGTTCTTCCTCAGGGGGAACTGGTAAGAAAGCTGAAAGAAGAGAAGGCTCCCCAGGTGGACGTAGACAGAGCTGTAGCAGAGCTCAAGGCTCGGAAGAAGATCCTAGAAGCCAAGGTGAGTCTGAGAATTAGATCTGTGGTCTAGAGGGTTTTGCATGAGCATACTTGAATTCCTACAGTCAAGTGGTGGTGTTTTTTAAATTTTATACATTTAAAAGAGGAGGTGGAGCTCGGGGAAAGCTTGCCTGTCTCACCAACAGAAGTTTGTCAATAAAAGATATTACCTCACGCACTTTGTCTCTCTGTTTATGCTAGACTGTCTTGACCAGTAGATGCTATGTTCCAATCTACTTTTTTAACCTAGGATTCATGTTATATCAGCATGGGACTATGTAATCTCTTACCTTTAATTATAAAATGGTCAGTTCAGTGGCATAGATGGCAAAGCTAGTGATTGACACCACTTGATAACTTCCCTTACCTTAGTTCCTCCTGTGCGGCTGACACATCAAGCAGTCCAGTTCCTCCAGTGATTATGGTCGCTGTGTGGTTGTGCTACTTCTTTCCAGGTGATGCCAGCGCATTCAGTATCCTCTGTCGCTGTCTTTGGACTGTTCTTCCTTGGCTTTCCTTGCTTTCTCTTTTCTTCCTTGCTGTTTGTGCCACAGAGATTCAAGAGCCAGTCACTGTTGTCAGTTTGGATGCCTTCCACTGCTGTGCCCATGACTCCTTCCCAGCCAGTAGAGTTGTTTTATAACTTGCAGTCAACTTAAAAATCACATGTTGTAAACAAATATATGTCTTCCCTACATTGCTGATAAGAGCTTAGATTATCAAAAGGGAAAGAATTTTTAAAATCCAATGTGCATGTCACTATTCTTTGTTTACTTTTTGCATTTGTCAGCTAGCCAAATGAAACCCCTGTAAAGTCACTTTGTACGTTTCACTTTCAGATTCTTTACACAATGTTTGAGTTACAAACCTGGCAGGGGGGATTTTTGTTTAAAAACTATTCTGTTCACTGTAACTTAACACATTTAAAAAAAAAAAAATTCCAGTTACCATGTTTTTTTTTCCAAATTGAAGGCCAAATTTAAGTGGTCCGTTTTTAAAATACAGTTCTTTTCTGAAAAGGGGCTCTAAAAATGACATTGTGGGGTTCCAGGTTTGTCTTGATTCCCAGATCAAATTTGCTCAATATGTGAGTAAAAATATATCTTCCTCACACACCCCTAACCAGCTCTGCAAACTCACCTTGAGATCTAAGAGCAGGTTCTGGGTACTTTCTGGCTTGTATATTACCAGATAAGAGAATCCGCCCCCCCCCTTTTTTTTTCATTAGATACATTTGTGTAACCTTATTGTCTTCAGTGGTGGTGTACGTAAACAAAGGGCGGAGGCTGCTCCTGTGCGTGGAACTCAGCTAATAATTAGAGCACCAAAATCAAATCTAAATAATTCAATTAGTTCTTCAAAGCAGGCCAGAGTGAGAAGCTATTTGTCTCTTAAGTCAGCAGCTATGACTGGAGATGCACAAGGAGGCAATCTGAGTAAGACTGAGTCACTTTTCAGAGTGGAACCACGCTTTAAAACCCACGATTTGCTCATGGCTAGTCTTGGTTATGGTGACTAATTTTTTTAAAATCTGTTCTCTGGTTATGTCTTGTAATCCTGACAGACTTCATTTAGAGAGGCTGTGAGTCAGGTTAGGAGTCTTGGCACCCCTTTCAGCCACTCCTTTTCCATGGGAAAGGCGTGTGTAGGATCTGGTGCAGAGGCTTGTTTGTCAGTTACACAATGTGTGTGGGCTGTATTCATATTTATTCCAGGATGACCTTGCAACACCATCACGTGTCCTTGTCAGCACAAGTGTTGATTATTGTCATTCCTGTTTGGCGAGGCTTCCAGCCATGCATGTTCATCAGTGGCAACTTGAGTGGAACGCAGCAGCGTGGATGCCTGCTGATTTGAGCAACTAACAGTATCACGCTGGCCCTGTGACTTCCACATTGGCTGCATGTAAAGGGGAGGTGTCGCTCTAAGCGGGCACGGTCGGCTTCCAAACCCTTAACGGTGTAGGGCACGTCTGTGTTTGAGAGCTCCTCTGAGAGGATATAGGCTGGGCTCAAATACCAACTTGTTTCCATTTTCTCAAGTCAGTAGATGGCTGAGCCCTTACGCAGGGCCCAAAAATGTAGACATCCCCCTTGCAGCTATCACATGCTCCCCTCTCCACTCCTTAAAAAGAGTGAAGCCAAATAGTTACACTCCACTCCTTCCTTGGAGTAACTGCAACATAGCCAGCTTAGCATTGCATCTCTAATAGTGATCCAACACATATTGGTGGTAGGGCCTGGAATCTCCTATATTCTCCTGTTGTTTTGGGTCTCTCCTGAAGCGCTGACCATTTTTTTGCCATTCGATGTCAGGCAATGCCTCTATCATTTCCCTCTTTCCCCCATCTCCTTGTCAGAAACTCATTCCTCCCACTGAGAAGTCCTGGCAGTTTTGAGATGTCTCTAGTCCTTACAGAGTGTACTTCTCTCCTTCCTCAGTCTGTACTGTAAAGCTATTGTTTTGGCACGGTCAGCTGTCTTCTTTTAAATTGATATCAGCTCTGTTTTTTTTAATCAGGCAGATTTACTTATTGGTAGGGCCATACCAAATTTATGGTCCATTTTGGTCAATTTCATGGTCATAGGATTTTAAAAATCATAAATTTCTTGATTTCAGATATGAAAATCTGAAATTTCACTGTAACTGTAGGGGTCCTGGCCCAAAAGAGGGTGGGTCGCAAGATTATTGAAGGGGGATTGCGGTATTGCCACCCTTCTGCTCTGTGGCTGGTGGCGGCGCTGCCTTCAGAACTGGGCAGCCAGAAAGCGGCGGCTGCTAGCCAGGAGCCCAGATCTGAAGGCATCACCACCGCCAGCAGCAGCATAGAAGTAAGGATGGCCTGGTATGGTATTGCTATCCTTACTTCTGTGCTGCTGCCTTCAGAGTTGGGCCCTCGGCCAGCAGCCGCCACTCTGGCCACCCAGCTCTGAAGGCAGCAGCGCAGAAGTTAGGGTGACATGGTATGGTACTGCCACCCTTACTTTTGCACTGCTGCTCGCAGCGGCACTGCCTTCAGCTCTGGGCGCCTGGCCAGCACTTGCCGTTCTCCAGCCACCCAGTTCTGAAGGCAGTGCAGAAGTAAGGGTCACAATATCACAACCCCCTACAATAACCTTGCAAACCCCCCCTCCCCCCTGTGACCTCCTTTTGGGTCTGGACCCCCAGTTTGAGAAACGCTGGTCTTCTCTGTGAAATCTGTATAGTATAGGGTAAAGGTGCACAAAAGACCAGATGCCATGGTCCGTGATGCACTTTTCATGGCCGTGAATTTGGTAGGGCCCTACTTATTGGACTGAAGTTAATGGGCACTACAGATGCTTTAGCATTCCTGAAAATCATGCCTCTTTTGTTTATATGCTTAAATGTGGGTTTAGGTACCTAACTGCAAGCACCCAAGTTGTAAAATGTTGGCCATACTTCTTTAAGTTAGTGATATAAGCCAAAGAAGATTCAGAGTAAAAGGTTTTAGTTTAACCTTGACAGAGTACCTTAGTCCACTTTATAGAGTTGTTTTAGAAACAAAAAATTCTGTAAGTCATTTGTCAGAATAGATTCCGTTGCTCTAATGTCTTAATGGGGAAAAAACCACTGTCAATAATGAATGGGGTGGGTGATCAGATATCACAGCAATGGGTGTGGTATAAAAATCTGTGTTAGGTGGGTAGACTGAAATTCCTATACACTTGTTTAATGAAAAGTAGGTGTTCTCTCTGCATATCTTTTGTCATAATGTGTGTTGATGATAGTTATTAAAACTTAATGTGGAAAGTGACATCTAAGGCATATGTTCTGAGTCTAAACTGTTGTTTTTTATTACCGGCATCGTTTTACAGTAATCATGTGGAATACATGCAATTGTATTTGCTCTGTCTGATATTTGAATTCAGATAACGAGGATGGTATAAAACATATTCCTAGTCTTCAGTCAAATGCTACCATTAGACATCTGATACCTATAGCTTATATTATGTTATACAGAAACCCTAAGTGTCTCAGAGGAAGTGTGCTTTAGAAGTAGTCGTTGCTCGTTGTACAGATGCCTAGGAAATTTCTCCTCAACATATCACAACATGGATGCTCTTCATAAGCCTCGTTATCAAAATCCCAGTAGCATCCAGAACCTCCCAATACTTGTGCAAGTGTTTAAGCTCACAGAGCTCGCTTTTCAAACTTGGTGGCTAAATCTGGCATTTGGACGTTCACCTTAGCAGTTAGGCATGTATCTTCCAATTTGAACGTCACAATCTGGGAGGTGCCTGTGAAGGCTACTTTCGAACAGAGATCATTTTGTCCCATAATGGTGATTGAGGAAGGATTCATTTTACTGCCAGTAACTGGAACCATTGTTTATTTTCGCCCTGCCTGTTTTACAGGAGCTGGCTTTACAGCCCAAGGATGACATTGTGGACAGAACGAAAATGGAGGACACTCTGAAGCGGAGGTTTTTCTATGATCAAGCTTTTGCTATTTATGGAGGTACAAGCTTAAACAAATTTAAATTCTAATCACTTTAGGGTAGAGTGTCTCTACACGATTATGAAGTGCCATGTTCACCTGACATGTTACATTGTTGTTGATGATGATGATAATTAGGGCTCCGTGTCTGTCATGGAAGTCGCAGAAGTCATGGATTCCATGACTTTCCGCAACTTCCGTGACTTCGGCAGAGGCCAGTGTGATTGATCCCAGGGCCACCCAAGCAGCTGGCTCTGGGGCCAGCCACACTGGCTATTGCTGGAGTGGCTCTGCAGCCCGCTGCTTGGGTGGCCCTACAGCCAGCCACACTGGCTGCTGCTGGAGTGGTCCTGGGGCCAGCCCGTGCAGCGGTCCCTTGGGCAACCGGAGCAGCCACTGCTCCAGCGGTCCCCGGCAGTTGGTTCTACATCTGGCCCCAGCAGCAGCCCCCTGGGGCGCTCCCCCCTGCGGGGCACCCCCCTCTGCACAGCCCTCCCAAGATTTAGTCATGGGTATTTATAGTAAAAGTTATGGATAGGTCATAACGTGAATTTTTGTTTATTGCCCGTGACCTGTCCATGACTTTTACTAAAAATACCCATGACTAAATCATAGTCTTAATAATAATATGAAACATCAGTGGGTTTTTGGAAAGTTGGCTTTACCCAGTCTCGAAACTTCTTTCAAGTATGTGTGGGCATGAGTTCCATCTTGTGCTTTCAGAATGCAAATAGGAAGATCAGAGAGGGAATGTATACTGTCCAGGGAGCTAGTGGAAATAGGGTGGCTGGGGATTTTTTTTGAAAGCCAAGTGATTGCCTTCTTTCCTAATATCCGTACGTCTTTCTCTGAACTTTCCTGGCCAAGTTAATGTTAACATCATTCAAATACCAGTTTCTGCTACTGCTCTCGATCTTGTTACTGCGGTGAAACTCTTGTCAAGGAGTTGCACTGAGCAAGTGGCTAAATATGGCAGTCAAACCTTTTCAGATAACCGGATGTGGTTCTCAACCAGGGGTATGCGTAGGGTATGGAGAAGGGATACATCAACTCGTCTAGATATTTGCCTAGTTTTACATCAGGCTATATAAAAAGCACTAGCCAAGTCAGTACAAACTAAAATTTCATGCAGACACTGACCTGTTTATACTGCTCTATATACTATACACTGGAATGTAAGTACAGTATTTATATTCCAATTGATATATTTTTAATTACACCTCTACCCCGATATAACGCTGTCCTTGGGAGCCAAACAATCTTACCGCGTTATAGGTGAAACCGCGTTATATCGAACTTGCTTTGATCTGCCGGAGTGCACAGCTACGTGCCCCTCCCCTCCCCCCGAGAGTTGCTTTCCCGCGTTCTATCCAAATTCGTGTTATATCGGGGTAGATGTGTATATGGTAAGAATGAGAGAGTCAGCAATTTTCCGGTACTAGTGAGCTGTGACACTTTTGTATTTTTATGTCTGATTTTGTAAGCAAATAGTTTTTTAGTGAGGTGAAACTTGAGGTACTCAAGACAAATCAGACTCCTGCAAGGGGTACAGTAGTTTTGGAACAGTTGAGAGCCACTGCATTAGAATAACGCTCTCTGTCAGGCTGCGTGTCTTTCCTGCGTGACCTCAGATTCCGGAGTAAATTTTCAATGTGGCGTTTACAGGCTGACAGTCTGGGCCTTTCTGCTCTTTTCTTTCATTGTAACATATTTGCTACTTTCCTTTCCTCATTAAGTATAAACTGGTGGGTGTATGTAGGATACGTTCTGTTAAAGTACAGCTTCCCCGCAGAATATACAAGTGTCCAACTTCTCTCTGTATTCAGCTCCCGCCTTCAAATACATTTTCTTCCACATACTCCCCAGGAATAATCCACTGGAGGAGGAAGTGTGGTTTGTATATTTATAGAACAAGTATCTGAATCTGGTTGAGTTTTGGCCACAAGCTGATCACCCAGTGCATTGTGGGACTGAACTGTATTAACTTTCTCACCTAGGGCCCAATTCTTGTGGGTGCTGAGCACTTCCAGCACTTGGCAGGATCAATCCTTCCCATTGTAAGCTTTTGAAGGCAGACCCCGTTTCACTCTGGTTCCTACGAAGCAGCTCGTACTCAGAGGGTGCCCAATAAATAACCTGGACTGACACCTAAAAATTGAAACATTGTAGTTTGTGGGCTTTGGGTTGTTTTTTGTTCGTTTTTTTTGTTAATCAAAACAAAATTGCTGTGTAAGATGGTGTGACCCATATTTTACTTCTCTTCTAGGTGTTAGTGGCCTGTATGACTTTGGGCCTGTTGGATGTGCTTTGAAGAACAACATTATCCAAGCTTGGAGACTGCACTTTATACAGGAGGATCAGATTCTAGAGATAGACTGCACCATGCTCACCCCAGAGCCAGTTCTGAAGTAAATATGGGCCCTTCTCTCTTGCAGTTTGTGTTCGTTTCTGCTAGTGATAGATTTCTTTGCAAGCCCTTGTAAAAATAACCACAGGAATATGAGACTAGGTCACCCAGTTTGCTACCCTGGTACCTTGTAGCGATGCAGAATATCTAGGTGGCTGCACTTAGCTAGGTAGTTAGTGGAAGCTGCTGTTCAAGTAGATATCTACAAGCCCAAAGGTTTGTATATGGGCCCCATTATCGTAATAGCTGAGAGCCCCACAATCTGTAATGGGTTTATCCTCATAACCCCCCCTGTGAGTTAGGGGGTGCTCATATCCCCATTTTACAGATGGAGGAACTGAAGCGCCGAGACGGTGACTTGCCTAAGGGTCTCGCAGGAAGTCTGGCAGAGCAGGGATTTGAACTCAGATTTCCCAAGTTTTAGACTAGTGCCCTAACCACTGAACATTGCTTCCTCTCCATGTGGAAGCCTGGCAGAAACCACCACTATCCATTAACAGTACAACTGTAGTACTAGTGAATGGTACCAGCCGTGGAGACTGAAGTCCTTTGTTTATCCACAGCACAGGTAGAGCACAGAAAGCAGCAAAGCAATAGGCCTCATACAGCTCCCGAAGTGTGCCTCAACCCTGCCCTGGAGGCAACACCTCGAAGGGTGAGAGTGTAATTCAGTCTCCATACCTCTCCCGTCCCTAGCACCTCTGCTAAAACTGGCAGTTTAGTATGCTCATGGTGGTGTGGTGTGGTGTGGATGCTTTCTGGGAATTGGATTGAGACCACTGAGATGGGTCAATGAGCCAGCACTGGATAGTAAAGACTTTCACCTGGTAACAGCTTGGGTCACACTCAAACCAATGACAGAAGAGTGAGTGTCCAAATGCCACCGCTAGTCACCTGACCCATCGAGTTCCCCACACAAATGCATCCTTATCTTGCTCCAGTAATTATGCAGTAAACAAAAGAGAATGGGCCAGTAAAATAGCACCACAATGTATGAACCTAAAATGGATTCGGGGGGTATCCAGGCTTTCTCAAGGATCCTTATGGCCACAGACAATTTCTAAATGAGGAAACTACTAAATACAGGTCCGTAAACTGAAGCAAGAATGAGCCTGCACTTTGGTTGCTTGGTTTAGAGGAGATCTCTTTAATGTCGGTCTTCATTGTGGGCTCACATGCTACTCTGGTGCTGTCAAGTGACAATATGTGTTTCTAAAGTAGTGTCTTCTGTTCCAGGACCTCTGGCCATGTAGAAAAATTTGCTGACTTCATGGTGAAAGATGTGAAAAATGGGGAGTGTTTTCGGGCTGATCATCTCTTAAAAGGTACATTCTGAGGGCAGGACTGGCTGAGAGATTCCTTGTGAGTGCTTTATGCTCCGTAGGGGAATGCCCTGCTTATGAGGATAGACGAGATGACCTAGTAAATCTCTTGCATATTAATGTCTATGCTTCACTAAGGGAAACAATCACCCAGCGTAGGTGACCCTTGCAAGCCCTCCACCCCATTTAAACATTGTATTAAGGTCTGAAGTGATGCACGGGACATCTGCAGTGGAATGACTTTCACCTAATAGAAATACTGTACAGCAAAGATCTCATTTTTATTTTCTAATAATTCATAGATTGAGCCACAAGGGATCATTGGATCATCTAGTCTGGCTTCCTGCATAACAAGCCTGACCTTCCATCTAACAAATCTAAACAAAGCACATAAAGGCCATGCTTTGGTCTTACTTTTCTTATTGTTCTGGTGTTGCCTGAAACTTGCTTTTTGATCGAATCTCAGGTTAAATTTACTAGAGAGATGGTTGCAGGACAAAGCTGCTGGCCTGGACTTGTTGCGTGGAGGAGGCATTTCAAGGGTACTGTTGAGCTTTATATGCTCAGAATCCAGCCAGGTTGCAAAATCAGTGTGATTCTTTACATTGATTTGTATTAAACAAGCCATGGAATCCTAGACATTGGAGATGGAGCAGATCTACGTCTTGTCCATCCCCTGGTCAAGTGAAGGATGGGTGCAGTCTAGCTTTAAATGGCTCATGCCAAAGGGCCTTCCATCGTTCCCCTGGTGATATTGTTCTGCATCTAATAGATATTAGCATTAAGAAGTGGTCTCAGAATATTCAACTTAATATTTTCTTTGCCTTTATGTAACATGCTAACCAAGAGTGTGTATGTCCCCTCTATGGCTGATCCACAGAGTAAAGCCACCTGTGTTACTATCTGCTAGTGGACCAAATCATTTTGTTCAAGTGGTAGAGAGCTATACTTTGGATCTAGAGGTCCTGGGTTCAACTCCCCACTGATCACTTGCCCTGTGGAGGGTCGCTACACTTAATAAGAAAAGAAAAGGCTGTGCACGCCAATAGCAGTGAATTTGTATGTATGTGCATGAATACACGATAGAAGGAGAAACCTTTCTGAAATGTGAATAGATTTCACCCTCACGCTTCCAATGCCTTACCCAGACGGGGTTTAAACTAAAGGGGGGCCGTGGGGGAGAGAGTGACACAGGTCCTGTTTGCTAAATATACACAACATTCCCCATTGTCCTCTCTCAACAGGAAACTAGAGAATGTCAGAAATGACAGATTGGAAACACTGGGTCACATTCTTAGCTGGTGTAAATCAGCATAACCCCACTGACTTCAATGGAGCTACAGTGATTCACAGGAGCTGGGAATCTGGCCCATTACGTTTTGTCCAGTGGGAATGCTTTATAATCCTTTTGATTCTTGTAATTTTAGGGGTAGAGTGGTTCAGTGATATTGCTCAAATGTGAACTGATTCCCTACTTCCAATGCTTACAGCTCACTTGCAGAAGCTGATGTCTGACAAGAAATGTACAGCTGAGAAAAAGACAGAAATGGAAAACGTTTTAACACAGGTCAGTGCTTGAACAGAGGATGATGAAAACTTGATAAATGACGTGGCAGAGATGCGGTGCGGTACAAACATCCAAGAGTGGCATCCTGTCCCATCTCCCTAAGAGAAGAAGCACATGCCGCTTCCCACGTCGGTTGTT
The DNA here is from genome assembly GCF_027887155.1 of Malaclemys terrapin pileata. Taxonomy (NCBI): domain Eukaryota; kingdom Metazoa; phylum Chordata; order Testudines; family Emydidae; genus Malaclemys; species Malaclemys terrapin. Next base: position 275,686,245 of record NC_071506.1, read on the forward strand.
AACTTTCCACTGGGCACCGTTTTTTCAAGCGGACATGAAGGCTGTAGCATTAGACGTAAATGTCCAAAACAAGTACATCCCCCTATATGCCCATCAGTCTCCTAAATATACTTAAGGTGCTGCTTTCCTTAAAGGAAATGTTCCTTTGGAAAACAGCTCAGAGGGCCCTGTCTGCATCAAGGCCGCTATAGCGTCACATTGCGACTGGGGGCTGGATTTGTGGACCTTGCTCAGATGTCTGCACCCCATGTGCCCATTACCTCATTGGGCTCACTGTGCCTCTGTGTACAGGAGGCTTTTTGGTTAAGCAGATCCACCACCTATTGCTCTTCAGAGAGAGACTGGTCTCATGCATGCTTCTGCAGCCAGACGGTTGCAGATCTGTCCAGAGAGCATCTCTGTGGCCAGCCTAGTGAGGAGGATTGCACCCCTGTTGAGCCCCCCAACCCCCATTCAGACACAAAGCTCAGCCATTTGGGCCGTATGCAAGGGACAAGAATTATATCTCTAAGGTTTGGAGGTAGCTTTTTAAATTTTGTACTGGATCAAAACCTGTGGTGATGTCTCTAGACACTTGGGAATTGTTTCTCTGTATAAGATTCTCAGTGTGTGGTTGCTCTTGTTTCCCATTACGTTGAGAATGTGAAAGTAGAAGACAGCCTGGGTGAAAGTGATCATGAAATCATAGACTTTGCAATTCTAAGGAAGGGTAGAAGGGAGAACAGCAAAATAGAGACAATGGATTTCAGGAAGGCAGATTTTGGGAAGCTCAGAGAGCTGATAGGTAAGGTCCCATGGGAATCAAGACTGAGGGGAAAAACAACTGAGGAGAGTTGGCAGTTTTTCAAAGGGACACTATTAAGGGCCCAAAAGCAAGCTATTCCGCTGGTTAGGAAAGATAGAAAATGTGGCAAAAGACCACCTTGGCTTAACCACGAGATCTTGCACGATCTAAAAAATAAAAAGGAGTCATATAAAAAATGGAAACTAGGACAGATTACAAAGGATGAATATAGGCAAACACAGGAATGCAGGGGCAAGATTAGAAAGGCAAAGGCACAAAATGAGCTCAAACTAGCTACGGGAATAAAAGGAAACAAGAAGACTTTTTATCAATACATTAGAAGCAAGAGGAAGACCAAAGACAGGGTAGGCCCACTGCTTAGTGAAGAGGGAGAAACAGTAACAGGAAACTTGGAAATGGCAGAGATGCTTCATGACTTCTTTGTTTCGGTCTTCACCGAGAAGTCTGAAGCAATGCCTAACATAGTGAATGCTAATGGGAAGGGGGTAGGTTTAGCGGATAAAATAAAAAAAGAACAAGTTAAACATCACTTAGAAAAGTTAGATGCCTGCAAGTCACCCGGGCCTGATGAAATGCATCCTAGAATACTCAAGGAGCTAATAGAGGAGGTATCTGAGCCTCTAGCTATTATCTTTGGAAAGTCATGGGAGACAGGAGAGATTCCAGAAGACTGGAAAAGGGCAAATATAGTGCCCATCTATAAAAAGGGAAATAAAAACAACCCAGGTAACTACAGACCAGTTAGTTTAACTTCTGTGCCAGGGAAGATAATGGAGCAAGTAATTAAGGAAATCATCTGCCAACACTTGGAAGGTGGTAAGGTGATAGGGAATAGCCAGCATGGATTTGTGAAGAACAAATCATGTCAAACCAATCTGATAGCTTTCTTTGATAGGATAACGAGCCTTGTGGATAAGGGTGAAGCGGTGGATGTGGTATACCTAGACTTTAGTAAGGCATTTGATACGGTCTCGCATGATATTCTTATCGATAAACTAGGCAAATACAAATTAGATGGGGCTACTATAAGGTGGGTGCATAACTGGCTGGATAATCGTACTCAGAGAGTTGTTATTAATGGTTCCCAATCCTGCTGGAAAGGCGTAACGAGTGGGGTACCGCAGGGGTCTGTTTTGGGACCGGCTCTGTTCAATATCTTCATCAACGACTTAGATATTGGCATAGAAAGTACGCTTATTAAGTTTGCGGATGATACCAAACTGGGAGGGATTGCAACTACTTTGGAGGACAGGGTCATAATTCAAAATGATCTGGACAAATTGGAGAAATGGGCTGAGGTAAACAGGATGAAGTTTAACAAAGACAAATGCAAAGTGCTCCACTTAGGAAGGAAAAATCAATTTCACACATACAGAATGGGAAAAGACTGTCTAGGAAGGAGTACGGCAGAAAGGGATCTAGGGGTTATAGTGGACCACAAGCTAAATATGAGTCAACAGTGTGATGCTGTTGCAAAAAAAGCAAACATGATTCTGGGATGCATTAACAGGTGTGTTGTGAGCAAGACACGAGAAGTCATTCTTCCGCTCTACTCTGCTCTGGTTAGGCCTCAGCTGGAGTATTGTGTCCAGTTCTGGGCGCCGCATTTTAAAAAAGATGTGGAGAAATTGGAAAGGGTCCAAAGAAGAGCAACAAGAATGATTAAAGGTCTTGAGAACATGACCTATGAAGGAAGGCTGAAAGAATTGGGTTTGTTTAGTTTGGAAAAGAGAAGACTGAGAGGGGACATGATAGCAGTTTTCAGGTATATAAAAGGGTGTCATAAGGAGGAGGGAGAGAACTTGTTCACCTTAGCCTCTAAGGATAGAACCAGAAACAATGGGTTTAAACTGCAGCAAGGGAGGTCTAGATTGGACATTAGGAAAAAGTTCCTAACTGTCAGGGTGGTTAAACACTGGAACAAATTGCCTAGGGAGGTTGTGGAATCTCCGTCTCTGGAGATATTTAAGAGTAGGTTAGATAAATGTCTATTAGGGATGGTCTAGGCAGTATTTGGTCCTGCCATGCGGGCAGGGGACTGGACTCGATGACCTCTCGAGGTCCCTTCCAGTCCTATAATCTATGAAAATTAGAATGGTTAGTACTGCAGGCTAACATTCCTGGGCTGCAGTGTGTAGAGATTTGTCTTCATTTAGTTGCTTGTTTTTAATGTTTGTTCCCATGGCTTTTAGAATAAGTGCTTTCACAGCCGCATGCAGCGCAGATGGGTCTCACGCAGTACTATATCTGGAATCTCAGTGTATTGCATCAGAGTGTCCTGGTCAATAACTCTTCCACAGTACAGTACTGAACTTTGACCCTGTTACATTTGTCCCCTTGTGCTGTCCCCTGCTGTAGCTGGAAACTTGATGTAAAGCTGGCAGTGCTCTTACAGTGTTAGACTCTATTAATATAGGAATCTCCCTGTCTGCTCCTAATTTGGGAGCACTCTCTGATATGCCAGGGATCATAGAAGTTAGGGATGGACAAGGCCTGTTTGATCACCAAGTCCAGTTCTCAATTATCTCTGCCACTGTGAGGTATGGTTACCTTGATAGAGGACCTATCTAATATTGAACACTACAGGTTAAAGTGTAGTAGTCCAGCAGTTCTTTCAAATCAGTCTCTCTCACAGCTGTCAGGGATCTCCTTCTGCTCTGATTTATAGGAGAGACGGGAGGAGGCAGGGCCCTGTAAGGGTGGCAACATCTCACTCAGGGAACCTCCAGTTAACAAATGGGGGTTAGAGCTAGTAGGCAGTACGCTTGTGCAACCTCTTTACTGCTGCAGTCAGCTTCTCTGCTGCAGATCTGCTCGGCAGCGCTGTCATGCAAGGTGTGATGCTTGGCATGTGTTGTGTCTGGTGCACCAGGTAATTACAGGGTTGTGGAAGGAAGAAGACCTGAAAGGAGGCAAAACATTGCAGAAATTGTAGTTGACTTTCTTCTTCTCCCTCCCAGCAATTCCTTTTTTCTGCCTCCCTCCTGCCCTGGCTGGTTTGATTGGAACTGTTCAGAAGGAGGTTCTCTGTAGGTGGTGGTGCCATCCTAGTGACTCTGTTGCCTCTTCATACCCAACCTCAGAGCTTGTACTTCTAAAAAGATTGCAGGGCCTTGAAAGGCTCTGGCCTGCAGCTGAGCCACGGGCCCATAGTTTTTCAAAACATGTTCTTCCATCCCTGCTACAAACCTTAGCCCTCACCCCCAAATAAAATACAGGGTTCCAGTCCTATAACAATCTCTTCCAGTGTTTTCCCCACCTCGTGTTTAATAATAGATGGGAAAGGGGTGAACCATCACTGCTTTAACCTTGTCTTGTCATTTTAAAATAACCATCCTTGTGTTTTGTTGCTAGTTGGACAACTACAGTCAGCAAGAGCTTGCCGATCTCTTTGTGAATTACAACGTGAAGTCTCCCGTCACAGGGAACGACCTGTCCCCTCCTGTGTCTTTCAATCTGATGTTCAAGACCTCCATTGGGCCTGGAGGAAACATGCAGGGGTAGGTAGCCGCCTCATGCGGCCCATTTTCTTTTGGCATGTGCCTAAGAGTGACCGTCATTTTCCATTGCCCAGGATTGGAAATGAGATCTATACAAAACTGAAAACAAACCCCATTTCATCTCCTGCAGCCTTCCCTCTGCAATTCTCTCCTGCCCAGTCTTTTCCCCAGGCTGATCTACAGCTGCTATTGCAAAATAGGCTCATGGACTCTTAAGATGAGAAGGACCATCGCAGCTGTAGTCGCCCATGCAGTTCTTGTACACCTGCTCTACTTGAGAGGCCGTAGTGGCTGGTGGATGTATGTCATTGTAGGCTAAATTGTGTGGCATGGGGCAGCAAGGCCCTGGACTCCTGTTCCCCATGCAACAGAACATTATTGGTTCCACAGGTGTCAGTGACCTCTGTGGCTAAGCAGGAAGGGGCGTGAAGCTAGTCTGTCGTAATGGTAGTTGCGTAGCAAAGGTGGCCGTCATGTGTGGTCTGTGGCCGCCATCTTGGTTGATGGACCAAAGATTGACCTGGGGACAAGCGTGGGCTGCTATGGCTTGAGCTAAAGAGTCAGGCTCTCTGTAACAGACTCATCCTCTGTGGACTAGCACAGAGCGGGACCTGGAACACCCACTCACCCGTGGGCTATGTAAGCATTAGCACCGGAAGCCTTAAATGAGCTTAGAAAAAGATGAGGCCATGGCTAATCTGTGTGTGTAATTACCCTGGGAGGGTTCTATAAGGGCAGCATTGCTGGACTTGCTTCACCTCCATATGTGCTAGTATTGGAGGGGTACAGAGAGGATAAGCACGGTCCCTGAATTTATAAGAAGAGAGCTGCAATCAGAAAGGTGAGTGGACCATCCCCTGCTCTCCTTGAACCCTAGATGCAGCACCTGAGTCAGCCTTTGCTGTTCTAAAGAAAACAAGTCTTGATGCTTGCTTATAATCTGTGGTTTCCTGTTGAACTCCACATTGCTGCTGAGAACGACCGAGCATGTTGCCTTGATGTTTGGTGCCTGGAATTAGAGACCTGAGATCAAATGAGGCTGCCTCATTTTTGCATCGAAACAAAGTTTGCCTTGCTTCCCCCTCCATTCACCCACCTATGTCTTGTTTTTTTTTTTTTTTCCAGTTATCTAAGGCCAGAAACTGCACAGGGAATTTTCCTCAACTTCAAACGCCTTTTGGAATTTAACCAAGGCAAACTGCCTTTCGCTGCTGCCCAGATTGGAAATTCCTTCAGAAACGAGATCTCACCCCGTTCTGGCCTCATCCGAGTCAGGTACTGCAAACCTTCTCCCCCACCAGAACATCTGGCAGGTGATCAGCTGCCTCTAGGGAAATCAAAGCTCCCTCTGGCCTGAGTGTCTTTTTCACTGATTTCCTGTCCACCCTGCTCTTTGGGAGAATGTCTTGTGCCTTGTAAAAGGCTCTGAGTAGCTGCATAATAAATGCCTTAAAGTAATCAGAGTTCACTGGCAAAGAGTATCTTGGTTATGAGACTCTTGCTTCAGAAACATTGATAAGAATTTGTATTAGGCATGAAAACTTGGCATTAAAACCTGGTTAGACCTTGGAGTAGTGTGTTTTTTGTTTTTTTTTTTTTTTGTCTCAACCTTAGATCATATGACAAAGAACAAACAGGGACTTTATCTCTTAGATAAGGTACTACGGGACATTAGTCAAGCAAGAGACCCTCAGATCTTCAAAGCCTTCTGCTTACCATATGTGGCATCTGAAGTGGGTACGATATTCACTTTCCCTGCCCTAGAATGCACTAGGAGAACCTCCTAAAATGTTCATGGAGTTTCCACAGACTTCAGTGGGTGAGAGATTGTGCAGCTAAAGCTTTGAGAAATTTACCCTTAAGCTGATTGCTTTGTGCTTGGCTAGTTGAAAAAAGGAAAAGAAGCCTGCCTACCTGACCAAGCTCATAAAAGCTTGGTCAAGAAACCAAAAATGGACCCATTTCACTTTTTAATGATGGCCTTAGTATTGAAACTGTGTCTTTCTTATGTAGATATCTTGTCCCCTGGTATGTTTGGCATTGCAGCTCTGGTTCACAGACCCAGATTCTGATCTCCGATTGAAACTACTTTAGCTTCTGATAGATGTCAGTGGAGTTACTCTGCAGTTACATGCTGTGCATGTTGTAAAATTGATAACTGATTAACATATTGACATTTTATGGCATTAACAGGGTGCAGTGGCATTACTGGCACTGAGGTTTTTTCAGCCCTCCTGTTCTCCTTATTACATCTGTAAACTGGCAGTTCTTGTTACCGAAGCCCTTATCCAATACAATATAAATTATAGGCTTGTGATACTTTCATAGGAAACTGTGCTGTAATTTTCTGCAATAGAATAACATCCTGGTGCTTGCAAAATAAACTTAAAATCTTTAGTGATTATACAAAACTCTTTCTTTAAGGTTCCTGATCACAAAGTAACTCACTGCTAAGCAATTTGAGGTACTGAAGTTAAAGACCTAATGTATAAATATATACATAGTGAAGCAATAATGTAAAAGAGAACATACACCATTGTTGAACAGGCGGGTTTGCTACATGTTGCTATCTTAGTGCTTCTGTTGTCTCAGGCTCTTTCACTTAAACACGATCTCTGAGGGGAAAATGATGAGATCCACCTTTGGGGAAATATGGCCAGCATTTCCACCATGAGTGCCTGAAGTTTAATGTATTTACTTTGTTTTGCTGCAGACAAACCGATTGCAAAAGTATCTTGCATGACAAGAGCCTTCATTGTAAACCCTCAAACAGAAGGCCTGGTTTTCAGAGGGGTGAGCCACCTGCAGCGTCTGCTGAAGTTACTGAGCACCCACGTCTCCCATTACCACCAGAAGTCCGGCTATTTAGGGATGTAAATATGGATTTAGGTGCCCAACTTTAGTCAGCCACGTCTGAAAATGTTGTCCTGTGTCTGAGTCGTTCCCCTGGCACAGCCATCTCAATGGCATGCAGTTAAAATTTGGCTTCTTAATGGGGGATCACGGACCATTTCTTAATTTCTGGGTTTACGATGCCATGCAGAATACTTTTGCCATCTGTTTGTTTGCAGTAAAACAAAGTAAGTAAACAAATGTTTGTTTTTAGACGGCCTGGGTTGAATACTGGTAAAGCTTGCAGTTTTAAATCTCATCTATGCTCTTAAACAGAATGGTGCTGGAGCTCCCAGTGTTGCATTTTTAAAGGTGTACCATGAGTGGTTCTTCCCCTCCACCCCCCCCCCCAATGAAGTTTTCTAACTAGATCTCGCAACGTTATCAGGGTGAGGCCAGGTCATAACTTGCGTGGGAGAGGTCCAGAGGACACACATGATTTAGGAAAAGATTTGGGTATTTCAGTAGGTGGCATTCTTCCCTCTGAGTCAGTGATGTGATAACTAAGGTCTAAGCAGTGATTCTCAACTTTCGTATTGGTGACCCCTTTCACACAGCAAGCCTCTGAGTGCAACCCCCCTTATGAATTAAAAACTATATATAAATAAATAAAATACACCCTCTCTCTCAAATTCTGGAGTGAAGTGTGGTTTGGGGTGGAGGCTGACTGCTTGCGACCCCCCCCCCCCATGTAATAACCTCATGTCCCCCTGAGGGGTCCTGACCCCCAGTTTGAGAACCCCCTGGCCTAAAGGCTTCCAAGAGAATTTGTAGGTACCTTTTAATAGAAGCTAAAGGGGGTGGGGGAACCCTCCAACATCTGAAGAAAAATGGCATGCTTTCTAATCTGTCTGTCCCTTTGGCACTGCACTTGTTGGTGTTTAAACTCCTGATTTGCGTTTTTTAACAGGCTAGAGCACATTTAAAAGGCTGGTGGGGAAGGTTCTTCCTGGGAAGTGTGCATTAATGCTAGCATGTGGCTCTGTGTGTTCTGCTTAGAGAATTCACCATGGCAGAAATTGAGCACTTTGTGGATCCCAGTGAGAAGTATCACCCCAAGTTCCAGAGTGTGGCAGATCTCCACATCCTCCTGTACTCCTCCAAAGCCCAGGTCAGTGGGCAGTCTGCCCACAGGATGCGTCTGGGAGATGCTGTTGAGCAGGTAATGTTACTCACATGACCATTCACAACTTAATTCTGTAGCATGCTTGCAGGGGTAAATTAATTCCAAACTTGTACATCAGGAGTACCTTCATGGAGTCCAGTGGAGTTACTCCACGTGGGCACCTGTGAGATCAAAATCTGGCCTTCATCAGTACTGAAAGGACACAGTCAAGTAGCACTGTTGCATAGGTTAGGCTTCCAGGTTAGTTTTTGGGAGAGGGAGCACATTAAGGGTACAAGACCTGCTAAAAGGCTGGGGGCCGCCTGAGAATCCAGACCCCCTTTTTGTATCACCTGACGCCAATACGCTGTGTGTTGGGTTTGAATCCCCAAAACCCTGGTTCTTCATCCGAGTGCGTTAAAGAAAGAACATGACTGGTCACCTAAAAATAGACACTGAATGATATAATACAGAAACGCATTTTGACTGAAAATCCTTAGGTTGGGGGGCCATCTTTTTGTTCTGTCTGTGCAGAGATTAGCACAATGGGGTCCGGTCCATGACTGAGGCTGATAGGCGTTACCACAGTGTAAATAACATGCACTGTTGTATAAAAGTATACTGTTACGTCTGTATGTGTTGGAGACTTTTGGGTACAATTCCTTGTTGATACTAGATGTTTGTAACAGAACGTTGGTGACTGTGTTGTATTGATGGTATAAGATGACTGGTAGCACGTGGGGAGGGGTTTGTCTTGCAAATTAATACAAAAAGAACAAAACAAAACCTCTCGCAAACTGTCAATATGATAATTAAAGATGATTCACCAATAACTGCTCAAATTCCCAGCAGCCAAAATGATGCCTCTTTGGAGGGGTGGAGACAGAAGTGGTGGGAGGGAGTAAGAAAACTTTTGTACACTCTTTCCCTCTCCCCTCCTTTTCATCTTAGCCTATACATATTTTGTTGTTTAGGGCCTGATCTGAACCCTTTGGACTCAATTTTATTTATCTGGCCCAGAACCTTTCCTCCTCAGTAAGTTCCTCCAGACCTTCTAATCCTGTTAATCGTTTTTCTTTGAACTCTCCCCATTATGGGGCCCGTACATTGATTCCCAACTGCCTTACAGGCATTCCAAAACACCCCCTGAGGTAACTTTGTAGGAATCCCATTTTAGAGGTGGAAGATCAAGCGCAGAGAGGCCGAATGACCCTCCCAAGGTCCCATAGCAAAGTAAAGGCAGTACTGGGAACAGAACCCAGGAGTCCTGACTCCCAGTTTCCCTGTCTTAATCGTTAAATCTTCCCTCCATAATCTACAGAGCTACACTTCTGAACTCCAGTATTTGAAGATAGCCTTTTCATAGATTCCAAGACCAGAAAGAATCATTGTGATCATCTGGTTCTGACCTCCTGTATAACACACCATAGAACTTCCCCAAAGTAATTTCTAGAGCGCCTCTTTCAGCAAAATATCCACTCTTGATTAAAAAATTGCCCGTGATGGAGACTCCATCATAACCCTTGGTAAATTGTTCCAATGGTTAATTACTCGCACTGTTAAAAATTTACACCTTGTTTCCAGTCAGAATTTATCTTGTTTCAACTTTCAGCCATTGGCTCGTGTTATACCTCTCTCTGCTAGACTGAAGAGCCCATTGTCAAATATTTGTTTCTCTGGGTACAGTGCAAAGACGTGGTATGGTATTCTGCTACGTGACAAGTTCAGTAGTTTCAGTCACAATTGATGTGCTCGCAGCACTTCCATTGGGAGATTTTACTGCGCAGTACAGAGATTTTGCTGTGCTGAGCTCATGATGCAGTGGGTTTCAGGAAACATATTGTATCTCAATTTACCACATGCTGCAGCAAGAAGTTGTCCCTCTAAAGGGAAGTACACCTCTACCTCGATATAACGCTGTCCTCGGGAGCCAAAAAATCTTACCGCGTTATAGGTGAAACCGCGTTATATCGAACTTGCTTTGATCCGTCGGAGTGTGCAGCCCTGCCCCCCCCAGAGAGCTGCTTTACCGCATTATATCCGAATTCGTGTTATATTGGGATGCGTTATATCGGGGTAGAGGTGTAGTATCTGCTGTGTCCAGTCTTTCTGAGGCAACAAAATGATGATGTGGAAATTAACGAAGTGTGTGTTTCTTTCTCTCTCTAGGGTGTGATCAATAACTCTGTACTAGGTTACTTCATTGGCAGAATCTACCTCTACCTTACAAAGGTTGGTGTATCCCCGGATAAGCTGCGCTTCCGACAGCACATGGAGAACGAGATGGCTCATTATGCCTGTGACTGCTGGGATGCAGAGTCCAAAACATCCTATGTAAGTTGCAGGATTAAACCTACCAGCAGGGTCTTGAGTTGTGCTTTCCCCATGCACTGATATGTTCCTAGCCTGGCACACCACTAGTAAGATGGTCTCCCAACTCTGTCTATTAAAATGAAGAAAGTCAACAGGTAGGTTTAAGGCTGGCTCTCCTCTCTGTTTAGCTTCATGCTCTCACAACTCCACTGACTACAGTGGAGTCACTCCTGATTTACAACTGCTGTAAGGGGAACGTGTACATCACGTGTTCCTTCTGCCCGGCGGTGAACCCTAGTCAGAGGACATAGGTGGCATGTGGATGAATTGCACCCAAGTGAGAAGAGAATTAGGCCTCTGTGGCTTCCAGCTTGTTACCCCAATAAAATCAATGGTGGAGAAGACAGTACTACTGGAACTGTTTGCCCAAGGCCGCTTCCTTCCTGCTCCATCCCCAGCCCCCTTTGACTATGAGGGCTAAAAAAAGGACTCCCTGTTGCTGGGCCAGCTAGTGCTACAGAGCTGTTTTCCCAGGACCTCTGTTCCTACTCCACCCCCGCTCCCACTTTGCTGCTGGAAGAATTTTGTGATGTCGGGACTTAGTGTACACTGTGCTTTCCTCTGTTTGTTTGGGCTTTTAAGATCTTGTGTATATATTTTTTTAAGTGACCAGGAAGGTTTGTTAAGGGTATAGCAGATGTTTAAATCCTCCTTATTGCATGTTTTTAGAGAGCTTATTGCTACTTCTAAAAATCTCGATGGCAATTTTTATATTAGCAGTGATATTTTTGAATGGAAGCTTCTTAGGGGGCTCTCCTATTGATCAGTTATGGCGACTGGAAAGAGAAGAAGCCTCCCGTGTGAGAGAATCAGATCAAATCCTTTGACTGGAATTGGGTAGGGAGAATGAGCAGCTCTCCCATTAGAGTAAAGCCTCTCTTTGCACCTGACTAGTCTTTTCAAGTGGGACGGGGTCCACTAATTCTCAGACTGATGAAACTACTTTGAGAACTCCATGGAATTGAATCACAAGACAGGGTCAGAAGGCCGATGGGATTCTGCCAGCCATTACGAACGTAGGCCCTACCATCGCAGTGAGCTTCTCATGGCAGATCCCTGCGAGAGGCTCCATTGAAGTCAAGAGGGCCAAACGGTGGTTTCTGCATGCCCAAAGGAAGACCCATGCAGAGCTCATTACAGGATGGGGACTTTAGGAACATAGTACCGGGAAGGGACCTCCTCAATCATGGAATCCAGTCCTCTGTTTTTCTAGGGTTGGATAGATGGTTCAGTTAATTAGGAGTTTGCTTTAGTTTAAGGTATGAGTAAGGATCTCCAGGTTTGGCTCTGTGTGGGGAAAAATACAAGTGTTCTGGCTGAACATTAATCATCTCGACTCCTTATTGAAATAGCTGTGGGGTTGGCCATCAGCAATGTGTCATCACAGCCCACTAATGGATGTTGTTACTATGTGTAAGGTTGTACCAAACTTTTAAGCTCAAGAATCACTGGAGCTTGCCTGAATCTGAATCATCCCTTCATAGAAAAATCCGGTAGAACTGAACAGAAGGATTTCTCTGTTCCTACAGAACGTTTAAACCAACTTACAGAATTGTGTAGCAGCGGTATAATTCTACAGGATGGTTTAAAAATTCTGTAGAAGGGTTATCATTGTCTGGTATGTCTAATAGGTTTTTCTGTCATACCCTATTGGTTTCCTCCCTGTGAAATTCTGTAGGACTTTCCTGCATGGAATGTGTTGGAGCATAGGGATGTTTCCTGTACACACATCCACACTGAAGAAGAGCTTTGTATAAGCACGAAAGCATCTCTCTCACCAACAGAAGCTGGTCCAATAAAATGCATTACCTCACCCCCCCCTTGTGTCTCGAATATTCTGGGGCCAACACGGATACAGCAACACTGCATGCAGCACATCTAGACGTACCCGAGCAAGCTTTGAGCTAGCTAGCTCAAATAACAATAGCAGTGAAGCTGCACAAGCCTGCCCTGGATTCTGATACGTACTTGAATGGCTAGCCTGTGCTGCAGTGGTATCTGGGCTATCTTCCAAGCATGCTTGGGTATGTCTGCACATGCTGCATTCACACCTCTGATTGCAAATTAGACATGCCCTTGGAGTCCTTCTCTTGCCAATTGGAATTTCATGCAAGCAGGTTTTGACTGCATGTACATTTACACGCGCACACACACACACACACACACAAACAAGCACAACAGAATGAATGGAGAAGACCAACGCACCTTGTCTCATGCATGGCCACACTGTAAACCAAACAGCTCATTGGTTTTGCTAAAACGATTTGGAATTCATGGGCAGTGCTTCATGCAGATTAATTCATTTACAGACTCTTCCTTTCCACAGATATGAACGTATGCAAGGAAATGCTTCAGTCAGTTGTGACTCGTGTTACTTAGCAGCTCTTAAGCGTGCGTCTTTGTAAAGAGGCGAGTTGGTTACTCTGCCCCAAGCTCATGAAGTGATAAAATCCCCAGTTACTCAGCCCATCTCATGCATGCTGATGTGAATGTAAAAAACGTACGCTGTTACCCAGGTCCTCAGCTGGCGTAAGTCTGTGTAGTTCCACCAGCCTCGCTAGAGAACCTGGCCCTGCATGTATATGCACCTTGTATTTTTTTACATAGCTGGTTACTTCTCGAAGCAAACAGAGGGCCATTCGGATTAGGGAGGAGCTGGTGGAACTAATGCTGCTTATCATAACAGAGCTAATTAGGTAGAAAAACCGGCCCTGGGAGCATGGTGGGCTTAGGGGCAAACAAACATGTTTGATGGTTAAGCGAACAAAAAGACAGACTGTTAAAAGCTTCCACTTTTGCTTTTCTAGGGTTGGATTGAGATTGTTGGTTGTGCTGATCGCGCCTGCTATGACCTCTCCTGCCACGCCAGAGCCACCAAAGTTCCTCTTGTCGCTGAGAAGCTTCTGAAAGAACCAATATCCTTTGTGAATAAAATAGTTCTCCCTAAAGCTAGGTAGCATCTGAAACGGAAATGTCCTAAGGCCCCTGCAGGTCTGTTCAAAGTTAGACTTTTGAGTGAGTGCCCTGGTCCACACTAACCCCCCACTTCGAACTAAGATACGCAACTTCAGCTACGTGAATAACGTAGCTGAAGTCGAAGTACCTTAGTTTGAACTTACCGCGGGTCCAGACGCGGCAGGCAGGCTCCCCTGTCGACTCTGCGTACTCCTCTCGCGGAGCAGGAGTACCGGCGTCGACAGCGAGCACTTCCAGGATCGATTTATCGCGTCTAGACAAGATGCGATAAATCGATCCCAGAAGATCGATTGCTTACCGCCGGACCTGGAGGTAAGTATAGATGTACCCAGTGTCTAGATTAAATCAGGAGACCTTGATGCTCATAGCAGTGTAAAGAATATCTTTGGGGCTGACCCAGCAAAGACTTCAGCATATGAGTAACTTTACTCAGGTGAGTAAAGGAAATACAGGCCAAAGTTTGTTTCCTGGGTTCTTGTTTTCAATTTGTTTTCATAAACACAGTTTAAACATTACACAAGTTACTTGAAAAGAACTTTGGAGCATTTAAAGAAGGGTGTGAACCCATTAAAAGGTAAGCGGGTGTGGTCTGCTCAGAGGATTCAATCTGCCAGGTTCTCCACTGGCTCAGAACCACTGATTTCCTGCCCCTCTTTGTCCCCTTCAGGGGATTGGGAGGGACTGCTTCCCAGATTGCCCTGGTACCCGTCCGGCACGTTTCCACTGAGGTGGTGAGCTGCAACTGGGTCGGTGGGGAAGGCCTGGTGGGCCTGTTCTTGAAGATATTATATTAGATTCTGTTCTTGGGTGCACCAGTGTAAATCTGGAGTAACTACACTGAAGCAATTGGTGTCACTCCAGATTACTTGGGTGTAACTGAAATGAGAAACCAGCCCAGTGTGTAAAAGTTTTATTCTCGCTCTAATAGCGACCATATTAGCTGCATGTATATGCTGATCTAAAGTACTAATAGGGACTGTTTACTTCCTGCTCTGAGGTAAGTTACTCAAACCGGTGTCAGTACTGAATAAGATACAATGACAAAACATGGACCCAGATTCTGTAGGTGCTGCAGTAATTACATTTGTTACCCAGTATGAACTAATGAAAGTGTCAGGTCACAGTGTCCTCTGAGCTCGATTTCCTTAACTGCTCTGTACAAAACAGCCAATGTTGTTCAGTTTGAGGCAAATAAGGGAGCCATTGGCAAGGCCTACAAGAAGGATGCGAAGCTGGTGCTGGAATACCTTTCCATCTGCGATGAATGTTACATCAGCGAGATGGAGAAGCTGCTGAATGAGAAAGGGTGAGAAGGCACTGGGTGTGGGGCTGAATAAGATTTTCTTAGCAATTACCTATGCCAGGGAGACCCAAAAAGCCGCTTGAGTAATCTCAGTGCATCCCGCACCAGCCTTGCCAGTAACTGAAGGCTGTGATAAAATGCATCATCTGCAGTTTTTGCTGCTGGTGGCTCAGCCAAGAGTCAATTCTTCACTGATGGACAGAATACAGTTACATGTCCATATTAGGGTGATGTGCATTTATGCTTTGGTTTAAGAGGTATGTGCGTTTACATGCAAACTAGGTGCAGCCTGCTGGCTCCTGGCAAGCTGCCCTTTGTGTCACGTAGGAACCAGTCCTGCAAGGTCCCGAATGTCACCTATGAGGGGGGTGAGAACCCTCAGCTCCCACTGAGTTTGCTGGGAGAGGAGGCTGTTCAGCGACTTGTGGGTTGGGGCTCATGAACTGGCCAGCTCTGACAAAGGCAGTCAGGTCTATTTCAAAATAGACGTTCACATGGGAATGATTCGTGCCCAGTATGGCTTGGTTCATCAGTAGGCTCATAAGAATAAGAAAATGAGACTGGCCAGACTGGGTGAGACCAATGGTCCACCTAGCCCAGTATCCTGACAGAGGCCAGTGCCAGATGCTTCAAAGGGAATGAACAGAACAGGGCAATTATCAAGTGATCCATCCCCTGTCATCCAGTTCCAGCATCTGGCAAACAGAGGCTTGTCGAACTATCATTTGGTAAAACACCAGTGGGAGTAGCCCAGGCGGCAGCAGTCAGTCTGACGTTAGGTGCCGTTTGGATTATTGCGGTGCTAGAGAACTGTGAATATGGAGCGGCTGGGCACAGCCACGGTTAAGTAGGTTTTCCAGTTGGTGAGTTCGGATTCTCTGCCTGACTTCAAAAAATGCTTCGTTACATTTCCGAGCAGTGTTAGCTTAAAAAAATAAATAAAGCTGTTGCTCCTATGTTATTTGAAATAGCTTGTGCAGAACAAGTCCAATGGAGTAACTGATACACTGTGCGTTTTCCCCCTCCCCCCACCGTATTAGAGCCAATTTGGTTTTTTTTAAGTGTTTTGAGTGTCAAAGTAACCAAAGTGCAAGAAAAACAGTACTTGTAATACATCCAAACCAGGCCTACAAGACTGAGAAATTATCACTGGGTGCATTGGTCCTACAGAAGTCCAAACCAGAAGCAGGTTAACCCAGTTCCTTAACCCTCCAATTTGAGCATTTTTCAGTGTACGTAGCTTTTACCACAAATGATGGCAGTAGTCCAAACTCGACTCCCTGATATAGCCACATTCAGGATGTGCCTCTATAAACGTAATCTCCTCTGGGAAATAGGTCTCGATGTAGGCAGCTTGGCACGTAGCCTTTCGTAAATGCACCCATTCCTGTATTACACAGGCTCCTGGAAGCCATCAGTTTAGTATACCTGAGACGCCACTACTGATTCACCAGCACGGGTGCACTCAGCCGGCTGTGTGCTGAAGTGCCTGTGGTTAGACCTGTTTTACGGATGGTTACGTTTAGACGACTCTCTTCTGTAGGCGGCTGCCATACAAAATGAGGCAGAGTTTGTTCTGCAGCAGCAATTTACCAGCTGGAAGTTTAATAAAATAAATCTTCGCTGTTTGTGAATGGGATATTTAGGGCCGGGTTGACATCAGTGGGAATTCTGCCTGACAGGACAGCTCGGGGGTCAGGAAGAGATTTGCTCCCCCTCCCCGATGTATTTTGGGGTGTTTGTGGGTTTTTTTAAATCTCCTTCTGAAGCATCAGGGACGGCCATGGCTGGACATGGGACATTGGGTGGGGAAGGCCAAGGCTCTGAGGTGGCACCATGCAGTCTCTCTGGTACTTGGCTGCCTGGTTCTTGCTCAGATGCTAAGGGTATAACTGAGCGCCATACGTGGGGTTGGGAGGGAATTTTCACAGCACAGGTCAGATTGGCAGTGACCTAAGGGTTTTTGTTGTTGTTGACTTCCTCTGCAGCATGTGGGTGCAGGTCCCTTGCCAGGATTATCTGGCTGTATCTCACTCATTTCCCTGCCATAGCGGGGGCCTCAGACTGGTCCCTCCTATTCTCTGCCTGTGGCACATGTCTAGTCTCCTGTGGGCTGTAATAACTTGGAGTAAGTTAGGTTGTTGTTTAATGTGTGGGTGCTGGGTGGTGTGGTGGTGGTGACCTGTGCTATACAGGAGGTCAGATCAGTTGATCTGGTCATCCCTTCTGGCCTTAGACTCAGACTCTGTTACTGATTTGGCCCTCTAGCAGCTGTGGGTTAACTTTTTTGTGCGCCTTGAGAGAGCAACACCAAAAGCTGTAGGAATCAGTCAAAAATGGATTTTGGCCCATCCACTTTAACAGATCAAAAATATCTTTGATTTTTCCAATTCCCATGCAGAGGTCAGGTACTCGCCATCAGAACTAAATTGACAAAGTATGTGTTTGTTACAATACATGAAAAGTCTGTAGTGAGTGAATGAATGTCTGGTTGTCTTGTAATTAATTTTTTCTTTTTATGTATTTCAACCTGGAACCCTTCCATATTGTAATTGAACTTGCTCCTGGCTATTAACCACATTGCTTTTATGTTAAATTTTATTTTACAAGAATAATAAAAATGCTAGATTAAAAACCTTGAGTATTTAAAAAAAGAGACATGCTACATGTTTCTTCCTTTGATCCCTGGAGTTTGAGCTGACTTTTCCATATAGCCCCCAAACCAGTTTTTCTTTATTTAAAAAAAAAAGTTTAAATCAGTGAAACCACCTAAGGGAAAGTGACATAACTAGTTTTGTTGACTAATACTAAAGCCCTGGTATTTTCTTTACAGGGAATTCACTGTTGAAACTGAAGGGAAAACATTTACATTAACAAAGGACATGGTCAGTGTGAAGAGATTCCAGAAAACACTGCATGGTAACTTTTATTTACTTTTTAATCTTAGCGATGGGAAGCTGATCACAATACATTTTGAACGCAGGAGAGTTAAGCGAATCTGAAAGTTGTGGCCAAAAGGTTGAGACTTGGGTGCATAAAATTAAGCACCTAAACCAGTATATAGGTTCCTAAGTAAGTGGCTCAATCCCAGAGGTGCTGAGAATCTGCTGCTTTCATTGACTTCAATGGAAGCACCTTGGTCAATCAAGCCGTTTTGATTATGATGCCTAAGTTTAGGTGCCAAGCTTTGTGGCTAATGGTTTTTTAAGAAATGTTCCCTCTGTTTTCAGATGAATTATTTCTTTTCAGGATAAGTTCCAGCACAGGATCAAAGTTGATCAGACAATTATTTATAGGATTCCGTCTTATAAAAGAATCACTTTCTGTAATTAACAGTAGACAGACGGTCTTCTATCTATGGTACTTACATGGCCCCCGTTGCCACTATAGGTGAGGCACTCACAATGTTCAATGTATTTAGCCTCATAACATCCCTGTGAGGTACGGCAGTGTTATTCTCCCCATTTTACAGATGGGGACTGAGGCCCAGAGAGTCTTAAGTGACTGGAGCTGGTTGGAAAAATTCCCCCAAAACATTTTTTCATTGTTTGCTGAGTCATCAAAATGTTTCGCGAAACTGTTCAATTTTGACAGACTTCCGACACAACCCAGGCTTGGTCTCCTGCCAGCTCTCCCACCTGGGCCCGCGGCTCCAGGATGGCTCGCCATGAGGATGGCCTCAGAGTCGGGGACCCCTGGGCTTCCGAACTCTGGGGGCAGCTGGCTCCTCAGTCTGCTCTAGGAGTTGTGGGGCTGTGAGTGTCTCAGCTCCCAGCTCCTCAGCAGCCCACCATGAGATGGGCTGCGGCAGGGCCTGTGTTCCCAGGGCCTCCAGGCTCCTGATTCCCCACCAGGCTGAAGATAAGAGCTTGGTCACTTTCACTGCTGTCATTCCGTGATGGACAGTAGTGAACACTGACAGTCGTGTCAGTTTTAGTCAGAAGCTTCCAGGGTGCTGGCCTCACTGCAAGTCGGGGGCTGGGGATCCCAGGAGGCATATGTCACTTTGGAAATACCATGTGTCTGAAAGGAAATATTGCAGGATTTCAGTTCTGCAACATTTTTAGAGGATTTGGCTTCGTCCCAATTTTTCCAAAATCTTGACAACTTTTGTGGAAGTGAACTTTGTTTTGCCAGCCAGCTCTATTAATGACTTGACCGAGGTCACGTGGCAAGTCTGTGGTCCTGTTAGAAATTTAACCCATTTTCTAACCCAGAGATCCAGGTAAGCATCCTAACCACTGGACCATTATCCTTCCTCACCTTTTTCTTTATCATTTAAGAGCCAGTCCTGCAAGATTCTAAGTGCTTCTGTTAGGTGCAGAGCATCCTTAACTCTTACTCTGCCTCGGAGGCATACGCAGTCTGCAGGCATTAGCAAGGTCTCTAAGTGCCTGTCAGTCAGTGATAGAAAGTAATTACACTCCTCGTCCATCTCCGTTTTACTATCTCACAGCAGTCAGTTGGCGTTTTGGTTGCTGGTCACTTAATTTGTATGTGTACAGACTACGAGTTCATCTTATCCAGGGCTGGAAGGGGAGGCATAGCCAGAGTGAAGGAATCTAATGTTCTGTATTCACGTTCCATAGGGCTATGCTCTGAGAAACAAATTAAAAATGGCGTAAGATGTGCTGTAAATATAATCCCGGAGGGAGAAGGTTTTTGTGGCAAAGTGGCTGGCAGAGCAGAACTGGCCTATTTCACAGAAGAGTTATTTTTCTAACCAGTGAAGATGGGAACATGAGGCTAGTACCTCAGAAATGAATCATAGAATCATAGAATCATAGAATATCAGAGTTGGAAGGGACCTCAAGAGGTCATCTAGTCCAACCCCCTGCTCAAAGCAGGACCAATTCCCAGCTAAATCATCCCAGCCAGGGCTTTGTCAAGCCGGGCCTTAAAAACCTCCAAGGAAGGAGACTCCACCACCTCCCTAGGTAACGCATTCCAGTGTTTCACCACCCTTCTAGTGAAATAGTTTTTCCTGATATCCAACCTGGACCTCCCCCACTGCAACTTGAGACCATTGCTCCTTGTTCTGTCATCTGCCACCACTGAGAACAGCCGAGCTCCATCCTCTTTGGAACCCCCCTTCAGGTAGTTGAAGGCTGCTATCAAATCCCCCCTCATTCTTCTCTTCTGGAGACTAAACAATCCCAGTTCTCTCAGCCTCTCCTCATAAGTCATGTGCTCCAGACCCCTAATCATTTTTGTTGCCCTCCGCTGGACTCTTTCCAATTTTTCCACATCCTTCTTGTAGTGTGGGGACCAAAACTGGACACAGTATTCCAGATGAGGCCTCATCAATGTCGAATAAAGGGGAACGATCACGTTCCTCGATCTGCTGGCAATGCCCCTACTTATACAGCCCAAAATGCCGTTAGCCTTCTTGGCAACAAGAGCACACTGTTGACTCATATCCAGCTTCTCGTCCACTGTGACCCCTAGGTCCTTTTCAGCAGAACTGCTACCTAGCCATTCGGTCCCTAGTCTGTAGCAGTGCATGGGATTCTTCCGTCCTAAGTGCAGGACTCTGCACTTGTCCTTGTTGAACCTCATCAGGTTTTTTTCTGCCCAATCCTCTAATTTGTCTAGGTCCCTCTGTATCCGATCCCTACCCTCTAGTGTATCTACCACGCCTCCTAGTTTAGTGTCATCTGCAAACTTGCTGAGAGTGCAGTCCACACCATCCTCCAGATCATTAATAAAGATATTAAACAAAACCGGCCCCAGGACCGACCCTTGGGGCACTCCACTTGAAACCGGCTGCCAACTAGACATGGAGCCATTGATCACTACCCGTTGAGCCCGACGATCTAGCCAGCTTTCTATCCACCTTACAGTCCATTCATCCAGCCCATACTTCTTTAACTTGGTGGCAAGAATACTGTGGGAGACAGTATCAAAAGCTTTGCTAAAGTCAAGAAATAACACATCCACTGCTTTCCCCTCATCCACAGAGCCAGTTATCTCATCATAGAAGGCAATTAGGTTAGTCAGGCACGACTTCCCCTTCGTGAATCCATGCTGACTGTTCCTGATCACTTTCCTCTCCTCTAAATGTTTCATAATTGATTCCTTGAGGACCTGCTCCATGATTTTTCCAGGTACTGAGGTGAGGCTGACTGGCCTGTAGTTCCCCGGATCCTTCTTCTTCCCTTTTTTAAAGATGGGCACTACATTAGCCTTTTTCCAGTCATCTGGGACCTCCCCCGATCGCCATGAGTTTTCAAAAATAATGGCTAATGGCTCTGCAATCTCACCCGCCAACTCCTTTAGCACCCTCGGATGCAGCGCATCCGGCCCCATGGACTTGTGCACGTCCAGTTTTTCTAAATAGTCCCGAACCATTTCTCATGAAATGGCTTTTCAGCATCTAAACAAAATAACATTGTCGCTTAGTTTCTAGAACCAGCTTATGCGTCTAACAAATTGTAGCTTCTCAATTTGGCTGCCACGGCTTTTTTTAAAATGCTGTGCCGTCTTTAGCCAGGGCAGGCATTAGTTGGGCTAGGCTGTGAAAGCTCCTATACAATCAAAGAACGGTGCTTTTGTAAACTGCCTTTCTGAATGCAATGTGTTTTGTGTTCTAGTGGAAGAAATAGTCCCGAATGTGATTGAGCCCTCATTCGGAATTGGAAGGATCATGTATACAGTGTTTGAACACACATTCCATGTCCGGGAGGGAGATGAACAACGAACGGTGAGCTTTCACGTGCCTTTGGGTTGGTTGAGAAGCAGCTGTGGGGTTTGATTACATAAACTCCCACCACCAGATGCAGCTGTGGGATTTAAATTAGACAGTGAAATACACAGCAGATATGGGAAAACCCTGTTAGGTCACCTAGTTCCTCTCCCTACCAGGGCAGGTGCGAATTGTGCCCAGGCACTTACAATGATCTGGGCGGTTTGCACTCGAAGCTCCTACTGTTCTACTTCGGAGGGGAGAACTTTTCCCTGTGGACTGAAACTTGGCAGGTCTCCTGCTAGGGGAGTGAAGTCCTTTTAAATGATTTGTCTGTGCTCTTTCACAGTCTCAGTACCATGCAGGCAGCCTCACAATCCTGGCTTGGGAGACCTCCCTGCAGCTGAGGTCAGAGGGAAAGAGTGCATGTTCTATGTCAGACTGTGGTGGTGTCATTGATGCCCACACTGCAATCCAAAGAGCACTCTCTGATGGTCCATGGAGAGCTATCTAGCGCCTGGTGCCAGCTCCCTTTCCTCGTTCCCCACTGCTAAATTGCTTTTAAAGAAGCTACATTCCTTTTCCGGCTGAGGTTGCTACTGTGATGGGATTACAAGTGGGTGGGTGGAGAGAGGAAGAAATGGTCTGTTATCTAGTCTCCTTGCTAAGATGTGATCCACCTGTACAAATACTTGGGTGCCTGCGTTGTGTGCAGAAGGAAGGGATGGGATGAGGTGGAGTAAGATGAGAGCATGAAGGCTGGGGAAAGAATCGTACTCTCAATTCTCCTCCCGTTGGAACGTTTTTTTTGTTAACTTTGTTAATAATGAACTAAATCTCAGCAGAGCGGTTTACAGGGATGCTCCCTATCTTAATCAAGTCTCTGTTTGAATTGGAGAGGGGGTGTGCTAGATCCTAAGCACCACCATTGAGGGAGATGCATTGGGACTAAATATTTTAGGCCCCCCCACACCTTCATTTTCAGGTGTTTCGGGTGAAGCACGCCTTTACCTCTGCCACGTCAATGATTTAGAGGGCCAGCTCCACAGCTGGAAGAAATTGGCCCAGCTCTGCTGATTTCACTGGAGCTGTGCTGACGTACCCCAGCTAAGAACCTGGCCCAAATTGTAGCTGCTTAATAATTAAATTGGCGTGTGTTTGTTTTGACTCTGTTTGTGTAGTTCTTCAGCTTCCCTGCTGTTGTAGCGCCCTTCAAATGCTCTGTCCTTCCTCTGAGCCAGAATCAGGAATTCATGCCTTTCGTCAAGGAGCTATGTGAGTAAATGCAGCGCCGCGGATACCACTGTTCTTTTTCAGGAAGATAGGAAAGACCCAAGAGTGGGGCCTTTTCACGTTGCTTGTTTATGCCAAAGGTAGTTGCACACACCTGAGGTAGCAGGAGCTCCAAAGCTTTCAGCAGCTTCTGTCATTTGAGATCTCCGCATTGATATGAGCCAGCCTTGCAAATTTGTCATATAAACTTATCAGCTTAGGCACAAAATCTGCTCCTTTGCTCTTTACCGTGAGTCCTGGTGAAAAAACTATTATTTACTTGCATGTCAAAAAAGTGACCCACCCCGCCCGTGTAATGGCTGTGGTGAGTAGTGTGTTTATTGCTTAGGCAGGGCAGGAGCCCAGACTTCTGCGTTCTGTTCCCAGCTCGGCCACTCGCTTGCCACGTAGCCTCTGAATAAAACCCAGACCTCCTTGTGCCCAGTCCTGGGCTTTCGTTTCAAAGGTAGTCCTTCCCCTCTGGGTATGTCAAAGCACTTTGCAAAGTGGTACAGAGAGCACAGTAGCGATTGCTGTGTAAGTCAGTGGGACGGCCGCGATGTTAGAATCAGGGCTTGCTTGGAGCTTTTTGTTTTCAGCTCTTTGAGATAACCTGTCTGGGCCCAAGTATCAGGGGGTAGCCGTGTTAGTCTGTATCTACAAAAACAACAAGGAGTCTGGTGACACCTTATGCCCAAATAAATCTGTTAGTCTTTAAGCTTTCGTGAGTAAAAACCTCACTTCTTCGGATGCATAGAGTGAAAGTTACTGATGCAGGCATTATATACTGACACATGGAGAGCAGGGAGTTACTTCACAAGTGGAGAACCAGTGTTGACAAGGCCAATTCAATCAGGGTGGATGTAGTCCACTCCCAATAATAGATGAGGAGGTGTCAATTCCAGGAGAGGAAAAGCTGCTTCTGTAGTGAGCCAGCCACTCCCAATCCCTATTCAAGCCCAGATTAATGGTGTTGAATTTGCAAATGAATTTTAGTTCTGCTGTTTCTCTTTGAAGTCTGTTTCTGAATTTTTTTGTTCAATGATAGTGACTTTTAAATCTGTAATAGAATGACCAGGGAGATTGAAGTGTTCACTTACTGGCTTATGTATGTTACCATTCCTGATGTCCGATTTGTGTCCATTTATTCTTTTGCGGAGGGACTGTCCGGTTTGGCCAATGTACATGGCAGAGGGGCATTGCTGGCACATGATGGCATGATGGCATATCTGGGCCCAGACACCGAGGTGAACCGGTTCTTCAATTAGTGTTTCGCTGCTGACCTATAACGTCAGGCTTGAGAGACCTGTGATTCAGTGTCTTCTTTCAGAAGAGACTTAGCAACCATAGAGTGCTAACCCTGCACTGTAGTGTCTGCATGGTGCGTGGGTATGAGCCTGAACCCTTGTGTGGGCCTCGAACCCAAAACCTTCTGTCAAAATAGTCACTTTTTACTTTCTAGCCCCCAAATGCACAGAGTCTCCCCCCCCCAAATTATTACTAATACTGTACCCGAATTGCGCTAGGTGCTTTATAGACATAGAATAAAGACCAATCCTTACCCTGAAGAGCTTAAAACATAAGGGCCAGAATTTCCCACCCTTGCTTCGTGGGCAGCCCCACTGACCTCAGTGGGACTGACTGCAGCCAGGTGGCGACACTGCACCCTGTGTGAACAACTTCCAGTTAAGAGTTGGGCTGAGCAGCAAATAACCGGCTTCGGGAGTGGTTGTGGGTCTGCCTTGCTGGGACAGTAATGCCTGTCCATTGGTACTCCCCTCCCCCTTTTCTGTTTATCGCCCTGTGGTTCTGTGTCCTTCTGATCCTCCAGCCCGGCCAGGCTGTTGCTAACCCTGGGACTCTCCACTTCTTCCAGCTGAGGCGCTCACTAGGAACGGCATCTCCCACAAAGTGGACGATTCCTCCGGGTCCATTGGCCGGCGCTACGCCAGGACCGACGAGATCGGCGTGGCTTTCGGCATCACGATAGACTTTGACACGGTGAACAAGGTGCCTCACACAGCCACTCTAAGGGACCGTGACTCCATGCGTCAGATACGAGCTGAGGTAAAATGCCTGCACGTGTGTGAGGGAAGGAGTTAAATGTATTTAACTAGAGCAGGGGCTGGGCCTGCTGCCTCTGAACCTGTGGGCGTACTGGCCTTGCTGGGACCCGTGTAGGACTCTTCATGTACGAGCCGTGTGTTCTGAAGGTGAGGGGGTATTGCCCACCAGCCTGTCAGTGAAATGAACAGAGGAGTTGCTTTCAATAGCCAGAGGGAGAGGTTACCCCAAAGAAACCTTGAGTCATTTAGGCCCCTGCTAGAAGGCCGACCCACTCACTGTGAGCGTGGGCCATTGTGGGTGTAGTTGCTGACTTGTGTATGTAGCGCTAAGCTGTCCTCCAGACAATCCTGTGGTGACCTGTCACTGTTGTTGGGGGGAAGTAGGCCTCCGTGAGGCCCCAGCATGGTGTCTCTGCAGGCCGTTTTGCAGGCTGTTCAGTGAGCTGTGACATACAAGTGACCATCTTGGACCCCCTCCTTCTGGTGAACTAACCCCTGTGGCCTCTTGAGGCGCTTTAAAAGCCCAGTTTTCACTTGCTCAGGTAGACTTTTTCAAGTGACAGCTGATCTGACTGTCAGGGTTACTGGGCTGGCCCCTCTCTGGTCTCTGAGTGCAGACCTCTGAGCTCTTGGGTGTCCTGCCCTTACTTCTCTCAGGGAGGAATCTCTCAGTCCTTGTACTCAGGCCAGGACCTGGGTACGCCACCCTGTGTACATCAGCCACTTACCGCCCTGCAGGTCCGTCTGGGTTTCAGGCACCTGCATTTAGTGATAGTGACCAGCAGCATTTTTGAAATGCAGGATTTTTATTCAGCACTTAGAACAAAGCATTAGAGAAAAAAGATTTTCAAACAACCAACACACATAACTAGTCTAATCTTAAACCCTTAGTTTGTAGTGAAATTTATCTACATGGGGAGATTTACCAGCAGACCTATACCAGTATAACTCTAGCAGTGAAACTATGTCAGTATAGTTCTGCTGGTAAATTTCCCTGTGTAGACAAGCCCTTGATTACACAGGACGACTTCTCAAAGTACAGGAGCAGAACAGAACCAATGTACATTCTCCCAGCAAGCCCAAATTTTCCTGTGTTTCTGTGGGAGTCTGTCTGGGTCTCTCAGGGTTGGTCTACACTGCAGATGCTACAGGGGCGTGGCTGTGCCACTGTAGCGCCATGGTGTAAACACTTGCTACAGCGACAGAAGGAGGTTTTCCATCACTGCAGTGATTCCAGCCCCTTGTGAGGCAGTAGCTAGGCTGACAGAAGAATTCTTCCATCAACCTAACCTTGTCTATACCGGGGCTTAGCTTGGCTTAACTACATCTCTCTAGGTCGATCTAGGGTTTAGGTGTAGACCAGACCTGGGGGGCTGTCTGACCCACCACCTAAATAATAATATATGGAGATATACCTAGCTCATAGAACTGGAAAGGACCTTAAAAGGTCGAGTCCAGCCCCCTGCCTTCACTAGCAGGACCAAATACTGATTTTTTGCCCCAGATCCCTAAATGGCCCCCTCAAGGATTGAACTCACAACCCTGGGTTTAGCAGGCCAATGCTCAAACCACTGAGCTATCCTTCTTCCCCCCCCCCCCCCCCCCCCATCCCCATCCACCTGTTCAAAGTGGTTTGGATGCTGCCCAGGAGAGTGGACGAAAGCCATTCAAGCTATTTGCTCTTAATAATCCTTAGTGCAAGCTGTTAAGTGGCTATTAGAAAGGGTCTCCTCCCCCTTTCCTGAGGTGGGTAGGCTCAGCTCCCCAGACCGCCCCCGTGATGAAATATCCACCCCCCCGACATGGCACAGACACACTTGAGACAGCTGCAGCCAATACTGCTAATCATTCAAGAGCATTCAGGCCATGGTCACCGTGACATCCTTGGGATTCTCCAGAAGGAAGGGAGCCAAAATGGTGGCCCCAGATGATGTGGGGGACACTAGTGCTCCTGCAATGGAGGAGTCTCCTGTTGGTCACATGCCTAAAGGGGAGGGCCCAGCATGCATTGTGAAGAGCAATCGCTTGATGGGCTCTCATACAGGCAGCACTGTAGCCGTTCTGGGCCTGATCCAAAGTCCACTGAAGACACTGGAATGACCCACATTGATGTCAATGCACGCTGGCCCCAGTGTGACTAGTATGTCTGATTTTTTTTCCCATTGACCCTTCAATCAATTCATACATGGTCTCTGTGACTCTGAGCACACAGTCACGATAGCAGAGAGAAAACTCAGCAGGTCCTGAGGCAGCCTCTGTTTGTACTCATGTTACATTGCCCCAGGGCCTGTCAAAATCCCCTGCTTGCAGGTTCATTTGGACCTGTCCCAGAGTGTTGTGTGACATTGCCATGTGTCACTGTGCTCCGCCCAAGTGATGGCTGCATTTCACTAGTGAATCTCCATGCTATGAGTAGCTGATCAATATTCGCTATGGTGAAAAGTAATCTAGAATTAAAATGCCCTGTTGCTTGGAGGCACGACCACTTGATGTCCCAGAGTTTGAGGCAGAGTTTATGGCTGTAAAAATATTACATGAAAATGTTGGACAGATCTGCTCTTGTCAGATGGTAACAGTTGATCATGTGGCAGTATTTGTAATACAGTGCTAAATGTTATCCATGTACACCAGTGGCTCTCAAACTTTTGTACTGGTGACCCCTTTCACATAGCAAGTCTGAGTGTGACCCCCCCCCTTATAAATTAAAAACACGTTTTAATATATTTAACACTATTATAAATGCTGGAGGCAAAGCAGGGTTTAGGATGGAGGCTGACAGCTCGCACCCTCCCCCCCCCACATAATAACCTCACGACCCCCTGAGGGTCCTGACCCCTAGTTTGAGAACCTCTGATGTACATGTACGACGAAAGAAATCAACTTGGTGGTTGTGTGGTCTCATGTCTTGCCTCTTTCTGTACGCTCTCCTCCCAGGTCTCTGAACTTCCTACCATAATCCGTGACCTGGCAAATGGCTGCCTAACTTGGGCTGACGTGGAGGCAAAGTATCCACTCTTTGAGGGACAAGAGACTGGCAAAAAGGAGACAATAGAGGAAGACAATTACCTGAAATAAGCCCCATACGATGTCCACTTTTTACTGTTCATGTTAATATGAAATAAACTATCATGTGTATTATTCAAAGCTGCATTGTTTGTGCACCCAGGGACTATGTTTTTTCCTCAATTGCTGCCTGATTTTAACTTTAAACTGAAATAACAGCAATTAAAGGTGTTATGAATAAAAAAGCCATTGCATTTGCTTGCTTTTCCGTGTTTGTGCGGCCTTGTACTTTGAGACCTTTGACTTTATCAACCACTTGTTTGGTTAGTTCTTGTGGGTCCAAATGCGAATTGTGGGTGTATAAAAGAAGGCTGGTCCAGTCGTTAGACATGGGTTCAAGCCCCTGCTCTACTATAGATTCCAGTGTGATTTTGGACAAGTTCCTCTGTACCTCACTTCCCCCTCTGTAAAATGGGGTTGTGAGGATGAATACATTAAAGTATGAGGCACTCGGATATTATGGGGGATGTAAGTACCTCAGATAGACACAGTTGTGGGCTAAATTTGGCCTTGTGTCCAGAAGGAACTCCTTCACTCTTTCTGGAGAGAGAAATACAACAATCTATTGGGTTGTTGGCAGGAGTGGTTATTTCTGAAACTTCATGGAATGCCAAGTAGCCTCAAGCCACAAAGCCTAACCTCTAATAGCCATGCTTTGCACTCTCCAGCTGGAGAGCTTGACGTGCTTTGTGTCTCCGGTTAAGTGGCATTACTCCTGCTAGCCTTGCACCACCGACCCCGCTAAGCAAGAGAGTTGGATTGGTCCTTGTACAAGAGAGGGCTTGGTTTGCCCCAATTGACGTGAATGGCAACACTCCTATTGACTTCAGCGGCACAGGGTTGGGTGCTCACAGCATGGTTTACTAAGTGTCAGGTGCACCTGTCCAGCCCCATTGATAGTAATAAGGCTGCACAGAGGTCAGAGGCCTGCAGAACCATTACCCTTGCGGACGAAGTCTAAAAGGGAAATAAATCCGCTTGGCTGATGGAGAACAAGCAGAGTGCAGCCCTGGCAGTTAGTAAACATCTTTTCACGTGTAAACTCAGCCGGGCCAGAAACTTCCCATCCCTCAAATACTTTTAAGAGAGTGAAATTTTGTCATCCTCAAGTAGGGCCAAAAAATGAACCTTAAAAAATATTCGCAAACTGAAACAGAACTTTTTGTTTCAGGTCAATCAAAACATCAGTTTGATTTTTTTTTTTTTCTTCCATTGGTATTTTCAGTCTAGTTAGCTTACATTTTGAAACAAGAAGTCTTTAAACCAGAAGTTTTCATTTAAAAAATGTCAAAACACACACTTTGACAACTGAAATTTTTCAACATTTTTTGTTTTGGAAATTTGTCAAAACGGACCCTGTTGCTAAACAAACTCAGGTTTGACACATCAATATCTGATGAAAGGATTTGTGGGAAAAATTCCCGAACAGCTCTGTAAAGCAAGCACACGTGACATGGCAACTGTCATAGGGCAGTGAGCATAGAACCGCACAATGCCATTGTAACGAAGTGCAGCTCTGCTCTGAAAACCCACCCTGATAATCTTCCTCTTCTCTAATACCAACACCCTGAGACAAGTCGGCACTTCAAGCTACTGTTGCTCAGCCTATGGGTCACAAACAGGCTTCAGATGGTTGCAACTACCCTGCCCTTCTCATATTGCTAAACACATGAGAGGCCTTAGTAGGAAAAAGGCAGAGAACCACAGCTCTAAACCACCCATTCTCCATCTACAACAGGTTCACTTCAGCAGAGACTGACATTAGAATTCCACCTTTCTAATGACATTGGCTGAGCGGAGACTCCCCTTATTTACAGCGATATACAGATGCACTCCACCAATTTCTAAGTCGATGCAGCAGATTGAAGGCCATTCACACCATTCGCAAAGATTGCGTGCCACTGACTGCACAAATAGCATACACTGCAGCTAGTATAATGCACTGAGACTGTGACAGTGAGACACTACCCTGGAAAGAGCAAAGGTTAGTGCAGTGACAGACTATGGCGTGTGAGACAGGAAGTTACTTTACCAATACGCTGACTTTTCTAATCCAAGTTGTCCCCAGCGGGAGGGTGGAGTTTTCTTTAAGCCCAATGAAAGTCTTTGATCAGAAACTAACGCATCTCCCAAAGGATGGGAGATGGGCATCCCAGGGGGAGCAGAGTTAAGGATGTTTGGGTGAACAAAGCAGGGTTTCCATAGGAGGGCACCCGAAGGCAGGGAACGGGAATTCTGCAGAGCCTGAGACCTCCACAGGCTCCCTGGCTGTTTTCCCAAGCTTGCTCCTCTGAGCTCCATACCTTGACTCCTCCCATCTGTGGACTTTTTACTGATCTCTGTACGTCAATAGGAACCATGGTTCCTGATGTGGACTTCGTAAGGACTTCAGAAATAGTCTGCAGGAAGCACCTGTCCAGCCATGGTAGTTGTGGAGAAGATGATGTGGGCAGATTATAGGGGTTGTTAGTGCCAGGAAGTCTGAGCTGTGGAAAACGGGCTAATCAATAACCTTCAGGCTTTTGCTGTTGCACCTTAAAAGTCTGCAGAGACCTGACACCCATCCTGCAATTCCAGATTCCCCATCAAATAACTTCCTAGCTGTGTCTAACTCTGCTCCCCCATCTCACAGCGGCTCCTGGGCACTTGAGATTGCCCAGAGCTTTTAAACAAAATCTCATTTGAACTTTCTAGGAAAAGCCACATTTGAGCTAACAAAACCAACCCCCCACTACCTCCTGGAAGAATTGTCAAATCAAGATGAATATTTTTCTTCTTTTGGCCTGACTTCCCACATCTCACAAACAGCTCAGATTTAGGCAAGACCTTGGTCACGTGATCACCTGTAAAACCGGGAGTCGAAGAGAACTTTATCGAACCTAGAAGAGGAGCGGTCAAAGCTGGGTTTGTCAACATGATGAAAGCATCAGTTCTCATAAGCAGACCTCTCATGCAGCGGAGTTAAATTTCCTAAGGTGCCTATACAGCAAGGAGTTGATTATAGTATAAAAACCAATAGGGTGGGATTTAGGGGGGGAAAAGCCTATAGGACATTGCAGCACAAGTCCCACTGACTTTAAATAGGACTTGTGATCCTAAGTGAAATGCCCGCACATTAACGATCCAGGGACTACCACGTCATCTGAGGGGAGGGCACCAAGAATGTGCCTTTCATGAAGCACGGGGGAAGGAGAAAAGCCGCCAGGAGCATGTGTCTGAATCCCTTTGCTGCAATTCTTGGGGGACACGGGGAAACAGTACAGATAGTGGGGCAGCCTGAGGCTGTTTAACAAGGCACAGCAGGTTAGGACAAGACTCCAAAGGCTGGATTATTTCATGACTCTAATGGATTAGGCCAACATTTTCCAAAGTGACCGGCGATTCTGGATGGCTTCTTGTTTTGGGTGCCCAACTTGATGCACCTAAAAGGAGCCTGATTTCTGTAGCACAAGTGCTCAGCACTTTCTGAGAATCAGACCCATAAAAATGTCTCAAATCAGGCACCCAATATCACAAGTCACTTTGGAAGATCTTGGTCAGCGGCCACAGGGCCCCTTGAACACCATGCCAGGGCCTCAGTTTACTGCTGATGGTGAAAGAAGAGCGCCATCTACTGAAACACTCACCTCTTCCTCTTCGTAGGGCAGCGGTCGCAGGGCTATCCTTGAAGTTACCACCACTCTGTCAGCCAATGGCAGAGTTGTGAGACTGGATGCAGGGCCAAATGCAAAAAGCAAAGAAACCCAGTATTGCTGCTCTTTATTCCAACTGTTGTATTGATGGGTTTTCATGATGCTGTTCAGTGGAGCATGGCACGGAGAGCAACTTCCTATTGGCTCAGGAGAAATACCCCAGCCCCATTCCCACCGACACCCGAAGTCATGGAACATGCAGGCAAAATTGCTCAAGCTCTTTGGTGAAATACATAACATGAATTCACTGGAGTTTCTCCCCCCCGCACCCGCATTAGGAAATTAGACAGATTCGTAGCAAGACACAGGGTAGCAGAGCTGGAAACTGCAAAAACAGTCCAACCACCCAAAAGAATCACCTCTGATTTACCCCTCCTCCCCGCCCCCAGCAAATGCTGCTTCTGATGCTCAAGTGGGTGGATCTGATAGCAGTTAATTATCTTTAAGGGACCGGAGTGGCTTTATAAGAAACATAAAATCCTGTCGGCATTTCAGGTGGCAAATTGTGGCCAGCTGATGTGAATCAGAGCCACTTCTATTGAAGTCAATGGGATTCCTAGCAGAAGGGTGCTTTGGGGGATACCGCGGTCAATTGAGGCAACAGAGGGAGCTGTGCAAGGATCTGCTCCCCATGCATTCAAACCAGGAGGCAAGGTGTATGTTCACACGACATGCTTTGAAACGAGCAT
This sequence comes from Malaclemys terrapin pileata, assembly GCF_027887155.1. Taxonomy (NCBI): domain Eukaryota; kingdom Metazoa; phylum Chordata; order Testudines; family Emydidae; genus Malaclemys; species Malaclemys terrapin. Next base: position 275,718,666 of record NC_071506.1, read on the forward strand.
ACCCCATCTTACTGACTGAATTCACTACAGCTGTACTGTAATATAGATCTATCAACCACCCTGATGTTTTTAGCCAGCTACAGTGCAGTGCAGTATACAATTAGGTTGTGCAATACATTGTTCCAGTTGAGGGTAAACAATCAAATACAATGAAATGTATTACAAGAAGTGCCTGTGCTGGGCCAGCCCTAGCCTTGAGGTACTGTTCTACAGCATGCCCTAAGGATCATGCCTGCTAGGCATCCCGTTTTTGCAGGTCTTTTGGTGATCATTCAAAACAGGGTTGGTTGGTTGGTTTGTTTAAATCGGATCATTCAGAACCTGTGTGGCTGATTGGCTCCACGGGCTCCACGGCTTGTTCTCACCACCTGATGGAGCTGTTGCTCTATAACTCACCCTGAAAATGCTGTAGGTCATTTGGGAATACAGTCAGCGCCAAGCTGCCAAGTATCTTGTCCCCTAGTAATAGAGATTGTGGCGTCCCTCTAAATCTTGCAATATTTGGTGCTTCTTTAAAAGCCCCAGCTCCTGGAATCAGGTGATTACAGGAGACTCTCAGCTTTCAATTAAATTAAAAAATAAGTTTCTAGCTCTCATTCATTTAGAGAAAAGCTTGAAAACGTGAACAGCAACTGCTCAAAAACCCGTAGGTAAATAAAAAGAACCCGACATGATTGTAACTTTATATCTCATGATTTTTAAGTCAGTCTCATGATTTGGCTCTTGGTTTTCAGATGGCTGGGGCTAGCAGTACTGGCATTGTTTATAACACGTATTATTGTAGCATCTAGAGGCCCCAATCAAGATCAGGGCCCCATTGTGCTAGGTGCTGTACAGACTCCTGGTGAGAGGCAGTCCCTGCCCCACAGAGCGACAGTCTAACGTATCTGCTCAGCAGAGTTATGCCCGGGATCAATTTGGCCCAACATTACTAAGCACAGGTGTCCCACTGAGCTTCCCTGCCCTGCTTTCTTTTCCTGACATAGGATCCAGGAAAATCCTTAGGGATCACAGACTACAACACGGCAGTCCTTGCTGCTTCCCTCTTTTCCGTGGCTCTGGGCTGCTTTCTGCATTGCTGAAACTCGAATTAAACCTGGGAGGCGTTGGCACGGATCCCTCGCTGAATGGACAGATGAGGTGCTGAGCTGTTCCATTTGATAGAATCTCCTTTGCCATGGCTACGTCCTCCGAAATGTCACTGGGGAGGAAAGCAGCGAAATCTGACAGCGCCACGTCGGCTTTTTGAGAGACAATCCTGTCAGTGCTAGCCAGGGTGGGAGCCCTATGCCTTACCCCCACTGGGGATTTGTCTGAATTACAGCCACTGGTTAGCAGCTACTGAGATAGCTGCACCAGCACCACCTGCTAGGGTAAAGAGGCAAAGTGCTACTTGCACTGAAGGAGTTTTCCCCTGCTTGACACTGAGCTGCCTAGGTACAGAATGCAATTTATCCTGCCTGCCCTGGCAACTGGCCAAAATTGGAGCTCATCCCTGGTGTAGCCTAGGCCCTAGTGTAGCCAAGACTCCTGCAGTTGCTGCTGTTTTGAACAGCATGTTGGATACACTTGCTCTGAGCAGTGTGACAGAGCCTAGTCCCTCGCCTGAATAGGCACCACTGTTCAACGAGGAACGCTTTTAAAAGAAATGCAAAGGAGGGTGCCTGGAAATTCTGTTTCAATGCAAGCCCAGAAGCCGACTCCCCTGCAATAGCTGTTGCTGGGTTCTGTGGCTTGGCAGCTAAATAATGACTAACAAAGGCTTCTGAATAATTTTCTTTGTATTGAATTAAACTTGTGCACAAGTAAATGGGGGTGGGGGAGGGCGGAAAAGCACCAGCTTGACAAAGGTTTCGGTGAGCACGGCATGAGTCAGAGCGTGCCTGTTAGCGAACAGAAGTTTGCTTAGTGGAGCCACGCAAATACTCCCAGCCCTGGTTATTTAGTTTTGTTTTCAGGGCATAATTTGCATGAAGCCACGTGAGTGCTGACAAAAGGCAGTCAGCTGCGTTTGGGCAGGGAGTCAGGTGGATGCCCTGGGTTGAATTAGCTCAGCTTTAATAGCATCTCTCCTAGCCTAAAACAATTGCAATTGCTTTCGCACGGCGCCTTGCATGTGGTCCAAACAAGGCAGGTAAATCGCACCTTCTGCTCAGTTCTTAGTGGGGTGCTTAATGTCATGGCTGTGCTGTCTTAGTCAGCTTTGCCACGTTGCTATATCTTCGCCACTGGAGGCCTATACCAACGATTGCCCAAGAAATGCCAGCATAGATGCACTACGTCTCAGTTCCGGGTAACAGCCCCCGTATCTCCACTCGGGGCTCCAGCAAACGCCATCAACTCGCTGGCTTTCAGCTCCCCTGGCTGTCACCTCTCTTGGGCAGAGAAACGTCTCTCTCTCCAGTCTGACCATGAACCCGGTTCCCGGCCTTTGCTGCGTTATTCCCAGGAAACAGTCTGCTTAACAACAGGGTAAGTGGTCACAATTAAGCTACCACGAGGCTCTTTCTAAGCAAGCACATTTGTTCTGAGAAAACCTACTAAAACAGTAATACAAGCTGCATGCATGCTAATAACTTACCAGAGATCACCCCCAACTCTGACAGGGGCTCTGGCCTGGTCATATCCCAGGAAGGGGTCTCTTCTATGGCCATAAGACAGCCTCAACTCAGAACTAGCATGTGCATGGAACATTTTAGCCCCTCCTTTATACTCTTCAGGGGTCTTTGACCTGGAGTTCCCAGGACCAGGGGATCGGTAGACGATGGGTTTTTCTCCCCAGGGCCGAGCTACAAAAGGCCCCCCAAGTATCGCCTCGGAAACCCATTTTGCACGTGTCATCCCAAACAGTTCTTCAGAGATCCTAACATCACCCCACGGTTTACATTCGTCTGTCTCCCAGACCAGTTACATAGGACTATACAGTGCTCCGATAACACATACACAGTTGTTCAGATGTCTTGCATCTGAAGAAGTGAGGTTCTTACCCACGAAAGCTTATGCTCCCAATACTTCTGTTAGTCTTAAAGGTGCCACAGGACCCTCTGTTGCTTTTTTACAGATTCGGACTAACACGGCTCCCCCTCTGATACTTGACATACACAGTTGCATGTGAATACAATGGACCCCGTAGGTATTACCCTGAATCAATAAGATTTTTTTTTTTAAATTAAATTAATGGAGATATCCTATCTCCTAGAACTGGAAGGGACCTTGAAAGGTCATCAAGTCCAGCCCCCTGCCTTCACTAGCAGGACCAAGTACTGATTTTGCCCCAGATCCCTAAGTGGCCCCCTCAAGGATTGAACTCACAACCTTGGGTTTAGCAGGCCAATGCTCAAACCACTGAGCTATCCCTCCCTCCTTGTTGGTTTTGTGGATACAGACTAACACAGTAATGGAGAATCCACCATGACCTTGGTAAATTGTGTCAATGATTAATGACCCTCACTGTTATAAATTTGCAGTTTGAGTTTGTCTTCAGCTTCCAATTGCTTCCCCCACAAGAACTTTTCAACCATTTTCTGGGCTTCCCCGAGCTCATGGAGCCGCCTCTCCAAATCAATGCGCACAGCCGCTACCCTCGCCTCCTCCCAATCCCTTCTCAAGAGCCACTTCTACCTCCCTGTCCATTTAAACCCCGCTTCTGAGAATGGCTAGTGCAGGTGGCGTCTCCTGACTGTCCCGTGTCCATTATCTTAGTGAAAGGGACAAAACTTGGAAGCTTCCAAATTGTTCCCTGAGGTAAGGATCTACATAAAACAAGGCTGTGGTGGGTCCGATATTTTGGCTTAAGCCCAAAGAAGAGCATCCACACATCCTTTTACACTGGTTTAACTAAATCAGCTTGAAACCCCACTTGCAGGAAGGATGGTCCAGTGGGGAGGGAGCGAACCTGGGGCTGTGGAGAGCTGCGTTCAATTTTCTGCTCTGCCACAGACTTCCTTGGGCAAGTCACTTAGACCCAGATGCTCAATGGGATTGAGGCACCTAATTCGTTGGGAGTTGGCACCTCAATACCTTTGAGGATCTGGGCCGCAGGGTGCCTTCCCCGAAAAGAAGAAGAAAAAACCAGCAACCCTGTCAGAAACAGAGCTAGAGCAGGGGTCAAGAGTAGGATCAGAACAAGGCAAGCACAGGGCTGGGAGCTGGGCTGGCGCAAGCTAAGGCCTGTGGCATCTGTCACCACTAGGAGGCAGGGTTCAGTGCCAAGCCATGAAGTGATACCAAGGAGACTGAGTTGCTGTGTCTGCTGCGAGGCTTATATACCTGCCTGAGCGTCACCAGCCCTGCCCCCGGCTTGTGGATTCGCTGAGCCTGGCACAGGAATGACCCGTCCCCACTTGTGGCTTAATCAGGCCCTAGCTCAGGGATGACTCATCACCTCCCAAATCCCGGCTCCGCTGTAGGCGTTAACTGGAGCTGTAAAGCCAAGTAGCCCTGTCGTCACTGCTCTTTTAACCCAAGTCAGCTAACTAGAGGTAAGGACACCCCTGAGTCCAGTGGTCCCCAAACTTGTCAGGGTCATGACCCCCTTACTCCTATCCATGACCTCCCCCTGGATGGGGGATGGACAGGGGTAAGGGGGCCGAGGCTGGGTGCAGAGCCACGGCCGAGCCGTGGTCGGGGGCTGAGGCTGGGGGAAGGGCTGGGCACAGGGCTGGAAGCAGAGCTGGGAGAGGAACGGGACTGGGTGGTGCTCCCGCCCCGCCGCCTAGGGGGGCACACCCCACAATTTGGGGACCTCTGCCTTAGTCCCTTCTGTCTAGATCCTCAAAGGTATTTAGGCTCGTAACTTCTGCTGCAATCAGTAGGAGCCGGGCCTCAATTCCTCACCCATCAAAGGAGGAAAATTGCACTTCCCTCGTGCGCAGGGTTGCTGGGAGGGAAAATACATCACAGACGGTGAGGTGCCCAGGCTGACAGGCATACTTAAACTGGTGCCACTTGCTCATACAGATGGATGCTCCGGCTGCTTTGACCTCTGAGGTTCCTTGCTCACAAGAACGGACCCATCCTTCCTGGGACCTTTCCAAGCCTGTTTGATTATAAACCTGTTGCATCCTGTCAGGATCCTAGACTGTGAGCTCCAGGGCAGGGACTGTGTTACCTGCTTGCACAGTGCCTAGCACTGTTAGCTGCTACTGCAATATAAATACTCATAGTGGTGATTTGCTGTGTGACTTTGTATGAGTCATTGCATCACTCTGTGCCTCAGTTTCCCCACCTGGCGATAATGATATTTGCCTTCCTTTACAAATAGCGTTGAGCTCTGTGGAGGACAAGTGCTGGGGCACTAAGTATTATTTATTATGCATCTGGTGGGAGTGCGTAGCAGCCCCAGTCCTGAGCCAGGACCCCACGGTGCTGTACAACCAGTGTAGAAGTTGCATTAATAGTGGAGAAGGGGTAACAAAGGGCAAGGTTTTCAAACGTGACTAGTGATTTGGGATGCATCCGTTTTCTGGGGAGGATCTGAGTTTTAGAAAGTGCTAAGCACCTGCTCCCTGCAAACCAGGCCTTTTTAAGGCACCTCAAGTTGGACACTCAAAATCACGTGTCACTTCTGGAAGCTCTTGACCCCCAAACTTTTCCTTTCCGGCAGCTGGCAGAAGCTTGGAATTTAGTGCCTGCTCTTCGTGCAGTTCTGCCTCCCCTGACCCGTCTACCTTCTCCCGACGCTTATGCTTCCATCCGGAGGCGGCTTCTTTTCATCCCTGCTGCTTGGCTGACAAAAAAAAAAGAGTCTGCAATGACAAGGTTTTTATTGTTCCCTCCTCAGCTGCCACTTCTGAAGGCAGAAAGAGGAGAAGCTCCGCTCAGTCACTGTCAGTTCTCAGCTCTCGTTTCAATACACTAACAATAATAACAGCCTTGCTAATGCAACACAGCTCGACAGTTACAAGAACAGGGGCTTTTCAAGTGGGTTTTATTTTAATTTAAAAGGACTTTGTAGGTTCTTATGTTCTTCCCTCCTCCGCCCTCTTCCCCTGCCATCTACCTGCCTCTAGCCCAGGGATGCCTGGTTTTTCTACTCGCTTTGTCTTGTCTCTAAATGTGCAAAAAGAGCCGCACAACACCTGAGTGAGCGGTGGGGTCCAAGACACTGCTGGTTGTCCTGGTTAGAGCTGGTATATCTCGTGCATCCTTTACTCCAGTGTTTCCCAAACTTGGGACGCCGCTTGTTCAGGGAAAGCCCCTGGGGGGCTGGGCCGGTTTGTTTACCTGCCGCGTCTGCAGGTCCGGCTGATCGCGGCTCCCACTGGCCACGGTTCGCTGCTCCAGACCAATGGGAGCTGCTGCAAGTGGTGCGGGCCGAGGGACATACTGGCTGCCGCTTCCAGCAGCTCCCATTGGCCTGGAGCAGTGAACCGCTGCCAGTGGGAGCTGCGATCGTCCGAACCTGCGGACGTGGCAGGTAAACAAACCGGCCCGCCAGGGGCTTTCCCTAAACAACCGGTGTCCCAAGTTTGGGAAACACTGCTTTACTCTGAAGAGGTGCAGGGAAGAAAATGCATGTCCACAGCTGATTAGATTCTCCAGACAGAGGGATACTGTGGGTCAAATCCTGCTCCAAGTTAAGTCAATATCCAAACTTTAACCCATAGTCCATAATACCAGCACGATGAAGGGAACCACAGTCTTTCTTACACGAGAAGCATTTCTCACAGAAAACAGCTAAAACTATATAGACCGACACAAACATCTTTCCACACAGCTCAAGTTCCAGCTTGTTTTTTCTTGTTTGCCAGCAACCATACAGTCTGCAATGCTATATAGTGATATCTAGTGGTGGAATAATATACTGCAAGTAAACAAGTCATTACAAATTCCTTGGAGGTAAACATTGCTACAAATTTGGAGCCACCAATGGGAATCCATGCCTGCAGAACTAATTAGGCTACTGTTTGTTTCTCAACTTCTCCAAATTTGTTTGAAAGGGCAAATAACATGGGTTGTAAATAAGGGTTGCGTCTGAATTGGTTTATCAGGTGTTGCTTGCAACACTGGATTCAGCTACACTACTGTGCTAGGGTGGGTAGGACCCTGGGGTAGCTCAGTGGTTTGCGTATTGGTTTGCTGAACCCAGGGTTGTGAGTTCAATCCTTGAAGGGGCCATTTAGGGATCTAGGGCAAAATCAGTACTTAGTCCTGCTATTGAAGGCAGGGGGTTGGACTTAATGACCTTTTGGGGTCCCTTCCAGTTCTAGGAGATAGTCTATCACCCCTGTCCAGAGCATTATTAACACTTTGCATAGCTAAGCAACATTATTGCCAGAGATGAGATGCTAGGCTGCTGGAGGGAAATAGGATGGAATGTACAGTATTGAAGATAAGGGAATAGCTGCTCTGTGCAAACGTAAAGACCCTCCCTGTGTCCTGCAAGACACCCCAGTATCTTAAGAATCTCTGCAATGAAGAACGATCGTCTCTGTAGACTTCATTATTTTAGACACATTAAGAGAAAAGTAGCTAATTGTGCATGTTCTTCCCTGGATTTACATCTATGCCTGTAACCTCAAAGCGATTCACACAAAGTCAGGGCCTCAACTATTTATTAAGAGACTTAAAGAAAAAAGCTGGATCATGACCTAAGAGGTGTATTTAGTCCGACTGGAAGGGCCATGTTCATCAGAATGCTCCAGTGGCTTCGTGCAGCTCTAGGACTGCAAAGCAGCCAGGAGCCAGGCTTAAACTGCTAGCAGAGCTGGCTTCACAGCTGTTTAGAGTCACCGGAGAAGCCCAAAGCAGCCATAAAGTACCAATTAATCTGGCCCCAAGCCTTTAATTTTGAACTAGGGGGCGTTTACACTGTGCTTCACCATCGCACCACAAGAGGGCGCTGTGAATAAGACAATAGCAAGCCCAGCTGAGGTTGCATTATTGGAGGATAGAAATCCTTTGATCAACAAATCATCATTTTAACTCCCTTTCTTTACCCTCTGTGGCTGGCTCCCTGCTCCTAGCACCTCTTACCCCTTAGTTCAAGAACAGCAGTGTTCTGAATAGCACTGAATTCATTCATGACTTTCAACTAAGCTGCTGTAGTGTTTCCACTAAATCAAGGGGCCTTAACACAGGAATCTGGTTCAGCTCCCATGGAGTCATGTGAGGGGGCAGGGGGCGTGAACCCAGGTCTGCAGGCAGGCTTCAGCCAGCAGTGTGCTAGTACCAGCAAGGAGTGGGCGGGCACACCCTAGCTTACCACAGCTGTCCCCCTACAAAGCTCCCAATTGGCTCAGTCTCACTATTTAAGCCAGAAGGAGGCACAGGAAGTTACCTGAGAAACCTGGGGAATTCCCTGGTTAGCAGCTGCATTGGACCCTGTCTGACTCCTGTTTGGGTCCTGGTTTCTGCCTTTTTTCCAGATTCCTGCTTCTACACCTCATCCCTGGCACCTGATGCTGGCTCTGACCACTAGTCCTGACTGCCAACTTGTCTCCAACAAGTGCACAGGGCTGGTGGTAGAAATGTTAATTTTCATTGAGATGCCCTATCTGATGGTTGTTTTCCCCTCTCCCCATCCCTCCATCCCCCCACCGTGGAGTCCAGCCCAGGGGATTCCCTGATAGCACAGAGCCAGATCTGAATTGCAAACAGGCAGTTGGGTTTTTAGTATGGGGGTTCTTTAATTAATAAAGTTTTAACACCAGACAAGCCTCTCATTGAGCACTGGGGGAAGGACAAGGCTGACTATGTGAGAGGCTGATGGAGAAACACGATTCTGCTCTTTGTGGTGCTGGTGTAAATCTGGAATAACTCCATGGTGTCACTGGAAAGGTCCCAGATGTGCACTGGTGTCACTGAGAACTGGCTCCAGCCCTCCGCCTGTCAGAGGCCCAACTCAAGCCCTGTGTCTGGAATCAGAGAGCTCTGTTTCTAGAATGGGATCCGCTCCCCAGCAGTGGTACATGGGCCCCAGGGAGCTAAGACCCATCACTGCAGTAGGTGACAGGCAACATCTAGCAGTGAGGACAGAGAAAGCAAGAAAAAAGGTACCAATGTGGATTTTTTTCCTTAAAAGGCCGGATCCTGCGTTGAGCTGAGCGCCCTCCAATCCCATTGACTTTAGTGGAAATCGAGGGTATTCTGTACCTCCCAGGAAGTGTCCATTGCTAGACCTGGTCCCACATGTCGTGTGCTAAGGGTCTAAACCATTTGCTATGGAAATCAATGGGAGTGTTTGTGATGGCTTCAATAGGTGCTGGATCAGGAGGGGCCGAGTGAAATGAACATTGTAAAATGTTGTAAAATGCCCCCTACCTTCGGAGAGTACCAGAGTGAAGGGAAAGAATTTAGCAAACCCTTGACCTGGTCTGGGTAGTGCAAGGATTTGCTTTCCTGCAGAAATGTGCAACGCTCAATGCTGAAAAACAGGTGGCGCTGCATAAGGGATCGTTAAGAACTGGGGTAAAACGGACAGATGTACTTTGGAAATTCAGCTTAATCCCTTTGGACTCGTATCTTTGCTGTGACCTGCAATTCACCTTTCAAAGGAGATAACGATGCTTAAATATTTATAGGCAAAGGCTACAGAATATGCTTCTAATTCATTCTTCTGCCACATGCATTTCCATGTTCATGTCCTAGCTGATCATGTAATGCGCTGTTGTCTGCTTTAATCTGCTGCTCTCTCCCCTTCGAGTGCATGGGGAAATATTGTTCATTCGCTCCATTTTAATCTGGCTAAAGCTATGAAAAGGGAAATCAAGTCAGCTGGGAAACCCAGGACCTGCTTTCTAACTAGATATCTAGGTCATGCTTATCCCCATGGCCTCTGGCTCTAAGGGAGTGAATTATTTGCAATTGGATGTAATCCCCATTTTTCAGAGACATGTAGAGAGCGTCTGAGAGGTTGAGGAGCCATAATCAATCACCTGCTCAAAAGGATTGTGACTGTACAATGATCTCAGAGCTACAGCCATGGGCCAGCCTGGCAAAGCTAAGTGTGCCTCTGGGGAGTGTATAGCTTCTCTTGAAGCATCCGGCATTGGCCACTGCTGGAGATGGACTCCTAAATAGGGTGACCAGATAGCAAGTGTGAAAAATCGGGACAAGGGGTTGGGGGTAAGAGGCGCCTATATAAGAAAAAGCCCCAAATATCGGGACTGTCCCTATAAAATCAGGACATCTGGTCACCCTACTCCTAAATGAGCTGGGCTGTTAGTCAGTTCCCACCTTCTGAAAAAGGAGGCCGGGGCTGCTAAACTAGGCGTTCTGATTCCAGACCAGATTTGCAAGTGTCCAACTCCCACCAAGGAGGCTGAATTTTCAGAAGAGCTCAGCTCCCCGTTGGGCACTTAAATAAGAGCTGGGTTTGCCGAAGGGTATGTCTACACTGCAGTAAAAGACCGCACCTGGGCCAGGTCATTTGACTCGGCTGTGGGGCTATAAAATTGCAGTGTAGATGTCCGGGCTCCGGAACCTTCCCTCCTCGGAGGGTATCAGAGTCCAGGCTCCAGCCCGAGCCTGAACATCTATACTGCGGTTTTATAGCCTGAGCCTGAGGCCTGGTCTACACTACAGAGTTAGGTCGATGCAAGTCAGATACGTCGACCTCACTATGGAAGTGTCTACGCTAAAATGTCACTCCCGCCGACGTAACTGCCCCGCTACGCTGACTTCATTGACTCTACGGCGCTCGTGAAGGTGGAGTGAAGTTGATGCAGTGTCAGTGGAGACCCAGTGTTGTTTCCATCGACTGTTACTGGCTTTCAGGAGCTGTCCCTCAATGCCCCGCAGGACAGTCCAATCCAGACAAGCGCTCCTGTGTAGACATGGCCTGAGTCAGCTGCCCTGGGCCAGTTGTGGGTCTCTTACTGCAGTGTAAACGGATCCTCTGTGTTCAGCATTCGGTGCCTCCCAGGGTGACTCTCATAGCCAGAGTCTCAAAAGAGCCTAGCACCAGGAGTGGTGGAAACCCTCTAAAAGTGTGTGTGGGGGGGACCGGTGCCCAAACTGTGGCCCTGTCCCCACCGTGCTGCCCTTTCTCCCCAAGCCCTCGCGCTTCCCCTTCCCTTGGCTTGAGCCCCCACCCTCACGCCACCCCTTCCCCCGCCCTTGTTTTTTTTAAAAGTGATGGGGCCATGCCCCCCGCCCCCGTTCCAGAGCCCCTGCCCAGCACCCAATGTGCAGATTTACTCACCCCAGCTAAGCCCCTATAAAACAATTTTCAATTGCGATCATGGGGGTGGCAGCAACGTAAAGGCTGGTCTACACTTAAAATGCTGCAGCGCTTCAGTGAAGACGCTGCCTACTCCGGCGGGAGGGGTTCTCCGATCGCTCCCTGAGTTAATTCGCCTCCCCAAGAATTCTCCCACTGACCTAGTGCTGTCTACACCAGAGGTTCGGTCGGTTTAACTGTCACTCAGGTGTGTGGATTTTTCACACCTGCCTATGGGTGACTCATGGGAGGGACACAAAGGGGGGGCACCAGCTAAAGGGGGGGCATGTGACCCCCCCCATGTGACTCCTCCCTGCCTCCAGCCTGGGCCCGCATGCTCTCCCCATCCCATGTTACCTGGGGGGGACACTCTGTCCTCCGGCTGTGCTGGATACTAATTTCAGGCGAAAAGAGGGTGGCCAATGGGAGCTGCAGGGGCAGCGCCTGCAGACAGGGCAGTGCGCAGAGCCGCCTGGCTGTGCCTCCGCATAGGAGCCAGAGAGGGGATATGCTGCTTCTCAGGAGCGGATTTACCATGAAACAAACCGTGCGGTGGCACAGGGCCCCCAATGACGGGGGCCCCCAAAATGCAGGACAAATACCTGACAACCTGCCCCTCAGTCCGAGCCGGCGGCATAGCAGGGCTCAGGCAAGCAGGCTGCCTGCATGCCATGGCCGGAGGCCCCATGCCGCTCCCAGAAGAGGCTGGCTGCTGGCACGTCTCTGCGCATCCCTGGGGGGCGGGGAGGTAGGAGTCTCCACGTGCTGCCCCTGCCCTGGGCAGCGCACAGAGACCCACTGCCCCCCTCCCTCCAAGGGGCGTGCAAAGACGTGCCAGCAGCAGGGCTAAGGCAGCGCCCTGCGCACTCTGCCTCTCTCCTTACACACCGCTTCACTCCTGGCATGTCCCTGTGGCCCCTGTGTGTGTGTGTCTCCGCACGTTGCCCCCACCCCGAGTGCTGACTCCGCAGCTCCCATTGGCTGGGAACTGCGGCCAATGGGAGCTGTGGAGATGGCGCCTGCGGGTAGCAGCGCCTGGAGACCCCCTGAAGCCCCCCACCTAGGAGCCGCTGCTGGAGGGGTGTGTGTGCCAGTCTCTTTGGGAGCAGCACAGTCTGAGGTAAGTGCCACCCCTCTTCCCCCCAGCCTAGAGCCTGCCCCCAGCACCCAAACTCCCTCCCAGAGCCTGCCCCCCACATCCCAACCCCCTGCCCCAGCCCAGAACCCACAGCCAGCACCCAAACTGCCTCCAAGAGCCCGACCCCTGCACCTCCTCCCACACCCCAATCCCTGCCCCAGCCCAGAACCCGCACCCAGCATCCAAACTCCCTTCAAGAGCCCGACCCACGCACCCCCTCCCCACACCTCAACCCCCTGCCCCAATCAAGGTACCTCACTTTATTTTCACTTACTTATAATATAAGAGGAGGATGAAGAAAAAAAGAATGAGAAACAGGGATGGGGGAGATAAGAGAGAATGTTCTTTTTCTTGGCTCAGTCCCGAGGGGGGGCCCCTGAAAATGAAGCTGCACACAGGGCCCCACTACCTCTAAATATCCCACTGCTGCTCCTTCCGGGAACTGCTTGAGGTAAGTGCCACTGGAAGTCTGCACCCCTGACCCCCCTCCTGCACCCCAACCCCCAGCCCTGATCCCCCTCCTGGCCTCCGAACCCCTCCATTCCAGCCCAGAGCACCCTCCTTCACCCCAAATCCCTCATCCTTGGCCCCAAACCAGAGCCCTCACCCCCAGCTGGAGCCCTCACACCCCCCTGCTCCCGCCCCAGTCCTGATCCCCCTCCCACCTTCCAACCCCCTCGGTCCCAGGCCGAAGTACCCTCCTACACCCCAAACTCCTCATCCCCAGCCCCACCCCAGAGTCTGCACTCCCAGCCGGAGCCCTCACACCCCCCTGCACCCAACCCCCAGTCTGGAGACCCCTCCCGCACTTCGAACTCATCAACTCCAGCCCGGAGCCCCCTCCTGCACCCCAAATCCCTCATTTCTGCCCCACTCCTGAGCCTGCACCTCCCAGCCAGAGCTCTCACCCCTTGCACCCTAGCCCCCTGCCCCAATCCAGAGCCCCCTTCCGCACCCCAAACCTCTCATCTCTGTCCCCACCCCAGAGCCTGCACCCCCAGCCAGAACCCTCCCCTTCTCTCACATCCCAACCCCCACTACCTCAGCCCGGAGCCCCCTCCCACACCCTGACCTCCTCATTTCTGGCCTCACCCCAGAGTCTGCACCCTCAGCCGGAACCCTCACCCCCTCCTGCACCCCAACCTCCTCAGCCAGCCAGTGAAAATGAGCGAGTGAGGGTGGGGAGAGCGAGCGACGGGGGGAGGGGGGGAGAGCGAGCGACGGGGGGAGGGGGGGAGGGCCTCGGGGAAGGGGTGGGGCAGGGGCAGGGCAAGGGTGTTTGGTTTTGTGTGAGTAGAAGGTTGGCAACCCATAGGCAGGGCGAGTGGCTTCATCCCTGGGACCTTTACCCAGGTCACACAGCCCTGCAGCATCCGGGGCCTGACAACAGTTCTCGCTGTCCCAGGGTCTCGCCACCCCAGGAATGTCTCCCCATTGACCACCACCACCTTCCGCTCCCACTGGGGGTCTGAGGGGCCTGAGCCCAGGAGAGTCCACACAGACATATATGCTGGGGCCGGGAGTGGGAGCCAGTCTGCCACCCCGCCCATCTGGCTAAACGGCTCTATGGCCTTGGGACCTAGGAAGGGGGCTAACGCTGGAGCCTTTCCGCAGGGTCAGCCTGGCTCCAATTGCCAGCCTTGCCAAAGGCCGTGAGACAGGCACCTCTATCTCCCCCTCCTTAACCTGGGGCAGCAATTTAGTGTCGAGGTTCCCTGTGGAATTGGCACCCCGGGGTCCATCTGCACTCACTCCTGGACGGGTCCCTCTGCCTCTCAGCTCCGCCATCGCCAGTTCATCTCCTGCTGTTCTGCCTTATGCCTTTCCTGTCTCTCACAGTCCTCTGACTCCTTCAGTCTCAGTCCCAATTCCATCTGTCTCAGATGCACCGACGGGGAACCCGGTGGAGACCCTCTGCTGGTCGGGGATGTGGGTCTCGGGGACACCTGGCTGCTCCCCGCCTCTCTTGCGGCCCCAGCTGGGTCAGGAACTGGTGCGGGCCCTGGGGCTGCCTGGCTGCTCCCAGCATCTCTCGCGACCCCTGTTGGGTCAGGAACTGGTTCCTTAGAGCGATCCTCCTCTTCCAACTGAGCAATTAGCTGTGCCTTGGTGAGCTCTCCAATGTGCAGCCCTCTCTGTCTGCACAGCTCTGCAATGTCCTTCTTACGGAGATGGTTAAAGGCCATCTCCACGCTGTTCCCAAGTGGCCACGGACTCACAGGCCTGTGCTCTCTCCATTCCCCATGGTCCCTGGGAGAAACCCCTTCAGTGTGACAGTCCTTCTCAGGGGTGACAAGCTCTCTCGGGGGTTAAGCCGCAGGCTCCTCCGCTTCACCTCCTGGAACTGCACCTCTCTGAGCCTTCAGCTCACCTGTCTCTCTCTAGTTCCCCTTCGATTTGCTGCTCCCCAGTCACTTACTGCAGGATGCTCCGTCCACAGGGTGCAGTTGATCCCAATGCTGCCACCAGTTGTGACGGAGTCACAGGTCTGATGCTCTGGAACTGCTCTGTATGAAGCCAGCCAGGACTCTGGGATGGTATGACTCCCCTCAGGACTGTCCACGGAAAAAAGCCTCCTCGGCTACGGCCTTCCTGGTCTGACCTCGGAGCATTCAGCATCCCTATTCACACTGTACACTTCCCCTTGGCGGGTCCACCTGGATGGGACCCCTGGGGAAGCCAGAGGGCCCTGCACCCCAACTCCGCAGTCAGCCGTGACTCTCAGCCAGTGTTGTAAGACAAGAGGTTTATTAGTCCACAGGAACTCAGCATAGAACAGATCTTGTTAGCACAGAAATCGGTGACTTTCAGCAAAGTCCATTTTGGGAGGACCCCAGGCTGGACGCCCTGGACTTCCCCATCTTAGTCCCAAACAGGAGACAGCCCAGCTTCCAGCGACCTGACCTCGGACACGCCTGCTGCCCTTCCTTCGGTCTTTGTCTCACTTCCTGGGCAAAGTGTCGCCTGGTCGCATCCCCCCCACTTCTTTGGTTACAAAGGGCATCAGCCATTGCTTATGTGCAGGCAGCTGGAGCCTCCTCACCTGCCCCGAGGGTCTCAGCAAAAGTCACACACCCTTATTCCCACCACCTAGGCATTGGTGCAATACACAGGGAAACTGAGGCACACACAGCATTCATGCAAAACAGTAAGACTCACATACAACATAACAAGGGAAAACTGGCTTCTTAACATGGTCTTACCATAGGCGAGTCACTTCATCCCTCTGTGTCTGTTTCCTCATCCGTCGAATGGGAGTAATGACACTATTGTAAGGCACTTGGAGATCTACAGCTGGAAAGCGCTGTATGGGCTTGATGCGGTGCCCACTGAAATCCATGAGAGTCCTTCCACTAACTTCAGTGGAGTCAGAGCAGGCCCTGTGATTTTTGCTCTGTTCCTGTAATAAGGTCTCAATTTCATCTTTAATTAAATGGAGAGGTTAGCAAAGCTTTTGTTTCCCCTGTAGTAGATGCGCCTTCCTCTAAACAGGAACAGCGACTTTCAAAATCTGTAACCATCTGCAAAAAAATAACATCATTCAATCTTCTGACTGCTCTGGGAAATCAGCTATGAAATAATACATATATTTGCAGGGCAACATCTCTCTGGTCCCTAATGCCTCCAGATTAATTGTACTGATCCCCTGTAATCAAGAGACGCTGATGAGCTACTTCATTTGACCTATGATGGTTCATTGCTTATGAAAGGCCATGTATGAAGAAAAAGTCTTTACATAACTTTAATCATATGGTTAAGACGAGGACTAAGCCGTCTAGAAACATGTTGATCTTTCCTGCAGATGCTGCCTATGAATTTTGACTTGATTAAATAACATGGGAGCATAATCATTCGTTCCCAATGACGAATATTCCTCTTTAGGAGGTGGAGGGGAAATCAGGCTCCTTGACTGGCCACCCAGTCTGGTCCAGGTCCAGAGATTGCTGGTGGGTGAAAGTCATAGAGAGAGGATGTTCAGTTTGCGTTGGATCAGAGCACAGAAGTTCACATGCTTAATATCTACACACATCTCTCAATGCCAGGCCAGAGCTTCCGCATGGGAGACACGTGTGGTCCAGTGAAGAGGTTACTGAACGGGGTGGCAGGAGGATGATCACATGACACACCACGCTTAGGTCAACCAAAAGGGAGTGCATCATGGGAAATATTGTCTAGCCATGGAGCTTAACCCCCTAGAGGTGAATGGGGGCATGAAGCCCTAATGAGATATTGTGGCAGCTCAGGCAAACATAGATTAACAGCGACCTGCCCCAAAATGAAATATGAGGTTGGAATTTTCCTGATGGAAGATCAAAAAAGGTCAGCAAAGCTGCATTTTCAGTGGAAAAAACACTGCTCGACATTTGTCAGCCAGCGCTAGCACTGAATGCTGATCTCTCCCTTCTTAGTTCATGGATAACAACTGACCTGCTCCCTTTCAAGTGAGTCCCTGTTGCTGGTCCGTGCTT
Source organism: Malaclemys terrapin pileata (assembly GCF_027887155.1). Classification (NCBI taxonomy): domain Eukaryota; kingdom Metazoa; phylum Chordata; order Testudines; family Emydidae; genus Malaclemys; species Malaclemys terrapin. Next base: position 275,735,437 of record NC_071506.1, read on the forward strand.
ATCACTGTGGCATTGAGGAAGCACTAAATAGAGGTGTCTGTTTCTAAGCATTTCCCTGCCACTTAGTCCTGATCTGAAGTGCTAATCTTCTGTTTACAACATCAGCATCATTTGCTCTGGCAGAACCCCACCGGGATTAACAAAGGGCCAAGCAGAAGGGTTCAGGTGCACTGGTAAGAAACACAGGGCCCCATTCTCTTGTCATTTGTAGCTGCAGGAAGGTACATTGAGTTTGGTAGGGAGACTTCCACTCTACACCAGTGTGAGCGGAGACTTGGGCCCAAGATCTTATTTCCATATAAATCCAAGCCCGCTTACTGGAAAAGGAAAGGAAACACAGACAAGTGGCACGAAGAATTGCTATTGATAAACAGATGTTCCAAAGCTTTTGTCAGGGTTCCTTCCCCACTCTGAACTTTAGGGTACAGATGTGGGGACCCGCATGAAAGCCCCCTAAGCTTATTGCTACCAGCTTAGGTTAAAACCTGGTACACTGCCACCACCAAGTGATTTAACAAGAAACAGGGAAAGGACCACTTTGAGTTCCTCTTCCCCCAAAATATCCCCCCAAGCCCTTACATCCCCTTTCCTGGGGAGGCTTAAGAATAATATCCTCACCAATTGGTTACAAAGTGATCAAAGACCCAAACCCCTGGGTCTTTGGACAATGGAAAAATCAGTCAGGTTCTTAAAAGAAGGATTTTATTAAAAAGAAAATGTAAAAATCACCTCTGTAAAATCAGGATAGAAAATAACTTTACAGGGTAATCAGATTCAAAGAGCCCAGAGGAACCCCCTCTAGACTTAGTTTCAAAGTTACAACAAAACAGGGATACCTCTCTCTAGCAAAGGTAAAATTCACAAGTTGAGAAAACAAAGATAAACTAATACGCCTTGCCTGGCTGTTACTTACAAATTTGAAATATGAGAGACTTGTTCAGAAAGATTTGGAGAACATGGGTTGATGTCCAGTCCCTCTTAGTCCCAAGAGCGAACAACCCCCAAAACAAAGAGCACAAACAAAAGCCTTCCTCTCCCCTCCCCCCCGCCAAGATTTGAAAGTTTCTTGTCCCCTTATTGGTCCTTTGGGTCAGGTGTCAGCCAGGTTACCTGAGCTTCTTAACCCTTTACAGGTAAAAGGATTTTGGTGCCTCTGGCCAGGAGGGATTTTATAGTATTGTACACAGGAGAGTTGTTACCCTTCCTTTTATAGTTATGACAGCTTTCCATCTGGTACCAGCAGCTCTTTCACGTTGTGGACAGTTTATCTCCCAGCATTTCATGACCAATTTCCTTTCCATGGACCTCTCATCTTTTTCAGTTTGATTCCTGTTGCTGGCACCCTCGAGGTCGCAAACAGAGGGGACATTGTGGTGCCTGCTGGAATGTCTCTTCTAGGGTTATTGCATTTCATCTGGAAGAGCTCCTCACTTCCTCCATGTTCTCGTCCTTTTCCCTCCCTGCGTTGCTGGGTCAGAGCCCGTGCCATTCGACAGGGCACACGGGATCTAGGAAGTGTCACAGTGGGAACACAAGCGATCCCCGTGGACAGATTGCTAATTTGGAGACAAAGGAAGTCCTTTGCTGTGTGTGGAACCCGGAAACCCCAAGGATGCTTGTTAGAATGGGTGGATTAAATGCTTGTATTGACACCAGTAATGGGGCCTGGCAGTTGTATTTTCCATGGATGTCACTCAGCTGTAGAGCTCATTACTTTTAGACACCCTTTACCTCATCAATCTATTGGAGCAGGTCCTCGACCTCTGTCACTTGTCCATTGACTTCAATGGGCTCTGCTTCTCTCCTAGCCTGGGAGCGTTCTGAATGCCCATGGTGGGTTTTCCCTTGAGGAGGAGGTGGCAGGTTCGCATCAGTAGAGGCTGGAGAAGATGTCTAGAATCAATATGAAAGGATGAGGGACTAGGACTGTCCAAAGGGCTAGGACAGGGGTTCTCAACCTTTTCCCTTCTGAGCCCCTGCCCCCCATGCTATAAAAACTCCACGGCCCACCTGTGCCACAACAACTGTTTTCTACATATCAAAGCCAGGGCCGACGGTAAGGGATAGCAAGCCGGGCAACTGCCCAGGGCCCCATGCCACAGGGCATCCCACGAAGCTAAGTTGCTCAGGCTTCTGCTTCAGCCCCAAGGGATGGGCTCAGGGACCCGGGCTTCAGCCCCGCTTAGCAGGGCTTAGGCTTTCTGACTGGAACCCCAATGAGTTTAACACTGGTCGGGCTTGGTGGACCCTTGAAACCTGCTCATGGCCCCCAAGGAGGCCACTGGGCTAGGAGGCCCCAGGTGGGTCAGATCAGATCAAAACGGATTCACTAGTTAATGTAGCAGACCTGGGGGGCTGAGACGGGTGATTGAAACAACCTAGGAAAGCAAGACATTTCTTTCTGGGGAACCTAAACTTTTGCTTGTCGCTGAATCTGAGCCACGTCACGCAGGGTAAAATAAAATGAAAGTCACACTAAGTAAGATTAAAAGGATCTGAGGTCTTGTAACAGGGTAGCAGGACCTGGTGCTAGACAGTCCTGTTCAGAGCTAGAGCCCCGCTAAGATCAGGTAGTTGGGCCTGGCAGACAGGATCACCAGGCCCAGCTGGGAAGGGGTCAGGTGGTTCCTATAAAGGGCTGAGAGAGCTCTGCTGAAGAGCTGCCTGGAAGAAGCTGGTTCCTGTGGCGCCCCAGGTTCCCATGGGGAAAGGCCTCTGGAACCTGCAGCCTGCATTGGTCAGAGGAATTAGCTGTGACTTGGTGTTACTCTGTGAGTTTTATGTCTAAAGCATGAAATTGCCCCAGAGGCCTGAGCAGGCTGTGGGTGTGGAGCTATTCCTCCAGGGCTGGGAAGACAGGCCAGCAGCCCTACAGGTTTGCACCTCCTCTTTAAGGCCAGAGCTCCATCACTAAAGCCTTGGATGTGTGAGCGGATAGGGCAGAGGGCTCTGCCTGCCTGGAGGAGGTTGCAGATCAGGGCCTAACTGGCTGGCACTAGGAGGAGTCTTGTCCTAGGAACAGTTATTTCCTACTTGTCCATGGCAGCATTTCTTGCACCATCCTCTGAAGCAGCGTCTGCTGCCTCATTGGAAACTGGAGTCTGGGCTAGTGCCTTTCTATAGTGCCTTCCATCAAAGGATCTCAAGGCACGTGACAAGTGGTCACTGATGAAGCTACCCCATGCTCCCGCTAAAATAATCATACTTGGTGATTACATGATGCTTTGCCTCTCTACAGCAGCCTTATGGAGGGGGGTGGGATAGCGATAGCTCAGGGTTGTGAGTTCAATTCTTGAGGGGGCCACTTAGGGATCTGGGGCAAAAATTGGGGATTGGTCCTGCTTTGAGCAAGGGGTTGGACTAGATAACCTCCTGAGGTCCCTTCTAACCCTGATATTCTATGATTATTGCCAGTGTCTGAGGTACATGTCAGATCTATTTTACACATGTGTAAACTGAGGCACAGCAAGGCTGAGTGGTTTGCCCAGGGTCAGGGCAGGAAGGCCCCAGTCTTGCAGCGAACTCCACCCTGACTTCAATGAGGTATACCGCTCAGAGGTGTGCCAGAGTCCTGGTCCTCAGTTCTGTGCTCTTACCTCTGAACTCCACTGCCCCCCTCTGTTCAGGGAAGGATGACTTAGGTGCAACAGGGACATTGCATCTATTTGTTCAGTAAAGCTTTTTATTCAGAAAAATAAAAACAAAACACCTCAAAAATGAGAGGATTACAGTAAAAATCTCAGCTAAGGAGGTGGATAAGCATAAGGATCACATTGCATACAACACAGCATGTGCCAGAAATGATTGAATTAAAAAACAATAATAAACGGAAAGAATTAAATTAATTTGAAAATAAAAGAAGCCCGGCGAAGAAAACTGGCAAAGAAGATCAATGCATTGTATGGGAGGTTGCTGAGAGAACACGCGTGTTCCCAACATGGATAACAGGTGAGGTCCATGGGTCTTGCTAGTTCATTAATATTCTGCAGTAATACATTCTGGATTATAATAAATAAAAAGAAAGTGTAAAAATATATCTGGGAAATTGAAATCCCCATCTGTGTGTACTGGCCTTTTCACAAATCTCCCTTCTCTGCAAAACATCTCCCAATCTCAACGGGCTTCCCTTCTTCTTCAAGAGGTCTAGCTACCTCTAGTGACATCTAGGGATCAAAATGGGATGGTAGATACAGAGTAGGTCCCGGCACACTGCAAAGCAAACAGATCCTTGCCTCTTGCAGCGCTGATTTCCCATTCCACTTCTTCCTTAAGCTCTGGCTTCACTTCAGACTGGGGGTTATGTATAAATAGGAAGCTATCCTCCTTGTGCAAAATTGTTGGATGGTCCTTACTACAAACCTTGATTGGAAAGGCGAACCTGTGAGATACAAGCGGGCCACTGTTATGAGTCAACAAGGAGTCTGGTGGCACCTTAAAGACTAACAGATTTATTTGGGCATAAGCTTTCGTGAGTAAAAACCTCACTTCTTCGGATGCATCCGAAGAAGTGAGGTTTTTACTCACGAAAGCTTATGCCCAAATAAATCTGTTAGTCTTTAAGGTGCCACCAGACTCCTTGTTGTTTTTGTAGATACAGACTAACACGGCTACCCCCTGATACTTGTTATGAGTCAAGGCACCTTAAGGTACTGCTGTCCTTTTAAACAGATCAAGAAAAGCAACTGATACAAGTGGGTGTTTGTTTTGAACCGTTCCAGTTCATCTCTCCTCAGTGTCTGGGGAGTCTAGTTGAAGCTGAAAGGTTGCTCTGTTCTGATGCTATTCAGCAGGAGTGGTACATTTTTTGTTTTGCTGGCCTGTTTACGAAAGCTCCTTCTCTGGATCCCGTCCCAACCCATTTCCCCTCTCACTCTCAAATGCTTTCCTACTGTTCTCTCATTTGCAGGTTGCACTGGCCAATACGGCTTTACAGAGCCAAGATGTCACATAGAAAACCGTGAGCATTTGACTACTGCAGGCATCAGTTTTAAAAGTTCTATTTTATTTTTATTCCTAGGAGTATTTGCAAGAAAACAGGATCTTTTGTTCTCTCAAAAATTCATCTGCTCACATTACCAGATCCCCCTCTGAAGTCACACTTTTCTGGAGAGCTGACGACAATTGCCAAAACAGAGTTAATGAATGTCCAGTCAGCTTCCAAAGAGTTTTGGGCTGGGCCATGGTCATGCTCCTTATTACTGGTTATTCTTGAAGTTTTGCATGGGTTTTTGTTGGCATGGATGTTTGAGGAATTTCTAGTCCTTATTTGCATAGTTGCCTGCAATCAACATAGGCTATTTCATTTGTTGTTCTCCTGTTTGAGAAGCTAATCATCCAGTCGGGGATAGAAACAATGCCATGTGATTTAGGTGACCAATCACACATCACTGAATGTACAGTTCCCAAACTCACCATGACTTACATTTGTTCATATAAATTGGGGCACACTTGCAAGCTACTGACTGAGTGTCAGAAAACAGGATCAGTTTGAAAACGAGACACCGAATAAAGGATTGCATTTGCTGGATAACTTATTCGAAGATGGGATTGTTCACTGAGGTCAGTGTTGTTCTCTAGCTCGCAGACTGAGAAACACAGTAGAGCTGGCCAAAAAATGTGGAACAAAGAATATGCTGGACCAAAAAAAATTACCTTTTAGGGAATCCTCCTCCCCCCCCAAATATTGGTAAACAGCTTGATTTTTCAACATTGTTCCTTTTTTTTCAATGATTTTTTTCCATGTATTCGTTTTTGTTTACCCTTTACGTGTTCGGCACCAATTTTGATTGCTTGAGTTAATCACAGGTGGAGTTTTTCCTAAACCAAACATTTTTTATTTTCACGTTCTAAAAATTTTTTGGGGGAATGGGGGGGAGTCAATTAAAAAAAAGGTTGGAGGAAATTTCTAAAACTGAGAAAATTAGTCAGTTTTGGGAAAAAAGCAAAACAAAAGAGTTAAAGTTTTGCCATTTTTGTTTGGGTCAGCTCTGGACCCCAATTTGTACTGCTCAGTTTTACCCCACAGGGCGTGCCTACGTCCTGGTCTGGATTCTGCAATATGGGAATGGATTGCTGAGTGGGGGGCCCTCCGAGAAGAGCAGCATGAGCTAAACAATGATGGAGGGCACAAGAAGTCTAGGACTATCTGAATGCCGTGCACACCAAAGAGGGAGAGGAAATGATTAAGGCCCTTAAACGTGCTGAACTTGAAGCATATACACAGTCCTGTTGAAGTCGATGGGTATATCTATGTGCTAAAAGTTATGCATGTGTAAAAGTGTTTGCAGGATCAGAGCCTAAATCATTCCTCTCCCTCTTTGGTGTCCACAGCATTCAGATAGTCATAGACTTATTAAACCCTCCATCATTGTTTAGTTAATGCTGCTCCTCTTGGCACTCCCTGCAAGCAGCGATGCACTTCCATATTGCATGATCCAGACCACGATTTCAGCAGACCCTGTGCAGTAAAACACTGGGCCTCATTCTTGGTGTGATATTCAGGGCAATGGAAGGAATTTAAGAAAGGGAGCATTTAGGATGAATATAAGGGGAACTTTCTCAATAGCTATTAGGCTGTGGAACGGTCTCCCCAGGGAAAACGGGGCAGCTGTTTTCCTTTGGGACATTTAAAAACTGGACTGGACAAAAGTAGGGTGACCAGACAGCAAATGTGAAAAATCGGAACAGGGGGCGGGGCATAATAGGAGCCTATATAAGAAAAAGACCCCAAAATTGGGACTGTCCCTATAAAATGGGGACATCTGGTCACCCTAGACAAAAGTTGGGAATCCTGCATTGGAAGGGAAATGACCGAATGAGGCTTTTCCACCTCGAACTCCCATGCGTCTCTGTTGTCGCAAATGGAGCGTGCTGACGTCAGGAAGGGAGGCCCCAGGAGGGATCCGTGAACTCTTCGGGCATGTCTCCGCTGCAGCAAGGAGTCTGGGGCGCCTTGGGCTGGCACGCTCAAACACAGCCCAGTGGATGTTGTGGCCCCGGGTGGAGGCTCAGGCTAGGAAGGGTGGGTCTCAGACCGCGTGGCTCGCCTGAGCCTCTGCTGGTGCCATAATGGCCACACAGCTATTATGTAGCATGCTAGCGCAAGCCCTGCTACCCCAAGGCCATCTCCCCGGGCTGGGCGGCTCGCTCCCTGCCGCAGTGGAGACGTACCCTGGAGGAACCATGCTCCCGTCTGTAATGGAAAGCCTGACTCTGCTGGGGAAGAGGAGAGAGAGCAGAAGGCGGCAGGTATGGATGAAATGGTTCCAACGTTCATTCCAAACCAAGGCTGAGCCCTGCCATCCTCCTGGCTGCCCGGGGGCAGATGGGATGGAAGGAGCTGCAGTGCTGGGCCGCCCCTACAGCTGCCATTGCTCTCTTCATCCCCGAGCCTCCATGTGACTGGGGCTCAGTGGCTTTTCATGGGGTTGCGCAGGGCGGAGTCAGGAGAGAGCCATGTTACATAGCAATCCCAGCAGCTTTAACCCAGGGGAGCTGGGAACCCATAGCCGTATAAGGCCTTAGCGAGACTTACAGCCAGCGAGCAAGGAGTGAAGGGGAAGAGGTAGACAACCCCGCCCTGCAAATGCCCTTGGACCGGCAGGCTTGGGACACAAGTTCTCCTGGATCACACTGTTGGGAAGCCATGGGAGTTACAGGTTCTCAGGATCATGGCCCACGTTTTCCTCGCATATGGATTTTCTACAGAGGGGGAAGAGCCTCAGACCAGGGCAATGCTATGGTTAAGAATTTAAACGCAAACCAGAGAGGATAGTCAAAGTTATAGTTTCTTCCTAATGTCATCCCCTTGTCTACATGTCATACTCTGGGCTCCTGGACACTGAACTGCTGGAATATACAGACACAAGAGTGCAGGAGAAATGCTTTGTGTGGGAATCCCGGACCAGCTTCTCAGCTGATGCAAGTTGGAGTACTTCCAGTGACTTCAGCTGAGCTCTGCCCATGTGCAGCAGCTGAGGAGCTGACAGCAAAACCTGAGCTAGCTTGGGCGTGATTTCCCGCTCCGTTCCTCCAGTTTTACACCACTGGAATCAGCAGATTTAAACTGGAATAACGTAGCCGTGAATCAGGCAACCTGCGTGTTTCACCCCTCAACCAGAATGGTGCTTTTGCAGTGAATGTCCTGTATTGAAACAATAAAACTGGTGATCGCATAGCGAAATAAAACCGTATGTGAGCGTATTTTAAAGCGTGATCATCAAAAAAGATCAGACTTTGAAGTAAACACTATGGCCCAGATCCTCAAAGGTATTTAGGCATCTAACTCCCTGTGGATGCCAATGGGAATTAGGCACCTGAATACCTTTGAAGATCTGGACCTATCTCTGCTTCAAGTAGGTGCTCTCTTTCTAGGTACATTGGCCCTGATCCAGCTAACCTTTCCATACAAGTGGATGTCTGCATCCCATGGGGAGCCTATTGACTTCAACGGGGCTCTGCATGGGTCCACTGGTCCATCCACATGGAGGCCTGTGATGATGTCTGCCTCTCTTACTGTTGTATGGAATGATGACCGGGGACGTTTTACACTGCAGTGAATCGCTGATGCTCTCCCATGGACCACCAGCAACCCAGGTCAGCTGGCTTAATATTGCTATTTGGTGCTGCTGAGTGCTAAGATACTGATCTACGGAAGAGTCAGGGTTGCCAACTCTTGGGATATTTGGTGCTTTTCCTTAAAGCCCCAGCTCCAGGAGTCACGTGAAGACATCCAAAATCACAGATTTCATTGGAAAAAGTAAGTTTCTGGCCCATGTGGTTGCAGAGAAAACCTTGAAAACGTGACCCCCAACGGCTCAGAAAAAGAACCCCACATGTATTATTTTTTCTCAAATCTCATGACATTTTAGCCAATCTCATGACTGGAGGGGGCAGCTCGATCCGGGATTCTTTGAACGCTAGGGGTTGGCAGCACCAGGGCCCTTACTCTTGCATTGCCTCCGGAGGATCCCTTTACACACACGCACCGCTCCCTGCTGAGGGCGGTGTCATGGGACCTGCAGGACCTCATAGTCGTCTGTATTGACTTCTGTCTTGACCACGATGATGGGCCCGTTGTGCACGCCCGTCTCCGGCAGCCCGTCTGCATCCTGCTCCTCTGCCAAGTCTTTCCCCTCCCGCTTTCTCAGATGGTTCCTCTGGTGCCTTTTAAAATGCCCCAAGGTGGTGTAGCTCTGCCCACACTCAGAGCAGATGAAGGGGCCCCTCCGGGTGTGGGTGAGCTGGTGTTTCATGAGGTTGGCTTTCTGGGAGAAGCTTTTCCCGCACTCGGTGCATTTGAAAGGCACCTCTCCCGTGTGGATTCTCTGGTGGGTGATCAGGATCTCTTTCCGCTTGAAATCTTTTCCGCAGGTGTTGCATTTAAAGGGCCGGTCCTCCGCGTGGGAGGGCTGATGCAGGAGCAGCTGGGCCTTGTCAGGGAAGACCTGGCCGCACTTGCTGCACCTGTTGGGTTCGTACTTGGTGTGGACCCGCTGGTGGGTGATGAGGGCTATCTCCTTGCGGAAACCCCGGCCGCACACGTTGCAGGGGAAGGGCCACTCCTCACCTGGCTCGGCCTTGCCTGCGTCGTTCTCCCCGCGCTCGGAGTATTTGTTGGGCTCCCGGGCGGCCTCGTGCTCCCTCATGTGGACTCTCTGGTGGGTGGTCAGGGCAATTTTCTGGGTGAAGGCCCTCCCACAGGCCGTGCACTTGAAGGGCCGCTCGCCAGTGTGGATCCGGCGGTGGACGATGAGCCGGGACTTGTCGATGAAGCCCTTGTGGCAGTCAGTGCAGCGGAAGGGGCGCTCCCCGGTGTGGATGCGCTGGTGCACCACCAGCTGGGCTTTCTGCGTGAAGCTCTTCCCACACTCGCCGCACTTGAAGGGCCTCTCGGTGGTGTGGAGCCGCTGGTGGCTGGCCAGGTTCTCCTTGGTGCCAAAGCCTCTGCCGCACTGGGGGCATTTATGCTCCTTCCCCCCCGAGACCTCCCCATCCGGACGGCCTCTCTCGTGGACTCGGTGATGCTTAATGAGGGCGATCTTCTGGCGGAAGCCCTTGCCGCAGGCGGCGCACTGGAAGGGCCGGTCGCCGGTGTGGATACGCCGGTGCACCGTCAGCCGGGACTTGTCGATGAAGCGCTTGCCGCAGTCGGCGCAGGGGTAGGGCTTCTCGCCGGTGTGGATGCGCTGGTGGGTGACCAGCTGGGTGCGCTGGGTGAAGCGCTTGCCACAGTCGCCGCAGACATACGGCCTCTCGCCTGTGTGGATCCGCTCGTGCTTGGTCAGCTCCCCCCTCTTGGTGAACTTCTTGCCGCAAACGCCACACCGGTGCGCCCGTTCCTCCGTGTGGGCCCGCTGGTGGTTGGCAAAGTTCCCTTTCTTGGTGAACATCTTGCCACACTGGGTGCAGGTATAGACCTGGCTCTTACAAGGCGCCGTCAGGTCCCCCGGATGGCTGCTGCCTTTGCCGTTTTTGGCAGGCAGCCTCCCGTCTGCCGCCTCACCAGGGCTCCCCTCAGTGGCGGCCACGCTCCCATCTCCCTTCTCCCTCTCATGGACTCTCTGGTGTGCCATGAGGCCTACCTTCTGGCTAAAGCTTCTCCCACACTCAGGACACGTGTGGGGTCCCTCGCTCTGGTGCTGGCACCGCTGGTGCCTCAGCAGCTGCCCCTTGCTGCTGAAGCCGTCCCCGCACTCGACACAGACGTGGGCCTCCCCCCTGGCGTGGGTCCTCTGATGGCGGATCAGGTGGATCTTCTGCCGGAAGCGCTTCCCGCACTCGGCGCAATGGTAGGGTTCCTCCCCGGTGTGGATCCTCTGGTGGGTCACCAGGATCGACTTCTTCTTGAACTCTTTTCCACACGTGCCGCATCGGAATATCTTCTCCCCGTCCGGCGTCGACTCGGGAACAATGAGCTGTGAGGCGTTGCCAGTATAGGGCCCGCCATGCCGCCGCGCCCCCTCCCCGGTGTGGACCCTCTGGTGTTTAATGAGGGTGATCTTCTGGCGGAACCCCCTGGCGCACAACCCGCACTTGAAGGGGCGGTCACCTGTGTGGATACGGTGGTGGGCGACCAGCTGCGACTTGTCCACAAAGCTCTTCTGGCAGCTGCCGCACTTGTAGGGCTTCTCGCCAGTGTGGATCCTCCGGTGAACAATGAGCTGTGACTTCTGCGTGAAGCATTTCCCGCACTCGGAGCACTGGTAAGGTCGCTCCCCGGTGTGGATCCTCTGGTGCTCCTTCAGCTGCGATTTGGTGATGAACCTCTTCCCGCACTCCGTGCACGGGAAAGGCCTCTCCCCTGTGTGGGTCCTGAGGTGCTTGGTGAGGTCCACCTTCATCTTGAAGCTCTTCTCACAGTCGGTGCAAGAGTAGGGCTTTGCTTTCTGCAAGGATTCCTTCGGCACCAAGAGATCTCCCTGCTGGTTCATGCCTTCATGGCTGGCCTCCTCTGCCCTTCTGCTGGCTTGCTGGCTTGTTTGCTTTCCTGCTGTGACGGCACTTCCCTCCTGCTCCTGGTTCTCCACCAGCATCTCCTCCTTGTGGGTCTTCTGGTGCGTGGCTAGGACGCCCTTGTGATTAAAGCTGTCCCCGCAGATCGTGCAAGTGTACATCTTCTCCCGGGGTTGCTTGAGAAGAGTTTCCACTTCCACCTTAATAACCGTCAGCTTCTCCATCGTCCAGTTTCTCGGGGCTGAGCTGGCAGGAAGCTCACGCACAAGAAGAGCGATCATCTGGGGTCTTTCTTGCCATGTCCTCCAATTTTCTTGGCCTGCCAAGGCTCAGGGGAGCTTCTGAGCCTACAAAGGCGCTGATGCCAGTTTTCATGACTCCTCTTTGGGCAGTAATTCTTATTTCCCTTCATCTGCTGGGTTCAAAAATAAAAAGACAGTCAGGCTTTATTTCAAAGGCCAACGAGGAAGGAAAACTCCTATTTATAGCAAGATCCAATGGCTGGAAGTGGAACCTAGTCAAATTCAGATTGGAAATGAGACACATATTTAACAGTGAGGGTAATGAACTACTGGAATAATTTACCAAGGGTCATGGTGGATTCTCCATCACAGGTAATTGTTAAATCAAGACTGGATGTTTTTCTAAAAGCTCTGGTCTAGTTCACACAGGAATTCAGGGAAGTCCTATGGCCTGTGTTGTACCAGGGGGGCTGGGATGCAGGGTTTTGGGGGGGATGTTGGGAGCAGGTGGGGCTGGGGGCCGGGATGTAGGTTTTTTGGGGGATGTTGGGAGCAGGTGGGGCAGGTGGGGATGAAGGATTTTAGGGGGGGGTGTTGGAAGCAGGTGGGGCAGGGGGGTCGGGATGTAGGATTTCCGCTAGCTAGAGGATTGGGAGGATGTAGGGTTTTGGGGGGAAGTTGGGAGCTGGTGGGGCTGGGATGTAGGGTTTTGGGGGGATGTTGGGAGCAGATGGGGCTAGGGAGGATGTAGGGTTTGGGGGGGAATGTTGGGAGAAGGTGGGGCTGGGATGTAGGGTTTTGGGGGGACATTGGGAGCAGATGGGGCTATGGGGGATGTAGGGTTTTGGGGGGACGTTGGGAGCAGGTGGGATTGGGGGGATGTAGGGTTTTGGGGGGATGTTGAGAGCAGGTGGGGCTGGGATTTAGGGTTTTGGGGGGGATGTTGGGAGCAGATGGGGCTAGGGGGGATGTAGGGTTTGGGGGGACATTGGGAGCAGATGGGGCTATGTGGGATGTAGGGTTTTGGGCGGGGGGAAATTGGGAGCAGGTGGGGCTGGGGGCCAGGATGTAGGGTTTTAGGTGTGGCAGGATGACTGTCAGGGCTGCTGGGATGTGGGGGCTGGTGGTTGGCTGTTGGGTACACGTGGGGTGTGTAGGGGCCTGTATATAGGTTGCGGTGCAAGGGGTCTTCGGGGGTCCATGTGTGGGTTTGTTATGCATGGGGGGGCACTTTGCTGAATGCCCTCCTCCCCCCCCCCCGGTGCAGGAGCTCAGCATGCTGCCCATGCTGCACCCTGCGGGCCTGGAGCAGAGGGCTGGTTTGCACCCAGTTCTTTAACCCGGGCCTGTGCTGAGTGTGGCGTTGCTATGGGAACAGCACGCCTTCACAGGGGACAGCCTTACGGCCGGTAGCAGAACTAGCCCCATTATGCTGTTTGGGTGACCGGGGGAAGAGTTGCCCATGCCCCCGTTGCTGCCAGCCCAGCTATCCAGGCTCCCGGGCAGTATGCAAGGGGGGCTGGTGTGGCCAGAGGATGTGCTGTTGGGCCCTCCCTGCCAGTCATTCTGGCTCTTGCACTGACGTAGCCTCCAGGGAACAGCTCTGCAGCTGCTCTCTGAGCTGGAGATGACCCTTCTCCCTGCCCCGCTCAGCCCTGGTCCTACGCATGCCTCTGTCGGTCTCGGGCACTGAAATCAGAGGTGTGATTGTAGCACACGTTGACGTGTCCAGGCTAGTGTTAACCTGGCCAGCTCTGGTCCCAGAGCCGCAGCAGCGCTGGCTTCGGCCTAGGCCAGAGGCCTGAGGAATTACCCAGGGTTCCAGGCAGGCTTGTACAGCCATGCTGAAACCTGTGCGGGTGCAGCTTCCCTGGTGCTTCCGCTAGCTAGAGCAAAGCTCATTTGGGTATGGCTACCTCTACACTACAGTAATTACTGCAGTGGCTGATGTTCACACTACCCTCCTGTCCGTGGCGCGCGTCCTCCCCTGGAACGTTTCCACCGACTGAAGAGGAGCAGTGTGGGGGACTGAGAGCCAGGGCATGGGGAGCCCAGCTACCGTCCGGGGCGTCTCACCTCCATGCTCCCAGGCTTCTCGCCTCCAGCGGGGAGATCTGGTCCCGGAGTCTGTCTGGCTGCTGTGCTCCTGGCGGGGAGCAGGGAACCATGACCCCAGGGAGCTGCAGGGCTCCCAGTGGGGAGCAGGGAACCTGTGGGCAGTAGCCCAAGCCGGGAGGCTGGGTGGCAGCTCAGCTTGGAGCAGAGATCCCACAGCAGTCTGGCTGGGGAGCCGGGAGCCGCTTTCATGTCAATTTCACGGCTCTAAGGGATCCAACAGCCGATGTAAGGAACGTAATGTCTACACTAACTACACCGACATAAGCCTTACGCCTCTCGTTGAGGTGGTTCTATTGTGTCATCACAGTGGGGGAGTTACACTAGCAGGAGGAGCACGGCAGTGTGTACACCTCCAGTGTTTTGTCCGCAAAAGCGGACTTTTGTCGACAAAACTGTGTAGTGTAGACAAGGCCTATGTCTCTGTGTGCAGCGATCGCACCTCTGAGGCAGTGTAGACGTACCTGTGCTTGCTCAGGGGGACAGGGCAGCAGCACCGATTCATGGGAAGGATTACAGGATCCTGCCACTCACTCACTATGGTTATAGTTCGTTACGTGTTCTGCTAAGGTGCCCTTCAGCCTGGTATTTGAGTGGAAAGTTTGCAGAATACTTCACAGGCCCCCAGCTCTCAGCAGCTGCTCCTGGCAGTGGCAAATGGCAGGAACCCTGCCTATCTCAAGATCCCAGTGGAATCCCATATGGTCTTATCCCAGGTGTGAAATTAAAACCCGGAGTATTAGCTCAGAGTCCCCGCCCTGTTTGTTTCACAGCCCCACCAACACCATGGGGTGCCTGTTTAGTTTTTAGTAAATGTATCAGAAGGAGGCGAAAGTCTGAAAGTCTCCAGCACCAGAGCACGGTTGGGCCCAGCTACCATTACCACCCTTCTGCGGCAGAAGTGAAGCTTTCTCTGCTGCTCTGTGGCCTGGCACCCGAGCTACTCAAGGGAGTGGAGCAAGCTGGGGGAAGCTGAGAACTTGCTCCCTCGGTGGTCTGGGGAGGCCCTCCTCCCTCCTGGCAGATGGGTGGGGTATATGTCTGGCTCAGAATGATCTGACATCCCTGGCTAAAGGCTTGATGTAAAAGATGGAGCCCGCATGGGTCATCACCTGCTTCGGTGCTAAAAGCATGGGCCTGTACTACTTGAGCTGAAGGAGTAACCCCATTCACTGGCAGTAGTAGGCTTTTATCCTCATAGGTGGACCAGCTGGTACTACAGGGGGATCCACACATGCTGAACCAGGGGGGCAAACAGGGACCACATCCTGGAATGAGTTCCTGCCCCCAGTAGGGCTTCCAGAGGCAAAAACCCGCTCAGACCTTGCGGGAGCCACTCCAGTCCTAGAGAGAGACAAGGCCCCTACGTGGCCACTCCCCACCCCTCTCCTGATTATTGAAACCTCCTGCCAAGCAAAAAGAGCCCTGATCCCTTCCCGCTGCCAATGCTTCCTCTGTCTCTGCTCTAGAGCTCTTCTTCCCTAAGCACTGAACTGTCTTGCTGCCTGTTTAATCACTGTGAGTAGATAAACCCAGTACCATGCGGTCATAGGCGCGGGAACTAGCGGTGCGGGGGGCGCTGCAGCACTCTGGGGTCCTGGCTGCCGGCCCCGCACCTGGGGCTGCACTCTTTGGCCCCGCGCCTTGGGCTCCGTGCCTGCCCCCAGCTGTGACCCCAGCCTTGGCCCCCTGTCCACGTCCCCCGTCCTGGAGCCACGGCCCTGCTGCCAGCCCCAGCTCTAGGGGATGGCGGGGGCCATGGACAGGGACACAACACCCCCATTATAAAAAGTGTTCCGGTGCCACTGCATGCAGGTTGTTCTGTTGCAGACTTTTCTGATGAGACCTTAAAATCTAGGGTCCCTCCGCTCTGCATGGCCCTAAGAGATCCCTGGCACTCTTCAGAAGCACAGAGGTGACCGTGGCCAAACTTTCCGCTCAGGGCTTTCGTCCAGCATGCTGGCTGCTCCCCTCCGCCCCAGAGGTGGCTGCATTTCAGTGGTGCTGAATGTGTTTAGTGTGTGAATCCGTTCAGTGGAAAATAAGATCCAAGCTGCATTCTCAGCTGCTGAATCCTTGCTCAACTCCCCTTTCCTGGAAAAGGGCCCTGATCCATTTACACACACACCCACACACCTCCCAGGGTCGGCTGGTGCAAAGAAGGTCATTCCGTGATCCCACAGCAAAGGCAGCAGGGGATTTCTCAGAGGCATCATTTTAGGCAGGCTTTTTAAAAAATCACCTCCCCTTCCTGTGGTTTTTATTTGCACTTTTTACTGTTCCTGAAGCCGGGACTGAACACGCTTTGTAGGTGCACTTGCAGCTCACCTTTACCCGAAAGCCAAGCACGGTGTCAGTCACATTTGCTGTCTGGCCACCGCCCAGCCCCGGAGGCCCAAGATTTCTTTAAACCCGCGAAATGTTTCTGATCTTAAAACCAACCATTTTCAAACACTTCGGTTTCACAACAATCAAAACTTCCAGCCATTTCCTGGTTCGCTCTGGTGACTATTGGGGGGCACAGAGGAGTTCCCTGAGAGCCTAGCCCCTAAGATCCCAAGTCAGCCATTGACTTACCTTTCTCTCATTGCCCTCAGAACTGGCCAGGGAGAAGGTTTTAATTCATCAGCTGTCACTTGCCGGATACCCCATCACCACACTTGGTCTCTTCTTCCAGTTACTTCTCTAATGTCTGCTGTGATGACTCACAGGAAGTCTGTGTCAGGGATGTAAAAACTACCGGGGGAGAGAAGTCAGAGACACAGAACCTGGTTCAGGGAGGAGAGGGGCTTAGGAAATGCTGGTGGGCTCTGAAACCACCGGGATCCAGGCCCCCTGATTCTCTGGCCAGCCTTAGCTACCCCTTGGTCCTGCTGCCGCCTTGCATGCAGGGCTCCTGTCCGCAGAGATATGCTCCCTGCGGCTGGGCAAGGTCCTGCTGGGAGTTGTAGTCTTTGTGAGGGAGGGCTGGTGCTGCTTGCAGTTTCGATTTGGAGTCTTGGCTTGGTGCTGTGCAGGTGTCAGGGGCTGCAGGGTGGCCAGACAGCAAATGTGAAAAACCAGGACAAGGGGTGGGGGGTAATAGGAGCCTATGTAAGAAAAAGACCCCAAAATCGGGACTGTCCCTATAAAATCAGGACATTTGGTCACGCTAAGGGGCTGGGAATGCGTGTGTTGAATGAGCTGTTTGTGGCTTTGGGTGACACAGAGGGGTGTGAAAAACCTCACTTTGTAGCACGTTGTTCGGATTTGTTAAACCCCAGCAGTGTGCACAGCGCTGGGCAAAAGACAGAGGCCGGCGCTGTCCCTGCCAAAGGGAATTCAGTTCTTTCGATCGAAGGGTGCGATCCTACCAAGCCTTTCTCCTTACTCCTGTGAGTAATCCCATCAAAGTCACGTGGCTCCTTCCTCGCTCCCAGGTAGCGCTTTTCATCCAGAGAGCTCAAAGCATTTTACAAAGGCTGGTCATCAGTATCATCGTCCCCATTTGACAGATGGGGAAACTGAGGTTAAGTGAGATGGGCAAGTCACCCAGAGCCCAGGTCCTGGGCCTTATCCGCTGGACAAGGCTGGGGCGTTGCATCACAGTGCCACATATACCTAGAACATCATTTCTGAGAAGGGGCTAATCCTAGAAGTCCTAGTACAGTGCTCTGCCCACTAGCCCACGCTGCTTCTCTGGTTTCCAAAATGGCTCCCAGTGCGTGGCAAGACCCCCATTGATCTCAATGGGCTTTGGAGCAGGCCCTGTGTGGCAAGACAAACAGCGCAGGCCTGATTGTGCCCCCTTTCCTCACGCTGGTGAGCGCTAGGCCACAGTCCTGCAAGGGCCTTTGCAGGGGCTTTCCAGAAGGATCCGAGCTTTCATTAAATAAGCAAGTTTCTCGTCCTCATGGTGGCTGAGGAAAGCCTGGAGCAAGTGGGACCGGAAGGCTCAGAAACCGGAAGGCACATAGAAAGACCCCATCGTTTTTTCTTTTTTAAAAAAATCTCATGATTCTTAAACCGATCTCGTGATTTCCTGAGGCCTGATGCATGCTTGGCACTTGTAATGCTGGCTGCCACCGAAGCCAGGGGGGCCACTTGTGTGTAAGTTGCCATCCTTGTGAGTCTGGGTTGTGTAATTACAGCTACAGACGTGGCTGGATGGCCAGAAAGACCTAATGTGTTGCTTTTAATATATGTAATTGGGTGACTAACAGGGAGTGTAACTCAGGGGTCTAATGGCCCAGCTACTGACTTAGGACTCAGAAATCCTGGGTTCTATTCCTAGCCTGCTAAATGGCCTTGGGCCAAGCCATTTCACCTCAAGGGTGTGCATCTGTAAACCAGGGATAGTGGTTCTGACCTCCTCTAAGGCAGTGGTTCTCAAAGCCGGTCCGCCACTTGTTCAGGGAAAGCCCCTGGTGGGCTGGGCCGGTTTGTTTACCTGCCGTGTCCGCAGGTTCGGCCGATCGCGGCTCCCACTGGCCGCGGTTTGCAGCTCCAGGCCAATGGGGGCTGCGGGAAGCAGCGCGGGCCGAGGGATGTGCTGGCCGCCCTTTCCGCAGCCCCCATTGGCCTGGAGCGGCGAACCGCGGCCAGTGGGAGCCGCGATCGGCCGAACCTGCGGACGCGGCAGGTAAACAAACCGGCCCAGCCCTCCAGGGGCTTTCCCTGAACACTGCTCTAAGACATGTTCAGATCGACAGCTGGAAAAATGTCTGGTGTTACTGATTCCAGTCGGTGTGGTTGTCTTGTATTCCAAGCCAATATTGGTGTGGGTTGGGTTTTTTTTCTAATTCCTTCCAGTGCTAGTGATCAGGAGAGATGTGTGGCAGGGACACGTTTTGAGACAGAATTATGATTTTTAAGTTGGTGGTGTGCCTTTAACGAAAATGGGGATCAGCTGGTAGGAAAGGCTCCAATCATTTGCTTTCTTCTCTTGTTAACGACTCCACGTACCCTTTGTATGAAATACTTTTGCCAAAGTTCTCTGTTTCCTTTTCATTCCCTAATTTTGGACCATGCATTCTGGAGTTATTTCAAACAACCAACCAACCCCCTGACTAGAATTGAGTCATTTCTATCGAATGTTTCCATGATCTCAGGGGAAGGATGTTTTGGTTTGAGAGCACAGGGCTCGTGATGCCAGCCGCCACTGTCCACTTCTTAAATTTTCAAACAAACACCATTGTGTTTTCTTCCTTCCTGGTGCACGTGCTTGGAAGGCGCTCCCCATAACCACCCACAAAGCTACCCCATTGTCTTCCTTCAACTTGCTCCTCCAAACTCTCCTAAGCCCCTTGGGATAGACGACTTGTACCTCCCCATACTGGTGGGGCACAATCTAAAGAGGAGGACACACACGTGACTGCCCGGTGTGTCTCCTCTGCCCAGTGACCCCCCACCCCTGCACCCAGCCTGGGACCGCGGTGCTCTCCTCATCCCATGTTACCTGTTGGGGGGTGGCCTCCGACTCGCTCAGCCCGTCCCTGGCAGCTGGGGTGGCAGTGGGCTGAGCTCTGACCCCTAACCTCCCGGCATACTCAGCCTCTGTCCCCAGCATTGAGCCTAGGCAGGGAGTGGGCCACCGTTGCCTCCCAGCCAGGTCCTCTCTGGCAGAAGTGGCTCCATCCTGCTCCCCGCCTGGCTGCCAGGGAGACCGGTTGAACATGCTGGGGGGCAGATGCAGGGAGAGAAGGACAGAGCCCCTCTCTCTCCCTGGCAGGCCAATTTGGGGGTGCATTTGACCCCCCATGCCTCCCCTATGTGCTGCTTCGTCTTTTCATTCTGTGCTTGTACAGCTCCTAGCACAGTGGGGTCCTGGTCCATGAGTAGGGTTCCTAGGTGCCACGGTCATACAAATAATAATAATAATTAATAATCAGAAGAGGTGGCTTCCGTGCCTCACTCTGACACACACATCCTGTGTGATCTTGTGCAGAGCCAAATCCAAGCCTCAGTTTCCCCACCTGTAAAACTGCTGCGTGACCTTGGACAAGTCATTGTATGTGGTCTGTGCCTGTTTCCCCACCTGTAGGGGAACTAAGGCCCAGAGAGTAAAAATGACTTCCCTAAAGTCACAAAGAAAGTTGGGGGCAGGGAGGAATTGAACCTAGAGCTGGTGACCCAGTTCTTTTAGCAAAGATGAAATCCCTGGAGTGACACCGCTGTAAAACTCATGTGAGTGCAGAACCATGAATATGATCAGAGAAAACGGTTTTTTGTTCCTCTGACGTACCCCCAGCCTTTCCCCTTCCTTCGTGACTTAGAGTCTTGAAATCTGCTATCACCCCTCTTGCTGTATGATGCTACCCTCTAATGCAAGAATAGCCTTCCTGTGCCACAGTCCCCAGTCCGACTCCATGCCAGGGAAAGCGGTCTGCGGGCAAATAGCAGCTTCGCCTGTCTATGCTGGGAGTTTGCATTGGTGCAGTGACGCTGGTCCCAGGCCACCAACGGCTGTACAAGGGCAAATCCCCAGTATAGAAAAGGCCCTTGTATAATGCTCCCCGCAGTGTGAGTAGAGCAGTCTGATTAAGTGGCATTTTTACACCTGCTTTGGACAGGTGTAAATGCCTAGCCAGTGAAGAACTAGGCCTGTCATCTTTCTCTCTGCCGGCTTCTCAACCGGGCAGCAGCCATCATAGATCAGCATATGCACGGAGTGCCTGGAAGAGAGGGGTGGGGGGTGAATGCAGTTTCAGTTCTTCCATTTTTGTTTCAAGCTGGCCAGCACATTCTGAGGATATTTTTTGCCCCCCTGAGTCACAATCACACACAGCACAGGCTGTACCAGCAAGAGCTGCATTAGGCCTGGTCTACACTGGAAAGTTATACCGGTATCACTCTGTTGGACAGGGTGGTTTTTTGTACCAATATAGTGATGCCAGTACAGCACCCCTGGTGTGGACGCAGTTAAACCGGCATAAAGGTACCTTCTACTGGTGTAGTTTATTCCCCTTTCCATATGGGAATAGCTATAGTGGTATAAAGCACGATTATACCAAAATGACTGCGTCCTCCTCACTAGGTCATACTGCAATAACTATACCAGTATTTGCCAAAAGAACAGGAGTACTTGTGGCACCTTAGAGACGAACAAATTTATTTGAGCATAAGCTTTCGTGGGCTACAGCCCACTTCTTCGGATGCATAGAATGGAACATATAGTAAGGAGATATATATACACATACAGAGAACATGAAAAGGTGGGAGTTGCCCTACACTCTACGAGGCTAATTAATTAAGATAGAGACTGGGAATGGCTGAGCCATTACACACATTGAATCTATATCTCCATGTTAAGTATCCTCACACCTTCTTGTCAAACTGTCTGGAATGGGCCATCTTGATTATCGCTACAAAAGTTTTTTTTCTCCTGCTGATAATTGCTCATCTTAATTAATTAATTAATTATCTTGCATCTGAAGAAGTGAGGTTCTTACCCACGAAAGCTTATGCTCCCAATACTTCTGTTAGTCTTAAAGGTGCCACAGGACCCTCTGTTACTTAATTACTTAGCCTCTTAGAGTTGGTATGGCAACTTCCACCTTTTCATGTTCTCTGTATGTATATATATCTTCTCACTGTATGTTCCATTCTATGCATCCGATGAAGTGGGCTGTAGCCCACGAAAGCTTATGTCAAATACATTTGTTAGTCTCTAAGGTGCCACAAGTACTCCTGTTCTTTTTGCGGATACAGACTCACATGTCTGCTACTCTTATACCAGTATTGTTCACACAACACAACTTGGACAAGTAACCTGGGAATGTTTATTAGAAAAGCCCCTTTCTTTTGCAAGTGGCGTTGCATGAGCTGAGGTTTGCACAAAGCTGGCTGTGGGAGAGGCTTAAGGGTTGCCAAAAGGGTTGGAAGCATACAGTGTAACCTGATGGAAGGATCTGTTTGGAAAATTGCTGTGCGACGATCAGTCTCTCAGTTACCCTAACAACATTTAGGTTCCTAAATCAGTGCATGGAAGCCAAATCACTGATCTTGTGCAACCTGCTTGCTAGGCATTTTAATGCAAAGAGAGGACAGCTTTAGCGATACTAGCTCTAACTGGCACTGCAGTGAGGGCTAGTGGAATGAGTAGGAAGGTAGATCATAGAATCCTAGACTATCAGGGTTGGAAGGGACCTCAGGAGGTCATCTAGTCCAACCCCCTGCTCAAAGCAGGACCAATCCCCAACTAAGTCATGCTACCAGTTGCAGAGTTCCAATCCCAGCTCTCTTGCTAAGGAGCTTTGGATAATTTTCAAAAGCCAGGGCAGGTGCCAATAGCGATTTGGGGCCCCATCCAAGGGACTCCGGTAGGATTTGGGGTGACCAAGGGATTTTTAAAGGTGGGTTTTGGACAGGCCTTGTACCCAGTGCTCTGTGGGGTTTTCAGAAGGGCCCATGCAAATTCCTTGGGTGCTCAGGTCTAGGCAGAAACATCCACTAGGTGCATATTAGCATATGTCAATCAGCAGACAGCACGCGCTAATGAGGCCTGGACATTCACTGGGGAGCTGTATGAAGGAGGGCTATTTTCAGACACATCTGGAAAGTGGCACGAATGATAGGGTTTGGGGCAGGTGTAGGCAGTGTGGGAAATGACACCAAGACCAAGGGCGGCAAGAGAAAACCAACTGTGTGGGCCCAGAAGCTAACACCATATATTAAACAAAGACACCCTCCTTCCTCCACCAAGGAAGCGTTGGTGGGAAAGTTTCTCAAGAACCTCTCTGCCAATGCAGAGAAGAGGCTGTGCGCTCAGACTGTACCTCCAGGTAGGAGCCATGGCATGAACCTGAATATGTGGTCACCCCAGGCCTGACCCCCATCCTTGCGTCTCAAGCAGCCATGGTGTCTAGGGACCAACGTGTTTTCTAACAGACTGCAGAGTGTCACCTTGATTCCTTCAGAGGGAGGGACAGTGCTGCTGTCACCTACTTCTCCTCCTCCTCCGTTCTCCTCTAACTCTCCCTCCAAAAGCAATGCACAGATTGATTATTTATTACCGTGCAAGAAAAACACAACTTAAAGCAGCGGCAAGGACCCAGCCCGTGCTCTTTGCCCTCTGCTGGATTTTCAGGTATTTTAGACTCCATGGCAGCTGAAGAGAGAGAGCAGCCCCCGGGGAGCTTCTGAGCACCTCCTACAAGTGACACGGAGGAAATCTGCATTGCAACTCAACGTCCCCCACCCCACCCCTCGTGCTAGAGTGGGACCTGCATTATCTCATAGACCACGGTGAGGTTTTCTGCTACCACCACCGCATAAGGCCTGTCGTTGACGTGGATCTCTTGGTGCCTGTTGAGGCTTGATTTGCGGGTGAAGTTCTTCCCGCATTTGGTGCACACGTGGGGCCTTTCCCCGGCGTGGCTCAGCTGGTGCCTCTTCAGGTGCCTGATGGCACTGTAGCTCTCCCCGCACTCAGTGCATATGTACGGCCCCTCCCGCATGTGGATCAGCTGGTGTCTCATGAGGTTGGCCTTCTGGCTGAAGCTCTTGCTGCACTGAGGACAGGTGTAGGGCTCCTCCCTGGTGTGGATTCTCTGGTGCGTGATCAGGGTGATCTTCTGCCGGAACCCCTTCCCGCACTCGCTGCATGCGAAGGGCCGCTCCCCCGTGTGGGTCCGGCGGTGCGTGATGAGCTGGGACTTGTCGATGAAGCTCTTCCCGCAGTCAGCGCATTTAAAGGGCCGCTCCCCCGTGTGGATCCTCTGGTGGATGATGATGTTGGACTTCTGGGTAAAGCGCTTGCCGCACTCGGCGCACTTGTACGGCCGCTCCCCCGTGTGGATCCTCTCGTGCTGGGCGAGCTGGGACCTCACAAAGAAGGTCTTCTGGCACTGGCTGCACCTGAACGGCCTCTCGTCCCGGTGGGTGCGCTGATGCTTGGTGAGGTTGCCTTTCTTGCTGAACTTCTTCCCACACTCAGAGCACACGTGAGTCCGCTTTCTCCTCAGACCTCCCCTTGGGGCGCGGAGCGCTCCCTGGTGGCTTTCCTCAACTTCCAGGCCAGGGGATGGTTCCGCTTCTGTGGTGCTTGTCTTGTGTCTTACGAGATCTCCTGTCAGATTTCCCTCACACCCCTTGGGTTCCTGTGGGCCTTGTCTCCTGAGAGGTCTCTGATGGGCTGTGAGATCTCCTGTTGCTGTTGGATTTCCCTCACACCCACTAGCTTCCTCAGGGCCCTGTCTCCTGTGAGGTCTCCGATGGGCTGTGAGATTCCCCTTCTTAACAAAGCGTTTCCCACATTTGGCATACTCATTTGCTCTCTCTCCCGGCTGCGTGGTACTTTTCTCATCTCCATCACGCTTGCCATGCCGGGCTCTCCGGTGGGCTGTCAGATCTACCATCTGATCAATGCTTTCCCCATATTTGGTGCATGGCCCCCGTCTCTCTGGTGCATCTAGTTTAAGGATTTCCATTGTACCGCTGCTCTGCTCCCAGGCTGCCCTGGCGGACCAGGCCGCTGGGCTGTTATGGAAGCTTCATTCGCAGGGAATGGGTGTGTCACATCTGTTTTCGGCTGGGTTTTGCTCTTTCTTGGCTTTATCCTGACTCATGAAGATTTTTACCTCGCCTCGGCATGCTCCCACTTCTCCTTCCTCATTTTGTTTCCTGAGGGGGCTCCCGTTTTTAGTCCTCTCCTCCGGATGCTTCTCCTTATTTGAAACCGTTGGGTTTTCATCTGCTGGATGAACAATAAAATACAATCAGGCATTAGTTCAGAGGCTGATGACAGAAGAAAGGCCATAGTCAGGGCTGTTAATTTTGGAGAAAATCTTGGAATGATCACAGCTAAGTTGAAGCCCAGGAGCTGGGGGCATTGTTATGTAAAGCTTAGAACAGGGGACTAAGTCTCAGGACTTCTGGTCCTGAGGGGGCCATCTTGGCTTGGCTTGCTTGTGATCATGGCAGTTAATTTATGCTTCAGGTATCTCTGCTTCCCCCTCTGTGAGCTAGACAACACAGACAGAGGGTGGGAGAAAGGCGAAATCGCTATCCCTATGTGGCAGATAGAGAACAGAGGCACAGAAAGATTGAAGGATGAAATCCCGGCCTGTAGCGGGGTGAACACCCACTCCAGCCCTGAAGGGGTTGCAAAAGCTCTGCAGAGGGCTGGGGCTGTGAAAGGGAGCAAAACCCTGGCTGACTGGGGGAAGTGGCTGCAGCTGGGCCACGGTCCAATCAGGCCTCAGCTGGCCCTATATAAGACGCTGGGAGCCAGGAGCTCAGGAGTCTGTTTGTAGAAGGAGAAGGACCTGGCTGCAGGGAGCTAGACACAGAGTACCTGAGTGGAGCAGGGCTGGGGAAAGGCAGAGGAGCTGGGGAGCTCCTGCCTGGAAAGCCCCAGGCTGTGGCCTAGCATAAGGCCAAGAGGTACTGGGGGTTGCAGGGGGCACCCCAAGGGGTAGGCAAAGGCAGCAGGTCCAAACCCCTTTGCCTATGATGAGTGGCTGATACTGCAGTCTGCTCTAGTGAATGGGGCTAGATGGAGACTGGGCAGTAGCCAAAACTGAGGCAAAGTGAGGATAGTGGGTTGGGGGTTCCCCAGGGAGGGGAGACCCAGATTGGTGGGGTACTGCCAGGGGGCAGCACCCCAGTTAAAGGGGCACGGGGGTCCAGAGAGGGACACGGGGCCAGAGGACAGACGGATCACCGGCCTGCAAAGGGCGCTCCTGGCTGGAAAAAGAGCTAATTCCCAGAAGTCACCAGCAGGAGGCGCCGCAGGGGTGAGTCCGCACATCTACACGACCCTACTGAAGTTAATGGGGGTTGGCTTCAATAGAGTCACGAGTCACACAGTTGGTGTGTGGCAGAACTGGGAACTGAGGCTGGAACCCCAGCCCATTACTGTAACCACAGGTCCATATTCCTCTGCCACGACATCAGTGTTTACTAGTGAAGAAAAAGTCCCTGATTCTGATTCACTTCCACCAGCAGAAATCAGGAGTAACTCCAAAGGAGGTCCTGGAGTTACACTTATGTGAAACTGATGTGAGTCCAGAATCAGCCGCAGAGAGAACAGCTTCTATTGCCTTTGGCCTACCCACCAGCCTTCCCCTTTCCCTAATTCCCATTCAAACAAGGATATTACCCATCATTATTACAATAAGGTTTGTCTTTTATTTCATTTTCAGGTGTTGGGGCTGCTTGTTTTCATAGCCTGTGTCCAGTCCTTGCTGTTCCTGCTCTGACCTGCTGATCTGATGAGAGCAGCACGAGAGATTGTAACAGAATCTGCCACATCCAGTTTTTCCTCTCTCTAGCACAAACCCTGGTACACATGGAAGTGTGCAACCAGTTACTCGTGCCAAGAAGCAACTGGGCAGTCTTCTTTGTTCACCCATTTTAAATCACATCCTTTGGAAATGGTTAAAGCCAAACTCGCGTCAAGGATGAATTTGGCCCATTGACTTTGAGGGTCTCGTTGCACTACAAAAAGAAATGGCCACTAGGCCATCTGTGTTTCAATGGAGTGGAAATAGGGTTGACTAACTATCTGAAGGAAAAGTGCTTTAAACTAGACTTGATCTGCCTATGGACTAAAACACTGTTTCCCTAACACTGCTAGAGAACCAAGAAATGCATATGCTAGAATGCAGTGCAGTGCAGATGGGCATTTAAACAGGACGGAGCACGGCCAGCCCCTAAGGTGTGGTGAGGCCACTTTGCACTGCACCTCTGATGCATTCTGGCCCTCAAACCAGTGTAGCCAGACAAGGGAGGATGAGTATGGAGGCCTGGCCAGAGGAAAGAGGGAGTGGCCTGGGTGCCGTGTTCCTTGCTGATTCCTGGCTGCATCTGGCCCCTAGGAACCAGTGGCAGCTGGTATAACGTAGATTTGCACTGCACTGAATACTTGCTCTGTCCTTTGCTCTTTGCACAACAACAACAACATGAAGACACCACAAGGGCACAGGTGGGACCCAAATAACGATTTTTACTAAATATGCCAGGCATGGCTACATACACATTGTTGCTCTGGCTGGTTTCTGGCACCTTCTAACACCGAGAACACAATCCGCGCCACTGGAGGGTTCACGCTGCCCTGCTTTTACATGCTGTAGCACTCTGGGGCCATAGTGAAGTTCCTGGGTAAAGAGTTAGGACCCAGTCCTGCAAACACACATGGCTGGTCTTAACTTTATTCCCATGAGTAGCCCCAGTGATTTCAGGATCCAGGCCTGAAGGGACAACTCGGTGACAGCTGCGGAAGAGAGCGAATGATAATGACAATCGGTAATAATTAATGAAGAATGAGGATGACTTAAAGCACAACCACGTATTGTGATGCTGGCATAAAAATTGAGTCTTGCTTTTAAATCCAAACACCTACAAACACTTTGCCTCACTGATATTGTCACAGACATAACCATTCTTCATAGTCTATATGGCTCTGATTCATTAAAGCACATGCTAAAGTTTAAAGGCTTGTTTACCTGGGGAAATTAGCAGAATGATAGCAGTATACTTACACCCTTATAGCGAGGTCAGTATAACTCCTTTTGTGGACACTCCTATTCCGGAATAAAAGTGACATTATGTCTATTGTACCAGCATAATTATATAGCTGTCGTTCTTCTGGTCAATTTCCTATATAGATAAACCCTAAGCATGTGAGCAGCTCTATTGAAGTCAATGGGACTCCTGTGCTTAATGTTAAGCATAGGCTTAAGTGCTTTTCTGGATCAGGGACCTTATGAATTCTCCAACAAATACCCATCATTAACAATAACACTTTTCATATTCAATACACTGATGATCTAGTGCAGTGGCAATGAATTTAAGATGGCAAGTTAAATAAATAGTGTAAGAGAATGTAACCGGGCTCAGTGCTGCCATCAGAGAGAAACTGCTCTGTGTCTCAGCATCAGATAACGAGCTGATGATCTAAGATAAATACACTCACACATCTACATGCGCACACACAACCAGGATATGAGCCACAACACATGGCCCCATCACGTCAGTTTGGGCCCATTATTTTCATACAGTTTTTAAAATTAAACACAGACGATTATTTTCTTTGACATGGAGCAACTTTGACGTGTCAGCTGTTAAATAAAAGGACCTTCAAACATAAAAGATTTTGGTCCCATTCTGCTCATCAGCAAATATCCCTGTATATCTTGTAAATTCATCAGCTGTGAACATATTGTCCCCAGTGCTTGGGTTTAAAGAAACAAGCAGGTGGCACCCAAAAGAATACATAGTTGATTCTGATCAAAGAGGGAGCGTTAACATCAATAACTGCTAGAAATATAATATTAAGTTGATCAGAAATTTTTCCACCTATGAAACAATCTTTCATAGAATAGAATATCAGAGTTGGAAGGGACCTCAGGAGGTCATCTAGTCCAACCCACTGCTCAAAGCAGGGCTAATCCCCAGACAGATTTTTACCCCAGTTCCCTAAATGGCCCCCTCAAGGTTTGAGCTCACAACTCTGGGTTTAGTAAGCCAATGCTCAAACCACTGAGCTATCCCTCCCTGCTTCATCCTAGTTTTTTCAGTCTCTAGTGATGAAACTTGGCCCATATACACATACAAAAAACATTCACTGATGCTATCTTAGCTGTGGGAAAACATCCCCGACAGGCATTTACCTTTTGTTCTCTAAGAATTAGTCAGATGAGGATTTTTCAGTCAGAGGTAACTTGGCAACTAACGCAGAGTCCAGACCTCTCGCTTTTTGTCACCCAAACACACTGTGGCTCTGCCCATCAGTTATTCTCCTCCAAATGTCTGCTGTGCTGACTCACAGGAAGTCTGTGTCAGGGCTCTAAAAGCTACCGGGGAAAGGGTAAAACACAAGGCAGAGAAACAAAGCCGGGAGAGAGAAAGAGGCTGGGAAATGCTGGTGGAGTTGGAAAACAGCTGGCATACGGGCAGAGCCGACGCACCCTGGCATTGCCAGCCCCATCCGTTCTCCTGAGGATGCCATCAACATTAGCTCACCCTGGGCATTAGCTGCACCGCTCCTATTCTAGGGGATTTGCAGTGCCTTGCTGGGAGTTGTAGTCCTCCTGAGTGAGCAGCAAACAATGACTAATGTTTCTTTTTAAAATGAGTCGCCTGCTTTGAATACAGCTATTAGTCCCTTGGGCGGAACATTTAGCACGACCTCACAGGAGTGGTAATTAAGAGCAACTGCTGCAGAGATTTGGGAGAATTTTTTCCAGGAACACTTTCCCTTTATTCTGGGGGCATGTGGCAAGGCAGCGAGGCAGAGGAGTTGGTCAGGCTGCATGTGGTTGACCTGTACATGGAAGATGCACCACGCTGTGTAATAAACAAAGTCCTGGTCCAGCTACTTAATCGTGCCAACAAACTTTGATTTTCATCTTCTCCTTAATTCTTATGTTACTGCTGTTAGGGCTATCTGCTGGGAGGTTCATCAGAAACAAAATATTGGGACTAACACTCCTAGCTTGGGACAGAATCGGTGTTCTTGTTGTTGTCAGCTTGGAGGGCAGAGCTGATCAGCCAGCTTGCAAGTTAGTGTGACAAACGCAGAGACACAATTTGCAGGCCCTTTGTGCCTGCCGGGGTGTGCAGAAGCCATCCCTAGCCTGGCAGGAAGGAGTTAATACTTTTGGCCTGGGAAGAGCGGCAGCTGGTTGCAATCAGTGCAAGGGCATTTAGGAGTGGCCAGGGGCCTGCCTGTGGGGACTAGCTAAAGCAGGGGAGGGTGGTGCCGCACTGCAGGGCAGCAGAAAGCTGAACTGGCAGGGAAAGCCATAGTAGACAAGGCTTTGGTGTGAGGACAGGGAAAGCCAAGGGGATTGTGATGAGCCAGGGAAGAGAGATCAGTTAGAGGCTCTGGTGGGACGAGCTGGTGAATTCTGGAGGCTGCGAAGTCTCAGGGAGAGCCGGGATGCGAGGGTGGAGGGTGAATGCTCCCTATGGGGGCATGACCCTGGGAGGGGAGCTGCTCATTTGACACGCAGCCACTGTGTGGAGATGGCTTTCCTCAAAGAAGGGAAACTGAGGCACAGCAGTGTAGCCAGGAAGGGAGTCCCAGCAAAACAGGAAAACAACTGCCCCCCTGCAAATCTCAGCAGCACACAGTACAGGTGCACAATGGAAACAGAATGGACGTACTGGGCTACACATAATGAATTGCTGCACAGTTCATGATAATATTTGAATGCTGGGTTTGAAAGAGTGAGACAGTGTGTTTGAGAGAGAGGGGTCAGGGAGGGGACGAGATGAGAGAGGAACCCCCTTATGGGCAACAGTTAAAACGCTGGAAAATATTCCACCAACTTCCCTAACTCACACACCAGGTAATCCTATATGGGAGGAACAATTCATTATATTAATAATAAACGTAGTAGGTTTAGTGCATGTATTTTACACATAAGGTGTATTACGTATCTGTTTGGAGGGATGGAATGAAAATTGCCCGTGTGTGTATATGTATATTGAGCTGGTTAGAAAATAGCTTCTCTCTTTCTCCCCCCTTTGGTATAATTTTGACTTTTCATTGAAAAAACAAAACCACGAAAACCACAGGAAAGTTCAGTGGTAAGATTGTTGTTCAGCCCTAATATCTCTCGCACACATTTTCAATCTGTACCCCAAAATCTTCTCAATGACGTTGGAGTGGGAGAAGATTTTGGGGGTACAGATTGAAAATGCGTGCGAGAGATATTAGGGCTTCAATGAAACTTTTTGATGCTTCCGAGACGGCATTTCAAAATGAATGGTAGTGTTTCCTTTCAAAATGCCCATTTAAAATGAAATATTCTGAATTGATACTTTATTTCAGTTGAAAATGCTGAAATGTTGCATTTTGAGGCTTCCAAACTGAATTTTTTTGGAACGTTTCATTCTGTGACAATGTGATATTTTGGCTCTTCATCCCAATTCAGGATGAAAACAAATGTTGTAAGAGCAGCATTTTCCCTGGGATAGAAATTTTTTGACCAGCTCTATCATTACGCTCCTGGGTAGTCCCACTGATTTCACTGGGTTGAGGCCTATGAGTTGTCCCTGTATCCAGAGAGTTATATATTCCAAGGCCAGAAGGGACCACTGTGGTCATCTAGTCTGACCTCCTGTATAACACAGGCCATAGAACTTCCCCACAATAATTCCTAGGGCAGATCTTTTAGGAAAACATCCAATCTTGATTTAAAAGTGGTCAGTGATGGAGACTCCATCACAACCTTTGGTAAATTGTTCCAATGGTTAATTACTCTCACTGTTAAAGTTGTCTTATGTCCAGTATGAATTTGTCTAGCGTCAACTACCAGTCATTGGATTGTGTTAGATCTTTTTCTGCTAGACTGAAGAGCCCATTATTAAATATTTGTTCCCATATAGATACTTATAGACTGTGATCAAGTCATCTCTTAATCTTCTCTTGGATAGACTCAAATAACTCAATCACGATAGGGCATGTTTTCTAATCCTTTAAACATGTTTGTGGCTCTTCTCTGAACCCTCTCAAATTTGTCAACTTCCTTCTTGAATTGTGGGCACCAGAACTGGACACTATTCCAGCACCTGTGCCAAATACAGAAGTGAATTAACCTCTCGACTCCTACTCGAGTTTCCCCTGTTTATGCATCCCGGGATCACATTAGCTCCTTTGGTCACCATGTTGCATTGGGAGCTCATGTTCAGCTGAAAAGGACCCAGGGATTACAGTGGACAAGAAGCTGGATATGAGTCAGCAGCGTGCCCTTGTTGCCAAGAAGGCTAACGCATACTGGGCTGTATTAGTAGGAGCACTGCCAGCAGATCGAGGGGCATGATCATTCCCCTCTATTCAGCACTGGTGAGGCCACACCTGGAGTACTGCGTCCAGTTTTGGTCCCCCCACTACAGAAGGGATGTGGACAAATTGGAGAAAGTCCAGCAGAGGGTAAGGAAAATGATTAGGGGGCTGGGGCACATGACTTACGAGGAGAGGCTGAGGGAACTGGGGTTATTTAGTCTGCAGAAGAGAAGAGTGAGGGGGGATTTGATAGCAGCCTTCAACTACCTGAAGGGGGGTTCCAAAGAGGATGGAGCTAGGCTGTCCTCAGTGGTGGCAGATGACAAAACAAGAAGCAATAGTCTCAAGTTGCAGTGCAAGAAGTCTAGGTTGGATATTAGGAAAAAACTATTTCACTAGGAGGGTGGTGAAGCACTGGAATGGGTTACCTAGGGGGGTGGTGGTATCTCCATCCTTAGAGGTTTTTAAGGCCCAGCTTGACAAAGCCCTGGTTGGGATGATTTAGTTGGTGTTGGTCCTGCTTTGAGCAGGGGATTGGACTAGATCAGTGGTTCCCAAACTTTAACAACCTGTGAACCTCTTTCACAAAAATGTCAAGTCTCGCGAACCCCCTCCTAAAAATGAATATTTCCAGGGATTTTCTCCTTTACCTGAGTATAAATTATAAAAGCAGTGATCTTGGAAATACACAATTTGTTTTTATGACATGATTATTACACACTATTTATTATTAATTATTATTTATCATTACAGTATTTTTATTACATTGTGAAAACGGCAACACTCTTCCAAGATCTCACTTTCATAGCTTGTATCACTTTGAATAAGCCTGTTATAAGACAAGGTTCCTATGTTTCATCAAGGAGTATCAGATGTGAAACAGCAGGAAAGTATTTAAGAAGTCAACTCAAAGAGTTCCTCCTACACAAGCATTCAGGTCTTGAGCAGTCCAGGCAAACAACGCAGTTACAACAAAGCTTAAACTTGTTCTTCATAATAATTTTTAAAAACAACACTAGCTGCCTATTTCATTTTAAAAACAGCAAAAAATATCCACCTCCCTTTCCATTTCTTATAAGGAGTCTTGAAGTTTAAATCTCCTCAGTGTGATAGATAGGCTTGCTTTGATCTGCTTAGCTCTTGGAAATCCAGGGGCTCTGGGCTGCTGGCCCAGTGCTGCCCAGGATTTTTAGGGACAGCTCTGTCCGCCATTAGGGATTTCTTTCCCGAGAACCCCCTGTAACATTTTGTGAACCCCCAGGGGTTCACGAACCCCAGTTTTGGAATCACTGGACTAGATGACCTCCTGAGGTCTCTTCCAATCCTAATATTCTATGATTCTGTGATTATCCACCATGACCCTCAAATCTTTTTCATCATCACTGCTTACCAGGAGAGAGTTCCCCCATCCTGTAAGGATGGCCCACATTCGTTGTTCCTAGCTAGAGACATTTCTATTTAGTCATATTAAAATGCATACTGTTTGCTTGTGCCCAGTTTACCAAGCAATCAAGATCGCTTTTCATTATTTACCATTCCCCCAATTTTTATATCCTCTGAAAACTTCATCAGTGATGAATTTATGTTTAATTCCAGCTCATTGATAAAAATGTTAAATAGCGTAGGGCCAAAAACCGATCACTGCGGGACCCCACTGGAAACAGGCCCACTTGATGATGATTCCCCATTTACAATTTCATTTTGAGACCTATCAATTAGCCAGTCTTTAATCCATTGAATGTGTGACATGTTAATTTTACATTGTATTGACACCATATTTAAGCAGCAGATGCTGAGAGAAATATGTTACATTTTATTATAGGACTTCAGGAAAACCTCACAGATGCAAAATATCAATGCCCTGTGGAGGTCCCTAGTTCTGTGCTGGGTCTGGGTTATCTGGTTCATATGCAATGGAAATCATGGCACAGTGCAATTCCACACTGAGTAGCTTGCTGCTTTGCTGAGAGCCCAAAGGGGGGATGTCCGTTGCAGAGATCTCTGCTACAACCCATCCTTACTCCCTGGGAGGGATCTCACTGGAGCAGCCGGGCTCTGCAGGACATCAGAAGCAACGGCAATGATCTTTGCCATGACCACTTGATACTGCACGCGTGGACCTCTTGGTGCCTGTTGAAGCTCGATTTCTGAGTGGCGTTCCTCCCACGCGCCAGACCTATGTGAGGCCTCACCCCTCTGTTGGGCTGCTGGGGCATCTTTAGACTCCCCACGGGGCCCCGTGCATATGAACAGCCTCCGCCCTAGTATGGAGCCTCTGATCATCTCTTGACTGAAGCTCTTCCCTCACTCGGCAGCTGGGAGTGGCCGTTTGCCCATGCAGCCCTTTTGGGGTGCCATGAGCTGTGAGCCCCTCCCACACTGAAGACAGGCAAAGGGCCTCTCCTGGGCATGGCTGCGCTGGGGTGATGATCATTTTTCTGGTTGAAGCTCTTCTCTCACATGTTGCACCAATCGGGTGTCTCGTCCGTGTGGATCTGCTGGCATATCACGAGCCGCGACCGCTCAACGAAGCCTTCGCTGCAGGCGCTGCCTTCATGGGGCCTGTCCTGCCCGTGGATCAGCGCATGTCTGGTGAGGTGAACTTCTCCCCATGCTGGTGCACGTGTACACCCTCTTCCCCATCTGGGCTTTCTTCCAGGTCTAATGACTTCCTCTGAGAGCCAGCCCTTCCCCGTTCTCGGCCAGTGATTTTCCCAGTGCACCGCTTATTGGCTGAGCTACCCCTTGACCCGAGTGACCTCCACAGTCCCTGCTCTCATGTGGCCTCCTGGCTGGGCGAGCTGTCTGGTGGGCTGGGAGGTTTCCAGCCGTCTGGAACCAATCCTCGTGCTCAGTGCATACATAGGAGCCTCCTGCTGGGCGGATTCCTGCTATGATGGGACTGAAGTTGTTCCCAGTGCTGTGGGTCTCACCCTCACCGAGCTGAGCCCTCTGGGGCACCATACTCCTCATCACACCAAGGCTTACTTGCTGTCCATCATGTGCATCCAGACCCTCTTTTATGTTGGTGCGGCCTCTTTCTCATGGCAGTCCCGGGTGCATCTTGAGGGTTTTTTTATGTGGGAAGCTTTTGCTTTACCTGGGGCACATGTAGGTCTGTTCGTCCTGGTGTATCCTCTGGAGCATGGCCAAGGAGACCTTAACAAACCACTTCCCACACTGGCTGCTGCACTTATGGGGGAGTCTCCTGCAGGTAGACCAGCCGGTGTGTCTTAGGGGTCTTTTTGTGCACAAAGCACTGCCTGCAGGCATAGGGCCTCTGGCCTGTGTGGCTCCTCTGGTGCATCGTGAAGTTCTCCTTCCAGGTGAAGCTGTTCCCACACTGGGCACAGACTAACAGCTGCTTGCCCGTGTAGCTCCTCCTGTGTGTGGCCACGCTCCTGTCGGTGATGCCGCTCTTCCCGCAGGCAGTGCAGATGTAGGGCCCTGCCTGGGAGTGGATCTTCTGGTGGGTGACCAGAGTGATCTTCTGGCTGAAGATTTGTACAGTCTCTGTGAGGTGGGTGCTAGAGAGCTCTCCATGGTAACGACTCTTCTCACATCCGGCCCAGGCTTATTCCAATCCTTGCTGCTGAGTTTGGCATCACTCCTATCACTCCTCCCCCAGCCTGGTGTGTTTCCTTCCTTCGCGGTTTTCCCTGAGCCAAGGGGAAGTTGCAGTTGGTTTGTTAAACCAAACCCTTGGAAGCATTGTCTTTGCTCTCTTTAATTTATGGCCTGGTCCTTCCTTGGGCGGTTCCTGTTTTGTTCCTCTTTGTTCATGCCACAGTCACAGGCTGCACAGAAAAGGAAATCCTGGCGTTAGTTCAAAGGCTGGTGCCTGGCATGATCACTACACAGGGATTTTCAAAAGCACTGAGCATTGGCGTTACTCTGCGCCCCTTGCAGTTGATGGGGGAACTCCCGCTGACTCCCCTGGGAGCAGCGTAAGGCCGGCGCTGAAGGCTATTGAAAATCCCACCCTAAATCCTACCCCATCAGATTTTAGTAGGGGAGGTTCTGATGCTTTTCGGGCCGCCGAGGGTTTGTGAGTCACCTTGTTGCCACCGGCCTGCGGCGTGAGGGAGTCTTGCCTATGTCAGTTGGGCGTTAGCTCCCTAAAACAACCGGCCCATCAGCTACTCAGGCACTCATCTCCAGCATTGCTTTGCACCCCTGGAGATGCACCCCTGTCCCTGAATCCCTTCAAAGTGTCCCCCCGTGGTGTCCAGCCACTGGATACCCACAGAAATCCCAGATCCTCCATTCCCAGAATGTATCCCAGTTAACCAGCACTTGAGTGATAGTAAAACATAAGGGAATTTACTGAAGAAAGAACAGAGATTCAAACAGAAACAAGTAATGGAAACAAATGGTTACATACGAAACAAAACCATCAAACGCGAATTAGGGCCTGCGTTTATGACTTGTCACCTTTTCTGTCTAATAAAGTAGATTCCCACCACAAAGCCTCTTGCAGCGTTAGCTGCCCCCAAGAAGCTAGGGACCAGTCTTGCATGACACACCACCGCACATCAAGGTACCTCCTCAGTGAATGGGTCCAGAGGGTCTTCCTCCACCCTGCAATATACTGAATCTGCCTCTTGTCTTTATTCACCGAGATCTCCTCAGTGCCCTGTCCTTCCAGGTCACTGCCAAGTGGTTTCCATGTTTATAGTTTGTCTTTGATGTTTTTTTGCTGGCTCTTTTGGGTTGGTGCAATGGTGGATAATGGAGCAATACCTGACATAACTGGCTAGCCAGGGAAAGGTGATAACTCCCTCCGGCTTGCATAGGCCATCACCAAAGCCTACAATTCCCTGGTGACTCACTTTCACACCAAGACCATAAGGGCATCATTTTCAATGTAGTTACGTTGTTCCTTAAATATTACACCGCCACATATCTTGTGATAATTATGAGCATTGATAAGTTACAAAAGTTACAAGCTTTTATATATATATATATATATAGAGAGAGAGAGAGAGAGAGAGAGAGAGAGAGATACCTATCTCATAGAACTAGAAGGAACCCTGAAGGGTCATTGAGTCCAGCCCCCTGCCTTCACTAGCAGGACCAAGTACTGATTTTGCCCCAGATCCTTAAGTGGCCCCTCAAGGGCTGAATTTACAACCCTGGGTTTAGCAGATCAATGCGCAAACCACTGAGCTATCCCTCCCCCTAAGAGACCTCCCATGCTACCCTTTATGGATAAATACCGTGAAAACGGAGTATTGGGTGTAGTGAGATTGTCAGGTCTTGGACAGGAGTCACTTATAAAGAACAGTGAAACCTGTGGCAGTTGGCCCCAGTAGGCCTCTGTGTCTGTGTCAGTCTGGGCTGACAAGGATTAAACACAGTCACCATCTAATGTCTATTCTGAGGCCTGATTGGGGCCTGGGTGATCTGAATCAAGTTCTCAGTGGATAGGAATCCACCTTTCTCTCTCTTTTCTCTCCCACCCCCCGTCAGGGCTATCGATCAGCTACTTTCCCACCACACACAAAACACATTACAAATGTAAGAGGGGAAAAATACTTTTGAGATATTTACAAATGAAAGTCTGCGTGAAGGAGAGTGAGACCCTTTCTAAATGTAATGTCTGGCCAGGTACGTAATACGCCATTCGGGCCAGGGCCGTCTCCAGGGTTTTTGCCGCCCCAAGCAGCAAAAAGAGAAAAAAAAAAAAAAGCCACAATCGCAATCTGCGGCACTTCGGTGGCAGCTCTACCGCTGCCGCTTCAGTCTTTGGCAGCAATTCGGCTGCTGGTCCTTCGCTCCAAGAGGGAGTGAGGGACCCGCCACTGAATTGCCGCCGAAGAGCCAGACGTGCCGCCCCTCTCCGTTGGCTGCCCCAAGCACCTGCTTGCTGGGCTGGTGCCTGGAGCCGGCCCTGATTCGGGCAACAGGAGTGCTGGTGCCATTGCACCAACTAGAGTGTTCATATTGATGGGGTGTGAACAGCAGCGTGGGGAACATTACACTCTGGAAGCAATGGTGGTGGGTCATGCCATTAATTTATTCCTCCCTGGAGTGCTGGGGTTTTATATTTAGTCTGGGATTTTCCAAGGAAATCAGGCATTGTCCTCCTAGAAAAATGCAGGCATAGATTCATAGACTCTAGGACTGGAAGGGACCACGAGAGGTCATCAAGTCCAGTCCCCTGCCCTCATGGCAGGACCAAATACTGTCTAGACCATCCCTGATAGACATTTAGCTAACCTACTCTTAAATATCTCCAGAGATGGAGATTCCACAACCTCCCTAGGCAATTTATTCCAATGTTTAACCACCCTGACAGTTAGGAACTTTTTCCTAATGTCCAACCTAGACCTCCCTTGCTGCAGTTTAAGCCCATTGCTTCTTGTTCTATCCTTAGAGGCTAAGATGAACAAGTTTTCTCCCTCCTCCTTATGACACCCTTTTAGATACCTGAAAACTGCTATCATGTCCCCTCTCAGTCTTCTCTTTTCCAAACTAAACAAACCCAATTCTTTCAGCCTTCCTTCATAGGTCATATTCTCAAGACCTTTGATCATTCTTGTTGCTCTTCTCTGGACCCTCTCCAATTTCTCCACATCTTTCTTGAGGCATCTAAATACCTTCGCCAAAAAATAAATATCAAAAAAGTCAAGTTAAGGAAAGGACAAAAGCTGGGTGCAGATAAATCCCTGGGGGCTGAATTATGCAGCCATCACGTCTTCAGATGCTGTGTATAAATACTGCTCAAGGCAGAGCATGTTTGTTTGGCTGATGGCTAGAGGACGGAACTAAGAGAGATGAACCAAGACTGCAGTTCCGATTCTACCATGCTGACTACTTGTTTGAGTATGGATGTGTTTCGTCCCCTCTCTCTGTGGCTCAATTTATTATCCATATGGAAAACGGGCATAATAATTTTCTGCCCGTTGGAGAGCTTAATGCATTAATGTTAAAGGCGCTCCCGGAAAGGGGCCTAGAAGTGCAAAGTGTTGTTGCATGTAGCTTGCAAGCTCTGTGGGCCAGGGACTGTCTTTTGGGTCTGTGTTTGTACAACGCTTAGCACAGTGGGGTCCTCATCCGTGACTGGGGCTCCTGGGTGCTACGGTTAGGATCGCCTCTCCAATCTGCTTCCTTTTTTATAGCCTCCAAAATTCTAAAGTCTGATTGCACGTGGACTCCATTCCGGCAGTGATTTGTAATAGGTTTTACTCCAATGCTTTAACCCACTGGAAATAAGATGAACATTTTTCTCAGGGCGGGTAGTTAACCATTGGCCCAAGGGCTGCAGTAATGTCACCCTCACTTGGAGTCTATAAATCAAGGTGGGATGG
Organism: Malaclemys terrapin pileata; assembly: GCF_027887155.1. Classification (NCBI taxonomy): domain Eukaryota; kingdom Metazoa; phylum Chordata; order Testudines; family Emydidae; genus Malaclemys; species Malaclemys terrapin. The sequence goes on from NC_071506.1 coordinate 275,774,277, forward strand.
AGGTCTTTCTAAAAGATACACTCTAGTTCAATCACAGAGAGTTGGGCTAGGTGAAGGGACCGCGGGGTGAAATTCTATGGCATGTTGTGATGGGGCATGTGCCCCACACTGGCCCTGGAGGGGTTACTATAGGTAAGAGAGAGGCCAATTAGCCATAGGCTGCACCCTCGGGGAGCTAAGACACAATGAGGCTTAATTGGGGATGAAGCTCACCTGGGCAGAATCAGGCAGGGCATCTAAAAATAGAGCCCTGCAAATCCAAGGGCATCTGTTTTATATCTGTGGACCATTTTTGTGGATAAGAGCCAGGTGGGCAGCTGTTAGGAACCGCGGCGTGGACCCTCCACCTGTCCTGGGTGGGAGGTCTGGGGGCCAGGGACACGGGCCGGGGGGTGCTCGGGACCCCCATCCAGGGCAGGTGGAGGGTCGGCTGTGGCTCCCCAGAGTTGCCCACCCGGCCCTTATCGTGGCTGGGCCGTGGCACCGACATCCTCCACCCCCCACCCCTGGTCGGCGCTGGAGAGCCGCGCTGGCAACTGTGGGGAGCCTAGGCCCCTCCACCTGCCCTGCGTGGGGGGCCTGAGCAGCCCCCCAGGAAGCTCCATGGGTCACCCCCCACACCCTGGCTAGGCCAGCATGGAGCCCAGTCAGGGAGCCGCAGCGGACCCTCCATCTGCCCCCGGCCATATCCCCGTCCCCCCAGACTCCCCGCCTCGCCGAGGGCAAGTGGAGGGTCCACGACTCTGTGCGGGCTCCCCACAGCTACCCACGCAGCTCTCCCTGACCGGGCTCTGGTGTGGGGTGCCTTGGAGCCTCAGCCTGGCCACGGTAAGTAGAGCCCTGCAAATCTGCAGATATCCGCAGACAATTTTTGCAGCTCACAGATCGGATGCGGATACACATTTTTATATCCATGCGGGGCTCTATCTATATAAAGCCAGGGAGTTGGCAACAGAGAGCAGGCCTGTAGTTGCACTTCCTGATACTAGGCTGGAGAGTAGGTGCCTAGAATAGGCAGTGTAGGAAGCAGTCCAGGGAAGGAGCAGTGAGGGCTGAGGGAATAAAGCCCTGAGCTGCTGGGTCGAGGGTCCCTGAGTTGGAACCCAGTGCAGAGGGCAGGCCTGGGTTCCCCTACCAGCCACTGTGGGACTGGCACACTAGGGGCAGCCTATTTGGGGACTGCCGGGGACAGTTTGGAAGGAGACTTTGATAACACCCCAGACGTGGGGGAACTTCAGTGTGACTTGGCAGACGGGATAAGCCATGAAGAGGAAAATGCTGCAGCTCTGTGAGCATGAGAGAGGCCTGGAGTGAGTGAGTGGGCTGATGGGCTGAGGATCACCAGGACGGGAGACCCCGTGGTAGCTAATCCCCAGATGGGAGGTGCCAGAATGGTGAGAGAGCACTCCCCTGTCACACGCGTGTCATGCAGGAAGGCAGACGAGAGGATCAGCATGGCTTTGTAATTTATGAACCAATAAAGGCGACAGAAAGATGAGCTGAAAACGAATGGCACAGCACATCCGAAGTACAGGTCTAGAGTTAGATATGCTTGGATCTATGCTTCCATCTAGTCACCCATGTTCTTCTGGGAACCCGACATGCAGGAGCATGCTGAAACCGGAAAAACTCAACTGCATAATATCCACCCATGTAACAGAAACTAGTGAACCGTTTGCCACAACCGGGATTAAGAGCCTGGACCGTGCAGACATGCCCAATGACACACTGACGGGAGTATCTAACTGTGCAACGCAGCTGTAGTTTTAAGGCATAGAAGCAGCTTGTGTTAGCACAAGTCAGCTCTGTAAGGGTTCATTTGGAATAAACAGTCTTCGGTGTTGTCAGGACTGAGATCCCCACTTTGAACTTTAGGGTACAAATGTAGGGGCCTGCATAAAAACTTCTAAGCTTAATTACCAGCTTAGCTCTGGTTCGGCTGCCACCATTTTCAATGGATTCCCTCCCTGGGAAACCTTGAAAAACCTTCACCAAATCCCTGGTGAAAACAAATCCAACCCCTTGGATTTAAAACAAGGGGAAATTAACCATTCTCCTCCTTCCTTCCACCAACTCCTGGTGAATTAAGATCCAAAACCCCTTTGGATCTAAAACAAGGAAAAAATCAATCAGGTTCTTAAAAAGAAGGTTTTTAATTAAAGAAAAAGGTAAAAATCATCTCTGTAAAATCAGTATGGAAATCAACCTTACAGGGTAATCAAACTTAAAGAGCTCAGAGGACTCCCCTCTAGTCTCAGGTTCAAAGTACAGCAAACAAAGAGAAACACTCTAGTAAAAGGTACATTTACAAGTTGAGAAAACAAAGGAAAACTAACACGCCTTGCCTGGCTATTTACTTACAAGTTTGAAATAGGAGAGACTTGCTTAGAAAGATGTGGAGAACCTGGATTGATGTCTGGTCCCTCTCAGTCCCCGAGAAGGAACACACTCCCAAACAAAGAACACAAACAAAAGCCTTCCCCCCCCAAGATTTGAAAGTATCTTGTCCCCTTATTGGTCCTTTAGGTCAGATGCCAGCCAGGTTACCTGAGCTTCTTAACCCTTTACAGGGAAAAGGATTTTGGAGTCTCTGGCCAGGAGGGATTTATAGTACTGTACACAGGACAGCTATTACCCTTCCCTTTATAGTTATGACACGCCCCCCAAATCACAGATAGTGTTGGATGTTTGGTTCCACACTGGCTGTGATTTTTCCCTGGAGTTCTAGGAGAAAACAGAGTTAATAAGACACATGTACCTTTAGACATACTACTGATTATATAAAAACTAACAATATGTTTTATTTCAAAAACAATTGTTAACCAGTTAACTTTGGGAAACTTTTCCGGGAGAGTGCATCAGCCACTTTGTTAGAAGCTCCCGAAATGTGTTGTATTTTAAAATTAAAATTTTGGAGAGCTAAACTCCACCGAAGAAGTTTTTTGTTATTTTTCTTGGCGGTATGAAGCCACTGTAGCGCAGCATGGTCTGTTTGTAGTTGGAAACGCCGTCCCCAAACATATGGGCGTAGCTTTTCCAGCGCATACACAATGGCATAGCATTTTTTTTTGCTGATTGACCAATGGCTTTTCCTCTCAGACAGTTTTTTACTGAGAAATACGACAGGATGGAATTCTTGATCCGGTTCTTCCTGCATTAAAACTGCTCCCACGCCTCGCTCGGACGCATCTGTGGTTACTTGGAACGGTTTGTTAAAGTTTGGGGCCCTTAGCACAGGGTCAGACATGAGTGTTGCCTTAAGCTGGTTAAAGGCCTTTTGACACTCATTAGTCCACTGAACTGCATTTGGCTGTTTTTTTTTGGTTAGGTTTGTCAGCGGGGCGGCGATTTGGCTGTAGTGGGGTACAAATCGCCTATAATATCCAGCCAAGCCTAAGAAGGATTGGACCCGTTTTTTAGACTTTGGAACCAGCCACTTTTGGATAGCATCCACTTTGGCCTGTATGGGATTTATAGTTCCTTGACCCACCTGGTGCCCCAGGTAAGTCACTTTGTTTTGGCCTATTTGACACTTTTTAGCCTTAACAGTTAGTTCTGCCTGCTGGATGCGCTCGAAAACTTTTTCCAGGTGCTTCATGTGCTCTGCCCATGAATCAGAAAAAATGGCCACATCATCGAGGTAGGCAACTGCAGATTCTCCCAATCCCGCTAGGAGACCATCTACAAGTCTTTGGAAGGTGGCGGGTGCATTTTGCAACCCAAAAGGGAGTACATTGAATTCATACACCCCTGCCTGGGTGACGAAGGCTGACCTTTCCTTAGCGGGTTCATCTAGTGGTACTTGCCAGTACCCCTTGGTTAAGTTTAAAGTAGAGATGAATTGGGCATGTCCCAATTTCTCCAATAGCTCATCTGTGCGTGGCATTGGATAGTTGTCAGGACGAGTTACAGCATTTAGCTTACGGTAGTTCACGCAAAAGCGTATTTCCCCATCTGGTTTGGGAACTAGAACCACTGGAGATGCCCATGCACTCTTAGAGGGGCGGATTATACCCATCTGTAGCATGTCCTGGATCTCCCTTTGTATAGCAGTTTTGGCATGAGGTGACTCCCGGTAGGGTGGGGTTCTAATAGGGTGAGCATTACCTCTGTTAATGGAGTGGTATGCCCGTTTGGTCCATCCTGGAGTGGCTGAGAAAATTGGTGCAAAGCTTGTGCACAGCTTCTTGATCTGCTGTCGCTGCAGACGTCCAAGGGTCGTGGAGAGGTTCACCTCTTCCACGCCACCATTCTTTTTTCCTTCGTAGTAGACACCTTCAGGCCACTTCGCGTCATCTGTTTCCTGGGCTGTAAACTGGCAAACGTTTAATTTTCTGGAATAAAAGGGCTTAAGAGAATTAACATGGTATACCTTAGGCTTTATGTTGGAGGTGGGGGAGGCTATGAGATAGTTAACAGCTCCTAGGCGCTCCTGGACCGTGAATGGTCCTTCCCACGACGCTTCCATTTTATGGGCCTGGATTGCCTTTAAGACCATGACTTGGTCTCCTACTTTGAAGGACCGTTTTCTGGAATGTTTATCATACCAGGCCTTTTGCTCTTCCTGAGCATCCTTTAGGTTTTCTTTAGCAAGGGCCAAAGAATGTCGGAGGGTGTTTTGTAGGTTGCTTACAAAGTCTAGAATGTTTGTTCCTGGAGAAGGCGTAAACCCCTCCCATTGCTGCTTCACCAACTGTAATGGCCCCTTAACCTCACGGCCATACACAAGTTCAAATGGTGAAAACCCTAAACTGGGATGTGGTACAGCCCTGTAGGCAAAAAGCAACTGCTGCAACACGAGGTCCCAATCATTGGAGTGTTCATTTACAAATTTACGTATCATGGCCCCCAAAGTTCCATTAAACCTCTCCACCAGGCCATTGGTTTCATGGTGGTAAGGGGTGGCAACCAAGTGATTCACCCCATGAGCTTCCCACAGGTTTTCCATGGTTCCTGCCAGGAAGTTAGTTCCCGAATCTGTAAGGATGTCGGAGGGCCAACCTACCCTGGCAAAAATGTCTGTTAATGCCTGGCACACACTTTTAGCCCTGGTGTTGCTTAAGGGTACTGCTTCCGGCCATCGGGTAGCAAAATCCATGAAAGTCAGTACGTACTGCTTTCCTTTGGGTGTCTTCTTTGGGAAAGGACCCAGAATATCCACAGCTACGCGCTGAAATGGGACCTCAATTATGGGTAGTGGCTGGAGAGGGGCTTTAACCTGGTCTTGGGGTTTTCCCACTCGTTGGCACACCTCACAAGACCGGACATAATTAGCAACGTCCTTGCCCATTCCCTCCCAGTGGAAGGACTTCCCCAACCGGTCTTTGGTTCTGTTCACCCCAGAATGGCCACTGGGATGATCATGGGCTAAGCTCAAGAGCTTTACCCGATACTTAGTGGGAACTACCAACTGCCTTTGAGGATGCCAGTCTTCCTGGTGCCCACCAGAAAGAGTCTCCTTGTATAAAAGTTCTTGTTCTACAACAAACCGGGATCGGTTAGAAGAGCTGAGAGGCGGTGGGGTGCTCCGCGCCGCCGCCCAAGCTTTCTGAAGGCTGTCATCTGCTTCCTGCTCGGCCTGGAACTGTTCCCTTGATGCTGGAGACATCAGTTCCTCCTTGGACTGTGGACTGGGGCTTGGTCCCTCTGGAAGTGATGCAGGTGCTGGGGCTGTTTCCATTGACTGTGAACCGCTGTCCGCTGGTGCACTATGTGGTAACTCAGGCTCTGGCTGAGCCTCTTGGGTAGGGTTATCTGCTGCTTCTGCCAGTTCAGGCTCGCTGGTGCCCTCTGGCATTGGAGTTGTAGACGGGTTTGCAAGCTCTGGACTCAGGGCTGGCAATGGTTCTGGTGCTGGTTGCGTTGCCAGTTCCGGTTCTGGGATTGGCTTTGGCTGGGTCTCTGGGATTGGATCCACTACGGCTGTTGCAGTCGTTGGCAGACGATCCAGTTCCACCACCTTTGTCTGGGTCTCTGGTAACACAGACGGGGCCCTGGTGGACGGCTCAGGAACAGGGATGGGTGTGAAAGCTTGCTTAGCCTGGCTGCGGGTGACTATTCCCACCCTCTTGGCTACCTTCACATGGTTGGCCAAATCTTCCCCCAGCAGCATGGGAATGGGATAATTGTCATAGACTGCAAAAGTCCACATTCCTGACCAGCCCTTGTACTGGACATGCAACGTGGCTGTAGGCAAGGTTACAGATTGTGACACGAAGGGTTGAATTGTCACTGTAGCCTCTGGGTTGATGAGTTTGGGGTCCACTAGGGATTGGTGGATAGTTGACACTTGAGCCCCAGTGTCCCTCCAAGCGGTAACCTTCTTTCCGCCCACTCTCAAGGTTTCCCTTCGCTCCGAGGGTATGAGAGAGGCATCTGGGTTTGGGGATCTTTGGTGTGATTGGGGTGTAATGAACTGTAATCGGTTGGGGTTCTTGGGGCAGTGAGCCTTTATATGTCCCAGTTCATTACATTTAAAACATCGCCCTGCTAAGGTATCACCGGGACGATGTTGGTTGGTGGAGACTGGTGTGATGGGGTGAGAAGGCGTCTGGGGTTTCCCTTGGGATGTGGGTGGGGCCTTGGGTTGTCCCCGGTGGTAAGGTTTTGTTTCGGCTTGCCCCTTCTGATATTCGCACCAACTGCTACTAGTTTTTTTCTTTTCTGCCACCTCCACCCATTGGGCTCCAATCTCCCCCGCCTCAGTTACAGTTTTGGGCTTCCTATCTAGGATGTACCTTTCTATTTCCTCAGGAACACCCTCTAAAAACTGCTCCATTTTTACTAGGGAAAGCAGATCTTCCAGAGATTTAACATTTGCTCCTGATACCCAGGCATCACAATTTTTGTCAATGTGGTAGGCATGACGGGTAAATGACACATCCGGTTTCCACTTTAGGGCTCTGAACCGCCGACGGGCATGCTCGGGTGTTAGCCCCATTCTGAGTCTGGCCTTGTTTTTAAAAAGTTCATAACTGTTCATGTGTTCCTTAGGCATTTCAGCCGCCACCTCTGCTAAGGGTCCACTGAGCTGCGGCCTCAGCTCTACCATATACTGGTCTGCAGTGATGCTGTATCCAAGGCAGGCCCTTTCAAAATTTTCTAAGAAGGCCTCAGTATCATCGCCTGCCTTGTAGATGGGGAATTTTCTGGGATGGGAAGTGGTACCTGGAGGGGGGTTGTTAGCATTGGCTGGTGCATCCTGCTTAGCCTTTGCTACTTCCAGTTCATGCTTCCTTTCTTTTTTTCTCTCCTCCATCTCTTTTTCTTTCAGCTCCATCTCTCTCTTGTGGGCCTCCTCTTTGGCTTTTTCTTCTCTTTCTCTCTGCTCTGTCTCGAGTTTTGTTAATTGAAGCAGTTTTTGATGTTTTTTTTCATTTTCTTCTGCTTCTAGTTTGGCCAGTTCTATTTTGTTAGCTACTTCTTTGGTAGTCATTTTCCTGTTTTTTTGTGCTGGGTAACCCCCTTTGCAGTTGACAAACTGGGAAGCTTTCAGCTCTGGCTGCTGCAGAGTTAACAGTAACTTTCTAACTAGCTACTCCCGAGGATGTAAAAAGAAAAAAAAAACAATTCAGCTTGTAAATACCTTTTACCAGTCATTTGCTAATTGAACCCTTCTCTTAACAAAGGACCTGTAAAAAAAAACTTAACACCTCTGCCTTCAGGCAAGGAGAGATAAGATATGCATCTATTTACTTCCAGCTCGGCTTTCCAAGCAGCTAGAAGGAAAAAAAAATCTCACTGGCTTTTGGGTTTAAAATGATCCCACCGCTGCCACCATGTCAGGACTGAGATCCCCACTTTGAACTTTAGGGTACAAATGTAGGGGCCTGCATAAAAACTTCTAAGCTTAATTACCAGCTTAGCTCTAGTTCGGCTGCCACCATTTTCAATGGATTCCCTCCCTGGGAAACCTTGAAAAACCTTCACCAAATCCCTGGTGAAAACAAATCCAACCCCTTGGATTTAAAACAAGGGGAAATTAACCATTCCCCTCCTTCCTCCCACCAACTCCTGGTGAATCAAGATCCAAAACCCCTTTGGATCTAAAACAAGGAAAAAATCAATCAGGTTCTTAAAAAGAAGGTTTTTAATTAAAGAAAAAGGTAAAAATCATCTCTGTAAAATCAGTATGGAAATCAACCTTACAGGGTAATCAAACTTAAAGAGCTCAGAGGACTCCCCTCTAGTCTCAGGTTCAAAGTACAGCAAACAAAGAGAAACACTCTAGTAAAAGGTACATTTACAAGTTGAGAAAACAAAGGAAAACTAACACGCCTTGCCTGGCTATTTACTTACAAGTTTGAAATAGGAGAGACTTGCTTAGAAAGATGTGGAGAACCTGGATTGATGTCTGGTCCCTCTCAGTCCCCGAGAACGAACACACTCCCAAACAAAGAACACAAACAAAAGCCTTCCCCCCCCAAGATTTGAAAGTATCTTGTCCCCTTATTGGTCCTTTAGGTCAGATGCCAGCCAGGTTACCTGAGCTTCTTAACCCTTTACAGGGAAAAGGATTTTGGAGTCTCTGGCCAGGAGGGATTTATAGTACTGTACACAGGACAGCTATTACCCTTCCCTTTATAGTTATGACAGGTGTTGTTTGCGTCCTCCGCCGTTTGCAAAGCAGCAAAATGAACGTGCCACGTCAGGTCAGGTCAGGTCAGCACAACTTTTCGTGGCCAAATTCTCCCCAAGCTGAGCACAGATCATTAAGGAATTTCTAGAGATGCTCTTCCTAGCCTAACCACGTGCACTGGTCACTTTCTTATGGAGATGTCAACGTGAAAGAAAATCCCAGTAGACGTGGAACGAGATCATTCCTTAACTTAAAACACAGCAGTTATTTTCCTGACAGAAGATGCTTTCCGTGTTCACCCGCCAGTGTCTGTTAGCCGGAGGCAGCAAACACCCAGGAAGCTGAATGGAAAATGTCTTACCCGAGGAAACACCGCTGCAAGCATATTTCTCTTCCCTTTAGCATTAACCAGAGGAAAGCGTGGCTACTCGGCTGTCACTTGACAGATAATGAAATCCAGATCTCTGGGACTTACTATTCTGCTTCCGTCCCCTTGTCTCCTCTGGCCTGCTCTGCGGACTCAGGGAAAGGCTGCTTCAGCGCTGTAGTAGAAGCTATGGGGGGAGGGAGCGAAATAGAAGTCGGAGAGACAAAAGCTGGCTGGGAAGAGGGAGGGGGGATGGGGAGTAAGAAACTGCTTTGTGCAATGCCCTGCTGGGAGATGTAGTCCTTCCTCCAAAGGATTGCATGGCCTGCGATTACTGCTGTTCAGAAACAAACCAATGAATGCCGTCTCGCCTGCTGCATGCGGGGAGATCAGTGTGCCCTTAGCCTTGTCCTTTGTTCATTGAATGGCTCCTACAATTGGGAAAGGAGGATTTTTTCTTGTGATCCTGTTCCGTAAAATGTTCAATGGGACTAACATGACCCTATGCGGACGAGTAAACCGGGGGCACATTCCCTTCACCTGCAGTAAACTGGAGGAGACATTTTAGTAGCCGAAGCAGCTGATGCTGCAACTCTAGTGCCTGATTCTCAGCGCACCCAGCTTTCGTGCTGGTGCTGCAGACTAGTGCTTAATTTGTAATGGAAGAGGTGCTGGGGCTCAAGCAAATTTTTTACTTTCATAACTGACACGCCAAGCCCAGAGGGGCCGGGGCTCTGAACGGCCAAACCCAGAGGGGCCGGGGCTATGAACTGCCAAGCCCAGAGGGGCCGGGGCTCTAAACGACCTAGCCCAGAGGGGCCGGGGCTCTGAACGGCCAAGCCCAGAGGGGCCGGGGCTCTGAACTGCCAAGCCCAGAGGGCCGGGGCTCTGAACGGCCAAGCCCAGAGGGGCCGGGGCTCTGAACGGCCAAGCCCAGAGGGGCCGGGGCTATGAACGACCTAGCCCAGAGGAGCCGGGGCTCTGAACTGCCAAGCCCAGAGGGGCCGGGGCTCTGAACTGCCAAGCCCAGAGGGGCCGGGGCTCTGAACGGCCAAGCCCAGAGGGGCCAGGGCTCTGAACTGCCAAGCCCAGAGGGCCGGGGCTCTGAACGGCCAAGCCCAGAGGGACCGGGGCTCTGAACGGCCAAGCCCAGAGGGGCCGGGGCTCTGAACGGCCAAGCCCAGAGGGGCCGGGGCTCTGAACGGCCAAGCCCAGAGGGGCCGGGGCTCTGAACAACCAAGCCCAGAGGGGCCGGGGCTATGAACAGCCAAGCCCAGAGGGGCCGGGGCTATGAACAGCCAAGCCCAGAGGGGCCGGGGCTCTGAACGGCCAAGCCCAGAGGGGCCGGGGCTCTGAACGGCCAAGCCCAGAGGGGCCGGGGCTCTGAACGGCCAAGCCCAGAGGGGCCGGGGCTATGAACAACCAAGCCCAGAGGGGCCGGGGCTATGAACGGCCAAGCCCAGAGGGGCCAGGGCTATGAACGACCTAGCCCAGAGGGGCCGGGGCTCTGAATGGCCAAGCCCAGAGGGGCCGCAGCTCAGCCCTAGCACAAATTAAGCAGTGGTGCAGACCCACTGACTTCACTGGAGCGACTCCTGAGGTACTGGTCGTGGTCGGATCAATTCCATCCTTCAGGAGTTGAGTTCCATGCAGTCGACTGGGCCTGGCTCTTTCAGATCAGACCTTATGGAACCACCAGTGCTCCATGTGGGCCGTAAGCACCCCAGGGCACTTTTTGTAAGAGCAGATGTTTGCCCTGGTGTCCTTGGCCTAAATTTCCCCTCCTTCCTTATGTCACATCCCGTGTGCCAGCCAGTTGCCAGAGCTTTCAGCAGTGGGGGAGTGGATGATAGCGCTGCTTGGTGTCCAGAGCATGTGAAACACGTAGGGTTCCCCCAGAGATAGGGTGACCAGCAGGGCTGGCTCTAGGCACCAGCAAACCAAGCATGTGCTTGGGGCAGCACAATTTAAGGGATGGCACTCCAGGCACTTTTTGTATTTTTGCTTCAGCAGTTGTGCTCCCGGAGTTGTTTTTTTTTCTTTGCTTGGGGCGGCAAAAAACCTCGAGCTGGCCCTGGTGACCAGATGTCCCGATTTTATAGGGACAGTCCCGATATTTGGGGCTTTGTCTTATGTAGGCACCTATTACCCCCCCAGCCCCGTCCCGATTTTTCACACTTGCTGTCTGGTCACCCTAACTGGAGATGAAAGGTACTAGCCATCTCTCCTCCATCCAGACCCCCCCAAATGCTGCTGCCACGGTCGGCTTCCTTTTCAGATGCTTGTATCCTATTCCTTAGGCCCATTGCTCCCAAAGGGTCCGATTCAAGGGCTGAGCAGCCAATTGAAACCAAGGGGAGCTAAAAATGTGCCGTGCAGCTGATGATAAAGCAGCGCAACCATGAGGTAACGTGGCCAAACATGGGATTCCCAGAGTAGGGTGACCAGACAGCAAATGTGAAAAATCAGGACTGGGGTGGGGGATAATAGGAGCCTATATAAGAAAAAGGCCCAAAAATCTGGACTGTCCCTATAAAATCGGGACATCTGGTCACCCTATCTCACAGGTTTCTTTTTAAAAGTCAGCGGGCTTGATTCTTCTCCTCCTCCTTACCCCCCGTTTTACTCTGCCGTAACGCCCCGGACTCCAGCAGCGTCAGCCCCGCCTTTGATCTTGGAGAGCAGAGTCAGACCCCACAGCCTCTTCTCCCTCGCTGCGCTGTGCGTTTGCCTTTGTCTGCCTTCAGTGCTGGAGGGGAGGGGAGAGCGGGCGGGATTTTAGTAAACGGGCTTTATTGCGGAATGAAGGCGATTTTATTAAAAAGTGATGTGACTTTTGCATTTGTGTTCCCTGCATTGTTGTGACTTTTCCCCTGACAAACCATCCACGCCTCACTGAGGGCCTGCAGCCCACAAAGCTCAAGGCAGGAGGTCCGAATACAATGGGGCAAGTGCCCGGTACCAGCAGCAGCTGCCATGTATGTCTCTGCTGTGAGAGGGGCTCTGAGGCTGACCGGCTGCAGGATCCAGGAAGCAATCCCTGGAGAGGGCACAGAGAGGACAGGGAGTGGGATCGCTCATGCCTGCAGATCCTGGAGATGCCCAGGCAATGGAACTGCCAGGTAGTACCTGCTGGCTCCTGACTCCCCCGGACCTGTACTCCCATTGGCAGAGTGCCTGCTACTGGCGAGGGTGCTCTGTGGGCATTTAATGCTGCCTGATGGGATATCCCCTTGGCCTACCTGTCCAAGGCGCCAGATGAGTGCAATGCCACAGTGAGCACTGGTCCTTGATTCTACTCCTTCCCGGGGGAGCTCAGTCTCCATGATATATCCACAGAGAGGCCTCCACGCAGTCCTGGGGAAGTACCAATACTAATACTTAGCTCTGCTCTTATATAGCACTTTTCACTACTAGATCTCTAAGTGCTTTATACATTTATCCCCATTTTACAGAAGAGGAAAACTGAGGCACAGAGCAGCAATGTGACTTGCCCAAGTTCTCCAAGCAGAGCAATGGCAGAGCTGGGAATAGAACCTACGTCAGCTGAGTCCCAGCCTAATGCTTTAGCCAGGCCACACTAGCAGCACTCCCATAAGTCCACCATGTTCTCTGTCAAGTTTTGTCCTGTCCCCTGGCTGCGGAGTCAGGCTGTGGAAATGTCAGCACAACCAAATGATGGCATTTTCCAAGCTGTATAATACTTTTTTATAGCATAGAATTCCCCCAGATCTTTAGCTCTGCAATGGACAAGTCTTATATAACACAGGCTATCACAAAGCATTGCCGTATGCATGAAGAACAATACAGGGCAACGTATCATTGACATCAGAAATCCATTTCACTCAAATATTCATGTGCTAGGAGCATGGGGCAGTCCGATTCTGCAATTAGGGACCAGTGGTACAAAGCAGAATGGAGGCTTGATTTTTGTTTGTTTTTTTAAAATACTTACTTTATTGAGGAGACTGTATAATCTGTCAGTACTGGTTTCCCCCACGAGCTGAGGTCCGGCTGCTGCCCTCGGTCCATGGTGCTATGCCCAGCGATGCCTGGGAAAGCGGAGTAGATGGATTGAGGGCAGCTTATTGTTCTATGTATCTTATTAAAAGAAGTATCGACACACAAAACAAAATCCTCAAACAGCTGCTTCCTCCGGGGTAAATCTCTAGGCCACAAAACTAGTCTAAGGAGAAGAAAACAATTACATCCAAAGAATGGGGGGATAAATAATTCTTCTCTTGGTTACACATTCGGGCCCTCAAGTGAGGAGCTCTGGTATATTCCCTGCTGTGGGAGGCCTAGTATATTGTCCTAGATTCATTGCGTACGTTCCACCGTGTTCTTCTAGTGCAACGCAATCTCCATGCCCCTGGAGGTTGATAGTCTACCTGGCGTGGATCAAGTCCCAAGGGACTGGGCACTACCATCCAGGAGATGGACTGATTCAGCTTATCTCCTAAGCCACCTCCTCCAGTGTGGTTCCTATGGAGACCCCAGACAGAGATTAAAATTGTCCTTCCCTCTGCAGCCACCTGCCTTCCTGCCCAGACATGAGTCCTGCCCCTTGGGCTCAATGATCGCTGCAACACCTATGCCATGGGGGTAAATCTAAGCCCATTGTGTGCAACCTCTCTTGGGGGGATGATATGAAGGAGAAGCTTCCTTTTCATATACAAAATCAAGCTGTAGAACTAATGCCTAATAACTGACCACTACTTGACTTGACTCTACTCCTATAAGAATTCCAGCAACGCAGTGATCCTTAGTGCACGTCCCTCAGCTGCTGTGTTCACTTCAGTCACATAAGCAACGTTGCTGAGAGCACTCTGGGGTGGTTGGGCGTAGTGTCTGGCTGTGCTGGTCTCGGGCTCCCTCCAGATCTCTGGTCTGCCAATGTTCTTCAAGCCCCAGTGGTGCCCCCTGCCAGCCAACCCACCACATTAAAGATCCCATAGTCTGAGATTGAATACATGCCATTATAACGAAGTAGCAGAGAGCAAGAAAGAGTGGTGAACTCTGTTACTTGCCCCCAAGCCACTTCGCAGCTCTCACCGCACAAGCACGATGAAACCGGACCGATCTAAAGGATAAAGAGTTTCTGTTCTTCTAGTCCATGTAGGCCCCAGTCCACAAGGGGTGCAGCCTGTCCCAGGGATTGTGATTGCTTCTTTCTTTAATCCCTAAATAATGCCCAGTAAATTCAAAATCCTGTAGTGACCTTCAGAGTCACTTTCTGGGGAAAAATTAGAGAGTACGAAAGAGCACCTATCCTGGGCTGCTGAAGCTATTGATGCTTCTGGAAGATCTTCTATTTCCTCTAGTCACAGACATAGCAAGATGCTAGACCGAGGCTACACCCAAGCACCAGCTTTGCATGGATATGGCCGAGGGGACGTCTACACTGCAGCGAAGGTGTCAGCTCCAGCTCGGGGAGGTGTACATGTGCTAGCTCTGATTGAGCCAGAGCAATATTTTTAGGAAGTGGCCGGCGGCACGGGCTAACCACCAGAGCACAACCCTCTCCGAGATCCATGTCGTTGTGGCTACACTGCTGGGTTTAGCATGCTAGCTCAGCCCCGGTCTACCCCAAAAAATAAGGTCGACCCAGCTACATCATTCAGGGGTGTGAAAAACCCACTCTCCTGAGCGACGTAGTTATGCTGCCCTAACCCCTGGTGTAGACAGCACTACCTTCCGTTGATCTAGCTAGCACCTCTTGGAGAGATGGATCACTTATGCCAATGGGAGAACTGTAGCGTTTCAAGCGTAGACAAGCCTTTAGTCTCATTGCATTATGTGGCTCATAAACTCCTGTGACTCTTCCCCACCTCATTGTGACCACCTGTCCCTGCTCATGTATTAACTTTCAGCCAGGCCTTGTCTTTGAACTAGGAAGGACCTGGTTGGTAGTGAGCAAGTGCAGGGATTGTCCAGTAGTGTTTATTCTGGGATTAAGAGAACTGTGTGTTTCATGGAGTCGCTGGCTGGTCTCCTAGATGGCAGGGGACTCCTACTCTCTCAAACCTACTGTGTGTACGTCTACCCAAGCTGGAAAGTACACATCCAACTTCAGCGTAGAGGTACTGGGAGAGCAGCATTTGCTCACTGCCAGCCAAATTTTCAAAAGTGGCCACTGAGTTTGAGTATTTCCATGTTAGGTGCCCAGCCTGAGACAGCTTTCATTCTGCAGCCTAATCTCGCCCCCCCCTCCCCCGGTTTGAAAACGCTGGCCTTTATGTCAGCTGACCTCTGGTATCAATGGGAGCGATGTCCATGTGGGCGATGCCCATTTCTCAGAGCCAGGCTCAGCAGATACATTCCCCACTTCTTTTCCAGAAGCAACATGGTACACTTGAAATCAATGCTTTGCACCTGTTTAATACATTCAGCCTGTGTAAGAGTTGGGGCTGATTGGGCTAAACTCCGCATTCTTCAATGGAGCAAATCTCTGGTTAATAATTCTACTACCTCGCTCTTTACCAAGGAGGTCAGTATCCTTAACCCCATTTTACAGATGAGGAAACTGAGGCACGGGGAGGGAAACTGACTTGCCCAAGTGACAGACCCAGGAACTGGACGCAGGTCTCCTGAATCCCAGCCACACTGCCTCCTTCTGTTTATAGTAGGAGTTTTGCTCCACTAAAGACTGCAGAATTTGGTCCATGCTTATCACCTTCCTTTGTGGGCTTTGCTCTGTGGCTAGAGGTTGCTCTCCTCACTTTTCACAGCCGGGAGCGCTCTTTGTTCTGGGTGGGTCTGGGGGTGGTTGCTAATGCTCGCCGGTGCCCCCAGCTTTCCCCCCCGTTTTGCACGCCCGGTGGGTCCCTCCCTCATATGGATTTTCTGGTGCCTCCTCAGATATTTCTTCAGCCTGTACCGTTTCCCACACACCGTGCATTTATAAGCCCCGCCCCTGGAGTGCAGCGTCTGGTGTCTAATAAGGTTTTTCTTCTGAGTGAAGCATTTCCCACACTTGGTGCATTTGCACGGTCCCATCCTGATGTGGATCGTCTGGTGCCTGAAGAGGTTGGCCTTCTGATTGAAGGTCTTCTCGCATTCGGGACATTTGTACGGCTCCTCCCTGGTGTGGATCCGCTGGTGCCTCACGAGGTTTGACCGCTGGGTGAAGCTTTTCCCACACTCGGTGCATTTAAAGGGCTCACTCATGTGGATCCTCTGATGCCTGATGAGCTTCCTGTTCATCCGGAAACTCTCCCCGCACTCGTTGCACTTATAAGGCCCCTCACTGGTGTGGATCTTCCGGTGCCTAGTAAGATTCGACTTCTGGTTGAAGCTTTTCCCACACTCGGGACACGGAAATATCCTCTCCGCTTTGGGACCGTCCTTCATCAAGGGATTTTTCTTGCATTTTGTGTTTGCCCGGCTCTCGGTACATGCACCGGAAGTCCCCTCTTCGCTGGTTCTCTGGCGTTTTCTGTGTTTTTTCTTTGGGCTGCAGCTTTCCCCATGTTCGCCATCTGCTCCGGCTCCCTCTTTAATCTGGATCCTCTGGATGGTGCCAAGAGATGTCTTTTGACTGAAGTTGCTTCCATGGTCGGTGCTCTCCTGTGGTTCTTCCTTGATGCGGGGTTTCTGGCAGGCCGCAAGACTGCCGATCATAGTGACATCCCTCTGGTGTTCGTTGTCCACCCCAGCTTCCTTTGTAGCCTGGATTCCCCATGGAGGAAAGAGAGGCATCTTTGGATTGAATTGGTTGTCATAGTCGGGACTGGTTTGTGGTTCCTCCTTGATGTAAGGGTTCTGGTGGGCTACTGTAATGATGTTTCTCTCGTGTTCAGAGTATGTGTCTGGTTCCTCCTTAGTCTGGATTCCCCACGGAGTGCTAACAAGGATCTTTGGGCTGGATTGGGTTCCACAATCAGGACCTTCCTGGGGTCCGTCCTCTGAGGGAGCTCCTGGTATTGTAACGTTCTTCCCCAGGCTAAAGCTATCCTCCTGTTTGAAGGTCACGTCCGGTTCCTCTTTAATCTGGATGACCCGGAGAGGAACGCCATTTACGTGTCCAGTGGCTTCCTGTAGCCTCTGCTTTGCGTGGTTCCTCTGGTGGACGTTAAAATACCTCTTGGTGCTCAAGCTTTTCCCGCACTCGGTGCATATGAATGGCCCCCCGCGGAGGTGGATTTTCTGGTGAGCCACCAGTGTTGCGCTCTGGCCAAAGCACCGGCTGCAGTCGGAGCACTTGAAAGGCTTATCCCGTTTGTGTATCTCCTTGTGTGCCGTCAGCGTCCCCTTCTTCACAAAGCTCTTCCCGCACTCGGTGCAGGCGTACGGCCGCTTTTCCTTGTGGGTTCTCATGTGGATGCTGAAGTAGATGCGTGTGCTCAGGCTCTTCCCACAGTGGACACAGATATACGGCCCGCCTTTGGTGTGTGTCTTCTGGTGGGCAGCCAGGCATATCTCCAGCCGGAAGCACCGTCCGCACTCGTCACACTGGAAAGGCCTCTCTCCGGTGTGGATGCTCTGGTGGGTGGTAAGGTGTCCCCTCGTGGTGAAGCGCCTCCCACACTCACCACACGGGTAGAGCTCCTCTGCTGTATGGATCCTCTGGTGTCTCTTCAGATTTCCCTTCTTGCTGAAGGATTTCCCACAGTCTGGGCACATATGCGTCTTCTGGGCCGCGCGCTTTGCAGGGTCTTTCATGGTGGCGCCAGACAGCACGTGGATGTGATTCTTCTGTGTCTGGGTTCTCTCTGCTAGGCCAGGCAGCTGCTAGGGAGCTGGTGGAGGGGATGGGGAGGGACGGTTGGAAGGCTGGCAAGGGGTGGTTATAGAAAAGTCAATGATGCAATAGTCAAAGTGCAGCTGATGGGCCCGGGTTGCTCTGCTGACCAGGAGGAGAGGTTGACAACATGCAGCACAGATCCTGAGGTGCCAAGGGTCATGCAGCTAACTGGATGGCTCTGGTTCTTCCTTGGGTTGCATTTTCTCATGGAGTTTTTCCTTTCAACCCAACAGCAGAGCTGTTCTCTTAACATTCAGAACTCCCTTTCCCTGGTCATTGCGGTGGGGCTCCTGTTCTCGTCGTATGCCTCAGTCAGTCTTGGAGGTTTAGCATGCTGGATTAAAGCAAAAAGAAAGTCCAGATATTATTCCATGTGCTACTGATAACACTGCTTGTGCTAATGTGATGGCTGCCATCTCGGCTGACACACCAGAGATTGAACCAGGAACCTCCAGAGCTAAAAGCCTGAGCCGCTACAGCTTACATTAAAGAGCAAAGGCTCTAGAGGTGCGGCTGAAACAGATTCCTCTCCTCTGTGGATCAGGCACTGAGGAGGATGTGTAACACACACTCACCAGCAGGTTACAGTAAGAATAATCCCTTTAATGACGTCTTTTTTTATCTGAGGATCTCAAGAAAATTTACAAACGTTAATTAATTAAGCCTCACAATAACAATTATGACTTGCCTCATTATTCAGATAGGAAGATGGAGGCACAGAGAGGCTAACCTTTTCAAAAGTTAGGATAAAATCAAAGTTGGCAGCATTTGCAATATTAACACTTGGCATTTTTCATTGGCAGATCTCAAAGCACTTTGTAAAGGCAGGGAAGTATCATTACCTCCATATTACAGATGGGGAAACTGAGGCACAGAAAGGTTAGATTGTGTGACCTTGGCAGTGGTGGAATCTAGGTGCTCTGCCCTGTCCATTGGACAAGTTCGGACCGTTGAACCACAGGGCCACATATGCATAGGAAATCATTTCCTAGAATTCCAACAAGGAGGGAGGCCTGAAGGCAGAAGTGAGGAAGGTATGGGTTACTGGAGGATGCTGTCGCTGCAGGGATAGGACATTGGGGATGCTGTCGCTGAGGGAATGGGATGTTGGGGGGATGCCGTTGTGGAGGGGGCTAAGAAAGCAGGAAATAGGAAAGTAACTACTGCTTTAAAGGCAGGGAAGTGTGGAAATGGGAGATTTCTAAACCTCTGGATACAGCCGTGAAAGTGCAGACGAGGTACATATATTGCGCTGCTGATTGGGTGGAGCGGTTGCCAATGTACAGCGCTCAGATACCAACGGTCACATGGGTAACAGGCCAGATAAACAGACAGAAAACTGCAGATGAGAACTATTTTTCATTCAGTTGCATGGACTGCAATTCTGCCTTCGGATAAACCAGGCCAGCTCCTGCTGAAATTAATGAGATTCATAGAACCATAGGACTGGAAGGGACCTCGAGAGCTCATCTAGTCCAGTCCCCTGTACTCATGGCAGGACTAAGTATTATCTAGACATTCCTGACAGGTGTTGGTGTAACCTGCTCTTAAAAATCTCCAATGATGGAGATTCCACAACCTCCACAATTTATCCCAGTGCTTAACCACCCTGACAGTTAGAGGTTGGACATTAGGAAAAACTTCCTAAATCTTCCTGGCTGCAATTTAAGCCCATTGCTTCTTGTCCTATCCTCAGAGGTTAAGAAAAACAATTTTTCTTCCTCCTCCTTGTAACAACCTTTTACATACTTGAAAACTGTTATCATGTCCCCTCTCAGTCTTCTCTTCTCCAGACTAAACAAACCCCATTTTTTCAATCTTCCCTCATAGGTCATGTTTTCTAGACCTTTAATAATTTTTGTTGCTCTTCTCTGGACTCTCTCCAATTTATCTACATCCTTCCTGAATTGTGGTGCCCAGAACTGGACACAATGCTCCCGTTGAGGCCTAATCAGCGCGGAGTAGAGCAGAAGAATTACTTCTCATGTTTGTTTACAACACTCCTGCTAATACACCCCAGAAGGATGTTCGCTTTTTTTGCAAGTGTAACACTGTTGACTCATATTTAGCTTGTGATCCACTATGACCCCCCAGATCCTTTTCCGCAGTACTCCTTCCTAGGCAGTCATTTCCCATTTTGTATGTGTGCAACTGATTGTTCCTTCCTAAACGGAGTACTTTGCATTTGTACTTACTGAATTTCATCCTGTTTACTTCAGACCATTTCTCTAGTTTGTCCAGATCATTTTGAATTTTAATCCTACCCTCCAAAGCACTTGCAACCCCTCCCAGCTTGGTATCGTCCGTAAACTTTATAAGTGTACTGTCTATGTCATTATCTAAATCATTGATGAACATCATTTGTCCCCTGCATTAGTAGCAGTGCTGTATGAACTGAATTGAATATGGTGTTACATAGGACGATAATAGAGAAAATGACCTGGAATGCTTTAATTGAAAAAACAAACAAAAAATACCCTCTTCCAAGCAGAACCCTGGCTTGATTCTGGTGTGTGTATTTAAAGATTCGATCTGGGCCAGCAACGGAGGTGACTTGATCATAGCCCAGAATTCTGAGGGTATTTCAGTCTAGCAGACAAAGGCATAACAAGATCCCGTGGCTGGAAACTGTGTCAGTAAAGTTCAACAGCATATTTTTACCAGTGAGGGTAATTAACATTGGAAGGGATTAGCAGCAGTAATCTCTCCATCTCTGGAATCTTTAAACAGACTGGATGTCTTGTTAAGAGATATGCACAATCACCCAACCCGTTATTGGACCCGATACAGGAATCAGTAGGTGACATTCTCCGGCCTGTGTTATGCAGGAGGCCAGACTAGAGGATCACCACGGTCCCTTTCCACGAAAACATTTTAGCTGCCTTTTAGTTTTGGCAAATGCCAGACAGCTCGCTTCTTACTAAATTTGGCCCAGATCAAAATAACAAATCCCCACTGATATTTTCTAGTATCCAGATCACAGAAGGCCAGACTCTGCCCTCAGTTACAACTCCCCCGCCCCACTGATTTGGGGTTGAATTGAGGGCAGAATATGATCCCTTTCCCGGATGGGGGGGGGGGGAGCGTCCTCATTTGGGCTAGGATGTGAAATACACACCCGAGCCGTTTGCTGAAAAGGTCTTACCTGAGCAGTCCATCCCTGCAGGCATTTTCCTCCCCTGGAACCCGAGGGACAACATGGTTTGTGACTTGGCTGCAACTTATGTTGCAATCGCAGCTGCTGCTGACCTAGAGGAAGTCTGTGCCCAGTGCAGTGAGAGCTACCGGAGGAAGGGTGAAACGAAACAAAGACCAGCAGCAAAGGGTGAGCGCCGAGGGAGAGGCTGGACTCTGCAGCCGGACAGTGCCGGGCTGGATTTCAGCGCGGCCGCGATCCCGGGCACGGGCGGCGCGAGGAAGGGGGGGGGGGGAATCTCACCCCGCGTCCTTTCTTCTGCACCGTTAGCTTTGCGGGGAACCGGGCTCGCTTGGAATGTTCCCAAGCTCGCAGAGCCTTCTGGGAATTGTAGTTTCTCCTAGAAATCCTGCTGGCCCTGGCAAAAGGCCCCTGGATTGCAATGGGACAGGAGCAGGCCCCGGAGCTGGTCCGGCCCAGTATGTTTTCCTCTAAATCCGGGGGTTCAAAACCTGCAGATCCTAGCACCAGGCTGCAACAATGCCGCTGTCATCTAGTGCTCAGTGTGTCCCCCAGGACCTGAAGGGGCCATGTCCTAATGGTTTCAATAGCTTCTGATCCACCGCAGGCGAGCTTTGCACCCCAATAGCAGCTCACTGTATTCCTACGGGGAGTACCCAGGTATTGGTGTGTAAATGCCAGCATGCTGGGACCCTGTTAGCACCTTCCACCGATAGATTCGCTAGATAACGAATTATTTGACAGACAAGGGAACTGAGGCACGGCGCTTGTGAGGGATGGATTCTGCCAGGTGTTATCGGACAGGAGCAATTGGGGTAAAAAACCTAACTGGCTGCAAGACTGAGCTGAGCTTGGTAAGTTTATAGTGAGGATGGTATGATGGGATTGGCTAAAAATGGCATGTAGCCGATCTGCGACTGCGTGCAGCAAATATCTCCAATGGCTGGTGATGGGACATTAGATGGAGAATTCTTTCCCAGGTGTCTGGCTGGTGGGTCTTGCCCACATGCTCAGGGTCTAACTGATCCCCATATTTGGGGTCAGGAAGGAATTTTCGCCCAGGTCTGATTGGCAGAGGCCCTGAGGTTTTTTCACCTTCCTCTGCAGCATGGGGCACGGTATCACTTACAAATTTAAATTAGTGCAAATGGTGAATTCTCTGTAACTTGAAGTCTTTAAACCACGATTTGAGGACTTCAGTAACTCAGCAAGAGGTTTTGGGTCTATTGCAGGCAGGGCTGGCTTTAGGCCGATTCCCCTGAATCGGGCCCCACGTCTAAGAGGGCCCCGCGCCCGCGCCTAAGAGGGCTCTGTGCCCTAAAGAAGAGCACCTAACTTAGGCGCCTTTTAAATTTTTTCCTTCACCTGGCGGCGGTCTGGGTCTTCGGCGGCACATTGGCGGTGGGTCCTTCACTCGCTCCTGGTCTTCGGTGGCATTTCGGCGGTGGGTCCTTCAGCGCCGCAGAAGACCCGGAGTGAGTGAAGGCCCCGCCGCCGAATTGCTGCCAAAGACCTGGACTGCCGCCGGGTATTCGAATCGGGCCCCGCACTTACTAAAGCCGGCCCTGATTGCAGGAGCGGATGGGTGAGGTTCTGTGGCCTGCCACGTGCAGGAGGTCAGACTAGATGATCATGATGGTCTCTTCTGACTTATGAATCTATGAGAGATGCTGAGCATGACAGCTGAGAACAATCAGCACTGCTCAGAACTCCTCATCGCCTCCTGGAGCAGGCCCTCAAGGATCAGACTGTAAGGGGACTGTTGCCCCCTTACTAACATTCAGTGGGGGTGTTTTGGTTGCTAGCTCCCAGCACTAAAAGGGGACGGGTCGATGGGAAATAAGGAGCCTGAGACTGACAGTCCCCAGGAACAATGGGGAGAGGCCAATGCTCCAGATCAGCCTGATTGACAGGGCGGGCAGGCTAATCAGGGAGTCAGGAGGCCGGGGGGGGTCCCGTCTTCCGTTTGAACTGGAATGGCCTGGGTCAGACAGAGTGGGGCCGAGCTAAGGAGAGAGCAGGGGCCCGAGCTAAGCTGGGAGCAGAGCTGCAGCCCCAAAGCCAGAGCACAGCCCAGAGAGAGCAGAGCTGCCCTGGGGGAGACCTGCAGCAACCGGAGCCAGAGGGGCCAGAGAAGCAGCCCAGGGAGCTGGAGGCAGAGCAGCAACAGGAGCCGTGCTGAGGCAGAGTGGAGCTGGAGCTGGGGCTGGAGCAGTCCGGAGCTGGGGCTGGGGCAGTCCGGAGCCGTGTGCAGTCCGAGTGCGGTGAGCAGCTGGGGAGAGTGAGGGGGACCCTGGGCAGTGGGCCCAGCACAGGGAGACGCCTCAGCCAAGAGGCCTTGCAGGCCAGACCTGGAGGGGGATTGTAACCCCGACTGGGCGGGGGCGACACTGGGAAAAAGGGTCCTGCCACCTAGAGCCTGAGAGCGTGTGGCCACCGCCAGAGCAAGTGTCCAGCCTACAGCGTCTGCAGCACAGCCAGGGCCTGAGGAAGAGCCTGGGACCTACAAGGAACAGACTGTGAACTGCCCTGACGTTCCAGAGACACTGTTTGTGATGTTCCCTGCCACAGAGCGGGGTGATGTGTTTTCCTTTAACTTTTTCCATTTTTCCTTATTCCTTTTTAAAATTAATTGTTAATTAAACAACTTGTATTTGCTTTAAATTGTATGAAATGATCAGTGGGTCAGGGAGGTGCCCAGTGCACAGAGAGTATCCCAGAGTGGGGACACCCTAGGCCCTGTCCTGGGTGACCACAGCAGGGTTGGGGGTCGAGCCCCCCAGGAATCCTGGGCCCAGCCTTGTCAAGGTTTAGGAGGACTCTGCCAGACAGGAGAGTGGAAGGGGAGTCCTCAAGGGCAGGGAGGCCTCTGGGTAAAGGAAGCGGGAGCGAGGACTCAGATCCTTTCGCTAGCCCACTTCACCGGGGTAGTGCAGAAGCCAGAAAAGTTCCCCACAATAGCGGGACCATTCCCCCGCTTACAAGACTAACCCAAGCACACAGGAATTCCGCTGCAAGCCATTTTATGCTACGTGCTTTATTATCCGGTGCATGGGTAAGACTGAATCAGTGTAAACCAGTGGATATAGTGTACTTAGCTTTTCAGAAAGCCTTTGACAAGGCCCCTCACCAAAGGCTCTTAAGCAAAGTAAACAATCATGGGATAAGAAGGAAGGTGCTCTATGGATTAGTAACTGGTTAAAAGATAGGAAACAAAGGATAGGAATAAATGGTCAGTTTTCAGAATGGAGAATGGTAAATAGTGGTGTTCCCCCAGTGGTCTGTACTGGGCCCAGTCCTATTCAACATATTCATAAATGATCTAGAAAAAGGAGTAAACAGTGAGGTGACTAAATTTGCAGATGATACAAAATTGCTCAAGATAGTTAAGTCCCAGGCAGACTGCGAAGAGCTACAAAAGGATCTCTCAAAACTGGGTGGCTGGGCAACAAAATGGTAGATGAAATTCAGTGTTGATAAATGCAAAGTAATGCACATTGGAAAGCATAATCCCAACTATACATATAAAACGATGGAGTCTAAATTAGCTGTTACCACTCAAGAAAGAGATCTTGGAGTCATTGTGGATACTTCTCTGAAAACATCCACTCAATGTGCAGTGACAGTCAAAAAAGCGAACAGAATGCTGGGAATAATTGAGAAAGGGATAGATAATAGGACAGAAAATATCATGTTGCCTCTATATAAATCCATGGTACGCCCACATCTTGAATACAGTGTGCAGATGTGGTCGCCCCATCTCAAAAAAGATATATTGGAATTGGAAAAGGTTCAGAAAAGGGCAACAAAAAAGATTAGGGGTATGGAACAGCTTCCGTATGAGGAGAGATTAATAAGACTGGGACTTTTCACCTTGGAAAAGAGACAGCTAAGGGGAGATATGATTGAGGTCTATAAAATCATGATGGGTGTAGAGAAAGTAGATAAGGAAGTGTTGTTTACTACTTCTCATAAGACAAGAACTAGGGGTCACCAAATGAAATTAATAGGCAGCAGGTTTAAAACAAATAAAAGGAATTATTTCTTCACACAACACTCAGTCAACCTGTGGAACTCCTTGCCAGAGGATGTTGTGAAGGCCAAGACCATAACAGGGTTCAAAAAATAACTCGATAAATTCCTGGAGGATAGGCCCATCAATGGCTATTAGCCAGGATGGGCAGGAATGGTGTCCCTAGCCTCTGTTTGCCAGAAGGTGGGAGTAGCGACAGGGGATGGATCACTTGATGATTACCTGTTCTGTTCATTCCCTCTGGGGCACCTGGCACTGGCCACTGTCAGAAGACAGGATACTGGGCTAGATGGACCTTTGGTCTGACCCAGTAGGGCCATTGTTATGTCCTTATGACTATTTCCTGTGATGACGTCGTCTTTACTAAATGGAACTGGTAATGTTCACAAAGCGGTGACCCCAGCAGCGGGTACTCAGACATAGCGCGTGGCAGTTTAATCCATCAGTCAGGAACATTGATGCTCTCGGCTCAAAACCAGGTCTCGAATGCTATTGATTCATTCGTCAGTTTAATAATTGGAAGAAAATAGAAGGAGGTAATTGGAGCTTGCTAAAATCTCACTGGCCTTTAACCACTGAATCTCGTAAACATGGCTTTTCCACTTGGAATAACAATCATTTTGGAAGGCAGATAACCAAGTAAACAAACAAACAAACAAACAAAAGTACTTATTATTGACACCATATATAAATACATTCAGGATATGGACACACATGGAGACAAACACACATGTCACTTTTGGTCAGAATAACAACACTTAGCACCTCATCAACCACAATCTCAAAACACTGTACAAATATGGCAAGCATTATTCTCCCCATCTTCTAGATGGGGAAACTGAGGCACAGAGAAATTAAATGACTTGTCCAAGATCATCCAGCAGAACGGGAATAGATTGTAGGTCTCCCAAATCTCAGGCCTGGCCTATACACAGTTTTTTGTTTTGTTTTTGTTTTTTAACCAATCTGGGATCCAAGATCCAGTGGCTGGATGTTGAAGCCAGACAAATTCAGACTACAAACATGGTGTAATTTTTTTTACCAGTGAGGGTAATTAACAAGTCAATTAACTGTTGGAACAATTTACCAAGGGCCCTGGTGGATTCTCCGTCACTGGCAATTTTTAAATGAAGATTGGATTTTTTTCCGGAAAGATCTGGTCTAATTCCAAGAGGGATTAATTCAGGGAAGTCCTATGGCCCGTGCAATCCAGGAGGTCAGACTAGATGATCACAGTGGACCCTTCTGGCCTTAGACTCTATGTATCTATGAACTATTTTGATTAGGGATGCGATTGTTACTGATTCAATTAGATCAGTACAATCCCTAGTGTGGACGCAGTTGTACTAGTATAAAGGTGCCTAATAGCTGTATAGCTTATTCCCCTTCTTGAACAGTATAAGCACCTTTATAGCAGTACAACTGCATCCACAGGACAAAGGAGGCAGTGTGGTCTACTGGGTAGATCATTAGCCTGAGAGTCAGGAAACCTGGGGTCTCTTCCCCCTCTTTGTGCCTCTGTTTCTCCTCCTGTCCTTTGTCTGTCTCCCCTCTTTAGAGTTTGAGCTCTAAAGGGCAGGGGCAGGCTTTCACTGTGCATTTAAACAGCACTGTGTACAGTAGGGGCCGCAACTGAGTTGCCACCTCTTGGCACTACCCTATTACTACGACTGCTACTAATGGGCAACGCTGCCTAGTAGTACGATGTAGCTAGGTCAGTGGTGAACGTGCCATTTCCTTAAAGGAGCAGAGTCAAGGTTCTTTAATACAAAAATAAATGCACACAGCCATCCTAGTTCTGGTACTTGCATTTTTCTTGATAGGTGAATGGAAATTACTTATTGCCTGGGCTCGCCCCAGCAATGAAAGCCTGCTGTTGATTAGCTTTGCTGTTTGCAGTGACAGAAAGAGAAAGCAATTACCCTCTGCACGCCATGCACGGGGTCCGCTGGGAGCTAGGACACGTCTACCAGCCGTAGCTGGAATGTTAGAGTCCCCTTGGAAAGCAGATCATGTTTTAGCTGCTCACAAATAGTTCGGAAAAGTAGGTAGGGTCAGTTTAACTCTTGGCTTGCCGTCCGGAGGCAGTTGGGTGGGCTGTGTGAGATGAGTTTGGTGCTCTCGGTCCAGTTCTCCGTGGACAGGTAACAACGCGCTTTATCACAGTCAGCTTTAGGTTGGCATTCTCGACGCCGGCTGCGGATTGATGAGACAAGGAGGCTGAGCTGTGCTAGAGATGATCCCTCCAGGTCAGGTTTGAGACCGTCTGAGGGGCCATATGTGGCAGCTTGTACTGTGCCGTATTTGTTGTGTAGCCAGATAAAGCACATCCGTTTCTAGGGCTGTCAAAGTAGGACTTTCTCTAACACTTAGCAAATAAAACAACCGAGAAAGCCTCCAGCTGGGGAGACAGGAAGATACATCGCTGATCGTCTCCCTTCTGGCCTCTCTCGCCCTAATTTATTCGTCAACTTGACTTTCAAATGAAGCCAGTCCGTACTCCTGAGATCAATAGGATATGGCCTTACACTAAACTACTCGGCTTCCATTGCTCGCTGTCAGTCATGGGCCCCTGGGGGTCCCACTAGTTATCCCACTAGCTATCCCGCCTTGACAGCCTGTTTGAATAATAAGCAACCTGATTTAGAAAAAAGTAAGGTCAGATCCTCAGCATTGGCGAGGCCTCATCTGGAGTACCAGTTTTGGGCCCCACACTACAAGAAGGATGTGGAAAAATTGGAAAGAGTCCAGCGGAGGGCAACAAAAATGATTAGGGGGCTGGAGTACATGATTTATGAGGAGAGGCTGAGGGAACTGGGATTGTTTAGTCTGCAGAAGAGAAGAATGAGGGGGGATTTGATAGCTGCTTTTAACTACCTGAAAGGGGGTTCCAAAGAGGATGGAGCTCGGCTGTTCTCAGTGGTGGCAGATGACAGAACAAGGAGCAATGGTCTCAAGTTGCAGTGGGGGAGGCCTAGGTTGGATATTAGGAAACACTATTTCACTAGGAGTGTGGTGAAGCACTGGAATGGGTTCCCTAGGGAAGTGGTGGAATTTCCTTCTGTAACGGTGCGGCGACTCACTGGCAGGGCACCTCCTGCTGGTTGTCCAGGGAATTAGCTTTTCCAGCTCCGGAGTGCCCTCTGCTGGCTGATGTCCCACTTGCCACTGGCCCCTGTGCCCCTCCCGGACCCCGGTGCCCCTTTACTTTGGGTGCTGCCCCCTGGCAGTACCCCCACAGATCTGGGTCTCCCCTCCCCGGGGAACCCCCAACCCCCCATCCCCACCTCACCTCAGTATATGGCTACTGTCAGCCACCGTCTAGCCCCCGCTCACTGGGACTGACTGCAGTGTGTTTTGGACCTGCTGCCTCTGCCTGCCCTTGGGCTGCCCTCTGCAACCCCGGTACCCTTCTTTGGCTTTTAACAAGGCCTGCAGCCTGGGGGGTTTCTAGGCCGGAGCTCCCCAGCTCCCCTGGCCTTCCCCCAGCCCTGCTCCAGTCTTGGTACCCTCTCAGCTTCCAGGCAGCCTGGCCCTTCCCTCTCTACTGCTAGAGAGAGACTCTGTGTGCTCCTGGCCCACTGCCCTCTTATAAGGGCCAGCTGGGCCCTGATTGGGGCCTGGCCGCATCTGTGGCTGGTTCCCCAATCAGCCGAGGCTTTCTTCACAGCTGCAGCCCTCTCCAGAGCTCTTTTAACCCCTGTTCCTCAGGAGTGGGGCAGCTGCCCCACTACACCTTCCTTGGAGGTTTTTAAGGTCAGGCTCGACAAAGCCCTGGCTGAGATGATTTAGTTGGGGATTGGTCCTGCTTTGAGCAGGGGGTTGGACTAGATGACCTCCTGAGGTCCCTTCCAACCTTGATATTCTATGATCCTCAGCCAGTGTGAAGCAGCTTAGCTCCATTGAAATCCACAGAGCTGAGGGTGTGATGTAAAGTCAGCGAATGCGTTGGCGAGTTATTCATTGCGGGAATTGAATTTTTGGCATGGTGGGGGAAAAGAATGTGCAGCTCTCCAGCTTTCCTGCCAGTTTCGTCCCACCAGCCACGCTCTCATGGAGTCGTGTGATTCTCCCCCAGCCCTGGTGAAATGGCTTAATTGTTTTTCCATTTTCCACTTTACTAGGCTTTGATATGAACAACCTGGTGGAGGTTATCACGACTTTGCGGTTTGCAAGTGGAATGAGAAGGGGTCTTTTTATCTTCCCGTAAGCACAGTTCCAGGCAACTGGGTACTCTATGTTATTTGTATGTACAGCACCTGGCATAGTGGGGCCCTGATCCCTGATGGGTATCATTCGGCATTACCACAATA
The DNA here is from genome assembly GCF_027887155.1 of Malaclemys terrapin pileata. NCBI lineage: Eukaryota > Metazoa > Chordata > Testudines > Emydidae > Malaclemys > Malaclemys terrapin. The sequence goes on from NC_071506.1 coordinate 275,803,471, forward strand.
CAAATGATAATAGTGTCTGGTACCTGGAATTAACAACTGATTGCTCTTGATGGATTAAAGGATGGCCCATGGTAGTTTTACTTCTTTGTTGTTATAATTATTGGTGCAATGTTGGTCCAATGGATAAAACTCTATATGCTAATCTCCAAACTGAACATGGATAGTGATCAGGGGTCCACCAGATGCAGTGGCTGTGATACTGACTTCTTAAAGCTCTTCACAAACGGATCTTGCTACAAAACCACGTTGCTTTGGCAGTTTTATTTCTTCCACAATTTGGGGATTGGTACTTTTTAGTGTCCTTCACTTTTGTTGTAATACTGGGCCCCTCTGGAGAGTGAGTGAAGGGTACCACATAGCAAAGCCCATTTCCCCAGCGTTCTTGCTACAGATGAAACACTGTTTCATTGGAAGCTGGAATAGGTTTAGTCACACCCTTTTCGATGGCATGTAGCTCTTATCTCCACCTGGTCTTGGAGATTCTGTTGAGCTGGATGGAGCACGGTAGACTCAAGATAACAACGGGCGAAGGATGTGTGATGGGTTTCCCCTGGGGTGCCACCTGGAACTGGGGTACTGCTGAGCCCTCTGACCCACCAGCCTGGGCTCCCTCTCACACTGTGCTGCCGTGACAAGCTGCAGACCCGCTCCCGCTCCTACACTTCCACCACCATTCACACAGGCAGGGACACACCCAGCTGCAGTTACATGCAGGCTCTCTGACCAGCCACTGCATGAACCAGCAATAGAGAGGCTACAGCCATAGGCGCCGACTCCATGGGTGCTCTGGGACTGGAGCACCCACGGAGAAAAATTGGTGGGTGCTTAGCACCCTCCGGCAGCTCCCTGCCCCGTCCCCCCGCCCCAGCTCACCTCCGCCTCCACTCTGCCTCTGCCTCCTCCCCTGGGCACACCGGGTGCCCGCCTTCCCCCCCGGCTCCCAGCACTTGCGCTGCAAAACAGCTGATCGCGCAGCAAGCGCTGGGAGGGAGGGGGGAGGAGGGGGAATGCGGCACACTCAGGGAAGAGGCGGGGCCGGGGCGGGGATTTGGGGAAGGGGTCCAATAGGGGCAGGGAGGGGGTGGAGTTGGGGCAGGGACTCTGGGGAAGGGGTTAGAATGGGGGCAGGGCAGGGGCAGGGAAAGGGTGGAGTCAGGGTGGGGCCAGTGGTGGGGGGGCATGAGCGCCCACCGGTGCCAGGAAAAGTTGGCGCCTATGGGTACAGCCAGGATAACCACCAGCTTCCCAGGCATTCACCTCCCTCTGGAATATAAACCCAAAATTATACCATCTTGCACTGCACAGGGAATTGTACAGCGCAATCTCATAGAGTTCCCCCCTCCCTCAATGTGGAAAGGAAATGCAACAGACCCCTGAGCTAAGATTCCCAGCACCCCTCTTAAGGCTTCTAAATTTTACTCTATATGTTTCAGGGGTAATCTGAAACTGTTTTAAAACGATTTCCTTGAATTTACCATAATCTGAAGCATCTTCAATTGGCATCTTATTGAATATATCCTGAGCTGTATCAGTCAACGTTGCAACCAAAGAGGGCATCTTTTGGTCCTCAGGGATCTTATGGAGCACACACAGCCTCTCAAAGATGATGTATGTTCAGCAATGTCCCCTGTCTCACTGTATGCAGGACACAACCATTCCCGTTTGTGGATTTTTGGAGAAAAGGGACTCACAGGAGCGTGGGGGTCCTGGTTCTGCTTCTCTATCAAGTCCCGTTGATACTTCCTCTCTCTTTATTTCTCCTCCATGGTTAGTTTCTGGGCTTCAGTTTCCTTGTCAGCCTCTATCTGTTTCAGTTTCAAAATTCTCTGGTGGGCAGCTTCTTGTCTGGCTTCTTCTGCTTCCATTTCTTTTATCTGTAATTGTTTTAATTCCAAAAGTCTTGTATGGTCTTTCTCCTTCTCTTCTGCCTGAAATCTGCACAGCTCCAATTTCACAACTGTTTCACCGCTTTCACTCATCTTCCTGCTTTTCTGTCCCTACTTCCCTTGCCCGAAATAAGCAAACAGAAAATAACAAACTGGTAACCTCTTTGACTGATCTCAAGCCACCACACTGAAAATCTCACTTAAAATCACCACCAGTGTACGAAGTGCAAATCTCACCCAGAACAACAAGCTATGCATTTAACCCTGCTCGCTGTGCAGGTTCCCCCAGAGAGACTGAACTGGGGGAAGTGCTGAAGCCAGGCTAAAGGGTTTTCTAGCCTGTGTATGAAAAACCCGGGGTTTGCAAGCTGTAAAGGAAGTGCAGCTTGTTCCGTGAGAATCTGCCAGCCTGCCTGTATTATCAGCCAGGGTGAGAATTTGCTAATTCATATCCTATCTTTCTAGTATTTTAGGCTTAAATAGGTTGCGTTTTTGTTTATTTACTAGGTAATCTGCTTTGATCTGTTTGCTATCCCGTAGAATCACTTAAAATCTATCTTTTTGTAGTTCATAAACTTGTTTTATGTTTTAATCTGAACCAGTAAGTTTGGAGTGAAGGGTTTGGAAATCTTAGCTCAAAGGGCAGGGGCTGTTGCATTTCCTCTCCACATTGAGCGGGAGAGGAACTGGTTAATAAATTCATACTGGTCGGGGTTTTGACCAGGGCAGGATGGTACTGCTCTGGAGTCCTAGGCTAGGAAGCTGGCGGTTATTTTGGCTGTAGCCTCTCTATTGTTGGTTCATGCAGTGGCTGGTCAGAGAGCCTGCATGTAACTGCAGCTGGGTGTGTCCCTACCTGTGTGGATGCTGGTGGAAGTGTAGGACCGGGAGCGGGTCTGCAGCTTGTCACAGCAGGACAGTGTGAGAGGGAGCCCAGGCTGGTGAGTAGGAGGGCTCAGTGTTAACCCCGTTCCAGGTAGCATCCTGGGGGAACCTGTCACATGATGGGCTTGTGAGTCAGGTACTGGCCTGGGACTAAAGAGATCTGAGTTCAGTTGCTGGCTCTACCATATGGACTTCCTGTGTGACCTGGGGCAAACCAAGTAGGGGTGTAAATTTACAACTCAGTGGTGTTAATTGTCATAGCTCCATTCACATCAGTGGATATATAGCAATTTATAGCCTCTGTGCCTCAGTTCCTGCCTCTTAAATGCGGATAATTATACCTTTCTTACCCTTGTCTATTTAGATTATAAACTCCTTGGGGCAGGGACTCTCTCTTGCTATACATCTGCACAGCACCTAGCACAATGGGACCTTGATCTCAGTTGAAGTTTCTGGGTGTCTAATACAGCCTGGCATAAACTGAGACTCTGCTGTAAACCTCTGGGTCAAACATCGCTTTGGCATGAAACATGCAAGTAGTGTAAATTGATTGTGGAATAGGTGTAGGTGAGAGTAAATAGCAAGGGAGTGTAGCAGCCAGCAATCCAAGGCAGGGCCGGCAGCCAAAAAAGAAAAAAAGCCGCGATCGTGATCTGCGGCGGCAATTGGGCGGAAGGTCCTTCGCTCCGAGTGGGAAATATAGTCCTTTTATAGAAGGTGTTTTCTGTGGAGTATTTGCCAGTACAAAGTGCCTTTTTATCTACAGAGAATAGGACCAATCAATAGGACTCTGAGTAGGGTTGCCAGGAGTCCGGTTTTCGAGTGGAATGCCCAGTTGCACTGCCGACTGGGCCGTTAAAAGTCCGGTCAGCGGTGCAGCGGTGGCCCGGGGCTAAGGCAGGCTCCCGGCTTGCCCTAGCTCCGCATGACTTCTGGAAGCGGCCGCCAGGTCCTAGCGGCCCCATGGCGCATGGGTGGCCAAGGTGGCTCCTTATGCTGCCCCACCTCAAGTACAGGCTCTGCAGCTCCCATTGGCTGGGAACTGAGTCCAATGGGATCCGTGGGGGCAGTGCCTACGGGCGCGAGGGCAGTGCACGGAGCCTCCCTGGCCGCCCATGTGCCTAGGGACTGTAGGGACCTGGCAACCGCTTCCTGGGAGCCGCAGTAAGTGCCATCGGGACCCCTCACCCCCTCTCTCTGCCCCAGCCTGGAGTCCCCTTCCTCACCCAAACTCCCTCCTGGAGTCCGCACCCCCTCCAACACTGCTACCCCAGCCCGGAGCCCCCTCCTTCACACCAAACCCCTCATCCCCAGCCCCACCCCAGAACCCAGACCCCCAGCCGGAGCCCGCACCCTTTCCCGAATTCTGAACCCCTCAGCCCCAGCCCGGAGCCCCCTCCTGCACCCCAAACCCCTCATCCCTGACCCCACCCCAGAGCCTGCACCCCCAGCCGGAGTCCTCAAACCCCCTCCCTGCATTCCACCCGCCTGCCCCAGCCCGGTGAAAGTGAGTGAGGGTGGGGGAGAGCAAGCCACGGAGGGATGGAGTGAGTGGGGACGGGGCTTCGGAGAAGGGGCGGGGCCTCCGGGAAGGGGTGTTCAGTTCTGTGCAATTAGAAAGTTAGCAAGCGTAACTCTGGGAAGGTTTTGTAAGCCCTGTAGCCTGGGAGAGAAAGGGGTTAGTTGAGTGAGCTCTCTGAGGGCCTCTGCTGGAGCGCAAGGGGAGTCGACTGAGCGAGGCAGTACCTTATTTACACATTCATTGCAGGAAGTTTGGGGACATTGGGTATAATTTGACTAAGTTTTGTACTTGGGGCCTATATTTTTGAGATTTCCTTGTTGAGTACCCAAGCTGGGCAAAGCCTGGACAACGACTGGTTAGGGGGTCACCGTGATGACAACTGATGCTTGCTGAAGTGGGGTGAGGGGCCCTGGACAGCCCTATAGAGGGAGAGAAAGTGCATGTTTCTGGCTTGGTTTGAGGAGTATCTTTCTGGGTGCGAGGGACTCTGAGGGGTTCCTGACGTCACTGAGCCGCATGGATCTGAAAGAGCAGAGCCGTGAGCTGTAATTGCCTTATGTGGACAGAGCTCCCCAGAGGTTCCAGTTGTTGAGCCGAGGTCAGAGCCCAGAAGTAGTTCTGGCCACCAAAGCAAAGCAGTAGTTGGGCCCAGCCACAGCACCCAGCATGCAGAGCAAAGCGGCAGTTGGATTTGCTCCCAGCATCCAGCAGGAGAGCAGCCGCAAAGGAATTGGTAGCAACCCTCTATGTCTCCTGTCAGCTGGTGAGGGGCCTCCCTTTCCTAGCTGCTGAAATCATTCATTGTAGCTAGGGTTACCATATTTCAGCGAGCAAAAAAGAGGACGGGAGGAGCCCCGCCCTAGCCCCGCCCCTGCCCCTCCCACTTCCCGCCCCCCTGACCTCCCAACCCTCCCCCCGTTCCTTGTCCCCTGACTACCCCCTCCTGGGACCCCTGCCCCTAACTGCCCCCCAGGACTATCTAAGCCTCCCTGCCTCTTGTCCCCTGACTGCCCCAACCTTTATCCACACCCCCACCCCCAGACAGACCCCTGGGACTCCCACGCCCCATCCAACCACTCCCCACCCCCTGACAGCCCCCCCCCAGAACTCCCAACCCATCTAAACCCCTCTGCTCCCTGTCCCCTGACTGCTCCGATCCCTCTCCGCACTCCTGCCCCCTGACAGCCCCCCCCAGAACTCCCAACCCATCTAAACCCCTCTGCTCCCTGTCCCCTGACTGCTCCGATCCCTCTCCCCACCCCTGCCCCCTGACAGCTCCCCCCCAGAACTCCCAACCCATCTAAACCCCTCTGCTCCCTGTCCCCTGACTGCTCCGATCCCTCTCCCCACCCCTGCCCCCTGACAGCTCCCCCCCAGAACTCCCAGCCCCCTACCCCCCCCCCCGCTCCTTGTCCCCTGACTGCCCCCTCCTGGGACCCCTGCTCCTAACTGCCCTCCAGAACCCCACCCCCTACCTAAGACTCCCTGTTCCTTGTCCCCTAACTGCCCCCTCCTAAGACCCCCCCCCAACTGCCCACCAGGACCCTACCCCCTACCTGTACCCTGACTGCCCAAAACTTTCTCCACTCCCCCCAAAAAGCCCCCCCCCCCGTTTCTTGACTGCCACCTCCAGAACCTCCCTGCCCCTTCTCCTGCCCCCCCTTACCCTGCTGCTCAGAACAGGGTGTTGGGCTCTGTGCGAGCCGGACACGTGGCTGCGCTCCCCAGCGCAACAAAACCCGGTCCCTGGCCCTGCACAACAAAACCCGGTCCCTGATCCGGACCGGGTTGCAGGGGAGAGCTGCCCTTGTATCAGCACAAAGTGCTCTCGCTCCCGTTTTGCTACGCTGCATGGCAGAAACCGCTCCCAGTTGCAAAAGGGGAGGGCTGCACTTTGTGATGAGACACTTGCTCAGAATGCAGGGCGGATCCGGCTCCTCTCCAGCTGCTCCGGAGTCCAGCCCGGGACTTTCCTGCAGCCCTCCCAGCCGCTCGCTCTGCTGTGCCGGGGGAGGGGGAAATCCCGGACATTGTGAGTGCTTTACAAATTCCCCCCGGACGCTATTTTTAGCACAAAAAGGAGGACATGTCCGGGTAAATCCGGACGAATGGTAACCCTAATTGTAGCAGAACAGGTGGTAGAGCTCCAGGGCTGCCTACGAAACAGGGACCATGATTTTCCTGGACTCTTGGAATCACAAACTGCGAGCGAGGAAGTTGGGGACCTGTGAACTGAGCGCAGGAGGCTGAACAAACACGGCATCAGCCGTTCAGGGTCCAATTGTGTGGAACTGTGACTTATGCACCCTGAGGTAAATGGTGGTAGAAGGTGTTAAATTGTAAATTCTTGCCCCAGGTCAACCTGGCCTTTCCGTTTTCTTCCCCCTCCCTCCCACCAGTAAAGTTAGTTTGTTTAAACCTCTGTGCTTGCGAGTGGCAGGGCCGTCCTTAGGGTTTATGGGGCCCTATGCAGTATTATTAAACTGGTGCCCCTATGCCCGATGGCAGCCCGGGCTTGCACGTGTATTTTAGATAAGGGTGGATTTATTTAAAAAACTGTATGTCTGAAGATCCAAGCATTTAAAGCTAAAGATGAATACTCAGATTGTGCATCTAAAAATCTATGCAAGGATTTTATAGAGATGTGATTTTTATAATCTTCAGCAACACACTGACGAAATATTTTTAAAGCAAATTTTCAACTAAGGTCCTGTAGACTAACATGTTCTGAGTAAACTTAGAATTTTTTTTCACATTTTAGCTCACAACTGTTTTTGTCAGTAAATTCAGAAACGGACAATATATACCTGGGGGTTGGCAAATGCCTGTTAAATGGCTCCATTTAACAGTTTCAGTGTTGTGCTAATAGGTCTGGCAGGCTGGAGGCTTTTTCACTTTTAAGTACTAGATCCCCTCTGGTCCAGGAAGACTCACCAGGCTGCAGCGGCCGGCTGTGGTGGGAGCCTGCAGGAAGGGTCAGAACAGGGGTAGGAAGAGGCGGAAGGGTGGACGCTAAGACCCAGAGATGCCCCAAATTTTCCTGTGCCCTATGCAGCCGCGTATGCTGCGTATGCCTAAGGACAGCCCTGGCGAGTGGGTACACATTTGCCTAGCAAAAGCGTCCAGAGTGGTTATAGGTTCCCAGATTACTAGGTGAGGACTCGAGCCCACAAAAGTTAAGAAATTGTAGAGACTCCCTTAAAATAAGTACCAGCCCTTGTTGCTGCATCCCCATTGGCAGAAGGGTTACAGCTTTCATCAGTCTTAGTAACTTCCTCAAAGGGCCAAAGAATTGGGCACAAATTTGATTAATTTAAGGACATGAAAGGGATGATTCTTTTTTAGCACCTCTTGCATTACATTTCAGAGCACAGTCCTTGCTTGTGTTTGTTCGATCCTTTAAGACTGCACCATCTGAAAAGCCGTTGGACTCAAGCAAAAAGTCTGAAAAGACAATTACAGAAGGAGAAATGGGGTCTTTTCTTGAGACACATTGGGACCAGACAGTCGCAATTTAAAGGAGGACATACAGGATCCCTTTAAGTGAAACCTGTTCATCAGAAGCAACTTGCATACTCCTGGCAATGTAGCTGTTTCTCCACAAGGAGATACCCATAGCTCACATTTATACTTGTGAAATGTTGAGCATTGACTTCATAATCGCTGGATTTGCAGACAGGAGCTAACTAGGAAGTGTCTGTTGATGCATTTTCATAGGGTAAATTATATACTCATATTTAGGTGAGGAATTGTTGAAAGGTTCCTTTGCTCCGGTAAAATGCAGCAGCTTACTGTGTTAGCGTCAGGCATTGTAATGCAGATTATATTTATTTGGCAGAAGCGACTATAAATTCAATGAAAGATGACGTTTCAAAGGTTTCAGCTGTATATTCTTTTCACGGCATATATTTCATCATTTTTTTAAAAAAAACCTTCGTTTGTGGGAGAAAACAAAATGTATCTGGTAGCAGGGAAAGAGGTTGCTTTAAGGGTCAAGTCCCAGGAGAGGGAGTCAGTGAAACTGGGTCCTGTCCATTTTAACTGTACTGTTAGAAGTCGAAGGCCTATGACACACAGTTGGACAGTTCCGATTCTAGCCACCAGAGCGCAATGGTGCACCTCCACACTAGCCAGTGCTATACACTGGACCAAATCTTACGGTCTTCATTGATGCACAACTCCCGCTGAGTGTGAGCTTCATGCTCTGTCCCAAAATTATGATTCAATATGAAGGCTGAGCAGCTGCAGAAACTAGGTGGGGATTGAGATCATACCAGTGCCCGATAGCTTAGTGTGTTAACTCCGGGAGAATGTTCTGTAGCTTCTCGGATTGTTGTGTTTGCAGACATCAGGATAACAACTAGTAACCACCCATTTGCTCTATCTGGTATTCCTCTTGACTACAAAAGGAGCTTAGTTTTTCAACAATAACCTGCATCATTCAGCCTTTGTTGTTGGCCTACGGGCCTGATCTTGCTTCGCTTGAAGCCAGTTAGAGTTTTGCCATTTGAATCGCACGTCTATTCCATATAGATTCTTATAACTCCTTCATTTCCATAGTAACTGCGTGCCTGCCAACAATGCATTAAGCAGCATGACTAACACCAGTCACCCGTGTTTGATCCTTTTTCTCATCTTCTCCCCCGGGGGAGAGTTGTGTGTGCAGTGCAGTGCATTATTTTGGTAGGGTTGTTCCTTTTTAAAATGTGCTCCGTGATGATGTGATGGAAGGCAGATTGAAGAAGAGCACTTTGACTTACATTGGAGGTTGTGAAGTTTGGATTGGGCCTCAGGACCGCTGACAGCAATTCCGGCCCCAGGGAAGAACAGTCAATCCCCCCTCCTCCTCTCCCCAGAAAGGGAAGGCTGAGGTTTCTGATACTACTTTTTATGCTATTGATAACACATTAGAACCCACTATGCATAAGTTGTGGCTTTGCTTGATCTAGTTAACTTTTTTTTTTCCAGTTACAGCACCAGTAGTAAACAAATTGTGAGCCTAAATATAAGATGTCGAATTTGTTATTTTGAATTATGTATTTAAATTAAATCAATACATCATGGAATGAAATTAATTAATATATAAAACATTTAAAGAAGCACCAAGTAAGGAAACACCTAAAGTATCAAGTCAGGCTTCCTTCACCTTAGTCTCTAAGGATAGAACAAGAAGCAATGGGCTTAAACTGCAGCAAGGGAGGTTTAGGTTGGACATTAGGAAAAAGTTCCTAACGGTCAGGGTGGTTAAACACTGGAATAAATTGCCTAGGGAGGTTGTGGAATCTCCATCTCTGGAGATATTTAAGAGTAGGTTAGATAAATGTCTATCAGGGATGGTCTAGACAGTATTTGGTCCTGCCATGCGGGCAGGGGACTGGACTCGATGACCTCTCGAGGTCCCTTCCAGTCCTAGAATCTATGAATCTAGGTGAACACCACAAGAGCTAAACAAACCAGATACTTGAGACTTCAAACGGGTGGCTAGCAGAAATCAGCTCTTCAAGGCCTTCGCATCTGGTACATAAACATCACTAGCTGCTGCTGTTACAAAGACGGACTCTGCAGCTGCTTTCAGTAAATGCTGCAGACATTTGTTGCCGGTGCTAAATAATCATCCTCTGTGTATTACGGATGATTTCTTTGCCGCAGCAATACTGGAGAGCTGGGAAGTGGGTTGTTTGCCCGTAACCTATTGTGCTGCTCTCGAAATGTTGCGTACCTTTTGGAGGATGAATTGTTCTCAGCCCTTGGTTAGCTGCAGTCATTATTATCAACCACTGGGGTATTATCCGATGTGCTTCACATGACAAAGCCTCCATATTTATTCAGGGCTAACATGCCAGCTGAACTTTAAAGAGATGGTTTGATTCAAGATAAACACACCGAAGACTCCATCGACAACATTACAGATACAGCCGTGGAGATGAATCCAGTTACATGTAAACTGTCCCCCCACCCTGGCTAGAGCATAATTCCATTTTGTGGCTGTGTTAGGACTTTATCCGTGTCCCTGCTCTGTGGATGCTCTAGTTAGGCACACGACAGGTGGGCCCGCATACGCTTATTAAAATGATGCCCAGAGGTGCCAATCAAAATCAGGGCCTCACTGCTGCACAGACACATAGTGAGACACTGCCACTGCCTCAATGAGTCCAGAGCCAACATAGATAAAGGGCAATATGGGAAACTGAGGCACGGAGCGTTTCAATTGTACGGGGAGATTTTGGCACACCAGTAAAGTACCTGAAACCTCTATTGCTTATTGCTAAAAGCAGCCATGTCAGCAGGCCGTAAATTGGCCATGCAGCAGCCTCAGCTGGACCAAGGCAGGAGGGGAGGGGGTTTTGGGTGCCACAGAAAGGGCAGCTTGACCCCACGTCCTTCCGGATAAGAACTGGGCTGAAATTGCTGATACATGTCTTTTAGAAGAACAGGAAGCTTGTCTATATATGCCCTCGGGAATGTGTCTGCCTCAAGGCGTGGAAACTCTGAAAAAACCCCACACCTGGTTAACTGATGACCAGAAGGAAACCTCTTGCTTGACCGTTGAAACTGCTTGCTTAACAAATTTTCTTTAAGTGACATGTCATTGTATGACTAATATATAAATTACGGGGAAAAGTTTGGGTTAGTTGGACTCTTCGGGAGGGTTTCTTCAGGGACTCTCCCTCTGGACGCATCTTGTAGTCCCCACCAGCAGACGGAAGATTTGGCCACCGGCTGGCTGCCGCTGTGCCACTCCAGAACCACACTCAGCTTTGGTAATTATCGAGGGTTGGGGGTGTTTTACTAACCTGTTGTGGACGTGTGTAAGTGCTTGACACTAAGTAAAGTTTAGCTTTAAGTGAAAGCACTCTTGTTTTGCCCTGTTTGTGCCAGCCATCTCGGTCGGACGGCCGCGTCTCCCCTGATTTATTTCCTGACACCACCTCGCATAGAGTAAAAGTTACCAAGCGCTTTGGGTGGAAGGAACCCCAGGTAACACAATGATTTGCCCAAGGTTACCCAACAGTAGAGCCAGGTGTACAACCTGGGTCTCCTGACTCCCAGTCTGGTGCTTTACTCACTAAATCATGCCCCCTTCCCTATAGCGTGTACAGAACTTGGTGTGTACCACATAGCAGTGATAAGTAGCAGCTTCTTCGGTAACCTCCTTGTCCCTTCTAACTTCCCCCAGTGTAAGGTTGCCCTTGAATAGAAACATTTCCCCTCCCTCCCCCCATGCACCTTTCTGGGGCTGGTCCTCTCAATACTGCAGAACCAAGCTGCTGGCAGGGATGAAGTGACCATTTTGCAGCTAGCAGCTGTCAATTGCCTCTCCCAGCCAGAAGGGAGGTAAGTAGCTTTGTGCTTTTCCCTTCTTATTGCAGAGGGAAGGCAGCACTGTTAGCTGGGAGCAGGCACTGCAGATGTTTGGTGAGGCTCTGTCCAATCTATTTGTGGCGGTGTTTTAATTCAGGGCTGGGGATGTGCGTCTGGCTTTCGGTGTTTGGCCTTTTGTAGGTGGTTTGCGGATTCATAGACTCCAAGGCCAGAAGGGACCATGTGACCATCTAGTCTGGCCTCCTGCAGAACGCAAGGTAGAGGCCTTCCCCCGATTCTCGTTTAGAAAGTCTGTGGGGTCGCTACATTCACACGTAAGGAGGTTTATCCTGAAGCCGGTCACCTGCCATGATCTGGTCAATTGTCCTTGTACCAGAAACAGCCAAGCGTTTCTCTGCCCTTGAGCTGAAAATGAGCGAGGAAACCTTGTGAAAGGGCCATTCCAGTGCCCTGTGTGTTGGAGGCAAAGGTAGACCAGCTTAAGGATCTCTCTAGAGGTGAATCCGGGGGGCGCTCGAGCTGCAAGGAGGTTACATTCCTTTGGGGTTTGCCATGATGATGAGGATATCGTTTAGAAAGACGTCCAGTCTTACCTTGTGAAGCAGGGGGTTTGTTCCTATACTAAAAGGGGGGCTGTCACATTTTCATATCTCTTGGCTCAGGCACATTCAGGCAGAGCTTGAGCTCTGCCTCTTATTTTGATACATCCGTGCCTTCTGATGAAGGCTGATATTCTTGTGCATTACAGTCCAGAGAGTCCCCAGAATTTTATTCTCCTGAGCCCCTAATTGCTGAGAAGCTGATGGGGGTGAGCAAAAAATCCAAGGCCGTACTGAGGGTGAGCTGGCAATTTGTGTAATGGAAAGGAAAGCATTAGGCCCCTCAGTGCACATGCGAAGTCTCCATTAGACGTTTAAATCCCCAAGCACTTTTCAAGGATGCTTTCTGAGCAGTGGCAAAGCTGTGACCCCCTCTGCACCCGTGTCGGGGAACTGCCACGGTTCTATAAATACAGGCCACTTCCCCAGAGAACAGCATGCTGCTTGGGAATCCGAGGATGATTCAGATGCTTAAGGAAGTTCATACCTTTATTAATGGGGAAAATCCTTGGCATTTCGGGTCCCTGCCTAGAAATAATAGGAGCTTTCACATTATTTGTAGATGGAGTAGGGTTAGTAGCAGGATGGATAAAAATGGATGATTTAAAAAAACATTGGATTTTTTTTGTTCATATTAAATACAGTTTTGAAAATAAATCTCTTTAGAATTAAATTTGAAATTGACAGCGTATGTTAAGGCCTAACCTTATTATAATATATTCAAATCATTTACTGAAAAACAAAAACTAATACTAAGCAGTAGACGTTTGCTGCTGAGTTTTAAAGAAAGTCAAACCACCGATCGGGTGGAAGTCACTGGCTAAGCACCTGAAACCAGAGTTCGTTGAAGTGCTAAACCAGCTTTTGACAGCAGTAGCTTCCTCTGCAGGTGCAGAGAGACTATTATCTTCATTTCAACTAGTTCACTTCAATGACTAGCTCATTCGAAATTCAGAAATCAGTTGGGAGTTGAAAAAGCAGGAAAGCTTGGTTTTTCCTCCCCTTCCAATCTATGAAAAAAACCTTTGTTTAATAAATCAGTTCGTTTGAAATGCAATGCATGTTTTGATCAACTTTTTTTCCTTAAGTATCCAGCACTTTTAAGGTAGCTGTATTTAATACAAATAGTGAAAATGCTTTTTCAGTGCATTTTTAACTCAATTTGAATTTCCATCCTAATAGAGCTAGACACAAATTGCAAGTAAAAAATAATAATCTAGTAAAGGGGAGGGGATAGCTCAGTGGTTTGAGCATTGGCCTGCTAAACCCAGGGTTGTGAGTTCAATCCTTGAGGGGGCCACTTGGGCTCTGGGGCAAAATCAGTACTTGGTCCTGCTAGTGAAGGCAGGGGGCTGGACTCAATGACCTTTCAAGGTTCCTTCCAGTTCTAGGAGATAGGATATCTCCATTTAAAAAAAAATTAAGCTATGTAATTGCTTATAGAAATATGTATAGATATAGTATATCCTCCCACTTAGCGAAAAGACATGCCAAGCTTAGTCTACAGGCTATACTTAGCTATAGATCACCGTGTTTTAATGGTTACCACCCAATGAGAATCAAACTTTCTTTAGGAAAAAAGGTAGGAAGTACAAATGCAAAACACAGTTAAAAACAACTATTTATATCAAAGCTTCCTGCTTGCATGATTAAAAGTGGTGATTTTTAATTGCTTTGATCTGAATCAATCTACCCTGATTAAAAAGAACGAGGAGTCCTTGTGGCACCTTAGAGACTAACACATTTATTTGGGCGTAAGCTTTCATGAAGTGGGTTTTAGTCCACGAAAGCTTATGCCCAAATAAATTTGTTAGTCTCTAAGGTGCCACAAGGACTCCTCGTTCTTTTTGCGGATACAGACTAACACGGCTGCCACTCTGAAACCTACCCTGATTAATAGCCCCTCTGTATCGAGCTGGGAGGTAAATTTAGCAAGAATATAATTAAGGCCTTGAGCCAGCTTCTTGTTTTGCACTGGCAAACAGGGCTTTCATGGAACCGTGTTGGTTTGAATAGGTCTGCATGTGGGTGCCAGGACCTTCCCACCTGGACCAAGTTGCAGGATCAGGGCCTAAAAGGTAAGCTACCTCCTTGGGGCAGACAAATACTGAGCTGATGGAGTAAAACTGCTAAAGTCCAGGGCTCAGCTAATTTCTCCAATGTTTCAGTGCCACAATCGAAATGGTGCAAGAGATACAGCAGTTCTCCCCTCACACTGCTGAGCCTGGCTGGCACTGAACTATGGCTGCTGGTAGGATACCCGCAAGGGATGGGCAGTGCAGACTGCTTTGTCTGAGTGTCTAAGGGCCAGGCAGACGGAAAAGGGGCTGTGGCATGTGGAAATGGGAGCATGGCAATGGGAACTAGGTCAGTGTCACATGGCAATGCTTACATAGGGGTTTTCACCCACAGAGCTCAAAAGGTTTTGCACGGATGTTAAGTGCCATTATTCTCATTTTCACAGAGGGGGAAACTGAGGCAGCAAAATGACTTTCCCAAAGTCCCAGGGAGTAAGTGGCAGAGTTAGGGATTGAACTGAGGTCTCCTGATTCTCAGACCCCAGCCTGCCTCCCTTGCACAGGGGGATGAAGATCTGGGCCTTTGTGTGTAGTGGGCAGTGCAATCTTGTTATTACAGAGAGAAAATGCCAGCAGTGTGGTGTGGATTAATTTATGGGGCAGTGGATGCTTAAGGCTACTCAATACGTGAGGAGCTCACCTAATGGAGCAGGTTGTGATACCCTTACATTGAGTAGCTTCTTACTCTGCAAATAATTCCACCAACTTCAGCAAGACTACTTGTGGAACAAGGTGCTGCTCAGTGGAAGTAAGGGTATCTGAGTCAGGCCAGTTTGCACGTACCCAGTGCACATCTGCAGACTGGTTACCCATGCCTGCAAATGGCCAATTAGCTACACAACTGGCTACTTCACTTGCAAATGCACAAGTTGTACATGCACACTGGGTACTTTGCGCGGGCAAAGATAGCGTCTTGGCTTTGCTACTAGCCTCACGTCTCGGTGCCTCAGTTTTCCCATCTGTAAAATGGGGATAATAATACTGACACCACCACCCCCCTTTGAGATCGTCTGATGGAAAGTGCTATGTGAGAGCTAGGCATGATTTTTAATTCTGAAAATCGAGCGTTGAAAGGGAATGGTACACTGGATGTAAATGTGTCAGGGAGAACATTTTCTTGCTAAAAATGGGGCACCTTTATCCCTGGAGTGAAGAATTTGGGTTTGAGGAATGTTGACGAATCCGCTCATCTGGGCAGCAGAAGGACTCTGAACTCTCATTAGAGAGCAGAATTCAGGAAATCGACACTCCCTAGGGAATTTAATTTCTCTGCGCCCCTTTAGTTCTGTGAGGGAAATAATCACCTTCAGTGGATAAGCAACACGCGCAGTGAAATCAGTCTGCCTGATGGGGAACCAGCTGGGAAATGTGTCAAAAAGGCTGCAAAGTGGGTGTGGGTTGAAGTCAGCAGCTCCTAAGTAGCGTCCAAAGGGGAGATTCAGCACTGCCAACCCAAAATCATGAGACTGTTCTAAAAAACATGAGATTATTATTATTATTATTATTATTAAATGCAGAGTTCTTTTCATTTGCTTTCTGGTTTTTATCCCTTTTTTGAGTTTTACCTGCAGCTTTTCTCTGCAACCACGACCGCTAGAAACTTAAAGGGCAGCTGCGATTCTCCCATAATCCCTTGACTCCAGGAACTGGGGCTTTAAGTAAAACTCCAAATATTGTGATCCATAAAATCACGAGTGTTGGCAGCACTGCCAGATCTGGAAAATCAGGGGACTGGCAAAATAGCAGCCACTACTAACTCACTGAAAAATGAAGGCAAAATCTAAGAACCAGAAATCCATCTTGAAAACTCTTGCGCCACTCTCAGCCAAAAAGTGAGGTGGGTATTTGCAATGGGAGCCTAAAACAAGTGTAAGTTCAAAATCAGTTACCCCGGCTGTCCTTACCTTGATAGGTTGGGCATATGAGAGGTAACCCTCTGGTTGGGGAAGTAGTGGTATGATGTATTTGCAAGTCACATTTAACAATGTTTAAAACAACTGGGCTCTGTTTCTTTATTTAACATACAGTATTTTGGGGAATGTAGGAGGTGTGCAAGAGCTTGCCAACTCCACTTGTACTGAATTATCTGTGGGTGACTGAACATGCAAAACTGTATGACAAAAGCCACATCCCACGCTGGTGAATGTTTTTGTAAGTCAACAGAGATAAAAACTCTAAAAATGGGGATGGGGGAGGGCGTTTTAATGCTAACCTTTGGATGGAAACTTTCAAAATTACATCTTGTGTTTGATGACATGGAAGGAATACGGCGCTTTCTCCCCTCTGCCCTCCCCCAAACACACGTCGTCCCCTTGCTGACTTCTGAGAGGACGTGGGGTGTGTGACGAACAATGCCTGGATGCAGAGGTTGGGGAGAAATGAACTAGAGTTTTCACAACATTGTTTACTCAGGTTTCATTCGGCTAATTCCTGTCTGAAAGGTGAGCGCGCTGTTATGAGCTGGGTGAAATCTTGCTATGGGCTGAGTTAAACCGTTGTGAACGCACCCTTCATTTAAGATTCCTCAAATTAAAGAGACCGTTCAGGGGGCATGCCTGACACCAGTTCTCGGAGTCTGCCCAGAAATCAGCAGCAGTGGGCAGAGGGCTTCACTGGGTATAGTTCTGACCAGGTGTGTGTATGGTGGTGAGGGGAGAGACAAGCCAGAGGGCAGACGAGAACCTGAGAAAGAGAATGAGACCGACAGAGGGACAGCCTGAGCAAGCAGGATGTCTGACCCTGGAAGAACCAAGAGAGAAGGTTTCTGGGTCTGGTGCTGGCTAAAGAGACTTGGGGCTGGAAGCAAAGAAGCTATCCGCTGGTTTTGGCTCCTCCGTCGTTTGGAGTAGCAGGACTTTCTATATTCCTTGTAAAGAAACAAGATTGCATCAAAGGTACCGGACTCCATCTTCGGTTTCTACACCCAAGTGGAACAAGCCACAAAGCCCTGAACTTTGACTAGCCACTCAGGTGGATTTAAAAAGAAAAAGGGGGGGGGGAGGGGCAAGGGTACCAGTACAAAGAACAGGAACCCTAGTGGTACAAAGTAGTATTACATATCACACAATTCAGCCCTCACATACGATATCAGCTGGGGAATGCTCTCTTGTATGACCGAGGTTCACAGTAACCACTGGGCCACCCGATAGGGTTGCCCATTCATCGCTCTTCTAGGTTAGTATAGTAGGCAGGTCACCCAGGCACCTGGAAGTGTCTGTTGGTTTATAATCACCACCAAAAAAAGTGTTGGTTTGAAAGAGTTGCACCAAATCCACTGAACTCACTGTTTCTTTGGGTTCCCCCCTCTGTTTGTCTGTCTCTTGTCTTACATTTCAATTGTAAGCTCTTGGAACAGGGATTGTCTCTCTCTTCGTACAGTGCCTAGCACAAAGGGGTCCATGATCTAGGCTCCTAGGTGGTACTGCAGTATAATATATAATAGTAAATAATAGAGCTTGATGGACTTTAATTCTCTATTTAGTTCTGACATTTTTCAGAGTAACTTCTTTCTGCAAGCTTTTATACATTTTAACACGCCGTACAATCGCCTATTAAATTCTGTGGAACGGTTTTAAAAATACCTGTAACTAGCAGATTATAGGTAGGGCCCTACCAAACTCACGGTCCATTTTGGTCAATTTCACCGTCATAGGATTTTTAAAATGGCAGATTTCATGATTTCAGCTATTTAAATCTGAAAATTTCACAGTGTTGTAAT
Organism: Malaclemys terrapin pileata; assembly: GCF_027887155.1. NCBI lineage: Eukaryota > Metazoa > Chordata > Testudines > Emydidae > Malaclemys > Malaclemys terrapin. The sequence goes on from NC_071506.1 coordinate 275,821,482, forward strand.
TGTAGGGGTCCTGACCCAAAAAGGAGTTGTGTGTGTGGGGGGGGGGGCGGGAGGGGGGAGGTTGCAAGGTTATTGTAGAGGGGGGTTGCGGTACTGTTACCCTTACTTCTGCACTGCTGCTTGCAGAGCTGGGCTCTCAGTCAGCAGCGACCACTCTCCAGCTGCCCAGCTCTGAAGGCAGCAGCGCAGAAGTAAAAGGTGGCATGGTATGGTATTGCCACTCTTAGTTCTACGCTGCTGCGGGCAGGAAGCTGCCTTCAGAGCTGGGCGCCTTGCAAACATCTGTCGCTCTCCAGCTGCCCAGTTCTGAAGGCAGCGCAGAAGAAGGGTGGCAATACTGTGACCCCCCCTAAAATAACCTGGTGACCCCCCCCTGCAACTCCCTTTCGGGTCAGGCCCCCCATATGAGAAACTCTGGTCTCCCTTGTGAAATCTGTATAGTATATGGTAAAAGCACACAAAAGACCAGATTCCACGGTCCATGACTGTTTTTCATGGCTGTGAATTTGGTAGGGCCCTAATTATAGGGAAGAATCCCTTTAAATAGTTTGGGAGCCCCCTAGTGGCCAGTTATAGCCTGGCCCTCATCCTCCTTTCTTGACTTCTCTAGGACTTTTTCATATCCCCAGGTTTGAGGTGTCCCTGCATGTGTTCTGATTTTTATGCCCTTGGAGGTTTTTCAGAGCAGGTTGGACAAAAACCTGTCAGGTCTGATTTAGGTTCTCTTGGTTCTATCTCAGCATGGGGGGATGGACTAGCTGACCCCTTGAGGTCCTTTCTAGCCCTATGTTTCTCTGATACTATGTTTCCAGCTGAACTGGAGTGCAAGGCTTGAACATGGAATCCAAACTTGGGTCCACCACTTACGAGTGTGTGATCTCGTAAAGGGTTTCCGTTAGCACCCGTTACCATAGTGTGTAAGCAGCATAGCCACTAGCCCACTCAGCATCCAGTTTTCTTCACAGATTTTCCTCATTGTTGGATTCGTAACAGTTTTCTCTTTTCCTTGGTGCTCCAGAATGTGTGGAGATGTAGGGGCTAGCAGGGGAAGTGAGTGTGTATGTGTGGGTGAGAATGTTGAGGAAACTCCAGCAAAGTAGTTACGGCTGTAGGCCGATATTATCGCCCCCTAGTGGTCACTTAATTCTATACTAGTAAATAGGATTCTGCGTACCCGATCAAGCGATCCAGGATGCAGTACCCAGCTTGTTTGACTCATGAAAGACCTTCCCCACTCCCAGCCTCTGCTTGAACCAAAGCCGATCAGAAGAAAGACTCACAAAAGGCAAAGAAAAGGCCGTGGGAGACACACCTAACCCCTCCGGACAAGGGTGACAGGATTAAGGAAACTCCCCTAGCCTCATTTGCATCGGAGAGGGGACAGGGAGATATCTCCATTAGCATACAGAATGGAGAACAGAGATTCCAAGGCAAGAACTGCACGGAACTCTGGGACCAGAAAAGCAGGGAAGCACTGCATGATGGGGGATCTCTGCTCCAGATGTTAATGAACCCACACCTGCATCCACCCAGCTCAGTAGGTATCAGACCAATTCTAGTAATAAATCCTTCATTGGTGATCAAAATACTGAAGCTGCCTAATTGCATTGCGAGCTCCCTTGAAGGAGCACTGCCCACAGCCAGGAATAATTAGTTCCTATTGTGTAGCCTGAACAAAACAACTTTGGTATTCTCCCTTGAGCCGTCAGTTTACACATAAACAAATCTAGTGTTTTCCCTTGAACCATTGTTCTTTCCCTACAAAACCCCTACCCATACTCAAGTAAGTGCTCTGATGCCTGGATCCAACTTCTGCATCAGTTCCATTGGGACTTCAGCTTCTCCTGACTGATCGTGCTAGGGGCTCTGCCTGTCTCCAGCACTCCGTACACTCTGCTACCACCCCCACCTGGGACCCCCGATCGATTCAAGCTTCACGGAGTGGTGAGAACCCAGCTCTCTCTCCAGGTATAGCCGTCATTGGTGTTTAGATGCTGCATGTGATTATTAGAACTGGGAGCACTGGCTGTTGGGAGTCTGAAAGGACAGGAAACAGGAAGGAGGGGGGAGGAGTTGAGGAGGCTGGAAGAGTTACAATGCGTGCAGCTACAGCTTGGTGAAGAGATTTCCGCTATAAATAAAGTTCTGTTGAAGTTTGTTAATACCTTGCCTGGTTGATACAACACCTTCTGACCCTGACTTGTGTGATCAGTTATAGTTTTCTAAACCTGACTTTTATAATCAAATTTAAGTTAGATTTAATATTATAACTGTTGTGTTTGTTTGGCTCCCTTTGTATGGTTATTACCTGCCAATAAATAACTTTAATGGTTAAGCTGGTTGCTTCTCTCTCACTGTCTCTCTCCTCCCCTCCTCCCTGGGTGTTTTTTGGCTTCCCCATTCGCTCTGCAGCAACACTCCTCGTACCTAAGCTAAAGATCCCTGCAGAGCCCAAAAATCCTGTGGGGTTTGCTTATCAAGTGGGTTACTACCAGCACAATTGTAACATGAAAGTGGAGATAGGGACCTGCTGAACCTGGGGCATATGAGGGTGGCAGCTTGGAGGTGCTGCTCGACCCAGCCTGCTCAGGTGTACTCTATTCCGGTGCAGTACCGATGGCATATGAGGGTGACAGCTTGGAAGTGCTGCTTGACCCAGCCTGCTGAGTCCAGGGACATATACGGGGTCAGCTTGGGAGTGCTGATTAACCTGGTCCTCTCAGACACGCTCTGTTAATGTGTGTGTGTGTTCGTCTGATTCTGGGGCTGGAAGAACCCAGCCCTGGGGAACCGAGGTCCTGCAGGATAGCTCCACTGGGAGGGAACTTGCAGCAGGGCGAAGTAGATCTTCGTATGAGAACACACGTGACGCAAGCAGTACATTGCTAGAATTACAGAAACCCCCTCCCCCCCAGAAGAGTAGCCCTAATAAATGAGCGTACCCCCAACGTAACGGGCAAAACTGGTCACAACTTAGAGCCAGTCACTTATCTCTCTGTGCCTCTGTTTCATCATCTGTAAAATGGGGATAATGATCTTTACCTGCCTTCTAAAGCACTGTGAGATATACTGACAAAAAGTGCTGTAAAATAGCTAGGTATCATCATTGTTATTAGACAATCCCGGTTACCATCCCTCCATTCTTATTTCTGTTTCCAGCTGCTGCGTTCTGCCTTATGCTTCTTCTCTCCTCCTTTCTCTAGAGGTGACCGGGTCACAGTCTCCCCCCCACCCCCCCATGCCTGCTCGGATTTATGGCTAGCCCTGTGCTAATGGCAGAGAGCTCAGTAGCTCCCAGGAAAGCAGAATTTCCTTTTTATGCACAGTATTGCCATAGCTTCTATCCCAAGGAGTATACGTCTCACACTCCTGCAATTAGGCATTACTGACCATGGGCTCCTACCCCAGGGGAAAGCAGGGCATGTGCATCAATCAGCAGCGTGATTGATTGGTTGATTGATTGATTGATTTAACCTGGATCTTCCATGGCAGGTGATGAATCAATTTATCCCCTCTGCTCATTATGTCAGCTTTGGTAGCTGACGTGTCTAGCTGCTCTTGACAAGGTATAAATACCCATAGGGCATGTCTGATATCCTCCCCACCGCATGTATTACGAGTAGATTGCAGGGGAACATAAGACGCTGTCATTCCTCTAGAATATTCAAAGGGAATTTACCGATAGTTCTGTCCAACCAGGAGGAATCAGGAAGTGCCATGAGACAACGGAGAGTCTGTCCCAATAGTGAGCTGTTCTGCTTCTGGTGTTTGACACCTGCCTGAACTCTCCAGGAGACCCTAGCTCAGGGGTCGGCAACCTATGGCACGCGTGCCAAAGACAGCACGTAAGCTGATTTTTAATGGCACTAATTTAGTTATATAATATATAGGTTTATAGAAAGAGATCTTCTAAAAACGTTAAAATGTATGACTGGCACGCAAAACCTTAAATTAGAGTGAGTAAATGAAGACTCGGCACACCACTTTTGAAAGGTTGCTGACCCTCCTGCCCTGGTCCCTGTTGGCATGTGTTTGCACATGGTTAGCCTGTGTATGCTTATCACACTAGAACCTGAGATGGATCTGAGGTAAAAATCCACGCACCTGAGTGACGTTGTTAAGCCAACTTAGTCCCCTGAGTAGACCGTGCTAGATCGATGGAAGCATTCTAGCTACCATCTCGGGGAGGTGGATTGACTACAGCGATGGGGGAACCCCTCTGGCTACAGGTGTGCTGCTGTAGCAGTAGAAGTGTAGCCTCAGTCAATGGCAAATCGGAAGTCTAAGGGCCGAAGAGCTGCTGAAAATGTCAGGCAGTTGAGTGCAGCTGTGTTTATGTAGCACAGAAGATGTAGCCAAGATTTCCCCAAGCGAGTAGTGGTTTTGGATGCCTCAGTGTTTGGGTCCAGATGTTGGTGTTAAAAATGGGGCTCCTTTAAGGTGGCTGTAGATGGGCACCCCAAGACTGAGGCTACCAAAATCACTTGGAAAATCTGGGCCTACCCCCATTCTTCCTCTGTTTATATCTTAGAGAGGCCCTGCTGCTGGGGATTTCATTAGGTCTGCGTAGACAACACTCTGCAGCCAGCAGTAATTCGTTAATTTCTTAGGAACTCGTTGCCGTTCAGCATTAATTGACGTCCATTAAGTGAGAAGCGCTGCTAATCCGGCAGCAATTTACAGCGATAAACAACAAACATCCATTATGGAAATTGCAGGCCTGCTGTCCTCCTCCCTATTGTCAGTTGGATAAAATGGGAAAGCCAGGAAAAAACCTCAACCCCAAATGGAAATACGTGATTAATCAGCCTTCCTTTTAGCTCATGATGCTGCTGGGTGGCATTTCAGGAACCCAGGTTTCAAACACAGGCTTGGCTAAACCTTTCTCGGGCACTCACCCATTCGGAGTCCCAAAGTGAGGATTTGAACTTTCAGAGTAACAGCCGTGTTAGTCTGTATCCGCAAAAAGAAGAACAGGAGTACTTGTGGCACCTTAGAGACTAACAAATTTATTAGAGCATAAGCTTTCGTGGACTACAGCCCACTTCTTCGGATGCATATGCATCCGAAGATGTGGGCTGTAGTCCACGAAAGCTTATGCTCTAATAAATTTGTTAGATTTGAACTTTGCCACTCAGGCTTAATAACGAAAAACCACAGAATTAACCGATCCGTTAATCATTAGCGTTCAGCTGCCATGGTGATGGGTTCCATATAAATCGAAAGAGACAGATAGAGCCAGCTCCTCAGCTGGTGGAAATGCGTGGAGCTCTGTTGGCTTTGGTGGAGCTATTCCGATATACACCGGCTGAGGAAAGGGTTTCAATGTACTTACAGCACCACTGAAACGCTGCAACCTCAAAGGCAGAAGCCCAGTAATCAAACCAGCAATTAGCACACTGGAGAAAGGAGGAAGGGTTAATGACAGGCAAACCCTTGCTCAGATTAAAAAATCCATGGGTTTCATCTGAAAGCTCCCCCAACAGTGAACTCCACAGTATGCAATTTACTACCTCAAAAAGGACAACTGGCTGAGTCTGAACTACCCAGCGTGACGCTGCATTTACAGGGAAAGCAGTCATCTGAAACCCAGTGTTCATTGCACTGAGCCATTCTTGTTACTGCTTAAAGAATCCATCAGATGTGCTGGGGAACATCTGCATTCTGCAGGCTATAGGCTATGTATTAATGAGCCGAAAACAGTATATCCCCTTCAGAGGAGAAACTGGGAACCCTAGATATCAATTCTTTACTTGTACTTCATGAATGCACAGAGATAGGGTGACCAGGTGCAGGGCCGGTTCCAGTTTTTTTGCTGCCCCAAGCAGCGAAGCGGAAAAAAAAAAAAAGATAAAGCCAATCGGCGGCACTTCAGCGGCAGCTCAATCATGCCACTTCATTCTTTGGTGGCACTTTGGCGGCAGCTCTAAGAGGAAGAGAGGGACTGAAGGACCCGCCGCTGAAGACCCGGATGTGCCACCCATTTCCATTGGCCGCCCCAAGCACCTGCTTCCTTCGCTGGTGCCTGGAGCCGGCCCTGACCAGGTGTCCCGTTTTTATAGGGACAGTCCCGTTTTTTGGGACTTTTTCTTATATAGGCGCCTATTACCCCTCACCCCGTCCTGTTTTTTCACAGTTGCTATCTGGTCACCCTACACAGAGGGAGCTGGGACAATGGATATACACCTGGATTACATGAATATACACCCTGGTATAGAGTCCAAACTTTAAAATGTATGTTTTTTGTTCTCTTTTGTAAATTGTATTCAAAATTGAGATCATCTAATGATCTGATTTCTAATTGGGGTTAGACGACATTATTTAAAGAGGTGATTTCTTGGGGTTTCTTTTCACTTAAGGAGTAATTTCACTTTTGATTACAAAGAAACTCATGAATTATAATGATAAGTTCAGTATTTTAGCTTTCCATTGAAGAGCTAATAATTACAGTAGCATGGTGTACCAGAGAGGATATGAAGACATTGGAAAGCTGGTTTCAGAAATGATTATCACATCTTCTGTTGAAGATTATTAAATCTCAAGTGAACAATTAATTTCACAAGTTTTCGTGAGGTACCAGCACAAAACCGCAGGGAAATCCATTGGGATCTTTTTTCCTTTGCTTTTGTTTTAGGCGATTTGCGATTTCACAGGCTTTTTGTGCATTTGCTGATGCGTCTGGCTCTATTTTACATGACTGTGACAGTAACAGTCGCTGAATCGTATGAGAAGAATCATTAGCATGAAAACACAATATCCTTTTTTTTTCTTTTAAAGGCAGCACAGTTTATCATATTTTTACATACAAATGAGAACCACTGCTCCAGAACTAGCCTCATGCAAGGGTCACGTGGCTTTACTGAAATGAGGGTTTTGAAGCAAGATCTACATATGAAAAAGGGGTTTAGAATTGCTTGGGGAAATACTCTTATGGAAGACAGGTTTCAGAGCAGTAGCCGTGTTAGTCTGTATCAGCAAAAAGAATGAGGAGTCCTTGTGGCACCTTAGAGACTAACAAATTTATTTGGGCATAAGCTTTCGTGGGCTAAAACCTACTTCATCAGATGCATGGAGTGAATACTGCTTCCTGTATTTTTCACTCCATGCGTCTGATGAAGTGGGTTTTAGCCCACGAAAGCTTATGCCCAAATATATTTGTTAGTCTCTAAGGTGCCACAGGGACTCCTCATTGTTTTTAATTGTGGAAGACTTAGGAGAGGTGTTTGGACCAGGGTGATATCCAAGACATCTGAGCTCATTTAGATGGGTTGCATTTTCTTATAATGATTTGTTTAACTGTAACTCCTCCAGGTCCCAGCTGAGATCGATTCCATTGTGTAAGACATCATGCATGCATGTTATACAGAGGTGAAAGGACTTGCCCAGGGTCATACAGCAGGTCAGAAACAGAGCCAGGAAGAGAAGCCAGATCCCCTGGGCCCCAGTCCAATGCTCTATCCAGTGCACTATGCTGCCTACTTAGGGTAGGTTTTTCAAAAATGCCTAAACAGGTTAAGCTCCCATTGAAAGGCAATGGAAGCTGGGAGCCAAACTCTCTTAGGTGCTTATGAAAATGTCCCTCTTTCTCAAATATACAGGTCATTCTGGAGTGCATTAACAGGGGTGTTGGAGGTAAGACCTGGGAGGTAACCGTCCCACTCTACTCAGCAGTGGTGAGGCCTCAACTGCAATACTGCGTCCAGTTCTGGGCACCACATTTTAGGGAAGATGTGGACAAATTGGAAAGAGTCCAGAGGAGAACAACAAAAACGATCAAAGGTTTAGTAAACTTGACCTATGAGAAAAGGTTTAAGAAAACCTGAGCATGTTTAGTCTTGAAAAAAGAAGACTGAGGGGGGACCTGATAACAGTCTGCAGCTATATTAAGTGCTGTAACAAAGAGGATGATGATCAACTGGTCTCTATGGCCATTGAAGTTAGGAGGAGTAATGGGCTTAATCTGCAGCAGAGGAGATTTAGGCTGGATAGTAGGAAAAGCTTTCTAACTATAAGGGTAGTCCAGCTTCCAAGGAAGGCTGTGGAATGCTAGTCACCGGAGGTCTTTAAGAACAGGTTGGACAAACACCTGTCAGGGATGGCCTAGATTTACTTGGTCCTGGCTCAGCACAAGGAATTGGACTTGATATCTTGAGGTCCCTTCCCAGCCTACATTTCTATGATATATAGTAATTTAATAGAACACTATGCGGCCACTTTTATTTAGATGCTTATTTATGTGACAGCCACCATCTTGGCCAACACCAGGTACTGAACTGACGACTTCGAAAGCTGAAAGCAATAACCTCTATAGTTTTAGAGACTCATGCTTTTCACTCTGGAGATCCCCAATTCCACTGCCGCCAGCTATTGGCCAAAGTAGTGGCCAGCACCAATGTGGTATTATAAACATTCAAATTCACCAGATTGCTCTCACAGCCCTCCACTGGAGCGGGACTTAGCTGTCAGCAGATCCCTCGTTTCTTCTTCGAGAGATGTCCCTGTGGGTGCTCCACTCCAGGCGTTGGTGTGTCCCTGCGCCTTTGCTCCGAGATTTTTGTAGCAGTACTCGTACCAGCCACGCATGCGCAGAGCCTGCCCCTCTCCCTCCCCGCTCTGAGTCTAGCTTAATAGTATGCATGCGCGGCCGGTCTCCTCGGTTCCTTCTTTACCGTCCCCGGCCTGAGACAGAGCTCAGCAGACTCGTTAAGAAATTCTTTTCTCTGGTTACAATTACCCTTCTAGTTAGTTTGTTGTTAATTCGTTGTTAGTCATAGTTAGTTACCATTTCTATCTCTTTAAAAAAAAAAAAAATTTTTTTTCTTCATTCCTGTCAGCCGCAGCTGCTTCGGACCTGCCCGGCTCCACAGGCTTCAAGCACTGTTCTACATGCAAGGCGGCTATCCCTCTGTCAGATGGCCACTCACAATGTATAAAATGTTTGGGGGAACCCATATCCCCCAAAGATGTGCCCACTGCAGCAAACTTAGCTCCAGGGCACAGAAGGACAAGGAGCTTAGACTGAAACTGCTCCTCCTTCAGAAATCCCTAGGGTCAGCTTCAGACCCAGGCGCTGATTCCGGCTCAGCCGCCCGGCACAGCCCCCCCGCCTCAAAGAAGCACAGAAAAAAAAAAACCCTTCAAAAAAAGGGCACCTTTTGTCACCATAGAAAACCATGAGACACAAGATTTCTCCGGGCAGATCTACAGCCTCCCTCCCTGTGCTTCCCCACTTGAGCACATTTGACCAGCCGGGCTCCTCCGGCACCACGTGAAAACCGCCTGAGGCTGCGGCGGTGGCGCGAAGCTCCGGTGCTGAGGCTTCAGGCTTCCAGCTGCCTGCCTCTCTTCTGGCACCGTTCGGCACCGCGTCCGTCACGGTGCCGACATTCCACAACCTGCCTGACCCCCTGCAGGCTGATATTGATCTCCTGGCACCGGCCACGGCACCGACACCCGTTGGGCTGACTGGCAGTGAGCCCAGGCTCAAAGCACCGGTGCAGAGGAATTTTTCCTCACAGCAACTTCCTCCTGCACAGCCTTCACCTCACACAGGAGCCTCAGCACTGCAATTTACTCAGGCAAGAGATCTGTTGGTGTCACCTATCCTGCAGTCCCCCTTGCTGAATGCCTGCTTCTCTCCAATGGCTGAGTCAGGGTCTGAACAGCCTTCCTCCAGTGAGGAGGAAGCTGGACTACAGGGGGATTTTTCACCACACCAAGACTCCCATCCCCAGACCCCAGCCAATAGAGGTCATAGAAAAATTACCTCATCCTACTCACAGGATCCTGCCCCCTGGTGTGTGAACCCCTGGATGGCACCACCTATGCCCTTTCCACCACCATGGCAGTATTGGGCCCCCTGGGCATCGTTCCCTCGAGAACACATGCGCTACTCATAGACTCATAGACTTTAAGGTCAGAAGGGACCATTATGATCATCTGGTCTGACCCCCTGCATGCTGCAGGCCACAAAACCCTTCCCTGGACTCTGCCGTTTAAGTCCCCAATCCTGTGTTTTACTGACTTCAATCGGCAGAGACCCTCCTGCTAGTGATCCCTGCCCCATGCTGCGGAGGAAGGCGAAAAACCTCCAGAGGCTCAGCCAATTTACCCTGGAGGAAAATTCCTTCCCGACCCCAAATATGGCGATCAGTAAGACCCCAAGCATGTAGGCAAGAGTCTCTAGTCTGACCCCTGTTGGCCATTATACTATTTACGTACCGTTGCTTGGTTTTCCTTGGCTACTATGTTTTACCATTAAACCATTCCCTCCATAAACTTATCTAACTTAATCTTAAAACCAGACAGGTCCGTCGCCCCCACCGTTTCCCTCGGAAGGCCGTTCCAATATTTCACCCCTCTGACGGTCCACCTCAGCCAGACGCAACACCTGCCTAGCACCACCACCTGACGAACCTGCCAATGACACAAGACACGAGGCAGCACCGTCACACTTGCAGGATCAATCAAGTCCTGCTCCTATCCCAGTAGAGCCGGAAGTAACGCCTGAAGAAGCCTTACTTCCCCCTCCTCCAACATCGTCAGATGACTTCTCAAAATTTCAAGACCTTTTTAAAAGAGTTGCCAATGAGTTGAGAATTAACTTGGAGGAAGTTCCCGAACAACAGCATGAGTTAACGGACATCTTACAACCCTCTTCTTCCTCTAGGGTGGCATTACCAATCAACGTAGCCCTTTTAGAACCTGCTAAGTCCATCTGGCAGACTCCAGCTACAAGCCTACCTACCTGTAAGCAAGCGGACCGCAAGTACTTCATCCCTTCTAAGGGCTCTGAATTCGTTTTTACCCATCCAGCACCAAACTCGTTGGTAGTAGACGCAGCCAACCAGAGGACCAAACAGCAGTATTCCTGCTCCACCCCGTCCAACAAGGAAAGTAAACGCTTGGACCTCTTTGGTCGTAAAGTATATGCATCTTCAACGCTACAATTCCGTATTGCTAATTATACTGCAGTTCTTGCAAAATATGACCACAGAAACTATAACAAATTCATGGAATTTATTGATGACATTCCAGAACAAAAGAAACAACAATTCACAGCTCTAGTTTCCAAGGAACAAATCATATCACGTACCGCTCTTCAAGCGACCCTCGATGCAGCCAATATTGCAGCAAGATCCACTGCCACAGCAGTGGTTATGCGCCGAGGTTCATGGCTCTCCTCCTCTTTCTTTCCTCGAGAGGTCCAGAGTACCATTGAAGATCTTCCCTTTGATGGTGACAAACTCTTTGCTTCCACCACGAACGACGTACTTCATTCAAAGAAGGATTCAAGGTCAACCCTCCGGTCCTTAGGAATCCAAACCCCTACGACCAGAAGGCGACAATATAGATACCAACCTTACCACCGTCCACGCTACCCTGCATATACACAGCACTTCCATAGATCACAGGAACAACAACAACAACAGCAATGCCAGAGACTGAGATACCAGCGCCGTTGTCCCAATGCTTCGGGGGCGCCTCAACCCCTTCCAACTAATAAGCAGATTTGAAGCCTTGGTCGAGGGTTTAGAAAACAGTGTTCCCACTTTAGCGCGTACACCGCATGCACCCATTTTTGGACACCACCTATGACAATTTTCCCATCAATGGCAGAGCATTACCACCGACAAGTGGGTTATAGAGGTCGTTACAATTGGCTACTCTATCCCCTTCCTCTCCTTGCCTCCCACCCACCCACCCTCCCCGTCCCTCTTCAGGGAGCCCTCTCATGAGCAACTGCTCCTTCAAGAAGTGCAACATCTCCTTCAACTGGGAGCAATAGAAATTGTGCCCGAACGACACAAAGGGAAGTGTTTTTACTCCCATTATTTCTTAACAGAAAAGAAAACTGGGGTATGGTGCCCGATCCTCGACCTCAGGCGGCTCAACAAATTTGTCAAAAAGCAAAAGTTCAAGATGGTTACTCTCACCACCATAATCCCAGTGCTGGAGCAGGGCGATTGGTTTTCAGCCCTCGACCTACAGGATGCCTATTTCCATGTGACTATACATCCGGCCCACAGACGCTTCCTTCGATTTACTCTCGGCTCGACACATTTTCAATGCAGGGTTCTACCCTTTGGACTGTCCACGGCCCCCTGTGTTTTTTCCAAGCTCCTAGCCGTAGTTACTGTCTACCTCAGGAAACAAGGGGTCATAATATTTCCTTACCTCGACGATTGCCTCTTCAAAGCCTCAACGTTCGACAAAGCTCTCCGGTTCATGCGGCTCACCGTCAATTGTTTCCTATCTCTCGGCCTACAAATAAACAAAAACAAATCCACATTATGCCCCACCCAGCACCTGGAGTTCATAGGAGCAGACCTCGACTCCCAGACGGGGTTGGCATCTCTCCCACCCAACCGCTTCAACTCCATAAGCCTACTGGCCACAAGACTTTGCAACAGTCCCTAGGTCACTGCTCGAGACTGTCTACAACTACTAGGCCACATGGCCTCATGCACTTCCGTGGTCCGAAATGCACGACTATACATGAGGTGCTTCCAAACGTGGTTGGCCACGGTTTACAGACCGAATGTGCACTCTCTAAACAAGCCTCTCTCCATACCTTTCCGAGTCAAAGACTCTCTACTGTGGTGGACAGTTCACTCCAACCTCTATTCTGGAGTCCCTTTTGTCCAGGAGGCTCCATCCCTCATATTGACTACCGATGCATCCCTGACAGGATGGGGTGCACACATGTCTCACCACACAGTCCAGGGGTTATGGTCTTCAACCGAAACCTCCATGCACATAAATGTCCTAGAACTTCGAGCCATACGCAATGCGTGCCATCACTTCCTCCCACTAATCAGGAATCAACATGTACGCATAATGACAGACAACGTTGCCTGCATGTTCTATGTAAACAGGCAGGGAGGAGCTCGCTCCCACTCGCTTTGCACAGAGGCTATGAAGCTCTAGAATTGGTACCTTGCGAACAACATCTGGATATCAGCTGCCTATCTTCCCAGAGTGATGAACACCACAGTGGACGAATTAAGCAGACGCTTTCCCTGGGATCACGAATGGGAGATAGACAAGAGAACCATTCACAACACATTCCGCATTTGGGGTCATAGACCTTTTTGCAACTGGCTGCCTCTGTGGCTTTCTTACGCAAAGTTCCCCTGGCTGACATCTGTAAAGCAGCCACTTGGTCCTCTGAACACACATTTGTTAAGCACTATGCCCTTACTCAAGGCCCTCTCTCTGATACATGATTGGGCAGAGCTGTACTATCTACTGCATTCCTATCAGATCCAAAGTCCCTACCTCCTTGAGACACACTGCTTTTAAGTCACCTGGAGTAGAGCACCCACAGGGACACTCATCTCGAAGAATGTCAGTTACTGCACAGGGTGAGTAACCTCCTCTTATCTGGACAAATAGCACCTAATGTTTTTCTCTCAGGTTACCCCCCCGGTATCGCAACACTGAAACCAGGAGAAGCATCCTTCAGGTTTCCCTGAAGCTGATGATCAATTCTGGAGACTAGAGCCCAGGAATGGTTAATTGCTTTGACCTTGATGAAAGTATCAAAGCAAGTGCGTGGCACGGGGGGAGAACCATTCATGCTTTTCAAATGCTAACATCAGTTCACAATAATAAAAATGAACCAAACAGCATAATTGCATGGAAGAAAGGAAACATTTTTAACAAGCACTTTCAATGGAATTTTGAATGGGACTGAATCTTTTTTCCCCCAGGGTGGCATAATTTAGAGTCACTTTTTCCCCAAACACTAATAATGTTATTATATAAAATCTCCTACTAACGGGAAAGGCCCATTATTCGGTGTCACTGTACAAACTGTTTCATTATTTAAATTAGCTCTATTTAAATTTGTAGACCCATTTTTAAAAAAGATTAATTATTTTTCAAGCAACAAACTCAATTCTGCTCAGAAATAGAGTGAAAATCCTTTCCAAGGACTAACAGATAAAAGGAATACACTTGCTAAAGTATCTATAAAGTTCTAGTGCATCAAAGTGAAGTGTAGTAGAAAATTGACCTTGGAAAAGAAATATCTAAATCCCTCTTTGGCAGGCTGTATCAGAGTAAAATGCATTTCCTAATGACCCTATCCAACTCCCATTAAACTCAGGGGAAAGATTCTCATTGGGCACAATAGGAATGAGATTAGCCCCTAAAAAAGCAGAGCTCTCTCCAAAGAATCTCTCTTGAAATAAAGCGAACATTTGGGTGCAAGAAGATTCTCCCTTTTGAAGCTAAAACTCAGGCCTGAGGGTCAGCACTGGACTCATGGGCGGTTGGTATAATAGGCAAGGCTAAGCTATGTCCTGGCATTGCCCATGCTCCACCCTCTCCCTGAAGCTGGTGTAAACTCAGCTCCAGCTGGAGGCCAGCAGCCTGGTGCTAGGAGTAGCGATGGGCGGCTCGGAGTGGTGGTGGGCGGCCCGGGCTGGGAGTGGTGCTGGGGCTGGCTGGTGGCCCAGGGTGGTTTGGCCGGGGCTCCTCTGACCATGGGGGTATATGGTAGGGGTGGGGCCCCCTGGCTTGCCTCCCATGACTGGGCTCTACTCCTGGCTCTGCCACAGTCTTCCTGTGTGATTACCCCCTTCAAAGCCCTCTGCCTCAGCCTTCTGCTCGGACCTTGGCCAAGTTCTATGTCCATGTCAATTAACGCAGCTCCATTGAAGTCCCATGTTTTTGTAGCCCCTGGGGCCTGATTCTGCTCTTACTTATGCTGGCTTCAATATCGTTACACCTGATTTACACCAAACATAAGTAAGATGAGGAGCAGACCCTCTTTTGGCAGAGGAGTGTTTTGTGTTAGCAAAGGGATGGACAGCGAGATTCCCGAACCATGCCCTTATTGTATCAGGAGGATACAGGAAATGCAGCCGTGCCCCATTGCGGGGGGAGGTGGGGGGTGTGTGAGGTGGTACAGGTCCCCCCCCATGTCTGATCTGCAGAGGATCTGAATCTATTACAGCCCCCAACTACAGAGCTGGGGCTGTTTTGCTCAAGCTGTAACAGCTCATGCTCTTAGCTTGGGAGGCTCCCATCCCGGTGCGTAGGCCATGAGGCCCCACAACTCTGTGAATGTGTCCCTGTATCTCCTACTCTCCAGGACAAAGATGGCTGCCTAACAGCCTGTCACGTGGCCCAACTAAGGCTTGTGAAGTAGAGCTATCCTGACACCAAGCACCTGCAATGTCCACTGCAGCTGACAGGAGCTGGCCGTCCCAGGCACGGGCCGTCCCAGGATTTGGTCCATAATTTCTAACCTCAGAGGAAATACAACGGAAAGGGTCAAGAGACTCACTGTCCAGGAAATGGCAATAATCCGACAAGACTTCGTGAAAGGAAAGGAGGGTCCAGCGTGCCTGTAAAGGCCACCACCTGGTTGAGATGGTGGGGGAAGCTGGCTGCAGTCCAGCTATACCCAACACACAATCTGGCAGTGGAGTCCTTCAGTGGCCGGAGATTAGCGCACTTAAAGCAGGCCTGCATTTGCCCCTGGTGTGTCTTGCATTTCACCCTAGCCAAGACTCTTGTGGTCCAGCACACGCAGCTTTGCCAGGTGAGCCAAAGAGGAGCATCCTCTAGGGAAGGCAGTAAGAACCATGCCGTGTCTCCATTGACAGAGGAAGGCTGATGGTGTGATTAAGACACTGGTCTGGCCCTTAGGAATTCTGGGTTCACGTCCCTACTTGGCCATAGATTTTCTGTGTGTGACCGCTTGGGCAAGTCGCTTTGACACTCTGGCCCTCTTCCCTCTTTGTCAAATGGAGGCAATGCTTCCATTGTCATGCTTGTGTCTGTAGATTGTAAGCTGTTTGGGGTGGGGAGTGTCTCTCACTCTCTTTGTACGGCACCTAGCACAATAGGGGGTCAGCTGGGGCTTCTTGGTGCTACTGAACTACAAACAATAATAATAGTAACATTTCTAGGCTGATCTGATCAGCCTCTCGTTTAATCCATTTCTCACAAATGCAAAGGCCCCTGGCCCTCACCTGTTGGCTCCATTCCGCAAGCAGAAATGTACGAACATTCTGTTGAAGTGGCATCCTACCTTTTAATATCTCCACATGGGCACCAACTCTATAGGTGCTCCGGAGCTGGAACATCCCCCATATAAACCATTCCGCCACAGAACCCAGTGCATGCTCGTCTAGCAGTGCATAGACTAGCACACAGGCAGCCTTAACTCTGCCCCTGTAGTTCTGTTAGCCTTATGTGTGCCTCTTATTAAAGGAGTAGATTTAGCCCAGAGCAGTGGGTCACGTGCATAGCTGTACCGCCCCAGAACCAAAAAGATCATGCAGAGGTAATGTGTATCTCAAAGGGTCTGTATTTGGAGGGGTGGGTATATTACAAGACTCAGGGGGTGCCTGTCCTTGGAAGAAGGAAGAGCAGGGGTGGTGGTTTCACAGAGTAAGACACATTCATGAGGGTTTCTTTCAAAGAGGAGCAGCTATAGGGCTTGGGAGAAGGGATCATGCCTATGGGGGACAGATGTCTCAGGGCAGCGAGCAGAAGGGAGAGGTGTCTAGCCATGGCAGCCGTGCCAGGGGAAGTCTCTGCACCAGAGAACCAGCACCGCGGCAATGCTGCCATCCCTGGAATGCGGGCCAGCGTGGTGCCACCCACATGGCCTCTCCCAAATCTGCTTCTAGCCAAGGTTGGCTGCACGGCCTCCCTCCCGTGTAGCTTGTTCAGTGAGGTGCTGCTGGCTTCGCAGAGTGACAGCTGGTTGATAGACACATACATAGCAATGCATTTAGTGTGGTGTTCTCAGACTGATGCTGTACTGACTCACTGCCACGAGGACTACCCCAGAGTGTGTGTGGGGGGGGCGGTGGATGGGACTGAGGATTAGAGAGATGAAAACAGTCACCCTGTTGCATTTTCGGAGACCTAGCCACTCTGTACCCACTCTGATTACTTGAAGGTCCTGGGAAACGGAGCCCAGAACTTCCAGATGATCCAATATAGGGATGGAAAAGCCCAGGTATATTCACCTGGTTCATCTCCCCTCAGGATCGTTTCCTAATGTGGAGTTACAGGGGCATTGTCCAGTCTAGAGGAGCTGGTTGAAATTTTGATTTTTTTTCCAATTGAAAATTCCCATTGAACTTTTTTGGGGGGCGGGGGAGGAGGGGAATTTTCACAATTTCCCCCTCCCCATTTGTACACCACCTCTACAGCTCTGGATTTAGCTGTGTCAGTAGAAGGTGGGTTCTAAAGCTTCCCTCCAAGAGGTCTCGCTGTTGGGAACTGCTCCCGGATAACTCACCCTACCTGTGAACATTCTTGACTTCACCCCCTTATGCAGCCTTTCATTGTGCTAAGATTCCTCTGCCTTCCTTGGCATTAACATTTGTAGATGGCTACTGTGTCCTTTCTTTACTGGGTGATGAAAATGATTAGAGGCCCAGAGAGACTTCCTGGGAGGAGAGAGCCTGAAAAGATTGGGACTACTTAGTGAGAGGGGAGATGAAGAAGAGGGAACGTGTTAAAGCTATACACAATACCAAATGGCATAGAGAACGGAGATCGGGTGAATAGAAGTATCTATTCTCATAACTCAAGAACAGGGGGGCAGTCAATGAAAGCAAAGGGTAGCAAATCTGAAACGGACGTTCACACAGTGCATAATTAAACTCTGGAACTCACTGCCACTGGATGTTGCTGAGGCCAAAAGATTAGTGGGATTAAAAATGGATTAGACATTTTATATGGAAAATGCAACCATCCATAGTTATAATGGATGAGGTATTGATTTTAAAAAAAAAGAGAGATCTAAACCCTCATATTTCAGAGCACAAGTCAGCCAGTAACTGATGAGGGTAGCAAAAATCTATTCCTAAGGGCAGGTTATTCCATAATTGTCCTCTACAGGATTTCTTGCATCTTCCTCTGAAGCATCTGGTGTTAGCCATGATGGAGATAGGATGCTAGATTAGAATCACCTTGGGTCTGATCCGGTTTGGCAATTTCTATGTTCCTATAATGGTGGGGGGAGGGGAGATAGAAATCTTGCAAGATCAGTTGTTGTATCAGAATTAAATCAGATTCTCCGCTGGGGTTGGGATAAGACCCTTATTAAAGTCTGTAGGATATTTCCATAGGGATGAAGCCGATTGGCTTCTACAGAATTTTCTTTTTTAAACAGGTAGAATTTAATAGCAAATTAGATCCCGTTGATAGGTTATTTTTAAAGCCACCCTACAGAATTTTATAGCCTGGTGTTAATTCTCTTAAATTCTATAGGATGATTCGGGAAGCCTATAGAAAGGTGCGTCTCTATTAAATGCCATAGGCCTTTAGCACAAAGGATATCTGAACTCAGAGCTAGAGCTCTGGTGGTGTCTAGATCTGACCAGCAATGGCTAAGACCAGGGTCGGCTCCAGGGTTTTAGCCGCCCCAAGCAGCCAAAAAAAAAAAAAAAAAAGCCGCGATCGCGATTGCAATCTGCGGCGGCAATTCGGCAGAAGGTCCTTCGCTCCGAGCGGGAGTGAGGGACCGTCTGCCGAATTGCCGCCGAATAGCTGGACCTGCCGCCCCTCTCCGGAGTGGCCGCCCCAAGCACCTGCTTGCCAAGCTGGTGCCTGGAGCCTGGCTAAGACAGTGATCACTGGTGACTGCTTTACCCTGACATGACTTACATACTCAAAACTGACCCAGCTTTATCGTTACCTTGTCCTTCACCCCAAGTTGTCTGTCTCTTTATCCACCTGTTACATTTTGTCCTAAACCAGGATTGTGAGCTTGTTCCACTCTTCCGTACAGTGCTTAGTACAACAAGGCTCTGATCCCTGATTGGGGTCTCTAAGCATTATGATAATAGAAATATCAAATAATAATCACATTGTCCGGACTCTCTCAATTCCTGTATTACTGGTATGTCCAGGCATAGTGTCCTCGTGAACATGCACAGCGGGAGAGTTCTAATGCACAATGAGAAATCATCCTGGAAACTATTAGGTTCAGTGTGAAATGGAGACACTGAAAGCTGTAAGTTTGGGAGTTGGAGCACAATGGCATTTAATACCTGTAAGTCTAATTGCCATGTAGAAATGGGTCACTGGAGCCTAACCCATACCATTCTCTGGATCTGATTAAACTGGAGTGTGCTAACAGCGTGGGGCGGGTCTGACCTAGATAGCCAATATAATCTGCTTTAGCCTAATTCTAGCTGAGATGATTAATGGAGGAAACACGTTAGGGGCTAAATTGTGACCTGGGACTTCTGTGTGCACCTCTCGGCAGCTTCCCAGTATGCCCATCTCAAGCCTGAATTAGTCTCCAGATGCGTTGTGAAAGGACAGGTGCCTTTGGCTGACTTTCTTTGTCCAGAAGGTATTGTAGTGTCCCTTGCTCCACAGCAATCTGGAAGGCAGTAGAACAGCTCTGGTAGTCTTAGAGACTCCTGCAAGGTGAATCAGTGGGTTCCTTACTTGGCCATATCCCACCCTGGCATCCCACTGCACAAGGCTTCTTTCTCTGGGTTAAAAGGCCTTGGGGATGTCGAAGAGACACAATCTTGATAGCGAAGTCACAGTTCCCTGTAATGTCACTAGGTGGCGTGTGACTGAGTTGCACCAGCAGTGCTAGCAGATGGAAAACCTGGCATTGCTAGTAAAGAACACTAAGTAGGTACCACTCAGAGACCCCTAGCACAACAGGGACCTGATCCCTGGCTGGCATCGGGAGGTACAATCTTAATATAATGAAATAATCACAGGGAGCAGATAGTCACGGCTTACTCACTCTGTGACATAGGTGCTGGAACGAGGGGTGCTGCTGCACCCCCTGACTTGAAGTGGTTTCCATCATATGCAGGGTTTACAGTTTGGTTCAATGGCTTTCAGCCCCCCCCCCCCCACTATACAACTTGTTCCAGCCCCCCTGTTCTGTGAGAAATGGCACCTACCTCAGCCATAACTGCACTGGAAAGGGCTGGTCAAATGAAAAATCCCATTTCCCTCTCCATTTTTTCCTGCCTGCTATTGGTAAAAGCTCCCCAATATGTCTCTGTTTTCTTCAGTCTCACACTTCCCCCTGTTTGTGTGGCTCTTTTCACAGCAACTGCGGAGAGAGAAACATTATTTTAAGAGATTGGCCAGGGCACTCGCGGGGGGTCGGTGGAGCAGAAACGGAAACAACTTTAAACTCTTTAAAAAATAAGTTTCAGAGTAATTGACTAGATCTCAAGTTGATGGCGTCCCTGTAAGATGAGGAAGCCCTACCAAAGAGACCGGGAATGACTACTTTGCCATCTAAAAACTGAGTAATTCCTTTAGGCCCCATTTCAGTGGTATGTTCCTATTTGACAAGGCAGTGGGACTTGAGCACATGCGTAAATGCTTTGCTGAATTGGGAACTAATTGCCTTCCGCTGCTTCATTGTATCTACAGTTTCTATCTTTTGTTCCAGAGGGCAAGGAGGGAGAGAGAATTATACTTATTAAAGAAAATCCAGCACAAAAAGCACTTCCTCAAAGCAGTGGTTTTTTTGGGAATGACCTCTGCCTTCAAGATCTAGAAAGTCTGGTGCTCTGAATTTTTCCAGAGTTGGAATAAACCACAACGGTCTACTGTCCAGCAGTCACACTCCAAGGTTTGACTCTTAGTCTGTCAAGCCCTAAATAAATACAGGCCCAGTGCCACTGGTAATGTTGGTCCCATCAGGACTGAGGTTGATGGAGCCGGATCTCTCCACCCACCTCTAGATGATCACAAAACTACAAAAGACTCTTTTTTCCCCCTGGGCCTCCAGGGTTATGTCTACACTGCAATTAAAAACCCTGCTGCTGGCCTGTACCAGCTGACTCAGAATGAGGGGCTTGATCTAAGGGGCTGCTTAACTGGGGTGTAGACATTTGGGATCTGGCTGGAGCCCTGGCTCTAGGACCCTGTGAGGCGGGAGTAGGGTGACCAGACAGCAAGTGTGAAAAATTGGGACAGGGCGTGGGGGGGTAACAGGTGCTTATATAAGAAAAAGACCCAAAAATCTGGACTGTCCCTATAAAATCGGGTCACCCTAGGTGGGAGGGTCCCAGAGCTCAGGCTGCACACTGAGCGTGAACGTCAGGGGTGGCCAACCTGAGCCTGAGAAGGAGCCAGAATTTACCAGTGTACGTTGCCAAAGAGCCACAGTAATACGTCAGCAGCCTCCCAGCAGCTTCCCTCACCACCTGCTTCCAGCATCTCCCACCCACCAGCAGCCCTGCCAATCAGCGCCTCCCCCTTCCTCCCCGCACCTCCCGATCAGCTGTTTTGTGGCGTGCAGGAGGCTCAGGGGGGGGGACGGGAAGGAGCAAGGGCACGGCAAGCTCAGGGGAGGGGGCGGGAAAGGGTGAAGTGGGGGCAGGGCCTGTGGCAGAGCCAGGGATTGAGCAGTGAGCACCCCCTGGCACATTGGAAAGATGGCGCCTGTAGCTCCAGCTCCGGAGTCGGTGCCTATACAAGGAGCCGCATATTAACTCCTGAAGAGCCGCATGCGGCTCCGGAGCCACAGGTTGGCCACCCCTGGTCTACACTGCAATTAAACAATCCTGAGCCGGAGTCAGGTGGCACAGGCCAATCACAGGTGTCTAATTGCTGTATAAACTTCCCTATGTTGTTTCTAGGGTCCTCGGGTTCCCAGGTATCGTGACCCCACCAGACCCATGCTACCAAAGCTGTCCAGACCTGCAGCTGCCTTTTTAAGAGAGAACATAAGAACATAAGAACGGCCATACTGGGTCAGACCAAAGGTCCATCTAGCCCAGTATCCTGTCTACCGACAGTGGCCAATGCCAGGTGCCCCAGAAGGAGTGAACCTAACAGGTAATGATCAAGTGATCTCTCTTCTGCCATCCATCTCCACCTTCTGACAAACAAACAGAGGCTAGAGACACCATTCCTTACTCATCGTGGCTAATAGCCATTAATGGACTTAACCTCCATGAATTTACCCAGTTCTCTTTTAAACGCTGTTATAGTCCTAGCCTTCACAACCTTCTCAGGTAAGGAGTTCCACAAGTAGACTGTGCGCTGTATGAAGAAGAACTTCCTTTTATTTTTTTTAAACTTGCTGTCTATTAATTCCATTTGGTGACCCCTAGTTCTTGTATTATGGGAATAAGTAAATAACTTTTCCTTATTTACTTTCTCCACATCACTCATAATTTTATATACCTCTATCATATCCCACCTTAGTCTCCTCTTTTCCAAGCTGAAAAGTCCTAGCCTCTTTAATCTCTCCTCACATGGGACCCTCTCCAAACCCCTAATCATTTTAGTTGCCCTTCTCTGAAACTTTTCTAATGCCAGTATATCTTTTTTGAGATGAGGAGACCACATCTGTATGCAGTATTCAAGATGTGGGCGTACCATCGATTTATATAAGGGCAATAATATATTCTCCGTCTTATTCTCTATCCCCTTTTTAATGATTCCTAACATCCTGTTTGCTTTTTTGACTGCCTCTGCACACTGCGTGGACATCTTCAGAGAACTATCCACAATGACTCCAAGATCTTTTTCCTGATTTGTTGTAGCTAAATTAGCCCCCATCATATTGTATGTATAGTTGGGGTTATTTTTTCCAATGTGCATGACTTTACATTTATCCACATTAAATTTCATTTGCCATTTTGTTGCCCAATCACTTAGTTTTGTGAGATCTTTTTGAAGTTCTTCACAGTCTGCTTTGGTCTTAACTATCTTAAGCAATTTAGTATCGTCTGCAAACTTTGCCACTTCACTGTTTACCCCTTTCTCCAGATCATTTATGAATAAGTTGAATAGGATTGGTCCTAGGACTGACCCTTGGGGAACACCACTAGTTACCCCTCTCCATTCTGAAAATTTACCATTTATTCCTATCCTTTGTTCCCTGTCTTTTAACCAGTTCTCAATCCATGAAAGGATCTTCCCTCTTATCCCATGACAACTTAATTTATGTAAGAGCCTTTGGTGAGGGACCTTATCAAAGGCTTTCTGGAAATCTAAGTACACTATGTCCACTGGATCCCCCTTGTCCACATGTTTGTTGACCCTTTCAAAGAATTCTAATAGATTAGTAAGACATGATTTCCCTTTACAGAAACCATTTTGACTTTTGCCCAACAATTTATATTCTTCTAGGTGTCTGACAATTTTATTCTTTACTATTGTTTCAACTAATTTGCCCGGTACTGACGTTAGACTTATGGTCTGTAATTGCTGGGATCACCTCTAGAGCCCTTTTTAAATATTGGCGTTACATTAGCTATCTTCCAGTCGTTGGGTACAGAAGCCGATTTAAAGCACAGGTTACATCCGCAATTTCACATTTGAGTTCTTTCAGAACTCTTGGGTGAATGCCATCTGGTCCCGGTGACTTGTTACTGTTAAGTTTATCAATTAATTCCAAAACCTCCTCTAGTGACACTTCAATCTGTGACAGTTCCTCAGATTTGTCACCTACAAAAACCGGCTCAGGTTTGGGAATCTCCCTAACATCCTCAGCCGTGAAGACTGAAGCAAAGAATTTGTTTAGTTTCTCCGCAATGACTTTATCGTCTTTAAGCGCTCCTTTTCTATCTTGATCGTCCAGGGGCCCCACTGGTTGTTTAGCAGGCCTCCTGCTTCTGATGTACTTAAAAAACGTTTTGTTATTACCTTTTGAGTTTTTGGCTAGTCGTTCTTCAAACTCCTCTTTGGCTTTTCTTATTACATTTTTACACTTAATTTGGCAGTGTTTATGCTCCTTTCTATTTACCTCGCTAGGATTTGACTTTCACTTTTTAAAGGAAGTCCTTTTATCTCTCACTGCTTCTTTTACATGGTTGTTAAGCCACGGTGGCTCTTTTTTAGTTCTTTTACTGTGTTTTTTAATTTGGGGTATACGTTGAAGTTGGGCCTCTATTATGGCGTCTTTAAAAAGCATCCATGCAGCTTGCAGGGATTTCACTTTAGTCACTGTACCTTTTAATTTCTGTTTAACTAACCCCCTCATTTTTGCATATATATCCCTTTTTGAAATTTTAAATGCCACAGTGTTGGGCTGATGATATGTTCTTCCCACCACAGGGATGTTAAATGTTATTATATTATGGTCACTATTTCCAATCGGTCTTGTTATTATTACCACTTGGACCAATTCCTGCGCTCCACTCAGGACTAAATCTAGAGTTGCCTCTCCCCTTGTGGGTTCCCATACCCACAGGGCAGGTAATCATACATGCCACACTCAGCGCAATAAACTGGATAGCCCTCACTCTTCTGCTGGGCTTCTGCCTGCATGATCTCCAAGTTAATGAAAGGGTTGTTTAAGGCCAGACATTTTGAGTGTAGTTTAGTTTATAGGTTTTAAAACAAAAATAATAGCAAGGGGCCCTTGCCCCCTTCCTGCTCCCCTTCCAAACTCCCTTGCGAAACTCCCTGTTAGCAGCCTCTGTTCGCGAGATGAGCCCAAACCCTTAACATGCCCCTTTAAGAGGCTCTGCATATAAGACTATGCAGCCTGAGGTCACTTTTTGGCTTTAACGCCTGTCCCTCAGTTTCCCCATCTGTTAAATGGAGATCATGATGCTTGGCCTTCCTTGTAAAATGATTTGAGCTCTGCAGAAGAAACAAGCTAGCTAAATGCCAAGCAGGGCTGATGAGAAAATGTTGGGGGAGGGAAGGGGATTCCCAACTTGTTATTGAAACTTTTTCCCTTGGCTTTTTTGGGGGGAGGGGATGGAGAGATGTATCAAGATTTCATCCTGCTCTTGTACTAAGTATTGTTATGAAGAGGAATCATAGAATATCAGGGTTGGAAGGGACCTCAGGAGGTCATCTAGTCCAACCCCCTGCTCAAAGCAGGACCAATCCCCAGGCAGATTCCCCCCCCCCCCCCCGATCCCTAAATGGCCCCCTCAAGGATTGAACTCAACCCTGGGTTTAGCAGGCCACTGCTCAAACCACTGAGCTATCCCTCCCCCCTGAATTAATTAATATGAATAAAACCAAGTCTCCCCACTGAGTGGCTTGGGGATTCCCTCTGAATTGAGGCCCCCTACACAACCATGCAATTTCTCTGGATCCATAGGACATTACTGTGTGGGACGCCAGGGTGTGAATCTACAGCACCCCAGCTTTCCTCGCAGTAATGTCCTGTGTAGACTCTGCTGCGGTCCACAAACCAGGCTGGTGGGTAAGTACCTTCCTCTGAAGGATACAGCATTGGACAGGACTTCGGACTCGATGGACCAAGCTTAGACTCCAGTCTTGACCATTCTCATTGTTGCCGGCACAGAGGGCCCGAGGGGGCAACAGCGGGGTTCGTTGCTCGGTGTGCTTCGCGCCAATGAACACACCAGGGTGGAGAAGCAGACAAAATTTATTCAAGAGCTCTGAATAGGCACTAGGAGACCAGCATGTCTCAAATCAAGAGCACTGAGACAAGCAGTTTTTCCCTTTTTATTCTTTTTTTTCCTTTCCTACCTCCCCCATTCCTCCCTCTGCAGTAGTTACATTAAGCAGTAGCAATTACATTTAAGCAGTTAAGTCATCTTGGCGGCTATAAGTCTAGCTCGTTAGTAACTCTTCTTTGAACCGTTATTTTGTCCTTTTCCCTTTGATCTGTTATCTTGCCTTTCAGCCAGAAGCATGCAGGCCTTATTACTACCGCTTCCCAGCTGCTGGCCTGTGAGGTTAGTAAAGTTTAACATGCAGGGGCTTTGGTTCACTTTGGCCTAGAGCAGGGGGGTTTCATCGACTCTCGTGGTCTTCCACCCCCCCGAGTTACCTAGAGTGATGCCTAGTGACCCCAACATCATGTTCCGTAGATTTGTAAACGTACAGTAAACAGTAATGCTGGCAACTGTACGTCAGCTGGGGAAGTTTCTCATATAGTGATTCAGCTTACAATTTAAATGTAACTTTAGAAAGGCAAATTAAATGTGGATCAAAGCATTTTGACAGCTGACAGCCTTTGATATGAACTTTTGATATGAATACCGGGAGGGGAGGGGGGGTGGAGATGGGACGGGAAAAACACAGCTAAAATATTTGTGGATAATGGCTTTTAAATTGCACCTGCAATCACATCTAAAAGATTTGGGATTGTGCAGAAAGCTATTACTTTATTCTAGCACACAGCATGTTGATATAGAGAGGAAAATGGATTCCCAGGGCCAATTTATCGCTGCATTGATTCCTGGTTGAATTGAAAATGTTTAACTAGTATATCAGTCAACATGCATAAAACTTGACTGAGAGGCTGTTTTCCTCTCACCAGTGCTGTGAGTCAACAGAACACTTAAGCACAAGTTTATTGAGACTTCTCAAAGTGAAGCTTGGTTGCTTTGCTGGATTGGGGCCTGAACTTGCGTGAATGACACTAGTATATTAGGGCTATGCTGCTTTGGCTTCTGATTGGTTTTTAATATTTATTTGCATGATGGTAACGCCTAGGAGCTCTCATCATGGACCAGAACCCTATTGTGCTAGGCGCTGTACAAACAGAACAAAAAAGACAGCCCCTGTCCCAAAGAGCTTACAATCTAAATGCAGTAACTCCTCACTTAAAGTCTCCTTATATCCAGTGCAGTGATCTACCCTTAAGGCACACTTGAGCTGGGTTGCCCCTGAGTGCTTCCATTCATTCCTGCGTGAGAGGTCTCGAAGGGTTTCTTGCCCCCACTGCTGGTGCAAAATGCTTCTGCTCTTCTCCAGCAGTGGGTCAGGCAGGGGGCACGCGATGCCAATGCACAAGGTGCTGCGTTGGCCCTGGAGTTGAAGGTGCGGCTGTTGACCTGTAGAGCCGTAGGTGAGTGGGAGATAGAGTTGCCAACTTTCCAATTTCTGGAAACTGGACACACCTGCTCCACCTCCTCTCCTTAGGTTCCACCCTCTGCTCCACTCTTCTCCCTCCCCCCCAGCTTGGGGACCGCCGCACTCTCCTCACCCCACCAGTTACCTCCCGCGGAACAACTGGCGGGAGAAGTGGGCAGTCCTGCCCCTTCTGCTGCCCGGGACGTTTCCAGCTCATTCGGCCACTGATCTTGGCAGCCGGGCCTGGGCGGGGAGCGGAAGGGGCAGGACCAGACCACCTATTTCTCCCACTGGCCACTCTTCTCTGGGTCAGCGTGAGAGCCCAGCCAGTGCCACGGCTGCCTGTGAGAGAGAGCGAGAGCCTGGCTGTGGGAGGCGGCGACAGCAGCAGTGGGAGGACAGAGCCCTTCTTCTCCCCGCCCTGAAGGCCAATTGGGGGGACACTTGCCCCCCCACTCCCCCTCTTATGCATCGCCCCTGCTCCTGCAGGCGGCAGTTGGACTTTTGGTGTCCAATCAGTGTCAGTGTCAGGTTTAACTGTCAGGTGTTTCCTTTTTGACTGGACTTTCCAGTCGAAAACCAGACACCTGGCAACCATAGAGATCGCTTCTTTCCTTGTGCCACACTGCTGTAGCTGAAGTCAGCGGCTGCCTTGAGGCGACGCTCACTCGCTATAAACAAGAGGGGGTAGCCGGAAGGGTGTTCACTGGGAGGACCTTTCGGCGCCAAGTCTTGCTCCATTTCCTGCTGTCCGCCTTTGTAGCGGGAATGCGGGAAAAGGTGGTTTAAAGCCATACTTGGGCTTCCTTGCTCACCCTCTGAGTAACTTACAGCAGCCCCACTCAAGCTCTTCTTCCCACGGCCCCCACTGGGAAGCTGGACTGCAGCGTCCTGCAGCCACGCCTGTTCCCAGCACAACCCGTCAGCTGTGGGCAGGAGCCAGGCTGCCACAGAGTCTGTACCTGCCTTCTTCACCTTGAGTGGTCCCTTGAAATACGCATTAATTACTTACGCTAAACAATCTGTCCCACCTTGTACCTAGCTGTGACACTGAGTCCCTTCCGAGCCCCGAAGAAGAGCTCTGCCTCTCTCTCCAACAGAAATTGGTCCAATAAAAGAGATTACCCTGCCCACTGTCTCTCTCCTACAGAGCCTTCCCGGCAGTTCTGTGCTGGCTCAAGAAGCCTCGTGCACAGGGGTTATTTTCAGGGGGCTGCATGTGCCTTTTAAGCCCTTTACCCTGCCAAAGTGGCACAAAAGAGGCCTGATTTTTGATCGGAATCAGGGGCTGAGTTTCTGGTGTGGCTGCTCAGACCCGAGGTAGAAGCCCATGAACTTTCAAGTTAGCAGCAAAAGGTGGAAGCTTCAGAGAGGAAGCTGAAATTGCCCAGTGCTGTGGGCCTATAGGTGACTCTTCCTGCAGGCCCCAAAGTACAGTCTGGAATCCTGTTAAGTAGGACACCCCTCTCAAATGGCAAACTTTGCCCTGCTTTGGATCCCACACGTTCAGGGGAGACACTCAGCTGTCTTGCACACGAAGTATGGGAAGAAGAGATCTCTGAACAGTTGATTTTGTTGTGGTGGGTGAGAATTCTGAGCATCCTATCCCCACACTAGTTATAGGCAAAGCAATTCCACAAACATCATTCCTCTTCAACTCCATTATTTCATAATAAATAGCTTGTGTTAGTCAGAGGAGGCTTGCAAGGTCACCTACGCTCCTGACTGTTTTTAGTTCAATGTCATTCCATCATCTGTCATTCCTCTCGTTAAACCTGCAGTGAATTCTACATGAGTAACCATGCCTTATACAGCGTCCTATATAGACCAGCGAAAGGGAGCTGCTGGATATGGTAAAGGGGAAATTCTGCAATCAGACTCTTTAATGTCTGGCTTGGATATCATCATCATAATGATCACTAAGACGTTACATGATATACATAGACGCAGGGCCAGATTCTGATCCGTTACCCTGGCTCAGGTCAGCAGTATTGTCTTAATGCTTTGTAAATCTAAGATTGTCAGTTGTTTAGGGTGGCAGTCCAGGGTTGTCTTTGTTCTTGCTTACACCCTGTAAACCAGCACTAACCCCATTAAAGTCAGCGTCAGATTTTGTTTTTACTGACACCAGCCTAAATCTGGACTAACTCTATTGACGTCAAATGGAGCATTCTGAGTTTACACCAGTACAAGCGAGAGCGGGATGGGGCCATCAGTATTATAGTGGGGTAACACTGGTGTAAGTGAGAAAAGAGCTGAGCCTGGTATCTGCCTGTATGTTTGTACAGGGCTGGCGTAAGAATTTGGATCCTGACTGGCCTCTCTGGGAGCTACTTCAATAAAGAGTTAATAGTTGTAAACGTGAAAAGCCGCCTCTGTCTGAGAAATGGCTTGATTCTCAAATGTGCCAGCAAGCCCAGGACTGTATGTAGAGAGAGAAAGTGAAAAGATTCATACAGCACATTGTCCTCTCTCCTTTCAGTGTTCCAACAATGTGTTCCAGCAGGAGACAGAGGGAGCTGTGTGCTTAGAGATGAAAGCAATGCTTATGTTGTAGACTTTCATAGAAACGCATCCAAGATAACATAGTTAATTGGTTCTTTTCGCTGAATGTTTGGGGTATGATATTAGTTAACCCGTCCCCCTTCCCCGCCGCCCACACACTCTGTTTGAAAACAGATTTATTTTTGTTGGGTATTCTTAATACATCTTTTACAAATAAAAATGTTTAAGGTATAAAATACACAGCAGGTTGCAGTCCAGTAGTGACAATAGTGACACTCTGTCTATGGGAATGTTTTCTCTAAAGGGAAGATGATACTGAGTGCGATGCGATTCTCTTGCCACTCCCACGCTGCGGATCAGGAGTAACTCCACTGCAGTCAGGGGGCCCGATTCACCGCTGCGTTACACTGGCATAAAAGTGGAGTGATTCAGCAGTGAATTGGGGCCCCGTTGGAGTTCGGTGGGCATAAGTAGGTTCAGAATGAGGCCTATTTCTATGGTCAGATACGCGGGCATTACTACCGCTAACATTGGAGTGATTGATGCTCTTGTTTCTAAAGGCAACCTTGGACCCTGGGAGTGAATCCCATCAACTTCACAGCACAGGCTGTGTGGCATACGTCCCACCAGACACCGACAGCAATCTCGGCAGGAGTGAATAGTAATTGCGCCACTCTGCCCCTGCTCAGGGAGGGGGAAGGGGGCTAGTGGGTAGCTCCTAAAGTGGTTTAGGTGGCTGGGTCCGGGTCCCACTAAGCAGCATAACCACACTGAGACCATGAGATCCACAACAATGGACCTTGATTTCACCTGGCCCCTCTGGCTCTATGGAGACTGAGGGCTGCCACATGTCTTGTCCCACTCTGCCAGGGGGTCTGCTTGCTATTGTTATTTAAGAGCCCGCGTGCTCATCCTATGCAAGAGACACAGATAAAGTTAATCTCCTCCCCAAGTTTTAGCAATGTAGAAGAGGGCTGCAGTAACTGAGGGCCTCTCTTTGATCCTCTGTGCACCTGTATCCATTCGAGATGCCATTAAAATATCTAGTTTTGCCAAATAAAACTTGTAATAGCCAAACTTAGCAGTCTTGCCCCCGTAAATTTGAAGCAGGTCTCTTGTGTACCAGCCCGTAATGGGCATCCTGGTTTCTATCCCTGTGCAGGCGCTCATTTTATTACAAAACAGGATGCCCAGTTACAGTTAGATTGGCCTTGACATTTAGATGACAAAGGAGGACTTTTGGCTTTGGCTCCATCAGTGGTACAGTCCAGTTCTCTGCTGAGCGAATCTATTATCCGCCGGTACTGGAGAGGCCAGCAGGGGCGGTGAGTCATATGGTACCGGGGTGCCCGTGCTCCAGGAATATTCAGAGCTCGGGGGCCAGGCTCCACCAATGTTCGGGGCTGGGTCTCTCTCCCAGCTCTGCCTGCCATCCCCGCGTGCCTCGCCCAGAGCGTCTCCTGGCCTCATCTGCCGCCCCTGGGCAATTTAAAAGGGCCCAGGGGCCCCTGGCCGCCACCACCACCATCACCGGCAACGCAGTGGGGCTAAGGCGGCTTCCTGCCTGCCCTCACTCTGCGCTACTCCCATAAGCAGCCAGCACGTCCCTGCAGCCCTGGGCTTGTGTGTGTGTCTCTGCATTCTGCCCCCAACCCAAGTGCTGACTCCGCAGCTCCCATTGGCCGGGAACTGTGGCCAATGGGAGCTATGGGGGCGGTGCCTGCGGGCAGCGGCACACAGAGACCCCCCACTTCCTCCTGCTGGAGCCACTGCCAGAGGGGTGTGCTGGTCGCTTTCGGGAGCTACCCGAGGTAAGCGCCGCACCCTGCACTCCCTCCTGCACCCCTGCCCCAGCCCAGAGCCCGCACCCAAACTCCCTCCCAGAGTCTGCACCCCTTACCCCCTCCTGCATCCCAACCCCCTGTCCCAGCCCAGAGCCTGCACCCCACACACAAACTCCCTCCCAGAGCCTGCACCCATCACCTCCTCCCACACCCCAACATCTTGCCCCAGCCCAGAGCCCACACCCCAAACCCCCTCCCATACCCAAACTCCCTCCCAGAGCCCGCATCCCACACCCCCTCCTGCACCCCAACCCCCTGCCTCAGCCCAGAGCCTGCACCCAGCACCCAAACTCCCTCCCAGAGCCTGCATCCCTCCTGCACCCAAACCCGTTCTGGCCACCACCAAAAATTATACAAACCTGCCACCCCTGGAGGCAAGATCAGTAATGAAAACCAATACATCACTCCAGGGCCATCCTTAGGATTATTAAACTGGTGGCCCTATGCTGGCATAACTGGTGCCCCTATGCCGGTGCATTCAGCTCTCTGAATACTGGTGCCCCTATACTGCCCCTATACTGTTGGCCCTATGCCAGCACAACTGGTGCCCCTATGCCGGCATATTTGGCTCTGTGAATACGGCCCCTACCTTCTGCCTAGTAAGGAGCTGCAGAGTGTGTTGGGTGTGTGGCAGCTGACCCGTTCTTACCTGCTGTCCCGGTCGTAGGGGTGGACTTTGTGGGTGGGCGCTCTGAGGCTGGAGCACCCACTGGCACCAAGCTCCCGCCCTCACGCGCCGGCGGCCCAGCGCTTATTAACTCCTCCCCCTCCGTCCCAGTGCTTCTGGAGTGCTGCAAACAGCTGATTCATGGCATTCAAGCTCCAGGAGGGAGGGGGAAGAGGCAGGGTGGGGGTGGAGCGGGGCAGGGAAGAGGCGGGGGCAGGGACTTGGGGGAAGGGGTAGAGTGGAGGCGGGGCCTGGAGCTGAGGCAGAGGGGGGTCGAGGACCTCCTGGCAAGATGAGAAGTCGGCGCCTATTGTCCGGTGGTGCCCCAATTTTTCAGGTGCCCTACGCAGTCGTGTATGCCGCGTATGCCTAAGGATGGCCCTGTGTCACTCACAGCCTCTCTGTTCGCTTCCACTAGCATCAAGGCTGTTAATGGGTGATTTTACAGTTGGCCTTAATTTCTCATTGCCAAGAAACTCTCCTCTTCATCTCCTACCACCACCCCCTCACCATGCCCATTGGGATTCAGAGGCCTTGGTGCATGTGAGCCATGTCTCCTTAATTCAGGGTAGGCAGATGTGGGGCGGGAATATAATTAGCAGTCACAGTAGTGGGTGGAGAAATGCTACCCAGCACACACTCGATAATTACAGAGTGCTGGAATTGGAGCTCAAAGACTTCTTGATAAATGTGCCGTTTTGAATTTTGGATTATTGCACCTTGTAATCAGAGGTAGAAATAACCGTTATTTAATGGGGTGGTGATTTGCTGCTTCTCACAAGACCTGGATGAATCCTGCAAAACACACATCCCCTGGGCATGCCATGTCCTCTACTGAGTATAATTAAACACACACCTCTCAGGAGGTAATTGTGATCTGCCAGGAGCTTGTCCCATTCCTCACCTTGTGTTTCCCTGGTGGTGAATGATGTTACAGAGCTTGTGAAGGAGCATGTCCTAGGATCTAACCTCCCAAAAGGAACTCTGCTTGAGAATAATAACCCCATGGTGAAGCTGGTGCACTGAATAATGGGCACCAGCTGCCCGATGATTTAGTGAGAGCAGAACCTACTGCTCAAACTCAGTTTGAGACTTGGCGCCCCGACTCTTGTCTGGGCTGGAGGCATGTTCATAGAATCATAGAAGATTAGGGTTGGAACAGACCTCAAGAGGTCACCTAGTCCAACCCCCTGCTCAGAGCAGGACCAACACCAACTAAATCATCCCAGGCAGGGCTTTGTCAAGCCGGGCCTTAAAAACCTCTAAGGATGGAGAATCCACCACCTCCCTAGGTAACCCATTCCAGTGCTTCACCACCCTCCTAGTGAAATAGTTTTTCCTAATATCCAACCTAGACCTCCCCCACTGCAACTTGAGACCATTGCTTCTTGTTCTGTCATCTGCCACCACTGAGAACAGCCTACCTCCATCCTCTTTGGACCCCCCCTTCAGGTAGTTGAAGGCTGCTATCAAATCCCCCCATACACACTCTTCTCTTCTGCAGACTAAACAATCCCAGTTCCCTCAGCCTTGCCTCGTAAGCCATGTGCCCTAACCCCCTAATCATTTTCATTGCCCTGTGCTGGACTCTCTCCAATTTGTCCACATCCCTTCTGTAGTGGGGGGGACCAAAACTGGATGCAATACTCGAGGTGTGGCCTCACCAATGCCGAATAGAGGGGAACAATCACTTCCCTCGATCTGCTGGCAATGCTCCTACTAATGCAGCCCAATATGCTGTTAGCCTTCTTGGCAACAAGGGCACACTGCTCACTCATATCCAGCTTCTTGTCCACTGTAATCCCCAGGTCCTTTTCTGCAGAACTGCCGCTTAGCCAGTAGGTCCCTAGTCTGTAGCAGTGCATGGGATTCTTCCTTCCTAAGTGCAGGACTCTGCACTTGTCGTTGCTGAACCTCATCAGATTGCTTTTGGCCCAATCCTCCAATTTGTCTAGGTCTCTCTGGACCCTATCCCTACCCTCCAGCGTATCTACCTCTCCCCCCAGCTTAGTGTCATCTGCGAACTTGCTGAGGGTGCAATCCATCCCATCATCCAGATCATTAATGAAGATGTTGAACAAAACCGGCCCCAGGACTGACCACTGGGGCACTCCGCTTGATACCGGTTGCCAACTAGACAATGAGCCGTTCATCACTACCCGTTGAGCCCGATGATCTAGCCAGCTGTCACGTTAGCTCAAGCTTTTTGCCTGAACAGCACTAAAAGGAAGAGTTAACTTTTTAACGGTCTCCACTAATTTGCCTGGAGGACTCTCCTATGATACTAGTCCAGCTCCAGACCATAGTTCTTTGGCTCAACGTCTAGAGTGGGTTGTCACCTTATGCTTCTTCTCGTCTTGTGCTGCTCCTGGAAAAGGGAGATGACAACATCAAGGGTGTGCGTGGGAAAAGATGACAGGCCAGGCTGAACCCAACCCGAGCTTGGGGAATGGCTGGCTTAGCTGTGCCCTGTAGGGAGTGGCTGTTATTCAGTTTTCTCACCTGCAGTAGCTATTAGATGCTCTCCTCAGCCCTGGGGAGAGAGCAATGAGAGAACAGGAAATCCCAGCACTCTCACATCTGTGCTGAATTCTTCATCCAAGTGGGCATAGGGCAGCCATGTGGAATGCTTGGGAACACATTCTCCCCCAGATAGGTGTGATCCCATCTGGCAGTTCTGGTGGGCCTGAGGGGCATCCTGTGTCTGGCAGTGGACTGTACGGATGGTTCAGAAGAATGTGTAAGACCCCCGTACTCAGCAGGTGCCCCCCACGTTTGGTCTCATTTCTGTCTCTAGAGACTGACTGCAACCTTGAGTTGTGAGGTTTCACAAAGGCAATTCTGTAGCCATCTCAATCTCCAATTCATTATAATTCTTGGCTTTCCTCCACGTTTCTCTACCTTTCCTGCTGCCACAGAAGTTCAAGTCCTGCAGAATCCAGTACTGAACGATGCTAAAGAAATTTGTGGCTTTGCACTGACTAGATATAATTAGCCTGCCTTTTTTTCCCCCTCTTTGTTCTCTCCCCACTCGTCTCCAGCTTACAATATCTCCTCTTGTGCTGGCTTGTTTGAAACCTTGGCCTGTATTAGCCACCTCACTGCACTACCTCCAGGCTTTTGTCCCATACAGCTAATCCACCTTCTTCCACCAGGCCCCCAGTGCTTCTTGTTTGACGGTGCCCCCATACAAACACAATAAGCCACTAGGAAGCAGATGGTTCAGATTTACTTCAAGGTAACCAATGCACCTGCAAATGCAGTGACTCATCTCAGCTTCAGTTAATATAAATAGGGGAAGAGAGAGAAAGGGATTGAGAATAAAAGTCCCTGGAGGAGAAAAATATTTCATCTCATTGTTACCTGTTGCTTTTCCCTGCTTCTGTATAAACTCGCAAAGGTTTTTAAAAATAATAACCAGCTGAAATCAGCCATTCCCCAAAACGCTCATACAATTAATTCCACTTTATACCCAGAGCCAGCACCTCCCATGCTATAAGTCAGTGTAACACTAGTTACACGTGCTGAGGAGTTCGCCTTTGATGTCTTACACCCTCTTCCTCCTCCTCGCTCGGCTTTTGCCCTTGACACCGTAAACTCCTTATATACCCAGTATGACTCCATGATCACCTCTGTGCCTCTTCGACTGAGAATCCCAGGCACAGTAGAGTCTAGACACCCTCCTTATGACAGACCTTCTTGTGGGTTTCCAGGCTGTTCTATGTCCTTAGGATTCTCATAGACTTTAAGATCAGAAGGGACCATTATGATCATCTAGTCTGACCTCCTGCACAACGCAGGCCACAGAATCTCACCCACCCGCTCCTGTAACAAACCCCTGACCTATGTCTGAGCTAGTGATGTCCTCAAATCGTGGTTTAAAGACCTCAAGGTGCAGAGAGTCCTCCAGCAAGTGACCCGTGCCCCACGCTGCAGAGGAAGGCAAAAAAGGGTCAGATTCCTAGTCGCCCACCACATGGTTTGTACTAAAGCAACATCTATTGAGAACAGAGAGGAAAATCCATATTCAGCAAAGGATACCGTATGCGTAACTTTGGGCCAAACACTTTGCTGGTGTAAATGGGCATAGCTTCATTGGTGCTGGTGATTCACACCAGCTGGGGTTCTGGCCCAACATACCTACCCTTAAACTCTACCAAAGCTCATCTACGTTCGTTACATGTAAGCAAAAGGCTTACATGACTAGAGAACTCATTCCCCTCTGTTTTTGAGTGGCATCTAGTGTCCCGGAGATCAAGGTTTCTCACAACAAAATTTGTGGTGGCCACAGAGTGCCGCTTAGTTTGACTCTCCGTAAAATCCACCCCGGGCTGGTGCCAAAGCTTTAGCCAGAACATATGGCGCTTAACGCAATGATTAGCCACAAAGAGCTAAAGCCACAAAGGCATTGTGGGGCTCTGAGAACGCCTACTGCCTCAGGCCTCACAGGCTGGGTAGACTGAGAAGCCCACTGAGTAGGGTTGCCAACTGTGTAATCACACAAACCCAAACACCCTTGCCCTGCCCCTGCCTGAGGCCCCACCCCTTCTCCGAGGCCCCACCCCCTCTTGCTCCATCCCTCCTTCCTCCATTGCTCGCTCTCCCCCACCCTCACTCACTTTCACCGGGCTGGGGCAGGAGGTTGGGGTGCGGGAGGGGGAGCGGGCCATGGGCTGGGGCTGAGGGGCTCCGAGTGTGGGAGGGGGTGCCGGGCTGAGCCTGGGGCAGTGGGTTAGGGTGCAAGAGGGGGTGCAAGCTCTGGGAGGGAGTTTGGGTGCTGGAGGAGGCTCAGGGCTGGGGCAGGGGGGTTTGGTGCAGGAGGGGGTGTGGGGTGCAGGCTCTGGGAGGGAGTTTGGGTGTGGGAGGGGGCTCAGGGCTGGGGGAGGGGTTTTGGGGGGAGGGCTCTGGCTGGGAGGTGCTTACCTTGGGTGGCTCCCGGTCGGTGGCCCCCTGCCAGCCCTGACCCCACACCGCTCCTGGAAGCAACCAGCACGTCCCTGCAGCCCCTCGGGAGAGCAGGGGGGCTCTGCACACTGTTTCCACCCACAGGCACCGTCCCAGCAGCTCCCATTTACCAAAGTTCCCAGCCAATGGGAGCTGCAGAGTCAGTGCTCGGGGCGGGGGCAGCGCGTGGAGACCTCCTCTCCCCACCCAGGGCTGCAGGGATGTGTCGGCCGCTTTCAGGAGTGGCGCGGGGCCAGGACAGGCAGGGAGCCTGCCCTAGCCCCGATGTGCTGCCGGACTTTTAGCAGGCTAAAATCTCCCGATTTGGCTTCAGTAGCCTCCAGGAGATAGACCCCAGTTCTGGGAGACCCCTGGCAAAACCGGGAGGGTGGCAATCCTACCACTGAGGCTTAAGAGTGAGCCAGCTGTCAAGCAACTCAGTGGCATCAGGACATACATGGCTTTGTGCAGTGATTCTCAACGTTTTTCTTTCTGAGCCTCCCCCTCCAACATGCTATAAAAATCCCAGGGTCCAGTGGAGGGGGATTGGGGGGGGCTTCTGTCACTGGAAGGGAGGGTGCTCGGGGCTTTTGCCCTGTGGGGCACTGGGGCTCCGGGCTCCCTGCTTTAGCCCCATGGGGCACTGAGGTTCGGGGCTCCTGGCTTTAGCTCTGCAGGGTGCCGGGCTTGGGACTTCTGCCCTGTTGGGTGCCAGGGCTCAGGGCTCCTGGCTTTAGCCCCGTGGGATGCTGGGGCTTTGAACTCCTGGTTTTAGCTCTGCAGGGCGCCGGGACTTGGGACATCTGCCCTGTGGGGTGCCAGGGCTCCAGGCTTTAGCCCCACGCTCCCAACTTTAGCCTCATGGTGGGGAGTTCAGGGCTCACAGACCCCCTGGGTTGAGAACCACCTGCTTTGTGAATGCCCTGCAGTGGCAACTGAAGCATGGGGACTTTACTGGCAGAAATTTAGCCAGCTAGGGAATTTAGATCCCTCCAAGATTAGACACAGCAGAGCAAGGCTCTTTGAGGGGCTTAATGGTGCCTAAAGTGGCAGTAGGGGCCTAAGGTCCAGCGGCTCAAAGGTATCTGGGTGCCTAACGCTCATTGAATTCAGTGGGAGCTCAGCCCCTTTCAGGAGCGCAGCCCTGGGCCCTCTGTGGCTCTAACCCCAGGCGCCCCGAGCACGCTGTGGCTATGGCCCGGGGTTAAGAACTCCGTGAGCGCAAGAGACGGCCCGTGTCCTGCTCTGAAAGACACAGTCATTGGCGAGCCGAGGGGAAAGGAGCCCCGAGCACTTGACAAGGCCATTCCATCAAGGTTTCCTCGCTGAGTTGAGTGGGCCCAAATGACGCCAGCGCCAGCAGGCGGCTGGGCTTGGCGTGTGTCTTTGCGCGTTTGAATCGGCCGAGTGAGTCAGAGTGTATTCATGGAAATGAGAGACATGTCTCAAGGCCGACGGCAGGGGGAGAGTGGGGCTGTTTGCGCCAGTGGAGCTGTTGTGAGGGAACAATGGGGAACAGTTTTCAGATCGCACGTGCACAGAGAGGAAGGTAACCAGGCTGCGTGTTCTAGGTGCTTTCAGTGTTTGCATAAAGCCACAAGGAGCATTTCACTGTCAAAATTCAAAATACCTCCCCCGGCGAGTCAGCTCTGAAGGACAGGTTAATGGAATGGTGCCACTCTGGCTGGTGTATTCCTTGTAGCCGCTCTCATTAGAGAGAGCACCCAGCGGTCAGGTTCCTGTGTGTTTTCCCCCCTCATATGAGTCCATTTGATTAATGGTTCTACAGCGTGTAGTTGCTGAATGCAACTAGCCAACAGCTGTGTGCAAGCAAGCATGGCTGACTTTCTAGGATGGGGCCAAACAAGGCACTTAGGCCCAGACCCTCAAAGGTATCTAGGCCTCTAACTCCCATTGATTTCAATGGGAGTTAGGCATCTTCGAGGATGTGGCCTGCTCCATTCCCCTCCCCCCACCCCCCAGGCCCATATTCTTAGTTATTTCATTCCTGCATGGGAAGGGAAAAGTGGCTTTAAACTCTCTATACTCTATTCTGGGGTCATGCATGGATCTATCCAGCCCTCTGGTGTAAGTTCGAGCAGCCTCAGGGCTGCTCTAATTTTCAACTTTTCAGTTTCTTCTCATCCTCTGTGGGCCCAGGGGAGCAGAGACTAGGCCCAGGGCATTGTACTCTGGCCATGCCCCTAATTTGCCCTTTACCCAGGTGTTGCTAGCAGGAATGGGTTATAACCCTTATGTCAGCTAAGGTGGTCCCTATACAAGGGAATCTTCTCAGGGAGCTGTTCCCACCCACTTTAAGGCTCCTTTATGCTACCAGTGGGACATAAACGGTGAATCAGGCCCCCTATTTTTGTATTTACCACTCTCCCCCACAATAGAAGGGAAACCATGAGAGGGAAGTTCCTGGATCGTGTGGCTTTAATATTGTTTTCTGCTGCCCAGGGCAGCAAAACACAACTCCACTTCTGTAGCTTGGACCTAGCTGACGCACGCAGTTCCTTCCAGGCCGTGATCTGGCGGTACTTCGCAAATCTTTGTGAACTAATTCTCACAATACTCCTGCGTGGGTGGGAAGAAGCACTATCCCCATTTTTAGATGGGGAAACTGAGGCACAGGGAGATGAGCTGATTTAGTTCGAGGTCATGGAGGTAAATTCACAGAAGCACCAGCTTTCGTGACTTCCAGTCCTGTGCCAATTACACAAAATGATCCTTCCTCCTGTTAGAATAAAGGCCAAATACTTGCCTATTACCCCAGCTGTTTTTCCCATATATAAAGGTATAGCAAGACAATCAATCAAAGAGGCCCAACAGCAAGGAGGCCCAGCGGATGTATCCCATTACCCCTACCCCTGGACCCTGGAAAGGCAATCAATCAAGGGGACCCAGACAGATGTATCCTATTTACCCCTAGAAAGGAATTTAAAATTCCTTAGGTCAGCAGAATGTATGCACGTTAAGTCATTTGTTACTGGGTATAAAAAGGCTTGCTCTACGCTTGTAAGGTGTGTTCCTCCCTCTGGCATGAGTCGAGGGGGACACCCGCTCAGCTGACTGATCAATAAAGAACTTGAAGCCGTCTTCTAGACTCCCGTGCCTCCTTGGGGTAATTGGGCAGCTCCAGGGGGAAACGAGCCCATTTGGCTAACAAATGGCGACTCCGCCGGGACTTCTCTCCCTGTAGAGGGCACTGACCGACGGCCGAGGGCGATTCCGAGGAGTGGCCACCTCGAGCTGTTGCTTTGCTCGGGCCTCGGATCGTCACAATCGGCCGGGGCGGCTGTGTCCTCTCTAAAGAGAACTCTGAAGGACACGGAAGCAAGACGGCTTCAGAAGAAGGGGAAGTCTGACTGCCGGACGCGGCCACTTCGGGCGGTAAGTGCGTTTACCTCCTGGGTTTGAGGAATAACGCCCCCGAGGTGTGGGTTGGACAGTGGAAATCCCCTAGGCAGCCTGTATACGGGAAGGTATGTTAACATTATTGTAGCTTTGTAAATGTCTTGTTGTTGTGTTTTTGGTTAAAGGGTAAGCAAATAACGGCCAATGAGTAACGTAACTAACTCCACAAGTCCATGGGCCGTTTTTAACAATTATTGGGACTTGGAGCAACCTCAGGGATTACTCTTGTTTATAGGAAGGGTAATCTTGTTTCTCCTCTTAATGGTGTGTTGGAAACCGAGATTGTAACTGATTAAAGGATCTGTGTGAAAGATGAATGAGTGCTGCTGACAGGTCTGAGGCTTAAGCTGACTTCAGCCGCCCCAAGACTCCTGCGAGGGGAAACCCGATGACCAGGATATCTTGATTGCAAGGGGGGTCAGCCGAACCTCGTGACCCAGCGGATATCTGAGTTAGAACTAGATCTATACCTCTTCCCCCTCTTGATATCTCTGTCTCGGAAAACTCTGGGTAAAGCATAATGGGGTCCGGACAAAGCACCTTCTCCTGGACACCCCTGGGATGTATGCTGGATAACTGGAAGGCGTTTAGACGCCAGGCTAATTATGGAATTGTATTATGTAAAGACAAGCTTGTAAAATTCTGTACTCTTGAATGGATGACATTCGGGGTGGAATGACCCGAGGGAGGGACGCTCAAACCAGGGGTTGTACAAGCAGTACATAGCATTGTGACCTGGGATGGGCATTGGGACCAATATCCCTATATAGATATTTGGCAGGACCTTGTGGCCAATCATCCCCCATGGTTGCAAAAATGTAGATCACAAACTATTAAAACCTTAATGGCCCGTGCCCCTGTTAGGAAACCCTGTTTCCCTGTTAAGAAATCTTGTCTGCGGGCTGTGATTCCCTCTGCCTCTGATCCTATGCCCCCTGCCCCTTTGTATCCTGGCCTCCCGGCTCCGGTACCCTCAATTGAAATCCCCCCCACATCTCTGAGGATAATGCCTCAGCTGAAAGGGGTGAGCCAAGCAACCAGGATTTTTCCAAACGGGAGCCCCCTCCGATCTCTCTGAGCTCCCCGGTGTCTAACCACACCAGGAGCAAGGGTGGCCCGGTACTCCAAGGGCCCCTGCAACAGAATTATTTGTGTCCACTGCGGGAAACTGTAGCCCCTGAGGGTAATCTCACTATGGTATATGTTCCCTTTACCACTAGTGAGCTATATAATTGGAAGGGGCTTCGGGCAAGAATATAGAGGAACTTTTAGAAATAGCCATGAAGGTTTATGATCGGAGGGATGATGAGGAGCGAAAGAAAGGGGCCCGTGTTTTGGCCATGGCCCTGAGAGAAGGATATGCAGAAAGGGGGGACAAGGTTAAGGAGAAGCCAGGGCCACCTGGGAGGGGACAGGACCCCCGCCTGGGTCGAAACCAGTGCGCTATCTGTAGGGAAGAGGGGCACTGGAAGAATGAATGCCCCCGGCGACAGGCTATGGGAAAGGAACGTAAAAACAAAACCCGGTCCTTCCCCTCCTTTACAATAACACGGGACGTTCAGGGGAGGGATCTTCCCCATAGAGAAGCCGAGGGACCCAGCGGCCCCTCCTGACAGCACAAGCTGCCAGCCTGGATCCCACGGTAAAAATTAAAGTGGAGGGCCGCCCAATTGAAGCCCTTATTGATACTGGGGCCACTCTTAGTTTGCTCCCCCTTAATAAGGCCCCCCGAGATAGAGCTTGGGGACGTGCCATAGTCCAGGGGATAGAGGGACAAACTACAACTTTGGAAAAAAAAAAAAAACTTTGCCTCTCCTAGTAAAAAATAGGGGACCGTCAAATTTCCCATCAGTTTGTTTGCAGTCCCTCCTGCCCCATAGCGCTGCTCGGAGGAGATATCCTCACTAAATTACAGGCGGAGATCTCATTTGATAACGGGACAATGGAAGTCAGAATCCCTAAGCAACAAGCCTCTAATTACCAGATGGCTTTCATAAATGCTAGAGATCACTCCCTGGAATGTAAGGGAAGTGATGGAAGCCAGCTGCCGTGGGATGAGGGGGGTAAATCCCAAGGTCTGGGCGGAGGAAGGAGGCGTGGCCCGAGCCAGGAATGCTACACCAGTGCATATTTCTCTTAAGGAGGGAAGCAGCCCAGTCCGAATTCGACAATACCCCCTTAAGTTAACCACTCGGATCGGGTTAAAACCCCTGATTCAAAAGTTTTTGCAGTGCGGGTGGTTAAAGGAAGACACGTCCCCATACAAT
Source organism: Malaclemys terrapin pileata (assembly GCF_027887155.1). Lineage (NCBI taxonomy): Eukaryota > Metazoa > Chordata > Testudines > Emydidae > Malaclemys > Malaclemys terrapin. The sequence continues at coordinate 275,863,898 of NC_071506.1, forward strand.
ACTCCAATAATGGGGGTGCCTAAGCCTAATGGGCAGTATCGGTTGGCCCAGGACCTAAGACAAATTAACAAGTTAATAGCAGAGACTGTTTGCCTTTGAGTGGGAGGACCCAGATACCCACTACAAAGCTCAATACCTTTGGACCGTGGTCCCACAGGGACTTACCTGTGCACCCGAGATTTTTGGCAGCCAGTTGAGAAGGGACCTTGCCCCATTCCTGGCTAGACACCCCTCATGTAACATAGTCCAGTATTGCGATGATTTGCTCTTAAGTACTGAAACAGAGACAGCTTGTAAAGAGCAGACTGTAAAGCTCCTGAATTACCTTGGGGCACAGGGGTATAAGGTCTCAAGGGAAAAAGCACAACTGGTTAAGCAGCAGGTCACTTTCCTTGGGTATCATTTGTGCCAAGGAAGTCGTAGTCTGGGTAAAGAAAGAATCCAGGTTATACTTAATAGCCCTCAACCCCGGCACCCCCGAGAATTAAGGGCTTGTCTGGGACTGACTGGCTTTTGTCGGCTCTGGATCCCTGACTACGGGGAAGAGCCAAACCACTGTATGAATCCTTAACTAAAGAAGGTCTGCTCCAGTGGGCCAGAGAGATGGAAAAAGCATTTCGAGAGCTAAAAGAAGCCTTGGTTCAGCCTCCCGCTCTAGCCCTCCCTGACCCTCGGAGGCCGTTCACTCTATACGTTCACAAGAGGGGAGGGGTGGCTGCTGGAGTTCTATGCCAAAGGTCGGGACCAACCTGGCGACCCATTGGATACTACTCAAAGGTGTTGGACCCTGTCGCCAAGGGGTGGCCTGCCTGTTTACGGGCCGTTGCAGCGACCGCTCTCCTCGTACAGGAGGCTGAAAAGTTGACCCTGGGAGGGGACACTGAGGTTGTGGTCCCCCACGGGGTGCCTCAAATACTGGGGACGGGCGCTGGGGAAAAGCATTTAAATCCCAGTTGACATACCAGATATGAGGTAGGGCTCTTGCTAGCCCCTAACTTAACTTTTAGGACAGTTAGCTCCCTCAACCCAGCTACCCTATTGCCTGACCCTTGGGTTTCCTATGAGACCAGCCCCACTCATGACTGTATTGAAGTCTTGCAACAGGTGTCCCAGGCACTCGGTATACAATGGAAGCTACATACACCCTGGAGGCCGCAAAGCTCGGGTCAAGTAGAAAGAATGAATAGAACTCTCAAGGATACCCTCACTAAACTATGCACAGAGTCTAGTTTAAAGTGGCTTGATGCGTTACCACTCGCCCTTAACTGCATTCGAAGGGCCCCACGTAAGGGTCTTAAGCTTTCACCATTTGAACTGGTCTTTGGGTTCCCTCCCCGAATACTTATCCCAGGATTCCGGGAGGATGTAACCTGGGAAGTGGGAAATGACTTACTATGGAAACAGGTTTCCGGGTTGCAATCTGTTTTGTTACAGCTGCATCGACGCGGCGCCATTCCAGGCTCTCCCCTTGGACCAGACCGTGCATCCGTTCCGGATCGGTGACCAGGTCCTTGTCAAGAAATGGAGGCGTGACCCCCTTACACCACGGTGGGACGGCCCGCACACTGTTTCGCTCATCAGCCAAACTGCGGTCAAAGTTCTCGGGAGTGACAAATGGACACACCATACACGGGTAAAGCGGTTTCTGAATCCTGACCAGGGAACCAATCCCATGGAAGAGGACACCAGCCCTCTGCCTGCCCCGGCCCCGGAAGCCCGGGGTGGCACGGGCGAAGACACCGTCTGGGAGTATCAAGGACTCGATGGGCTAAAAGGACTGTTTAGGAAAAAGCAATAATGAACTCATTATTGATATTTCTGTTCATAGGTGTCTATCACGGCTATGGTTGGGAGAATAGGTTTATACAACTGGAAGAAATAATAGCGAGTTCCTTCAATCTTAGTAGCTGCTGGGTTTGTGGAGGTCCAGGGGATTGGAATGAATGGCCTTGGGTAGCCCAGCCAGTGCAAGCTAAATGGTGGATCAGTAATTTAAGTATAGTCCACAAAGGAACAGAAGTTTGGGATGAGGATAGTAGCCCTTGGTGACTCTATTCCTTGAAATGGGGATCCTTTGTCTAAACCGAACAAAACCAGAAGGGGTGTATGTGGGCCAAAGCCAATGTGACTGGACCCTATCTCTAGGATTTGACTGCTATGATCACCCTAGTTGCCATACGTATGACTGTTCTAAATATCAGGGACGATGGAACCAAACCCACGTAAAACTCACTAATCATAGCTGGGTAAGTTGTTCCTACCAACAGCATACCGGCAAGGGCTGTTAGGCAGTTGGACAAGATGGGTTCTTTGATGCCCTCTTTCTAAGTTGCCAGCGAGATAATACCGACAGTAAGGATCATGTGGTACGCTGGTATCAGTGGGCATGGCAACATTCTAATGGAACTCGGGTAACCCATTTTAATCATTTTTGGTCTACTACCAATAGCCCTAAATTTGGTTGTAATTGCGCTTGGAAGGAAGGGGCTGGGCCTTGGAAGTGTGACTATTGTAATCCTGACGGTACATCTATTGTATTAGGGGGACCCCTGGAGATGGGTAACTCTTTGTATTACGAAGAACCGGGCCCCGAGGACTACCCCGAAGCCTGGGATGGCCCCTTTGCGAATGGACAATGGGCCCTAAAAGGCCATTACTGGATATGTGGGCAACACGCTTATCGGAGATTGCCTCCAAATTGGTCAGGAATATGTTAAGTTGGGTACATTAGGCCCTTGTTCTTTCTACTACCCCAAATTCTGGGAAATAAGTTAGGAATTAAGGTATATGACGACTTGATTAGGAAGAGGCGGTCCGTTGATTCCGCATTGATTGCTGGAAGCTCCCAAAAGTGGGGGGCTCAAGAGTGGCTCCCTGTGTAATTGCATTAGTCCGACGAATGGCTAATCAAATTGTACGCCAACGCATGATGGCATTATATCAACCGGTAAAAGCTGAGGATTGGGGGCCATAAGGCTCTCAAAATGCTTTTAAGGGGGGAGAACCTTGTTAGAATAAAGGCCAAATACTTGCCTATTACCCCAGCTGTTTTTCCCATATATAAAGGTATAGCAAGACAATCAATCAAAGAGGCCCAACAGCAAGGAGGCCCAGCGGATGTATCCCATTACCCCTACCCCTGGACCCTGGAAAGGCAATCAGTCAAGGGGACCCAGACAGATGTATCCTATTTACCCCTAGAAAGGAATTTAAAATTCCTTAGGTCAGCAGAATGTATGCACGTTAAGTCATTTGTTACTGGGTATAAAAAGGCTTGCTCTACGCTTGTAAGGTGTGTTCCTCCCTCTGGCATGAGTCGAGGGGGACACCCGCTCAGCTGACTGATCAATAAAGAACTTGAAGCCGTCTTCTAGACTCCCGTGCCTCCTTGGGGTAATTGGGCAGCTCCAGGGGGAAACGAGCCCATTTGGCTAACACTCCTAAGCGGAGTCTTGCATCCAAAGCATTTTACACTCAGACATTAATGCATTCTGTCCTAGTGAGGAGTAGGGACATGTTAGCTAACATTTAAATATGGGGACGAGGAGGTAGGGAGGAGTTAAGTGGCTTCCACAAGGTGGCAGAGAAAGGTCTTGCCCTAGCCCTTGGACAACACATCTCCCAAGCTGTCCTCTTCTCTTAAGCCTTTCTGTCAATCTTCTCTTCTTCTGGTGTGGTCAGGCAGAGCCCATTCTCTCTGTAGAGACTACGCCTGTTCCCGTGACTCCCCAGGCTCCTCCCCATGTTCTCTTTATACCCACAGCTTAGCTCCTTGCGCTGTGTTGGCCTGGCAGTGGGTGTGGCTCAGGCAGTCTTTCAGAGTCTTGGATAAGCTAACTAAGAGCCGGACACTGTGCACGGCCTGAGCAACGCCTGTGAAATGCTGAGGGCTGTATGCGCCCAGGGGAGAGGCAGCTCACCCCACCAGCATATCCTGAGCTGAGGGATGGATAAATGGAGTGTAAACAAAGGACCAGACTGTTTAGGGAGGGCTGTGCTGCCTAATGATAGGTTTAAGGAGTCTCTGGGGGCTAGTTGGAGAAGCCCACTTCATGATCCTCATCCTCCCCATTCTGCTTCCTGAGTCCAGTTAGACTATAAGCTACATGGGGCAGGAACCCGTTATTTTACTGGCTTGAGAAGCCCTGCCCAGCTACGGGGCAGCAGAAAGACCTGGCCTAGCCACTGGCTCTACAGCAGTGAATCCGTCCCAGAATCCCCAAAACCCGCGCAAAAGAAACTAGCTCACCCAAAGCCTGAAAGGGCAGAACGACCAGCTGAGAGCACTTGGCCGGCAGTTGCAGGTTGGGAGCAGCATTGGCCTCCGTGCCCACTAGGGCCAGAAGCCCCTCTCTTCTCAACGGCCCCTGTCCGTGTTTGGGTGCAAAGAGCTTGGTGCCCCACTCCAAGTGCTAAGGAAGGAGCTTCCCGGACTCTGATAATGAGAACCCAGCCCCCTTCCCTCCTAGGGTCTCTCAGCCCATGAACGAGTGAAGTTACACACTCCCTCGGGAGGATGGTAAAGATGATTGCAGCTGATAACCCAGTGATGGTCCCCTCCCAAGAGATTCAGGCCCAGATCCTCAAAGGTATTGAGGTGTTTAATTGGGAGTTAGACACCTAAATCCCTTTGATCTGGGGCCTCAGGCCTTTCTGTCGCAGTTTGGCCCTTTGCCAACTTCCATTGCTGCTCTGGGTTAGAAGATGCTCAAACCTTCAGTCTCTGTCAAAGGGAAAGAGAACTCCCATTGCACAGCTGGGTTTTAGCAAAGTTTATTTACGACAGGGAGGGGGAGAGTTTCTGGACAGTTGCTGCCATCTTTGCCTCTGTGGCCTTCATGTCCCCTTCTTATCCACCTCTCTCTCTCCTTGGATTTCCTCCTCGGATTCCTTCTTCCTGTTGCTCACTCGCTTTGTGGAAGTTTCCTAGCAGGGATGTCCCTGAGAGCTGGAGCAGTATGTGATGGAACAGGCTTCCTCAGGATTTGTTACCATCTGCTGCTTAGTGGCAGAGGATCCTGCGGAAATGTTGCTATGGGTTGATCCCACAACTGACAGCATCACCCGCTTTACCCCACCCCAATAGATATGCTGAGCCACAGGATGTTTGCCTCTGATCTTGTAAATACTTCCTGTGGGCCCTGATCCCTGTTATCTGGTCTTCAGGAAGTGCATTAGTTTACCTGATGGCAGATGGTTTATGGTCCTCCAGCAATTTGTCCAGAGCTAAAATTGAAAGAGAAGGTGTGTTAATCCCAGTGCACAAACAACTGAGGCTTTAACCTGCATAGACCAGAACTCCTTAGTTAAACCACCCCCGTAACGACACAATGGCACCCATAACATGCCCACGCATGGGCAGTGGATATCAGACACTCACATCTCAGGACGTCAGAGCTCTCCTTTATTTCACCCAGGCCCCCAAGTTCCCATCCTAGGAGCTTCGAGCCCAACCTCTAGTCACACATTCAACACCCTGCCTGTGCCGTGGGACCCATAACCCTTCCCTTCTCCTGGGACATGCAGAGGGGAGGCTTCCCAGTTTCTGACATTATCCACATGCCAAGCATTTGACACCTGAGTTTGGGAGAAAAATGGGCCCATGACATGAGCTACAAACTCTGAGGGATGGGCAGAATCAGGAGGGGCTTAGTTCTACTAAATCTTACTTTTTGAAGTTGTGTTTTGCTTTCAGCTCTGAGCCCCCAGAATCCGGGGTTGAGGTGATCACCAAAATGGTTATACTTTGGGTCCATCTCTGAAAACCCTGGGGTAATTTTCTCTTGGAATTATTTACATTGAACCATAAATAGCACAGCCCTCTGCAAATGAGAACTTGTCACTTGATATCATCAAAATCCACAGCCATCCCTTCATACAGGTCCATGCACTCAATGAAGAAACTTACCTATATGGTTAAACCAAAACCCCTATCCGTTATCACGTTCTCAGGGAAGACTATGAAGTTTTGATTTGCTGCCAGATAAGTATCTCAGATCTTAACATGCTTAGGAATTATAGGCAATACACACAATCAACAAATAATAAGACCCAACCAAGGTTAGCATACCTGTCAGGGTTCCCACCCCACTCTGAACTTTAAGGTACAGACATGGGGACCCTCATGAAGACCCCCTACGCTTATTTCTACCAGCTTAGGTTAAAAACTCCCCTATTCCTTGGATTAAGTAACGCTGCCACCACCAAGTGATTTAAACAAACATTTAGGGAGGGCCACTTGGAGCCCTACCTTCCCCAAATATCCCCCCAAGCCTCTACACCCCTTTTCCCAGAGAGGCTTGAGAATAATATCCTCACAAATTGGTACAGGTGAACACAGACCCAAACCCTTGGATCTTAAAATGATGAAAAAATCAATCAGATTCTTAAAAGAAGAATTTTAATTAAAAAAAGGTAAAAGAATTACCTCTGTAAAATCGGGATGGTAAGTACTTTAAAGAATAACAAAAGACTCAAGAACATAGAGGATGTCCCCTCTAGGCAAAACCTTAAAGTTACAAATCGAGGGATAAACCTCCCTCTAGACAAAAACTCCCTCTAGGCAAGGAAAATCACAAACCAAAATAAAAGTGAGCTAACACATTCCCTTATTATTACTTACTAATTCTAATTGAGTTGGATTACTTGCCTTCTTGATCTGTCTCCGGCAAGCACACAGAATGGACAAATCAAGAACAGACAAAACAAAGCCTTTTCCCCCTCCCCAGATTTGAAAGTATCTTGTCCCCTTATTTGTCCTTTTGGTCAAGTGCCAGCCAGGTTACCTAAGCTTCTTAACCCTTTACAGGTAAAAGGATTTTGTGCCTCTGGCCAGGAGGGATTTTATAGTACTGTATACAGAAAGGTGGTTACCCTTCCCTTTATATTTATGACAATACCATTGTGGCAGGTGCTACACATACACGTAACATGAGACAGTCCCTGCCCCAAGGTGTTTGCATTCAGTATAAACAAGACTGACAAAGGTTGGGGAAAGGAAGTATTAACCTTATTTTACAGAGAACTGTGGAATCCTCTTCCACTGCATTCTTAAAATGGGTGAAGACAGCAAAACACCATGCTAAAATTTCAGTTTGGCCAGGGACTATGAAACGACATTACTTCCAAAGGTATAACAAGTTAAATAGTCAGGAGTTAAAGAGTAAGATCCTAGCACATGTGAATGGGACAGCAAAGGAGGCAATGCAGCAGTTGTTTAACAGCTGGCCGGCACCATTACCCAACAGTTTGGGACAGGAGGTGGTCAAATCCGGATGACAGTGCCAAACAGATGATTTCCAAGGGAGACTGAGCTGAATTCACCAGCTCCTTGAGGAGTTGGCAATGAGCTTGGGTGAGGGTGACAGCACCTGGAGCAGTTCATTATTAAGGAACAAAGTGGGGAGGCTGAGAGGGAATTTTCAAAGGTTGATTTGTTTTTGTTTAACCTGGGAGTGTGGAGCCTGTGTCTGACCTTAGTCTGGGGGCTGCTCAGATAAGCCCAGGCTGCCAATATTTAAGCTGGCGAGCAACTCAGGGTGTTGTTGCTTCTAAGAGACCCCAGAAAGACCCATGCGGAGTTATAGACATCGCCTTCCCTGGCAGTCCGTGCAAGGGGCCTCGTGGGAGAGAGCACATCCTCATGGGCTAATAACCCAATAGGCACAGCATCGAGCCCATACAGCTCCCACCATCTGAGCCAGATTGAAGGCAGCCACCTGGATGAGGAATTGAGCCAGTCAGAGGACTTGGGTAAGACCAGAGGTTTACAGTTGTTTTCTACCGTGTTTGTGACCCCAAGAGGGGAGAGGTGGGGCTGTCCCAGCTCAAATAATGAAAAAGCCACTATCACTGAGGGAAAAACTCCCTGCAAGGCTTATTTGGCTCAGTTCAACATTATAGCCCTACTGAATGGTGGGGAAGGTTGGTTTCTAGCAGCCAACGAGAGTGGCCCAGATATGATAGAGCTGCAGAAGTTACGTCCAAAAAAGAGACTGATGATTCAGAACTGGAACAAGCCCTTGACATGGGGTTTGGAACAGGGGCGCCATTTAGGGGGGGAAGGGAAGGGCTCTAGCCCCCGCCCTGAGTTTCATAGGGGAGGTCTACTCACCCTAGCCCCAGACGGAGCTCTTAACGGCAATAGCTTGAGTGTGATATGTGGAGTTCGGAAGCTGGGAGCAGTGCAGCCTTTGCGGCAGGGAGTTCATTTATAAACAGAGGCAGGGCGATTAAGATAACAAAAAGCTTGTCATTAAAGTTAATTAAGGATCATTAGATGATCCTAAAGAACTGCCAGGCACTTCAGTTAAAAGATAGGAAACAAAGGGGAGGAATAAAAGGTGAGAATGGAGAGTGGTAAATAGTGGTGTCCCCCAGGGATCTGTACTGGGCCCAGTCCTATTCAAAATATTCATAAACGATCTGGAAAAAGGGGTAAACAGTGGGGTGGCAAAATTTGCAGATGATACAAAACTACTAAGATAGTTAAGTCTCAGGCAGACTGTGAAGAGCTACAAAAAGATCTCACAAAACTGGGTGACTGGGCAACAAAATGGCAGATGAAATTCAATGTTAAATAAATGCAAAGTAATGCACATTGAAAAACAATCTGAACTATACATATAAAATGATGGGGTCTAAATTAATTGTTACCACACAAGAAAGAGATCTTGGAGCATTGCGGATAGTTCTCTGAAAACATCCACTCAGTGTACAGCATTAGTCAAAAAAGTGAACAAAATGTTGGACATCATTAAGAAAGGGATAGATAATAAGACAGAAAATATCATATTGCCCCTATATAAATCCATGGTACACCCACAGCTTGAATACTGCGTGCAGATGTGGTCGTACCCAGTATGGCCGTTCTTATGTTCTTATATAGAACCCAGATGTATCTGCTCCCCGCTGTAACCCACTAAGAGCCCGATCTCCTCCCAGAGCTGGGATAGAACCCAGGAGTCCTGACGGGGTCTCTCTCTCCACAGAGTTAGCAATAAAGTAAGAATATACATTAACATTTTAAACCTAACCAGTGTCCCTTAAGTGACTTGCCACGTTGTTATTAGAGCTGAGTGGGTCTAATATTTATTTAATTTTCTTTCTTTCATAAAGGATTAGATACAGGGCTCCTGTCAGCTAATTGCTAAGTTATCTGCCAAAAAACTAGAGTTTTCAAGTGCTTAAGTAGCCCCAGGAATCACGGTTATAGTTGCCTCCCCCCCACCAAACTCTGAAATGGCACCCCTGGTTTGGAGCCCGTTCTTTGGAGGCGGAGCGGAGTTGGGAGCTGACAGCTCCACCACCTGGCCAGGCTCGGGACTGACAGCTCATGGCTGCCACGAAATAGCCTCGCAACCCCCTGAGGGGTTGGGACCCCCAGTTTGAGAACCCCTGATCTAGAGTATCTAGTGGACTGGTTCCAACACAATGCGATACACTTAAAAGCTGGGGTGTGTACAAGACTGGGGGAGGGGGTCAAGCAGGGCCACGACCCCCCCCCCAATAATTGGCAGGGACACAGAGCTCCTCCGGCCCTGGGGCTGTGGTGGGGAGAGCGAGCTCCGGCCTCAGGGCGGCAATGGGGGCACACAACATGCCCCTCCAAAGACAGTCACATTTAAATTCCTGCGCATGCCGCTGCTTACAAGGAATAGCAGAATGGTCTAAGAGACTTCCTGGTTAGGAATCAGGAGGTGTTCCCCCATTCCAAGAGAGAGATGTGCTGGACCAGTGCAGTACAGCCCAAGATTGATAGTGGGGGAAAGCAACTTATTAAATAGCCGCCAGTCACCATTTACCAGTAGCAAAGAGGGCAGACACAATACAGGCCATCTAGGAAGTTCTTTAGGAAGTCCTTGGGCCTCAGCTGTAGTGCTGGTTAAGAAAAAGGATGACAGCACCAGATTGTGTGGCCCATATCAAACGAAATGAAGTCACTTTAAAGGATTATTATGCATTACCATGAAATAGGTGATAGCCTGGATGCTGTAGCAGGTTCAATTTCATTTTCCACAGTGGATTTTAGAAGTGGATATTGGCAAATGGAAATGGGTCCAAAAAAGACAGGAGAAAAAAAACTGCTTTCACAACAGGGTAAGGCCTGTGGCAACTTAAAGCGATGGCTTTTGGCTTGTGCAATGTGCCAGCCACATTTGGGAGACGAAAGGAGAGGCTATTACAGGGCATGCCTCTCACAGCCTGGCTGTTGCACATAGATAATATCCTGGCTCATGCTAAAACATTGGAGCAAGAACTGAACTATTTACAAACAGTCTGCGATGAGCAGAAGGTGACCAGTTTGAAACTGCCGCCAAAGAAACATGAGTTGTTTCAAAAAGAGGTAATTTGCCTTGGCCACACAATCAGCGAGCAGGGAATTTCCACTGACAAAGAAAACGGAGACTGTACAGAGCTGGCCAACTCCCCAGACACTCACAGTTGTGCAGAGTTATAGGTCTCTGCTCCTATTACAGCAGGTTCATTTGTGGGTTTGCCAATATTACTAAATCACTGCATAGCTGGGGGTGAAAGGGAAGCCGTTTCAGCGCTCAGCAGAGTGTGATGTAGCAATTGCAGAGGGGGAAGAAGGCTCGGGTGACTGCAGCTGGCTTGGCCTCTCCATGTTTCAAACCCTTCTCATACACAGATGGTCGTCAAATATCAGAGGGAGAGCCGTGTTAGTCTGGATCTGTAAAAAGCAACAAAGAGTCCTGTGGCAACTTATAGACTAACAGACGTATTGGAGCATAAGCATGCGTCTGACGAAGTGGTTATACACCCACGAAAGCTTATGCTCCAATACGTCTGTTAGTCTATAAGGTGCCACAGGACTCTGTCGCTTTTTACAGATGGTAGTGTTTATGGCTGGGGGTAGTATTGACACAAGGGACTTGAGAGGGTGGTGGCTTATCAGAGCAAAAGTCTAAGGTCTCCTGAAAGAAATAACTGTACCATCTGAAAGGAACTCCTCCCGGGGTTAGATCTAGAAAACATTTTCCTCACTATCTGTATAGGAGGAAAGTTTTGGTCAGGCCAGATTATGCACTCCTGTAATGGCTCTTTAGATTCAGGAACCCTGAGGGAGAGCTTGCGAGGTGATTGAAGAAACTGCAGTGCTGTGAGTTCACAATTACACACAGGCCTGGCCATAAGCATATTAATACTGATGCCTTGTTAGGGTACAGATGTGGTCTCCTCATCTCTAAAAAGATATGCTGGCATTAGAAAAGGTTCAGAGAAGGGCAACTAAAATGATTAGGGGTATGGAACAGGTCCCATATGAGGAGAGATTAAAGAGGCTAGGACTTTTCAGCTTGGAAAAGAGGAGACTAAGGGGGGATATGATAGAGGTCTATAACCAGGGCTGGCTCTAGCGTTTTTGCCGCCCCAAGCAGAAAAAAAAAAAAGCTGCGATCGCAAGCGGCGGCAGCTCTACCGCCGCTTCATTCTATGGCGGCAATTTGGTGGCAGGTCCTTCGCTCCGAGAGGGAGGGACGGCCCCACCGCCGAATGGCCGGACGTGCCGCCCCCCTCTTCATTGGCCGCCCCAGGCACCTGCTTACTAGGCTGGTGCCTGGAGCCAGCCCTGTCTATAAAATCATGAGTGGTGTGAAGAAAGTGAATAAGGAAAAGTTATTTACTTGTTCCCATAATATAAGAACTAGGGGCCACCAAATGAAATTAATAGGCAGCAGGTTTAAAACAAATAGAAGGAAGTTCTTCTTCACACAGCGCACAGTCAACCTGTGAAAGTCCTGGCCTGAGGAGGTTGTGAAGGACTATACCAGGGTTTAAAAGAGAACTAGATAAATTCATGGAAGTTAAGTCCATTAATGGCTATTAGCCAGGATGGGTAAGGAATGGTGTCCCTAGCCTCTGTTGGTCAGAGGGTGGAGATGGATGGCAGGAGAGAGATCACTTGATCATTGCCTGTTAGGTTCACTCCCTCTGGGGCACCTGGCATTGGCCACTGTCAGAAGACAGGATACTGAGCTGGATGGACCTTTGTTCTGACCCAGTATGGCCATTCTTTTGTTCTTACTGTTTGCAATTAGCCCCTCAAGCAAGAGAGGAAGGAATAGGTTGCCCAAGGGGACAGGTGTGCTTCTGGTCCTATGAACTGCAGAAGTGCACAAGTTCCTGGTTCATCCGCTGGGACAGGGGATGTGGGGTTGCAGGAATGTGCTTCAGAACAATTAAAAGCTTCCCCAACAGAGGATCTGGCTAGCAGAAGTGTGTGTGACTGGACAATCAGTTGGCAAACAGCCACCCTGGAGCACAGTATCCCCTCGGGTTACCACTGTCCAAGTTTTTCGGTCACAATGGGACTGCTAGGTGTTCAAAGAGGAACTAGTGTATAGATGATGGGAGAAACCAGCAAGACACAGAAGCGGAGAAGGAAAGCCAAGGAGCACCGTGTAGGAGCACTGGTAGGAGCCTAAAGAGAGGCTTTGCATTGCAGTTGCTGGCTGAAAGAGGCTTGGTCCTGTGAGCATTGATGCTGTCTCCTGTTATTTTGGTTCCTCCTGCGTTCAGGAAAACAGGACTTGGTACATTCCTTATAAATAAACAAGATCGTATCAAAGGTACCAGACTCGATCTTCAGCCATCTTCAATTTCTCCCCCAACTGGAACAAACTGTGCTACAAGACCCAGAATTTTTCACTAGTAGCTTAGGTCAGAAGGTGTAACAGGAGGTTAGTACCAAGTAATTGGGTGCAATGTGCTCTCAGGGTGGGATCTTTGCTTTGATAATTACACTGTCTTGTCTTCGGAGCTTTATTTTTACCTATTCCAGCTGGAGACCCTGTCCACCGGCTTCCAGACCCCTTCATTCAACCTTCATGAAGTGCTGCATGGCTCGCCCGGCAGCAACCTGGACAGATGGCTCCTTGTCTTGTAGCAATGAGGCCAAGGCTAAAAGGAAAAGAGAAAAGGGGTGTTCGTCCCAGAGCACAAACTGCAATCGCCACTAACCAGAAATCACAGCACAGAGAGAATCCAAGATATGTTCAGTTTGTGCATTAATCTCGGAAATGTGTCTTCTTATGGGTAGTCTAGTTGGTATGAGATAGATGGATGTGACCTCCGTAAAAAGCTACATTGTGAAGAAATCATGCCTGAAACTGCTTGGGTCACCCCATTACTGCAGAGTCCAGTTTAGATAGAACTGGGATCCAGTACAGAGGTTTTTCCCAGTTCCAGTTTAGCTAGGTGGCGCTGTATCAAACAAAGGCACTGAAAGGGAATGTGATTTCTGTTTTACTGCACACGGGTCATTCTGTGCTGGGTGTGTTCTGCTTGTGAAAACGCAGAGGTACAAGTGAAAGTCTCAGCACTTTCATTTTCTCAGTATACTCTCGATCAGACACCCTGCCTCAAACAGAAGCTCTAGCATCATCTCAGGGAGATGAGATTGAATGCAGACCGAAGGGAAAGGCTGGAGTCACTAAGGGTACGTCTACACTACAAAATGAAACCCAAAGCAGCAAGTCTCAGAGTCCAGGTCAACTGACTTGAGCTCACAGAGCTTGCACTACGGGGCTAAATATAGTAGTGTAGATGTTCCCACTCGGGCTAGAGCTCAGGCTCTGAGAACTCCCCATTCCCTTACCAGGTGTCAGAGCACGAGCGGGAATGTTTACACTGCTGTTTTTAGTCCTGTCGGGCAAGCCCCTGGCAGTTGAGCTGGGCTCTGAGGCCTGGTCTATGCTAAAAACGTAAGTCGACCCAGCTATGTCATTGAGGGGGGTGAAAAAAATCCAACCCGAGCGACATAGTTAAACCAACCTAACCTCCGGTGTAGACAACGCTCCGTTGTCCTAGCAACCGCCTCTCGGGTAGGTGGATTGACTACACTGACGGGAGAACCCCTCCCGTTAGTAAGCGGCTCCACTGAAGCACTACACGGCCACGCCCGCAGCTGTACCGATGTAGCGGTTTAAGTGTAGACTTAACCGGAGACTCTCTGCCATGTTTTGGGGTTTTTTTTGAGGCGTAGATGTACTGTAAGTAAGACACTCCACTGGGTGATAATGTGGACCTGCAGAGAAAGGCAGAGATGTATTGAATGGCCACTGTAATAGACTCTGTACAATGATACCCTTGTGCGCAAACAGACCAATGCGCACAGGGGGCTGGGTTTGCCATCTGACTGGGAGACAGGGATTTGAGGCTGTCACTGAGCCTGTAACCTGCACACTTCACTCATTAGCCCAATGGCTTTAGGAACTACCTGAGATAACATGCTCCCGTGGGGGCAGCTGGTATCTCTCACCCCCCACACCTTCACCTCAAGACTGTCACAGCTCAGCTGTGCATCACGCTGCCAACAGCTTCCCATCCCATGGGCTCAGAGCCTGACCTCTAGTCACAGATGCACCAGCCTCTCTGTGTCCTGGGCCCCAACTCCCTGCCTCTCTCCTGGGACACACACACAGGGGAGGCTTCCTGTCTCCTGCCATTGCCCACAGGCCATCGGTGGGGGAGAGACCTGTGTTTGGGAGCAAAATAGGCCCAGGAGGTACATGAGTTACCAACCCTTAGGGATGGGCAGGTTGGTTTCACTTTTACAAAACCTTAGGGGGAGAGATAGCTCAGTGGTTTGAGCATTGCCCTTCTAAACCCAGGGTTGTGAGTTCAATCCTTGAGCAGGCTACTTAGGGATTTGGGGCAAAATCAGTAATTGGTCCTGCTAGTGAAAGCAGGGGGCTGGACTCAATAACCTTTCAAGGTCCCTTCCAGTTCTAGGAGATAGAATATCTCCATTAATTTTTTTTTTTTTAACCTCGGAGGTTGGAGCTGGATTTTGCTTTCAGATCTGAGGCCCAGAAGTTTGGAGAAACGGTTCTGCATGGGCCCACGGCTTCAATTCCTGGAGAAGAGAGACAGTTTCCCCTTCATGGTTCTCTGGGCCTGGGAATACTTTTGTCCTGGGATTATCTGTAATGAGACATAACTAGCACAGCCCTCTGCAAACAGGAGCTTGTCACGTACACTTAATGATATAGGCCAAGTCCATGCACTTCACTGCATCTGGGTCTGCTAGGGAACCTAAAAGCACATGAAGCCAAGTGCTTTTAGGTTCCCTAGCAGACCCAGATGCAGTGAAGTGCATGGACTTGGCCTATATCATTAAGTTAGCTACCGGGAGAATCTGTGAAGTTCTGATCCGTTGTCAGGTAAGACTCTCAATGCACTTTACATGCGGGAGGAGTGACCTTTGCCCAGCAGAATCCTGCCGCTAGGTGCAGTAGAGCAACACGGCCTGATACAGCTTCATTTTGTACAGGGTCTTCCTGAAAAGCCATGTCCCCAAAAATTACAGCGTTAAGCAGACTATTAACAGAGTTAAAGTGTGTGACAAGAGCAGAAGGAGAATGAAATCGACTGGTATTGAGAGGGATGTTTTCAGCTGAGCTATGAAATGAGATGCCGAGTCAGTAAGATGTGAGGCACCTTGGAAACACCCAAGAGAGACAACGAGAGATGCAGAAAGGCTGTTCCATAAGGTGTGAGCTGCAGAGGAAGAGGCTTTCACACCAACAGCAGCGAGTGTGAAGAGATAATAACTGGGAGGGATGTGGAGAGATACAGAGAAACATTAAGTCTGTCTGGAATGAGTCTATAGAAGGTTTGAGGGTCAAGGGAGCCCATTTTGACATATCCGGAAATGTCTGGGAAGCCAGTGAGGCTACTGGAGGAAGGGGTGACAGGGTTTTGATTCTTTGTACCTGTGAGGTGGATGGCGAGAGCCGCATTCTGCATGCACCGGGGCCTGGAGACATGAGAGGAAAGGGAACTGACACTGTCTAGGGGAGATGAGACCAAAGTCTGGGAGAGGATTTGGGCAGAGACGGGGGTGAGGCAGCGATGCACATGGGCAGTGTTAAAGCAATTTGTGGGCCTAGAAGATATGGGAGTTGAAGGAAAGTGCAAGGACCAGGATGATACCAAGGGCATGATCAGTGGATGCACATGGGGTGGGGGGAGTTATGGAAGGAGGGAGGAGTGATGCAGCAGCTAGAGGACAGCTGGACAGGGACATAACCCAAGCGTGTAGGGCAGGAAGTGGAGAAGACTATCCAGAGGCTGTACGCAGGGGATAGCGGGCTGTCCCCAAGAGAATCAGAGGAGTTCCCCAGCTTCTAGAGGAGGAACGGGCAGGTGTCCTGGGTGTGAGAGCGAGCGAGCTCCGAGACGACTCAATTACTACAGCGATGCAAGGACGGGGCGGGGAGAGGAATTATCACAGGCTGGTTTGATTTTTTACCTATGAGTGTGGAGGCTGCTTCCCTGATCTCAGTCGGGGGCTGTTCACATAGCCCAGGCTGCTAACGATGAAGCTGGGGAGCCACCCAGGGTGCTGCTGCTTCTTGGAGAAACCAGAACCCCCCCTGCAGTGTTACAGATATTCCTATGGGCCTGGCAGTCAGCTCAGTGTCGGGGGTCCTCTGGGGAGAGCACACAGCACATCCACATGGGCTAATAACCCTGTGGGAGCAGGATCCAGCCAACACAGCTCCCCCAGCCTGAGCCGGACCACCCAGATGTCTACACTTGGAGGAGACGTACTCACGCTAGATCTCATTGAGCGGGGGTGCTAATAGTAAAGGTAGCTCTGGCAGTGCAAGTGGCAGGAAGGACTTGCCTCCCCTAGCGTTGACCCGTCTGAGTCGCTAGATAAGTCCTTGGGGGTGGCTAGCCTCTCCCACTGCTCATGCTGCCAGGGCAGAGGATTGGATGCAGTGCTCTGGATGCAGTGCTCTGCCGGGCAATTACTCTAAGTAGGGTGACCGTATTTCCCAAAGGGAAAACAGGACACTATGCAGGGCTCGCCCGAGCCCCCCACCCACACAGAGCTGGCCCAAGCCGCATGCCCGAGCTCCCCGCACCTGCACAGAGCTGGCCTGAGTCACTCACCCAAGCCCTCTCCTGCACGTGGGGCTTGCCTTAGGGCCCCCGTCTTCCCATGCACGGGGCTGGCCTGAGCCACCTGGCATCACTGGGTAACGCCGACAGACCCCGATTGTCGATGAGCAGGATCGAACCTAGGACCTCTGGAGCTTAGTGCATGAGCCTCTACGGCATGAGCTAAAAGCCAACTGGCGGTTCGCTAAGGCTGTCGCAGACTCATTTATCTCTCTCTCTAAGTGGTCTCGGTGCCACTAGATGGGACAGAACACCACACCCAGGAGGTATGTGGGTTACAACCACTCACCCGACTCCCGCCTGCCGAACGTTCTTCCACACCCCACTAGGGGGGCATGCCCCACCTTTTGGGCAAAACTGGGCATTTGATCATCAGTTGGCAAGAGCAAACGGGACAAAAGCCCAGTTTTGCCAAAAAAATGCCCAGGACAGGGCTTAAAAAGGGAACTGTCCTGGTGAAAACGAAAGGCCTGGTCACGCTAACTCCAGGACAGTTTGTCAGGACATGATAAATCAGACCTTTGCTTCCTGCCTGCAGCTTCCAGCCATTCCAGGTAGCAGAGGGGATCTCAGAGCAGAGGTCTGGATGGGAGGGATTCACTGACTGTATCACCCCTCTCCCTTCCCCAACAAACACACCTCTGAGCCTCATGTTCACACACCCCTCAGGTGGACTCACTATGAATTGGGAGACCTGGTGCAGAACCTGCTGGGTCTGTGTCCAACCTTAATGCCTCCAAGCTCCTCTTCAGGGCATAGCTGGAAGCCTGCAAGACACAGGAGGAAGGAGGTGGTTGAGAGTGAGCCACAGAGCTCTGTCAAACCCTCCCAGCAGCAGGGACACCCCTGCAGAGTGAAGGATTACCCCCAGTCGCACCCCACAACAGGCTCTCGCCCTCCCAGGTCTGTGGGACGGGGCTGCTGATTCCAGCAGTGGGAGAATCCCTTAGCTTTGGGAAACACAGGGGACAACGCTGCCCACGTATGGAAATCCACAGAGGCTTTAGGGGTAGGCTGGGGCGTAGGGCAGGAGAGAGCGAGACCTCCGGCATTTAATAGTGGGACAGAACTAGCAGGAGCTGCTGAGGCCTCAGGTCCTTCAGACTCACCTGGACCCTGGCGGGACTCTTGTCCCAGAGCTGCAGCAGCTGGGAGACCGGGCCAGTGAGGACTTGGATCTGCAGAGCCTTTTGGTGCTTCTTCCCGATGGTCCCTAGCATGTCCCCGCAGAGCATGGCTGCCCCACAGTGAACCACAGAGCTCCCAGCGTTGCTCTTCCCCTGCAGAGACCGCAGCGCCCACTGGCCTCCTCTCGGATAGAAACTCCTCTGATAGAGGCCTGCGCCTCCCACTGGCACCACTCACCTCAGTGCTGCAGCCCAGGATGGCAGAAGAGCCAGATCTGACAGAGGTTGGCACTAGAATGCCCCAGGGAGGAGGGACTCTCCAGATCTCCTTGGGTCTCATGAGCAGGGTCATTGCATGGAGATGTGCCCCAGGAATTGGAGAACAGAGACCCTGAAAGAGAGGGAGGAAAGGATCATGGCTGTGGTGAGCCAGAGACACATAGAAATGACCCTGAGGCCCCCATCCCCTCGCCTGGCGGGGGGTGTGTGTATGGGGGAGGTCAGTCCTGAGGGCTTGTGAGCATTTGCACAGCTACTGCCTCTGGGTGCAGGCAGGCAGGAGAGTTCACTGAGCAGCTGAACCCACAACCAGTGCTGCCGCTGCCCTTCCCACCATGGGAACCCTGCACGGATCAGCTGAGACCCCGCACTCGGTGCCCAGGTCCCCCACACTCGGTGCTCTCCCTGCCCTTCTCCCCTTAGCCCTAGGCTTGGGGATCAGCTGGCAATGAGCCACGTTCTGGGACCCCAACTGTATCCCTCACCGAATGAGCCTTACCTCAGTGAGGAAGGCCATTCCCATCTCCCTCAGCTTCCCCTCGGCTCTGGCGAGGACTGGGATGAGGCGGTTCAAGATCCTCGGCAGCTGGGGAGTGAAATACTTCACCAGGCCTCGGAAACATTAAACAAATACTAGAACCCTTCCTGTCAGGGGAGTGGCACAGTCACTCTGGAAGCAGCAGCCCAGTGGTGAGGGCCCCGGCCCTGCTGTCCATGCAAATTGCAGAGCACATATTTGTCACCTCATCTTCCAAGCAGGCTGACTCCTTCCACGTGGCCCTGGACCAGCAGGTCTCAGCCCTGCTGCTCCTCCACAAAGGCCGCCACCCCCTCGCTCCCCACGCTCACAAGCAGTGTCTGAAGCGCTGTCCCCAGGCAGCTGCATTCAAAGCAAGGGGCCCCAGGCTCAGGGTATGTAGGGGGAGCCCACAGCACATACTCTGACTGTATAGGGGCAGAAGGCAATGGGGCAGTGATCAGTGGCTGGGGATAGTGTTCTAGGAACCCATAGGGAGCCTGTAGCACATACACTCACCGGGTGGGGACACAGGGAAATGGGGCAGAGCTCAGGGGTGGTGCAGGCCACAAGGGTTACTGAAGCACAGTGCAAGTGGGTTTGGGAAACTCTCCTGTGAGGGTGAGTCAGAGCCCATTTCCCCTAAAGCCTCGGGGATACCCCAGTCACCATATGGGCTAGTGGCCACATCCATATGCACAAGGCTCATGCCCATCAATGCTCTAGACCAGAAACACCCCATATCACTGAGTCTGGTGGGGCATCAATCAGAGATTCCCTCTGGCTTCCTGAGGCTGAGGGCCCTTTTCTAGGGGGAGGGGAATCCTGGTGCCCCCGACATGGTCCCAGATCAGTGTGGTGCACATGCAGCTTTCACTGGGTTAATACAGCCCCTGCCCCACCTGCACGGACCCGGGGGAGCCCTGGAGCCCAGACTGAGAACCCCCTGAACTCTTTACACCTGGGCATATGTGGTCTAGTTCCCCACCAGTGTGATTCTCCTCGGGCCACCCACTTCCTCAGCAGTTACCTGCTTGGGTTAAACCCCAGGGCCACGTCACACTAGCTGGGCTCCCTTGTCCCGGTGGCCTTGGTCCCAGGGAGCAGAGGCACCTCCCTGAGGGCGGGGAGATGTCGGAGGATGGTGAGCAGCAGCTGGGGATACAGCTTGCGCATCCTCTGTCTGCACCCAGGGGTGGAGAACGTCTCGTTCAGCGCACTCGCTGCCTGCGGGTGACAAAGACACAAGCAGTTAAAAGCCTCTTGTTCTCCGAGCGGAGCAATCCCTGGGCTTTGAGGCTTCCCTGAGCGCCAGCCACACAGGGAGATTGGGCCACACAGACAGTCGCCAACTCAGGGCATGGCTGGAGGAGCAGGGACTGCAGTGTACTAGGAAAGGGCCACAGCTGCACACCGGGATGCGGATTGTAACCCCCGTGTTTGGTTCCAGCTTCTCTCTTCAACGTGCCCCACACAACTCAGGTACCATATTGGGGCTGGCCCTGGCCTGGGAAAGGAAAGAGGAGGTTGGATTGTTACTTACGGACAGCGGCACGTGCCAGAGTGTCCGGGCGGAGCTAGGTTGGCTCCCCTGGGAAGAGGCCATGGACAGCCTCGCCACCAGCAGCAGCTGCAGGACCTTGGTGGAGGTGGCTGGTTCCTCACTGAGAACCTTCCACAAATCAACTGCAGTGCTGGGGGGAGAAGCAGAGACACTGGCCAGGCGGGAGGGCTCTACTGGAGCCAGCTCTCCCTAGCTCAGCTGTTCCTAAAGGCACCAGCGACTGTGCATTAACCTTATAGGAAACTGGTGCTAACACAGTCAACCACCGTAACACCTACGTTCCTCCTGCACAGTCCCCCCTCACTCCCCCAGCAGTAACCCTCCTGTTTCCCTGACTGGGGCCCTAGTGATGCCATCTCCAGTCCCCATTTCTCAGGCAATCTTTTGCCAGCCATTTACGGGCTGGGCTTCATTTTGGGCCTGGCTGGTACCGCGAGAATGGAAAGGGAGGCCTGAGGCCAGGGGGTGGGTGTAGGAATGAAAGCAGACGCCCTCCCGCCTGACTGCTGGGGCCAGCACACAACCCCAGGTGCTTCTCAGGCCGATGCAGAGTCACTGACCCCTTTCTAGTGCCCCATGGCACGGGGATGAACCGCTGGCTCCCGCTGGTTTCCTGGAGGGATGCCTTTACTAATGGCACACGGAGTCTGGGGTACGATAGCCCTGGTGTTTGGGAGGGAGGGGGCGAGTTGCTTAACAGATGGCTCCCTCCCTGTCAGGAAGTTCTTGTCGTGCCTGAGAGGAGAGACCCACAGATCCCACCTGCTGGCAGGAATGGAGGGGAGGCGGGACCAAGCTCTCAACATGCCTGGGGGAGGGCAGCTCTGTACCTGCTCAAGGGGAGCGGAGAGTGAAGCAGGCTGGCGGGGACCTTGTGTGGACGCTTGCGGTCCAGGAACTGCACAGCCCGCAGCAGCAGCTGCCTGGCGCTGGGGTCGCAGGGGGCGCTGAGCTCTGCTGTGCACTCTCTGGGATGTCTTGAGGTCCCACCACTTCACACAGCTCTCAGTGATTTCAGCTCTTAGTGGGGGAACCTTACTGCTAATGCAGGCTGGGCCGTCTCTTGCGTCAGACACACTGTCCCAAAGCAGGTCTAATGCTTACACATGGTTATCAGTGATCTCAGCTCTATTGCTCAGCAACAAAAGGCTCGATTGAGTCTTAATCAGCTCTGTTATTACACAGTAGCAATAGGGGAAGGATCAAATGACAGAGGGGAATACAGGAGGGGGGATTACCGTATCCGAGGTAGAAACCAAACTTGAACACCTTAACGGGACTAAGTCGGGCGGACCGGATGATCTTCATCCAAGAATATTGAAGGAACTGGCACGAGAAATAGCAGGCCCCTTAGCGAGAATTTTTAATGAATCTTTAAACTCGGGGGTGGTACCATTGGACTGGAGAATAGCTAATGTGGTTCCTATTTTCAAGAAAGGGAAAAAAAGTGACCTGGGTAACTACAGGCCTGTCAGTTTAACATCTGTAGTGTGCAAGGTCCTGGAGAAAATTTTGAAGGAGAAAGTAGTTAAGGACCTTGAGGTCAATGGCAATTGCGATAAATTACAACTTGGTTTTACCAAAGGCAGATCGTGCCAAACAAATCTGATCTCTTTCTTTGAGAAAGTAACAGACTTATTAGATAAGGGAAATGCGGTGGACCTAATATACCTCGATTTCAGTAAAGCGTTTGATACTGTACCCCATGAGGAATTATTGGTTAAATTGGAAAAGATGGGGATTGATATGAAAATCCAGAGGTGGATAAGGAACTGGTCAATGGGGAGACTGCAGCAGGTCGTACTGAAAGGTGAACTGTCAGGTTGGAGGGAGGTCACCAGTGGAGTTCCTCAAGGTTCGGTTTTGGGTCCGATTTTATTTAATCTATTTATTACTGACCTTGGAACCAATTGTAGGAGTGGGCTGATAAAGTTTGCAGATGACACAAAGCTGGGAGGTATTGCCAATTCGGAGGAGGATCGGGATATTCTGCAGGGAGACTTGAATGACCTTGTAAATTGGAGTAAGAGAAATAGGATGAAATTTAATAGTGAAAAGTGTAAGGCGATGCATTTAGGGATGACTAACAATAATTTTAGTTACAAGCTGGGGACGCATTGGTTAGAAGTAATGGAAGAGGAGAAGGACCTAGGGGTTCTTGTAGACCGCAGGATGACTATGAGTCGACAATGTGACGTGGCAGTGAAAAAAGCCAATGCGGTCTTGGGATGCATTAGACGAGGTATATCTAGTAGGGATAAGGAGGTGCTGCTTCCGTTGTACAAGGCACTGGTGAGACCTCATTTGGAGTACTGTGTGCAGTTCTGGTCTCCCATGTTTAAAAAGGATGAACTCAAACTGGAATGGGTACAGAGAAGGGCGACTAGGATGATCAGAGGAATGGAAAACCTGTCGTATGAAAGGAGACTCGGGGAGCTAGGGTTGTTTAGCCTGACCAAAAGAAGGCTGAGGGGGGATATGATTGCTCTCTTTAAATATATCAGAGGGATAAATACCAGGGAGGGAGAGGAATTATTTCAGCTCAGTACTAATGTGGACACGAGAACGAATGGATATAAACTGGCCATGGGGAAGTTTAGGCTTGAAATTAGACGAAGGTTTCTAACCGTCAGAGGGGTGAAATATTGGAACAGCCTTCTGAGGGAAACGGTGGGGGTGAAGGACCTGTCTGGCTTTAAGATTAAGCTAGATAAGTTTATGGAGGGAATGGTTTAATGGGATAACATGATTTTAGTCAAATGAATAGTGTGCCATCGCTGGTAAATAGTATCTATGGCCAATGAGGGTCTTGCTGGAGAATCTTGCCTACATGCTCGGGGTTCTACTGGTCGCCATATTTGGGGTCGGGAAGGAATTTTCCTCCAGGGTAGATTGGCAGAGGCCCTGGAGGTTTTTCGCCTTCCTCCGCAGCATGGGGCAGGGGTCGCTAGCTGGAGGATTCTCTGCTACTTGAAGTCTTTAAACCACAGGATTTGGGGACTTCAACAGCAGAGTCAAGGGAAAGGGGTTGGGACGGCTTTTGTGGCCTGCATCATGCGGGAGGTCAGACTAGATGATCATAATGGTCCCTTCTGACCTTAAAGTCTATGAGTCTATGAGTCTATGGTGTCAAGGACTCTTGGGCAGCACCCATATCTCCAGTACAGGCACCTCTCCCCACCCTCTTTCATCTCTACTAGGCTTTAACACCCCTACCCGCTGCTTAGCGAGCACAGTTCAGTTGCGGGTGAACCCCTCAATCAGGGCATGCCAAGCACAGTTCTTCTACCCTTGATTCTCGCAACAGGGATAACAACCCTTTAGTACCCCTGCACCCAATAACAAAGTGGCTTGCAATCCAACGCCCACCCAAAGCGACCAGTTGGACAAAGCAGCTCCATCAGGTGGGTGTGTCCATGCAAAGAAGATCAGCTCCTGAAGTCCTCTTCCCCAGCTCATCACTACATGTCAGAGGAGAGCTCCTTCAGACCCTGTTGTATTTAGTGAAGCCTTCTCGCCCCAGGGGTATTACAGGCCTGCGACTGGGTGCTCTATGCACCGCAGGACAGCACTTTCTCCTGGCAGTTCTGGGGATTAGCCCTGCAAGACCAACATCCTTTCCTGTGGTTGCACACCATCGCTCTGTGTCTTTCTCTCAGCCTGCAGCCCCTCTCTCGTGCAAGGAGCTGCTGCTTCCTCTTCGTGACTTGGCCCTCCAGCCCGGTCACTCAGTGGGTTCCCCTTCTGGGGTGGTCTTTCAAGGACTCCACAAGCAGTGTCAGGCAGTCCTCATGCCTACCACCCTGAGTATGTCACTCTGGAGGTCTTTGTATTCACTGCCCTTGGTAACACCACTCTGCAATGGTTGGTAGGGGAACCCAGGCTCACCCTTTACTCTGAGTTCCAGTCCGGGGCCCTGGAGTGAAGAGTTAAGGTCTGTATCTACACCAACCTTACTGCTCTCAGCCCTGGACCTTTCCTACCATGCTGCTTCTCCCTTACCTCAGGGAAAGGAACTACCGGCTTCCTTCCTGCTGCTCCTGGCTTTCTAGAAACCCCACCTGATGCCTCACAGCTGAGCTTCCTTCTAATTAACTCCCTCCACACAGCCTAAATGTCTGCCTTTTGCAGCTTAATTGGCTGATTGGGTCCACTTGGCCTAATTCAGCTCTTACAGGGCTGGGGTGGGGAGTGCACCCCATCGCAAGGCCCCTGAGAAATGTGGTCCCCTCTGTCGCAGTTTGGCCCTCTGCCAATTTCCATGGCTGCTCTGGGCTAGAAGATGCTCAAACCTTGAGTTTCTCTTTCCCTTTGATGAGAACTAATCTCAGAGCTGGGCTTCAGCAAAGTTTATTTACAAAGGTTGGGGGAGGGGAATGTTTCTGGACAACTGCTCTCATCTTCTGCCCTTTGCTCTCTATGGCTCCCCCTCATTCTCTTCTCCCTTTCAGATCTTTTCTTACTCTGTGTTTCGATCTCTCACTCTTCCTTTTAGGGAGCTGTTTCCAAGAGTTCATTCACAGATATTCAGCGCACAAGGCACCATTGGCGATAAGTTCGAATGACCTTTCTGTCTAACCCAAGCCAGAGAATTCCAGCCAGTGATCCCAGTAACGTGTGATGGATCCTGCCCCTGGCGGTACGCACATGCTCGGGAGATTCCATCTGAAAGGGATGCTGCATCAAAAGCTGCAGAGTCTCTCAAGGGATGTTATTAACATGAGATGATTCTGTACCCCATGGGGCAAACCCCTCAAAGGCCATTGCAATTTGATCCCGTGCCTCATGAGACCCAGTTCTGCACAAAATGATTACAAATGGGTCCTGCGGACTTAGTTCCCTTAAGCCAATTGCTTTACTGACAGCGGCCTGGACAGCCAGCTCCTGGTCCGGATGCAATTTCCCCAGAGCTGTTGTGAAAAGAGAAAATGGGTGTTGATTCCACAGCACAAATCACAGAAAACAGAACCCTGGAGGAGCCTCATCTTCCCTTAAAAACAGGCCTCAGTCTGACAGAGATGCACCGTTATTGCACATTCCAGTTCAAAGCAGAGCTTGTGTCCTGTACACACAGTCAGCCCATTTCCAGCTTTGTTAAGCAGTGATTTAGCAGACAGAACACTGTCCATGTAGCATTCACCCCAGGTCTCATTTGTCTTGGGGTGGTTCATATATGAATTTCCTCATGATACAGGTGATAGTCTCAGCACTTTCCCATTGTCTCTGTATATTATTCATATGAGAGCTGCCCGCTTACAGGGAAGGATAGCTCAGTGGTTTGAGCATTGGCCTGCTAAACCCAGGGTTGTGAGTTCAATCCTTAAGGGGGTCATGTAGGGATCTGGGGCAAAATCAGTACTTGGTCCTGCTAGTGAAGGCAGGGGGCTGGACTGGACTTGATGACCTTTCAGGGTCCCTTGCAGCTCTATGAGCTAGGTATATCTCCATATATGATCTCCGACACCATCTCAGATGGGGCATCATGCTGATATTGAAGGCAAACCAAAAGGAAAGACTGGTGCTGCTAAAACCCTCCATTGTGTGATAGAGAAAGGTCAGTGAAATAATCTCATTAAAATAATACCAACAGGGAGAGCAGGAGCAGCTGGAAACAAGGAAGAGAATCAATGCTATGTGGCGACCGACCGACCTCTTCTCAGATCCACAGCGGGTGCTCCAGAAACCCTAGCTGGGAAATAGGAGGGTAATTGCAGGAGAGGCAGAAAATGAAACTGACTGGAAATAGACCTTGAAAGTGACAAATGGTATATACCAAGTGAAATGTAATAAAAAATAAATAAGTTGTATATTGTGAACAAAATTAGATTGAAAAACTTCTGAAGGTTGTAATAATTTAAAATATTGTTGGAAAATCAGCTACTGTAGGGAAAAAATAAAAGCAACAAAAGCTTGCTCATTATTTAATGAGTTTATATTAGAGTACATAACCACAGTGAAGAATGAAAGGGGAAACAGCTGTTATTATAAAGCCCAGGGTGGCCACACCCTACTTGCAAAGTTCAGAATCATTCCATACTTTAATGCTGTCCCCTTAGTGAAATTAGGGAAAAGAGAAGAGAGGAAAGCTGTGATCAAGGCACTAGGCTGGGACACAAGAGATCTGGGCTCAGTTCTGCACAAACCCCTTGTGTGACCGTGGGAATATCACTTCGGACCAGAGCCTCAAAGGTATTTAAGCTCCTAATGCCCATTACAATCAATGGAAGTTAGGCACCTAAATCACTATGGAGACCTGAGCCTTCGTCTCTTCCTGTTTCAGTTCTGTAAAATGGGGCTAATTGCTCTGTCCTACTTTGATCCTGGGTCATGAGGCTACATCCATAAATATCTGGGAGATGCTCAGATACTGTGGTGATGTGGACCATGTAATTATAAAGAGAGGAATTGTAAATGCATGCCTCATTTTCACTCGGAGCCTCGTACTGAACTGAATTAAAGGTAGAATAAAAAGGGTCGGTAAAAACCAGTACCATCTCTTTTGCTCCATTTTAAATTTCACCATTCAGAGTCTGAGTGATGTTAAAAAGTGTTGCTGCTTTTAGTCTATATTAACCACTTTTTGCGGGGAATATTTTTTACAGAGGTGGAAGGATTCTAAAGGAAAATGGTCTTTGGTTGTGTAATAAGGTCTGACAACATGGCTGCAAGGAAAAGGTCTTTTGGGCTAATGTACATTGGAGCCAATGTAGGCCCTGATTCTGCAAAGCACTTAAGTCCACACTAAGCAGGTGCGTAAATTGCACTGACTTTAATGCTTATGTGCTTTTCTGAATCAGGGATGGAAAGAAAGACTTTGACTAAAATTAAGTGTGACAAGTTAATTCTGGTGTCTGTGCATTCATACATAATAATAATAGCTATACATAGTAACTGTATTCTAGCTGTAGTTAGCAGAGATGCTAAACAACAGGAAGTAATTCAAACCTATTTCTGCATATATCTACATAGGTAAAGAGTTTTATGTATGTATGTATTTATTTTGCTATTTCAGGAAATATTTTTCCTTCATGCAAATGAAATCTACTTGGGCTGAAAAGGGCCAGGTAACTGTACTCATCACATGGCAGTGTTGGGTCTGACTTTGTAGTACAACAAAAGAAGCTACAGGTGTGAAGCTCAGGCTGTAGGACACATTGCGTATGATACTGTATTATTTTCAAATTTGGTTAATTAAAGACTGTATCATAATGCATCCACACAAGGGGGCAGAATGAAGATATCGCAAACAACTAACTTTTGTTCCCCAGTGCTTAACTTTGCAACCTTAACGTGTTTGTTTGGCAAGGAACAGGGATTATTTTATTAAATTTAATTTGCTGCAGAAAGGGATCAGTGTTCTGCCCTGAGTAAGTGGGTCATTGTGCTACCCCAGGCACAGACCAGAGGGCTAATTTCAACCCTTTTCCATGGAACAACTTACTCCACTCTGTGCACCTGGCCAGCTACTCTGGGCGGTGTATGAGGACAGGGGAAAATGGATCCAGATACCCCTCCCTGCCCACTTGCAGTCTTGGGGTGCTGTTCTCCCTGCTGAATCCAGAGCATGTGTCAAGCTGGGAGGGTGCTTCCCAGCGCAGGCAGACAGACATGGGCTAGCTCTGTGTAACCCTTCTGCCCACCTGAGTTGGCAGCAACAAGGGCCGAGTTCTGTATCTAGGGGTTCCGTTTCAATAACGCAATGCAAAACCGGCTCAAGCCTCCACCCAGTGATCTGGGACAATTACATACCACCTCCTGGGCGCCTCTAAGAGGCAATACTTCCTCTCTCGCAAGCACGGAGTCTGAGTGTAGCAGAAAATGTTTAATAACATGAGGTAAATGACATCAGCATTAAATTGGAAAAACACCACAAACAGGATTCATAACACAAACCATGAGCAAAAGACCCACCCCAGCAAATTGGACCATGTCCTTTCCCTTTGGTTCTTGAATCCAGCAACCCAAAAATCACCCAAAGTCTCCAAAGTTCCACACCCCAAAAGTCTCTTGAGTCCAGCAACCCAAGAATCCCCCAAAGTCCCAAAAGTCCAACAACCCAAAAGTCTATGCCCCTGGTCAGTGCAGCCCCACAGTTCAAAAGTTTATCTGCAGGGTTTTACACCCCCCCCTCAGCCTGGGTGGAAAGGGGGGGGGGAAGGGGACATGCAGGGTGTTAAAGGGCACCTTACATGGTCCGAGGCCGACTGCCCGCCTCTCCGTAGGGTTCCACTGCAGCCTTCACCACGAGCCGCTCCACTCCACCAGCTGTCCTGTGAGCCGCTCCTGCCGCCCCACGAACTGCTCCGCTCTACCAGCCGCTCCGCTCCACTCTGCTCCTCAAGCCGTCCCCACAAACAGCTCAGCTCACCGTTCCGTGTGCTACTCCAACCGTCCCACAAATTGCTTCGCTCTGCCAGCCACTTAGCAATATAGTTTTAGGCTTCCCCACTGGTTAACACAGCACTCAGTGATCTCAGCACTTAGTAACTTTAGCAATTTCAGCTTGTAGTGCTGGTGCACCATTGGCCCAAAATGAATTCTACATAGCAGCCTGTAACTAGACTTCCAATAGAATCAAAATTAGCTTTACTATTCAACAGTGGAAAAAGGAGACACTACAAGTGGTGTTTCAGGCCCTCAAAGGGGACCCATACTATCAGGTACAAATATCTGCCCCCATCCTCTCTCACTTCACTGAGTTTTGGAACCCACATCCCCTGTCTAGCGAGTGCTGCTTAGGTGATGGTGAGACCCTCTGTCATAAAACAGTTTCATTGTCCTTGATTCACATAATCAGGGTAACAACACTTTATTCCTCCTGCCCCAATAACAGAGAAACTGGGGATCCCACAGCAGCCAAAGTGACCATTTTGGGCTGCCGTGGGCTCATGCTAGACAGAGTGGGTGTGTCTATGCAAACAAGATCAGCCCCTGGAGTTCTTTTCCACACTCGCCGTAATTCACCACCAGATGTCAGGGTAGAGCTCATCCTGACTCTGCTTACATCTGCATGAGCTAGCATGCTAAAAATAGTAGTGTGGGTGCCACGGCAAACGTGGCAGCTCAAGTTAGCCCCCATTACAATCCTGCCCAACCCTCTGGGTACGTACTCGGGTGTCTAGACCATGCCCCTGTGGCTATACTGCTACTTTTAGGCACTAGCTAGTGTGTATATGTCCACCCAAGCTGGGAATGACACATTCCAGCTGCTGCATAGAGCACCCATACAGGGGAAGTTAGGGTCCTGCTCTCCCCCCTGCATCCTGAATCACAGAGAAGAGCAAGAAAATAAGGCAGGATGTTACTCCCCACATGTGACTTTGACAGCCTAGCCAAAGGTAAGCAGGGTGGTGGTGGAATACCTGAAGGACAATGGAAACTAGACTACAGCTGGCTCAGTGATGAAATCTCTATGAATCCCTGAGAGAGTTATATTGATCAAGACTCAAAAGCATTCCAGCTGAGAGCCTGGGGGCGGAGGGAGCCAGACTCCTGGCAGGGAGATCCGCGCCCAGAGTCCAGTCAGCTGTCGTGCTCCCGGAGGGGAACTGATAACCCCTGGGGGCAGCCAGGTTCCCAGTGGGGAGATCAACGCATGGAGTCTGGTTGGCTGCCATGCTCCCAACAGGGAGCGGGGTGCCAAGAGCCAGGGTGCCACGGGGCTCCCAGCCATAAGCCTTGGTGCAGCTGGGCTCCCATTGGGGAGCTCGGGTGACAGTCCAAGCCTGGAGCCTGGGTGGCAGCCCAGCTTGGAATGGAGACTTGAGGGCAGCCACTGGGAGCCAGGCACCTTGATTTCTCGTCAATTTCAAATTGAAATTGACAAGACAGCTAACATGTAAGGAAAGCAGTGTCTACACAAACACTGCATCTCCCTAACTTCACTGACATAAGCCCTATGCCTCTTGTGGAGGCATATTATGTCGGTGTATCAGGGTACTTACATCAGCGGGACAAGGCTGCAGTGTGTACACTGACATCACTAGGTCAACATAAGCTGCCTTACATTGACCTAACTGTGGAGTGGAGAGCAAGCCTGAGTCAGCACAGTGGAGCATGCAGAAGCAAGTGCATTTGAATACCTGTACTACTACAGGCTTAAAGTTGTAATGAGACTGGGTCATTAGTGATCCATTTCACATTCTGCAGTGGGGGGGTGGGCTTGGGAATATGAAAGAGCAGACAGATTACACAGAATCATGAAGGAATCAATGCCAACAATTAATTAATGGAGATATCCCATCACCTAGAACTGGAAGGGACCCTGAAAGGTCATCAAGTCCAGTCCAGTCCAGCCCCCTGCCTTCACTAGCAGGACCAAGTACTGATTTTGCCCCAGATCCCTAAGTGGCCCCCTCAAGGATTGAACTCCCAACCCTGGGTTTAGTAAGCCAATGCTCAAACCATTGAGCTATCCCTCCCCCCATCTTGCTGATATTCACATCACACAGGAGGGCTTCACACTCTGCAGTCTCCTTCCTGGAAAGGGATTGCAGTGACACCAGAAAATGGCACGGTCGAGCTCCCTCGCTCATAGAAATTATTGTCATCAATGGAAACTAATTCCAGCTTATTCCCTTTGAGCTCATTGATATTTTTTACAACTATTTGTTTTCTATGCTTACTGCTATTCCATTAAGATTAAATAAAAAGCACCTGTAAAATTGTTACCACTCGTATATTATGCTAAGAAAGACATGCCGAGCTAAGGATGCAATTTTCCTTTCACACTGTAATGCTTTTGAGTCTTGGGGGGAGGAAGCGGCCGATGGCCAAGCTCGGCGGCTGTGGCTCTGGGGCCCCCAAACCCCCCGAGCCTGGGCCTGCTGCGGGGACCCAGCAGCGCGCACGCTGCATGTGTCCAGCCCCTGGCCAGTCGCGTCTGGGCTGCTGCCCAGCTGGTGCAATCCCATGGTGGACCCGGAGTGGGGGCAGCAGGCCCCAGCCCCCCCATCCCTCTCAGGTCCCGCAGGGGAACGAACGGGGCTGGGCTGCTGATGCCTCCGCCCCGGGGCCGCCGCGGGATTGCACCAGCTGGGCAGCAGCCCAGACGCGACTGGCCAGGGGCTGAGTGCAGCGTGCGTGCTGCTGGGTCCCTGCAGCAGGCCCAGGCTCGGGAGGTTCGGGGGCGCCAGAGCCGCAGCCGCTGAGTTTGGCCATCGGCCACTTCCTCCCCCCGCGACAGTGGGAGCTGCAGCAGCGGCTGCTCCCGTGTCCCGCTGCCTGGGGGGGGAGAACAGCTGCTGCCTGGCCCCGCGGGCCGCCCCCCTACACTCCCTACCACCCAACTGAGTCCTGCCTGCTCGGGGCCAGGCCGGACTCTCACTCACCCCGGCCCCGCGCTTCCCCCGCGTCTCCCGGGCCTCCCTCCAGTGCTTGCGGAAGGAGGAGGAATGGCGAGCCTGGGGAAGAGGCGGGGATTCGGGGAGGGAGCCAATGGGGAAGGAGGGGGCGGAGTCGGGGCGGGGGAGGGGGGGCGCGAGCATTTCCGGGCTCCGGAGCATTTGCTTGTTTGTCCAGTGTCCCGACCTAACATTGGTCGGGACGCGGGACAAACAAGCAAATATCGGGACAGTCCCGATAAAATTGGGACGTCTGGTCATCCTACTGGTACAGCCCATCACAATTATTATCAACACCCGCTTTCTTCCATTTGTTATTTATTTATTTATTTATTTATTGGTAGCTACCTTCACTTCCCATCTAAGGCTGGTTGTTTTTTAACCAGTGTGGCCTTTTTTCTTGATAAGTAGGATTATGACTTTTTGGGCATGTAGTAAAAATGTTCTTAAACAATCCCCTATCATCATTCACATTTGTTTGTTTAAATTCTGATTTGGACTTTGTTCAGTTGCACACAACAAATGTGATCAAGTCACTCATAGCTAAGCTACCAATAACTTTTAGGTCTGTGATAAGTCCTCTTTATCTGTCAAGACAAGGACTAATATAGACTTCCCCCACGTTGGATACAACCCTTTTTGAGTTATGAAGTTGTCATCAATAATATTTAGGAATTCCGAGGATGTTTTAGTACTGGAAGCATCCGACTTCCAGCATATGTTACTCACGTTGAAGTCCCCCATGATCACACAGCTTTCCGCTCCCCCTAAACATTATAGAAGGTGCTTAAGGAGCCAGTCTTGTTCCCTACGGTGATTTGGTAGCACCCCATCTTTTGCTTTTGATTGAGGGCATTGATCCATAAGCATTCAAGATCATTTTCTTCTGCATTGTCAGTGACTTAGAAATAGGAAATTGAGTTCCCTGTTCAGGTGAGAAGATGCATAGTTTCATAGAGTCCAAGGCCAGAAGGGGCCATCGTGATCATCTAGTCTGACCTCCTGTATAACACAGGCCTTAGAACTTCCCCCAAATAATTCCTAGCACATATACTTTAGAACAGAAGAACATAGAACATAAGAACCAAAGGTCCATCTAGCCCCGTATCCTGTCTTCCGACAGTGGCCAATGCCAGGTGCCCCAGCGGGAATGAACAGAACAGGTAATCATCAAGTGATCCATCCTCTGTCGCCCATTCCCAGCTTCTGGTAAACAGAGGCTAGGGACACCATCCTTGCCCATCCCGGCTAATAGCCATTGATTTCTAAGGGGGCACTTGAAAATCATCCAATCTTGATTTTAAAATTGTCAGTGATGTAGAATCGATGATGACCCTCATTAAGTTGTTTCAATGGCTAATTACTCACTGAAAAATGCATGCCTTATTTCCAGTCTAAATTTGGCTAGCTTCAGCTTTCCACCATTGGATCATGTTAGACCTTTCTTTGCTAGATTGAAGAGCCCATTATCAAATATTTGTTCCCCATTTAAGTACAGATAGATTAGAATCGAGCCACCCCTTAGCATTCTCTTTGTTAAGCTAAATAACTAGAACTCCTTGAGTCTCTAACTCCTTAAGACAAGGGCATCCGTTCTCTAGCCCTATATTTGCCATTCAGATCTCATCAGGTTAATCTACCTAGAGTTTCAATTAAGGATTGATGGTAGAAATGAACTTTTTTTTTACCAGTATAATGTAATTAATTATCAGTTAATGGAGAGCATCCACGTTGAAGTCAGTCGTTTGAATAAACTCAATATTCCATTGTCTTTCTCAGAGACTTGGCTTGTGACATTCTGAATAAGACGGTGTAATGTAACTCTGAGAGGGTACATGGTTAATGACGCTTCTTATTATCTGCTCTTGAAACTGGCAATTCATTCTAAAGAAAGGGAAGCAGAACTACTTGATAAACTGGATGCTGAATTCAGAAAATGCATTATTGCAGAGTTCACGCTCCTCATTGGAGTAGTGCTGCTGCCGTGAAGAGGAAAATCAAGCTTCATTCTAATGGAGTAAAATAGTTTTCAGGAAGAAAAATGTTGCCCTATAACATGAAATGACATTTGACATCCATTATAGAAAACGGACGCAGGAGCCACGGGAATCTGGAGTCAGAACAAGTTTAGTTACTTTTGTTCTTATGTGGCCGTGTGGGAGACTTTGTACAGGGAGATCTTGGCAGCCCAGCAAAATGCCTGGACTACTACTGATAATTGGAATATCAATCATGCTTAGTGCCAAAAGCAGCTAAATCGGTAGGTCTTAGAAGGCTCTGCAGTGGCCTTAGCATAACTAAGCAAGCAGCCAGGGGGCCCGGAAGGGGAGCCTGTCTCTCTGTCCTTCCTGCTAAAACAGGAAGCTTACCCATATTTGCCCTTTGGGATGTGTTTGTCAGGGTCCTCAAAACATGTGAGTTCTGCAAAAAACAACCCCACAAAACCCCCCATCTGTCTAATTGATGGTTTAAGAAAAACTTCTTGCTTAACCTTTGAAACGTGCTTAACTCTGAAATGGCTTGACGTTATTATTACACTAACCTGAATCAATTCTATGTTAGTCCAAAGTGGAGCACAGGATCTGGTCCAAGAGGTAAATGTAGCTGGATATGGGATTTAGGCTCCTAAGTCACGTATGAAAATATTATGTCGCCTTCTCCACTCAAGAGCTCTATCGGCCAGCAAATTAACTGGAATTGACTTATTTCTTCTCTCTTCCGTGCCAGTCATTTGAAGGACAGTATTTTCTGTCTGCAGAGCTTTTTTGGATGACAAAAGTAAATGCAGCAATCCATTTGACATCTTACAGCGGGAGAAGGGGGACGTGCTGGAAGCCTCATTGCTTCAGACACTTACAAGCATGTGGGATAAATCATTAGAAAATGTACTGTAGGGAACAAACATTCGGTGGCTGCCAGATAGACTTAGATGACAGTAAGTCGTTTTCAACTCTGATGGGTAAGAAAGAATGGACGAAATGTACCGAGTACTATGCTCCTCATACAGGCTCAGAATGAACCTTTGCAATGGAAGGCAGACAATTATTTCCCAAGGCTACATACTGCACATCTCCGTTAAGATCCATAGAAATCATAGGTGCTTAAATTAGCAGCAGCAGGACTCTTCTATTGGTGCCTAAATGGAGCAAACTGTGAAAGATACAAGGAGAAACTATTATATACACAAAAGATGCAGACTTCACACGCTGCATCCTAGCCATTAGCATTTAGAACTGAGACTGGGTTTGTATGTTCAAGAGAGCTTCAGCACGGATGAATGAATTCTCCCAACACCCCTGCTGAGGTAGAGAAGTGTTCTCATTCCCGTTTGACACAGGGAGAAACTGCAGCAGAGCTAGTCAATGACAACTGAGCAGCAGATTTGGGATTAGAACACAGGACCTGCCACTCACCTCAATGGAGTCAGGATTTCACTCCTTCCTGCCCTCCCTTTGGTCGTTATTACCAACTTTCCGGCTCACACCAACAGCTACCACAGTTTAAGATCCAGTGCAGGGCCTGATAGTCCGTTCGCACATCCATTATCTGCAGGTACAAGGCTGCACCTCTGCAGATGCTTAGACTCTAAGAACCTGATTTGAGGACACATTCAGTTGGTTAGGTGTAGAAATGGTGCCATTTGCAATTAACTGAATGCACAAAATTGCTCCTGCAAAAGGGCAGGCCCCGTATGAAAAATCAAGCCTTAAATCTAGTAATCTAAACTGAAAGACAGACAGGAAAGAAGGGGTCCTTCTCTAGACTTGAGCGATACAGGCCTCCATAGATGGGGCTCCCAAGTCAAATGGCTTTGAGGAGAGATGAAACCAGTCCTCCACTCTCTACACTGGCTTCCCAGAGAATGTTGAATCAAGTTCAGAGTCTTGGTCCTTAGCTTCAAGGCACTCCTTGGGCGGGCCCAGGGTAGCTAAAAGAATGAGTAAAGCTCTGGGATGAAGACCATGGTAGACAGCTTTGCTTCTCTGGCAGAACGGAATCAGAGGCGCCGACTCCGTGGGTGCTCCAGGGCTGGAGCGCCCCCGGAAAAAAATTAGCAGGTGCTTAGCACCCACTGGCAGCCAAGCTCCCCTCCCCCACACTGCTTCCCACCCACCAGCAGTTCCGCCGATCAACTCCTCCCCTCCCTCTTAGCATCTCCCACCCAGCATGGATCAGTTGTTCTGTCGCGTGCAGGAGGCGCTGGGAGGGAGGGAGAGGAGGGGGATGGGGCACGCTTGTGGGAGGGGGTGGAAAGAGGTGGGGAAGAGGCAGGGTGGGGTGGAGTGGGGGGTGGGAAGAGGCAGGGCTGGGGTGAGTCCTGGGGGAAGGGTTGGAGGGGGAGCAGTGCTGGGGCAGAGCAGGGAGCGGAGCGGGGGTGGGGCTTGGTGGAAGGGGTGGAGTGGGGGCAGGGCCTGGGGTGGAGTTGCGGGGTTGAGCACGTCCTGGCTAGAGAGGAAGTCAGCACCTATGAATGGAATGATCGACCATAAGATTAAAGTTCATCCATTGAGGAGACAGAGCATTCTCAAGGGCCGGTCAGAGACAGTGCAATGAACTCCGGCAGCAACTAAGGACCATCCCAAACGTCACCACCTTCCACTCCAAGGGCAGGGTGGATTTCTTTGACCTTGCCATCTCTAACATGAATACACATGGCGATGTGTGTGTATTATGAAAAAAAATCCCCAAACCACACTCCCGTGCACGCTTTTCTCCACCGGAGGCGTGGATGAGAGAACAAACACGTGACAGATGTTAGTCATTGCTCAATGCACGACTAGAAGGCACTTCGCTACTACGCTGATGAGTGTGGTATAAGAACCTAGGCAGAATAGCTGTCAAAACATAGCACAGAAATCTGAACAAAGCCCAGATTTCTGATCCCATCCTAGAGACAGACCCCAGCGATGCCACATGTTATTTACATTCTGAAAAACACTTTCCAAGAAAGCTGTTATCTAAAGACTAATTTTGGCACTGTGATCACGGGGCCCAATCCAAAGCCCATTGAAGCCAATGAGTATCTTTCCATTGACTTCAGCGGGCATTTCCATCAAGCCCATAGGGCCAGAGTTGCAAAGGTATTTAGGCGCCTAAAGATGCAGATAGGCAGCTTGTGTGATTTAAAAATACTTAAGTGAGTTAAGCGCCTAACTCCCAATGATTTTCAGGTGCCTAACCTGCTTAGGTGCTTTTGAAAACTCCCCTAGGTGCCCATCTGCATGTTTAGGCTCCTACATGTCTTTGAAAATCTGGCCCACAGTGCATGGAGGATGAGTTGGGTCTGAACGGTTGTTTGGCTAACATTGTATTAGGCAGTCACCTGTTGCAATGGTTATTCATCTGTAAAGCACCTTCCACCTCTATAGTGCCTGTACTAAATAATTGTAACTAAAAAAACAACCGCCGAATTGAATGGCCACCATCTTGGTTGCCACTATAGATTGATCTGGGGACCTCAAAGATCATTATTCTTTGTACTACAATTTTCCTATTGAGATAAGGCCCACACTGTGCTAGGTGCTGTACAAACATGGTGAGAGACAGTCCCCGCCCTAGAGGCCTCCCTGTATAGATAGACAAGACAAACTGCAGGAAGGGGAACAGAGGCACTGAGCAGGTAAGACACGTGGCCAGAATCCTGGTCTCCTGAGTCCCAATCCAGTGCTCAACCCACTAGACCACGCTGCCTGTTCTGAAGCACTGAAAGCATGATCCTCTAGCAGGACTGGCTGGAACAAGTCGAGGGTGGGCAGCTCTTTTACTTCTGCCTTGGAATGAAACCAAGACCCTTAGAACTGATTTGTGAAAAAATGTTTGAAAGGGAAACCCAGCCCAGAATGGCCAATAGCCCAGTGGTTAGGACTTGCACCTGCTTTGTAGCAGGGACTTGAACTTGGGTCTGGCACGAGCGTCCTACCCACTGGGCTGGTGGCCATTCTCAACCCCTACTCCCCCAAACCCCCTCCCAGGTGTCACCAGAAATTCCCTCCTGGAGCTGAGAACCACTTTCAACAAATCGGCATTTTCAGAAGAAAAAAAGATTCTCGCTGACAAATTCCCGACCTGCTGGATCCTCGACAGAGTGAGCTAAGGGACTACCATCCCTAACTGGCAGAGGCCTGACTCCTGTCGGCCGAGGGTCAGGCCTACAGTGGCCATGTGTTCTACGCAGTGGGCTACACAACCAGACAGACATTCCAGCAATAGGCACTATTAACAGGTTTCACTTTGGCTGCTTACGATGCTATTTAGTCCGTGCCCTCCTACCACGCATCTCATTAAAAAGCGACGTCCTCTTCAATTACTGCAGATTTCAGATTCAATTTGCTACCCTATTAACCACCGCCTGAGTGATCAGTAAAATGCCATTAAAAGTCGGAGAAAACCCTAGAACCCGACTCTGCGGTCCGCTTCACTGGCTGTCATTTTCCATCCAAAAAATACTCTGTCACTCTGCTAGTCACAGGGCAATTAATCAGCTCACCCTTCAATGTAACCCATATGCCGCCTGTAGCCATGCAGGAGTCATGTGATTGTAGGGTCAATGGGTTCCCGGGGTCAGCAGAGTGCAGGCTGGCTTGGTCATTAGTGGCTGGGAAATTCATTAAAGTTTTATAAATGGATATAAAAAATGCTTTTGCCTCTTACAGTTTGATTTGAGTACAGCACAACTCCCAGGCAATTATACTGATCAGAAACATTTTCTTCCTGCCACACGAGTTAGCAGGTGGAGAAACTTGAGAAGCAAGTGTAGGCCCCAGCAATGTTAACCAGCTGGTGTATGTTTGTCAAAAACTACGTACGTTTAGTAATTGATGCATAGTTTGCAGATACATTTAGTTTCTTTCCGTCTTTCTTTTCTACGGTTTTCCCTAAGGAACTTGTTAAATTCTGATTTTGCTATGTTAAACATGGACAAGGACTAGAATAGGGATGACTGAGCCAAGCTGGTGCCTGACTATCTAATCTAATCTATCTATCTAAATTACGTATAGCACAGTATCTGAGCTCTTTTAATATATTTATCCTCACCATGCCCCTGCAAGGAAGGACAGCACTATTACCCCCATTTTATAGACGGGCAACTGAGGCGCAGAGTGGCTTAGGGCCAGATTTTCAAAGGCATTTAGATGCCCAAGGCTGGAGACAGGCACCTAGTAGGATTATCAAAAGCACCCAGGTGCCTAACTTCCATTGATTTCAATGGGGTAAAGTCCCTGCTTCATCACAAATGTCCTATGTGACCGTGAGCAAGTCCAAAGTCCAGGGCTAATGGCCTAACCCCGGGACCATCCCTTCTCTTAATGCAAACCTAGTGGGGCTTATGGGAGCCCAGTCAGTGGTGACTTCTGCAGACCTGTTGCTGGTACTTAGCCAGACCTTCAAATGATAGAAAGTGACTAATTGATGTCAATGGCGCTACATTTCTTTTCACCAGCTGAGGATCTGGCCCCAGTCTTTGTGAAGATACGTGTAACCCTTCTGCCAGGTGGAGCCGGCAGCAACCAGGGCCGGGTTCAATATCTAGGGGTTCCTTTTGAACAATATAACACAGAACCAGCTCGATTCCCCACCCAGTAACCTGGGAAAATTACACACCACCCCCGGGGGCCTCTGAGAGGGAATACTGCCCCACTCACAAGCACAGAGTCCGAGTGTAGAAAATAAACTTTTAATGAAAGGAGGGAAGTCACCTGACATTAATTAGGGAAAATGCCACAAGTAGGATTCATAAACCAAATACTGTAAGCAGATCACCCACCCCGGAGTGCTTGGGGCCAAGTCTTCTGCCTCATATTCTTGAGTTCTACAACCAAAAGTTCCTTTTCTGTGCCCCATTCTGCTCTCTCACCACACCCCGCTCACAGGGGTTGTCCTTGGTCTGTGAGGAACCAGAGTTCAGATGTGAATCTGTGTGAGTTCACCTCCCACCCAGGGAAGAAGGTACCTTGCCTGCTCCACCATCTGTGCACTTTCTCTGGCCATAATTGCATTCCTAGGACTATCTAATTTCATGTCTGAACCTCTCGTATAAATACAGCAAAATGTCTGAGTCAATGCAAAATATTGCACTACATATCCTTCAATATCTAACAGCAGATTTGCATAACTTTGTCAATTATGTGACCCTTTTCCAACCATTCTGCAAATTCCATCCAGCATGTGATTGCCTCCATGTGTTTCTTTGAACAGTAGTATTGGCACACTCACTCAGTAAAGCAGAAAAAGTCCATGAATCTAGTTTTATGGTTTGCAAAGGAAGACGAGGAATTTGGTTGGAAAAGTGAAGAAGTGAAACAGAACAAGAAGGCAACAGTCGAACTGTACAATGACCAAGATAACTGGCATAACTCCCTATTAGGAGTTTGCCAAAGAACCACAATTTTAATACTTGTCTTCCTTTGAGTTTGCTTGGTGAAAAGTCTTGTTGCAAATTAACAATGGGACTTCCACCAAAATCAGTGAACAGAATCCATCACTTGTAGCCAAGTTGCTGGATCTGCCTTGTCAAAGGCAAAGTTCTGCCCCATGCTTTCAAGAGTCAAACCGTTTCCAGTGTCCGCCTCCATAACAGTTGGAGTAGTAACCAACGGGCAACCTTCTGTCCTGGAATCAAAGATTCCAGAACCCAACAAGTCAATGCCACACTCTGTGCTGGACTCATAGACTTCATCACCCAGCAAGTGTGACTAACCCAAATCAATATCCTCGCTAACTAAAGAAGGCTCAGAACTGCGAGTAGCAGAACCCTCTGTGGCTTGTTCACCAGGAACGTGGTCACATTTTTGCATGTTTCAAGAACCTTTATAAACCACTGGCACTTTTTTTTAATCTTCCTTTTTATGGGCCTGGTTGAGCTCTGCGCTTGTGCTTGTAGGTATCCTTGGTGGAAATCACGGTTGAGTGGAAGAATTCGCCCACCAAGCTCTTCACAAATTAATTCCTAGGCTTGGAAAGATGCTGTAGCAGGTGAATGATCACACTAATATCTCTGTGAAACTCTGGGGGAAATCAGGTGAAAGGCCAGCCCCAAAATAGCTCTGTGAAACTCAGAGCGCTAGTT
The DNA here is from genome assembly GCF_027887155.1 of Malaclemys terrapin pileata. Classification (NCBI taxonomy): domain Eukaryota; kingdom Metazoa; phylum Chordata; order Testudines; family Emydidae; genus Malaclemys; species Malaclemys terrapin. Next base: position 275,904,729 of record NC_071506.1, read on the forward strand.
CAGGGGAAACTAATGAGCCCCAGATCAGGAATGCAGATCAGGCCAATGAAGGTGAGGTCACTCGAAGGCAGTAGTTACAGAGATGGGCCCCAGGATGGAAGAAAAGAGAGAGATAAAAAATTAAAAAAAATAGAAGACTATTTCTGGGCCTGACCCCACTGGTACTGTTTGAACTCCCCTTTGCACAGCCCTGCGGCCAGCTGCACTCCTGCTTTCTAATCCTTCTCTCGCTCATTGGCTGTGTTTTAACCCGGCCTGCAGCATTTCTCGGCTCCAGTTAAAAGCTCCCAGGGTAACTGAAGTCCATGGTCATCTGAGGGCTTCTCTAGCAGCCACTCCGAGCCTAGAGGAAAGTTTTCATGCCTTTGAGTGCAAACTCCCACCCATAGGTGTTGTTTGACTTCTATATTTGGGGGGAGGCGCGGTGAGGCTCAGCGGGGGGCCTCTGAATGCAGGGGGGGAGGCTTGGTGGGGTATGGATCCAAGTATGGAGGGGACTTGACAGGGGGGTCCTGGTGGAGGTGGGGGCTCAGTGGGGGAGGTTCTGGGCTCAGTGGGGGGGTCCGAATGAAAGGGGGGTGGGCGGACACTGGGGGCAGCTCCCCATACAGTGACCCTGAGTGATGGGGGCAGGAAGCAGGGGAGAGATGCAGAGCTTCCTGGAGCTGGGAAGGTTCCTGGGAGTGGGTCTGACCTGGCCCCAGTCCCGTTCCCCCGTCCAGCGGCTGAGCCAGGGGCAGAATTCCAATTCCCCCAGGAGTAATTCACCCCGTCACTCCCCTGGGCTGCCCCCTGCACAGACGCATGGGAAGCAACTCAGCCCCCTGGGTTGCTGCTTTCCTGTCCTCCCGTTTCACAGCCCATGAGGGGGAACTGACCTGCCAGCAGAGAACACCTGGCTGGTCCTCCGTGTCCCCCGGGGGCGAGCAGCAATGCCAGGTGCTCTGTGCCTGCTTCCCTCCATGGGCTGTGCAGTGAGTCATCAGGACCTGCTCCCTGCCCTCTCCTTACACAGCCCATGTGGGCAAACTGACCAGCAGGCACAGAGCACCTAGTGTCACTGCAGGCCCTGCTCCCCCCACGCTCCTCCACGAGGGGGAAGCAGGGCTAAGGGAGAAATCTGGGTGCCCCCCCTCCATGCGTCACCTCTGTGATGTACCCCGTTGGGGGGGGGCGATGCTCATGCCCCTCCTCGACGGGGCTGAACAGTCCTCAGAGAAGGAAGCCTGGCCGTCCTGCCCTCGCTGCGTCCTTCAGTTCGGGGGCCTCCCTCTTGGTCCAGAGGGGTTTATGCGGGTGTGTTACAGTCCCTAGCTGTGCCTGACCCACAAAGGGTAGGAGTTGTGCCCATCCCAGTTGGACAGCTTTCGCTCAAGCTGCAGCAGCTCCTGCTTTTCGCTCCGGAGGTTCCCCGAGGCAGGAGTCCCCCAGGTGTCAGCCGAGATGGTGGCTGTCATATCCATACAGACTTCATGGCTGGTGGGCACCTGGCTCTCTTTACAAGGAATCAGCCCTTCCCCTGCCTGGACAAGTGCGAGGTGTGCCCACCCCACCCCCCAGGCATGTAATCACACTTTCAGACAGTTCTGAGTAGGGGCCCCTCCTGCGGCTTTTTACTAGCCCAGGGGCTTTCCTGTCAGTGTCTCCCATGTATTCTCATCTTGCCCACTCCACTGCCCTCCCGTTTCCTGGATGGTTTCACCTCCTGCACCTCTGCTCATAACCGCACTGGGGTGCTGAATGCTTTGGGGCGATTTATAGCTACCCCAGCCTGGGAGCACGGAGGTGGGCAAAGCTGCCAGGAGTGGTCGTGTGGGAGACTTCCTTCCCCCCAACCCCGATCCAGGTGGTTGCTTTAATTTTCTTCCTGAGGCTAAGGGAAGCTGCTAGCATTGCTAGCAATGCTCCAAGTCCTGGAGGGCTCAGGCTTGCCATGGTTCCTCGCTGTGCTAGGGAGTGCAATACACCTTTGCCAAGGGTGCAGACAGGGCTGGTGAGTGCATTCCCTCCCAGGACCACTAGAGGCATCATGCCTGCTTCTCCCCTCCCCACACATCACACCTCCAAGTCTCTGCTGCCGTGTGGTCCAAATTCTCCCAAGTCCTTTTGTTCAAAGGGTCATACCTGAGCCCTCGGAGAGCTCAGCAAGGGGACGGAAGTAATTCACTCAATAAGTATGGACTGGATCTGTCTTTGGACCCATCATGCCTTCCCAGCCAACTGTAGAGCAACACGGCCCCAGTGGTTCTTTCCCTAATAGAAGATAGCAGCACTATGCAGCATTGCAATGCGTGTGGGATGAGTTAGCTCGAAGCACATGTAAGCTTGCTCCCCAGTGGAACGTGCCAGACCTGCGGGGATAGAAATGAGATTGCGCCCTCAGCAAGTTCGCAGATGACACTAAACGGGGGGAGAGGTAGATATGCTGGAGGGTAGGAATAGGGTCCAGAGTGACCTAGACAAATTGGAGGATTGGGCCATAAGAAATCTGGTGAGGTTCAACAAGGACAAGTGCAGAGTCCTGCACTTAGGAAGGAAGAATCCCATGCACTGCTACAGGCTGGGGACCGACTGGCTAAGCAGCAGTTCTGCAGAAAAGGACCTGGGGATTACAGTGGACGAGAAGCTGGATATGAGTGAGCAGTGTGCCCTTGTTGCCAAGAAGGCTAACAGCATATTGGGCTGTATTAGTAGGAGCATTGCCAGCAGATCAAGGGAAGTGATTGTTCCCCTCTATTCGGCATTGGTGAGGCCACACCTCGAGTACTGCATCCAGTTTTGGGCCCCCCACTACAGAAGGGAAGTGGACAAATTGGAGAGAGTCCAGCACAGGGCAATGAAAATGATTAGGGGGCCGGGGCACATGGCTTACGAGGCGAGGCTGAGGGAACTGGGGTTATTTAGTCTGCAGAAGAGAAGAATGAGGGGGGATTTGATAGCTGCTTTCAACTACCTGAAGGGGGGTTCCAAAGAGGATGGACTCTGCTGTTTTCAGTGGTGGCAGATGACAGAACAAGAAGCAATGGCCTCAAGTTGCAGTGGGGGAGGTCTAGGTTGGATATTAGGAAACCCATTGGAATGGGTTACCTAGGGAGGTGGTGGAATCTTCATCCTTAGAGGTTTTCAAGGCCCAGCTTGACAAAGCCCTGGCTGGGATGATTTAGTTGGTGTTGGTCCTGCTTTGAGCAGGGGGGTTGGACTAGATGACCTCCTGAAGTCTCTTCCAACCCTGATCTTCTATGATTCTATGATCCCCATATTTCCTGATTCTGTATCAGTGGGAAAATGCTGCCAACTACAGTAATCTGTACGATGCCACATCCTGTCTGGCGAGATGGAGGGGGTGGGAGAGGGGTGAGGACAGCAAGGAAGAGAAGAGGATAAAGGGAGGGAATAGGAGAAAGAGGAGAGATGAGGGGAGGGAGCAGAAGCACATGGCGGGAGGATGAGATGGAGTAAAGGGTAGTGAAAGCAGTCTCAAGACCATTTATGACAACTGAACAATATGTACCCCAAGAGGCTAGCAAATCCAGTACCACCAGGAACTTTATAGCAGCAGCAGGGATAGACCTCAGACCCTCCCACTCAAAAGCACCTCACCTCACCACTTGAACTGAAAAAGAACACCCCTCCCTTCTGTGTTAACAGTACAGGGTCTATGATACACAGCAGAGCAGTTCTGATTATATATTGCCAATGGCAGCTGTTCACATATACACAAACTAATGAATGACTGGGCAGTCTCCCTGCAGACCACAGCATGAAGGCAAACTGCCATTATAAAGCACACGCTGCAGTTCAGAGCATGGAACGCGTGCATGGTATTCATGTGTTATTCGACATTGGTGATTATTCGACATTGGTGAGGCCTCATCTGGAATACTGTGTCCAGTTTTGGGCCCCACACTACAAGAAGGATGTGGAAAAATTGGAAAGAGTCCAGCGGAGGGCAACAAAAATGATTAGGGGTCTGGAGCACATGACTTATGAGGAGAGGCTGAGGGAACTGGGATTGTTTAGTCTCCAGAAGAGAAGAATGAGGGGGGATTTGATAGCAGCCTTCAACTACCTGAAGGGGGGTTCCAAAGAGGATGGAGCTCGGCTGTTCTCAGTGGTGGCAGATGACAGAACAAGGAGCAATGGTCTCAAGTTGCAGTGGGGGAGGTCCAGGTTGGATATCAGGAAAAACTATTTCACTAGGAGGGTGGTGAAACACTGGAATGCGTTACCTAGGGAGGTGGTGGAGTCTCCTTCCTTGGAGGTTTTTAAGGCCCGGCTTGACAAAGCCCTGGCTGGGATGATTTAGCTGGGAATTGGTCCTGCTTTGAGCAGGGGGTTGGACTGGATGGCCTTTTGAGGTCCCTTCCAGCTCTGATATTCTATGATTCTATGACCTGGAAGGGATTTCTTGGAGCTAAGCCTCACGGTCGCTAGATAGAACTCAGCTGAAAACAAGCTTAGGAACTGGGCTTTGATAGCTCCTTTGTATGCTTGGAAGGGAGGATACCATCATGCAGCCCAACGAAACCCTGCCCTAGCATATGCTTCCACGTCATGGGACAGCATCCCTCTGACCCCTCATGTTCTCTTGCTTTCATTCAGTCATTCATTGCAGCTGCACTGTAGTCATTACCAGTAACCACCACTAGGGGTCAGATTTTGACCTCTTTCTCTATTCTCTAGTCTCATGCTGCTTATTTTGTCTTGTACTGTATTGAAAATGCTTAGGATTTAACCAAAGGGAGCATCATTATTTCAAGCAGCATCTTACGAAGCGCTACGGGGGGGAAAGGAAACGCTCTCCCTCTTTTGTTCCTCTATTGAGTTTTCTCCTGAAGCGATGCGCTCAGGTGAGGTTTACATTTGAACCTCAGCTCAGTTTAGGCCAAACAAATTCAGTGCTGAGTGTTGGGTCTCCCAACGATTCCTTGAGATACCCTCCTCCACAAAAGGATTGGTGGATGCCAATCTAATGATAAACCAGGGAGGCGGCTTCAGAGGCTGCTTTTGCTGGTTGCCCTGGGAACAGTAAACATCTCTGCATTGATCTCTGAAGCTATCAGAGACTCTTATGTGCGGCATCTCGCTGGTCCTTGACACTTGCTTTTCTCCATCAGGTCTGGAGGAGAGTTACAGACTGTTATAAATTAAGGGAGAACCGGGCAGTTACAGCTGTGCCTAGGAGTGACATTCGGTAGAACCGGAATAAGGGGTTTTTGTTGTTGCTGTTGTTCGTGAATGGCTGGCAATCATAGAAGAAAGACCTACATTTGCTTTGAAAACTGCCTAATAGCTGAGAAAATGGGAAAAACCCACACATGTTAATTGCCCTTGGAAACATGCCCATGGTAAACTTGGAAAGTGCAGGAGGCTTTTAATTTTTTTGTAACTAGCTGAACAGCCAGGCAGAGGAAATCCACCAGTACTCTCCCACATAACGCAAAACTCTGGGCTGGACCCTCAGCTGGTGTAGCTGCATAGATATAACTTAAGAGAAGATAAGGCCTGATCCTGCGTAGAGGAAAAGCAATAGCAAGGACTTCAATAGGAGCAGAACCAGGCCCACTGAAACTAACCGGTGCATTTTTCAGAGCTATAATTTTACAGGGCACAGGGAATTTGCAACAAGTGAACTTGTAGCGTGCGTCCCTTTCCCTGGTTTCTCTGTCGGCCTTCCCACTCTTTTTGTGGAAAATGCCATTATCTGAGGCCTGTATAAGATAACAAAGCCCCCATCACCCCCATAATATCTGAGCATCTCCCAGGCTTTAATGATTTATCCTCACTCTACCTGTGGGAGGTTGGGATGGGCTAGTCTCCCTCCAGCCCCCCGGTTTATAGATGGGGAGGTGAGGCACGGTGCAGCTAAGTGACTTACCCATGCGCATGGAGGAAGCTTATGACAAAGCTAGGACATGTACCCAGTCCTCCACGGTAGCACAGTCACCATTGGACCATCCGTCTTCACCGAGGAAGTGAAAGAACATGGCCCACAGAAAGTGACCGCTAGTATTGCTACCTAGTGCAGTTACTGTCCCCTCCCCTTGCACATCAGGGCAGTCCCAACTTCCTCCAACCGGCTCCCGTGCCAGATTAGTACCATTGATGAGCTGTGTTATGGTAGCGCCTACAGACCTCAATTAAGATTGGGGCTGCACTGTGCTAGATGCTGTACAGACCCATGGGAAGAGCTGAGCCCTGCCCAAAGCGTTTACACGCTCAAGGGGCCAAGCAGACTAAGGGTGGGGGAAAGGCAATACTGGTGCTTTATAAAGAAACCTGCTCTTTTTCTAGGGAACGATAATTACAAAACTGATTTCTAGAAAGGGGGAAGCAGAACCAATACAATGAGTTCTAAAGGCGGCGTGGGTCAAACTCCCCATTTAACACAACCCCCTTGCTGCTTCACCCCAGCCCCAGCCACGCCCCCGAGGTCTGACTGCTCCATGCAATGCACAGCCGGAGTGTGGTACCAGCAGGGACAGCTGGCACCATGGTTCCTCTGGGGTTATTTCCACACACACTGCACTGCGTCAGCCACAGTTCATTTGGGACCCATCGGGTATGTCCACACTACAATTAAACACCCACGACTGGCCTGTGCCAGGTGACTCGGGCGCCTCCTGCTGGGCTGTTTAAATGCGGTGTAGACGTTCCAGCGTGGGCTGGATCCCAGGCTGTGAGACCCTGCGTGGGGGGAGTGCCCCAGAGCCACCACAGTGAAACAGCTCCGTCGCCCCAGCCCTGCGAGTCCTGGTCAGCGGGTGTTTGTTTGCAGCGTCGACAAACCATTGTTGCCAATGGAATCTTCCCTGCTCCAGAGCCCACTGAAGTCTTATTCAATGGACTTTGCATGTGGCTCAATGGGAACCCTTGGTTAACAACTGCTTTTCCTTTCCAGCGTAGCTGCTGGGATGAACTGGTAGATTAAGAAGGATTTGCTCTGTAATAAAGACAGCAGTCAAATGCCTGGCGGTTTAGCTTTCTCATCCCTTCATGGTAAAAAGGCGACACTGGGGAGATCTTAAATCTGTCTGTAACATTTAGACCACTTCAAAACAAGGAGAGGGCAGGACAGCACGGAAACTGCTACCGGTGTGGTGTTTAGATGCTGCTTGTAATTATTAGAACTGGGAGCACTGGCTGTTGGGAGTCTGAAAGGACAGGAAACAGGAGGGGGGAAGAGTTGAGGAGGCTGAGTGAGCGTTACAGAGGGTGCAGCAGCTCGGTAAAGAGGTTTCCACTGTAAAAATCAAGTCCTGTTGCAGTTCGTTAGTACCTTGCCTGGTTGATACAACATTTGATACAACAACCAGCTGAATGCTTTGGCTTGCAAAGTGTTATTCATTATTATTACAGAGCAGTGGTTTGTAATAAGGACAGTACATCCAAGCTACACGGGGCCCCAGGAAGGAAACTCTTCTTGATGAATTGCATTGTTGGTGCCAGAGATTTGAATTCTTTCCTAAGGATGGCTGAGGCCTAGACTGTCACTTGGAGTAACCACGCCTCTTACACTGCTGCTTGGCTTCGGTACTTCCTGCCCACGGCAAGGGGTGGGGGGGAAGTGGACAGGGCTTTGTCTCCCCCCTCCCCTTGCTGTCCAGAGTAGCTGAGCCAGTGTTGTGGGGGGTGGCTAATAATGGAGCACTGGTGCAGGCTGGCAGTGAGTTACTACCTCGCCTGGGATTGAGGAGGAACTGGGGCCCAAAGGTGTGTTTATGAGGCATGAGACTCCGCAGTGCTACGCCTGGAGAGAAGCAACTTACACACCAGCCTTTGCTCAGACTGTGCCTACAGTCAGCATCTAATCCTAACTGAATATCAGGGCTGTGTTTTTCTCCAGTACCCACCGAAAGGCACCAGCAAGCTAAGGTGGGAAGGGCTGTCTTCCTTTGAGAAGTGGGGAAACTGAGGCACAGAGCAGTCAGGTGATTGGCCCACAGTCATGTGGCACATGTGTGCCAGAGTTGGGACTAGAACCCAGCTGTGCTAACTCCCAGTGCTCTGCATTAGCCACCAGACAATGACCCGGGCCCACTGACGTTCATTGTAGGGAAAATACATTCTTTGTTCCCCCCACTACATATTGTTTTAGGAGAAACCTCAATTCCAGTCAGACTCAGGCAGTGACTGCAACTGCACAGTCTGCAAAAGAAATCCTCCATTTGTCTATATGGCAACCAGCTCATTAAGCTAATAAACCACAGCTTAGATTCCAGGGGTCAATGCAAGTGTCGACTTGCCTTCTCCTAAGCTGCCTCGGTACGTTCCTGCTCACTCTCTCGGCATACAGAACACATGCAGTTTGGATTAGTATTCATTATCTGTACACAGCACCTACCAAGGAGCAGAGACATGCTTGTCACCGAGGAAGCTGGGAACCCAACTTAGATTTCCAAGGTCCCAGGCCAGTGCTTAATCTATAAAGCCATCCCGTCCTCTCTGATCACACCAACATCCATTTGATCCTTATTTGTATTGCCCTACTGCATAGACGCCCCAAACATGGATCAGGTCCCCTTAGTGCTAGACAAAGAGATGGTCCCTGCCCCAAGGAGCTTACAATCTAAGTCTGAGCCAGACAACAGGTGGATGCACACCGACCGACGGGGGAACCCGAGGAAACAACGAGACAATACTGATCAGCGTAACAGCATACCTTTTCTAGAGCTGCTATATTCCACTCCCTATTTCTCCTGCAGGGATCCCACCTGCTTGTAAGCAGAGCTAACCACACAGTTTAAGCACTAATTGTTCTTTGTTTCTGGTGCTGGCAAGAAATTCAGATGTTTTGGCTTCTATGATGTCAATAATTACAAAATCATTTAGGGCCTCCTCCAGCGCCCACTGAATTCACTGGGAGTCTTTCTTTCCATTGACTTTAAAGGGCTTTGAAGCAGGCACTTCCTAGCAAATGTCTTTTAGCAGACGGGTCAGGGACAGACCCTCAGCTGATGTAAATGAACCTAGTTCCCTGGGCTTCAATAGAGCTGGGCTAATTTACATCAGCTGGGGATCTGCTGGCAATGACAGAAATCTTGCCCTTGTCCTCTTTTTGTCAGATCATTGGCATTCGTGCTCATGAAGACGTTTGCAGAGCTATGCTGCCCCGTGCCTTCATTGTATCCGACACCCACTCCACACACTCTGGTAAAATGCCACTGCCAAGACTTCTCTTCCTGCTCTTTGAGGAACTCTCCAAAATCTTGCTCTTAAGAAGGCAGCTGGAAGGGAAGCAAGACCTAGTCAGGTGGCATCGCTTTGAATAAATGTAACTCTGCCTCCAGGGCTCAGAGGGTGGGAACGGCAGAAATCTTTCATGGGAAATCAAACCAAGGAACAGTGCGTTTGCATTTGCATGGTAAACCCAAAATAAATACGAATAAATAAACCTTCTCCCAGTTCGAATTACCTGCATGTGCTTAGCTTTGACTTGAAACAATTACATGCGGAAGGTTTGCAAATCCATGCTCTGCACCGGCATTGGTACTAGCAGTGATTATGTTTTGCAAACATCCTCCTTGCACTTCATCCCAATAAAAGCTTCCTGGGTGTAACATTCTCACCCACTGTCAGGCCCGGTGACACCACCAGCGTGGGCCAAAGGGGTCTAGTGTAACTGAAAATCAAGCCCCCATTAATAGTCGGTGGAGATGTATTTAAATCCATGGGACTAGCCTGTGGTGAAGCGCATGCTGCTGCGGCTTTGCTAGTCCGGGAGCCCAGCTAGCTAGATTAAAGCAGGCTTGGGTCCATAGGCGCCGACTCCGTGGGTACTCCAGGGCTGGAGCACCCACGGAAAAAAATTGGTGGGTGCTCAGCACCCACCGGCATCTCCCCGCCCTGCCTGCTCCAGCTCACCTCCGCTCCGCCTCCTCTGCTAGCACGCCGCCGTGTCCCGTTTCCCCCCCCTCCCTCCCTCCCAGCACTGGGAGGGAAGGGGGAGGAGGGGGAATGCGGCATGCTGGGGGAAGAGGCGGGGCCGGGATTTGGGGAAGGGATCCAATAGGGGCAGGGAGGGGGCGGAGTTGGGGTGGGGACTTTGGGGAAGGGGTTGGAATGGGGGTGAGGCCAGGGGTGGGGAAATGGTGGGGGTGAGGCAGGGGCAGGGCCAGGGGGGCATGAGCACCCACCGGTGCCAGAGAAAGTTGGCGCCTATGCTTGGGTCCATCCACGCGAGCAGCAACCACACTGCCTGATTGCAGCCCAGGCATATCCAGAGAGCAATCTGAAAACTCTCTGTGGGGAGGGATAGCTCAGTGGTTTGAGCATTGGCCTGCTAAACCCAGGGTTGTGAGTTCAATCCTTGAGGGGGCCACTTAGGGATCTGGGGCAAAATCAGTACTTGGTCCTGCTAGTGAAGGCCAGGGGCTAGACTCAATGACCTTCAAGGTCCCTTCCAGTTCTAGGAGAGGGGATATCTCCATAAATTTAACTCAGAAACCCTTCCTTGATGGCAAGCCCATCGTTTCCTTCCACTGCCAGACCACAGAAACAAACCAGCACTGGTCTTTTTGGTACCTCCCCCCTGCAGAGAAATGACACAAACTGCTTCCCCCTCGGTAGACAACCTTGAAAGGCAACTGTGTGCTGTCATAATCTTGACACAGGGAATCAGATCAACTAGGTAACTCTCAGAATGGGAACTGCTACGACACATTGGACCTGATTTCGCAGCCTTTACTCACGGTGAGTCGCCGTTACTGCTAGTAATTCGACCTGACTCAGTGGGATTATTACCCAAGTCTGACTATGAGGGACAAATATTCTGCTGGTGTAAGTGGGCAAAACGATGTTGAAGTCAATGGACCTGCATCCATTTGCTCCTGCAGATAATTTGGCCCAGCATGAGGAAGGGCTGTAGAAAGGGGCATATACTGATACATGCACTGTACAATAAGGGAGCAGTTCTAGAAGTTTACTGTGACTGGTAACAATAGACTAGGGCTAGTAACGGTAAACGTTGCATTTACACTCATCTGAGACCATATTTGGCTCCAAATGTTAAACCCTTTTGAAGGCCACATGGATGGTTTGGATGAATACACACCCAGGATTGTTGGGCAAACCTCTAGCAGTTCAGCTCAAAGAAGCACCCAGGAGACTTCCAGGTGGGTTTTACGGACCCAGGAAGTTCCGAGAGTTTGGACAAGCCTCTGTACGTTCGGGTGCTTATTTCAGCTGAACTGTTAGGGGTTTGTCTGGTCTCCGTTCTGTGGGAAGCCAGACTGCTTGAAATAGCCACATACCTGATTGAAATTCCCCATGAAAATGGGACCATTTCTGCGTTTGGAAGGAGATGAAAACGGAATTGACCTTGAATAGTTTTGCTTTTTCTTGCAAATATCTTGCACACCTCTGTGCTTTATAGCCTCGGAGGGACTTTAAGGATATGATCTAATTAAAGTGGGTGAGTACTTTCTCCAATCAGATACTCCCAGGAAGCAACACAATTTCTTCTTGGCGCACACAGCTCATTCCCTGAAATGAATCTAAACATTCAGGGTGTGGGCAAGTCAGACCATGTTAATGGGCTAAAACGGTCCCAGCCTTTACCCACGACATGTTAGAACGTTAAAGGAATCTGGCTTGCTACAGAGGAGATGCCAGTTTGAAGAGAGCAGAGAGGTCTGTGGGCTTAGAGATCGAACACGGCAGGGAAGTCTTTGGAGCTCCACAAACCCGAGAAGGAAAAACGCAGCTTCCCTCCACGAAACCCCTGGCAGCTGTGTTGCCGCTCACCTGAACAGAACAAGTCACCCAGATGCTGGGAGAGATTCTTTTTTCTTGGGCGAGAGAGGATATTTTATAACCTGCTTTCTTCTTCACTACTGAAACTGAGTGTGATGAAAGGAACTGTGCACAGCAACGGGATGTCATGTAGGCGCTGCTCTTCAGGGATCTGATGCAAGGAGAGTACTCTGAGAATGGAGGAATTTCTTGTTCCTTTGAAGGGCCCTTTTGCGGTATGTTCTTTTCAAGTGGGTTCTCATTGTCCAAGACGTTTTGTTGTTTTGCATTTCCCGTGCTTAGGTATCAAACCCTCTCACTAACACCCAGGCCCTATTTCCTCTTCCTCCCCAATCTAAAGCAACCTTTTGAGCAATAGAAACCAACCCAGAATCGTGTTTATTATTGAAAATATACAATATTTCTGAACATCACATAAAAAGCCTTGTAGATACGTTTGCTCTAGTTCAAAATGCAAAATCGATACTCTCTGTGCAGCACTTTGCACATTCCTCGTAACTCAAATATCATCCCCGGCACCATCGGCGTTATTCGTTTTTACACAGCTTCCCTTTTATTTTATGATTCTGAAACCCGAGCAATACAGCCGAGCAAATCCTCAGTTGTCCTTTCCTCGCCACCAGGTAAAACAAAGACGTCCAATGGCTGCTTACACAGTTTCAAAACTATTCGGCTAAGCAGAGATGAAACACAGTAATTTATAGAGAGATCCAGAGATACCGCTGAGTTTGTCCATTTCAAAACCTCGTATGTGAACAAGGCTGGGCGCCAGCAGGACACATAACCAGCTGTTAAATAGCTCAGTGATTCCCTAACCCAGCCGAGGGAGCAGTGGGGAAGATATACACATCCCGATCCCCTCAAACACCTGCCAGATCCCCTTTTGCCTGCTCCCTTGCTCACTAGGCGAGACTTCTACCAAGCTCAAAGAAGGAGACAGATAGACAATCTACAGAACAAACCTGTTCAAATCATTGGGAGCTGAAGTGTGGAATGAGACGGGCAGTTGGTCAAAAAAGTCTCTTTAACCACAATCCTTAAAGAAAAAGAAAATCGATCGTTCCTTCCGCCAGGTTGTTTTCCACTTTGCCGTTAGAAGCTGAAAATCTCCGAATGGGGCTACCAGTTTTAAATCCCATTCGTCCTTAAACCTGCACCCCCCACCTCCCTCCCGCGCTCCTTTCTTTGTTATATTTTTGGCTGGTTGCCTTAAAGCCGCATCATATATAAATGGACAAATGTCCACCAAGACACAAGGGGGCGTCTCGCTGCAAGAGCACAGTGCCGAGAAAAGGAGGCAAGACAGACAAAAAGGGGGAAGAGGGGAAAACTTTGAAGGTGGCCGGACGTCTGCATGGTCAAACTGCCGCCGTCTGTTTGATGCTGTGGAAGCTGATTCTCGTCGGGGAGGTGGGGATCGACATAGCCCGAGCCACGCGCACGCGCAGGGCGTGGTGGTCCTGCCAGCGATGCCAGCGTTTCCTCGCGGCCGAGCGGACCTGAGGGGAGAGAGGGAAGGGTGTGAGTATTTGGAAGGAACCTGCTAACGGGGATGCTGTCAACTTCAAAAGAGGGCGTTCCGGGTTCTGCAATGACCCAGAGTCTCCTTTGCTAACGTTGGGGGTTTTACAATCTAGCTTATGTGCTTCTACAACCCCCCGTTACCGCAGGACCGGAGCACCTCATAATTAAGGCTCCCATTTTGCCACAGGGATTTTTAGTAAAAGTCACGGACAGGTCACGGGCAATAAAGAAAAATTCACAGAAGTCTGTGACTTGTCTGTGACCTTTATTAAAAATATCCATGACAAAATTGGGAGGGAGAAGGCTCCGGCACCCATCCCTGCTGCTGGGGCTCTGGGGTCCCCCACCACCCGCGGCAGCTGGGCAGTTGTGGGGGCCCCGGCTGGGAGCTCCCAGGGTCCCCCAGCCGCCCGGGGCTTGGAGCTGCGGGGTCCTTCCGCCGCCCGTGGCTTGGAGCTCTGGGATCCCCGGCTGCCTGTTGCAGCTGCGATTTGTGGGGGGCCCTGCTGCCCGCGGTGGCTCGGAGCTGCAGGGGGCCCTGCCCGTGGGGATGTGGGGACCACAGCGCCGCCCCGCCGTGAAGTCACGGAAGTCTCTGGAACAATCACTGATTCCATGACTTCTGCAATCTGCATGACAAAATAGTAGCCTTCCTCATAATCTCTATTGTATTTATCCCCACAGACCTCCGGTGCGGCAGGGCAGTGATACTGTCCTTGTACAGATGGGGAACTCAGGCCCGGAGAGGGTACGGGGCTCGTCCCAGCTCACACACAAAGTCTGACTTTCCTATTTTTTAACAACATTTTTCTGTCTGCTGCTGCTGCGTGGGACGTCCACACATACTACAAGGGCAATAGACTGACTCTCTGACTATACAGCAGATGTGGGGGGGAGAAGGAAGGGGGAATCGTGACCAGAAGTGCTCTGGAGATAGTCACCTTAGGTGAAGGGGTAAGAGGGCCGTATGGTTACGGCACTGGGCTGGCACTGAAGAGATCTGGGGTGAGTCCTAAGCAGTGTCTCTAAGCGACCTTGCAGCCCACGGGAGGGGGGCGATGGTGGCTTTAAAGCCAACCTTGTGCCCTCTGATCCTTAACTGCCCTGCAGCTCCTGACATAGTTTAGAGAGCCCTGGGGACCTCCCAGGGCGGCTGCCTTAAGGGCGGCAGTGCTACCTGGAAACTCTGTCGCAGTGTGGCCCTTCTCCTGACACACCCCTCTCACCATCAGCTCGGCCCCGGTGCCCTTCTCCACTGGGGCTCATGAGTGGGTAAGTGGAAGGCTGTTTTTCAGCTGTCTTCCACAGTGCGTTAGCCGGGGATACTCCGGCAGCCAGAACCGGGGCTGAGAGGGTATGTGTCTACTGCAATGGAAAACCTGTGGCTGGCCTGTGCCGGCTGGCTTGGGCTCACGGGGCCGTTTCATTGCAATGTAGGCATCCGGGCGCAAGATGGGGCCTGGGCTCTAGGATTCTGTGAGATGGGAGAGCCCCAGAGCCTGGGCTCCAGCCCGAGCCCAGAAGTCTCCACAGCAATGAAACAGCCCTGCAGCCCAAATCGGTTGGCACGGGCCAACCACGTGTGTCTAGCTGCTGTGTAGCTGTACCCTTAGAGCCTCTTTATGCCGCTCCAGCCCTTTTATCAGGTGTAAAGTGGCAACAAGGGTCTCATCCCTGGGTTCGATTCCTGACTTTGCCACATACTTCTTGTGTGACCTTGGGCAATGAGTTAGTGTCTCTGTGCCTCATCTGTAAAAGGGCTGATAATGCTTCCCTTCCCCCCACCCTTTGTCTGGTCTATTTCGAGGGTAGGCTCTTCACAACAGGGGCTGTCTCTTACTCTGTGTGTGCACCGTCACGATGGGGCCACGGTTTCTTTTGAAGATTTTACGTGCCGCGCTAATACAAAATCATAAGACTTGTATGTAACAATCGTAGGCAAAACGTCTTCAGACAGCAGTGTGAGTTTGAAGTGTCCCTGTAAGTTGCTGCCCACTCTGAAACTTGCACACACTACAAATTGGGTGCTACCCACATTCCTTGTTTTCCTAGTCTCATTTCCATAACCGTCATAAAAAGAGACTTGAATTATGAAATGGTGATTTTTACCCATATAAAAGAGACTATCAACTTCTCCCTAGGGAGGGATAGCTCAGTGGTTTGAGCATTGGCCTGTTACATCTAGGGTTATAAGTTCAAACCTTGAGGGGGCCATTTAGGGAACTGGGGTAAAAATATGTCTGGGAATTAGTCTTGCTTTGAGCAGTGGGTTTGACTAGATGACTTCCTTCGATCCCTGATATTCTATGGAGTAGGTCTTCTGCAGTTATGTCAGAAGCAGGCCAATAATGGTTAGTTGGTTCTTTTTATTGACCGTGTATCATACAAAAAGAGCCCCCTGGCCTATGGGAGCGGCAGAAAGACAGATGCTGACGTGTGCTACACAGATGCAGAGTGGTGAGAAAGTCAAGTCATAACCTGGGGTCTTGGTTATGCCTCTGATATTGCCTGTAGGCAGCCCAAGGTGGTTCAATATAGAGCAGTGAAGGGATATTTCCCCCCTTCTGTTTCTAGGTGAACACACACAATAATGTTATGAGCATCCCCGTCATGGCAAGTTTTTAAGAACAGGTTGGACAAACACCTGCCCGGGATGGTCTAGGTCTCCTTGGCCCTGCCTCAGTGCAGGGAGCTGGACTTGATGACCTCTCAAGGTCCCTTCCATTTCTGTGATAACACAAGGATGGCACCCAAACGTGCTGTGGGTCATACAGAATCTAAAGCGTAATGGGGCAGTTGGAACTATCCTGAACTGAATGTGGGCTTTCCCCTTCCTTCCTTCTGCAGCACATTCGAGACCTCCCTTTGCACATTCCATACGCACACATACACAAAATGTCACCAGATGCCTAGGTTTCGTTAGGGAAGAGATTCCTCCCGGAGTGAAATCCATCCCTGTGCAGGAGGCCAACTTAAGCCCACCCAATCAGTGAATCATCCCCTGTAATACAGAAGGACGCTTGAGTGGCTGTCCTGTGTAGCCTGATAATTATCTCACAGACAGCTTGACAGTCCTGACATAACTAATGCATCCCAGGTGCTTGCAGAGCAGCACGCTGGTGGGTCATGGAAATAATAAGTTATAAAATGGCCCCGAATGCTTCTGAGCAATCTGTTTTGACCAGATACTTACCTGGATAATGAAGCCAGATTAGATTTATCAATTGAGCTTCAAGCCAATCAAGTCAAATAGAGTGACCTGGAGATAAAGACGTGAATCTGAACAAGCAGTGGTTTGCACGCATTCGCGAGACCGCTCTTTACTTGAGACGGTTGAGACAGGACAACGGGCAATAACTGCAGTGCCGAGCTGTACAGCTGAAGCTGCCATTATGGGCCATACGGGTGTAAATGTTTAAGGAGATGAGCCGACACACACTTGGCAGTGCCACGCTGAATCCAACAATGCCCAGCATGGGTTAGAGTCACAAGGAAAAATAGACATGGTGCCACTGAGCATCACCAGGCCTAACTTTTAGGCACCTGGACAATCACTGGGATTCACAGCACCTGAGCTCCCTCTACCATGAATGGAGAGAGATGGGTGCCTCAGAATGGGATTCATAAAAGCCAACACACTAGGCGAGGAGCTGCCTCAGCTAGCCAATGGGGATGCCAAGGAGAAGGATACATGATAAGCCCCTCTCCTCTCAGAGATAGGCGCCTAAAGTCTGGGCTGCCGGGAGGCGCCTGCCTGAGCTTGGGACTCTCAGCTGCAAACCTCTTTAGGCATTAGGCACCTATGTCATTGTAGCAGGAGGTGATGATGCCACTCTCCACCTTCTCACTTTCAGCCCAGTGGTTACAGTGGGAGACACCTGGGTCAAGTCCTGAGGGGAAGCAGGGATGTGAGTTGGGATCTGCCACCTCTCAGAGGGGCACCCTCACCCCTGGGCTACGGGATATCCTGAGGTGGGGCTGCCCCAGTCTCTCCTGTTGAAGCTGTTCCAGCCTGGATTATTAAAAAAAAGTCACTGGAGCACTGGGCCAGCCAGCTCCCAGGGCAGAGCTCTAACCAGCAGCCCACACAATTGCTCTCCCCACTTCATTTATACAGCGCTGAAGACTGAGGGCATTGCATATCAGAACACCCCATGGCCCAGTGGAGAGAGCACACGCTGGAGAGGGGACAGATCCCTGTTCAGACCTCTTCTCTGCAGGCAATGGTGGGACTTGAACTGGGGTCTCCCACATACTAGGTGAGTGCTGTAACCACTGGGCTGAAAGTTATATGGTGGGTACCAGTATCACCTCTTCCTCTGGCTGTTTGTGTAAGCTCACCCTCTAGGGGCCTGCTCCTGGAGGTGAGGTCTGACAACTTTTATGGGCTCAGGTCCCACAGGAGAGTTAGGTGAGGAACAGCTGTCTTCTCTCAGTTTGCGCACAGTGCTAGGGGTCTGGGGCCAGCCGCCTGGCACGAGGTGGCCGTGCGCATGCTCGGAGGTGAAATATAGGCACCTAGGGAACTTTTACTGCAGAAGTCTAGGCTTGGAAACACTGAGTCCAAAAGCCCGGATCCCACAGACCCAGGATTACAATGCAGTGTAGACATCACCTATGGCATTTGGGGGCAGCCGAGCGGGGGCTTTGTGCATCCCTGTGGGGCCTGTTTCTGGGATTTAGGTACTTAAAGTGGCAGTTAGGTACCTCAAGCCTATTGTGCATCTAGCCCGATGTGTCTAAAGCCCAAGCAGAAAAGGGTAATTCTAAATTTACCTCACCTCACTATGCTCAGAACTGAAACTCTGGCAGCGCTCAGCTAAAACCGAACTTTTGTATGGAGCATTTCAGGGAAAAAATAGCTGGGGTGGGTACAGCAGCATGTTAAAAAACAACAACAACTAATAAAGCTCATGGTGAGAGGACAATAGAAAAATAGCACCGACATTTAAAAATAATCTGCTTGACATCTGAATTGATCTCTTTACGACAGATGCTGTGCCTGTCTATCTAGCATGTCTGGAGCCAATCACCAGCTCCTAGCAACAGCATTAGTATATCAGTGACCTGACATTCACAACACTAGCCTATCATAGCATACGGAGGCATAAAGACACAGACACCAGCATCAATGGCTGAAGCGCGCACAAACACCCGGAGAAAGAGAAATTAGCACCTTTGTCTCTATAAGCATCAGTCACTTGAGATAACAGAGGTTGTCTGTGTTATTAGATCACAGAGTTCAGTGCTCCAGGCTCCAACTGTTTGGTCAAACTATGTGTTGCAAACAATTTAGCCATGTGATTTGATCCTTTCTACCCTTTGCAAATTGCGAACTGATCATGCCCTTCCTGAATTTGTTCATCCCTTGGAATTGTTTGTCAAATACTATTTACCAACACATTTGGGCCTATGGGTTACCATGGGTTTGTTCTTTGTGAGTAGTCCACTATTCAGTTTGTAGAATCTGGGCGGTGGGATTGGTCACGGAAGTCACCTGATTATGGTTTCGGATTCCTGATTGAATGACCTACCCCAGGCATTCTCAAACCTTTGCATACTATGGAACACATCTTACTGGAGAGACTCCTGTGGACACCCCCATTCCCACTACCAGCCATAGGGACCATCATGGAAGGGGAAGAAAGAGGGATAAAACCTGCAGTACTCTCCCTTGACCATAGTAGTCGGCTAATTTCTTGCAGCCATCAAGTAGAAGTTTTTGCTAAGGAAGAAGTGGAAGTAGAAGAGTGTAGCGGCCTTACAGATCTGTTTTGGGAGGACGTTTCATGTGTCGTAGGCAGAATGAAAGAAAACTAGATATGTTTGTACCATCCTTGACCAGGTGGGGACCCAATCACTTGGGGCCTCTAGGTGCTAGGGCAAAACCCATAAATAATAATAAAATAGGTAAAGGGGTGGAAAGGATCTTGGGTTGAAGACATGAAGCTTGAACATGATCTGGTGGAAAAGAGGGAGCAAATGGATGCATTCGAAGAAGGGGCAGCTTGGTGAGAACAATGGGAAATGGTCTTGGCAGCTGCATTTCATATGGATAGAAGGGAGGTGATATAGGTGTTGGGTAGATAAGAAAGGAACAGGCTGCAGTAGTTATGATGGGATGACCACAGTAATGACCATTGTACCTGATTGTATATGGTTCTGGACTGTTCAACATTGCTTTGCTAGTGGCTAGGTCGATACAGCTTCTAGACTCAGAGTGCCTGAACTAAAGGCCACTGAAGTAAATGGAAAGGCTCACACTGATTTTCAATGGGCTTTGGCTCTGGCCAAGAGTTATCCCAATGTTTCCATAAAAACAAGTCCAAGCGATGAATTCACTAACAAGTTCCATCTGCCTTCTGCATGGAATGAGCTCATGCTATGTTCCAGTTCCCAGCATTGTGCTATGAACTGAGATAACTGAATTTGCAACTTGGCTTTTTGGTAACAAATGGATTTGGGGGATGACTCCTGGAGAAGCTGAGTGGAAGTTCCATTAAATTCACCCTGTAATCTAGGGGAGAGGACAAGCTGTGCGGCACCAAGTCTCTGACTTTTTTCATCATTCTCTCTATGCACCAAAGAGATTCAGAAGAGTGTCTGACAGTTATGCAGGAAGATCCTCTAGGTTAGAATCAAAGCTATTAACTAAATATTCAGTTAGGCCTGGTCTACATGGGGGGAGGGGGAGATCGATCTAAGTCACGCAACTTCAGCTACATGAATAACCTAGCTGAAGTCGACGTACTTAGATCGACTTACTGCAGTGTCTTCACTGTGGTAGGTCGATGGCTGATGCTCCCCCATCGACTCTGCCTGTGCTTCTCGCTCCGGTGGAGTACCGGAGTCGACGGGAGAGTGCTTGGCGGTTGATTTATCATGTCTTCACTAGACGCGATAAATCAACTCCCACTGGATCGATTGCTCCGGAGGTAAGTATACACATGCCCTTAGTGTTTCTTTCATCTCCCCCGGCACCCAATCAGATTGCCTCTCCTTTATTTGCATTGACTGCAGCTGCAGCAGTCTGGGTGTTAGGCGGGCTCTTTTTGCCAGTATACTGTCTGCCTGTCTAAGTCCCTCACCGTCGTAACTGAGGACCTACAGGAATTAGAAAAACAAGCAGGTCTTTGATTCTGGATTCTTGGTTTATGCTCAAAATATAAAGTTTGGCTTAAAAACCCCATTAAAATTATAATTGAAATAGTCCCCTGCAGCATTACAATGTCAAAGAATGCACCATCTGCAGTAAATAAAATCCCTGTCAACTGAGCAATCACGTTCAATTGTTCCAAACCGTGTAAAGGGCAAAAAGTACACTAACTGGGCAAACAAGGAAAAGTGCAATTAGATTTGAAATGTTCACTAGCTCTTGTCGATGAGCATACACCTCCGTGGCTTCCCCGGAATCAGTTGTCCTGGGGGCGACCCAAGTCTTCTGTTTGGTAGTACAGATCATTGCTGTTATGATGAAAGACAATCTCACATGTCATCAAAGCCAATGGGTGTGCCAAGCATACTGATTCACGCTCAACAGTGGGATCAGTTAAGCATGTTCATGTAGTAAAGATACATTGCTGCAAACAATGGAGGTCTACTGCCCAAGGCAATAGGCCACATGACAGGTCAGAGCTAAGTGGACTGTGGCATCATCTCTATTTAAAGGAGCCCCCGATTAAATATTGCCATTGGTTAATAGCCACACATAAATGTTGCAAGGGAAGTAACTAAATTTAATAAAAGTCAAAGCTCCTACATGAATCAATGCAATTGATTATTTAATCTTAAGAAAAGCAGCTCACGTGGCCATTTTTTTCATGTCTGCAGATGGTGTGACCCAAGAATTTTATGTCACATCATTCTTTCCTTTTTTTCTAATATTTTTTTCCAGTTCATCATATTACAATTTAATCATTTTTCAGGAAACTAGTCTTTTGGCACCAATTTAGCAAATCCTGGTAATGAATGGATGGGTGTTTGCCATTAATCAGACTGGACCGCTGGGGTTTATATTCTAAGATAACTAGAGCGATGTATTTCTATGCATGAAAATCTTCATGAAGACAGTGTGGGTTTTGCACAGTTTTAAGGACACACAGCACATGGTGCAGACATCAGGACAAACCCAGCGCCTCTCCACTGGAGTATAGAATGTCCAGCAGACAGTAGGACTAGCCCAGTTCCACAAATGGGGGCCAAAAGCGCAGGGAGCCTACTCCAGGCACCGGCACCTCCTTTGGGCCACGAAGCTCCTTCTACCCTAGTACAGTTTGGAGTGACAGGGTCAAGGGTTGGGGTTCCACTAGTCACAACATCCCTGTCTAGGGGAGAGGCAGGATCTAGGGTATGTCTACACTGTAAATGGAGGTGTGATTGCAGCGCAGGTAGCTACACCTGTGTTAGCTTTAATCTAGCTAGCGTGAGTAACAGTAGTAGTGAATATGTAGCGGCACGGACCCTGAGTATGTATCCAGGGTCCCCAGCGGGCTTGTACTAGGACAGATAAGATGGGGTGGTGTGGGCTCACTACCACTGTTACCCGCACCGGCTAGATTTAAAGTTGGCATGGGTGTTCTTACTCACGCTGCAGTCATATCTTCATTTGCAGGAGAGGTTACTGCAGCCCTGAGGCGGTGCTGCTACTCTGGGGCCTGAAAGGGAAGATTTTGTCCCTCGCATGACCTTGCACTAAAGGGTAATCTCCAGTAGTGGTGCTTACATTCTCTTTGTAGGCCACCAGCCATCAGGCAGTGAAACCAATACTAGATACACAATTAAACCTCCACCCACAGAGTCACATTCATTCAGCAGTTCTGAGGCACTCCTCATGCATGTCCCTCAGGTTCAGAATGAATATTGTGAAGACTGTTTTGATAGATGGCCAGGTGGATGACTAACCATTTAGATGGTGATTCATAGCTGGCTGCTATAATGAACAGGCTTCCAAGCTGATAAATTCACAATAGGCCACTTTTAGCATAATAGATTGTGTGAGATAGATAGTGCTTGGGCTAAAAGGGGAAGATGCTCTGAATCCAAAAATTGGACAAATTTATCCTTGCATTGTACCTAACTCCAAGGCCAATGAGATTAGCCATCCTCCCTGATTATCCTTCTTTGCTAACTCGTCTGTTATCTGTCTAATGATGTAATTTCTTAATCTGGTGCTATCAATTTCTTAAGCCATCTATTCTATGGCACTCTATTGGACCATCACTACTTTATGGGGATGGAGTTGTTATTCTCCCAGGAAAGCTGGTAACACCCCTCCAAAGGGTTCCAGAATTTGAGGGACTGGGTTTCTCAATCCTTCGACGACTCCTCTGATGGATTTCTGAGATATTATAAAACCCTTAAACATAAGCATACATGGACTGGCATCTACAAGAGACATTATCCTTCCTCCTCACCATCTTAGCAGGTCCCCTTGTCTCCATCATACAACTGATGAGGCAGCAAAGTCAGAGGCCAGTCCCACTGGTGGAAAACTCATTTGGAGTCTGATCAATAATTGCCAGGAGAGATTTTTTTCTTCCTGTGCTGTGGAGGTGGGGGAGTCCAAGATATTATCTTCTCCTCTACCATCACATCCATGAGGTCTAGGCGAGCAGAACAGATCGGAGTAGTGGACAGGCTGATACATTCAGAATGTGAAGCAGGGCAGAGTTTCTCTCTTTTCTGACGTTTTCGACTTTCATTTGGGAGGAGACAGACTGTATTCAAGCTGGTCAGGCTGACACCGTGTTGGAGAAGTGTTGAAGAACTTCTCTCGTGTTGGAGAAGAAGAGGGTAAAAGCGCAATCTTCTTTTAGTAGGGTTTTATCTAGCCTCACTTAACGAGGCAGAAGATATTCTGGGAATTCAGCATCTAATTGCTTGTGAAGGGACCTACCTACCTCGAGGCTGAAAAAAGAACTCCATGAAGGCACTGGGGACAATGTTTTGAAAGTCAACAGAATTTAGGCTTGTAAGTTACTGAAGTGCTTTTGACAGTTTTGTCCTGGGTTCTTTGTGGGTTTCCCTTCATGCTTCCTTTTGAGGAGGCAAGACACCAGCTGACTTCAACTAGCAGTACTTCAGCCTGACACAAGAAAGCATCGTTTAACTTTGACAGT
Organism: Malaclemys terrapin pileata; assembly: GCF_027887155.1. NCBI lineage: Eukaryota > Metazoa > Chordata > Testudines > Emydidae > Malaclemys > Malaclemys terrapin. Next base: position 275,928,125 of record NC_071506.1, read on the forward strand.
CTCGCCAAGTATTGTCTGGGTTTCAGAACTCCCTTTTTTAGGGAAGATCATGGAGACAATAGTTAGGAGGCTGTTCTGGTTGCATCTGGAGTCTATGAAGCTCCTGGATCCTCATTAGCTAGATCTGAAACCAGGCTATGACTTGGAGAGGACCATGACATTTTTGTCTGATGATCCATTTCTAGAAGATGGATGCCAGAAAAAGCATCCACACTGGTTATCAGATCTATCAGCAGCCCTTGAAACCACTTACTGGGAGTAATTTAGCCCACTCGCTTACAGTTCCTCATTGGAGAGGAGAGGGGTCCTCTGGCAGAGCCTAGAGGGGGGTATTGGGTATGTAATTTTCTTCCCCACAGACTCTCAAATGTGGGATATAGCAGGATTCAGTTTTGTCACCTCTCCCATTCAATGTGTAAGCAAGGCCTCCAGGAGATTACGAACACCTGTCAGGGATAGTCTAGATAACTGGTAGTTCTGCCTCAGTGCAGCAGACTGGACTAGATGACCTATCGAGGTCCCTTCCAATCCTACATTTCTGTGCTTCACCTGCCCCAGGTGTAATGCCATCCCTTTCTATCTACCCAGCCAAGGCTTCATACCGCTCTTCTCACCATGGTCTATGGGATACCTTTTCTAGTGTGGTTTACTGTCTCAAGGCCAAACTGAATCCTTGGGTACCTGGGTAGGACACATAGAAAGCAGCATCCTTTTCCCTTTCCCGGTAGCCAGGAAATTGACTATCTCTTGCAGCCCCCTGTGCACGGGGCCCATTGGTGCACCGTGGCGGTGCCTGTGCCACGTGACTGCAGCCAGCCAGTGTGCCCTATAGCCTTCTCTGTCTGTGGGGCCCATGGGTACAGCATGGTGGTGCCTGCAGGCAGCGTGGCCTGTAGGGGTGAGCGGGAAGCCTAGGGCGGATTGAAAAGCAGCTTCTCAGTGCACACTCTTCTGTTCCAGGGCACCAACGGATCCCAGCTCTGGGACACAGTGTTTGCCGGCCAAGCCCTCCTGGAGGTAATGTTTCCTGTCGTGCCAGCCTGTTGGGCTGCCCCCCAAGGGACGTGGGTCTCAGACAGGCACCATCCTGCACTTTCCTCAGTGCCGTGGTTCTTGGGGCCCTGGCTCTTACAGCGTACGCTCAACAGCAACGTGAGAGAGAGGCTTCTGCAGCCTCAGGTGTCCAGACCAGACAGAACTGTTACGATCATCTGGTCTGACCCTCTGCATAGCACAGGTCAGAGAATGTCCCCCGGCGCTCCCTGCGCTGAGCCGGTAACTGGTGGTGCAGCCAGAGCGCAGCTCTTAGAGAGAGACCTGCAGGCTTGCGATCCCAAAGCGCTCTGAATGCCTGCTAAGGGCTAGTCCAAAGCCAGGATCGATAACGTCACAGGGGGTCAACAAGCATGTGGGCAAGGGGGATCCAGTGGATAGAGTCTACTTAGATTTTCAGAAAGCCTTGGACAAGGTCCCTCACCAAAGGCTCTTAAGCAAAGTAAGCGGTCCTCAGCTCTCATCTTACGCTGCATCCACCTGAGGATGCTTATTTCAGCCGTGTAATATAGTTGTTCTTCTCTCTCCTTCATTGGCCAGCATTCCAACCCGTACATCAGGGCTGGCCGATTATGATCTTATACACTTTGCTCTTTAGTTTACTTGGCTTATTCTTATTGCAGAGAATTCCTATCAACCCATACCATTTATACCAAGAGCGCTCCATGTGACTCTTAACATCTGCATTTATATTCCCATCATGAATCAATGCTGAACCAAGGTATTGAAACGGTTGCAGAGTTTAACGCTCCATTTCTTGAGGTCTTCCTTTCTGGAAGTTATGTTTTAGTCAAACGCCAGTTATTGCACTCAACACTGGGGTAACTGGGTGAAATTCTATGGTTTGTGTTATACAGGGGGTCAGACTAGCTAATCTAATGGTCCTGTTGGATTTTAAAATCTATGAATCTATATATACATACATACACACACACACTCAATACGTATATAATATAGTGGAAGCATACACCTGGCAGTATGCAGTTTTGCTGTACATTAACACCAAAATACATAGGTATATAGAAGTCAAACACATCCCTGGGAAGTACAAGATGACCACAGCTCCATCAATTAAAAAACTCTGAAATAATAAAGCTCTTTTAATTAAAGTACGCTCAAATCTACCCTGTAGAAGTGTTGTATGGATAAGCAGTTCTCTCCAGAACAACCTCCTTCCAATCCGCCTACACATGCGGCAGTGACGTTTTAATTAAACAAACACGTTACATAAACTTAAATGTGCTGCTGTGACCTGTCAGTCAATTTAGAAAAGTCTTTCTGGAACATCTTGATCCATATTGTGATTGACAAATATAAAAGTTTGCAATCAAGGTTTATTGTTGCTAAGTGGTTTGTAACATAAGTGCAGGCATCTGCGTATGCTGTGTCCTTTTTCATAAATTCATAGCTTCTCAAAGAATATATCAAATCTGCCTATCAGATTAAAAAACTAATTTAAACACACAGGGCTGAATCCAGTTCACAGATATGCAAGGACTGTTTGCATCGAAGTGTACAGGTAGAATTCAGCTCCATGCACCACTTAACATCCCCCGGAAGTGCTGTTTTCAGGATTTAAGTGGTATTTAGGCCTTGTGCCAGGGGTGAATTTGCACCTACACATTTGAGAGCAGCTTGCTAATGGAGGTTTGAAATAGCAGGCTTGAAATCCCACAAAAATGGGTTGTTTTAGGGGCCCCCTCCCTGTGCCGCCTGATTTCAGTCAGGTTTGAAATATCACAGGGTCATCTCTTCTCATGCTCTTTCCATCCCAGGGGAGGCCAGGATATGCAGAAAGCTACAAAACTGTGTGTTAAAAACACATTAGCCAAACGCTTATGAATCGCAACATAACTTTGGATTCAGTTGGCCTAGTATTTTGGGCGAAGGTTTGGGTCAGAGCTTGTTTTGTTTGAACTGCTTTAGCCATCCCGAGGGCTGATGCATAGACATTGAACAATCCAGCCGAGCCGCAATCTGTGTCAAGGCCATGGCAAAATGAAGTTCTCATCTTACAAATTGGAACCAGGGGAGAAAGGAAGGGGAGAGGCCTCATGGGTGAGGCGTGGCGGAGTGTGCGTCTGGGGCTGAAGAGACTAAGGTTCAGTTCCCAGTGCTGTCAGAGACTCCTTGTGAGATCTTGGGAAAGTCACTTAGGCCTGGTCTACACTGGGGGGGATCAACCTAAGATACGCAACTTCAGCTACGAGAATAGTGTAGCTGAAGTCGACGTATCTTAGGTCGACTTACCTCATGTCCTCACGGCGCGGGGGTTGACTGCCGCCGCTCCCCCGTCGACTCCGCTTCCACCTCTCGCTGCAGTGGAGTACAGGAGTCGACCGCAGAGCGATCGGGGATCGATTTATCATGTCTACAATAGACGCGATAAATCAATCCCCGATAGATCGATCACTACCCGCTGATCCGGCGGGTAGTGTAGATGTACCCTTAGATTCTTTGGCCCAGATCTTCCAAGGTATTTAGGTACCTAAATCCCACTGAAATGCATACGTGTGCCTCTATACATTGAGGGCAGGAGCTCTTCCCTATCCACCAGGGCCTTGTGGGGATAAGTACATTAAAGACTGCGAGATGCTTGGGAACTACAGTAAAGGGGCCCAGTTAAATAGATAAGATAATTAGCTGGAACCATATTTGGCCCATTTCTTGCCCTCAGATACATGGGGCCAGATCCTTATGAATGGAGCTATGCTAATTTACACCAGCGGGGGGATCTGACCCAAGGACTCAATTCTCACTGCAGTCAATGAAACGACACCTGCCACCACTGGCCCTACGGTTGTAGGTGCAATGGTAGTTCTGTGCTTGGGGCACCGTCCCACGCTAAAACGTGAGGAAACAGAGGAGTAAAAAGAGACTTCCTTCACCTAATTCCAGGCACTATTGACAGATAGTAATTTAATAGCCTAGCTCTTCCATGTGAAGGATCTATATACACTACTGCCTACCCTAAGTACTGACAAATCATGAGTCAACCCACCCCCTCCACAAACTGAGTTTTTAGAAAATAATAAAGTTGGGGTTCTTTTTATAGGCCTTCTGCTCTCTGAGCCGTTAGGCTATGCTTTCTCACATTTTCAAGTTTTTCTCCACAACCACAAGGGCTGGAAACGTCTTTTTTTTAAAGAAAGCGGCAATTCTTATGTATTCCCATGACTCCAGTAGCTGGGGCTTTAAGAAAAGAACCATATATTGCACAAATTAGCAACATGGCATATGAAGCAGCTGCCGTAGTGCCCTGGCTGGTGTAGTGAACATTCCTCTCTGGAGCACTACAGCAGCAGTATGATGACTTGAAAGGGACTAGGGAAAAAGTTATCTTCCTAGTGACATGGGTTAGCTGCTGACCCCGCCCCTAAACATGAGCATAGGGGGCCAAAAGAGTGCTGCAAATGGGTGGGGGAGGATGGAAAGAGGAAGCAGTGGCTGTGTGTCAAGCTCCCCCCTCTCGCACCCCTTCCGTGCAAACATCTGGGGTGGGGGTGGCCAACCTGAGCCTGAGAAGGAGCCAGAATTTACCAATGTACATTGACAAGGAGCCACAGTAATACGTCAGCAGCCCACCATCAGCTCTCCCACCCCGCTCCCAGCGCCTCCCACCCACCGGTAGCTCTGCCCATCAGTGCCTCTTCCTCCCTCCCCGCACCTCTCAATCAGCTGTTTTGTGGCGTGCAGGAGGCTCTGGGGGGGGGGGGGGGAGGAGAGGAGCGAGGGCACTGCAGGCTCAGGGGAGGGGCAGGAAGGGATGAAGTGGGGGCAGGGCCTGTAGCAGAGCCAGGGGTTGAGCAGTGAGCACCCCCTGGCACATTGGAAAGTTGGTGCCTGTAGCTCCAGCCCTGGAGTCGGTGTCTATAAGGAGCCGCATATTAACATCTGAAGAGCCGCATGCAACTCCGGAGCCACAGGTTGCCCACCTCTGATCTCGCAGATGTGGCATGTCAGAAGGAGGGCGGAGTTAGGGAGCTTTCTCAAGGAAGAAGTGGCAATAAAGACAGGTCCTATTTGTGATGCTCTAAGTTACTGCCCAGGAGACACTAAACTCTAAGACCTAAGGACATAGTTGCTTAATCGAACTATAACTACAAGATTTTAGCCTGCCTGGCGAAGGCTGTTATCCAGGCCTTAGGCTAGAGATGCCACTTGCCTTTGCTCTTGTAACTTACAACAGAACTTGCTTTTCTTAAGAAGCTTTTGGATTCTGGCTGTTATTTGGGCAACCCCGGCAGGTCTCCTTGGGGGCAAGGGAAATTCACTTCTGGCCTCTGGTCAGAGGCAGGAGGGGGCACAAGGTACTGGATCACTCAGTCCCAGAAAGCTCCTAAGAGGCAACCTGTACTGAGCAAGGTGCACAAGAAAACCTCATGGCCTCAAGAAGCGGCCATATGGATCACCAAAAGCTGCACTGTACTTTTTGTTTCCCATTAGGATTTATGGTTGACCCACTTGTTATTCTTATAGTTTGTGATAGAGTAGTGTCAGAGTGTTAGGTGCTGTACAGATACAGAGTAAGAAACAGATGCTACCCCAAAAGGCTGATGGTTTAAACAGACAAGGCAGACAGAGGGAGAGAGATATTAGTATCCATAGTTCCCCAACATTATGCCTTTTAAGTTTAACATCGATTAATATAGCAAAATGAACAGAAGGCTGAATTGAAATGTCATTTTAATTGGCTTTTTAAAATTAAATTTGAACAAAGAATGAGTTTGGAGAGAAGAGATGAGCAAAAATAAGCATCACTTAAACTTCCTTTTCTAGCAAACCTTTGCTAAACTATGCCCAGGATTATCTGGGCAGAAGATTGCCACAAAGCCCAGAAAGGCTCAGCTCTGAGAAATATAGGCCCCAATCCACCCTTTGATGACACGAGTGTAAATCTGCAGTAATTTTACTGCAGTCAACAGCGTTACTCCAGATTGACTCCAGAGTAACAAAGGCAGAACTTGTCCCCAGATGAATAAGGCACTCAAAGATGCACCTTTCTTTGAAAGCAGTGAGACCATCCTTAAAACAGGCACAAAAAGACCCTCATCTTAAGCTATCGTGGGCTACAGCCCACTTCATCAGATGCATAGAATGAAACATACTATGCATCCGATGAAGTGGGCTGTAGCCCACGAAAGCCTATGCTCAAATAAATTTGTTAGTCTCTAAGGTGCCACAAGTACTCCTGTTCTTTTTGCAGATACAGACTAACACAGCTACTACTCTGAAACCTCATCTCAGAAAAATCATCTCAGAAAAATCCCCAACACTCTCTGAGTTTGGAAATGTTGCAGCTGATGTTTGAAAGGATGGAGTAGAGAGACTGGATTCTCTGAGCCTTTTCTCTATGATCTTTCCAGGGGTGTCTGGGGAATGAAGAAACAGCTAGAAGACCTGTGAAAATTACCAGGAAAGCCTACAGCAGGGAGAGAGATGGATAATACAAGTAATTGCATAAAGCACTACTGGTGAGGAAGGAGCATCTGTCTGCAGGCACTCTGGAGAGTACTACAGGAGCAAAGCAATATTCAGTACTTGTAAAGCAGACAAGATTTAGGAATGATTAAACTTGGGATGAAATGTTTTCAGGTGAAGAGTCTAAGAGCCAATGATCTAGACATGAAAGAGACCAACGGACACCACCATATCCACTTCAGCATCCAGCTTTGTATTCAAACACATAACACATTTTGCCTGATAAATCCCCTATCAGCAGGCAAGTTTCACAGATGACAGTTTTTCACCAAGTCAGGGACTTCAATCATTTTCATCTCCAGTCCATATTGCTCGAGAATTGCTACAGACAGTCAGTACTTCATCAGTACCCTGCGGGGACAGAGGAACAGATCAGAACACGGAACTGCAAGAGCTTTAAAGCAATGATTTTTCCATACTCCTGTCATTGCTAAAAGTGGGTTTGGCCATCTAAGGGATGGATTGTTTGTTGGATACAATAAGGCTCCCAATACCATAGTGTCTGGGCAAGAATGGGCACATACAACCTTTGGAGATGTGGTACTGTAAGTCCCATCTATCACAGAAAGTAAAGTAGCAATCCAGCAGGGCACAAAGTGACATTTAAAAAGGCTTAGGGCTTGTCCGTATGGAGAAATTGACTGCATTAGCTATTCTGGAATAACTTTCGGCAGGGACACACGATTCTGGAAAAAAAGGTGGATTTTATTTCAGAATAATTACTCCGCTTTGGATATGCATTAATTATTCTGGAATTAAGTGACTTTTATTCCAAAATAGAATGTCCACATGGGGAGCTATTCCAGAATAGCTATTGCAGAACAGTGGATTCCACAATAGTTTTCCTGGTCAATTCCCCTATATAAACAAGCTTAGATATAGCAATTGAGAATGAGGTTCTAAAGCAGAGGTCACTGAAAAGAGAGGTGGGTGCAGCAACATCACAAGATTAATGAAGGATGTAATTAATATCAATCAAATGAGCAACCAGTGAGGGCATGTTTTTGGTCTCAGTAAACTGGTGCAGCTCCACTAGTTTGAATGGAATTCCTTTGATCTACACTGGGGTAAATATGACACACTAAATATGTGGATGATGTCAGAAGAATGCAAACCATATTTCTGTATTTCCCTTCTTATGTCATTATTTCTGTTCATGTGCACTGAGAAATATTATGTTTCTATAGTAGACACGTGAATAATGTTGATATCAAGGTGTGGCCAAGCCAATGTAGCAGTATGTGATATTACTATTACTTTCTGTCACTGTTTAGACATGGAAGGGGTTAATCATAAGCATATATATACACAGCCAAAAAAAAAAATGCATCACAGAGAGAATAGTCTAATACATGAAAAATTAGCATACGTTTGAATAGCTGACTATCTTTTGGCAATGATTAGGCCAACCTGCTAAGGCATTGAGATTCAAATTGTCCCAACTGCACTGCGGCTTTTGAAAGCCTAAACCTATCAAACAGCTTTACCAATAATGTTTTTCTAGATCTGGATTTAAATAATGGACAATACAAATTCAGAAAGCAGGTATAATAGCTATCTTTTAAAAGAAGCATTCTTAAGAAGATTTCAAAGAACTGACACACGCATTATGCAGGCAAGGTGGCAAGATGGATGCATGTTGAATTTCAAACATGACTGGAAAGAAATCTATCGGACTGGATCATGGAACAATATATTACGTGTCTGGTTTTACATTATATATTCTTCCATCCTTTCCTTTCCCTCATCCTCTTGTCTATACTTACAATATATAGGGCTAAATTATGCTCTCAGATGTATACACAAGGTTTCCCTTGATCCCAAATCAATGAGAGCCTTACTTATGTCCTAGGGCACAATTCTATTCATAGCAGGAGATGCTGTGGGATGTTATCCAATTCTTACTGCTGCTACAGAATGAATGCAGTATCCATAAGTGTCAACAAGCACCTAACATGCTAGTGCTTGAGTATCCTAATAAAGGAGTGTGGTTTCCTGAAAGGTGGGAAGATTACAGGGATGCCTACCACAGTGAAGTCTCCTCAGGTTAGGATTTGCCTGCCCTGTATTAAATATCAGATACATATGAGCTTAACTGGCTCATAGCGGACATCTGCAGGTCAATTTTGCCTGCCCAGTTTCAGAGTCACCATGCACCACTGAGCTCCACTCTTTCACGTATTCCATGAGAAACAAGCTCACCTGTGATTCTTTTCATGAGCACAAATTATTTCAGGGAGCGGCTGGAATAAACAATGTGCAAAGAGGTGCTTTTGGCTTCCTTGTCAATAGGGGAGTTCTTTGCCTAGCTTGTGATTGTACATATTCCCCAACTAACTTCAAGATGTGAATGTAAAACTGCCTTTCTCTTACCTATCACCATATCTTTGGGTTCGTCTCACCATTAACCCCCCCCCCAAACCTAAAATAAAGCTGAATCAATGACTCAGAGCAGCAGCCATTTGGGTAAGGAAAAATGATTATCTACAAGAGGAGGTAAAAAAGGAAGAAATAAAAGGATCAAGGACGAGTTGACTTGCACAGAATTAAGTAATTTAATAGAATGGAAGAGAATCAGCACTCACAGGTGGATTGAAAGTGCAGGGCATCAAAGTGTGATCGCACGGTGGGTCCTTTCGGCAATGAATGAATTACACTCTGTCGCACATTGAATGGTATTTTTTCCCATCTGTGACATTCTTTGAATAGATCAAGTGGAATTCAATTCAAGTTAATAGAAGCCTGAACTATTTTTCATGTTATTGGGTAATGCCAAGCACAAATGAATGGAGAATGCTTGCACAAAGCGGAATAAGGGGTGTGAGAAGATCTGATGTATGGCATGCCTGCCAGTGAAGGGAAAGCATCTCACACACTGGCTTGACAACTCAGGCCCTCCCGCAGCCTAGGTGGCATGGCACAGCTGACAAACTAGCTTTCTGATAAGCCTTTCTCATCACAAAGAGGCATTGCTGAATCCCTACTGCAAAATGCTACAATTGATGAGGCATGATCTAGTACAGGGGTCGGCAACCTTTCAGAAGTGCTGTGCCGAGTCTTCATTTATTCACTCTAATTTAAGGTTTCACGTGCCAGTCATACATTTTAACGTTTTTAGAAGGTCTCTTTCTATAAGTCTATAATATAGAACTAAACTATTGTTGGATGTAAAGTAAATAAGGTTTTTAAAATGTTTAAGAAGCTTCATTTAAAATTAAATTAAAATGCAGAGCCCCCTGGACCAGTGGCCAGGACCCGGGCAGTGTGAGTGCCACTGAAAATCAGCTCGCGTGCCGCCTTCGGCCCGTGTGCCATAGGTTGCCTACCTCTGCTCTAGCCCTTCCATGCAACAGAGAGGCTCTTGAGAACTAGTGGCAAATATGAATACTTCTTGCAATTCTTGCTCGTATCTAGGTTGGCTATTCTGCTTGGAACCTTCCGTTTCAAATGAAAAGTTTGCATTTGTCATATAATAACACGTCGCCCTTATGTAGCGCATTTCATCTTTCGATCTCAAAGCACTTTACAGCTTGGAAGTCAGTATCATTATCTAACCTGGTCTATGTTACATCTGATAAAGAAACAGCTAGGAAGCCCACTGGGGATTAGGCAGTCAAAAACAAGGCACACAGGAGACATAAAAAGACACAGAAACCCAGATAGGGACCCTAGTACTGATGAGCCACAATTGGGAGAAACACAGACCTGGAAAACACACCAGATCTGGCAATAGACAGCTATCAAGACTTACAGAGAAGTATAGGGTAGCTCTTCTAGGGACCAGGTCATCCTTGGTGTAAGCCCACTGAAATGAATGGAGTTACAGGAGGAGTGAATTTGGCTCAGGGTCTGGAAAAAGCTCTTGGAACCCTGCTATAGAGAAGATGCATCTTTGTCCACGCAATATTGCTCCCACCTCTAGAAAACGGAAATATCCCCAGAATAATCTGCTAAAACGAACTACAGCAAGGACGGCCCACCTGCTCCTGGTCCAGTCCATAGAGTGGAAAGCTACTGGGATATGCAAGGCAATGGTAACATAGTGCACCAATCAGTGAGATTCTGGGGTGTTTAATGAAATCAGTGGGCCAGATTCCATGTTCATTACTGCAGTGATGAGAACAGGCCACTGTGCCCCCCTGGAGAATTTGCCCTGTGTAGTAGCAGCATAAAGTTGTCATATATGGCCCAATAGTGATAGAAGGATATACTTTTATGCACAATGCATAATTAATCTGTGGAACTCATTGTCACAAGATGTCACTGAGGCCAAAAACTTAGCTGTATTTACTACAGGATTACACATTAATATGAATAATGAGATCATCCACCGTTAGAGTAAGCAGGATAAGAAAAAAATGGAGAAGGAATAAAAACCCTCATACTTCAGGGCCTAAGTCAGCCACTAACTGATAGGAATTAGTAAGAAACTTCCTGTATGGGCAGCTTATTCCACAATTGTTCATTATGGGTTGCCCCCTTGCTCCCCATGCTGTTTCCCTCCCCCTTCTTCCTCTGAAGCATCTGGTATGGATCACTCAGAGACAGAATACTGGATAAGAAAGACCACTAGACCAGTTCAGTTGGGCAATTCCTATGTGAAATGTGCTGTCATGTACTGTGGATTCTTAACCAATGCGTGACACAAAAGATATTGAATCACAATTAAATAAACAAACAATCGTCTATTGAACAAGCTCAGAAGTCATACACTGAATTAAATGCAATGAATTATTCAAGTGAAGAACAAAAATCAGCATCTATAGGTACGTCAGCATTGCATTAAGGTGTCAACCTCTGTTTGATAAAGGCATTGTAAGCAAAGGGCAAACATGTAGCGGGTTGTAAAGTTCAGAAGCACATCAATGGAGATGTCTTCAAGAGTACCAAAGGTGATGTGCAGTGCAAATGCATTTCATTTCCCTAAAGTCAGACACTCAAGCAGCTTACACCTTATGATAATTAATTGCACTAACAGCGTAGGATGCTACTTACCTCGCCATTCAAGAAGCAGTAAAATACTGACACAAAGAAACCCTGGAAAAAAACAAAGGGAATCATTATTAGATCATTATTTGAATAAAGCATGGTGAAACATGTAGAAAAGTGGGTTTAGATGTGTCCCAGAGTTGTACTGCCACAATGTCTGACAGAAACTTACCACCCATCTCTGTTTTCTGTTACTGTTCTTAGAGGAAGATGGCTGCAGTTCGTTAGACTTCCTTGGGGTCTGCTTCTGCAGCCACAGTCATGTCGAAAAGCACTTACCAGAGTGGCCCCATTGCTACTCAGTAGAGTGTGGGGCCAGAGAGTTAAAGACGTAGGGCTGGAGTCTGCCACCCTCAGGGTATGTCTCTACTGCAATTAAAGATGTGATTCTAGCATGGATAGGCACATCGGTGCAAACTAGTAACTTGAGTACATACCCAGGGTCACAGGTGGGCTTGTATTGGGGCAGCTAGCCTGCGCGGCAGCCCATGGCACCATGTTTTCACTACTATTATTGTCTGTGCTAGCTAGATTAAAGCTAGCACAGGTATGCCCACCTGCGCTGCAATCACACCTTCATTTGCTATCTAGACATACCTATGCTTGCGTTCAGTGGTGCTTCACACTGCAAGTAGACCCACTGCTTTTGGTGGGATTATGCTGGGAATGATATACTACTCCATTAAGTCAGGGTGGTAAAATAGCACCCTTAATAAATAAGAATGAATTAAAGATATCTGATCTAGCTACACAGGGTGAATTCCTTGCCCAGCTGAAGTCAATGGCAAAGCTTCCATTGACTTCAATGGGCCCAGGATTTCACCCATAGTTATGTAACCATTGACGTTACAAATGGAAAATGCCTATTAGATCACCCGCAATCACAGCATGAAGTCCCCTGATGCAGGACATAGCAGATAATATGCATTTTCTAAAGGAGTATTTTAAATCCCGTTTACTGTCTCAGCTACTACTGTTATTATTTATTGGTACTGTGCTAGCACCTAGGAGCTTGAGTCATGGACCAGGACCCCACCACATGGGCCCTGTACAAACACAGATCAGAGGTTGGTTACAGTCCCAATGAGCCTATGACGGTTGCTCTTTCCATGAGAGCATCATGTTACTAAGAGTCCCATTCTGACCAAAAAGGGAATGCAATGCCCAAGTGGTTGTAGGGCAACGGCTTACTCCTACTGAAACCATTGACTTCAGTGTGCGCAGAATCAGATCCTTGCGCTACAAAGTCATAGAGAGAAATATACCGTCTAGTGCAATGATTGAGTTTTACTTTCAGCAATGGGGTGTACTACCTCGTATGGTAACACAGATCTACTTCCCAGCTGCTCTCCCTTTCACATACCGCTCTGCAGCGCCATCGTTCTTCTGCGGGCAGCGAGCATGACCAGGTAAAATATGCAATTTACTTTACACAATGAAAAATGTAGTGAGTCTTATTGCTTAGGAACAATATCCCTCCTTTAATAGTTTAAAAGGGGCTGTTTTTCTCCTTTGCTTTTGTGCTTCTGTTCCTGGAGTGACACTTTGGACTTCAAATACAAATATGAAATCGTTATCCATATCCGAAAGCTTTAAGAACCCACAGTCATAGACCCTGCCTTTCCGCAGTAGTTCCCAATCATCGGCACTGGTGTTCTTGGCTGTATCCCTACTTTAGGGACTGATCCCATGGAAGTCAGTGGCAATACTGAACTTAGGCCCCTAGTCAGGAAGGTGAATAAACTTTAAGCACATGCATAGCTCCAGTGAAGTGCTTAAAATGAGGCATGCGCTGAAGTGCCTTCCTGAATCGAGCATTCAATGATGAGTCTGTGTGCTGGACCCGGAGTGCTGTTACTACTTCTGCTCATTGCCCATTCAAACCTGATCCTGTTCCCGTCACAGTCCTGGCAAAACTCCCACTGACTTCAGTGACAGAGAAACACAATCCTCAGGGGTGCATGCGCCAATCAGCAACAAAGTTTGGGACGGACCAAGTTCCACTGCAGATTAGAGCATGCGCCATCGCACAAGAAGTGGGGCAGGACCACGGTTGGTACAACCAAACTCTTGATCAAGTGAATGCTTGCTTACTTAACAGGGGGTCTCTGCCGCATGCGACATACTATATACAACCACGTCATTAAAACAAACAAGCATTTAAAGAAAATGACTAATTATATATATTGCAATGGTACCCAGTAGCCCCAGGCATGGAGCAAGACCTCATTGCCCCAGGCACTGTACAAAGACAAAAGCAAAAGACAGCTCCGGCACCAATGAGTTTACATGCTAAGCCAAAACCTGTTTCAAGAGTTATTTCTACTAAGGGGTTCTCATTGCCCCAAGCTTCACAGCCAAGAGCACCGGGGATCCCTTTAGCAGTGCCCAATACTTGCGATTAAGCGTTCTCTCCTACCTGAAAAGACTGCAAGAAGGAATTGAAGTAGATGAAGACTATCTGGGAAATGTCGTCTTCGCCGGGGTTGACAAAGAAAAGCATGTAGGTAATACCCAGAAGAGGCAGAAGGACTAACGTAGCCTTTACTGCCTTCCTGCAGGGTGCAAGCAGAGAGGAAAAGTTATTAGGAGAGGAAAACCAGGCTGAGTGATGTAACCCTCAGAGAACCACTCACCCACAGGGAATTACAATGAAGAACTAGAGAGAGGAGGCCTGAGACAAGCATAAACCAGGCATTACTCCACAGGGCTTACTGGAGTCACACTGGTGTGAGATCAGTATCATCTTTCTATCTTTTCCCAACAGACACTCCTCCCCCTCCTAGAAGTTATTCCCATCTTCTCCAACCCACACTATGAAGCCCCTTCCTGAATCATTAGCACTCCCTTAACATCCCAGATTCCCCGCTCCAAGCCAGTTCCCCCCTGCCTCTACTCTGTCACCAGGCCACCTCCATGTTTTTCCTCCTCACCAGTTCCCTCCAGTTCCTGCCTTCGACATGCACCCCAGGCTGCACTCCCATCTGGTTTCCCACCAGGGAGAGCAATGGTGAAGATCGATGAGGCATTTTGGCAGCTGGGAAGTGGTTTGTGTTGGGATTCTCTCCACACCCGCTCTTCCTAGTGGTGGTGGGAAACCCACATAGATATTGGTGCTTCTACTTACCTTCTCAGTGCTGGAAAATGAATTGAAAGGTCCGACAGAGAAGTACATGCTACTCGACAGTATGTTTCATGTTTACTACTACATTTACTAGATAGGCGTTGCAAGTTCAATGGGGTTCAACATTGCTAGCAATTAAAGATGGGCCTGGATTGACATCTGGATTGAAACTACTTTGAAGTTCAGAGGAGTTGTTGGGAGGAGTGGTTTGGATCCAGTCCCATATTTTTAGCAATGTGTATTTTTAGGAGAAATTCCTAAGCAGAGTCTAAGAACTGACTGGAATATACCACTGTGATATTCAAGGAAGCTGGCAGTAAACTGTGAAATGATTTGTGGTGGTGAGATTTTGTGACATGATCAAATTACAGTCAGTCTATTCCAGCAACTTTGCACTGTGATTAGTGTGTCATTTCCAGTCTGCTAGTTAATTAAGCAACAAGAAATTACTGATTTATAATTATAATATTAAGGGAGATTACAGAGTGTAAATTTAACAGCCAGATTGGATTTGCACGGCTGATAGGGATTTTGAAAACAATATGCGACTGGTGTCTCTTCCTATCAGACTTCAGGAGTAAGATGCTGTATTTAAACAACTGAGGCCTGGTCTACATTGGGGGTGGAGGGGGGAATCGATCTAAGTTACGCAACTTCAGCTATGTGAATAATGTAGCTGAAGTCGACATACTTAGATCTACTTACCGTGGTGTCTTCACTGCGGTAAGTCTATGGCTAACGCTCTCACGTTGACTCCACCTGCACCTCTCGCCCTGGTGGAATACCGGAGTCGACAGGAGAGCGCTCAGTGGTCAATTTATTGGGTCTACACTAGACATGATAAATCGCCCCCCGCTGGATCGATCGCTGCCCGTCGATCCAGTGGGTAATATAGACAAGCCCTGTATTGGTGATTAGTGCTGGCTATGCACACTATCTTACACAGCTCCTGTCAGCATGGGTATGCGAGCAACTCACCGTTATTGATGTATCTAATCTCACAGCACCCCTAAGTGGTAGGGAGCTGGTGTTATCCCCCCTAACAGCGGGGAGACTGAGGCATGGAGAGATTAAGTGACTTGCCCACTTGCCCAGCACAGCTAGGAAGCCCCAGTCTAGCACCTTAATCACAAGACCATTTTTCCTCTCACCTCCTCTACGCCAAGGAGGAATTTGGCCCCCATATCCCTAAAATTCCTGAAATAAGGATTAAAATCATCCTTCTACTCTTTGATTTCAGGAACATTTGGGCTAAACTGGGGAAAGCTAGATAACAATGGATTGAAAATATGGGTTAATGTCTAATCTTGCCCTGGGATTCCAATTGCTATGGACAGATGATGGATTATTGTCTGCCAGGAGACAGGTAAAATCCTTCTATTTGCTGTTGCGAGTCAAACTAGCACTTAACCAGCATGGCGTTCCTATGTGTCTTTAAGGTCCTCATAAATGAACCATAATTAATAGAGATATCCTGTTGCCTAGAAGTGGAAGGGACCTTGAAAGGTCATCGAGTCCAGCCCCCTGCCTTCACTAGCAGGGCCAAGTACTGATTTTGCCCCAGATCCCTAAGGGGTCCCCTCAAGGATTGATCTCACAACCCTCGGTTTAGCAGACGAATGCTCAAACCACTGAGCTATCCCTCCTCCCCGTGAAGACAAACAGAAGGGAAAAGGATAATCATGTAAGAGGAGGACAGGCAGATGGCATGCTCCGTCACTTCAAGGAAATGCTTGTCATTATGTACAAGAAAAAAGAAGGAGAAGAAAATAAAGAATAACCCATGGCCATTTCTCAGTGAAAAGGAAGGGAAATAATAGAAATCCCTGCATGTAACAGGGTGCTAAGCCCCTACTCTGATCTGGCAGGCAAGGAGTTAACTGTCTATCCCAATTACTGGCAGTGCAGTGTGGGCAGAGGTTAGCAGAGGGCAGGGGGAATGGGAAAGAACAACCGCCATCGCACCAGGTTATGAAATACCATGTGGCTTTTCTGTCTGCTGCTGCTGCTAACCATTGTGACTCCGACTCCTGGCCACAAACACTTGGGAGAGGCGGCGCTCTGTGAAAGGCTTTTGATCATGCTGGCCATCCCTGCCAACGAACACTGCATTCTGAACCCAGCGCAGCTCTGCAGTGACATGCAGGTCAGGTGGAAACATTCATTACCTCCATTGCTTTCTCTCTCTAGACACTCTCTGACCCACTTTCTCAGTCACACTAGCTAGAAGCCTGAGCACAGCGAACACCCTGAGATTCTTTTCTGGTCTAGTGAGTGATTTCCTTCCAGTACAGGCAGCTCGCATGCCCATCCAGTATCCTCCCGCTGGTACCTTGTGCTCCTGCTTGTTTGTTGTATCCACCGGTTGTTAATCATCTTATACTCCGATTGTAAGCACTTTGGGACAGGGGCTGTCTCTTTGGTGTATGTTTGTACAGCATCTAGCACAATAGAGCTGGCTAGGGCCTCTAGGAGCTACCACAATACCAATAAACAATACGAATATGGGGTATTCTTCAAGTTTAAGTGACTATTGGGGCAATACTATTAGATATTACTTGTATTGCAATAGCATATAGGAGCTCCAGTCATGGAGCAGGACCCCACTGGGTGCTGTACAAACACAGAAGAAAAAGACAGTCCTTGCCCCCAAGTTCCAAGTGTAAGACAAGAGACAACAGGCGTATAATAATAATAGCACCTAGCTCTTATATAGTGCTTGTCACCAGTAAATCTCAACGTGCTTTACAAAGGCAGTATCATTCTCTCTATTTTACAGATGGGAAAACTGAGGCACAAAGCGACCGGGTGACTTGTCCAAGGTCACCCAGCAGGCCAGGCATAGCACTCAGGTCTCTTGAATCTCAGTCCAGTTCTCTCTCTTCAGACAGACAGGGAGCACAAGGAAACAATGCTGGTCAGCACGCTAGGCAGTGGTCTCAACCCACAGCTGCCTAACCGTTTAAAAAGGGCAGATTCTTTCATGACATTACTACTGTGAAGTTTAAAAGATTAGGTGAAACATGAGGGACCCCCCGTGCACTGCATGAGGCTTGCATGAAATTTAAATGTTTTTTTATTCATCATGTGCAGAAGCAGCTTTGCAGCTTTGTGACAAAAACCCTTTGTGACAAAAATCTGATCATCACCACTTGTGCAGGGATAAAGCCAGCTCGTCTTATTCAAGCTGTCTGGGAATGTTTTTACATGCCCCACCATTCATTCCAGGGAGAGCAAGGAGCTGAGATCTCAGTCTTTTCCCCCTTTTGGTTTTGGAACCATTGCATGAGGCATGAGCAGGGAGAACGGAATTTTTTTCTACCATGGGCTTCATTTCTCAGTGAATGTGCAGAGGGGAATTGAAGCAAGAGCATCAGGCCAGTGCATTAACCTCACAGCTTACCCTGAAACCATGTTTCAAGGTCAGAAGCAAAAGAAAAGCAGTGGACCAGACACCAAAGCCACGTTACTCAGGCAAAACTCCCTTTCAAGACACAAGCAGGTCAGACTTCAGGGTTCAGCGCTCAGCTTGGGAACCTGAGATTTCACACAGCAGTGACAGGTGACTTTGGGAGTCCCAGTTGTGCCTGCCATAAAACCCCTGCAGAGCTTGGGAGACCTGCATAACCACACAAGACCTCACGCTGTACTCTAAAGGTCCAGTCTTACAAGGCGTTCAAGTCAGCATTTCCTGCAAGGTGCTTACGGCCTCCACATTGCTCCCTGTATTTGGATGTACAGTAATCTGTGGGCATGAACAGAAACATCTCTGTGTCCACCTACTTGATCCGTGAGCTCAAGACTATAACCCAATCCTGTACTCCTTGTTTCCCCTCAAATGCCTACTGCCTTCGCTGGGAATTTAGGAATGCAGAAAAGGGATCCGAATTTATGCCAGCACATCAACTATTTATTTGGCAGTCAAAGTATTATTACATGCACCCACAAAATTGTGTGCATAAGCGGAGAGGCAATTTGGTACAGGTTGTGCATTTCTACACTCATCAGTCAACTAAGCTCCATAAATAGTCTAGTCATCAGAGTAGTGGATTACAGAAAAATGTCATTTGTATAGCTATTGTAATATATTTTGAAACCGGTAGTTAAATGCTCTCCTCCCATGAACCAATCGTATTTTACTGGAGAGGAAAAAGTGGCCTTCTTGATGTATCACTTTTACACCAACTGACCTAGCTAGTGACACTGGGCCAAATTCTGAAATAGGTACCTTTGCATATGTACAGTAGAGGCCATGAGCACCCTGAAGCATGTAAACAGGTTAGGAGATGCAACAGCGCATATCTATCTGCACATAAATTCCAGCTGGGTGTACCTGATTTCATCCATGCACATAATTAGAATGGGTGCAAGAATGTATGCAAATTTCTGTAGATGCATTTTAAAAAAAACCCTGAAAATAACCTGCCCCATGAACAATGATATTGTACCCTAGCAGGGCATGTCTAAAGCATAAGGAGATACAGTTACCAAGCCTAGGTGTACAATCCTAAAATACAAAGGCAGAACAACGTCAGGGCAAGCGGTGGAGTATGCAGCGTTTTTGGTATCTAATTAATAAAAACCCCACAGCGTACATACTGCATAGAAAAGGTCAGAACATTTCTTATAACAATTGTGAAAAGCACTGGCCAACTTACCTGTATTGTATTGTTTCTGAAGTGGTTGAAGCTCTCAGTTTTGTCATTAAAATCCTAACGATGTTAAATAGAAATACAAAATTTATCTGGAAAAGGGAAAGGAAAAGATCAGGGAGCTAAAACTGGAGTTAAAAAATGAGATCTACAGAGAAGAGACATCAATAGTCATTTACAGGGAGCCTGATCCCACTGAAGTCAACGGGAGTTTAGCCACTGACTTCAATGGGGCTGGGATTTCCCACGTCATATCAGTGCGCATGGAGTCTGGTCACGTTTGGACAGCGGAAGCAGGTGCCATCTGAAAAGAGGTTTGTGAAACGGACTGTGAGGCCATGAATTCTTCCTGAGGCCATGCTGGTCCCACCCCAGCCCCGACAAATAGAACCATTCCAGCCAGCTGGGGTGCCAGGAACTAGTCAGGAATCTGGATGGGAGGCTCCAGAGCTATTTTCTAAGCCTGTAAACTCCTCCTTCCCTTCACAAGCCTGCTTTCTGCTGGAGTATCATGTCTGAGCTTGATGCAGATTTGGAAACACCTAGAAATCAGGCCCGATATACATTTTCCATGCATATTAAGGAACTGGAAGCACTGCAGTATTTGGACTCAGAGTAAGAGACCAAGGACACTGCTGCAGTGACCTCATACAGGATGTACCTGAAAAGTAAAATATTAAACAGCAAATCTTCCCAAAATATCAAGGCAAAGCGTTCATAGTGCTCCATTTTAGAAAGTTTTCAGCCAGCCACAAAATACAGTTTTCCTGATTTCGATCTCACTTATACAAGTTTACACTGGTTCAACTCCACAGACTTCAGTGGATTCACTCCTCATTGACAGTGGTTATTGTTGTGGTCGCTAGAAACCTCAGTGATGGACCAGGACCCCAGTTGTGCTAGGTGTTATACAAGCACCGAACAAAAAGGCATCGTCTGAAGCATCAGAGATGGCCACAGCTGGGGATGGGGCACTGGGTGGGGTGGACTGGTGATCTGAGATGGTACCGAAAATTCTCTCTCTCAGATATTTGGCTGGTGGTTTCTTGCTCACATGCTCAGGGTCAAACTGATCGCCATGTGTGGGGTCAGGAAGGAATTTTCCACCAGCTCAAATTGGCAGTGACCATGATGGGGTGGGTGGGTGAGTGTGTTTCACCTTCCTCTACAGCATGGAGCACAGGTTGCTTACCAGGAACATCAGGGTCTATCTTACTTAATCAATTCCATTACCGTTGCAGGGGCCTCAGGTATTGGTGCACCTGAACCCCTCCTATTCCCTGTATGAGGCACACACTAGTTTAGTCTCCTGCAGGGTGTACTACTTTGGTCTAATTTTGATTGTTGGGTTTAGTGGGCAGGTGGTGTTTGTGGCCTGTGAAACACAGGAGGTCAGACTACATGATCTGATGGTCTCTTCTGGCCATAAACTCTATGACTATGACAGTCCCTGCCCCAGACAGCCTGCGCCCAAATATTAGACAAGAGACAACAGATGGATACAGACAGACAGACGAGGGAGCACAAGGAAACAATGAGACAGTCCTTGTCAGCATCGTGGGCAGTGATCTCAGCACACCAGCTGCCTAACCATCGCCTAGTTTTTTGTAGGCATCGCAGCAAAGGAGAGGTTTATGAAGGGATTTGAAGGACGACAAGGTAGTTTTGTGGATGTTTACGAGTCCAGTAACTTCAATAGGAGCTATAGTTGCTCAGTACCTCTGAAAAATCTGGCCACTTACTTACTAGGCATTTACTTAGGTGCCTAAATATGGATTTGGGTGTCTAACCTCAGGCACCTACATTGTCGAGGAATGCCTGCTGACTAGGTTCAGCAGTGGCCTAGAAGAACTGCATCACGCCACTGAAGATGCCATCGCTTGGCTAGATGACTATGCACATGCTAAATAAATAAATTAGTATTGATTACTATTATTGCATAGGTTATTCATGCAGAAATTAGACAGACTTTCAGAAACTGGAGTATTGTGTCCAGTTCTGGGTGCCACGTTTCAGGAAAGATGTGGACAAATTGGAGAAAATCCAGAGAAGAGCAACAAAAATGATTAAAGGTCAGGAAAACATGACCTTTGAGGGAAGACTGAAAAAATTGGGTTTGTTTAGTCTGGAGAAGAGAAGACTGAGAGGGGACATGATAACAGTTTTCAAGTACATAAACGGTTGTTACAAGGAGGAAGGAGAAAAATTGTTTTTCTTAACCTCTGAGGATAGGACAAGAAGCAATGGGCTTAAATTGCAGCAAGGGAGGTTTAGGCTGGACATTAGGAAAAACTTCCTAACTGTCAGGGTGGTTAAGCACTGGAATAAATTGCCTAAGAAGGTAGTGAAATCTCCATCATTGGGGATTTTTAAGAGCAGGTTGAACAAACACCTGTCAGGGATGGTCTAGATAATACTTAGTCCTGCCACGTGTGCAGGGGACTGGACTAGATGACCTCTGGAGGTCCCTTCCAGTTCTATGACTCTATGAAATGCAATACCAAATTACGAATCCTGCATCACTGCCCAAGCACAGTTAGTAGCTTGAGATCTCATAATTCATTCATGCTCCTTCTTCTTACCATCCTATTTGGAAGTTCTGAAATGAATTGTGAGGGATTCTACTGTGTAACCAACTTATAGTTGGCACAGAATCCAAATCAGCCCCAATATTAACTTTCACAAATGAAAGAAAACAAACTACCACAGAGGATATAATCTCTAGTTGGTGTTGACTGGGGTGGGCATGTTTCTTTCCCTATTGGTAACACATTAACAATGTATGCCTGCCTGTAGCATTTTGCATCTTTAACCCTGATCTGCTATAGCCACAAATCAAAATGTCTCACACAAGGGGGGCAAGGTGGGTGAGGTAATGCCTTTGATTGGACCAACTTCTGTTGGTGAGAGAGACAAGCTTTCGAGCCACACAGAGCTCTTCTTCGGCTATAGGGCTTGTCTCTCTCACCAACAGAAGCTGATCCAATAAAAGATATTACCTCATCCATCTTGTCCCTCTAATATCCTGGGACCAACATGGCTACAACCAATTGAACCACACACCGTGGTGGGGGAATGATACTGCCTCTTATGTAGGCCATTTTATACATAAGTATTTTAAAGTTTAGTACTGTCAATATAAGGCTTTGTGATAAACTGGAACAATAAGGAATAAGAAGGTGGGAATTCTTTTCAGAAATGCCCTGCAACAGTGATATAGTGGCTGTCTGATACTGTACTTCCCTCACATAGAAGGCCATACGCGCCTGGGTGACACTTTAAACCTCCCCAAAAACAACGGCTTCCAAACACAAAGTCACTCTGCCTTGACAAGAGGCATGGAGAGAGGAAGCTCCTTCATTTCATTCAGCACATCAGAGTTTCTCATAAAAAACAACACAATAAGGCAAGCAATTGAGTAGTGACAAAATGTACAAAGTGCTTATATACAAATGTAAGAAGTCTAAATACTAAGATGGGTGAACAGGAGTGCCTGGCATTAAATGAGGATTTTGATATAATAGGCATCATGGAAACTTGAAGGAATGAGGATAACCAGTGGGAAATGGTAATACCAAAGAATGAAATGTATGGGAATGAGAGTAGCTCACGCTGGTGCTGGAATGGCACTATATGTAAAAGAAAGCACAGAGTCAAATGAAGTAAAACTCTTAAATGAAACAAACCGTACCATAGAATTTCTACAGGAAGAAATTCCATATTTGAATAAAAAGAGTATAGCAGTAGGAATATACTACTGAACACCTGACCAGCATGGTAACAATGATTGTGAAATGCTCAAGGAGATTAGGGGGGGCCACAAAAGCAGAAAGCACAACAATAAGGGGTGATTTCAAGTACCCTCATATTGACTGGGTAAACGTCACCTCAGGCCATAATACAGAGATAAAATTTCTAGACACCGATAATGACTGCTTCTTGGTGCAGCTAGTCCTGGAACCCACCAGAGGTGAGGCAATTCTTGGTTTAGTCCTTAGTAGAGCACAGGATCTGGTCCAAGAGGTGAGTATAGCTGAACCGCTTGGTAATAGCGACCATAATGTATTAAATTTATCATCCATGTAGGGGGGAAAAATACATTTAACTTTAAAAAAGGGAACTATGAAAAAATGAGGATGTTTGTTTGATGGAAATTAGAAGAAGCCATCAGAAGGGTTAAATACCTGCAAGCAGCATGGGGACTATTTAAAAACACCATAAGAGAGGCTCAAACTAAATGTATATCCCAAATTAGAAAAGACAATCAGAGGACCAAAAGAATGCCACCATGGCTAAACAATGGAATAATGGATGCCTTGAGAGGCAAAAGGCATCTTTTAAAATTTGGAAGTGAAAACCTAGTGAGGATAATTCAAAGGAGCACCGAATCTGGCAAGTTAAATATAATAAGGCAGGCCAAGAAAGAATTTGAGAAGCAACTTGCTAAAGACACAAAACTAACTGTAAGAATTGTTTAAAGTACATCAGAAGCAGGAAGCCTGCCGTACAGGCAGTGGGGTCACTGGACAACAAAGGTGCTAAAGAAGCACTTCTTAGTGTATACACAACGTGTCTCAGGTGGCACTCGACCAGGATTCATCACCAAATTTGGTCCGCTGGTTGGATCATTAGCTTCCCTGACCCGGGCTGGGTACTGACGGGAAGCGTGACATGAACGCTGATCCATGCCCCTGGAAGGAGCTCTCAAAGAAGACAAGGACATTGAAGAGAAGCGAAATGAATTCTTTGTATCAGTCTTCACTGCAGAGGACGTGGGGGAGATTCCCACATCAGAGCTATTTTTTTTGGTTGACAAGTCTGTAGTACTGTCCCACACTGATGTGTCAATAGAAGAGGTTTTACAACAAACTGATAAATTAAATTGTAATGTTGCCAGGACCAGATGGTATTGACCCAAGAGTTCTGAAGGAACTCAAATATCAAACTACTTACTGTAGTATGTAATCTATTGTTGAAACAAGCCTCTGTACCAGATGACTGGAAGGTAGCTAATACAGTAAAAGCTTTCTTATCCAGCATGTTAAGGGAATCAGGGGCGCCGGTAAGTGAAAAATTCCAGTTAACTGAGAGGGAGGGAGTTTGGGGGCTGGGGCGTGGGATCTGGGAGTGAATTTGGGTGCAGGAGGGGGCTCGGGGCAGGGTGTTGGGATGTGGAAGGGGGTGTGGGGCACGGGCTCTGGGAGGGAGTTAAAGTGTGGGAGGGGGCTCAGGGTAAGGGATTGCGGTGCGGGAGGGGGCTTGGGGTGCTGGATCTGGGGGATGCTTAATTGCTAAGACAAACAAGTTTGTCTACCCTTATGGGAGATAATTTTGCCGCTTCTTATTTATAATGTCACCTGAAAGTGAGAACAGGCGTTTGCATGGCATGTTTGTAGCCGACATTGCAAAGTATTTATGTGCCAGATATGCTAAACATTCGTATGCTCCTTCAGGCTTTGGCCACCAGTAGAGAGGACATGCTTCCATGCTAATGGCACTCGTTAAAAAAAATGCATTAATTAAATGTGTGACTCAACTCCTCGGAGGAGAATTGTATGTCTCCTGCTGTTTTACCCACATTCTGCCGCATATTTCATGTTATAGCAGTCTCGGATGATGACCCAGCACATGTTGTTCGTTTTAAGAACACTTTCCCTGCAGATTTGACAAAACGCAAAGAAGGTACCAATGTGAGATTTCCAAAGAGAGCTACAGCACTCGGCCCGAGGTTTAAGAATCTGAAGAGCCTTCCAAAATCTGAGCGGGACGAGGTGTGGTGAATGCTTTCAGAAGTCTTAAAAGACCAACATCCGATACAGAAACTACAAAACCTGAACCACCACAAAAGAAATCCTGATGGCATCTGACTTTGATGATGAAAATGAACATGCGTCGGTCCGCACTGCTTTGGATCGTTATTGAGCAGAACCTGTTATCAGCCTGTCCTCTGGAAGGGTGGTTGAAGCATGAAGGGACATATGACTCTTTAATGCTGCTGGCATGTAGCCGGTGTTGCTAGATATTTACAACAGTGCCATGCGAACGCCTGTTCTCACTTTCAGAGGACATTGTAAACAAGATGTTCTCCCACAGTGAAATGTACTTGTGGCCTCAGACATGCATGCACACCGGTGGAGATAGAACCCTGAACTGTTAGCACAGCCCACTGCCATTTGAACTATAGGAATAACTCCATCAGCTGTGGGTATATAGTGGGCTTTATTCCAGCCAGTAGGAGATATAACCACACATTAAAAGCCAATGTATTACTTATGCAACTTGTCTACCTCGTGTAACATGCCAGATCCCCCCATGGCCCTATGTAAATAATAATAGTGACTGAGGTTTCAACTTATCTGAGATAAAAAATGGTTTAGCGTAAGATTTCTGAAGAAGAATGATTTCCTTGCAGTGCCTATACATTCCAGTAATATTATAATTGCATGTGTTTCCCCCCGCCCGGCCTCCCATTCTTGATAGTCTATTTGGTGTAGATATCCATTGTGGTGCATTGTCATCTAATCATTTATGCCTCCAAACCCCCAAGCTCCTTTCTACCCAGAAATAATTATTATAAATAGCTTAATTGCAAACATTTTTCCTTGAAACCCTTTGGGGTGAAATCAATATTTGGATATTAGGCACACAGTTTAATATCTTTTCCTGGTTCATAGCAGGATCTCCAGCTGTTTCTTTGTCCCAGGAGTATTGGTGTCATGTGTTTTAATACAAAACTTGTTTGGTGATTTGGCATAAATTTGGTGCTTTGTAGTAAGTAGTATTGGTAATATATGTTATTAATACCTGTTTTTATCACTGCAAAGCAGCTATTACCAGGAAGCATTTGGTGATTCTTGAGGGGAGACACAGTAGAAGTTTAATAAAAATTGATCATTTCTTTGCAAACAGCCTTGCCAAAAATTTTAGAGGAATTGAGGGAGAAGGACAGAGGAGCTTTAAAGACTTGAAGCAGCTGCCGTGGATCAGAGAGAAAAAAGCCCAGTGATTCAAATGACGTAGAGATGCAGCCCGTGGCTGTGTAAGTGGTTCTGTTCTGCACAAAATCTGCTTCTCCAAACTTTGTGGCCTGATGCATGTTGTGCCAAACAACTAAGCAAGCTGTGTCTTAAAGCAAGTGACAGTGGAGTTCCTGGGATAGAGTGGCAGCGGCACATCTCACTATGAACCTGCGAAGGAGTCTAGATATTCAACTGGATGCCAGCCAATACCAGTGATTGGGGCCATGGGGTCAGAAGGACAACGGTTAACAGTAACTTCAGGCAGTTGCACATGAGTTGCACTTGGAAAAGAAGGGATGGTAGGGGCACCTCTTGGGATGCTGAATAGAACTTACTGCAGTAAGGTTCAATCCACATCTTGTAGTGGGGCCATCATTAACTTTGCTAGCCAAAGCTTTCCTTTTTGCACAGCGCTATTGTTAACCTTGATTTTTCCTGAACCCCTTTGGGAAGGGGTTTCTTGGACTAAGCATCAGTTGAGCCAATAAAAGGGAAAAGTCTCTCACAGAGATGCTAAAGCATCTCTCCACACTCTCACTAGCTCCTACATCTCACTGTATTTTTTCCCTGTGAGTGAGCTTTCCTGTCCACATCCACTCTCCTATTTCCCAGGCTGATGATGTTAGATTGTCCGATAGGGCCCACAATGAATAGGTCCCGACAGTGGTCTGGTTTGGAACTCCACCTCCCATTTCAACTTCCCCTTTGAATGAGATGCTAAACTCAATGTAATATTGTTTTGAAAATGTTTCTAGGATAGTAATATCCTACCTGTACTCGGTAGGACAGAAAATGTGGCCTCAGTCTTCCATAGCCCTGACACCTGCTGCTTGAAAATTATTCTTGCACTTTGTCTCCTTTTTAAAATATACGGTCACTTTGAGGAGAAGATTTTGATTCATGATCTTCTTGGAAGAATTGTGCTTTCAGGACTGACTTGAAAACATTTAAGAACACTCTTAGTTTTAAGCATGTATTTAAGTCCCCTTATCTTTAATGTGTTCTCCTGCATATGGATGCTTTTTTCTAAATCAGGGCTTAATTCAAGACTGGAGGTCCTCCTAAAAGATATGTTGAGTTCAACCAAAGTTACTGGTTTCAATTCAGCAATTGCTGGCCAAAATTGCATGGCCTGTGTTACGCCAGAGGTCAGACTAGATGATCACAATGGTCCCTTCTGGCCTTAAAATCTACGGGTGAAATTTTGACCCCACTGAAGCTAATGGGAATTTTGCTACTGACTTCAGTTGGGCTGGGATTTCCCTCTGTGACTCTGTGAAGATGGTACATCAGGTCAAAAAGGAGGGTTGAATGTCTTATCAGGACCCCATGTGGAAGAATACCATGAGGAGGAATTACCTGAGGGTTGAATACAGAAGACCCAACAAGGAGGTATAAAAGTAGGGGAAATGCATGAATTTCTTCAAGGCATTGTCTATGGCAGTGGCTCTCAACCGTTCCAGACTTCTGTACCCCTTTCAGGAGTCTGATATGTCTGGCGTACCCCCAAGTTTCACCTCACTTGAAAACTACTTTCTTACAAAATCAGACATAAAAATACAAAAGTGTCACAGCTCACTAGTACTGAACAATTGCTTATGGTCTCATTTTTACCATATAATTATAAATCAGTTGGAATATAAATATTGTACTTACATTTCAGTGTATAGTATATAGAGCAGTATAAACAAGTCATTGTCTGTATGAAATGTTAGTTTGTACTGACTTCGCCAGTGCTTTTTATGTAGCCTGTTGTAAAATGAAGCAAATGTCTAGATGAGTTGATGTACCTCCTGAAAGACCTCTGCATACCCCCAGGGCTACATGTACCCCTGGCTGAGAACCACTGGTCTATGGTAGGGTTTGGCTTCCTTTGATTCCCTTCACCTCTTTATACAGTTCAGCTACTTAGACCTGATATTTTTATCTTACCTGCTGGAGAAATTAGGTATTTAAACTCCCTATGAGAGCATCTTGCCTGCCCCCTGCCAATCCAATCCTGGCAGCCACATTGACTAGATGCCCTCAAACACATCTTTTCCCATCTATAATTTGTATAATGTATCTAATAAAAAACTCCCTATACTTGCTATCTCTTCATTTGCATCAAATTTAAATATTAATCCATTTGCCGCTCTTTGCCATTTTATAAAACGCAGTAAAATCCACCCTATGATTTAGTAACCCAAGCTGAATGCAAAGCAGTCATCTCATTATATACTGTCATCTTGACCTCACTGAACTAATATTCTGCCAGCTTCTTAATTCCCGTTTTAATTGCCCTGCCACATTGCTTTGACATTATTATTAGATGGAGCTCTTTCATTACAAGAGTGCCCCTTTCAAAGCTTACATGCATCAGAGTGACTCCTTTTGGCTTCTAGCAGGATGTGGAATCATCTCCCCAGGGAAACAAGCCCCAATGCTTAAATTATTTAAAACCGGATTAGATCAATTTCTGGAGAATATAGTGGAAAATTTCACTGGTACTGGCTAGGGGATAGAATAAACAGAACAAACCGTCATTTACCCTCCCAAACTTTTATTCTAGGCTTCAGAACATACACATTTGTCTCTGACCATGAGAAATGCTGGACTGGAATGGCAGGGATGCTTCCGATTGCCTGGGTCACGCCATTGCTTAAACAGGGACTTATCAGACCCCCCATGGTCAGTTTCATTGGGCAAAAACAATCTCAGATCAGATGTTTCCACGATGTAACAGACACCATCTCTTCCAGCTATTCAGCCTAAATTTTCATCCTCTTCATTTAATCCCATTATTCACAGCTATACCGTATTTCCTACTTGGTCTCTCCAGTGCTTCTTAGTCTCAAGCAGTGAAAGAACATCCCAAAAGAACCACTTATTTGCGATATTTCAGCATTTCCAGCCCTGGGCCTAACCACAAATCCCAGAGACATGAGAGGAACGTGTAGGGGAAAGTTAACCAAACCTGTTCGGCCTCTGAGTCTTTGGGTTTGAGATTGGTGACAGAGTTTGGGTCCATTCAACTGTCCCTCACTTTAGAGCTAAATTTACCTCCACCCCACACATATCTGCTGTTATCTCAGGGTTTATTCTGGTGCATTATTTACATATGAACTGCTGAATCCCCAAAAACATTACTGATATTACATTAGTAGTGCATCACCCATCAGCAGTGTCCCGAATCAATATTTTTCTTTAGTTTTTCATTTTGCTTGTCTGCCTCTATTCAAGACTCCACAAAGAGGTAGGCTGGTAACTGAGCTGAACCCTTAATGCACATTAACGGAAAGGGAACAACTCACACCAATGCTTTATAACATGCAGGTGGTGACAGAAATGCAGTACATTACAAATTTCTTTTTGATAGTGTTCTGCCTATAAAATATATAAACAGGAGACTTCAGAGGCACTGCACAATCCATTCGGAGCAGTGACACATCTGTACAAAAGTTAATACAAAAATTACCATTAGTTAATATACTACATTGTAGCTTGGTAATGCTTTTCGTTCAAGAATTGCAAAGCCTTAAAATACATAATGCAACTGACTTCTATGCAGACAGTGGGGTGGGACGAAGACCAATATTTTTGTAGGGGAGAATTTGCCATTAAGCATGTACTGGCCCCTCTGTTGTTATCAACCCTTAATATACATCTACATCTCCCCCCCCAATGCATTAATAGTGATGGCCTAGGCAGGTAACAGATTTTGCACCATGGTTTTATTAGGAAATGAGACTGTACAAAGAGGGCACCTTCCACTTTAATAGACTTGTGCTCAGAATCATATTTGCTTACCACAGTGACTAAAGTAAGCATGCACAACTCTTTACTGCTATTGGTTCTGCAGGGTATGTGGTATGCACCTAGATGTGACCGAAAGCACCACTGTATTCATACCCTACACTCTATTGTAATAATATTTGTACAAAATACACCTTGTAAGGTATCATTTGAAAATGAATAACTCACAGGATTTGAAAACCACTTCCCAGCCAGCTCTCCCTACATGGTAGTCTTCACTGAAATCTCTGGGTGGTTAAAGAAGAGAGCTGGATTCTAGTCTAGCTCATACACCATCAATGGAATTCAGTTCCAATGACAGAGCCAGTCAACTATCCCTGTGCAACCACAATGAAGTCAAGGGGGCTACTCAGGTGTCACTGAAGCCAGAAAGCAATGGGGCTGTACAGGTGTATAGTCACTGAGTTCTAACTCTGGCAGAAGAACTATTGCTACTGCTGGGTGAGGTACAGAAAGGAAATCTAACCAAACGTTTTCAGTCTTCAAACTGGTTTGCTATGAGGTTTGGTTGTTATTTTATCCAACCCCATTTGACCAGATAGCTGTACCACCTGGTGTGGTGACCCAATGCTTTCACAAGCAAAGCAGCTCTAAGCCAGGTCAGTGTTAGACTAAGGGCATGTCTACATTGCCATCAGACACCCCGTAGGGCTCGGGCTATAGGGCTGTTTAATTGCAGTGTAGACATTTAGGCTATGGCTGAAGCCCGAGTTCTGGGACCCTCCCACCTCGCAGCCCAAGCCTGAACCTCTACACTGTAATTAAACAGCCCCTGTACCCAAAACCTGCAAGCCTGAGTCATCTGGCACAGACCAGCTGCGAGCGTCCAATTGGAAGGTAGACATACCCTATGAGACATCCACGGAACACCTACTGCAGAGCAGATGCTTAAGGAAGTGTTACTTATGGTCCAGTAGGTGGCACTCTTCCCTTTGAGTTAGAATCAAAACTCTGCTTGAGAGCCTTAGGAACAATCCTTGGGGGGAAATTCACATTTAAGGCATGTCTTCACTGCACAGGTAACCTGAGTGATCGGCACCTGGGGCTGAGCACTCTGGTTAGCCTAGCCCAGGTGTGAGCATCGCCCCAGCAGGGCCCCACCGTGCTCACCATTTCTGCACTTACCGATGGTCGCTTGGGGCATATCCCAGGGTTCTTTGTGCTGAGACTCTCTAGGATTCTTTATCAGACAATTGTGTCAGTTGCATTTGAACTTGTCTGTCCTTTGGGAGGAATTGTGGGAAGGGATTAGATGACTATCAGCACTTGAGGATTTTTTGCCTGTGTCCTCCAGCCTGAGTTAAACTGGAGGCCAGGTTCTAACCGATACTCCTTGCTGGATCAGCTAGCTTGGCTTAGAGCACCTCCAAACACGTCTCAGAGGTTTTTCTGTGTGGGTGCTATAGGGAGTTGGGGTAAGAACCAGCATTAGTGTGCAGTGAAGACATTCTCTTAGACCTGGCTAATGCTGCCCCTTGTTCTGCCAGTGGACCAGCTGTGACCAGACTTTAAAGTACAGAACTTGTCAGCTCTGACTCACTATTCTACTTGACTTAATGATTCTATTTGTCAGGGCCGCCCGAAGGGGGGGGGGCAAGTGGGGCAAGTTGCCCCAGGCCCTGCAGGGGCCCCACGAGAGTTTTTCGGGGACCCTGGAGCGGGGTCCTTCACTCGCTCCGGGGGCCCCGGAAAACTCTCATGGGGCCCGGGCCCCCGGAGCTTCTTCCGCTCCGGGTCTTCAGCAGCAATTCGGCGGCGGGGGGTCCTTCCACTCTGGTACCCGCCGCCAAAGTGTCCTGAAGACCTGCGGCGGGGGATCCTTCCGCCCCGGGACCTGCTGCCGAAGTGCCGGGTCTTCGGCGGCAAGACCCCAGGCCCCCTGAATCCTCTGGGTGGCCCAGCCATTTGTACTTGGCATAGACGCTACATCTAAAACAGAGGGGGACCTATAAAATGCAGGCTCTAGAACAGCAAGATCTCTGGAATATGAAGAGGATGGGTCTGATCAGAATGCCAGCAGTGAGGTGTTGCGTTGTTCAAAACCATCTACAGGAGAAGTGAACAAGCATCCTACCAAGAACTAATTTAGGAAACTCCAGTTGAAGGCTTATATGATGCAGATTCTTGTCTACATGGGAACATCCCTTTCCGGAAGTCAGTTGGTGACTCCTTCTTCAGTATCTCTGGCAATAGGGAATGGGAGAACCAGGTTATTTAAAACAACTCCCCCATTCCCTCCTTTGTCCAGTTTTAGAATCATCATTGAACTAAAACTTTTGGAGGTTCTGAAATTTTTTTTAAATTCACTTCCTTATTCCATCCAGGATCAGACAGAAAGTACTAAAATGGCATGAGGCTTTTTGGTGAGATTTATTGGTGAGGCAATAAATAAAGCTCTGCTTTGCTTACCTGGCTTTAGCTCTATCTTCAGTCAGGGTTTATCCGGCCTGATTAATCTAAGAGGTTTCATTGTATTTTGTGCTCTCTCCTACAAACACTGACCTATTTGGGATCTCCGTTAAACAGTGCTGTACTAACCCTAAAAACTAGTAGAGAAATAAGCTCATTGGATCACTATTTTTCACAGTGCTGAAATGTTATAGATTGTGGCCAGAAAGGACCATTATGATCTTGTCTGACCTGCATAACAAACCACAGAATTTCACTCAGTGATTCCTGAACAAAGCCAGTAACTTGGGGTTGAGCTACAGTGTCTCTTTTAGAAAGACATCTGCGCTGCTCAATTTAAAGATGCCAAATGATGGAGGATTTGCTACACCGCTCTGTACATCGATTAAACAGTCTATTTAATGTTGCTCTTGTCTTCTTATGTTATGACAAAGTGAGATGGCACACAGGAATTGATAGCAGAGCTGTAAATCATTAAGACCACTTGAAAATGGATTTAAATTATCTCAAGCAAACCCTGGAGAACAAGGGTCAAATTCCACATTGCTGTATGCAAGCCTGCCTCCATAATTGTAATAACACTTAGCTCATCTCTAGTGCTGGGCATCCATAGATCTCAGAGCACTTTACAAAAGAAAGTCTGTAGCATTAACCCCATTTTACAAATGGGGAAACTGAGGCACATAACAGTGAAGTAACTTGCCCAAAGCCAAATAGATGATTAGTGGCATAGCTGAGACTAGAACTCGGGTCTCCCTACCTACTTACACTGGTAGTGAATTTATCCCTGTGAATTATTTTCAATTAGGTCCAAAATGCACAGGCCAGGAAATTGCTTAATTCTCAATCAAAAAAAAAAAAAATCTGTTAAAGCTAAAGCACATTTTGAACAGTCTAAATGTTATTAACCAATCAGCAGGGAAGCTCTGAGGTCTAGTGGTTTAAAATACCGAAAGTTAACAAACTCTTAGCTCCCAGAAATATTGCAGAGTGATTCAAATCCAGGTCCGGGAGTTAGTTAATACCATCAGATGCTGAATCAATTGAATCCGCTGCTCATTTACTGATGGTTAGCCATGCGTGTATTACAATATTCTTGTAACCTTTTGACGGCTCGCCTCTGAGATGGATTGGGTGGAAGACACTATATCAAATAAAGTCTTATGATTTCTCAGGAAATTCATGTTGAAATTTGATGCGTTGGCATGGACTCTCAACCCTTCGCCTCCTGTGCTACCCCCACCCCAGACAGAGACATTAGATTAAAACCACCCTAGGCTAGTCCGAGCAGCAATAATGGGATTAGTACTACACATTCCAACTGAAAACATTTAGCAGAACCCTATTTTACAGCACCACAAGAAATTGAATTTCAGAGTATCAAACACGTTTGCAGGGCTGCATCTTTTGGTATTTTGCCAGGACTGGGATGCATCAAGGGACAAAAAAGAAATATAAAATATGATGAACTACAATTTCTCTATCGTAATTTACTAGATAAAGAGATAGGCTACGGGGAACAGGATACAGGCTATGCATTTTATATTCATGGGTTCCTTTGGCTCTGAGATCCAAACAGAAAGCAGCTGGCAAAGAGTAATCTGGATCCCATCTTCCAATTTTTAATTGATGAAAACATTTCTATTGCTTCCAAAACCACAAAGAAAGCAGTTAAACAATCATGATTCATGCACCATTCAGCACCATAGTGCCTTGAGACTCAAGAATCAAACATCATTGTCTCGGGAACAAGACTCAGATGACTTTGTTCTCTACTGCCCTGCAGTTATTTACACCAGTAAAGGTGAATCCAAAATCAGAATGGTAGCAATTTGCACACCCCCTTTGCATTCATTTTGTACTGGTGTGATTGATTGCACATGGTGCAGGACAACGGTGAATCAGGTCCAAAGGGTAAAAAAATTTCAAAATGCCTAAGACTATGTCTATACTGCAGCCAAAAAAACGCCGGCACCAAGTCTCAACGTCGAGGTCAATGGAATCAGGCTCACAGGGTTTGGGCTGCAGGACTAAAACTTGCAGAGTAGATGTTCAGCTTAGGTTGGAGCCTGGTCTTTGAGATCCTCCCACCTCACAGGGTCCTAGAGGCCAGGCTGCAACCCAAGTCTGAATGTCTACACAGCAAATTTTAACCCCACAGTCCATGAGCCCGAGTCAGCTGACCACGCAGCTGGTCTTTTATTGCAGTGTAGACGCACCCAATGTGAATTAGGAGCCTAAGTCCCATTGCCTTTCAACATGACCTTGGTTTGGGCTACACTTAAAAATTAGATGGATCTAGCTACATCACACGGGGCTGTGAAAAATTTTGCACCAAGTGCTATAATTAGGTTGACCTTAGCCCCAACGTAGATGCGGCTCGAATTCTTCGGTAGATCTAGCTACTGCCTCTCAGAGATGGATGAGCTACATCAACAGAAAAGCCCCTTCCATTGATGTCAGAAGCATCTCCACTATGGCGCTACAGTAGCATTGTTGCAGTACCATAGCGGTGCTGGTGTAGTAGCTGTAGTGTAGACATGCTCTTAGGAGCCTAAGTGCCTACATCTCTTTTGAAAATGGGTTTTAGGGCTTATCTACACGGAAATTTACCAGCAGGACTGTACCAGTATAATCATAGCATTATAGTTATACCAGTGTAACACCTCATTTGGACACTCTTCTTTGGGAATAAGAGTGCATTTTCCCGGTACAGTTTATGTGATTTGACACCAATACAATAATAGCAGTATAATTATACTGGTATAGTTCTGCTGGCAAATTTCTCCATATAGACAAGCTCTTCGGCTTTTAAGTCACATAGGAACATTTTACCCAAAGTCTTTAACTCATCATTGGTTCAAATCCACCTCTCATCAGTAATGACTGAAAGCTGTTACACAGGTTAATGGTGGTGTGTGCACAACTTTATTGTGAAAAGAAGAACAGGAGTACTTGTGGCACCTTAGAGACTAACAAATTTATTAGAGCATAAGCTTTCGTGGACTACAGCCCACTTCTTCGGATGCTTCTTGGGCTGTAGTCCACGAAAGCTTATGCTCTAATAAATTTGTTAGTCTCTAAGGTGCCACAAGTACTCCTGTTCTTCTTTTTGCGGATACAGACTAACACGGCTGTTACTCTGAAACTTTATTGTGGTCTTTCTTCCCTTTTTAGGGGGCCAGGCATCCACATCACACACAAAGACAAGACTGAATAGGCATGGAGACTGAGCCATGCTTTCATCCTTATCTGTATCAGGGCAAAGGCACTCTGGCACACTGGTGAGGAAGCTTGTCCTACCATTACCTGTACAGCACCCACTTAGATGGAGGACTTCAGTCTTCAGTGCTGTCAGTCCAGCACTTCTCATAATGTCCCTTTAAAGGTGCAGTGATAAATGACGTTTGGGCTGTGATTCGCTTGAATTGACTTCAATATACATCATATAATGACGGTATATTTCGTTGCTTTAGCACAATTAATGGGTATGCATTTTATGAGGCAGACTCAGAAACAAAAACCACAACTATGCAATCAGAGGACTAATTTAGCAAGAGTGTTAAGACATATATTTTAAGTTCCAAGACAACGTGCCCTCATCTCTCGACCAAACAAAGGTGCAGCTGTGGCCTCTTATGTAATTAACAAAGATGGCGAGTTTTGCTCACCTAATTTCCTAAAATGTCTCACACTTTCTGAGCTATACAACGTAATTACTGTTGTATTCACCTGGGCCTTAATTAGAGCCCTCAGGCAGGTCAGTGAGAAGGGCCCAATTTGAAGGAATACCTGAGCTCTATCTAGCATGGCGCTCCCCAGATTTATGGTCTGTATGGTGGCCAGGCTGGCCTCTGGCTCAGTTTAGAGCAGTCTCAGGGCTCTTCTAAATTTCAGCCAGCTGCAATGGCCATCAAGGGACTATTATGGCAACACAAGTAGGCAGTCTAGCTGTACCTCCACTTCCCTGGCTATGCCCCCAACATGCTGAGGGATGCGAGGGGCTATTCCACTCACTCTATGTCGCACAGGGCATTCCACAGTCAATTTATAGCCCTTTGGCACTTAGGGTGACCACCTTTGTTGGATGGAGTTCAGGAAAAAACACATGAAAAACAAGAGACAATGCTTTATTGTAAGCGACATTTTAGGGAAATACCGTTCCTCTTAGCATATCATGTATTTTTTCTCTCAAGTGTACATTTGTACTACCCTCAAGTATACAAAGCAATTCTTATAAGCTTCGATTTAATGTTTAAATGGTCAAGGGACATCCCTTAAAATAAGGGATGGGTGGTCACCCCAATGAAATAAGGGACAGTCCCTTAAATTAAGGGACAGGTAATCACCCTATTTACATCCAGCAGGGGTCCCCAACGTGGTGCCCATGGGTGCCATGGCGCCCGCGTACTGGCCGGCGGACGAGCATCCGCCGAAATGCCGCCGACAAGCAGCGTCATCCAGAGGCGTCACCGCCGAAATGCCGCTTCTGGATGCTGCTGCTTGTCGGCGGCATTTTGGCGGCGACACCTATTGACGTTGCCGCTTGTTGGCGGCATTTCGGCAGATGCTTGTCTGCCGCCGTGGTCCTCTGTGGCTCATCGTCTGGCGCCTGCCAGACGAAAAAGGTTGGGGACCACTGACATACAGCGTAAAGGGGCCATAACAGACCCACGATTCAGGCCTCAACGTGATGCTGTACAAAATGAAAATACCATATAGTCTGGCAAACCTAACTACTGATTTCTAAATAGGACTCACCACTGTAGAGTCACAAGCAAGTCAGCTTAGGAACTACCTCTGCCTTGTGTTAAATGGTTTACTGAGAGATCATTTCTGCTGACTTTCTTGGCAACATATATCTATTCTCTTGATTTGTTTGGCTAAGAACATTTGCAAGAAAATAGGCTCTGTGTTATTGAGAGTTTATCCCCTCCTGCTGAGAGAGTTTTTACTCTCCTGCACACACAATAATCTGTTTGCGGTATCTTCATAATTAACACAGCAATTAACTCTCCTGATTTCAGGTGAGGAAACAGTCGCGGCAACTGCTGAACTGCTAGGCAACGGAGAGGCTGGTTTAATGCAAAATTAAATGAAAAAGAGAAAAGGACAGAGCTAGGTTCTCCACTGAGACCACTGTCTGCGGGGCTCCAAAGAGCGGGTTACCACTCACACATCCTGGGCCCAGTTCTATGCCAACCATGCACCATCCAGATCCCCAGCATGCCACTTACTCTTACCGTTTACCCTGAGGAAGTCTGTAGACCACAGTGGGGTAGGGCTCAGCTATGCCCATTCTACGTCAGTTGGAGGGTCTCCCAAGCTAAGGGAATCCTGAGGGGTGGGGATCTGCCTGCTTTTTGACTCTTGTGTACCATAAGTGTGCTGCAAAGGATGAAGAAGAGAATCTGCTTCCAAGCCTTTGGCATCCTTCGTTCTAGAGAGGATGTTTTCCTGAAGTTTCCCCATGAAGCATCAATAGGTTTTAACTAAGTGTGGGGCTTATCGACCAGCACAAGGTCACTCACCCTGTGCAGTAACTGAGGTTCTGTGACATGGTTGTCCCTGTGGGTGCTCCACTTTAGGTGAATCTGCACTCCTGAGCTTGAAAACGGCAAATTTGTAGTAGTGGTGCCTGTTTGGGTCACACATGTGCTGTCCCCATCTCACACTGCCTCTGACGGTTACATAGTGCTGTGTGACCAATCCCCCATTGGTTCCTTCTTTACCACAGAGTCTATAGTGCAAAAAAACCTCCGAAATAGAGGGGAGGATGGAGGGTAGTGGAGCACCCACAGGGACAGCCATCTTGAAGAACTTCAGTTACTGCACATGGTGAGTGACCTTCTCTTCTTCTTCAAGGGATGTCCCTGTGGGTGCTCCACTTTAGGTGACGGTAGAGCAGTGCCCCTCAGTGGAAGGGAGGGGTTTTGGAGTTGCAGTCATGGCAGATGATAAAACCACAAGTCCCAGTACAGTGTGTGATGTCGAGCGCTGCTCTATGGCATAGTGCTGTGTGAACATATGGGTTGATGCCCAGGTGCTGCTCTGCAGATGTCCACAATGGGCACATTGTTGAGGAAAGCTATCGATGTAGAGAGCGCTCTGGTGGAGCTCTGTGGGTCCCTGGTGGGGGTTGTAGCTATTGATGGCGATAGCAAAAGTCAATGCAGCTGGAGATCCATTTTGACAGCCTTTGTCTGGATGCGGCGTCTCCCTTAGATTGTTCTGTGATGGAAAGAAATAACTTTGGTGACTTTCTGAAAGACTGTCCTTTCAATGTCAAACGCTAGCACCCTTCGGATGTCCAGGGTATGAAATATTGCTTCTTGCTTGTTCCCGTGAGGATTTGGGAAGAATGATAGTAGATGGATGTGTTGATTCAAGTGGAATGATGGAACTATTTTAGGTAGGAACTTGGGGTGTGGTCATAGGGTAACTTTGTTTTTGAAAAATATTGTGTATGGGGGATTTGCCATGAGGGCCCCCTGCTTTCCTACTTGTGGGGTGGATGTGATAGTGATGAGGAAGGCCACCTTCATCAAAAGGTGGAGAAGTGAACACTTCTCTAGTTGTTCAAAAGGCACCCCCATAAGGCATCACAGCACCAGAGTGAGGTCCTATGTTGGAAATAAGGGGCTCTTATTTCAGGGTAAAGGTTACAAAGACTTTTGAGGAAGCATTTAGTGGTAGGGTGAGCGAAGATTGAGAACTTGTCCACTTCATGGTGGAACGCCATGATTGCCACGAGATGTACTCTGATCAAGCTCATTGAGAAACCAGGTTTCTTGAGTTCCAGTATGTAATCCAATACCATTGATAAAAGAGAGGTAGTTGCTATTGTTTGCCTATTCTGGTACCATGTATGGAATCTCTTCCATTTGCAGAGATAGGTATACTGTGAAGTAGATCTTCTGCTGTTTAAAAAAAATGTCCCTTACCTCCTTTGAACAGGTCATTTTATTATCTTGGAACCATGGAGTAGCCATGCCTTCAGGTTAAGTCTTGCCAGATTCGGGTGGTAAACAGGTCTGTGTGGAATATATACTCTCCTGAGCCACCCTTGCAGACATTGCATGTGTAGTTTGGCATGCTTGACAAATGTCGTGCTGACATATGGCCTAATAGTTGGAGGCAGGTCCTGACCGATGTCTGTGGGCTGGCTTGAGTTATAGTGATTAGGTTGCCAAGGGTGGTGAATCTGTGCTGGGGCAGAGAGGCTGTAGCTTCCAAAGGGTTAAGGTAGGCCTGATGAACTCTAGTCTCTGCATAGGTGATTTTTGTTCTGTCTTTTGGGTAGCTTCAAGTGCCTCTTCTCGAGTTGAGGCTTTGAGTAAGCAACCATCCAGATAGGGGACTATTATGACTGCTCATCTGTGCAGGTGAGCTGCCACAACCACAAGGACTTTTGAGAATACCCGTGGAGCCGTATATAAGCCGAAAGTGAGTACTTTGTACTGGTGATGATCTGTTCCCAGAACAAATCTGAGAAACCTCCTGTGTGAGGGATGTATCAGGTGGAAATATGTATCCTGGAGGTTGAGGGCTGAGAACCAGTCCCCTTGTTCTAGGGCTGGAATTATCATTGTTAGAGTGATCATCCTGAATCGCTGGGTCTTCACAAATTTGTTGAGTCTTCTTAAGTCAAGAATGGGCCTCCATCTTCCGTTTTTTTCTGGGTTAGAATATAACGGGAGTAGAAATGCTTCCCTTTGTGTTGTATTGGTACTGGTTCTACAGCGCCTAGGTGTATGAGACGGTTTACCTCCTGTCGCAGTAGGTGTTCATGAAAAGGGTCCCTGAAGAGGGATGTAGGTAAATTGGATGGAATAGTCAATCTCGATGATTTCTAATACTCATTTGTCTGATGTGATGTTTTGCCACACTGGGTGGAATGGAGTCAGACGGTCTCCGAATGGATGGATGGTGTCAGATGGGTCCAGCAATAGAAAAAGTGGGAGATGTGTCTGGTCTCGACCCTGTTGTTTAGAGGGAGGTTGCTGAGATGTCGAGGGCTGAGAAAGGAGAGGTCACCATCTTGCAGGTCTCTGCCTCTGCCTTTATGGGTCATATTGCCTATGAGGTTGGGTGTAAGGCACAGATCTAGATCTTTGCATCGAATAATCCTTCCCCTGTTTTTTCTTTTGTGTAGGCGTGTATATGCCCAAGGATCTCAGAGTCGCCCTGGAGTCCATCAATGTGTGAAGGGACTCATACGTATTGGCTGCAAACAGCTTGAGGCCTTCGAACAGGAGGTCCTCGACAGTTGATTGTACGTCTTTGGGGAAACCCGAGAGGTGGAGCCAGAAAGCTTCTCACATTACCATGGCTGTGGCAAAGGAGCATGCTGCCATGTCTGCGGCGTCCAATGAAGCTTGTAAAGCTGTGCGAGCTAGGAGTTGACCCTTGGATACGAAAGCTTTAAATTGTTCTTTTTTGTCCTCAGGTATGTGTTCAATAAAGTCAGAGATTTTTGAGAAATTGGAATGATTGTATTTGGCCATAAATTCTTCATATTGTGCAATCTTGAACTGTAGGGTTGCTGAAGAATAAGCTTTATGACCAAAAAGGTCCAATCTCTTCCAGTCCTTGTCATATCGGGTGGATCTGAAAATAGAAATTCCATCCCCTTGGAAGGGACATAGTATTTTTTTATCCACTCTTTTGCAGGTGAGCAGAATTGTTGCTGGGGTCTGCCAGGTGGCCTTTACTCAGTCCATAAGGGCCTCATTTATTGGGAGGGCAATCTTGGAAGAGATTGAAGACTGGAGGATGTCCAACAACTTATGCTAGGACTCCACAACCTCTTCCTGTGGAATCTCCAGTGGGTGGTGTGGGCGTGATAGCTTCATCCGGAGAAGAGGATGAAAAATTGGCAGCTGGGGCGACTTCCTGATCCCAAGTCTCCTCCAGTTCCTCGACTGCCTCTTCTGGAGGTTCAGAGGGTCCAGGTACAGAGGACGATGGAGAATGTCTCGACCTCTCCTTGTGTGGACTGGGAAACTTAGGATAGTTTTGGTGGTACGCTGCCCATGGATCCCAATAAGGTCACTGTGGGAATGGCATTTGTGACAGCATCCATGGGTGTCAGTGCCATCCTTGAGTTTTAGGTCTGGGGTGGCATTCATGTTGGTTTAGTGGACCTGGTCTGGTAGTTGTGTGGATAGGCGAGAAGTGATGGGAGGAGTAGATTTCCCCTTCATCCTCCTCCTCCTTGTCGTTGAATAAAGGATGAGCTGATCTGGATGGTGTGGTAAGTTGGCATGGTACCGAGCATGCTGGAGTGAGATCAGTACAGGGGAGTGGAGATTCTGGTGTCAAGGAGACCAAAAAGTCTTTATGTTGGAGAAATTGCTGCGGTACCGAGAGCGTCGATACTGAGGAGGGTGTTGTTGGCGGTACCGGTGCCTTTACTGTGGTTGTTGGTGCCGAGGGTCGTGTGCAATGCACTATAGAGGCAGAAGGGTGGCGCCATAGATTGTAGCGCTGCCAAGCTTATCGGTGCTGCATGTTTGAGAGGCTCAGGCACTACCGAAGCAGGGATGGTAGGTTTGCCTTTTGTGCCTTTTTCCGAGCCAGCCCACTTACGGGCTTTGGCTCGCATGGTACCCATGATACTGGATGGTCTTGCTACTTCAGAGGTGGACACTCTCAGTGTAGTTGGTACTGATGGGATCTGACAGGTCGGGGAACATCTCTTTTTGACAGGCTCCCAAGAAGGGGAGGTCAGAGCCTGTTTCTTTGTCACCGTTTTGGAGGAGTGCTCCTTCCTCAGGGAGTGGTGGGGAACCTCTGTCAGACACCACCATTGGAGACCGTTGTCCAGGAGGGGTTCGTGATCCTGGGTTGGACACCGGCTCAGAGACTTCTCCACCATGAGGAGTTTTAGCTGTAGGCCCCTTGCTTTCCTGGCACGGGTCTTCAGATTGTGGCAGTGGGAGTACTTTTGGTGTGTGTGTCTTGCCAAGGTAGTGGACACACTGTGAATGCCTCTCAGAAACTGGGAGTGGTGACCAGCAAGTGAGGCAACGTTTAAAACCTAGGGAGCCAGGCATGCCCCTTAGAATAGGGTTTCTCCCATGAGGAAGGGTATCTATACTGCACTAAGGGGTATCCGAATAACTGAAACTTAAATTCATAAGAATTTTTTTTAAAGAAATAGATAAATGGGGAAGAGATAGGGTAGTTCACTATTAACTAACAAGTACTCTAAAGTTAAAGCTAGACTAAAGATAAAGCTCAGAGGTGCTGCTAATTAGTCCATTCAAGCTGAGGGCGGTAGAGAAGGAACTGAGGGAGGGTTGGTCGCAAAGTGCTATGTAACCGCCTGAGATGACACAGTGCATGTGCAAACCATGAGGCACTGCTACTAAAAATGTCCAATTACAAGAGCAGGGGTGCAGATTCACCTAAAGTGGAGCACCCACAAGGAAAACTCCTTGTGGAAGAACTTGCTATTTTGTGCTCTACTTGCCCATCCCAGGTTTCATGTTTGCAGAAGGGTGTAACGTATGTAGGTGAGCAACTTGTTCATGGTCAATCGAATGATCATGGAAAAGTCAGAAATGTAACGTTAAATCATAATAATATATTTAATTCTTTAATGTCACTTTTCCTCTGTCGACCGCAAAACAATTTATGAAGGAGGGCAAGCTTCATCACAGA
The DNA here is from genome assembly GCF_027887155.1 of Malaclemys terrapin pileata. Taxonomy (NCBI): domain Eukaryota; kingdom Metazoa; phylum Chordata; order Testudines; family Emydidae; genus Malaclemys; species Malaclemys terrapin. The sequence continues at coordinate 275,971,315 of NC_071506.1, forward strand.
AGAAGAAACTATGTCACAAAGAGATGAAGGGACTTGCACTAAAATCAGCAAAAGAGGTAGGAACTTAGGTCTCCAGACTCCCAGAGCAGTGTGCTATCCGCACGACCACCCTGCCTCCCAGACACTTACTGATTTGTTTTTATATCAAGCATATAATTGCACCAAAAAGCACCAGGGAGATGGTATAAAAATCCATGGTGTTGGAGAGGTTTGTACTCAATTAAGATTGAGCCAGAGTGTAAGGCCAGAAGGAACCACCAAATAGTTTAGTCTGACCTCCTGTATGTCACAGGCCACCACCACCACCCACATCTGCACATTAAACCCACCAATCTAAATTAGACCAAAGTATCACAGCCCACAGGAAACTAGACTATTATGTGCCACAGGAAGGGAATAGGAGGGACCAAGGTGCACCAGTGCCCAAGGTGCACCAGTGCCCTGCAATGGCAGGGAAATAATTAAGTGAGCTATACCCAGATAATCCTGGCAAGTGACCCACATACTGCAGAGGAAGGCACAAAAACAAATCAACCAACCAACCCCAGGGTCACTGTCAGTCTGACCTGGGAGAAAATTTCTTCCTGACCCCACATATGGTGATCAGTTAGACCCTGAGCATGTGAGCAAGAACCAGCCAGCAAAGTACCATCGCAGAGCTCCAGCCTACCTCACCCAGTGTCTCATCTCCAGCTGTGGCCATCTCCCATGCTTCAGAGGAAGGAGATTAAAAACAAAACAAGAAAAAGAATACATGTGGGGGGAGGGGGAAATCCCCTGACCCCTGCAGGTGGCCAGCTAAAATCCTGAAGCATGAGCTTTTAGGAACATAAGACAAACCTTAAAAGAATCACAGGGTTGTTGAGCCCTCCCCCTACCACCACAAGCAACCCTATCATACAATCACACCCATGAATTTGTCCAGCTCTCTCAAAATTAATTAAGTTGTTTGCCCCCCACAACTTCTATTCGGAAGGCTGTTCCAGAACCTCACTCCTCTGCTGGTTAGAAACCTTCCAATTTCCAGCCTGAATTTGTTCATGGCCAGTTTGTCACATTTGTTTTTGTGCCAATATTGTCTTTTAGCTTAACTAGCTCTTCACCCCCACTAAACAAGCCAAGCTCTTCCAGTCTCCTCTCATAAAATAGGCCCTCCATTCCTCTGGTCATCCTAGTAGTTCTTCTCTGAACCTTTTCCACTGTGAATTCATCTTTCTTGAACATGGGTGACCAGAATGTTACACAACATTCCAAATGAGGTCTTACCAGTGCAGTGTACAATGGCATTAATACTTCTCTCTCTCTTCTTGCCTGATACATTCTAGGATTGCATCTGCCTTTTTCACAGCCACACTACATTAGTAGCTCATAGTCATCTTGTGATCAGTCCACACACCCAGGTCTGTTTCCTCCTCTGTGACTTTCAACCGATAAGCCTCCACCTTGTAGCAGAAATTTTTATTATTAAACCCTAAATGCATGACTTTGGACTTTGGGCTATTGAATTTCATCCAGTTTCTGTCACTTCAATCTTCAAGGCCATCCAGATCTTCCTGTAGAACATTCCTATCTTCCTCTGTATTGATGATACTTCCCACCATGGTATCATCAGTAATACTCCTACTTTTTGTGCCAAGGTTGTTAATAAAAATATTGAACAACATTGGTCTCAAGACTGATCCTTCAACTTCACTAATAACCTCCCTCCAGTCCAACAATTCACCTTTCAGCACAACCCGTTGCCATCTTCCCTTTAGCCAGCTCCTTATCCACCTTACAGTTCTTGTACTGACCCCCATCTTCCCGAATTTAACTAATAACGTCCCATGTGCTACTGTGTCAGATGCTTAATTGAAGTCCAAGTATATGAGATCTACTGCACTCCCTTATCTAAAAACAAACAAACAAAAGACACAACACTTGTGAGCTTTAGTCATCACTTGATTAGATGCCTGCAAATGCAGTGGAATAACTAATGATCTAATTGCTTAATCACCAGCTGAAAACTCAATTTTAAACTTCCTATTACATGTCTGCCATTTTATAATTATCCACTTTGTACTTGCCAAAGGCTATTAAACAAAACATACGCAACAGCAACAAAATAGATTGCACTTATGTAGTTGCTTTCATCAGAAGATCTCAGAGTGCTTTATGAATGGCAAGTAAGTATATTTTATATAGAGGATGGAGACAAAAGGTGTCAATCTTCTAATTGTCACAAGCCCAAGGCGTTGATCCTACAATTGACTACATGTGGACAAACTTCAGAGGGGCTCTGCACAGGCCAAGATGTGTGTCTGCACAAAGTCAGCTGCAGGATCATGACCCATCTGAGCGTTTACAAATGCTGTAAAAGTAAAGATAATAAAAGGTATCAGTCTCATTTGTTTGCAGGGTCCCAGTTTAAGACACTTTGTCCAGTGGCATGCTTCAGCTACAAAGACACATTAGCTTATTCTGCATTGCCAGAAAGATACTAATTAGAGAAGGTTAACAAAAAGCTTTTTGTTGTTGTTGGAAAATCGACTTTTCTCTAAATGGAAATAATTTGCAAAAAAACCTGACATTACAAGAGAAGCGCGATGTTACAAACACCCGTCTTATGAATGAAAAAATAGTAAAAATAAATATCACATAGTGAAAGTGAGGTCAGTGAACAACAAATTGACATCCCTTCATATTCCGATGCCTTCCATGCATTGGAAATTGCTTTGCACTGGTCTGCAGGACAAGAAGAAAGCAACATAGTGCACCATACAGCAACTTAAGCTTCGCATCTACCGTAATTTTGAGATGTTCATAACACTGAGAAATTCATAAAATTGAACTCCTCTATCAGTTCATGAAATGGGGGCTCTACTGTATGGAAGTCTGTCAAGTTTTTGTGATTTTGGGTGTTATTTTTCCAATAGAAATTTTTAATCAAACTTGTTCATTAACCAAAAAGCTGTTTTCCAGTAAAGGAAAAATGTGAACATTTGGAAAAAGTTCTGAAAACTGCTAGTCAGCTAGCAGCTCCCATTGTGACATCTATGGCCAGATTTTCAGAAGAACTTGGTATATTGGATGGGAAAATATGGCCACAAGTATTGCAGTGAGAACTCCCAGGCACTGAGCACTTGCAGCAACTTCTGCTAAGTGTGCACATTTTCCATTTAACAAAAACCAGAGTTTTGGTAAGTACAAATGTTGATAAACACATCTATTAAAACACACACAAAAGTCATGAGAAATCAAAAATGTCAATAATGCCAACAGCATGGAGGGGGAAGGAGAAGTTTGTTTTTAAAAAAAGGTCATTTCCCAAAAGAACTTAGCTACTTTTTTTCAGTGTCCCAATGGGAGCTGAGAGACCTTGGCAGGAACTGGATTGTCACAGGAAATGCTGCAATTTTGACTTTTTTTTCCATCCCAGGATGGAACAAAACCAAAAGTTTCATTATTTCCCACATGACAAAATTCTGAAAAACTTACTTTGGTGTGGTGTCAACCCAAACATTTTTTTTAATAAAAACTAAAACATTTAGTTCTTAATTTTGACTTTTTAACAAAACTTGACTTTTTATATAAAAACAACGAATTTTGTTTCAAAACAAAAAATCGAAAAGGTCCATTCTGAAAACACTAAAATTGGATGCTTTTCACATTATTGACGTGTTTCATTTCAGTTTTTTAAAACAAAATGTTGTCTAAATGGTCACAATTTTGAAAGTTTCGATTTCAACAAACCCAGCATTTTTGGTTAAAAAACATTTAAACTAAAAATTTCGGAGCAGCTCTAAAGATGCGCTCTTTAGAAACTCCGGCCCAATGTGTCTGAAGTGTGTTGATACCGCAGTTACAACTAAGTGGGAAATATAATGTGTACACTGTTTGTATAAATAATATGAGGAAACCTGATAAGGACATGGACAGCCAGCTGAATTAGAGGAAGTCGTTTCAGGGAGATTAATTGATACTTTATTTAGTATAAAAACTTGTTGATGGGTGCCCCGAGAATACTGGAGAGAATTTCTGATATTCTTTGCCCCTCATGGAACGTCCACACTGTAATCAAGGAAGTAAGGCGGGTGACTGCGGGTCAAGTGAGTTTAAACCTAGCTAGTTCAGGTACAGGCAGCAGTGAAGCCATGGCAGCATGAAGTTTAGCATTGGCTGTACAAGCCTGCTTGGAACCCGGGGTAGTTACTCTGGCAGCTAACCCATGCTGAAACAGCCCCTGCTGAGACTTCACTGCTATTGGTACCCGAACTAGCTAGATCAAAGCTAGCTCAGGTACGTCTAACCGAGCTGCAATCACACCTATGACTGGAGTGTAGACATACCCTCCAATCTTAACAGCAATATACTGAGCTTCATCACCTACACTGCAGTGTGGCTTAAGCAGCACACGGCTCACACACGTGACCAGTCATATCGTTCTAAGTGCTTATTCCAGCTCCCAGGGGGATAGGTTCATTACAGACACGACTGCCACCAGCTTGAAGATGCAAGAACTCAGTAATTAACTGATGGACACAAACGAGGGGCTAGATTCATCCTGGCTGGCACAGGTGCCAGCTGCATCTCTTCGAACCATCCAGGCTCCCTGTGCATAAAGCGGAATTCTGTCCCAGGCCATCGAGGGCTCCACAGAATCCCCACCCCAGGAGGTGTAGCCGGGATGTGATGAAACTGCACATCACTGTTATCCTGGCTGTGCCCCCTTCCCATCCAGTGCCACCTAGCCCCATGCGTATGTGGAGGAGGGGAAGAGAGATTGTTCTATGTTTGTCAGGCAGGACTCAACCCTGTTTGCACCAGCTGCTGCGTAAACCAAGGCTAGCAGCAGCTAAAGGTCTGCAGGTAGGAAGCGCTGTAAGACAGCAATAAGTTAGCCTGTTAACACTACACTGGGCTCTTCATTAACCAGTTAGGTGCCAGCTCACACAACACGTTACCTAACGCACCTGCCTTCAGAGCTCTCTCCTGAAACCCTCAGATCATTTCCCCAGGTTTTGTTCACCGGTTGTTTTGTTTTAGTTAATTACACCTGGAAGACAGCAAGTGCCTATAAGATCATTTCATTATTGCCTCTTAGTCCCACGCATGGTCTTACCAGAAGAACGAGAATCACTGGGCCTTGATATATGTAGTCTATGTATTTCCCTGGTTCCTTTCCAAACCAGCATCTGTAAGAGAAAAACTATGGTTTACAAACGTTCATGCATATCCCATATTCAGATTATGTACCCCTTTAGGGAGATATGCACTTATACCCCTGAAATGCTTGTGTGTTTAATTACATAGCCAACATGCAACTGCGCCACTTTTCTCCTCTCAAAGCTTTCACTGGACACAAATCCGAGCCCCAGTTTTTGCTGAGGGCAGCCAAGGCATGTTCCCGCTCAGTTTCTGGCTGAAACATTTGCCTGGAAACATGAGAATGTTTTGAGATCAGCTATAAAGGAGGATGTGAGCATCCTCAGTGCAGATGCAGAACTTATGCTGCAAATTGTAACCCGCTATGTCAGAAAGAGGGCTCTTCCTTTGAATGAAACCTCCTGTCCCCTGAGCTTCCTAAATCAGTGCTCACAAATGATTCAAGGAAAGTCTGTTTATGCAAAGGCCTCTAAATCCACAGGAAGACTTTTCCAAACCCTGGTTGTGTGTAAACAGGGAATCCAACCTATGGGCCTTGAACAGGCAAAGTTTCCAACCCCGGAGTGCAACAAAGACATACCCATTTAAAGCTAGCTGGTCTGACAAGCATTCTCATCCAATATAATTCCAGGGAAATTCACTGAACTTCAGTTAAAAGGCAACGGGAGTTAACGGAAGGTCAATAAACCAGAGTCACGTACTGCAGTGTCGTTGCAGAGGGTTTACTTTGTCTTCATTTCTGTTATATGATTATATGACAGGATTGCCTTAGATATCAAGGGACTGGTGTCAATGACCCAGGAACTCACTTCCAATCCTATGTTAATGATGAACAACTAATTTCTTTCTTTGATACATGGCAAACTAAACCTGTACTTTCATACTGCCATATACTGGCTTTTGTGTATACCTTTTAGTGGATGGAATCCAAGTAGCCCAGTTCCTGTTTCCAGTGTCTAACAGACAAGAGGGTATGACATCTTGAACCCTGACCTCAATATGTCACAAGCCCTTTAAGGTCTCCTACATGGGTCATGGGAGTTTGTAACCCAAGTCAAGTGATGTGTTCTTTTTGGAGTTCAGAGTTATGACTTCTATTCCCATTTGCTACGGTGATTTCATAGACGGCCACGTTGTCAGTTGGTTTATGGCCATGGTACAATGCAACATCTGATTATGTGTAAAGCACAGACAATGCTTAGAAAGCCAAGACATGAAAATAAAGACATTCCCAGCCCCCAAGGAGTTTACAGTCTAGATGACAGAGACAGATACAGGTTGGGGCCCCAATCATATAGTACAAAACAGTCATATAGTAAATAACAATCTCTACCCTGCATCGTTGGCAGGGCGTTAGACTAGATGACCCTTGTGGTCCCTTCTAACCCTATGGTTCTATGATTCTATCCTGAGGAGCTCATAGTCTAGGAGACAAGAAAGAAATAACAGGCAAATGAGACAAATGAGCTGGTTTGAAGGAAAGCATGATTCAAGCAGAATTACTTTAAGAACTGCAGTGGCAAAAAAAAAATCTTCTCTGATATGGAGGTGGCCTGCTAATGACTCCTAGACTAAGAGAATATATTTGTCGATGGCACAGCATTCATGGCACACATCGAGAAGAACATTTTCTTATTAGAGAAACATTTCAAAAATGTAACAGGTGCAATAGTTCTCAAACGCCAGAATTCAGGCTGTCCTACAATTACTTGCCTTTTCTCAGCTTGATATCCACAATAAAATCAGATTGAATGAGATCATTTTGAATCATTTGCACTAAGTTGTCTGATAAGTTATTAAAATGTTATTCCTGGTTGCACACAATATAGCTTTGTGCAACCTGATAACTATTTGCAAAAACATTTCCAAAATTTGACACTGAGAGAAGCAATTGGAAAGAGCTGTTTCTTGCTGCCCAAATTATTATCCAATTGGAAGTGAGACCTCCCCACTCTCCTCAAAAAATGGCATGGAAGACAAAAAGAATGACTTGCTGGAGCAGTGTGTGGACAAAGAAGGGTATTGTGGGATGTATCAAGGAAAGGAAACAAGAGTTTCAGTGAAGCTGCCAGGACCTGGAGGAGTTTGGGGAAGCTATCAAGGAAAAAGAACTGAACTGTCTGAGACCTTCAGGAAAGGACCTTCTGGAAAGCAGCCTGTGCTGGTCAAGGAATCCCAGTGGGACTAATAATGAGTTTGACTGAGGCCTATGAAGGAACTCAAAGACCAAGGAGTAGCCAGTGGAGAGCCAGCAGCTAATGCCCTGAGATTTTTGGGGAAGAAGTTACTGCCAATGCAACTGGTCCAGTTCTTTGGAACCAATACATCCATTCTAGTGTAGAATTCATATTTCATAGAATAAAAGCATTATCTACACCAAGGTAGTATCTAGGAGCCCCAGTCATGGACCAGGACCCCTCTGTGATAGGTGCTGTGAAAATACAGAACAAAAAGACAATCCCTGCCCCAAAGAATTTATAATTAAGTAGATATCAGGTGGCATATATCAATGCAACTGATATAATTCAGTGACCTAGATTTTCTCCCTTTACCTACATTAATTTTCACCTTTAAATCCAAACTAAGGCCCCAATCCTGGGGCTTTTTTTTTTTTTTTTTGTACAACAAACAACCAACCCCCCTGGGACTTCCACCTCCTAATCCCAGGGAAGTTATTATTTTGTTTATTTGGGTTTTTCGATAGGGTGGGTATGACAATTATATCTGTAGTGGAGAGCCATGAAAAAACTGCTATAACAACATATGCATTCCCCCCATTCCCTGCCTCCTTCCACCCTCCTCCAAGAACAAACAAAAGCTTTTTCAATGTCAGGGAGGACAAGCCACTGAGTAGATCTCGTTAGGATGAAAGAAATAGGAACACCTGCACACTGAATAATGCTAATTAATATTCCCCCATGCTTCCCTGATAGGACTTTACATAACTCAAATATCACTGTCCTTTCATCATTGTTAATGGGATTTTTATTACTGCTCTTATCCTTACAGATTGTCCATCACTGAAATTGCTATAGAAGTAGCTCTTCATCACTTGTTGGTTGTTTTTACATGGTGCCTATAGTACTTCTCTTCTGGAGGGTAGCCAGATTCTACCACAGAGTTAATCACTGGACAAGATGTTCTCAATAATCCTAAATCAGATTTTTCCCTATATTGATCAAAGGCTGTAATGCAGGTGAAATCAGGAGCTTTTCATTTGGTTTCATGGAATCATTCATTATTTAAGCATATCTATTCTTCCTTGTGGCTGCAATCTTATTGATTTTATTATCTTTAGAGCTACACAGCTTGAACCACAAAAGTACTTCCAATCCTCCTTGGTTAGATTTCAAATTGCTTCCCCAAACTAATAGCAATATAGTCACATTTTGTCCTTGACTTTGAACAGTCCATAGGAACTTTTGGAGATCCCCCCCGCCCCGGTTTATCTGAACATTTTTGGAGGCTGCTGTTTGTTCTGTATTTCACATCTGAATTTGGTTTGTTAGGTTAGATCACATGGGAGAAGTCACATGTTATTTCTCCATGTCTGAATAGGCTGAGCACATCCCATGTGATCATAAGAGTCAGCCTGGCTTGGCAGAGCTGATTCCACTTAATTTCTCAAAAACAAAGAATCAAGCTTTACTCTTAGCCTTACATTGGCACAGATTTATGTATTTCACATTTCAGCCATTATTTCTGTATCTTTTCAGCACATGGAAAGACTTCTGGAGCCGTGACGAACAGAATGTAGTCTGAACATCTGGGCTGACTCATCCAGAAGGAGTTAGAGTTAAGTAGACTTTTGATTAAAAAACGTTTTGATCTGTGCTTTAATTTTTCTGCTTAGTAGGAGTTATTAGCTATACCACCTGATTAAACAAACGTAATGTCGTAGAAAATGCATGCATATTTATAGCAATCAGCAAAGCACTGGCAAACAATTCATCTCTTGCTTTTGTTTTAGTTCATTAAGATATGCTAAGTCTTACCCTGTGTATACCATTAATATAAATGTGAAGAACAGAACAGCTTTATTCCCTTATCAGCTATTCATTTATATGAGCTTCATTGTATCTGCAGGATTGTATGGGTAAGATCTCCTGGAGAACAGCACCTGATATCTCAGTCTCTGATAGAGTGCAGAAGTACATATATCCTCAGCCTCTCTGATGGGTGCCTGACATTACAGAATGTTTCATGCTCCAGTTCATAAGCATTTCCGGATACTAGTCGGGTGGGCAGAGGACTGGATGCTTTGTGGTCTTGCCCAATATAAAATCATTTGAAGTCATGGCATTGATCTCAAAAGTCTGTTCATGGGGCATTGCAGGTTGTGCAAGGTTATGGTACGCCAGTGCAAATGTGAATGGAAGCTAGCTATATCGGAGGGCAAGAAAGACTAAGCACTAGGTATCATCCTCCATACCGAGTGATACTAATGCAACCCCCTTGTGTGGCCACTGCCTTATTTGCTAGCATACGGGGCAAAAAGGAATGGAGCATGGATAGGGAATGGGTGCATCTGTGAGGATATGGAGTTTAAGTGTGATTCCTATTTGTTAATGCAGCAGAATTATTCCTGCTACTAGGCAGGGATAACTTGGCTCTGTACAATTGCTCTCAATGTAAAATCAGATTCCCTGGTGCTTCCCATCCTGCCCGTCACATTTTACCTTGTCCTTATATGTATAACACCAGCGCTGCGTGGGATCAAAGCCAGTATGTGGGCCCTTTGTTTAATATGATTAAGCTGCAATACCATGAAGACTGTTCTTGGAACCGTTACAACCTACATGCATCCGATGAAGTGGGCTGTAGCCCACGAATGTTTATGTTCAAATAAATTTGTTAGGCTCTAAGATGCCACAAGTACTCCTGTTCTTTTTACAACCTAGTTCTGTGATCTCAAAAGGCCAAATCCTTAACTCAGTAGTTTTAACTCAGTCCCACTGAAGGAGTTTTACCTGAATAAAAGCTATTCAGGAAGGATTTCGGGATTTGGCCCAGGAATTTTAGATAAGCCTTTTAACTTCGGGGTGTTCACTCAAGCTGAGGTCAGAACTTTTTGAAGTTGTCGATTCTGAAGATCAGTGGGAATGAGACAGCCACATCTGTTAGTTTTCATCTCCACAGTCTATGTAACTTTTAGCATAATTGCTTCTGGCACTGGATATGTTTATGCTGTCTGGTAACTTGTTTATGTAAATAAAATCGTTAACATTACTTACTGTTCATTGTCATAATAGAGCTTGCCAATGGCCCAGGCAACAATGATTGGACAAGGAATACCTAAAAAAAAAAAGATCAAGAGTAAGTCACAATCCACACACACATACAGAACACTGTCAGTCAGTATGTGTGTGTTGGGGGCGGGGAATATAAGGAATAACATTGATACCTGCCTTTGGCCATGGGCTATAGACCTCATGCATCTGCTAACTAGTTTTATGTAAAAGGAATAGAAATCCTAGCAAGACGAGAGCTTTTCACAGTTTTAGTGCCATTGTTCTATAAGAGGCAGATTATGACAACAATTACAGAAAAATTGAAAAGCTACTTAAGAAACAGCAGGAGGTTCTGGACGAATCATAAAAGGTTTTCTTCGTTCCACGCGATATCTTAAAGGCAGGTTGAGCTTTCTGGGGGGTTTATTATCTGAGTTGTATTACCAGGCTGCAACCTCATGCTCCGGCCAGCAGAGCTGAGCTGGGGGTAGTAATTTAATTAGGACACCCATAGATTACTAATTCCTGGGAACAAGCTAGGAGCCACATTTCCTTCCCCATGCCTCTCCTGGGGTTGCACAGGCACATACCACCCTTTGTTAAAGGCTGTGTTTTAGGAAGACAATCTAGCCCCTAGTGACCTCAAATGCAGCAGCAACATTGTTCCTGCACGGAAAGCGGCCCAATTAATTCCATGCTGAAGTGTTTTTCCTTGTGTCTGATTTGTTTTGTCTGTTTTAAGGCTGTAAGGGCCTGTAAGGCCAGGGACAATGTCTCCTGTTTCCCGCTATTCTGAGAGCACTGTGGTGTTAAACAAATACAGACAATTTAGGGAAGGCTGATCAACCGGAAGCAACACCACTGTGAACTGCTGCCCCTTGAAACTGCTGAGTCATGCACACAGCACCTGATGCTCCTGCCTTAACCCCAGCCATGGTTGGGAATAAAATCACAATGATCTGAGTGAAAGACGCAGACCTCAGCCATAATCTTTCACTCATTGGCCCGCGTTGAGCTGTGACATTAAAGTATATTTAAATATCAACATTTAACTCAACCTGTTCTGATATTTGCCTTTGTTAAATGGGGTGAGATTTGAATGACAAAAATATCACTTCTCTGGGATTTTTTGTTGTTGTCAATCTTGGTTATATCGCTTCTTTAACACTGACTGTCCTATAGTACAGGAGTTTAAAAGGACACGGCACTTACACCATCCTATGAAGAGGAAGACCCATTTCCTCAGCTTATCTGTGGAGTAAGTCATCACTATCGCAGTGTGTAGATAGCAGCCTTCCACAAACATCCAGAAGAAGTTGGTCACCATAAAATAATTGTAGATTGTTGTAATACACCGACACCAGAGCTGGAACAAAAATATACAAGTCCATTTTAAACCCTGGATGATTTGTTGTTGTTTTTAAATCACTCAGCATTAGACTAATTCTACTCCCATGAAGTCAAAACTCAGATTCCAAGGCCAGAAGGGACCATTGTGATTACCGAGTCTGACCTCCTGTCTAATACAGCTTAGAGAACGGCCCCAAAATAATTCCTAGAGCAGATCTTTTCGAAAAACATCCAATCTTGATTTAAAAATGGTCTGTGATGGAGAATCCAGCACAATTGTTTGTAAGTTGTTCCAATGGTTAATTACTCTCATCATTAAAAATGTACATCTTAGTTCCAATTTGTCTCACTTTAACTTCCAGCCATTGGATTGTATGATACCTTTCTCTGCTAGATTGAAGAGTTTATTATTAAATATTTGTTCCCCATTTTGGAGTTATAGACTGTAATCAACTCACCCTTTAACCCTCTTTGTTAAATTAAATAGATTGAAGTGTTTAAGGGCACGTCTTCACTACCCGCCAGATCGGCGGGTAGCGATCGATCTATCGGGGATCGATTTATCACGTCTAGTGTAGACATGATAAAATTGATCCCCGATCGCTCTGCCGTCAACTCCAGAACTCCACCGCAGCGAGAGGCGGAAGCGGAGTCAGCGGGGGAGCGACAGCGGTCGACTCGCCGCTGTCCTCACAGCCAGGTAAGTCGACCTAAAATACGCAACTTCAGCTACTCTATTCGCTTAGCTGAAGTTGCGTATCTTAGGTCGAAACCCCCCCCGTAGTGTAGACCTAGACTGGGTTTGTTACTATAAAGGCATGTTTTCTAATCCTTTAATTATTTGTGTGTCTCTTCTTTGAACCGTCTCCAATTTATCAACATCCTTCTTGCTTTGTGGACCCAAAACTGCACACAGGATTCCAGCAGTGGTCCCACCAGTACCAAATACAGAGGTAAAATAACCTCTCTACTCCCACTCGATATCCCCCTCTTTATGAATCCAAGAACTGCATTTGCCCTTTTGGCCACAGCATCACACTGGGAGCTCATGTTCAGCTGATTATCCACCACGACCCCCAGAACTTTTTCATTGTCACTGCTTCCCAAGAGAGAGTCCCCATCCTGTAAGTAGGGCCTACATTCTTTCTTCCGAGATGTGTATATTCACCCATATTAAAACACATTGTTTGCTTGAGCCCAGCTGATCAAGTGATCCAGATCACTCTCTATCAGTGACCAGTCCTCTTCGTTATTTACCACTTCCCCCAATTTTTATGTCATCTGCAAACTTTCTTTTATGTTTTTTTCCAAATCATTCCTAAAAATTTTAAATGGCATAGAGCCAAGAACTGACCCCAGCGGAACCTCACTAGAAATACATCTGTTTGATGATGATTCCACATTTACAATTACGTTCTGAGACCTATCATTTAGTTAGTTTTTACTCCATTTAATGTATGCCATGTTAATTTTATTTTTCTAGCTTTTTTACACAAACTGTCAGAAGTATCCAGTCAAATGCCTTACAGCAGTCTAAGTATATTACACCAACACTGTTACCTTTATCAACTAAACTTGTAGTCTCATCAAAAATATGTTGTCTGGCATCAATAATATTGCCCTCCTTTCATTCTATATTAATCAAGTCCCAAATCAGCTGCTCCATTATCTTGCCCAGGATCACCATCAGACTGACCAGCCTATAATTCTCTGGGTCACCCTGTTTACTCTTTTTAAATATTGGCGACATTATCTTTCTTCCAGGCTTCTGGAACTTTTCCAGTATTCCAAGCCTTACTGTAACCTGGGGAGAATGATACTGACCTCCTTTATAGAGCACTTTGAGATGTATTGATGAAAATCCCCATAAAAGAGCTATGTATTATTATTATTATTCAAGGGCCCAATACTCATACTCTTGTTCACGCTGAATGACTCCTAACTCTGCAATCATCCCAGTGATTCCAATGGGTAAAGTCCTTCTCAAAGTCAGTCATGAGAGGTGAATCAGGCCCCGAATGACCAAGTTGATAAATGTCACATCACTTACTGACATGACAATGTCTGAATTTAATGCAACAAGGAGTCCGGTGGCACCTTAAAGACTAACAGATTTATTTGGGCATAAGCTTTCGTGAGTAAAAAACCTACTTCTTCAGATGTGGGGGCATCTGAAGAAGTGGTTTTTTTACCCACGAAAGCTTATGCCCAAATAAATCTGTTAGTCTTTAAGGTGCCACCGGCCTCCTCATTGTTTTTGTGGATACAGATTAACACAGCTACCCCCTGATACTTGAATTTAATGCAGATTTTTGCATGAGCCAGAGTATCAGATAATTTGCTAAAGACACAGGAGTAAATATAAAACCACTTTACTCATTAGAGGCATCAATGCTTCTATATAATGGGATAGACAGATGGACAGGGTATACTGCTCTCCATAATCTGTTTTCAATGCACTAGATTGTATTACATTCTCTTAGACCATAATGCACTATATGAAGTTACTGAATACGCAAGGAAACCAACAGTGAAAAGGTATGAATATTTATCCGATCAACACATATTGTTTATGCACTCAAACTTTTTAAAGTTATTTTAAGGGTGCAGAGAACATATGGATGCTACCCTTTGTAGTATTTTTATACATCTAAATAAATAATTCAGTGTGCCCATGACAAGTGGATACCGTAGCCACATCACATACCTCATTGTTTTCATGTATGGTATGATCAATCATCTGAAGCAGGAACCACATCACATTCCGCAGAATGAATGTGGTGATCAGGTTCCAGTGGATAATATTTCGCAGGCATCTGATGCTCCTAACGGTGGAAAAAGGGAAAGATATGAGTCAGTATACAATGCTCACCGCAAATCTTCATTGTTTGCCTTTGGTAAGTTGTGGCATGTGTCAATAGCACATGTGCATTAATCCTGCCTCAGCTAGGGAGTGGACTTCTTGAGATCCCTTCCAGTGCAAGATGTCTATGATTCTATATGAAAACTACCGAGGGAAGTTCAAAATGCAAAGCCATTTGAATAGCTGGCCAATAGAAATAATTCAAACAAATTAAAGAATCAGTTGAACAAACACAAGCTACTTACCTTTATTTTCGAGGCCCTCCACAGCCTATCCCAAGCTACCTAACACTTCTCACATGCTACTGAAACATTGATTCCTGCCTCTGATCAGCCAACAATGCCAGCCTTCAATGCCCACTTGTTAAACCTTCAAACAAACACCTTTGTGCTTTCTCCCATGCTGTGTCTCATGCTTGGGAGGAACTCCCCAGAACCCTCCACAAAGCCACCTCATTTCCGCCTTAAAATCCTCCTTAAAACTCCTTTCCCAAGATGCCTACAACAAAAAGCCCAACGATGGTTAGACAGCTGGGGTGCTAAGACGACTGCCCATGATGCTCACCAGTGTCATCTCATTTTCCTTCTGCTCTTCTGTCTGCTGGCCTGTATCCACCTGTTGACGGTCTCTGGGCTGGTCTAAACTGGAACTTACATTGGCATAGCTATGTGTCACAGGGATATGAAAAAATCCGCAACCGTGAGAGATGCAGCTATTCTGACCTAACCCCCTAGTGTAGACAGTACACTACAAGAGCTACCGCCTCTTGGTCTGGTAGATTACCTACACTGACGGGAGACCCCCTACCTGCGGCATACATAGTGTCTACACTAAAGTGCTCCAGTTGCACTTGTTGCCGTAGCAATTTAAGTGTAGACATTCCCTTATACTTAAATTGCAAGCTCTTCTGGTCAGGGAATGTCTTTGTTCTGTTTGTACAGCGCCTAGCACAGAGAGATCCCGGCCCACGACTGGGGCTGTCAGGCGCTACCACAACAACATAAAATAGTGAGACTTCTCCCCGCTCTGTTTTCAAAACACACCCTGTTAAGAAAGGATGAGTACCGAATGACAGGTTGGTGCAGGGATCTGTAGAGAGAGAAAGCATGAGTGGGCATGCCTGGAATTGTGGCGCGGTGGGGAAGATGGAGAAAGAAAGCACCCACATGATCAGAAGATAAACAATAGTGCCGAGACTTCCATTTTTTCTGGTAAACTCTTCACTGTTACCTCATCCTCCCCCCCTGCCTGTCCACCTGCTGCCTCTCAGACCATAACGTCTCTGGGGCAAAGACTGTCCCTGCACGTAGCATACTGAATCCCTGATCCTTTCTCCAGGGTGCTAGCCCAGTACAAATCATAATGAACTAACTAAACAATATCAAGAGTGCATGAGCGTGATTAAGGCCCTGATCCTGACTAACTTTAACCACGCTGAGCAGCTCGGGTGACGTCAAAAGGGCTGCTCACATGCTTTAAGTTGAGCACGTGCACAAGAATTTGCAACAGCTGGGCCTTAACAAGACTGAGAATGCATTTCGGGGGATGGGGTGTTGGTAGCATGTGTGGCGCACTCACAATCTGCTGGAGTATGTTGCGGTTCGGATCTTTACGGAACCTGCTGTGTATTTAGAGTGAGGAACATTTTTAAAAGCAGCACAGACTTTTAAAATATATTTATGCGAGACACAGCCTGGGGCGCTGAATATTTTTATTCCTTGATTGGAGGCATGACGTTTATGTCCCCAGAGGGTCAGAAGCACTGGCGTTTTTAAAAATCCAAACACTGCTCCACTGAAAGTCACAGGAGCGGTAAGACAATGCAACATGCGTAGCCAGGGGCAGAAGAAGATGAGAAATACCAGTGACAAATTAGCACTAGGAAGCAAGCATCAGAGGAATAGATAGACTGTATAGAGATGGTAGGGCAGAACAATAGAAAATTAATGAAGTCAAGTCAAACACAATAATACAGAGGGAGTTCTGTTCCCAGATACATGCAACAGGTGCTCTCATTTACTGCAATTGCATGTGATTGTGTATTTACAGAACAGTAGCACTTAGAGGGCCCACCTGAGAGAAGGGCCGCAGTATGCTGGATGCCGTATACAGACACAACGAGAGAAAACCCCTGCCTCACTGAAGTGACAAGACTGCCAAAGGGAGTATTATCATCACCATTTAATGCATGGGGAACTAAGGCTCACAGAGATTAAATGACCTGCCCCAAAAAGTCTGTGGCACAGCCATGAATTGAACCCCGATCTCCTGAGGCCTAGCCTAGGAGAACTAGCAGGCTCAACCAGATCCCTGGCCCATCTAGTCCAACGCCCCAGCCCTCGCAATAGCCGGCAATAGATGCTTTCATGCTTCAGAGGAAGGTGCAACAAAACCCACAGTAAGTGGAATTTGGGATAGCCTGCTCCCCATGGAGCAGGGATAGCTCAGTGGTTTGAGCATTGGCCTGCTAAACCCAGGGTTGTGAGCTCAATCCTTAAGAGGCCATTTGGGAACTGGGGTAAAAATCTGTCTGGGGATTGGTCCTGCTTTGAGCAGGGGGTTGGACTAGATGACCTCTTGAGGGCCCTTCCAACCCTGATATTCTATGGAAGCCTTAACCACATGACCATCCTTCCCCTCCATGTTCCTATGAGAAAACTCCTGCGGTCATGAGTTCCACACTTCCTCTGGCCCTGCTCCTGCCCAGCCATCTCCTCCCCAGTCAGGTATCCTCGTCTGCTGGGCCCAAAGGTAAAGGTGGCTGGGCCATAGAGATATTCCTCCTCATCCTGTACACAGAGGACAGCATCTGCAGCCTGGCACAAGGGGTTAAAGATAATTAAATTGAATTTTAAAAAGAAAGAAGGAGCTCCAAATGGGTTAAGCCAGCAACAGATGGTAGATTACAAAACCCTGTGCACAAATGACATGAAAAAAAATCAAAGCACCATGGCAAGCGAAGTCCCTTTCTGTGTCAATAGGAAGCACGGCACGTTGGGTAGACAATGGCCGTTGTGCAGGATTTAGCTCAGCTTGCAGATACGTGGGAAATCAGGATAGCGGCACACAGGAAATACCTTCCCAGGATGACAGTGGACGTGTCAGAGGGAGGACTAGGAAGAAATAGGAGATCAGGGGCTCATCGCTGAAATGCCATCTCAGCTGCAGCTGCAGAATTGTTAGCACGCTGCTATGATTTGCTGGTGTATAATTAACCCCCGGGGCCTAACATAAGGATTACGAGGAAAGCTGTCACCATTATGTCAGAGTGAAATCTCCTGTTCAAACTGCTAATGAAGTTGCTGACCTCTCTACTCCGTTTACCACCCTTGATACGTATCCACAGGCCAGTGGCTGGAATAGGAACTGTACAGCCCTGTCACTGGAAGGAACCAAAGCACAAGTTTAAAATTACAGAAGCCTGGGGTGCAAATATGTCTCTCCTTTCCCTTCAGCAGGGACAATCCAGTGATCTAGGGTACAAATGTCTTCTGCCTAATTCCATCCTTATATCCATGTCCTTTACTGCTCCTTCTTAGTTAAGGATAATTAAGTCAAAGGTTTAGATGCTCTCCCCTCCCTTCACATTTCCCTGTTGCACAGTCCTATGAACGGTAGGAATCAGAAAGGAGGTGATCCACAGACTTCAGGAATTCAGTTAGCATCACAGCAGAGCTATCGAGACTACTGAGGAGCTGGGAAAAGCCTATTGTAATAATTGACGATGTGCAGGGATCAGACCAGATGATCTGAAGCCAGGTCCTTCTCACCTCAAATCTATGAATTCAATCTCTCTAATACAAGTGACACTGCAGAACCACTTCATAGCAGTCCACCAGGTTCAGCGGAATGGTGGGGTGGGCAGGGGCACCCTAAGAAATTGTTCCCGTGGTACGTTCCCTCAACCTTGTGGAGACACTCCCACTGCAGCTGCTGGCCCCACAGACTCAGCAGGTGAGGCGCTATCACGCTCAGCCCCTGCTTTCCCTCCCAGCCTGCCCTGGGGCAGCATCACTCCCCATCCCTGAGAGGGCACACAGGCTGCAGAAAGTAGTGCAAGGCTGCACAGGCCCCAGAAGGAAAGCCCTGACCCAGGAGCCAGACCCACAGCAGCGGTGAGGAACAGCAGCACTGGCTGCCCCACTGCCCAGTGCGCCCACTGTGGTTTGGCCCCGCGGCCCCTCCGTTTGTTGTGATGGGGTGGGGGGGAGGCATGTACAGTCAGCAAGTGGTGTTGCGACCTGGTGCACAGAGGCCGCAGGGTTAATCCTGAGCAGCGCAGCTCTGACACCTCCTTTAACCAGATCGCACCACCACTCACTCAACTTTGGCCCTGCTATTCCCCCTGGTCACGACAGAGGGCCGGCCTGGCCAAACCTGAGCAGGAGCAGGGTGGCCAGCGTGGCCGTGCCTCACTGCTGCCAACAGTATACACTGCACGCTAAGAGCGTACAGCTGCAAGCGCCAGTAGGTTTGGGAACAGAACTCAGGACCAAAGGCACAAGCTTCTACAACCTGTGTTAAAGGAGGAACTCTGTTAGCTGGTGGCAGGAGTCGTCTTATTCCATATGAGCAACAGCCACCTGAGGGACAGAGTTACATGCCCTCAGACTGAGGTCCTCAAGCCTCGCAGTGGTTCCCCTACCTCGCAGTGCGGCATAGTCTAGCCATCATGTTGTGCTCACAGCAGGGTAGAGAGTGACTTGGACTGCATGGCCACGCGGGGGAAGAAGAACCCCTCTTACAATGCTACACAAGCTACCCAGACCTAGGCTATCCCTGGCACTACTTGCCTGCTTACTCCCCCCCGCCATAGGAACAGTTTGGTGGGGGAGGAACACAGCCTTGGCTTCCCTTTCCCTGCCCAACCCCGAGATGAACAGATGAACAGAGCTGAGATGAACAGCAGTAAGTCACTAACACTTTGGGATCCAGGAGGAAGCAGGGGAGGATTAAAGGTCTAGAAAACATAACCTATGAGGGAAGATTGAAAAAATTGGGTTTGTTTAGTCTGGAGAAAAGAAAACTGAGAGGGGACATGATAACAGTTTTCAAGTACATAAAAGGTTATTACAAGGAGGAGGGAGAAAAATTGTTGTTCTTAACCACTGAGGATAGGACAAGAAGCAATGGGCTTAAACTGCAGCAAGGGCGGTTTAGTTTGGACATTAGGCAAAACTTCCTACCTGTCAGGGTGGTTAAGCACTGGGATAAATTGCCTAGGGAGGCAGTGGAATCTCCATCATTGGGGATTTTTAAGAGCAGGTTGTACAAACACCTGTCAGGGATGATCTAGATAATACTTAGTCCTGCCATGAGTGCAGAGGACTGGACTAGATGACCTCTCGAGGTCCTTTCCAGTCCTATGGTTCTATGATTCTATGAATTGAAATCAGAGATGCAGCTCTAGTTACGCTGCCTGCTGGGGCTACTTGCGGTGTGGTGCAGTTTATGCCCCCACCATTGGTCGGGTATGTGCCTAAACACACAATCCAACCCTGGGCTACCCCAGTGAAACACACATATTTGGCAGGGCACTCAGCAATCTCAGCTGAGCAGGGTAAAGTAGCACTTAAATGGACAATGCAGGGCCCTCAATCTGTGACTGCAAACAAATCGGAGAGATGGCAGTTCCAGGCAAGTTATGCCGAGAAGAAATCTGAAGGCAAGGGAGGAAATGGTTCCCTAACACTAGTCATCACATGTGCCTAACTAACAGGAAGCAAAACCTTCCTCACAGCCCTGAAGCAGGAGGTTTAACACAGGGTATGTCTGCACAGCAAAAGCTGTGCACCAGCTAAGCTACCGAAGCTAACGTGTATCCAGCTAGAGGAGGTAACAAGAGCAGCGATGTTAGAGCAGAGTGGGTAACACAAGCCCAGCACGGAGCCTGGCTCACTCGCCTGTGCTGAAGCCCAGCCCTGCCCTGAAGCAGTGAGAGGCAAAAAGGCATCTTTTAAAAAGTGGAAGTGAAATCCTAGTGAGGAAAATAGAAAGGAGCATAAACTCTGGTAAATGAAGTGTAAAAATATAATTAGGAAGGCCAAAAAAAGAATTTGAAGAACAGCTAGCCAAAGACTCAAAAAGTAATAGCAATTTTTTTTAAAATACATCAGAAGCAGGAAGCCTGCTAAACAACCAGTGGGGCCACTGGATGATAGAGATGCTAAAGGAGCACTCAAGAACGCTAAGGCCATTGCAGAGAAACTAAATGAATTCTTTGCATTGGTCTTCACGGCTGAGGATGTGAAGGAGATTCCCAAACCTGAGCCATTCTTTTTAGGTGACAATTCTGAGGAACTGTCCCAGATTGAGGTGTCATTAGAGGAGATTTTGGAACAAACTGATAAACTAAACAGTAATAAATCACTAGGACCAGATCGTATTCACCCAAGAGTTCTGAAGGAACTCAAATGTGAAATTGGAGGATTACTAATTGTAGTCTGTAACCTATCATTTAAATCAGCTTCTGTATCAAATGACTGGAAGATAGCTAATGGGATGCCAATTTTTAAAAAGGGCTCCAGAGGTGACCCCGGCAATTACAGGCCGTAGCCTGGCTTCAGTACCAGGCAAACTGGTAAAGAACAAAATTGTCAGACACATAGATGAATATAATTTGTTGGGGAATAGTCAACATGGTTTTTGTAAAGGCAAATCATGCCTCACCAATCTACTAGAATTCTTTGAGGGGGTCAACAAGCATGTGGACCTGGGGGATCCAGTGCACATAATGTATTTAGATTTTCAGAGAGTCTTCGACAAGGTCCCTCACCAAAGGCTATTAAGCAAAGTAAGCAGTCATGGGATAAGAAGGAAGGTCCTCTCATGAATTGGTAACTAGTTAAAAGATAGGAAAGAAAGGGTAGGAATAAATAGTCAGTTTTCAGAATGGAGAGACGTAAATAGTGGTGTCCCCCAGGGGTCTGTACTGGGCCCAGTCCTATTTAACATATTCATAAATGATCTGGAAAAATGGGTAAACAGTAAAATTGGCAAAAATTGAAGATGGTACAAAACTACTCAAGATAGTTAAGTCCCTGGCAGACTGCGAAGAGCTACAAAAGGATCTCTCAAAACTGGGTGACTGGGCAACAAAATGGCAGATGAACTTCAATGTTGATAAATGCAAAGTAATGCACATTGAAAAACATAATCCCAACTATACGTATAAGATTGATGGGGTCTAAATTATCTGTTACCACTCAAGAAAGAGATCTTGGAGTCATTGTGGACAGTTCTCTGAAAACATCCACTCAATGTTCAGCATCAGTCAAAAACGTGAACAGAATGTTGGGAATCATTAAGAAAAAGATAGATCAGGGGTCGGCAACCTTCAGAAGTGGTGTGCCAAGTCTTCATTTATTCACTCTAATTTAAGGTTTCGCGTGCCAGAAATACATTTGATGGTTTTTAGAAGGTCTCTTTCTATAAGTCTATAATATATAATTAAACAATTGTTGTATGTAAAGTAAATAAGGTTTTTAAAATGTTTAAGAAGTTTCATTTTAAATTAAATTAAAATGCAGAGCCCCCTGGACCGGTGGGCAGGACCCGGGCAGTGTGAGTGCCATTGAAAATCAGCTCGTGTGCCGCCTTCGGCACGCGTGTCATAGGTTGCCTACCCCTGAGATAGATAATAAGACAGAAAATATCATATTGCCTCTATATAAATCCCTGATATGCCCACATCTTGAATACTATGTGCAGATGTGGTGGCCCCATCTCAAAAAAGATATATTGGAATTGGAAAAGGTTCGGAAAAGGGCACCAAAAATGATTAGGAGTATGGAGCGTCTGCCATATGAGGAGAGATAAGAATGGGACTTTTCAGCTTGGAAAAAAGACGACTAAGGGGGATAGGATAGAGGTCTATAAGATCATGACTGGTGTGGAGAAAGAAAATAAGGAAGTGTTATTTACTCCTTCTCATA
Organism: Malaclemys terrapin pileata; assembly: GCF_027887155.1. NCBI lineage: Eukaryota > Metazoa > Chordata > Testudines > Emydidae > Malaclemys > Malaclemys terrapin. The sequence goes on from NC_071506.1 coordinate 275,993,838, forward strand.
ACACAAGAACTAGGGGTCACCAAATGAGATTAGTAGGCAGCAGATTTAAAACAAACAAAAGGAAGTATTTTTTCACAGAACGCACAGTCAACCTGTGCGGAACTCTTTGCCAGAAGATGTTGTGAAGGCCAAGACTAACAGGGTTCAAAAAAGAACTAGATAAATTCATGGAGGATAGGTTCATCAATGGCTCTTAGCCAAGATGGGCAGGGATGGTGTCCCTAGCCTCTGTTTGCCAGGGGATGGGCGACAGGGGATGGATCACTTGATGATTACCTGTTCTGTTCATTCCCTCTGGGGCACCTGGCATTGGCCACTGTTTAGAAGACAGGATACTGGGCTAGATCGACCTTTGGTCTGACCCAGTATGGCTGTTCTTATGTTCTTATGCTATTGTTACCCACGCTAGCTGGACTCAAGCTCGCTCAGGTAAACTAGCCCGTGCTCAGCTTTGGCTGCATCCACATACCCATAAAGTCAAAGCGATTGAGGTGAAGGCAGGCATGTGTTTCATGTTAGCCCCAGTAATATATGATTTCCCTCTTTGTCGAAATACTAATTACTTTTTTTATTCCATTAAAAAATATCCTGCCTATTTTTTATGCTCCCACCCGGATTCCTTCTTTTCCATCTGTGTTATATTTACAATGTCCTGCACTGTGCTGAGTGCCCTAACAAGGATTCCATTTTCAGTGCCCACAAAACTGCTAACAAGCATAACACACTCAAAATTCTTCCAGTCCATCTTCAAGGCAGGTAGATGGCAGAGTATCAGACTGGCTGATGCAAAACCACAATCAGGCATTTAAGACATTTAACGAACCTAAATTTAATGGGCAAAAATTGAAGCCAGGGTTGGAAAACCCACTATTACTTGGCATACCCTATGGGGTGGGAGCTAAATGACTATACTATTTCTCTACAGGCTTATCCTGGAGCTGTTGAAATCAATGGGAAAGCTCCCATTAAGTTCAATGGCTCAGAATCAGACCCCTAAAAAGGATTTACATAATAATGTTTGTATCACAAATGTATCCTTTTAATTCATTCCCGGTTCCCTCCATCATTGTATCCATACATTTGTGATTTTAATATGGAGCCTGTGAAGCCCTTGTTTTCAAACGAGCCCGATTCAGTGAGGACACACATAATTAAAATTAGCAACCATACAAATGTGCCGGTGATGTAGAAAGCTAGTTGAATTAATAGAATAATCTGCATGGAATTAATTGGAAACAATGACTTTACTGAAGGCGCCTGGTGGCCTCCTATTAATTCATGTACCGTTCCATTTATAATGATGTCCAATTAAAGCATCTGTTGAGAAGTCTGCCATGAAAAATCTGGCAGGAGAAACCGAACAGAGCTTTGCTGGACTTTCGCGTTCACTGAATGTTACAAGCTGCTAGTGGAAGTCTTCAGCAATATTTAATAAGCCACTTCACAGATGGGACTCTGGCCTCTTTTGCTTTTGCTAGGCTATGCAAAGCTAATGGGCAAACCATAAATGGCTCAGATTGGGAAGGCTGCCTTTACATCCATCCCTTTCCCAGGCTCAACACCTGTTTCGGTCCACTACTTTCTTTAGCCTGTGTCCAGGCATCCTTAAGTAGACTGGGGCTTCCCCAGGGTACATATGATTTGCTCTGTCTGTGTATTCTGGTACTCCTAACAGCTTGCAGACAGCGAAAGCATCTGGGTGGTTTGAAAGGACAATGGTCATGTTGGTGACAGTTGTCTAGGAGAGCAGAAATATTCCCAAATGTAAGGTTAGGGGAGTCATGTGGGAAGCACTGCAGATGCTCATTCTGGACACTTTCTCTATTGCAGGAGAATAATGGGCCAGTTACTGAGGTTAGAGCGTAATGTGCTGGAGGAAGGGAGAGGGAGCCAGTTAAGTCAAGGCTTAATATGTAAATAGACTAATAATAAACAAGCCTTGGGTTTAGTTGCGACACACACACAGGCCAGGGCTCAACATACTTCATATTTACAGTATTTTAAACCACTCCCAGTGACCGGATTAGGGCAGGCAGCTGAGTTCTGCTGCCTTTTCTGAAGCTCATTTCTTCTGCATTCTAGCTGATTCTCGACCGCCACATGCCGAGGGTGGTCGCTGTTTTGCAGTTCACGTGTTAAGACTCCCGCGCTAGTACTCTAAGTTTCGAAATGTCCGTGTAAACAATGCAACACGAAGAACAACTGTAGCACTCGGTGACTGTAAATGTTCATTGTTAGCAATAGTGCGGAGCATTGCAGGGCTGGGTGGCACAGTACTTAGGAGTACAGCCTGAGCAAGAGATGACGTGTGAAACGGGCCTGCCCCAGGAGTAACTCCAGGAGGCAGCTCCAGTATCTTCCCTGCCTTCTCTTTGCCCTGGAGGGTAAGTGGGGGAAGTGTGTGTCTATAGGAGAATAGTAATATACCAGCATTAAAGTATGCCATCCCTGCACCAGTTCAGCTGTGGTGTCTGGCATATTGGGATGGGGAAAGCGGGCAACTGTTGACGCATTTCCCCCTCCCGCCCAGCCACCTGCTCCAGCATAGGGGTGTTAGGGAGCAGGAACACAGTACATCCAGAACCGAGGTGCAGGTGGCCTGCAAACTGGTATAGGGGGTACTTACTGTCCCAGAGATGTGTAAGCCTAAATCACAAGCCAGCATATAGCAAATCAAGCCGCAGTCCCTGCTTTAATGATCTGACAATCCGAAGTGATCATGACAAGGACACTGGGGAAGAAAGGACAAGGAGGAGGAATACACAGGAGACAGCTATAGGGTTGCCAGTAGGCTAGTGCAATGTTTGAATATCGGGGCGGCAGTGTGACCTAAGACAGGGCCCCAAACTGAGCTTCAGGGGGCCTGGGTTCTATTTCTGGCTTTGCTGCTGGATGAGCTTGCGGAAGTCACTTCACCCTCCCCCCCGTGCCTCAGTTACCCCATTTGTACAATGGGGCTAATGATCCTTACCACGCTTTCAGGTCTACTGATGAAAAGTGCTATATTCGAGCCAGATATTATGCTCAAGGCTACAATTTAGTCATGGACAATTTAGTAAAATTATGGACAAGTCACGGGCAATAAACAAAAATTCACACCCATGGCCTGTCCATGACCTTTACTATAAACACCACTGATTAAATCTTAGCTGGGGGGGCCCCCAAGAAACGACTGCTCTGGGGGGTAAGCAGGGGGCTACTGCTCTGGGGGGTCCCAGGGATCAGCGCCATCGCCAGCTGCTGCTCAGCCCATCTGCATGGCCAGCGGCACTAGCCGCTGCTCGGGTGGTTCCCGGGCCCAGCAGCCGGGGCCACTGAGCAGCGGCTGGTGTGGTCACCATGTAGGGTGACCAGGCGTCCGGTTTCCAACCGGAACTCCTGGTCAAAAAGGGACCCTGGCGGCTCCGGTCAGCACCACCGACCAGGCCATTAAAAGTCCGGTCGGCGGCGCTGCAGCGCTAAGGCAGGCTTCCTGCAGCACCCCAGAAGCAGCCGTCAGGTCTGGCTCCTAGGTGGCTTTGGTTTGGTTTGGTTATTTGATCATGAATTTAAGTCTTTCAAGGTTGTTACCTTTATTGAAGATTTTTTTCTCCTGGATATATGTGGAAAAAAAGAATTAGAGTTTTGGATTTCGGCAAATGCAGGAAACAAAACAAGAAAATTAACTTACAAAATAGTGGGAATGTTCAGTAAAGCTACAGTATAAAATGCACATGAAGAAAGGAAGGGAAGAAAAATGGAATTTTAAAAAGGGAAGAATCTAGGGATTTGATAAAAATACAGGCTCCAGTCCTCTATGCATGACAGGAAATGCCTTCACGTGCCCTTGTTCCATGGTATAGAGCAGTGGTCTCCAACCTTTTTTGATCGCGCACCCATATCAGTAAAAAGTTTTTGAGCACGCACTCCCTGCCACATCGGCTCTACTATTTTTGCCAAAGCAAAAAAAAAAAAAAGCTGCTCGGACTCCTGCCCGAACTGACGAAGCAAAAAAAAAAAGCACCCCTCCTGCTGTACACCCCTAAGGAACCTTGGGCGCCCCCCCTGGGGTGCACGCACCCCACTTTGGAGACCACTGGTATAGAGTTCTCACATAAAGCTGGCTTAGTTCGTGGTCTGATCCACTGATCAGTTTCTGGTTTTCCTGATTCCCAATGTCTCAAATTGTGGCTGTGTAACTATCATGCTTATGCTTATCCAGATTAACCCCCCTCGCTCTTGATTTTAATTTTCCAGGCCTGAAGGTTGGGAGGCAATCTCTGGCAGGAGGAGGAGTGGGGGAAAGAAGGCACAGAACCGGAACACTGAAGCATGTGCGGAGGAATGGGTCGGGAGCTAAGAAGGCAGACAAGGAGACCCAGAAGAACTGCTGGCTCTCCGTGCCAGCCAATAGGAGAGCACAGGGCCATGTATGCAATAGGAAGAAGCTATGTGCCAACAGCCAAGAGGACAGTGAAGGATGGTGAACAATGAGGAATTCAGCAGGACAGACCATTGGGGATGGCTATGCATTGAGGGTTTCTGAAACTGCTTTCTGGAAACTAAAGGGTTAAATTGCCTTTCAATCTTCCCCATAGTTTAGGCATGTCATACATAGTCCAACAGCGGAGTACGGCTCCAGTAGCAACTCCCAAACAAATGGATTTTTACGATGGGAAATGCTAAGAAAACACGTTCACAGTCACCACCCGAGCAATCAGCCTGGGAAACACAGTCCCCAACTCCGCAAAGCACTTCAGCGTGCGTGCAAGTGGTTTGCTGAATAGAGAAGAACTCAAGCAGCTGCTTATGTTCAGTGCTGAACCAGGGCCATGATCTATTCAAAGCAAACCAACACTCCTGAAATGGCCTAAGTAATTCTATTGAGTAGAATCTATGGAACTACAAAATCCTGACACCTTCTCCAAGGTCTCAATTTTTGTAACCACGAAGTGTGTAAGGAGTTTTAACGTATCAGGGTCATATAGGCAGCATCGATGGATGTACTCCAAGAGACTTATCTAATACATGACACGGCTGCCGTACACTGTCGTCACCAGTCCAGGTAGCATCCATGACCATATATTTTTAGAAAGCATGATTTATAAAGCTGGAATAGACAAGCTGGAAACCCAGTATGCTAACACTGAGGCAGGTTTTGTCCCAGGGCTTAGTTAATGTGCTGCATCTGAGTGCATGACATGGCACTGCTTCATTATCCTCTCCTCGTTCTATGCAGAAATGGATCAGAGAAAGTTAATTTCATACTTAAGCAGTGATTGCACAGATTTTTTTTGCTCTCAATACGTACATCACTAATTATATGATAACATCTCATGTTTTTATATACACCCCCCTCCCCAGGAAATTCTTGAGTGTGTCATCATCTGTCTTATGATTTCTACTAAAAATACAGCACAATTTTAAAGGACTACAGAAGAAATGTGTACAAGGTAATTCTTCACACTGATACCCCAGCGACTCAAAGACCCCCTGAAAAATAAAATTGAAACACTAACACAAATAAATCAGGCAAATAAAACAAGCAATAAATACCCTAAGTAGATTTGTTTTTACCCTATAAAGGGAGAAGTGCCAGAGATGCTATAGAATCCAACAGGGACTTTGCACTTGCTCTTGATTTTACTTGGAAGGCATCCAGACACTATGGTGATGGGCGGCAGGACAAAACCCTAAAATTAGATTAGATAAAATAGAACACTGTGTGCGCACATACACTGAACATCTACATTGACACTGAAGCTAATGAGAATTGCAAGTGCTCAATGTTTCTGGGGAAAAATCAGGACTTTTCTACTTAAGTGTCTAATTTTAGAGACCCAGGTTTGAAAATATTCATTCTGGTTGCTCTTTTCATAAATACCTTATGTCATTGGCTCTCAACCTTTCCAGACTACTGTACCCTTTTCAGGAGTCGGATTTGTCTTGAGTACCCCAAGTTTCACCTCACTTAAAAACTACTTGCTTAGACAAAAATACAGAAGTGTCACAGCGCACTACTACTGAACAATTGCTGACTTTCTCATTTTTACCATATAATTATAAAATCAATCTATTGGAATATAAATATTGTATTTACATTTCAGTGTATAGTATATAGAGCAGTATAAACAAGTCATTGTCTGTATGAAATTTTAGTTTGTACTGACTTCACTAGTGCTTTTTATGTAGCCTGTTGTAAAATGAGGCAAATGTCTAGATGAGTTGATGTACCCTCTGGAAGACCTCTGCATACCCCCAGGGGTATGTGTACCCCTGGTAAAGAACCACTGCCTTATATTACAGGTTTCAGAGTGGTAGGTGTGTTAGTCTGTATCAGCAAAAAGAATGAGGAGTCCTTGTGGCACCTTAGAGACTAACAAATTTATTTGGGCATAAGCTTTTGTGGGCTAAAATCCACTTCATCTGATGCATGCAGTGGAAAATACAGTAGGAAGATGTATATATACACACACAGAGAACATGAAAAAATGGGTGTTGCCATACCAACTATAATGAGACAAATCAATTAAGGTGGGCTATTATCAGCAGGGAAAAAAAAATTTTGTAGTGATAATCAGGATGGCCCATTTCCAACAGTTGACAAGAAGGTGTGAGTAACAGTAGGGGAAAAAATAGTTTTACTTTGTGTAATGACCCATCCACTCCCAGTCTTTATTCAAGTCTAATTTAATGGTGTCCAGTTTGCAAATTAATTCCAGTTCTGCAGTTACTTCTTGGAGTCTGTTTTTGAAGTTTTTTTGTTGGAGTATTGCGACTTTTAGGTCTGTAATTGAGTGACCAGGGAGGTTGAAGTGTTCTCTGACTGCTTTTTGAATGTTATAATTCTTGACGTCTGATTTGTGTCCATTTATTCTTTTGCGTAGAGACTGTCCGGTTTGCCAATGTACATGGCAAAGGGGCATTGCTGACACATAATGGCATATATCACATTGATGTGCAGGTGAACGAGCCTCTGATGGTGTGGCTGATGTGATTAGGTCCTATGATGGTGTCCTTTGAATAGATATGTGGACAGAATTGGCAACAGGCTTTGTTGCAAGGATAGGTTCCTGGGTTAGTGTTTTTGTTGTGTGGTGTGTGGTTGCTGGTGAGTATTTGCTTCAGGTTGGGGGGCTGTCTGTAAGCGAGGACTGGCCTGTCTCCCAAGATCTGTGAGAGTGAGGGATCCTCCTTCAGGATAGGTTGCAGATCCTTGATGATGCGCTGGAGAGGTTTTAGTTGGGGGCTGAAGGTGATGGCTAGTGGCGTTCTGTTACTTTCTTTGTTGGGTCTGTCCTGGAGTAGGTGACTTCTGGGTACTCGTCTGGCTCTGTCAATCTGTTTCTTCACTTCAGCAGGTGGGTATTGTAGTTGTAAGAATGCTAGACAGAGATCCTGTAGGTGTTTGTCTCTGTCTGAGGGATTGGAGCAAATTCGGTTGTATCTTAGAGCTTGGCTCTAGACAATGGATCGTGTGATATATCTTCCCACTGTATTTTCCACTGCATGCATCTGATGAAGTGGGTTTTAGCCCACGAAAGCTTATGCCCAAATACATTTGTTACTCTCGAAGGTGCCACAAGTACTCCTCATTCTTTTTGCCTTATGTTAGTGTCTTTTGTAAAGTAAATGATGCTTACAGGTGCTGATTTACACTTACCACTATCATGGTAAAAACTAAAATTTCAACTTTGTCTGCGATAGGGAAATATTTCAAAAACTTTCCCAGCATTTCCAAGTCTAGTTGACCTCCATGGGTATTAGCAATGGAGGGAGGACTGGGGTAGATAGGCCTCTGGCATTTTAGGAAACATGTCATCTAATTTTGCACAAAGCAGATCTATTCAATATGGTGCTTAAAAGGCTGGCTCCCTGTCTACACTAGGGCTCCCAGTGCTGCTAATACCAGTAGTGCTGAACCAGCATTAGCAATAACAGGGAAATTTTTAAAAAAAATCTCCTTCTTTTAGACTTGGCTTATGAGCGTGTAGTTTATTAACACAGCCCTGCATACATACACTATTAATGATTTGTATTACCGTAGGACCTAGATACCCCAAGTCTCATTGGAACCCCACTGTGTTAAGTGCTGTACGTAATAAGAGGCAATTCCTGCCCTGAGAAGCATACAGTCTAGACCAGAGGTGAGCAAACTACGGCCTGTGGGCCAGATTGTTCTGCCCGGCCCTTGAGCTTCTGGCTGGGGAGGCTAGCCCTCGGCTCCTCCCCTGCTGTCCCCCCTCCCCCGCAGCCTCAGCTCGCCGTGCCGCCAGCACTCTGGGCAGCATGGCTGCGGGGCTGGCTCCAGCCCGGCGGTGCAGCTAACAGACATGCTGCTCTGAGTGGCATGGTAAGGGGGCAGGGAGCGGGAGGGTTGGATAAGGGGCAGGGAGTCCCAAGGGGCAGTCAGGGAGCAGGGGGCGGTTGGATGAGGCGGAGGTCCTCGGGGGGGGGCGGTCAGGGGATGGGGAACGGGGGGGTTGGATAGGTATGGGAGTCCCAGGGGGCCTGTCAGGGGATGGGGGTGTGGATAGGGGTTGGGGCAGTCAGGGGACAGGGAGCAGGGGGGGTTGGATAGGGGGTGGGGTCCCGGGGGGGGTTAGGGGTGGGGAGTCCCAGGAGGGGGTGATCAGGGACAAGGAGCAGGGGGCGGTTGGATGGTCCTCGGGGGAGGGGGGATCAGAGGACAGGGAAGGGGGGGGTGGATAGGCGTGGGAGTCCCGGGGGGCCTGTCAGGGGGCAGGGGTCTGGATAGGGGACAGGGAGCAGGGGGAGTTGGATAGGGGGTGGAATCCCGGGGGGGCAGTTAGGGGCAGGGGGTCCCGGGAGGGAGTGGTCAGGGGATAAGGAGCAGGGGGGGTTGGATGGACTGGAGGTTCTGACGGGGGCAGTCAGTAGGGAAGTGGGAGGGGGCGGATAGAGGGCGGGGGCCAGGCTGTTTGGGGAGGCACAGCCTTCCCTACCTGGCATTCCATACAGTTTTGGAACCCCAATGTGGCCCTCCGGCCAAAAAGTTTGCCCATCCCTGGTCTAGACAGACAAAGGATGGGAGAGGAAAGAGGAAGACAGTGAGTTGCCCAAGGTCGCAGAATAGATATGTGGCAGAGCAAGGACAAGCACTCAGGTTTCCCAGACCAGTGCCCTTGCCACTAGATCATACTGCATCTGACGTACTATAGGAGCTTCAGCCCTTTTGTTCCCTAATACAAAAGGTTGTAACAATGCCTATCTAGTATCTAATTAGGTAGCGTTTCTTTGCAGAGATCTTTCCTTCAGTCTTGCAGCAGGAAGGAAACCTTCAGCATAAACACATAATGGACGGTGCCGAATTCTGCATTCTTAAACCTACAATCTGAGTGCTCAGCTTCAGTCTGTCCCCGAGCATCTTTTTAACACATGTCTTGGCACCGCCAGCTTTTGCAATAGAGTCTCAAATACGCCTCTTGTTTAAGTCACCATTTAAGAGCATTTTTCATGCCCTGCT